>NC_135740.1:27835949-30305949 GCF_041903045.1 Epinephelus lanceolatus
GTTTGACATGCCTTAACTTTATAAAGACAACGGGAGTGGATAAAAAATAAAAATATAAAGATACAGAGGGATTAATTAATAACAGCCCGTCTATAATGTAGTCTGTTTCACATGAAGCTGGGAGCCTCTGCAGTTGTGGTGAGTAAAAGCCCCGCCGCTATTTGTTAATGTTATTACTTTATGTCCGTCTCCATTATGAGGACGTAACATTGTTTGCTAGCTTGATGCTAATGACAGTAACGTTAACTCAGCGGGTTGATAAAGTGCCTCTGCTGTTTCACACCATCATTTCCCCCTTTTACTCTGTGTGGTAACATCCCTAGAGGAAATATTAAAAACGCTGGGGTGTTGTTGTCATACAGTTGTCTATGGCAGCAGATCGTTCTGTGTTTCTACTGGTCAAAGTGACGGCTGTGATGGGAGAACTGGATCTCAGTGAAGGGCAAGTGGTCCATAACTTTAATTTTGGAGACAAAAAGCGCCCTGTGGTCCATTGCCCAATAGGAAATGTAGAATACTCAAGTAGTATTCGAGTTACTTTTCTCAGGGAGTAACGCAGTAAAGTAACTGGTTACTTTTCAAAAAAGTAATGCAGTAAAGTAAATTGATTACTTTTAAAGTAACCCTTACCCAACTCTGGTAACCATTCACTTGCATTCACACACGGATGGAACAGCCATCAGCCATCAGGCTTCAGTATCTTGCCCAGAGATACTTCAATGTGTGGAAGCCTTGGATCGAACCACTGATCTTCTGATTAGCAGTTGACCTCTACCTCTGAGGCACACTCGCCCTGTACCTGGCAAGTTGCAAAAATGTTGATATTAAAGCTATCAGCAAAATGTTCACTGACATCGTATTTCATTTGTTTGCAATACACTATCTACTCATAGTGACCACTGCATTTTCTTTTAATTTACTTTTTTATTAACATTCAATTAAAATCACTATCCTTGCCTTACACCAAAGTGCTTTTGTTGCCTAAATCTCAGGAGTTTTGACCAAGCCTCCAGGAACATCGCCGGACTCTGAAGCCAATTTTACATAAACCGTGAAATTCAAAGTTCTGGGTCTATCACATGATCCCATTGGCCCGAAAAGACATTTTGACTTAGGCTTACATTGGGAAAGAGACGTCTGTAAATTGGTGAATACAATTTTTAAGTGTCACAATCCCCACAAAATGACGTTCATTATCAGTATTTGATACATTTGGTCCGAAAACATTTTGAAAGTCTAGAGGAGTCGCACGATTAACTCATTTTATCCCCATTCAAGTGCTAAACTGGAAGCTAGCTGCTCAGCTGGAGGAAGTCTCTAGTGTGCTTGCTCTATGGGCCCAAAGATATGGAAGATACAGGTAATTTTATATCCCAGAAGTTGAAGTTTTTTGGCTTCATTTGCCACTGAGCAATTGTCATAGGAATGAGCAGGGTCCTGCCTCCAACGCTGTATCCAGTTCTCTTTATACATCCTCAGTCTGGACGCTAATGTGTGATTCTGGTGTCGCAATTCTGCTCTCTGTATGTCTGCCATCCACCCTGACCACCTCCCTGTGATCCAGCACGGTACATAGTGTCTCACAACACAGTGTTTCATTATCTCAAAGAAACATTATCTCTGTTGTCTGTCCAGGCAGTGATTGATATACTTTATTAATCCCCAGTGGGAAATTCAATATTTTTCACTCTGTTGTCAAATACACACAGGCCCGAAGTACACACACATGCACAAACAGGACCTATACATGCATTAATGGGAGAGATGTCAGGGTGAGGGGGCTGCCTTGGTCAGGCACCTTGAGTAGCTGGGGGTTCAGTGCCTTGCTCAAGAGCACCTCGGCAGTGCCCAGGAGGCGAGCTGGCACCTCTCCAGCTACAAGTCCATGCTCCTTACTTGGTCTGTACAGGGACTTGACCGGCAACGCTCTGGTTCCCAAGACAGGACTGAACTACTGCCTCCCCTACTTTGCTTTGTTTTTTACTCTCCCTCTGACTGGCTTGTACTCACTGCCTTCGTTGGTTTGATTGGTTAGCTTTAGATAGGAAGAGGGAAGCTGGAAACACGTCATGTGGCGGGTGTCAAGTGCCGCCTCTAGCACACACCAGACACGTCACACTGCAGCTCATTAACAGACGACCGCACACAGTTATTACTACTTTCACTGAAAGATCGTATACCTCTTCCACCTCTGCATCAGCTTAAAATCATGCGTGGAGAGCCCCAATTCTAACTTCTCACCTGAAGAGCCGATCTTCAGAGCTATGACTTGCAAGGCAATATGTTTTTGGCTATTGTCTTTATATTGACAGGATTGGGTCGTTTAGCTCAGGATATTTCTCGACCTCAACAGCAAGTCTCTCCCCATTCTTTGTCACACATGAGACACAGCAACAGCGTGAGAGTTCTCTTCATGCATCCATGGTGAGGAGAGGAGTCGAGCTGCCAAAAGGAAGAGAGGAAAAGAGCTGCTACGGTTGGAAATAGGAGAGTGGCGTAAAGTGCCGTGGGATGGCGCTTCCAGGAGCACCGACGTGCATCTAGCCACTGCCAGTGGTGTTGTACACTGAAAATAATAGGGGGATATTTTTGATACGTGGCATTCACCATTGATGTGTTTTGGCCTTTGGATTGGTTAGGGTGAGGGTAAAAATGTCAGAGTTAGTCAATCAGAAGCAGAATAGGGCAGAGTAGGGCGGGTCATGCCTTCACCATCCTCTTAAAAAAACTTGCCAGTTGGACTTAACTAGCTAGCTACAGATGATATAATCTGCTAACAACGGGAACTGCCCATTGGTTCGACAGCCCACTGGTTCGACATCCCATTGTTCCGACCATATTAAACTCATTGTTCCGAAGTCCGTTCCGAAATCATCATGACGCCCTGTGGTTAAGGTCTGGTTAGGTTTAGGCACAAAAACCACTTGGTTAGGGTCAGGAAAAGATCATGGTGTGGGTTAAAATGAAAAAGAAAGTGGCAAACACATAAGCCGTGAGCCTGCTCCGCCTCAAGCCAGTCGCGGCGCACCATACGCCCGCCGTGAGCCGTTCAGCACCACGGACAGTCGGACTAATGGGATGTCGAACCAATGGGCTGTCGAACCAATGACATGGACCCCTAACAACAGCTGTCATTTCATTCTGAAAAATAGTACGGAAATGAGAAGCTGCTTTTGTCTACCCTTTCTTTTAAATGAAGTACCCACTTTTGCAAAAATCACTAAGAACGTCCATAAATCTGGTGACATTATCATTATTATCTTTGTAAACTGCAAACAGTACAGAGAGCCTCTGTTCCGTCTGCATCAATGCAGTCTCTCATTCATTCAGCAATTCTTTTATCTGTCTGAAACAATGAAGCGTGGGACTGGAGTTAACGCTCCATATTGTGAGACAAATCAGCATCCACAGCACTTACTAAGAGAAATTGAAACCGTCAAAAAACACGCTTATCTAGACATATGAAGCAAACCGCAGGACAGACAGAGTGTCGGCTTTGTTCCAAATCTTTATTTCTTTACATCTGCTGATGAAGATCGTGTGATCAAAATCCCCATAACAGCCACTAATGGATCTTGTGGGATAGGCCGCGTTCTCAAATGTCATAAATCAGTTTTGTCGGAACTTTCTGGTCGCCTGTGAATTTAATTTGTAAAATATAACAACTATGAAACTTATGAGCTGCCTTGGGTTTTACTTTCTTGCAATGGTTTTGTTGGTGATTTACAAATAAATGATTCATGTTTTTTATTATTACACTTGATGCAGAGTGTTGGCACATTGCCCTGTGTCTTGAGTCCATTTGTGTTTCTGACTGTGTGTGTAATTTTCAATTTCATTTTCTACATTACAGCTCTGGAAGCCTGAGTAAACCCAAGAAAACACAGTGTAAAAAATGCAAAATGGAGCGGGTTCAATTATAGAATAAATCTCCTCTGGTGAACATTCTCACTTTATATGTATGCAAATAAATTCCGTCTCACCATGTCATTTGTTCACAATAAAACTTTTTTTTTTCCTCTCGAGAAAAAAAACACAGTGGAAGTTTGTCTGTGCAGAATATAAATAAGAGGCTCATACATTTGGCTTTCTGGTCTTGAATTCAGCCGTTTAAGTCTTGTTGACTGTTGTCCTCCACGGTGAGGCATGTGATGTTTCATGTTGGTTTGTGGAGCTCGGCTGATGGCATCAGTCGACTGGTATTGCTACAGAGACTCAGGAGACTCTGGTGCTAACAATAACATTGTCAACACCCTCTCTGGGAGGTGATACAGCACGGTGGTTAGAGACAGAGAGAAAGATTGAAAAGAGGAGTGGGAGGAGACCTGAGGAGTAAAGGAGGAAGAGGGGAGGGGAGTTTAGAGCGTGTTAACGACTGATTGGAAAGTTTCCTCTTTGTTCCAATCTTCCATCAGCCCCCCCTCTCCCCCTCCCCTCCAGTCATCTATTCCATCATTTTGTCTTTTCTCCGCTCGCTGTTCCTCCGGAGAGAAAGTGTGTCTGCGTGCATGTGTGTTTGTGTTAGTCGGGTTTAGTCCCGCAAGGAGCCAATTAAAACGCAGACTTGGCCATGAGCATGAGAGCCAGAACTTGGGAGTGTGTGTTTAAATATATGTGTGTGTGTCGCTGCGTGTGTGTGTTTTCTCAATGCACCCCTCTCCTCGCTCCCACCAGAAAACAAACACAACAGCTGTGAAAAGAATAATACCTTGAGGAAATGGTGGGGAAAAATTGCCAATCATGCAGACACAAACACACACACATACATACGCACCTTGTCGTGATGCTCATCCAGATACTCCCTCACAGTAGCTAACGCCTCGTGCACAGCCTGCTCAGGTGGATATCCTACACAAACAAAAATATACACATAATTTGCAAGAACAGGTGCAGTGACAGATCTTTGTGTTTGCGTCAGGTTGTCCTCTGCACCGGGTTTTTTTTCCGAGACAGGTATCTTTTCTTCTTTCCACTATTCTAACACTCTCTTCTGTGTTTTCTCACTTCCTCTCATCTCCACTCGCCTATTCCGCCAAGGTGCAGACATAACACACTTGTTGGTTACGAGGAGACAGATGGAGAAAGACTACGGCGCTTCTTCAATATTCATTCAGCGGCCGAGACCTTTCAGTTCTGGAAAATTATCCCCACTGCTGGAGACGCAGCACAAAGGCAGTAAAACTGATCATCTGGCCAAACAACTCAGCCACAAACAAACACATACTGAGTGATTATACAGTAATTATTCTATACACCAGGAGAGAGTGCTCAATATGGGAGCAAAGGGGAATACATGGGGACGCAAATTAGCACTGAACAATGCATTGTTTCAACATCAAAATACACACACACACAGAGGGATGTAATGTAATATGTCAAAACCCATTATGTTACTCTATATAAACTATTTTACTGCTTGATGGGAAAAACATTTGCCTTTCTATAGCTTATGTTAAAGACAAATAGTCTTGTTCATCTGATGAATAAGCATCTTTAAAATGAACAAATGTGGCCCACCTACACAGGTTCTCTCACTTCTTTGCCTGTTCTCAGAAGTGTGTGGGTGTGTGCAGACTGAGTGACACCTGCCTCACTCTTTTTTAAGAAAGGACATTCATAGACGTCTATTTCAGACAAATGTGTTTGAATAAAACATGATGCCATTCAGATTAAGTTTAATCAACCTAATGAGAAAGGGTTTAGAAGTTATACTGTGCAAGGCGTTCCCTTAAAAACAATGTATTGACTCTAAATCACCACTTATGACTCACTAGAAGTTTGTGGTGGTTTATTTGTCTGCAGAGACTCTGCCCTCTGACTTTATTTTATTATTCTCTCCTTATTTTCTATGTTCAGGACATTCCTGGGTTCCTCACATAGGTGAGGATGGGACTTTATAAAAAAGTAGTGACCAGGTGCCAGACTGTGAGCAGAATGCATCCAACAAATCCTACAAAAATTGTGGGGACAGTGCAGGAAAAAACACAAATACTGCCATACAAATGGAATTTTTATTTCACTTTCACTTTTGCTGATGATACTGTTTTCAATCAGTATTATCAGCATACCTGACAATTCTTGCATGGTTTACCTTTCAAGAAAGTATTTGTGAAGATGCCAAAATGTTTCCTACATTATACACTCACGAATACTTAAAGCTGTCTCACACCAAGCATGTATTTTTATCCAAAATCTTTGCACAGAAATTTATAAAAATTGATTCTGTGGGGGTCTATGAATGCTTGCACAGTCCTGTAGAACATTCATGCAGGAAGAAAATAATGTTTGGGCGGCCCTCGATTTCAGCAGATTTCTGTCTGCGGAAATAAATGTTTGACCACTAAAACCATGTTATACATCTGATGTCATACCTCCATGTCATAGCTAGTGTGCTCCAAAAATGGAGGAATGTTGCATCATTGTAGTTTCCTAATTTGTACCACAAACATTGTGATGACTACCTCAATAACCAAATGAAGAACAACAAGTGACTTGAGATCCGCCACCAGCTTCTAACATTATATGGTGGTCACTAAACATGGCTAACTACAACAGATAGCATTAGCATCAAATCTGGAATCTGATTAGTCTAGTTAGCCCCATAGACATATCTGTCTGGATAGGTTTGTGTTGTGTGGAGTGGACACTCATTTGCAGTGGTGTGGTAGTAGTTGATGAGTTGGGTGTACTATGATGTAGATGCGTAGGTTACCAAGGTCACTACTAACACCTCGATGTGTCTGGATGTGTCTGGAACCTAAGAGTGGACCTTGATCGGCAGCTCAAGGTCCCGACAGAGACAACTACAACCTCTCTGAGACCAGACATCATCCTGTTGTTCCCCTCAGTCTGAACAGTGATCATGGCAGAGCTCACTGTCCCTTAGGAGGGAGGAATGGAGGCAGCTTACGAAAGGAAGAAGGACAAATACACCGAGCTGAGTGTCGAGAGGTGGGATAGTCGACTGTCATCTGCCCTGTGGAGGCTGGCTGCAGAGGGTTCATTTGAACTTCCATCCAGTGCCTCCTGAGGAACATGGGAGTGACCGGGCCAAAGCTGAAAAATGCATCCAAGGATTTGGCAGAGGAGGTGGAAAGAGTGAGCTTCTGGCTTTGGCTGAGAAGCAAGGATAGGGCATGGGGAAAACAAGGGTCCTAGGGGTAGCTGCAGGGAGACGTCCCTGCCGTTGCTCCAACACCGTGAGATGTTCCGGGAATAATGGAGCGAAACATTAGTGAAAGGTGGCTCCCGGCTAATGATCCTGCAACCACCCTACTGGCACCGTCGGAGGTGTGTCAGGTGGAAACACCCTGCAGGTAGCCCTTACCTGTGCTTGCATCTGTTGTGTGGAGTGGACACTCATTTGCAGTGGTGTAGTAATATTCCAATGGCTTTTTGGCTGATAGGTGGGTACACTGTAAACAGCCAGATAAAAAAAAGGTGGGTACAACCCCTGTACCTGTGTATGCCTTCTGCTACACAGTGCTCATTCAGCCTCATTCACCGAATGTTTGGAACTTGGAACACAGCAATGCGGACAACTGGCACTGGACCTGGTGGGCATAGTTACCATGTGGAAAATTCACATGCAGACCGCATTTCCACATCGCACCGCTGCAGTAAGGACTCAACTTTTTGTATATCCTCCTGAGACCCCGTGTCCTCATATAAGGACATTACATTTTGAGTCTACTTGACCTTACACTTCATTCTGCTGAACTTAGGCCTGTTGTCCACTAGTAAGACAACAATACACTAATCCATGTAAAAACAAGATGGCTTAGATGCCTTATTGTCATTGACAATGTGTAGTTCCTTTATATTTACCAGGTCCTACGAATCACAAAGACCTAGGAGAAAGTAAAAATGTACACCTAACAAAAGTTGGGGTCTCAGGAGGATAAAGGACACATGCCTTGGGGCACCCTGAGAAACAGCTTTAAAGTATGATTTATGATTTATTTTTATGTTTACCTGCAGACAGTTTGAAGCAAGAATAGATCCCAGTCAACTGTGTTTGCCTACACATCCTGGGCAAAACACAGGATGTGTTTAGTCATGATCTTTTTCTTACCTCAATGCAAGTGTCTTTTTTGTTTATTTGTTTGTTTTGTTTTTTTGTAGCCCTGGCTGAACCACACGCATGACACAGGATGCAAACTCTCAAAATCCTTCTTTTTGTACATCCACTACCCACTCTGATGTCTCATAACGTCTCCTGTGAAGCATAAGAACATTTCCTGAACTGGAAGAAAAGTGTTGCTACTGAAATTAATCAAGGCAGCAATTGGTGTTTCCTCCAAAACATATTTACTAATTTTTTCAGTACATTGAGTTAAGTACACAGCATAGGTCTTCCTACCTAAACTGTAACGAGGTCTAATAAGGTCTGAACAGGTGTTTTCAATCACTCTGATTGAAAACACCTGTGTAAAGAGTCAGTATTTATTTGGTGAGAAATTGGGATGTCTGTTAAGTACGTTGGGGACTTCTTTTCCACTAATGGTTGCTCAGTTTTAATCAAAATTTATTTGTTTTTCTCTGAGAGCTCTAAGTTTGTGCCATTATTAAAAACTACTAATATGACTGGCTGGCAGCACTGCTGGCACAACCTCTCCATTATTTTCCACTTTCATCACATCAAAAAGTTGGTTGATAAAAGGAGGAGTGCCATGCTTTACCAGCTGTTAGGTAACATAAAATACTCCACAGTACAGTTTGTTTCTCCTTCCTCGTTTAAAATGAGCCCAGCTGACAGAAAAAAACTTCACAAGTAGAAGGAGACAACAAGCTATACAGAGAGATATCGTGAAACCGGCGCGAGGGAGAGGAAGACACGGATAACACACTGAGTCAATCAGAACTTTGGCCTTTTCCTCTCTCTAGCAACAGGGAGAAGTGTTGACAACAGGCCCTCACACCCAAACCACCCCGGGGAGTGTTTAAGCACTATCCTTAACTCTCTCTCCTGCCAGTGTGAAGGGGGATTACCGTCAATCTGACACAATCTCTGGCCTAATCTATCTTAATCTGCTGGTCCTAATCCAAGGCCTTAATCTGAGAACCACCTCTGGGCTGCAGAAGATAATGTGACAAGTGGCACTGGGGTGGCTCAGCACTCTGGTTAAACAGAAAGACTGATACTAGAAACAAGCGTGTGATGGCAAAAACACAGCCGGTGTGTATGCAGCGTGTAATCACAAGAACAAAGATATATTGTTGTTATTGTTGGATGAAAATGGTTGTTTTTTTTCTCTCTCACTCAAATGAAAAATCATCAGCAGCATATGAAGCCCTGAGCAACACAAAAACACTTGAAGTAAAACTATGAAAATGATGATAACACACACAAACACACTGAACATATGAAAATGTCATGCATTTGTTCTGGTGTAAGGAGGAGACACAGACATCAACACAGACACTGACCGTAAATTCCAGTGGAGATGCAGGGGAAAGCCTGCGGAGTAAAGATGACAAACACAATGGTTACAGTCTATTGCTGATGATCACGTAACAGCTAGCTTTCATTTCACATGCTCACACACGCACACGCACACACACACACACCAATGCACAGAAATCACACTCTCTGCTGGATCTTAATGGAGTCTTTCTCCTGATTGTATTTTATGGCAGCTTTTCTTTTCCGTCTGACTTTCACTTCTATTTAAAGACCAAACTGTCGATCATCCTTTGTTACCGGTGTACAAGACTTTCCTTCTGCAGCCATTAACCAGACATTATTATAGTAATTATAAAGGTGGGCGTGGTTACCATTATTAGGGAAAATATGACAAATATATTCTAATATTCTATATTCATAATGTTATAATCTGTAACAGTTCTGTCCTGGTTGATTTGGTAATACCAGTGATTTCTTATGAAGTGTGGTTTAACAGTGCAGGTCACAGAGTTACGTTCAAAGTGACATGTAATAGAGCTTGGATCCACAACCTAAGCCTTATGGGATCCAAGGGGCCAGGTTCGGACAAATATTTACAAATGATGTTCGGTTTCGGGTTCAGGTCAGGTTCCGCCAACTTGACATGGTCCTTAATGCTTCACTTCCCAGTTAATATCCACCAATATGGCTAAGTCACCTTTCTATCCACCCATCAGTCCATTTTCATCTGCTTATCTGGGGCCGGGTCTCGGGGGCAGAAGGCCAAGCAAAGCACCCCAGACATCCTTCTCCCCAGCAACGCTTTCCAGCTCTTCCTGGGGGACCCCAAGGTGTTCCCAATCCAGATGAGATATAGTCAGGTCCATAATTATTTGGACAATGATACAGTTGTCGTCATTTTGGCTCTGTACACCACCACAATGGGTTTTAAATGAAACAATGAATACCTGCTTAAAGTGCAGACTCTCAGCTTTCATTTAAGGCTTTTTTCAAAAATGTAGTATGAACCGTGTAGGAATTACAACCATTTCTTCACACAGTCCCCCGACTTTAAGGGCTCATAAGTATTTGGACAAACTAACATAATCATCAATTAAACAGTCAGTTTTAATACTTGGTTGCAAATCCTTTACAGTCAATGACTGCCTGAAGTGTTGGACACATAGGCATCATCAGATGCTGGGTTTCTTCCCTGGTGATGCTCTGCCAGCCCTTTACTGCAGCCGTCTGCACTTCCTGCTTGTGTTTTGGGTGTTTTGCCCTCAGTTTTGGCTTCAGCAAGAGAAACGCATGCTCAATTGGATTCAGGTCAGATGATATGACTTGGCTGTTGCAGAACATTCCACTTCTTTGCCTTAAAAATGTCTTTGGTTGCTTTTGCAATATGCTTCAGGTCATTGTCCAACTGCACTGTGAAGCATCATCCAATGAGTTTTGAAGCATTTGGTTGAATCTGAGCAGATAATGTAGCCCCAAACACTTCAGCTTTCATCCTGCTGCTCTTGTCAGCAGTCACATCATCAATAAATACAAGAGAACCAGTTCCACTGGCAGCCATACATGGTCATGACATAACAGTACCTCCACCATGCTTCACTGATGAGGTGGTGTGCTTTGGATCATGAGCAGTTCCTTCCCTTCTTCCTTCTCTTGTCTTCCCATCATTCTGGTAGTTGATCTTTGTTTTATCTGTCCATAGTATGCTGTTCCACAACTGTACAGGCTTTTTAGATGGTTTTTGACAAACTCTAATCTGGCCTTCCATTTTTAAGGCTAACCAATGGTTTGCATCTTGTGATAAACCCTCTGTATTTATTCTAGTGAAGTCTTGTCTTGCTTACAAGAGCAGCAGGATGAAAGCTGAAGTGTTTGGGGCACCATTATCTGCTCAGATTCAATTAAATGCTTCAAAACTCATTGGACGATGCTTCACAGTGCAGATTGACATTGACCTGAAGCATATTGCAAAAGCAACCAAAGACATTTTTAAGGCAAAGAAGTGGAATGTTCTGCAATGGCCAAGTCATATCATCTGACCTGAATCCAACTGAGCATGCGTTTCTCTTGCTGAAGCCAAAACTGAGGGCAAAACACCCAAAACACAAGCAGGAAGTGCAGACGGCTGCAGTAAAGGGCTGGCAGAGCATCACCAGGGAAGAAACCCAGCATCTGATGATGTCTATGTGTTCAACACTTCAGGCAGTCATTTACTGTAAAGGATTTGCAACCAAGTATTAAAACTGACTGTTTAATTGATGATTATGTTAGTTTGTCCAAATACTTATGAGCCCTTAAAGTTGGGGGACTGTGTGAAGAAATGGTTGTAATTCCTACACGGTTCATACTACATTTTTGAAAAAAGCCTTAAATGAAAGCTGAGAGTCTGCACTTTAAGCAGGTATTCATTGTTTCATTTAAAACCCATTGTGGTGGTGTACAGAGCCAAAATGACGACAACTGTATCATTGTCCAAATAATTATGGACCTGACTGTATGTAAACTCTCCAGCATGTTCTGGGTGTGCCCTGGGGCCTCCTACTAGTGGGACGTGCCCTGAGCACCTCCAATGGGAGGCGCCTAGGAGGCATCCTGATCAGATACCTGAACCATCTCAACTGACCCCTTTCGACTCGAAGGAGCAGCGGCTCTACCCTGAGCTCCCTCCAGATGTCTGAGCTCCTTTCCCTATCTCTAAGGCTGAGTCCAGCTACCCCACGGAGGAAACTCATTTCAGCCGCTTGTATCCACAATCTCATTCTTTTGGTCACTACCCAGAGCTCATGACCATCATCCCTCTTCGCCATGACGGTCCGGCACAGCGCCTGCCATCATCACAGAAGCCGCACCAAACCGCCGCCTCATCTTATGCTCCATTCTACACTTAATCGTGAACAAGACCCCAAGATACTTGAACTCCGTCGCTTGAGGCAGTAGCTCCCTTCAAACCCAAACCTTTCTGTTTGTTGTCAAATTGACACAAGGAAATGGACGTGGTGGTGTAAAGAGGATCATCTGCATGTCCCAGCAATAACACCAAAGCAGAGTGATTTCCTTACAGTAAAGGTGTCAAGCTCATGTTGGATTTGACATAGAAAACTGAATTTCCTTTCGGTTGTGCTCGGTTTCTACTCTCTCAGACTTTGGTCAGGTTTGCAGCCTGTATGGGAAAAACAGGCAAATAGAATAAAGACAATAATTGTGTCACATAAACACAGTAAATAACTGGACATTTTTCAACATGCTGTGAGCGACCGTGATCAGTTTACCTTACAACAGGACAGACTTGTAAAAGGAGTTGTTACACTGAGTGACAACGGAGAGGAGCTGGTTTTCAAAAATGGCAGTTAGAGCCTCTCGCCAGCAGCACTTAAACAGCTCACTGTGGCCTTTTCACAATAATAGCCACCTGTGTTTCGACAGTTGAGTGCTTTTAAAGGAATTTTCTTTCTCCCTAGTATGTCTTAAAACTATTCTCTTAGGGGTTAAGACGCCAATCATGAAACACAATGTGTCCAATTCGAATCGTATTTGTTTTTTGTTTTTTTTAAATCCTGTTGGGGACCTTTGTTGCATCTCTCTAACCCTCTGTATCTATAATCTTTCACCTCTCACTGAGTAATAAAAGCATAAAATGCCCACCAAAACAGAATTTTAAAAAATGCTGGTCACATATATATTCTGTATGTACTTTGACAGCACTGTTAGTTGATCTGGGTTCCTACAGCTTAAGGCAAGTTTAATATTTAAAGCCAGTCGGGATGAAATTTAAAGGAATACTTCCACCCACAAAATACCCATTTGTAAATCATTTAGTCATGTCTTGTAACCTTGTTCCTGCTTGTTCTTTTTAAACGAAAAAGGTTCCGCCAATATGTATACCCCTACGCAGCGGGAAATTGGGCGCCTCGGATCAACTCGCCAATCCGGCTCTGTGTGTGTAAATGCTCGCAGCTTGCCAGCAAAACGGTCCAACATTCGCCGAAAATCTGGCAGTGTAAAAGGGGCTATAGTTTGCTGTTGTTAAACATGGTCCCTAATCAATGGTTGGTTCCCAACTGATGGGTCATGATCCAAAAGTGGGTTGCAGGCCCACTCTGAATGGACCGCAAGTGATTCGCAAACGTGTCAAGTTCGTAAAAAAAAAACAGTACAGTAAATTTCTAGAACAGAGCTTTAATTTTGAAGTGTTGTTTTGAGTGACTAACAGACAGCTACTTGACAGAAGCAGCAAACTAGCTCAAGAACATGGCCAAACGTGAGTATGACGCTGAATATATTAAACTGTGTGGACCTCGAACTAATGACTAAGGAGAAATCTGGACATCGTGGCTGAACAAATTGGGAACCACTGCTTTAAGACGAATGTTACATTGACAAAAAATGAAGACTCTACTTATCATTTACTTAGGGATATGGACAATTTTGACCAAATATTTATTTTGACATAAAATGTGACTTCATTTGGTGCTATTAATGCAAGACGCAATCAGTAAATTATATTTTAATAAAAAAAGATGCTAACGATTATTTTGAGGTTTAACAGTGCAATGTCAGAAAAACAGTTTAAAAATCCTACTTCACATTTGGCATTTTTAAGACATCTGGAAGACTGATTTAAGACATTTTAATAGTAATTGCAGCCTTATTTTTTGATTAATAAATTCAATGCCATTTAAGCGGAAACCCTGTTTAATTGTTCTTCCTACACATACTGTCTGTGAAGAGATCGCTATTTCAAGTCAAATACAATATGAGACTTCAGCTGTGTGAATCAGCCAAATGACGAGGGTATGTTCCAAAGTTTCAGGCTTTTTAGTGTCAAATTCCCTCCTTTTACTACAATCCCTCGAATCCATCTCAGCAGGGAACACAGTATGGAGAAACACAGAGAGATAATTTGCCGCTATAACACTGTAAAACTTTGGAAGATAGCCATTTGATTTTTCTATTTCAGGCGGCTAAAATCTCATAATAGTTTCAGCCAAACCTCAGCATGCATTTGTACACAGAACAAGGACTGCAGATTTTGTCCCTTGTCACTCACATTGATGTTCATTAAGAGAGGTACCTCTTTGTGACTAGCACAGGCAGCAGGGACACTTTCAAAGATCAGTAACTTTTTAAATGTACAAATGAGCATGTGAGTATTGTTTTTGGACAGATTTTTTAAAAAGGACAAAATGTTCTGTTTGCATTAGCAGTAACTAAACATAACTCTGAAGCGGCTGCAGGGGAACGAACAGTAAATGAGAAGCCTTCGATCAATCAGATACAATTACAGTACGATACTCTCCTGTCCAGCTGGCTTGTGAGTTTGACCTCAGTCCATCATTAACTGCTCCTCAGTGGAACACAATTTGGAGGTCGGCATTGAGCTCCTTTAAATGTGTGAGATTAAGGATTTTACGATATCAGATTCTGAATGGCGCATATTTGTCACATTATCCAAGACGGATGACAAATACCAAGATTTATGGTGGTACGATAGAGATTCATTACTCCACCTGCTCTGGGACCATCCAGCTGTTGGCACACTCTGGTTTAGAAGTGATATCCCTTATGTCGGAGTTTTTCAAGTTTAATTTTTCAGTTTCTGCCATAGCATGCCTGTTGGGCCTGAAGCCAGACAATAGTGTTGGAGTCACTGCTGACTGGCTCTGGACATTGGGTTGCTTATCTACTAAAAGACTCATTCTTTTGAGGGAGCGTAAACTAGCCTGCTTCTCCAGGGATTCATGGCTGGAGGAATACCAGGACCTGCTGAACACTGAATGGGCAGCCTGCCTGTTAGAAGACTCTGATAAGGGCCTGGAGGACCACTGCCCACAGGTTTGATCATTTAGTAAATAGTAACTTGCTCCCAGCAAAACAGTAGCTGCTCCCACCTGAGAGGGCTTGTATGAAGAATGTATATGATGTACTTACTGTATCTTGTGGGTTCTGGGTTATTTTGTTATGCTGCACTTTTTTACAGTTTCCCTTGTTAAATATGTATATATGCGTAATGGAGAAAACAAATTATCAAACTCTTACAGGGGGCTATGGTATGTTTTAGTTTAGTAAGGTTTTCAGTAGTGTTCCTGGTGTGTTCTCATCCAAAATTCAGATTTTGGTGAAAGAGTGTAGCGACAAAATACTATTTTCCCAAGCCCTTTGAAAAACGTTTGTCACATGACCTGACGTAGGTTTCTGCATGATGTTGTATCCATATATAAACCCATGTACTGCTGTGGACACCACGTTGATTTTGTTCTGTAAGTCACATAATGACACAACCAATTGAAGTGGCAGTGGATGAGCAACTCCCATGTTCTGAGAAGAAAAATGACTGTTTTTGTCGGTGTAGTCTGGTGGCTTTGAGGAGAGCATTGATAATGGCTTCAGTTCCTAAATGGAGGGGGCTGTCTGATGGCAAGGTGAAGCAGTAAAAATAATCTAAATTTAGCATACACTTAAACTTAATTTTGTTTAAATATAAACGTGTTAGGTGGTCCTTTTTTGTAGGTGGCAAAAATACACTTTGCTGCTTTTTTTTAAAAAATAAAAAGAAACAAACAAACAAACACAAAAAACCCACTTGCTGCACCTTTTTATTGTTGCCATGCAACCACACCATCACCTCCTTAGGCCCTGATCACACAGAAGGTGTTTTAGCAGCTGGAGGCGCTTTTTTGTAATTGTTAATGAGAATGAAGCTTTTTGCCTGCCGTTTTTGCATTTCTGTGCTCTTGACGCCTAGTGTTTCTGCCGGCGTTTTTGCTCTAACCTTCCTGTGTAATCAGTTTACAGTTCATGTTATTATTATGTTTTACAGTAATTAGTATCTAGTTACTAAAATGTTGAGGCAAAGGATACTGGCTGTAGCTCTGATTGAGGGTGAGAGGCTGTCATCAAATCGTTAGTTGGACACAGGGAAACAGAGATATGTGGGGGTACATGAGACCCTAATGAAGAGGGTGGATCACGATGAGTGCTGTGTAGCTCTGTGCAACCACCAGTTTCTCCTCCATAGTTTACCAACTTCAAACTTGTTGTCGTGACCGCCACAGAAGGCCCACCTCTCAAATCATTCAATTGGACAATGGGGAAAAAGATGATGAAAAAAGAGATGACGTGGGGCGTTTTTCTGCTTTGAGATTAATTTTTCTAAACAAAAAAAAAGTTCAGAGCGCTCTGGCAAAAACGCCAGGTGCGTAGAGCATAGAAATGTGAGGCGCATCGCAATACCAAAACCGAGTGAGCAAAAAGCTTCAATCTCACTTAAAACAATTACAAAAAGCTGCTAAAACACTTTCTGTGTGATCAGGGCCTAATTTTACCTCGCAGACCATGAGGAGTTGGTCTGCCGCTGTCTCTGATCAGTTAGTTGGTTTTATTGTGCAACTTTCTGAACTAAACTAATGTAGCGTCCACAGCAGTGTGTGGCTTAGCTTTCAAGCCTCAGTAAATGTACTCCTGTCTGCTTCAAAACAATAGAATAAAGCACATTTAGGCATAAAAAAAGAAAACAAAGATTCTTTGAATTCACAAAATCAGGAGCAGCTCCAGACTTTATGCCCTATGACATCACAAGTTTGGGACCTACTTCTCTGGGTTCTGGCTTTGAGAGAGAGTAGCTCTTATTCACAAATATTGATTAAACTTTCCTCAGCCATGGAAATAATATATTGGAACTCTTAATTTAGGTGGTGTAAAACTTCCCTCACTCTCCATGCTACACTGTAAGCAAACTGCATGTGTTGGGGTTTTGAGGGATGGGAGGGCACCAGTCATCCGCTGATTGCTAAGGGCTGAGTGGGAGTACTCGTTTGAACAACACGAAAAAGAATGCAGATGGACCCATCCTTTAATATTAAAAAAAAACAAAACATAAACATTTAAGTGCATAATTCCCTGTGAATCCCTTGTTAGTGACTAATTTGAAAACCTTCCCAGGAAATACAGACCATGCCAACAACAAACTGTTATACAGTGAAGTAATTACTGGATGTAAACACACTGAATCCCTACTGCTGAAAAATGTCAAGTTAAAAAAGGGTTATGATGTAAAAATCTTATGCATTATAATATTAAGTCATTGGGATCCATGTCAGGCAGGTTCGTGGCACACCACTGGTCCTGAGATGAGAAGAGCAGCCAATAAACTTCAAAGTAAATCAAATCTGGCAGATTCTCAACCTTCTGTCAAATACTGCGGTACGAGCAGATGCCAGGATGCTCTCTGTGTCTCCAGATCTCTTAGTTTGACCAGATTGCAGAGTTGGCAACTCGGGTTGAGAGGAGACACGACTCACAGGTTCCTCAAGGCGAAAGGTAAACATAAAAGTCAATGGAAGTGAACCAATAACAAAAAGCTTTGAGGGCTAAAACACACAACACTGTAGCCTGATAGGAGTGAGGTTGTACTGAGGAAGAGGAGGAGATTTTATCAGTGTCAGTAAAGCCCTGTGAGGCAAATCTGTGATTTTGGGCTATATCAATAAAAACGCACTTGACTTCATTTCACAGTATCAGTCAAATAAACGCATTGTGATAACCCCTGCACATATATACACATTATAAAGGTAAAAAGACACAAATGCAGATTTTGAATGACTGAAGAAAACCATAATTAATTCTGTAATTAAAAATGCAAACTGTTTGCTAATAATAAATTCTACATCACTCTCGAGTAGTGAAACGACAAACAGACAGCATTTATCTTTCTTCCACCGTACCTCTGACTTTATTTTCATGTCACTTTGGTGTTTTTCTTTGACTTTAACACATCGTTCTGTTGTGAAACCTCCCGCCTGGTGTGTTTCATAAAACCTTCTTACAACTCAACAATCCAACCTGCAGCTCCTGTTGTTTCTCTCCCTCCATCTATCTCAGTTTGAATGTAGTTTCCTTTGAAAAATCTTTCTGTGAAGGATCTTTTTTGACTTTAGCTGCAGGTAGAATATTTTTTTACACGTCTCAGTCCTTCACCCTTTTACTTCTTGCCTGTCTTTTTTGCTTTCTTCACTTTTTTCTGTGTCCCAGTCTGGAGTGGTTCTCTTCCCTCTACCTCTCTGTTTTAATCTAATCTCTCAGGTTTCTGCACACCCTCGTTCTCTCACCCACAATGACAAACAGCTCAGTATCTCTTCATCCTTCCTCTCTTCCTCCCACTTTCTGCCTAACAACCATCCCCAGCTTCCCTCACCCCCTCTCCTCACCCCTCCGTCCTTACCACAGTGCGTGCAGCGTTTTTGGTCGCTGTGTTCAGGCTGTTCTTGTAGCATGACCTCAAGGCTTTCTTCTCTCCCTCTCCCACTCCTCCTTGTGCAATCGGCCCCACAGTGTGGATCACATCTGCAGAGACAGCGAGAGACGAGAAGATGAAACACTTCTTACCACAGTGTGACAGATACAAAGATAGCAGTAAAATATATCTTGAGTTTAATCTCCCCCAGTCAGATTCCACATTTACTCAGGGTGTATAATGGCAGTCATGTTTAATACAGTCTCACTTTTATCAAAATTAATTAAAAATATAAATCAGGAAATGTGGTTCTAGTGTTGACATAAAAAGTTCATGGAAATATTTAATCCTGAACCGTCTCCCATTGTCTATTTCATTAACAATAAAATGTTCAACTTTCTTCATGCTAATCACAAATATAGTGTCAGTTCATGTAAATGTGAAACTTGTGTCTTGACTGGAACCGAGCAGTGACCTTTGGGGCTGAAATATGAAGCCAACATGAAAGTGCCTAAAACTGCAGTTCCTCTAATGGCCACTTGAGGCTGGTTTCAACAGCGAGTCAGTCCCCATAGACCTGGCATGTTAAAATGCCCAACTTAACAGCAGAAATTAAAATGTTTACAGCCTGGTACAAAAATGTGTTTGGTCTCTGTAGCTAATTTCCACCTTTATAACAATACAGGGGATGAATTTTTATAAAGCTGACTCTTAAATTTTATCACTATTTAAAGATTTGCATGTTTGAGGGGCGTAACTGCTTTGAGTGACAGGCTGTCTACAGATTGTGTTCTCAAGCTTTCAGTCAGATCCACCTATGCTTCTCCCCAGTGTCACACTCATAGGGTCACTTCTGGCTTGAAAAATTCAAGATGGCGACCATAAAAACGCAAAACTCGAGGCTTCAAAACAGTCTACAAATCAGTGGGTGATGTCACAGCGGCTATGTCCATCATTTTTACACAGTCTGTGGCTGGAACAGATGACTTTTGATTAGGTAGATTAATGCCGAGTTCATGTCATGTGAGAGTTATCGTAAATTTCAAGTTTACGACTCGTAAAAAGCTTTCACGTCAGTGTCAATGCATAATTATGACGGGGAAAGTTGGAGCTCCAATATATCCAACTCAGTGCTTAATAATACACAAGTGCCTGAAAATGTCAGCCAAAGTCCATCGTTGTGTAATCAAAACCAAACTTAGTGTACAGATGTCATATTGTTGTTTTAGATTTTTTTTTCTTTTGTCTTTTATTAGACAGGATGGACGTAAGCGTGAAGGGGGAGAGAGGGAGGCTGACATGCAGCAAAGGGCCACAGGCTGGAATCAAAACCCATGGCTACTGCAGCAGGGACAATGCCTTTGTACATGGGATGCTCACTCTAACCACTGAGCTGGGTGCCCCCATGTCACATTGTTAATGCATGCTATTTTTAACCATATCACCAATTCTGCAGTCACACAACTCTCTAATGTCCCATTCACTATGTGTGGTGCTGATACTCCGTTTTAACTCTGTGTAGGCCTGTGACTCAGTCAGCCTGACTGATGCAATCAGCTGTCACACCTGGTATTTATAAGTTTTTGTTTCCTGACACCAAACTGCTCCCGGTGATGTTTTCTTAAGAAAAATCAGAAGCTTAAAACTAAAACAAGCCACTGTCATTTATTTTATGACAAGTAACCTGACTCCTTGAAAAAGATGGAGGATTTGGGTCATGGAATATAAAATGATTCGGGAAAATGATAGACCTTCATGTAGACAGAGCTTTGCTTCCTTTTGATCAATTATGTCAGAGGTATCAAATCCCCAAAAAACATTTCCCTTAATATCTAAAGTTAAAAAGCTACATGCCATTGAAATATGAACAGATGATTTGTATTTTATCAAAACTTGAGGACAAAACCCATTCATTAAGGATAGAAGAGCCATATATCTAAATATTACAGCATATAGGTGGCATAAAGTAGCCTACAGAACACACACTAGATGGACTACACGCTTGGAAAATGGATATATAAGAAGATATTAATGTGACAGGTTGAAAAGACACTTGTTTAAAAGTGCAAAAACAGACAATAAATACAAGGTTTAAATTATTTCAATGTAAATTGTTAATGAGAATGTACATAACTCCTGTCAAACCTTCACCGTATGCCTGGTTACACTCCATAAGAATTTTGTACTAAATACTTAAACAAGAAAGGTACTTTATTCTCTACATATGGGAATGTCTGAAGATTCAAGACTTGTTTGTCAGAGCAGCCCAGTTGCAACGAAAGAGAACAGAAAACGATGGCATTGTACTTTCCTGCAACCACAAATATGTTACATTTGTACGTTTCATATGTATCATATCGATTTTTCTAAAGTGAGGTAGGTCATGGGCTGACGTTGTCATTGGGAGGTGGAGGGGACAGTGGGTGACGGCACAACTAAGCAACATGCCTGTCAAACTGCAGACCACGTCAGACCATTTTTTGAGGCCAGCACACAACAAAACCAGCTGTGTTTCAGCAAATCATCACTGCATTTCCATTAGCTTTTTAGGCCTTAAGTGGGAATGCTTTACAGGAACCCATCAGTGTTTTTTCAGCGGGGATAGTGCCACAAAAAGCAGCAACAGCAACTCAAAAATGCTGTGATTTTGCTCCCAAAACCAGATATTTTAAGCCAAAACATGATCCTTTCCTAACCATAACAAAGTGGATTTTGTACCTAAACCTAACCCCGTTAATCACAGCATTGTTGAAACATAAAGTTTCAACATATCTGTTACATGATAATTGCTTGCACATGTAACAAATTCATGCTTTGCAAATACATACAAAGTCAACTTTTTTTATTGACAATTAGGTTGGTCGGAGGTGTTTAATACCAAAGTCCTTTTAAAAGTCAATCTCTATGTACTTGGAATATATCTGGAGGACTTTTTACAAACATCCAAACAGACCAAACTTCTGGACTTTGGACTTCTTCAAGCCAGGAGAGCTATAACACTGCTAAAAGAATGTGGATGCTCCATCATTGAGAGTGTGGATAAAGAAGCTTTAAGATTGTACCAGTCTGGAAACGCCAACTTACATTGCTAAGGGCAAGTAGAAAGACTTTGCTCGGCTCTGGGAACAGTACACGAACATTATGAAAGCTGGAAATGTAGGTCTTATCTAAAAGGGGAAAAATTAGGGAAATATTTTGTGTTTATTTGTGTTCTATCTCAATATCTGTGCATGTGGTGTGTGTGCCTGTAGGTGTGTACGTATTTCTGGTGTTAAACTGTTGTATTGCTACTGTATGTTTCCTTGATGTGATTTTATAACAGAAGAAAATGAAAATAAACATATCTAGAAGCAAAAAATAAACCCTACTCTTACTGTATATGTGTTAAATATCAGGGGATCCCAGCTACAGGTGGGTCGGACCAGTTCCCCTCAGGCCAGGAAAACAGAACACACACAAGAGGGTGAACAGGAAGCCTCACATCAAAAGGCCAAACTGTTATTGTGAGCATGTTTGGTAGAATGTAGGCCATGTTTTTCACATCTCAGTCAGCGATGTTTCGCCCCATAACAGACTGAATTCATATTTAGTTTTAACTTCACTCAGCATTCAGTGAACTGCTCCCTTTCTTATCTCCCATATACAGTATAGTAATAGCATTTAATGTTAGATTTTAACAGCACACCTGGGAGGTCATAAAGGAACTGCTGTTACTGGTTTAGATGCTGCATGCAAGTAATTTTTAAAGGCCTTGTTGATAACATTTTTATGAAGACGAATAATAAAAATTAAAAAAAAGAATGCATCCGCAGAGCTTTAAGTAAGGTGTGGAATAAAAGTATCGCTCAGTATTTCAGATTATAATTGTAAAGTAATCATTTAAAAAAAGAAGAGAGAGACAGGTTTGAAATGAGTGTTATTTTTATCTCTGTGGAAGATGTCTGACGTTCTAACAAGGCTTGTGAGCCAATGGTTTAACAACGTCGGTGTCATTTGTTATCTCTGCATCATCAGTTATCAAGAGTTTTAGTAGGTGCCAGTTAGTATGGAATAAACTGAAAAATAGCTGAGTTTGGCTGTAAGCCCCCGACTTCATTCCTGTACTGATCCCAAGTGCTCAGCGACAAAAGGAGGAGCAAGGCGCAGGGTGAAAACTGCTTTGGCTTTTGCTCATTGTTGTCAGCTGTAGAAGATTCAAGGACTGAAAAGTCATGCCGAGGTGGACACTGTGTGTGTGTGCCTGACCCCAGACCATCCCGACTCCCTGCTGGATCAGCAAACTTTTTGTCACTGCTGTAACACAGGTTAGATTCAGCACTGTCAGTTCACAACTGCCAGGTTAGCATGAGCTAACACAGTGGTAGCAGCTAACATCCAACACCGAGTGTTGGAAAGGCTAAAAAGTTAGGCCAAGGTGGTCCTTTTGTGTGTGTGTGTCTGATCCCAGACCATCCCGACTCCCTGCTGGATCAGCAGACTTTCTGTTGCTGCCATAACACAGGTTAGACACACCACTGTCAGTTCAACATCTGCCTGGTGAGCATGAGCTGACACAGTGGTAGCAGCTAGCATCCAACACTGAGTGTTGGATGGGCTGAAAAGTTAGGCCAAGGTGGTCACTTTGTGTGTGTGTGTGTGTGTGTGTCTGATCCCAGACCATCCCGACTCCCTGCTGAATCAACAAACTGACATTTAGCCCTGTCTGTGTGTGTATAGGCGGCCTCTCATCAAATGTCCTTGATGTGGAGCTCAAACTCCTGCAGCATCAGTCTCCTATCAGAGGCAGAGGGACCACAGGGGTCTCTCAATGATGTAGAAATTGCACTGAAAACAGCGTTGGAGACAGGGCACGTTCATTTTCTAATAAAGATGCTCAGTGGTGCATAAGACTTAAGAAAAGTTAGACTTTCCAGTATTTAACTACCCGCATCTTCCAAATTAGTGAGCCCATAAAGCAGGCACACTAGGGACTTCTCCTGTTGAACTGCTGACTTACAGTTTAGCACACTGCTAACTTGAATGGGAATCTTTCAGCTCCCCGGTGATCGCCCTCCAGCCAGAGAGCTGAAAGATTCTGGTAAGCTAAATGACCTCGGTTAGTTTGTCTTTAATTATGAAGTCAGTAAGTTGAAAAAATACATTTGGATATAAAATAAGAAGTCTGCTGGTTGGTTTGGTTTTGCTAGCCAACTTGCCTGCAAGGTACCAAACAGTATTATAAGCTGCTGCCACTGCCAAGAGTGGATGACCTCCAATATGGCTGCCAGAGGATGAATCATGTCTCTCTACCAGGTGGTTTAAAAAGATTCTCACATACATATTTCACTACGACTCTTTCCAGTACCACACACCTTTGGTAAATTAAAAAGTCCACAAATTTAATTTCCTTTGTCACTCTCAGTTTATAGCAACAATGTCTTTCGCTGTTTCTAATTGCTTTGTACAGAATAGTTTTCATGTTTTCATTCTCCCATGTAGCTGAGGGAACGAGTCATACTGTGTGCGCTTTCTTTGTCAAGTTAATGAATGCTTTTTTTCCCCTCCCAGGTCTCTGAAAACATACTTCAATTGGACTCACTGATTAAATAAATGGTAAATGAATTGAAGTGTATTGAACTGAAGGCAGAGAGGGGAGATAGAGGAAACAGAGGACCTCACAAACAGAAGCTGAGCGCAAACAGAGGGAGACGTGGTCGAGATGTTGTTTAACCAGCCTCTACATGTCTACGCCGACGATACCACACATTCTGATGAGGCTCAGCGTGCTGCTCTCAGCGTGAATACAAACGCTGTGATAAGACCTAGCTGGACCACCACCTCTACACACACACACACACACACACACACTGAAACAGCAACACATTTAATCTAATATTGAGACTTTTCTCCTTTTAAGGAACTGATGAGATGAAATCTCAGGTTTTTTGTCTGTAGATCGATCTTGACACTTCAGTCTTGGATCCAGTGTCAGTTCTGTGATACTACTGGAATGATCTGCAGTATTTCCAGACAGATATCCACTGATTTGATACACACCACACAGCCCAAAAAGAGCCTCAAACCTGCCCGGTGGTCATAAAAGAAGTCAGATTGTTAACCTCCATGTAAAAGAGGCTTTTTTTCTCCATCAGTAAACATGTAACATCACTAACAATGCAACATATGTGTGGAGCTTGTTTGCAGTGTGGTACTATATTCACTTCTAATAGTTTAAATTGAATAGAACCTATATGAAGACATTAAACTGGCGTAACAGATATGAAGAAATGTTACAACCAAAATCCATGGGGCACAGACACGCCTGCTGCTGCATGCCCGCAGCAAAGCACGATCTCTATAATCAGCTGGAGCTGCTACACTGACCACACTGACCAGACGCCGCACTTGCCCCTCTAGGCACCGTGCTGCTCAATCCTACAATCCTATTTCACATGACTGTTCAATTTTTTTTCTCTACGCACATCTCTGCAGCCCTCCTTCATTCATTGTCATTAACCACTTATCCTGTTACAGGTCGCGGGGTTGGAGCCTATCCCAGCTGACATTGGGCGAGAGGCAGGGTACACCCTGGACAGGTCGCCAGACTATCGCACAGCTAACACATCGAGTCTCACATTCACACTCACATTCACACCTACAGCCAATTTAAAGTCACCAATTGACCTAATCTGCATGTCTTTGGACTGTGGGAAGAAGCCGGAGCACCTGGAGAAAACCCCCCTGACACAGGGAGAACATGCAACCTCCACAGTGGGTTCGAACCTCCAACCCTGGGTTCAAACCAGGAACCCTCTTGCTGTGAAGCAACAATGCTACCCACTGTACCACTGTGCCACATTTTCAGCTCTCTAACAGGTGAACACTACATTGAACTGTGTAAGAAAACAAGTACAATCTATCTAAAAATGATCAAAACGAATACCTCATTGTACCAGAGGCAATGCTACGCAGCAGAATAACCTTCTGGATGTTTTTTACACTTCACATTAAATAAATCAATCAAATCAATACGCCCCACTATAAAAACGATCCAATTAATTAATTAAGTACCTGTTAATGTAGCCTATGCTTCCAAACCCTGTATTAAGAACTACTTTGTCACTGAGTAACACCCTAGAAAGACGGAGTCTGTGTAGCAGGTCAAAAAACCCCGGTCCACCTTGCCTACTTAACACTTTGTGTCTACGCTCAATGTATTTCAGCTGTAACAACTTTAACAAGGTTTCACAGAGGTATGATGCAATAATAATCTCAATAGGAAACAAAATCCACCTTGGAAGTACAGTTCCCATGATGCCTCGGGGACGTTAACATGAAGCAAATGGATTCAGTGAATAATGCTGTAGGCTTGAGCCCTGTTTCTTCAGCCTATATTCATTTACATTTTGGCAAATTGGCCTAATTAAAACTACTCCAAATTAGCTATTTGCAGTTCTGTTTGTAATGTACCCATAGATTTACAGATGATTATCACTGAATTACTTTGATGCTGAAGGAAGCTTGAAATGTGTGATGTGATGATTCTCAGGCAAATTCTGAAGTTATAAAAAATGTGTTTTCTAATTAGAATTATGGATGATTGTTGCAATGGTCATTTCAGACAGTGATACCCTCCAGAAGTTGTAAGTCACAGTGAATCTAAAAATATGTCCACCATGTCTGTTCAAATTTGACTACAAGGTACGACCCCAAGAAGGAGTGAGATGTCTTACAGGCAACTGTTCACCGTGTTGGTGAGCGAAGCAACTACAATACTACAATACAATAACGAACTTCCTGTTGTTTTAAGACACTGATATGCAGTTGTCCATTTCACATCACACAGAATCGTTGTGTCCAGGCTCTCCCTTGGCGCCCACCTCGTGGGCCAGATTCATCTGTTTTACAATTCAAAACAGTATGAGTATAATGATTAATTAGATTAAAATGGACATTAACACAGCACACACTCATTCTCTCTCATTCTGTATCTCTCTCTCTCTCTCACACACACACACACACACACACACACACACACACACACACACACACACACACACACACTTAACAAGCCGCAGACTCCACAGCGCAGAAGAAGCCCAGAAGAAGCTCTTTAATCCAACCCTCCAAGGATAGGAGGCCATTAGGCAGAAAGATTTAACACAGTGTTTGGGACTTTTTGAAATATGATCCGCTGATCTTATTTCAAAACCCAAAATTCAAAACAGAAGCTTGAAATGTGTTCTGGTGTCCACTTCCCAGACACACTTTACAGGCTCGTTTGTTGTTAGAATTTGTTGCAGTTGTATCCATTGACAAGGAAATTCTGCCACCTAACCACAATCAATGGCAGGTATTTGGTTAGCAATGCAGGATCTGCTCATTACGCCCAGACGGTGGAACAGAGCTCCGGCTGCCAAAAACCTATTGTGCTGTGTTTTTTTCTTAATAACAAAGTATCTGAGAGACAAAGCTGAAAGGGAGGAAACTCTTGGGAGAGAGAAAACCTAGTTTAAGCTTCAATATAGCACAACTTTTTGTTAAATCTTCTTTAAGGAGGGCATGGCAGAAAACATTTTGACACATATATACACACCTAAATTTCTTTAACAGATGATTCATATCAAAACCTGCTTCATTATAAAAGTTTACTATAATATTCTAAACACAATCAGACAGTGATACAAGTTAACTGAACTGGGATACATCTGTAAGATATCACATCTTTTGAAGCCGTTTGAATACGACTCAAATCAAAATACTTTACTGACTTGAAATTGATTTTCATGCATCTAACACTACTGAGACAGAATTAATGTATGCTACTTGTGTAGTTTATGCACCATGTAGTTCCTGGAGCACCTCGTCTTTTTGACGTTGGTTGAGCACATCAAACAAAGGTCTGTAGGTGTAAAGCAGAAAGCCCTCCACAATAAGCATGTGAGTCTCCTCCTCCTTATGGTCAGACTTTGGGACGATCTCAGTATCCAGGGTGTTACTGATGCCATGAAACTTCTCAAACTTCACCGGGTTGTCTAACCATACATAGATCGTACTCATCATGGCATCCATGTCCAGAGCAGTCATAACATCGTGCTGCCTGAATCCATCTTCACCAACTTCCATCTAATTTTGATACAGTACTTGTACTAGTATTTTTCATGTTTACAGACTGTTATGTAAATGGTTTAATAGTTTTGATGGGTTGAAAAGGTTCAAGAAATCTCGTAGAGTATTTTTTACTTATTTTAAAAGGTTTCCAGGACAAGTGCCTAAAATATGCTCCCAGAAATTCTCTACTTTCCCAGCATTATCATTAAACATTAAAATGAACCATAAGCAGACCATTTTTAATAATTAAAGCTGCATTAACTGACTTATTTTGGCCATTTGTGCAGCACAAGGTATAAACTCAACATTCAACAACTTATAAGGCTGATGCAGCAAACATGTTAGAAAACAGTTGCCTGTTTACACACGCAGGAGACGCGGTACTTATTTGGAGCCGTGTCCACCTGATGAATGTAAGTTCAATATTCATTCTCTTTGGGCTCTTTTGTTTTTTGGTCTCTATCGACTCCTGAGGGAAATATCTGGCTCTTTAGCTGCTAAATGCTCCACTTTGCTCACTAGCTAGTAGTAGTGGATTTTCAGAGCTTTATTTGCTGAAAACAGGCGCCTGATGTGTTTGAAAGTGACGCTGATGAGGGCAGAAAGAGAGTGAACCAAATCAGTAAAGGCTGTACAACCAAAACAATGAGCTGAAAGACACTAAAACACGGCATAGAACTGAAGGGAGCTGCGGAGTCAGCTGGTAAGTCTCTGAGGGTTTGTTGCACAATGTTTGCATTTCTCCTGCTCCTCTGAATAAAGCAGCACTTTCAGCAGAAAATACTCCTCCTGCAATCATTAAACGGGAGACGGGGAGCTTTACACCAATGGAAACTTATCAAAAACTATATGCTGTGATGCCTCCGTGTCCCCCTTAGACCAGCAGTGTGTGGATGAAAGTGTGCGCCACAGACTGCTGCTGCTCACAGTGGAGTCCACAGATGTGAATTGAAAGAAACTTGTCTGTATAACGTGACAGTCCTTCATCAAACTGCTCGCTGATGAAAAAGAGTGCGGTCCCTGAGAAATCACTTAGTGTGAGTGCATGAACCCACACAGAAAGAATAATAAGTGCTGCAATCAAAGACTGTTTATACTTCGAATGGCTATTAAGACGCTAATATTCTCCTATAGCATAGATTATCAAAGGTGTAAGATATATTACTTCCTTCATATCTCATAAAAGAGGATGTGGATATCCATGATATGATTTTTTTCTTGGATTTGCCGCATGAATTGTCTGTATGTTTTAAGCTTCAATAATACAACAGTAGGCTCTGTGTAAGAACAAGAGTGTGAGCGTTAGTGCTCTGTGTGTGTGTGTGTGTGTGTGATGAATCATGACTCCAGCTTCTCAGCAGTAATGATCCTTCTGGAGGTGTCATGGGGCTAATTCAGACAAACATCTGTAATCTGTAATGGGAGGATAACACTTGATAACCTTAATGACTCCGTCCCTCCCGACCTGCTCTGCTCACCATCCACGTTTGCTCAAAATCTGAGCTTAGTGTCTATGCAAACACTCTTTCCAGCTAAGTCTTAATCTTCCACCAGACCCTGTGTGCAGTCTTCTCAATGAGCTGCAGGCCTATTAGATGTCAGGAGCCACAACATCAGCCTACTACTATTTTTATTTCTTCTTCATGCACCAACAACAACTGTCGACTCTACTACACTCCTAAACTATGACTTTATTATTTCAGCCAAGAATGCTATGTATTTAGTTTGGTTTGTTTTTCTGTCTGTCTGTCAGCAGGATCATGGAAAAACATCTGGCCCAATTTTGATGAAATTTGGCTGAAGGCTGCAGCATGGACCAAGGAACCACTCATTAAATTTTAGGAGCAGGGCACATCAAGGGTCAGATGCACAAAATATGTTTCAGTTTTTGTTAACATTGCAAGAGAGGGCTTTGGCCTTGCCGGAGGTCTGCGCACTCAGAGTGCCCTTCTGGTTTTCATTGTTGATTATTTGTACCAATTCATCGTTCAGTTTATAAAATGTCAGAAAACTGTAAAGAAAAAAAAAAAAAAAAAAAAGCCCGAAGTCAAATCTGACCAACAATTCAAAATCCAAGATATTCATTTTATAAAACCAGAAGGTTAAAAAACGGCAAATATTCTCATTTGAGAAGCTGAGAGACGTTTTTGCTAGATTATTGACTCAATGATGTCCTGTGCAAGATTTTCCTAAAAAACAATGTATAGAGGCATCGAGTAGCTCAGTGGGAAAAGAGGGCGTCCCATGAACAAAGGCAAGGTCCCTGCTGCGTTGGCCAGGGGCTCGACACCAGCCCAAGGCCCCCCGCTGCATTTCATCACCCCTACCCCCCACCCACCATGCCCAACCCGCCCTGTCCAATAATAATCCCTCTCAGTCATCGGGTATGACCCACTAGAAGAGTGTGGTGATGTATTTTTCCACGGAGACCCTGCCTCTGCACCAGAGATAGTCGTAGCAGGAGGCATTATCTTTTCTGGTCGTCTGTCTGTTCTTGTGAACACGATATCTCAAGAACACACTGAAGGAGTTTCTTCGAATTTGGCACAAATGTCCACTTGGACTCTGAACTATGAACTGATTACATTTTGGTGGTCATGGGTCAAATGTCAAGGTCACTGTGACCTTGTATTTCTCATTTTTGAGAATGCAATATCTCAAGAACACTTTGAGGAACTTTTTTCAAATTTGACACAAACATATACTTGCACTCAAGTTTGAACTGATTTGAGGGCTAAAGGGCAAAGGTGAAGATCACTGTAATCTAAGGTATGATAAGGTAAAACTTTGATGTCCCTGAGGGGCAATTTGAGATACAGACAGTAGTCATAAGTAAAACAAAACAGACAGTACAACACAAACACACAGAATCCAGTATCAAACACTGTCAGGGGTAAATCATGGACAATTAGTGGTCACTGCTGGTTAAGATAAGTGATAGCAGACCAGACATAGGATGATCTGTAACGCTTAGTGTTACATTTAGGGAGGCAAAACCTCCGCCCTGATGGAAACATCTGAAACTCAACATGGAGGGGATGTTGAGAATCTGAGACAACAGACCAAGCTTTAGAGGTGATCCTCTCGTCATACAGATGCTGTTGGTTATTCAAAGTAACACCAGTGATCTTACAGCACAATTTGACCACTTTTTACAACTTGTTCTTGTTTTTAAGGCTCAGATTAACAAACCAACAGACAATGTCAAAAGAAAGCACAATAGAACAATTTCATGATTGTCCTGTGTACACTGAAACTCCTCAGCTTCCTTAAAAAGAAAAGGCGTTGGTCTCACTTTGGCCATAACTCAAGAATTCTGTGTTAATTTTGACAAAATTTCAATCAAATGTCTAATGGGATATAATGAATAAGCAATGACATTTCACATCCAAAAGGTCAAAGGTCAACTTCACTGTGTCATCATAATATTCTGCAAAAACTCTCTTCTGGCCATTACTCAACATCATGACTCAGGAAAAGAAGAGGAGACATTTGGTCTGATACTGAACTACTAATCTTTGGTGCCGATGTTGAAACTGCTGACTGTACAGATCTTCTGTGCTGTCGGGGGGAAGATGTGTGTGAAGCATCTATGCTTTAACAGACATGGATGTAAACCATGAAGCAATAATTGCAGTTTCTTATTTTCGTATTATTTCTGTGTTTGCAACGTTTATGGGTGTGTGTGTGTGTGTGTGTGCCCACACAGCTCTAAGGTAAGGCCGGGGTGATAAGGTGGTGATCAGGTGCCAAAATGTAAGCAGCAGGCACCCAAGAGACACAGTGCTGAAAATGGCAAATATAGCAAGGTGAAACACCAAATGAGAGTGACTCTGAGGTCGTCTTTTACTTTCACATTTGAGTGTGTTTACAAACAGTAAGTGACAATTGTGCATATTATATTTTTAAACACATAACTGATTATCAAAAGAGCTGCTCATTAATTTTCTGTTGACAGAGTAACTAATTAATCAACTAATTGTTTCTGCTCTACAAAACACTTGAATTTTGTTAGGTTTTCATCACAGCTTGGTCAGAATTCTTAATTTGGAAAACAGAAATTTGTAGCTCATATCATCCCAGTATAATTTTTTGTAGCTTTTTCTTTTTTTGTCAGGCTGCTCATGTGCTCTGTTCGAACGTTCACCTATGAAAAGCAATGCACCACAACTTGTACGTAACTCACGCAATCATGAGCCAGTAATTCATATATAACTCATGTAATTGAGACAGGTTGATAGGAGTAAAGAAGGAAGTGGTATAAAGACCAAAAGTCTGTGTAAGAAGGCATGTTGGTGGGGTGGATGGGTCAAACAAACACAGGACTCTACCCAGGAGACCAGTGCTCAGACCCATGTGAAACCAAGTTGTTGTTTTAAGCCATTTTAAAAGGTACATCATCACAATGCCTCTTTTCCTAAACCTGACCTACGTAACTTTATGTTGAGTATGCAATGTCATGCATGGGTTGATAATATGTTACATATCATATGAACCGTTGTATGAGGACACTTTGCTTCTGTAAAATTTTCTGGTGAAGATTAATAGCTCATCATCGACACATATAGATCAGGGCAACAACATTCCTTTAAATACAACGTAATGTTGTATTTTGTACACTGCTAAAGCTGCTGTGAGAGCATTAGAAAACTTTATTTCAAAGTGTCACATCAGAAAAAAAAATACTGGCTTAAAACTGCAAATTTAAGAGCTCCTAAGAACTGGCTATAGGATGAATCACTATTGTGATTCATCACTTGGTGAGCAGCAACAGTTTTATTTATAGTGTATGAGAAAGCTGCAGATGTCTCTTTAAATAGCAGCAGAGGCAGATTAAAACATGTGAATCTGCAGATGAAACACTCACGGACACATGAGCTTTAATAACCGTGGTCAAACATGCAGTCACGCATGAAGGAGCACAAAAAAAGCGACAGTGAAAAGGCAAAAGACCGAACAGTGTAATCATGATAATATAACAGTGTGTTTGTGTGATTGTTTATGTTGTCACATGTGTGTTTACTCTCAGTGTGAACTACTCCAGCAGTCAAGTAGCGCAGAGTGAACATGTGCTCTCAAAGAGTCGTTCAGCCATGCTGATGCATCGACGCACCACTCAGCAGTGGCAAGGTTCACAACTCGGTCGCGTGTGTGTTTTAATGTGTGTGTGTGTGTGTGTGTGTGTGTGTGTGTGTGTGCACGCAGTGCTGTGGGTGCTGTGTTGGTGTAGTTCAACAGTGGGTCACTTGGTGGTCATTAATCTGCATTTCATCTGTTAAATGTCACTGCTACACTGTTTCCACTTCTCTCTCACACACACACACACACACACACACACACACAAGTAAACAAGTACAGACACTGTCTCTTACTGAAACTGATTGTAATCTATGATTGGTAATTGTTCCTCATTGCTAACCCAATTATCTGTTTTTCTACCTGTTTTTGTTTACTACTGCCGTTTCCTCACTCCATCATCTTTTCTCCCCTCTGTCTCTCCATCTCCTTCCTCCCCTTTTACTCCATCCTTCTGATTCTACGTCCTTTGTCGTCACTCTTCTCCCTGCCTCCCTCCTTCACCATTACCTCATCCAGTCATCCCACCTCTTCTTTCGCCTCATTACCCTCTCCTCCATCCCTCCGTCACCTATCCCTTCCTCCCTTCTTCCATTTTATCCCTCCCTCATCCCTCCTCTCTTTCCTCTTTTTCTGCTCCATTTGTCCCTCCCTCTCCTACCTTGTCTCTCTCATCCCTCCATTATCCTCTTTACCCCAGCATCCTTGTCTCCCACTTCCTCCTCCCCTCCTCTATTAGATATTCCTCTCACCCCCTCTCCCCCTACTTCTCCTCTCTCTCCCCCTCTCTTTGCCTCTCTCTCCGTCACCTGAGGTAGACAGTTCTGTCAGGAGTCGGCCTTATTTACCGCCTCTCTTCGCTCCTGTTTACATTATCGATCGGCAGGGTTGCTTTAGTTCCACCATACATCAACACCACCCCTTCCTCCTCCTTCCTCCTCCTCCCCACCCCAGTGTTACGGCTGCTGGCTCACATTACCCTGAAACACACAGAGAGGGAGAGAGGGAGGGGGAGAAGTGGGGGGGAAGCGACGGGAGCTCGATGGGGAGATGGAAAGCTAGCGGAGCATGTTAGGATGTGTGAGGGATTTATGTGTGAAGGAGAGTGTGTTGGACAGTGTGTTGTGGAGCATGTGTGAGTAAGTGTGTGGGGAGCAGCGTAAAAGGGAGAGGGTGGATGTGTGTCTTCTGAAAGCGTGTGTGACTGACAGTAAATGTATGTGTGTGAGTACTTAAAATGCTGAAAGCATACACTATCGCCCCCTGTGATTAGGTGAGGTTTTGATAACAAATGAGGGATTTTGAAACCTCTTTCACTGAATTTAAAATACACACACACAAGGCCAAAAGTATGTGGACACTCGACACTCTGATTGCTGAACACATAATTCCAAAAATTAACATTAAAATGCTGCTGTAACACTCCCCTTGGCAGGGCTTTCCACACGATTTTGAGATCAAGCTGCATTTATTTGCTCCCATTCAGTGACTAAGTGAGGTTGCACTGATGTTGGGCAATCACAGCACACAGTTGGCGATCCAGTTCATCTGAAAGGTGTTGGGTGGGTTGAGGTCAGGGCTCTGTGCAGGCCAGTCAAGTTCTTTCACACCAAATAAAAAAAAAAAAACAATTTCTATATGGGCCTGGCTTTGTGCCCAGAGTTAAAGAGAACACCCACCAATTTAAAACATCAAAGTCTGTTAACAGGTCTTGTGGAGTACTACTGCATATGTTTAAAAAGTTGTATAAAGCCTTTTGTGGCTCCAGAGGAAGCTGCACGAAATATGATCAATCGCCTCAAGTGACAGCAGGAGCCTCTTCATCCCTGCTTGAGGCTAGCAGCTCCAGGCTGTTAGCTGCTACTAGCATAACACACCATAATCTCCAATCAAAATGTTGGCGGTCAATGTAGGCGACAAATAATAAAAAAGTGACAGGACCTCTTGTTCAGCTGCAAAACCAAAGTTCTGTATTTTATGTGTGTGTGAGTGAGTGCAAGCATGTGTGTGTGTGTGTGGAAGAAAAGGGAAGTGTTGTTTTCCGGCAATTCACTGCTCTCTAAAGAGAGAATAACATACAACATAAGGACAACCAGAATAACTGCCTCTCAGTTGTATGCCTCCGCCAACCAGTCAAGTTCCATATACATTATATATGCAGTGAGAACTTTGAAAGATTTTTTCTAAAAAGGTGATGGTTAGTGTATTTTTTGGCAATATTGGTAGATATCACTATGTCTACGTCCCAACCCTCACCTATGGTCATAAGCTCTGGGTAGTGACCAAAAGAATGAAATCACGGATACAAGCGGCCGAAATAAGTTTCCTCTGTGGGGTGGCTGGGCTCAGCCTTAGAGATAGGGTGAGGAGCTCGGAGTTGAGCCACTGCTCCTTCGCGTCAGAAGGGGTCAGTTGAGGTGGTTTGGGCATCTGATCAGGATGCCTCCTGGGCGCCTCCTGTTGGAGGTGTTCCGGGCACGTCCAACTGACCCAGAACACTGCTGGAAACATTACACATCTCATCTGGCCTGGGAACGCCTTGGGGTCCCCCAGGAGGAGCTGGAGAGCTAGCTGGGGAGGGGGATGTCTGGGGTGCTTACTGCCCCCGCGACCCGGTCCCGGATAAGCGGATGAAAATGGATGGATGGATGGATGGATGGATGGATCACTATATTGACATGTATGATTCAAAGACGTATGCAATCACCACAGTTTCAAGGTGGACACTCAAGATTAGTGTCACCAATTCAGTATCTGACCACATGGCTCCCCTTCTGGTCCCAAGTTATGATGCTAAATAATGGCCAGAAAACATTATGATGTCAGGGTGAAGTTGATCTTTGACCTTTAGAATACAGAATGTCATCACATGAATATTTTGTTCTATTTAACATTTATGTGACACTTTGTCATAATTACCTTTGTCGAGGTTGTAATGTTTTCAGTTTGGTTTATTTGTTTGTCAGCAGGATAATGGAAAAACTGCTAGCTGGATTTCATGACACTTGACGAAGGGTGGTGCATGGGCCAGGGAAGAACCCACTCAATTTTGGAGTGTATCAGAATCACAAGGTGAACACGCAAAGGATTTCTCACTTTCATTAACACTGTGAGACAGGACATTTGGTCTTGATGGATGTCTGCGCTCCCCACGTGCCCTTCTATTTGGGATGTGAGTATTTGAGCTACCGCCAAAAATGTATAAAAATTCAAAGTCAGTTCATCGTTGAATCCAAGTGGACATTTGTGCCGGATGTAAAGAAATTCCCTCCAAACGTTCCTGAGATATCTCGTTCACGAGGATGGGATGGAGGGACAACCTGCAAACATTGTTTCTGGCCAGAGCTCTCACCTACCCAGAGACAGAATAAAAACTGTGAAAGAGTTAAAAGTGAAAGACTCACAGACCATTATATCCAAGTTGTACCCTCAGAAAAAATGTTGTACTCTGAATGTAAGTGTAAAATGTGCCCACATAAAGCAAGCACAGGTGTCTATAGAAAAGTACAGTTATGCCACTGAAAGGAAAAATATCTTGTAATTTTCACTTACAGTTGTGACAGGTTTAATGTTATAGAGTAAAGACCTTCAACAGGTTTTATTCAGACAAATGCTAAACCTCCTCATGTAAGTTACGGAGGTGGACCCACATGGACCACTCAGATTGTTAGCACATCATCACATCAGTACTGTGGTGTTTTTCAGTTTCGGGCTCGGTTTGTTGATTAATGAGGGAGAAACTTAACAGACCAGCTCCTTCATGCTGATTTTGCACATAACAGGCACAAGCATTTTTTCCAACAAGCAGTTTTATGCCGTCGACCTAACAGCAGCTATCAACGTGGTAGTTGCATAGGGTGCAAAAATAAGCATGTAATGGCCACATTTTATCATCCTGCCAGAGGTTGAATATTTCCAAATTGTCATTACATTAACATGCGCCCATGTTGAGTGTGTCACACGTCATTTTATGATATGTAAAGAAGACATTTGAAACTGCCTGCAGATGAACATTAGTGCGCAATATGAATTAATGGCTGTCATTACTGTGTGGTCGTGCATCTCGGTGACGTACTGTGTCTTCTGTGGGGCTGGAAAGGTCGATCTTTCACACAGGGGAGAGAATCATCACCTATTGTTAAACAGATGTGAGGCCTTTTGATTTTTACTCTGCAGACCGTGTTTCCAAAGAGCCTGAACAACAAGCTTCATTGGATTGTAATAAGATATTCTGTGCAATGATTTGATTGTTGCCTTTATCTTCTGTAATCTAACCGTTTCCTCACTGGATGTTCAGCTCTTTCTCCTGTTCTTCCCTCATCTTCTCCTTACAGACTTGTTCAAGGCAACAGTTCCATAAATCTCCAACAAGCTTTGGATGTTATGTTGATTTCTGGGGTTTCATCCAATGAAGGAATCGCTTTGTACAGCACAGCGAGTTACACTATGTACATTGCACTTCCTATGTATTCTGTGTATGATATCTATACTGTATGATGCTTCAAGTGTGTCTCTGTCTCTACAAATATTGTCTCAGAGACAAGTTCTATTAAAAAGAGAAAGAAACGAAGTGACATTTCTGATATTACCATGCCTCTCAGTTTGTTTATACTGAATAACCATGCACTGCATATTATACTGCATACAATTGTCACAGATGAAATAACATATACCAACGTTTCATCAAAATGTTTAAGTACCACAGACGTTTTGACGACATGGTAAATGTGTGACTCACCGCCAGGAGAATCAAAAAGCAGCTGACAGCAGTTAGCAGCTAACTCAAAGAAGAAGACCAGCAGCCAAAAATGTCCGTATAATGGGGAGACAAGGAGGTCCGGGAGCTCCTTTCTGCAAGCAGAGGATGAGCTCAGCTACCAGAGATGGTAAATGATTGTTATCCCCATGTTATGCCATTGTGACTGTTTAGAAAGTGTTGTCAATGCGTATGTCATATGTCACACTAGAGGAAGATGCAGTTATGTTACACGTCATGCCCATCATGCCTCCTTTGCTTCCAGAATGCCAGCATGCTATCTAAAATCACACACTGGGGTGGCATTATACCTGTGTTCTTTGGTTCTGTGTAAAACAAAGGCAGCATAATGACAGGACTTCATAGCAGCCCCATCGTGGGATCTCTGTGTAAAAAGGGCAACAGACTGAGGTGACACCTCGCAGACAGCCTGTCAGTCAAAGCAGCCCACTCTTAAATATGCATAATTTTAAGCTTTAATAAAATACTAATGGATGAGTTATATTAAAATTCAACCCTGTACAGCTGTGAAATTACCTATAGAGACCAAAATCGTTTTTGTACCAGGCTGTAAACATGTTTATTTCTGCTGCAACATGAGGGTCTATCAAGATTGACTCTATTTTGGAGCAAACCTCAAGTGGCCATTAGAGGAACTGCAGTTTTTGGCACTTGCATTGGCTTCATTTTGCAGTCCTGCAGTTTGCCTCTTGACAAGTACTCACTATGAGGGCAGAATGTCAGTGTTGCATTTTAATATTTTATATCTCTGGATTACTATCACTGATGCAATAATATCTAAGCAGCATCTTAATGTAGCAGCTTGTTGAGGTGGAGCTCACAACATACTGTAGTAATCTTTATTTTTCATTTCAAATCTTGAAAGTAGCAGGTAACTAGAGCTGTTAAATAAATGTAGTAAAAAAGTCAAATGACCCTCCCTGAAACGTAGTTGGTTAGAAGTTTAAATACAAAATAAATAACTTCCACAGGCTTGTGTGCGGATTTTGATTTATGGTATTTCTAATAATGAAGATAATGTTTGGTGCAATAAAAATGGTCCACATGGATACCTCTCATATTTCTCTGAAGCCAACCTGATTAAAACATTTGCATAAAAATGTAATAAATATATGTGTAGAAAAATATCATTTAAAGTAAGGCGGGGAGTGTGCAAGAGCTTCTCTCCTTTGGTGAGTAATGACTGTGACTATTTCCATCATCTGCAACTCTTCCCACAGTCTTTTTCTTTTATGTCACTTGTCCTCTCTCCTCACAAAGTGCTGATGTCCTCTGTGGTTTCCCACCAGAGAATACTGTAGTTTTTATCAGATCGATTAAGATACTAAGAGGCTCCTTTCATCAATGTGTGAAAACAGTCTGACCTAATTATAACACAAAAGCTTGTTTCTAACAGATGGCATTTAGACACTTTTATAAAACATACGGCTACACTTGTTTAATTAAGGCCTCATCGCACTGTATGATCCTCACACACAAAACACAATGATAAACAGGCTGAGCAAAGGAAACAAAGTGATGGTAAAAATACCAGACAGGTTAGACAAGGCAGAGAAACTGTAAGTAGGGGAGCAGCAAAGTAAATTTGTACTTGAGTGCAGCTCAAACTATATTCATCACACACCTGATTTGCTATGCACATTTACCCTGCAAAGAGGCCGTGCGTGTGCGTGCATGTGTGTGCTCTCTCTTCTAAGTGGGCGTCACACTGGTGTGAGTCTTAAGAGAACTTGACTGAGTGCCATCCGGTGACACCCGCCCCAGCTTTTCTTTTTGTCAGCCATTCCAGCTTTTTTCCTGCCAATTGTCATTACCGCTCCTTTTGGCTCTTTCTCTCCTCCGTCCCCTCCCCTCCCTCTCCTCTGTCCCTCGGCCTCTCACCATTCTTACCTGGGAGGCCACGAGTCACTGCTCCTGCTTTTAATACTCAACTGCCATCCATCCATACTCTCTCCCCTCCCCTTTCTCTCCCTCACTCTCTCTCTTCTCATACCTCCATCTGTCCCTCGCCTTTCTTTATCTGCCTTTAAAGCAGGAGGCAGGAAAAAGGCTAGCTGGTCCTTTGTGTGCTTGGCCTCAGTTTGTGCTCAGTCAAGCGGACACAGCTCTTAAATCCAGGCCCGGGCCTTTGGCACAAAAGGAAGGCTCAGGTCTTGTAAAGGCCCCTACAGCTCTCCCTATCTCTTTCCACCTTTCTCTGAAAAAGACAGACAGGCAGTTATTCTAAACAGGAGGACAAGAGTGGATGGAGAAGGGGGGGAACAAGATGCCGATGCTAAAAGGAGCGGACATAATTCTCTTCATCAGAGAGCAGAGGCAAAGACGTTCTTTTCTCCCTCACACCAATTCTCTTTCCCTAAACCAAGCAACACTGGAGCTATTTTCTTTTTCATCCCCTTTTTCTCCTTCAAGGGGAATGAATTAACTGAATGAATTAACACTAGGGCTGCTGTGATCATCATCATCATCATCACGCTCCTCCTCATCAGCAGCAGCAGCTTTGACGATGCTTTTTAACACCTAGAAGGATCACACTGCTGACGCCGAGGCAGGAAGAAGCAAAGATGTCGACAACCTTGTCAAAAAAAAGAGGAGGAAAAAAAAACTCCCCAACTAGCAAGGTATCACAGTCTGAGTGCTACAGTCTTTAGCCCAGAGCCTTGTCAAGTCTCTTGGCACTACTAAAGAAACCTTACTGCTGATGATGATAGGAAAAGAGGGGGAGGGAGGGAGGGAGGGAGTAGGTGAGACTTGGAGGGAAAGGAAAGGCGGGTAGAGGATGGAAGCGAGATACAAGGGAGAAGGAGGAAGAAGAGGAGGGAGGAGGAGGAGGGAGACCAAATGTAAGAGTGTGGAGGAGAGAAGGAGAGTGGAGGTGGAGAGGTAGAAAGGTGAGGAAGAAGATGAGAAGAACGGGAGGAAACATGGTGTTAAAGTTGTTGATCACGCCGGGCAAAAACACCACGTCTTCAAAGAAAGGGGAACAGACGAGAGAGAGCGACAGGGCGACAGGCGAAGCAGAGAGATGGAGGTCTTGGAGGAGAGGAAGAGGGGGAGTCCGGGAGAGCTGCAGTGAGGATTTTAATTAGCGGTAATTGGCCACCGAGGGAACAGAAACTGGGAGATGGGAGGCAGGAGAGGGAAGAGAGGGGAGCATAGCAGCCAGTTTTTGACAGAGTGATATCTCTCTTGCTTTGTACCTCTCTATTTCCTTCAGCACTTTTTCTATCTTGGCCTTTCCATCTCCATCTTGTTTTCCCTCCATCTTTTTCCACCTCCAACTGTGCTACTCCCGCTTTACTCCCCAAACAGCATCCTTCACTCTCTACCAATTTCCACCTAAACACAAGACACTGCAAAGAGAAAATATTTGGGACAACATTAAAGCGGTGTGTTCGATAACGCCGAAAAGCTTTGTACACTTTACTGAGCTACATTAAATGCAGGTAATTAGGGATTTTTTGGGGCTGAAATCTAGAAAAAGATGAAAGAAGTGTTTGTTTGACCTAAAGTTAACCTGCAAAAAATAATGTTAGGTTCTTTCCTCTTATCTGTTCCATATTGGATTTATTACAGCACTTCAACTAATCTTAAATCTGCTTTAATCAATATTTTGCATATTTACAATAGATCAGAGGACTACTTTTATGTGGAAGGGGCTGCTCATAGTGATGAACCCACAAACAACTATCATTACTGCTCTACCCGACTCAGAATTATGCCAGTCAAATTGGATTTGGCTGTTCAATACAATAATCTGACTATTTGTTTCCTTCTTTACGTAAAGAGTTTGAACGGTATTCAGTGGGACGTTAAAAGACATTCACGTGATATAGTACACAAGCCAAGTTAGCCCTACGAGCTAGTGCATGCTAACTATGCTTGCGACTGAAATGCGCAACAACCTTTTTTTATCAAACAAAAGCCAGAGACTGTGTAGTGATAAGTTGCTGTGAGCTTTAAATTCACCACTTCAAAGCAGAAGGCACATGATAACATTTTCTCAGAGACTGACAGGGCCAAGCCTCTCTTGCTCCAGGCAGCTGCCTCCATCTCACTCAGACTCACCCAGGGTCTGGGTCTCCAGATGCCAGCACCAGAGAGCAGCGTGAAAGTGAGGAGCGTTTACTCTACAGCTAAATCTGGGGAGCGAAACATCCCCACTACACTGCATAGTGCACAATTACTGACCACAAAAGCCCAAAACAAGACAAAACAAAACAAAAATGACTGTTTTAGTGAAAGAATCACAGTCGACTGAAGGGTCTCTGTCTGATGACTTGGATCATCAACTTTCAGGGGCAGCCCTTATTATCACCCAACTCTGCAGTTCCCCTCAGCTCTACGGAGCATTATAGTGACCATAGACTCAATATTTTAGTTTTCCAGCCTGCAAACTTTCTGTTTTGGTCTCACCACTCTGATCCGACTTGTTTTCAGCTGTGGCAGGCAACTTTTTTTGTTAAGAAAACTGCTTTAAAAGCCCACTGTACACCACCTGCTCAGCACCAAATGGCTGACAAAGTTAGGGACCAGCTGCTGAGCATAGTGAAGCATTTAGCTGCTGAGATTTTTTTTAAGATACTGGTAAAGACTAAAAACACAGCTAAGAGAATGGATTTTGCTCCCCTGGACCTATACTGTTTGTGCCAAACTGCAACTGCCTGACAAATAATGTATCTGTATAACCTTCATGGAAAAATATCAAGCAGTGCAGCTTGTATCAAACCTTTTTTCACTGTATTTGTTTTTGCGATGCTGCAGCTGATCACCAGAATAAGAATTAACGGTTGTCAAGGTTGTAGGTCTCTGCAATGACGTCAGAGCGCTGCCTTTACTGAATGTGAATAGTGATTATGGTCCTGTTGTCTCTTTCTCGCTCTCTTTAGACCCGCCCCTGGCACCTTCCCTCCCCAGAGAGGCACGCTGTTGTATCTCACTGTGATCGGCGGGGGAGCGAGGGACGACTGGGGAACAGGATAGCAGGGTTACAGCTGTGTTTATCGGTACACAGGTGAGCTCTGGGGCGCTGGATCGTCCGGACAACACTTTTGGCCCACGCTCCCCTGTCTGGCAACCACAAAACACACAGGAGCGCACACCTACACGTGTGCACATGCATCTTACAGCACACAGTTGGCTCAGAAGTGAGCAACACGCTCAATTTATGCACACACAAACAGACTGATCTCAAACCGTTCCACTCCTAATCAAGTCCTCCTAATTACAGCGGCTCATATGCCCCAAAGTTGACAGATTGCTGATTTAACTGCCTTTAAGTTTTGGTTAATATGTGAATTTAGGCAGGGCCTGCTTGAAATTTTCCAGCTGTCATTTGTCAACATCCCCAAATTGCATGCGACTCTTACTAAACAGCAGCAGTAGTGTGCCATGCGCTCCGGGTGTTGCTAGGTTACGGTACTGGGATGCTGCTGGCTAAGTGGCTGCGGGATCATCGACGGACACTCTGCATGGAGAGCTGACAGCAGGTCCTCTGGACCATTTGGCAACTCGTGAGTCAGACGCTCTTTAAATCCCACATCTGGTGGCAAGCCCATACAAATCAAGATCAAAGTGTTGGCTTTGAGATTGGACCTGTCTCTCAACCTCCCTGCCTCTCTCCTGTCGAGTTTCATTTTCATTTCTTTCTCTTTTCCATGGCGGCGCGCTGCCTTCACACAGTCCTCTGCCTGCTTTGTTATCCCTCCTTTGCTTTCCCTGTGTTGTTGCTGTCTCGCCTCTCTGTCCCTCCTGCTGAGAGGTAATCAAGCCCTGTTGTGAGTGTTTAAGCATTGGAGTAGACGCATGTTGAATTATTCTTGGGACTTAATATTTTGTCTGGGAGGAGAGAGCCGGTCTCCATACCACATGCTGGGCAGCGGCCACGTACACATGAATGCACACACACCCACACACACAGTTAGTCAGTCATTGAGTCAGAAAGATAGTCAGTCACACAGATATCCTGCTGACAGAGAGTTACAGGTAAGAGATTGATTGGACCTGACAGGCAACCCACACTGTATACACTGATACACTTAATGCGACACAGACACAAGTAAACACAGTATGCACACTACCAGACTGTACAAACAAGCCTATCACCGTGAGAGAAACACACATGCACACATGTGACAGACAGCATCCATTCACACGTATGTAAACATCACAGCTAACGTCCTCAAAGTTAAACACGCAAACCAACAAAAGGAGAACAGACAATGTAAGAACTCATCTCCTGACTAATTCCCTCCTGTCTTCAGCTTCCCTCACATCCGTCCCCTCCCCCACGCTGCTTGGTTTTATTTTTATTTCTTTTACCACTCTCCCACTCCCTCCTTATCTATCTCTTCTACTCCTGCTCTCCATTCTGCCTTGAGCTCGCCTTTATCATCGCTTCTCTTTCCCTTTTTTCCCCCTTCGTCTTTCACTGTGAACTTAAACTCTCCGTGGAACCATAAGCTGATATCACACAGACTCAGTGTTCCTTTAATCTCTCTCTCTCTCTCTCACACACACACACACACGCACACACACTGAGACAGACACAGACACACACACACACACACACACCTGGGTGGTCATTATATTTCACAAAGCTTGGCGAGGGCATTGTTGCATTACCTATCATGCTGTGTGTGTGGCATAACGGTGGTGCGCAATATCATGGTTAGCTGGTGACAGAAGATCATGTTTAAAATAAGAGGCAGGAGGTGTTAACTGTTTTAGCTTCAGAGGCCTTTGAACTGTGTGTAACTCTTTACATACAGTATGAGACAGGTAATAGTGAGGGTGTAGCTGATTAAAAGGCTTTCATTATAGATAATCCGTCATGTTACAACGTTGAACTCCATTGATTTAGCATTGCACTCATGTAACTCACAACGGACACTTTGAAAAAGGATGAAAATCGATTTAACAGAATCAGAGATATCGCCTTTTTTATTCCATACATTCATCTTCCTTGTCAAACTTGGCACCTACATCACCCACAATGCAACTCGACCACAAACGGTTGGGTCAAAGATTTGGGTGTGTCATGCTAGTAGCAGCTCATGTAGCCTCAAGCAGAGATGAGGACCTACAGAGGTCTCACGTCTTTGTAAATCCTCACGCTCAGATTTTCTTTTCATTTTCAAACTTGTAGTTTTCAACCCTTAACTGACGCTGACTCAAGTGACATCACTTAAGGCAATTTATTAGACTTCACAGAGCTTGCTCTGGAGCCACAACAGACTTTATACAACTTATAAGTGGTACCAACCTAGGCTGACCAAACGTCCTCTTTTGCCTGGACATGTCCACTTTTCATGTCCCGTCCGGGGAGTCCGGGGTGTCCAGGGGGTTTTTATAAACTGATGTGTGTGTGTTAGAGTGTGGCACGGGCTGCATATTTCTGTCCGAACCCGAACCGAGCCCGACATTATTTAATGACCAAAGCACTGAGTTTGTATCACACAGTTGTTAAGGTTACAAGGTAATTAACAGGCTGGGCGTGCTCAGCGGAGAGGGAGACCTCCGTGTTTGAGACAGGAGCGGGAGGCGGGAGCGGGAGGCAGGAGAGGGAGGCGGGAGGCGGGAGGTCCGACGGTTCCAGCGAGAGGAGAGGGAGAAATAAAACAAAATAAGATAAAATAGGAGACACCTGTCTCCCTCTTTTATTTTATTTTCAGCGTTTAATCAAGTCGGAGGCGGGCGGCTGGAGGTCCAAGACTTCCAGAGAGGGGAGAGGTAGAAACAAACAGCCAATGTGTGTCTGTGTGTGTTATGTTCAGGTGTTGTCACATAAATAACAGTGCCCAAGCAATAAACAGGACAGACAATAGGATTTTATTTATTTTTACACTACATTTTTACTGAAAGCTGACCGAATCCGACCCGAGCCCGAATACAATTTATAGCTACATTTTTGACCAAACCCGGCCCGACCCGTCGGGTACCGTCGGGCTCGGATCGCCGCACTCTAGTGTGTGTATGTGTCCCTATTGGGGCCTATCTGAATTTCTGTCTTTGAGAGATATTATTTTGTAATATAACTAAATTTTCTATCCATACATATAAATTTTAAATATATTAAAATTATAAGGCATCTTTGAGTAAGCTGCAAGTATCATTTAAGTAGCCTATGTCGTGGCCGGCCGAATGTCCTCTTTTTTGGAAATCAAGATATGGTCACCCTAACTAACCAGACCTGTAAATGGACTTTGTACTGTAAAATCGGTGGAGACCCTCTTTAAGAAATCTTAGGAAGAATTCTGGTATTGAGTATCAACTGACATGTTAAACTGAGAGGTGACTTCATAGCTTTTTGTCTTTTCTGACACATTACTTATTAAGCAAACACTGCTGCAGTGTTATAGCAGCGCACTTTCAAGCAGTCAGCTAAGCCGTAGCCGGTAACTTCTGACGATCTGACTGCATGTGAACGAAAACAGCCATCGAAGCTGAGGAGTCTTGGATGCATCTGTCAATCATGTTAATCACTGAATTGTGGTGAAACTAGTTTTCAGAGATATATTTTAGTGTACTGTTTAGCTGTAAAATGAGAATGTTGGTCCAGTCAGAGGGCGGTGTTGGTGCGTCACTCGACTATGTCCAACATGGCCGCCAGGTCAAAAACTTTCTCATTTTACAGCTAAACAGTACACTAAAATGTATTTCTATAAACATTTGAGGCAAGAAATAGACAATGCAGTAACAGAATCTTGGTTCATATTTAATCAATTTGACAGTTTGGCCCCATTTCAAGAGCAGTGACTGACATGATTGACAGCTGTGTTACAGACTTCTGAGCTCTGATTGGGTGTTTTTGGTGCAAGCAGTAAATTCTAGCAAATGTCTTCAGAGGAAATAGGAGGACGAGGGACATGACTTTTTCCACAGCCTTAAATAATACTGTGTGAATATAGTGACAAAAAGTGTAGCTTTAGCTTTAAACCAGTAGTTCCCATTGTGGGGGTCTAATCAAATTTACTATTCACAGATTAATCAACAAAGAATATGATATTTAAAGAAAGCTTTTCCTTTCTGTCACACATATATTTAATTCTACAGTGTAGGATTTTCATATTAAATGTGGCCAAAGTTTCAAATAATGAGGTGAACCTATGTACATGTAATCCTTGTGAGCAAAAACTTCAGGCTTCAGACTGTTCAGTTTACTCTGACTCCAACAGCTTTAGCTACAAGATGACATCAGATCCTAGCAGATTTCTCTATATGGTCATTGGCTCCTGGCGTGCTACTGCAGTGTTTATATTACAGTACATACACTGCTACATGTAGCAACATGCTAACATCAAGGAAACATGTAATATTGGTTAATCTCTCCCAGATTTCCGATCATATTAAGAGGCTTTTTTTGGTGATTTGTCACATATAAAGTACAGCTATTCTCCATTACAGTCACCTCCTGGCTGCAATGTTGGTGCAGAAATGCAGAGATACTAAAGACCTGGAAACACCAGTCAGAGCAGACGGGAGAGGGACTCAGATAAACAGGCGCTAAAACAGAGCGCCTCAGACAGAACGGGATCACAGGTGTTTCAGCACAGACAGTATGAGGAGAGAAAAAAGTGTTTTTTGAACATTAAAGCATGTTCTCATGAAAACCCAAAATACAAGCATGAACCTGAAAATGAGCATAATAGGTCCCCTTTAATTGCAGCCCTGCTATCAAGAGGTCAGCTAACAGCTTTTTCCTTGAATTTTCCTTTGCCAGAGTTTCCAGATGGAGACTGTTTTTGATCAGTCGTGGCAGCTTTTACTGCTCACACTAACTGCCCAGTGTTTCTTCAAAATAAACCAGAACATTTTAGTGAAAACACTATGGTGATACAATATTTTAGTCAGCTTAAAAAAATAAGCATAACTGAATAGAGTATCAGTAACTACATGAGTGATGAAACTGAAGATGAATGTCCTAGAAACAAGAAGACAGATTGTAGTTTTAATTTTGTAGTTTCCAGAGTGTCATTACTGCTGCTCAGTTCCTTTTATTGTCTGCACTGAGCGTTAAGGCTCTCCCCACAGTCGCATGTTGCGTTTCAGATGTCCGGGAAGCTGTAGGAGAATATTTTTTTCAGAACTAAAACACCTAGAAAAGCTTTTCCTGTCATGTTGAATCTTCAGTTTCGTCACATTATACACGCCGCAGTGGAGTGCCACTTAATAATTGAGTGCCATTTACTTTGCTCTAAAAGGAAGGCAGTAAGTGACATTATTGTGGATACCTAGATGAGTTTCTGCTGGTTGTAGAATCTGGGCTGGAGAGGGAAACTGATCTACTTTAAGAAGAAAGAAAAACAATTTAATTAAATTGTGCATGTTTCTGTGAGGAAGAATAAAATGTTCGTGTTGCCTTCTTTTATGTAGTTATTTATTTATTATCTATTCATCTGTTGTCTAACCTTTATTTATCTCTTGAAAGTCAACTGTGCAGCTTGCTCTTTTTTAACATCCTGCATCATCACTGTCACACTTTCCTCCACATTCACACCTGCAAACAGTCCAGTAAAACCACACTAAGGTAGGTGGATGTTAAACAAACACTCACACACTTCATACTCACACTTTGCTGGGAGGCCGTAGCCACAGGTGATCTTGGCCTCTCCGGTCTCGCAGCCGTGAAGGGAAGCACACTCTTTTTTCAGCAGTGGACCTGCAGCGCGGTGGATCGCTCCGTCCACTGGAGAGGAGAGGACAGGAGATTCAGAGAGTTGGCCTACTTATGTGAATCCTCTGCAATCTGACTACTTATAAGGAGTCTAAATGTTTGAAGTCCAGCAGACACATTTACAGGTGTCAAAGCTTAGCGCTCAAAGGACCAGGATGATGTCGGTATTAGTAGTGAGCAGTTGAATTTCCCATCTACTGCAGGTTGCCAACTTTTCCCCCATAATCCTGCTTTTTTTTCACCCCTTTTAATAAATCAAAGCATCTGTCTCTCTGTGTGTCAGTCTATATAATGGATTTTAGGGCCACTGCCTTAGTTAATTACTCCATTTAATGTGTTATTAAGGGCTCAGCTGACTTTGACTTTTTGGTCAATTAGTCTTTATTAATTACATTTTCATAAATCTGTATCTATCTTTGATCCACACCACATCTAAAGACCGTGACTGTGTTCATTTCCAGGAGGGCAATGATGCAGGAAAAGCAATTTTACAGCTGTGCCAATTTACCAGTTTCAGTCACAATCTCTGCGCCCCTCCCAGTTAGACACATTTCCTCAACGTTAATATTTATACCATCTTGAGCTCAACAGCTTTATTATTGTGGTTCTCAGCATTATGGACCCAGGAAAGCAGCGTTTCACTTTAATGAAATCACACTTGGAACAAATTAAGATAAAACAGGAACAACAGATTTAAATGCTGCAATGCCACTACAAAAAACAAAAGAATTTACAATTAAGGAACAATTCTTCAGAGCCAAAATATTTTACTTAAATTAACGAAAAGAAGATAAGAGATGAAAGAAAGAAAGAAAGAAAGAAACAAAGAATAACAATTTTATACAAAGCTTAGTTTACAGTCAGGTCCATAATTATTTGGACAATGATACAGTTGTTGTCATTTTGGCTCTGTACACCACCACAATGGGTTTTAAATGAAACAATGAATACCTGCTTAAAGTGCAGACTCTCAGCTTTCATTTAAGGCTTTTTTCAAAAATGTAGTATGAACCGTGTAGGAATTACAACCATTTCTTCACACAGTCCCCCAACTTTAAGGGCTCATAAGTATTTGGACAAACTAACATAATCATCAATTAAACAGTCAGTTTTAATACTTGGTTGCAAATCCTTTACAGTCAATGACTGCCTGAAGTGTTGGACACATAGGCATCATCAGATGCTGGGTTTCTTCCCTGGTGATGCTCTGCCAGCCCTTTACTGCAGCCGTCTGCACTTCCTGCTTGTGTTTTGGGTGTTTTGCCCTCAGTTTTGGCTTCAGCAAGAGAAACGCATGCTCAGTTGGATTCAGGTCAGATGATATGACTTGGCCGTTGCAGAACATTCCACTTCTTTGCCTTAAAAATGTCTTTGGTTGCTTTTGCAATATGCTTCAGGTCATTGTCCAACTGCACTGTGAAGCATCGTCCAATGAGTTTTGAAGCATTTGGTTGAATCTGAGCAGATAATGGTGCCCCAAACACTTCAGCTTTCATCCTGATGCTCTTCTCAGCAGTCACATCATCAATAAATACAAGAGAACCAGTTCCACTGGCAGCCATACATGGCCATGACATAACAGTACCTCCACCATGCTTCACTGATGAGGTGGTGTGCTTTGGATCATGAGCAGTTCCTTCCCTTCTTCCTTCTCTTGTCTTCCCATCATTCTGGTAGTTGATCTTTGTTTTATCTGTCCATAGTATGCTGTTCCACAACTGTACAGGCTTTTTAGATGGTTTTTGACAAACTCTAATCTGGCCTTCCATTTTTAAGGCTAACCAATGGTTTGCATCTTGTGATAAACCCTCTGTATTTATTCTAGTGAAGTCTTGTCTTGCTTACAAGAGCAGCAGGATGAAAGCTGAAGTGTTTGGGGCACCATTATCTACTCAGATTCAACCAAATGCTTCAAAACTCATTGGACGATGCTTCACAGTGCAGTTGGACAATGACCTGAAGCATATTGCAAAAGCAACCAAAGACATTTTTAAGGCAAAGAAGTGGAATGTTCTGCAATGGCCAAGTCATATCATCTGACCTGAATCCAACTGAGCATGCGTTTCTCTTGCTGAAGCCAAAACTGAGGGCAAAACACCCAAAACACAAGCAGGAAGTGCAGACGGCTGCAGTAAAGGGCTGGCAGAGCGTCACCAGGGAAGAAACCCAGCATCTGATGATGTCTATGTGTAGGCTAACCTTATGTCTAGGCAGTCATTGACTGTAAAGGATTTGCAACCAAGTATTAAAACTGACTGTTTAATTAATGATTATGTTAGTTTGTCCAAATACTTATGAGCCCTTAAAGTTGGGGGACTGTGTGAAGAAATGGTTGTAATTCCTACACGGTTCATACTACATTTTTGAAAAAAGCCTTAAATGAAAGCTGAGAGTCTGCACTTTAAGCAGGTATTCATTGTTTCATTTAAAACCCATTGTGGTGGTGTACAGAGCCAAAATGACAACAACTGTATCATTGTCCAAATAATTATGGACCTGACTGTATATTACATCATGATGTGACATTACATTTCATAGGATGAAGGAAACCACCAGGGCTGCCGCCTAATAGTCGACCAAACGTTAGTCCACCAGAAATGTCATCAGTCAGCAAAATTTAATTGGCTGTTTAGTTGCAGAAAAATAAAACAAACAAAGAAAAAACATGGAACTCTATTAGGAGCTGCTGCACCTTTTCAAAATAAAAGTATCTGCGGTTAATAACGTGTCAAGCAGGAAATCAGGGATCATTTTGAGAAGGTGAAGGACGAACCCAAGGTGATATGTAAACTCATCTTCATTGGTCGACTACAAACACGACGTATCATCTGAAACATGTCAGTAGCTACATGCCCATTAGCCACTTAGCACAATCATTACTGCTTTGCCGACAGCGTCATTAACAGGCGGCTCGCTCAGTGTGTGACGTGCACTTGTAGATAAAATATAGGCCTATATTAATGAAGGTTCATTAGTACGGTTTTGTATTTCTCTGTAATGTAGCACAGTGTTAACAATGTTACTGATACTATTCTTTCTCACACCTTCAACTCAAACCATTGTGTTGTCCCGCCCAAAATATATCATTTAATAATTAAATTAATATTGTAAACATGTGGGCGACTAGTCAACTAATGGCCCTAAATGATGACTATTGATCGAGGGAAATTATAAGTCGGGGGCAGCCCTAGAAACCACACACATATTCCAGTGAAGTGTTGGCCGCACACTGAAGATTCAGATTAAATCTGGAGAAGAAAGCTAAGTGTGCTTAGACATTAAAGTAAAAAGATAGCATCGGAGCATCTGAATGCTCGGCTTTCTTCCCTTTCTTGTCACATTCAGACTAAACATCAGGTCTGTTAATCATCTCACAGAGAGAGGAGAGAGATCAGCTTTATTATCCCACCCGGGAAAATTCATTATCTAGACAGTGTAAAATCACAAGTTTAGACTGTGCCACTTTGTCAGGGAACTTTATGAAAAGCATAATCTCAGGCATTTTAAGCCTTTGTATGAACATTATCAGAGTAGAGATGACAGGAAACAAGGGAAACGAAAGATGAGGAATGACATGCATCGAAGATCCCTACAACAATAACATCATAGCTGCTCAACATAAACCTGGCAGCAACTGTTTCCCTCAAAATGTAGTTGGCAAAACAACTTAGTAGTATACACTATATATATATACATACATATATATAGATATATATATATATATATATATATATTCAAATGCTATGTTATGACTATGTTTATATGCACAAAATATCAGGGGTTTTGCCCTTGTTACAAAAAGGGCAATATTCCTACTAAGCTGTTTACATGGCTAATGAAAATTATTCATGCATGCTCCAACTAATATGCCCTAACACAGTGGTTCCCAACTGGTCCAGCCACACAGTCCAGATTTCTCCTTAGTCATTAGTTCAAGGTCCACAGAGTTTAATACACTGGCATCATACTTGTGTTTGGCCGTGTCATTGAGCTAGTTTGCTGTCGCAGTCCAGAAGCTGTCTGTTAGTCACTCACTCTACAGCAGGAAACAGCACTTTGAATAAAAGCTCTCTGCTGAAAATTCACTGTACGTAAAAATAAAGTGTGTTTTTTACAGACTTGACATGTTTGCAAGTGCGGTTCATTCAGAATGGACTCACAACCCACTTTTGCACTGCGTCCCACCAGTTGGGAATCACTGCCCTAACATGTCATTTGTCAAGTCAAAATATGGAAAAGTGGAACAGCTGGAGCCGTATGTCATTTTTTTCTTTTTCACATCATAATAGGATTTTTTCAAAGCTTTCCACTGTTGGCGGACTTGAACTGTGCAAACATAGCCTCCTTGAAAAGGTCAGTGTTGTGATATTTGTGCATATCCAAAAGCCTGTTGATAGGTTTCTTCATCTGACCAAAGACGTGGGCTTTTCTATTGGTCCTGCATCTCTACTACAGCCTTGCAAACTGTAGTTGGTTTGTGTACAAAGTATCCATGACAATGCACAGCACTGATAGTAAACAACCAAGAGGCTGTGTGTCACAAACTGTGATTAAAACCCAATCGTATTCTGAATGCACTGTATACATGTCCAAAGAATGCTCCTAAAACCTGACTAATATCAGCTTATCGCATGCCTTGATTGGAAAATGCTTCATGCGGAAAAAGGCCTAATTCAGAATATCCAAACTCAAATTCAGACTTTGAGTAATAGAAGAATATCAGTGTGCATGTAAATGTGGTCATTTTCTCACAGTGCTGTCAGCCAGTCTGCCAGTAACTCACCAGCACTTGTCGCCTGCTCAGATCCTGGCTCAAGACTCTGCTTTTCTTTTGAAATAATTCAGAGGTAGGAGTCTGGCGTCAATAATTCATAATTAACCCAGAATAAAACACATCTGTCAGGAACAAGTTTGTCAGAGCACTGTGAGACTTGTCAGCACTTGGTGAAAATAGTACAATAACACCCATCCATATGTCACAGCTCAGCGCGTTGGCCTGTGGCTCTTATCTCCGTCTGACTGTCTACAGGCCAGCTGTTACAGCGGTGTGTTTCGCCAAACTGAGTAGCTCCAGGCGGGGGTCTGGTGTTATTTGAACGATATTGTGTTAAGTTGGCATATCGCATGTCGTGATGAGCTGTAGTATGCCGTGTCATGCTGTGCCATGTTGAACTGGGCCACACTGTGAACTAAGCACAAGTGTGAGGTTGTGAAAGGCGAGTTCTGAACACTGGCTACCTCCTCAGGGTGCACAGAAACAAGCTTAGATACCATGCTCACGCTGCTTGTATGTGTGCACGTGTGTGTGCACAAACCATTGCTGGTGTGTGTACTTCCTTGTCAATGCGTATGTGTGCCCATGTACAGATGTATCCCTGTGTATATTCGTGTGCGTGTGAAGAGTCCTTGAGGTGACACGCACACACACACAGTGCACACACTAACTTTGAAGCAGCCAAACTCTGAAATAGAGAACAAGTGTGATAAGACGGAGAGATGGAAAGGAGAAGGAGGGAGGAAGGGAGGGGAATAAGGGAGAGAGCAGCAGATGTAAAAATAGTCTGGAGGGAGATAAGGAAACAGGCACGAAAAACAGAATCAAAAGAAAAAGAAATGGAAATTGAACTGAAACCTAAACCAACAATACCTTTTGTTTTGTGTCATGCTTCATGTTTGGCAGATACATCAATGGGTATGTTCGTAAGGGTGAGTGTGGGCATGTGTATGTGTGTTAATGGTGAAAACTGGCCTTTACCCCCGTCTTTATGAGAGGATTGCACAGCCTTAAGCTACAGCAATGCTTCTCGACCTGACAACCTCTCTGCTCAGGCCCACACATACACAGCTGGACTGAAATGTGTGTGAAATACCTACATAATGAAGCCCGCACACATCAACAACAACACACAAGAGCACATATGCAGGTGTGTACATAGAGCTAAACACTAGCAACAGCACTGCACTAGCAACATGTGTCCTAGTATAGAAAAGATGTTGGGAAGACAGTTAATTTAGTCGCTGATCCCTGGATGTTATAACACTTAGACGCCTGATTAAAGTGTTGTTTGTTCATCCATCCTTTCACTTTAGTCATTAAGTTACTCACTCTCTTAGTACGACTGCACACCTACAGTCATTAAGCAGTCCCTCCAGGATTTCAATGTTTTCGGGATTGTTGCGGCCTGAAATGTCTGATTTCACGGCAGCTTTCATAAAAAAAATGCAATATTTATAGACGTTTTTTGCGATGAAATTCCTGGGGCAAGTGAAAATTGCAAAAATAGTTGTGATGCTTTCTCATATTCAGAGGTTATTCTTATGAGCATTCACTGTTTACCACAGAATTTGAATCTGTTTGTGATGGTAGGAGGGTTGGAAGAAGCCACAACAACTGATCGCAGACAGTAAGCTGTTCCTGTCGTTCAAAGCAGTGCTGAGGGAAAGTCGCCGTGAGCTGCTCTTTCCCTGCTCTCTCTGCCCAGTTAGCACGAGCTAACAGCACAACTTGATCTCATACCTACTTGTCATATCACTCAGCTTTGGCAGAAGCTTCACAGCAGCAGTTAACAGTTGGCACAGAGCCGTTAATCTCACACTGAAACAGCTCAACTGTGTCATTAACCCTGTTAATAACCGTTGGGTAACATTAGCCATGTGATGCTAACAGTTAGCCCTGTCACTGTCAGAGAGCTCCAGTCCTGCAGCAGTAGTCACATGATAAACAGAGAGAGATACGCTGTGTGTGCAGGTCTATTTTATTTTATTTTTATTTAACCTTTATTTAACCAGGTTTGTCCCATTGAGATCAAAGATCTCTTTTAAGAGAGAGACCTGGCCAAGAATGGCAGCACATATAGTTTCACCACATTGTCACATTAAACATAGACATAAGAGATACAAATAACAAACAACTGAATTTACACAATCAGGTCGAGATCAAATAAAACATTTACACTCATAAAGCCTGGATACTATGGGATTTACCATAGACTTAAATACATTCAGAGATACCAGGCTTTGGAGTTTGAGCTCTGACTGCAAAGTGAAATGAGATTTTTTTCATTTCAAATAGTTAAAATTGCAGTTAAGTTGTAGTGGTTGGACAAAATTGCAAGGTCTCACAGACCTTACAGGGACTGGCTGAATTTGCGTTGATTGTTGCGATCGCGATATCCTGGAGGGACTGTTTAAGTATTTGGGTTACAGTTGGAAAACTCAATCAACCCAAATTATTTCTGCTTTATTCCTCGCAGACATTCCAACAAGTCCTCCAAATTAAAACAGATATAGACAGGTTTTTAGCTTTATTTTATCATTATGAAGTAAATGTTGACTGAACAATATAATGGTTATAGTGTTTCCGGTTTGAACCCCCTGTTGGGGGAGCCCATATGTGTGGAGTTTGCATGTTCTCCCTGTGTCAGCGTGGGTTTTCTCCAGGTACTCCGGCTTCCTCCCACAGTCCAAAGACATGCAGGTTAATTGGTGACTCTAAATTGGCCGTAGGTGTGAATGTGAGTGTGAATGGTTGTCTGTCTCTATGTGTCAGCCCTGTGATAGTCTGGTGACCTGTCCAGGGTTTATCCTGCCTCTCGCCCAGTGTCAGCTGGGATAGGCTCCAGTCCTCGACGACCCCTAACAGGATAAGTGGTTCCAATAATGAATGAATGAATGAATAAAACTGGTTCTCTATAAGCCTCACTCTCACTATGCAGTTCTGTCTGCCACTGGGTACGATCTCCCAGGAAAAGGAAGGCTCGATTAACGGCACAAAGGAAGTGCATCAACCATTATGTACCTAAAACAGGAAGAGGATAGCGCTGTTATTTCCCTGGTAGCTATCGGTAGCTGCTCAGAGTTATCAAAGGGTAGCATTGTAAGGTCTTGCAGTCACTATCTCTTGCAGTGAAAATGGCAGATGGTGAAACAACCGAAGTAACTGTGGAAGCTGTTGTAGTAGCTAGGCTCTGAGAAAAACGGAAAGCGATGCAGTTGTCGACAGCAGCACCAACAATAACACAACTTGGGAAAGTTAGGGTGGAGTTGAAAGGTTGTCTGTTTCAACTTTACACATAAAATACACATATGGTTAAACCATCAGGTATTGGCACAATAAGAATTGGTAAGGTTTAGGGATAGATCATGGTTTGGGTTAAAATAAGGACTCTGTGGACCTTTGTTGTCATGGTAACAATAACAAATGTGGTTAAGGTTCTGGAACAATCATGGCTGTGCTTTATAAAGCTGCGTTGACTCACTGTTGGTAACAGAAAATGAAAAGCGGCCTATCATGTTGAAGTCTGATGTTTTGTTGCCTCATACATCCAACCTGATCTCCTCCCTGACATAGACTCATGTAAGAGAACTGAATGCCGTGTTCCAAGATAGCACTCCCATAAAAACTGCCCCTGAAACATGGATTTTTGGGCCAGTGTGCCTCACGTGATGAATGCAGAAGTTGCAATATGCAGCTATAATCAATAAAGCCAAAACTGCTTCAACACTGTTCCTGGGGTCTTGCTCCCTATGCAGAATTAGTTGCTCTATAACATTGTGACCTTCCGACTTTGTTCCCATTTTTATTACTTTGGTTGTCAGAGGGCTTTGTCACATTTATGTAAACATGTAATATTGAGGCACTTGCTGAATTAATGTTGGGAGGTCAGTCTCAGATATACAAAGACATATCACTGTAATGTCCTTCATGTTGTTTCACATTTCAGGTGGTGCACAACTTCAAAATGCAGCCAACAAATCCTGTCCTTTCAGCTGCAGATAACGTCAGTTTGACTACACACTCTGCCAAATCACAATTTGCGCAGTCAGCTGAAGAAGCCTTTGTTTTTCTCATGTTTAACTTAGATTTCTCCTTGTCAAATGAAGATGAGAGATTGAATAAATCACCTCCTCCCCCTCTCTCTCTGGACACAGCCTGAACATGGTGAGCAGGGTTAATAAATGTGCTTACACCTATTCAGTCTCCCCGTGACTCCCGCCTTTCAAATATAAAGCGCTGTCCTTCTAACTAGATTCACTGAAGACAGCCCATGTTAGCTTTCTTTCAGACTGTGGTAACTTCTGGCTCTGTGGGAGCTGGTGTAATAGCCCAGCATGAGCACTGCACGCTACTGAGTAGATTCAGACACTGTTCTGTCACTTCAGTGCAGTCAGAAATATGAAGGGGGAATTCATGAGCAGAGGGGGGTGAAAATGAAAGATGCGCTTGAAGTAAAGCTGCTCCGGCAGTACTTCTTCATCGCAGCCACATATGCAGGTGTATTAGTGCTCAACTATGGCAATATTATCTATTACTTCTACAAAATAATATCAACTGAGTCCATCTGGTCATGCTGCGAAGAGCAAGATAACTGAATTTAAATCGGTTTTCCTCATGAAATATTTAACTTTGAACTGAATAAAAAGGGGAAAATTATTATATATATATCATATTGATGCTGCACTGTCACATATGTTTGTCACGATTGCCATTTGTGGACTGCATCTCTAATGTGCCTGTGACTTGTGGTGTTGGCGACACAGTCATGGCTCTAGGTAGAGATGGGAATCGAGTTCAAGTTGAGAACTAGCTCCAAATTTTCCAGTGCATCAGAATCACATCCTTCCGAGCTTATCAATTCCTTTTATTGATGGTGGCATATTTTTCAGACAATTGTGCTTTGCAAAACAATAACATCAAATTCATGCATCTACACTGCTGGAAACTTGCAACAAGAAGGAGTCATGGTGGAGAAAAAGAAATGGATGAATGCGTTCATGACAAAGGATGATTACAGTGCTGTTTGTGATGTCTCTAAAATGATCATTTCAAGGAAGTGTAGAAATGCCAGCAATGTGCTGAAACATCTTTCTTAGCAACATGAGCATAAATTCCAGGAATGCCGTGTATTTGACACCTATAGAGGGTAAATATCCTTTGGTATATCACTAGCAACACACAGGAAGGCTTAGGATGTCTTTTTTTTTCTTTGACTAAGAAAAAATGAATGCTGAACAAAAATCCTCTCATTCCATCTACACTGTATTCAGACCTAAAGATAATAACAGTTGCACTGATGCTGAAAACCAGGGGGTTAAAATGTTGTCTGTTTCCACTTTAAACAACAATATGATGTGGTTAAGCTTCTAGGTTATAGCATAATAACAAATTGTAAGGTTTAGGCAAACATCATGGTTTGGGTGAAGATAAGGACTTTGTTGAGGTTTGAGGACCTTCGTCGTCAGTGTGGCAATTATAAGTATGTGGTTAAGGTCTGGGAACAATCATTTAAGTTTTCATAGTCATATCTGGGTGTGATCTCTAACTTTCCATCTTCTGCCACCTTTAGGTCAAAAAATACTTTGGTTTATGACTTAATAGCTGCAAAACTAATGACATTCCCTCAGCTGTACTAATGTTTAATGCTAATTAGCAAATGTTAGCATGCTAACACACAAAACTAAGATGGTGAATATGGTGTGCATTATATCTAGACATCAGCATATTTTTATTGTTGCTGTGAGCATGTCAGCATGCTGACATTAGCAAGTAGTTCATAGCCCCACTGTGCAAAAGTACCAGCCACGATCTCACTCCCAACTTTTTAAATACCGTCACTTTGTCAGTTGACCTCAGCAGCAGACACCGACACTTTTAGTGGCGGTATGACACGCACTGGGTGGCATCTGTTTCTGACACAGCACGCATCTACCTACAGTATGAGTGAGAAAGTCTGTATAGGGAAGGTGGGAGGTGAGTTGGATGGGTCAAACAAACTCTGGACTTTCACCCAGGAGCCCACTGTTCATGTCCCATGAAACCAAAGAAACCAAAAGTCAGTTGAGTTAGTTCAATAACAGCATAGTGTGCTAGTATGAGTAGTGTGCAACACTAGTGACACATGTTGCATGACGTATGTCAGATAACATTACATTAGGTTAGTTACAACATACTCATTTTTAGCCAAACCTCTTTTCCAAACTTGACCATGCACTTTTGTTACCTAAACGTAAGAAAGTTAACATAAAAAAAGTGTTTTACCTACCTATGAATTGTATTTTGAAAAATATTGCATGCATTTAACAATCTATCCAAATGACCAAAACTGACAATGGAAGGGTACCTAGCGCCCTAAGTGTAGGGCCACTGACCGAGCGTTGACATATGGCAGGTACATGTTGAAAGCACAGCCCCAGTGTAGCAAAAAACAGTGCACGCTGCAGACACTATTATCTAGTTTCATAGTGGGAATATTTAGGCCACTGTTTTGTGCTGTAATTAAAAAACAGTTCTGATGTCAGACACAACTTAAGTTTTGTTTTCTTTGTTATATGACCTGAATGGGTGCTATTCACTTGTGGGGTGGATCTCTGATGTGCTTGTGACTTTACTTTATGTGTCACTGAAATCACTTCCCTTTGGAGATAATAAAGTCAAACTCACACTGCCTCGATATACTGTAAGTGTATTTGTGTATATATATACACCGACGTGCATGGATACTGCAATGTATCCTTCTCTCAGACAGTGGAGACCAAGGAAAGCCCTAACCAAATTAGCATCCCTGCAGTGTCAAAGGATACTTCATGTTCATACTCCACTGACTCCATCGCATGCAAATAGAGTACCTGAACTACTCAACAATCAGCCATAATTGGCTACACCTATTGCCACCAACAGACGTCAACAGATTATAATGAATTAGTCATGAATTTAATTTATATTACTAGACACTAAAAAAATCTTTTAGGAAGTGTCAAACTCATTTCCATATTAAAAAAAAAACAGCATTCATTATTTAGCCCTCATTACCATACAAAATATCACATCAACGTTTCCTGCCACTGAAGCCCAGCCTTCCAGGGAATATGAGATGGGACAGAGATATAAAAAAAACAATGGAGAGAGATGGAGAGACTCACACAGAGACAGCGAGAGAGGAGACGGGGGACTGAAGAGCGCGGTTGGACAAAGAGAAATGGGTTTGGAACGGGATCAAGTGTAAATGAGGGTGTGTAGGTGAGGAGAGTGAGGGAGGCTAAAAACAAAAGGGGAGGAGATGAATGGTAAGCGGGGGTTCAGAGAGGAGGAAGCATAAAAAGGGATGCAATGGATGGATGGATGCAGAAAATGGGTAGAAATGAGTGTTTTGGCCTCTGTAGGCCAGTGACCAGCCAGCTAAGCAGGCGGCTGACCAGTTTAGGTGTTATCGTGCCTCCCTCACAGGCTCTGTATTGACTGACTCTGGGGGGGAGGGAGAGGGAGGTAGCCGGAGAAGTAGGGAGACTGGGAAGTGATAATTGGCGATATGCTTACCTGGCGAGGAGCCTGCAACCCCCAGTAGGGCACACAAACAAACACAGACACACACACACACACACACACGCACACAATGCCTGCAATGTTATATGCCAGGACAAGCTTCAACCCCACCACCCTTACAAACACACCCACGCAAACAAGAAAAAGCACACACACACACACACACACACACACACACACACACAGGTAGATTGACATTAGAGTAAAACCAATCCCGAGGTCTCTCCTATGGAATACTAATATGGCTGCCCTTGCCAGCTGACCTCTTATAGGCCAAACAGGCTGTCCGTCAAACTAATGGGGCGGAACGCTGGCATATTGCTTTCCCACAATCCCTCAGCAGAGCCAGGACACTCATTTACTTCAGTCAGCTTGTTGCCAAGGCAACATTTAGGATGGGTCTGGTGGTGGATGCACGCACATGCATGCACACTGCTTTACAGAAACTAGTATATATGTAGTTGTACACACAGACTTAAATATGCAGCAACCTGTTAAAAGCTATGAACTTATCCACACACATATACACACACACACACACACACACACACACAAACACTACTGTTGCGGTGAAACAGGCGATTTTTATGCATGCGGCTGAGACACTGACAGCACTGTCTGTATGTGGAAGGTACACTAAGTGCTCTTTGCCTCTCGTCTCGTCTCCGCGCCCCAAAACCAATCTTCTGCTCTCTCCCTTTTATTCACAATACATGCTCTCTTGTTCTGAAAGGCAAGCAGACAAGCCTGTCCTCCGCCTGCATTTATTCTCCTCATCCAGACAAGGAGAAAGCACAGAGGAAGGCTGCAGACACACAGGGACCACAGCCGAGAGACTTCCAGAGCCGGGTATCAAACCCCATCCTCGTTCTGGAGGATTGATTATAGATGTCAGGCAGCACACAAAGTCAGTTCTGCAAGGAAATCCATAGCTAGAGAGGATTTTGTTCTTTTTCCTCCCCCCACCAAATTAACAAATGTAAGTGGATGAAATTTTAATTGGGATTGTGCTCATCTATTGTGTGCTGAGTCCGGATGTCTTAAGACACCTAAACCAATCATATGCAGGCACTGTCTTCATGGCTGGTTCACATCCTGTGCACTCTGTCCCCACAGACCCAGAACAGGCTCTCTGAAACCAGCTGCCTGTTCGTAACTGCGTGTCTCTGTTTGATCTGCATGTTGTTATTATACAAGTTCAGCACAATGCTGTAAAATACAGTACTCAATTATGAATCAAAACGTACGCCTTAGGTATCAACGACAAGATTCTCGTTATTCTTATTTATTCATTTCATTTGTGAGGTGACCGTGTAGAATATTAAACATAAATGTTACTATTTGATGTATCAGAGTTAGCTTTTAAGCTTCATCGTCAGTCCCTTGACAGGTCACAATTAAAACATCTTCACATTGACAGAACGGCACTCAACAAACAAGACAGCAAGACAAGACACATAATACAAACACAAACACACACACACACACACACACACACACGGGCTCCACCCTTACTCACCATATGTTTGAGTTAAAGCAAGACTATTGTTCAGTGGTTACCAAGTTGCAGCTTTTCACCCACTGGACACTTCATGTTACTGGTAGTGTTGTCACGATATTGGAATACTGACATTTTTAAATTTTTATTAACAGATAAAAATCACCTGGGTGTAACATGACAATGATGGATTTTCTTTTCTTGGGTGGTAGCAGAGACCAGCAGAGTGACTGTTGTAAACATTAACAATAGGAGAGAGCGAGGAAGTGCAGCTGGTACCAGTATATCGATACTGTAACTGTTTCAAATATAGACTCACTATGTATCCATAAATTGATATTTGTGACAAAACTGGTTATGAGACGAGTGCATCATTAACTTTAACACACTGCAGCCTATTGGATAAACATGAAGACATCCATGTCAGTGCTCTAGATGAAAAATGAACCCCTCTGTATCAAGAATAAATCAAAGTCTGAGCTCTTCTAAATGTATTAAATGCAATTCAGATGTTGTTTTGGAAATGTGTAAAGATACTAAAATATGATTCGGAGCTATCACCTTTTCATTGTATTCTAGCAGCCAAAGTGGACGAAGCAAGGAACAGCCTTAACGCTAAACTCATTAGAATTCTCTTGCACATAGCAGGGAGGACTATTCTCAAATTTTGGATCTCTAAGGACGTCCCTGAACTGGACGAGTAGTATAGGAAGGTATAGAGTGTGCCAGGGCTGACGTCAAAACCCGGAAGTTTAGCATAGCGCTGGTTCCCGGAAGAGAAAGTGAATGTGATTTTTCCATTGCGTTTTGGATTATGTCAGAAAATAAGCTCTGTGGCTAACACAAGTTTATGATACTTACAGGTTTTGTTCAGCAAGATAATCTTCACATATGAACACCTTTCATACCGCATTTGAAGCTTAACTGCGATCGCCAGAAGTAAAAAGCTAACGTTAGGCTTTAACGGACTACATGACTACTCCACGGTCACATGACTCTTGACGTCACCGCCACTAAGCTTTCAACTGATTTCGGCCGCTTTATTTTAAAAACATTGTATAATGGGGAAATCGGACTGTTTCAGCTAAATAAGAAGCTGTAATGGCAGACTGCCAGCACTCTCGCCTGTTCGGGGGTGATGACGTTTAAGGTCCCCGACAGGGTTTGTAGTCGTATTGAGCAACTTGTTAACAACCGCCTTTTTTACGACACGTAAAAGCTTCAAAATTCACAAGTAGGGTATTTACTGATGTGTTTTATGTCGTAGAACAAAACCTGAAACTCGCTTAAGCTTTTGTTAACCACAGACCTTATTTGAGGCATTTTACCAAAATCCCATTCAAAAAACACATTGACTTTTAGACGAGAGAACCGAAAGTGCTAAAAGCGCTAACGGAGTTCCGGGTTTACTGGCACACTCTATGGAGAATTATCCCTCTGGAAAAACTGACTTACAATCTTCATGACATTACTGAGGGATTTATCTAAATATGGCAACCTGCCTTGGACACAATAGACCTCTCTGAATTGGACTTGGTTACGCTCGATGATAGGTTGTTGCTCCTGCTGTTTTTGTGTTTGGTATAAGGTGGTTCAAATTGTGGAAAAAAGTGGTTCTGTGAATATCCAGCCATGGAGGTATTTGAAACTGTGGCTGGAACCTAATAAAGATCCAGCTTAACTGTGTATCGACAGATTTATCTATCATATGTCATGAAGATGCACCATGAAAGCACAACAACGGCATCGTAAAGATGATTATTTCCTGGTCTTCAGGCTTAATTCATAACCTAGTTTAAAGACTTAACTTATCTCAGTTTTTGTGTTAAATCAAATTATCATGCAGCAAATATGGGGTCAAGTGGTAGTCCAGCAGTGGTGTTCCCAATTTCTGTTCAATGTGTACAGAAACTGTATACATTGAACAGAAATTGGGTGGAGACGAAGGTTAATAGGGGCTATGTCCCTGTCCATACTGGCCGTTGTATCTTCATTTAGTGACAGCAGTAACAAGGACGAGGGACAAAATCCACGGCAGTCATTCGAAGCCAAAATACATTCCAAATCAAGTTCAGCCAGACCTAATGTGTGGCTTTAGCAGTTTGAGTCAGCCAAATCAAAGTCAGCGATGGATGCTGAAACATAGAGAGAAAATCTCTGTAACTAGGGATGCACTGTATCAGTCTGATGCTGTGTTTATTTTGCAGATTGAGTGTGTGAGTCCACATTAAATACTATTTCTTTGTCAATGTTATTTTAAAATGTAATGTTTCTTCCATCAGTTTTTAAGAGCTTCATGTTTCCAGACATAAAATTACTATTCCACTGAGCTCCACACAGTGAGATATAAAGATTTTAAAGATGGGAAAAGAGAGCACCGGCAACAGATCAGTACTTGGCCTCGGCTCACATACCCTGCTGGAGGTACCGTAATCGTTAGGGGAAAAGGAGTAACAAACATCAGATACACACTTCATTTGAACTAAGAATTCTGCCTCTTACAGTGTGCTCGCTCTAGAAAAGGCTCACTCTGTTCATGGCCAGTATAGAAATGATTACAGTGTCTTATATCAAGGCGTCCCTTAACCTTTCAACATGACAGGTTTTATACTGATCTGTTTTTAGTCCACAGCAGCTCGACTGAACAGAAAGCATGAAGACAAGGTAGATCACGGATAGGTTAACATGTTAAACTGTAATGAAAACCTTAAATAATGTAAATACTTTTATTGTAGCTTGAAATGTGGTGAGTACGTTCAGCTTCTCTTTTTTATATATGCTCATATTTTCAGACGTCTGATGACATTGCTGTGCAGGCCACAAACCTGTAACCTCAATGCATTACACATCCCAAAGGTACATTACTGACACATGGTGACCGAAAGGAAGAACTAAATACAAACTTCAAAGTGTGAGTAGTCCTGGCTCAAGCAAGTGTATGTATTTTTACATACATATATAAATAGAAAGCTTGTGGTAAGTGTCTGGCTGACTGAATCCCCAATCATCATTTAGGATTTCTTTTCTATTTGGAAAATCAATCACAGCAGTGAAATGTTGAAATAGCAGATAAGCTCTGGAATAAATGAGCAACTGCAGCCAGTGGACATAAAAAAATGTTAATTTCCTGCCCTTGAGTTTGTTGTTGATCTGTCGGAGCTCAGCACCCCTCCAGATTGAAGAAAACAATGTCGGCAGGTGTGCGTTTGATCTCAGTGAATGACATTTACCCAGGTACCCTTGAGACTGAGTAGTAAAGCACTGTAAAGACCTTTTGTTGCCTCAGCCCTGATGAAAAAAACTCCTCACTCAAGCTGAATGAATGAATGCTTGGTTACTCAGTGCAGAGTGTGATCTCAGCGAATGGAGATGTATACCAAATGATTTTTGGTGTGTTTTTCTACTCGTCTTGGTTCTCGCATCTTTAGATTATCTATTGGACCTTCATCGCTCTCGTCTCTCTCGTCGTCTCGCTCTCACCATCATCTCCCCTCCCGTCTCTCTTGTTTGTTCTATTCTACCCCTTGTCTCTACGCTTACCTCTCCCTAATTAACACCTACTGTAGCCTCTATCTGCCTTAGCAAACCCCCAAGGACGGAGCTGGAAAGAGAGACGGCGAGAGGGAAATAAATACAATAAAAAAAGAGATGAGGGAAATCAACTGAGCAAGAGAGAAGCTGTTACAGAGTGACAGAAGCAGATAAAAAAAAACACTGATGCAGATTGTGGTTGTTGGATATCTAGCCCGTTGCTGAACATTTTTAGAATTAAAACAGGTAAACCAATATAGACGTGCTTTTCATAGGCACAAATGCACATGGTCTGATGCATACACCCATTCATGGCCTCTCTAGAAACCATCTGTCTTTGTAGAGCCATCAGAGACTTCAGGACAACATCAAAAGACGCTGTACATCTCAAAGTGCTTGACTGTATGTAGTGTGTGTGTGAGTGTGCGCAAAGCCACAAGACACAAGAGTGTGCTGTCCATTTTTATGGCTTGAGGCTCAGCTGGTGTATATCAGTAAGGGTGGAGCCCGTGTGTGTGTGTGTGTGTGTGTGTGTGTGTTGTGTGTGTGTGTGTGTGTGTGTGTGTAGATGGTAAGGAGTTACTGCTTCAACAGAACACTTCAGGCAAGCAAATGCACCCTTAGAAGCAGACAAATGCACTGCAATGAACACACATACACATGCACACATACAGGTGTGCCACTAAATATGTCACCATGGAGACTGGAAAGCAAAAGCACACACACACACACACACACACACACACACACACACATACGCGCACTAACATACAAATTAGAAGGTTAAAAATGGCAGTCCAAGTGAGCTGGTCTAAAAGGCAAAAGCTGTTTGCCTAAATGAAGAAAATGAAAACAACCACAGGCCCAAATTTGCAAGCATTAACACACACACACACACACACACACACAGGTGGAAAAGGAGCGTGTGTGTGTGTATATGTTTTAGTGAATGCAACTGCCGCATTAGCTGTACAGATTTATTACGTATCGATTAAGCGTGGACGTCCGACATCACGCGCACGCAGCAAAGCACTGAGTCAACAATACACTGAAAAATGACTGTTTATATCCACAGCACTCCACACCCATAAATTATGAACTATCGACTTTGCACCTGCACTCACACACAAACACACACAGGCAGACAGGCACACACAGCGCGGCATGCAAACGCACCTTGAACACCTGCCACAACAAAGAACTACCTGCTACCAAACACAAAGAAAAATACAGACAGCACACAAACACATAAACACACACTCTCTCTGGCTGGTACGTTACACTGCATCATCTGATTAAAAGCAGGACATTTTAAATTATTTGGTGTCCAGAGAGGGCTATTTGCACCACAAAGCTGCACTATTAATAACAACTGAGGCGTACGAGCATCTTGGCAAGCAAGCACAAACACACACACAACCAACGGATCAGACAGGTTGTGACTTACCTCCACCTCCGCCGAGCAGACTCTTGTTGGCTGAAAGAGAGAGACGAGAAAGAGGGAATATTCATGAAACAAATGACTAGAGCCGAAACAAACAAACAACAAGTCAACTGGTGGATTCTCAGAGAATTATTCAAAACGCAACACTGAAGTCAAGGCTACACTAGTAGTTTTGGTTTCTTGTTTACAACAGGGAATTTGCTCTTTCATTACATCCAATGTGTGTAAAATCAACAACACGGAGCTGAAAGTATAAATAAATCAATCAATTGAGGGAAAATATATTGACAAATGTTTCAAAAACCGATCCAGTCGGTTTTCAAGCAGGAATACTAAATACTACTCCATGGTTCAAGCTCCTGTGATGTGAGGATTTTCTGTGTTTTATATCTGAGTATCTGTTGGGCAGCACATATGAAAACATCGCTGCGGGCTCTCACAACTTCTGGTGAGGATTTTTTTTTTAATAAGTTTTTGATTTGTTAAATACTGTAACTTTTGAAAAAATAGCTTCTTTCGTACAACTGTCACTGTATCCACAAAATACTAAATCAAACAGAAAAAAATCAGACTCCTCTTACTACTCTACACTTCTAATGACCTCACTGCACGTGAATGAAAACAACCAATCAGTGCTCGAGGAGTCTCTAACGCAGCTGTCAGTCATGTCAATCACTGCGGTCAAACTGTCAAACAAGGCAGCGCTGATCAAATGTGAATCAAAATTCTGTTACTGCCTATTTCTTGCCTCAAATCTTTTCAGAAACATTTTAGTGCACTATTAAGCTGTGGGCGGTGCTTGGATTTCACTCAACTGTTTCCAACATGGCGGCCAGGTCACTAACTTTCTCATTTTACAGCTAAACAGTACACTAAAATATGTTTCTAAAATCATTTGAGGTGTGAATTAGACAATGCAATAATAGAATCTTGATTCATCTTTGATCAGCGCTGCCTAGATTTAAAGTTGACCACAGTTCACGAGCAGTGACATGACTGACAGCTGCATAAGAGACTCCTCAGCTCTGATTGGTTGTCCTTGGTGTGCTTAGTGAATGCGATTAGACGCAGTGGGAAAAGAAGGAGTGACATATTTTTTTCACAATTATCTGTCTTGTGTACTTCTCTCAGAATATAGTTACAGCAGCTATGACACAGTTATTTTCATGAAAGTTACCAACTGTAGCTTTAACAGATGATGACAATAATGCACCCTAAATAACGACTAATACAAAATACAGCATTGATAACAGCTGAATACATCGTTAAATGTGGCTTTGATTGCTTGTTTGCAACAGAGAAATCACTATTTTGCTCCTTCTAATCAGTGAAAAACACTCTTTTGTGGCCACAGACACCGACTGGGCTCTGCACTAAGTTGACCTTTAACAAGAGCATTCAAAAAAACAATACAACACCTCATCACCGTTTTTATTAACAGCTGAGTTCAGAGCGTTTCTTCATTTGCACCGTGTGTGGGCGTGATGCTCAGAATGATCTTCAAAGACTTAATCAAGTTTTACATCTAATTAGTTGAACTTTTGTGTACTAAAATTACTTTTGCTTATATTTACTTGCTGGAGGGAAAAATAATGTCTCCACATTTGTCCTTCAGAATGTAATTTGTTATTGGTGTCAGCATTTCTCAACAAGAGTGGTTCTCAATCCAAGTCCTCGGGGCTCGCAGTGCTGCTGGGTTTGCCAACCAGCGAGTTAATTGCATTCACCTGGCATTGCAGGTGTAACTCAGTCCCTGATTAGACGGGTGGAATGAGAACCAGCAGGCTCCGAGTCCCATCAATGAGGAGCGAGAAGCATTGCACAATCAGAAGGAGTAGCTCCACTGCCTGCAAAGCTAATGAATAAACTCATGCTGAGGCTACAGTCCAAAGGAAAATAAACAACTCTGGGAGAAGAAACAGGCAGCCAATAGGGTTCAATTTGTCTTTTACTATTGCAAAAAGTCAATCATACAGCGACTTTCTACCTGGATAACAAGGAGGTGATTGTAGCTTAAATAAAATAACAATATAATGAGCTCTTTTTTTCCAGCGCGGCAAGAAGAGATTTAATGCTAGGAGCCCAGCTGACCGCTGTGTCCCAAATCATTACCTTCCCTACTTGAATCAAGTTGCTGCACATGTTTAAAGAGTGTAAATTGCTGGCAGGGTGATAAGGCTGGCTGCGGCTGCTCCTGACATATGCGATATCCAAGTGTTTTTCTCACCCACATATCCATAAACGTGTGGAGTCAGCATTGCTAGCCCGGAGACATCTGCAGTGCTCCCAGCAAACTCAAACCTGACCATAAACTCATAAAAATCATGTTTTCCAATTCTTTCCCTGCTTGTGGATCAAATTTTGGTTGCTGTGACCATGTTAGGAAAATCTGGTAAGCACATAATCTCTCTGCGAGGGACAGTTACAAAGTTACGTCAAAACGAACACACAGGAGACGTCTCTCATTTTAGTTACTCTTTGCCAGTAGGCACTGTGCCAACTGGGTACGTGCTCAGATAGTGTATCAGGCAGGTTTAAAGAGGGAGGCTGAGAGACTAAATCCCACAGCTGTCTTTCTCTCTCAAGAATCCTCTATACTCTTCAACATTTTCACCATCCCCCACTGCCTCACTGATGCTAAATCGCACTTAATTTCAGCCTTTAAATACACTATACTTCTCTGTGTGTCTCACTAACATCTCCCAAAGTGAATATCTCCACTCTCTAATTTGAAAATGTGCAGCTTCACACAGCATGAGTTATAAAAAAAAAAGGGAAGTTATATAATGTGACAGTGTGAGACAATTCCAGGTGCACAGCTTGTTTAAGAGTTGATAGATCTCATAGTGAAGTGAAGTAAAGCTCATTCAGATGTAAAAGCACAGACAAATAAAATGTCTCCATTAAATCTCCCATTCATCGTCTGATGATTAGCTGCAGGCTGTACATAAGAGTGATATCATTTACTGGCTCGAGTAAAAACGCGTCCGTGTTGAGTAACACGCCCAAGGCCGTATAAGTAGCTTTGTATATGAGTGGTTCCTTTTTAAAGAAAGACAAACAAAAAACGATGCATCTCTGACACGGAGCACTGGACTGAGACCACAGTGTTCAGTGGAGCTGGCAGTGGAGTGAACTGGCGACAGTGGGACTGGGATGCAGCTACTGCAAGTTTGCATCTGTTATCTCCCTCCTCTGTTCTTAGTTACTAGTTTTATACCAGTTATTTACAAAATTTTGCACCATTAAGAAATGTCTTAGGTAAAACTTTAGTAACGTGTGAGTCAGTTGCTAGGAAACAACTGTCAAACCTAAAGAAATGAAGCATGTAAATGGTAAGTTACAGCAGCATCACAAAGCCTCCAAGAATAAAAGTGCCAGGGGGCAAAACGATACATTAAACATATCTGTCAAACCTACATAAATGTATGCATTACTTTATTTATTAATACCTGCCTTCATGGAGACTTGTATGTTTCAGAGATAGAGGTGTTCGTACAGTTTACCCCCACACTCCCCAGTGATCATTTGTATATGAATTACTCACATTGTGTTACATTTAATTCTCACATGCCTCTATTCTTCCTCTACTCTACAATAAAAAAGAGAAACAATTTGATGGGGTTATTATGTATAGGTTATTATGCAATGGTTTTACTGGTCCGGCCCACTTGAGATCAAATTGGGCTGTATGTCGCCCCTGAACTGAAATGAGTTTGACACCCCTGGTATACAAACTCTTGTGCAGTATGATCCAAGTCTCATTTATCCAGTTGTATGCTCAGTACTTCCTAAAGAGAACCCAGCAAGAAATAGTCGTGATTTAAAAGTATTGGCTATATTTAGCTCCGATTTAGTCTAGCTACATGTAACCCAAATCTAGCCGATTTAATTTTGAAATTGATTAAATGTAATTTTTGCCATTGCAGATGGCGTGCGGCATGATATTCAATCACGTATGGAGAGTCAACAGTAATTAAAATATGTTTATCTCCATTTTTTGGACATGGTCTCTACATAGCCGTATAATTGATGATGTCTACACTTTGGCTATGGTTAGACGTCTACCAAATTTTCACTGACAGCCCAAATTCAGCCGTGATTTAGCCTAGATGTCAGGTCTTCATGTAGACGGCTATCAGACGTATTTTAAACCAAAAAATGCTTGCTGGGAAAGCTCTTTCCAACAGGCAGCTGAACGAAAAGTGAAACTTACCTACGCTCTCTTCAAAGCCAGACTCCACTGACAAAAAACAGTAATTTCACCTCACAGAACACAGGAGCTTTAGTCTACTGCTGCCTCGATCAGTTCATTTGTTTGTGTTACTGTGTGACATAGGTGTTTTAAAGGGTTTGATCAGATTCAGGAGGCACAGAACAACGCAACAAAATAACTGATTGAGGCAGTGGTAGACCAGCAACTTCCTTGTTCAGCGAGGTAAAATATTGTGCCCGGGTGCCTGTAAGTTCAATTCATTAAAAAAAATTTTGGGATTCTTTGTTCAGGCATGTGAAAAAAACAGTTTTCCTCACAAATTCAACACAAGGTAAATACCTGATTCACAAACAGTCATTTTGGGGAGTAAAGTAGTCCTTTAAGTGTCATGATATTAGCACTACATTTTGCAGTTGGAGGTATTTGGGGTTAGTTTTGTGAAATGTTTCTCAAAATCTTCCGAGTTTACATCATTATTAAACAGCGTTTAATCAAGTGTACAGTCAGACATCTAAACAGCTGGGATGCTTGCTGGGAGTGGTTGGCTTCCCTTTCGGCTCAACATGTCACCAGAGAGGTGGTGAGATGTTTTTTATTTAACACCCGTTGCAATTTTACCTCCAGCACTGAATTTAGCGGTTTGACTTTCTCATGTAAATTCTGAGCAGATGACAGATGTCATATGGGACCAGCGGTTGCCTCGCACTCAGTAAAGAGACTAAAAGGTTGTCACAGTTGGACCAGGTGGATAAATCCTGGCCAGGAAAACAGCACTAAGGAGTTCCTTCAGTGCACTTTAAATGAAAAATATGCCCGCGGATGCTTTTACTGTTATGTGCCAGTTTATGATGTTTAATGCATTTCAGGACTTATCTCGCAGAAATTTATTTTAAGCGCCCGCTTTCCTGCTCCCTGCCGTGTCTACGTCTGTCAGTTGATGTCCGACATTTCCTATAATGTCATCGCAATAAAGCCCCGAGAACACACTGGCATAGCGATAGTGAAATTCCTCCACTCAAAACACAACATGTTTTATAGCTGCATTGCCTTCTGGATTACTGAGGGTGCCATCAGTTCAGAAATCTGTATCTCTGTCTCCTCTGCGATGGATTCCTCCCAGTAAAACTGATGAACGTTCGCTGCAAAATGGTGAGCAAATAGAAGTTCCTCTCTTTCTGTCAGAGGGACTGGCACCAAAGCCTGATGTTGTAGATTGCTGAAATCTTCTTTTTTCGCAATCATGCTCTATTGTGCTGCTGGAAGTGTCTCTGTGAGAGCTGATACTGTCTGTATTTGGATAGCTATCATCAGAAATAAGGACGATACAGCACCAAATGTTAACAAAATGGCCCCAGAACCTCAAGACACTGCCAGCAGAGTAGTTTGCATGGGAAAAAAATTGTGTTGTAGGGCGGTGATGCTTCGGGTACTGGTGAGACAGTAAATACAATCCAGGAAGTTCAGTTTGGGTAGCAGGGAGGAAGTAGAAACACAGCTCACCTTACAAGGAAATCTATCAGAAATGTGGGCATAAGAGCGTTTGATTGATTTTGTCCAGCAATTTTTTCTTTCAACTTTTTCTCATGCTCACTTATAAGGAGTGCAACTGAGGACAACACCATGAATGGCTTTGAGGAGAGAGTGTCTGAAAGTGTGCACTGCTGTGGGATCTAACAAATCAAGACAACAAAAGACTTTTTCAGACTGGGGGAACTATTTTTTTTATACTTCTAAGAAGATGGGGCCTCATTCACCAACCATCCTTACAAAGACATTTCTTTCTTGAAAACCCCACTTAAACAGTTTTCACAAGGATTCTTAGATTCACTAATATTTTCCTAATTTGGGATTTGTTTTTGGATAAGAACAGAATCAGCGCACGCTCAAGAGCACTCTTATGCACATGGTTGCTGCATTTTCTTCAATTCTACAGTTGTATAATATTTTAGGTTTCATATTTCATCTTTAATGTCAATTATAATATTTTTACCATTTTACGAAAAGCATTACGGCCTTTTGAAATAAACCCAACACTAACACTTCAATTCACATCAGCTACCTAAATGGGAATCATGTCACCTAATAATTAGTGACTGATCATGCTAGGAATTATCACAGGGGATTTAGGAAGGCGGGTCAAAAAGTGATGAAGCAGCAAGTTATTAATATTGTAAGGCAGGTTTCTCTTTCATGTCTTACCCATAAACTTACTAGTGACTGAATAAACTATCAAAGGGCTGTGGGTGAAGTAAGAGCACAGGGACAGCTTCTCTGTGTAACTTGATCCACTTTAACATCCTATAAAGAACGTAGAACATCTGAACATTGACAACAATAATAGCATCTCACATCTCATATATATCACTCTGCCAGACTTAATCATAACTCTCATTACCTGCACGTAAGGTGGGCAAGATTATATAGTTCCAAATTTAACGTAAAGAGCATAATAAAATATGTAAATAATATATGAATGTAGTTAACATTAAATTATGTAGATGCAAAATAATGAACAGAGAAAAACAAGACCATCTACTGGATACGTCCTCACAAAATTAAATCTCATCTTACAATATCTTATAGAAAGATTTAGTGATATATTTCACATCCATCTTCTCTTCCCCTTTCTCTGTCTCTAAACACACATATGTACAGCTTGTACGTCTTTGTCCTTACTGTGACAGTTGTGCTACTTTAACGCATAAAGTTTGCGAGTTGAGTGGTTGATTAACACATATTTTAGCATCAGATGTGTTTTTTTGTGTTATTTTATGTCCTCCCCTGAAGCTATTAAAAATGATGGCTTGTTTAGTGTTTACTTTCTGATGAAGTACCTCCACTTCAAAACAGAAAATTGTTTTGATGTGTGTTTTTGGAGTCTAGTGTTCCACCCTCTTTAGACTTTTGATTAGGCACTCTTCACTTAAATTTCTAAACTTCTTCAGTTTCTGTGTGTGCACACAGCCCTGTAGTTTTATGCCCTTTTATAAGGTACCACAGGGCATTTACCTACGCTGATTAAGATCAACCCATGCTTCCAACTTACAAGGACAATGGGATTCATCATGATAAGAATACAGGTGCAAACAATTTTGCGGTTTAAGAACTGATCATAAATCTGATGTAGACTCTTCTCCAGAACAAATAATCTTGGGAAGATATTGGTGAATAAAGCCCAGTGTTCTATGAGCCCTCGTTTTTATTGTGTCCACACCACAAGAGCTAGAAACAATCGAAGTTCTCAGAAGCCATTTTGAGGGATTTTTTTAGCTCCTGTTTGAGAGTAGGATCTCCCTCAGCACAAGAGAAATCCTGAGTCACATGAGTGTGCGTTGATTGGTCAAACACATGAGCCAATCCATTAGCTGTGAAACAACAGACACAAAACACAAACATATGCTCATATAGAGGGGAAAAAATGGAAGAAAACACAGACAAATGGACCAACAGTAAAGTCCAGGCTTTACCAGGCATATATGTGACGTGGAAATAGAAAGCGACTTTGACTCATCAAAGCAAAATAGAAGAATCTTCAATAGCCGGCTCACGTCTCTTCAGTATTCCTAATGGTGGTGTGAGTGCAAACAGGAAAAAAAGCCCTTGAAGGTGTGTATTTCTCAGGGGAGCTCCGCAGTTGGCGGTTCCTTTCAGTGACTCCCCAAACTGTTTGGTCTGAAAACACCTAAAGACAAAAAACCCTGACCTCCCTGCCTTTAGACTCGGTTACACAACATTTTGTTTAAAGCATACTGAACTCTTAAAGAAATATTTCAATGCCGGAGGGATGGTCTTTTCATCAAATTGGGCTGTCTATGCAGCAGGAAGATGCAGATACTTTTGAAATTGGTGCTACATGATCAGAGAAAACTGAGAAAAGGGCTGTCGCATTGGCTTTTGCCGAAGAGGTAGAAAACCTTCAACTACTAGAATGCACTGCACCATACAGGACAAATACACGCTCCTGCTGATGGGTGACATAATAAGACCTTGGCAGTTTTGACCCAGGAAATCATAAGTCAGCCAGCTGGTAACAAACGATGTCATATTACAGTTTAACGGTAAGCTGAAAAATGTTTCTGAAAACATCTCAGGTGAGAAGTAGCCTCTTGAGACCTGAACTTTTGTTTGGCATGCACTTTTAATTTCTCCTAGAAATGACACGACAATAAAGTCCCAAATGTCTATAAATGAGATGACAGTAAACTCCAGACGTCCTCGAATGATACGATAATAAAGTCACTATGTCCTCAAATAAGACGACAATAAAATCCAAATATCTTCAAATGAGTACTTCCTAATTAACAGTGTCTTATCTTGTTACTGTTGCTAAAATTGGTCAAATTTGTTGCCGTATCAAACTACAAACATTATTAATCATTAATAAACAAGTTTCAACCATAAAATGTGATCAGGTTCAGGACCTTGTCCACTTTTGTGTCGGGATCGGCTGCAGACTGACTTGGCAGAGATGGCTGCCATCTTGTTTGTGTTTTGTGCTCTTACTACCATTAGATGGCACAAAAAAGTGTCCACGAACGAGGACAACAGGTCTAAGTTAAGTAGAATGAAGTAATAGGTGTAACAAACCCAAAATGTGATGTCCTCATGAGGACACGGGGTCTTAGGAAGATAGGCAACACAGTAACAGAATCTTGGTTCATATTCAATCAGCATGGCTTAGTTTTACTGTTTGATCTGGGTATGAGAGAAAGAGAGGGAGAGGAGGGAGAAGCACTGATCTCTTTCTCGATTTGCTTTCACAGTCTTTGTGTCTGTGGCAGTGGGGATACAAAAATGCAGAAGTACAATCTGTAGTTCGAGCAACAGTCAACAGCCCTACAGCACGAGCAGGGAGATCTGAGCGCTGGGAAGATGGAGGGGAGTTTACCACAGTTTATTTAAACATACTGCCCACATTGTTATGATACAGAGCTGGGTGAAAATCCACAAAGTATCCCTTTAGCAGTTCTCTCAGTGTTAAAATAAGCATTTGGATACGACAAACATTATAGAAGTTTTTGAGTTCATATTCAAATACACAGCCGGCTGCCAAGGCAGTTCAGAAGCTATAATCCCACATCTTATTTTCATTTTATTTTACCTTTTAGAGAAGGTGCACCAAGTTCAAATTCAAGTTCAACTTTTACCTTCCCTGTTACAGGCACAGAATTAATTTTTATTTTATCTCCCCATTTCAAATTCATCTCGCTTGTAATCTTTATTCATGGGATTATATAATTATTAAGATGGTATTATGTAAGGTACAATAGACCTGTGATAAATTATCAATGATCCCATGTAGTACCGTTGTTCTCTGTGTAGATACATAGGGGCTCGAGACTGAACCAGCCTCGGAGCCCTGTGGGGGAACAAAGGCATCAAAGCAACCAAAATACTCATGTGTATGCACAATCATGCAGTTGCAAAGACGTGAACACACACAAACGGAGGGGGGGGTGAGCACTACAACATGTGCATGCACATACACCATACTTGCCAGCAGTCACACATACACACACATACAAATGCAGTCGCATTTCAGAGTTTGAGTAACCATGGCGACGGCAAAGCCCAAAGGTTTGTTACTGAAACCTAGTTAATTATAGAGAGAGAGAGAGTAATGTCGATACTCGAGGGAAAGTGTTTCACCATCTGTTAAAACCAACATGTACCCTCTACCCTGTCGAGTGTAACTGTGCGTGTGTGTGTGTGTGTGTGCGTGTGTGTCCACAGTTGTTGCACGGGCAAAAACAAACACACACAAACTCCCCTTTCTCCCGTGGTGCCCAAATGGAGGCAAACAGTTTCTTTTTCTTATTGGTATTAGATGACTAATTGGAGTAGCTAATACTGTGCAGCTAAATAAAGCGAGCTAGCATCTTCTGCCGAGACGCACCAATTATCGGAGTGGGGAAGGGTTCAGGGTGATAAGTTATACAACTACATACAGAGTGAGAGAGAAAGGGGGGGGTGGGGGTAAGTTGACAGGGAGGGAGTAGAGGAGGAGAGTGCAAGGTGTCAAGGGATGGAGGGAGGGGGATGGAGAGAGAGAGAGAGAGGGAGGGAGGGGTGACGAAGAGTGAGTGAGAGAGACAGAGACAAAGTGAAAGAGAGTTGAGGGTGGAGAAGGGAGACACAGGACTAAATTTGCTGGGAACATAAAACAACAAGATGGAGTGTACTTCTTCTTCTTCTTTCTAGGGAGGTAAGTAATCACGCTGAGGGGGAGAAAGGGGAGACACAGAGAGAGAGAGAGAGGAGGATTGAGGGCTGGATAGATTGATGCATCAGTGAAGGACAAGAGCTAAATGCTGAAAACCTGGCCAGACAGAGGAGGAAGAAGTTGGTCAGTGAGACTAAAGGGAGGACGAGAGCAGTCATTTGGTGTCTGGCTCAGAGTAAAAATTGATGTTTAACCACCTGTGTGTATGTGTGTGTCTAAATGTGTCTGTGGGATTGTGTCAGAAGTCAGGAGTAATGATGATGATGATGATGACAACAGGCTCTCCTTTACTTGGAGCTCTTTGTTAAGCCAGTCTTCTGTCTTTGCTTTCTGTGGCCCTCCATCTTATTTTTCTTTCTCTCTGCTCTCCGCGCCCTCTCCCCCCCACCCCCTCCTTATTCCCCAGGCCCCAGTGCAACCTGTTTGTGTATTCCTCCCTCTCCCGCTTCCCTCTCCACCCCTCTCTCCCTCTCCTCTACCCACTTGTCCTAACCACCATTATACCTCTTTCAGGCATTTAATTTCTAGCCATCATTTAGTCGGTCCACTTGAGAATGCCAATCAATTTGCTGGCGTCCTTATGGAAAAAAAAGGACAAAGCTACTTATACAGCGCAAGATAAAAGCAGACACGGTGCTAAATCTTCATCTGAGATTAAATGAGATTAACAGTACGGCTAAATTGATCCTTAAGATGAAATAAAACATCACTTTTTTCCTGCACAGGAAGGTATAGGTTAAAAGAAGAAACCTACAAGAATTAAGAAATTACCAAGATAAAAGCATTTGCTTTCAATAAGTTCTGTATTTATTAAGCAGTCAAAAAGCTAGCCAGTGGTTGTCCCAGATAGATCATTGTAGATATGCATAATTTCTGATTTTAAAATATACTTTCTCGCTCAATTTTGCAGCTGTTCTTGTTTGCATCAAGTTTTATCAGCTTTCCGTGGCCCTTCAGCTAAAGTAGCTCCAGAGTCTGTCTGTGAATGTGCTTTTGTTATTACCTGCCGTGATATAAAAGACTTGCATTTCACCTTAAGGCTGTGACTTTGACGTACAAAGACAATGCGGTGAACAGAGAGAAACACTGTTTTGATCATAACAACACAAATATCTCGTTGTGTTTCACTTTGCAATGATGCTCTTGAAGGATTTAACAAAACAACCCACAGCAAAGTATTTATTTGAGCTGAGCTGGTGCGAAAGTACATTTTTATTTGACGTGATGAATGCTGCTAATTACCTTTACATTCTTATCCTGCCTCCACATATGCACAGACACGACCACACAAAGCAGCTCACTTGTAATTAATGCTAAGAGTGACAAGAGTGGAGAGATCTCAAGCAGCTTAGAAACATGAGAGAGTTGACCAGAGCTGTACTTGATGGAAATGGGCGGTGACGTGTTAGACTAATGACCAACTGAGGGGACCATGTTTTCACTGGTATCGGAAGCATTCTGGTTTCCATTTGTAGTCTGAGTAGAATTGACCAATCATGTTTGAGCGGCAGGTAAACAGTCTGCGTGAAGAGCAAGAGAGGTGGAACGCACAGGCATGGATGCAATCTTGGAACCCATCAGCTACTGTATCATCTGACATTAACTCAGCTTTTTATTAGCTTTTTTAAAATGTATCTGTTTATAGACATCACCATCCCTTAACTCCAATCTCACGTCTCAAGTAGCTAATAAGACTGTAAATATTGACCAGCAGACGAAAGAGGAAGACTTGACCCGGATATCCGCTGGCTGACTGGAACCCCCGAAATACTGGCTGTCGTCCCCGGAGGCTAAACTGTCATTAGACCAATAACCGATGACTGCCATTAGAGAAACAAGTCAGTCTATGTATAAATCCAGATGAATTAATTATAACATCATAAATATAACAGAGACAGTCTTGGACATCTGACTGACAACTTAAGTTTTTTCTCTGTCTTTATTTAGTAATGCTAAAATGATTGGAGAATTCTTCAATGAAGACAAAAATAACTGATTCCAGTTTTGATCATCCATTCATTTCATGTTTCAAGCTGTTGGTGAGACCACACAAGTGATTCAACAACATATATTAGGGCGTTGCTTTTGGCCATTTCAAAGACCAAATGGTTCATTAGTTAATTAAAAATTTAACATGTTAATTAAAATAAATAGTTGTACCCCCAGGTCCCCAAGAGCTCTTAAAGTTGTACAAAAGCTGGATGCAAATATATTTTCAGTTTTCTAACATTTTGTATATTCCAGAGGACTGTTTAGTGAATTGTTGCATCTTTGTTTTGATCATCTTTATATATTTGATCTTAAAGATATCAGAGGCTGTCGATTAGCTCAACTACCAATGGGAGTGATTTTATAATGTTTGACAAGGCTGAACCATCCACCTTCTATAATCCTTGACTCAAACATGGAGGTAGCTCAATGACTGAGAAACCAATTAGTGTTTTGGCTACTTTTTTGGTTTTCATATAGTTGTGTGTAGTACTTGGTACCTAGTGCTGGTTCTAGTACCACCTTGGTCAAGGTTCAAAGCAAGCCAAGCAGATATTAAAAGTTAAGTTAAAACACTGCAGACCTCTGACTGGTCAAAGAGATTTGTCACTAACACATCACATACCAGCCCACACAAATCCGCCATTTTTAAAAAGCCAAGAAACCATCAATAGCAACTGCAATTTTTAGTTTCACTTGACCGAGATTTTTAGAAATGTCAGGCCACAAAACTACCCCATACACTATGTGCACTATGCCGTACAACTGACGAAGTGCAGATGTACCTTTCTGTGGTTGCTGATGAAAGCAATTAACGAGCGTTATAGAAGAGAATAAAACAGAAAGCCTTTACACTTGCCACTGCATAGGAATACAGTGAATTTAGCTGTGACACCCAAGCGATGCACTCCATCAAAGAACATAAAACAAAAGACACAGGACAATCAGTGAGAGACAAAAATGTTAAAGATGATGTCATAGCAGTTTCACATGGCGTCCCTATAGCGATCAGTTAAGAATCCCACCTACACTGAGGGTTGTGGAAAACAAAACAGAGAAAAGGACCTGGTACCAAAAGTGATTTGGGTTGAGTTGAGTTGAACCATGCAGCAAGAATAAGTCACAAGTGACATCACTGTGCTTCTGCAGATGTGCGGTGTCAATAAGGTGGAGATCTAGCATGCATATCTTACATAAAGCCACACCCCTCCACTTGTGAACAAAGGGCAGGGTGTTGGTCTGATTTCTTCTCAAAAGATACGCCACCATAGTTTGATTATCTAATTTGAAGTATCACAATGTAAATCAATGGCAGGTGATAAAAGCCTGTTGCCTTATAATCTTAGTATTTTGTCTTAGAAAACATAAACGGACAAAATGTAAGTTGCTTTAAATCTGTAACACTGCAAACATACTGCAGTGATGTCACAAACTTGTTTGGACAACGTTTTTATCCGATTTCATTTGGAAGAACATGATCTAATATGACCAGCATGCAAATATGTGACAGAGAAGGGTTGCAAAGGTGATATAGGTTTTATTTTGCCTTCTGTGGTCTGATGAGTTTAGCAATCAGACACGTGGTGTTTGTTCAGGTGAACATAACCACAGTATTTTACTTACAAACTACAATCATCAGTGCAGATGTTCTTCTGTTCAATAAAAAGAACAAAACAGTACTCACTCTTTTGCCCAACTTTGTTTGTTGCAGCAGCTTATTGAGTATAAAACAAAGTAGGTCATGAATACAGAATGAAACCATGAGCAACCTCATCAACATCAAATCAAACCAATATTCGATGTGCTGTGATCCTCTGAGTCCAAATCATGTCGTATTGTTCAGGCTCTGTTCATCCAACCACCTGTTTTTTCTAACTCTGATTTGCAACATGAGACCATTTGCCTTTGCAGGTGTTGGTTATTTGAGTGCTTTGCATGTTTTTTTTTTGCTCTGAATTTGAAGGGATTTAGCAGCTAACATGCTTCAACCTACCTTTACTTAGACAATAATTGCCTGCACAGAGCTATTAAACGGATACCGTGAGGGATAACTAGACCATAAATTACAGTAATTTACCACAGACGCACTAATAGTTCCTGTAGGAATATGACTGCTATTTTTCATTAAGTAAAAAAAAAGATTGGAAAATTATCCCCCATTATAACAGTGTGCAATTAGCATCACCATCAGATTTTGTATGATGGGGAAAAATATTACAATATAATGTGATGCAGTTTAACAATATTACAATCAATGCACAGTGAGAGAAGTGTAGCACTAGAGATGAATGAGCACAACAATTGATTTTATACATCAGATACTGGACTGGACTGCATGTTATTGTGTCCACCCTTATTCTGCATTAAAATATTAAATAGTCTACATACAGCAAAGTGTAATTTGAGCAGTTTCTGGTAGAGATATTAGCTTATCACAGATATCTGGTATATATATATGTAGAGTATTTAGAAAGAGTAATGCCACTACAGAGAGCACTGTAAAACTGTTTAAATGTCACATACCATGGATACAATTCTTATAAAAACTATGTGAGTGATGTCTGTGTTATCTGTTCATATATAAAAGTGAATATCAGCCGAGATATTTCCTCCGTTTGTTCCACCTTTTGAAGACCGATATCAGCACCAAATTCAAAAATTCAGTATGTGCCAGGCTGCATTTTACTGTAATATTGTCTCATTCAGATTGAGACTGTGAGTCTGACTATGAGTCGCCTCAACTGAATCAGACTCAGCCATCTCTGGAAGAGCGCCAGAGGGTGCTGGTGTTGTAGCTGCACCTGGAGCTGGGGTCCCAAAGGGCCCACATGAGCTCTCTACAGATGCTGCGTGTGCTGATAAGCTGTGCACATAAAACAGTTAATACACACACGTGCTCATCTGGATGGAATAAAGGTGCACAGGTGATTTGCACCCATATCCTGCCACTGAAAGCTACATTTAATATTGCTGTATACGCAGCACCCAAAGGGCTAAGACGTGGCAACTCTTTTGTGAGAGAACAGCCCGAAGGTAATAAATGCAAATTAATTGCGAGGTGTGCCACCATGGGCGATTAAAAATCATTGGTCACAAAGTCTGAATTAAAACACATCAGTATCAGTTGAACCAGTGTTGACTCTCACTCGTTAGCTGAGAACAGACTCTCGAGGAACCTCGTCTCTGGCTTCCAGCATGTCAGTGGCTGTATGCTTTAATTAAAACTCCAACTGACTCTGACATATAGAGCCGAGCTTCTTTTCAACTTTGCTGCCAAGTGTGAGAAAACTCTCTCCTTCCTTCCCTCAAGGACTGAAATCAACTCATTTTCCATCTAAAGGGCCCCCAAACTGGCTGCATGTAGGCGGCCCCAGAGCACCACCAGCTATGGCGCTTTGTGTGCGTGCGTGCGTGTGTGTGTGTGTGTGTGTAGCCTATATATGTGTGTGCACCTGTCAGTCTAATGCTTGGTGAGTTGTCGGTAATTGCTGGACCGTGGCGACCTGCTGAACCCCTGCAACGGAGCTCAGAGAGCCACTGTAAAGAGCACCCCCACCACACACACACACACACACACACACACACACAGAAACAACACCGCGCGCAGCCTCGGCGCGAGACGAAGAAGAGGAGGAGGAGGATAGAACGCGCGCTGGAGGCGACACCTGTCAAGCCGTTACTAAACACAGTTGGTTTATTTTAAAAGACGAGGCGCCCTGAAGACTTGCGGGATAAACCGAGGTGGAAATAGAGATTAGTCGCACCTATTGCCGCTGCTTTGCGCTCGGGGAGAGACGCGGAGCTGTTTGAAGGAGCAGAGAGGAGAAGAGGAGTGTGTAGCGGTAACGTTATGACAAGACGTTTTGGAGTTGAAGTAGCGAAGTTGACGTAGGTTAGAGGGGAGCTAAGTGACAGCGAGAAGCCACGGTGGAGAGGAGAAAAAAAGACGGGACTTTATCCGAGGTTAGTGTCTTTCTCTCCTCCTCTATCTCCATCACACACACATACGCACACACACACACACACACGCTCCAAACACATTAACCCTCAGCAGAGTGAAACAACAGGGTGGGAGATAACTAGTGCACATCACGGAGCTACGGTGTGGGCAGACCGAGCATCCTCTCCCGGCTGTGCAGGCTGCTGACCGGGACTTTACGGACCCCGCGTAAATAGGCTATCTATTAAGTTAAGAGGATGATTTGACAAGGATGCCTTGAGGAGGGGAAGCGAGCAGCAGAGAGGCAGAAAATGGATAACAAAGGTATGATCTGTGTCGGCTTGATGACTGTGCATTCGCAGAGGAAAAAGGGTGAGCGGTTCATGCAGGTTAAGGCTGTCAGGCTTTTACATTTCTATTGCTCATGCTGCTGGATTCTTTTTTATATATATTTACTCTTGTTGGGAAATGTGTGCTTATTTTTATGTGTTCATTTGTGCACCTACCTGCTGGAGCAAAAAGAGGGGAAAAAAGTCAGAGATTTAAACAGCAGGGCTTCAGAGAGTTACAGGCAGAGAGGGAGATTAAAGTGAGAGATTATACTTTGTAAAGAGACAGAATTCCCACTTGCATGTTTTCTCTCATCTCTCCCATCGCTCTTTCCTGCTCCCTCCCTGCATCCCTCATGTGAGCAGTGTGGTTTTTATGTGTGTATAATTGCTTGTGGTCTCTTTTCTGTGTGTGTGTGTGTGTGTGTGTGTGTGTGTGTGTGTGTGTCAGAAGGGCCAGGACTGTCTGTTGATGGCACAATATCTGCCCCCACCACTTCATACATAAAGGCCTTTGCTGTGCTTTGATGCTGCGTGTTTTGCAGGACGTCAACTTGACTAAAAAAACACAAACAAAATGTTGCGTCATCCAACTCATTTCTGCAAAACTGCCTAACATCTCTCAGCTGGATGTAAACACAAACATACATCCACACACACACACACACACACATGAATATACATGCACAGGATTAGCAGTCATACGGGGCCATATTGAGGCAGCAGATTAGAATGAGATTCTCCAGGCCAAAGCAGTACAGAACATGGGATTAAAGAAGAAAGGCAGAGATGGATGGATGGATGGAGTGATGAACAAGAGAAAAGAGTGTGAGAGGCGAAGAGACCAAAAGGGGGACAAGAGGAAAAAAAGAGAGGGAACATGAGATTAAAGTGTAATGTCCTAGAGAGGGGGAGAGAGAAAGAGAGAATCCAGGGCAAGTCATGCAGTTAGAGGGAACTGCACATTGGCAGAATGTGGAGAGAATAAAGAAGAGGAGAAGGCAGCAGACACTCTTTCTCTATCGCCTCCCTTTTGATCTCCTCTTATTCACCCATCCGACAGCAGGAGAGGAGCACTGCTTATATAACTCTCCATTTGAAACACAATAAACCAAGCAGCGGTTGGAAAAAACACCCTCAATAGGCATCTTTCAGATTGTTAAATTGGCAAACAAAATTAAAAAAAATAAAACCTGCAGACCTCAGTATCATCCCTGAGCCTGAATGGCAGTGTTTTTTTTTTTCATTTCCTGAAATCTGTTACAGGCATCATTCATCCTAACAAGAGGCCCCGCTTTCACGTCAGAAGCAAATTTGCCTGTTTTGAAATCGTCGGCACCTGTGTGAAGCTCAGCTGACCGAGCTTCTGTTAAGTTTTTCACAGCACATATGTTAAAAGATATGTTAGTGCCAGTGCATTTAGCACAGCATGTGTTGGCTGTTAACACACTTGCAGACCCTCGGTGTGTGCAGTTCTTAATTGAACCCCACAGTATCATTTCTGACAGATTAATCTCGTCTTGTAAGCAGCTTTAAGTCCTCTTGTATTGGCTGTGCAATCAGTTTGCTGAACCCAATATGAGGGCAATATCAGACTAACAGGAAGGTAACTTAATGACACCACAATATTAAAATCTGATCCAAGAGCCTGCCTTTTTTTAACAACACATTCTCACTCTTAATTCTTCATACACTGACGCTTGGTCAACAAGTCTATCTATGACGCTCTGGGTGCGCCAGTGTCAGTGTTGGATGCTCAGGGATGGCATGTCAATTTAGAGTTGTTTATTCCATTATCAAAAGGAAATATACAATTTCCACATGTCAAATGCGTATAGTTTCGTTTCAGAATAAACTTCGAATGTAGGTTAAAAACTTTTTTAGGTCTATTCCTCAGGTTTAGGCAACAAAAGTCCGTAGTTAGGTTTAGAACAAAACCACCATGGTTTGGCTTAAAATAAGTATGTTTGTCACATGACACACATCATATAAGTCTGGAGTTTGTTTGACCCACCCACCCTATGTGGACCTTCTCAGTCTTTCTACTACACCACTTGGTTGGAGGGTCAAAATATACCGTTGCCCGGTGCGTCCCATTCTGGCGCTAAAGGGTGCCCAGTGCATTGATACCTCACACCAAGGGTCACTGACCAAGCCTTGCGATTTGATGAGATGGGAGTGAGACCAGGTTGTTTTCTCAACAACAAATATGGTATTAGATCTTCCTCAACAGAGTGTAATCTTCCAAAGCAACAGCTAAATGTTCTGCTGTTCTGTGTAACGACTGGACTGGATTCCCCATGTAGACTTTGTGATACTGAGGCTCAGTACTGAATTTGTACTGGCAGTAAAAAAAGTGGCATGGATGGATGAGATTTACTAGAAAACACAAAATAATCCTTGTGTGGTGTTGTTCTGGCATCCTTTTAATTTCCTAAATCTGCACCTCCAGATTTCTTAGGAGTCAGTACAACGAGCTAAAAACACAACATTTACATATTATCAAATTTGTTATTGTCGCCTATTGCACACCCGGCAGACACGCAGCAGCATTAGCATTTATTTGGTTTCTGGCAACCTGGTGAGTTTAAGTCCAATATTCACTCTGTTTTTCAGCTCTGTTTATCTCTTCACCAAGGAAAATATATGGCTCTTGAGCTGTGAAATACTCCACTATGTTCGTCAAACTGTCACTAACTTTTTTGCCTGTGGTTTGATGCTTAGCGGGTAGTGTACAGTAAGGTTTTCTTGTGGTCCGTAAAACCAAAACAATGAGCTGAAAGATGCTGGAGTGCTCTGTAGAGCTGAGGGGGAAGTGTAAAGACATGCAATACATTTCTGTCAGTACATTATGGTAGTTTTGTAATTGCTAAAATAAAAATCTTGATTAGTGCTGTCTAACACATCTAGAACTTGATGAACGACTGAAACCTTCACTTCTCTCTTGCTGAACTGTTCATATACAGGCAATTTATTCCAAATGTAAGACTCTAGTAGTATGACCCTAGGGTAGGGGTGGACTCGAGAACTGTTACCAGTTAAGAATTGGTTTTGAAATGTCCAATTCATCTCAATTGTGTGCCTCCGAGCTTGTCAACTCCCTTTGTCAATGCTGGCATGTTTCTCTGACAGTTGTGCATGTCAAAACAACAAAGTCAAACTCATGCATCTGCTGGATAGTTGTAAAAAGAGGGAGGCATGATGGAGAGGAAGAAAAGATCCAAAGCCAAGCTGGGTTTCACAAAGAAAGATGAAAACAGTGGCTTTTCTTCTGTGTTCAGACTCCGATAATAAAACAGTTGCACTGACACTACGTTTTTTTTCTAGGGCTGTACCCAATTCAGAATTATGTCAGTCAAATCAGATTCAGCCACTGAATACAAATACTTGACCAATGGGTTGTTTGTTTTTCCCCCATATAAAGTTTTAAAGTTTGAACTGGGCTCAGCAGTATGTTCAGTGTGACAGCAGCATTCATGTTATACAGTAAACAAGCTAACGCCACTAACGACAGATCAGAAATGTGCAACGCTTTTTGCTAATGCTAGATATCAAACAAAAGCCAAGGACTGTGTCATATTAAGTCACTGTGAGCTGTAACTTCACCAGTTCCGAGGAGAAGCATGATAATGTTATCTCGGAGCCTTACAGTGGGAAGTTTCTCTTCCTCAGTGCTGCTGCATCACGTCTGCAGATGTCTGTACCAAAGAGTAGCATGAAAGTCAAAATCTGGGGACCAAAACGTCCACATAAAAAACACACCAGCAAAAAAAAACAAAAACAAAACCCACAAACAGACAAACAACAACAGAAAACGACTGCTTGACTTGAAGCAATCTCAGTCGACTGAGGGGTCTCCAACTAACGACTCAAGTCTCTGACTTTCAAGGGGCAGCTCTTGTTTTTCCACTCAAAAAACTTATGAGGAATCAATAAGAGAATCAATGAAGAACCAGACCAGTAAGCAGAATCGATGGTGCCACTGGTATCAATACAATCTTATCAATTCCCACTGGAGGGGTTAAAACTACCACATTCTTCCTAGTGACTGTTTTTTTCCCTGGTGGTGCTTTGTTCAGTTTGCCAGTGAGTGACTGAATGTAGTGGTCATAAACTGTATAATAGAAGTGGATGTTGCCACCATAACATCACCCATTGGTTTGTGGACTCCTGTTTCGAAGCCCTGTGTTTGGTATTTTATCTTTGGCATCTTATTTTTGGTTTGATTCTTTTTATTTTGGAGGCAGATGTGACCATATTTGGATGAGAGGTTGGAGCTGTGGATGGTACATTGCTATGGCTTTATCCAGATTGACAGGTCACAGTTCAGAGACTTGTCAATCACACGGTAGCCATGCCCTAAAGCCTGATTTTTGTTTAGAGCATACAGCACTTTTGAGAAGTGTCACTGGACAGAAATGAAATAGTCATGCGTCATTTTCAATTTATGCTTCTGTGAAAGGTTTTCAGTTGTCTGCGTGGTAAACAGAGACCCTGCATTTTCTGTTTCTGTCGCGTTTAGTGTAGCGTAACTTGTACAGACAACTGTTTAATTCACACAAATATACCGCTGTATACATGTTTTTAACTTAAGAACTGTATCTAGATTGATTGATCAGTTTCCAGTCTGTCTGTAAGCGACAAATTTCCATTACTCACTATAGTAGGCTGGGAAATTAAGTAATGAATCGATAAATACAAACACTGTTGATTTCTTCCTATGGAGCTGATGTGAAAAATATTTTAGTTCAGTAAATGTCTGCTTCCAGTCAGCCTGGTGAAGGCAGTTCGACTGGTCGCTGTCCTCTTTGATCCCCAAGAGCTGCTGCTGTGGCAGAGTCAGTGTGGATTGAAAACTGCTATCTCCATGGCGACATTAGCAACACTAACAATCACATTGCGCACAAAATATCACATTGTCCACGACACAAAATTCTTGAGGTGCACGATAAGAAAGGCACATGTCTAGCAACTTTTTTGTGCATGAAAATTACATAATGTCTATCGAGTGACACTCATCAAAAGTGTAGAGCGCCCTACTATAAATGACTCTACATGGGACAATAATTTACAAAACATAATGTTGTATTGAAGAAGACTTTGCACTAACAATTGAGACCATAAACCCAATAGGAAAATGTTTGAGATAATAAATCAAATGAGAAATAGAGTCATATTTTCAATGACAGTGAAGGCGCCCCTTGCTGGCCATTAGGAAAAATGCAGGCCGAAGACACTTCCTTATTGCCTTTCCTTTTCAGACCCGCAGGCTACCTCCACTTCTTTTATACAGTTGAGGGTCGTGGTGAGCAGTTTTCAAGGCACTGGGTCAGTGCCCTGTGGCAGAACCACAGGTGTCAAGAGGAAGAGATGACTCTCTGCGCTTCATATCTAAGCAGCATGTCTGCTTTCCTGGGGCTATTTGACCTTCTTATCTAATGTACCTACCTGAATGATTTCTGATCCTGTCTGTCTATTCATTCATTATTTTACATTGTCTCAATAACCTCCTACTGTGGCTTACATCTATTAGAAATTGGGGTTTGATTTACATCCATTTCAAAGACTGTCCTCAGCTTTGTTTTCATGCCTACAGTCATGACATTCAGCATTAATTTTTCACAGCAAAATGTAAATAATTCAGCAGCATGAAACCAGGACTGGACTGTTTCTAAGCATATCAATGCTTGTTGACTTTGGCACGCTGTTAACATTTCCTTTTATTAATGATTCAATATTGGAATTGGCACCCATCCAAATCAATACAGTAACAAACGGAAGATGTCCGTGCTGTCCTCAGATGACTTGTGGCCTTTTCATGGCTGTTTTGTTTTTGTTTTAATGAAAAAAAATCTTAAATGCTTTAGTCCACTGACCAGTCAGATGAATTAAATCAGATCAGACTGTGCTTCATTCATCAGCAAGATAGGAAACTGTCTTGTCATCCTCATGGTCATGGCATACATCTCCAAAAGGAAAAAAATGCAGTATGCAGAATCAAATAATTAACTAACATATATAAGTGTATTTGGCTTAAAAAAATCTTCTCATCGAAGCAGAACAAACCAAAAGGACAGAGGTAGGAGGGGGGTGCCTGCTATAAATACAGGTCTCAAAATATACCTGCACATTAATGTTTCCAGGCACCCCACCCTAATACAGCCTGTGTGTGGGAATCACAGCACTTGTAGCCAGATTTAGAGTTTAACCCGCCCCCGAAACAATGATTTCATAACCGTGTCCTGAACAGCTTTAGACTCCGACTGAGACAGCAACCAAGATGATTTACCGAGGATTACGGCACATTTTCTCATCCTTCCTTAACAAATACTAGTAGAACATAGAACTCATTCAGATGTAAATAGTCAAACTGATAGTGTACAGTCAGTCAACAGCTCCAATCTGAACTTGATCTTTACATTTATAGTTTAGACTAATCTTAGTTTCAGTTCCCAGTTCCTGTCATGGCAGAATCACGTGTGTAGATAACACTTACACTGTCTCAGATTATAAGGAACTCTGATAAGAAAATGCAGCTCTGTCCCTTCTACAACTGATAGAACATCATAATGTAAACGGTCGGTCAGCAGGCATAGGCACGTACCATGTACTCATAATACATAATATGTCATGGATTTGAGCCTTTCTCATCGCTCTGATCTTATCTGTTTCTCAACACTATAAGCTATATACCGTACAATGAAAAGAACAAATTGAAAATGGAAGGATGACACAATCCTATCTGCAAAAGGACATCAGGCGGCTTCACTCAATGACATAGGCCCCATTTACACCTGCTATTAACATGCGATCTATATCTGGATAATTACATTCAATATATCGGCCTTTGCAGTTACACCTGATGTTGATTAGCATTCTCGTTATCTGGAGTCTGCCGGCATTGTGATCAGATCTCAAAATGCAAATTAGTTGGGAGGTGCAGATATTACGCGTCCCAGGTTTTAAAAAGCAATGCTACAGACAGGCGTCATTCACATTAAAGCACCTTCTGCGAGGGAAGACTTGAAGTTTCTGTTTCTACTTACTTATTTTTGGGTCTGCTTGAGGTAATTAGGAAATTTAGCTGGGTGATTTTTTTCCTTTAAGTGGTTATAATTGATATTTTTATCATCTCTGCCAGGTGTAAGCCTGGAGGGGGTCATGTGTTTGGTCGTGTGTGCGTGTGTGAGTGTGTGGATCTGTCTGTCAGCAGCTAATCTCGAATACTATCAGACCAATCAGTCTGATGATTTGTGTGCAGGTGTTTGACTGTATGCACAAGGACCTCTCGTGGTTGCGCTGATTCACAATTGTTGGAAAACCTTATTGACAGCTTTATACCATCAATGAATGCTGACTCCTTACTTCTATTAACTGGCTGGTAGGGGCCGCAAGATATTTCCAGACATTGCCTCTACTAAACACAACAAGCCTTACTGAGTGTTCAGGGCCACATTTTGGCCTTTGTCGTCATTCAGAAACTTGCATCCACAGAAAAGATTGGTTTTATTTTCAACTGGTGCATCTGCAGATTAATTCAGTACCCAATATGTTATGATCCACTAAGGTTAGTCACAATACGAGATGTATTAGAACCCATTTCTGATATCGTCTCTGCCATACTGACTGTAAGGGTGGCGGCAGGGACAATTCATGCGGGCGACAATTCATGCTCCACCTGTATCGTCTAGAGTGGCTGCAGAGCTTTACAGCGAGTTTCAGCTCATTGTTCAACCGTCCAACAGCAATTCTACTGCTCTGATCCACACTCACTGTCTCATAACGTAGTTTTCTTCCACAGTAGGCAGCTGCGACGCCAATAGCAACTAGCAGGTGAACCTAGAACATTTAGCAGCTACAGAGCCAGATATTTCCTTCAGGAGTTGGTGGAGACCAAAAAAAATGAGAGTGAATAACTGACTTACATATAGGTCAGGCGGACAGACACATGACTTCAAATAAATGCTAATGTGGCATGCATTTAAGTCTTCCATTAACATGCATTTTTCTCTGTCCAGATAGGCTTTCCAAGTGCGAATTTATTTCAGATTTAATGAGGGTAATACAGTCAGCTCAGAGCCAGCCCAGAAAGAAAAGCTGAACATATAATAAAGTTTATATAGTTAATTCATTATGCATACCAGGAGCTTACTAACCCATAAACAAAATATAAGACAAATAATACAGAGAATTTGTTTTAAAAGTTGACTCCATTCTCCATTTCCTCTTTGTTTAAAAAGCAAAACAGTCTGTAGAGTTTGAGAAAAAAAGTCCAACGTGTGTTCTGACACGATTCAAACCTGACTCTGTGTAGGTCTAGTTAATGCCTTAGTTTATGCCTTATGAAATGTAGGAGGCGGCATGGCTCTGAAACAAACTGTGCTTTTATATAATTGAGGTTATGCCATGTTTTGGCTGAGATTGTCCCGAAAAGATTTAATAAATACAATCCCCTGCAAACCTGAAATAAATATATCCCACAGTAGATGCCAGATACGGACATTAGAGAGATGCATTACACGAGGGAAGGTTTTAACAATTTAGAAGGCTTTTTGACACACAGCCACGAACACACACACATACACTACACAATGGTTTTGCATTAGGCTGTGTTATATTGCATTATGGCTTTGTGTCTGAGTATGTGTGTGTCTGAGTATGAGTGTATGTGCATGTGTGTGTGTAGGTCCATTTGTTGGAGCAGAGGAATAGTGTGGGAGGTCAGAAAGAGTAGGAGTCACACAGAGACAAGTTCAGAGATGAGCTTTTGTTTGAGCAGCAGGGATGACTTCAGAGCACCTGCGCTGTTCCCTCACCCAGCTTTAAACCAGGCGCCTCCAGAAATGCTGGCACCTTTGATTAAACAGTGCGAGTCAAACTGAGCTAAATCTTTTTAAAATGAAGAAATTAACCTTGTTTAATGCCATTAAAATTGAGATTATTCTCACAAAATAAGCAAAAAAAGAAACTCTCTAGAAAGAATACAATTTTTTACTGTGTATAAACACCAGTAGAAAGACAACAGACACAGTTAACGCTAGCGCCTCACACTCATGAAAAGCACGACTGAACCATCGTCATTAAGCTTTGATACTGCAGGTTAATGAAAGGTAATTACAAATTATCAGTGGGTATCACTGACAGCTGAGAATTTTGACAAATTGAGGTTGTTACCGTGGAGAACGTGTCACAAATAGATGTAGAGAGGTCTGAAAAAAGGGTCTGAAAAGAGAATAAACCAAATGATAAAAGGAAAGCAAAGACCAAAGATGTGATCATCCCGATGAGGAGTTCATTTGATGCAAAAAGTGATTTCTTTTTGATCCTTGTTGGATCAAAGGCTGAGAAAACTAATGGAGAGGGACATGTATGAAAGTATTAATGAATAAATTATGCACCTATGGCCAGGGGTTACTGATTATTTTGGGAAAAGAGTCATTCATCATCCCATTTCTGAACATGTTTTTTTTTTTTTCAGTGTGTTGATGTGCACGGAAGATACAAAAAGACCTGGAAGATTTTGTGTTTCTTTAAAGAATAAGAATTCAGAAATCTTTATTTGATATTCAGAGTCAGAACCAACACACAAAAAAAAGAAAATAAATGCCCAGCCCTTCATGCAGACCCATAGTCCCTCATATTAGTCCAAAATGGAGCATTAGTAATGGCTTCAGTGTGTCACGAGCTCCAGATTGTCTATATTTTCCAATTTTGTATCAGTTGCACCACAGTCCACATCTGTTGCAGCAGTCTGAGTGTCTGGCCTGCAGCAAAAATTAGTGCTGCGATGACATGTGGTGCATGTAATTCATTTGGAACTTGTGTTTTTTTTAAAAAAGCTCAATTTTAGATTTTGGGACTCGCACCAACTGTGTGCCTTTGCTGGCAATGTTTTCCCGACTTAGCCCACTGCCTAATGACAAACAGTGGGTGTTCTAATGTAATGTTTGTGTTTGTTTAAAAAGCTAATATGTAGGATAGAGGCTAATTTCATGTTTGTTGGTATATGTTGCAAAGCGCTGCCTTTGTTTTACACTAGATATCTCAGGGCTTTTGTGTGATCAGCTGTCGTTTTTTGCACTTCTTGGTAACTGCATGTTCAAATATCTTGCAAGCAGTTAAAGAGGACCTATTTTGCTCAGTTTCAGGGTCATATTTGTATTTTGGGATTCTACTAGAACACGTTAACATGCTTTAATGGTCAAAAACACTTTATTTTCCTCATACTGTCTGTGCTCAATCACCTGTATTCACCCTCTGTCTGAACTGCTCCATATTAGCGCCTGTCTCTTTATGACCCCCTCATGAAAAAGCCATCTGCTCTGACTGGCCAGAGTTTTGAGGTCATCCATATTTTGGAGTCTCTGCATCGTCACTGCAGCTGGGGAATGAATTTAACATAAAACAGCAGCAATTTAAACCATGAAAAACCAATAAAATCTTCTAAACACAACCGAACTGGACATGTTCCAGCAAAGATGTGATCCAAAATGAAGAAGACATTAACAACAACAGCAACCAAGCTCACGTTTCCCTGACGTTAGCATGTAGCTTCATTTGGCAGTGTAGGCTACGTAATGTAAAAACCTGCAGTCGCATGCCAGGAGCAGGTGACCATTTAAAGAAATCTGCCACACTATGACATCATACTGTTAGAAACAGTATTCAAAACATTTTTAAGCCCATGGGTTTATGCTCACAAGGATTAGTCTCCACCAAAGTGTTTTTTCCCAGCTGAAAACGCCAGGCACTCCTCTGGAAACGCCCAGCTGGAGGCATTTCAGAGCACTCTGGAGGGGCAGCGTTTCTTCAGCTGAGACGCTTTGGTTGCAACTGGTTGCCGTGATACAGAATATCCGCGGTAAACATGTCTGCACAAGGTACAGTACTTGATCTTAATGAGGGTAAGGCCGAAGAATGCAGGGAGAAATGACGGCCTTTCCGATCTGTGTGGGTTCATTAGAGGAAACATATATAAATATATATAGACACAGTATATCGACATATTTCTCCTCCATTGTTGTTGTTTTTCAGCAACTGTACATGTAAGATGTGACAGTTTGTCTTTGCGGTATTTGTCCCTCCTTCACTGTGAATGGACAGTTGTCAGTGACGAGCGCAGACAAAAAGCAGCACTCGGCTCAGCGTCTCATCACGCTGCTGGTGTTTGTAGTGCAGTGTAAATTTGCGAATTCCTGTTGCAAAGAATTTAAAAAATACGCTGGCCCTAGAAAAAAAACAGCTTTGGTGGACACAGCTTCTTACTTGTACAAATGTTTACCTCATTATGTGAAACTTTGGCCATGTTTAATATGAACATCCTTCATTGTAACACTATATATAGGACACAAAATATCATTGGCAAAGGTATAATAGGTCACCTTTTAACCACTAAAGAAAAGAAAACTAAAAATATAAATCCCAAAAAATCAAAGTTTAGAATAAATACTACAGCAATTACGTATAATAAAATGATTGTTTTTCATATCTACAACCTGCTAAAGACCCAAAACTGCCAAATCTGGACCACTAAAAGTATAGAAGTGGAACCAAATACCAAATCATCACCGACCCACCATGGCAACAAAAAGTGAAAAGCAAACACTGCCTCACTATCTGAAACGATCTGAGAACGAAATAAACATGTACACAAGCCAATTACTGTGCTGTGTTTGGAGAGTGCTACGCCCCCTGCAAAGATGTCAAGATGGTGCTCGATTTTGAGAGCGACTGGCAGGAATATATGTTTGACCTGACGTATTGAATTCCAATAGATCTCTCAGGTATGCAGGGATCGTGCTTGACGCTGCGCTCGAATAAGCTTTGATAATTACCCTATAGCCTTTTCTGGAGTCTGCTCATTGTCTCTTTATAATGAGGAACAGAGGTAAACACAGCGAAAAACAGAGCGGCTGCTGACTAACTGACTGACTGACTGATGGACTGGCTGACGGACTGACTGACAGACTGACAAACTGACAGCAGATGCATCGGTTTTAGTTCACTCACTTCACTCAGCAACAGCACCTTTCACACTGAAGTTTTTCTTTCTTTCTTTTCAGAAAATTCAGCTCCTGTGGAATCTTTTTTTTTCTTCCCGAAATAATAATGAAATGGAGAGTGACAGGAAATAACAGAGAGAGAGAGATGAAGTGTTGGTGGGTGAGAGGTAACAAAGCCTGTCAGCTGGATTCAAACCTTCAGCACCGTACCTTAGCCTGCCACCAGGAGGCCACACGTACTTCACATCTTATTGGATTTAAAATGACTTGTTTCGTCTGTCATCATGAGCACCCACACACACATGCACACACGCGTACACACAAAGGACTCCAGGGATTCTGCTCCAAAGGCATAAGTGCCAAGTTCAACCTACCGAGAGTTATTGTGACCTATCTAAGAGTGCCTTCTGGTGGACTGCTGTGTGTGTGTGTGTGTGTGTGTGTGTGTGTGTGTTTTGTTTGTGAGTGTGTGTGTGGTATTAGTGTGTGTGAGGGTGTCCGGCCTGTAAATTGCCTGTCTGAAGATACTTCCTGTGCATACCTCATTCTGAGCGAGACACAGAGTGAGAGAAAGAGAGGGAGAGTGTAAATGCTTTGAGTCGGAAAAACCCTCAATCATATTTAATGGGATTATTTATCCACATACTGTCATGAGACGATGTGTATGCATGCTGAGCCATGTGTGGAAATGTGTGTTTTGCCGAGAGATGGGGTATATCATAGCATCTCCTGGCACATAATATTCCAAGCAGATGGGTGTGTGTGTGTGGGTTTTTTTTTGTGTGCAGATAAATTTAATGTATTCCTCCTGGACTGATAGCAAACCCCGATATCACAGGCCGATATTAAAGTTAAAGTTTATGTTTCATTCAGGCTCTGGCCAGGTCACATGGTGCGCTGCTGATGTGATGGAGGCTACTTTTCAACGCAGCTCCTGAATATGTTTTTATGAATATTATTTCTTTATCGCAGATGGCTAAGCAGAGAGATCGCTCCAGCAGGGTGTGGGAGGATTTTACTCACAGCTTCAGGGGTGTCAGTCTGTAAAACCTGCAGTGAAACCTGCATCACCCTGCCTTAAGGAGCTGCCAACCCACCTAAAAGCTTTCATCTCATCTGTGAGGGCTCCACTGGCTTTTCAGTGTCCCATGGTCTAATTACCGTTGCAGAAGGCTTTTTCAGTCTTGCCAAGATTAACACGCCGGGAGAAACAGTGAATCATTTTGAATCTGAGTTTCTGCTCGCCATTAAAATGGTCACATTTTAATTGAAAGATCGGGATTTTTTGGTCACTTGGAAAATATGGCTACTCATTATTAAACCTGCATGTTTGTGTAACCCTTATTTGAGGTGAGGCGAGCGTGTGAAGGAGCTGGCTCGCGGCGCTGTGAATATATTGTCAGCACCCAAGGCTGCAGTCCTCAGAGAGCCCCCAGAGAGATAATACAGTTTATTTACTGCTTATGCATAAAAATCTCCATGCTGTCTCTGTAGCCCACAGTGTGAGGTCTGACTGTTTTAATTATTAGCTGCTGTGTTTAAAATGAAGCCGCCAGCATTTTCATTATTCGCACCAATGCAAAACACCTTCACTCTGGGTGTCGTGTATGTTACTCGGTGTGTGTGTGTGTGTGTGTGTGTCCACCCATGTCTGCCTCTTCCGCCCTCGTTTTTATTATTTTCTCATGACTACCTCATTCTCACCGCTGTCCTCCCTTTTCACCTCCTCTCCTCCACTCAGTAGTCCATCCCCAGCCCACCTCCTCCTCCTCCTTCTCCTCCTCCTCCTCTGCTCTCTTTCCCTCTCTCCAGCAGCGCTCTCTCTCAAAGTCTCGTTTACTCCCTCCTCTGCTGCTCATTCCCTCTTTGGAAACCAGCTTCCTCCAGGGCAAAAACTCTACAGCTCACTTTATCTCCCTGTCCGCCTCCATCCATGCTCCCCTCCTTCCATCTCTCTTCTTTATCCTCTCTCTTTCACTCCTTTTCACTCTTTTTTTCATCTTCTCTCTCCCTCTTGACAATAGGTTCCAGGACCCATCTATTGAAAATTCCCATTTGCACTGCTTGCCTCTCAGTGGCTTGCTCTCATCTTATCACCGTTGGAGTTTTGTCCTGGCTTTACTGTTCAGGAAAAGGAGAGGTAGAGACGTGGAGGGAAAGAAAGAAAACAAAGCAAGGAACATTGCCACCACGACACACATACACACACAGATGGAGGTAGTGGGAAAGATTTAATATAAAAATTTTATCTTCAGTTCCCTCCAGTACACCAGAAGTGAACTGAAATGAACTGAATATAAAAGGTGATGAGAACAGATAGTGATAGAAAATGTCCTCGATAAGAAAATTAGATTCTTAGAGTTGATAAGATACATTGCTTGACAACGTACTAATTATCTTATCTCAACACAGAATCACCTTTTGATGTATCAGACGTATGATCGTTAAAAGGGAGAAGCGAGTGTTCCCTCAAGTTGATGTGAGAATACTTTGTCTACTGGAAGTGAACGAGACGGTTCAAAATTGTACCAGGTTAGCGTCACTTAAAGTCACAAAACACGTTTACTGTTGATGTATGCTATCAGTTAAGTTTAAAATTGTTCCAATAAAGAGAGGAAGTAACACAGAAATCACCTGAGGCATCACCATATAATAGACGCTTGCACTCCCATCATTAATTAGACGGCTCGCCGAGAATGAGTGTTGAAAGGCACCATCGAAAATGAGGGATTGTATCTGATGAACATAACCGTAGCATTTCCACTAACAGGGCTGATTATTTTATTTTAAACAGACTTTCTGTTTGCAGTTCACACAATTCTTGGTCAGACTAGAGGACTTGTATCAAGGAAAAACTTCACAGATGTTCTTCTCTCTAATCTCAAACATGCACACATGACGAGATCTGAAGATAATGGCACTTCACACACTACAGGATCTTATTAAGATTTTTGTGCCAGAGGAACTGTGCCATTAACGTGATCTCTCTCAGGCGATCTCATAGAGAAGCAGATGTAAACAACACAGAGATTGATGCGGCGCGACAACTTGCTGAAATGTTAATAATACTTTGCAGTGGGAAAAAAAACAAAAGCAGAAGGCTAAACGAGTCTGAATGAGAAAATGGTCAACACAGGTTGTTTACTGTTCGACAACTGGAGGTGAGATTTTAACTGTCTGTTTTAATATCTGTCAACATTTGTATGCTAGCTAGCGTTAGCCTTGAGGACTACTTGAATGCTGATTATGTCAGTGCTCCGTACTGACATAATCATAAGTGTAATAATCCATTTAAAACCTAAATATCAAACATGTTTGAAATTACTGAGGCAAACTCGGCTCACATTACAGGAGTTTTGGGACGATTTATCTCCAGCTCCTCCTCACAACAAGGTCTAGGACCTTGGTCTGTACAGATGTTCAGCCTAGGATATCTGGTGATGTGAGACGTTCACAGATCCAGTCTAAAATCTCCTCACAGACTCATCAAGGTCGCCCCAATAATTTCAAACATGCTTGATATTTAGGATTCAAAATCTGGTTGATTATGTCAGTACAGAGCAGCTGACTGTACTGCCAAGTGACGGCAACATTCAAGTCCTCGAGGCCAAAGTTAGCTAGCTTACAACTGTTGACGGATATGAAAACTGACAGTTAAAAATCTCACCTCCAGTTCTCGCCGAAGAATAGACAACCTGTGCAGACCATTTTCTCATCCAGACTGTGTTTTCACCTTTTGATTTTTGTCTTCTCTCACTGCAAAGTTGCCGCACAGGGTTTACATCTGCTTCTCCATGAGATCACATAAGGTGATGCATTCATGGTCCTCCTGGCACATTAATCTTAATAATAGCCTGTAGTGTGTGATGAGCCATTGATTTCAAATCTTGCGGTGTGTGCAGGTTTGTGATTAGAGAGAGGAACATCTGTGAAGTTTCTCTTTATATGCGTGATGCAACCTGATTTAAAAATCTGTTAGGATTTTAAAACTCACGCAGTTTAAGACTGGATCTGTAAACCTCTCACATTACCAGATAACCAGGGACAAATATTGATACAGACCAAAGTCCCAGACCAGATTTCTCCTCCGATTGTCAGAGGAGTGAATCGGTGATAAATCAGCCTGAGCCCAATTTAAAGTTCTGAATCTCCGACAAGGAAATCTTTGGGTATTCTTAAGCTTAACAGAAATACTAATTTAATTCAGAAGAAGAAAGACAGAAAAAAATACACTAATAATCAAATACTTTTTTTGCCATTTTGCTCAGCTCTGGAGAAAAGCAATAACGAGAGAGGGAGTACAAAGAGAAAATCCAAGATGGACAAAAACAGCACATAAAACACAGATGCCAATAAAATAAGAATGAAAAAGACAACTAAAAGAAGAGCCAACAAATACAGGAAAATACAAAAAAGGCTGGCAGAACTGAAAACTGAATCCAAATGTAAAAAGAAGAATAGCAAACATGAAGAGGTGTTGAGGGAGGATGAATGTCAGGGGGGGACGACATGCAGAACGTCTTCTAAATAATCTACAGCTGCCACTTAACACCTCCCAGCAGCCAGAAGTAGTCGTTCTGCTGTATAAGAAAATTCAGAGATAATTGACCTCAACACTATTCTGAGTGAGAGGAGTGAGATGGAGGGAAGCAGAGAGAGAGACAGAAGCAGAGACTGTGCCATGGTGTGAACTGCCATAGAGAGTAAGTGGGAGGTAGTGTTGTCACAGTGCATAATGGTGTTGCTATCATTATCACTGGCTAGAAGAACAAAGAACAGGGAGCTGGTGTGTGTGTGTTAGTGTGAAGGAGAGAAAGTCAGAGTAAGTTCACGGGTCAAAAGAGCAGCAAAGTGTGTGTTTGTGTGTGTGTGAGTGTGTGTGTGTGTGTGTGTGTGTGTGTGTGTGTGAGGCTGTGAGGGTGTTTATTTCTGCAAGTGTAGCAAAGATGTGGAGAACTCTGCATATGTGTTTGAGAGAGAGGTTTCCATTTTAAGGGAACAGCTGCTGGTGGAGGCTGGTGGTGCTGGAGCCGCCCAGGCCCAGATCTGCCTCATGATCTGATAATACAAAAACGTTATTGACTCTGTTCAACACATTTGTCTTGACATTTATCAGCACTGTGACATTTTTGTCCCTCTCCATGTGTACAACCACAACAACAACAAAAATAACTGGTAGAGCACTGCCTCACGTTCCTGCAGTTGTACAGTGCTTAGCTTTAAATGGCAAAAAAAGGAAAGGACATTTCACTGTGGATTACGTTTTACAGTACTACAGTAAAACCTAGAAAAAACACAGTTTTGTCACATCAAATGGATCAAATATGGGATAAAAGCGATAAGAACATTAGTACATCAGCTACTTTACTGCTGTGTTAAAGGAGTGCACTTACATCTCTCTAAATATATTTGTACCATTTCTGCAGTCAGGGCCGGAATATCGCTCAACTTACTAGAGGGCTGTTGCGTTGCATACAGCCATTCATGGACTTTCAGAACTATCTGCAGAGGAAGCACTTGCGAGGCTGCGGCACAGAGAGCATGAAGTTAGACAGTGCAGCGTGTGAACAGTTTAGGCTATTTGTCGCTGAAAATGCTACAACTCCTCAAGACCCGAGCCAACTTCCCGTGTCCTGCTTGTCACCCGCTGATTAAAGTGAAGCCGGTTAGCCCTGAAGTTAACGAGCAAAGTTAGCCTCCCACTGGACCCTGACCAGCCTCACTTAAGGTGGAATGTTAAGGTGGACCAGCTTTTCTCATTATAGTGACAAGCTCAGCTGCTCCTAAACAGAAAATGCAGAAATGTCTGGCTCTGTTGAGTTAGAGAGATAATTATTGATCCTAACTTAAAATGTATTTCACTGTTATTAGTGCTGTAACTGTGTAGTTGGGTTATGTTTTATCATTTATTTAAATTAGTTCATAGTTTGTTGTATGTATCCATATTTTATAAAAGATCAGAGTCTTGGCAATTGAACCTTTCAATGGGCCAACCTCTTTGTAATTTAATTTTTTCCTCAATAGCAAACATGATGGATGTCAGAGGAAAGATCGGACAGAGTTGATGTCTCATGGAGTTGACAAAAAATTATATATTTATTAATTTAAAAGCGGCCATATGAGGAGCCATTACTGTATATTTTTCAAAGTTACTAAAAGTTCTCTTAATGCTAATCAAAATACTGATTTTTAAAGCATGACTCTTTTTTAGTTTTGATTTAGTGACTACGGACTTGACCTGTTTTAGTTGAGATACACCCAATAGCAATAATATTTCAAGACTTTATTAAAAAAGGTAGAAAGCTTATCAGTACTCGAGCAGCATTCCCACCTTTTTGGAGACCAGGAAGTGAGAAAGGAGTCTTGATAAAGCTAACCCCATTTATACCTGATTAAATTATGCTTATGAAGAAATCTGACAGTTATCAAAACTGTGGGACGCATCTTTAAAGGGCCAATATTTTCACAAAAAAAAAAAAAATTTTAAAACAAAGATGATTATAGCATTACATTTTTACACTGATGTTGTCAGTACATACTGTTACTTTTGGATTTTGAAGGCTTTTAACACATTTTTTAATTGTTTTAAATTCTAAATTTCTGTCTGGGACAAGGCTGTTTTCTGGCATGGGACAAGTTTAGAGGTTAAAAAAATTAAAGCAGATCAAAATTATTTATAAATCATATTTATGTAAAGTATATAAATCCCTCAAAAATAATGTTTCACCCCAGAAACAGAATTAGTGTCTTGATATGTTATGTTTTTTGTTGTTTGTTTTTATAAGACATGATTTGTCCCAGTTGTTAATAATGGATGGTGTACTTAAATTGTTAAGAGTCAATATGTTGTTCTATTTCACCTTCAAATATTCCTTTGCAATAAAAAAGCCATTCTTTAATGTCGCCAAACGTCATTTTGTGCTTTAAGTTCAGGCACCTTTTTAGCACTGGTATCGGATCACACCCAAACGATATCCAACCCTACTCAGTTAGGAGCAGAAATAGGTAGAAATCATCACAACCTCTGTGGTTCGAAGGATAAAGATGACAATATTTTTGTTGTCAACACGTAAGAGCCACATTCCTGTGTGTTGCAGACCTTGACATATTCATTTTGCAGGCACTTATGTCTACAATGATTGAAAAAGTGCATTCAGCCTCGGTGGGAACACGAGCTAGATGTCATCAAAAATTTTATGAGCTACATTGTTGTCAAAAAATTACTAATAACCAAAAATAAGCCACTCTCTTTCTCATTACAATGAACATAAACACTGGTTTATTTTGAGTCAGTGGCACCACTTACACCGTCCTGCTGCTGCTCTAGTACACCAAATCTGTGTTAATCCACGTCTGAGAATAGTCCCAAACAAATGCACTACTCATGCCTGTTTGATCGATGTTTGCTAAAAACTACGGCACGCTTTTTTAGGAAGTAATCAAAAACAAATAGGCTTGGAGCTGAGAGTCACAGAGAGGTTAGAGAGGTCACAAAGTATTGGCGAGATGGAGTAACACATTGTTGGTTTTGGTCTTTTCTTAAAAACAGGAAAAATATAGAAAGACACCAGCTTTGTCCTTTTTATTGTTTGCCCAGTGCAGCTAATTGATGAGGAGTCCGAGTAGAAATTAGCGGCAAAAATAAAGCCAACACACGCCAGGGGGGTGTTACAGCCGAGTGCCTCCCTTCAGATCTCTGCTGATTATCCCTGTCTGTTGCATCCTTCATCTCTCTCCGTCGCTGCCCCTCCCTCTCATGCTAAATGGAAGCTGTGTATTGCCACGTTAGAAAGCCAGTCACATCCCTCTCACTCTTCTTTTTAGCCCCTCTCCGAGTCTCTCCCTCTCTCTTTTTCATTTCCCACCTCTACCTTTCTCTCTGTCTATCCTTGACACTCTCTCCCTCTCCGTCTCTTTTCCCTCTCCCGCTCTGCTCCCTCCAGCTTTCGCTCTGTCCACGCCGACACCCTCGACTGAGTCTGCCAGAGTCACGGCCTTCACAGCCTGACAAGAATTCAGTGCCTGCTTCTGTGTGTGTATGTGTGTGCGCGCAAGTGTGTGTGTATCTGTGTCTTCAAGCATAGATGAAATATGAGCTGTTAAATATGAATGCGAGGGTTATGTTCCGATGCCGTGTAGTCACGTCACTCATGCATGGAGGAGTAGTAGAAAAAAAAAGTCCATGGACATATATACACACATATGGCGATCAGTGTGTATGACAAGTAACTGCAGAGCTTCTGTGGTATTATTCTGCATCACATTTGCTATCCATTTGTCTGTGATACTTGCCACACACACACACACACACACAAACACACACATAGAGGCAGGCCCTGGATTCAGGCTTCACTGACTTTAAACCTTGCTCAGGCTGACAGTAATTTCTGCCTCCAAATTACATTCCAATGGCTTCATAAATCTGCTGCCTCCTCCTCCGCCTCTTTCTCTTTCCCCCCCGTCTTCCTGCCTCTGCTTCTCTATCTCCCCCTCTTCTCTGCCGTCCCCCCGTCTCCTTCCTCTCTCCCTTTACTCTGGCCTCACTTCATTTTTCCTGTATAAACCTCCACCCTCCTCCTTCCCACTCCGCCTCTATATCACCATCTCCCTTTCTCCCTTCCTCTCCTTCTCCTTCCACCCCTATCACTTGTTTTCTCGTTTCCCCCACACTCCTTCTCTCTGGCGCTCGCTCAGTAAATGAGAAACAGGGAGGCAGAGATGGGGAGGTTACGTGTGCAGGGTAGTTAAACAGTCACATACACACATAAATCCATACAGATACATACACACACACGTTCATGAACACACACACGTGCGCTCACAGATGTGCTCACAAACACAAAGAAATGTGTAAATACACGAGCACACATCCACAGTCAAACATCATAAACAACACATTACACTTTGATTGAAAGACAAGCATTTGTGCTGCCATATATTTGCCCTGCCTCGAAATTGACTTGCCGGCATGCGTCTGCACACACGCACACACATTTGCATGTATAAGTGTGTGCACGCACACAGCCTTTTTAATGAGAGTGTTCATTTTACAGATAGTGCCTCTAGGTGAAATAATTGCCAATGTTGGGCCTTGATGGCTGGTCCAAGTGTTCTCAGGCCAGTTGTCTTTATGGGCCATGGCGGGCCACGAACACACCCCTCATCTCCCTGACTGCCGCTTTAACTGCTGCTCTGCTGCAGCCGACACACACACACACGCGATGGAGACATGGGCATAATATGCATAAGCACACAATGTAGACACCGGCTTACGCATTAACACTAAACACACACGTACACACGCGCCGAGGCAGAGGCCAGCAGAGAACAATAGGGCCGTCTGACAATGGGGCTCAGAGGAATTCTCTCCTCCATATTAATATTCAGCAGAGTGGATGTAGAGAGAGTGTGTGTCAGCAGGGACGCATGCTCATCAACCTCGCTAACACTGGGGTTAGGCAGCCACATGATTACAAAGTGCTCAGACTTTGGTCCCCAGCCCTGTAACTATTAATCCCTAGCTCCTACTCCCTCACTTCCTATCTCCTCGCTCCCTACAGTGCACAGAGCAAGCACGCTGCCAAGTATCACAGCTGTCACTTTTCTTTGCTTTCCATTTTCCGAATTATTCTGAACAGCCTGATGGAGCAAAGGGTGGATGGGAATGGAGATTTGATATTGTCAATTTCCCACTGCCACCCACTGCAGTGTTTCAAATTTGCGATAATGCACGTGAGGAGGTCATCTGGAGGAGAATTTGGGGAAACAAAAGATTTAATTTTTCCTGGTAATTTTTGATGAAACCAGCAAAGCACCCAAGTGTGCACTCTTTGTTTGTAGTCTCATCTGCTCCCGTACCCAATGTCAAAGACATATGCAGGTAAACACACCTGTATACAGTACAGGCCAAAAGTTTGGACACACCTTCTCATTCAATGCGTTTTCTTTATTTTCACGACTATTTACATTGTAGATTCTCACTGAAGGCATCAAAACTATGAACGAACACATGTGGAGTTATGTACTTAACAAAAAAAGGTGAAATAACTGAAAACATGTTTTATATTATGGTTTCTTCAAAATAGCCACCCTTTGCTCTGATTACTGCTTTGCACACTCTTGGCATTCTCTCGATGAGCTTCAAGAGGTAGTCACCTGAAATGGTTTCCACTTCACAGGTGTGCCTTATCAGGGTTAATTAGTGGAATTTCTTGCTTTATCAATGGGGTTGGGACCATCAGTTGTGTTGTGCTGAAGTCAGGTTAATACACAGCCGACAGCCCTATTGGACAACTGTTAAAATTCATATTATGGCAAGAACCAATCAGCTAACTAAAGAAAAACCAGTGGCCATCATTACTTTAAGAAATGAAGGTCAGTCAGTCCGGAAAATTGCAAAAACTTTAAATGTGTCCCCAAGTGGAGTCGCAAAAACCATCAAGCGCTACAACGAAACTGGCACACATGAGGACCAACCCAGGAAAGGAAGACCAAGAGTCACCTCTGCTTCTGAGGATAAGTTCATCCGAGTCACCAGCCTCAGAAATCGCAAGTTAGCAGCAGCTCAGATCAGAGACCAGATGAATGCCACACAGAGTTCTAGCAGCAGACCCATCTCTAGAACAACTGTTAAGAGGAGACTGTGCCAATCAGGCCTTCATGGTCAAATAGCTGCTAGGAAACCACTGCTAAGGAGAGGCAACAAGCAGAAGAGATTTGTTTGGGCCAAGAAACACAAGGAATGGACATTAGACCAGTGGAAATCTGTGCTTTGGTCTGATGAGTCCAAATTTGAGATCTTTGGTTCCAACCGCCGTGTCTTTGTGAGACGCAGAAAAGGTGAACGGATGGATTCCACATGCCTGGTTCCCACTGTGAAGCATGGAGGAGGAGGTGTGATGGTGTGGGGGTGTTTTGCTGGTGACACTGTTGGGGATTTATTCAAAATTGAAGGCACACTGAACCAGCATGGCTACCACAGCATCCTGCAGCGACATGTCATCCCATCCGGTTTGCGTTTAGTTGGACGATCATTTATTTTTCAACAGGACAATGACCCCAAACACACCTCCAGGCTGTGTAAGGGCTATTTGACCAAGAAGGAGAGTGATGGAGTGCTGCGGCAGATGACCTGACCTCCACAGTCACCGGACCTGAACCCAATCAAGATGGTTTGGGGTGAGCTGGACCGCAGAGTGAAGGCAAAGGGGCCAACAAGTGCTAAACACCTCTGGGAACTCCTTCAAGACTGTTGGAAAACCATTTCAGGTGACTACCTCTTGAAGCTCATGGAGAGAATGCAAAGAGTGTGCAAAACAGTAATCAGAGCAAAGGGTGGTTATTTTGAAGAAACTAGAATATAAAACATGTTTTCAGTTATTTCACCTTTTTTTGTTAAGTACATAACTCCACATGTGTTCATTCATAGTTTTGATGCCTTCAGTGAGAATCTACAATGTAAATAGTCATGAAAATAAAGAAAACGCATTGAATGAGAAGGTGTGTCCAAACTTTTGGCCTGTACTGTATGTCACCTCCTTCTGTAAAACATACAAGTTGACCTCCAACAATGCACATATAACTGCTCTGGTCATGTTTCTGTGCATATGTTACCTCCATCTGTAAATCTGTAAGAACATGAATCGCTCATAGCCCATCTTTACACATCTGTATATTTTCCTCTAGCAGATGTTTTGTATGAAAAGTGCCCAACACATGTCAGAGCTGGAGCTTCCTGTAGCCTTGAGCTCATATGCGTCATCTTTATATGTTTCTTCTCACACATTTCTCTATATTTGTTCTCGGTTTATTCGGCTGTTATCACCAGCCTTCTCCACTGCCCCACAAAGCAACGAAAAAGATCCTAATATCTGATCGTTAAAGCACAAAGGAAAGAGGAAAACAAAACAGCGAGAGCGTTTGGACTGCACAGAAGCCACAGTGAAAGTCACATACTGCAGCGTGCCTGTCGGCTACACAGTTGTCATTGACTGGCTCACAAGAGCAGAGTGATTTCTGTCCCCCTGAGGAATGAGACGTTCCCTCTGCTCTCTGTTATGCAGGGGAAAAAAAAAAAAACAAGTACAACAGAAAAGATGCACAGTGAAGAGTCACTCAGGAATGTTTTTGACCTCAACACTAAATGGGTCACCTGCCCAAAGTGTGGGAACTGCTCTCTTTAACTCTTTATTACTGCTTCTGAAAAAGGAGAAGTAAAATAAAGAAATAACATGCAGGATGAAAAAATAAGTGTTTTACAGTTGAACTATTCACAGGAAAATTGGACTTTACACTTTATTACTGAACATCTCTATGATGATTCAAGTATTTGCTCCTTTTCTGCATCCGCTTACTGTTTTACATCGCTGTAGATCATTTGCCAGCGTTACTAAATTACATTTTGTCTTGATGTCCTTATGTTGCCAGAGAGCAGTTACTCATTTGACTGTGGCTTTACTCTGGAAGGATACAGGACATTAATAAAAGAAATTTAAAACATCCGGGAAGAAAGCAAATGGACTGTGACCTGAGCACCTGTTGGCTGACACACCTGACAGTTTATTACAGACAAATACAAGAAATACATTCGGACAATCTGCACTATTTTTTGAGAAAAGACACTCAATTATGTCTGCACTAGGGCTGCAACTCCTTAGTATTTCCACCACTGATTAATTAATCGTATTCTATTAAATAATCTAATGAAAACATTGAAAAATGGCCACCACAGTTTTGTAAATTTAACATTTAAATTGCTTGTTTTGTCCAAAACACAACAGTATTCAAAATGATATCACAGAAGACCAAGCAGCTATTAATATTCTAGAAGCTGGAACCAGTTAATATTTGACATTCTGGTTAAAAACAGTGACTCAAACTGCTAAATGAGTATCAGTTCTCATTTTACTAATTGATTTACCAACCCCACATTTCAGATCTAGTATATTCTAAGCTTTTGTTCTTATTCTAAATAAACATTCAGACCAGCACAGTTGTCATTTTCACAGCCAGCACCCATGTTGTGTAAGTAGCAAATGTACTCGCACCCATCTGCGCACCCATGAGCGTGTAGGTCTTAAAATGAGGTGTGGTCAGGCTCACTGTTGGCATGTTGCTACTGTGAGGCAGCAGAGGCGTTAGTACCAGAGACCAACAAAATCTGATCTAAATCCAATAGCACATTATTTTTTTTTATTTAAAGGGCGATTTATTCAGAGAGTAAGATGCGCCTAAAGGCAAGTTCACACAATGTGCATACATTCTGCTTGTTACACACACACTAGGGTTGAAGGTGGGTGAAATAATACATCATTAATGAGGAAAATATTAATTTCATTCTCTTCAATGTGAGCATAGCAGAGAGCAGAGCTGCCGTCTGACCCCACACTATACAAGAGGCACTGCGCGTTTAAGCACAAGGAGCAGCGTAACTTTATTGATTATTTCAGAAGCTGAACGTTTATTTCTGTTTCCTCTGTTAAGTTTATAACTACAGTTTTTAGTTTTGCTGCTGAAATGTCACGTGATATTTGCTGCAGTGACATAACCGCTCTTACTCATAGACTGTAAAATAATGGGCCTAGCTACTGTGACATCACCCATTGGTTTTGAAGCCTCAAGTTTAGCATTTTGGCTGTTAGTGTCTTGTTTTGGTGCCAGAAGTGACTGTATTAGGGTGAAAAGCTGGTGCTGTGGAGGAGCATGGGGTGGATCTGGACACTATCAGCAGACAGCCTGTCACTCAAAGCGTCCTGCCTTTATTATGCTTAACTTTAAGGCTCAATAAAATGTAAACAGGTGAGTTATATAAAAAAACATCCTCCGTACAGTTGTCATAAAGGGAGAAATTAGTATTAGAGACCAAAACCGTCCGTTTTTTGCACCAGGCTGTAAACATGTTTTTTCTTTTGTAAAGTTGGGCATTTTAACATGGGGGGGTCTGTGGGGATTGACAGGCTTCTGAAGCCAGCCTCAAGTGTCCATTCAAGGAACTGGCACTTACATTTTGGCTTCATGTTTCAGCCCTAGAGGATGCCGCTTCCTTTTACTGCAGAAAACTGCTCGCTTGCCCAGTTTACCAAATCTGTCATGTATATAGCAATGCGCCAAGCGTAGATGCACCTGGCTTTAAAAGGTAATGATGAGATGACACTCTGATTAGTTGAATTCATATCATGCCTAAAACCCACCTATGATTAACGAAGGGAATAAATACAACTCCTTTGCCCCTTGCGCCTTACTTTGCAGCAACATTATGCACCGTTAAACTTGCAAAACGAGCTGAACAAACACTAAATGCACCTGCACCGTGCACTTAACACCAAGTGCTACAGAGCGTTTAAATAGGGTCCAGTTAATCAACATCTTCACTTTTCAACTGTATAGCTTGTTATTCAAGACAAAATGGAACTTTGTATTGCACAGTTGTTGACCTCACATTGACCTACCTTTACCGCCCAAATTAGAAGTCAAGAGTTTTCTATGCTGTCTGAATTTGAAAGTGAAAGAGGTTGCCACTGCTAGGACACTCGGCTATGTCAGTTTTTATAGATTCCTAATGAGCATGCCCTTAAAAAATCTGCACTTATTAACATCAAAGGCAGGGAAAGTATATGAAAGAGGAGATAAACTCAATGAGCACTCAAAGCTCCTTTGTGATCCAGTTAAATGCAGCTGGTTCCATGTCAAGGTGCATCTATTCACCTCTAACAGGTTTTATGTAATCTCTTTCTTGGAGGTTAACCGGTATATTCAGGTGTTGCATAAATGTTGTGTGGCGCTAATGTGGCAATTAATAAGGGACATATTTCATTTGAAAAGTGATTCTGTTGCTTCAACAATTTATTGAAACATTATGACAAACAGAAGTCAGTGACTTTGTACACTTTCCTCTAACTTTCCTCAGCACTCTGATGAATGTTGTTTTCAGATCCTCCTCTCTGCTAAATGACTCGCTCTTCTCTCTTAACTCCCTGCTCTGATCCATGCTCCCTAATGCTCTCCATTTCCTCCCTCTCCTCTTCCCCAACACACTCCCCGCAGCTAGGCTTCTGAAAATCCATCACAAAAAGTTTTAAGGACAGTTTCGACATTATACAGATAGAGCCTCACATATTGATGTCTAATGGGCAATGGCAGTGAGCTGTGGAAATGCTGCTGATGTTCAATATTCACATCTTGTCTGGCGCAGGCAGACATTTTGCCTGCGGTAGGCAAAGATTAGTGCAGAGTGTAAGGGTAGTTTTGGACCAGACACTGCCACCAATTAAGGGGACTTGTTTTAAAACGACAGTTACTGTCATTAAAGGTGACATCTGCTTTTAATACATGACTGATGACATCCAATTAAAAGTCTTCATTTGAATTATGGTTTGACTTCGGAGCTACTTAAAAGCTTTGCCCTCCAAAATACTAACATGAGAGGATTTAATTATTTTGAAGCATTAGACATCTATCAATGAATTACAAAAGGAATGGAATAAAGAGGGTATATAGCATTTTATAACTCTCATACAGCACCAAACATAAAGCTGTGTATACATCCAGCCTGCCCTTGAACCGACCATTATCTCATTTCTCCTTAAATGCCAATCACAAAGTCGATGCATTTTGCAAACAATGTCTATTTAGCATTCTCTGCCGTCTCGAGCTGTTTTCATTACACATGTTAGCCGCACTCTGCACATATAAATCAGTTTACTATGCCACAAACTGGATATCAGTCTGGGAGCTGTTTTATAAAAAGGACAATTTATCTCACCACACACTGCCCAACTTCATCCCACTCTGACCACATAACTACCCCACTAAACTGCACACCCAATTAAACACATTCCTTTCCATTTGTGGAACCAGTTAAAACACCAAATCTAAAATTGAAACACACACACAGTCACCCTGAGTTCAAGATGTATGGCGCACCATTAGGGATGATTCTAAACACCCTTCAAGGATACATACACGCGCAGACACGAGGCTGTTGACCAACTTCTTCACAGCTGCAGCATGTGTCCTTTGAAAATGAAAATGAGGACGGCTTTATTTGTCTCTATTTGTGTTTAAGCAAACTGCATGATAATTTCCCAGTTGGCTATGTAGTCTACTTACTCTGGGATGAAGTGAACAGGCGAATGTGAGCAGCGGAGCAGTTAATGGCCTTGATGAATCTGTCTCTGTACACTCAGTATGCCTGATGAAAACCTTATATTTCTAAAGCCAGTGTACACTTGGGGGTTTGATTCTGCACGCAAGATACAGGCACTTAACGCGTGGTGGTTAATGAAAGCTCAAAAGCTTTGTGTGAAGAAAAAAAAAAAACACAGATATAAAACATGGAGTTACCTTAATGGGAGGTTTGTGTCCATTGGGAGCTTAGTGTTGCGCATATGCAGGGTTGACCTTCAGGAAGTATTTTCACGAGGTACTTAATTTTAAAAGGTATAACCGTTCTGATGGGGATAATTATTTTGTCCATAGCTTTTAGTATTCCATATTGTGCCAACGTCGAAATTCAAAAGTACATCTTGGCGTCACTTAAAGACAGCTGTTATAAAAAAAAAGGACAGGAAAGAATTTCATTTATGCAGTCCTGTAAAAGCACCTTAACTTTTATTTATTTTAGCCATAAAGACGGAAAATACACATAAGCCCCTGTGCCAATATTTGAATAATTTCCTAATAAAGTACACAAGTTGAAGTGTACAAGTTGCATGACAAATATGTGAGATAACTTAACTGTGCAGACTATTTCATGGCTTTCTGAGGGAGCTGTGGCTCAAAGAGTGGACTGACTGTGACTACTGTTGCACAGAAACATTCATAGCTGCGAGCATGTAGGCTCACTTGCTTTTTGTCAGCACATCTGACATAAAATACTCAGTTAATGACCACATCAAACCTCCACACGGGTATATAGCATGCATGCTGGTATCTTTATTAAAGTGAATTAGTAATGACTCACCCTCATCCATGAATCATGCATCTATAACAGCCTGATTTTTACATATGATCCATGATGATGAAGATACATAAAAATCAAAATGCATTGCAAAAATAGCATATTGCCAATATTTTAGAGAGTTTTACAAATCATATCTTCCGGGGAGCTCGTCAGGGGTGTAGTGCTGTTTGTTTAAGTACCAGAGAACACCTGTGTGAAGCTGTGGTTGGTTTCGAAGGTTATGTAACCACTGTTCCTGCAGTAGCCAGTTCACATACACCAGACAACTAAATATAAAATGAAAGGATGTTTTGCTGCCTTACTTTTTTACAATCAATTCACCAGGCTGCTCAAAGGCTACCACCAACAGCTACGAGCAACTTTAAAGGTGGAATATTTTCTTGCATGTCACTCAAAGCATGGACTTGACGTCATGAATCAGTCAACACAACTTAAAAGTTAACATGACAACTTCGCCCATTCCATTTATTTTTAATGGCTAATGCTTTAGTAATGATTGGATCAAGCATTTAAAGACATTTACATGAATTTAAACCGGATTATGCGAATTATGTGAATATTCTATTTCCTCACTTGGAGAAAAAAAGTAGCAGAGCGACGTTCTGGTGCGCTTCAGCAGGAATACACCCCTGGAGCTCATGTGTTATTAAGAGGAGCTGAGCACCCCCAGCTCCCCTTAAGTTCGCACCCTTATTTAGGCAATATTGTATTATATATTTCTTGCAACTGAATCCCTAAGATTTGGACTGACTTAATAATAAAAGGTAGTTAAAGAGCTTAAAACTGGCAGGCTCTTGTTATGCACTCATTTCTTTTGTGTTAAAAACAGCCCATTGTGCGTGGTTTAAGAAGGATTTTCCTCTTTCTAAATTTCAGATACCTTGTTACTCTAATTCATCTCTGAATGAGAAGTCTAATACTGTACTTGTCTGCTGTCTCCTCTCAGGGTGGTGCTCTCTAACACTCAACCAGCTGTCCTGCTGAAGCAAACACCAGTGACGTCTACCTTGGGGGATACTAGATGGCGGTGCATTTCTGCTAACCTGTGGGGGAACTTTTCACACTGAGCCACGTGACTGGCCATCACAGTGCCGCTCAGGGTGTACTACGTACTACATACAGTACACACAGCCAGCGTGCTTTGCTGCCTCTGAAGATCATCTGTGTGAACTGAAAAGGAAGTGATCAAAAATTTAACAGAGGAGAGTGAGGCAGAAAGTGAGAGGGAGGAAGAAAGAAACCTCTGGACTCTTACAGCCTGTATTTTGCACCAGGCCAACCTGTCCATCACAGCCTCAAACGTACTCATTACCATCACTGAACTGTGAAATCTATGTTGTAATAACTGTTATAATACAGCTAATAACCGTAAGGACTCTTTGCTGGATTTTTCTGAGCTGCGGAAATCCCACTTATTCTCTCCTTGTTGCTCATTAATTAAATCCACTACCTGGTTATTGAAAGCAAGCGTAGCACAGCACTGTACTATTTCTGCATGACCCAGTGCTTGCATGAGTATCCAGGATTGCTTTTGACTTCGAAGAAGGACCCTTGAGCCGTCAACCATCTTCTGACTGTCTGCCCAACTGTAGCGTTTGGGTGTGGAGCGGTGGTTTCAGAATTAGGCCTCTGGACACTCATTGAAGATGACTTGAGTTGGCAGGCCTAAAAGCCCCTTACCCCAGAGAGAAAGAGAGCTTGGCAGTAGGACACACACACAACACACAAATGTGGGTGCCGAGGCGGCTTTGAGCCATGCTGGTGTTGCTACTTGCGGAGCCCTGGAGTACAGGCTATCATCATCCCTATCATCATTCACCCAAGCTGAGGAAGATTCAACGGCCCCGAGGAGCGAGGCTACACTTGTGAACGATTCAAAGAAGACTGGGAAACTGCGCTAACACACAGAGATCCACAGATACATCCTCAGTCACACACACACAGACACACTAACACTCTTCTCTACAAATCCTTGATACAGGAAAAACAAAGCTGCGGCGGACGTGAAAGGCACAGAGACTGAGCAGGTTAGCAAGCCCTCTGCAATCACACCCTGGGTCGATCAGACCTTTTACACACACTCACACTTTCTTCCTGCATTCACCGCAATGAGGAACAGCACACTTATATCTTCCTTTCAGCTACATGATAGGAAAAAAACAAACACACGGGCTCTGTGCTCACACAAAGGCTTTTATTTCAGAACATGATTGAAATGTTGGGGGGGGGGGGGCATCGCAAAGGGAGAGGAAGGCGAATGCGGAGGCGAGAAAGCTGAGGCCTAGAGGGAGTGAGAAAGAGAAGGTGGGGAAAAATAAGAGGTGGGGGGTCTGCTGCATCTAAATGAAAAAGAGAAACTAAGTCGCCATGAGGGAGAGGGAGAGAGGAGGTCTGGGCAGGAGGACTGAACCAGAGCTGATTGATCCAATCTCGGTGTGTAGGAATCAACAGACGACTGGAGAGGAAACGATAAAAGAGGATTAGAAAGAGAAAAAGAGACAGGGGAGGAGCGGAGGAGGGCGACTGCACGGACACTTCTGTAAACAAACCTGAGAGTGGATATAATGAAAGATTATGAAGGGGAGGAGGTGGTGGTGGTGGGCTGATGGGAGAGGGAGACGACGTGAAAGATAAAGATGTACAGAGGGGAGAGCGCCATAAGGGAGAGTGACAGTTGGACAGAGTGAGACAGCGAGGCAGGGAGGAAGACAGAAAATCTAAGGATCATTAAGGACGTGTCGATAGGAAACCTTGGCATGTAGGCAAAAACACACGTACAGGTTTGTGCCAAGAGGATATTTATGAAAGGGAAGCGGGGATAGTGTGGCACCGAAGCATATGCTAGTTGATATTCATAGAGCATTCCCAATATGGTCTCAGCTCCTACCTTGACACTCCCTCTTGTGTGCATGTGTTTCTCCCCCTTACTTTATCTGCCTCTCAAATGCTGGGAATGCTTGGAAATCGTCAAGATTTAAGCTAAAAATACCATTAAGAAAAGAGAAAAATAAAGTCTGGGTCCATGCCGAACTGTGCGGCACACACAGTCTTTTTCACCCTTACATATCAAATGCTGCCTGTGTCGAGCAGAGACAGGAGCTGGTTGTTGTTGTTGATGCAGATCTCTTTCACACACACACTTACAGAGGCACAAACAAGCATGAACAGGTACACAAATGCAGCTATTTTTTACACCTATCTTACAGCAAAAACAACACCGACCATTCTTCTTTTTGCAGCAAACTCAGCTAATACTGACTTGAGTCTTCACTGCCAGGAACTCATTTCCCCTCTCCTCCGCTGACTGACTGTCCAACTCTCCATCTGTCTCCTCGCCTCCATCCCTCCCTCCCTCCCTCCCTCCCTCCGTCTCCTCTATTGTTGCCATCTCTTGTTTGCTTTGCATGGATTTTGACTGCAGCCAAGGGGCAATTTTGCATCTAGCACTGAGTTCACATACGAACACACACACACATGTACATGCATGCACAGAAGGGGAGGGGGTAAAAAAAACACTTGCCTTTAGAGGATTTGTTTATCAAATGTGCTGTCAAATCATGTCAGGCATTTCACGTCAGGGCACATTTTCCACCCCAGGCTACCCAAAAGAAAGGATTCAAACAAGAGTACACCACAATGTAATTTCCACAACTTTCACTACTGTATAGTATTCATGTTCTATAAATAGTGTGCCGTGAATGTGAGTGCATGGAGATCATTTTTATCTGAATTGTAAATTTATGTTATTGATGTCGGTGTCAGGGATTCGCTAGGAGAAAAGTCATAAAACATCGACTGAGGAACGTATTAATGTTGCAGAAAAATGCTTCTCTGTAAAACATCTCGCTAAAACATTTCTGGGGATTTCAAGACCGCTTTCCTGAATAATTTATAGAAATTTCACGAACAATAACAACCAAGAGAAAACATGCATTATACATGTCAGCTTGTACCAAGACTCTGTTCTGTATGTGAATGCTTTGTGCTCGGTGTGTTTACTTATTTGTGTGTGCCTTTCTCTGTGTGTGTTTTGGTCATGACCTCAAACAGATGCCCTGTGTTTGTGAATATACAGTCAGAAACCTGTGAAATCCTGCTCCTCTGTTTCTTGATCCACATGTATTCTCTTTATAATTTAATCTGAGGGTCAGATAAAGTGCAGTCACAACAAGTTTACCACATCTGGTGTCTTCAAAGCAATCAACAGCACTGTGGGCAATTAATCTGATTTCCCTCTCTCCGATCTCTCCTCCATTTTAGTTTCATGTCAGTCACTCCATTTCAGTTAATCTCTCCATAAAATATCTTCTTCTCTTATTTTCCCTCCCTGCAACTGTCACTGTCCAATTTTCTCCATCTTTGTCATCCTTTTGCTTTCTCCGATTCTTGTAATCTCCCTCGCCCACTCACTCAACCCTTCATCACACTCTCTGCCTCTAAATGTCCATTTGTCTTCTGCTTGGTCGCTCTGACCCATATAATACTGGACAGCCCCTATAAAGTATGTCTGCCTATTCAATCCCCACAGCTTCTCCACTTTAGATAAAGGAAAAACTTTACTTTTATCAGCAGGTTGAAAATACAGCACATAAGTTAAGCAGTAGAAAAGAAAGAGGTTAACTTAGTGGTTGTGCTTTTTTCCAACAGCTCTTTCTACTTCCTCTTTGAATGTAATGAGTTACTTTGATTTCAGAATTGGTGACTGATAGCCTTTGTACTTGTTTTAATTCCGTTTCCCATTTCCTCTGTTTTATTTAGGAGCTGTGCACCAACATGGCAGCTGAGAGTCTTGCTGAGCTCCGTGATTGGCTCTTTCTGCTCCTCCTGTGCCTCACCTTATTGGCTGAGGTGCTGGAACTGGCGGCAGCGGCAATCGCCATGGAGACGGGCGAGGGAGATGAGGGCATTGTTTGTCCCTCAGTGTGCCGCTGTGATGAGGGTTTTGTCTACTGCAACGACCGTGGCCTCAGCATAATTCCTCCACTACCACTAATGGCTGCCATCCTTTACTTGCAGAGCAACCGGCTGAGTAACGCTGGCCTGCCTCCCTCACTGGAACGCAGCACTTCCATACGAGTGATTTACTTGTATGCCAACCAGTTGGATGAATTCCCTATACACCTCCCGCCTTCGTTACGGGAGCTCCATTTGCAGGATAATAATATACGAACGTTACCGAGATCAGCTCTGGCCAAGTTACCATTACTAGAACGTTTGCACCTGGATGATAACTCTATATCCACAGTTAGCATCCAGGAGCGAGCTTTTTCTGGGACTCCACGGCTTCGACTGCTGTTTCTGTCTCGGAACCACCTTTCAAGCATCCCTGCAGGCTTGCCAGCATCCTTGGAAGAGTTGCGTCTGGACGACAATAGAATCAGCACCATCCCCACACATGCCTTTCGGGGGCTCTCCTCCTTGCGACGCTTGGTCCTGGATGGGAACCTGTTGGCCAACACACGCATTGCAGACGACACCTTTTCCCGTCTCTCCAATCTGACTGAGCTGTCACTGGTGAGGAATGCCCTGCAGTCTCCGCCAGTCTACCTGCCGTCAGCTCACCTCGTGCGACTCCATTTGCAAGACAACGGAATGACTCACATACCACGAGGGGCACTGGACGGGATGCGGCGACTACAGAGGCTGGACCTGTCGGGAAACAATCTGACCACTCTCCCGAGAGGACTTCTGAAGGACACCGAGAGCCTGGAGCTGCTACTGCTGAGAGGAAACCCCTGGTACTGTGGCTGCAACCTTCGCTGGCTCCACGCATGGCTGCACAGCCGTGGGGCAGGGGTTACAGTCAGGGGTCTGACCTGTCAGGCGCCTGAGCCCGTAAGGGGCCAGGCCCTCAGAGAACTAACCTCCCTAATGGAGCAATGTGAAGGTCCCCCTGCTGGTCCCAGTACTGGAATGGGGACAAATCCATCTGAAAAAGATGGAGGAGGTGACGATGGTGTTGGAGGGGGCCAAGCAGTCGCTTCAGTCCCCCATGGCAGCACCACCACTTCCTCTCTACTGGTCCCCACACAAGGTTCCCTCTTCACCCTGCGAGCCAAGCGGCCGGGCCTTGTTATGCCTCTGCCTCCCGGTGAAGGGGGACAGGTATCTGGAGAGGCCCTGGAGCTGACTGTAAAACCTCTCTCCTCGGACAGTGTACTGGTGAGTTGGCTGTGCCCACAGCCGACACCCTCCTTCCGCCTGTCATGGCTGAGGTTGGGCAGCAGTGCAGCTCTTGGTTCTATAACAGAGACTCTGGTACCTGGAGAGAGGAGGCAGTACCTCCTCACCCAGCTCACCCCACGCTCCCATTACCTCATCTGCCTGCTGCCACTACGACAGGAGTCCTCCTTTGGGGGTTCCAGCATGGGTTCATCTCGAATTGGCAGCATGGACACCGACAATAAAGACTCTGCCCCAGCCTGTGCTCAGATAGAGACTGGAGAGGCTCTGGTCAGCGCAGGAGGGGAGGGGTCAGATAAAGAGGGACAGGACTCAGAACTAACAGCCCTGCCACTGGCCGGGATCATAGGGGGTGCCACAGCATTAGTAAGCCTGTTGTTAATCTTTGGCATCTTCTGCTGGTATGGACAAAGAGCAGGTTACGTGTCCGGGGACTCAGGCTCGTACAGCAGGGGCCGGGGTGGGAAACATTATGATGACTATGTAGAGTCAGGCACCAAGAAAGACACTTCCATCTTAGAGATCAGGGCCCCTCCTGCAGGGTTTCAGATGACAGCTATGGCCCATCAGCCCCTGCAGCCTAAGCTGGAGGATGTCACCTACATCCACACCATTTTCCCCTCCTCTTCCTCTTCCTCCCAAGCTAATGGGACCTACCGGAGCAGCCACGGAACCGGCAGCCTCAATGGCACCATCCTCAGCCAAACCAGCCACCATCACGTTACTTATGGTACCAACCGTGGCTACAGAGAGGGTGGCATCCCCGACATAGATTATGCCTACACGTGATGATACAGGGACGCACTCCCTGAGCCACGAATGCCAGGCGCCATTTCTGTGATGACGACCTCTCAGCCGGTGGCTGTTTTGTCCTTGGTTTCCAAAGTACCCTCTGTGCCTCTGCTGGTTCAATTCTGATTGGTTTGCTAAGTAGAAAAGACTGGTTTCAGCTATCTTGATTGGACATTGCTATTGAGTGACAGAAGTAACAGTCCTACTATACTCTACTGCTGTATACTACATTATACAGTAGGTCCTTCTTTCAGCGCTACTTATAGTTATAAATGGTTACGTTTTCTCTTTTGGATATCTCAGTGTCTTTCAAACCTACTGTTCTTCTCAGCTCATAATAATACACAGTAACTTATTTGAGGTTGATATACTAGGCTTAGCTGATTTAGCAGGAGATATATTTATAATACGAGGAAAAGGCACTTGATGTGTATAGAGATAGCTCTCATATCTTCCTACCAACTGTAAGCTCTGTGCTGTATAGATAAAAGGGATGACAGAGGGAGAAATCAATGGTTGTTATAACCCACAGATGACAATGCATCATGGTTGACATGAAAAGATGTGTTCCTAGCCCCCTCCTTTTCCTCTAGTTTACTCCCCTCCTTTTTAATTTTTCCTCCTTTCCGCCTCTTTTTTTTTTGGCTGAGGCTCTTTCCTTTTATTTCTCTCGTGTCTTTTGTGGTGCCGTGAGCAGAGGACGACTTTGTTCTCGCCAAGGGAGCTGACAGCAGTGATAACAGTTCTGACAGAGACGGGAGACACAAACCACAGCATGGGGAGACTAATGAGAGGGAGAGAGGGAGGGAAAGACAGAGCGAGAGAGCGTCGGTAGGGGGGGGTGATGGATGGATGGATGGATAGAACGGAAAATAAGACAAGGAGAGAGAGAGGGGTGCTGTTTTGGGTAAGGGAGGCACTGAGAGAGGTGTGTGTTGGCTTAAGGCAGAGAGCGAGGACTGAAAATGAGAGAAAAAAGGGAGATAAGTGGGAAAAAAAGGGCGTGTGACAAATGCAGTGGCAGGAGGTAAAAAAGCAGACAAAAGGAAAAGAAGATGGGGGATCGAGAAGGGTGCGGGCGGGGTGACGAAGAGGGGTGACAGCTGGAATAATGTGACATCATCATCCAAAAAATGCCTCAAGTTTAACCCACAGTGTATCCATACTGCACTCAGCAAATATATGACTGATAACAGACTGCGCTCTTTCCTCAAGGACTGATGTTTTGCAAGTTAAAGTCTCACTGAATGACATTTCTTGGACAGTTTCCACCTTATGCATCATTTATCTTCATCATAACTTCACATGCAAATGTCTGTAGGACATCACAAGGAAGACAATCATACAGAAAGAATCAAAAAAACGTAAAATGATTGCCAAGACTGCAGGACAAATGAGTGGCTTGAAGAGAACTCCTATTAAAAATCTCCCTTTCAGAATTAACAAAAAGTACAGCATGTACCCAATTTCTATTGTGGTCTGGTCTCATTATTAAATTACCTTTGCAAATGAAGCGAAAGAAACCTAATCATACATCTTATAATAGTAACCCATTATCTTCTAGAGCCTGGTTAAACCTTCTTAATTGAAAAGAAGTTTTAACGGCTAATAATTTTTCAGTGGAAGTCGGAACTGCACTGGTCTAATTACTCTTTGTTGAAATTCACTCATAACAATCTATCTTCAATTCAATTTAAAAAAAAGTTGTGGTTGTGACAGTCTTTATTGGTATTTAAAGTTAAAAATACAAGAGAGTAGGAGTCGGCGATATGGATCAAATCATCTATTATAATACATGTAATTTTATAGTGTGATATTTATGTGTTGGAACGTAGTATTCAGGATTTCTTGATTGAATACTGATTATAGGCTGTTTCAAGTGCGACAAAATAAACATTCTAAATGGGTTCAAGTGTATTTCCTGTTGAAATGTTTGTTAATGCAGCAGCTGACAGGATGTTAACAGGGACCAAAGCTGCAACAGAACAGCAATGAAACCATAGAAATAGAGTCTTCTTCTATTTCTATGAAGGAAACGGTCCATAGATTAAATTACGAGAAGTGTCATGATTCTAGTCTGAATTAAAAAATGATTCAAATGAGCTTTTGGGTTCAATTATTGAAATCAAAGCATCTTTTTAAAAAAGAAGAAGACAAATTTGAAAATGTAAATGACAGCTGTCAAGATATAAAACCAACGATCTGTTGATCTTTACGAATCAAGACTGGATAGTCCAAATGTGGTGTAGCCTTCCATGCTGAAAATAAACTTTATATCAAAAGTTAAATTGAATCGTGACATTAAAATTAAAAGTCAAATCAAACTGTGTCAACCGAACAAATTACAAGGCAGTAATGTTTGCTTTTGTGTAATACAGTGAGTTAAGCACCTGACAAATAATAAATACACTTTATCACATTGACACAAAAAACATGTGAAATTCCAATATTGCCAAAAGTAGCTATGCTTTTTGTTATTTGTAACAAAATGGCCATATACAACCAGAGATATTAACGTAAGAGCTCCCACAAAAAGATTCATGTATTAAATCAATCGAGGGAAAATTAATCTTTAACTATTCCGATAAATAATAAATCATAAAAGTCATTTTCTAAGCAAAATGCTAAATATTTCCTTGTTCGATCTTACCAATATTGACTTTTTCTTAGTCTTATATGATAGTACACTGAAATCTTTATGTCCTGGACCATCAGCTGGATGAAACAAGCAATTTAAAGACATCACCCCAGGCGGTAAATTGTTGTGATAGACGCTAATGATTAAGCAATTAATTGAAAAGATAATCGGCATATTAATCATACAGACTCACAGTATCTGTCATCAGATTGCCCCATGTCTACAAAAGGACATTTGAATTTGGAGTATTTTCAACTTAAGGCAAAATAAAAGTCCAAAACATGACTCTAAAACAGCTGAAATTTCCTGATCTGATGCACTCTGTGAGGAAATTAGCTGACTCAGGTCGTCCAGTTCTAAAGGCCTCAGTACAGCGTCGACACAGTTCTGTGAGCAGGGATCACAGCCCGACCGCTACACCGTGCAGTTCAGCAAACATGTACACACGGCATGGAGAAGGAAGCAGCACCTGCTTTCTGACTGCCTCTCGCTGACCCCACTAATATACTTTAAGGGAGGAGGAACTTCAAAGGGAAACGCTAACAAACAGCCAGAGATCAAAAGAGGAAGAGGAGAGGGTAGAGAGGGGGGAAAAATAAAGAGTGAGGCCGTAGAGGGGAGGATGGGGATGAGTGATATATATATATAGAGCCTGTAAGTGTTGAAACCCATTCTTTACTTTCAGTAGCTCTCTCTTTTCCAACCTGTGTTACTGTGTTCCAGTAATAGTGGACGAGCTCCGGTGTGGATTTTTTTAGGTTTTCATTTGCTTCATTTGTTTTTGTTTTTCTTTTCTTTTCTTTTTTTCTAAGAGCACTGAAGCTTCCTTTCATTCTGTGCAGAAATCCTTTTTCCTTTAAAAACGTCACCCTCAGATGTGATAATGAAAACGCTCTTATGTATAAACATAAAAATGGGTGCAAAACGCTATTCCATTTATTGGTCTGTCGTCTTTTTTTCTACACAGATGAATAAAGACTTCTAAAAGGAAAAGTAGTTTCACGAGTCTTAGTGTGTGTGTGTGTGTGTGTGTGTGTGTGTGTGTGTAGAGTGTGGAGTGTTCATTAAATCTGAAACAAAGGCTGGAGATATCAAATAATGCACTGGGAAGGCTTAAAAAAATAAAAATCAATGGGAAGCTCAAGATTATTAATATGATTTATGACGAGACAGAGTGGACCTCGTTAAATCACACACACTGGATGAATACATCAGCTGCTCCAATTCAATTGAGAGGAATCAGCCAGCCCAAAGCACACGCGTGTTTTCATCCCGAGAAGTTTGCGCGTCAGCGAGTGTTGTATGTTTCGCCGAGCAACATGAGAAAATGTGAGTGAGTGCGCTTGTGTGGATGTGTTTGTGCTCTGTGCTCCTGCAGACATGCCTCTCATTCTAAGTGAGTGCTAATACTTGTGTAAGCACGGATCAATATAACGAACGGGGGAGTGTATAAGTGTCCATCTTAGAGTTACTGCTTGTGTTGGGTGTTTGTGAAGGAGAGTGTCACAAAGAAATGTACTTTATGCAGATAGCAACGGGCAGTGCGTCTGTGTCTGGAGATGAAAAACGACTCAATATGAATGTTTGTCTAAAGAATTCATGATTATGCGTCTGTGTGTGCACTAAGGCGTACTGTAAATGTGATGCAGCTGTATCTCCACGTCTCTGCTCTTAACGACAATGCCCTGAGTTCTCATCCGTCATTATGGAGGCCTTTCACTGCCCCATTCCATTATCTAGCATCAAGCCCTCCAGCTTAATTATTCTAACTCACATTACACCCAACAAAAAGATACACACTCAGAGATACTCGCACATATCTGTTGAATATGAAACCTGCTCTTGCTTTGCAACAAATGGGATCAAAGTGGATTTTTCAGATATGCCTCCATTGTGTTGCTGGAAATAGTAAACATGTTAGAGATATCAAAGATGCCCTACATGGATAGTGCATACGAGTACAACAGTGTTTTCTTCAGTTTCAATGCCTCAACTTTTAATTCAGTGTGTTTCTGAATACTTTGCCTCTATTTTTTAAGGGGCAGTTTGTAAGATTTAAGGGGATTTAGTGATGTCTAGTGGTGAAGATTGCAGATCCCAACCGGCTGAAACTTCTCCCGGTTGGAATTCCTTCAGTGTTCACTGTTCAGGAGTTTTTTACTAGAAGCCAAATTATCCACAGAGGTCTCCTCCTCTCCAAAACAAATGAACCAGGGGATTAAAACAGATAAAAACACTGACTAAAGCAGTTTCACATTACAAATATCAGTGTTTCTCCGACGAGCCCCTTCTTAACAACTAGGGCTGCCCTCTAATAGTCGACCAAACTTTAGTCAACCAGAATCATGAGTCGGCAAGATTTCATTGGTCATTTAGTAAAAACATGAAACTCTATTAGGAGCTGCGCCTTTCAAAATAAATCAAAACCTATAAGACTGGACCATGTGGGAATTGAATTTGAAAGGACAGACACAGGAAGTGTCCACGCTCAGCAGTCAGACAGGAGTCAGGTTAATTTCCAGGGTTGGTACTTGCGGTTATTCCACAGGCTAGTTAATAACATGTCGGGCAGGAATTCCAAAGTGTGGGATCATTTTGAGAAGGTGAAGGACGAACCCAAGGTGATATGTAAACTCATCTTCATTGGTCGACTACAAACATGACGTATCATCTGAAACATGTTAGTAGCTATATGCCCATTAGCCACTTAGCACAATCATTACTGCTTTTAACAGGCGGCTCGCTCAGTGTGTGACGTGCACTTGTAGATAAAATATAGGCCTATATTAATGAAGGTTCATTAGTACGGTTTTGTATTTCTCTGTAATGTAGCACAGTGTTAACAATGTTACTGATACTATTCTTTCTCACACCTTCAACTCAAACCATTGTGTTGCCCCGGCCAAAATATATCATTTAATAATTAAATTAATGTGGTAAACAAGCGGGCGACTAGTCGACTATTGGCCCTAGATGATGACTATTGGTCGAAAAGGAAAATCCTTAGTCGGGGACAGCCCTACTAACAACAATAGCCAACATGAAAGTGCTAATGGCCCTATCTAAAGCCAGTTTTTGGTTTGTCTGTTCTGGGCTACTGTAGAAACATGGTAGTGCAACATGGCAGACACTGTGGATGAGGACCTGCTCCCTATGTAGATCTAAACAGCTCATTATAAGGTAGCAAAAACACAACAGTTCTTATTTTCAGGTGATTATACACTAAAGTAAACATACTTAGGATATTACATTCCATTTCTGCCAACATATCCCCCTAAATTCTGCACACTGCTCCTCTAATTCAGTGCATTTCTGAATACTTTGCCCCTATTTCTTTAACAAATGAGCTCAACTCACTGATGTGCAATAAAATGGTCAGTTGCATTTTAAACTCCAAGCTCAGTGTTTTCTTCACCACAGGGCTGTTAAGAGTGATGTAAAGCTGCATCGCACCATAAAGTGGCTTCCAGTGTTTGCATGCATTATACGCTTCTTTAGGAAAAGGTCAACGTATTCCTATAAATGCATGTATTTGGGGAAATGTATGTATGCATGCATATATATACACATTCCCCCAGCTATGCACAGCAGAACCGAATAATTTCCGTGCCACAGTGTTTTCTTCAGATGCAAATGTTCCTACAAGTTTCAGGTATCATTCACTGAAGGTGAAAACCAAACAGAACGGACTGCAGGACTGATCATGAGTTTGTGTTTTCCTCACAACAGTCAAGGGCACACAGGAGAAAGACAAACAGGTGCAATATACAGACATGGGAGCACACAAAAAATAGGTGTAATAAAAATGTCAACACACATACGTGCAGTCAAAAGGTCCATATTTGAAACACGCGTATGCATGCACAAGCAGCACTGCCACACTTGAAACAATATTTCACGGATTAAGAAACCTCTAACACAAATCCTCATCTCAGCTGCAAATCCAACTCAAGACAAACATATGAATTTTAAATCAGCCCTAAAAGTCATCATTGTTGGACATAAACTTGTACACGTGAGTGACTGGGGACTGGTGGTCCCAGTGTACCGCGACAGAGCTGGATAACAAACGCCGACACGTTTCTCTTCACACACACACTGCAAGAACCCAGTGAAATACCTCAGAGGTATGAACTGATCCAACAACAACAAAACATTAAGCTGTGGTGGTCTGGGTTCCTTTGTAGCGATGGATGGAGAGGACATCACTGGAATAAACAAGGCAGAGAACAAACTAAGACAGCCTCCGGGGGATTATAACAGCACCAACTGTATGAATTAGGCTGTCTATCAGAGGGAGAGCCACTTTGGTGCCACTGCAAGACGCCTCTAGTGAGATGGGAGAAGGAAAAAAAACTTCTGCCATAAAGACACGCTGAAAGCATGAACAAAAAGATAACCAAATTGCCCTTGTACCACAATTGTCCTCTATTCAATTTCCCAGTCTTTTTAATCTTTTAATTTAGCTTAATTACGAGCCTGTATACCACTGGATTTTTTTTGTAACCTTGCTGAGCATCTGAAATTAAAGAAAATTAAAAGCATTTATAACCTCAAGTATTCTTTGCCTCATTAGCTGTCCTAGACTAACATTAAGTGAATAGTTGATGGATTCCTTTTCTTCATATGATAAACCATCAGGCATTCAGTTTCATCTTCTGCCTACGAGAGCAAACTGTGCAGAGAAACAACTCTGGCTGAGGAGGAGCGCTTCAGGCGCCGGGCTCCTGCTGGATGGGGTCCTCCAGAGCTCTCAGCCTTCACTCATGGTCGGCTTACTGCCCACCTCTCCGGGGCACTACACTCTGGACCGCGCTGAGACCTCAGCACTTGTAGTTATGGCAACTTGTGATTTCTCTGGAGTACTGACTCTCAGCCTTTCTTCAGCAGAGGCAGACACATCGCAGCCAAAAAATAAATGAATTCCAGGAGCACAGTAAATTATTCATTACTTGGTTGAAAATGCCAGAGAGTGGATTGTGATCATACCAGAGGTCCAGCACACATAATGTGCTGCTGGTTCAAGGCAGCACAGTTTAATGATGAAATATGTATACATAAAAATAAAACAGTATCGACAAATAGTTGACGAAAATAATAGAATAACAGCCATAAATTTACTCCTAATTAACGAGCAATATTATTCTACTGCTTTTTCTCTACCTTACCTCCGATGGACAATGCTAATGGCACTCTGTCCTTGTCTCTGTCCTCTGTCCTGACAATTGTGCTACTATAGTGGCTGATTGATGCATATTTTTGTGTTGTTGTCAATTGTAGGTGCAGGGCATTCCTGTATCATCAAAGTGCTTCATTCACAACGTTATGCTGAGACACATTTTACCTTTATGACAAAACTGCAGCTCTTGCGTTATGGATATTACACTTGGCCATATTGCAAAAATATGTTGATTAATTGTGCAGCCCTAGACATCGTCATGTGCCAATTTCGGCTGACATCGCCCAGCCCTACAATGCTGACCATGAATGACAGCATCCCTGCTTCAACTCCAGCCTGGAGACCTTTGTTGGATGTCATCCCTCATCTCTCTCCCCTCATTTCCTCTCATCTTTCTACTGTGACCATGGCAATAACGACTGGCGATGCTCAAAAAATACTGAAAAAATCAGGTTATTGGAGACATAAGGTATCTGCGAATATGTCGGCCAATAAAAAAAGAAATTGCAGAAGAAAATGCTGAAAATACTGTATGTTTGAGGCAATCTAAAAACATCCAGCATTATATAGTTTGCCCACCAAAAAGCTTTAACAACTCCAAAATGTCTCCCTCAGTAATTAACTCACAGTTCTTTAAAGGAACAATGAAAGGTGTTCTTATAAAAAACATTTGTGTGTGTGTAATGTGTTTACAGTTTGTGAAAAATATATCATTGTCTGAATGTTTAGACCCTTAAAAATCTCCCTGAAAGCTGTACGGTTTACTTCTGTTTGAATAACGTTTGCTAGAAACTACAACGACCATCTTTGTTTTTAAAGTATTTGGCCTTTTAAATAATGAAAGAATATATCTGTGACCAGGTTTTAAACATGTCTTCAAGGTTTAGTGTGTAGGATTTAATGGCATCTAGCAGTGAGGTTGCAGATGACAACTGAAACTTCTGTTCTGAGTTTGGATTGTCCCTTCTGGGCTATTGTAGAAACATGGTGGACTCCATGGGTAAGGACCCGCTCCGTATGTAGATATAAACGGCTCATTTTAATGTGACGAAAACACAATAATTCTTAGTTTTAAGCTATTATACACTAATGAAAACAGAGTTATAGAAATTATATTCCATTCCTGCCAATAGCTGCCTTTTAAATCCTACACACTGGACCTTTAAGTAGGAATAAACAAGCCTGGAGCTGATTGCCATCCGCAGGGTAAGTCAAAAAGAGACAGTCTGGCACATTGCTGGTTTGTGCACAATACATAAGAATCCAAAAACCCCGGCCTTTAACTGTGCAGAACTTTGCTCATCATAAGCAAACACAACCAGTATCTTTAACATAATATTAACTTTAATATTTCATAAGACCTTGACTCTTTCACTCTACACACACCCACACAGTAATGTGCAGAGATTATCAGCACACACATGCACGCAGATAACTGGCTCGCTCATGCATGTGCAGACCACGAACCCCATCATATGCTGTTGATCTCGCAGAAGACACAGAGACTAATAAATCTTTTCAGTGCTTGACATTGCTGTGATTGAGGTGTCCCTCGTATCCTGATGCATCTCCGCGTCCTTGACTTTTTCTTTTTTTTTTTATGACTGACAAATCTACCCACTGTTAGATTTCGGTTTACTTGATACACATCAGGAGCCAAACATCAAATTGTAATTTCAGGGATAAATATTCCTCATTTTTAATCATCAAGCATGTTCAAAGTGAATTGACCAAAAAATGCTGTTGCACTGAAAACAGATGTTTACCAGGGGCAAAACAAAACATTATGCTTTAATTAACTGGAATAATTCAAATAAAATGGCACAAGCTGAACGCATTCCCAGTTTAAAAGCTCAGTAAATCTGGAGCTAGGATTATAGAAGTCAGATAAATCTGTGACAATAAAATGTACTGTACATTACAGGCTACAACCAGATGTTCCTTCTCTTTTCTCAGAGCTTACATCATCACAGAAACTCTACGGGATGTTTGGAACAGTCACTATGTTGACCTTTTGACCTTTTAACTCAGCACACCTCTCACTTTCAGCAAACATCATACGCTGTACAAACTGATCTGCCGATTGATCTACCTGTCCGTCAGCCCGGCTCTAACCACGGCCGCCCCTTCTACCCGTGGACAATGGTGACAACAGGATAAGTGGATAAATAGTTCCTATAAATAGTCTTGTCATTTCCTAAGCTCAGATAATGCAGCGAGGCTGACAGCATGCGCATCGGGCACCACTTCACAACAACGCCTGATAGATCGCAATTACAAGATGGTAATTGTGTGCTGTGTGTACTCCCCGTACTCTCTGTACTCTCTGTGTGTCTGTGTGTGTGATTATGTGACAAAAGCATCGTCTGTGATGAGGACATGTGAGCGCACAATGAGGGCCCCTTGTATTTGCTGGTGGAGAGAGGGGGAAGAGGACTCGGGGTTAGTTTAAAGCCCATTTTGGAGGTTACAATGATACATCCTTTGTACTTTGTTCACTAAGCTATGATTACAAAGATGAGAGAATATGGAGGCTTATTTCCAGGCCGCATTATACTTTATTATTCAAATAGCACTGCCTACAATGAGGATAATCTTCCCCCAATGTGCTTTTAATTTCCATATCTAATTTTTTCTCATTCCGTCTTGTGTGTCTCAGTTCTAGTCAACATCATTTGCACAGCTGGTTCAGTGAAACAGGGCTGGATTCAAATGTCAAAACTCTAAATGAAAAACATCAATCATCAAAGGTTGATAAACTCATTAAAAAAGCACTCATCAGGTGATTGTGTGCGCACTTTGAGTGTATGTTTTCTTTTTTCTGTTTTCGTTTTTTTTTTTTTGAGCTGCTCAAGTATTCGACCTGAGCAGCCAAGGAGACGAGGACTTTGGATGCGCAGCCAAAGCCTTAATGCTCGGCTGATTACTTGTCTGGCACTAAAACCAATATTTGAAAAAAAGGTGCACTATTATTGTCATAAAGAACTGGGAATGCAAACGATTATTGCCACACTAAGAAGTGCATTAAGCGAGACTGCACAGAAAATTGAACTCTGCCCTACACGAGGGAAGACATACACGTCTGAGAGCTGGCTGCTTTACAAACTGCACATTATTGTCACACTGTCACAACCTCAGAGGACTGGCTTTATATAATATCAATAAGTCTGGTCACATTTAGTCAGCCATTCTGAGCATCAAATGAAGCGCCTGTCGAATCGACTGAATCTGAAACCTGCTGATTTTAATATTTTATTTACTTTTATTTGTTTTAGAGTGGACTGACACCAGCTCTGCTCTGCTCAGGCTCTGTCCTACATCCCGACCCATCAGCAGGGCTACAACTAACGACTATTTTCATTACTACTAATCTGCCCCTTATTTTATCGTTTCATCGATTCTTCCTAATGTCAGCAAATGATAAAACACAACCTGTTTTATTTCCCAGAGCCCAAGGTGATGTCTTCAAATGGTACAATTTATCTAACCAAGAGTCCAAAAATCCAAAGCTATTCAGTTTATTATCATTTATGACAATGATAAGCATCAAATTCTCACATTTAAGAAAGATGAAACCAACAAATGTTTGGATTTTTTTTGCATCAAAATTACCAAACGAGTATTTGATACTCAAAATAGTTGCCAATTAATTTTCTATAGATTGACTAATTGATCAATCGATGAAAGGCCTTTGCACACCAAGTCAGTATTTTGTTCAAAACTGTCCCGTCCCAAAATCAGGTTTGCTTTTCTGCAATTCTTTGCACCCGTCAGAGTTGTCTGACAAGAAGTAGTAAAGAAAATATGTCATAACCTGTGGGAAACATCTGTAAAAACAGAGACGAACAGGGTGCACAGTTATTATTTCATAACTCAGGTCAAATATTCAGGTGTATGATGATGACAAGGAGGAGGATGTAACAGAGGACAAGGACCGCACATATACAGAGAGAGAGAGTGACAGTTTGGAAAGGGAGAGGGAGAACATCTCAGCCCCTACAGGTAGACACAGTGTCAAATGCAAGATGGCAACAGCAAGGGAGAAAATGTGTCTTTCCATTTTGTCTCGTATTGTGAATTTTCGCAACAATAAAATGCATCAGACTCAGTGTGCAATAATTTCTGTGCATAACATTTTTTGTCAGTGATAGTGTGAAGGTCACAGCAACACTCTTTAAACTCACAAGTCTGTGATCTACACAGGTCACTTATGGTTCATTTATGGTCAACCACACCTAAACAATTCACATCACGCAGTTGGTTTGATTTAGAATTTGTTTATTTGCTTTTGACCATACACCTTATAGTTAGTTTTGCTTTGAGTTTAGTTGCAGTTGCCGTCCATTTTGGTTACCCCTTGTGTATTATTTGGTTTAGCCAAGCCCCTACCTGTATATACGCTCCCTCGTGTGTCATTTTGACAGGTCAGTTTGTATCACCTTGCATAGTTATTATATTTAGTAAATTTATGTTACGTTGACCTCTTTTATACGCCTCGTTATTCATTTCTTGGTTTGTAATTTTTCATGCATTTTGTGGGTAAATAAAAACCTACGATTTTGTCAACAACTGTCCGTGTTGCCTCACTGCTTGGTCCCTCTGACCAGTTACTCCTTGGCATTTCAGAGTCCCAGTTCGAAGTCTGAAGGCTCCCAGACTGCAGCAGATCATCTAGCACGAATTATTACAGTTTCTTAAATAACCTCAGTTAGTATTATGATTTTATAATTGTTTTACAGGACATATTTTTCCAGTCAGCTTCTTACTCTGATATGGCAGCCTGCGTGAACATCTGCCAAATTTAGAACAGTTTGGGCTGTTGTGCATTTGCCTATTGTATTATGCTTTACTTATTTAACCGTGTTTCATATTTCTCTGTAAAGCACTTTAGTCAATAAATATTGTTTAAAAGTGCTCTATAAATACTTCCTTGTCTTAACTTTCCACCCATAGAATTGGGAATGACTGCAGCCTACTATTTTTGTAACTTTCCTAAACAGACAATCTGGTAATGACAGCCATTTTACATAACATCTGGCCAGGTGTGTGGAGGTGTTAATGTAAGGGAGAGTATGAACTTCTCTCAAGCTGTTTCTTCATGTTTCACAAAAAATGCTTCAGTCACTTTTTGTGCCTTGGAGGAGAGACTGTTCTAAAGTGTGCATTGTTATAACCCATGCAGTAAATTTATTGTATAGAGACAACAAAGTCATTGGGAGGACACAGAGTTCTTGGACTGAGATCAGGAAGGCAGTGGGATGCAGTCAGGAAGAAGCGATGATGATGGAAAGCCTTCAAGTGTGGGCACTGGGTAGCCTGACACTCAGGCTGAACTGCTGCTTCTTTCATTTGGCCTGATATCATGTTCCTGTTTGCTAACTCCTTTGTAGAGGTTATGCTTTAATGCATGAATAGCAAGTGACGAATCTGTCAGGCCAACGTAATTTCTAGTCGATATGGACGCTACGGTGGTGGCTGCTAGAAGAAACTAACAACATTTTTCATAGAGGCTGAAGAAAGACAGATTCAGAGGTGTGCAGCCGGACTAATTATTCAGAGCAGATGTAAAAACTTTTGCCTTTAGGGCCCGGACAGTCCTTCTGTGAGTGTCTGTTGCCTTAGTTTTTGTGGTGTGTCCAGCACCGTTGGCACTAATCGGCTCCTGACGGCTGTTTATCGGCTGATTCAGGATGTCGAATCACTCTGAGTTCGGCTCAATGCAGAGGAAGAGAAACGGACATCAGAAAAGCAATGGAGCTTTTCAACAGGAACGGTTATTATCCACTAGTGTATGCTAATTACCCTTTGTTCTTTCAACATCAGGTTCTTTAATAAATGTGCTAACTGGCTAACTTGTATTTTGAATCCATCCTGTTGGTCTTTTCCCCTTTTGAATGACAAATACAAATTATCACCTCCTCCTGGCATGGAGAGTTATATCCTCTCAAGCAAGCAAAGAAGGTACATGCTAGTTTGCTGTAGTCTTGTGGTGTGTTCAAGCACAACTTTTTGGCCAAGACACAGGCGACCTGAGGCAACACAGCAGTCGGCCTTTGTTGCCACTACTTCCCTGGCATTGGTTTGGTGTGTCTGGGCCTTTAGACATCATTGGGCTGAACTTTGTAGAATCAAATTCATTTTAAGCGTACTGAAATCTGCCGTGCGTCCAGCTTTAAGACTGACAATCTAAACTTTTTCACGACAGAGAACCATTCCCATTCAGCACCTGCAGAAGATCCTCTTCCGGCCTACCGGGAGTCACAACGCTGCACAACAAACCAACACATTTGAACGCAGCACTTGCCTTGATGACAGAAGGTCTGATGGGCCAAGTGCTGATGATCAAGCTGACTCCTTTTCTCTTTTACTCCCTCATTCACTCCATCTCCTTCCATCTCCCACATCGGCCCAATCAGGCTAATGAGGCTCGCACTTCCTCCATCCCTTCCTGCTCGCTAAAGTGGCAATTGATTGGAGGGGTGGGAAAGCTTTTAACAAGGGAGGGGTGGGAGAGAAATAATTAGCACGAATGAGCTTTTTTGCAAACTCCTTCAGTTTGGCTTTTCTTTTTCCGTTTATTTACTGACCCGGACAACATTAGGGATTAACTCTCCAAGGGTATGTTAACTTCTCAATGTCAGGTTGTAAATCAATCTGAAGCTGTAAACTGAGGCCCGTTTGTCTAATGCCAATGTCTCGCTCCTCTCAGGTCACATCCCTGTGATGATGACTAAATGGAGGCAGTAAAGTAAAAGAAGGGGGAAGGGAGTGGGTGAAACTCTAGAGATGGACCATGAAGAATCTGAGCTTTTCTTCCACCCTCCTACTCAAATTGAGACACAAACTGCACATCCCGCGGAAACTCGGAGCACTGAACCTTGAAAGCTCAAGTTTTTCAGTACACAGAGAGCATTAATGTCGCTGCCCAAATGACCAGTAGAGTGGTCTTTCTGACAGTTGTACCGTAATTAACTCAGACAGATCTGGACTGGAAAAACTAGAGCAGCAGCACTGTCTAAATTCATGCTGCAGCCAATTCACGGAGTCACTGCAGCCTCCAAACCGCGCCAATGGCAAAGACACAGATACAAGAGGACAGAGTGGACATAACACGATGATGAAGAGTATGAGATACAAGCGTCTAGATTTAAGCTAGGACGAGGCGAGGGTCAGCAGTGTGCATGTTAAGAAACTGGAAAAAAGTAAAAGAGGAGAAAGTGCTTGAAAAAGACTGGCAGAACTCTACAGCTGAACATGAAACAAAACGTCAATCAAACAGTTTAAAGCTACTTTTAAAGTGAATTTGAAGAATATACACCCTGATTCCTCTCAGTGGTAGGCCTCAGATCATCTCAAGCCTTAAAGATATGAAATACGCCTACAGCCTTTAATTTACTTTACCATCAAAAACGAGGCACTTCAAGTGGGCGTGGAGGAGTAATTTTCTATTTATTTGATATGTATTTTAAAATCATGAGGAGGATTAAGTGAGAAGCCTCAAAACAAATAGAGAGAAATTACTATAGCTTGGATATTAGCTCACTTCAGAAGCAATATTACTTTATAGGGATCTTGGTAATTATGGCGAGCATGTCTCCTCAGTGACAGGCTACTCTACTAACATTAAAGATTTATATTTCATTTTTCATTTCACGCTAACAAATCTATAAAGAACACTTTTTAATAAAAACAGGTTCCATGAAGTCCAGTCTTTGCTGCAGAAGGAAAATATTATACCTAAGCACATTTATGATTACGACAGTCATGTTTACACATGAATTACAGTAATTTAAAGGTCTTGTCACTGTTGTCTGTGGCTGTGAATCAAAGATGATACCCAGTGGTTCTGCATTCAAAGTAAAATGACTTAGGCTCAAGACCAGAGCTTGAAGAGCTGTGATGCTCACCTTATGATTTGGCCTGCTGGCAGCTGAGTATTATTGCTCTATGGTTTTCAAATTAAAATAAAAAATAATTCATTTACACTGGGATTTTTTTTTTTTTTTTCCTTAATGTACATAAGATGCCACGGTGCATAAAAACATGAAAATTGAGCTTGTTTATCATAAAAAAAGGTGCCAGAGAGGGATCTCCTCTGGTGTAGATGACCTGGCATAAACTTGTTATCCTGACATGACTTAAGCTATATGATCTGGCATGATTCTGGACAAATTTGGTTGTGACGATCAGCAATTATTCTCGGAGCCTGTTGCCTGAATAACAGGAAAACAGTAGCTTAAGTGACAGGAATGTGTACTGGAGAGCTGTAGGTGTGTCAACTGATACTGTTCTTTGTCAGACACTATAAATTGTCATGATGTACTTAATTCTTTGGCTTTCTCTTGAGTAAACTCTCAAATGTCCAGTCCTGTGTTTTGAGTCTCTTTACTCTACAACACCCCCAGGAAATGTTCGAGTAAAGCCCAGACATTTGAAGTGTCCTCAAATCCTATAAAGACAGACATACACCTGGCTTACGTGGGGCTGCTGTGACAGGATTTGCTTCCTTTATTCATTTTATCTGATAAATATTGTACATATTTGTTTAGTAACTGGCTCTGGCCTCCTGTCATTTTGCATACAGGCAAAGATAGCTGAGTGTCCCTGCTAATCAATTCCTCTTTTATTCAATGGAATTCAAATTTATCAGTAAAATTTTAGCATCTATTATGAATAAGTAAATCTTCAAACAAAACCACACAAACAAATTACGGCTTTCAGGCTCTAAAATGTGAATGTGTCCTGCTTTTCTTTGTCTGGAATGAAAGTGATCTTAATATCTTTTAGATTTAAGCTGTTTTGGATAAAACAAGCAATTTGATGCCTGTCATGGAGTCCAGCAGGTTTTAATATCTGTTTCAGTATTTTGCCGTTTGTCATGTGGGTCTCACCTCTTAGTTAACGGTTTGGTCAACTGTTATTTTTACATGTTTAATGAAACATAATACAGAAAACAAAATAGAGAAAATATGTTTTAGGATATATGTATATATTGTATATTTAAATGGTTTATGGTACAGACATTTGTTTAAATGGGCTACATCTTATGGATATTTCTCTTACACTTGAAACAATGTTTTTTAATGGTGTGAGGGGGATTTTAAATGTGCATCAGCCTATTCTGAGTGAGCCCTTGAAATAATGGACAACACTGGCTCTGGATGGTGAATCTTGAGTGTTTCTGTGTGGTAATGGACGCACGTCCAACACTGCTGCAGAACATCATGTAATTATGGGCTATATTAAAGCACTTTGTCACTTCATGATGTTTGAATATAATAACAATTATAATGCATTTTATTTATAGAGCACTTTTCATGGTATGCAAAGACACTTTACATTAGTTAAAAAACAATCATAAAATAGAATATGTCTTGAGAAAGGTTCTTGTGATGGAAATGTCGACATTTTTTTTTACCGTGTGAACTGTTTAAACTGACCACAAGTAGTGGAGAGTGATTAAGAGCATTTATTATAAGTTCTGACTTAGAACAGTTTTGAAGTACGTGCACTTTGCTTGGGTATTGACATATACAATTCCAGTGCATTTATCTGACAGCTGGTGATACAAATTACTTTAAAGATCATATTACATATATCATATTAAAATATCATTGAACTATAAAATATGCTACACTTTTATAGATTGAAACACCAAAGATTATATAAAGTAGCTAAAATTAGCCTCACCTCACCCAGCACAAACATTTAAGTGTTATTTATTTGAATATTAATGAATCAGTAACAGTAATAATCCAATATTACAAAATACTATGACCCAGTAATAGGAGCCATTCTACTTTTGATACTTTAAGTAAATTTTGTATATAACCCTGAAGGCCCTTTCCCACGATACAAAAAACCCACTAACATCTGGCTTTTTAATCCAATGGGAAATGTTTTAATCGGCATTCACACCCGGGTCAAATGACTCCGCAGTAGTCACAGGTATTTATCGCCTCCGGCTCCGATCGTCATTGATGGGAACAGAGCACCCAGGTTAACACGCAAATTTTTGCTCCTTTACCACCAAGATGCAACGACGCACCACCACAAAATACTGTCTGTCTCCACCCAAGCAGCGCTCAAACATTGATCCAAATTAGTCTGCACCGAGTTTGAAAGAGAGACTGAATAACTAAGAGATGCATAAAAAGAAGTAACCACCATGACGTTTTCATAGGCCTCCACGCTCTTCTCAGCTGTTTACCTGTTCTCCGGCCTGTTTTTGATGTTAAACGTGGCACACCAAAAAACACGACACACACACACAGAGAAAGGCACACTCGCTTGCTGTAGAGCTGCTCTCGACTGCTGACAATGGAAAAGGAGTCTAGAGCCTATTTTTAGTGGGTTTATACAAGTTTTAAAAAAACCTGTGTACACACAATAATTTTGGTGTATATTAATACTTTTACTTAGGTCAAATCCTGAATGCAGAACTTCTTTTAACAGAGTATTATTATGATAATTTTACACAAGTAAAAAATCTAAATACTTGTTCCTTCACTGCTCCACCCGCCAACGCTCTTTGCTTTCAACTTCAGAAACTTGGCTCCAACTCAACCTGCCTCTGAGTCCATGACCAACATGACCTCAGGCTCTGGGATCCTAAGAAGGGTGTTTTATTTTATGGATATTTTATTAACCACATGATTCATCCACTAATCAACAAAGCATTCAGCAGAGTAACTGATAATTAAAACAAGTGTTAGTTGCAGGTCTAGAGTTGGCTCATGAAAATGTTCGGGAATGATCTTGCTGGGCACCACGAACAGCTGCTACCTTCCACAAAAAAGCAGGACATTTCTTCAATATATAAAACATTTTTCATAATCATTGTAAACTTCTTAATATTCTTTGTGGTGCACCACAAGTACTCGGCCCAGTCTTTGACCCTGCCTATCATTACCACTGCTTACTGTTGACCTCACTGATTAAAATCCATACAGATCAGACTCGGATGGATTTTACCCTCACATTCTTTTATTGGCTTTTGCACAACAAATCCTCTTTCCACTAAAAATAAAACGGGTTAATGTCCCCATTTGGCACTCTCTGCTCGATGCCCACCGCTGTAATTTAGTCCTGGTTTAGTAGCTGTAGAGTGGAGAGGTGGCCATTGCAGGGCCAAGCTTTGACAGCACATCATATTTACTCTGAAACTGAAGCAGCATCAGCAAAGCCAATTTGCCTCTTTAAGTGCGTACAGACATTTGACGGGCATATTGTGAGAACGTGTCCATTAGCGCTGCTTCACAAAACACAAAGTCAGCGCAGTGGGGATACTGCTGCTATAGGAACTGGAGCTAAGGAAGTACAGTTACTACAGCAGGGAGTCATAGTGCATTTCATGAGGGATCTGTAACCCGTTCTGCTTCAGAGCAGCAGCAGCAGCGTATGAACCTGTTCTACTTTTTGAGTAAACAGTACAACTCTATACTAATTCTCACAGAAGCAGAAAGGTCGGCTGAGAGGGAGATTTTTAGTTTATCTTTCTTTAATTTAAGCACCAATTGTGCATGAAAACACACACATAAACACACTCAGGCCCATTTTATAGTATCTGTTTTGGGGCTTTCTTGGAGCACGCACACACACACACACACACACGTGAAATATTTGTCTGCGATAGCAAACTTGGTGTGACATTTTGCATCTTGTAATATGAGCCTGTCCTAAGAGGAGCTGACAAGAGCTCTAGGGTAGATGTATAGTAACTGCAGCACAGAGAGGCATAGAGAGCTCTCAGTGTGGGGGCCTGTGGGACCTCAACAGTCTCTGTTCTGGGCTTTCCATCACCTCCTCTGACCCCTGTTACTACCAAGGAGGCTGGATGGATCACAACAACACGTCCCTCCTGATTAAAACCTTGGATAAGTGACTTGATGAAAAAGTGGCAGCCATCTAACGGGTGAAATGCAGCTTTGAAAACATTAATTCCTCAGGCAGGGAGGAAAAAATGCTACAGCTGGCTACAACTTGATTATCCTCTAATAAGTGTTACATGATGCACATACTTAAAACAAACAGACTATCAACGGCTTAAGCGCTGAGACTGGAGTAGATACTGTGGCATTCAAAGTAGATCTGTGACAAAAATCACTTAATCCTTGGCCTGATGCTGGAAAATCCCTTATAAAGTGGTTAAGCATGCAAAGATTTCCACTCTATGTCCCCTATTACTCCAGTCAAATGAGAAAAACGCAGCTCAGGTGAGATCTGAAAAACAATTTTAGCCGCTCTGAAGCAATTTACAACAACAAGTCAGGCCTGACAATCTTCCATACACACTCTAGCAGAGTGGCGAAAGCGCGGATGTCTGCCAGGCTGATTTTGGCGCTAAGCAGAGCGCTAAGCTCCATTGACAAAGCCAGCTAAGAATCAGTGAAGCCTTGCAGAAGGAGTGTGAAGCTGTGCCACTGTAGAGTAATGCTCATGTAAGGGGCTCTACCTGCAGAACCGAGGGTTCGCCTGGTTTATCCTCTTAAAATCACCAAACAGGTTCACCGAGCACATCTCTCTCACCTGTCTCATCCAGCTGCTCTAGTCGATGTCCTGCTGCCTGCCTGTCTGTCTGTCTGTCTGAGTGCACTGAGCCATGCCTTCCCAACTCCCCTGTCCCCTCATCCTCTTCATCCTCTATAACCCCCAAAGCTCCTCAACCAAACCCCACTACAGCTATCGGTCATCATCAACCACAGACCTCTCTGGAATCAATAAAAGATGCTCCTCTGCTGGGTTGAATTTATATTGCACCCGATGGAAGCATCCAAGCTCAAAAAACACTGATGTTCAATTATTGATGCTTATCCCACACATACCCATCCTCACACAGCGCATCAAAATAATGAAACATTAAAGGGGTCCTTTGCCGATTTTCAACCAGGTTTGTATCATAATAGTGAGGGTAGTATGTGTAAATGAACTGTGGTTAACTTCCCTCCATCTGAACTAGTAACCCGCTCGCCACTGTACAGACGTTCATCAGGAACTGTAATGCCATGTGCTTCATTGAAACTTGGCTAAATCGTGCACAGCACCATTCAGCCAGGCTGCTTCTTTTCTATATGCCAATCTGACAGAGCAGAGGACTCTGGTGAGAGAAGGAGAGGAGTGTGCTTTACAGTGAATAAAACCTGGTGTGTCGGTGGGAATGTAAGGTGCTCCCGGTCCAGCTGTGGATCACTGCTGTAACATTTCACCGTGCAGAGGTGACTGCGGTGCCACGCTGCTGTGTTGAGGAAAAGCGACCCTGCAGATGCCTGGTTAAGGTCGGTATGTGTGGACAGTTGAATCATTCCACAACCAGAACCATCTGGGATCATGGACAATTATAAGACATCAGCAAACGATGTAAGAAGACTAAAAAAAAGGACTTAATCACAGTGCACAAGTTCAAGGAGCTGATGGGATCCCATTTCACCAGAGTTTTACCATGTATTATTTCCATGTGACAAATAAATGATGATTGACTGGTTGATCTTAGCAGCACCCAAATCTCCCAGCTCAATTCGCTTTTCCCTTTCTCTAGGGCTGTTGCTTTAACTACAGATTGTACTTCTGCATGTTTGTTTGCCCGCAATCACAGACGCAAAGAGTGTAGAGGCAAATCAAGCGAGAGACCCCCCCCCCCTCCTCTTTAAGACTCAGACCAAACTGATCTATCTGTAAAACTAAGCAGCGCTGATCAAATATGAACCAAGATTCTGTCACAGCGTTGCCTACTTCTTGCCTAAAATGTTTTCAGAAACACATTTGTATCCTGTGTCAAAACAGACAAGCTTACATTACATCACCCACCAGCAAAATCGTTTATTGGGGTATAGGGTTTTTGTTTTTTTTTTACCTCTGAGCAAAGGCAAATGCCACAGGTTTGTTTTCTCTGGTCATAAAGTACAAATTTAAAAATAATTTGCATCTCTCTACTGCACAGACAGCCCAGTTTATGAAAAGACCATCTGTCCAGTAGCTAAATACTTCTTTAAATTGATATTGTCTTTGCTGAAATAATGTCTTCGATTCAAGACGCATTTTATTTTAATTCAACTTTTTAACCATTTTCTGATTTTAGATTAGTCTGTCTTTACATTTTACATAAAGTGAGATCATGTTGAAGCTCTGATTACCATATCAGACTTTCCCTGTTCCCTGTACAGTGGAGGCGTGCCACCTCCGCTAACATACAGACGTGTAATTAATTGTTACATAAGACAAGGAAAATGAGATTTGAGAGGCTGAAATCAGAGAGATATTTTTGCTTGAAAAATGGCAGAAGCAATTTATCAATTATCAAAATAGTTTGGCACTCATTTTCTGGTGACTGACTGATCAATTAATGGATTAATCATTGTAGTGCTAAAAAATAACACACATTACACTACAATAAAATACATTTTCTTACGTTTTACAGACACAATCTCTAATCAACTAACCATAGAATAATCAGCAAAAACGGAAACTAGACGTGAAAAAGTGGAGTTCTTTTCAAGGATGAGACATTTAAAAGTCGTAACGCGTTCACAACAGCAGTTTGTGCCACTAAAACAACTGGAGCGAAGCAGCAAGGTACCATCACTTGACAACTCAAGCACCAGGAGTAACCAACGAGGCAGTCATCAAACATCTGTCAAGCAGTCGAGAAATACTTTGTCATGTGAATGTTATAAAGATGGTGAGCGAGAACACAGGCTGAAACATGTCTCTGAAAAACTTTCCAACCCCCAAAAACAAACTGCTTGACAGGAGTGTGATAAAAATGTGACTAAAAAACAGAGGGAAGAAAGTGACACTTGTTGGCAGTCGTTATTCAGTTAAATTTCTGATTTCATGTTTACTGTGTTTTGCTGAAGCAACTCAAAATGTGAATCTTATTGTTTATATCACTGATTTACTGTGTGTAGGGTTTAGGGGGTATATACTGGCAGAAATATCATATAATGTAATGAGTATGTTTTCTTAAGTCATCACCTGTAACTAAGAATTGTTTTGTTTCTGTTACCTTAAAATGAGCCATTTATATCCACATACAGAGTGGGTCCTCAATCTGCTGTTATGTTTCTAGCGTAGCCAAGAAAGGACAAAATTAACAGTGGCATATGTTTTTGAGTCAGCCACTATAGTTCTCCTACATACTTGGTCGACGGGAGAAGTTTCACTTGTGCAACTTCACCGCTAGATGCCACTTAATGCAAGATTTCCCACACATTCATTTATTTCAGTCAGGGACACTTTAGTCAAATAAAAGTTTATTTCCATTTGCAGTATTATATTTGGTGGTATGGCTCTGTACTGGGGCCTCTCTGCTTTTCCTCGGGCCTACGCAGAAAAACTCTTCCACATGCCTATGTGGACAGTCTAAGGCGGAAAGAGCACACCTCTCTGCCCTTCCACATGCAAACAAGGAAAGCCTGGGACAAAGAGAGCAAACCTCCCTGCCCTTCCATGCGCTTACATGGAAAGCCTAAGGCAGGGAGAGCAGCAGCAAAGACCCTCGGGAACAGAACAGAGCAGCATCAATGACAAACAGAAATTACATTGATAAGTCAGACACAGCATGAAAATGAGGAGCTGGGGTGGAGGTGGGTTTCAAAGCGGCTTGCAGACAAAGCAGCAACAGTAGACAGGCCAGAGCAGTTTAAATAGGGTGCCCTGAATGAGATTCACCAATTGGTTGCACAGAGAGGAATCATGTGATCTATCAGCTGACTCCCTTCCATCAATCAGCTGCTCCATCAGTTGATTGGGCTGTTTGAGATCAGCTGATGTAGCTGGGATGTGAGCTGAGCTTGACATCGTGTCCTGCCTGAACTAACGCTAACGATTAAAACATCTGCCGCCAGGTTTAGATCGAGTGATCAGTTATCTACCTCAAAACTCCACAAAGGGCTGCTAAAGGAGAAAAAAAGAAGAGTTCTACCTGTGCTGCGTTCACTGACCTGCCAAAACCTCCCAATTTAGAAAGAGGACAAAGACTGATAAAAGGACTCACAGGCAGTAGAGAAAAACATGTATGTATTAATGAATATGTGTTGACTTTGAGTCGAGCTTGTTTCTGACCTTTGCATCAAGCACACAAACAAACTTTTATTTTGATTCCCGATGGGTCAAGCTTCAGGCTTTGATCAGCATCTGAAGTTATTCTGTGAATATTATAAAGCTTTCCAACTCTTCCATTTGTCATAACCGGCATGTTTTGCTTATCTGAAGAAATGCCTGTCCTTGTGACCCAAAATGTTCCTTTTTAAAGCCTATACGTCACAATGACGCCACACAGACGGTAAGGTGGAATCTGCAGGTAAGACAAAGTGTTGACACACCTGCCTTGTGACTTTCTGACCCTCTTTTTCATCTCTCTTTGTCAGCCTCCTGCCCCTGCTATCCATCCTCTCAGCCGTCCATCCAGGCTTTCTTTCTAGGTTTCTTATCTGTGAGGAAGTTACAGTACAGTCTATACAGACACTCTTTCTCCCTCACATCCTGTCTGTCACCTGCAGGCCAGGAAAACTATTGGCTCTAATCTTGTATCTCTCAGCTGTTGCCACGGTGAGTGGGTTTCCAGCGCCAACCAACAGCTTTATCTCTGACCTGCAGAGGAAAACCTGGGAGACCCTATCTCATGCGTACACAAACGTGATAGGACACCTGCGCTCAAGACACACGCAAAAGTACACCACTCATGCACCACCCCTCCACACATCACACCGCACACACACACACATATATATAGAGACAGCCCAGTTCATGCATGCTGTCTATTTGTGGCACATGCAGGTGTGGCTGACTAGGTGTACACATGCAGAGAACATGTATGTAATCATGTCAATACATCCAAACACGTGTGCCATGGTGTGAGTTCTGTATCATCACACACACACCCTCTCAGCAAGCAGACACTGTGACGATGACAAGTGGCTCAAGCTCTAAAGACTGAGATAGGACCAGAATATTCTTTATCACTTGACGGTGCACGGCTTAATTTTAGGGACAGTTTTTTATAGTCTAGCCTGAAAGATTTATCAGCCGACTCTGCCGCCGCATTTACTCTCACACACACAGTTAGCTCCACTGGAAGAAAAAAAAAAAAGGACATTACACAAAAAAATACTGAGAGAACTTATGTGTCCAGTTTTGAAATCTTTTTCAATTAAAGTTCAATTCTACGTGGAGAAAAAAAAAGAAGGTAGGCCAAAAATAAAAGGTCTTTAATGTCAAACAAGATAAACACAACGGCGGCTGAGAGTAAGTGTTGGAATGGAAATGAGGAATAAAACTTTTGCGAGTGAAAATGCAGCTCAGTAGAGCTAAGCAAATTTGCATTTAATCAATTTGAAAAAAGGTTTTAATGCAAAGTTAGTTGCAGAGACGTCGTATCCACACACACACACTCGCGCGTGCACACTCCACGAACTCATCACTCCAAAGACATTTCATTGTGCAATCCATCTTAATCAGCTAGCCCATCAGAGACAATATATCCTCCCCTCCATCTCGCTCTCTCCTTCTCCGGACGGAGTGATTGAGGGGTGTAAAGAGGAGGATGTTTCTGCCCGCCGTCTCCTCCCCCCCATATTCCCCCCCACCTCCTCACCAGGACGGCTCTTAAGTGCTTGTGGGTTTTTATGTTTGTAGTGTTTTATAGGAGTGGGCAGGAGCCAGGGGCTGTAAAAGTGTGGAAGGAAGGAGGGAGTGGGGGGCGGAGGAGGGGGAGGAGAAGAGGAGGAGAAAGGGGAGGAGTGGAGAGTTACTGTAAATTCAATCTTTATTGAGAGCGACACAAACGACAAACAGTGCTGGCCCGGCCTCCCTGCTACGCCCTCTTTACCTGATCAATCTGCGCTGAGTGAGCCAAGGAAGGAAGGAAGAAAGGAAGAGACAGGGCGGAGCTGCATATTACAGTTTCCACCTGTTCATTCACAGGTCTTTGGTGCTTCTGTGCAAAGGCGTATTTAGACCATGTGCATCTAAAACATTAAAGTAACAAAGGACTTTTACTTTGACAAAATTAAAGACAATAAATTGATGCAGAAAAGTTCACCAGAATAAAGAAAAATAAGTGTTTGGTGCTTAAGAATTTCCTGAAGGATGACCCCCAAATTCCCTATTTCATATGCATCCACCCCCCAGTGTTGAAACCACACCTCCACCCTTGCTTCTGTGTCTGTACCCACATGCATCCACATCTACATATGTGTGGGGTTTTTTTTGTGTCTGCAGTCAATTGCTCATCAGCAGCCAGGCCTGGAAGCCCCCCTCCCAACCTGCCTACCAGTCTGCCAGTATAGCGTATAATTGGCCACAGTTGGCTTCCATTGAATGTGTGCTGTGTTATGTGCTAAATGATTCTTCAAGGCCTCTCATAGCAGCCAGGAAAAAAATCCACAACACTCCCCTCCACATGTCAAAAACCACAGGCGCTGATTTGGCCGCTTTTTTAACGCTGGTGCTTTGCTGTTAGATCTGCAACAGGAGAATAAGCGTGCGAGCAATTTCCTAAACGAGCGTAACTAACTGTCTCTTTTCTAATTGTTCTCTTCTCCCTCGATGTCTGTTCGCTCCTCTCTTTTATTTTAATGTCATATCTCTTTAAGTGCGACTGACATCACTGAAAGCCTCTTAGTCAATCAGTTAGTCATCGACTGAAAAGGTCAGCCGCTTAGTCGACAAAATGACTCCGGAGCCGGTCAGCTGGCCAGCCAGTCAGTCAAACAGAAAAAGAATTATCGGACTCTGCTGCCCAAATACCCCTTTGTGGGAAACCTGTACCTGCTTGTTGCCATGGCAATGCAGTCCGAGATTTAAATACTAGCCTGTATCCTCTCCCTACCTCTCTTTTATCTCCTTCTTTTCACTCCTCCAGACTCTCCCCTCGCTTTTTGTGAGTCGGCGTGCTGACTCCCTCTCACGCTCCGTCTCTCAGTCATGTTTCCTCTGGCATTGTTGTATTTTTTTTTCCAGTCTCCCTCCCTCACCTTGCCTCGTCCTCTCTGCTAAATGACACTTTACTAGCTGTTTCCTCTTGTTAATTCCATGCTACTTTGCATTGTGCGACTCTGTAAAAAGCTCTTGTAAAACACACACACACCGCAACACAAAGTCGCCTCAACGGACACACAGGAGACAAATTACAATTACTTACTGTATACACACACATAATTACTTTAACATTTGCAGGCAGATGCATGAAAGCACACAAACACTGCCATAAATGAGGGAGTGAAAGATCAACATATTCACTGGATGCTGGCACAGTGTACACCTGCTGACAGTCAGCTGCCAATGAAGATCTATCATTTTCTGCTAAAGCCTCATCATCAAGCATCATTTAGGCACGCTGGCCTGCCTCGCTCTCCCCCGATGCACCGTCTGTGCCAAGACACCGATTAAATTTCCCCCAAATGCCCAAACAGCCTTGTGGGAAAAGGTCTTCAGTTAATGAACTGGCTTTTGGCTCCATCTAATGGTCACTAGAAAAGACTCTAATCTTTAATCCTACTTGTAAGAGCTGGAAACAACAACTGATGGGTGGAAGTACGCCTGTCTTCAAACTATTGGGTAAAACTTTTTAAATTCTGCTTAATTTTAAAACGATATATCCATTGATATTATTGGCTTTTTACTGGATTTGGTGTCTGCTTATTGTTATTAAGGTCAGTTATGACCAGGGGTGCAACTGACAATTATTCTCATTGTCGATTATTTTCTTGATTAATCAATTAGTTGTTTGGTCTATAAACTGTCAGAAATCGGTGTTAAGTGTCCATCAATGTTTCCCAAGTCCAAGATGACATCCCCAAATATCTTGTTTTATCCAAAATTCAAAAATGTTCAGTTTACTGTCATAAAGGGAGAAAAGAAACCAGAACATATTCACATTTAAGAAGCTGAAATCAAAGAATACTGATTTTTTTTTCTTTAAAAAAATACTCAAATTGATTAATCAATTATCATATTATTTGGCAAGCTGCAGCTCCAGTTATAACAGTTAAGATTTTAAAGGTATACCATGCGGGATTGTCGGTTACCATTTGTAAACTTGCTTACCAGCAAAAATAGAGGTAAAAGCCAACCCAAGATTCACTATCGTTTGGCGTTTTGGCTAGCTGGTTGCTACCTTTTTATAAAGCCCCGCCCTCATCTGAGTGCTGTGGAGGTACACGCCCATAAACGTCTCGAACAAAGAAAATAAGAAAACACAGACAGAGGGCAGAGTCTCTGTGAAAAAATACACCGCCACACACTGTGAGTGGGTCATACGGGATGATTGAGAGGAATGACTTTTGAATAAGGCTATACTTTGGTTTCTCTATGGAAAGCCCAAATGAATACATTCCAGTATTAATAAATGTTTTCCTCGTAAGTATTGATATTTTAATCATGATTAACCTTTGTACAAATTATTTTTCTTATTGTCTGCTGAGCATTGTGAAATTTTTTTTACCATGTCGAAATTATTTATTGCCGACTTCATTTTAGTGTGTGTTCACTGTTCTGTCAGCTGAAACAATTAGTTGATACATAATCTGACAGAAAACAATTATGACAACTACTACATGCTATAAATTCTCTAAACACATAAACACATAACAACAAATATGGCAAATGGTAATAATTATCTTTAATATATATTTGGGTTCTGGACAATCAGAAGGACAAAATAAGACATTTAAAGACTTTAGGCAATCAGAACTTGTGATGGACATTTTTTCACAATTTTGCAACATTAAATAGACTTTTAATTGGTTGATCAGTCGAAAAAATAATCAATTGATAACAAAAATAATTATTAGTTGCAATAGCATCAGCTAATGCAACAAACCAGATGTTTGTTTGGATGCAGTAACAGACGTAGTAAGTGTCCCCAGAACAAACAGCTCGGGGAAACTACATAAATAGTCTGGTGTGCAGGGACCCTTATGAAAACAAAACACCATCTTTGCGTACACATGCAGCTCGTCCACACTATTTATAAGCCTTTACAAAGCCTCTATAGTATGTGTAAACTACTCCTGATGTGGTACCCAAATAAAATTATGACTAGCTGTGTTCACAGACAGCTGATTGGACCAGTTTCTACTTTCACAAGAGAGCAGCTATATAGACTACATCTCAGGAGGTGGTATTAACCTTTATTAACCTTGGTAACTTTTATAAAAAAAATAACCTTTTGTCATATTTGCTGAAACTGTCACTATGTTCACACAGCAGTACATGAGACATGAGGCCAAATATCTTCAGCTGTCAGAGGCCTGTAGAGAGAGTGGTTGGAGGGCCTGCTGTGAGCCAATCGAAGTGGGCTGCAGGGTTTCCCGGGGCAATCTGTGCACCGGGCACTCGGGCTCCTTGGCATCAGTAGGTTGCAGGAGAGCAAAGCCACCAGAAACATCAGTGAGGCTGCAGAAAAAGCCTCAAGGTGGCTGTGGGTCAAGAGAGCTGATCCATGGTGTAGCGTGCTGCTTGGACACAGACCAGGGACTGATCACCCCCGGGTGTGTCGCTCAGGTGAGGGTGTCTGATGATCAAAGACCCAAAACACCTATGACCCTGGGTTTATCACTGATGATGCGTCCAAGCCACGCCATCTAGATGTTTCGAATAACTCTAGAGATAATCTGTGAAAAAATGAATATATACTCTGTCTGCTCTACTGTACGGCTAAACAGTACACTAAAATACACTGCCTGGCCAAAAAAAAAGTCACCACCAAAAAAAAGGTCATACACTCTAATATTTCGTTGGACCGCCGACTTTAGCTTTGATTACGGCACGCATTCGCTGTGGCATTGTTTCGATAAGCTTCTGCAATGTCACAAGATTTATTTCCATCCAGTGTTGCATTAATTTTTCACCAAGATCTTGCATTGATGATGGTAGAGTCTGACCGCTGCGCAAAGCCTTCTCCAGCACATCCCAAAGATTCTCAATGGGGTTAAGGTCTGGACTCTGTGGTGGCCAATCCATGTGTGAAAATGATGTCTCATGCTCCCTGAACCAGTCTTTCACAATTTGAGCCCGATGAATCCTGGCATTGTCATCTTGGAATATGACCGTGCCATCAGGGAAGAAAAAATCCATTGATGGAATAACCTGGTCATTCAGTATATTCAGGTAGTCAGCTGACCTCATTCTTTGAGCACATACTGTTGCTGAACCTAGACCTGACCAACTGCAGCAACCCCAGATCATAACACTGCCCCCACAGGCTTGTACAGTAGGCACTAGGCATGATGGGTGCATCACTTCATCTGCCTCTCTTCTTACCCTGATGCACCCATCACTCTGGAACAGGGTAAATCTGGACTCATCAGACCACATGACCTTCTTCCATTCCTCCAGAGTCCAATCTTATGCTCTCTAGCAAACTGAAGCCTTTTTTTCCGGTTAGCCTCACTGATTAGTGGTTTTCTTAAGGCTACACAGCTGTTCAGTCCCAATCCCTTGAGTTCCCTTCGCATTGTGCGTGTGGAAATGCTCTTACTTTCACTATTAAACATAGCCCTGAGTTCTACTGTTGTTTTTCTTCGATTTGATCTCACCAAACGTTTAAGTGATCGCCGATCACGATCACTGAGGATTTTTTTCCGGCCACATTTCTTCCTCGAAGACGATGGGTCCCCACTATCCTTCCAGTTTTTAATAATGCGTTGGACAGTTCTTAACCCAATTTTAGTAGTTTCTGCAATCTCCTTAGATGTTTTCTCTGCTTGATGCATGCCAATGATTTGACCCTTCTCAAACAGACTAACATCTTTTCCACGACCACGGGATGTGTCTTTCGACATGGTTGTTTAGGAAATGAGAAGCAACTCATTGCACCAGTTGGGGTTAAATAACTTGTTGCCAGCTGAAAGATAATCGCCCATGCAGTAATTATCCAATAGGAGGCTCGTACCTATTTGCTTAGTTAAATCCAGGTGGCGACTTTTTTTTTGGCCAGACAGTGTATGTTTCTGAAGACATCTGAGGCGGGAAATAGACAATGCAGTGACAGAATTGCCGAGTTTCTACAGTTTGACCTCAGCCCATGAGCAGTGATTGAAATATTGACAGCTGCGTTAGAGACTCCTCGGCTCCGAATGGTTATTTTCGGTGCACTGTGGTCGATTCTAGCAAACGCCACAGAGGTACTTCAAGGAGGAGGAGGAGGAGTGACATAATTCTTTCTTTATAGACTCTCTGTCTCATGTAACACTTTGCGGATGTAGTGATAGTTGCAGCAAATATGACAAACATTTTCATACAACTCACAAACTGGTGCTTTAACTCTGGTTATTTCACACAGTTCCATTTCACAGCAGTTTACCTATAATTTGTTCAGTACTTAGACTTCACACAAACACCACCTCTGCTTTCAGGCTGCTCTGCCTACTTTTGAAGTTTCCAGGTGAGCCAGTCAGCAATCCCCTCTGATTTCAAACCTTTTTGTTGCTCTTGTGTTCTCGTATACTGCATGTACACTACTTTAAAGAAACTCTACGGTACAAACCTGTTGGTAAACATATAAAAGCCTGTAGCTGTCCCTCCCACACCCCGAGAAGACAACATACCCATAATGAGCTCAAACCACCCTCACAGTTGTTTTGTGCTAAATTTATATACAGTAAATTCACATCGATACACAAACAGACTGGGGGCTGCGCTCAGTTCAGCACCAATTTTTTTAAATCCATAATCCTTTTCTCTTATTCTCCCACTGGTTGGCTTCCTCCTTCGTATTGTTCTTGTGCACGTGCTTCTTTTTCCCCCACTGAATGCTATTATTATAAATACTATTTTGTTGCAAATAGAAGAAATTAGTTGCTTATCTTGTTTTTCATTTTATTTTATCATGTGTGAAACTAGATTGTTGATGACCATGTTGGACGACCACCCTACACACTGATCCAGCTAAAAACACTCACTCATTTACACACACACATACCTGCATTGACAATAGCGTCTATCTCCAGCTTGGTGATGTCACCGCTGTAGAGGGAAATCTTCTGGTCCAACTTGTCATTCCTCGGGTAGAAAGGTTTTCCAGAACTGCCTGAAAATGACACACACACACACTGACTTCGTATCAATCAGTTATTGAAGCACCTCATGTGTAATATGTGATAAACTTGTGATGATGTTACATCTAATGTCAGTGTGTTAATGTTTGTGTGTGTGCTCCATTTTGCTGATTTGTGTGCATCAGAACTTTTACATATGAATGTATAACATTTTGCATACAAGGTACTTCCAGCTCTCCTTATGTTGCTCATAATTTGGCAAGTTATTTGATGTGATATGGTCAAACATCTGATAACACCAGGGGCTACATGCATAAATGATGTGTGCGCACAATAACCATACCTACACCTTTTCCCCACACATAAACTGGTATTCATAAAGGAAGCCTGTGCAGTGAGAATGTGTGCACCTCATTCTTCAGACCAGGCGCAAACATAGTTTTACCTGAGATAGCTGTGGGTGATATATGATAAGGAGGAAATTGCATATTAGTTGAGAGATGGAAAACATTGTTTTTGTTTGCCAGCTTCACTTGCATTTATAAAGCTGATTTTGAATCATTTCTGAGTGATAAATTTCAGCATTACTTTTGTTCACATTCACCCCCCGGTAGTGATCGTTTCATTTTATCCTGTGGAGCACTTTGTAAAGTCAGTTTTCACATGAGTGCGATGAATGCATCACTGATCATCCTTGTGACGTTTAATAATAATGATGATTGAGATTTTGCCACGATGATGGTTTAGAGAAATGTGATGAATTATTGGTGAGGATGCTACAAATATCCACAGCCATGCGTGATGACGCCTGCTCTGGCACCGTTGGAGAACCTCAGCGATGCAATGCAGTCGGTGAAATTGCTCTTCTGTACTGAATTTCTCACTGACAGGTTTAACGAGTGGTGGATGGGCACAAGTGTCAATATGCAAACAGATTTTAAAGGGCGTCATCCATTTATATGAACTGTGGGTGTGGTAATGAGGCTGAGATTTATAAAAGAAGAATCATGCGTACGCACAGCTTTATAAATCTGCCGAAAAGAATGCATGTGCACATTTTGTGGGTACAGTTTTGTGGGTAGTATTAGTGATGATGAATCTACACAGACTTGTATAGATCGGGCCCCAGATGTCTTTGTTTGCATCCCTCCGGTAAAGTCTCTCCATCACTACCACCCAACCCTGACTGAACCTGACAGTGACTTTGACTGATGTTGGGGTTCTGACCTGCAGTGGGAGTCCACACAGAGACTTGATCCAGTGGCACAAAGTCAGACGTCCTGTAGTGCTGACGCCTGTCCTTCACAGACAGAGACAGCAAGAAGTCTGAGAGAGGGAATGGAGAAAGGGCACAGACGGTAAATGATCCGTTAGCTCAATAAATATTTTGTTACATAGGTATTTATGTTAACGAACAGAGAAGCAGGGTAGCATTGGCATACCAAACTGAAGATGAGCTTGATGAAGAATAAGACAAAATAGTTTGTGCATACCCTCCTAATGAAACGGAAAATTCCTTCAGAAACTAGAGATGCACGTTATTGGATTTTTTGCCCATATGCTGATATATTACAACTCATGAGCCACTACCGATATATCCATGTTTTTTCTTACCTAATTTTAGTGATCATCAGATCTCTTCTGTAATGGAATTAGCATCATATTATCCAAGTATACTCTCATGACTCTCATGACGGCCTAACAGGAGATGGAGACATGAAATACAATACTTTACAGTGTATGTAATATTCGCTCATTGTGCAAAATAACAAAAAGCATGTTGGGCAATTCTGATAGCCGATTTTAAAGCCAATATTGGCTGATACCGATGACGTGCCGATATTATCAGCATGTTGGCCGATTACAAGATGTCATCTTAGCCAGTGACAAATATTATTATGCATTCCTAACAGAAAACTAAAGTAAGTGGTGTGCTATAAGACTATGGTACCCTGAAAGTACTTAATGGTCTTTGTGGAGCTTCTGCGCTCAAGCTCCAGTTTGTCAAAGTACAGATTTACTTTATGAAGACAGCAAAATACTATATGATATGAAACAATTCATAATCTTATAAATAATATCACAGAACAGGGGTCATCAACTAGATTTATCCAAGGGCCACAATCTTTCTTTCTGATTGGGTGGATCCGGTATGATAAAATAAGAGAATAGTTATTATCAGGGGTGGATTTCACAACTAGGCCCCAAACTAAAAGGGCCGAAACATTGATGATGTTCAGATATGAAAAATACTGAATACTATTCCAATTCATTGTACCCAAAAATAATTTACAAGAGGCCCCCCTTTAAAAAAACTTGTACTTTGGAGGAAAACATTGAACCTGACGGATAGATGTTACTGGTTATACTGCATATTCAGATTCTTACTCACAAAATACAATTAAATATGATACAATATTATTTATTATAAAAGGTACTTCAGGGCTGAAGTGTTAAGTTGATAGTAATTGTTATTCATTGACTCGTGTATTAATTACAGACATTTAATATTTGCTAGTTGCAGCGGTCCTTTGGTATTTTAGCTGTCCTTTTTTTTTCGTTTTTGGTTACTTAAATTGTGATGATGTGTTATGAATTTCATGATTGCATTTGTTTAGTCTTTATGTTGAATGTCATGTACTTCTTTGTGTTGTCATTGTCCTCTAACATCCTGGAACCAGGCTGGAAATAAGTGTTTTCACTTTAACATGTTATCCCTTGGATTTTTAGTTTCTTTATCTAATAATCCATAAATAAAGTCAATTAATTTATTAATTACAAGGCCTAATATCTACTGTTTTTCACCACTGGTCAACTAACGGATAGTTTTAAGACATACCCTTAGGCAAGGTTACTAGGATGAATATGGTTAAAGTGGGAAAATGGGCAAACTGGGACAGTTAAGCTTAATCATATTTATCTTTACACATGTAAACTTATATTACTAAAAATCATCATTGAGCTCATCATAGGTAAGTATGAGATTAAAAAACATTGGTTCTGTGTCGATGACATCACTTCTGGGGGCGTGGATCACCATATTCAACTCCCTCTGCAGTGACCCAAGATGGTAAGTAAAATGACATAGCGTTTTGAGGTGAAAGATGTTAGTGTTCTAGAAATAAGGAAACTGGTGGGATAGTTTGTGATATATTTTGTTAAGGGGTGTAATGGTGATTCATAATTTTCAAAAATCACATCCATGTGAATCTTACTCTTTTTTTAAAATGCCATTTTGTTGCTGTCCCACTTTAACAATACTGTTAAAGTGGGACAGTGTGTTATTGGCAAACTGGGACAACCATTCAAGTCATTATAAAGGTGGAAATAAGTTTCCTTTTTATTTATCCCTCATAAATTTAGCTATCTAGCTAGCTAGATATATCAACAAATTTACTTAAATTGCACAAATTAAGGTAGCTTGTAATGAAAATAATAATTGTGATGCTTATGCTAGCTAGCTAGCAAGCTCTTGCCCTGCCACCCCACACGTTTTGCATACTCCTGTTTAAATTGATCTAAAACAAAAACTATAGTAGCTAGAACATTCATTTGTTTGTGGGTGAAAGCTAAGACTTATGTCTTTTACATTATTAGCCTATGTTGCACATTTAGTACCAGTGATGATATTAAAGATGTTGCAAGTGTCCCAGTTTGCCAATATATGGTGTCCCACTTTACCAATAGCGCCTGGAAATTTTGGTTGTGGGTCAGTGTGTTTTTGGTGAAGGGTCATCCATCCTGTGTTTAAAGTTTCTGTGTTTTTTCTTCTACATAGTATAGTAGAGATCACAAGCTATTTAGAATGGTACGATATGATGGGCTAAGACATTTGGTTCATAACTAGAAATTATGTTGAAGGTAAATTTTCAGAAAGTGTCCCAATTTACCCATATTCACCCTACTTAAAATGCTCATTAGTTGCAGGCCAAATGCCAATTGTGCATGTATATTGTGAGTTTTAGTTTACTAACTCTACAATGATATTACAGAAGACAAAATGTTATGACTAATTTTACTCTTTCAGGTCTAATATGTTTGTATGGACTGGCTGCTTTGCTGTGATTAATGTTTGGTATCATCAGTAAAGACCATTACTGATGGTCGGTGGTTTTAGTCTTGACACAACTGACAGGTGGGCTGCGTCTATCAGCTGGACAGGTGTTTTGGTCACGTGACGGCCGCACGCTTCTCTTTTGTTTATTGACAAAGGATAAATGTTGTAAAACTAAATTAAAACCCCCTCAGCCTTGGTTGAACAGTCTCACCCTTGGTCTCCTTCCAGTCTCCCTCAGCGGAGTTCAGGTTAACTTTGAAGGCCATGGCGGTGACGGTTCCGGTGTGGAGACCCTGGAGCAGCCCGACTGTGCTCACTCCGAGGGCGGCACCGAGGGCTACCTTACCCAGCCAACCTCTCCTCCCCCGGGCTGAGGAGGAAGCCTTCCCCTGGCTGGACTTCCAAAGTGCTGCTGTGGTTGTCGTTGAAAACTTCTCAGCTCGGAGGGCAGCGTTAATATGGCCGCGGACAGGACTTGTTGCTGGCCCCGTTCCCAGCTGGGGGCTTCCAGAAGATAAAATGTGTTTGAACTTGACACCGGCTCCCTGGATGTCAGCACGGGCACGGGACAGAGAGCTCGTGCACAGTGGAGCTCTGATGTATGAAAATAGAGCTGATATTTGCAGTGCCATGGCTGAGTGACGCCGAGGGGGGGTAACGGTTCGTGTTACTAAAGCTCCACAGGAATCAATGTCAGCCACACCACTGTGGTCAGGTTTCGTTTTCGATACGACTAAACGTCAGTTAGTTCTCATCTCATGTGCCATATTTGTTTTGGACGTTCACATGTGGAATGTACCATTTACAAAGGGGTGCCGCTTGGCTGTCGCTAAACAACAAACTTTAAAAAAGTGTCATTAAGCGTTAGTACGGTGTCTAGTGGTGGTATTTAACGGTTAATATTATAACTAGCGAAAAGGGTACTACAATATGGCAAGTGCTGCTCTATTTTAACTCTGACAAGGGGTGTAACCCCCGAATCAGATGACATGGGAAAGCCGAGGCCAACGTCCACACGCGTACGCCTCCTTCACGACTATCGGAAATACTGATTTTATAAGATGAAAATACAACAGCTTTAATAAGATAAGTTTGCTACACTTGAAAGTTTGACTTGGGAGACATCCGTTTCTAATTACACCGTATATTAAAACAACCCTCTGCAGTAAGCAAGACGTTTGAGGGGGAATACCATCATCAATTCTACCGAAATTGCTAAACTCTGAACGTTATTCAATTCAATTCAATTTTATTTATAAAGCCCAATATCACAAATCACAATTTGCATCACAGGGCATTCAAGTGCATTTATTGAGCAGGGGCGTTTCTAGGATTTGAGGACATTGGGGGCTGAGCCCAGACCTCTGTAGAGGGGGTTCAGGGGGGCATTTTTTTTATGAACAATGGAGAATGAATGGGGAACAAGGTGATGGTGTGCTCGGCAGATACAATGTAAATAATTTAAGTATTGGATTGTGTTTTTTGTCTTTGTTTTTTATGTGATGGATGTAAATTTAATGTTTGTTTAGTAATTTCTCATTTGTATGCAGGATGTTTTTTCTTAACACTTGTGGAGGCGTGTCGTCTTTAAAATGGCCTCTCATTGGGCCGAAATCGGTCATTGATTTAATGTAAGCAGCCAAGGCTTTAAATTCAAGTGCGTTTGTTCCTGCTCAACCCATGAGTGCCTAAAGTTCATTTTTTCCTCCCACTTCTACTTAAATATTTCCATTTTATGCTACTTTATGCTTCTCTACATCACAGAGGGAATATTATAATATTTACTCTATTTATTTGTCTGCCTTAGTTATTTTAAGACTGATTATTATTACAAAATATAATCAACAAACAAATGATGTGCATAATTGTAGATTAACCTACCCAGCATTATATAAAGCATTTAAGATGAGCTCCGCCTTCACCAGCTGCAACATTAAAGTGATTACCAGTGCACTCTTTCTTTTGATCACACAAAATGTGCTGCTAGAATGACACAGAGGAACCATAACTTGCCTTTTTTATCAACTGTATCAAATTACTTTCAAGGGCTTTAATGCATTAATGGAATGGCATGTGATTAGATAAGGGGGTATTCAGAAAACAATCATGGCTGAACCCTCGAATGCCCAGGCTGAACAACGCCACTGTCATTGAGAGATCAGATACATTGTAATTGATGTCACATATACATATCACATAATTTAATTTTGTTAAAGTATAGTGTCATGTTTGTTTTTATATATGTCTTATTACCTATGCTTAAAACAGACTCTCTGGTCAAATCAGAAAACCCCTAATAAAAAACGCCCACCTGACAGCACAATTATTAGTGATGGCCAGACCGATTCGTTTCACATTTTCAGTTCTTTTGAGTTGATAGACTACATGTAAATGTATCAAACTTTTAAAAGGTCTGAGTTTTGATTCTTTCTGCAAAATATGGTGTCAGTTTCTCCATGACACTCCATTATAGTACATGCACGTCCGATAGCTAGTGCGGCCCGCCCCACAAAGCCTCTCTTCAATACATTGCCCATCAGGTATAAGTTTACATAAATATAGATAAAATATTAATTTTCATACATTGATTCAAAATCCCACTTGTGTGTAGGTGAGCTATGTAAGCTCATGTTACATAAATGTCACAGACCAATGATTTGTTCTTTGAGGGGCAAGTAGCAGACATCCCAGCAGAGTGCCTCAGGAATGAGTCCTTCATTCATTAATTTATTTCATTCATTCAACCACTTATCCTGGTACAGGCAGGTGTGCTAGAAACAGACAACCATTCATGCTCATATTCACACCTACAGGCACTTCAGAATCATCAGTTAACCTATGGTGCATGTTTTTGGATTACGGGAAGAAGCCAGAGAACTCAAAGAAAATCCACACAGACACGGGGAGAACATGTTTGCAGGAATAAGTACTAAATTAGTACTAAAACCTAGAAATGAGTCAGCATTTTACAAGTCCCACCTCCCTCATATCAAACTGAAGGGTTTTTTTTAATGGGTTTTTGGTTGGATGGCTGAAATAAGATCTGTGGTTAACACAAGCTTAAGAGCTGAACACGGCTTTACAGTCTTGTCATGTCATGTCATGTGACCACAGTGTAGTTCATTCATTGCCTAACATTAGCTTTTTACTTCTGTTGATTTTATTTAGGTTTCAGTGATCATGAAAGTGTTGTTCATTTGTGGAGATTATGTTGCTGATCAAAACGTGCAAGTATCAAACATTTGTTTGCCACAGAGCTTATTTTCGGAAAAATCCAAATTCCAATGGAAAAATCCCAAATGCTCTTCGACAAAGGAACCAGCGCAAAGATAAAAGTCATCCTTGGGGAACTCTATTGCCCTGAAGATACAGTTTGTTGCCCCCTAGTGGATTGTAACCCACAACTGAATGTCAGAAAAATGGTCTCGTTTGTATTTTAAGTAAGATTAAATGATTATTTAGAGGTAGAATTATTTTCTTTGTTTATCCCATAGACAGGAGGTATTATGTTTTTGTTTGTTTGTTTTAATTTAACCATCTCATTGTAACTATTCGTATAGAGCATTAAACCTGCTGTATTTTTGAGCAGGAAAATGCCAAGTTACCAGTTCTCATAGCTAAACATTTGTCTATTTATTCTTTACTCTGCATCTGACATGTCATCAACAGCTGCTACTAAAATTAAGGATCCATGACCCACACCCTTACACAACTTATTACTGATCTTGCAACACAAAAAAAATGATTACTAATAAGTTAATTATATGTGTGACTACAATTCTCAAGGAAAGGGAAAAGAGGAAACAAAGAGAGGAGATGGATAATGTGTGTTGTCTGTCCATACCCAGCCTCCCACATAAACTGTATGTGCACACACACACACACGCACACAATGCCTGGCATGCATCACACACTCAGCCTGTCAGTCAAACCCTGAACCCTTTTCACATTTCCGCCTGGCGGAAACTGACAAAAAAAGGAACAAGCCTCTCTTGACAAAAGTTGACACAAGTAGCGCAGACACAGCTACACAGACCACAACCTGCCCAGCCCAAGAAAGGAGAAACTGCTGCACATTTTCACACAAAAAAACTGGGAACTTCTTCTTCAGAGATCTGACAGAGACACAGGAGTGCCCCCAGTTTCTTTCTTTTCAAAACCTGGACAGAGGAGACTGACGGTATTGTCTTTCAAAGTGTGTGTGTGTGTGTGTGTGTGATGAGTGCGTGAGAGAAAGGGAGAAAGCATGAGGGTAGCGAAAGCGTCAAGGCAGCAAGTGTACGTGTGAAGCTTCTAAATATGCACATGTGGGGTCATTATTAGGTCACATCAATTGACAGGATATAATGTAGGAAGTGAATTTGTCTCAGATCAGAATTTACATTCAGGAATGTGCAGATATAAAAAGTTAAGGCCTCCAAAAGAGGAAATTAGGGGTGCAGGCATGTGTAGTCAGTGTTATACCGTTGTATGCGATATAAGTGTTTTTAAAATACAGATAAATGAGGCAAAGACACACACTTAAATCCTTAAATTAATATATTGAAGATGGGGTTACAGTTTCATACACAGGCAGTGTGTGTCTCTGTATTGACATTGGATGAACATCTCACCTTGGGCGGGCGGGTCAGAAAGCGGAAGTGTGTCTCCCTGGTGATAGTTCATGTCAGAAACAGGAAGTGCTCATCAAACTGGACATGTTGCCAGAATCGACTCATCCATCCAGTGTGTGTGTGAGTGTCAGTGTTGCTCAGTATCATGTGATACTGACCCATTAGTTAAAGTCTTTTTCCTCACAATTGATTGGCTAAAGTTTGACTGACAGGTCATCTATCCTCTCTGTCTCATCTGATGTCCTGAATGTGAAGCAGGACTTTTAATATCAAATCTGTCGAGTTCTGTCACACTTTTTGAATGTTTATTTATAACTTACTTATCTCCAATTTTCACTGCAGTTTTATACTATACTACTCCATCAAATTATGGAGGCCTGTTAGTCATTTTTAAAGTTAACATTAATGTGTTGCTTTAGAAAGTTTAAAATTGTTTTCTTCAGGCATTTTAACAATTTATTCATGATTCAAAGTGTATAATTTCTCACTTGTGACATATATGGCTCCCTAAAATAATAATCGCTAACACATTCAATTATTCAGTTATCATGATACATCTGAGCATTTTTCATGCCAGACCTGAATAAATGGTGGTGGAGCTTTAATAAATGTGGTGCAAAGACAAATGACAGAGTAACTTTACTGATTAATTGCAAGTCTTGTTTGTCTTTTCCTTGTCCTTGGCTGCTTTGTCTGAGCTGTCACACCAGCTATTTGCACCAAACAAAAACAAAAAAAGACATTCGTCACATAAACAGATCATTTAAAGAGCATTTGTTGAGCAGCTTTTCATTACAAGTTGTTATTCATTCGACAGTGTTACTAAATCTATCATTTCTTTGACTCTCTCCTGTGTTTGACTCCCCGGCTTTCTTCCCCTGTCTGTCTACTTCACTCTGTCAGACCTCTTTCCCCCGGTATGGCGGCCTGGGATCTGTCAGTCACAGTGGAGGACCTGGGGTCTGACGCGCCACCTGTCACCGTCAGCGTGGCCTCTGACCTCCACGTTGGAGGGGTCATCCTGAAGCTGGTGGAAAAGACACGTGGGTCACTCTCTGTCTGTCTATCGCAGTCTCTCTATCAGTCACAGCACACAGACTAAAAACAGTCACATAATTTTCATGGACACACAAGAATTCACATATAGTGTAAAGGTAACAGTTTCACAGTAACGCATGTGACAATACTTTTCACAGATACATTTAAAAATGCTTACTTACATATCTTTTATTTCAAATTGCTAGTAGGCCTGTTTTTTTCTAACTCCCACTGTAACTGCTGGTCAAATTATTTCATTATATGGTAATTCAGAGGCCACTTTCCAGTTCCAGAAAAAAGTTCGATGTATAACCCTGTTGTCTCTGATCATCGTCCATTAAATGGAGGAGAAACAGAAAGATTGGCCCTGACATGATTAGAACACGCAGCTACAGAGTTTGTTTCAAACTGCTCAATGGAGCAGAGGTTCTGCAATGTTTCTCTATAGAGTGTTTCAGGAAGAAGTCCATGTCACAACCCTATCCTCTCTACCCATCCACTGTGAAACAGAGCTAGAGAAATAGAAATATTGACCCTGACGTGATTTGAACACGCAACCTTCTGATCTGGAGTCAGATGCGCTACCGTTGCGCCACAGAGTCTGTTGTAAGGTGGTCTTTATCAGCACACCAAACACTGGTGGTGTTAAATTGACTAAAGCAAATAAAACAGTTGGGTTAGAGTTAAATATACGATCATTTCAGTGTCAGTGACCCTGACACGGCTTGTATATATTGTTTTCTGATTTGAAATCAAATGTGTTAAGGTCGTGCCAGTGAGTCTGAAAACCGTCTTAGTTTGGAAGCTACTTTCATGTCCCTTAGGTAAAAACAGTCTGTTGTTTTAAACAGTCATTATTTCTGTATGTTTAACTGCTAGTCCAATCATTTCATTGTTCCATTATTCAGAGGCCATTTTCCTGTTCTCGTGGTGAGAAAACCTCCAGACTCTGATGAGAGTAACCACCCTATCCAGAGTCTGATATACAGCAATATCCACTCTGATCATTCTCTATTAAAGGAGAAGGAGAAACAGAAATAGTGACCCTGACGTGATTTGAACACGCAGCCTTCCAATCGGGAGTCAGACACACTCCCATTGCGCCACAGAGTCTATTTTAAGCTGCTCTTTATCAGCTAACACACCAAACACTGGTGGTGTTACATTGACTAAAGCAAATAATGTTTTCTGGAGGTGCTTTCCAACAACTCCATATCCACACAGATTCTGTATTTAACAAGTGTAGAACAGTGGCGAGCAGGGGGTGGGGGTGGCCTCGATGCCCCAAATCTTTTAGGTTATTAAAATACCTTCAACTTTGTGTCACTTACCCTCAGTTTCTCTGATTGGACTTGAAATGCAGTGGAGCAAATATGCTATTGTTTCTCTATAGAGTGCCCCAGGAATGTGCCTTAAGTCACAACCCTTTCTAACCATCTATTCTGAAACAGAGGTGGAGAAACAGAAATATTGACCCTGACATGATTTGAACACAGAACCTTCTGATCTGGAGTCAGACGCACTACCGTTGCGCCACAGAGTCTGTTTTAAGCTGCCCTTTATCAGCTAACACACCAAACACTGATGGAGATAAACTTAAAAAAGCAAATATTGTGGAGGTGCTTTCCAACAACTCAACATCCACACAGATTCTGTATTTAATAAGTGTTGGACAGTGGCAAAGCAGTGGTGGGGGTGGCCTCGATGACCCAAATCTTTTAGGTTATTAAAATACCTTCAACTTTGTGTCACTTACTCTCAGTTTCTCTGACTAGACAATCAATGGAGCAAATGATGTGTTATGTCTCTATATCATTCCCCAGGAATGTGCCTAAGTCACAACCGTATCCTTTCTGACCATCCATTATGAAACTGAGGTAGTGAAACAGAAACATTGACCCTGACGTGATTTGAACACGCAGCCTTCTGATCTGGAGTCAGACGTGCTACCGTTGCGCCACAGAGTCTGTTTTAAACTGCTGTTTATCAGCTAACACACCAAACACTGACAGAGTTAAACTGAATAAAGCAAATATTCTGGAAGTGCTTTCCAACAACACAACATCCACACAGATTCTGTATTTAATAAGTGTTGGACAGTGGCGGCCTCAGTGCCCTAAATCTTTTAGGTTATTTAAGCACCTTCAGCTTTGTGTCACTTACCCTCAGTTTCTCTGATTGGACTTGAAATGCAGTGGAGCAAATATGCTATTGTTTCTCTATAGAGTGCCCCAGGAATGTGCCTAAGTCACAACCCTATCCTTTCTGACCATCCACTATGAAACTGAGGAAGCAAAACAGAAATGTTGACCCTGACGTGATTTGAACACGCAGCCTTCTGATCTGGAGTCAGACGCGCTACCGTTGCGCCACAGAGTCTGTTTTATGTTGCTGTTTATCAGCTAACACACTAAGCATTGGCGGTGTTAAACTGACTAAAGTAAATAATATATCCTGGAGGTGATTTCCAACAACTCCACATCCACATAGATTCTGTGTGTATTAAGTGTAAAACAGTGGCAGAGCAGATGTGGGGGTGGCCTCAATGCCCCACATCTTTTAGGTTATTAAAACGCCTTCCACTTTGTGTCATTTCCCCTCAGTTTCTCTGACCTGACAATCAATGGAGCAGGAGTTCTTTGTTGCTGCTATATAGACCGTTTCAAATTGGACAACATAAACATTCTAAATGGGTCCCTTTGTATTTCCTGTTTGAATGTATGTTAATGCAGAAGCTCACAGGAAGTAAACAGGGACCAAAGTTGTTGCCCTAGCAACAGAATAGCAATGAAACGGTGCATAGAGTGCCACAGGACCGAGTCCTAAGATGCAACCCCATTCTCTTTAACCATCCAGTTTGAAACAGAGGTAGAGAAACAGAAATATTGACCCTGACGTGATTTGAACACGCAGCCTTCTGATCTGGAGTCAGACGCGCTACCGTTGCGCCACAGAGTCTGTTTTAAGCTGTCCTTTATCAGCTAACACACCAAACACTGACAGAGATAAACTGAATAAAGCAAATATTCTGGAGGTGCTTTCCAACAACTCAACATCCACACAGATTCTGTATTTAATAAGTGTTGGACAGTGGCGGGGCAGGGGTGACCTCAATGCCCCAAATCTTTTAGGTTATTTAAACACCTTCAGCTTCGTGTCATTTCCCCTCACTTTCTCTGACTAGACAATCAATGGAGAAAATGTTCTGTTATTTCTCTATATCGTGCCCCAGGAATGTGCCTAAGTCACAACCCTATCCTTTCTGACCATCCACTATGAAACAGAGGTAGTGTAACAGAAATGTTGACCCTGACGTGATTTGAACACGCAGCCTTCTGATCTGGAGTCAGACGCGCTACCATTGCGCCACAGAGTCTGCTATAAGCTGTTTATCAGCTAAGAGACCAAGCATTGGTGGTGTTAAACTGACTAAAGTAAATAATATATCCTGGAGGTGATTTCCAACAACTCCACATCCACATAGATTCTGTGTGTAATAAGTATGAAACAGTGGCAGAGCAGATGTGGGGGTGGCCTCAATGCCCCACATCTTTTAGGTTATTAAAACGCCTTCCACTTTGTATCATTTCCCCTCAGTTTCTCTGACCTGACAATCTGTTGACAGAGTAGTTCTACACAACGTTAAACGTAACACATAACACACGATCAAGTTGTTCAATGCTGAGCGAATACCCGCACGCACGGGCTCACCTGTTTTATTGATTAGAGACAGCATACCTGTGGGCAGTTCCCTAATCAGGGTCACGTGACATGAAACGCCAAAATGAACAAAAAAAATCACAACATATCTTAAACAAACAAAATGAAATGAGAGCACATCAACACCCCCACTTGCTCACATTTTACAGAAATCATGTCAACACAAACTTCACAGGTTTTTTTTTTTGTTTTTTTTTTCAATGCTCACACAATAATCATAAGTTCAGAGTTCATTAGTTGTTCATAGTTCATGGTTCATTCACCAAACATAAAGGTCTCAAAGTTCATTAACTTCAGCTTACTAGCTGGTTTCGTTAGGATGTCTGCAACCATTTCATTAGTTGGACAGTACTCCATTGTCACATCATCAGTCTGTAAAGACGATCTCACAAAGTGGTATTTAATGTCCACATGCTTACATCTTTGCCTATGTACAGGGTTTTTGGCTAGAGCTATAGCGCCCTGGTTGTCCTCGTAGACTAAACACCTGTATACCTGTTCATCAAAATACTTCAGAAGCTGTTTTAAGTACAGGCATTCCTGCATGGTCGCAGCTAAAGCCATGTACTCAGCCTCACAAGTAGAGAGTGCAACTGTAGGTTGTCTTTTAGTTTTCCATGAAACAAATGGCCCATTTTTGTTCAGGCTGATACAGTAACCTGTCGTGCTTTTTCGATCAATATCAGCGGCCCAGTTGGCATCACTATAAGCATGGATTATGTTTTCACCTTTGTGCTTTTTGAAACAAAGTTCTTTGTTTTGAGTACCTTTTAAGTATCTCAACACATGCTTTACCGTTGTCCATTGATCAGTAGTCGGTCTAGTGAAGTACTGAGATAGTTTACTCACTATAAAACTCAGGTCTGGCTTTGTACAGGTTGCTAGGTATATTAAGCTCCCAACTGCCTCTCTGTATTTCTTCACATCATCCATTAATTCAGCATCATCGCTGTAGTCAAGTTTCTGTTCACAAGGGGTAGCTCTGGCCTTACAGTTTGACATGTCAAATCTCTTCAGTAACTTCTGTACATATTTGCATTGTGACATCTTAACACAATCTGCAGACTGTTCAAAGTCAATACCCAGGAAATGTGTTAGTTTACCTAGGTCTTTCATTCTGAACTTGGATTTCAACATTTCTTTAACACGTTGTAAGACATCGTCATCATTGGCAGCAATAATCAAATCATCGACCCATATGATCATGTGCACTTTTTCTTGTTCAGTAATTTTGCTATAAACACAATGGTCAGCCGGGTTCTGTACGAACTGCATCTCACACAAATAATCATGCAACATCTTATTCCAGTTGCGTCCTGACTGTTTTAGACCGTACAGGGATTTTTCTAGTTTGCACACTAGTTTGTCACCTTCTTTTGATGCAACTTCATAACCTTCAGGTTGTTCAATGTAGATTTCACACTCGATTGGTGCATGAAGATAAGCAGTTTTTACATCCATCTGGTGGACAACTAGATTCTCTTGTGCTGCTTTCTGTGCTAATACCCGGATACTGGTCATATTAGCTGTAGGGGAGAAAGTCTCATCGTAGTTTACACCTTTCTTTTGGCTAAACCCTTTGGCTACGTATCGGGCTTTGTATTTGTCTGATCCATCAGTGTTCTTTTTCATTGCATAAACCCATTTACCCCCCACTACATCTTTGCCCTTGGGAAGAGTGGTCAAGGTAAAAGTTACATTGTCTTGTAGTGACTGCATTTCTTCATCCATAGCATCAACCCATTGTTTCCCATTGACTGAGGTGATTGCTTCTGTGTATGTTTGAGGAACATTACACAGGAGTCTGTAACAGTAGTCAATATTGGTAATATCCTCCTCAAAACCACATGCATGATCACCATAATAGTCAGGCTTTCTTCTCTCCCTGTCAGGATAACGTTTCTCAGCAGGTTTGTATTTTTCCTGTCTACCTACTTCATTTTCTGACTTCACTGTTTGAGCATTTTGCTCGTCTTTCACATCTGCCTCATTGTTTGTGAACACTTCCTGGCTCCCTATCACTTGTGGGTTAGCTAGTGGGATTGTCACAGATTTTCTCTCATTTTGAATGTCAAAATCATCTTCTGCATCCAGTACCTCCTCCTTCTTTTTAACTACAAACTCTACAAGTCTGTGTTTTTGTACTTTTCTGGTGCTGGGATAGTACACCATGTAGGCAGGACTATTTTTATCATATCCAATGAAGATGCCCCTTTCGCATTTAGAGTCCAACTTTCCTTTTTGTTGTCTGTAAGCGTAACACACTTGTCCAAATTTCTGCATTCTGGCAATGTTTGGCTGCCTGCCCGTTAACATGTAGTAAGGTGTCTGTTTTGTGCGATTATTAAAGCACCTATTCCTCACCACAGCAGCTGTCTGGACAGCATAGGTCCACAGCATCTTTGGCAGCTCGCTCTCTATTAGCATACATCTGGCCATCTCAAACAGGGTTCTCCAATTGCGTTCTGCTGTACCATTTTGGTGTGGAGAATATGGGGCGGAAGTCTCATGCCTAATACCCATCCTGCACATTAATGCCTGGTACTCTTTGCATGTGTACTCTGTGCCATTGTCAGATCGCATACATTTTATTTTGCCATAGGGCGCCACATCAGCAATGAATTTTTCTGTAGCTTGTACAGTGTCACTTTTGTGTTTCAAAAAGTAAACGAAAACCGCACTAGAGTAATCATCTGTGAAAGAAAGCGCATATTTATGACCATCTTTAGACACTGGATCTATAGGACCAGCTAGGTCAGTGTGTACCATGTCCAGAGGTGCTTTAGCCCTCACATCTGGCCCTCTGTTCCTAGTTTGGACAAACTTCCCCTGAGTGCATACTTCACACTGTGAAACAGGTTTGTTACCTTCATTCTTAATTTCCATTCCATCTACAACATTTTTCAGTTTCATTATATCTGCATAATTGCAATATCCTAAGATTTCATGCCAGCTCTGCAAATCGAGGCTTTTCTTACACTGGTCATTAGTCTTACACATGTTTTCTGATGTGTGCAGATAATAAAGCTTGTTGTGTACGTGTATGGGAAATTTGGTACCGTCTCTGTGCAGCAGCACATTTTTCTTCTCACTGAAGGTCACAGTGGCTCCGCTGGAAGTGGCAGCTTTCACAGAAAAGATATCCTGTGGGTACGTTGGGATGTACAGGGCACCCCTCAGCGTTGTTCGGAAGCTCCTGCCCCCGCTGTCGATGAGCCACACCTCCGCGTCACCTCTGCGCTTGGCCACTCCTTTGCACCTGGAGCCGTCTGCCAGCTCCACGCAGTGCGTCCCGGCTTGGAAACTGCTGTCAAACTTCTTGAACTTTGCGATGTCAGTGATTATGTGAGACGTCGCACCTGCATCCACCATCAGGCCCTTCCTCTTGACATCCAGCGCTGGTTCCTCAGAGTCGCATATCTGAAATGCATACTCCTTTCCCCCAGTCTCGTCGGCTGCTTTACGCGCGTCATCCCGCTGCTTGTTCCGTCTGCAGCTTGCACTGTTGTGTGTGTTGCTTTTGCAGTGATGGCACCATCGCCTGCGTGAACAGGATCTGGCTATGTGTCCACTTGCACCACACTTGTAACACACAATGTCCGTATAACTGCTGTCCTTTGCTCCGGCGGGCGCGCGCTTTGTGCCACACTGTGTTCTTGCCTTCATGACATTGTCCTCAGACACAGTTGCGCGCATGTTTTCAACATCCTCATAACTTCGGAGCTTTGTCTTAAACTCAGCAAAAGTCATTTTGGCTTCAGCCTCGCTCTGGGTTACATGTATGGCAAAAGGTTTAAATGTCTCTGGTAACCCTTTCAGCACCATTGCTATTAAAAGTCCATCACTGAGCGCTTCACCTGCGTTTCTCAGGGCTGTAATCGCAGTCTCTGCTCTGATTACATACTCAGTGACATCCTCGGTGGGCGACTTTTGCAGTGAGGTCAACTCTGTGTACAAGTTAATTATTCTGGGCTTTCCTTTTCCAGCATAGTACTCACGGAGAATCTTCAGCGCACCGCGTCCATCATCTGCGGCTTCACGCATCACCAGTGACAGGCTTTTGTCATCCAAAAACTGAATGAGCTCCGCGTAGGCCTCGGCGTTTTTCCCATCCTCTTCATCGTCTGCATCGTCGGGCTCGTTTAGGATTGTGTCTTTTAATCCTTGAAGACATATATGGCCCAAAAACTTGGTTTCCCATATCTCGTAATTCTTCTCGTCACCATCAAAAACGAGCCTCGCCCAGCGGCTACTTGTTGTCTCCCTTTCCTTTCTGCTCATACTTTCAGCTCTCAGGTGCACGCAGTTGCGACTTTCACCTGGCAGGTCACTCAAACTTTGCGTTATGGGATTATCCTGGGCCCATAACCTGTTGACAGAGTAGTTCTACACAACGTTAAACGTGGCACATAACACACGATCAAGTTGTTCAATGCTGAGCGACTACCCGCACGCACGGGCTCACCTGTTTTATTGATTAGAGACAGCATACCTGTGGGCAGTTCCCTAATCAGGGTCACGTGACATGAAACGCCAAAATGAACAAAAAAATCACAACATATCTTAAACAAACAAAATGAAATGAGAGCACATCAACACAATCAATGTCGCAAAAGTTCTTCGTTGCTGCTATATAGACCGTTTCAAATTGGACAACATAAACATTCTAAATGGGTCCCTTTGTATTTCCTGTTTGAATGTATGTTAATGCAGAAGCTCACAGGAAGTAAACAGGGACCAAAGTTGTTGCCCTAGCAACAGAATAGCAATGAAACGGTCCATAGAGTGCCACAGGACCGAGTCCTAAGATGCAACCCCATTCTCTTTAACCATCCAGTTTGAAACAGAGGTAGAGAAACAGAAATATTGACCCTGACGTGATTTGAACACGCAGCCTTCTGATCTGGAGTCAGACGCGCTACCGTTGCGCCACAGAGTCTGTTTTAAGCTGTCCTTTATCAGCTAACACACCAAACACTGACAGAGATAAACTGAATAAAGCAAATATTCTGGAGGTGCTTTCCAACAACTCAACATCCACACAGATTCTGTATTTAATAAGTGTTGGACAGTGGCGGGGCAGGGGTGACCTCAATGCCCCAAATCTTTTAGGTTATTTAAACACCTTCAGCTTCGTGTCATTTCCCCTCACTTTCTCTGACTAGACAATCAATGGAGAAAATGTTCTGTTATTTCTCTATATCGTGCCCCAGGAATGTGCCTAAGTCACAACCCTATCCTTTCTGACCATCCACTATGAAACAGAGGTAGTGTAACAGAAATGTTGACCCTGACGTGATTTGAACACGCAGCCTTCTGATCTGGAGTCAGACGCGCTACCATTGCGCCACAGAGTCTGCTATAAACTGTTTATCAGCTAAGAGACCAAGCATTGGTGGTGTTAAACTGACTAAAGTAAATAATATATCCTGGAGGTGATTTCCAACAACTCCACATCCACATAGATTCTGTGTGTAATAAGTATGAAACAGTGGCAGAGCAGATGTGGGGGTGGCCTCAATGCCCCACGTCTTTTAGGTTATTAAAACGCCTTCCACTTTGTATCATTTCCCCTCAGTTTCTCTGACCTGACAATCAATGTCGCAAAAGTTCTTCATTGCTGCTATATAGAGTGCAACAGGACAGAGTCCTAAGATGTAACCTTATCCTCTTTAACCATTCAGTTTGAAACAGAACTAGAGAGAGAGCGAAATATTGACCCTGATGTGATTTGAACACGCAACCTTCTGATCTGGAGTCAGACGCGCTACCGTTGCGCCACAGAATCTGTTCTAAACTGCTGTTTATCAGCTAACACACCAAACACTGACAGAGTTAAACTGAATAAAGCAAATATTTTGGAAGTGCTTTCCAACAACTCAACATCCACACAGATTCTGTATTTAATAAGTGTTGGACAGTGGCGGCCTCAATGCCCTAAATCTTTTAGGTTATTTAAGCACCTTCAGCTTTGTGTCACTTATCCTCAGTTTCTCTGATTGGACTTGAAATGCAGTGGAGCAAATATGCTATTGTTTCTCTATAGAGTGCCCCAGGAATGTGCCTAAGTCACAACCCTATCCTTTCTGACCATCCACTATGAAACTGAGGTAGTGAAACAGAAATGTTGACCCTGACGTGATTTGAACACGCAGCCTTCTGATCTGGAGTCAGACGCGCTACCGTTGCGCCACAGAGTCTGTTTTATGTTGCTGTTTATCAGCTAACACACTAAGCATTGGCGGTGTTAAACTGACTAAAGCAAATAATATATCCTGGAGGTGATTTCCAACAACTCCACATCCACATAGATTCTGTGTGTACTAAGTGTAAAACAGTGGCAGAGCAGATGTGGGGGTGGCCTCAATGCCCCACATCTTTTAGGTTATTAAAACGCCTTCCACTTTGTGTCATTTCCCCTCAGTTTCTCTGACCTGACAATCAATGGAGCAGGAGTTCTTTGTTGCTGCTATATAGACCGTTTCAAATTGGACAACATAAACATTCTAAATGGGTCCCTTTGTATTTCCTGTTTGAATGTATGTTAATGCAGAAGCTCACAGGAAGTAAACAGGGACCAAAGTTGTTGCCCTAGCAACAGAATAGCAATGAAACGGTGCATAGAGTGCCACAGGACCGAGTCCTAAGATGCAACCCCATTCTCTTTAACCATCCAGTTTGAAACAGAGGTAGAGAAACAGAAATATTGACCCTGACGTGATTTGAACACGCAGCCTTCTGATCTGGAGTCAGACGCGCTACCGTTGCGCCACAGAGTCTGTTTTAAGCTGTCTTTTATCAGCTAACACACCAAACACTGACAGAGATAAACTGAATAAAGCAAATATTCTGGAGGTGCTTTCCAACAACTCAACATCCACACAGATTCTGTGTGTAATAAGTATGAAACAGTGGCAGAGCAGATGTGGGGGTGGCCTCAATGCCCCACATCTTTTAGGTTATTAAAACACCTTCCACTTTGTATCATTTCCCCTCAGTTTCTCTGACCTGACAATCAATGTCGCATAAGTTCTTCGTTGCTGTTATATAGAGTGCAACAGGACAGAGTCCTAAGATGCAACCCTATCCTCTCTAACCGTCCAGTTTGAAACAGAACTAGAGAGAGAGAAATACTGACCCTGACGTGATTTGAACACGCAACCCTCTGATCTGGAGTCAGATGCGCTACCGTTGCGCCACAGAGTCTGATTCTTCCTTGCCAACAATTCAACATATAACCCTTCATGTATTTCCTCATGTATTTGGGTTAGAGTTAAATATACGATCATTTCAGTGTCAGTGACCCTGACACGGCTTGTATATATTGCTTTCTGATTTGAAATCAAATGTGTTAAGGTCGTGCCAGTGAGTCTGAAAACCATCTTAGTTTGGAAGCTACTTTCATGTCCCTTAGGTAAAAACAGTCTGTTGTTTTAAACAGTCATTATATCTGTATGTTTAACTGCTAGTCCAATCATTTCATTGTTCCATTATTCAGAGGCCATTTTCCTGTTCTCGTGGTGAGAAAACCTCCAGACTCTGATGAGAGTAACCACCCTATCCAGAGTCTGATATACAGCAATATCCACTCTGATCATTCTCTATTAAAGGAGAAGGAGAAACAGAAATAGTGACCCTGATGTGATTTGAACATGCAGCCTTCTGATTTGGAGTCAGACGTGTTACTGTTGCACCACAGAGTCTTTTTTAAGCTACTCTTTATCAGCTAACACACCAAATACTGGTGGTGTTAAACTGACTAAAGTAAATAATATATCCTGGAGGTTCTTTCCAACAACTCCACATCCACACAGATTCTGTATTGAAGGGTTGAATAGTGGCAGAGCAGGGTTTGGGGTTGGCCTCAACACCCCAGATCTTTTAGGTTTTTAAAATACCTTCAACTTTGTGTCATTTCCCCTCAGTTTCTCTGACTAGACTGGAAAATCAATGGAGCAAAAGTTTGATTGTTTCTCTATAGAGTGCCCCAGGAATGAGTCCTAAAACATGCAAATCAGTTGGCATTTTCACATGTCTGCTTCCCACTTCCTGAAGTCGATCGTTTTACATGTCTGCTTCCCACCATCAATCCTCCGCCAAACCTCTGGTGGGATAGTGAACACAAGAAAATCACTACTAGAGGTAACTCTGACCCTGACATGATTTGAACACGCAACCTTCAGATCTGGAGTCAGATGCTCTACTGCTGCGCCACAGAGCGTGATTACCGGAGTTAAAACATACATTTTGGATGGGAAAGACTATAAATGATTATATATTCATATCTAGCTCAGAAGCCACTTTCGAGTTTTTAAGGTTAAAGGTGAACTTTGACAGAAAATGACTATTACTAAGAAGAAAACTTCCGACATCAAGCCTTGAAAACTGATGTTAATAACTGTTAATTGTGTTTCAGTTTGCAGTAACATCTGTTTGTGTCTGTCCTCTGCAGAAATACAGCGTGATTGGTCGGACTATGCACTGTGGTGGGAGCAGAAGCAGCGGTGGCTGCTGCGAACAGCCTGGACTCTGGAGAAATTTGGCATCCATGCTGACGCCCGGCTGCACTTCATGCCTCAACACAAGCCCCTAAAGCTGGGCCTGCCCAACGGCGTCACCCTGAGGCTCCGAGCCTGCTTCTCCAGCCCTGTCTTCCAGACAGTGATGGGCATCTGCAGAATGCTCAGTGAGTCTCAGCCTTTTTTATTTATTTATCCCTGCCCTCTTTTATTATTTCAGAAGCCTGTTTGTTTATTTCATTCCATCCTTCCTTCCTGCTTCTGTTTGTGTTAACTATTTTTCTTTATTTCCTTTCCTTCCCTTTTCTTTACTTCTTTCCTCCATTCTTTCCTCCCATCTGTCTTTTTTTTACCAGCTAAGCTGATGACCAGCTTAGAGTGTGTTTTGAGCTCTGCCATTGTGCCACAGAGTCTCAGTGATGCTGCCAACAAATCAACTGATCAGCTAACAAACCAAACACTAGCGCAAGAGGGTGAATTGATAAAGAATGCATCTTTTTTTTTCTTTTTGTCAGTTAAATAAATTAACTCTACAGTGAATCAAAGGTCATGTCATATAACAGTTGGGTTAGAGTTAATAGATGAACATTACAGAGTCAGTTTGAGGCACTTGGAACATGTCACCTTCCGATCTAGAGTCAAATGCATTACTATCACGCATCACGCAGTCTGAAAAATTTTGTGGTTCGGAAGCTTCAGAGTCATTATTTCTGTCTGTTTAATTGCTAGTCCAATCATTTAATTGTCCCATTATTCAGCGGCCATTTTCCAGTTCTTGGGATAAGAAAACGTCCAAACCAAAAAGTCACAAACCCATCCAGAGTCTGATGTACAGGCCTGTCCTCTCTGATCATCCTCCATTAAATGGAAAGACAGAAATATTGACCCTGATGTGATTTGAACAGAGAGCCTTCTAATCTAGAGTCAGATGCACTACCGTTTATACTGGCATCTGTCAGCTAACACAGCAAACACTGGTGGTGTTACATTGACTAAAGCAAATATTCTTGAGGTGCTTTCCAACAACTCCACATCCACATTCTGTGTGTAATAAGTGTAAAAAAAAGTGGCAGAGCAGAGGCGGGGGTGGCCTCAAAGCCCCAAATCTTTTAGGTTATTAAAATACTTTCAACTTTGTGTCACTTACCCTCAGTTTCTCTGACTAGACAATCAATGGAGAAGAAGTTCTGCATTGTTTCTCTATATAGTGCCACAGACATGAGTCCTAAGCAACATCCCTATTCTCTCTAACCATCCACTATGAAACAGTGCTAGAGAGACAGAAATATTGACTCTGACGTGATTTGAACACGCAACCTTCTGATCTGGAGTCAGACGCGCTACCGTTGCGCCACAGAGTCTGCTAAAAGGTGGTCTTTATCAGCTAACAGACCAAACACTGGCGGTGTTAAACTGACTAAAGGAAATAATATATTCTGGAGGTGCTTTCCAATAGCTCCACATCCACACAGATTATGTATTTATTAAGAGTAAGAAAGTGGTGGAGGGAGGGTGGGGGGCAGCCTTGATGCCTCAGATCTTTGAGGTTATTAAAAACCCTTCAACTTTGTGTCACTTACCCTCAGTATCTCTGATTGGACAATCAATGGAGAAGAAGTTCTGCATTGTTTCTCTATATAGTGCCACAGGACAGAGTCCTAAGCAACAACCCTATTCTCTCTAACCATTCACTCTGAAACAGTGCTAGAGAGACAGAAATATTGACCCTGACGTGATTTGAACACGCAACCTTCTGATCTGGAGTCAGACGCGCTACCGTTGCGCCACAGAGTCTGTTTAAAGCAGCTCTTTATCAGCTAACACACCAAACACTGGTGGTGTTACACTGACTAAAGCAAATATTCTGGAGGTGCTTTCCAACAACTCCACATCCACACAGATTCTGTATTTAATAAGTGTTGGACAGTGGCGGGGCAGGGGTGACCTCAATGCCCCGAATCTTTTAGGTTCTTTAAAGACCTTCAACTTTGGGTCATTTCCCCTCACTTTCTCTGACTAGACAATCAATGGAGCAGAAATTCTTTATTGTTTCTCTATATAGTGCCACAGGAATGAGTCCTGGGGTCCATTTCAGAAAGGAGGTTCAACAAACTCTGAGCCTAACCCTGAACTCTGAGTTGAGTAACTCTGAGATGGGAAATTCTGGATTACGGGTTTCAGAACAGGTGATTTCAACCAGTTCAATCAACACAGAGTTTGTTCCCTCTGAGTTAAGCTCGTGCACCACGACTTTAAAAAGCTGTCATCAATGGAGCCCCGATACCACGATTCACCATGGCAACAAGCTACAAGAAAAGGTCTGCATTTTTTTACTCCTCTGGAGTTGGATATTTTAATGCGCTCATACAGCGAATTTGAAGCTGTTTTCAGGAAGAAGAGTAACACGGTTGCAGCAGCGAAGGAACGAGAGTCGGCGTGGGAGAAAATTACTGCTCGAGTCAATGCGTAGCCTAAGTTTAAATTTATTTTATAATTATATAATCACAATAATGTTTTTCTACAGATGCAAACAGGTGGAATGGTGTTAAAGCTAAAATTTAGTTCACTTAGATGCAATCCCACCTAATTATCTTTCAAGTGAAAATGGTCTAAAAACAAGTTACTTTTAGGTGTGATTTGTTTTGACTAGAAATGAGACATTTTGACTAGAAATAAGACAAATATTCTTGGTATAATTTTGAGTTTTTGCAGTGTGATGCAGTCTGACATTTTGAGACAGTCAATCTACCTGCACATTAACGCTGTGAATGGACTTCATATTTACATAGTCTCCTTCATTTTGTGAAGGAGCAATGATGGGAATGTGGGTTCCATCAATGCACCCTATCACACCGGGAAATCCTAAAAGAAATTAAAATGACTAATCCCAGTCTGAGGTTGCAGCACCATGTCATTAACTGAATATGATTTATAATCATAAATTTTAACTGATTTCTACATCATTCACCTGCAATCCTGTGGAACTCCTCCTTGATGACCCTCACAGGTGTATGTCCAGGGAACACAACAAAAGAGTTTAATAGACATTTCAGAGCTAGGGACACTTTTCTCACGGCTCTGCAGACAGTGACCTTACTGATATTTTCTGCATCTCCGATATTATACAGAAAACTCCCGTTTTCAAAAAAACGAAGAGCAACACAAAGAATCTGGTTAGATGAAAGTGCACGTCCACGGTTGGTGACGTTGGTTATGTCACGACGGATGAGGTTATGGATATAAATGATGGACTGTGATGTGACACGGTACCGTTCAAAAAGAAAATGTTCTGGAAATGATAATACGTCAATTCTGGGCCTGTGAATAATCTCCCAACGAATGCGTAACTCCCTCCTCAGTAATACTGCCTCTTCGTCCACAGGGTCCTCCAAGAACGGACATGCCATGGTCGAAAAAAGTAGATTTAGAACTAGAGCACACTTTAGGATCCAACTTTACCTTGAGGACAGATGATCAAACTCGCTGAAACCCGCGCGACACTAAACGAATAAATGAATCAATCACACTGCGTGTGTGGCATAAGAGGGAGGAGACAGCAGTTATAAACTTGAGGTTCATTGAAGAAAACCTACTCCCGACCAGGTTTGACTCTGTGAACCTAACCTGGTTCATGGGACGTAATTGACACCGAGTTTCAGTTACCTCTCTTTCTGAAACGGGTTGGAGTTACTCCGCTTTCTCTGGTTTAAGTTACCTCCCTCTCTGAAACGGAAAACCCAGAGTTTCCCTCATTTCAGGGTTAACACACTCAGAGTTTTCACTAAGCCTGCTTTGTGAAACGGACCCCTGAGCAACAACCCTATCCTCTCTAACCATCCACAATGAAACAGAGCTAGAGAAACAGAAACAGTGACCCTGACGTGATTTGAACACGCAGCCGTCTGATCTGGAGTCAGACGCGCGACCGTTGCGCCACAGAGTCCGTTTTGAAGCTGCCCTTTATCAGCTAACACACCAAACACTGATGGAGATAAACTGAATAAAGCAAATTCTGGAAGTGCTTTCCAACAAATCCACATCCACACAGATTCTTCATTTAATATGTATTTGACAGTGGCAGAGCAGGGGGTGGGGCATGGCCTCGATGCCCCAGATCTTTTAGGTTATTAAACTACCTTCAACTTTGTGTCACTTACCCTCAGTTTCTCTGACTAGACAATCAATGGAGCAATATGTCTGATATGTCTCTATATCGTGCCCCAGGAATGTGCACAAGTCACAACTGTATCCTTTTTGACTATCCACTATGAAACAGAGGTAGAGAAACAGAAACATTGACCCTGACGTGATTTGAACACGCAACCTTCTGATCTGGAGTCAGACGCGCTACCGTTGCGCCACAGAGTCTGCTATAAGGTGGTCTTTATCAGCTAACAGACCAAACACTGGCGGTGTTAAATTCACTAAAGCAAATATTCTGCTTTCCAACAACTCCACATTGATTCTGTATTTAGGTGTAGAACAGTGGCAGAGCAGGGGTGAGGGGCAGGTGGCCTTGATGCCTTTTAGGCTATTAAAACACCTTCAACTTTGTGTCATTTCCCCTCAATTTCTCTGACTAGACTCTCTATAGAGTACCCCAGGAATGCATCTTAAGTCACAACCCTATCTTCTCTAACATCCACTATGAAGAGAGACAAAAACAGTGATCCTGACATGCTTTGAACACACAACCTTCTGATCTGGAGTCAGACTCACTACCATTGCGCCACAGAGTCTGAGTTTTCTTGGCCAACAATTGAACATATCACCCTTCATGTATTTCCTCATCCAAACTTCAGCCTGGGCAGACATGTACTCCTCCAGAGTTAAAAATATTAAAAGGAAATTACAGTCACATTCAGCCTGAGGTGATTTGAGCGTGTAACCATCTGATCTGGAGGCAGACACGCTATCGTTGCATCACAGAGTAAAAAATATATTGCATGTCAGCTGATCAGCTGTCAAAACAAACACTATTGCGAGAGGGTGAGTTGATAAAGAATATAGCTACTTTTCTGTTTGTCAATTAAATTACCACTCAATAAATTAACTGTACAGTGACTCAAAGGTATTAAAACAGTGTGGTTACACCTCTCATGTTCTATCGGTCCATGAAGTTTATTCAACTTATGTTTTCTGCATAGCTTCTCCACCAACTTCGACCTGAGCAGGGGTTTTACTCCACCATCATTACTCATCCAGAGTTAAGCAATAATATGATCTGTAGTCAGATGTTCTACCATTGCACCACTGCGTCTGATGCACAGTTGTAAGAGGTTCACCATTCAATTCATATAAATGACACATTTGCCCTACAACACTTCTTAATGTATGCTGTACTGTTGTCAGTTGTTGTGTCTCAGCATGTACAGTTGGTCAGCGTGCCGTTCTCATATAGATCAGGCTTTGCCAACTCCACATATTCATTTCTGTCAGTATCATAGCTGAGACATGTTGAGTCTGTTTAATACAGCTAAATTCTTTTGCATCCACTTCCTCTCTGTTATCTACACAGATATTCGTCACCCCGAGGAGCTCTCGCTCCTTCGGCCCGTCGAGGAGAAAAAGAAGAAGAAAGATAAAAACGCGGCTGAGGAGATCTACGACCTGACCGAGGTGCCCCTCTCCTCGGGTACACTCATCACACTTCATTCACACTGCAGGCTTTGACATGCACATGTTTTATAGCTTGTGGCACATAGTAAAAATATTGAGGACATAGAGCAGATGCAGAAGACTTTAAAATCCTTTTAAAACCTGCCAAGATGACATACTTTATTTGCTGTAAACATTTTCACCAGTTTATTTCTCAGAAATAAAATTGGCTTCAAATTAATGCAATCCGTCATTTACTACTGACCATCAATACAGGAAATGCTTTAATGTCCTTGCTGTTATAAATGTTTTTTCAAGAGTCAGTTTTGCCTCTGAGAAATTATTTGGGATAAGGTCTGAGACCAGTATTCCGTAGAGGACTTATCACACACAGAGTATTTCATCTGGCTGTTTTCTGAAGCAGCTGCTGTGCATTGTAAAGCAGAAAAATGAGAGTCCTTTTCCTGACTTCCACAAAGTGAACTCCCTGGAAAATTTGAATGTAACCTTTCCAAACTTCCTTTACAGTATCTCGGCCCTGTCTGTATAACGGCATGCCGGCTCACTTTGCCGATTCACCTCAGATGGAGGCCATCTACAAGATGCTGTCAGTCACCCAGCCTCCGCCCGCCCCCGAGGTCATAGCTAAGCAGTACCGCCCAGCCAGCGTGGTGGACAAGGCCCACATCCACGGCAGGTACGCCTCACACTCATCAGTATGGTGAACCCTTTCTTTATGTCAGGACCAACAACAGTCTATAGATACACAACAACATCATCATCATCATGTTCTCCTGTGGTCTCCCACAGAGAAGCAACAAATTATACTTTCTGAGTAATTATAGTCTGAATCAGAGCTGTATTATCCAGCTGGCTCAGGTGCACACTGGTTAATTAAGAGTTCTCAGGAAAATGAGAGCTTTTGTAGATCAATTATCCAGGTGGCATGTTGTGTCAGGGGTGAGGGCTGTTGTCTCATAATAAGGAGAAACCTGATTTGATTTTTATTGCAGGCTGAGTGTTGTTGGTTGACAAATATGCTCCATTTGTCACCATTTACCAAGGCACGGTCTTGAAAATTGATGTTTGGGTATTCAACAAAAATTTGTGTTTTTACCAGACTATCTCACAGGTGTGTGTTTCTCCTGTCTTTCCATCCATCTTTCATGGTTTCCTTCCTTCTTTTCCTACTTTGTTGTGCCATGGGGTCAACAAACCAAGGGAGTGCATTGTGTCCTTCTTTTGCTTCCTTGAACATTCGTTTCATTTCTCTGTTGTATACTCCAACCTCAGTCAGCAGCCACTGCCTTCTTATATTTGATTTTCATGGGCAAAGCGAACAATTGACCCTGACGTGATTTGAACACGCAACCTTCTGATCTGGAGTCAGACGCGCTACCGTTGCGCCACAGAGTCTGTATTAAGTTGCCAACAAGTCAACTTATCAGCCAACAAGCCAAACACTAGTGCGAGGGGGTGAATTGATAAGAGAGTCAGATGCACTACCATTGTGCCACAGAGTCTGTCAACCTAATAGACAGTAAAAATAATGGACATAGCTACCATGATGTCACCCATTGGTTTGTGGACTCCCAGTTTGAAGCCTTGAGGTCAGATTTACACCACCTTGGTTTGCAGGAGCCAGAAGTGACCGTATTTGGATGACAGGCTGACGCTGTGGAGGAGCCAAGGGTGGATCCGACTAAGAAGGCGAGGACACTATCGGTGGACAGCCTGTTGCTGAAAGCATGACTAATGATTACTAATTTAAATTGATAGTCTTTTCTTCCATCAGTTTGATTGCTAGTTCAAAACCTCCACAGTTGATGAGAGCTACAACAACTATCCTGATTGACTTCTGTCTATTAACAGAGTTAGTGAAACAGAATTATTGACCCTGACGTGATTTGAACACGCAGCCTTCTGATCTGGAGTCAGACGCGCTACCGTTGCGCCACAGAGTCTCAGTGACACTGCACAGAAGTCAGCCGATCAGCTAACAACCCAAACACTCCTTTGAGGAGGGAAGTGATAGAGAATGTATCTCTTTTTCCTGTTTGTCAGTTAAATAAATTAACTGTAGGGTCACTTCTTACAACAACAGGGTTATACTTTTCTTTTCATTGGTCCATGATTTCAGCTGTCGCCATCTTGGTTTTTTGATGTCAGAGGTGACCATAGTCAGGTGACAGGTTGGCACTGTGGAGGAGTGAGGGGTCGATCTGACTGAGAAGCAGAGGACACTACCGGCAGACAGTTTGTCACTCAAAGTGGCCCGATAGTCATTATTTCTGACACAGACAGCCTGTTGCTCAAAGCAGCCAGAATTTTAAGCTGATAGTCATTACTACTGTCAGTTTAACTGGTAGACCAGCCATGTCATTGTTCAGTAACTCAGGGGTTATTTTCCAGATCTTAGAGGGAGAAAACCTCCACATTTGATGACAGCTACAACAACAACTGTCCTGGCTGAACACTGTCCATTAATTTCATTGTATGGTAATTCAGCAGTCACTTTTCAGTTCTTGAGATGAGATAATCTCTTTGATGTACAGTCCTGTCTTCCCTTCCCATCATTCATTAAGGAGAAGTCGCAGAAATATTGACCCTGACGTGATTTGAACACGCAGCCTTCTGATCTGGAGTCAGACGCGCTACCGTTGCGCCACAGAGTCTGTTTCAACTGGCATGTATCAGCTAACACACAAAACAGTGGCAAATAATATATTCTGAAGTTGCTTTCCAACAACTCCACATCCACACAGATTCTGTATTTAATAAGTGTAGAACAGTGGCAGAGCAGTGGTGGGGTGGAGTTTCTGTGACTAGACTGGAAAAGCAATGGAGAATACATATGTTGTCTTGTAACTCAGGGGTTATTTTCCAGGTCTTGGTGGGATGGGAAAACCTCCACATTTGATGAGAGCTACAACAACTGTCCTGATTGGCCACTGTCTATTAACAGAGTTAGTGAAACAGAAATATTGACCCTGACGTGATTTGAACACGCAGCCTTCTGATCTGGAGTCAGACGCGCTACCATTGCGCCACAGAGTCTGTTTCAAATGACAATTACCAGCTAACACACAAAACACTGGTGGTGTTAAAGTCATTAAAGCAAATAATGTTTTCTGGAGGTGCTTTCCAACAACTCCACATGCACGTAGATTCTGTATTTAACAAGTGTAGAACAGAGGCAGAGCAGCCTCGATGCCCCAGATCTTTTAGGTTATTGAAATACCTTCAACTTTGTGTCTCTTACCCTCAGTTTCTCTGATGCTATTGTTTCTCTATAGAGTGCTACAGGAATGTGCCAAAGTCACAATCCTCTCTAACCATCTACTCTGAAACAGAGGTGGAGAAACAGAAACATTGACCCTGACGTGATTTGCACACGCAGCCTTCTGATCTGGAGTCAGACGCACTACCGTTGCGCCACAGAGTCTGTTGAAAACTGCATTTTATCAGCCAACACACCAAAACCAGGCAGTGTTAAACTGACTAAAGCAAATTATATATTCTGGAGGTGCTTTCCAACAACTCCACATCCACACAGATTCTATTTTTCTCTATATAGTGCCCCAGGAATGCAGCTTAAGTTACAACCCTATCCTCCCTAACAATCCACTATGAAACAGTGCTAGAGAGACAGAAAAATTGACCCTGACATGAATTGAACATGCTTTCGGATCTGGAGTCAGACATGCTATCATTGCGCCACAGAGTTCATCAGCTAACACAGCAAACACTGGAAGTGTTAAGTTGAGCAAATAATATACTCTGGAGGTGCTTTCCAAAAACTCCACATCCACACCCCCACATATTCTGTATTTAATAATTGGCCGTTGAAGAAATGAGGCAAATGTTCTGTTATTAGTGCTCAAGTTACACCCATGTTCTGTGTAACAATGCACTATGAAACAGAGTTAGAGAAGCAGAAACATTGACCCTGACGTGATTTGAACACGCAACCTTCTGATCTGGAGTCAGACGCGCTACCGTTGCGCCACAGAGTCTGGTTCTTGGTGCCAACAAGTCAACTTATCAGCCAACAACACCAAACACTAGCGTGGGGGGGAGTGATTAAGAGTGTATCTCTTTTTCTGTTTGTCAATTAAATGAATAAAGCTACTGTATTCAAATGTGACTTCTTATAACAGGGGGGTTACACCTTCGTTATTTTTGGTCCATGAGGTGTCGTGGACTTATGTATTGTCACCATAGTTCTTCATCTGATCTTCCACCTGAGCTGTGATTACATGTTCTGCTGCTGAGTGTGTCAAACTTAAACGGTAACATGCTGTGTTAGTCCATCACAGTATCATTGACCCTGACGTGATTTGAACACGCAGCCTTCTGATCTGGAGTCAGATGCGCTACCGTTGCGCCACAGGGTCTATATCCTGCTGTCACCAATGAGTCAACTCATCAACCAACAAACCAATTGGGGAATTGAATTGATAAAGAGCTTTCTGATCTGGATTCAAATACGCTACTTTTGTCTTATAGAGTCTGTCAACCTAATAGACTGTAAGAATAATGGACATAGCTACTGTAACATCACCACTGGACTCCTGTTTTTCGGCATTTTGGCAATTGCTGTTTTGGCTTTTTTAGGAGCCAGTAGTGACCATATTTGGACAAGAGGCAGGCCCAAACCGGCTCACTTTAAGCCACTTTATAGTTCTTGAGGTGAGAAAACCTCTGGACTTTGATGAAAGACACAACCAAATTCTGACTGATGACTGTCTATTAACAGAGTTAGAGAAACAGAATTATTGACCCTGACGTGATTTGAACACGCAACCTTCTGATCTGGAGTCAGACGCGCTACCATTGCGCCACAGAGTCTGTGTGGCTCAAGTTGCAAGTCAGGTGTGTGATGGAAAATTATGGGTATCTAACAATTTATGGGCATCTGACCCTTCTTTCACCTATAGCATGTCCTGTAGCCAAGAACCAAGACGCCAGTGCAAGGGGGTTAGTTGGTAAAGAATATAAGTTCAAACCTGTTATATCTTTTACACTGACAAAGATAACAGAACAACTGTCCTATAATTGGATTAAAATTTGAGCTGTTTGAATGGTTTCAATCTTGAATCACTGTCATTTCAGCTGCAGTGAACACACTAAAATTTTTATCAGGATAATTTGCTTTCTCCAGTCTTCCAGTCTCTTCCTTTTCTTTCTCTCACTGTTCGTTTCTCAAGTTCAAATTTGCTTTAAGTTATACTATGCAGGAATTCTCAGCCACTGTTTATAAACAGCATTGCCAACAAGAAGTGAAAGCCAAACCCAGCTTTGTCCATTTTGCATTTCATCTGGCTATATTTTGGGGTTTTGGCACTGTGTCTGTATTTTCATAACTTCCTCTTGGATGTGTGCCTCTTACGATCTGGCACCTGGTCGCTACTTTTTAATAAATTCCTGGCCTCCCCTGTGCACTGTGACCAAACACAGGAAGGTCCTGAACACAGCAAAAGAAGAAAATAAGAAAATACAGGCAGAGGGCAGAATCTCTGCAGAGAAATACATCGCCACACACTTCTAGTGGGTCATAAGTGATGATTTATTTACTTTGTGATAGTCATTAACAGAAATGAGTTAAATGGAAATGATGTCTGCATACATACGTTTAAAGGTAGACTTTACACATAAATATGTATGTATCACTGTTGGCTGTTTGTTTTTTCATTTGTGATACTTACAACATGTATTATTCAGATTTAATCTCTTAGTGATTTATTCATTCATGCTGGAACGTTCAGACAGTTACAAAATGGTGCTCAGACATTGTGGTAGCTTCTCTGCTTGTGAGAGTTTGTGTTGGCCAGTCCTCAAAGTGATGGGGTGGGTTGGTAGGAGGTGGAAACATGGAGCTCTTAAGTGCACAGTATGGTACATATAAACGCATAAAAAATACTTCTTCTCTTCTCCTCTCAGGTGGTTGGATTCCTCCCGTTGTCTCATGCAGCAGGGCATCCAAGAAAATGACAAACTCTGGCTCCGCTTCAAATACTTTGCCTTCTATGATATAGAACCCAAGGTGTGTGTGTGTGTGTGTGTGTGTGTACATGCTGTTTTTATAGATACAGTATGTGTGTTTGGTATTGCGTTCCCTCTCTTGACTTTTTTCCCTCTGGCCGTGCAGTACGATGTTGTGCGTCTGACTCAGCTGTATGAGCAGGCACGCTGGGCCATCCTGCTGGAGGACATCGACTGCACCGAGGAGGAGATGATGCTGTTTGGAGCTCTACAGGTAGAAAACACTGCTGCTGACGGGAAAATGTGTCTGTCAACAAAGATGGAAACTCAAAAAAAACCTAAATGTTGAAAATACAGTATAGGGGTGTCCAGTAACTCAGTGGGTAGAGCAGGCACACCATGCATAAAGGCAGCATCCTTGCCGGAGCTCATAGCCCCCTGCTGCATGTTGTCCCCCATCTCTACTTCTTTCACACCTCAGTCTGTCCTGTCATTAAAGGCAAAAAGCCCTACAAAATAATCTTAAAAGAAAATACAAAAACTGTATTACAGAAAATCCCTTTTAAAACTGGGAAAGTTATAGATTTTTTTTCCAATATGAGATGAGTTAAACACAACAAGACAGCACTAACACACAAAATTCATTCTGTCATCATACTGGTTAATAGCACTATATGCTATTGAAGTGCAAAGCATTCATGATTTATGTAACTCTCTGTTGTTAAAATGTTGTTACTTTTGGTGAGCTCACAATTTGAGTTGTTTCCTCCTGTAACAATCAGTACATATTCAAAGTTTGTCACTCTCCTCTCTTAATTCAAACTCTTGTAGTACCACATCAGTAAGGTGTCTCAGTCAGAGCCCCAGATGCTGACTGCCAGTGCAGCCATGGACGACCTGGAGTCCGCCCTGCAGTCCCTGGAGGTCAAGATGGAGGGAGAGGGCAGCTCCGCCTCCGAGATGCTGGTCAGACATATTGGATGTTCTTGTCCGTCACTGAGCCGCTGTCAGGATTAGGGTGGAGTTGTCTCACCATAATCTTGTCAGAAAAGGCAGACTGAAAGGAGCAGTGTGTAGGATTTAATGGCATCTAGTGGCCTTTACTTTAACATAAAAACGTGAAAGGCCCCATCTAGAGCCAGTGTTTCGTGTTGTCCATTCTGAGCTACTGCAGTACCATGGTGGTGCGACATGGTGGACTCCGTGGAAGAGGATCCACACCATATGTAGACATGAAGGGCTCATTTTAAGCTAATGATTCTTAGTTTCAGGTGATTATATCTAAAGAAACATAATTCTGAATATTATTTTCCATTATTGTCAATAGATCACACAAAATCCTACGCACTGCACCTTTAACGACCTAATTTTCATCTTTTGAGATCTCATTATTTGAGAGTCAGAGATTTGTGATAATTCAAATTTTGATGTGAGGATTTTGACAGACTCTAATTGTTTTAGATTGTAACTGTAACGTGTCAAAACATACAGAAAGAACTGAAGATAATCCACAAAACAATACATTTAATAAGAAAGAAAAAGCTGACTATTCTTTCATCCGCTAAAAAACATCTCCGTCTTTCATCCAGGAAAACATGACGGCCCCAGAACTCAACGACTATCTAAAGATATTCAGGTAAGATTTATTCCTCAAACATCCAGCAGCATCTGCATGTTTTCCTCTCCTCTCTCAGATGTGATGCAGTTAAATTGAAGCAAAGCACCAGTTTCCTTAAAAACAAAAACATATTTATAATGTTTTCATTTTGTAGCCAGTGTGAGGAGATAACATGAGCCATGTGATTGTATGTTTCAGGCCAAAGAGGCTGACTCTGAAGGGATATAAGCAGTACTGGTTCAAGTTCCAGGATACCTCCATCTCTTATTTCAAGAGCAAAGAGGAGAGCATCGGAGAGCCCATTCAACAGATCAACCTCAAAGGTACTTTTTCCATTATTAGGATATTTTCCTGCTTTGTCACCAATAATGAATCATCAGTTATCAGTATGTATGTAGGTATGAATAAGTGGTTTATGAAGCAGCAGTCATACTTCAATGACCTGTTAATTAGCTTCTGTGTAACATCCCTGCTTAGAGGCAGCGTTGGGACGTTTAGTTTTGAAATGCAATATGTTACAGATTACTAGTTACCCTGTTAAACATGTAATAAGCAATACAAATATTTTAATTACTTTATCAAAATAATATAAATCATTACATTTGATTACTTTTTTAACAAATGTTCTGAACTGGGCAATACAGCTGAAAAATGTCCAGGAAAAAGAAAACAGTCCTGCACAGAATTTTTTTTTTTTTAAAGCAGAAGAATGAATGTTGTATTCAACGTATAACCTTTAACTGAAAGGAATACCCATTTATAATCACCAACATTTTGATTCGTAACTGTTATTTAATTACATGTTTTTTTCCTCTCAATAACTGTTACTGGTTACAATTACATTCATTTTGTAACTTAATTACATGTAACTAGTTACTCTCCATCTCTGCTTAGAAGTAACCACCTATTCCAGCAGTGGAATGTAGCTGAGTACATTTACTCAGATACTGTACTTAAGTGCACATCTGAGGTACTTTTATTTTACTTGGGTATTTTAATCTCTTGCTCCCTTTCTTTTTAATTAAGAAGAAATTTAAAATAATTTCAATTTTTGCATTGAGTACTTTTACTTGTATTTTCTTGATTGCACTTACATACTTGTAGAATTTTGTGGCATGCAGCGTTGATGTTGCTGCCAACAGAACTTATCCCATGTGCCAAGCATGTGGAACTACTGTGGCTGACACAAAAAAGTGAAACCCCAAAACATGAAAACGTGAATGGCCCCATCCAGAGCCATTGTTTGGTTTGCCCACTCTGGGCTACTGTAGAAACAACAAGGTGGACTCTGTGGAAAAAGACCTGCTCCATATGTAGATATAAATGGCTCATTTTAGGGTAACAAAAAACGCAAGGGTTCTTAGTTTCAGGTGATTACACACTAATGAAAACATAGTTATGAATATTTCTGCCCAGATATCCTCCTAAATCCCACACACTGGACCTTTAAGTACCATTTTCATTGCAGGGCTTTTACTTGTAACAGAGTGTTCTCACAGTGTGGTGTTAGTACTTTCACTAAAGCAAAGGATATAAATACTTCCTCCACCACTGCATACTGTAAAGTATAATGTCACGTTTAAAAGGAAACTTCAACACACACAAACAGAGCTTTCCATATATGGTAAGAAAATGAGAGTGCTGCTCTCAAGAGTGTTTTCCTCCTTCGTCTGTGGGAAGTTAATGGGGTCACGGGTAATCCAAGATCAGTACTGTAAACCACTTAAGGGCTCCTCAAAAAAAAACACAAGATTCTGGGCTCAAAGATGAAATGAATCATTAATAAAAAGGAATATAAAACTAATGCAGATGACAACATGAGTACAGGAAATTAACTGTGTGACTCAGCAGGCTCAGGCATGGACAGCAAACTCAAAATGTCATGGAAGTGTGACTCAGTGGTCTCGCTTCACTTCTGTTTCTGAAGCATAAATGTCAAACTTCAGTATTGCTTGGCTTTGATGTTGATCCTGTACACAGGATGTGAGGTGGCTCCGGACGTTAACGTGACTGCACAGAAGTTCCTAATCAGACTCCTGATACCAGCACCTGAGGGCATGAACGAGGTCTATCTGCGCTGTGAAAACGTGAGGCCACACGCACACACTCTCCCATCTGTGTGTGTCATCCTGTCATTTCCACCACCTCTTAAACCACAACCTCATGAGTCTCTTTCTCTCTGTCTGCTCTACATGGTTGTCATCATCATCATCATCATCAACCATTGTTTCTTCAGGGAAATTGACTGAAAATTGATTGAATAGAGTCTGCCAGTAAAAAAAACAGTAATAAATGTCTCTCACCCTGCAGGAGCAGCAGTACGCTCAGTGGATGGCTGCGTGTCGACTGGCCTCCAAAGGCAAGAGTCTGGCCGACAGCAGTTTCCAGAGTGAGATCCAGAGCATCCGCTCCTTTCTGGCTATGCAAAAGACCAGCTCTGGTTCCCATGGCAATGCACCTGCCAACGATGAAAGCATCAATACTCACAGTCTGGTGTCACCACGCTACCACAAGAAGTACAAAGCCAAACAGGTACAGGAGAGGTGGAACTTGTACACAGACATAAAGAAAGATTAAGTATAGTAGATGTAATGGTCTCATATTAGAGTACAGAACTATTGCATCACACCTCTCTCATTTATCGATCCTATATACACTGCCAAAAAATTAACAACGAGCCAAATCACCGACTGAAGTGACCTTAATCATCTGGACAGCAGTCCAGTGATTAAGGTCACTTCACTGGAGCCAGTGGACACTGGAGCCAGCAACACAGTCCTGCAGCAGAAACTCCTGCCCACTTTGTGCTCAGGGCAGCAAAAATATAATTACATCTGACCTTTTACCCTCTCCCTGCTCCCCCAGCTGACCCCTCGGATCCTGGACGCATACCAGAATGTGGCTCAGCTCTCACTGACAGACGCAGTGATGCGCTTCCTGCAGATCTGGCAAGCCCTGCCCGACTTTGGGCTCTCATACGTCGTTGTCAGGTAAAGTTGAGTTTAATTGAACCCTCTTTGGAAACTCTTGAATGCCAGTTAACATCAATTTAGGACAGTTTTGTCCCACCAGAGAGATTACTGTTACAGTCGTGAGTCTTTTGAGAGCAGAGCAGCACACATCAGCAGTGGCGTTTTAGGAAAATATTCAAGACTATAAAACTGCATTTAAAGGGACAGATCACCCCCAAATCAAAAATATATGTTTTCCTTTTACCTGTAGTGTTATTTATTTATCAGTCTAGACTGCTTTAGTGTGAGTTGCAGAGGGTTGGAGACAGCCAACTAAAAACTAAAATCCTCGCAAATTCCATAGGCATTAGTTAAGATTCCTGTCAACAAACTGTAGTTGTGCTCATCACACGGCCCAAGTTAGTATCTCTTAGACATAATTCTGCAGATGTATTGTTGATATCGTTCTGTTTGGGACAACATTCTAATAGAAGCTTGCTGTGTATCTTTTATCTTTATTTAACTTAATCTTTTTTCTTAGTGTGACTTGTGGTCTTATGGCTGAGTCAACCAACTCTCTCACCCAATATATTTCAGCTAACCGCTGACCCTGTGTTAACCTACATATGACTAAAAAAGTAAAACGGAAACTGAAACAGGAACAGGTAGTCCCTGCTCCCAGAGTGACAGTAATGTAAATATGATTGGTGATAAAGGTACACAGAAGTGGTATGTGACTATGATCCAGCAAGCTTTTAAGTCAGTGAATACTCAAAAAGGTTTGGGTGGACTGAAGATTCACTTTTGTCTATGCAAGATTTTGAAAGAAAGGAAGTTGAAGTTGTTTTTGCCCAACAGGTTTAAGGGCAGCAGGAAAGACGAGGTACTGGGCATTGCTCCCAACCGACTGATCCGCATTGACCTGGCCGTGGGAGATGTGGTGAAGACCTGGCGCTACAACAACATGAAGCAGTGGAACGTCAACTGGGACATACGACAGGTGACAATAACCCTCCTTCTGTCTGACAGAGCGGCGTGCAACATCTCAGTCTTTTGTTGTCAGGAGTGTGTGGTAGCTAAGGTTTAGCTAAGGTTTCCTATGAGTGTTACTACTGCTGATGGGATATATAAAGTTATCTTATAAAATCTATTTGTGATAACCAGACCCACACAGAATCTGTGCCTGCAGAATTCCTGACACCTCCACAGATTCTCTGTAGATTTAAAAAAAAAAACAAAAAAAAAAAACATACCTATACATCTCAAATGAATATTGTCTATTTGCCTGGGTCCAGCCCTTTAAATCTGCACACTCAACTGAGTTCGAGTTGACTGATTAATCTGGTATCTTGACATGAAACAGTGGTTCCTCGGTTAAAATAAAGCCACAGGGGGATTTGATTAGCCAATCAGCGACAGAAGCAGGACTATTGCTGTTGTCAAGCTATTTTCAGGCCATGCCAGAACCAGTAAGAAGTAATAACAAAAGGCAAGCACTATAGACAAGAAAGATGCTGCTATCGAGGCTGTTCTTGACGTCAACTCAATATCGCCTCAACTCTTAAAAGCCCAGCAAAACAGGTATGCTGGCATGATGTCAGTGTGAACTTGGTCTCTTGTAATTGGTTAGGGTTTGGGAAATCAGTTGATGAGTTGATGCAATGACAGACTGAAGATGGAAATGGAGTGTAACCAGTTGACACTTCTCACTAATATAAGCAAAACTGTCTATCATGTTTTAAGCAAAAAGTGTTCCGCAGATTTTCAGTCAAGATCATCGCTGAATACTAAAAGAAAAATACACAGATTCTGTCTGGATCTAGTGAAACTTTAACAGAAAGTCAAAACAGGAGAATTTGAGGTGAGACAAATCAAGCATGACTTGCTGCTTTACACAAAATACTCCTCAAACCAAGCTGCCGATGTCAGAGAGTGACCTCATTAACACTACCCATAAAATAAAGTTATAAAGGAACCACTTCTATAACATCAATGTTGTATTTCGTTGCTGTCTACAATTTAATTTTTTCCACCCCCAAAATACAGCTTTCATCTCACATCTGTTCCTTCTCTTCTTTTACTCTGTGTGTGTCTGACTCCTCCAGGTGGCCATAGAGTTTGAAGGCAACATCAACATCGCTTTTGGCTGCGTGACTGCCGACTGCAAAATCGTTCACGAGTTCATCGGAGGCTATATTTTCATGTCAACACGCAGTCGTGCGCAGACCGACACTCTCAACGAGGAGCTTTTCCACAAGCTGACCGGCGGACACGATGCTCTTTAAGACTAAAGGACACAAAAACAAAAAACTTTGTGTCTCAACAGTGGAAAACCACCGTGGAGTAGGATTTCATGTTCCTTTCACAAAAACATTAGTACTGTACAACAATTAGTCAAAATAAGATATTATGTTCATGTCACTCCATTTAAGTTTTTATATAGCCTTCATTATAGACACACACACACACACACACACACACGGTCACAAGTTACATCAGTTGATGGCCAACACATTCAGACAGTTCAGGACTCTGGTGGTCCCCATGCTGACTTCCCCTTTACTTCAGGAGATGGACAGCTGCTGAGTCAAACTGCTGGACATCTGCTCCAGGATCAGCAGGATTGACAACCAAACTCGTGGAAATGTTAAATCAACGGTTGCATCAGCCAGCAGCAACTTTTCTGTTTCGCCTCAAATATCCAGACTTCCTGTCCCTCGGGACAGAAAGCCTCGCTTTGTCCAGAGCTGCGGCCGTATTGCCAGCAGCCACATTATCACAGCCAAGAATCAAAAGCAATGAGTGAAAAAAAAAACACATGCCAGTATGAAATGTTTTCTCAATAAACTTATGAATAACAAACATTTATTAAAATAAATACAGCAGTTCACTTTTAATTCCCTGTCGTCTTCACTCCTTATGGTTGTGACATATGGTGGTAATCTATTGTTTCTCACACAGGAAGCTTCGAGCCATTTATCTCCCCTCACATGCTGCGTGTGTGTGTCCATATCTCACAAGAAACTGTTACAGCAGTCCGTTAACTAAAACCACAGTGTCTGCATCCTCTGCTTTCCCATATCTAGTCAAGTGACTAACCACACCTACAACATGTCTTTAAAAATTCCTCCCTTTGAACGACCAGGCTGGTTGCTGCCAGCAGTCAGTGTATCCGTAATATTCTACAGCCATAGTTTATTTAGCACTTGCAATGCAATAGAAAAACAAAACCTCTTTACTTATAAATAAAGTTTGGTTGAACTGTCATATAAAAATAAACCATGCTTCCATAAAGTCATCCTGATCCTTTCATAATGACACCGAAATGAAAAATTCACCAATTCAGTCCCATTTAGGATGACTGCTAAATGGATTCTCCTACTGCTGAGTAAAATTGCCTCACTCGGATGCTCCTGCCAAACAACAAGTGTTACCAAGGGAACTAGGCTGAGCATCAACCAACCATGGGATGCTGGCACAGTCAGGTGAGTCCTGCTATGGCCAATGACAGAGCGGTATCCTCGGCAGTTACTGCAGCGGCAGGATGCTCCCTGAAACACAGGACAAAAGTGACTTCAGTGAACAGGTACATTTTGGCCTCAGTACAGTAAAATAATCTAAATTGAGTGAATCCATGTGCAGTGGCATACTAATCCGTTTGTGCCCCCCACCCCCCAACTGCCACTAATAACTACGGTCTTTAACAGGCTGTGGGGTGCATATTATTTAAGTTAGTGGTATCTTGTGAAACTAGACAAACTAAGGAATTCATTGGTACCAACCATTTTTACATAGCTTGTTGAGACGGGGCTAAAAAACACTCCAAATTTAGGAACAGGTGGCCATTTTCAAAGGGCCCCTTAAACTCCGTCTCACCTCAAGATGTCTGAATGAAAATGGGTTCTGTGGTTATCGGCAAGTCTCCCCGAAACTTGAGAGGGCTTGTTCCCAGTACATGTTTGTGTCTCACAATCAATGTTAAATCAAAGCTGTATTTTGTCATTTTGAGTTAAAAAAAACACATAACACATTAAAACAGGATTGTTGTGGACTCAAAATGTTAATGGTACCAGTAATAGTCTATGCATATCAGATAAATAATATTAAATGTAAACTACGAAACCCAAATATATCTGTGTGAGATTACATATTGACATCATATTGACACTGTCTTCAGCTAATTCCTGAAATTCATTTATGGCTTTAAGTATTGGTGCCACCCCAAGGTTTCAGTGGCCACATCTGATCACCCCTATGAAACATTTCTGGAGGCACTTTTGTCCTTGTGATAGTTTTTCTTACTTGTAGGTCTCAGTCTTAAGGCTCGGCTGAAGTATTTAGGGAGAAGCTTTCCCTCTGCGTCGCCTGCAGTCAGCAACACACCGTTGTCTGACCAGAAAAACTCAATACCATCTGTAGGGATACACACATAAAACACGTGTCAGAGAGATTCTTGCCTCAACACACAGACTGAATCAAACGTATTAGGGAGTAGCAGTCATTTGTGGCTGAGCTTACCAGCGAGAGCTTTGGGGACGTCAATAAACACGGCTAGATCACAGTCCTTCCTCATACCTGGAGGGAAAAGAAAAAATGATACTGTAGAAATTATTTGTCTAAATGTTCAGCTGATTTCTTTCAGACACACACATACAGCTTACCACTGATGACGCCCTCCTCCCCTGGCAGGCCTGGTGCCAGGTGGATGTGTGTCCTCTTCATGCGGTTTAGGCCCTGCTGCTGGATGGAGCTCCAGTTGCGGAGGTAGGAGCCATGAACAGCCTCAGCAGGGCAGTCTGGAGAACCAGCCAGGACTGGTTTCAGCTCCAGATCCACGACCTGAACACAACGATGCGGCCCGTATTAACACAGCATTTTAGGTGGGGGTTTTTTTCTTGGAAATCACAGGTTAGATGTGGGAGATTTGTATAAAGAATAATCATGGTATTTCACCTGATGCAAGACATAATGTGATACAAACGCTGTTGTACACAGTTGTTTGGCTTTTTTGCTAAGGCTAAGGAATGTAGTCCAGTCCCACTTACTGCACTGTTTGGGATTTTGAGACCAGGTAGTGTGAAGACTAAGTATGAGGCTCATGGTATTTCCCTGTCAACACTGTTAGCCAGAAAGCTGCAACAGCTGCTGCAACATCTGAAAAGGTTATTACATTTGAAATGTGGCTGAGGGAGCTGGGGAACGCAACACACCAGGAGAAAATTCCACTTTTTGACAACTATAGAGAAGATCTTTTTAAAAATGAAATGTTAGTTGTCATCGAACCGTTGTTTGTGTGCCATTCTGTGTGTCATATTTCAAAAATCCTTGTCAGGCTATCTGCGATGTATTTTGTATAAACACCAGCTCTTGTGTTTATGCATTCCTTCAATATGAAAACAATTAAAAAAAACACACACACACAAACAAAATTGGGTTTTTGGTCCAGTTTAAATTGTAAAATACAAAAAATAAATAACCTTCCTGTTTGGGAGAATCTGAGTGGCATTATAATTTTGTTGCTTAACTTGTTCTGAAGATCTTGTAGTGAAATGTAACTATTCAGGGGAAGACAGATAGAAAAACAGAGGGCAGGATTAAAATCCAAGGCCAGTGAGTGTTTGTATACACCTCATGTTCCTCTGAAACGTCAATCTTTGCAACACATTTGGAAAAAAACTCACAATCGAATAAAATAAACATAATTAAAAGTGAAGACACATTTTAGCACCACAGTCAGAGCTATTCCCCCGTGTCTTTTTGTACGTTAACCTAAAATGGATTTTAGAGGATCAAAATGAGATTTCCATTTTAAGCTGATTGTCAGAGGACTAACAGCATCTGTCATCTGAAAATTAGATTTATATTGATATTTTGAAGGTGTAAATTGTTTTATTACATTCGTATGCAGTCGATGGAACAACACCGGAGCGTGTTGTGAGCTGTTGTGGGATCTCCCTGAGTTCATTTTCCATCTGAGAAAGTTAATTTGAGTTATTGAAATTAAAGGCAGCTGGTCCACGAGACAGAAAAATGTTTCTATCTAAAACTAATTTTAGTGCAGATTGAATATACTGAGCACTTCTTATATCCTGGGGGATAAGACATCCTAGCATGCTGGTTTGCTGATTAAATTAAATATCCCCTTCTCTGTGTGATACTTCGCAGGTGTACATACCTGTACCGAATGGCCCTGACTGGCTCGAATCTGCAGGCAGCCGTCCTCTGGGTGGGGGCGAAGCTTAAAGCGCTGCTTGTCATTTGTGGCCACGACTCTTTCCACATCTTCCAGTGAGTATGAGCGGAATTGCGGGTGAGCCAGAAGTTCCTCCACGAAGATGAAGCCATCTATGAGGATAACAGCTGGCGATGGTCACATTTCCACATTTGGATTTTTCTCTCTTGTACTTAAGTCTTTGCCTTGCATGCTGCACTGGATTACATTTACAGTCTGCAAGCAATGTGTGCAACTAAGTATACAGATGGTGGTTTTGTAGGAGCCCAGAAAGGTAAGCCTATAGCATATGATCTGGTTTTATTTGGTGCTTTGCCTATAACTCTAAATCCAAATGGATCCTAAATGTAAAGCAATTACGAAACACCTGTTGTGTGTTAAACAAACATGATGTTAAAGTGAAGCAGCCTAACGTGTAATTTAATATAGTTTCATAACTGATACATTTTAGCATTATTACATATAATAATCACATGGTGTCTCCAGTATGTGCTCTCAACAGTATGTCTTTGGGTCATGTGCCCTCCTTAAACCGTACCTCCCAGTTCACCCTACAGGCCTTCACTTCCTCTGTTGTTTAGGAGGCACTTCAAGCCATCGATTGCAGCAAAGCAACTGGGGAGGATGAACTAGATCCTTATTTTCTGCAGCTCTGTGCCTCATTTATTGCTGATCAAATCAAATTTCTCTTTAATCTCTCCATCACTACTGGAGTTATCCCTCAGGTCGAGAATCCCACTGCACAGGGTGGTGATAAGAATGATCTTCATAACCGTCGGCCAATTTCCAAACTGTCCTGTTTTGCTAAAATCCCGGAGTCATTAGATAGTAATCAGCTCAAATCACTCCTTTGAAGAGATTCTGTGTTGAGTCCAAACCAATCTGGTTTCAGAGCTAAACTTGGCTCTGTCACTGCTATTACTTTGGTTACAAATGCTGTTATTTTTCTTTCTTATTTTTACTCTGCTGTTTTTTTACTGTGTTTTTTATTGTGATATGGATCCCCCTGGGTCTGAAATAAAGAATGAATATATATATCTGCTGCTGACAAAGGGAAATATTGTGCTGCCCTCTTTGTCATTTAAAACCAACATCAAGCAATACTCACCATAATACAGAGGACCATCTCTTTGGAACAACCTTCTTTCATCTCTATAATCATCATCTACATAATGTTATTCAAAAAACATCTGAAAAAGAAAATTATGTTATGTCATGGCCATGTATGGCTGCCAGTGGAACTGGTTCTCTTGTATTTATTGATGATGTGACTGCTGACAAGAGCAGCAGGATGAAAGCTGAAGTGTTTGGGGCACCATTATCTGCTCAGATTCAATTAAATGCTTCAAAACTCATTGGATGATGCTTCACAGTGCTGATGGACATTGACCTGAAGCATATTGCAAAAGCAACCAAAGACATTTTTAAGGCAAAGAAGTGGAATGTTCTGCAATGGCCAAGTCATATCATCTGACCTGAATCCAACTGAGCATGCGTTTCTCTTGCTGAAGCCAAAACTGAGGGCAAAACAGCCAAAACACAAGCAGGAAGTGCAGACGGCTGCAGTAAAGGGCTGGCAGAGCATCACCAGGGAAGATACCCAGCATCTGATGATGCCTATGTGTCCAACACTTCAGGCAGTCATTGACTGTAAAGGATTTGCAACCAAGTATTAAAACTGACTGTTTAATTGATGATTATGTTAGTTTGTCCAAATACTTATGAGTCCTTAAAGTCGGGGGACTGTGTGAAGAAATGGTTGTAATTCCTATATGGTTCATACTACATTTTTGAAAAAAGCCTTAAATGAAAGCTGAGAGTCTGCACTTTAAGCAGGTATTCATTGTTTCATTTAAAACCCATTGTGGTGGTGTACAGAGCCAAAATGATGACAACTGTATCATTGTCCAAATAATTATGGACCTGACTGTATATATTCTATAATATATAACATTACATCCACTATAACAAATTGTAGTGCCCATCTTTATGCCAATGATACAGGTCTGTATTGTTATGCTAATACTGGACACTTAGCCACTGAAATCCTACAACAAGCCTTTGATCATTTCATTTAAATTATGCACTTTTTAATTTGAAATTAGTCCTGAATGCAGAACAGACTACTTACATGCTGTTCTCTACAGCCAGAGATGCCGTGTACTATAAACACACTGAATGGTCATAGTTTTGAGAGTATTAATATCCTGGTATCTGGCTGGATCAAAAAGTTACATTTAGCACTGACAAAAAAAATGGATATTTGAACAGAAATAGAGATCAATTTTCAATCCTTCACAGGAAGCGGATAATTGTAGCCATCTTTTTGTCTGTCTTGGATTATGGTGATGTTATCTATAGATACGTCTCTACCTCCACTCTTAATCCCCTAGATTCAGTTTATCACACACAGTCTACCACTAAGGTTTATCACCAGGAACCATTCTCTAGTCATCATAGCATCTTGTATGAAAAGTTTGGGTGGTCATCTCTGACAGTAAGAAGTGACAGGCATTGGTCTCTATTAATACATAAAGCCCTAAATGGCAACATGCCTTCTTGTGTGAATTTGTTATTAAACTGGTCCTATTGTCATTGTTAAAGTCGTTTAAGTGGTTGGCTAATGCTTAAAGTCCACCATTCATGCACTGAATCTGAGACAACTGCTTTTAATTTTTGTGCTTTTGAAGAGACACTTGTGTTACCTGGGCCAGATTGTGAGCAGCTCACCTGTACCCATCTGAAGACCCATCTGCTTGGCTCCATGGCGAAGAGCATAAGACATTGATTTAGACAGGCGGACATCTCTGTCCTGGTAGGGGAGGAGACATTATTCAAAGCAGACATACATACACACACACACACACACACACACACACACACACTCGAGCTTAGCTCTAATTATAGCTCTGGTTTAAATTTAGGACCTTGACTTTACCATACTAAGTAACTCATACTGCCTGTCTTGATACCAAATACAGGGGTGTCATGGGTCAGAAATCAGTGACAGAACTATTAAAGAGATGGGGCAATGTCCCAATTTATAAGGGTTAAAATCTCTCACCTCTCCACCACGATTTCCTCTCCTTCCTCTCCCTCCTCTTCCTCCTCTGCCTCCTCTAGCTCCTCTGCCACTGTCCATTTAAATACAAGCAGCTCAGTTATTCAGATCATGATATGAAAAAGCTATATAGTACTGATTAATTCAGCAAGGCGCCACACAAGATCACACATGTTGTCGGTGAACTCCTGTAAACAAACGTTTGGTCTCCCACACTTCCTGTTTGTTCTCGCTGTTCGCCTGTAGGTGGCACTGTGGCGCGCGGAGCTGCGGTGTCCCCCGGCACCACCGAGGAATAGCTGCATTTTGTCCTGGAAGAAAACAGACAGCTGCTGTCTACAGGTAAGAAAATAGTCATCTTATGTATGAGAAATATGACGGGTCGCATCTCAGAATTTGTGCTGGCTATGAGGACGTCATCTCACAACTCGTGTCGATATATTGAAACACAAAAGCTGCGGTTACTGGAGCTCCTGGAGCTGGGATTTTACACAGAGGCTGAGCTAAGTTGGCTAACTGATGTTAGCATAGTTGAGCTGGAGCTGCCTGTTCTCTGCCTCTGTCTTTCTGGATTAACAGTCTCGCCATTTGGGATAATTTGGATTTTTCTTTAATACATTTCAGGCTGTTTGTCATGTTTGTTTTTCACATGCATGTCCTTGACTGTCGTCTTTGTTCCACATTAAGATTCAGCTCTCACACAAAGCTGCCAGTGGACTGAGGACTTCGGGCAGGTCACCATGGAAACGTAACGTTAGATACGTTAACGGACTCTCAACTGTCAATAAACAGTGTTTAAAGAGAGAAGTCAGCCCTACCTAACGTAAGTTCCCTGCTTTTTTATGTGGACTTATTCTTTTATAAATTGTGCCCTAAAATATTTTTCTTTTTAGTTGTTATACACTGCTCAAAAATTTTAATTGTAATTTAACTTTTAATGTAAATAGGTTGCCAGAGTGCATAAATAGCATCAAAATAGAGCTTGTTTATCAAAAAAAAGTGCCAGGGAAGGATCCCAGGATCCTTTGACAGAGGTCCCAGTGTCCTGAAATAACAGAAATGCCTTACCCCAACCGCTGGGGGTAGATAAAGTGCCCCCTAGGGTGTACTTCCTGTGGAGAAAACACAATGCAGTGCCAGTGACTGCACTGATTTCTAGAAAACTGTTGCACACTGGTGCCTTATTGCATCCAGCAGGTGCTTTTTTTTTCACCGCTGCTCCTCAGTAATCTGAGTCTGCCACTGAAGCAGGACTAATGCCAAGACCACAGGCAGTAGCTATACAAACCATCCACTGTGGTGGATGCTTGTTTATAACCTGTGTGCAGCTCTCAAGGATGGTAATGCTGATGTACCTTGTAATATTAGTTGTTGAAAATACTGACATTATTAGCTCTCTTTCAATTCTTCTCAAATACCAGATTGTTGTTCAGTAGGTCATACAGCACCCCATAATAATGGGACTATTTCTTCCTTCTTGTAAGAAAAACTATCTACATGGTAATATGCCTGGGTGGAAAAACATGGGGGTTGTGATTTAGATGAAATGACTCTCTATGGATATTTCCTCAATAGATTTGTGTCATTATTTTCCAAAGACAAGACTTGTTAACTACCCAAAAATACCTTTCAAGATACCTGATACAGCTGGCCACATACCTGTGTGTAGTGATTTGTTTCAGTGCTGCTGTCACTGACATAAATCACTACAGACAGCTCTGTAGCCATTGTCTCTTTATGTCTCTGCTTTCTCTCATTTGGATTGTCTCTGTTGCTCAGGTGATGGAGTTCCCGCAGCATTCCCAGCAGCTGCTGGCAGCTCTGCGTTCACAGCGCCAGCGGGGTTTCCTTTGTGACTGCACAGTCCTGGTGGGCTCATCCCGTTTTCTGGCTCACAGGGCTGTTCTGGCTTCCTGTTCGCCTTTCTTCCACATGTTCTTCTCAGACTCTCCAGGGGTCATTGGTGGAAACGGCACCAGCAGCTCTGTCACACTCGACAGCGACATTGTCACGGCTGCTGCGTTTGGATTGCTCTTGGAATTTGTCTATGAAGGTGTGCTGCAGCAGGGTGAGTCTCCACCCGTGGAGGACATATTGGCGGCTGCAAGCTTTCTGCACATGAACGAGGTGGTGAGAGTCTGCAAGAGACGATTGCAGAGACGAGGACCTCTGGCTGAGGCAGACAGCACTCGATCTGAAGAGAGCGCTGGTGCAAGGAGGGCAGTAGAAACAGGAAGAGGGGGTGGGGGTGACGGAGGAGAAGAGCCTGTGGTGGCCATGGCAGGAGATCATTTGAATCCAGTTGCCATGGCAGCGCCACTCTCATCAGAGAGAAGTCAGTTGGAGCCTGTGAAGTGTGAACGGAGGACTGGTGGGGGGTCATCAGAGGCACGAGTTCAGACTCCTCTGAGCCCTGACCTCGCTGATACCACGCAGCCAGGCATGGACGCCCCTCCTCTGCTCCCATGTGGAGAGCTTGTTCAGGATGTCATCACAGGTCAGTCTGCCCCTGCCTCAGGGGGACACGCCAGGCTGGGGACTGGAGCTCCTGGAGAGGGGTCAGCTCTCTGTAGCCCATGCAGCACCACTGAGACATACAGGTGTGGGTCTGTTTTGAATTTTTAAACTTATTTAACTTGGAAAAAAATAAAGGTTGTTGCTCTGTGTCACAGTGGACTTCATATGGTTTGTTTCTTTGTTGTTGTTGATTTGTTACTAAAAAGCGGTTTACAGTATTTCTCTTTTTCTTGCTTTCTTTCTTTCACCAGCCACAGCAGTAACCAGCAGCCTTCCTCATCTTCTTCCTCCCTAGTGCCAGTGAGCCAGGCTAGTGGTCGGTCAGTAGTTGCTTATTCCCAGTCAGGACCCAGCCCCCAGCAGGACGCACCCCGACTGCCACACAGTGACTCTGTAAGCAAACCCTCAGAGGCTGACCACAGAGGTACATCAGGCAGAGGACAACAGATGGTCATGTTAATCCAGCCATCAGCACTAACTTCACATAACCCAACACACTCGCCACCACTGCATGCATTTCCCCAGATTCGAATCCAGAGCGCTGTGTCGCTCCAACGCCAAAGCTTGGACTTCCACTCTGCTCCTCAGAACCAAACCCCGAAGGCACCTGAGGGGAATGTGGGAGCTTCACCCACTGCTAGAAGTGAAAGATCTCACCCTCCTATGGGCAGAGCGAGGACAGACAATGATGACGGAGAGAATGTGAAAGTCAAAGTGGAGGCCATTGTTATATCTGACGAAGAGCTAGAGGAGGAGAGAGAGGAAAGTAGAGAAAGAGAACAAGTGATGGAAGTAGAAGATGAGTTTGAAGAAGAAGAGGAGCTGCACAGCCCTCAGTTTCTCTCCTCCCACCAACAGGGCCTCTTACAAATGACCTCCCATTCAAATGACTATTCCTTCCCCCTCTCTCCCTCCTCTTCCTCCTCTGGTGCCGGGCCTTCCTCACAGGACACTTCTTCCTTCGCCCACATTCCTCCGTCTGCAGCTCAGCAGCATTCAGACCCTCCTGCCTACTTCCAGGACTTCCAGGACTCTATGGGGAACTTTGTGGAGGACGTCCCCACATGTGGAGTATGTGGAAAGACTTTCTCATGTACATACACACTAAGGCGCCACGCCATCGTGCACACACGTGAACGTCCTTATGAATGTCGCTACTGCTACCGGAGCTACACGCAATCGGGTGACCTGTACAGACACATACGCAAAGCTCATGACCACACACTGCCAGCCAAACGCAGCAAGGCAGACGGGGACCCCTCACTGCCACCACAACCGCCCCCACCACCACCACCACCACCACCTCTTAGCTAACACACACCAACACACACTACTATATTTCTATACTCATGCACACATACATACCTAAACTTTAACTTAATAACCAAACTCTAATTCTATATTCAAACCTAAATTGAGCAGAGCTGCAACAAACAGTTCATTTTCAAATGAATTTGTTGGTTCTTTTCTCAATTATTTGTTTGAAATATAAAGTTATTAAAAATGTCACACATCACAGTTGCCCAAAGCCCAAGGTGATATCTTCAAATGTGTCAAAATATTGTCTTAATATTTTCAAATTTGCACCTTGCAGACACCCAGGCCTTTATAAGTACAGAAATACAAGAACTCACACACAGAGTAAACACCAGCGATGTGGCAGTGACATCAGCACTCATTCATTAAACACTTTATGTTCATGTGTGACTGTTGTCTCTTAACCCTGAAACTGATCTGATCTCTTTTTTTTAATTTAAGAGGCATTTTGAGGCATATGTTTGTAATAGTTTTAATACCTTTATAATAATGTGATAATACTAATCTTTTTAAGCATCAAGCATTTTTAAGCATTTTTCAAAATCCACGTGACAAAGTGCTTCACAAGGCAGCAAAAAAACAGAAAAGTCATTAAATCATCAGGTTAAAAAAAACTGATAAAAAACAATGTGGTGTATTGAATCCAATACAGTGTAGGAAAGGGTAAGAATAGGAACTTGTTAAGGAAATAAAAGGCAATTGAAAGGAAATTGAAACTCAGTAAAATTGGAAAATTCTCTCTGATTAAATTATTTTTTTAAGAAAGGACTTAAAGACCTCCTCCAATGAAAACGTATTACCCTTATAACTTATAAACCTTATTAATATGTCAATATGGTGTTTTTAAAATACTATTAGACATATGAGCAACATAAGCAGATCGGAGAACTACAGTGACAGTCTCAAGAACGCACAGACTGCCAAGGTTTGTTACATCACAAACCTAAGGAACCAATCTCGTCAACTCACAGGGTGAGGCTCTTCATATCGTTTGCATAAAGCTACTGGGAAATTAAACGATTGTTATCAGAGGAGGAGCCAGGTTCATTTTAACTTGTCAGAGCTGTCAATGGGGAACATGGTTTATGTAACATTAGCAGGTGCGCTCGAGCTGCAGCTGGGTGGCTGAGGGGTGGCTGGAGATGGTGGTAGGGGCCAGTATGCATATTCATAGATCTGCACATACTAAATAAGGCAAATGTATAAAATTAAATCTAAGCCATTTTAAGGCATGAAGGGAAGGGATTTTTTTTCACGTAATTCTGATGAATAGAAATTAGTTTTGGGGGTTTATCATCATTACATCGACATTAACTTAGGGCTTATTGGTTGGCTCCAGAGCAGAGTTAGCCAATGAAAATTGACTAAACACAGGGTAAAAGTTGCCGGAGCTGAAAAGGAGCTGCTTTGCATCACATTTTTGTTGTCCTATCACACGACTTCTTGGTTTTGTCACCAGTTCGCCTGTGCTTTATGTTTAAGTTGTAACAATGGTAACTACTACTGTCAGAAACCTTAGGTACCTAGCACACTAGCTAACTTAATGAAAACAAGAATAGCAACATTTCCTCTATTTGCTGCTGCTGGAAAAGTTAAAACACTAGATGTTTACTTTTCATTCTTTTAGCTGTTTTATCTCTTTTTGATGTTTTAGCCCCGTCTCAAATAAAGCCCTGCTACTGGTGACATTTTAACACTGCTGCTAGTCCTGGGCTGTGCAGTGTGAAAAGCCCTAAAGGTCAGAGATATAGCTGTAACAGAGGCCATGAAAAGCATTAAAATTGATCAGTAATGTCTTTTTGGTTCTAGCAAGTAAAGAGGCAGTGGCAGTAATCCTGGCGTGATGAGGCGGAGGCGTGTAAAATGGTCTTAATTTAGATTGTACTTTTTGAAATACTTCTAACGTGGTAAAAACATGATTGCACAAGCATTGTGGTGCTGCTCAAAACTAAAATTACTGTCAAACGAGGAGCCAAGATTCCTTTATCATTATTCATACATTTGTATGAGTATAGAAAATTATCAAACACTTCATTGTTGTAAGAAGATTCAATAATGTTAAAAAATGTTTCAAAGAGTTGTGTGATATCCTTCACTTTGTTCGCTATATTAACTCAGAACACAAATAAGGGAAAGCTGTTGCATTTTAACTTGATCAGTTACATGACATGTAATCTGTACGACTGCCTTTTCAGTTTGACTCTGTGCCAGCAAAGTTTGACTGACTGTAAATGTAGTAGTGTTGTACTGTCTGGTGTTTTATTTACAAAATGAAACCTGCACAAATTTTAAAATTATTATCAGAGAGTGCCATTTTATAACTTGTAGTACACAGGGTTTTCACTCACTTTTACCTGTCAGAACAATTGCTTTACTTTTCTGTGATACTGTTCTCTATTTCCATGACTTAATTTAAGTAGTGTAAATGGGTGTGCCTGTATAGCGATACAGCCATACATAATTAAACACGCACTTCCCAGGCATTTCCACTTTACTCGCTCATTAGAAATTACTGGCGCCAACTAGCTGCCAATAGGCCAGACCGGCACATACGGGTCCTCTGCAAAACGTCAGGGCCACGCCCCTTTTTAGAGGAAAGATAACAAAAGATCCTGTAAGTGTCAGTACAATTTGATGTGTTTGAATTATAATTCATTCATTCTGTATGTATTCATTTCTTGTTAAATAGGCATTTCTTTTATGGGCATGTCTAATAATTGTTTTGTGACCTTGCCTGAACCTGAGCATTCACGATACCTTGTTAAATTAAGGGTGATCGCCATCATGTCCCTTCACTCTTTCCACATCCAAATGAATTAACATATTTGATTGAATCCTCAGGTATCGTTTGGCCAAGTGCTGTCTGTAAATCTCCAACGTGTTAAAAGCCAAATGTTCGATCTACAGGCTGAGATTTACTGTAGTTGGAGACAGTCTGATGCAGCAGCGTCCTACTCAAGCTAACGTTAGCTACCCATCAGTAGTAACTGTCACCGGCATCATTTAGCAAGTTTCCACACTGACAGTGAATTTTCAGGAATCTTATGTGCTTAAAATCTCAGTGTAAAAGCCTTAGTTAACCCTCAACACTACAGCTTTTTGGAATTTTTCGATCTCTATCATGATGTGACTGCATTATACTTTCCAACCAAAAGGAGGCGCAGCCTAGAAGATGACATGATGCCGGTCTGGTCTATGTACTACTGTCAATTCTGTTAATTCCAAACCATTTCCAGACCCTGAAATTCATTTTATCTAATGTCATTACATTTCCAGGAATTTCATGACCATGGAAATCTGGAATACAAGCTTTTCCTTGCATCAGTTTTAATGAAGCTGCTTCATCAATAGCAGATATTCACACTACTCTATCTGATGGCATAGAAAATCAGCTGTGCCAAATGGCCTTTACTTTCCCTTGTTTCATCACGACCTTATTTCTTTGAAAATTGCAGCAAGAAGTCTGATGGGGGAGAGGCAACTGGCCCAGAAATATTAAAATGTCAGCCATACAAACTGAAACTGACAACCCATCAATGCATTTGTAGTAGCTGTCCACAATTATATACAAGAGTTTACTGTAAAGTCAGCCAGATTCTCTGATCACTATGGCTTTCTTATCCTACTTATGTTTTTGCCACATATTTCATAGAGTGTTCTGGGCGTTCTCCGTCAGGGTTAGTTTGGGGATCCACCCTTAATGTGTTTGGCATTTCTTACTGCCCATGTGACTTCTTTAAATGTTTAAATTTAAACTTTAAATGTGCCTAAATGACTGTTTGACACTTTAGAATTTGTTGTCCTGCACCATTTCTACAGTTTCTGTATGTACTGATGAAAACTGACTGGTATTATCACGCAAATTGAAGCGTTTTGGATATTCAGAAGGGACGGTTCAGTCTGTGATCATTTCCAAGACTTTCATGGTAGCCAGTGTGCAAAATCTAAATGTTACCTTGTGAATACACTGTTAAGTAGAAACAATGTGGAGGTATTGTTTCAGTGAATCATAATCACACTGGTTGTCCAGTCAGCAGTATCTTTTATTTTCTGTGTTTCACTACAAAAGAACATATACAAAAATATAAACATTACATCTGTTGCTCATTACTCTGCTATAGTAACACTGAATAACACTCGTTATAAGCCTTTCTTTCACTGAGTGTGGCCGGAAACCTCTTCAGTCTTCCACTGGCCCGTGGATCTGTGAAGAGACAAAATATCAATATATTATCTCCTCACAACAAAACCTAAAAATACTGTCAAAAAATTACTTAAATGTGGAACCCTTTCTGGAATATAGAATTAACAAAATAGTGATGGTGGTTTAAACATCAATTAATCTTGATAACTCTGATCATCCTGTGTAATGACACGTCACTGATCATGTGATGTTGATTACACTGAGAAAAAAATTGAATCTCTGGGTAACGCAGGTTAGTCTTGTCTTTCATTTTAAAAAAGCATTTTTTAAAGTGTCTGGTTGTCACTGTAAGCAATAATTTGTTCTTTATGTCTTGTCTGGTTAAATAAAGTTTAAAAAAAAAAGTCAGCTGAACTCACCGCCTCAGCCAGCTCTGGCCAATCCATCGCCATCACAACTGTATCGTCTGAGTTCGGAGGCGTCTCCAGGTTCCAGTAGGTCAGCTTGTCAAACACAGAGGTTACCTTCACTGTCCTGTCCTAGAAACACACACACACACACACACACACACACACACATAATTTACCATCATGTAGACATAGTAACAAGATATGCTGGTAAACTTAAATAGTTTTTGTGACGTGAAAGATGACATCAGTAATGTTTACCTCTTGGTCTGAGCCGGGCTTGTTGATCTCTTTTAGCACCAAGCCAGTGTAGCCATGTGGACAGCTGAGCTCCTGTCCCTTCAACCCACGCCCTCTGAATGACACTGTCTTTTCTGAAATGAGTAAAAATGCAAAAAGGACTGTTGTTAGAGACAGTTTTCCTCCCACACTAAAAATTACTGTGGGATAACATGTGAGATACACCTTTTTATTTCAATGTAATGTGACAACTTGGGAGTCCTAAATCGAAACATCCTAAATCGAGTCCAAAAGCTGTGGATTCTAAATTTGGCATGGTCATGTTGTTTTGATTTATTTGTACAGAAAAATAACGTATACCCTCTGTTATCACGATAAACTGGGATCTTTCTGAGAACTAGAACCAGTACTAATTAGCACAAAAATTCTGGACTGGATACCCATCCCTATTGACATTGGATGCAAATGTCCCATACTGGAACCAGTAGTTACAGTGTAAAGCAACATGGTTCAAAACCAGTGGAAGTTTGTCATTCTGACATATTCTCCAGGCAAGACTATCCAATTGAAACATGATCCTAAACCTAACCAATTCCCTGCTCTTCTGAATCTTGAGATTAAGATTTGAGATTTTTTTTTTTTTTTTAAGAAAAATAATCTTGTAAGAATTAAGTAAATAGTGATCGTTTGTGTGATTATTACTATGGGCTTTATCTCCACCACTGTTTTCAATGAACTGCAAACTGTACCATTAACAATAATTAGCTTTCTATCTACTGGTAGAGAGGCTGACTGTACCTAGTTTGCCATCTTTCGTGGTAGCAGTGAGGTACTGTGAGACCGAGGCCGGTCCACTGTGTTCAATCTCACAGGGCATCAACTGGACTGGGACCCGCTGTGCTTGGCCCTCAGATGACACAAGGACACGAGTCACACTGGTGTTACAGGACATCCTGCAACCAGGAGACAGGAGAGGACACACACATGAATAACAACATATTACACACCTGTATTCTGTGTAAACCTCAAATTTATTGCTGTGATTTGAGACATATGAAGGTAATCTCTAAAGTATCTACTGGCTCTATCAGAGGAGTATATTACTAACTGTAAATACAGCACAGACAGTTTGTTAAAATGTAGTTAAATGTATACTGACAGCGAATTTGAAGGCTTTCTGACATGATTTTAAATAGTAATATTTGTATCAGAAGCCGTCCCTTGTTTAATGCGTGCTTGTTTATGGTGAAGCTGTGACAACAACCAGTTCAGACTTTCCCTAAAATGAACAGCATGCTTCCTCTAATAAATATTTCGTCATATTTGCATGTTTCATCCGTTCCTCGTGAACATTATTAAACATACTATCAAGCGACTTAAATATCGATTTGAGAAATATAACTCCCAACATTACCTTTCAGCACTTTTCCAACGTTTTCTGTAAATGAAATGTAATATTGGACCATTTCCGGGTAGCGCCGGTCGCTGCGTGTGATTGGACGAAAGCGTCTTCTTCTACGCTACAAGACGTTTTGGCGGTTTTTTTCTGCTCCGCCAGAGGATGTCGCCCCCTCTTGGTGAGAGATTATTGTACTTTTTAGTTTCTGCCTTTATATTCTCAGCTCTCTTTATTCTTTGTTTTTATCCACCCTGTACGTAAAGCCATTGTCTTTACTGGACATTCTTATATACAGTTTTTAGACATATATATATCTATATATTATATATTAAAGTGTAATGAATAATTGGTCACAAACAGTGGCATAAGGATGTTACAACTGGCCCTAGTGCACGCTATCATGCATGTATAGTCTTGACACAAATGGAGACTTGACATTGGACAACATCAGCCCACATATTACCCAGCAATCATCACTGCATATCTGACAAAAATATCAAAGAAAATGTATTATTTGATAGAACATTTTTCATGGTGTTATTTATAGATTTTACAGCTTGTGCAGAAAAAGCATCAAATTTAGATAGCTCCTGACTATTTTAAAAAAAATGAAAATAAAAAGAAAACCAGGGGGCGCTGGTGGCTTAGTGGTAGAGCTGGTGCCCTATATACAAGGCTGTTACCGCAGGGGCCCAGGTTCGAATCCAGTCTGTAGCCCTTTGCTGCATGTCACACCCCCCCTCCCCCCCCCCCCCCCGTCTCTAAATATTGTTGTTTTTTTTAAAAAAAAAAAAAAAGAAAGAAAACCATGACATAAATGGGCTTGTCTTGTTGAGGACATATATGGCAAATGGCACCATTTCTGGAATTAGCAATGTTTTTTATTGTTATTCCTGTTTGAACACAGATAAATATATTCAAGGAGGCAATCAGAATTACCTGCAAGAGCCCACTCTCTCTGCGGGCCCCTCCACCCCACGGACCCCAGTGCAACCACACTGCCTCTATATTTACGCCCCTGGTCACAAAACATTTGTATCTGCACTTTCAGCCATTCATGTATGCTCTAATACACTTATCCTGGTCAATGTCACAGATATTTCTGCACTTTCCCCCTGTTATTTATTTATTTACTTTTTTTATGTTTTCAACAAAATACTGCATAGGTTCTTGCACAGTAGCTACATGACTTAGCAGTTTACATCAGGTATTAGGGTATGTTATCTCTCTGCTATTTAAAAAGTAGACTCTCTATACAATGCAGGATCGTGAAGTGTAAAGATATGGCTGTTTTGTTTGTGATTCCACCTTTTAAAATAATCAGTTTTACTTTGCTAGCAGGACATAGGCCGAGGTATAACTAAGTAAACTGCAATCTTTGTACAGTCAATTAAGATACCTTCATACAAAATATTTTGGGACAATTTATGGGCATCATTGGACAGTAGGTCTATCACAAAATCAGGGGTGATATGGGAAAATCAGAGATTTGCAGAACATTTAGCAGCAATGGAGAAATAAAACACACATGCAAAACCAAGAAAATAAACGATTCAGCAATTAAACATATAAAAGTATGGACTGTGTTTGGGATGTGAAAAACACAGGCAATGAATAAAATCATAATATAGCCTGTTCATGAGATTAAAGTATTATTAAACACTGTCACAGACAGCAATGTAACTATCATTTTTTACCAATTATCCAAACACAGCAATTACCAAATATGAGCGATCTACTGTATTATATTCTTACAGGGAGTTATTTATTACACATACTTGATTTTCTGTAATGTTACTCTTGTGTCTTACTCGTCACCTAAATATAAACAATACAATCGGGCTTTAGTAGTGTAACATATAGATTTAGTATAAACTCCTGTTCTTAATCCTTAGCCTTGTTGCCGGTATCATGTTCAACACTAAGAACTCTGTTCCAGTTGGCAACAGCAGCAGCGTCTCTCTTCATGTGGGATGGACTAAACGCTGTCCAATGGCAGCTTCTCAGCAGCTAATGTAATTTTGTTGAGGGGAGTGTTCTGTTAACAGCATTTTATCCAGACAGTGTCAGAGTGTTGACAAAGAGACTTCAGGGAAAGGAGAAGTGATTTCCCAACAGCTCATCTCTGACCAGCAGAAACCAGAGGTGAGTTTTTACCACAAGACAAGAAGAGCACTGCTGCAGGCATGTTGCTGTTGGAAACCACCCAGAGGTTTAGATAGACTGTTTTCTTAAAGTTTTGGTTTGAATTTTGAGTTAAAAATGTTACAGGCCTTGCCTGCATGACTCGTAATCTGAAAATCTGCATGTCAGAGTTCATTTATGTGTTGAGCAAGTCCCTACTCCCTTCCTCTTTTAACATTTAAATATCATTTAAACTAAAAGCAGTGGTAGATGAAGTAATCAGATCATTTAGTTAAGTTTGTTAGTTACGTTTATTTCTGTCATTTTCCAACTTGTAAAACTCAAATACACTGGCAGATAGACAATACATTAACATTAAGTTAGTGCTTTTTTAGCATTAAAAAACAAACTAATACTGCACTGTTAAGATTCTCTGTTACAAGTAAAAGGTCCCGCATACGTAATGTAGAACTAAAATCAGTGTCTACTGGTAGTAGTATATAAAGTAATTATAATCAGGAAAATATACTTAAAGTAAGTAAAAAAGAAAAAAGTAAAATGAATTAATGCAGAAAGATTGCCGCTGTAACACCTTCACAATGCTTGTTTTTTCCAGCCGAGACTCTAAAACTCAAAAATAATCAAGATAATTAGAAAGAAAAGAAGCAAATAATCACATTTGGGAAGCTGGAACCATGAAATGTTTAAGAAGATTATTAGAATAGTTGCCACTTTTTCCCAATATTCTGTGAATCAACTTATTGGTTAATCAACTGATCATTTCAGCTTCACTCAAGTGAAGTACAAGTACCTCAAATTTGTACTTCAATACTTAAGTAAAGTTACTCACTGAACTTTAGCTACATGAAATGAGAAAATAAAAAAATATGAATAATAAAAAAAAAAAATTAAAGTACTAGCAGAAAGTTTTCCATTTATTATCCCCCCCCCCCAACAAACAAAATTCACTTCAATTACCGATCAAACATCTGCATCTTCAGAAGTTCTGTTGTGTAAAATGCTCACAAAGGTTCCCAGCGTTTCTCAAAAAATAATGTTGTTTTCTCTGAGATTATACATAATCTTCTGTGAGGGTAGGTATGATGGGAACTCTTTAAGCCATAGAGACACACTAGGGGGCTCCTCACTTTTCCATTTGTTTAATGCAACAGGGCTGGTCTTACAAACTGAAAATTGCCTCTCATAACTGGCGAAACTGTCCCCAGTAAAGTCAGTCATGGGTTGGTTGGGATCTCCACCCCCACAATTCTTTTTATAAACTAATCTATAGAGATAGATTTCCAGTACTGTTCCAGACATCTACATGTCCAGAACATGTGTCAAAGAGTCCCTGCTTCAGTCGTACATCTCGGACAGTACTCTGAGTAGCTACTACTTGTGTTGTGGAGACGATACGGCATCAAGTAAACCCTGTGTATTAGGTTAGACTGTAAGATTCTGTGTCGGCTGCTATAGGAGAATGATTGAGAGCTATCACAAATCAGCTTCCACTCAGAGTCCTTTACAGACACTTGATGCCCACTGAGGAATAGTGATGAATGGCATCACCATTATTACACAACACATACTGTGTCAAAACAAATTCTTATTAGTAGCTTCTTTGCTTCTAGATACATGCACTACAGTCAGGGTGATATGTGACTGCTGACACAGTCCCCCTCAGTCATCTGGCGTCAGAGGCCTCTGCTTGTGACTGAGATTGGCCTCAGTGGTTTCACAGCCCTCAGTGTATCAAAGTGCTGCTTCTGTCTCTGGCTCCATGAGATCATTACATCACCAACCGTGTTGAGTTTAACACAACGCCTGATCTATCTGTTTCAGGGAAATGTTGAATAAGAACCAGATAGGCTAACTCTGGATGACACTCGAGACATTTCAACCACAGAGACTGTAGGACTGAGCCAGTGGTATGATACTTCTAATTAATTCTTTACACTTATCTTTTGAAACATGCTCGTAATGTGGTGATTTTAACCCTTCATGAGTTGTTCTGTTTTTTAAAAAGTTCCACCTGCTTCCTTGTTTACTGATGTTTAGATTTCATGGATCAAGACAGCTCTTTACGTCCAGGAGATGATGGAGACCTGTCAATGCTCATTGGTGAGGGGTTGCCGAGGCTCAGGGATGCTGTCGTCATGGTGATGTCACGTGCCCGTCAGAGAGTTGTACAGGGCTTTGTTGTGTCAAGTTTTGTCCTCCTACTCCTCTGGATCGCAGCCTTTTTATATGGGAGCTTCTACTACTCGTACATGCCCAGGGCTGCTTACTCCTCACCTGTGCACTACTACTACAGGTGTGTGTGTGTGTGTGTGTGTGTGTGTGTGTGTGTGTGTGTGTGTGTGAACTCCTGTCCAGCTGTGTTTGATTCCTGTGCTATTTACTATTTACTGTCACTCAGTCATTCATATTTATGTGTGCAGGACAGACTGTGAATCTCCTTCATCTTTTTGGTGCTCTTATCCAGTGGCAAACGTCTCTCTGATGAGGAATAAGAAACATGTATGTATGAATGTGTGCGTGTGTATGTGTATGTATCTGTGTCTATTCCCAGGAGTGTAATCTTTTTAAACTTTATATTTAGGCTCTGACATTCGGCCAGGCCTATCGGATGTCTCTACGGCTGGAGATGCCTGATTCCCCAACCAATCAGGATCTGGGGATGTTCATGATCAAGACAACCTGTTTCTCTCGGGATGGGGGGAAAGTTGCCTCCTCTGCTCGCTCTGTGAGTGTCTGATTTCTTTAGCTCCCATGTGGCCACATGTGTACAAACAATCAAATACTGCTTCATTACTAGATCCTGCAAACTCAATGATTCACTGTTGCATTGCTGTGTGTTTCTCAGGCAAGACAGCTGCTGTCCGCCACCAGCTCTCGCTTTGTGAGTACAGCGCTGACGCACATTAACCTTTTAATCACACAGCCTGGTCAGAGCCAGATTAGGGCTGCTTATGCTTGCTGCAGAGCTCCACCGCAAAAGAAGGTGATCTCAGTGCTCAGGTGACTGAGCTGGCAGGATGAACACGTGAACTGGTGACTGATACAACAAATACATGATGGGAGGAAAGCTTTTCCAGTGAATTTAGATATGTAAGGGCAGCCATCATTAACTTTAACTAGTCCATACCCATTGGTAGCTTTGTCACCTTCTACCTATGCCAATCCTCAATGCCTATGTGTAGTTTTAAAACATGGGACAGACAGAATGACACACTGACAGTTTCCGTGATTATGTACATCATACCATACCATGACTTAGTCATACCAAAAATTAGAAGAGAAAAAAACAATCGGCCACAGGGGGAGCCACAGCGATCGGTCGCATTTTAGCCATTTTTAAGCATTTTTCTGTTGTTATAGCGCCACCCAGTTGCCAATTAGAGTTAAATTTCTCCAGTCACCTTGAGGCGTCCTGTTCTACATATCTACCAAGTTTAGTAAAAATTCATATGGCGGTTAGGCCTAGATAAGAAATTAGCTCTCTAGCGCCCCATTTTGTTTGATGGGGTCAATAATGGAGGGGTCCCCTCAGATTATGTGTGTTCAGTTTTAGTAAGTTTTCCAACTTTTGTCAAGAGGGAACTTTAGATATTGGTCCCTAGATTATGTTCACCGAGTTTCATGCAGATCGGTCAAACTTCCTAGGAAGAGATTCAATTTAAGTGTTTTTCAAAAAATTCAAAATGGAGGAAAATCAATATAACCGGAAGTTACGGGTTCTTGAGGCAAATTTGTTCCTCATGAGGAGAGGCATCTCTGTGCAAAGTTTCATGTCTCTACAACATACAGGCCATGAGATATGCCCATTCAAAGTTTGCAATTTCAATCGGTTGCTATAGCGCCCCCCTTTGGCCAATTGATGTAATATTGCTTCATTCGCATCCTCCCATGACCCTCTACCACTGTGCCAAATTTCACATGGATTGACCAAGTCAGTGAGGAGAAAAATGTGGAACAGACACACAGACAGACAGAGTTTTTGTCATTATATAGTAAGAAGACTACTATATTAAACACTGAGTGATCTGGAAAAAAAAAAGTACCTTGTTTGTTAAGGGCCCCGTTATCTAATGCTGAGTAAACTGACGACCCCTGACTAAGTGACATATTTTATGGATATTTCATATCATATGCCATGCATAACAGTAACAATACAGAACAGCTGGTAAACAGTACAAATAACTGAAACAATGGATGCAGTAACTGCAGGAAGTTTGTGTGAAATGAGTCATTTCTATGGATTTTAAGCAGACATTGTGTATTTCCTTTCATTTCTAGCAATCAAACATACTTAAAAGTGGTTTTTATTTTGACAAATTCAGTGTTCTACTCTGAGGCTTGGTCGTGGACTTTTCATGTCGATTTAATGTGCAAGGTAGCCTGGGTCCGTCTGTTGTTGACATTCTGGGACGCTGTGTCAACTTGAGCCTGTTACATGCATTGTGTCTTTTCAAAACACATTTCTGTTTTCACAGGAAATGTACAGTTTGCATAAAGTCTCTTTCAAAGTAAGCACACTACGTCGGTACTACACCACAAATTTACATTTTTTTCTTTCAACAGCAAACACACGTGATTATATTTAGCTAACACGCATGTTGTGAAGTTTAGGCAAAAGAAGAGCACATGGTTAAGTTAAGAAAAAAAACTGGGTTTGGCTTTACAGTCATACAGGAAGCGGACTCTGGCCTCTAAGGCGAAAGTTGGTGATGGCTGGACCCATCCACCACCGTTCCCATTCACCCTAGTTGGACATTTTGCCCTTAACTTATGTTGTCGTTCAGCCACGTTTCCCGCTGACACCAGCGCCTGGCTGCGTATCATGCCTACATGAAGGATGGCTTTTTTTGTTGGTGTCTGACGTGGAAGTCACTGCGCTGGTATTCAACGACTGCGGAATGAGACTGGGTTGTCAATATAGCTTGTGTTTAGGTCTTCAACAGGCCCTTACTGAAATAACAATTAATTAATTTTATTTTTCTTTGCAGAATGTAATGAAATGCTGAAGTATAGACCTACTGTGTATTTTTAGAAAAATTTATCTTACAACCCTTAAAATTAAGGCCTCACAACCCACCATGAAGCTTTAGGGACCTCATTTAGGGGGCTGGACCCTCAGATTGGGAACCAGTGTTCTAATAAATACCACTTTTGAAGCCTGGCACTATATTTGAGAGGTGTTGATATGGTAGTTTTACAGGCTTGTGATATTTGTGCATTGAATAATAAGATGTTTTGAATATAAAGTATACTGATCAGCATCACAAAATACTCTGTCACAAAGTACAGCTTCAAAACTTCAAAATGTGACGTCAGGTTTAAACAAAAACTGAGCTTCTTTGAGTCCACTGAGATCAGCTTTTGCTAGTGTTAATTTAACTGGGCACAAATCATTGAGTTCCATCAATGACAACATCAGTCACCCTTCCGGAAGTATTCATCATGATATCAGTGAAAACATCTTCTGGGGATATGGCATCATACATTTGTAAGGAAAGAGCAGATTAATGAATCCTTAGGAGACTGAATTAAGCCCTGTGTTGTGTGTATGACTCTGTTGTCCTGCTGTGGTCAGAGCATGCTGCGATACCGATCTGACCTGCTGAGGTACCTGGGAACGCTGCTGTTCCTCCCGGCCTTTCTGACCGGTGTCGCTGAGCAGAAACAAGTGCTGGAGGTGGAGCTCTTCTCAGACTACACGGACGACCCTGTGAGTCCTGCTCTGCTTTATGAATGTGTTGGCATGTGTCAGTGGGCTGGGATGTCTATCTCATAGGTTTGTCTTCATGTGCACAGTATGCCCCCTCGGTCACGGCCCTCATTGAGATCTTGTCCAACAAGGTGCAGATCTACTCCTCTGAGCTCAACATTCATGCTCACTTCACTGGTTTAAGGTAAGATGTGTACATCATGATTAAAAAAATCTATAATCTTTAAACGTACAGCACAAAGTGAGGCTGCAGTTACTGTGATTAGTTGTCCAGATTTCTACAATATAACACGTTGACATGTTTCATATTTGTTCCATCTACTATCAAGAGAATGAGTTATTAATCTCATTAAACACCACATGTCAGTGACCTTTTAAAAGAGGAAGAGCATCATTATCTTAGCACTGACAGAAAATGTATCGCAGAGGATGAAGACACATAAATTTCTCCACTGACAGCAGCCTCATTAACACAACGACTGTAACCACAGGACTCATTTCTTCACTGGAAAAACTCACTTTTTTATGTCTCCTCCTACACTAACAGCCCACAGTGGAGTAAATGCATCACACTCAGATGTTTTCTTTGTGGTTTTCTGGAGGAAATGACTGAAAAAAAAAAACTTCCTGGCACAGAAGTCAAACTGAGAGAAAGTGGGATAACTGCAGCCTTTTCATCATAATTACTGGCATCCCATAACAACTCTTTTCTTTGTTTTTCCACGTCAGATACTTGCTGTTCAACTTCCCTACCCTATCAGCCCTGGTGGGCGTGTCCAGTAACTTCATCTTCCTCAGTCTCCTCTTCGTCCTCAGCTACGTGAGGTTGCTGCTGGGAGAGGAGTGGGGGCCGCAACAGGTGAGAGGAGAGACAATGTTTAACTACAGCTGCAGGGCTGCGCACACTTCATGAGTTTGGTGTTTAAGTGAGTGTGAAATATGACCTGATCCCTCTCAGGTGCTGTAGCTCAGTCTCAGCAAGCTCCGAGTGATTGTTTTCCTCTTTGTTTACAGCTCAGAGCAGATGGACTGCTGTCAGATAGGGGCAATAACGTGAACAACAACCAGCAAGAGGATGAAAAAGACGCTGCTGCAGGTACAAAAACACAAGTGTAGGGAATTTCAACATTATTCAAGTCATCTGCATCAGTCACTACAAGAATAAATCCTTTGACAGGTGCTGCAGAGCTGCTGGGTCCCCTCCAGATGACCCCCACAAATCCGAGTCAGGAGAGGCTCCGTTTGATCTCAGACGGCGGCACAGAGGTGCAGAACAGACAGATTCAGCCTCACATTGAATAAATGAATCAGAGGCAGAGTGAGGACATTAATAACAGAGAGGGGTAAAGTGTAGGGAACGATAAGATGTAGTGAAGATTTAAGCAAGATATGTGGTTGAAAATGACTCAGAAAGCACCCACACACCTCTGACAAATATGTCGGGTGACGACCTGAGCTGCACTGTTTGAGTTGTGGATCTTTTTGCTCTTACATCATGTCCTCTGTGTTAACACTCACACTGTTTCATTTTTAATCACATGACCCTATTATTTATGGGATAGACTCACCTGTGCCTTCGTCACCTCACACAAATCTCTCATTGTCAGAGCCTTTTTATTGCTTTGCACTTCATAGCTGTGATGTAGTGTCCACTAAAACTGTCCAATATCAAATAAACACATAAGACACTATCAAGGAAATACCTATATGAATAAATAAAGTATGTGAGATAAGCATGACACTGTAATCATCCACTAATTATTATGAGTCATTATTTTATCTGGGGTCTTTTTTTATGTATTCCATCAACTTCTTTTGGCTTCAGGATGTAAGAATGTGGAGCTGTGTGTAGATTATAACTCTCATACTGGCTGAAATGTTACTTTAAAATGCTTAAAACCTGATACTTGATCAATGTGTCTGTCAGCTGAACATGTTACAAAACATTTGTCTTTGTATGTTCAACCTTTAACTGCACTTCAGTCGGAACAAAACTATTTTAACAATCTGATTGTCACCTGAAAAAAAACGTGTCACCTGTGTCACTTCCACCATAAACTGTACTCCAGTTGTCTTATTGCACACTGTTTTTGCATGTTGTATGCAATATATATTTTCGATCAAATACCTTGATATTGATATTGCGACAAGCACTGACTGCTGGTGCCTTCACAAAATATTTACACAATGGATTTTTGATAAATAATCATCATCCATAATGTGGATGTAATGAAGAAGTGGGTAAAGGCAAATATTAGAACAGCTAGTACAGTCTGGTAAGTTCAGAAAATTACATCATTTTCCTGTGATGCAGCCTTTAGAACCAGGACAAGACACTTCCAATATTATGATATCCAAAATCTATGTCGATATCTCTTCTAATATCACAGTATCAATATAATACCAATACTGCTGGACCTTACATCCTAGTGTCCTGTGCTCCCTGTCATTTGACTGTGCTAATAAGCTAACAAGCTAACTAAATTCCACTAACTTATTTAGGAAATCCAAACCTGATTTTATTGGTTGTTAAACTGCACAAAATGCAATGAGACCGGTTTATAATAAGCTAGTGAAACAACATGGAGAACACATTAACATTCAGGCGACACATCAGGACAACATGCAAAACAACACTGTCAAATGTGCAGAGAGTGCAACAACACAACTGAAGTAGAAAGCTGAGTTGACACAGACAAATGTTTTGTCAGGAGATCAATCAACAAAGACAATCAAGACTGTCAAAATAGTTTTGTCAACCTGTGCATCTCTTTCTGTTACACAAAAATATATTGAATTGATTGAATTTTCAGTCAAAATGTGTTTAACATGGCTGCAAATCCATTCTTAAGTTCACTCTGTTTAACTGTTGCAATAAAACCTTTAAAAATGTTTATCAGACTGTTTGTTTCTTTGTGTTTGTATCTTCTGTGCAGTCCGTAAACACTGCCCCAAAACAGTTAATCCTCAAATCCATTCATATATTTGGGGGGAGGGCACGTTACTCTATCTCCACCCTGCTCTCTGACACAGGGTCATTCTTGGATGTCCTCTCAGCTGTTTTAGTTTTGGAAACTTAATGATGTCACTGCATGCAAAATACGGCATCAGCAGGGATAATGAGAGAGGGATGTAGCTCACTGACAGGCACGGAGCTTTCCAACAGGTGGAGGACAAAGGTAAGGTGAAGTAAGTGAGACACATGTTATACTTTATAGTGTTATATCTTCATTTGTGTCCTTTGAAAAGAGCATAGAGTTATTGTTGAGGATGTGTTAGAGTGGGGTTTAGACTTGTATAAACTAATTTCCTCAAGCCTATTCAAACTGTACAACTCTTGTAAACATTTCCTTGTTTTGTAAAAGCACATGCGTTGGGCTCATGGAGTAGATTCAACACCTACGCTCACCCACTGGACTCGAAGATGGACATGGTGACAGATGAGAACCACATGGAGGAGATGGAGATGGAGACAGAGAAAAACCAAACTATGGATAATGACTTTTCTGCCACACTGTCAGAGGAGACGGACAGACATCTGACAATCAGTGAACGGCCTTCCAGCAGCTGCAGGAGAGTCAGATTGAGATCTAGACCCAAACTCCAGTCCACAAAAAGCTTCCCCCCTTACAGTCAGTGTATAGGTGGACTTGGAGAGGACGGGGAGCAGGACAATGAGCTCGATTCAGAATCAAGCGAAGTGAATAGGGAAGACAGGAGTGAGGTCATTCAAGGCACGGAAAAGAAACAGGACATTGAATTGATCCCAAGATGTGCAAGGGATGAAGTGAAGTTAAAATGGAGGCTGAGGAGGAGGGAGAGGTTAGGTGGGAGCCATGAGGTTGATACAGACGGATGGGAGAGGGTGAGGTGGAGCGGGAAAAGAAGGGTAGAGGAGACTGTAAGAGAGGCGTGGGAATATGAAGAGGGGGGCATGAGCAGTGAGTTGAAACACAGGAGAAATAGAGACTCCAGTTTGGACAAAGAAAGAAAAGAAGAGGAGGATACAGAGAGGAAGAGAGTTTTGGCAACAAAGGAAGAAGACGAGGAGAACAAGGTGACCCCAGAGGGGATGGATGAAGAGGCCGAGGAGCTGAGAGGCGGCTCCGCAACACATCAGTGGTCCTCCCCACATCCAATTCTCTCCAAGCTTTTGCACTCCTCCACCTCCTCCTCCAGCTCCTCCATCAACCTCTCCTCAGCAGAGAGCGATGAGGTCTTCAGCGAAGGAGAGGATGTTGGCTCAAAGAGGAGGGCGTTCAGGAAGGTGAGAATGAACAGATGTGGTGTTAAGTTTTTCATTTTGGTGTGTATCATAGTAAATATCATAGTACTGCTATCACACCTGTGCATGTGGCTGCTCTGGTTTTCCATGGAAGAGGCTTACTAGAACTATATTTCTCAACTGTTCTTTGCACCTGTGGTCATGGTGATTTGCATGGGCTTGAAAGAGGACTTTGACAAGGTCAGATTTGAATGGTGTTTGCATGCCTGGCTGCTGCTGCTGCCGCTGCGGCTGCCACAGATATGAGAGTAGAGGGGAGCAAATGGTGGTAGGAGGACTAGAGACTCTCTCAGCACAGTCTGCATTCTGCATTGTCAGACACAGTGAACCTGTAAGGACTGAATAAAGAGCACCACACAAGACTGAGAAATAAGCATCTTCAAAATATTTAATCTCTGTGACCAAAATAGGAACATTTAGGATGCAAACATCTACAATTTAAAGGGCTATGTCTTAAATATTGTATAGTGTAGACATTTTATTCAAGCTTGAAACCTGTCATTTTGTGAGTGTCTCTACTGAGCATGGTCAGGTCAACTTTTGTTTCCCTTGGTTTTTTGGTTTTTCAGCAGCCATGTCTGTGTTTGGTGGCAGCTGTTTTGTGTATATACAAAACAGATCATAACTGTCAAGGTATGAACACTGTTTGTAAACACAGAAGGCACTGACACTCAAAACAGTTTTTGACGTGCATAAAGGACCTAAGAGGTATAAAAATATACCCCCAAAAATTCTCTCAGTCAGAGGTATAATTTCAGAGAATGGTTGGCTCTACAGGGACAGTTCACCCCAAAATCAAAAATACATATTTCTTCTCTTACCTACAGTGCTATTTATCACCCTAGATTGTTTTGGTGTGCGTTGGCAGGGGTTGGAGATATCAGCCATAGAGATGTCTGTCTTCTCTCCAATATAATGGAACTAGATGGCACTCAGTTTGTGGTGCTAAAAATACTCAGCAGCAGTGTCTCTTTCCAGGAATCATGACCTGGTTACTTAGGATTATCCACAAAGCTTGTTGTGAGCAGTTTCATGTAGGAGCTATTTTCTTTCTACTGAACTACACCCGCAAATTGCATCACCATGCAGAAGGAAGCGTGCATCTACTCATGGACGAGAGGCTCGTGCTTGTGACAGCATGAGATGTAAACGTTCATGGTGTCCTCCTCGGCTGAGCTATAATGTTAGCTAGCTCAGTGGTGCTAAGTGAGCTACTAGGAGATGCATGCCACCGTCTGTGCAGTGATACAGTTGGCGGGTGTAGTTCAGTAGAAAGAAAAATGTTCCTACATGAAACTGCTCCCAACAAGGTCTGTGGATTATCTTAAGTAAACGGATCATGATTTCTGGAAAGAGACATTGCTGTTGAGTCTTTCAAATTTATTTTAAGGCACATACCACAAGCTGAGTGCCATCTAGTTCCATTATATTAGAGAGAAGGCAGACATCTCTACGTCTGATATCTCCAACCCCTGCCAACTCACACCAAAACAATCTAGATTGATAAATAGCACTGTAGGTAAGAGAAGAAATATGTATTTTTGATTTTGGGGTGAACTGTCCCTGTAAAGCCAACCATTCTCTGAAATTATACCTCTGACTGAGAGAATTTTTGGGGGTATATTTTTATACCTCTTAGGTCCTTTATGCACGTCAAAAACTGTTTTGAGTGTCAGTGCCTTCTGTGTTTACAAACAGTGTTTATACCTTGACAGTTATGTCGCTTTAATGATATGGTTTATCACATTTTCCTCAAAGAGAGAAATCAAAGACTGCAGAATTACATTTATATTTCCTCATTTGGCAGATGCTTTTGTCTAAGGAATGGCATTGAGCTGCTTTGTCACAGTAGGAAAAGCAAAGGTGTAAATAATGAAATTAAAAGTGGTTGCATGCCATTTACCTGTTTCTGTTTCAGGGTCCTGGTATTGTGCATGCTGGGTTATACTTTCATAGCTTAGTAAAACACTTGAACAGTTAAGAGCCATTGTTGTTTGTAAAACCTGTGATTTTCCTTCTGTGACAAGCTGATATGTTTGCTGTGAATATGGTCTGTTCAGGAGTAGAGGATGGAAAAGTGCTTTAGCAGACCAAAAAATTCACACAGAACTCCCTATACATGGGAGCCTTATACTTCTGAGCATAAGGAGGTGGTCATATCCAGAAGTATGACAGGTCAGCAGCACAGTGACAGAGCACTGTCACCTCACAGCAACAAGGCCCTGGTTCAACCCTGCTAGCTGGCTGGGGCTTTTCCACTTGAATGCATGCAGAAATTCTCTGTATGCTTCACGCCTGTTGACCTGTCAGAGATGTAAACCGCTTCTTGAAAAACAATGCATGCTGGGACAGGCTGCAAACCCTGTTTATCTCACATTAAGACATCAACATGCTCTTCTTTTCTGCCTCAGAGCCGTTCCTGGAAAACCTACCTGACCATGATGCACTGGTCGCTGCGGCGGCAGAGCTCCTGGGTCCAGCTGGCTGGACATCAAGGCATGTTCATCTTAAACAGACACATAAAGGCACTCAGAAATATCCTTACACTTTTAGATACAGGATAAAGCTCACATACATTGAAACATTTTATCTCCAGAATGTCGGGATGTCATCTCTTTTGGTTTTACCACTATACACTTTGAATTTATTCAGTGTGTTTTTAAGGGTTTTCGAACATGTTTAATTAAGTCAAGAATCTCTGAGTTAAGTCTTTTCAACTCATTGAGGTCCACAATATAAAGACCTGACTGTTCATTTAGGTTATTTGACTTTACTTTTATTAAACACGTGGATGGTGAATATGCTTCCTGTTGTCCGTTTTGTTGCTGCTGTCACCAGGTAACTTCCAGCTGAGTGAGGGAGGGGAGGTGTTGAAACTGTATAGTGAGGTGGAGGCAAAGTGCCTTGAGTTATTGATGAGCGACCCGCTGAGACCCTTTGTCCCGCAGTATCATGGCTTGGTCACCAGGGGGGAGCACTGCTACATCCGCCTGGAGGACCTGCTGAGCGGCCTGAGGAGACCTGTCATCATGGACTGCAAGATGGGAGTCAGGTAGGTTTGAGAGCAATTGTTTCCTTCTACCAGAGGTTACAGTCCTGCAGGTTTATACACAAACACTGTAGAAATGAGTGTACTTGTGCTTACATGAGGGGCTGAGAGGTGAAATCAGTATGCTATTATGCCCAACTAGAGTTTTCTTCTCAGGACATACCAGGAGGACGAACTGATCAAAGCTCGCACTAATGCCACCCTGAGGAGTGACATGTACCAGAAGATGGTGAAAGTAGACCCGTCAGCTCCGTCAGCAGAGGAGCATGCACAGAGAGGGGTGACCAAGTTTCGATACCTTCAGTGGAGGGACACAACCAGTTCTACATCCACGCTGGGCCTCAGGATAGAGGGCATCATGGTAGGCCAGTCAAATCACTGCACAACTTGTGTTACCCAAAAATACATAGTTATGTCAACTGTTTGATTCTCTGTAAGTTTTCAAATGTCCCATATCTGTGTTGTTGTGTTTCGCTCTCTGTGAGTCAGATGGAGGACGGCAGTGTCCAACGGGACCTCAGGAAAATTCTGACTCCAGATCAGGTCACAAATGCAATGCTCTACTTCACCAAGAGTCAGCTGGACATCCTGGTCAGTGCTGTCTGTCATAGAAACACCGTTACATAAATTACACTACTTTTTTTTTTTTTTTTTTTAAGAAAACAGGTCCCAATACTGAATCAGATTTTGATTAGTAAAACAAAACAAAAAACACAAATCTGAACAATCAAGGAAATACAGATTAAAAAATAATGACTTAACCCAATAGAAAAATACTACTACTACTTAACACTAGATATTTCTTTAGTTTATGTGTCCCCAGTTGCTGCCCTGTGGGTTAAAAGCCATGATCAAACCATATTTAGCTTCTTATACATAATCAATGCACTGATGTCTGCTGTGCATGTCTAAAGATAGTTATCACAAAATTACCTCAACAATCCACACAGGCTTTGTCTTTTAAAACTTTTTAATTTAAGATTTGATTAAAAAACTAGACTAACAACAAGCATTCACAAAAATAAAATGACATTGAACAAGCAAAACAGAGACTTCCTGTTATTTTTTTATTTTTTTTTTATTTCCACTCTCCTCAGTGGATTACATTAATCTTTCAACCTGTAAAGTGTGCTATTTATGTCTGCTAAACCACAACTCCACCCATCTGTGGTTTCAGAAAGCCTACCACACCAGACTCCTGGCCCTGAGAGATGCTCTGAAGAACTCACCATTTTTCAAAACCCATGAGGTTGGTTCACACATATACATATCTTAACTTGCTTATAATGTTTTAAATCATCTTAACATGAAGTGAAAATCATGGAGTCAAAATAGCAGCTATTGAAAACAAGATAAATAATTTATTCAAAATAAAACATGAGAAAATTAAAATAAGTTATTAGACCACATTGAGCTCACGGCCCAGTTTGAAAAAAAAAAAAGTATCTGGATCAGAATGATCCGGATTTGGAAATCCCATGTTTTGCTATCCAGGATCAGCTTATCCATCTTACTTTTGTATCCGTTTTTCAAAGCAACATTAGATTTGATCACCCTGATCCAGATATAATCTTTTCAAGATTACCAAATCCGGATAACCAGAGCTCCAAATGGGATTACATACTATAATGTGGGCTACTAGCTAAAAAACAACAGGTTGCATAGGCATCTTAGGGTCATGTGTTTTTATTTGAAGAGACAGAAAACAGTATGAGGGGGTGCAGTGTTAGAAACTACTTGACTATACCACTGTGAATATTATAAAAGTTTAAATGAAGGTTAAAATCAGGTAATTTTTGTTTGATATTAACAGCTAATTGGGGGGTATTTCATGACAAAAAAAAAAAATCCTTTATTTTACTGAAAGGCTTAATAGATAGCCTAATGTCTACTTTATCTACATACACTGTAACAGTTTAACAAATCAAGTGTAAAATATAAATCAATGTACATATATATATATTTGACGAATTTAAAAGTTTTAATACATTTTGTCCCTGAGATCCACCATGAATCCACCCTTCTGCTGGGATTAGGATAAATCAGATTTTTTGGATCAAAGGTATCCCAATCTTACTAAAAACGTTTTGAACAACGCAAAACTGAATTGTGTGATGTAATCCTTTTTTCCCCTCTTTAAAACAACCTATATTTTGGATTTGATCCAATCCAATAGCCGTAATCTGATCAGATTACTTCTGAAAAACTGGGCCCAGATGTCTTTTTGCTGATCCAGTTTCATATTCTTATAATGAATCTGCATATATTTATATGTTTGACCTGATCAGGTGATTGGCAGCTCGCTTCTCTTTGTGCACGACCACAGCAGTAAGGCCTGCGTGTGGATGATAGACTTTGGGAAGACGACCCCGGTGCCTGACAGGACCGAGCTCCAACACGATGTCCCGTGGTTCGAGGGGAACAGAGAGGACGGCTACCTCATCGGTCTGAGGTCTCTGATCAACTCTCTGGGCGAGGCCATCAGTGGGGCCTGTGGGCTTCGGGAGGACAGCTGTGGAGAACAAGAGAGTGGTACATGAAGTACACCGAGGGTTGTGGTGGAGACACTCGAACACTCATATTCAGAATCAGGTGGACAAAATGGCCGCTGTTACTCTTTGAACTGTCGCCTCATGTCATTCACTGGAGGAGACAACAGGGCAGCATTTGTTGATGGGAAATCTGTCTTCACAGGCTGAGGAAGAAGAACAAGGGAGTACAATGCAGCTACAATCCATGGACATATGATATGTTTGTCTTCCAATTGCACATCTGGTATGTGAACACTGTAACTGTGAAGACAGTGTTTTGTTACAAAGACTTTGTCTTCTTTACTGTTCCCTTTTTTTCCCTCTTTTTATTATTCATGAAGGACCAAAAACAAATTTTCCTCAAAAACTTAGATCTCACCTGTGTGGAAATATATACTAAGATCATTTGTTTACAGCAGCAAAGAAAACGCTCATACACGCAAACACGCACATCTGGCTGAACGGCCATATTATAAGTCAATCTATCATAAAGAGACTAGCCTTACTTATGAAAAGAAACTTTAAAATACATTTATAAAACAGATGTGATATTATCAGAGTTTTGAATTGTTTACAGATGATGCAACTGAAATGTTGTCTTCTCCTGGTCATATAAGCTGTGGTGAAATTACACAAAACAACTTCAAATGTAAGACACTCCAAACTAAGTGAAATAAACAATACATTTCTTTATCTGCTCAGTCGTAATGTCTCTACATTACGAGTACTCAGAAACCATCCTCTGTCTCTTTGCAGTCATTTTGAGTCTCTTTGCAGTATTTCTGTGTCTATTTTCAGTCATCTTGAGTCTCTTTGGAGTCATTCTGAGTCTTTTTGTAGTTATTTTGTGTGTCTTTGCAGACATTTTTGTCTCTTTGCAGTCATGTTGTGTCTGTGGTCATTCTGTGTGTCTTTGCAGTCATTTTGAGTCACTTTGCTGTCATTCTGTCTCTCTCTCTCTGCAGTCATTTTGTGTCTCTTTGTAGTCATTTTGAGACTCTTTACAGTTATTTTGAGTCTCTTTGGAGTCATTCTGTGTCTCTTTGCAGTCATTTTGAGTCTCTTTGAAGTCATTATGATTCTCTACCTGGTCAGTATGTGTTCATTTAAGTGTCATTTTGCAGGTGAAGACTGGTGGGGCCCCTGCCACTTTCGATGCCCGGGCCTGTGCCCAGTAGGCTCGGTCAGTAATCCATCCATGTGCGCAGCTTAACATTGTTCAAACCCACAGACCATTATTTTAAATTCCAGTGGGTACTGCAAATTTTACAAAGATATCCAAAGTGTTAGGGTGAATTTGGGGGACTTGTGTATAACATGATGCACAAGATGTGTTCGTGCATTTGGATACTTTTAGACATAGTTGACAACTTTTGAACAGTTGATCTCTCCAACTTTAAAGCTACTTAAGAGGGGGGATATAAGAAAACTGGATATTAATGTTAATATGTGATGTAATCAGACCCAGTAGAGATTAAGATTTAAATAATGTGCAATAAATCTTACCTTAGTGAGGTTTATCATGTTCTGTGGCCTTACAGAGCTGTTAATTCAATGCTGTGGTCATTTTGGAGGCTGCAGGTGTTTCAAACAGGTGTTTCTAATATACTGTCCATCCATTTATACCAATGAGGGCAGACCAAATACTGGACACACCTCTCAGTATATTGCAACACAACTTAGCAGCACCACAAACTACGAATAACCATAAATTTGAACCAACAGCTTTGTAAAACTGTATCAACAAAACATTATAACTGTCATAGAGGTAAGATCTATTTCACAGCTGTTGTTTTAATTAGGTGAACTTATTAATCTGGAAACTGTGTGTACTATATGTGATGTAATGTAATGTGATGCAATACCTGATCCTGATTCCAGTTACTTCCGCCAGGTGGCGCCATGTTGTTGTTCGTTCTGGAGGTGAAGTGAGCGGACAGTCGGAGGGACAGCAGCGGGGACAGCAGCGGGGACAGCAGACAATAGGCAGGGGCAGTTGTTTCCGATATCATCACGGAAAATATCGCCACGGTAAAAGAAAATAATCGGTAAATATCGTCGGTCTGTGTCTGTGAGTCCAGCGTGATGTCCAGCCGGATACCGTGCTAACGCTAACAGCTAGCTAGCTAGCTAAAGCTAACATCCGTTAACACCCGCCTGGCTGTGGAGAAGCTGTAAAAAGCGGTTTAATTTTGCACAGATTTTAGAGCAAAGGGCCTCTTTCTTATTTTAACGATAAGGAATAACGTTTAACAGTTTTTCTAAAGGCTAAGTTTGAAAAGTTTTTCCAGATGGATCACCTGACTTTGTCTCAGAGGAGCTACCCCAACCTGGCTGTGGTGACACGTGTGTTGAATCAGGGTAAGTTTGGTCCACTGATTATGTCCAAGTTCACAGCTGTGTATAAGTTTGGACAGGTTTTCCCTCAGGTTGAGTCTAGTATTGGTGGGAATTAAAGTATACATTGGCGGGGATAAGTCTGAGGGGGATAATACAGTTGAAATGTTATGAATATTTAAAAATAAATAAGGTTTAACTGCCTGAATCTCTATGGGGTAACGTTAGACGTTGCACCTTGCTGCATATGAGCCCACATTGTGACTTTATCACTGAGTTTGTCAGGGAAATCAGATGGTGTAGGCTACTTTTGGGTAGGAGATGAAACTTTGCTCAAGGGCATTACCTGTTTGACTGAAGCATGTGGCATTCTCAGTCAGCAATTACAATAATGAGGGGGATACAAACACCTGTTTAGGACTGCAGTTGGCAACACAAAAACACAGGTTATTCAGAGAGTCACGGACTGGATTCAAAAACCTAACTATATTATTGCAGCCTATTTTTTCACAACTCCACAAACCAATATGACTATTTACTGTTTTATTCTAGTTTTTTTTTTTTCCTTTTATCAATGGTATATTTAGGTGAATATATCTCCAACAAGAAAATATTAAGACAGCAAAGTACTCATTATGTAGTTGATTTGCTGAAGCCCCATGTAAAGTGACTTTAGATTAGAGGTATTTAAGGATATGTAAAGTAAAATAAGACACAAAATGTTAAGAAAAAAATAACAACAAGTGCTAAAGGAATTTTATCCTCCTGTAATCACTTCAATTTTATATATATATATATATATATATATATACATACATACAATACAGTAGTATTTATAAGAGAGGCGATGTAATTTCCAAATTCAAAGATTAACATCTGTGAAGAAAGTGTGACAGGTTTGGTAAACTTTGATATTGAATTTGCCAAATAAAATAAATCATCATAAAATGTTATATTATATCAATTATTAAACTGTTAAATACTTTGATTACAGCAATGAGATACACCTTTGTTGATCCCCAGAGGGGATATGAAGTTGGTGCAGCTGCAAAAGGACAGAAATAAATACAGATGAGTGGCTTGGAAAGTAAGAGAAATAAATAGTAAGAGGTACATGAACTTAAATCATAATGATAGAATTAAAAAAACTTTACAAGAGCAGTTGAGAGAGGGACAACCTGATATAAGTTATTTGTATTAATATAAAAGTTAAAGTGTGGGAGATTTGGCAGACTTTGATAGTTTACCAAATAAAATAAGCTACTATAAAATGTTATTTTATTATTATTAAATGTTCAAAGCAACATGTATTTTCTTCTTAATTTTACTGTCTAAATGCCATTCTTGATAAACTAAATAAGGCTTTTTTGATTAGCCAGAATGCTTAATTATATTGATGACTGGTTAAATGTGAGGGTGATTGGATGTGTCCTGTTCAGGTTCAAGACCATGAATCTGTAAATGACAGATACATAATTTAAGGGCTGTGTGAAACCTCTTGGGGGTTGTTAACAATTCACCTACGGACACAGATTTGTAGATGACCTATTGTAACATTTTGTCAGTTGACTTTGTTTCTACATTTGCACTTTAGTATGTTATCACCTTAACGACCAACGGAAAAGCTCTGTGCTAACTTTATACTTCGTCTGTCTGTGCATGAATATACAACCTAACGGCCTTTTGATGTACCATTAAAGTAGTTTACATTTATATAATGTATATAGTTAAATACTTTGTCAGACAGCCATTTATTAAATCTCCAGGCAGTTTACACAGTATGCTAACTACAGCTTACGACTAATGTCAAGTCAAAGCTAACATTAGTAAACTTTTATATTGTGATGCGCTCCGTTTTTTGTGATATTTTACTTTCCGAACACGCATTCAAAACTTTTTTTGTCGTTTAACTCTTCGCGCCATTTTTTCTTACCCCGGAAGTGAACCCCTCTTTGAAGTTGTACTTCCGCTGTCTTCTCGTCAACGCGCAGTAGGAGAAGTTAGCCTAGCCACCAGCTAGTTAAAGAGAACTCTGCGATCACATCGTGCTCGTATTTATGTTTCCTCTGAAACGACTTGGGATGTTGGAAGTTTTTCCTCAGTCCAGGGTTTGTGTTTCGTGAAAGAGAGAAACGAGGCCCGGCAGATCATATTTTCACCCAGGGCCGTGTGTTTTTTAATCTAACACTATTCCAGAAACATGGCGGACGGCGGGCATTACTACAACGGTAAGACAGCCTGTTACCTTCAGCATTAACCTCACATCTTTTGTGCTACTTGTACCGTTTTTCTTCAGACCGAGGGGACTTTTTGGTGAGGAGGGAGGTCAGGAGCACTGGTTACATGGTCAATGGAGGTAAAATTATATCTTGGGCCTTTCCCTGGATATCTAATAATGGTGCTTTATATACACAAGTATTTACCTGGTACTTACTACTATAATACTAATAAGACAAAATACAATGTTTACAGTTACTGTAGCATTCAATAAGGCAAGTCTAGGTGTTTTTTTCTGTGACAGTATTAATTTCAGATGTAGGTTGTATTTTAAGGATTTATATCTTATGACTGCAAACAGAAAGAGACATTATTGTGGTTTTATTCATTCACTACCAGTGTCTCATTATAGTGCATTATTTGCTTAACTCTAATTCTGTTATTTATATGCTGACAAATTAATATTGTATAACAGATGACAAACTGTTGCACCCTTTCTCAGAGCATGATGACAGAACCGCACCACAGTTTCGCAACCGTAAAGGCAGAGGCCCCCACAAGGGTCGGTCTTATGACAGGTCCCGCAGAGACCGCCAACGGGGCAGCCACGCTGGAGGCTTTGGGGGTCCTGGGCCACGGTCTAGGCTCGACGATCCCGATCCAGATGTAACCATGAGTGACAGCTCTCAGGACAGCAGCTCCCAGCACAGATTGTAAGTGTGTCTGACTGGCTGAGCCAGTTTGTTGTTTACACATTGTTTTGCAGTTTAAAATTGTCACCAGACATGTTTGTCAGTGTCTGACTTGTTGATCAGCTCTAAAACAAGCATCGTACTTTATAAAGAGGGCTTGGAAAATTGTTAAGCATGTAAGCCAAAAGAAACTGTCAAGAATAAGTTGCAAACTTAAGATTGCTTTTTTTCTTGTGCTTTTTATATGTAAGATGAGTGACACACAGACAGCAAAACTTAGATTCTTTCATGTGGAGTTGCTTGAACTGCTTCGAGGTATCCTAAGCTGCTCTGTGGTAGGTGGCAGGAAGAGAAGGTAGAACAAGTCTGACCATTTTCACATTTAGCACTCCGGGCTTCAGATGAAAACCTCTGCGAGTCATGTACTCGCCCAAAAAGTACCACTGGAAAACCAACTGAAAGTGAAACCGTGAAAGTAAATTGAGCTCAGTAAAGTAACTTTTTGTTTCACTGTCATATCACTGTCACCTTAGTGCATTATTTGAACGTGGTGACTCATAAGCCACACATGCATTTCAGATTTTTCTAAACTTTTTAGGGATCCTTTCCTAATGCTAGTTATGGAATTGTAATGGGACAAAAAAGGCCTGCAATTTCAAAATAGTTCCAAACTAATATCAGCTAGTGAGTGTGTACATTTATTAAAGGTATACTGTGGAGTTTTCGACCACTGAAAGAGCTATAAAGCAATATTTGATGAGACGTTGTCCAGATTGTATCTGGTGCTCTTCCAGTGCATGCATGAGAACTGTCTGCAAACACATGCATGTCAACCTGTCTCCTATAAATTACATTTGTATATTACTAAATTGCATTCATAACTATGTTGTGGTGGTCACATAATTGCTGCCCGGACTATGTTCAGGGACCACATTGCTTTAAGTTAATGAAAAGTTTTTTATGTACTGTGCTGAGGTCACAGGGAGTTGGTTGGGATGGATCACGGACATACAAAGTACAGGACTGGGACACCGGAATCCTGGGTTTGTGTCCAGACTCCTGTTTGTGGTCAGATTTAGCCAACAGAAGCACTTAGGTTAAGGTTAGGGAAAGATTGTCATTGCTGTTAAGTGTTAATAAAAAGATGATTACAAAAATAATGCTGTAATCACTGCAAGTTGACCCTGTATTGCGAGAGTGCTGATAGCTTCAGTATCAACATTTTTGTGACTTGCTGGGAATGGTAATTAGCAGCATTTCCTCATTATGTTAATAAAAATATGCATTAAGTGCAACATTGGGTTTCCCTTAAACATATTTGCTGTTTTAAAATTAGTTGTATATTAATGTAATTTTTAGGACACAGCGATGAACATTGCGTGATGCACCTTATTTTCAGAGGCAGTGACAGTTTGGAGCATAAATGCACCATTAAAGGTGGCAAAGCAGTAATGAAAGGTGTGGGAAAAGAGAGAAAGATGGCTTTGCTTTGATATGTTAGGCAGTAGGAAGTGGATTTAAATGTGTGTTAGTCTCAAGGATAGGTGGGAGACCTTTTGTTAATAGGGTGAACTCTGCCTAAAGGAGGATTGTTTCAATATATGGTCTTGTTTGTCTTCTTTAGCACCCCGTATGGAAGACATAAATGGAAGGCTGGAGATGGACGCTTTGACAGAGACCGGCGAGGCAAAGGGGGAGGAGGTGGAAGAGGCGGCTTTAGAGACCGACCTGGAGGCAATGGAGGAGGGGGGAAAAACCGGTCGGGCTGGTACAAAGTAACGGTGCGTATTGCAACAGCTGCCACAGGTCGTTCATGCTTCTACCTTGTGACCTGTTACAGGAGCTCATATTTTGCCCTTTTGTCTGTTTGACAGATACCACACGGAAGAAAATATGACAAGAACTGGTTATTGACAGCTCTTAGGAACATCTGCTCAGTGCCCTACACACCTGTACAGGTGAGATCCCACACTGTCTTGTGATTACTAATTATAAACTAATGGATTTTCAAAAGGGTATTGTGTGTCTTGTGCCTTTAAATGCAGATGTGCTTTGAGTTCTGATAAATTAAACAGTGATGCTTTTTAATGCTCCCTTTTTTTTAATTTATTTTTTAATTCTCCTCTGCAAGTAAAAGATATATCTCTAGTCCCCACTTAGACACATTTGTAAACTGAAGATTTTAAGGAAAGTGTGTTCGTTGGCACCATCTTTGTTTATATGAATTTTAATCATGTCTTTCTCCCCTGTGTGTCCAGTACCATGTTGATCATAACAGGGCCCATTTCTATGTGGATGATTCCTCTGCTGCCAATGCTTTGCACAAATGTTCTCACAAGATCACGGACACAGATGGTTATAAGGTATGCTGGGGTAATAATGGAAATCTCACTCTTATTTCCTCAGAAGCTATTTTAACCATCGTTAATGATCAGTCTTGTCATCATGTTAACTTCCTTCTCTGTTAATAATGGCTACACTGTCATAACGTTCTTATCCTGTCTGCTTTGACACAGTGTCACTAAGTTCTCAAACGACCTTGACCTCTATATAATGATTAACCACAAATAACACTTTAAAACTCTCTTAGCTAATGTCCCTGATCATATGATGTGTTGTTTTTCAAGGTGGAAGTGCACGTCAACCCCAGCGCTCCTCCATCCTTCCTCCTTGCGGAGCTGAAACCTGAACACTTGGAGCACCTGAAGGTGAGCTAGACGAAATAACAAACTGTCTTAAGGGTCTGAATGTGGCTGAGACAATGATGTTTTTAGATCACAGAACTATTAAAGTCTCACAAATACTGCAAGTGTGATGTATGGATCAACAAACATGAACGATGTTGTAAAGAACAATATGCAGATTTTTGCATTGAGATCCATGAGTCCATTTACATGCACTTAAGTAACCAGGATGTAGTCAGCATTGCAGTTAATATGATCGAAGTGATAAAGGGTTGGAATGCTTTATTTTGAAAGGACAGACAGACTTTTGGGTGTTTTTATGATGGTTAAAAGTTGATTCCCCTCTCCTTCTGCCCTCTAATTCAATCAGCATTAAATTGGAGAAAGTTTCTATCAATTTTGATGATTTTTTTCTGTGCAGCTGAGGCCTCTCATGTTGACTGCTGTTTATCTTTCACAGCAATGTATGGCCAAACGTTTTGATGGCTCCCAGCAAGCATTGGACTTGAACAACATCCGAACAGACCCAGGTAATTAAACATTCTCATCCCTCTCATACACAAGTCTTATGTATGACATGATATTGAACGCTGATTTAGTCAGAGCCTGAGAGTACATACTAGGCTAGCTGTTACAAGTTAATATCTGAATTATACAAGATTTTTTATAATTATCTGTTAAATGGGGTTCTAGTCTGTCTGTTTTCTAAGTAAATAGTCACTGCAGTGTTGTTTCACATCGACAATCTGGTGATGAAATTTAATCTTGCAGAATTTTTGAATTACCTAACTGTGACTGAAAATGACTTTCAAATATTTTTACTCGTACTATGTTGATTGCGAATTTTGTTTTATGTGACAGACTTGGCGTCCCAGAACATTGAAGTCATCTTGAATAGGAAGACAAACATGGAGGCTGTCATCAAGATCATTGAAGAAAACATTCCAGAGGTAAAATTAATACAGACGATGTTTGTAATATTGTTAGCTGGAAAATAAGCGATAAACACTTAGCTTTTATCGTAGCTGCTGTCATTAAGTGATGGTTCAGACTGAATGTGCTTACACACCTCTTTTTCTCTTGCCAGCTGACATGCTTGAACCTGAGCAACAATCGTATTCACAAACTCGATGAACTCACCGATTTGGTTTCCAAGGCGCCCAATCTGAAGACTCTCAACCTCTCCCACAATGAGGTGAAACTGGCTGCTCGGTTGCTTGAGATAATAATAACCATGCTCTTCTCATGACTTATTTTTAAATCCTCCTCATACCAACTTGTTCCGATTTTTGTGTGCTCGTCCAGCTGAAGTCAGACCGGGAGCTGGACAAAGTGAAAGGCCTGAAGCTGGTGGAGCTGTGGCTGAACAGGAACCCTCTGTGTGACCTCTTCAAGGATCAGGCCTCATACATCAGGTCAGTCAGCGATTTTGGGGGATGAGGGGAGAAGTTTTTATGAAGGGGACACAGTGGTGTGACTGTTGGTGTGTGAGTAGGGGTGTCCAGGAGTGTTTCCTGTATGACAGGACAATGCAGCAGCGTGCTGGAAAAGGAGATCAAGCACACCTTTGTTTGTGTAATATGTACAATAACGGAAACCATTTCCCAGCAGTGGAGGATGAACTTTCGACGAGGCGGAGGCAGCTGACACTCACCATTAATCCCTCTATTTTTGTATTCCTGTGTAGAGAAAGAAATGGAGAACAGAAACACACAAATTCATTGTAATCAGATCAAATGATTCTTCTTTCTTGTTGTTTTACACGTTTCCTCCCACTTGATGATTAACGTTTCCTTTTCACAATGCAAACTAAACTTACTTTCAAAAGTTGCTGAGGTAGCATCAACCAAGATGCACTCCCACATCGTTTTCCTTTCAGCTTGCTTAAACTCTCCACAGTTTGAACAGCCATCTTCGCTCTGCCATTTATTCAGCTTCTCTGTGGGACATCCTTTTAAGCTTTGGTCTATTTTATGGTTCTCAGTGATGCTGCACCCAGCACTCCCCTGCTGACATCCTGGTTAGTGTCCCATAAATTGCTGTAAAACACCATCACACTGCTGTTGATAAATATCTCTGAGAAGAAGCACTTTTTTCTAAAGAAGACATTCAGCTTGACAGCCCTTAAACACAGTGTACTGTGAACTGCTTTCAAAAAATATATATCCACAGTAACCTCTTGAGCAGTACTGTAAAACAGTGTAGGTTGTTTAACGGAGAGAGGGCAATGCACAGTTGTGCTGACAAATGTTTGGATGAAACAAAGGAAATCTGCAGCCAATGATTTCCCCTCCCCTCGTAGCACCTTGCCCACTCGGCCCTCTGTATCAGGCGAGTATGGAAGGCTGGATAGCCTATGACGGGTAAGATCCCACCTCGAAACCCCGGGACAACCTAAGGCAGGCACAGTCACGATTACTCGGCCTCAGTCCCTGTGAGCCTCGACTCACTGAGAATGTGACGAGAAGAAATCGAGAAGATGGGACTTGACAGAAAAAGCCGTTGGGCTGAGGCGGAGGGGGAAGTGTGTCATTATCAATGACATACGATGAGCCAAAGAGAGAAAGCAGTTCGTCTCTTCCACTAAGTTGGTTCTCTCTGGCCTGAAAGAGGCCTCTGCTGATCAGTGAATGAAGTGGAGAGTTTGGCAAATACCCTTAACTAACTTGTGAGGGAAATGTCTTCTGAACTGGAAATTGAAGTCCAGTTTTGTCTGAAATAAGTCCAATGAAAAAAAAAAAGTGGAAACACTTGCCTCTTCCAGTTTCTGATAGCTGTGACCAGTACGAAAAGGCTCAAATATAAAGCAGAGAGAGCAGAGTAAAGACATATCACTATAGTCCAATGCTTAATGATCTCCCAGTTATCTGTAAACAGAGACGTGGGCCCAAATTAAGCTGAAAAATTACAAGCTTATAGCATTAATGTAGTTGCTGCCAGTGCATGAAGACCCATCTCTTCAGAGTGGATGGTGGCTATGAGATACTGTTAACTGCTTTGCTTGTGCAGCAGGGGAAGGCTGTAGTGGCGGGACTGCTGCGTCCAACTCACTCTGAGGCCATCTGTCCTGTTTGTTCAGCTCTGTTCTCAGGTCGCCTTTCTTTGCTGATAATCATGGGCGCAGATACCGACAAACTCTCTTAATGGATAGTGATTGGTGTCGAATGTTAGACTGTGTTTGTTTGAATTTTACGTTCTATGTTTTTTTCTAGTTTTGTGACCTAGAGTCATCTCTTCCCCAGCATCTTGGCCAGAGTTTGGGGGTGGGGGACATGAGACTGGCGGTAACCACCTCTCTCCCAGCAGTGCATAACCTTTTCATTTCACTAATTCCCAACAGATGTGTTCGCTGGTTTCAGTGCAGTCTGGTAGATTGTGGGTCTCTGCATGTTTATATGTGTGTGCTCCTAGAAAAGTGTGCTTATATTGCTTCCCCATGTCAGATCTGTGTGTATCTCCATGTTGGGGGAGAGGGTGAGTATACCTGCTGGTAAGTACACTTTGGGGTGGGAGAATTGACAAAAGGGCACAGCATGAAAGTGAAGAGAGGATAAGGGTGTGAATGATAGTCCATTTGCAGATCTACTTGAATTAAAAAGATTAAATCCCTTTTGGCACTGGTTGTAATTACACTCCATTTTCATGTATCTATACATGACTGTATTCTCCCAAATGTCGTGGACAGTGTATCATCTTAAAATGACTTAAACTGAAAGGCACCAAATGACATTGGATGGGTCAGCAGGTGTGACTGACAGTGCTACGTACAGTAATAAGCATGATTTATCTGTGTGTGGTGTGGTGTTTGTGATGATAACTTTACTGCTCTTGATTTTTGTTCCGTACCAGTGCCGTGCGGCAGAGGTTTCCCCGGCTTCTCAAACTGGTAAGTCCATGTGTTTATCTCTTTACAACCATCTCCCCCCTATTAGGTGTTATTGTGAAGATTGTTTAAATTCATATCTACAAAAACTGTGTTCATAACACAATGAGATGTGTCAGATCTCTTGAATCAGCTTGATCACATAGTGCATGGGCTTTGGGGTGATTAATCAGAGCAGCACATTGCAGTGTTGCAGTAAAGACAACCTTCTCAGATTATACAAGTTGGGAAAAGTAGAGTAAATACATTTTGTGAGATACATTTTGCTGATCTAAATGCACTCACATTGCTAAATAAATTGATCCAAAGTGGCAGAAAGTTTAGCCAGTGCTAATTCCCCTCTCTTGTATCTTCCTTCATGTGTGGTTTCTTCTTAGGATGGTCATGACCTCCCTGCGCCCATTGGATTCGATGTGGAAACGCCCACCACTATCCCCCCCTGCAAGGTTACTTGTTTTATCTCATGTGATTAATTGTATGTTTTTACTCAAAGTGACACATTAACAATTACTTGTGGAGGGGGTTGCACTAACTGGATCTTTACACACCCAGGCCAGTCTTAACTATGCCAGGTCCTAGTGATCATGTAAATACCCAGCAACTGTGGCTATTGCCTGGCAGTGCATACGTTGTTATGATACTTTGTTGACAGCCTCCTGCTGTCTTACTAATGTGTAGCCTAACATTTATCATTTGTGGCAGTGGAATTATGGAGGATCAGAGAAAAAGAAAAGGGATTTCACAGATGTTTGGATACAAAGATTAATTGAGCTTTACACAAGAAGCGCATCTGTGTTTGATTTACAGCAGCTAGCAGGTTAAACTCCACAGAGAAAAAGTAAATAAACTTGGCTGTAGATTACAACTCAGGGACAGACGGTGTTGTTAGCAGTGGTATTAAAGTGTAAGGACGGCACCAGTGTCTGAACAGAGTTAGCAATGCATCTTTACCAGTGAACGTTTGTTTGGTTGCTTGTTTAACAAGCCGAGTTGATGGACAAGGTGTGTGTTCATGTTTGTAAGTTAGCTAAATAGAAAAGGAGACTTTAGTAAGAAAGCTAATGTGGCTTATTGGGCTGCTAATATATAGAAACTGCCAAGATTTTGACTGTAAGAATTACACCCAGTTTTAGCGAGATGAAGGTTTAAGCCCTGTTGGTGCAACTGGCCATTGAAGTACATGACATTCAGTAGAACCCTTTCAAGGTCTCATTAGTAATTTAGTTAATAGGTTTATGCTGCACTGGCTTGTTATCATTATGGTATTCTTTTATGTACTTGACAAATGTTTGGTTTTTTGTTTGGTTTTTTTTTTGGTTTTTTTTTTTTCATTTGACAATCCAGGGCAGTTGTTTTGGCTCAGACGAAATCAAGGCCCTCATTCTCCGGTTCCTGCAACAGTGAGTTTCTACCTTTCTACCCTCTACCTTGATGTAGCTAATCTTCTCACAACAGCCAGTTGATTAGTGTCTGTTTTCCAGGATTAATGTGCTGTTAATATGTCCCAACTAGTGCCTAATTCACCAGTGCTACTGTAAATACAATTTCTGTTCCAGTAGGGTTTTTTTGGGCAGTAAAGAATCACAGGAACACACACAAGAAAACTAAGTCGCGTGACTGTGTTGCAGGTACTACAGTATATACGACTCTGGGGACAGACAGCCACTCCTGGATGCTTACCATGATGGAGCATCGTTATCCCTCACAACACCTTACTCCACCCAGAACCCCTCCAGGTAAGAACACACACAAACAACCCCACTTATGTAAACATGTAGCAACACTGAATAACACATAAAGGAATGGGACATTTGTTTTTTTCAGTGTTTTCACAGTTAGAATTTGTATGTATAAAGATTTTTGCACCTATTATTATTTGCACTTATCCTAACACCTTCCTGTCTGAGTCTTGGCTGTGTTCACACTGATCCATCCCTCTCTTCTGGTCTTAGGAGCAGTCTGGGAGAATATCACAAAGACACTCGAAACCTGAAGAGAATCAAAGACTCCAGTGAGTTTACCTGTCGAGCTGATGACCTTTCGTTGCGTCTGAATTGTTGAGACTGAATGCTTTTATGATTTTTGAGATGCCTTCTGATGTTTCCCTCTCTGAACACTTCCTCTTTCAGCGATACGGTTTCGACTTCTGAAGCATACACGACTGAACGTGGTTGCTTTCCTCAATGAGTTGCCCAAGACTCAGCACGACATCGCCTCCTTTACTGTCGACGTGAACACCTACACGGTGAGTTTATGTTTGTTCCGTCAGCCAGCACTTGTCATTAGCCTTTTCTTCTCACTGCGAATCATTTCTATGAACTAATTCTACAAAATATGTTTCTGTTTACAGAACACACTACTGTCGTTCACAGTGAGTGGAGTCTTCAAAGAAGGTGAGTTGTTGCGTCATCATGATTTTTGTTCTCAACGACTGCAAAGATAAGTGCTGTTGCGTTTGTTGCTAATGTGTCTCATGTCTGTTTTTCAGTTGCTGTTGATGGTAAATCTCGAGAGTCCACCATGGCTTTCTCCCGGGTTTTCATCACTGTCCCAGCAGGGAACTCTGGGTAAGTTTTTTTTGAGCTCCTAGTGGTTTGTGTCATCCTGTTGTCCTTCACATTTTCCCAGAGGAAGGGACATGATACTAAAATTAGCAACTGCTGTGGATCTTCAAGTCAATGAACCTACTGCTAAGACACTCACATTACCAGTTTTTTAGGTACACCTAGATAAAGCTAATGCACTTACACTGACCCTGTTTTGATTTTAGAGGGTCAAATGAGGACCGATCATACCTGTTCAGAGAGAACTATAAGAAATCAAAAATGTAAAGATTTTACCCACAGATGATAATATTCTATTATAGAAATAAATTGTTCAGAAAGAATAGTAATAATAAGAATAATAATACTGAACAAATAAATATTGATCAGTTTTGCTGAGACAGTGTTTTGATTGAGGAGGATCTTTGTTAGGTCAGTACAATCAATTGTAGATTGTGGACGTTTTCCTCCTGAAACAGTCGAATCTTATTTTTTGTGTTCCTTCTGTGCTACAGTTTGTGCATCGTGAACGACCAGCTTTTCATCCGGATGGCTACAACAGAGGAGATCCGCCGGGCCTTCGTTGCTCCCGCCCCAACTCCATCTTCCAGCCCCGTTCCCACCCTCACTGCACCGCAGCAGGAGATGCTCACAGCCTTCTCACTGAAGTCTGGCATGAACCTGGAATGGTCCCAGAAGTAGGTTTTGTTTTTGCGCCTGTGGTGTTGGCAGCGTTTCACGACATCATTTATTCATTTCATTCAAAATATTTAAACACTTGTTCTCTGTTCCAGGTGTCTGCAAGACAATGAGTGGGATTTCAACAGAGCTGCTCAAATTTTCACTCAGTTAAAGGTAAAATGATGTTTCATAGTTCATTTCTCTGCATATACATAAAGGTGTGACTGTTATACAGCAAGGACCTAAAATGCTTTCTCCTCTTTTGCTTTCCAGACGGATGGCAAGATCCCCGACGTTGCGTTCATAAAATGAAGAGATTACTCATACTTCTGTGAAATAAAATCTGCAGTTATTTTATTTATGGCTTGTGCTTTATCCTTTAAACTCTGCCTTTTGTTTTATTAAAATTAAGAATAATGTAGCGCAAGTTTACTATTTTGTTTTAACAGCCAACTGTTTGACCGAGGACTGATGTTATGATACCATCTTTGGTTGTCATTGTAACCATAGTTTTTGGTCGTTTGTATAGAAATCACTACATGTTTTCATAGGAATAAAGACAGATGGACAGTGGTCAAACTTGAGTTCATGTCAATGTTGTATTATGTTCAACAATAAATACATTTTGTTACACAACTGATGCAGTTCACTTAAGCCACAATAAGACCAAAGTGATAAGTGTGAGAGCTCATTCTTCACCCTTTAATGCTAGTTTGATGTTTTTTTCTGGTGTTTCACCCACCTCTTGTGGTTTACATTGATTTTTTTTTTTAATGGAGGGGTTAAAAGTGGTGTAACAAGCCAATAGGTTTAAAGGATAGGTTCATATTTTTTCAAGTCAGTAGTCGGGTGCCCATGTGAACATTGAACCCATGTTTCTTTAATCATTCCTCCTGTTCATCAAGAGATCCCCTCCTAACATGCCCTCAGTGTGATGAGGTTGTTTCCTTGGACTGTTTTTGTGCTGAGCTACATTGGAGGGACAATAAAACAACAGTTCCAATGTTCATATGGGCACCTAAGTATTGTTTCCAAGCAGCCATGACCAAATGTGGACCTATCATTTAATTCACCAGTCAAACTTAAATTTTTCTGCTTGTTCATCAAACTAAACCTTAATTTTGAAATACTGTTAAGGTTACCGAAATCTTACTATGGCTGAAAATTGAAATCAGGAGACCCCATGCCAATTAGATTGTGGATTGCATAAATTAATATTCCATACAATTAAAGTAAAATTGTTTATCAGTTGATGAACAACCTTGAACAAGATTTGGCAGCTTTTATTGGTTATAAAAGACATTCCTCTCAGATTGACTGAGTAAATCAAATTTTGACATGTAATTTATAGAATAATGCAATATAATAGAATGCCACCAATTTCCAGGTTTTTATATCAATAAATTTGTCACATGAACTCATAGTACTCCCCAATGGCAGTGGCCCCCAGCAGGAAAAGCAGCATGTCACGCTACAAAAACTGTTTAGAAATGGCCTGTGGAGCATGACAAAAAGCTCAAGGTGTTGACCTGGCTTCTAAATTTCCCAGGTCCCAATCTGCTCAAGGATTCTTGTGATGTGACGGTACCCCAGATGTACCCCTAATCCAAGGTGGGGCCTCCTTGGACTTGGCTCTGACCTGTGGAGGTATGGACACAGGGTCTGTGGGAGTGTCCTGCAGTGTCTGGCAACAGAGCATTGGTGGCAGATCCAGTGGGTTGTGAGGTGGGTTAATAGCACATGCCACAGATGCTCATTCAGATTAGGATCTGGGGAATTTGGAGGCCAGGTTGACACTTTGAGGTCTTTGTCACATTCCTTGGGCCATTCCTAATGGATGTTTGCAGTGTGGCATGGTGCATTATCCTTCTGGGGGCCATTGCCATTGGGGAGTACTGTTGCCATGTTGCCATTATCTATTTATTTCCCCACATAAGTTACATTATGGGCTATGTAGCCTACTCATTTATGTGTTGCTGTTTTATCTACAATTAAATTAAATTAATCATAATAAATGTTCACATTTTAAAAAAGAAAGTAAATATTTAGATTTAAAAAGCAGGTTTAGTATTGGTTTTAATTAAGATTGACAAAATACTACAAAGATGGCGCTCGGTGGCGGGGTGGCGTCATGTTTGTCTCTTCCGGGTTTGTCTTTCGTCACTGTGACGCATGACGCACTTACGTTCACCATACCAGCAGTTGGCGTATGATAACAATAAACAACCCTGAAACAAGAGATACGCACCAACGGGACCTTCCGCTCCAATTCGACACAAACGTACCGAAAATATGAGCCGAGACAGCGACAGACAGTTGGAATAACGTCTCGTCAAGTAGCGGGGGAGTCTCGTCGGTCCTGACACAAAGGATTTTCGAGTTTTGGTGTCAAGCCTAGGGGAGAACTAGAGTTACGGTCTGCCCCTTCCTTAGCCCCCTGTAGCTAGCTGTGGCTCATTCCTTGTTTTTGCACACTTTGTTTTAGTCTGTTATGCAGTTGCCAGAGGACTGTACTCGCACTCGTTCTCCTCCGCCACCTCTTCGCTCCCTCTCCCCGCTCTCTCTGGCCCTATGTCTCGCTGGCTCTTCCCCTGGTCAGGCTCAATCAAGAAGCGGGCCTGTCGGTACCTCTTACAGCACTACCTCGGTCACTTTCTGCAGGAGCGACTGAGCCTGGACCAGCTGGGCTTGGACCTGTACAACGGCAGCGGTGTCATCAAGGAAATCAACCTTGATGTCTGGGTGAGTCGTTTTAAAAAGAGAGCTGTCTGTCAACTTCGACCCACAGCAGCAGCCATCGTGTGTGTTTTTGTCGGGCTCGTGCACCCTTGACTGTTTCGCAACTGCTCTCGAGTTCAACAACAATCTCCAACGTCATGCTCCTAGCCTAGCTCGCATTTCTTCGAGGAAATGCACTTAAGGGGAACACATCACCAGCTCAGCAGATTAAGTGCACCTCTCCCCAGAGCCTTAACACATGTATACCCCCCTGCCATGCTGGCTGTACACTTCCTTTTCTCCATAAGTCTCCTAGAGTGGTGACAAAATATGAAACCATGCTTATAAACATCTCTTTCACTTTGTGTTTCTCACATTACTCACTGCTTCCCCTCTGCTGCAGGCGGTCAATGAGCTTTTGGAGTCTCTGGGGGCTCCACTGGAGATAGTGGATGGCTTTGTGAGCAGCATAGCAGTGACCATCCCATGGCAAGCTCTCCTGACTGATCACTGCACCTTAGAAGTTTCTGGTCTTCAGATAACATGTCGACCCAAGTACCGGACCAGTAAGTTCACCTAAAAACAACTTATTGAGTCGACAACCTGTGGGGTTTCCTTTTGGGGCACAAAACATGTATCTGTCAGCCACAGGTTGAGTGAGGGGATCTTCCACTGTTATCAGATGTACACTTGCTGCTTCAATGTGGTCCAAAATCATAATTATATATCCCTGTTTTTATTACTTCATTCCCCAAACTATTAGTGATGTATAGCTGTTGTTACACAGGCAAGCGTACGTAGGTGTCTGTCTGGTAAAGATTTGTTATTGAAGTGTAAAAATGTACACGAGTGAGGATCCACGCATGATCATCTCACCACAAGTCCAGACCTTTATGTGCTCCTTTAATCAAACCACTGGTCTAGGGCTGCAATTTATCAGTTAATCTGCTGATTATTTGCTTAATTAATTGATGCTTTTCTTTAAATAAAATGTCAAATTAGTGAAAATGGCCAATTATAGTGTTGTAGACCTCAAGCTAGCATAATCAAATTTGTTGTTTTGTCAGAGCAAACACACCAAAATAGTCACTTAACTGTCATATATGAGGAAAAACAACAGCAAATCCTCACATCTGTGTAACTAATCAGATTATTTTTTGCAATTTTGTTAAAAAAAATGACTGAAATTATTAATTGTTTATTATTTGAAAGAGACGGTTCACCCTGAATTCAAAAATACATATCTTTCCTTTTACCTATAGTGCTATTTATTAGAGTTAGTGTTGGAGATATTGGCAGTAGAGATGTCTGTCCTCTGTCAAATATAATGGAACTAGACTCAGATAATCCACAGACCTTGATGTTAGCAGTTTCATGTAGGACCTATGTTCTTTCCACCAAACTACATCAGCCAAACATATCACCATGCAGAAGGAAGCTCGCATCTACTTATAGATGAGAGGTTTGTGCTTGTGATAGAGTGAGATAAACATTAATGGTGTCCTGAGGTGGAACATAAGCTAGCTCAGTGGTGCTAGTTGAGCTAGCAGCACATGCAGTACATGTACATATAGTACATACCTTCTGGGTATATGGTTGGAGGATGTAGTTCGGTAGAAAGAAAATAGGTCCCACATGAAACTGCTCACAACAAGGTCTGTTATCTTGAGTAACCAGGTCATGAGACATTGCTGTTTTTGCACATTGAGCACCACAACCCGAGTGCCATCTAGTTCCATTATATTGAAGAGAAAGCTGACATCTCTACAGCTGATATTTCCAACACACCAAAACAATCTAGACTGATTAATAGCACTACAGGTAAGAGGAAAAAAACTTGTTTATGATTGTGGGTCGAACTGTCCCTTTAGTATCAATGTATTTATTTGTCACATGAACTCATACAAGGTACAAACTCCAGTGAAACCCACCAGCTCCTTCAACTTGTGTATTACAGTTTCTCTTTTTGCCTCCTTTACTGCTCTTCTTACACTGTAGGCTGATACTTTATAACTATCCTGACAGTCGATTAATCAGCTAATCCTCTTAGCTCTACACTGGTCTAAAGCTCAGGAGGTGCAACTTGAATCTTCATGTGTTCAATTTATGTCACATACTAAGGAGTTTACTCATGTTGGCATTGGATGTATAAAGTGCACACATGTGAGTTACACTACACCTCTGTTAAAGTACAAAAAATCACTGAATCACTGGTTTTGTTTGGACTCAGGTGGGGGTTGGGACTCCCAAGGCTGGTCATCAAGCATGACCTCCAGCATGCAGCTGGCTCAGGAGTGCCTGAAGGACCCTCCGGAGGCGTCCGAGGAGCCGCCTGCCCAGCTGGAGGGGCTTGAGATGTTTGCACAAACCATTGAGACGGGTGAGTCAAAGCTGTGTGTGCCCTCACTCTGCAAAGGAGTGACAGTGTGTGAACATACAGACGTCAAAGTATCCCTAGTGTAATCATGTGCAGTCTGACTGTATCAATCTGAACACATACAGCTAAGAGGGGATGATTTTAAAGGTCAGTGCTGATGAACCTTTGCATGTCTTTCATCTCTTCTGTGTTTGCAGTCCTTCGTCGTATTAAAGTCACCTTTATAGATACTATCGTTCGCATCGAGCACCAGCCCCTGGACCTGGAAACAGGCGTTGCCTTAGAGGTGCACATCAAACGGTATGTCCTAACTCCCTTTTCAAGATTGGATGCCTCTCCGATTTTTAACCAGCTATGTGTCATAACAATGTGACTAGTATGTGTAATAAACTGTGGTAAACTTCCTTCCATTTTACCATGTCACAGCTCTTCCTGTTCATCTCTCAGCTCAAGTCACTTCATCTAGCAGTTTTTTTTTGGCTTTAGGGCTGTTGCTTGCTTCTGCATTTTCACATGCTCGCTACCATGGACACAAAGAGTATAGAAGCACTCTCAAATATCAAATCAAATATGAACCAAGATTCTGTTCAAATGTTCATCATCTAAAATGTTTTCAGAAACATATTTTAGCTACTGTTAAACTGTAATCATGATTGTTTGTTGCCAGCCGGCTGCCTTTTTTTTGTTTTTTTTTTTTGTTTTTTTTCCAACCGAGCTGGCCAAACCCAGCTTACATTATGTCACCCACTAGTGGGAGTGTTTATTAGTCTGGTGTGGCGCAGTACATTCTGGAATTTGTAGGTTTTCTACCTCATGAGCAAAAGCGAATGCCACAGTCCTTTTCCTCTGTTTTCTCTGGTCGTGTAATATAGCACCAATTTCAAAAGTATTTGCATCTTTCTACTGCATAGACAACACAGTTATATGAAAAGACCATCTTTCCATTAGTGAAATACTCACTGAAGGAATGAAGCTTCAAGGAAGACTACTTATTTTTTTAATAGTGCACCTCCTTCATGATTTTGTGTCCTTCATTTTGTATTTTTAAAATTCTAAATGTCCTTTTTGTTAATACCACAGTACCTGTACAGTCTATACAGTCTGTAGTTAAATTATATTCATTACCTTTTAAAATAGTAATGAGAACATCCTGAAAAACAGAAAGACATTACTTATGCTGCTGAAACATGCTGATAGAGAGCAGCTCATGGTGCACCTTCAAAGGTCACTTTTACAGTTCGTTTGACAAGAATATATTTATAGAAAAGCCTACCTGAGTGGCTTTTTAATGAATTACACTGCTTTAGAGACATGATTATGCTCAGGGCCGAAGACTCACTTGATCTGTTCAACAAAAGATCATAGTGCACGCAAAGCTGCTAAGCTACCAAGCCACTTTCACCATTACCTTTCAACATCCACTGTGGTTTGAAGTATCGTAGAATTACATGGAAAAGAGCTTCCTGGTGTAACAGGGCAATGAAGAAATGTCCCACTCAGATTTTCATATCTGCTCTGTTTTCTTTGGTGACGACATCAATAGAAGATTTGTTCAGTGGTTTTTGAGGTCTGATCAGAGCAAGGGTGTCGGTGTAGAGAACAGATTTGGTATTTGCTCAAATATTGGTAGGGACAATGCTGTCCTCTGAAAATACTGGTAGGGAAATCTTTCTACCATCCATATGCAAACCTACGCCCCTGTGTCAGAGCAAAAGTGTAGAGGGTGGTTGGGACTAAAAACATCTTGTGCAGATATTTTACATAACTCTGAAATGTGTGCATGCTGTTAACAAACTGATGCTGCATACATTTTTATTTGTGCTTCTTTCATTCTCACTTCTGAGAATGTGCAAATAACCTTTCCTCATTTTACTGCTACAGCAAGTGGTTAACACTGCATTGTGGGCCTTTTTGTCAAAATACATGTGTGAACAAGTGTACTAATAAAGGGGCAATGGTCGTAAAGATATGAAAGTGTCCTGCAGCCGAGCAGAAACTGAAACACAAACTGAATCTGAAGCATTTTATGTGACAAAGTCAAAGAAGAACACAGGATGAGCTGAAACACAGTGGTCAGCATCATTTTTAAAATCTTTCGTGTCATACAGAAAGCATCCAGATTTATACCCACAGCTTCCTTTTTTTGCTATATTTCACTTTTTATCACTCACAAGAGGGTGCTAAAATATCCCTCTGTGATCAGTGATATTGTAACTCTCCCTCATCAGCACTTATTACAGTCAGGGGAGAGGAAAAGCAAAATGGAGGCCAAGAATTAGATTTCATTTTCTCCCTGCTCATCAGCAGATAAGGAGAAGAGGCCCCTGCTGCAGTTATGAACTTGCACTCCTTGGCCTTGTGCTGTCAGACGGCTTCAGCGTGAAACTCATTTTGAATAGGGTCAGTAAGGACGAGGTCATTCACCTGAACAGGCTTTTATCAGTGGCTGCAAATAACTGCAGGCTGTACAAGTTAAGGTGTTGTCAATATGGGATGTCAGGGGAGGCTGTGGCTTTGACAGTGATGAATGTGTGACCACTGTTGCTGTGCGGAGCAAGATTGTTAATGGTTTGTTGACTTAAGATAAAATATTACTTATGACTTGTGCAGGTATGATTTATTGAAAGTTTATTGTTCTTAATGACTTTGTATATTTCACTGCATTGTTGGCACATCATGCTGCAGTACTCAGTCCTAATCAACTTAAAAGCATGAACATTGCTCCTGTGACAGTACTGTTAATGCTAAATTTGCAAAGTGAAGTCAACTGAGCTCATCTGCAGTCATTCCCAACTCCACACTTAGATTAATGACCAGGTAGCTACAGCTGAGCTTCTGTGTTTATTTCCATCATTGCCACATGTCCCATGTGACTGTGTTGCCATTTTCAAACGTGCGTCACTGCGACACTGTTGAACCCTTTTTGTTTTTGTGGCTTATTGACAAAGCTGCTCAGGATAGCTGTGTTGATCTGGGGTCAGTGACCAGAAGGCCCTGTCAGCTCAAAAGCCTGATTTTTAACAGAAAAACTGGTTTCAATCCTGTGAAGCGTTTAACAAAGGTAGCGTTTATCAAAGATGATGCTCTCTGATCATATGACGTACTGGCAGCAGATATGACAGCATGGTATAATTTCCATGAGCAGTTTGATAGTATTCTGACCGTGTACCGTGCAACTGTGAGTTTTTTTTAAGCTGAAAATCACATTACCTTAAACCAATGTGTTTGCTGTCACGGTGCAGGTATGACTTTTACTTGTATGTAGTGATATGAATCTGACTTCTTCTTGCTTGTGCCGACCTCCAGGCTGGAGTACTTTGACGAGGCGGTGCGAGATCCAGCCAGCCAGACTGCCGTGCCTGTCGACATCCACCAGCCGCCCGCCTTCCTGCACAAGATCCTCCAGCTGAGCGCTGTTCAGCTGTTCTACGACAGCACCGGCACAGTACAGGTGATGGAGACCTCACTGCTGAGGATTCTTTATGTGTTATCTTTATATCTATTTTTCATGCCTGAGTCATTATGTTTTGTTTGAGTTGTCTGTCCGGCTGTCCCATTCTTGTGAACATGATATCTCAAGAACACCTCAAGGGAATTTCTTAAGATTTGGCACATTGTCCTCTGAGGCTAAACAATGAACTGATTCGTATTTGGTGGTCATAGGTCAAAGGGCCTGCTCATTTTTGTGAACGCACTATCTCATGAACACCTTCAGGGAATTTCTTCAGATTTGGCACAAACATTCACTTGGACTCAAGAATAAACTAATTATGATTTGGTGGTTGAAGGTCAAAGGTCAAGGTCAGTGTGACCTCACAAAACATGTTTTTGGCCATAACTCAAGAATTTTTATGCAAATCATGACAAAACTTCACACAAATGTCAAACAGGATAAAATGATGAAGTGATGACATCTTATACCCAAAATGTAAAGGGTCAACGTCACTGTTACATCATAATATCCTGCATAAAACACTTTTCTGGCCATTATTCAACATCTCAGGAACAGAGGGGGAGACATTTAGTCTGATACTAAACTGGTGAATCTTGGGTGTCCACCTTGAAACTGTGCTGATTGTATAGATCGTCTGTGCTGCTGGAGGGAAGACGTGTGTGAAGCATCCATGTTTTCTAAGACATGGGTGTAAACTATAAGAGAAACTTGACTGTTGTGCTGAGGCATACAACCGGGTGATACTTCTAGTTCTTAAGAAATGAGTAAAAATTCAATTGCACAACATTCTGCTCCAAACTATGAGCAGTCAAGGAAGGGCTGGTGAGGAGGTTTATGACGAACTAAAAGTCTGCAGCTATTCAGACTTTGATAAATCAGTTTCTTACTCCCAAAGTGATTTTAGATCAAGATTAAGTTTTCTAACTTGCTACTGTTGCAATAACCACTTCCATTTGTTTTTATGTAAAATGTAAGATTGTTTCTTGACAGTTCATTTGTAAACTTGGAGGAACATATCACAAAATATTTATTTCAATATGAGACAACAATGTGATTTATAACCAGAAATACTCACAGATTTCTCCTCATCTCTCAGGGTCCTCATGAAGAGGAACACCCTGAATCAGCCACGGCAAGTGAAGGAGAAGAGGAGGAAGAACAAGAAGATGACGAGGAGGAGGAAGAGGAAGAAGAGGAAGCAGAAGCCAAGCCCATGACATCTCCTCCCTGTCCTCCATCTCAGCCACTACTCATAGGAAGCTGCTCCGGTTTCATCGAGACCACCGTGAAGATCAAACAGAACGAAATGCTGCCTGGACCAAAGGTGGGTGTGTGTGTGTGTGTGTGTGTGTGTGTGTGTGTGTGTGTGTGTGTGTGTGTGTGTGAGCCCGTGTGTGTGTGCTCAGATCTCCACACTGTAAGATCCTGAAGGATTATTAAATGCAGCTGAATTCATTCATTTTCATATTCAATTAGAAATTCAATTGTAAAGCAAAAGATGATCCACAATGTCTTTATTCATTTGTGAATCCACACAAAAAAACTAATAACAGCTTGTTTTTCGTATTTCGATTTATTCCTAAGTCAAAGGAGGAAATGAAAAAATGGGTCATGGAACGAATTTGATTTTGTTACTGAGTGGGTCCAATTTGTGTGACCAGGAAATTACTGACATCTTTGTCTCTTGCACTTGACACTTGGGCAATGGCCCCATCTCATTAAAAGTAATAATATGAACATCAATACATTATTTCTTTTTCTTTTTCTCTTTTTTTTTTTTTTCAACAAAGCATTTTGGAAAATGTCACATTAAAAATCTTTACTTGTGTGGAAAGATAAACTTTTACAACAAAGAGGGAGTATAATGATGACATGGATACAGTGAGTTAAACTATAGGCAGCAACATGAGCACCACTGGATGTACTGACAACCATCACTGAATTCCTTTGATACTGAAGAAATCCTAAAAACAGGATGGCTCTTGGTAAATTCTGAAGTGTTCCCAGTTCTGTCTTTATACATGCATACAGTGTCATACACTGTGTGCTGCATGATGTGCAAACTGACATTCATTACATTAAACCAGGTGCCGCAACTGCCCAAGTGTAGTTGATGCAAGTTTATCAAATGCAAGACACAAAGAGGTCACCAACTTTGTTTGTCAGACAAATTGGACAAATTAATTATCTAAATCAAATTCAGTCCATGACCCTTTTTTCCATTCCCAATTTTGACTTGAGCATACAATCAAAGTACAAAAAACAAGCCATTATTAGTGTTTTTTGTGTGGGATTGTTAAATGAGGAAAAAAATTATAAGTTTCTTTCAATTATCCAGTTCTGAGTTGAGGATGAAAAGACCGAGCGATAAACAGATTCAGCTGTTCTCTCATACTGACGCCTGCATCTTGTCTCTTTCTCTCTGTTCATCAGTTGGAGTTGGACGGGAAGGTGGGCTGCGTCCACATGCTGCTGTCTCCAGATCAAATAACCCATCTGACAGACCTGCTGGCAGCCCTCTGCATAGACACTGGTACAGTAAAACACTGTGATGAACATGTGCCAGACTTTGGCCATTAAACGCTCCATATGCGATCACAATTTGACACGTAAATGAAATCTGACCCCTGGATATGTTCAATGTGTCGTGGTGATTATAGCACGAAACAAGATGAGTCATGTGCCTCTATGATTCAAGAGATTATGTGTCATTTGGTCATCGTAAGATGGCTGATGGCAAGAACCAGTCAGAGTATAGTCAGGTCATAGTGAGGCCTGTTGTGAGAACATGAATCAACTATAAGGGCACTCTGAGAGCGCAGACGTCACCAAGGCCAACAGTCAAGTTCCAGACTAGAATTATGTCAGAATATGGTTGTGCCTACAGTTGCTGAAGTCTCGTGATCTCAGCTCTGAATTTATTATGTAACCCTACATTTGAAATATTTTGCACACTTGACATACATTTGTGAAAACCAGATAATTATTGTTTTTGCAGACAATTCACATTTTGATGTGACTAACAGTATAATTAGTTACATGATATGCAGGTCAGTCATTAGAAATTATGGACATGGATATCATGTGACTAACAGTATAATTAGTTACATGATATGCAGGTCAGTCATTAGAAATTATGGACATGGGGACAAAATTTTCCAAAGTGGGCCTCACATCCACACCCACTCCAGCACCACCAACACCCACCCACCCTTAGCTCTAATGCCAACACAGGCAATTTCAAATAAGCCCTTGGACATTGGCCTTTTAGTGATAGAGATCTATAACAACCATTTCCAAATCCAGTGTTATAGACACCTCCAAGCCTGTTCTTTTTTGCAAACATATTCTCAGTATGATAACAGTTATTTCAAAACACAGAGGAAAAATGCACTTCTTTAAAAGTCTCCTTTTACTTTATAACAAAACAAGAAGAGGAAATCAAAGTGAAATCAGTCGTTAATTGAAGAAATTACTGCAAGGCATTACATCATCATAAGATCAAATCATGATTAAAGACATAAATCTATTCTTCATCTGTCACCATTTCCAAATTCTGTGTTTGTAACGTGTGAATTTATGCAATTCCAGGATGGTTTAGGGACCTCAGTATGCAAAAATATTCAAATGCAACATTTTGAAAAATGGCAATGCCACTTTTTCCCTTGCCAAATTTTGCCTAAATTTGGAGTGGATTTTTTTTCATTCTTATGTTTTTAATATTCATCTAGTTTTAGATGACATCACTATCTCCACTCGAGCTTCAAAACTGAGCAGATTTTATTTGCTCATCTTTTTAGCTCCTCACCTTTGCCATGTTCAGCTTCTGCCTGTCATACCTGGTATGGTCTAAACTGCACCGCACCATTTTCCCAATTCCTGGGGGTTGGGGTGTCAGATGACAGGTTGAGATGTGTTTTAATGATATCAATTAATATATATGTTTTGTAAATACATATGACTTGCGTTTTCAGTGATACAAGTCAATAAGCAAATTCTTGTACTTAATACCACGTAAGTCAGTTTGCATGCTCCCACTGGCCTTTGGCCGGGGTCATCTGTACTCTTTGACCCTCCCTGATGATTTGTGTGTATTTACATTTCCATAGCCACACCTTTAGTTTAAGAAAAACATGTTGTTACAATGGTGATGGTGCTACAGTTGTATCAGTTCTCCCATGATACCGCTGTCCCCAAGTGCTCCTTAACGAGTGCAATGGCCCATGCTTCACCCTTCAACAAAGTGTCATGAAAGTTGTTTTTCATGTAATCTTGCTGACAAACAGACAAGCTGAACTGAAACCATAATCTCTTCGGTGGAGGTAATTCATAATCATATGAACATCAGCCTTCAGGGTAATCTACTGCACTTGTTTCTCCAGCTTTGTGATCAGTAAAATGTATAAATGATGCTTGCGTTCATGCATGCCCTCACAAAATAAACCACTAATTCATTTCTTAGTCAGTACCTCCTCTGTGTCTATAAACCAGGAGGTAATCCGCTGCCTGCGGGCTTTAGAAATACATAATTAAAAACTCCTCAGAGGCACGAGGACTCACAACAGATACTGTCAGACACAGACAATAAGGCTGTGCTGTTTCCTCTGTAGTTCGGAGCCAGAGGGTAAGGTCACACTCATCTGTAAATGCCTCATTAGTGTGAGGTCACCCTCAGCCTCAGTCTCTTTCTCTTGCACAAACATTCTTAAATCTCTTCCTCTGTCCTCTGTCTCCCCTCAGAGACAGACACAAAGTGTGGTGGAGCCCTCAGCCGTCCTTTAGACTCAGATGACCTGCGTATGATTGAGGAGGACCTTAGTAAGCAGCTGGGCTCAAGTCCCAGAGACAGGGAGTGGGAAACTGAGCCCGACCTGGAACCCTACATCACCAGCCTGGAGAATGGAGGTACAGCAAAGGTCCAGTTACAAAATGTCTGTCTGATATGCATCAAGACGTCAGCAGCTCCTAAACACATGTAGTTTATAACCATGTCACTGTGGGTAAAAAATATACATACATACAGCCTTAATCATCTCACGATACAGGGAATCTTTTTTTTTGCAAGGCAGTAGGAAGTCCAAAGACAGTTTTAGGTTGTTTTTGGATGTCATTTAAATGAGAAACCTCTGGTGGTGTGGAGGTGTGAAATGTTAGTGTTTCTGTAAATGATTTTGAAACACTCCTGCCGCTCCTTTCCCAGCAGCAACATGCCCTGAAATGTTTGTGTACATTGTAGCATTTAACTTGTCACTCTGTGTACGTACCTGCAGAAATGTTTTTCTCCATGGGACCTGCTGGGATGACGAGTAGCGTGACGTCTGTGCGCTCTGGCAGCGAGTTGTCAGATAGTGATATGGAGTCTTCTACACACAGTGTAGCCAGCTTCACACAGCCTGCAGCGCTGTCTGCACAGGTACTGCGTGTGTGTGTGTGTGTGTGTGTGTTTACAGTTCAAGCATTTGGCAGATGGTCATATGTAGAGCAACTGTTGCTGCAAGGCTGAAAAAACCATCAGAAGCTGGAAGATGATTTCACTTTTTTCCCTTAATTAGAACAACAAGCTTTAATTGATTTTTTTTTCCTTTTAAATACAGGCCTTTGTGCAAGTATTTACAAGTAGCAAAATGGGTATCAGCATTTGATATGTTATGGAATTATGCTCTCTTTCTTTCTGAAACATGTCAGCGCATTCATCAAATCTCAAGCAGTCTAATTTCCATTTTAATTTTCCCTACCAGGGCATGATGAACTGTCCCAGGAGGTATCCTGTAGCAGGCTGTTTGTCAAGTCTACCCCAAGCAAAGACCAGAGGTAAAATTACTGCAGCGCTGAGTAAAGGGTTTTTATCTGTAGGTCTAAAATGGGCATCATCAAATGATGCGTGACTGTTCTATCTGTGACCAATTTCTGATAAATTAATGAGAATAAATAATCGTAACGAAGCACTGTTGGGCACATCTAATCTAGTTAATACCACAATAGCGTCACTAAACTGAGCCAATCAAATTGATTGTTTACTGTGAGAGAGATGACAGCATGGAGCAGCTGACCCTGCTGCCTTCTGGCTACAGACTGTTTTCCCTGTTCAAACCACAGTAGGACTACACACCTTGACCATGTTTGGATTGACTTAGACCTCTGAGTCAACTTTCTCCGCTATGAACCCCTTCAATACCAAATATCAGGCTCAGCAACGAGCACCCACACATGCGTGAGAACGGCACTGACTCTATCCTAACCAAGATCAAACTACTGGCAGGGCAGTTGCAGACTCATTTCTCTTTCTAGGAAAGGAAGTTGAAAAAATGTAAAATAATAAGCTCTGTTTTCACTTTTTCCCCAAGAGGCACTTTTTAAATTTATTTCATTCAGAAGATTTTGTGTTGTTTTCTTTACTTGAAATGTCGGCCTTTAGTTCTTTGTACTAGGACTAATTTATTTTTGATAAAGAAAGCATTGTGTTTTCCACACAAGTGCCATACAAATTTAATGTGTCTGTATGTTAGAAGTATTCTGCTTTCAACATGTATAATGAATATTGTTTAAATCATATGGAAATGTACGTTGTTTTATTTGATAGACGCAGGGATAGGCTTCTCCCTCCCCCCCCCCCCCCCCCCCCCCCAGGCCTTTGCTGGGAGGAAGTTTTAGTAACTGGCCCTCTTTATAATTTAACCAAATACTACTGATCTAAAATATCATGCACTGGACTGTCCTCAGAATTATACTCTTTTGTGAGACCTGCATGTTACAGTTTTATACACATTTAACCTTTTTATCATAATTTATGTTGTCAGAAAGAAGAGTGTCTTTAACAACTGTCGTCCTCTCCCTCGCAGGACGCTCGCACAGCAGCCAGGCAGAGCAGCTGAAGCCCGATGCTCTGTTGCGACTGTCCCTCGGCGGGCTCACCCTAACTCTGCTGCAGGAGGACCCACCCTCTAAGCCTGAAGGAGCTTCGTCACTGGCTCAGGTGTCTCAGGTGTTCTTCCGAGAGCTGGCCTTCTTCAAAGACAGCATGTTCAGCGAGAGAGACTTCCACCACCTGAGAGGGGGCTTCGCCAAGGCCTGCCCACACTCCCATCTCAGGTAGATAAGCACAGACACATTGTGTGTCTCTGGTGAGTTATAATTCACATGAACGTGGCTTTTCACTTAATTTCCTTTTTACAACAATTACAGATAGGAAGGTACTAATTTGGGCACGTTTATGTGTTTAGTTTTAATACAAAGGTGAGAAGATTCAGTTGACAATAATGTAAAACTTCCTCTTATGTAATGAGATGCTGCTACGTAAACAAATAACTTTCCAAAACACAACAAACCGTGATGAAGTTAAAGGGCCAGTGTGTAAAATGGGTTGAAAACAGTGACATCAGTGGTCAAATTCTAGATTGCAGGGCTCACTCGCTCACCCCTCCCGTCGGGTAAATGACGGCGGGCTCGTAGGGACAAAAAGCCTTGCGCATGAGTTTTTCAGGAGTAGGTCTATCTAGCAACGAGGTGTATGTTTATTTAGAAATCTAAACCATGTTACGATATTGTAATGAATTCCTCACGAGCAGGAGACCAGAGGAGCGTTCGGGAAAAAGGCCCGTTTATTTGAGCACTCCAGAAACTCCGGTAACACTCCAGGGGGTAAAAGACTCCGTCCCAAACTCTGACTCTTCTAGCGTAACAGACACACTTTATAACTTTACACACATACTCGTTTACGATACCAAGTGGGGACCCCCCTCCCCTCTCTGCTCCACCAATCTCCAGCCCGCACACTGACTGACAGCGTAGCCTGTAAACAGAGCTCAGCTGTTTGATGCTGAGCGGGCGAGAAGAGAGGCTGAATGCACAGAATGGGATTCGGTGCTACTGCTGCCATCGCTGGGGAGATATATCATCAGGAGGAAAAGCGCCGCAGAGAGTGCATCACAAGGGGGGAATTGGCGTCTTCTTTTCCTCGCAGATGACGGTTCGGGTTCATTCTCTCCTGTTGCGTGGTAAGTGTGGTCCATTCGCAAACTTTATAACTAAAAAAACTTTTCACTACTCTCTATCGACGAACTACTAACACTCTCTGCTGTTTCCTCCTCCTCCTTCCTTCCTTCCGCTGTCTTCGTTGGTTTACTTATACACGCGAAAGGCGTTCTCTGGCTGGCTGGATTGTCCGCTCGGTCTGCCGTACATACATGGCGGCGCAAGATGGCGACCTCTCTAAAGCAAGGCCCTTGATATATATATATATATATATATATATATATATATATATATATATATATATATATATATATATATATATATATATATATATATATAAAAGCATAACTATAAGGCTACGAAAACCAAACGAATTTTATTTTATAGTGATTATACACTTGTATAAACATATTAATGGGTAGAATATTCAGATTCAGATTCAGACTGACAATAAACCATGCCAAATATTACACACTGGCCCTTTAAATAGCCTGCAGGTTTGTGTCATGTCTTAAACATTTGCACATTCTGCGTTATGTAAATCTCAGCACGCCATAATGCAAATGTTTTTGTTTTTTTTCTTATTCTCATCTCTCCGGTCATCCTCTCTAACCCAGAGTGACAGGAGCTGCAGTGCAGGTTGCCTGTGAGATGCGGAGCGGCAGTCGCCACAGTCGGGCTGTGACCTCTGACCTTTCCTTCAGCAGACTGGAACTGTTAGAGTGCCTTTGGGAGGGCGGGAAGCCTCTGTACAGCGAGGTAGAAATCTCTTTGTCTGTCTGAGTAGCTCTGAAGATGACTCTCTGTTCACACTAAAGACGTAATTACATCTGCGTCATTATATTTTCAATGTGGCCAATATCAAACAGTAGTAACCAACATCACACATGTTTCACATCCAGCATGGAGTCATGATAAATGTGGTGTTGAAGGGACATTGAACTATGACATGTGATGTGACTACTCTGTCTGAAGTTACTTTTAACCAAACTTGTACCTGTTGTCCTAAAGTAGTTAATGTTTGTTCTCTTTCCAAGCTCATAAGAAAGACTTGAGAGAACATTGTGTCTCTTTGTCTCTTCCCAGTTGCTTCAGTTCCAAAAAGCTGGTCTGTTCACAGTTGGAGCTACAGCCAGACCATGTGCTCAGCTACACTATGGCCTCACTGAAAAACACCTGCGTAGGGTACGCATTAACACACACACACACATACACACACACACACACACCCTGACTTAATACGTGCCTGTCTAAGCGCAAAACCTTTCTTAAATAAGATAAATAGTATTTGTTTTTAATTCATGTTCAGTTTGTTTTTGTCTTGCATTTCAGTGGACAGAATGTGCTGTACAAACAGTGTTTGTTTGGTTTGTGTAGTAGGTAAAGCAGTGTCGTGTTACAGTGTTAACCCCAGGTCCTGACTAACACTGGACTGACAAGTCATTGAAGACAGGGCCATAAAAAAAATACTTATTCTAAAAATGAGGAATTTAAGAAGTAAAGCAGCAAGTATTTATTTTTTCCTATGAAACTACATGATACTTTTAATGTAAAGTTGATTGTGAAAACAGGTATAGTATGACACCTTCATTTTAAAGACTAGTACCAAATGTTTTTGGATGAAGTTTTCAAAAGGCGTATATTATACAATATTTATGTATCAGAAAGATTTATCAGATAAAGACTTCCATTCGTGTTATGTTGATAAGTTATATAAAATATTGTAAAGGTGTTGTACTGGAGTGTGAAATTCATTGACAGATACATCAGTCTCTGTGTTTTTGTGTATTGTCAGGGTAAACAGCGGGTGGTACGGCGGGACAGTGTAGTGCGGGTGGAGTTGGCAGAGCTGAGCGCTGAGCTGGACCTGGACATCCTCACTCGCCTGGGCAACCTGAGCCGAGCCTTCAGCCACTGTCCCACACAGACTGCTGTACCTGGACTCATGCAGGTGGAACGTCACTTACATTTATTACATCATAAAGAAAGTATGTACATAAAGAAAAGATCCTAAAAGATGTCGAGCTGTTATCAAACAGTGGGTAACCCAATTTTAGTTTAATGCAAGAAAACACAATGTTTAGAAGAAATGGTTTCAAACTTCTATGACAGCACGACAGTGGTTTTGGTATAAGCTTGAAAGGTTAATCCCATCATGTCTGGCTGATCATATTTGTGACACAAGTGTGAATAAAGTTTACATAAAACTAAGTAAAAACCTGTTCAGTATTCCTTATGCAGCTCGTGAAGCTTCAGCAGTGACAGAAGACAACTGACTACTGTCTGAAAGATTTCTCACTTTCTGTCCTCAGACCCAGAGCAGCGAGCTGTGCTCCTCCTTCACCCTCCTCTCCCCGCACGCCGTCCTCAAGCTTCGATTCCCCATACCGGATCTGCGGCCCCCACCTAAGCGTCGGCCTCCCACCCAGAAAGCAGTGCGGGAAGAGACGCTGGTGCTGGAACTGACAGAGCTGGAGCTGAAGCATCAAGAGGCCCCGGACCTCCAGAGCGAGCAGACATTACCAGGACAGCCGTGGGCTCCCTGCCTCACCCAGCTGCTGGAGGCCTCCTTCACCGACCTGCATGGTGGGAACACAACAACACTGTACAGCAGCTCTTGTACTGACTGAATATTCATGAATAGAGAAACCCAAAGCTGATTTTACATACAAACATATGAAATATGATGTTTTTTATATGAGTTGCCCTTTCATACATGTAGCACACAGCAGGAGATTGTTCCTGTCAGATGCGTTCTCAAGTACTGGACTTAATCTGTTTGGTTAAGGTGAGGGGTGGCACCTGGGTAGAGCGAACAGGAGGCAGGACATGATGAGAAAAAGTACACTGTGGAAACTGCGGCTTTTTGGTTATGTAGCTTGATTGTAATTTGGTCATAAACAACCTCTTTTGCCATAACTGTTATCTGACAATTTTGGCTTCAGCCCTAACCAACAGAAGTTCCCAGATCTCATCGTCTCCCCACTTCAATGTTTTCATTGGCATCTACATGTACATGACCCTTCATCTTCACCCTTGGATAGTTGTATTCTTGTCTTTTTACACCGGTCGCGTGATAGAAATGTCACCAGCACGCCCACTCACTCGCTGTGAATTCTCCGGACAATGACCAGCTCTATTTATCTGTACATTACACAGACTCTGTACTCGGGAGCTGGCAGGTTTAAGTCAGTTTAATGTCCACTCCCATTGATTTGGACATTTGTGTTCTCACATACAGCTCCTCCGGGTAATGTCTGGATAAGTTCAGGGTTGCAGTGCATTCGTGAAAGTCCAACATAGAAAGTCCAATATGTTTTCAATTTAACATAATTCATCAGATTAATCCACTCGGAAAGCTCCTTGGTTTTATAAATATAGCGCCGTTAGTCATTTCCTCTGACTAGCTTTTATGCCATACATATGGTGGGAGTTGCTTTTGTTGCTTGTTGTTGCATGTTTCACATTATAAAGGACACACACTGACAGTTTTACAGTTCCTGCCATTTTATAATGATGTAGCTGTCTAAATGTGTCTGCTAAGGGCTTGATATGTAAGGCTAGCTCTGTCATGCTGTGTTCACACCAAGAGCAACACAGCAACAGGCTATCAGTCAATTTCAATAAAAGTCGGTGACACAAAGCTACAAACTCGGGCCATGCTCAACAGTGTGAAAGCTTTCGGGAAGAAGCTGTTTTGAAGAATGTTGGAGGCCCTGCCTTGTCATTGGGCCTGGTACTGTTAGATGTCCTATCAGCAACTCATACTTTTTTGTATACATGAGCTGTAGCAGACCTTTAAAAAGATAGAAATAGAACTGATGAGTTGTGTCTCAACAGGCTCATACGAGGGCTGGGAGGGCGGCTCTTTCCCCTGTATCAGAGTGAAGAAGAACCGTGACTCTCTGCCAAGGTTAGTAGATGCTTTATAGTACCAAAGCTCTCCAAGAGAAAGTTGGAGTCTAAATGGAGTCATTCTTGCTCAACAAATAAGACAAAAATATTGTTACTCTATCTCAAGCCAGCATACGTACTTACTATTTTTTCTGTGAGCAGGATATCAGTGCGTGTGCGTGGCGGTGAGACTCAGGGCCCGACAGCAGGTCTGGGTGGGATGAACCTCATCAGGGATCTCGGGGCCGCCTTCTTTGAAAGTCACTGTGAACTTAACGACAAAACCAGCTCCCCGTTCTCCTCCAACCGCACCATGTTCGAGACTGAGGAGGTGCGCTGACACACACGAAAAAATACTTAATATCACCATCTTATTAAGATTCCAGGCCGAACTCATCCCTCCGCCTTCCTTGTTTTAGATGGTGATTCCAGCTGACCCAGAGGAGATGCGTCAGTTTCAGGCGCAGTGTGTCGCTCAGTGTCAGTGTGCGGTGGACATCTGCCTGCCACTGGCTTACGTCCTCCTGCCCAGCAAACAGGCCTTCCAGAGCTTCTACAACAGGTATGTCAGCAGTGGCGCAGGTGTGATTATCCAGGCGCCCCCCAAAACAGTTGGAAATGTTCTAAATTTTCTTCAGTAGCATGTCTTAAATACAGAGAATTAAATTATTTTCTGATTTCAGTAGTTGATACTATTTGTTCTATATACTGTAATAAATTTAGGCATTTTCTACCACTTGAGAATTGATAAAAAATGAACAAAAATCCCTCCAAAGCACCACATGTAGACACCTAAAACTTGAGGAACACCATAGAAAAACCCATGGTGTGATTTGGTATCAAAAACTTTTGACATGTAGAGATTTCTGTAAGACATGCATATTTGGCAATTTTGTTTTGTTCATTTTTTTGTCTTTATATTGGCCTTAAATCCTGCATCTGAAGTAACATTATTGTTCCTTACCCACCCCTTTGTCCAAAAGGATCAATAATGATCTGTTGATGTGGGAGCCTCCTCCCCCCCCAGCCCACAGCCCCGACCACAGCCGTCAAAAACACGACGAGTTCCAGCTCTGCAAGTCGGCCTTCAGACTGGGTGAGCTCGATTGCTTTGATGGAAAAACAGCATGTAGATCTATGTGATATAAAAGCAACCAGCCTCACAAAACATTTTTAGATTTTGTGTGTATTTGTATCAAGGTGTTTGTTCCTCCACTGATGAATGAATGTTAATAGTTTAAGTATGGTCTCCTTTGTCTTCTCTCTCTGCCACAGACTCTGATTCAGAGGAGGACGAGCCTCAGTTCTACTTGGCCAGTGAATCATCGGGAAAGACGCAACAGTCAGCGACCCGGCCTAACCACAACCTCAGCCTCCTCTCCCTCACTGTGATCATCAACAAAGGTCGGCTCCAAGCCAGAACAGACAAAAAGGTAGGGAGCCATGTGGCTGCTCGCAAGTCACGTCACAAAGACCTGAGACGTGACATGGACTTGGTTCAGAAAACTTAAAAACAGCTCTGGCTTGATCCATTCACACTTTATAATTATTTTCCCTGTATCCATTTTCTTATCTTATCATTGTGTTTGTAAACTTTTTCCATTTCATCTCACTGATCAGGAGGACCAGAGTCATGGGGAAATTGTGCTCGACCTGGAAGGGGGGAAGATATTTAGTGTAGCGCAGCACCAGAACGATCCAAATCTAAATTTCTTGTGTTTGGAGAGCAGAAGAGTTGAACTCTACCATCGAGGTGAACATTGTCATGTTGTTTGCAAACATGTAACTGCAACATAATTCATATATTCCTCTTTGAACTATGTTGAAGTAGATTTAATGCTAAGTAGAAGATGCTTATCTATGTTCCGTTCAGCGGTGGTGAAGGACACCCCCATCCCACAGCGGTTGGAAATGCCCAACTTCACTCCCCCAAAGCATTTGGACCCTACCATCTACCCCACAGAGGTGGGTGTGGCCAGTGTAAGCGGCAAGGAGGGGGAGGTACAGATGTTGTCCACAGCCATCAAAATCACACTGGACCCACAGAGGAGTGTCAAGGTACGTCCTCTTCAAACGCCCGATTGTGCAGCTGGTGCAAGTTTGAAATTAAACAATGTTTGTTTCTGTCTCTCTTTTGAAGGAGTTCCTAGTCGCCCTTCGACTTCAAGGTGCCACCATGCGACATTACATGACACAGACTAATCACAGCTGGCATGAGCAGGTGAGAAGCAGCACAAGGAGGTCCTCTTAAAGCCCAGACACACAAAACTGACTTCAGCGAACTAGCGGCAATGATTGCCCTTGGCTGCGTCACCTGACGTCACTGTGTCTTGGCCAAAAAAGTTGCACATGAACACACAACAAAGACTACAGTTGACAGTCAGCCCACATGCAGGCTCTGCGCCTGCGTGAGAGGACATAACTCCACACCAGCAGACAACAGTCGTCTGCAATCAGTTAGCACATTAAAAACACAATTCAGTGTTGGAAAAACGGCATATATACCAGGTGCCAGTGAACAATAACACATACCATCACTAAACGTTTCTGATCAAGAGCTCAGTGGCTAAAAAAATAATCTTACCTTATGTAACAAGTTTGTTTCAGTCCCAGTCCCTCTTGATTTTAGCTCACTTTCCTCACTTCCATTGTTATTCACATGCACTGAGCTGAACTGCCAATTGGAGTGATTTCATCCGCCAATGGGCTCCGCAGTCGCTGATGCCGATTTAACCAGCGGAATCGGTGGGAAAAAAAGCCAACTAGAGCCAATGAGACCCAATGAGGGCAGCAGGCGCTCACCAATGGCCCAACATTGACCGACAGCTGACCGTCAGCTTGGTGTGTCAGGGCCATTACAGATCACGCATCAGACTGACAGTGCATCACCCAAAGTGCGCTAATGCAGCATTCAGCGTAGACACCAACAGCGTACAATTTCCACTTTAAACAAACCAGTTTGAATTAATAATGCTATGCCAAAGAAATGTTGTGTAGTTGGTTGTACCATCAATAAATACAAAAATGCAAAACTCTTATTTGTCCCCTGCCGTGTTAAAAAGATTAGAGATTAAAGATCGAAGAAAGGCAGGCTTTGGCCCCAAGCTATAAACCAGACTGGCATTGCCAACTTTGTGACCCTTCTGGGGGAAGGAAAAGTGCAGACAGTCACGTAGGAAGAGAAATGAAAAAATGATGAAAACCTGTTGTGTAGCGGGTTAATCAAGGCTTTCACACTGAATATTCACTGTCAGTTTTGTTAATCGCACATTCACACAGTAGAGCAGCATCAGACTGCAACAAGTAAATCTCAGCCTGTAGATGAAACAGTCGGCTGTTAACAGGTTTGTTTTTTACAGACAACACGATACCTGGTGATTCAATCAAATATGTATAGATAGTTGTCTTTGCTGAACTAGAAAATCTCATGCTTTATCCTCCTTTCGCCATTTGATATTTAAGCATTTTCTCCAACTACATAAATGACCTCATTACCTGCAGCTGCATCATTGAGACGCTTGCTTCAGGAGAGTTGAAGGTGATTACAGTTAATGACAAAATAACTGAAAGTAATTTGATATTGCAGACTTAAAATGCAGGACAGACAAGAATCTTTCCATCCAGAAAATTGAGCACATAAAAGAAATATCCAGAGAGTGAGGACATAGATGACTTGACCAGGAATGATATACCGTCTGTTCTGGTAGCGCTTAACTTCAGCCTGCTTTCCCTCACTGATCCCACCAGCACTACATCACCAGCCCAGCCATAAAACATTTTTCCCCTTTCTTGTGCCCAGAGATAATAAGCATATATTGTTACATTGTAACCACTAAAGTATGATTTAATACGGCAAATTTCTTAATCTAATAAACTTGGAGCCTGTGTTATTATTGCAATTTGTTCTGTTTTATTTTCCAGTTAAACCATTTGGATTGTGCAGATAAATGTAAACCATGCTGAACGCTGAAATCAAATTAGCTGGATTAATTTAACATGTTTGCTGTTTTGCCTGCCAGCTGAGTCTGTCTGTTTGTTACAGCTGGTTGATTTCCTGGATGTCATCGACGATCCCATTCTGGGATACACAGCACCTGCCGTCATCACTGTCCTCCACACACATCTCGCTACCTGTGCCGTCGACTACAGGTATATACTATACCTATAAAAATGTCTTAAAACAGCCTGCATGATATTTTCCTCCTTTTTTCCACCGTCATGTTTTGTTTTTCCGTTTGCCAGACCTCTGTATCTGCCACTGCGCGTGTTGTTCACAGCAGAGTCCTTCTCTCTGTCCAGTAATATCATCGTTGACACTGCCACCTTCCACCTCAGGTACAGTTCACCATCAACTAAACATGAAGACTGATACTATAGTATTTGTTGGAATGATAATCTGCACCGTAAATATTTTGACCATCCACGTGAGCTGATGTGTCACAGTGTAAAGATCTTTGTGTAAGTTGTGTTTCTGTTGTGTTGTGTTCAGATTCATCCTGGATGACTCTGCTCTCTACCTCTCTGACAAATGTGAGACTGACACCGTAGACTTGAGGAGAGGTGAGACATTATACATGTGTGTGTGCTGTTTAGAGTTAATGAAAATACTGTTTTTGTGTCATCAGCAGATGCTCTCTTATAATACTGGCTCCTAATGCTCCTTCAAATTGACGCTTTTACTCAGTGGTCAATGGTACTCAGTTTTAAACTGAAACTTATCTTTGCTCCCTTCAAAGCCAGACCTTATTAACAAAAGCAGTCATTTTACCACACTGAACACAGGAGCTGCTGGTCTACTGCTGCCTCGATCTGTAGTTTTTTTGTGTTACTGTGTGATTTTGGTGTTTAAAAGGGTTAGTTCGGATTCATCAAAGTCACACAATTACACAAACAGACTAGCTAATCGAGGCAGTGGTAGACCAGCAGCTCCTGTGTTCAGTGAGGTAAAATTACTGTTTTTGTAAATGGAGTCTTGCTTTGAGGAGGGCATAGGGACGTTTTGCTTTTAGTTCAGTCCCCTGTCAAAAAGGGCTGTCTGTGTGGAAAGTACTGAGCATACGACTTGGTAAATGAGGCTTAGATTATACTGCGTTAGCTTTGTGAGAGTTTGCAAACAGATGGCGACTTAATTTCATCAAGAATTTTCTCCATTTTTAGATAATGCATTTACCCGAGGCATGTGAAAAAAAACAAACTTTTCTTTATGGATTGAATGTAGCACAGGATGTGTAAGTGATATACAGATGGTCATTTTGGGGGGCTGAAGTATTCCGTTTAATCACTGTTTGTAGGGCCAATACAGCTGTCAGTATTAGTGATGTAAACAAGAACAGGTGTCCAATTAAAACCACTGTGTCTCTGTGTCACACAGACTATGTGTGCGTCTTGGACATCGACCTGCTGGAGCTCGCCATCACCACATGGAAAGGCAGCGATACAGGCAAGCTGGTGAGTGCTCGCCATCTGTTTACATAACCTGTGTTTCCTTCACAGTCACACAGCGGCCATCAAGCACCACAGCAAAAATAAATGACAGTGAAAATGTGAACATAAACAAAACATTATCATTTAGTTCAGTGTGCTTTGAAAACCACTAACGAACGCAGGCCCCATGTTTGTAAATATTTGTTTTTCCTTAATGAAGTTTTGCCATAATAATAGCTTCAGACGGCAGTTTAGGACCAGGATCATTTTTCAGTTGAACCAGAACCAACAAGGCAACTGTAAACATGTTGTCCGACAACAATGAGGCTGCTGCCCTTTTAGCCAATCAGTAACAAGAAGTACAAATGTGAGAAAGGTCAGTTTAATGCCAGTTATGTAACAATGATGTTTGGTATGTCCATTTACACAGCCTGGTTTTCTCTTTGAGGCATTTGTTAGGTCCATTTTATCTTTATAGTGTTGTGATGTGTTTTATTTTTTAACTTTTCCTCTTTTCTCATCCTCTCTCCTCCTACATTATATCTCTCTCTGTCACCACCTCTTACTGATCCTCCTGTCATTAATTTAAATGTGCTTCCTTCTTCTCTTTGTTCTCCAGTCTCAGCCTCTCTTTGAGCTTCGTTGCTCCAACAACGTGGTTCACCTTCATACCTGTGCTGATTCCTGCGCCGCCCTTGTCAACCTGCTGCAGTACCTGGTCTCCCAGGGTGACCTGCACCCCCCGCCACGACATGCCTCACCCACCGAAATTGCTGGCCAGAAATTACCAGTAAGTCTGGTGTAGTCAATGAAGAATTAAAATAATGAATTAATAAAAATGACATATTGGCTTAAGACATGGTAAGTACCTCAAGTATAAAAATGTCAGATGTCTGATGTTCCTCTTTAATATTCTGTCTTGTTAGCTGTCAGAAAGTCCTGCGTCGGTGCTACCCTGCCCTCCAGCTGAAACCGCTGAGATCAACCAGTACGACCTGGCTGATGCCTTAATCGACACAGAGAAGAGCCACCGAGAAGAGAGCTTAGATCCAGGTATGTTTCCTTGAGTATAGGAAGAGGACTGTGGGCTGATTATTTCAAAGTGGTTTTCACAAGTGCTGTTAACTGTGTCATGTCACACTTTGACCAAATTAACTGAACTGATATGAAAGAAAAAACACATGAAACTCAGATTTGCCAGATTTCACTGACACGACAATAAAATTTGGTGTCAGTGGTGTCATTTATATTTGTATGCAGAAGTGCAAGTGGAGAGTGCTCACAGTACCATCTTGGCGAGCCCTTAAAGACTTTGCATGTTGTTTTTGATGATTTCTTAAACTGACAGATGGACTCTTGATTCTCAGGTTCACCCTCCATGCCGAGAGGCTCGCCTGTCTCCGTCTACCTGTTCCCTGGTGAAGCTCCGAAGCGCAGCCCCTCTGACCTGCAGGGGGACGACTCTGAGCTTGATGGCCTGGTTGCCACAGCAACGGAGGCACAGGCAGATATGATGTCAGAGGAAGGCTCCGAGGGCTCCACCGACAATGATGACTTTTGTATCCTCGAGGCTCCCGGCATGGGCATTCCTGTGAGTCTTTCTTCTTACTTTTATGGGTTTTGTCTTTCTTATAAACTGTTCTTTCTCTCATACGATTACATCTTTTCAAAACTGATATTTATACTTGCTCACAAAATGCCCACCTGTGGGATTTGTTGCAGCCCAGGGACGGGGAGCCCGTGGTGACGGTGTTGTCTCAGGGGCCCATCAAGGTGAAGGACAGTCACTTCTCCAGGCCTCGAGGCAGCTCTGATCTGCTCCGAGCCCCCAGCCGCTTTCCAGTGCCCCAGAGCAGGGTGGTGCTGCGGGAGATCTCTGTGGTCTGGCATCTCTACGGGGGCAAGGACTTTGGCGGCAAGCCCATGTCCATACATGCCCAGCAAGCAAACAGGTAACACACACACACAAGGCCACAAGTCAGTTTTCAGATCCACAAAAAATCACAATAAATACATTTTGGGAATTTTGCACCTGTGTGTGGTTTGTTCCTTTGACTGCTGCTCTCACTGTGTCTCTTCTCCCCTCTCTACAGAGGCCGTTCAGTCCCTGCTGGTGTTCGTGGGTCCCCATCTCGCTCCGTCGCTCCTTCTCGGCCCCAGAACTCCTGGCGCTGGGCTGGAGGCAGCGGGCGTCAGCACACACTGCTGATGGAGATCCAACTCACCAAGGTATATATACATGTGCAGTATGTGTTAAGTAAGTTTTTCTTAAAATTGCAGTGTGTGGGAACCCCCCCAATTTTTTTGCCTTTAGATAGAGCCAGGCCTGCTGTTACCCTGTGTTTCCAGTCTTTGTGCTGAGCTTAATTAACCAGCTGCTGGCTTCATATACGTATATATCATACAGATATCCAAATGGTTTTCATCCTCTCGTCTAACTCTTGGCAAGGAAGCAGCAAATGTCAAACTTTAAATTAAACTGTGCTGCTTCCCTTTTAAAAATTGCTGTAACTCTCCCGGTAGATCTACAGCTTCACCAGAGCCCCCAAACACATTTCGAGACCATCTTTTTCCACATGTTCCTCCTACTTTGTCTTCCAGGTGTCCTTCCAGCATGAGTCCTACCCAGTGGCAGTAGCAGGTCAGGATGGGGAGGGCTCAGTGGCAGTCGGGGTCGGTCCTGGTGGTGAGCAGCCCCTCTCCAGGCAGGTGTTCATCGTGCAGGAGCTGGAGGTTCGAGACCGACTGGCCTCTTCACAAATCAACAAATTCCTCTACCTCTACACCAGTGAGAGCATGCCCCGCCGAGCCCACTCCAACATGGTGAGACAGCAGGGAGGGCCAAAAAGGGAGTCTCTGATTTATAAACAGCTGAAATGACAGATGTTGTTTCTGTGGTTGAAATTACCTGGCTGATATTGATAATGTCATGGATATTGTGTATTTTCATTTCGTAGCTGACAGTGAAGGCCCTGCAGGTGTGTCCAGAGTCTGGCCTCGGTGGTCCAGAGTGCTGTCTCCGAGTCAGCTTGCTGCCACTACGACTTAACATTGACCAGGTAACTGTGGTTCCTGAGACTAAATACTAAAAGTGGAATGTTTTCAATCCAGAAACAGTCTCACCTACAGTTCATGACACCCGAAAGTGGCGGCATAGAGCCACTTAAACGAAAGCTAAGAAACTAAATGACTCTGTGAGTGCTTCGGCCTTGAGAGAAGTAGACAACTTTATTTGCAAAAATGATCTAACCAGCTTTTTTTGTCTCCTGTCCAGGACGCACTGTTTTTCCTGAAGGACTTTTTCAGTAATCTAGCTTCCTTTGTTAACCCTTACCTGCCAGTGGACCCTGCAACTGAAGGTGAGCTACATCCGATGGGTATTTTTGTGGAGTTACGTGTACAGTACAAGGACTGATCACTGTAGCGTGACTCTTTCTCTCTGTCTGAAAAACCTGTTTAAATGCTAACTCAAGCTAATTTTGAGCATGTTTAACATTTGATGTTGTATTTATTTTAGGACACACTGTGGTGACTTTCTATGTTTCACCTTTTCTTTGGTCTCTTTATTTTTTCCTCAGTGAAGGCAGACTCCTCCCAGAAGCCGTCTGAAGAAGCGGAATCAGCCGCTGGTCTGGGACCTGACCTCACAGCTTCTGTGGAGACTACCTACAGTGAGCAGAGCTCCTCCTCTGCCGGCTCCACCTCCTCCTCTGACCAGCCGATCTACTTCCGGTACGTATCACGTAACACTTATTCTCAAGAGGGATCGGAGGAAGTCTGATTCTGCTTTTACCACAGACTATATAGGAGTAATCGACATAGCCACTGTGTCATCACCTATTGGTTTCTAGCCTTGAGTTTCACGTGAAAGCCGTCGCCATCTTGAATTTTTGGAGCCAGAACTGACCATATTTGGATGAGAGGGTGGAGTTAACCCTTATGCTAGCTATAAGCTTAGTTAACCAGGTGCATTTACAGCTATGGTTAATTGCGATAATGCTAATGCTAATATTTGTCTGTGAAAAACAGGCTTAAAACTATTAAAACAAATTGTACATACCTTAAGTCTGTGAATCTGAGGTTACTTTTGCGTTGGCTTCATTTTTCAACCCCGGAGGTTGCTGCTTGGCTTTTACAAACTAAAGAGAATAAGGTTTCTGTGCTACAAACAATAAAACTTGTTTGTATGAATAAAGAAGTTGTGAAAAATATTAGCAACTTGTCAATCATATATCAGTCATTCAATTTATTTATAAAGGCCAATATATAAAGGTTTTAAATGGTAATAGATCAATTTGTCTTTCTTAACCTTTCCTGCTTTTTTTCAGGGAGTTCCGATTCACCTCTGAAGTGCCTATCTGGCTGGACTATCATGGCAAACATGTCGTCATTGAACAGGTAGGCGATCACTCTAACAGCTCATCTTATGATAAATAAATCTGTAAGATTTCCGTGTATTTGATCAGGAATTGTCCAGGTTGACTGTATTTTCATTTCTTCCGTGCTGCTCTTTGTTTCACAGGGAACGTTTGCAGGGATTCTGATCGGTCTGGCCCAGCTGAACTGTTCTGAGTTGAAGTTGAAGAGGCTCTGCTGTAGACATGGGTAGGAATACACACTTCCATACCAACGCATCTCATTAGTTGCCCAAGATACACAGTAATCCAATCTGAGACTAGATCACTTTGACATGTTTGAAAGTCAAACCAGTTGAGTTTTCACTTGTGAGTTTCTCAGTCTTTCTTCCGCAACACTTTCTAGTCTCCTCGGTGTGGACAAAGTGATCCAGTACGCCGTCACAGAGTGGCTGACGGACATCAGAAAGAATCAGCTGCCGGGTATCCTCGGAGGCGTTGGCCCTATGCACTCAGTTGTCCAGCTATGTGAGTTTACACTGCTCCAAACACACTTTTTGTGTCATCTTAAAATGTACATGTTCTTTATCCTGTGTTTTCTCTTGGTTCATTCCTTTTCCTTCTTTCCATCTCCGTGTGTTTCTTCAGTCCATGGAGTGAGGGATCTCTTCTGGCTGCCCATAGAGCAGTACAGGAAGGATGGGCGCATTATTCGAGGTCTCCAGAGGGGGGCAGCATCCTTCGGCACCTCCACAGCATCAGCTGCTCTGGAGCTCAGCAACAGGCTTGTGCAGGCCATACAGGTACTCAGTCTGTCATGACTGCGCATTGAGTTATACACAAGCTAGATTTGTTTCAGGTAGCGCTGAGACCAACAACTTTTCACAGTCTTCCTCTGAAATTTTTAAGTTGTGTTCACCTTTCAGCCAGTGATCCTTCTTCCCAAAAAGTATAGGGTAACTTGCTGAAGGATTTCAGGATAAGCAGTGCCTCCATTGTTGATGTCTGTCTTCTTCTTCTTTTACAGGCCACAGCAGAGACGGTGTACGACATCCTTTCTCCAACTCCCCCCCTGAACCGCTTCGCCATCACAGAGGGCCGGGCCCCACCCAGCCGGCCCCGCAGAGCTGCTCAGCCTGCAGATCTTCGAGAGGGTGTTGCCAAGGCCTACGACACTGTCAGAGAGGTGAGTCCCCAAACTTACCTCTCAAAATTGATCATGGACCCTTTTAGAGAACGGAGAATCCAAAAATAAGAAGTCACGTGTTCATATGAGAAACCCAGTTCAGACAAAATAGCAAATTGGAGACGTCATTATGTGCTCCTATGGGAACTATTTTTACTTTATAGACCAAATAACTGTCGATTAACAGACTGGGTATTTCCTGCACAACCTGATTTCTGTTTTCCTGTGTGCATGTATGTGAATGTACTGATACACTTAATATTTTTGATTGATCTCTCTCTGGACTCTTTTCTCTCTGCTCTCCAGGGAGTGATTGACACGGCTCAGACCTTGTGCGATGTAGCATCCCGCGGCCACGAACAGAAGGGTCTGCCCGGCGCTGTGGGTGGCGTTCTGCGGCAGATCCCGCCCACCGTGGTCAGACCCTTAATAGTGGCTTCTGAAGCCACATCCAATCTGCTGGGCGGCATGCGGAACCAGATCAAACCAGACGCCCGGAAGGAGGATTTCCTGAAGTGGCGCACGGAGGAAGGCCAAGAATGATGACGACTTTTTTTTTTTTTTTGTCTGTTTGAGAGAGAAAGTGTGCGTGTGCGTGTGTGTGTGTGTGTTCATGATTTAGGGAGGTCTCAGCTAAGGGAGTGAATCCAGGGTCTGAATGTGTATTTGCATGTGTGTATGGACTAATGAGAGTCAGTGTGCGCTCCAATGCAAAAACAAAACGACAACTAACGACTACTGCAGTTACTGTCACTTGGTGTTTTACGTGGCTCCATCATACATTGATTTAACCATCCTGTTTTTCATTCAGCAAGAGCTCTCCCCATATTCCTCCCCTCAGTAATACACAAGTCTGCAGATTCTCCTGAACTGTCAGTGCAAACATATCACCGTCACGCTCAGCTAGCTTCATTTTAAATCCAAGGGCAGGAAGGATTGTCACTCTCAAGGTTTCCTTGTTGGTAAGAGACGCAGATTGTGGGCACTTCATTTACTCTTTTTCATGCTGCTCGAAGCTGCGTTCTGATTTTAAGTAGTGATTTCTGGCACAAGTTGACCTTCTACCAAGGTGCATGGAGAACAGAGAGGGGTCAAAACTCCAGCAGCACTTGCAGTATTTGTGAAACCAACATGTTTCAGCTTTTGGACCTCATGGGACTATTTCATGAACCTTAGAAGAAGGTGAACTTGTGCCAGAAGTCTCTTCTCTTTGTATTCTAATTCACTCATAACCAGCTGCAGACTGTTTACCTTTTTAGGGTGCAATGTGATGAACAGATGAATCATGTGACCAGAGCTTTGGTCTGCTTGTTGTCCTGTGATGCTTGCAGTGAAGACAGGGAGAATATTTTAATGAAGTGTCCTTTGCTAACACCCTCCAGAGGTCACAACACACTGTCTATGGTTCAGCTTCAGCCCCACTGCACACCTGCTTCTCTCAGTGCTGTTATTTGTGCCATAAACCTTGCAGAGTGCCCTTTCTAACTAGTCTCTGTTGCCTTCCTCGATCCTGCACCCTCCCTGCTACAAGTATAACTCGTACTGGCTCATATGGATGCACACCTGACAGAACAAGTTTCCTGACTGAACAGAGATACGGATCACATGAAGCCTCAAAACTCTGTAGCATATTGGATTCTGTTAAAGCTTCACAAAGTCACGTCGGACTTCAGTCGTCTGTAACTCGCAGTAAACTGTCCAGATGTCAGCCAGTGGTTCTTCCTTCTGCATTGCAGCTCATTTGTGCTTCTCTTTCCGTGAAGAGTTAAAGACTGGGGTCTGAATTAACCTTCTCTCCCTTCAGAATGGCTTTGCCCTCTTCTTTAGTTGCCTTCCTGCATTTTTTATGTTTCTTTATTTGTTTTTTATTCTGTTAAAACATTAAGTATTGTCATACTCGTTTCAAAATAAGAGTTGAGAGGATGTGAATCTGGTGATAATGGAGGATAAAAAAAATGGGGGTTTTGTGGTTAAAAAACGTTTTACATTTTTATCTTTTTTGTTTAATAAGTGTAAGGGATGTGTCCCTCTGTGTGTGTGTATGTATGTGAATGAGAGAGTGTGTGCTTGTGTGCGCGCATGATGCATGTCTGTGAGGGTGACAGGTCGATGCTTGTTACACCTCTTGTGTGTAATTACAATTTACTATATCATAAACTGTATGAATGACCTGTATAATACAAAGACGAGGAGTATACAAAATTAATACAAAAAATAAAAAAATTTGAGTATAAAAACTGAACGCCATCTGTGCCTGACATTTTTGCTGCTTATTAACACCAATGTTTTCATATGGCTGTTATAGTTACAAGTGCATTCATTCAAATACTGTACTTACAGTTTGGTGGCAGTTGAACTTTACTATTTTGTTACTTTAGACCTCTCCATTGCATTTCAGAGGCAAATACTGACTTCTCGCTACTCTTTACTGCTTTTATTTCATAGCTACAGCTATTGGTTACTCTGTAAGCTCGTTAGAACATTAAGGTTTTAGATACAACACATACGATCTAATGACTAATGAAGTATAATCAATTGTTATAGATAATACCAAAAACTAGTATAATTAGCTCAGTCAGCTAGAACACTAAAATACTGTTTACATGTAAATGCATCAGCAACCATAATCCAGTAATTGATATATGATATTGTTCTGTGAAATATGCTGAGAAAACTGCATTTTGAACAGGATTTGTTTGCTTGTAATGGTTTTATTTCTTATTTAATTTGAGTAAGGGACTGTTAGTCACTTATGAGAGGGGAGAATGTGGTGCAAAACAAGAGAGGCATTTTAAATAATTTTTTTAAGGGGATACAGCTTTAAATGCTCATTAAAAAAAATCATCAAAATTTCACCATTTATCAGGGAAAACAGAAATTATCAACGATGTCTGCCAGTAAGGTCATTTGCAAGTATCAAACTAGTTAGGCTAGTATCATGGAGCCAATGGTTCAAATGAAATATAGAAACATTGCCGACAGTAGCGGTACCCTAAATATAATTGTAATTTATTTTCCAGCATTCTATTAACACAATCCTGGTTGATTACGGTCAGTCTCTTGTTTGTCACTGTTTTGAGCAATGCTCCGGTGCTCACTCACTATAGTGTATAGGCTATAGTGTGTACTGACTGCTAAAAGCCTCTCAGAGAGAGGTGTAACTAATTACAAGGATTTACTGAATGTTACATACAGATCCTTTAAGAAACTGGCTGTTTGTTTGATGATGACTCCCTCTGTGATGCTTGTGTTGGCTCTATACCCACATTTTGTTTGAATATACAAAAATATGATTATTTATAGTGAAAGGAGGGTCATGGATTTCCTCCAGTCACTCAGGGAAGCTCAAGGAAAAATATCTGTAGCTCAAGGAAGGGTCAAGATTAAAAAACACAAAAATAAAGTCATACTAATGCCACCCCCTCCTCTGAAAAGTACAGTACAGTCCCAAGTTTGTCTGAATGTTTGTTCCGCCATGTTATTATTACCAAAGAAAAGGCTGTTACAATTCATCCTAGTTTCAACTAAATTCTTATCGGAGTGAGAAACTCTAAAGAGACCAATAAAGTGACATACTGATATTTAAAAAAGTCTAAGTAGCGGAACCAACGGTGGCGGAAATAGCTTCGACGGACTTTTTTAGCGATGCAACAGCAGCACTTCCGGTCCACATGTAAACGCTGATGGTAAACGCTGCAGCGTGAGTCAAACGTAGCTAATACACTTAAATTTCTGTGTATATTTACCATAAAAATACAGTTGAAGCAGTGACAGTCGTCTGTAAACATGAAGCTGCTCACGCACAACATGTTGACATCTCACGTGAAGGGAGTCACCAAAGGATACCCGCTGCTCATCAAGGTAAACTGTCAACACCTGAGCTACACGGCTAACGCTAACACTACTAGCGTCACCATATAATGTCCTGTGTTTTATGGTATGTGGATTAGTTAAATTAAATAACAGAGAAAGTAACTTGTAGTTAAATGCCACTTGTAACGTTTTTACGTTGAACATGTGACTGTGTTATTCATGTAGCGCTCAGTAACAAGCTAACAAGATGTTTGCAAGCTAGCACCAGTAACGTTAAAGAAACTTAACTTCATCTCCTTCAACTGTAGAAATAAACAAAAATACACAAGTCTTGATTAGACTTACAGCTCTAGAGTCAGCTGTATGTCTTGACTACATCTTTATATTAAATATTTTAATACTTCTGTGGTCAAAATAACCCACCCTACTTGCTACCCAGTGTAATATATTTACTCTCTGCCATTTAATTTGAGTTTCTGGATTCTTAATGTGAAATATATGTAATGAAATGTCCTCTGAAATACCTTTTAATAAAGCAATAAGTAGTGTGTGTCTAATCTCAGCTTACTGTTCCCTGGTGAGTAAAATACAAGGTGCTTTTATGTCAGTGGTTGTTGGGAACAAGTGGCAGAGGAAATAATTGTAAACACACATAATGTGTAAAGTGGGACAGCCGTTGCTGTTCAGGGGAAGAAGAGGGATCTCTCCTTGGACTTGAGGTTTCTGATGTTTTTCTTTTTTAAAGGGTTGTTGGGGGGATAGTTTCTCTGTATGTGACGCAAGGGTTGAAAGGGACAGAGGGTGTCATATGCTGTGCAGATTGTAAAGCCCCCTTAGTGACTTGACTTTTAGGACCCTGAATGTCCACACTAATAGACTGTTTTCATTGTGTAGGCAACTGAGGTGAAAGTGAATGAGGTGGACTTCAACCCTCAGTTTGTCTGCCGGATGATCCCCAAACTGCAGTGGAGCGCTCTGGTCCAGGCTGCAGAGGTGGTGAGTCTGACTGCACCAGAGACTGTCAGAACTTGTGTGACATTTTAAACATGGATACCAAAATAATTCTTAGAACATTCCAGAGAGACATGGTAAAAACTTGTAAGCTGTGAAGAATCTCTCAATATAATAAAAGATGGATTAAGAGTTAGGTGTTTTGTTCTGTTATTTTTGTTACCTGTTCTTCATTGATTCACTGCAAGATGTTGTCTTGTGTTGCATTATATTTTTTAACTATTGGAAAACTTGAATCCTTTATAGGACTTGAGTGAATGTAGAGTACTTTGTATCAGCAGCAGTGTTCCAGAGGAGTGTTGCAGATTAAGAAATGGTTATTAAAATATGTACTCCTGAAACTTGATCCACTAGTATTGAGTAATCAGAATTCCATAACTGGGGTGCTGGATATTGTGTCATTATGTTTTATTTCTGTAGTGTCTTGTTTACCAGTGGATGGAGAATCTACTAATGAATTTATAACTGCCCGAATTGAACACTTGTTACTGTCTCTTTTCCCTCTGTAGTTGGGTCAACGGCAAGACCTGCCAGGTGAGCTGCTGCCAGAATTCGAGAACAACGAAGAGTTCCTGAAGAAAGTGCACAGAGTGCTGTTAGAGGTAAGGTCATTCCTGTCACTGCTGGTGGGTGAGTTTCGACTGCGACGGTACCTGATCCCACAGTATGTAGTAGTAGGATGCATCTGAATGTGTTTTGTCCGACCAACAGTCCAAACCCTAAAATATTTCAATTACACTGACCAGGTTTACATGTACAAAATATGCACTTTATGCCCTTGTTCTGAAAAAGACAATTTTCCTACTAAGGTGTTTACATGACTAATGAAAATGAATATTTCACTTATATTCCCGTTTATATGGAGCTGTGCATACTTTGATTGACTGCCCTAGCACGTCATTATAACATCAAAATATGGAAAAGTGGAACAGGTGAAGCTGCTTGTCATTTTGCTTCTTTGCATCAGAACAGTTTTCCACTAGTGGTGGACTTGTTCAGCCGTACGAACACAGCCTCCCGCTTTCCTTCCTTCAACCAATGAAGAAAATGTTGGAGTTGTGATATTTGCACATATTCAAAAACCTGTTGATGACCAAGTCTTTCATAATGTTTAAACGAAGGTGTGCTGGGGCGTGTAATAGCTCACCTGGTAGAGCTGACACCCCATGTACAAAGGCTATATCCTTGCCGCAGCGGTCTTGTGTTCAATTCCGACCTGTGGCCCTTTGCTGCGTGTCGATTCCCCTCTCTCCCCCCGTCACGCTCAACCTGTCGTATCTAATAAAGGCAAAAAAGCCATAAAAATAGTAATAAGAAAAAACAGGTGGTTTCTGCTTCTGAACAGAAGTGTGGGCTTTTCTTTTGGACATACATCTCTGAACCAGCTTTGGTGGCTAGTTTGTTTGTGTACAACAGCCAGAGTCGACAGTAAACAGGCAAGAGGCTGCATGTCGCAAATTGCATTTAAAAAAACAACAACTGAGACACGTATACTAAATGTTCTGTATACATGTCCAAAGAATGCTTCCAAAGAAAACAGTAAATCCTCTCATTGGAGAAGCTGGAATCAGAAAGTATTCAGCATTTTATCTTGACTAAAACTATTAATCTGTTATCAAAATAGATTCATTTTCCATCAGATGACTAATCAATTTACCAACTATTTGGTGTGGCTGTAGATTTTCTACTGATGGTTAAAAAAATATTCTAATTTACAGGTCATTTCAGCTCTTAAATTTTTAGTCAAACCACATTTTCACCAGCCTGAATCAATTTTTTTAAAAGTATGGAGTGTCTTGGTCCTTTTGTGTTTGTGGACTCTATGAAAAGAGACCACCTCTTGAGTCTTGACATTATTTACAGTGTGGACCCCAGCAGTGTTTCCTGCTCTTGTTTCACTTCACACAGTGAAGGAATCATTAGAATAATTATGGGATATCTTTGTGTAGAACACTTCAGTACACCTTTTGTATAAAACTCAAACAGCTTAATATTCACTCTCAGAGTTACACAGAAAGGTACGGACGGCACTTTACATCCTGTTTCTAATTCTGTTTATCTGTTACTGGCAATAGCAATTAGCAGCAAAGCTTTCATGTGGTCGTTTCCTCCACAGTCGTGTTTTTCATAACTGCACCGCGTCCATTCAGCAGCGGAGAGTGCCATTTATGTAGAGATCAAACACAGGAACTAAAATACTTTAGTTATAGTCATTGTTCTAACCCCAATATGAACACAGCATTGCCAAAAATATGTTGACTCCCAAACATGACACATTATTCTTGAACATCTTATTCCAAAACCATTGCTGTTAATGGTAAATGGATGGTTCTTCTAAAGTGCTTTTCTACGTGAATGAGAGACAAAGTGCTATACATTTTGTCTCTCATTCACATACTCGCACGTTAATTGTAAGAGAGGAGCCAGGGATCGCACCATCAACCCTGTGATTAGTGGAAGACCCACTCTTCCTGCGGAGCCACAGCCGCCCCTCTATGTCCCAGACACTTTGTGCTGCTGTGACAGCCTCCACTGTTCTGGGAAGACTTTCCAAAAGACTTGTGTTCCTGACTGCAGGAATTTGCTTCCATTCAGCCACAAGAACATTGAGAACTTTTCACACATGCAGCCCATCCCTGAAATGTTCAGGAACATTTCAGCATGCTGTGAAATGTGTGAATGGGAGTTGGGATCAATATTTGGGGAACCTGTACTGTGAATTTTGCGACTCAAGACCTGGATACATTTCAGGGAAAATGCTGGTACAATTAGGTTGTGAATGAAAGCTATAATATTGTAGGAACAAGCATGTTAAGGGTTACATACGTCTGACGAAAGACGCTTTCAGGTGAGGTGTCCTTAGCAGAGAATGAAGTCATGCTACCTCTTTATGTGTTGTGCTCTAAGCCTCTCTGTTCTGTGTTGTGGTAGAAAGTCCGTCCACATTTGAATGTTAGTGCGTGTGACTCCCATTCTCACCTTGAATAGTCGCCATTTTAGCCATGTAGCAGAAGGGAATACTTGTGAAAATGGCCGCAGACTCAGAGGAAGCTGCGGCGGTTACGATTGTTTGGTGGACAAGCAAACAAGCCAGCAGATATTTTGGCAGGCAACAGTCACAGCCAAAGGCTGACTGTAATGCTCGATCCAGTTGGAATTTTCAGTTCAGCAATGACAGCTACCATGATGTCACCCACTGGTTTGTTGACTGCTATTTTGAAGCCTTGAGGTCAGCAGTTTTGCTGTTGCCAACTTGGATTTTTAGAGCCAGAAGTGACCATATTTGGATGAGAGGGTGGATCTGATTAAAAGACTGTGGTGACACCTCGAAAACAGCTTGTCACCCAAAGCAGCCCACCCCTAAATATGCAGAACTTTAGGCCTTAAATAAATGTGAACAGCTGAGTTAAATAAAAATTCACCCCTCATACAGTTGTCGTGTATTTTGAAATTAGCTAAGAGACCAAATCTGTTATATATATACCAGGCTGTAAACATGTTTATTTCTGCTGTTAAGTGGGGCATTTCAACATGGTTGTCTACGGGACTTCGTCTTTGAGCCAGCCTCAAGTGGCCATTTTAGGAACTACAGTCTTTAGCACTGTTGTGCTGGCTTGATTTTTCAGCCCAGGAGGTTGCTGCTTGGTCCAGACTCAAGGTGGTGGGACAGTGTCATTGAGGAAGCGTAACGCCCAACCTCCGCTTTCCCACCAGGTTTAAAATGTTAGCTCTGTCAGCACTGTTGTTAGCCCGGTTAGCATAAACAACTGCTAGCTGCCATTTCGAATGTCACCTCCATGTTTACTTGTCAAGTCAGAGGTGAGAGCTGTGTGGAGGCAATCCCAGTCCAGAGTGAATGAATGTTGTATATACCACCTTTCGTCCAACGTCCATTATTTTTACAGTCTGTTGGTGAGGGACTATTAAAAATATATCAAGACATATATCAAGTATACAGTGTGTACCGTAGCATTATGATTTCCCTAAATCAGAACTAAGTGGCCTACATCCTGGTAAGACCATCCTGATGACGTGAGCGCAACATTATGTTTCACTCTCTGTATCAGTCTGGTCCCACTGCTGCCCCAAACACTTTCCAGAAATTAAATTCCAATTGGGGCCAACCAGGAATCTGCACCGCAGTTGACCAAGTGTAAGCAGCAAATCAGGGACTGTGTTGTAGTTGATTACATAAAATGAGCTTGCAGAACAGTAATGGCAGCTCCAAATCCCTAGTACAGAAAATACAACTTGGCAAAAACTTGATTTATCAACTGGCTCCATTTGTGATGAAGAAGATGTTCCCGAGTGTTTTGTTTTGTTGATTGGATGAAGGAGCTTTTCTGTCAAGGTAAGCACTCCCACCCACTGTAACTGTTTGGGGCAGCAGCGGGGCCAGACTGATGTAGAGAGCGAGACAGAATGTTTAGCTCACGTCATGAGGATAGTCTTACCAGACTAGGTGACCTGGGCCAAACCAAAAGTATAGTGACAGGGCTGTCCATATACTTTCGGCCATGTGGTTTATTTTACTCTATGGTGACATCTAGTGGTGGTCTCACACCTCTTGTCTTGTCTTGTCTTGTCTTGTCTTGTCTTGTGTTGTGTTGTGTGTGTGTGTGTGTGTGTGTGTGTGTGTGTGTTGTAGGTGGAGGTGATAGAGGGCTGTCTGCAGTGCCCTGAATCAGGACGAGAATTCCCCATCTCCAGAGGAATCCCCAACATGCTGCTGAACGAGGACGAGGTGTAGACAGCAGCTCCAAGATGTCAACAGTTTTCACACACATCCTCAAACCGTCACTCAGATGGGATTGTGGGTATTCAGAAAGAGAGAAGAGAAAAGCTGGACTTATGTTGGTGCCATGAGAAAATAGGCCACACTGTTTGGTTGATTGTTGTTATGACATATAAGAGACCGAGCTGCCAAAGGAGGAAGCGATTTGAAGACGTGGAAATGTTCCCTGAGAGTAACCCCCAGTGGTTTTATCTGTATTTATTTTTCTAACTGTTTTGGGTTATTTCTTTTTTTTTTCCAATAAAACTGTCTTGATTTCCACGACAGCCCGATTTGTTTTAGGTTTTTGTGGAAAATATGGATTCACTTATATTACAGACATGCTAAAAAATACATCCCCTGAGGCTCTGTGAGTGAGTGACAGGCTCTGAACCCCATCTCGCCCTCTCTCAGGGTTTTAGAAAGTGCTGAGGGCCAGATGACGTGGCAGTGGCTTGTCTATATTTGGCTTTGAGGAAAAGAGGCAGAAAAAAAGCAGCCAGGCTCGAAGTTGTTTTTGAGGAAGTCTTTCTTTTTTTTTTTTTCCTTGTATGCCACACATTACAGCACAAACACACGACACCCCACCTGGGTGGGCTCCTGTGATCTGAGATGCCCAGCGGTGTGTCTGATCTTTACAACACTCCTGACAGAAAGAGTTGAAGTCCACACAGACAAATCCACTCTTTCCGATCATTTCTGGTGATGGTGCGGCAGCAGCAGCAGTCAAGTTGGAACAGGAGCCTGTTTGTTCGCGGGCGGTGTTATCATTTTTAGAAACCTTGCCAGGACAGACGATGAAGGGGGGGTTGCCCTGACCAGAAGCCTCGAGGCAGCCTGAGTCTCTCCTACCTTTCCCTTCTACTTACAGCAATTACAGGCCTGCACCCGCAACTATAATAATGGTATAATGGGATGGCAGCAGAGCAGCAATAAAAACCACCCCTGACAGATTAACAGTCCTCTCCGAGTTCTGAGCTGTAATTAACAATGAGACTGAAAGAAGAACAGAGAGGAAAGAAAGGGCCTAGATTGAAAGCTAGAAAAGATAAAGATAAAGAGGGATGGGCTGTGAAGTGATTTAATAAATTAGGATAAGCATTTAGCTCGGCATGAGTGATCCTAAGCTTAAAATCACACAGAGATCCTTTTAATTCTGCATTTTGTAATCACTGTATTGGGTAATACATCTTATTTCTCCATCTTCTATTTATCTAGATTTATTTTCTATATCTAGATTTAAAGATCCAGTGTGCAGCATTTAGGGAGATATATTGGCAGAAATGGTATACAATATAGTAAAGTATGTTTTCTTTAGTGTGTAATCACCTTAAAATAAGAACCATTGTGTTTCGTTACCTTTGAATGAAGTGTTTATATCTACATAGAGACCTCCAGGGATGATGTTTTTCTGTAGACCAACGCTGAAGTTGGCGTCTCCCTAGTTCTGTCGTCAAAAAGCCCATGGGATTTTTCCATTGGATTTTGGATCACTGCAGAAAACAAGCTCTGTGGCAAACAAATGTTAATGATTGTTGAACATTTTGTCCAGCAACATAATCTTCACGAATGAACACCACTTTTATGCTTTTTGAAGTCTAAATGCAATCGCCAGAAATAAAAAGCTAACGTTAGGTTATAAACGAAATACAACAAGGTCACATTGTTAGTGTTGCCCCACAGCAGCATGATGACAGTCTGTATTCTCATCTAACCACTTGTTAGCAGCCTCTTTTCAAGACACATAAAAGTTTTAAAATTTCACAATTGGGGTTTTTACTGAGGCATTTAATGTCACACAACAAAGCATGAAAGTCCCTTCAGCTTGTGAAAACCACAGACCTTATTTCAGGCATAAAACCAAAAACCTATTGAAAAGAAACCCACTGACATCGGGACGAGGGAACTGGGGGTGCAAAAATGCCGACTCATTCCCCCATGCTCATCTACGGCAATCACCATGTTGCTCTACCATGTTTCTACAATAGCCCAGAACAGACAAACCAAACACTGGCTCTAGATGGAGCCATTCGCGCGTTGGCCACCATAGTTAACGGCCCTTCAGCGACGAGAACATCGGAAAAATACTGACTTTTAAACGGCTTCAGTCAGGATTTTTACTGGTTTTAATCACCGGGTTTTTTGGATCTCCCAGTAAAACCTGAACGTCTGGATCTTGAGATATTAGAGAAAAAAGGAGAGCACAGACTAGCAGATGCTAGGCTAGTGCCCCATCTTTGACATGCAGAACAGCATTGGAGAAACAATGATTTGTAATGTGAAACTGCTTTATTCGGCGTTTTCTCCTGTTTAGATCACCAGGTTAGATTGTTTTGGAGAGAAGACCTCTGCTGAAAATTAAGCTCACGGTAAAAAAAACACCTGAACGTCTGGATCAAAATAAAGTGAGCACATATGAAGTTGAGAGTGAAAATAGGTGAGCATACATTTGCAGGTGCTGGGCAAGCAGGCTGTCTGCAATCACCTGGGGTCTCATTTATAAACATTGCATACGCACAAAATGAGGCCTGAAAGAAGTGTATCCCAATTCACATGCAAAAGTTGTGATGTATAAAAACAGACTTGATGGGAGAAACTTGCTAATGAACATTGTGGAGACGGAAAATTAGTGATGCTAGATGGTGAGGTGGAAGCCTGATTGTTGAAATTATCAAATTCTTTTTTGCATACACCAATCTGGCTTTTGGTATGGATCCTATGCACTGTTTTTTAAATGAGACCCCAGGTCTGTTCTGTGGATAATTCAGCTCCTGGTAAAAACTTCCTTAACTAACACTGAAGAAAACCTTACTGGGAGTTCATGCTTGGCACATGGGAGAAGTTTCAGCTGGTTGCAAACTGCAATCTTCACCCCTAGATGCCACTAAATCACCCTAAATCTTTCACACTGGACATTTAAGTAAGATGTTCTTCTTGGCGTCTGTGCGTTTAACATGAAGCTACCTGTTACTACTGACTGTGTGTTAGCGTAGCTTAGCAAAAAAGACTGCAAAAATATAGCCTAGCTTCATCCAGAGGTAACTTAATCCAGTAACTCTAAAGCTCACTAATTAACATGTGATATCTCATTTGTTGAATTTTACAGAAATCGAGATGTAAAAACAGAAATTTAATGTTTTATGGGCAAATATGTAATAGCTAATGTATTTCATGGTTGGGACTAGTAACTTCCGGGAGTCTTAACTGGTCTCCTAGCAACAGGTCATAGTGAAGACGTCAGGGTCGTAACTCCCAGTAAAATGTTATGTTTACACCTTATTTTGTAGTTAATTTAACAAACCAGTAATAAAATGCCAATAAGTCAGCTTAAGAATTATGTATTTTAATATTTCATTTTTTGTAGGCTTCAATGCTATGCTAGCTGTTTCTCCGTGTTCTCTGTTTATGCCAAGCTAACAGTTAGCTCTAAGCTAGCTTTATATTTAACGTTACTGCACAGATATACCTTGTCATTCTCATTTAACTCTCTGAAACGAAGTGAATACCGTATTTCCTAAAATGTTGAAATATTACTTTAAGTCTGACATGCCCTCGGGGGATGTTTACCTGCGGAGAGAGGGGTGGTGCAAGCATTTTTGTGGAGAGAAGAAATTGCAAAATGTAAGTGTGTGTGAGAGAGAGAGGGAGAGAGAGGAAGATGGCTCATGCCTACATAATCACACACTCCCTTCACTTTGGTGGCAACCCGCCCCACCACCACCTCTCTCACATCCAGTCCCTCCTTCCTTCCTCCTGTCTGAGCATTTCTCCCAGAGGATCTGCAGAATAATGGAGGCACATCATACAGCAGGTCTCAGTGTTTTCAGCAGAGCTTTCAGACTGGAGCTCATTTAGCCCGGGCATCTGTAATTTACTGTAAAGTTTCCTCTTTTTTTTTTTAAATTCACAGCACAAGGACTTCTTTCATATATTTTTCTGCGTCACGGCTTTTTACGTCGTTTGACTTTTTCCGTGTTTTGATGTTTATATGAGGGGGTTAACAGGCCCACCATGGTTTTTCCAACATAAATCAACAGTTTCTTCCTACGATTTAGTGCAGGCTGCTTTCTGTTTACCTATAACGGGGAATGGGAGGACCTCATTGGGTTTTTTTAAAAGCTGTAACTAGATTTTTTGGAAGCGGGCATGGGCCAGGTTTTTGTTCCACAGATGGGTGTTTCGGAGGTGAAAGCACGGGCACCGTGCTGCTCCAGATGAAGTGAGCCGCTCAGGTTTTTGTTTGGAGGATCTGCGACATGGGCTGAGCTATGATGACTCTTTTCTCTTGACAGCTGTTGCATTATCCCGAGGATGGACGACGGAAAACGGAGACGGATAAAACTACAACTTATCGGTTAGACTGTAATTAAATACCTTTAAACGCGGAAAGCGCGCACGCACCGGCACGGGACAACACTGGAGCTTTTGAGCGCACCACATTGGAATTCAAGCGTCAGCCAAATTTCCAATCACTAAATGTGAGGTTTTTATAGTGGAGTTTGGTTGTGGTGTGATATCATTTTTGCGTGTAGATGCAGTTGTTCCTGTACGGATCTTTTAAACTGTTGCTTTTAACTTAAATCTAGTCTCTAAACAGTAAATGACAATGCGTCTTTATGCGTCCAGTGTTAAAATATGCAGGCGCACGTTTGAACAATGTTTTAAAATTATCTTAGCAGAATACATGTTAAGTCAGCAGATGTGGTTTTCCTTTTCCACAGAAAGTGGTCTGACCAAAATAGCCTGTTAGAACTAAATATTGGATTTTTTTTCTTTATTATATTCCCGTAGTGTTGGATGTAGTGGTTTAACCCTACGCACAGATTTTTTATTCTGGGGTTTTGAGACGTTAGTGACACTCTCCCACAGTGACCCTCACAGTTTCAGCTGGATTTCCTTCACCGCCGTTCAGAGAGTAGGCTATCTCTGTCCCTCCGTCTCCTCACCGGACAATGTGGCTCCCCCGCCTCGCGCTGCTGCTGCTCCGGTTCTCCGGTGTGTTGCTGGTGGAGGGGTTCAACACGTGCCACTCCATCAACCTTGACGCGCAGAAGTCCCGGCGCATCGAGGCAGTCCGCGGACAGATCCTCAGCAAGCTTCGCATCCGCAGCCCGCCGGACAAGGACGAGGCCCCACCGCCTGGCACGGTGCCCCCGGAGGTCATGCTGCTCTACAACAGCACGCGGGAGCTGCTGAAGGAGCGCGCGCGTCTGGCCGAGTCGGCGTGCGAGCGCGAGAGCAGCGAGGAGGACTATTATGCCAAAGAGGTGCAGAGGATTGACATGCTGCCCCCACGCACCGACACAAGTGAGTCCATGTATGATGATCTCAGTGTGTGGTCCAGGGTCTCACTAAAGGAGGTCCATCAGGAAACCTTTAGTAATAATCGAAAATTACATAACATAATGGGAACCAACTGTTGCTCGTGACCGTGTAAAACAAACATTATGGAGCTCCATATTGCTTTTGAAGGAGTTTTATAGGTCTGGAGATGTACAAGTAGCATATACAATACATAATGAATAATAGAGGAGTAGCAGCGGTAGTCAACTTTTATAGTTTCACCTTTACATTATCGCTTTTCTCCCATACAGTGCACTGACTGAGTGGGCTTCACCTCCATCAGTACCATCTCCCATACTGTTGTAAAAGCATCAGTGATGGAGGGAGTGTTCAGATCCTTCTTAAGTATGTAAAAGTGCTGCATTCAAAATCTTACTTAAGTATTAGCAGCAAATTTGACTTAATAAAAAAAGATAAACACAGGACTGGTGGTTTAAAATGGTCCTTGCCATATGATTTAATTGCTTATGCATCTTTAATGTATCTGATCCAGGTATTTTCAACTCTGTCTGCTTTGTAAAGATACGTAGAGGTGTATAGTTTCACAAAAAGACACTCTAAACTAAATCGCTGGTATTTTAGATCTTCACAGATCACCAGAAGTGTTTGTCATTGCCTCTTTAAACCAGGTGCTGCATATCTCCACCCACTATAAAACAGTATAAGTGGTGTTTTGAAAAATGAGGAAGAGGTGGAGAAGGTCAAGTTATCCGGCCCCTCCTTAAACAGCAAGGCACTCAGGTCTCTGATGCCTTCAGAGAAGCTTTATGGTGGCAAACTGCCAGCTGTGGTTGGCAGCACGCAGCTCTCCCAGAAAGAAACAAAACTTGGTGTTGATGGACCTCATTTGAGAGATTTTTAGATAAATGGTACCGAATACTAAATGGTACATAATTACATAACTGTCGAGTTGGGAGGTGATGTTTCATACAGTAAAACCCATGAACGCAACAATTACCCATATATTAAACATAAGACCAGACGCTTCTACTCACTGCGCCCAAACCTATAATTTAGTTCTCGAGACACTCATCAGCAGTAATTATGTCCGAGACAATGCATCAGTCCCACAGCGCTTTTTAACCAGTTCTATAAATACAGCATTGTCACAGAAGCCATGAAATGTTGTTGGGTCGTTAGTCATCTTTTTTATGTTTTTTATTTTTCTTTCTCTCTCTCAGATGCGGTACAGCCAGCAGCCCCCAACCCCCATTACAGAGTGGTCCACTTCGACGTTAGTGGGGTGGACCTGACCAACAGCACCCTGGTCAAAGCTGAGTTTAGGATCTTCAGAGCTCCCAACCCGCAGGCCCGGGCCTCAGAGCAGAGAGTGGAGATATATCAGGTAAACAACTGAAGATGGCTCAGAGCTCACCTGTTCATCACTTTGACTACAGCAGCACAAACAAACAAGCAAACGCCACAATAAGACCCCATGTTACCCACCTTGCTCTCAATCTTGCGGCAAAATGTGCAAAATATAGTTTCACCTACATCCACCCAACTAAGCTCCCATTTCCAGGATAATTGAAATCTTTGCTTGCGGTTCAACTCATAAACATTGTCTTTACCCGCTGCCATTTTCACGTGAGTGCCCAATCAGTGTGCATGTGGAACTTTTAACAGAGATGAGAAGGAAGTGAGATTTCTCACTCCTTAGCTACTTCCATCACCAGCTCCAGAGAAATTGACATGTTTAATTGAAAAAAAAAAAAGTCTAACTTGCCTGATCGGGCAAAGAGCTGGTAGATTTACTTGCCTGATGTGGCAAACCTTACTGTTGAGCCCTGGACCAGAGTTATCAGTAAGAGACAGTCAGATCGATGTGTCTCTTTAAGGTTTTACATTGAAATAAACTACATTTGCCAAAGAACGTTCATTTTGGCGCCACCTATGGCAATAAGCAATAGTGTGTTTGATGGCAGACTTAACACCAGGTTTAGACAGGTGGCTGAAGCACTCAGTGCCCATTTTAACCTTTAGGGCTGTTCAGACAAGACGCAACTTAGGATCCGCAGCGTTAGCTTAAGCGTCTGGTCTGGTTTAAAAACAGGCTGGTGGATTTATTTATATCGACTCGTTTATGAGCCCTGCAGCTGGCAACATGAAAGGGTTACCACAGCACAGACGGTGTGCATGCATGTATGTATTGTTCGATGTGTGTGAGAGTGGATTTTTAATGACTTGTGCTTGTCACCGCTTGTGATTTTTTTCCGGGAATGTCGCCACAGACACGGACATTGTCATACTGCAAATGCAAGTGCTTTCATCAGTGAACCATTGTGTTACCTCAATCGGGATAATCACATTTATTTAAATAACATGCTTTGATAATATTACTTTAAAATCACTTAAGTCCTCTTTAAGTATAAAAGTAGCAGGGAATTGTTTCTTCTCCTTGAAAATAATGTTCATATGCATAAGGTGTGACCAGTACCATTTAAATATGGCTTTTTTTGTGTAGATTTTTCACCTTTGGGAATTTTGGCATCAGGCCAACAAGACTGTTATGACAATAAATCTTCACAAATTAATCTATATTTATATTTTGACTGGAGGGAGACAGTTCACCCCTCTCACAGAAGTATGTTAGCCCCAGGAAAGTGAGCATAAACATACTTTACATGTCTGATGAAACATTTGCAGGTTGTTATTGGCTTCTATGACACACAGTGACACAGTGTTAGGCTCTGTGCCATTCATGTGTTATGTAAATATGAAGGAAAATGAACTCACTGCCCTCTTTACCACAGTGGAAATTATAATATTTACTGACCATCTGTACGCCAGCTTTATCACTGTCTTTCTGTGTGTGTGTGTGTGTGTGTGTGTGCGGTTTTGTGTGTGTGGTTTTGTGTGTTATGTCAGCTGCTGAAGCCAGATGAAGAAAGCACTTCCACTCAACGTTATATTGACTCCCGCACGGTGCAGCCTAAGGCAAAGGGAGCCTGGATCTCTGTGGAGGTTACAGAAACCATAAAGGACTGGGTGTCAGATCCAGGTTCGCCTCAACATGTCCTACACATCATGATTCATATACAGCGTATATATATATAGTGTTTGTGAACTTCATTTCCATCAGCTTATTTCGATGTGCCCTTTCTTCTGATCAGAGAATAATCTTGGCCTGAAGCTGGGCGTCCACTGTCCCTGCTGCACCTTCGTTCCATCCACCAATAACATTGTTCCCAACAAGAGTGAGGAGCTGGAGGCTCTCTTTGCAGGTTTGTTCTTTTTGTTTTGACTGCACATCTTGTTAGCACAGCGAAGGTACTCATATATATGTGTCTGCAGAGTAGATGGCTAGAGCAGCTTTCATAGGCTCGGATATATCCCCCGACAGTTAATCTTAAACTGTTATTATATATTTTAATCATTTCCACACACAAAATGCAGGCGGGAGAAGCGTGGGTTAACTGAGACAAGCTGTTTCATGTCCTACTTGGAGACATTAAAGGAAAGACTCTCCTGAGGGTTGCAGCAGGTCTCTCAGGGTGTCTGCAGGTCCTTAAAATGTCTTTCAATTTTACAAATATTAGGTCTTAAAGGTTACTGAATTCTCTTAAATTTGAATTTGTGAACTCTTAATTGCCACAGACATTTTATCTAATGTCATTTACACTTCTTTTAATTTATTTTTGTCAAAATTAGTCAAGTTCTTCTGTGTGAAAGTCCACATTTATGATGTTACAAAGTTTTAAACCGACCACTGAACCTAATGCTGTCTTTTTACTTTATACGTATACTTACCTGCTGAAAAATGTAGATTAACTGACGCTATTGACAATATTCCTGCATAAAACCTACCTCTGCACAGGAACACATACACGGCCTACACCTACCTTTATACTTACAATGTTTGGATTTTAAAAAAAAAGATGAGTTGTCCAAAAAACAGGGTAAGAATTATCCTTAAAGAGTCTCAAAAAGCATTAAATTTGTGCATTATACCTTTAGACACCCTGATTCTGCAGATGTTGGTTGTTTATAGATGACTGGTCAGCATGCAACATTAGTCAGTATTGGGGCTACATGTGAGAATTAGTTATTGAGCTCACCACAACACATGACAAACAGTGTGCCATAAACGTGATGAACCTCTGTGTTATCCGATGGCTATTGAGATGAGTAATCCTGCAGGTGGGGTTTAAATGGCTTTGTTAGGACATTAAAAGCACTTGTGGAAGATTTATCAGCAAAGCAATAGTCCCGCAGGTCACAAAATGTGAACATAAAGCGCAGACTCGTCTGCAAGGCGCCTCCGAAATGATTCATGAATCACTTGCACACTATCGTGCAGGAATAATGGCGAGGCTGTTCTTCCACACTGTGTAACTGTTGAGTTTCAGACTGTCTGCGTTGCTTCATTTAGGCCCCAAATTATGGCACTTTCCTCAGGATTTACACTCAGCTGAGCCAACTCAGGTTTTTTTTTCCACTTAGAAAAAAATGTCAAGTTTTGATACTGATGTCAGACAAGCGGGGGCTTGTTCTGGGCTCAGAAACACCGTGAAATCACTCCTGGCCCCGCATGAAACAGCAGCATCATGTATACATCTGTTTCTGTCTATGGTCTGTAATATTTGTTCAACAGTAATCAGAAATTGTGGGACTTGTAAATGTGTCGTACTGTTCTCTCAAAAACACTTTGGAGCGTAAAAAACATAAAGCATATTACTGCATATGAACTAAGACATTTTTCCGGCATCTAACACGTTCAAACTGAGGGAATTCAAAGGTGTCATTATAGGAATTTAGGATAATAGGATAATAATATGATATGCAGGGTTGTCAGTTATTGTTTGTAAACACGCTCGCCAGCTAAAGTGAAAGTAAAAGCCAACCTCAGATTCACTCTCGCATGATATTTTACCTCGGTTTATTTGCTTTCTTTTGGCACTGTGTCTCTTGGATGCCTGCTGCTTACAGTCTGGCACCTGGTCGCCACCTTTATATAAAGCCTCGACCTCACCTGAACGCTGTGGGGCTAAGAAAATACAGGCAGAGGACAGAGTCTCTGCAGAAAAATACACTGCCACACACTGAGAGTGGGTCATAAGTGATGATTGAGAGGGATTACTACTGTATGAAAGCACTGCAGAGTTTATCTTAAACTCGGCCTTTTTGTCTCAAAACAAAACATCATCTATCCACAAACCCTTGTCACAGAATGCATCTAGCTTTGTGAGTAATTCCACTTATGGGTGATGTTCCTTTTTCCGATTTGAATAGTTTTTTTAAGAGTGAAGAGGGAAAACTATCCAATATTTCGTAATAAAAAAGCAAAGCTTAGAGAAATGTCCAAAAAATAAACACATACACACATTTCTTTTTATGAGAACCACTGTATTAACTGTTAGACTGCTCTCCATAGGTGTGGATGATGAGCAGCTTCGTCAGATAAGAAAGCCCGGTCAGGTTAAAGGCCAGGCAGATTTCACCACCAAGACGCCCCACCTCATCCTCACCGTGCTGCCCAGTGACAGAGTGGACAACCCGGCCAAGAAGAACCGCAAGAAGAGGGCGGCCGCCACAGACACCACAACCTGCTCCCGGTAGGCCACCAACCAGCTGCACGTGTGTGTGTGTGGTCACGTGTGACTGACTGACAGCACTAAAACGTAGTTTTATAATTCTGAAATCTAGTTGTGGTGGACGGTGGATTTTTTTTCTCCTGACCCAAAACTTTGCAGACTATTGTGTGGCAAAACTAACAATATTGACCCTGTGTTTAGACTGTGAGCCAACAGGCGTGCAGTGTTTTATTTAGACTACCTCACGCTGCAGGGGAAAACTCTGGCAGCCTTGCATAGTCATTACCTTGTGATGGCTGCTTCTTCAATGGTGACCCATTATCATTTTCCCATGACCCAAGTTTGGGCCCATGCCGCAGACCATGAAAAGCAGGATGGGAGTTGAAATATTTCTGTGTGTATGTTGTGTCTCAGCGGCTCGGACCAGGGCTGCTGCCTGCGCTCGCTCTACATCGACTTCAGGAGGGACCTCAACTGGAAGTGGATCCACGAGCCCAAAGGTTACAAAGCCAACTTCTGTGCCGGCAGCTGTCCTTACCTCTGGAGTGCCAACAACCACTATAACATGGTGAGTTATTTCTGTAAGAGGACATATGACCGGGCTGGCTGTGGTATCTCTTTATTGGTAACATACAAAATGTGTCTGCAGCACCAAGGACTGGAGACTATGGAGCACAAAAAAACAGAATTAAGTGTTTTGTCCAGTTTTAATTTTTCTTTGATCAGACAGTTCTTGATGTGAATCCAAATTTTATTTAGGCAAATTGAAACATGACAAGCTATCAGTACTGTTTTGGTCTTGTTACAAAAAAATCGGGTGTTGTGTATTGGCAGTAATATCAGACAATTTAAGGAAATACCCCAGCCCTGCATATGACTGAGTCAAGACATGAGTACCTTGATAATTCTGGTCATTGTGTGACTGCCTACATCTGCTCTCAGCAATAAGTCCTTCAATCCATACGACTACATAGGTCTTTTTTTCTACCCGCTGAATACAATCCACAGGGGTGTTTCCAAAATTAGCACACCTACTGGTGGACAACAGAATAGCTTGCGTATGACCATTAACAGTCACAGTTGTAACCATGTGGTTAACATTGTGATAAGGTCACAGTTGCACCAAAACATCATGGATAGGTTTAAAAAAAAAGATCATGGTTTGACTTAAATAAATATGTCTGTTCTAATACTACCACATACTACGACACATTCTTAACATAACTCAACGTCGGCTTTTGGTTTCACAAACACTGGTATCCTGGATGAAAAGTCCTGTGTTTGTTTGACCCAATCACCTATGCAGACTTTGCTCCTAATAATAAGTCACCTGACCTCGTCCTTTGCTCCAGATATAATTATTATGTCCGCTAACGTTGCCAACTAACAATAAATATGGGTTGCAATGGCTGCTTGTACAAAGGACCCATGTGGTTGTATTTTTGAGGAGGACAGTCTCCTTCAAAGCTCTGAAGGCCACTGTGAAACACGCCACCACAACAATTATCTGTTCTAACCCCAGAACAATAAATCAGATGACCCTCTCTGGTAAAGTCAAACTGAGTCAAATGTGCTCCTGTTTTCCAAAATCTATTTCACAGCAACCTTGAGAGTCTTGACCTTTCTTTTTGGTTAATAATTTGAATGGAAACAGTGACAGACAGCCAGACAGACGCAGCCAGACTCTCCAAATAGAAATCATCTGTGGTTGATCAGTTATAAAACTTCACTCCAGTTCAAACAAAAGCAACTTCAATAGCTGAAACAACTCTTCGGTCTCTCTCGTAAAAAAACATTTTGGTTTGGATCAGACTCTAAAAATCAGCCTCCCGCCTGACTTCAACGTACAGAAACTTTGAAATGCTGGTGACGTTTGCCTTTAAATGAGCTTTAAGTGCATTGTTTGTGGCGGCTAAACACCACAGTTCACTAAGATTGGTTAACCCCAGCGTCATAAATGGGCTGTCACTTCACAGCAGCCAGTTACAGAACATATAGGCTTATGCAACACATGGCCTGAAGCCACGCCGACTGTTCCAGAACCTTCTGATTGATTTTTTTTCTTCCCTCATGTCCTTCATTGTAATACACAGTGGATTTGAAGTATTTTAACATTTGTGTGACACTCAAGTTTTCTGCAATGAGACATTTTGCTGCTGACAACAAAGACAAACACAGACGCTGTTTATTTAAAGACATTTGCTTTTACTTAAGCCAGTATAAGATGGTATGTTGGCACAGTTCAAGCCGTCACATTAAGAAACTGCATAAAAACAATTAAAGTGGTGCAATAAAGCAAAATGTGTAAAGCAAGGAGTAAAATGTAATTTTTCATCTTAATATGTAACAAAGTACACAATAATTAAACTGTTTTATCTCTTTTATACTTTTGGGGATACATCAAAAAAATATTTTACTTTTATTAAAAACTATGAAACTCAAGATTTCAAGATGTATGTCCTCTTACAGTGCTTAAACTAGACACTCCATGCTCTACTATACCAGATACTGTAGCCACTTTTAAATATAGCATTAGTTTTTGGACAGTAAAAAGTGGAGGTGTCCAATAGTGCCTTCCAAAAAGGTGCAGGGGACATGTCCCTTCTGAACCCCTCCCTATAAATTGCACACGTGCTGCCTTCTTTAAAAGCCCCTTAAAACCTTTTGCTATTTTTGTCAACATTAAATATTCATGTCCACATAAACAAAAAAATCATATGTCTTACTTATGACATAGGAAATAAGCTTTTACACTTCTTACCTAGAGTCAGTTGATGCCACTCTCATGTCTGTGAATACGAAGCTACTGCTCATAGCTGCTTAGCTTAGCTTAGCTTAGCATTAAGACTGGAGACAGAGGGAACTATTGTTGAGCTGTTCCTGAAACAGTGGTCTGGCAACATAAGCGAACAACCCCACAACTGTCATCACATTTTGATTTCACAACTGAGCCCTGCACACGACACACAAGGGAAAAGAGTAGAGAAAAAAAACACAAATAAAAAAGTGACTCAGGTGAAATAACTAAAACTGCTCTTGACAAAACATTGTGCTGATGTTGGAGCTCACCATTAAGAAACTGATTTCTTAGTTTAACACTGTGGTTAACTCTCCTTTATTTCTCTCCCCTGGTCAGATCCTGCCCCTCTACAACAAGCTGAACCCCGAGGCCTCCGCCTCGCCCTGCTGCGTTCCTCAGGACCTGGAGCCCCTCACCATTATGTACTTCATAGGCCGCACACCACGTGTCGAGCAACTCTCCAATATGGTCGTCAAATCCTGCAAGTGCCGCTGAGTTCAGAGGAAGAGGTGAGGGAGGAGAGTGATTACGGGACCAAAACTACAAACTGTTTGCGCTCAGGGGAGGAAAAAAGATGAGAGGACAGACAGATCCTTTGTTCATTAATCTTCGCTGTTTGATCACCTTTAGCAGACTTTTCAGATGTTATATTTTTACTCAAATATCCCATTCTTTACAGGCATGAAAACTTCTTCGATCTCTGGAACTTTCCGTTTGTACATATGACAACATAGCTGTATTAAACCTATACCTGGATATTAAAGGGGGTGTTGTGTGATTTGGCCACATTTGGTCCGCATGAAAAGGATTCTTTTTATCTGGATTTTGATTCCACCTCGGTCGTATATTCCTGCGGCCGCGGGCAGCAGAGCGAGCTAGACGTGTTTGCTTTAGGTTTGAAGGTGTTGATAGGAAGGAGGCGGCGTGGAAAGGTTTGCAGACTGAGATCTTTAGGCGAGGGAGGCAGATAGAAAAGAGAGAGAGAGGAGCTGTGTCCAGGCGGAGGCCCTGCCAGCTCTCTGCGGTTCCCGGGCTGAAATCTGCCCGGCGTAAACAGGATGTGAAAGATTTCCAGACACCGACCCGACCACTCACGGAACGCTAGATTTAAATGCTCCCCTCATCTCCTCTGTCTCTCTCCCTCTCTCTCTGCTGCTCGAGGTTCTGGGATTTGTGGTGGGAGGAGAGAGGGAGAAAAGAGAGGCTTTGAAAATGAGACGTGGGATGATAGGGCTGTATTTGGAACGGCTACAAGTTTGGAAGGTGGTATTTTGCAGCCTTAGCAAATTTGTACCTATTTGGGTCTGACTCAAATATTCCGTAATCTCACACTCTCATGCTTATTTTCTGAATGTGCATTTATTATCTTATTCTAAAGAAGCTGTTGACTCATCACTATTCCTATGCTATTATTATATCATACCTATGTTTTACCACCAGCCTCACTGATACACACACACACACACACACACACACACACACACACACACACACACACACACAGTCTCTCTCTTCACCCAAGTATCCACATTGACCACTTTTGATAGAATGTCTAAATGCTGAAAATAAAAAACATCCCCAGGGCTCATTTTAAATATAGGCTCTCTGGTATGCCAGTGGTTTGTGTATGTGTGCGCGTGTGTGTGTGTGTGTGTGTGTGTGTGAGACAGAGAGTGACTGGGTGTGTTGTGTGTATGGACAGTACGTCTGTGGCTGGTGAGGTCATGCCTGATAGCACAGAAATTATTCCCTGGCTTATGTTGTGAATTTTATCGTGATTGTGACGGGGGTCGTTGCCTCGATGACCCTGCCGAAAGTGAGATATGGATTTATGAATTTGTGTGTGTGACAGTGAGTGTGTGTGTGCATGTGTGTGTGTTTTGAAAACTTGGTCCACAATAAAGTCTCAGTTGCAGTCCAGTCTGACAAATACGAGGCCGTCACAACAACATTCGGTCCTGAATGGTATTAACAGAGCCAGCGGTTTGCTGAGGTTACAGCTTGTTTCTGATTGGCTGGCAAAGTGTTTTTAAAATAACATTGTATAAGGTTGTGAAGTGGGAGGGACCGCTGGTTTCATACTTTTTTTTCTCCTCCATTCTGTATTCTCATTTCATTTTTTTTCTTTCAACAATATCCTGAATGTTTCCTAACATAGAAACGCAGGACTCTCCCAGATTATGTAACCGTCATATAGGCTGCGGTGGAATGTAGCTGAGTACTCAAGTGCTGTACTTAAGTACAATTTGACATACTTTACTTGCGTATTTCCATTTCATGGTACTTTATACTTCTATTCCTCCATGTTAGAGGCAAATATTCCACTTTTTCATCACTATATTTATTTTAAAGCTTCAGTTACTAGTTACTTTGCAAATTTCGATTACTGATACAGAATAAATAAACTATGTTATTACATACTATTAAAGGTTAAGCCACTGAGCAGTGTATATAGAGACAAATTAGCCCCACCTTTACCAGCTGCAACATTAAAGTGATGAACACATGAAAACATCAATATTTATTACTCAGTAATATTCAGAAATGGGCCGTGCTTGCCTGATATCAGACAGAATTATCAACTTGTTTCAAACTCCAATCAATTTCCGTGGGGGAGGGGGATTCACTTTTCTCTAACCCAGTCACTAGAGACCGACGTTTCTGCCTGAATCTTAATCAATACCAATGTGTAGCCATGGCAGCATACTGGTTTTGGCGGGGTTTTAAAAGTGGAGCAGAGTGAAATAAAAACAAACTACAAAGTTGGGTGATATTAAAAAGACATGTTGTCTATAGCAGCATCTGTCTTATCTACATCGGTCTCCATTGGTCTCCATTGTTGTTATTGCTCCTCGTTTATTCTGGCAAACAGCTTGACAACGCTTGATAACTGTTTGAGGCTGCTTGTGGCGTTGATTGGCTAAGCGTTAGTCTCTCCATGACGATCATTGGATCGATTGCTTTTTCAATCAAGAAACCATTGTTTTATGTCATGATGTCAGATGAATCAGACAACCCAGAAAAGAGAGACGACTGGTTGCTTTGTATATTTAAATGTGGATCAAAATCTTGTGTCGGGAACAACAGAATTGACAGGACGGCAATCCAGGCACTCCGAAAAAATACAGAAAATCGAGGAGGGAAATCTTAAAAAGCCTTTTTTGTAGTAGCTAAATCATTAAAAGAGCCATCATGTTTCAACCACTGTAGGTCTTCATCAGGGCTTTCAAAACATACAACGCAGGTATGGCCACACCTATATAGTGGCAGGAACCAATCAGAGGCCATCACACGACCCATATAATGGCATGGCAGGTGAAACAAATAAACAATAATGACAAAAAGAACAAGTTAATAAAAAACATAGTGACATGAGATAAGATAGCCAGAAAAAAACAATTTAAATATATACACACCTATCTTAACATAGGCTCTGAGAAAAATGGTGAAGCTTGTAGAGAATAATGACAAATCACAAAAAACTGTGAAATCTATGTCCTCATTGAGACCAGGATACGTTAAAGCATCCAGTAGATGGATCCAAAAAGCTTCCCTTTGATTAAGTTTGTATTCTGTCACTGTCAATCAATCCTGAATCAGACAACCTGGTGGAGTGGGTGGTTTCAACGGAGCAAGGGTTATTTTCATAGTGGGTACTTTCACTTTTGGTACTTAAAGTATGATTGATGTTAATGCTTTTATACTTTTGCTTTTAGAGTATTTTCTGCACTGTAGTATTGATACTTTTACTCAGGTAAAAGATCCAAATACTTCGTCCTCCCACTTCATGTTTTATCCCTTATTTTGTCTTAGTCGACAGCTTTTAATACTACAACTGCATCTGTTGCCACGGAGAATCCCTATCATTACAGGTGATATTTTTAAGTGCCATTATGCAGTGCTGTTTGCACCACAATTCAGTTTACCACATTATATTGGGTTTGGGGCTGAAATCACATAGATGGATATGTAAAAAAACTGTCTAAATTAAACCCAAACTACCTTCATGTATAGATCCTCCTACAAGTGTATTATATTTGTTATTTCTTTCTTTTAATTTTTATTTTGGTAAACTGATACAAAAATACAAAAACAGGTCTGCACACCAGGAAGTGCTCCTTTTGGAAATTTAAATCACATCACCACATGTGACATTTCGGGCACCAGCCCTTCACCGGACACTGGTGCGGACCTGTTTTTGTATTTTTGTATTTGTTCCTCTGTCCAGCAACCAGTATTTATTGTTTTTGGATGTGCATGGTGTTTTTTTAAATCATTTTGGTGAACTGATCCTTTAATGTCCTGAAACTGATGTGTCTGTCTTCACTGAAGAGCATTTTGTCCGGATGACTCCTGCTGTTAAAAAAGCTTAAAGAGATACAAACTGTTCTCCAGCCATCGCAGTAAAATTGTTTTTTCTAAGCCACAGTGAGAATGCAGCCTCACTGTGTGTGTGTGTATGTATGTGTGTGTGTCAGGGTGCTAGTGCTCAAGCTGTGGTGAGGCTCCCTCCCCCCAGAGTAAACTAGCCCCAGCATCTGTTAGTCTTTTCCACTTAACTACCCCTTGCTATATCCAACCTGTACTTATCCCACGGTAGAGCGCCTTGCTCTGTCTCACACTGGGTCCCACTGTCCTTGGGAGGGAAGTCTCTCGACCCCCGCTCACACACACACGCACACAGACAGACATAACATAAACTATGTCCGTGCCTTTGACCTTGTGAGGGAGTGTGCAGACAGACCCATACATCCGGCCTGTATAGCCTTCATATAGCCAAATCCGTCATGATCCTTGGCCCTAGTTCGTCTCACACTGACCAAAAAATCTAAGAGAGCCCTTGATAAGATTTTCTAAGGATGACCAAAAGCACTTCTTTCTTTCTCACATGCACCTTGTGGTCCGGGTCAAATATAGCTCACATTACAGGTTTGGACGAGACTTTATTCGTCACACAACTACATTGAAATTGGTTCCTATTTATTTCTGGCAGTTAAATTAAAATACAGCTCTCGGGGCAACAGGACACCATAAACAGAAAATAAAAAGTTATACAAGCAGCAAAGCAGTAATGAGACACAGGAGTAAACAGAAGATACCGATCTGTGGCCTCAGCATTATTGAAGCCATATTCTCCGAACAGTCAAACTTGGAGACCAGAGCTGTATTTGAGGCCCTGCTGGGACAGAACAGCTGGTAGGCCAAACCCACAGAGGCCCGGCTGTTCCCTGTATAAACACAGGAGGGCGACATTTCTGTTATTTCTCTCTGGATTCAAAGTAAAAAGTGACATTAGATAGTTTTTATTCATTGTTAAATCTATCTGTACTGAGCTGAGCTTATTGCAAAGGTGACTGTGGAAGTCGAGTCAAACAAAGAACAGTGTTGAAGAAGTACTTCGATCTTAAACCTATCTAAAAGAGGCGATACTTTACTGTAAAAATACTCTGTTTAAAGAAAAAGTCCTGCTTTCAAACGTTTACTGCAAATACAAAAATATTAGCAACAAAAAGTGAACTATAAAGCAAAAGTACTCTGTAAGCAGCAAAATGGTCCCTGTCATATTATTGTTATTGTATATACTTCAGAGATACTCAACTGACTTTGCTCACATTTACACATGGTGTCTGCACTTATCTTATCCAATTTTATATATCCAGCTTTATTTTATTTAATTTTATTTATTTTTGTCAAAATGAGCCAAACCCCTCTTTGTTAAAGTCCAGATTTCTAAACCTGCCACTGAACCTGATGCCGTCTTTTTACCTCCGCCAAGGAGGTTATGTTTTCGCCGGCATTTGTCTGTTTGTCTGCAAAATAATTTGAAAAGTTTTGAACAGATTTTGATGACATTTTCAGGAAAGGTTGATAATGAGACAAGGAACAGATGAGAAAATTTTGGTGGTGATCAGTTGAAGTGAAGTGGATAAAATAGTCAAATGGCGGGAAATCCGAGCTGCTTGGCGGAGGTCTGCGCCCTCTGAGTGCTCTAGTTACTTTATAGTTTCCCTTACCTGTGGCAAAATGCAGATTGACATGATTCACTCTAATAACTATTTTCCTACATACAATCTATCTCTGCAAACGACTTCATATACAGTGTTGGGGAGGAACTAGTCACATGTAATTAAATTACAAAATATATGTAATTGTAATCAGTTACAGTTATTGCGAAAAAATATTTAATTAAATTACAGTTACTAATCAAAATGTTGGTGATGACAAAGGGGTTACATCTGAATATATTCTCTTCAGGGAAATTTTTATGTGTCAAATCTAACATTAATTCTGTTGCTTTGTATCTTTTCACCGTGCAGGAATGCTTTCTTTTGACATAGCCTATTTCTGGACATTCACTTTGATTAGGTAATTAAAATAGTTCCTTTTACATTTTTAACAGGGTAACTAGAAATCTGTAACCTATTTCTAAAATAACCTTCCCAACACTGCACATATAAATGCTACTTACCTTCATACAACAGTCAAAAAATCAGTCTTCTTTGGTTGTAAATTGTCCTTGAAAGGTCTTAAAAAGAATTAAATGTAAGTGTTCAATACCTGTAGACACCCCATAATAAACTGTGCCAGGGGACGAATCTAGTCACAGCTGCCCCACACAGCTCAGGTGAACACAGGAGCATTTCTAGGATTTAACCTGGACCTCTGTCGTGGGGGTCCATGGGTTTTATTTATGTATTTATTTATTTATTTTAATAAACAAGCTTTATTTTGATGCTTTTTAAAATGCACTCTGGCACATTTAAGTACAAAAAAATCCCACTATGAATCAGTTTGTTTTCATTCTGAATTAGAAAATGGTCAGCGGGCCTCCCAGCACCCCACAGGCCTCAAGTTAAGTACCACTGACTTGCTATATCATCCATTTTATCACTATATCATTATTATTAATGTTTTAGTTGGTCGTGATGGAGCCAGTGTAAACTACCATACTTTATATATGTTTCTATATGGTAATTTAATCCTTAACAATATATCATTTTAAAACGTTTTCATATATAATTCATATGTAATATATAATTTCACTATAGGTTTTCTGTGTAAAATTTTAATCTGAAATGTAACTGAAGCTGTTAGATTAATGTAGCGGAGTTAAAAGTACAACTTTTCACTGAAATGTAGAGTAGAAATATGAAGTAGCTTAAATTGGAAATATTCAAGTACAGTTTTAATGTACTTGTGTTTTAATTATCATATTTGAGTTAAAGTACTTATTTAATTTCCACCACTGTAGACCCCCTTGTAAAATGCATTATTGTTGACAACCTGATTGCTTTCCATTTTCCTCAGAGATGCAATAAAGCAAATGTTTAAATGTATTTAAAAACAGCATTTAGTAAGGTATTATTAGACAGGAATGTAGTGGTACTTTATATCTATTTACTTGAGTAAATAGATGTGGAAACATTTGCAAATCTCACTCTAAATATTGCAAAAGTTAAAAAGTTCAGTTGCCTGTTTTTTTCTGTTTTTGGAGATAAATGTGCCGCAAATGGGCCATAAATTTGAGCGGGTTACAAACAGGCAGTGTGAGACATAAATCTTAAATGTAATTTTAGAGTTTACAGCCTCATATTTAGTCTGAAACTGATGAAGTCTTGAGTCATCAGCAAGCCACAATTTAAATGTCCACCTTCTTTTTTATTGCATATAAAGAAGAGCTAAAGGAAACAGAGTAAAAACATCCTTCGTAGGTCACAAGTCAGACTTATACACAATATTGCTGAAGGGTCGTTCGTGGTCAGCAGCACAACAGCACGTTGCCATGCGAATATCTCTCTCATTCCAGCCCTCTGTCAACAAATGACAAAATATGTGGGAGCCTGAGTTTAAGTGTGGATTCAGTCAGTTACTTATTTTGGCCCTGGTGGAGGGCAGAGTGCCACGATGGCCTCTTGTAGTAGTTCCTGGTTCTGAGTAAGCAGGAACTTAATGTTTATCCCACATTCACTGAGAGCCGAGTTCATTCAGGACTTACAGGGTTCAGGTTTCAGGTCACATCTCCTGCTCTGCAGTGCACGTAAACTGTGTCCCAAGTTTACACTGTTTACTAATTGTATTCTGTAGAAGCTGAGAGCAGCGGTGCTTCTAATTATTATTTCTAATGGTTATTTCGAGATCATCTTGTGATCTCGAATTAAGCAAGACAATTAACTCAAGATAATCTGTTATCACGAGAAAATGATAGCTCATGTCCTCCTATTGCTTATAATGTTTATCAGACATCAGGAGTGCTGTGCTGTCATGACAGTTTCAGCAACTGATTTAAGGTGAAAGTGTCAGATCAAGGTACCCCCACTAATGATGAACACATTCATGTCTAACAGTTCAGTTATGAATCGTTCCAACAGTTATGACAGTGATCTTGAGCGCTGAAATCAGGTGTGATCAACTGAACCTGATGCTCATTTTTGAGTTCTCCATAATTATCCTGTGATCACGGGAAAACTAAAGTTGTTTTCTTGTGATTTATGATCTTATCTCATTAAACAGCCTTTTGTTTTAAGAGAATCAACATCAATTAACCCATAAACATGAGAAAACAGGTTTTGATATCTTGAGATCAAGACAAAACAAAAGAAAATAAATAATTTGTGATCTCAAAATAACAGCATTAAATAAAAGCTGCAAACATGTCTGTTTTTGGCTAAAGTAGTATTCAGTGTGTAGTATATAGTTATCTTTTTTACCATAATGTTTTTGCGATTAATAAGGAAGAAATCGTGACGAACTTAACCTTCGTATACTAGTTGGAATTAATACTCTGCCAACTTAAGGATAGAACCGCCAAACAGACAAGACAAACAGAACCCAAAATATTTTAAGAGATTTTTTGTTTCCTTCTTTTGAAAGATCTTTCTGGATTTGTCCATCACATTTTTTTTAGATTTTTCCCACCTTCTAATAGAGCCACTGTTTCCTTTTTTAATTCATTTTGGGGAAAAAATAATACATAAGCAGTACACTCAAAACATCTGTTTTATCCACCTTATTCCTAGTCCCTATGATACCTTGCATGAATTATGGGTGCGACTTCCGGCGTTGAACAGAAACCGGCGATTTCCAATGGTAACAGTTTGTTTACAGTATTCTGTTCTTCTTTGCAAGAGCAATTGGGAAATAAAACGTGGAACACACCACCTATTATAGCTCAAACAGGATTATGTGATCACACCTCTGCCATCTCTGACAGCTATCTCAAAGCTTTGTTGTTTTTTAACCTTTTCAACCTAGCACGCTAGCAATTAGCTTGCCTTGCTCCGTTAAAATACTGTTAACTTCAACATGTCCCGAGCTAGCTTATGGTAAATATCTGCTCCTTCTAAAGATGATTTCTGATGACTTATTAAGAGATACTAACACATTCGGCAAACATTTAACATAATTAAGTATGAACTGTAGCTCCATGTAAAGTGAATAAACGTGATGTTTCCCAGCTAATCCGCCACTCGTCTACACATGGCATTCATTTTTTTATATGATATAAAGGAAGTATGGTAAACCAGAAACACATTCTCAGCTCTAATGACGTAACCTTAATGAATGTGAATGGGTGAGTTAAAAAAAATCACTCCCCATACAGTTGTCATGCATGAAGAAATTAGCTATAGAAACCAAACATTTTTTTTGTACCAAGCTGTAAACATGTTTATTTCTGCTGTTAAGTTTTTTAACATGGGGGTCGAGGAGGATAAACTGGCATCTGGAGCCAGCCTCAAGTGGCCATTAGAGGAACTACAGTTTCTTGAACTTCCATGTTGGCTTCATTTTTCAGCCTTGATCTCACAAACATGTTGAATACATAAGTTTTCTGGTCCATGTTTACTAGTTTACAGTCTTCTCTTTCGCTGCCTTTGTCGGCACATTGTTTCTTGACATGCTACTGAAAGCCATCACAGTGATATTAAAAAAAACCCAACAACATCAAAGGCATCTGCACAGGCGAGCCTTGTTAGGTTAATGTCAGACAGCAGTGTGTGTTACGAGAAGTCTGGTAGTCATCACTTTAATGTGTCACTTTATGACATTATGAGGCATCTAACAGGGTTCAACTGAGGACAGATGCTACAGTACTGGAAAGGTGAAGACACAAGTTGACAAACCTGCACAGTTATTTATGTTGTAGATGGGTCTTTAAAAATAATGCTAACAAACAGTTTTACCCCAGAGGAAAAGTGGTCACAAGCAGAACCACAAATGATTTAAGGACACTTGATCGTATAGCTGGTAAACACCACATTCCTAAAAGTAACGTTGGTGTTGCTTAACAGCAGTCTGTACATTTATATCCAAGGTGAACACAGAAAGATTAAACACACAGCAGTAGACAGTAACTTCAGACTTTTACCCTTTTTAACCCTTAAAAACATTCAGCAGCAGTGTATACCTCCGGTTTCATCCCTCAAACAGTTCAAATCTTGATGATGGTTTGCTTGTATGACAGTGTCACTCAGTGGTCTGAGGGTGAATGATGACCCTGCGGTGCTGCGATGATAAAGTACTGTTGTTGTGGTTTAAGTTTTCCACCCACTACAGGGTTTTTCCCCCCGGGGATTTTTTTAGCCGAGGTGGTAAGCCACCCAGATCCTGGTACATTGTTCCTTGTGATCAATTTTGTTTGTAGAAGACGTTCTAAACAAGTCACACTTTTTAAAATAAGTGTCATTTGCTGTGTAAAAAACTGCTCTCATTCTCTGGTCTTTTTCCCTTTTGATGTTGTATTTCGTAAAAGAGTGATGTATTTTCTAACTGGTTTCAAGCGAGGTAGCCCACCTACGCTATAAAGCCCTGCACTGAATTTAAAGCTATTAGTCAGTCGCCAACAGTTCACCTCACAAAGCCAACTTAAATCTTAGAGTTAATGCTGAAAATGCCTGCTGAGAATTGATTGAGCTCAGCGGCTGAAACACAGATCAACAAAGTAGATAATTATGTGTAATGATGTCTGGATAATGATGAGACTTAAAGCCTCTTAAAACCAGTGAAACTTGTGACCAACTGTTTACGCACCAGGTGTGGTTGATTTTTAAAAGGAAGGATAATTCCCTCATTTGAAAGGCCTTGTTATCCCTCTCTTTCAAGTGGAAACAGACAACTTATCAACCCTCCCTCTAGCGTTTCACAGTGGTATTGCTGTTGGCACTGTGAAGACAAGCGGATCAATTTCCATTTTTCTCAGAGCATAGCTACTACCAACAACACAGGACACAGCAGGGCTGGCTGATAAAACAATGTCAATAGGTGATTGCGATAAAACTTATGACGATAGCGATCATATACTTTGGGATTTTTCCATGATATGAAAAGATCTGACAGTCTCTCTCCTCTGCCTCTACACTCAGTGTCGCTGCCTGTTTGCAGGAAGGAAGGGCTATGCTCCACTCTCACTACATGGAGAGCAGTAATTTGCTGCTTCCTTTAAAACGTCCAGTCTGCAAGATTTTGGGGGATTTAGTGGCATCTAGCTGTGAGGGCTGCAGATTGCAACCAGCCGAAACTTCTCTAGGTTAGAATTCCTTTAGTGTTTATTGTTCAGGAGGTTTTTACTGGTAGCCGAATTATCTGCAGAGGTCTCCTCCTCTCCAAAAAAATGGACCAGGTGATTTAAACTGCTAAAAACACTGAACAAAGCAGTTTCACATTTAAAAAATCAGCGTTTTTCCAAGTGTCTGTCATGGAGGGGTCGCTAATTATGGTGCGAAAACGCAAAAACACGAATGGCCCTATCAAGAGTCAGTGTTTGGTTTGTCCATTCTGGGCTATTGTAGTAACATGGCAGTGCAACATTTCATATTCCATAGACAAAGACCCGCTCCCTATGTAACGTCTCCTTCTGAGGTAACAAAACAAAGTGATTATTATTTTTAGGTGACTTTTAAACACTAAAGAAAACAGTTATGAATATTGTATTCCATGTCTGCCAATATATCCCCCTAAATCCCACACACTGGACCTTTAATCCACACCCAGTTAGTTTTACATTGCCACGGAGCTTGTTAAGCTTCAGTGCTGAAAGCGAACTCGCATCATCCCCCAAAGTTGAAGAAATTGTTGACAAAACACTAACACCACATCAATAATATAGAAGTCAGCAGCGACAAAGCGTGGCTTAAGACAGCCTGCAAAATATGCCATCAGTTGGTGCCAGCCAAGATGAGAAACACAACAAACCAAGAGAGTTACAGATGTGACTAAGGTTCTATGAATTTTGGATGACTACCACCTGATAGTAACTGTCAAGAACTTACACTGATACTCTTTGGTAACTGGAGATAGTTACCAAATCCAACAGTAAAATTGCTGCACCTGTTTCTCCTCCTCTATTAGTGCAGACTGGCTGGATGGGAGCATGGGTTGCTAACGTTAGCCTACGGAGCACTGCTAGTGGCCCGGTAATGAGGTGGTGTTCTTTGTTATTTGATGACTTGTTTGATCGACTGATAGCGTAAAACTTGAACAAATTGTGAGCATCCTCAAAACCGCAGAAGGATGCCTGTAGCCCATGCAAGAGAAAGCAACACTCATTTCATGTCTGTTTACCAAAACACAAACATGGATGACTCTTAGTGACTTATCAGGGTGTTGAAGGGTTGTCCCTTTTCACTGAGTAAGTTTTAACCACTTTCCCTCGCAGCTCTGTTTCAAGGGGCAAGGTGGCACTCAAAAACAAGGGGCAGGGGTTAAACTATGAAATGGGATTAGGCCTTTGTCGTGTTTACTGTTTGAGAATCAGAAGCAAAAACCAGTGACAGCCCAGTGAATCATGCAGTTATTCAGACATACAGTACAGGCCAAAAGTTTGGACACACCTTCTCATTCAATGCTTTTTCTTTATTTTCATGACTATTTACATTGTAGATTCTCACTGAAGGCATCAAAACTATGAATGAACACATGTGGAGTTATGTACTTAACAAAAAAAGGTGAAATAACTGAAAACATGTTTTATATTCTAGTTTCTTCAAAATAGCCACCCTTTGCTCTGATTACTGCTTTGCACACTCTTGGCATTCTCTCGATGAGCTTCAAGAGGTAGTCACCTGAAATGGTTTCCACTTCACAGGTGTGCCTTATCAGGGTTAATTAGTGGAATTTCTTGCTTTATCAATGGGGTTGGGACCATCAGTTGTGTTGTGCAGAAGTCAGGTTAATACACAGCCGACAGCCCTATTGGACAACTGTTAAAATTCATATTATGGCAAGAACCAATCAGCTAACTAAAGAAAAACGAGTGGCCATCATTACTTTAAGAAATGAAGGTCAGTCAGTCTGGAAAATTGCAAAAACTTTAAATGTGTCCCCAAGTGGAGTCGCAAAAACCATCAAGCGCTACAACGAAACTGGCACACATGAGGACCGACCCAGGAAAGGAAGACCAAGAGTCACCTCTGCTTCTGAGGATAAGTTCATCCGAGTCACCAGCCTCAGAAATCGCAAGTTAACAGCAGCTCAGATCAGAGACCAGATGAATGCCACACAGAGTTCTAGCAGCAGACCCATCTCTAGAACAACTGTTAAGAGGAGACTGCGCGAATCAGGCCTTCATGGTCAAATAGCTGCTAGGAAACCACTGCTAAGGAGAGGCAACAAGCAGAAGAGATTTGTTTGGGCCAAGAAACACAAGGAATGGACATTAGACCAGTGGAAATCTGTGCTTTGGTCTGATGAGTCCAAATTTGAGATCTTTGGTTCCAACCGCCGTGTCTTTGTGAGACGCAGAAAAGGTGAACGGATGGATTCCACATGCCTGGTTCCCACTGTGAAGCATGGAGGAGGAGGTGTGATGGTGTGGGGGTGTTTTGCTGGTGACACTGTTGGGGATTTATTCAAAATTGAAGGCACACTGAACCAGCATGGCTACCACAGCATCCTGCAGCGACATGCCATCCCATCCGGTTTGCGTTTAGTTGGACGATCATTTATTTTTCAACAGGACAATGACCCCAAACACACCTCCAGGCTGTGTAAGGGCTATTTGACCAAGAAGGAGAGTGATGGAGTGCTGCGGCAGATGACCTGGCCTCCACAGTCACCGGACCTGAACCCAATCGAGATGGTTTGGGGTGAGCTGGACCGCAGAGTGAAGGCAAAGGGGCCAACAAGTGCTAAACACCTCTGGGAACTCCTTCAAGACTGTTGGAAAACCATTTCAGGTGACTACCTCTTGAAGCTCATGGAGAGAATGCCAAGAGTGTGCAAAGCAGTAATCAGAGCAAAGGGTGGCTATTTTGAAGAAACTAGAATATAAAACATGTTTTCAGTTATTTCACCTTTTTTTGTTAAGTACATAACTCCACATGTGTTCATTCATCGTTTTGATGCCTTCAGTGAGAATCTACAATGTAAATAGTCATGAAAATAAAGAAAACGCATTGAATGAGAAGGTGTGTCCAAACTTTTGGCCTGTACTGTACATTAGGTTCATGTCTCTTCGTCCTCTTGTCTGAAGGAAGCAGTGGTCAATCATGTACATATTACAGCCCTCATGAAGGATTTCCTGTCCTGAACAAATGTCCATGTAGCTTTGACAAGTCACAAAGTAACAAAGCAAAACTTGTGGGCTGACTTTGTGAGGCTAGACCTTAAATACTAAAAATATCCTGGATGATTAGCGATATCCATCATGGTGAAATGTGCATGTGGTATGTTCTGTATGTTCTAAGTAGTTGGAGTGTGACGTCTGTTATAAACCCGCAGCTTTATGTCACATCTTGACTTGGCACCGTGTTCTGAGTGTAGGTGCTGTCAGAGTGTTGGAGTCGAACCTGCCCGGTTTTCTTGGGGTCCATCTGAAACAGAGGATTCAGGAGGTGGTGTGGGAGGATTCGATGGTGGCTGCATATCACTGCTGAGCCTTCTCACCTGCAGGGGGCTCCACCTGTGTGGCAACTGCCTCCTCATGCTCCTCCTCTTTGGCTTTCGCGGCCGTCTCTTCCTCTCCTCGTTTGCTCCTGGTTGGGCCCGGTCGCTCAGAGTGTCTGAGGACTCGTCGATGTACGCCAGGTTCTCTCCGAAGAAATCCAGCAGCTGGCAGCTGGGTGAGGAGGCAGCGTGGAGGGGAGGTGAGGGAAGGACGATTGAGTGGCGAGGAAGAGGACAGGAAGGGGGAGGACGGTGGAAGCGGGCATGCAAACCAGGAGCAGGTGCAAATCCACAGCTTTTGTCTACAGAGATACATTTCTCTGCTAGAATCAGTTTGTCTTTTTCTTGTGCTGTGTTCATGTCTGCGGCCCTCACTCTTCCCTCCTCCATGCTGCCAACTGTATGGCAGGGCTGGTACTTCTGGAGCGCCATAAAGGATGAGGAGACTGAGGACATATCTGATCTGGAGTCAAAAGGAGACTCGGATCCAGAGGGAGATCCTCCATGCATGGCTGCACCTGCTGAGTTCAGCTCCAAGTTGGAGTGGGCCACAGGGAGGGAGAATGAGCGGCCCAGCAGGTGAGGAAACGACCTGGCGTCCGCCTGCAGACCCACAGCGGGGTCAACCCTCAATGCAGGCCCTGCTCTCGGGACTGTTCCAACTCCAGCAGCACTGACCAGTGGCATGACCTTCACCACCGCCGCCCTCTCAAGAGACGAATGGGTCTCCAGTTGGCTCATGGAGCTGGAGAGGCCGGCCCAACGGTTTGGCAGGTGTCCATTCTCAGATCCTCCTCGAACCAAGTATCCCAGAGTGCCCTGGGCTCCACGACGGATGCGGCGACGCTCACTGCGTTTCCAGCGCCGGCGCTGCAGGAGGAAAGGGTCGTTGAACTCCAGAGGGTTTGGGATGCGGAAGTCCATGGACATGTTCTGGATGTTCTGGGTCCAGTCTGTGGCGTGGGCCCTCAGCTCCTCCATCTGAGATTGGGAGAGACACAAAATCAACTTATAAAGAAGATGAAGTGCAGCTCCTCCTCTCTACTGTATAGAATTTACACCGAATCAGTTGAATCTGACATTAAACAGACTTCATCGAGCCAGCTCCCCGGTACAAAGTCCATGAAATGTCTGACTATCTAAGGGTAAAAAAGAAGGGTCAAGTGTAAGTAGAGAGACGTCAAGATTCGGGAACTTCTGTTGGTATGGGCCAAGGCAAAATCGTGAAACAAATTCAGGGAACAGCAAGAGACTCTGTTGTTTATGACAAAATTAAGAACTGGGTACATGACTGCGGTGTAATCTGCATCAGATCCTGCCTCCTGCACATCTACCCAGGTGCCACCCTTTGCCTAAACTGAACAAAGTATTCCCAGCAGGTGAGAGCTCTTCAGACACAGTCTCCTGGTGTGTGCCACATTTATGAAAGAGAAACTCTGCACCTGATTCTCTGTTAGTTAGTAAGAGAAAATGGCTATATCTTTTACCTCAGCACGGGTCCTCTTAGACAGCACCCTCAGCCAGTTGCCTATCATGGTGAGGATTGAGGCAAAGTAGGCGAGACCAAACACTATCCACAACCACACCAGAGGCTTGAAGAACCAGTTGCTGCCATCACGACCGCCTGGACACAGAGAAAATTGACTTTTAATGTGATGTACTGTTCCACTGATCCACACTGAGATGCAGTATTCCGCGATTTTTCACGACATACTCTACTATGACGTTTATTTGTGATTTTTCACAACATACTCTATGATGTTTTCTGTGATTTTTCACAACATACTATACTATGAAGTAAATAAATAATCACTTGTTGAGACAATTTGCAATTTTACTTTTTGTGCCTTTTGTAGAGGCAGCAGCTACTTTATTTTAGACTTCCACAGTGTTCCTTTCAAAGCTTTTCACATCACTGATTAATCCACTGATGGTTTCAGCTGTGACTGTGTATATGTTCAATGCTGCACCAAAAGTTCAAATGTGCTGAATGTTGACTTTAGACTGCTGCCACTGAAGATCACAGATCGCATGTATCTATTCAATTACAAATACAGAACAACAAAAAAGGTTTGTTACAAGAAGAGTTAAAAGTCACATCTCCTCAGTGCAGCCCATGGTGGGTCATAACAATTTGCTAAAAACAGTGTTTATAATCCAAACTTTACTTGAAGCCTCTCATCAAAAGGTGCATGTCATGTAGCAGAGTCATTGTTGAGTAATTTTCAGTTATCATACTGTTTCCTTGAATGATTTTTAAACACCTGATCCACCAGAAGAAAGATACAAGACTGAAAAATAAACAGAAATTTGTTCTCAACCACCCTGTTGTCTACACTGATCAAATAAAACATGTTTGTGTGTGTGTGTGTGTGTGTGTGTGTGCGCGCGCGCATGTCAATACCTGGTACATAGTCTCCAAAGCCAACAGTGGTCAGAGTGATGACCACAAAGTAGAGCGACTCCAGAAAGGACCAGTCCTCCACTTTCTGAAACACGACTGTCGGCACAGCAAGGAAGATCAGACAACCAATCAGGATGGAGAGAACCGCTGAGATCACACGCACAGTGGTCGGCCTGACCTTACGCTTCTGAGAGACAGACAGATAAAAGCAAACACAGAGACAGAATGAATGATAATAAATACTAATGACAATAATGATGGATTTAATGAAACATGTTTGCTCTTTTTCAGATATGATTTTGACTCAGTTAATGCTGAATTATTTCCTCTGTAACATATACATCCTTATCTAATATAAGTATGAGGGACAAGTGTTGGTATTTTTTTGTCTGTTATTAATAAATGAATAAATATACAAATAAAATAGATAGATGACACACTATACTACGACTTATTTTCATGATTTTTGACAACATACTATACTATGACTTTTTTTTATCATGATTTTGGACGACATACTATACTATGACTTTTTCATGGTTTTTGACAACATATTATTCTATGACTTTTTCATGGTTTTGACAACATACTATACTATGACGTTATTTCATGGTTTTTGATGACATACTATACTATGACTTTTTTTTCATGGTTTTTGACAACATACTATACTATGACTTTTTTTTCATGGTTTTTGACAACATACTATACTATGACGTTATTTCATGGTTTTTGATGACATACTATACTATGACGTTATTTCATGGTTTTTGACGACATACTATACTATGACTTTTTTTTTTCATGATTTTGACGACATAATATACTATGACTTTTTTTCAAGGTTTTTGACAACATACTATACTATGACTTTTTTTCATGGTTTTTGACAACATACTATACTATGACGTTATTTCATGGTTTTTGACGACATACTATACTATGACTTTTTTTTTTCATGATTTTGACGACATAATATACTATGACTTTTTTTCAAGGTTTTTGACGACATACTATACTATGACTTTTTTTCATGATTTTGGACGACATACTATACTATGACTTTTTTTCAAGGTTTTTGACAACATATTATTCTATGACTTTTTTCATGATTTTGGATGACATACTATACTATGACTTTTTTTCAAGGTTTTTGACAACATACTATACTATGACTTTTTTTCAAGGTTTTTGACAACATACTATACTATGACTTTTTTTCATGATTTTGGATGACATACTATACTATGACTTTTTTTCAAGGTTTTTGACAACATACTATACTATGACTTTTTTTCATGATTTTGGACGACATACTATACTATGACTTTTTTCATGATTTTGGACGACATACTATACTATGACTTTTTTTCATGGTTTTTCACAACATATTATTCTATGACTTTTTTTCATGATTTTGGACGACATAATATACTATGACTTTTTTCATGGTTTTTGACAACATACTTTACTATGATGTTTTTTCATGACTTTGGACGACATACTATACTATGACTTTTTTTCATGATTTTGGATGACATACTATACTATGATGTTTTTTCATGGTTTTTGATGACATGTTATACTATGACGTTTTTTCATGATTTTTGAGGACATGCTATACTATGACTTTTTTTCATGATTTTTGATGACATGCTATACTATGACGTTTTTTCATGATTTTTGAGGACATGCTATACTATGACCTTTTTTCATGATTTTTGACGTAAATAAATAATCACTTGTTGAGACAGTTTGCAATTTTACTTATTGTGCCTCTTGTAGAGGCAGCAGCTACTTTCAGCGTCTTTATTTCGCACTTCCACAGTGTTCCTTCCTTCAGAACAAGCTGAAATATTTTTTATTATAACTACAGTAATATACACTGAGATCAATGACTGTATATAAAGCTGGATGGAATAACAGCTCCCCCAAAACCACACTATATAGGTCATAAACCCTGCCCCTCTCCATGTTAACAGGTGGGCAAAACTAAGAACTCAATGGACACGTCAAAGTAATTTTCCCAAAGATAGTTTTCTTTCATTTCAGGTAGTTCTTATCACGCTGATGTTTGTTCAAGTGTTAATTTTCTGATAAGTTTGGTGATAACTAGTTATCTAATGCAATAAAAAAGGGGTGTGGAGTGCCTGTATCCAGGATATTTTGGCTTATGGGAGGAAGTAGAGATGTGTCATTCACCATACATATACAGTCCATGGCTTAAACTAATAATAATTGTTTACATCCCGGTCGGAGGTTCTTGGTTTCTTAACCAGAAAATCAACCTTGATATTTCCTGCTAAGACAGCAGTAAAAAAAAAAAAGAGGTCTGGGCCTTGTAGGTTTGAATCTTAGATTCAGACAGCTGAGGTTTGGTTTCTATGCAGGACAGACCATTCTCACCAGGAAGAGGGTCTCAATCTTGGCTACAGCTCTCCTCAGCACCGTGCCCATGTGGTCACCCACTCCAGCCAGCAGTATGCCAAACATGGGGATTCCAACCAGGGCGTAGCACACACAGAACAACTGGCCGTACCATGTCCGAGGAGACAGGTTCCCAAAACCTGTTAAAAAATAAAAGAATAGAGGGACCCTCAGCTATTTACAAATATCATCAATAACTTCCATTTACAACAGACCGGAGACTGAATTCTGAGATGTCTTTCGGACTAATATGAGAGTAGAGCTCATGACACATTAATTTTAGATGCCTAGTGTTAAAGAGGAGTGGAGGAATGTCAAATAAGAAAAGTCCAGCACATCTGTTATGTTGACACTATAAATCTTTGAGTGGCATTCATAAATGGATAAAAAATGATGTCACTACATATATTTTTTGTTTAGATCGACCCAACTTTAAAAAATTAAATCTACCACTTAGTTCTTTAGCTCATGGAGACTAATCTTCAACTACGGAGATATTTTTGAGTCAATCTCCGAAACTCAACAGTCAAATAACTTCAGTTTTGATTGCCAAGATGATGAAAGGATTACGTATTTTCAGAATTAAACTCAGATCATTTTAACATCACAGGAGCTCTCAGTGATATGTTTGTTCTCCTGTTAAACATTTCCACATCGTATCAGGTATATATACTCAATTAAAAGAGCATTTCAGAGTTGTCGGATCTTCAAAGTGCAGCCTGAAGGTGAGTCTCCACCTACCTATGGTGGTGATGATGGTACCACAGAAGAAGATGGCGGAGGCCAGGTCCCAGCGCGTGGTAAAGTTGGCATTATGGTTGTTCACATCCAGGCCTGCCTCCACCGCAGACACCACTCCCTGCAGGGGCGGGATGTAATTTATTTAACTGTACTGTTTTCTTCCAACACAAGTCTGTACACAAATCTCAGGTATCAGAAAGGCTGGGATTTACAGGAACTTAAAGTTATGTATCGGTTGGATTGTTTTACATGGTTTATGCCAGTAGTGAAAAAAGTATTCAAAACCGTTATCTATGTACGTACAATTATTTTGAGATACTCCAGTAATTATACAAATTTGTGTTGCATGACTTTTCCACTTTTCTTCTTTCCTCTACCAGTAATCATCTTGTGACCCTTTAAAGGGGGTCAGAAACCACCACACTAAACTGAACAACTGTATATGAAGAAATCAAAATTACATCTCTACCTGCTACAACAGTAAAATACTTCTTTTGCACTGTTTTTTCAGTTTTAAAGGAATACTACACCTGCAAAATCACCACTTGTGTATCACTTACTCAACGAGTTACCTTGATTTCATGGCTCACAGCATGCCTCCATGGTTAACGGAGAATCCAAAAGAGGTGAACATTTCTCATGAATTCAAGTAAAGGGGGGACCACAAAACTATATCAAGACATCTGTTACAAACTCTAACACAACTCATGCAGTATAATCCAAGTGTCATTTATCCAGTCGTATGCTCAGTACTCCCCAAACACATTTATTTTCACTAAAAACGTTACAATATTAAACACTTCCACCTACGGGCAGCATGCCATGAGCTTACCTGAGCATGTGCGTGCATATGAGCTCCACTCCAGTAGAGGTCAAATGCATGCACGTGCCCAGACACACTAGTCAGCCGTGTACGAGTCTATGTGTACTTATGTTTAATCATCATTAGGTTGCAGTGAAAATGCTTGTATTTAGGAAGTACTGAGCATACGACTGGATAAATGAGACCTGGATTATACTGCAGGAGCTGAGAGAGAATTTGTAGACAAATGTTTTAATATAGTTCCCCATCTACCTCAATTAATGAGGAATCTTCTCCTTTTTTGGAGAAAGTTTTCTCCATGAATTCAACATCACCACTGGGTGGTTCCCAAGCTGGGGGTCAGGCCCCTTTAAAGAGTAACAGGATGATTAATGGGAGAGGAAAGATGAAGGAAGGTTGTTACAGACATCTTATGTAAAGGTCAAATGCCACAAACTGATGCTTTAATCCTTGATAATATGCTGAATTTTGCCTTCAAGTTATCTTTTTTTTATGAAACCTTAATATGAAAAGTTACTGGTAACTGTCAAATAAATGTAGTGAAGTAAAATATACAGTGTGTGCAGTAAAGTGGAAGAATAAAGTAGAGAAAATGTAGTAGTACTTCAAAGGTCTAAGCATGATATTGTAACTCAGTGTAACCTCCGTTAGCCGCGAGTTCTGTCCACTGGCTGCTTAGAGCTCACGTTAACTATCCCTCCTCCTGCAGATATCAATGCGGATTTGTTGTTCAGTATGTAGCATTATCAGAGAATAAATAGGGTGCATCCCCTGAAGTGACAGTCCTGAAGGCGTCCAGAGGAACATCTCTGCTTGTCCCAAACACGTTTTCTATTGTTAGTTTCAAGTCCTGATTTTTAGCCCGCACAAAATTGATGTGACACGGAAAAACATCGGCCACTGACATCAGTGAGTGTCATCTTATTTGCTGATAGGCTGATGGCAGCCAACAAGGCAAATACTGACACCAATGTGTGGTCGATAAATCGGTGCATACCTAGGTGCTTTATAAATAAACTGTCAAGTTAAAACTAAAAGAGCAAAAAACAAGAGCAAGAGAAAATACTGAACTTGTGTGTTTGATGTTGTGGCTACCTTTAACTAGTCATTGTGGGAGGGATTACGTCATGAGACTGCTTAGTGTGTTCAGTGATACCTTCAAAAGCTTCTGGAACTCCAGCTCGGTGACGCAGGTGTTGTTATCGAGGAAGGTGTTCCTGGTAGTGATCAGTTTATCGTACGCCGAACTCTCCTCCGGGAGCTCCAGGGTGCTGAAAACAAGCGCTCCCATCACCAGGTACAGCACGACCCCCGCCAGCAGGGCCACAAGGGTGGTACACCGCATTTTCTCTCCGTCGACCCCCCCTGCCCCTCCAGGGTTAGGGGGTCAGAGCTCAGAGGCCAGGATCTCAGTCAGGATACACTGTGGCACAGCTGGCCATAAACAGGAAGTTCCTTTAAAGAGGTACTGTATGTGAGCACAAAGTGTTCTTGGAAGGCTGACAGACATTAACAACATTTATTTATACATCTGTGCGTCAAACCGAAGAGACGGTCACTGACAGGAAAGGTCCTGTGTTAAGAGCTGACAAGGTATAAAATAAATAAACTTCAACACATCTTAGAGTAGGTGGGTTAGCAGTCATGTGACGCCACTGACACTGGTGTTAAGGAGCACTCCAGCAATTTAGTTTTGAACTTCTCCATTACAAACTATGAGCTCACGAGAGACAGATTTAAGCAGACGGTTTAAACTGAGGCAGCAGAGGCAGAGGTACCCAGCCTTTCATCCACTGGATGGTTCAACCTCCAAATACACTGGATCCTACATTTCCCATTATGTTGCGTTCATATCAACATCCAAGTCCTTATTATGACTTGGTAACTTTTTTCTGAAAGCTCTGATATATCCGATTTGGAACTCCTCTGACTTATCTTTGCACTACTGTAAGATTGTCAGAATCACAATGGACGATTTTAAGAATCCAATGCTTCTCAAAGTCAAGAAAGGATCCCTAAATGGCTGCATTTCAAGGACACTACGTCATCGAATCCCACTGAAGGACTGTTCCAATGTCTAGGACCCTTTATATTCTACCAAGGACCAAGTCCATTGTTCAGAGTATTTTCAAGGATGCCTGTCCTTACCATCTGCTCTCTTAGAGCAACCACAATCCTGTACACATGATGCGTTGATCCCGTCTCCTGATTAGCAACAAGGAAAATAAGCTTTCAGTTATTTCACCTCAGCTTCTTCTTCCTTGCCAAAAACTGGTACCTCCATCACCCACAATGCAACGCGAACACCAACAGTTCAGTCAGAGATTCAGTTCGGTAATGCTGGTAACAGCTAATGTAGTCTCAAACAGAGAGGTCTCACTTCTTCCTGACTCCTCAGATTTTACATCTTCAAACTTGCAGTCTTTAGACCAAACTGACGCTGACTCAGAGAGACTTACGAGTGTTAAAATCACACACATTCATGCATGTGATGACAGTGCAAAGTAGTTGAGTCCTCACAAGACCACCATACAACCACCCTGACATCCCAAGTCACGTGAGTGAGTATAAGACCTTCACTTCCTGGTAAATATCTACACTGTTTAAAACTCACCACTCCCCCAGTTTCTAACACGCCCAATCGGAGATAACCCTTACGACATCATCATGTTTAGTGTTATGGTTATAGTTATTTCAGACTTTTTCAGAGGCGCTGGTTTCAAAGGTTGAGTAGTCCTCCTCATGACAGGTAAACTGATCGTGATGTGGAATACCCCTTTAAGTCACCAGGTACAAAAATCCAATGGCGAAATTCTTAGACTTGTGAAATCTCTCACTCCTAAAATAAGTCCAATGTGGTCACACCCAAATGCAGCAACATTTAAATATTGAAGGGAGCTATTCTTCATGCTTTCTGTGATCTATTTTCAGGTGGTTTTTATGACAGATAGTGAAAAAAAGTACCTGAAGTCACTGACGTCAGGAACTCATCCCATGTTAAAGCTCCACAAATCTTTGTTTCTTCTTTCCTCTTTATCTCTGCTCTGCTTTTTCTCTGGTTCTTGTCTGTCTTCAGTGTTTGGGAGCAAAGGATTGTGGGTCCATCTCCGTCTCCTTCAAGCCATTTGAACATTTAAACAGGACAAAATACAGAAACAAACAGGCAAACACACATATGAAAATGTAAATGCAGGTTGGAGTATAGAGGAACACAGCAGCTTTAGGTTGGTACATGTCCCTGTTCCTCTCTCTGTTTCAGCACAGCATGAGTGGCATTAAATAAGGGTTCACATTGTAGAGGCTTTGTCATAATAACCATGGAGGGACTGACACACACCAGGCTGCCCTGCCAGTGGTTTAACAAACGATTACACTCTGCCAAATCTCCAAACCTACATCTAAAACGCTAATCAAAAACATGTTTATCGCTTATCTACATTTGGCTTCTAATGTTTTCTTTGAACTGTGTTTACCTTTGAGACACACACTCAGACGACTGGGATTTAGGAGCTTCTTGCTCAGGGTCAGCTGGCCCCGGTTGTCTCCACATGGACCATGACAGTGTTCTGACATTTCCCAGAGTCTGGCTGACTGTTAGCATTCTGCGCTAATGGACTGTTGGCTTCAGTTTGTGTGGACAGTCTCGCTCTCTGCCCCTGGCTTCAACACTGACAGATATTATTAGTTATCACTGTCTAAACCTGCGCTGGCATATTTTGATATTTTGCTAAGATATTGAGTGAGGGGGGCTTAGCGAGAGCCGGACTGTGGGTGACTGGCGATGATCTAATCTTAAGTTAAACAGTGGGGGCAGGTGGGGGAATAAATCATGGGGTGGGCTGTTTGAAAAGAAGCACAAGGCTGGGAGAAGATGTATTCTCTCTATTCTTAGGTTTACATTTAAGGCAGGTGTATCAGGCAAATCTGACCAAACTGTAAAGAACGCTGCAAACCTTTCTCTCAACATGATTAGTCACTGGTTTAAAAGTCACGTTAGGCACTCGAAAATGTGCTTTGCTTGCTGCTTCTTCACTGGCATGTCTGAGCTTTACTTTGCAGAGTTTGACAGCAGAAAGCTGTTTTTCCATTCATCTGCTGAAGGAGGAAAGTTGTTCTGTGCTTTAAATCTGTGGTTAACGCGTGTACACACAAGCTGTATTTGTGACATCACAACTAGTTTGGAGCCAATCATGGACCAGTATGCAACTTGTCATGTGATGTGGAAACTTGAACCACATAGTCAATCAAAGTCTATCTTGTGTCTAATGATTGAAGTTCCCCTCCAGACATGTTTTACAGTACATAAAAAATACTCTGTTATCATTTATGTTTCATTTAACATGTTTTTTTCTTTTTTTAAAAGTAAGTCCAGCGCTGCTCGCAGGTGACGGCTGACAAAGCAGTGTGCATCAAAATGGCTACCGTTAGCATTAGAGGAAACATCGGCGATTCAGCCATGTTTTAGCCTCAGTCAGACTCAAATGAGGAGTCTGTTGGGCAACAAAATCGGCAACTAGCAGACGTAGTAGAATAGTGAGAACAGTTGCCATCTGTTATTTGTTTGTTAGCTTGTTAGCTTGCAGGCTAACTGGCAGCAGCTGAAACAGCATTAATAGTTGTGATACATACAATAATGCACACTGCACACTCTACCATGTTTGTTGTTTAAATGTTCACTGTGCTAATGCTAACTCTGCTCTCTGTACTGACAAGTCTGCTCTGCGCTGGAGGTTTCAGGTTTCTTGCCTGTGTTGTGTCAAAATCTGTTCCCCTGTGAATACATGTTTACAGCCATTGGCTTTCTTATAAGCGACGTACCTTATCTATGTTGCCCAGTGTACGTTTGAATCTCAGATTTTAGGGGAGTGCACAGAGATCACGTCCTTCAGTAGGGGAATGTGAAAACACCTCTTTAGTGAAAATTAACTATAGACAGATAGAAGACGAGGTCAGATATTTTAGAAGATATAATTATAAGAAAAACACATTTTTGAGGGGAGGGGGACTTTAAACTTTTCAAATGAATATATTTACATATTCATTCATATTTTGGTCTTTATAATGAGGAAAAAGTAGAAGAATTTTTAACCAGATAACAAAATTTGTTTGTGGGAACAACATAAAAACCAAACAGTATTTAAAGTAGAGTATTGCATATGTAAAAACATGTCTGGGATCTTTAGCATCGTTTTATCACCTTCTAAAAAATGACTTTATGTGATAAGAACTCCTTATGAACATGATTTTGAACTGTTGCAGGAAGTCTGCTTCTGAGAGGGACACATGACTTCTGTTTGGGATCTTAAAGATCTGAGCTATAAACCATGGTTAAACATGATAAATGTTCCTCTGCTCTACAGCAGGAGTTTCACGATGTTCTGGGACTGACGATAACTATGGTATTTGAAAATTAACTACTGCTATGCACGTAATAGTATTACGTTAATAAACCAGGGTCTCGTAAATCATGTCCATGTTTTGACTTTGTCGATTTGTCTCCCTCCCCAGAGGCAATCTGGTTGTCTTTTCACACACCATCAAATGTAATTGCTCTTCCTGTATGCTTTTGTACAATTACAGACTGTCTCTCCACGTCTCTACACTCCTGTTTTGAGTGTAATTAATTTATACATTTCTATTTCTATATCTATATTTCTGAGTTTGATTGATTCTTAGATTGTTTTTGGCAAACAACAGGGATATACAGTGTTTTTGTATAGCGAAGACGATATAAAATATTCCCTTATTTGGTTTAAGAATAATGTTTTAAGGGCATTTCTGTACTTTTCCAACTTTATTAAATGTGTAAGCTCAGTTTGAGACAAAAGAAAGGGTTATTGCATCAATGCTTTTCTGTAGATTTGGTTTATTTGACGTCAGAGAAGAGAAAAGAAAGTTTTTCTGCCATTTCTATCATTACATTTACATACACAGCAACTAGGAAGTAAAGCCAAGTGAAGTAAAACTTACTACTGGGTTCTAGTGACTGTATTATTTCTACTGTAAACCAGTTCACAAACAGAGGCCTGTTTGTGAACGTGACTGTCTGCCTCAGCGGGAGATACAAAGATTTTGTCCCACGCCTTTATCTGCGTAGACAAACCTCTAGAGATAAGTATCACTGGCTGCAGATGAGGATGTAGCATCTACTAAAGAATTTACGCTGCTGGGGAAATAATAAAGCTTCCATAGATGATAAGATATGTGATAGATTATCCCACAGAGTATTTGCCTCTTCTTCAGTGAGCCGACACTCACGTCAGAGGGAGATCACAGGTTACAACACCTGGTTTGCTGGTTTCAGGCTCTGGGAACGAATAATCTGGGTGATCTGGGAAATAATAATAGGACTGTTTGGGTTATACAAGTTGCATTGAAAAGATAAACCAGCCTACATTTCCCTCTGGGGCTATAAAACCGAAAAAGAATATCCCAATTAAACGTTATCAAATGTGGTACCAGTGCTCCCAGAAGCATGGCTGCCTAAATTTTAAAATACAGATTTAAGCTAAGCTACTTTCTAAATTTTGCACTCAAATTACTGTGTTGTCTGTAGTGTCAGGGTTGAGAGAATTCATATTGGCAGGAATGTCAGAGCAGGGGATTGATCGTCTCTTTTTAAATCAGTGTGACAGTCTGCTACTATACTCGGTAACATACAATTAAAAAGAAAGAAAAAAGAATTTTGGAAAGGGCTACGCATGCAAACTGGATCTAAGACCAAGCATCAGTCATGATACAAAAAACAAAAAAACATTTCTGCTTATATAGTGATGATGAAAAACAAAAACACTGATAATACAACTCTCAGAACGCCCCGGGAAGAAATAACTTTTGCATGCCCTACCTTCAGTTTGGAGAAATGTTGCTATCCCAGTTCGTCTCATGCAGCATGTGTCGTTCTCTCACCATCAGGGACTCTGCAAGGAGCTCTGTGCGAGTGTGTGTGTGTTGTGAAAGTGCATGTGTGTTTTCTCCTTGGAAGGTGTTTCCCCATTCTCGTGACCCTACATCACTCGGACAGAGGAAACAGATCGTAGGAGGAGGAGGAGGAGGAGGAGAAGAAAGGGACAAGCCATGTGAAGTCCATTGCAGCGTTGCGAGTGTGATTAAGTGCCGTCACTGCAGAGGAAGAGCAGAGGGCCTTGGAGTTTCCTGAGCTGGACGTGGGGGGGCTTGGCTCTCTAAATCCTCGCCTTTCCAACCTCTGTCTTTTTGGGAAGTAAAACGAGACACTTGTTTCTTTAAAGTTAGAGTTATGGTCCACACCATTTTTTTCCCACTTGAGCAGGATTTGAATCATGAAATAAAACAGACTCTTAAGTTGAGAAGCCCGACTCTTCCGTCGATTCTTTGCTCCTTTAAAGCTTTCAGCACCTTTTCAACAATGTGTTCACAACCAAGAGGAAAAGGGAGAGGACTTTGGTAATTACGGAAATACTTATGTGATTTAACCAAGATATTCCACTTAAACACTTTGAGGCTGTCCTCATTGGACCATAGCACTCATTTAAATGTCCGCCAGCAATAAAAAAAAAAAAAAACTCCTCGACCTCAGCTGACAGCGGACCAAACAGGCCAAATGTCAAGACATGAAAAACAGAGTACACTGACCGACTCTTCAGACTCAAAGGCGCTCAGAGATAAATGAATCCAAGAAAGAGACAACGGTTAAATTAAGAGCAAGCTTTTTATTCTAGCCGCAATCACAACACAGATACATTCACATCAAAGTGTCCAAAACAAGGCAATGAATACACAGTGAGTGCGACAATCCCGCCTCACTGCCAAAAGACTACAGATACCAGAGATATGAAGGCAGCTCAAAGTGTGTATGTATGTGTGTGTGTGTGTGTGAGGGTATCAACATGGCAAATGAATGGCGATGACATCGAGTCAGTAACAGTCCGCACTGTTCTGCCTGAGTCAACAAACCAAGGCTGGGAGAGAATGACTCCACCTCTAAATAAAATATTAATATAACAAAAATCAAAAAACATTCCACACTTTTAACACAAATACATCAGTAACCTTTCGCTGAATAATCTCAAAGGTCAATGAAAGACAGCTTTGCAAGGTTTTAAAACAGAGCTTCACATTTCATCAAGTCTGTCTTTAAACAATACTCACATACCAATGTCTGTGTTGAAAGAAATAATGGTAACTTTAATTGCTGCCCCTCTCCATACTGTCCACAAAGAGAGCATTTCTTTCTTTCTTAACCTATCTTCCAACTTTTATTTAACCTCCTCTGTCGGAGTATTAAAGGGGAGTATCAATTGTTTGGACGTGATTTTCAACATGGAGGTGGCTAAACTGGCAGCTAGCAGCTAACAATGCTAATCAGGGGGAAATGGAGAGTGGGTGCTACACTTCAGCGATAGCGCAGTCCTGATATCAGTGATAACCGCAGTATTAGTAGTGCAGTGCAAAGCGTTGGCAACAAGCTAGCCAGTTGGATACATACATGCACTAAGGGCCCTGATACACCAAGCCAACGGTCAGCTGTTGGTCAATATAGAGCCATCAGTGAGCATCTGTCACCCTAGTTTCTGTGTTGTGTCCCACACGGTTGGCACTAGTTGGCACTTGTCGCATGTTTTTTGGGCGATTCAGACATGTCTCCTAACCTTATGTGTTTTTGTTCACTGGCACACAGTAAATATCCTTTATTCATTCAATAATATCAGGTTGTGTTGTTCATGTGCTAACTGGCTAACTAGTATTTTGAATCCATACTGACAGTTGTCCAGTTTCTCTTTTTGAGCGACAAATACAGACTACCGCTGTTTGCTGCTATGGAGTTATTTCCTCTGACGCAGGCGCAGATCGTAGTTGGTTAGTGTTTATGTGCAACTTTTTGGCCAAGACACAGTGACGTGAGATGATGCCACTAGTTCATTGATGTCTCTTGGTGTGTCTGGGCCCTAACACGTGCACACAGCCGGACTGGCTTACAACAAGCCACAGAAAAGCTCAGATTACAACACACACAGAGGTAGCATAATTTCATTCTCTGCTCAGGACCATTGCTCCACTAAATCTTCACATAGCAATTAGTGATTTGCTGCTATAGAAATGCTTTGAATGTCACATACAGAAACTTTTAACTGCTCCACAAATGAGGAATGGTTTGCAGACAGCTATGAGACAGAAGCCAATGGTACAAATACGCCTATTAGTTAACTGTGTCAACTTAAAAGTCCCGTTAGCATCCAAACTAAACTAGAGAAAAGGGAAGAAAAACTTAGAGAGCCATTGAGACTGACTGGCTCCAACCTCCAACTAGCCCAAGTATAGTCACTATATCAGCATGCTTTGAGACCACATATTTCACTGAGACACCAAAATTAATTTAACTGCACCACTTTCTGGTGTGATCAGGCCTAAACTCAAGTTTCATGTTAGCCTTGTCTTAACCTCAGTGTATCTTCACACAGAATGAGGACTGTGGATTTCTTTGTGGCAAATATGTGCAGGGGTAGGGATGGGAAGATATAGTGTCATAGTAGGGATAATTGTGAATATTGTGTCCAGCAGCACCCAAAGAGGCTGCAGGGCAACCAACAATAAAAGAGGCCGAAAATTCTGCCTGCGAAAAAAATGATGCCATTTTAAATAGCAGATAAGCCTGTTTTAAGACTGCTTGTCCTTCGCTAAAAAGGATGTTAACTACAACAAGATGTGTGTCCTCTTTGTGATGCAATAAAAATATGTTTCTTAACGAAATGCAAAGTGAAACCAGTATGTTTTGATATCATTTTAAGAGTTCTAAGCACATGATATTTTCATAATGTCCCATGGCCAGATGGTAGAAAGAATGACCATTAACTCTTTCGATCTAGATGTGAACATGTGAGTACAGTTTTAAGATAGACTTGAAAAACTGTGGACTTTTCCTTTGTCTCTGGTCAAACCTTGTACACAAGCAAAGTGGTGAGATCCACTTGTTATACAGCATAATACAAACTGTACATCAACTCCAAACGTATCTACAGAATCTACAGTGTATATACACGTGGGCTACTGTCGTCTATGGCACAGTAACAAATGTACAAAAAAAAAAAAAAAAAAAATCTATCAAAGCCATTCACATCACTTAAATAAATTATATCTGATCAAATATAATAAATCAAATCAATTCATCTGTATACTCAGCTAATAAAATGAAGCTTCAAATGATTAGTTTTTGGTAAATTCAACCACTGAGTGCTCGTTAGTGTAAGATAGAGAAGCAAAGCAGCAGAAGGAGGAGAGAGGGAGTGCAGTTTGGATCACCATACATGGAGCGGAAACCAACTGCAGGTTAGACTGAGTCATAGACATGTGCTCGCTCCTTTCTCTCTCTCTCCAACACACACACACACACACACACACACACACACACAAACAGTAACGTCAAGATGAGGACATACATGTCCATATTCACAGCTAACGTCTCACACACATTCTCACTATGCTTTCACACAGTTGTAAACACCAGCCTTCTACTGAAACACATTCAAGTGTACGTAAATAAGCCACCTCAGGGATTAAAAAGAAAATATATATATATCACATTTCATAACAGGCCGTTCTCGGCTTCGCCCTTTTGGAAAACAAGTCAAACTTATCTTGATGAGCACTTGTTTAGAAAAGCATCGACTAGGCACTGACTCATTCGAAGTAGGTCAAAGCTGGACCCCATAACTTAATGCTGCTGAGACACTAAAAACTAAACAGTCCCTTTGGAAAAGTGGTTGTAAACTTTAAATAAACACCAACAAACATCACTAAATCACTACCTCTGCACCTAAATATACAGGTGGGTGTAAAGTGACAGTATTGTGATGGAGAGCGACGTCTCCACACAGCAATTAGAGGATAAACTAGTGACCATTAAGACATTTTAGATCCACAGTGGAAGTGTTTATTTTGCCAGTGCAGGCACAGTTACCTGCACACACATACAGAAGTCCTTGTGTGATAGAAGCACTTTCTAAACTGGTCCTGTGCTGGTTTGAAGGTCAGTTTGCTGGTGACTGGAGTGTCCCTGTATGGTTGCTGTTGTCCATCACTGAGGTTCATCGTCAAACCACAGTGATCAGTTCCTTCGACCACATCTGAAGACAACCAGTAAACAAAAACATGCAAACATGAGACTATATTTCAACCAAATAAAAAAGAAAACAATAATAATTTAAGACAACATTTTCACTTGTTTTCAGGACTTTTATCAAGACTGTGTGACTTCATTTTTAACCATAAAGTCTGCTGATATTCTTAATGTATGATTAATCGATTACACATAAAGAGACAATCAGTCTAGTATTAACTGTACAAAAATAGAAGATAAAATGAACTGACACAACAAGCTATGAAACTATCTGTGTGGACAGAGGTTACTGATCTGCAATATACCTGCTGTTTAGGTTCAGATATAAGAAGTTTAAGGATAAAGCATTTCTTTCTATTTATTTGTATGCACTTACACAAAATATTTCTATCTATCAATCTTCATAACACCCTATAGATAAAGCAGAGGTGGGAAGCAGAGATGAACACGATCATACAGGACACTTGGAAGGAGGTATGTACTGAGACACATCTGGTTACAAATTCCAACACATGGAGGGAATTCAATTGGTAAATAATAATTAGATTTTTCAGAACACAATAATATCTATAATGGGCCCAACACATCCCAGCTCATGTTGGAGAAACTGTGGAACATGCACTGCCAATCACACCCATATATTTTGGCAATGTCCTAAGTTAGGTACATACTGGAGAGAGGCATTTGATGCCCTTAAAGAGGTCTTTGAACAAGATATTTGACAAGACCCTACAGTGGTACGTCTGGGTGTTATCCCTGAAAGTCTGACTGTGAGGGATGAGAATTACCCCTTATATTATTTACAGCAGCCTCAACGTGCATAAGCATCAGATGGCTAAAAGCAGACCCTCCCATATACAATACATGGATCCAGAAGGTCTGGGACCTCTATCAGATGGAACAAATGACATACTCATTAAGATTTCAAAAATCCGCCTTACTAAATGATGGAGTCCCGTCATGGCTTTACATTAAGGTTTAATGAGTAGTTCTCTATAATGTGGAGTGAACCATTATTACTACTATTTTTTTAATTTTGATTTTTATCTATTTAAATTGTGCTTTTTCTAACCAGTGGATTTGGCTATATAACATCAGAGTAGATGTCTATGCTGTTTTCTTTTCATATTTAGGTAATTTTTGAATATAATGTGCACAAATGTTATATCAGAAAACGAAGTAAAAATTAAGTTCTAAAAAACATGTATGGACAGTAACTTATTAATACTCAAAAAAAAAAAAAAACATATATAAAATCTGCACCAGTTTTCTCAGTGTCTCTGGAGGTTACCTGCAGCTGTGTTTTAATCCGTCTCCTCCTCCTGATTCTCTTCTTTCTGAGGGGCAGGTACGACAGATGTCCCTAACAAACCTCTTCTCACAATGTAGGGACACGAGGGACCACTGGGGATGTCGGCAAAACCTGCAGGACGGGAAGAGACCGACAGAGAAATAAATGAGAGGATTAGAAGAAAGCAGATAAAGGACAGATTGTGAAAGCACAAAAATTAAGAGCACACAAAGAGGAAACGCAGAGAGAAAACATCACTAACAGCAGGGGCGTCTGTTTTTTGTACATTACAGAATCAGACAGTCACGAACATGATTTACATACTCAGTCTGCACCCATTATTAATGATACATAACCAACTTATATCCAGCATTTAATCTTTTTATCTCAACTTTTTGCCCTCATCTTTAAAAAGTTTTGTGCGTCACAGCAAGGCTCTAATTTTAATGATTGCCAAATAAGTTCATATTGAATCTCTGTTCTTTTGTTTGTCAGACTGAAAATCCAAATATCTCTGATTAAATTAGCCATTTGGTTAAACACATGTTCTAACATCTTAAGAAAGATGTTACATGTTTGCTTTTTAAAGATAAAAACATTAATATCATGTTCATATCCATGCATCCTGTAATGAGATAGAAGTAAAGGGTTTTAGTAAGATAACAGCCAAGTTTCAGTCCACTGTAGACCGTAAAATAGATATACTGCTGTAACCCTAGATAGGATGACTGGGAAAATGTTTACCTGAGTTTAGTGCCAAGGCTGGAAGAAAACTACTAGTCTAAGTGAAAAAATATTTCTTTCAGCAACTTCAAAGCTGTTTGAGGAAACTTTGGAAAAAACAAGACACATTTATTTTGCTTTAAAGGTATACTGTGCCAGAATTGTTGGTTACTGTTTTTAACCAGCATCAAAAACAAAAGTGAAAGCCAACCTGGAATTCTCGCCACTTGGCATTGTGTCTCAATAAATTTCAGTTTTTTTTGGTGCTGTATCTGAAATTTTTGTAGTTTCCTCTTGGATACACACTGCTTACAGTCTGGCACTTGGTAACTACCTTAATATAATGTCCCGAGTGCTATGGGAGTACACGGCTATTAATGTCCCAAACACCGCAATATGAGTCAGAGGGGCAGAGTCCCTGGAGAAAAACACACCACCACACACTTGAGTGGGTCATAATAGATGATTTTAAGGGGTTATATTTGTATGAGTTCATGTATTTTGTTTGGTTGTTTGTTTTTCTTTAAGTCATGCATACTATATTGTTAAGCACAGTTAGCCAACAGAGGAACAAGACTGTAGGTATGATGCTTCTTTTCACAGATTTTGTACCAACTGTGCGTTTACGCAATTCTACACAAGCCTAGAATTACACAAGCCTTATATTCCAGGCTGTCAATTTTCCCCTTTATTTACTCCACAAACTTTCAGCTGACAAAGTTACCTTTCATGACGACTTCCGGCAGTCCATACGGTTCATACTCTGTGTCATCAAAGGCAGCCGACAACTGCGTTCTGTTACGGCGAATTCTTTCAGCCAGACGGGCCGGGTCAGCCGGGATGGGGAAGGAACCCGCAAACAAAATTTTGTCTCCTAACTCTGCTCCCTCAGATACCGGGACAGGTGAGACAGGTGGGGATTCCACTAACTCTTCCTCCTCCTCCTCCTCCTCCTCCTCCTCCTCAGTCTGAGTGTATGCACAGTGGAGTTCAGAGGCTGTTGGAGCACTGTGAGGATACAAACTCTCCTCTGTTTGACTGCTGACACTTTTCATTTCTGTCCTGACACACCTGTCCGAGGGATCATTGGTTGTGATTACTCTATCGGTTGCTCTAGGAGCCGATATTCCCCATGATTCCTCATGATTCCCCGTGTTACTCTCAGCTGATTTGGTCTGCTTTGGTAAGGAGACTTTGTGGGAATCTTTGGTGGCATGTAGTTGACCCGATTTCTCCAGTGACATTTGGATAACGTCAGTGTCTCTCTTCACTTTGTGTTGTGTCTGACAGGTATTTGACTGATGCAGAAGGTTGATCTCCTGGTTTTCCTTTTCAGATTCCTGAGTCAAGAGAATAACAGAACAATTAAAGGCATAAATCCATCTGTGAGAAAAATGTGTGCCCAGTAACTCTTTATTTTTCCTATAGTAAAGAGTATATAGTAAAGTACTGAGGACAGGCTGGTGATTTGAGTATTGATACAAAAGGAAAAATAGAAATGCTTCATTTTACAGGTCCTTCATTTCCTAATCATTTCATAAATTCCATGGCAAGACTGTACTTTAGAAATGAAAATAGGGGCAATAGTAATTTATTGAAAAAAGAGCTTTATCTTAACACCCCACAAAAATCAGTTATTTTTTTTATTCTTCATACGTGTTGAACTGTATAATTCCCTATAGCCAGATTTCATATTTTTGCATGATCATCTGGCTGATTATACACTGACTCTGGGTCACACTACAGTGATTTGGCATAATTTAATTTGAAGTGTACCGAATTAACCCCGTCTCTATTTTCTCTATAATTTGCACTGAATTACAGTTATTTCCGAAAGATTTCTGAGAAAATTCTAAGGAAATTACAGACCTGGAGAAACAAATTCAGTCCCCATTCCCTCAAATTGGACTGTACTCTACTAAGGGATTTCTACTAAAATATTCTATAAGAACTCCATATAAAGAGTCTAAAACACACACAGTGGTCTGGTATCTAAGTGAGTGCTGATTAAAAACAAATCACCTCGTCAGTCTTGGCAGTGTCCTGATTGTATTCCTGAAGTACTGCAGTCTTTTTAGAGGGATGGAGACTCTTTGGTTCAGGGAGGTTGCTGTGCTGCAGTCTTAAGAACAAGAACAACGTTAATTCAAAGCATTCACATATACATCATCATCATCTTATGTATATACATTTAACACAGGCAGTAAATGTAATTTATTGCCATATTTTTAGTCCTAGTATGATTGTGTTACCTGGAGAACAACATGCGGCCCTGCAGTTTGTTGGAGGAGCAGGAGAGGACTATCTCATCTTCTCTGACAACAGCCACATTACCAGGGCTCTCCTGAACACCCAGGTAAGGCGCCTGAACCTGGCTCTGGGTCATCTCATCGGTCTGCTGCTGGTTTGACTGGGACTGTCTGATCGCAGAGATCTGGTCCTGGGTTTCAGACTGGCTGTCTGTTTTGGGAATGAAGTGGTCAAATGTTGGGGCTGGTTTTGAGGCCAGTCTCCACATAGCAAGCTCCTCAGCCTGCTGCTGGGTCTGAGCAGAGAGTGCCCGTAGCCTCATCTGCAGCTCCTCCACCTGGACAGGAGGGGAAGGACAGGACAGACTGAATCAAACTTGAGTCAGTCTTCACAGGTATTTCAGATAACTGGGAATAATTTTAGGTCATAAAACAGTTGGTTGAGATTACAGTAATGTCTTCTTTTACTAATATAATAAACTGTACATGTGCTAAATTCAAGGGAAGGACACTAGTTCAGTTCCCCAATAAAGACTGCCAACATTTACATCATTTTCTACGTGATTAACTAAACAGATTTTTGTCGCTCTTCTCACGTAAGAGATGTCACATCATTGTTGTGATATAAAAAGGAAAGTACAGTGTGACTACCTGTTGCTGTAGGCGACTGATCTGAAGATCAGAACCTGCCTCCAGCTCCTCTTCAGCCCCTGAAGTCCTCCCATCTTCCCTTTCTAAATCTCCTCCTTCATCTTCACTCTTCTTCACATCCTGCAGCAGTGACTGCCGTGCGTCAGTGGTGATGTCATTCGGCACACTGGGTGACCTCTGCTCCGCCAAGCAGGACAGAGCATTTCCTGTGTTTTGGCTTTGCTTGTCTGGGTCTCCTTGGTTTTCGCTGTCAGTGTGTAATGCTGCAGTCCTAGAGTCTGAGACAGTCAAGCCCTCTATTCTTTGTTTCAGCAGCTGATTCTCCTGTCTGAGAGCGAGCAGTTCTGCAACCACGTCTGCTGTTCCTCCATCTTGACTGCAGTCGGTCTCACACATCGCGTAAGAGGAGTCATTGGTACTCTGAGTCTTGGCCTGAGAGGCTGCATGCTGTTCCTCTGACCACAGTCCTTCATTGTCTGATTTGTTACTAATAGGTCTTTCAGCATCTGACGTCGCGATCATTAGTTGACCTGCATCTCTTTGTGCATCAGGGTCAACACCTGCCGGTGAGTCTGTAGTGAGGATGGTGACAGCACACTCTTTTTCCTGGTTTACCTGAAGCCCCGAGATCTCCATCTCTTCTTTTTCATCTCCATCCTCCACCTTGCTGAACGTCATCTCCTCTCTTCCTTTCCTCTCCTCTCCCTCTTTTTCAGTCTTGAGTGCATCCAGCTCTTGCTTGTAGCGCTGCAGTTCCTCTCCCTGGCGGAGGAGGGCACTCTCCTTCTCTTGCAGCTCAGCTAGAAGACCAGAGATGTGTTGGCTCTGCTTCTCAAAGGCCATGGTTAGCTGCTTTGTCTGACATGTCACCTGAGGGAAAAAAATAAAAGTACAAAGTATAGTCAGAGGTTTACTGGGTTTTAAGTACAGCTACACAGCACGTTTAAAAAAGACTAACCTATGAATACTCAGGTTTTAGTGTTGACAAGCCTCTATTGAAAAAGTTATATGCTTCCTTTATTGAGTCAGTTCTAATATCTGTTGAATCAGTTATCTCAGTCCATAAATCAAAAACCAACAAGAAAAAACTGTGAATGCAAACCAGAAAGTCACTGCTGTACATTTAATGACTTTTGCCATGTGTAAGTCATGGACAGAAAGCTCAGGTCATCTTACTGGACTTCCAAGTGTCCTTTACACAAGGAGTTGTACATGCCTCCATTAGGGCAGAGGTTTACCTCTTAGGTGGCGATAACAAATACTGTATATGAAGTATTTTAGCCCATCAGCTGTTGTTACTTTAAACAGTGTGTCATCTGGCCTTGTCCCCTGGATGGTGGCTTCCTTTTCTAATTTGTTTCCCATAAGGGTTTGATGAAAATCAATCCATGTACACTTTTTATCTCTGCCAGGCATGACCCTGGAGAGTCATGCATTCAGTCATGTGTGTGCATGCATCTGTCTGTAGCTAATCTCGCAAACTACCATACTCATCTCCCTCATATTTTTTGGTCAAAGATCTTTCATGGTTGCGCAGATTCACATATTTCCTCTCTCTCCTCTTAAACAGCAAGTAGGAGCCACAAGTGATGAACACCTGCTCCAGTTTGGCATCTTGTTTCCGCTAGGGACAACGTACGTGGCGGTCTTGTTAGTGTTGGCAGATTCCTGGTTGTTTAAAACATTCACAGCTGTCCTGCATACATGCTGGTCACACAGCCTGCCTGGCACTCCCTGTTCCTTTCTAGCATGTATTTATTGTGATTTTTATTCATCTCTTTTCTTTATCTTATCATTGACTGCTGTCTGTAAAACCTCTGGGGGCATTAATACTCTACTCTGTTGTGCTCAGCAGCAGTGGAGGGGCCAATTTCTTTCATAGAACAACTACAGAAAGAAATGTATGTTTAATAAGTCTATTTTAATCAGTCATATCTTTTCAATAATAGCAAATATTCTTCGACATTGCAACACCATTCTTCTATCTGAACCAAGGTATCATGGCCAATAAATGATAAATGGAGTTTAACAACTGGATTGAGTTGACTATTCACAATACAAGTGTTATGATTTAGTACATATAATAGTTTTCTTTGTATCTTACTAATATAAATTGTCTTACTGTGGCTGGACAAACTCAGTGTACTGGACTGTACATCCAACATTACTTACCTGGCTCTGCAGGGCCTCCAGTTTAACCTGGCACTGGTTAGCACGTTCTGTCTCCTTTGTATTCTTCTTCTGTAGGCGCTCCACCTCTTTTGCCAAATCTGAGGAGGCAGGCTCAACCTGGAGGTCAGAGGCAAACCCTCTGTCGTCTGACATGAAAGACCCTCCCAGATAGTTTTGTCTGGTGTCTTCCACGTCAGAGGCCACTTGACCTGTTTGCTCTTCATCTGACAGAGGTGAGCGCTGACGATCTATCACTGTATGTGCTTCCTGAATAAGATCTGCTGTGGCCTGAGATACAAGCATGTTGCGTTGGTTGGTGGACTGGCAGAAGAGGAGGTGCTGCTCTGGTGAAGGGAGGAGCTTGTTGTCGCAGAGAGCGATGTTGGAGTTGAGCTCATCATCATGGAGAGTCAAGTACGTCAGAGGGCTATTGGAAACTGAGAGTTTCTCCACTTCCAGTGAGTCTTTTTCTCTGCTGCGCTTCAGTTCTTCCAATTCAGCTTTAAGTTCTTCAAGTTTGGTGCTCAGCTCCTTCTTTTCATCTACATCTGTGTTTGTTATTTGGTTCCTCTCCTCTTCCTCTCTTTTTCTCTCCTCTTGCTCTAAAGCCAGCTGGGCTTTCACCTCTGATAGCTGTTTCTTTAACTGGATATTAAGTTCTACCATTTCACTCTCCCTGTCTTCTAATGCTTTGTTTTTCTCGTCCTCCTGCTCGTCTCTCTCCTTCCTTTCTTTTTCCAGCCTTCCTCTTTTTAGCTCTGTCTCCAAAGCAGCCATGGCCTTCCTCAACCTCTCTGTCTCAGCCCTCTCACTCTCCAGCTGTGCCTTCCATTCCTTGTCCTGCTCGTCCTTCTCCACAGCCTGGCTGGCACGTTTGCGGCTGAGCTGCTTGAGGCGGGTCCTGGCTTCTGCCTCAGACTGTCGTTGGGCTTCCAGGTCCTCAAGTCGCTTCTGCAGTTCTTCGCGTGCATCCTGAAGCTCTGAGCGTAGAGTGGCATTCTCCCTCTTTAGGTCTTCAGAGGCCTCAAGAGAAGGAGTCTTTTCAACAGAAACTGTCAAACTGCAGTGATCCCCATCCATGGAGGTGTTGGTGGGAGGACCAGCAGCAGAGCGAGAGGAGCTAGAGAGTGCTTGATCAAACGAGTGCTTGTTTGTCCCAGAGCTGTCACTCTCCATCGCCTCACTTCTACTTTTGTCCTCCTCATTACTTTTTCCTCGGATGTATTCTGAGTCTATGCCTTCCCCTGGCTCTCTGTCAGAGGGGTAAGATGCAGCAATCTCTGCCCTTCTCTTTTCCACATCCACGCCCTCTTCCCTTGTTTGCTCTGCTGGGGTGGCGGTGCCAGGCCTCTTATTGTGAGTTGATGGTCGAGAGTGAGGGGCATAAGAGGGCTGAGGGGTGAAACTCTGTCCAACGGGACAAAACTGGACAGGTTGTAGGGGGGCCGCTTTTTGCTCTGGAGTAAAGAGGAAGGAAATACAAACAGCAGAATAAAAGATTATTTTAAAGACAACGCATGCACCAAGAAATCATAGGCCGTAAAAAGACTGAGCCTCTCTCTTTTTTTATGTGCAATACTGGAATAGTTAATTGTGTTTTAAATTTGAGAAAATGGATAGGGCATCATTGACCAGCAGGAGGCAGCACTGGGACTTTTGCATTGGAGGGGAAGTGCAAGTACTGTACAGCATTCATGAATGTAAAACACCCATTAGGATTCATCCACTTAAATAATGAAATCCATCTATTTTAGTTTAGAAAATTCCAAATTAATCAATAGGCCATCATCCACCTCCATCTCCTGATCTCTAACCTCCCTGTGGAAGGAGGAAAGAGGAAAAAAACTCTACAAGACCTCTTGTTCAAAACCATATCACATTAACATAATTTACCATCTGCACATCATATGACTGATAAATCTGAAGCATTTGTCCTCCCTCCCTCCGACAGCTCACTCCTCACCCTGCAGCTCTTTGAGAAGACGAAGGGCGTCGGCTCGCTCCTCTGCTAGTCTCCTCCCCTCCTCCTCCAGAGCACGTTCTTTTTTCCTGCTCTGCTCCAGACTCACTGCCACACCCTCAGCCTCACGCAGCGCTTCCTAATGAGAAAAAATACAAATAAGGTGAAGTGAATCCAGTCAAATGGTCAGGTTAGTTGGAATGATCAGTTCTCAGTTGAACCTTTAATAACAATGGTCTGTTTTGGGACAGAATCAGCCCCTCTACAATCTACCAGATGTGCACAATAAAATATCTTTAATTTCTCACAGTCATCTTTAAAGTCAGCCTCTTATAACACAATAAGAAAAGCAAATACTTCTGCTTAAAGTCTTGTTTTAATATTTGCACCTGTTTGAATTAGTGCAGCAGGACTTGCATATCAAAAATGTGTGAGAGCTACAGTATGTACTGACAGCTGCTTAGTAACAGTGTCACAACACCAACAGACAAGCAAGCCACAGATAAAGGCAGCATAGTGCAGATGTTGCAAGCTGGGATACATGTAATGAACTGCCACAACAAACTACTCTGGAGTTTTAAATATCCTCTGCAGTGTGGCTGTTCTGAGCGCTGGTCTAAGATTTATAGTTCTTGCAAAAGCTCTTCTTATATGCAAGTTCAGCAGTTCATCATTCAGATTCATTATTAGTAACAGTACAGTTCGGCTCATGGCAGGTACAGTGGGATATGAGGGTTCATTCCTTGCCAAACTGCCTGGCAAAGGAGGCAATTTAAGAAATCAATATTAGATAATTTATCTTTCAAGCTCTTCTAAATGCTCTCTAATGCTCAACCTTTATTAAAACATAATAATGCAGCTGGGTGATTGAAGAAGCCACAATTTACTTATAATTTATTTACAGTTTGCTTATTTTAAAAAATCTTAGACTGACATATGGCACATTAAGATGTTTAAAAATGTATGGAGTTCACTGTATACCCACTGAGCTAATGAATAATTGATACATGCAGACCCTGACTCCGCTAGACTCTGGACATCACTGGGTGTGTGTGTGTGTGTGTGTGTGTGTGTGTGTGTGTGTGTGTGTGTGTGCGTGTGTTACCGTCAGTTTGGCTTGTGTCTGTGCTTCTTTCTTGTGGCTCTCCTGCAGCTGCCCTTCCGTCCACTTCAGTTTCTCCTTCAGAGTGTCCAACTCTTTTTCCAAAGCCTGCTTCTGCAGAGACAGCTGAAAGAGGATATTATAACTCAGTAGCTGATAAAAACAGGGAAAATTAAATCAAAGAAGATGGAAGGGAAATAATATAAGAAAGAGACAAAGGTAGGTGGTTAGAACAACATAGAGGAAATATAAAAATAAAGTGGCTGTTGTAGGAGGCGCAGAAATCAGGACCAGTGAGGGGAAGCAGGAGAGCAATCTGTGATCAATAGCGAGCGTAAGCTGTGTCTAATGTCTACCTCTCTGGGGAAAGAGATGGAGGTTTAACAGGCTGATCGGCTTCCCACCAGCACTCATATCAAATTCTAATGTCATTGTACACGTGGACAGTGTTAAAGGTAGCCTTACTGTAGAGTACTGTGTAACATTTCTGATTCAATTTTAGTGATCACATTACATGTACTAATCCAACAAATAGGATACTTTCTTCAGCCTTTTAGATTCATTATTCTTGTGTCTTCAAGTCATGTTGAAAACAGCAACATGAACAGTACAGTGTACATGGAATAGTGAACAAAGTGGTAAATATATGTCACAGTGGCAACTCAATGCTGTAGGCTTTGTCTATCAAAGATGAACTTTAGTGAAGGTTTTTGTATTGGTCTTGAATTAGACAACTTCTGCCACTAATATGGACTTAATGCTACAACATTTATCAGCCTATTAACTCAAAGTAAGCCAAGAGCAGTCATTATAGTGATTTAAGTTCTTGTCATAAGTAGTGTAACCAGTCTAACTACTTTCCCAGGACGTAGTTCATTGAGAGACGTCACAGGGGCTGTGTAAATTGTTTACTTATTTCCTGCAGCTGCTCATGAATTAAAATATGTCTACAGCCAAATCAGCTGATCACTTTGAGTACTTTTGTGCCAGCAATCTTCTTGGATGTTACCAGTTTTTCCAGTTTTCTGGAGAGAATCTTTGCAAATGTTTCTACAGCACATAAGGCTGTGACAATATGCTGTTTGACAATGCTTTAATTAGTCCATTCAAATATCTAAAAGACGATCACTAAATTACTTAAGGTTCTACGAGTTATTCGTGACTGAAACTGCATGCATTTGAAAACTGTGAACACAAATTCCATTAAGAGCTGTGTAAATCGGTTACTATCAGCAGCTGAATGTGGGATTTGATACGACAAACTGTGCCTCTATTGTGTGTTCACTCTCGTAGCCTTTTCAGATATATCAAGATAACATCTGTGTGGTTTACAGAGGGCTTACAGTAAGGTTTTAGGGGACACTATGGGTACAATGAATGCTCATTGTTCAGACTTCTTTCACAATGTTTAAAAGTATAGGATTGAGGACAAGGAAATATTTTCTTTTGTAAGTGTCAAGAGGCTCACTCCGTGCTGAGATTAAAATTTGTGTTATTGTTCTGCTGATAAAACGTAAATACCACAGCATTCCTTCACGTAAAGAAAATGGAAAAAAAAAAAAAACACAACAGCATGTCTCCAAGCACAAACTCACTCCTCCTTCCCTACATTCATGCAACTTGCCTCAACACACCTTCATACAAATCTTCCATCTACCTTCACCCTCATCCCGCAGTCATGCCTTCACGCCTCGTTTACTACAAAGTCTTCACTATTTCTCACACACAAGTTATGAGTTTTGGTTCACGCTTCCATAACCAAAGCATTCTGCACCGTCAGACATAGTCGCACGGTCATTACCTTCGCTGCTCAACCTTTCCACTGGGGAGAAACCAAGAGGAGAGGAGGACGAAGCGGAGAGGACAGCGGGTGGAGGGAATAAAGGAAACAGAGACAGAGGGCAAGAGACACAGAGTAAGAGAAAACAACAAGGTCAAGAAGCAAGCGTGGGAGAAGAAGCGAGATAAGTTTATTGACCTTTGGAGAAAGAGTGAGAGAGAGGAGTAGGGATAGAAACAGAGAAAGCAGGAAAGAGAAACAGGAAATAGCTGAAAAAAACAGAACAGACATATGAACCGAAATATCAACACTATGTACAGGATATCAGTTTGCTGCACAGTTTCCAGCGTTGATACAGATCTGAATTAAAGGCTTTATCTTGGCAAAGTAGCTGTATGGAAAAGCATATTACGAGTCCTGTTTGTCTTTTTTATGTGGATGATTTTGTGTATGTACCTTGTCAGCCTGAGCCTGCAGGGCATTGTGTAGTGTCCTGGCCTGCTGGAGCTCCTGGTTGAGCTTATTCACCTCCTGCTGATGCTGCTTCTCTAGACACTGTCTCTCCTTCTGAAGCTCTGTCAAATCCTGGAGGCAACACACACACACACACACACACACACACACACACACACACACACTACAAAATCTGAGCCAATCTGAAATTTTCTCATGCTTCATGCAGTTGTTTCTCCAAGCATCTGTTATTTCTCTCAATCGTGCATCTGTCCATATCACTCATTCACCCATCTCTGCCTCACCCTCTGATGTTGTTTCTCCATCTCCTTAGTACGTTGCTGGTGTTGCAGTCGGCTGCTTTCTGCATTTTGCCTCTGACACTTCAGCTCCTCTTGTAGCTGCTTCAGCCTTTGCTCAGCTCCTGATGCCTACCACACAGACACACACATTCTATTTTCGCTGCCATCATGGGCTTGGAGTGTGCCCTGGTCATGATATTTAATTATTTTCAGGTGTGCATTTAAATGGTCAAATTTGTGGGCATGTTTGTCACATCTCTAAACCTGTTCTAACAACCTGTTGCTACATGATGCATTTTAAAACATTTTCTGATACTGTTTTCACTTTGTTTACCTTGATTTTATCGTGTGATGCTGATAAGCGTTCTGCATTTGACTTTCTAACATCAGGAAAGCATTAACACTTTGAGAGCTTGGCATGGTTGCTAACAAACGAGTCAATGGGAAAACTGGCAGCCTCTCACAGTCTCTCCTCGGCATTGTACATTGTTTGCCAAAAGGTTAGATTTCACAAACCATCAGCTGGATTGTTGTATAGAACAGAACATAACAAGGACAGTGTTTTTCCAGCTCACCCTTTCCAAAGTGCCTGATAATAACTGATTGTGTAACAAGTTAAATATTTCCAATTGTTTGTTATTTTCAGGGAAGTCAAAGAGCAATATTTTGACAAATGGGGCTAACACCCACACCTAACATTTTATGACAATAACAAAAGGGCCTATGGGAAATATAGAACATTAGCACTGGTATGAAACACATTTGACTTCAGGAGTAGTAGTAACACCAGATGTATTAGCTGTGATAGTGGATGTTTTACCCGTTCACTCTCCTGGGCCATGCGTGTGTGTGCCAGGCTGAGCTCGTCGCGGGCTTTCTGAAGGCTGAGCTCCCTGGTGGCGAGCTCCTTCTTGCTTTGTACCATTTCAGTCTGAATGGACTTCAACGTCCCGGTCTTTGCAGACAGCTCCTCCTCCAGAGCAGACACACGACGCCGCGCCTCTGATAAAGATGCTGGCAGATGGATCAAACACACAGAGACATACTGGTTAACAAGTTATTTTGGGTATAAAACAGGTCTCTGAAAAACTAATATCACCTGAGCACATTATAAGTGCATCACTAAGATAATGTAAATAACAGAAACAAGGTTGCTATGTATGAAAGTATGTCATGTAGGAATTGTAATAGTATTGGTAAAAGTAAGGTAAACGTATTGGCTTGAGTGGGGAAGGTATATTGCTTTTATAAATGCACAAGAGCAAGGGTAAGGTGGAAGCAGTTGAATCACAATTATTACAATTACTGTCTGCATTACTGCCCACCATCTTCCAGAAGAAAACAATGATCATAAATATGCATTAAAATGTTCAACTCGAGATCTTTGAGGCAAGTAAGAGTTACACAAATATCTGAATCCCAGTGTAAGAAGGATTTCAACTTTAAATGGGGGAAAGGTGACTGAGTGGGTGGAGAGCAACAGAGACAACAGGGGTGTGGTAATACTGGGAAAATACCCATCTTTAAGATTTGTTTCACCAAAATGAGAGCTGGCATTATCAGTAAAAACACCTTGATTTCTTACATCTAACCGCCAACAGTCAATGACACAGCAGCAACATACAGTCCAGGTCTTCACAAAAGAGGTCAATCCATACACACCAGCTCACTGATGACCATCTGTTGTAACTCCATGATACTTTCACAACGCCTGAGGATGTCTGGCTGCTCATTTCCAAATCGAGGGATGAAATCAATTTTCTGTCTGTTGAATATGCTGTCCTGTTTCTTTTTCTCATTCCTTACATTTTTCAAATGTTCCACTTTTTAAATGAACTTGTAAGTGACTTGAATAAACAGAAAAACAAATAAAGACATGCAAATTTTGTTAGGGTTTCACCATCGACTGTAAAATCTGTATTAAAATTTTAATATTTACCAAATAAAACCCCATTAAAAAAGCTAATCTGAATAAAATCCTGTGCGTCTTAAATGATTACAGTGGGGTGGTGCATGATAAAAACACAGCAGCAAAAAGCCAGTGAAAAAAGCACACCTAATGTAAACACCACACACCCCTCCCCCTGTGTGTCCCAGCAGCTAAAAGAAGCTTTTATTGTTTCACATTGAACAGTCCCCTTCCTCCACTGAACAAACATACACAGAGTGGAGCAGAGAGAAAGAGGAGCGTTATATCACAATTACAAAGTGGACTAAGAGCCACTGTACATCAGGAAGCTGGCCTGGGAGCAAACAGAGGAGTCTCCGGCAGAGCCAGTAACATCTACACAACCTCTTATGTAACAAGTGTTGTTGAGGTTATACAGAGCATAGATTCAGGATGATTGCGCTGCTTCACCTACGCTGATGTTGATGAGTTAGTCACCTCAGAGCTACAAAATAAACCAGAACACATAGTATGTCATCATTTGGGCTTAATGCTCCACCCAAGATCACAACTACACTCCAGCATAACTGCTGCTGATTAACTGTCAGTATCATCAGTCCTGATCTACTGTAAAACTTTAATTAATAGCCCAGGTTATTATTTGCTTAAATCACTAAAATCAACAAGCATCTATATGGGACAGACTTTTAATTCCTTTCACGCAAAATATTGCTCGTCAAAGATCACGAAAAAAGTAGAAATGTTTATTTTAACCTGTATTGATATTATTTGTAATAAAAATAAGGCTTCAGATAACACAGTAATTATAAATCATTTATTTAATCTAGCTCCGACAGACAGCGCATCACAAAGAGTTACGATACTCAAGGATTACGGCACCTGTCATACCGACACAACACCACTTTATCCTGTTTAAACAATACTCCCTTGGATACTTGGATACATTTTTACGAAAAAAAGTTTTGATTTTTTTTACCTGAGGACCCTTATGGACCAAAGGAATATAAATAATTTATAGGGTAATCGAGGAATGGACACATAATTTCAGGTAGAACTGTTAAATTGAACTGCCTGGCAACCAGACCAGGCTTCTAATTGAGACAGGTGTTTATTTGTGTAGCCACACCAGGCTAGTAAAAGGGACTGGGGATTTAATTTAGCCTGGTTCCAGACCATAGACCCCGCCCACTCAACTGAGTAGGCTTGCATCTCTGGTCTGGCATACTGCAATGAATTTGCGATTTATCTCGTCCAAACGATGGATGGACCAATGAACGCCGGGGGTGGGGGCGGGTCTAGCGATTAGCCAATCAGCGCCACGCTGATGTCACGCTGTACGCCGGTGGGTAACTGGTGAGGATAGCAACAATGGCGACCGCTACAGATCCTACAGACCACATTAACGATGCTATCGAGGTATTTCGCCACTACTCGCGTTAATGGAGGACCAAATTAAGGAAGCTGCTAAACTGGATTTAATGGCGTGCAGCTGGGCGTGCACGACGACAGAGACATTTTAAACGGGCAATGCTTGCTTGTTTTTGGCACCCCCGAGGCATGGATACTAATGACGTCAGATTCTGGGTGAGTTGTTGATCTCTACTGATTGGTTAGGGAAAAATCAAATTCCCTCCCCCTTGTAAATCGCCTTCAATGGAGGCAATGTCAGACTGAAGGTTCTGGGAGCTTCAGTCTGACACTCAGGCTAGGTTTAATTGGGACTATGCTTTTAATTGAAGGGTTTACAGTTGATTTAAGCCAAAAAAAAATTTATAGAAACATTACAGATAGCTTTATTTTTCTTATTGTCTGCAAACCCCATTATTGAGCCCAAAACTAACAATGACTTGACAAGCTAATATAAATGATTCCTCTGTAGCTCCATTATTGTCCACAAACTATTAAAAATGAAAACTGAAGCATTGCAGTTTGTTTAGCCTTTCATCCCCCAAAAAAGTGCTTTTCTCTGAGGAACATCTGCTAAAAATTTACTGCCCAGTTTGTTTGTTTTTTTAAGGAAATTAATTATCTCTCTTTTTTTTTTAAAGGAAGCCATACATCTGTGAGCCATCTTGAAAGATTTCAGTCTCGGGCTGAGAAGCACAAAAAGGTCAGGGAAGACATATTATTGTTTTTTCTCTTTTCATGAGATTTGTTGACAATAGACACTAAGAAAACTATAAAGTAACACCAGCCTTATAAGTATTCTGACCAGAATTCTCAGTCAAAGTCAAAACCAGCTGTGATTGAGCTTCTGCTGCTGCAGCCTCCATGCTCTGGAACAGCCTTCCTATTGACATTATGTTGGTCAACAATGTGCACTGCTGTAAACAGCATCTGAAAATCTATTTGTACTGACAGTGTTCCCACTGATGTCTGTAAAACAAGGGGGAACAAATAACCAAAATTGAAGACAAAATTTCAAAATCAAGGGATTGTGTGTCATATCGCAGGACTACTAAGTTAAACAGGTAACAGCTGAACTTCTCTGTTTACTTCAGTCCATGCTGGGTCCCATTATCCAAATAACTTTATTAATCCTGCTTAGGGAGACAGGCTGTCAGGCTGGGATGCATATTTCAAACTGCTAATGGGCGACACCCAGCCGTGCCACACTGCCATGGTGACCATTTCACATTACTCACCATCTATCTCTGTCCTGCGGTCCTCCTCCTTCCCATAAACCCTCTGCTCCGACTGGCCAGGACTGACGACATCAGCACAGGGCGTCTGCGGAGAGGAGGGGGACGGTCTCCTGGCCGCTGGCCTTGAGTCGTCCCGTTCCCACGGAAACACACCCACAGGAGTGGAGAAGATGTCCGATTGGTCGGATGGATGGCGGTGGGGTGTGCTCTTGTGTTGTTGTCGTGGTAACGAGGCCGTGCCCACTTCAGAGAACTGGAGCCGCTGCAGACAGGAGGAGAGAGGGATTAGATCCAGACAAATAGGAGGGTGTGAGACTGAACAGGATGTCAAACTAGAGAGAAAATTTTAGCAGTAATGACAAACAAAGGGGCTCGAGGGTTCAAGCTCTTTCACTTTGACTTAAACAGTATTTTACAGAAGAATGACTCATCGCTATTATAGTCATGACGCTCCCTGAATAATTTGACTGTGAACAGCACCACTGCATATTTTTTTTAAACAAATAGTGTGGGAGATGAGAGAAAAGTCACAAGTCAGGTGTGAAAAGTAAAGGTAAACCGCCACAATAATTACAACTTTTTCATTCATTTTTTACTGTAAACAAATGCAGCACACTTTCATAAAGTTAAGCAGAGGCACAAGTAGAAAAAAAACTTGTCCTAAAAGTATATATCTGGTGATATTCCGTATTTCTCTTACTGTAAACAAGTCCCATGAAAAGATTAAAACCAGCAATGATATATGCTCTTTATAAATATTGTCTGTGGCCAAAATGGGACATAGCATATTCCATCATTCCACAGACCTTCATTGTTGTCAAAAACAAATAGAGTTTACTCCTGTTTGAGTAACATTTGCTAAAGACTACAGTGTCCAGCTGTTTTGGGAAATTACTGAGTTTTTTTTAAAAAGAGTGGAACTGTATATTTGCAATCTTTTAAAAGACTGATGTCTTCAGTAGAAATAAAAGGGCTGTGAGCCACAGACAGGTTTAGAAGGTCACAAAGCACTGAGAGACAGGCTGACACATTTTTGGCTTTGGTCTTTCCTTGGAATTTGTTGACATTTAGAAAAACACAGAATAATGTCAGCCTTGTCCTTTCACCAGGCAGGCCAACACAAGTGTGCCTTGCTGTTAAACAAGGAGCCATGAAACAACTGTTAATTAGTTAATCAGCGGAGAAAGCACGAAAGAAAACACATAATAAAGAAAACACACACACAATAAAAGTTCTGTTGAACTGACATGAAGTGAGACAATTCCCACAACTAGAAAACTACAGCTGTAACCTTGAGCTGGCCTATGCATAGCTCAGCATTAAAACAGGCTGGTACTTACTCTGGCGTGAAGAGTTCTGCTCTGTCCTTCATCTCTATGCCCCGACCTCTCCTCCTTCCTGCTCCCTACAGGACAAAAGCACAGCATATGGACTGGACTTGGTACCAAAAGCCAATCACCAAAGCTGAACAGAAACAACAGCAGTGAATAACCTAAATGGATTACTGACAGGAGAGGAGGGAGACATGCAGCAGTCCTCAGAGAGTGAAGGGTTGGAAAAGAGCAGGAGCTGAGGGAGTTTATTTATAACCTCTCTATTCGTTGGGGAGTCTTGTGGTTTTGCTGTTTAATTTTCCAAACTATGCAGTGCATTAATGAAAAGATAGAAGCCACCAGAGAGAATAAACACAGGAGTCATAAAGGAACAGGACCGTACCATTGTGTTCCCAGGGTGAGTTTGAATTCCAGCAAGGGGTAGAAAATAGAGTGGTATCTGCCAATCTGGTGCTGTTCTGCAGCTTCTCCAGCTCTGCCTCCAGCCTGCCAAGGTAGGGGTAAAGAAACAGAAGAAGGTCAGGAAGACAGTATGGTCCCATAATAATTGAACTGTCTTTTAATATGGCAACATTAACAAGAATGAAAACCCATGTGAAGAAAAGGTACCAGAACAATTTAAAAGCAACATTTTAATTATTGTCTGTGGGTGTCATTCCACTGGTCCTAACCTTTTAACATCCTGGTTGAGTTTGTTGTTGAGGGTGCGAGCGGAATCTAGCTGGCCCTCTAAAGAGCATACTTGGGCCTGCTTGGTCTGGAGCTCCTGGGTCAGGCGCTCAGTGCTTTTCACTGCTACCTTGGCCTCATCGCGAACACTCTGGAGTTCTCTCTGCACACACTGGAGCTCCCCACGGACCTCCTCATACTAGTCAAGGAAGAGGATGAGGAAGAGCAGCAGGAAAAGTACATCATTAAGGATTACAAGTACTGAAAAACTTTTTGTATGTCAAATAAAACATGATGATAGTGTTGTATTGACTTGAAGAATTGGATGTGGCTCTCAACATGGCTGCTTATACCTTCACAGTTTGTTTTTCAAGGTTTGTGTGAATGTTGTCAAGCTGCAGCTGTTTCTGCTTGTTTTCTCTGGACAGTCGCTCCTGATGGACCTGCAGCTCCTTCACCTTTTGCAGGACACGTCCAGACAGCCCCACAGTCCAGTCTTCCTCAGCCCAGCTCATCTCTCTCTGCCTGGGCCTGACAAAGAGAGGAAATAACATTAGCAAAGATAACTCTAATACGATTTAAGTTTTACTTCCAGATTTTATAGTTTGCCTCCATTATACTCTGGAGAAAACATTTCCTTTCAACAGTGTTCAAATGTATGCATTTATGAAGCCAATGTGCTAGCTAACCTGCCCTATTCCTGCTCGACAGATCCAGAATCAAACAGTCCCTGGAGTCATTGGAGTCAGTAGCTGGAGTGAAGAAACCTGAAACACACATACACAATGTTTGAAACAAGGAGGAAGTACAGGCCTGTTAAGTAAGGTGCAGGGAGCGCTATGTCAAATTGTGTTTTGGCAGAGGATCCAGTCCACACCACATGTATCTAAACATGTTTCAATCATCTGTGCCTTTGGCTGTGGGTCTTGAATATGTTATGTTGCTAAGGCTTTGATCCCTAAGGGAGATGCCGGTCGTCACCACTGGGCAGCTGTGACTCAATGTTTTCCAAAACAGACAGCCTGTAATGTTGCAAGAGCACTTTAAGTTGAAAATAAATCCATCTCAAACTGAAAAAGCAGTTATATGTTCCCAAAAAATGAGCATGTTTTGCTCAGATTACATCACAATTTCATGGGAATGCAAAGCTAAAGTTAAATCTGCAAACTCTGCATTCACTCCCACTTTATGTATACGGGCTGACACTAACAAATGCACACAAACACAAGCAGAGTTAAAAATAAGAGTGTTGTCGGAATGAAGAAAAGCCTGCCTGAATATAATGGCCCCACCAAACCTGTGGAGGTTAATTCTGATCTCAGTTTTGACACGCACTGCAGCCTTAAGGCTATTAACACCTCAACTCTAGTCAGATAGTTTCTGTCATAGCTCACAGGTTGTGTCACTGCGTTTACCTGTTTCTGAAAACAAGAGTGGCAAGAATACTCAGCTGAATTGACAGATGTATTAATGAAACAGGAACCACAATATGATACCTAGAGCAGCTACAGATACAGTACAATTACAGACTTGCAGAGGGACTTCTTCCAAGTGTGTGTGTGTGTGTGTGTGTGTGTGTGTGTGATTTCATTAGGTTGACATGCTAAGCCTTGCATTAATGACGCTGGTTAACAGGTTGCATTTGGTTTAGGGCTGGTCTGAGCCAGAGCTGACAACCTCAAAGTGCTTATTTTGTCAGAACATCAGCTCAAAACACAGTTTACAATGATTTAAGAAAGAGAAAAGCAGAAAATCCTCATATCTAAGAAGCTGGTACCAGAGAATGTTGTCATTGTTTGACTAAATTAATCCATTATTAAAAGTGTAGCCAATTAGTTGTCTGTCATCTACTACTTATTTAAGCTCTAATCTAGCTTAATGACATTTAAATATGTTGATAAAATAAAACATATCTGACTTGGTCAGGAGCAGAATTATAAGGTCCTGCACTTTTTTTCCACTGTTTTCATTAGGGTTCTCACAGTCCACTTACTTATCAAGATAGAGTCAGGTGACTGAGACCTAGTGGTTTAAGACACATACTATGTACTTGCAACATGCCTTATTGGATTGTGACATTGTAAATCTCACAATCCAATCCATTGTAAATGGTCAAATAAAAGGAAAAATACCCTTATATAATTTTCTTAAAAACATGCAGATGTGTATTTAAAATCTGACTAAAGGGATGTTATAATATGGACACTAAAAACAAGCAAAATTATATATATTTATACTTAAGCCAGACAAAATAGGTCTTACACACCAAAAATAATCACACCATAAAAACAAAGTGTGTGTAACATTATTCATGAAGTAAATGTCAATAGATTGAAACATCAAACATGTCCACTCTATTTAATAATATCTATCTGACACATCTGAAGGTGGGGTTTGACACCTCCATTAGTAGAGAAGGTAGCTTTTCTATTATACCAAGATACAGAAAATAATAATCCAAATTTTAGCCTTAAATCTGGTATCTGGCTCTGGTATCATGACCATTAAATGTTCTCACCTGATAGCTAACTAAATAAAGAAACTAGTGCCCCCTCTTTGTAAAGGTTGATTAAGTAGCGTTAGATAAGAGCAGGTTTAGTTTAGTAGAAGATGAGGCAAAGATCCAGAGGTTGGACCCTGGCCTGGTCTGTACCACCTCTGATCACGAGGTTCAAACTGAACAACAGACAGCTGACAACTTCCAAAAACATACAAGGTTGTATTTAACTTTAACGTCCATCATGAACACCTTCAGTGCGGTAGCCAGCACGGCATCATGGCCGGCTGAGACAGGCTTTCCCATCGCGTGTTAATGCTTGGTCCATCAGCGGTCAGTGACTGACAACTAACTTAGCCCTGATGCTACAAGCTAACCCCGCACTAAAGCTACTTACCATTCACTTCAGAGTTACTAAGGGCGCCAGCCGCCACTGAGCTGCCGCCGTGACGGAGCTCTGAAGCCGCTCTCTCTAAAAGTACCGACAGCCTCCAGTTCTTCTGTGAACACCGGGCGAACCGTCTCTTTGAACGGAACCGAAGCTAACAACTGACGTTAACTGACAGTTTTCATATCTGGAACAAGATGCCGCGCGTCTCGTGCAGCTGACAAGCCAACAGTCGTTGTGGCACGAGGCGGGGTGGGGGTTAGTGACGTAGCAGGGGAATGTTTTGGGAAAAGTCCTCGCGGCGGCGTGAACCGTTGATGACCCCTAGCGACAAAACCTCACCATAAATCAGTGACACCTGTAAGTTATGCCGCGGCTTACGATCGAAATATGTCTTTATATTTTCTACAGGTGACTATAGAATTACAACACAGAGCCTCCGCCATATTGTCTGTAGTTCAAAATGCAAATAATCTTTATTGACACTTGGAAACAAATAAGGAACTGTTCTTTATTTCTTAGAGAAAATACGTGGCAGGGGTAAGACTTGGTTACTTAGTTTGTTTTTTGTTTTTTTTTTACCCTCCCCAAAGATAAAGATAAGATTGGCATTATTGGCTGTAATTTCCTCCCCTTGTTCCAGCCAAGGCTAGATGACCAACCTGGCAGAACTGGCAACTGCCCTGGGCCCCCAGACCCTCTGGGGCCCCAAAAGCCCAGATCTCCAAAGTCACAATTAGTTTGAGTCAGAAAGAACAGTTGACTCTAGATCAACTTTTTAGTTTTGTCTGTGAATTTCAACCATAGTGGAGTCATCTGTGTGAAACAGCCTCAGGAAAAAATAGTAAATGGACCTTATCTCAAGATTTCTTTGTTTTGTTTTATCAAACTATGATTACAAAGGTTCACAAAAGTTTTGCTCTTTATGCTAAGCGTTTATGATCATTTGTATATTATATATATTTAATATTTTGTTTACGAATAAACTGATGTAAGAGCCTTAAAGGAATGCTTCACCCACAAAATGACCATTTGCCATGTTACCTTGAATTTGTGAAGAAAACATATTTTCGGCATGCCTCCATGGGAAAACGGTGAACATGTTGATTTATAAATTGATTGGGAACCACGTTTAACAACAGCAAACTAAAAATCCATTTACAAATTGTCACACAACCCATGCAGTATAATCCAAGTCTCACTTATCTAGTTGTATGCCTTACTCCTAAATATGCACCTTCACTCAAGCCTTTCTATTTAAAACTGAACTGAAAGCATAACGTGTATATGCTCTCTGCAGAGCCAGACTTCAGTACTAAGGCTTTGTGGCAAGAATGCATGTATTTGAGTACTGAGCATACAACTGGATAAAGGAGACTTGGAATATACTGCACCAGTTGTGTGAGAGTTTGGAAACAGATGTTTTGATGTAGTTTGCTATTCTTAAACATGGTCCCAAATCAATCAATGAATCATTATGCTCACCCTTTTCCATGAAAGTTTTCAAGAAAAATAAAGGCTTTCTTCAGAATTCAAGGTAACACAGCATGACTAATTGATATGCAAATGATTATTTTGTTGGTGAAGTGTTCCTTTAAGGCAGGTCTGCTTCATTAACAGAAACTTAATAGGGGACCAGTAGCTAGGGTTAATCCAGGTTAATCTGCCCATGTGTCTATCAATAGTTGTTTTTCAACTACCAGGTTACAAATTCAAAGATCGCTTCACACAGAAATTTGAGAATTGCATCCATTAAAACTAAGCTGTAAATATCAAATGCATCCAGTGCTCAGTTGACACGTCTTTATCATTATTAAACAGATTTTTACAAAGTTTTGATCCCACTGAGATTTTGGCATAACCAAAATTTGCTTGTCTCTGCCAAATCCAAAAATTGAAAGTGCTAATAAGATAGGTAATGATATGATTTTAGAATACTGTATAGAAATGTACTGAAAACATAACAACATTTTATTTAAATAAATGGTTCTGGAGCACTGTTAACATTACACCTGGCGCCTGAGGTCCCACCACATAAATAATAGATGAAACTGAGCGATACACCGCTTCATTCTTCAGAACTGACATTTATAAATCTACTTGTATTCTTTTAACCTCCATTAGACTGTCTGTGCTGTGTCTGGGTGACCTGATCTGCCCGTTAATCCACTGAGTGACAATGCAGGGAGACACTGAAGAGATTTTTGTCTGCTCAAGTTAGTCTTGATTGGACACACACACACTCAGACACTACACTACTGTGTAGTTACACCTCCCCACACACACACACACATACATATTGATGAGTTGGCTCATTGTGAAGAATGGACTGGCAAATGTGATTCATTTATTGTTAGCAGATACTAATACTTTACTGCAGCTGGATCACAAACCATATTCTAGAATCAGTGACAGGCCAAGTAACCAATTACCCATCTCTGAAAGGTGCTGATGCCCCCAGAAAATTGGAACCCAAACCAATTCCTCTTTATGCAATATTGTAAAAGCAGCATATAATATTTAAAAAAAAATATATATTTTTTTTAGGGCAAAGCGGTTCAACTAACATACATCTTAGTGAGTGTGGCATCCCGCAGGGTAGTATGTTGGGTCATCTTGTCTTTTGTATGTATATTAATGATTTTAAGACAACCTACTCTCCTGATATTTCTCCAGATGATTGTGCTTTAATAATGTTTCATAAAGATAGACCTTAAAAGTCCAGTTTGTAGGATTTGGGGACATCTGTTGGCAGTAATGGCATTTATAATTATGTTTTTATTCATTTATAATCACCTGAAACTTGTTTTGTTTTTTACTACCTTAGAATGAGCCATTTATATCTACATATGGTGCAGGTCTTCTTCCACAGAATCTGCCATGTTGTTCTACAGAACCCCAGAATGCAAAAATTACACTGGCACTAGATAGGGCCATCCACATTTTCACATCAGCCACCATAGTTTTCCGACATGTTTCCACATTGAAGAAAGTTTTAGTTCTGCAACCCCACCACTAGATGCCACTAAATCCTACACACTTGACCTTTAAGTCCAACAGTCTCTTAATAAAGCTCATTAAAATGTAAGCATATGGCTTTATATCATCCATTTAGCCTTGAAAGATGGATGCCCTCCTCTTTATTTATTGAAGAAATAGAATGTAGCGTATCTAGAAAGTGACTTGCACTAATATGTATCTGGTGAGTCAGTTTTGTCTAAGGTGAATGTAGCGATTATGTTTTTATTCAAAAGACCACAGTCTTAGATAGGTGAACTGTATATATTCTTGCTGAAACTTTGGTTCCAGGTCACTTTGACTATGGCATCAGCTTCTGGTATAAAGGAAGCTAAAAAACAAGTTTTAAACTTAATTCATATACACATGCTGAATTACTTCAGGGAGCCAAATGTTGAGAAGACAGTGGACTTTATTATAGGGCAGTGTTGCAAACATAAAATTGTTGTACAACACTGTGCCAGTGTATTTATGGAACTAGGTTTCTCTCATGAAAGACAAAGCTGTTTCAGATGAGGCACAGTGTAGTCCTTTTATGAGTTTCATACATCAAAAAAAAAAAAAAAACTTTCTTTATTATGCAGCAGTACAATGAAATGAGCTTTCTACAAATCTGAAGTGGGTCACGCTGGACTGTATCTTGAAAGTGGGCTTGCATGCTTAGCAACTCTGCATGTGTTTGACTGGTGTTGGTTTCGCGTTGTGTTGTTTGTTGGATGTTTGAGGACAACAGAAATAATTCTTTAGGGTTTTGCTAAGTTTTTATCCCTGATGACTGTAGCTACTGTTGTGTAGATTTCTAGTATCTTAAATCATCAATTACATTAAATTCATCAGTAGACATTTATTGATCACTAACAGTTCATGTTTAGTTACAGCAGTAACAGCATCCACTGTAGGCAACTGTAATTAGATTATAATAGTCATTATAGTCGCTCATTCTTCCAGGTAGGCTCTGGATTTGAATGTAATCTGGGATTTGGTGGCTCAGTGCTGAGTGGTGCGGAAACCCAGGAACTAGCCTGCAGTCACCTTACATACAAAACCACATGCTAGCCAGTGGACGAGAGAGTTTATATATGTGAGAAAGAGAGATTATTCTGGTAGTTATATAATCTTGACCATAACAGTCTGGTAATTACAGGTGTCTCTGAAAGATTATTGTCTGTGAACTAGGGTGACCATTTTCAGACATAAACTGTTATTTTCAAGGATTGTGCTGGGTGTAATGGCAGTGGTTGGAAACCAGAATGTGTGTTTAAATTTCATGACTGCCCAGGAATACCTCTGTCTGACACTGTGAAGTACCTTTGAGCGAGACAGTGTCCAGTCTGCATGTGTATGAGCTGAAACCTTGTTTCCAGCTTTGATTTATAGCTTTAAAACTGGGACACACATTAAAAAGAAGAGTTAAATGACCTTACATGAAAGTAACTTAATTAGCAAACAATTCCTTGGTAATATATACACCCTCCATTTGAATTCAGTCAGTCACACAGACAAACACACGCTGCGCCCAGGTGTACACTCATGTGAGGTAAGCTCCTCTCCTCCACTCTTTATTAATACAGGATTACATTTATTCTCAATCCCAAACTCACACACACGGTCCACGGGCTCCTTAGAAAGGTCTACATCCCTGTCTGCCGAGGAACGTCAGAGGTAGCAAGGCAGTCAGGTAGGTGTGTGCTACCAGCTGGAGTCCCAGGAGTTTCGTCCTTTTTGAATGTCACAAGCCCAGGGAGGCCTGCTGCTCATCTGGCTGCTAACAGAGGCTTCACCAGACAACAGGTGGATTTCTTTCTGACAACAATACACTACTGCTTTGTAACCCCAGTTCCCTGGTGGTAAGACAATAACTAAACTTCTAGTAGCATTTAGAGCAAGAGATTAAAAAGTGATGATTTTGTTCTTAAGAAAACCTGGTTTGTATCATATTATGATGAGTCATGTTTTACTTGAACAGGCTATACTGATAAGCTGTATCTGGCATGAAGGTTATACAGTATATTTGAGGTTTGTGTCAGAGTATGGAGGCTGAAATTATCTAAATATTTACAGTATTATGATTAAATTCCTACATGTCATACCATTTGCATCCAAAATGTAAAGAGTTCCTCTATAGACTGATTGCTGTGGAGACATTAAATGGTGTCCAAATGTTTCTGTGACCCTTTGCTTTGTCTTTATTCTCCAATATATTTCTAAAATACTAAAACCCCGAATATCAAAGTGCTTAAAGTTAGGTACAGTGAATACAAAATCCATGTATAAGGAATTTATGTGACATGACTCCACCAACTCTGTCCTTTCCCAGATGTTTCCTTGGTCTGCTGTTTTATCCCTTGAGCCCAAAGTGCCCGGCCAACGCTCCACTGAGGAGTTGGTGACCAATACTCTGATGTTGGAGTTGGGGGCCATGGTGAAACGCACTGAGCGCATCCATCTGGAGCGGGCGACAGAGGGGCAACGCCGCCGTCGCAGCTCCTCTTCCACAGTTGACTACAGCTGGCTGGCCAACACCCCGCACCCACACCACTATGAGCTGACACCCAGTGATCTGCTGGAGCTGCAGGACCTCTGTGCCAAGATCCCTCCTGCACAGTGTGGCCCTTTGATCGTCAGGTGAGACAGACAGGGAGACAGACATACTGTAGGTACACACTGGCGGGAAGAGAGGGCTATAACTGTTACTGAGACAGAGACTGTGAAATTAAGAGCCAGATTGAAACTGAGGGTGAGATGTAGAGACAAGCAGAAAGACACAGGGAAAAGAGAGAAGAAGAGGCACTCATACATTATAAGAGACTAAAAGAGTGACAGGCAGGGTGATATAGATGAAGGCAGTAAGGGATAAAGAGCTTGAAATACATGCTGGGAGATAATACATAAAGAAGAAACAGAAGAAGAGAGAGCTGCAGGGCTTCAATCAAATTCCCCTAACACCCTTATCAGTGCTGGGGAAGCTACTTTAAAGGCATAGCTTTGCAAATTGCCAATGAATTCACACTGAAAGAAGTTCAACAAAGCTACCCTAGAGAGAAAGCTTTGTTAACTAAAGCTACTAAGAAAAAGTAGTTCAAACTACTTTTCTCAAAGAAAATATAAAAATAACCATGTAAATGTGACACAGAATTATAACAAAACTTAATAAAATGGCACACAATTGAGTTTATTGCCAAAAACATGTCCACTCATTCACTGGTCATACATACATACAACACATAAAATATCTTACTATTCATGGGGATGTGCAGGAATGTTAGTTTTGGTTTTATATACATTGTCCATCAGCAAATATGAATGTAGTACACCACCACCAAGGTACTGCAGAATGTTGTTAAATCTATTTGTTTACTCCCCATCACTGACCCCTAACTATAGCTTAGTACATAAGCTGCTAATCTCAGATTCCTATTCCTGTTCTAAGAGACAACATACAGGACATCTTAAAAATCCACGTCCATGATAGCCTAGCTAGAAATCTGAAACTGTGCTCCAACACCTGTTCTCTCCTTCTTGCAACTTGTTTCACCATTTTTGAATGACAAAGACCTGCAGCTGAAAGAATTGGTTGGTGAATCAATCAGTTCACTGTTTCACCTTCCAGCACCAGTGTAATCAGGGTTCATATCCTACCAGGGGTGTAGCCAGGTATTCTGCACTGTGGTGGCAGAGGCACCTCCCCCCTTATGGCTACATCTGCCTCCATTTTGTATGTCGGACCTTTCTTCTGTTTTGTCTTGATTGTAAAGTATTCTGCATGTATTTTGTACATTCTGTTCCTGATAATATGCTCCCCCTGCAGGTTCAGGAAGCTGGTGTCGCAGATGGAGCCTGAGGTTCATGAGGTTCCCCGGCTGTTTCGCTCAGTGCTGCGCGACTGCATGGACGAGATGAACGGACACGAAGACCTGCATACGCACGACCCCGTCTTTGAGAAGCAGCAGCGCAGCAAGAGTCTCTCTTTTGTTACTTTCCGCACCAAGTTCTGCACGGGTCACCTCTTCAAGGGCAGCGGCATGAAAGGCTCGAGGGGGAATCTGCAGCAGCAGGTGGATTGGTCGGACGAGGAGGATATAGAAGGGGAGGAGGAGGCCATCAAGGCCAGGGCGAGGAAGGGAAGGAGCAGGAGCATGCCGGAGATCGGCCCTATGGAGCAGAGCGCTCATGGGTGAGCGGAGGGAGGGAGAGTATGGTGGAGGGGAGAAGATGAGCACCTGTAGGGGAGAAAATTGAGGAGTAAGAGGAGGGAAAGTAAAGAGATGGATCAGCATACTGTAAATATGGGGAGGAGAGGAAAAATGGGGAATATTGAGGGAGGAGGGTGCATTCAGTGGAACAGAGTGGATTTGGGGAAAAAAGCCCACAAGTTTTCTTGTTCCTAGGGGGGAGGTAAAAAGTCTAATTGTTAATTAACTTTAAGTCTTTGGTTCATCATCTTTTGTTGTTTTGGTTTTACGATTCTGAAATGTGTGATTAGCATTTAGTCATGCTGTGAGTTACAAACTTGTCAAAACAAGAGTAAGTAGCAGCTCTGTGAGACTGTACTTAAAGACAGTGGTGATTTGAGACAAATGCTAACATGCTGATGTTTAGCTGGTATAATAATAATGGTATCATGTTCACCATCTTAAGTTTTGCACATGCCAACATTTGCGGATTAGCTAGCTGATTAGCTAAGGCTGATGGTAATGTCATTAGTTTTGCAGGGGCCATATTCACAAACATTCTGAGAACACTCTCAGAGAACTCCTAGCATAGCCTGCAAACTTTTAGTAAGGAGTCATAGCTTAGGAGGGATTAAGGAAAGTTCTCAGGTCAACTCTGAGCAAGGAAGGGATAGAAATGTTTACCTTAGTGAGGAGGTGTGGGCGACCCTGTTGCTAGGTGTGATGAATTCTACTAACAGATGTGATTGGTTGTCAGAGACACACCCTTTTATGAGTCTGCAAGGTGTGGGCACCCAGTGGAAATGAAATGAACTGCTGTCTGTGAAAGTGTTTTCACTGTTAGTGTGATCACTCTGCTGATGGAAGGTTGAGACGGACCAAAGTCATCACTGCTGCACTGTTGCATTTTTCCAGTTTTTCAGATATCTTAGTGTTGTGATCATTTTATTTCTGGTGTTAATAGCGTTAGGTGGGAAGTGTGTACCTATCCCTAATGAGATCCCTGCACGAATTTATCTGTAGCAGTTCATTAACTCATTGTCATCCAGTGTTTGGAGAATATTTCTCCGACCTCCTTCTGTTTCCGCCATTTTCTCCTCTGATTAAGAAACTCTAAAGCCTCTTACAAGTCCTCCTCCCTGCTCCTAACAGTTTTCACCTTAGGAGCTCTTTAAGGTCTAAGATGCTCTGTGAATAACTCTTATCTTTACCAGGACCTACTCTTAACTTGAGGAGAAATTCTGAGAAAATGTCACAGTTCTCTCTTTCTTACAATTTCGTCACCAGGAGCAACTCTTAGTGCTCGGAAGCTTTGTTAATATGGCCCCAGGTATTTGATCATAAACCAAGGTATAGGACAAATTAAATGTTTTACCTGATGAAGGCACAAGATGAAAAGAAAAATGGAAGGGATAGCAATTAATCCTGAGGGGAACATTAAATTTTATGAAAAGCGATACGATATTTATCAAGTCAACTGGCGGCACTGTAGAGCATGTGAAGGTATGTAATGTCATGTGGGATTGGGGTGCCATCTTGTGAGGTACGTGCTTTGTTACCGAAGTGTATGCACCAAAAGTGAGTTTACAATGTCTGGGTATGTGAGCGGAGGAAGTGCATTGAGGTCTGTAATCCAGCCATGTCATATGGATCTATGTTTTTTTATTCTGTTCTGTTGCTTGCCCACACAAGTAACAGCGCGATCCTCACAAGATGGCATTCCAGTCCAAAAAATTCAACACAGCGTGACGTCAACTTCACGGATCACTAACCTCAAAAGGATACAGTGTCTGGGGATCAGAAATGTCTGTACAAAATGTCCTGGAAATCCATTCAGTAGGTGTTGAGATATAGATTGACATAAAGCCACGTCACTAGCATGACTAAAAACTAAAATGTGTGTCATGGGGTTTCATCTGAGTAAAACTTTTTATGCTGCTAACCTTCACATGCTTCGGGGTATCTTAAAAACAATCAGTTGCTGCAAGTGCTCTCTGAGCAACACCTCCTGATGAATCATACACGTGTCGTGAACTCTCCCTTTAAAAACATGTTACGCAATAGACAGTACAGCTGTTTTCTGCAGTAGATTGCAGGGAGGTTCAGCAGAGGTCACTCATCTGTATATTCAGCAGTCACAGCAGTCACAGTTTGGCTCCAGATTGGTTAGCGGGTGCTCTCACAGTGTGTCATCAAGCAATTTCTTGTAACCAGAAATAACTAGTATCATCTGTAATCTTTTTTATTGTAAATATATGTATTTGGAGAAATAAATATGCAATGTTGTCATTACTTCTATGCTGCTAAAATAGTTTTTTTCATAAAGATGTTTGTGTTTGGTTTAAATATAGAAACAGCTGTGTAACATTTAAGACAAAATGTGACTACATGTGGATTTTTGCCCGTTTATATCTGTAAACTGTATATTTTTTAAGTCTAGTAGCCTTGATGCCTCTCTACAAATGAAAGATGCATGGACCTTTATCACTTGAGGCTGAAAAGGCTAAATATTTGTATGTAAATATGTCTGGGACCTGTAAATACACATTCACAATGTCAGTGTGATGTAAATATGTTGAATATGTCACACAAAGCTGCATGTGCTCAGCACTTCTGTTAGCTAGTCTTAGCCTCACAGCGTGGCTAATTATATCACTGCTGACTAATCCTCTTATGCCAATAAATTCTCAGCCACGAATGCCAGCACCCCATTATCATTTTATTAATATGCACTTTCTTATATCATTATCACTATTTGCACTTTTTACACTGAAGTCAAGGCATTTGGCTAAAAAAGAACAGACAGGGAAAAAAATATAAGAATGACTGTTTCCTTTCTTCTTAAAAAGCGTCCAATAGGTTAGATAGGTTAAGAGGGGAAGAAACTACAATAGTGACATGTAACCAGACACTTCCGGGGAATCTGGCTGATTGAGTCACTGCATCAGTGGAGCCTTCACAGCCAGTCTGACCCCTTCATCAGCACTGATATCACACCTGGATCCTGTTCAGATTCTCGATTCACATACTGAAGTCTCTCTGCACCACTGAATGTGCGAGTATACACTTTTTCAACCATTCAACCTGCCTAACGGCTGGCAACCAAACAGTTTCATTTTAAACAGAGTTGTTGCATCACTTCTCAACATTTCGTCACAGCTCGAGTCTGAATTCCACCAGCAAAAGTCTCTTCAACTGTCTGTAACTGTAACTCCTTATTCTCGCAGGACACGAAATGCTGGACCGCAGCGAGTGTCTTCTTATAGTGTCACAGTTCTGTATGAGTACCCATTTGGCAAATAAACTTTGAAAGCATAACAGAATATAGCAGAATAAAAAAATATATCGAGTGAAGAATTGTTGATAAACAGGGGACACAGTCATGCTCTTCAATGAAAAGTAAACTAAGAAGCAAAATTATCCGAGGATAAACTCTAGTTCTGCAGTTTGGCTTTGAAATAACGATAATAATAATAATGTATGACGTGGGGTAAACAAGAAAATTAAAAAAAAAAAAAAAAACAGTTTGCAGAATCAAACCATTAAATTATAGCCATTTTGATTAAATGTTTATGTATAATTGGTCAAAGAACAATACTGAGCAGTTTTTTGCTCGCTCTCTATACAAAGTCGGGATTTTAGATAATTTATTCTTTCATTTGGACAGAGTTTGACGTCTTCATTCTTCACTGGATCGTAGAATTAAGATCAAGAGTCTGTGGCTTGGGAAAAACCGGAAAGTCTGTATTAATGGTAAAGTCTTTATTAATCTGAGCGGCTCCCAAGCCTCCATCAAAGTGTCCCTTTGACAGAGAAATCCGTCCTTCAAATACGTCGTCTGGACATGTCGTCTCAGTCCAGCTCAAGCTTACTTTACTCCCCCTCATTCCATGTGCTTCTGCCCTCCTCGTCTCTTTAAGCGAAGAAGACTACGAAGATGATGAAGAAGACGATGAGGACGAGAAAGATCTTGATCATCAGCCAGCGGTTGGAGGAGACCGACTGGAAGTATTTGAGGATCTCTGTGTGGGCGGCCTCCACGTTGAGCTGAGTGTCCTCCACGTTAGCATCGATCCTGTGAGAGAAGCACAAGCTCAGTAATACAAGACTGATGCTATGTTGCCTATAATCAATCTTCTTACAAAACAGTCAGTTCAAAAGATTTACATGTGATTTTGTAGCCTCTGTACACTGCCTCGTCAACACAGGAATTCCACGCCGTTATGCCACCTCACTGTTCTATATATAAAGGTACAATAACAGAAAGGGGTGGGGGGGCAGAGTTGTCTTGCCTTTAAGCCGGCAGTGGAGATGGTAATAGCACCAAAATGGCGTCTGTGTAAAAGGGACAGCTGGCAGGACGGGACCACGGACAGCACAGGTGCAACGTTTTGACAATGTGTTATGTGTGCTACAGACCATGGGAGATTTATAAAGTAGCTGTTAGCAGTTAGCAGCTAACACAAAGAATAGAGCCGTAAATGTCTACATATTGGTAAAACAATGAGGATTGGGATCTCCTTACCCTCCAAGCAGAGGACGAGATCAGCCACCATGTAACAGGGACGGTAAATGATTGGTTATTGCCATGTTATGTCATTGTGATTGTTTAGAAAGCGCTGCCGACGCATATGTTTTATGTCATGCTACAGGTTGACACTGTTTTACATGCTATGCCTCTTTTGCTTCCGCGATGCCAGCATACTATCTAAAAATCACACACTGGAGCAGCATGATGCCATGATGGTTCTGTGAAAACATGAAACAGGAATGCAAAGAAGGGACTTGGTAGCAACTCTGTAAAAGGGCTAGTGTTTCCATACAAGATAGTCATGACTCAGATCCTAGCAGCAGTTTTTTTGCTCTGCATCTCTCTTCCTCACTTATTTCTTGTTGCTTGTTTATTAAGAATAGTTTGACATTTTGGGAAATATGCTAGTTTGCTTGCTTGCCAGGTCAATGCCACTGTCATGTTTGTATGGTAGATATGACGGTACAGCTGATGTATTTATCATACTAAACAATATGCAGTATGTCAATTAATGAGCTTTAAAAATGTTGAGAAGCATATTTCTTTTAGCCTCGAAACTACCCTGGCTGCAGCTTCATTTTTACCATACAGACTTTAAAGGGTGGTATTTGTATTCACATCCAACTCTCAGCAAACTAGCATATTCCCCCTAAATGTTCCTAATTAACATCTCATCTTTTCCTCTGCACTCCCTTAATTTCCTGCTCCATCTTACCTCTGGATGGTCTCCTCTTGCTCCTTGACCATGTGCGCCAGCTGCTGGAATATAGAGCCCAGTTCCACGATGGTGCTCTCAATGTTCTGCATGGTGTCTGCACGGCTCTGGATGTATGAGTCCTGTAACGACACAGATAGCAAGATTTCAAAATGTTAGAGCACATAAATAGATAGATTTTTCACTGGAGATTTCAATCCAATATTTTTACGACGTTTACGGAGGACACGTTTCTTACTTATAGTAGCAAAGAACTAACAACACTGTGCATCAACTAATTTAAAAATGAGCAATAACTGATTTTATCCACAATTTTTGATCTAACAAATAGGACACCCAAATTCCTCTCCACCTGCCTGACTTTAAAAAATATACACCAGCAGTCTACCTGCTCATCAATAAGCTGGAGTTGCAAAGGATTGGTCTGAGAGTCCATATCAATGGCTACATCCCCCATACTCCTGGACTCATCCTGCATCAGGACCGAGCTCTCTGAGGGGACACAACAAGCAAAACAAACACACATGTTCAGCGAACTCACACAGAGATGCTCAATGGTAGAGAACAGAAAGAACAGCGGGCACATACAGTAGCTAGTTATACCCGCTGGGAGAGTCAAACGTTCCAGGGAAATACCTTTTAAATTTGAGGTTGTATTGCCCTGGTAACCATTGCGCGGCTCGCGAGCTGCATGCGGCTCCTGGGCCCCTTTTTTTCGGCTCCCTAAAATATTTTTTAATTTTTGCATTATAGATGACCAAATACAGTAATAATCATTCACAAGGACTTCGAGCAGTTCGCTATCACAACAGCTGTTCGAGAAGTACACTGCCAGTCAAAATGTTTCTGTACATCTGCGACATCAGTGGCTAAATTTCAACCAATTTGCTCATTGTAAATAACCTAAAAATCAGGAATTTTAAACAGGTGTAACAACTTTTAAAACAACAGAACTGTTTCTGTTATCATTGTAAAACAAAATGGACCATATGATCTCAGCTTTTATTTTGTCATGAGCAAATTTAGCTCCAGGAGTGTTCCAAAGATGTAAAACTTTATATGTAATTACCTGTTTCTGGCAAGCGAGTAATACATTCTTAAAGGCAGATGCAATCGACAGGTCAACCACTTGATAGTCATACTCTACGTTGTTGTTTACAGGGGCCAAATTATAGTGATAATAACTGATTTTCAATTAGATATAGGTTGTTTCCAATTACATTTTCATTCACACATCAATTTGTTACCTATATTTTATTGTAGGATATCAACAGTGAGCACAATGTTTGAGGTTTTACCAAACAGGCTGAAATAATGTTGTTCATAAACATTTTACTGGCAGTGTAAATGCTCCCATAGGAAGCATCTGAGCTCTGTATCAATTAGAGGAAAACTTTCAGCCATTTGTTTAGCAATATGATAAACTGAGCAGGAGCCACACATGTCAATTATTGACTCAAAGCCAAAACAATTACACAATAAAAGGTGTGTTCACTCTAATACACTTTGTGAAACTGCCCGCACAATTTTATGTTGGATGAAAAAATGAAGAGCAGGAAATGTTTTAGGTGACAACTGAAACGTTGGAATTTTTAGAGGAACGCAAAAGACCAGGATACAATCTGTGCCACGTGATAAGGTTACACCAGTTAGTATGAAACCAAAATGTTGCATTAGGAAATTTACAGTCAACCTTTAACCCATGTCTTTGCTTTGACAACAGATTCTTTTTAGGTTGTGATTTGAATTTAAATACTGCTGCTTGTCAGTACTGACAAAGTCCAAACTGCGTGAAATGTTTAATCAGCACAAAATGTAGCTGAGGCAAAACTTTTCCCACAAACAATAACCAGTATAGAGTGAACACGCCCTCATGAAGCTACAACAGCATGCTGTGTTTACCTGTTGGTGCCATTACTTTAATGCGAGACCCTTGTAAAAAAATCACAGTGAGAGTGAAGCCAAGATGAGGATAAACTTACTGAAGTTGTTGGCCATCAAAGGAGAAGATGAGACAGGGGGCTGGGAGAACTGCTCTCTCCTGCTGCGCTGCTGCTTCAGGTTCTGTGGGGAAAGGGACAAATCAAGGACAGTGATGAACATGACTGAGAAGCAACCCCCTTCAAAACAATTTAGTATTTCCTGCATTTGAACGGTAAAATTAAACACCTCTCACCTCTGTTCTAACTTCTAGGACTGATTTGAAGTCATTGGACATTGAAGCCAGTTTGGACTGTGGACGACAAAAGATACAGCAGAGTTAAACAAAATTAATTCAGCTGCACACATTTCTCACAGCACTCTAATGTGTGAACAAAAATTCTGCAAACATTTTCTGATGCCCTTATGTATGAGATACAAATCTATTTCATAGGGGTAGGGGAAAAATTATTCTTTGATGCACTTGGATTCTCTCTTGAAAAATTCTTGATGCAGAAATTTCGATAATTAGAAATTTAAACTTTATGATTGCCTGGAACAATTTAAATTTACCAGGATATAAATGGTCCCATGCACTTGGACGTAATGCACATATATGATACAGTATGAATTAGACATTGTGGAATATACCTGTAGTGACACCACTATAGTGTTTGAGTGGGTTTGGATGTGTCGGCCACCCGGAGCTCCACGGGACCTCACCAAGTCCTGCAGCTGTGCTATCTGTTTGTTTAGACTGTTGATGTCCTGAAAATATAAACACAGCAGGGGTAGAAAACAGGGTTATCATTTTACAAGATAGTACAGAATCATAGATAGCTGCTCTTTTCATAAATAATGTACAGTATGTTTGCAAAACAACATTTTGTGGGATGTTAACAATTCAACTCACTTGTTTAATGATGTATGTTAGCTCTTCAATCTCCACCGCCTTGTCGTCAAATAAAGATTTTCTTTTTGCCACTATAATATAAAAACCAGTGTGCAAAATCAGCACTTTCAATGATATGACATATAAGCACAAGATTTTTAATTATGCTAAAATAACATTAAAAGGGCCACTTACAAATAGTGAGCTTTTCCAGTTTAGCGAATGTATTGCTCAAGTCTTTTCCAATTCTCCTGCAAGAAAGCAAACAAACAAAAATGTATCTTTCTTTGTCATGAACAATATGTACCCCAATATATTTCAAAATACAGTTGTTTCAATTGTTACCAGGAGTTAAGATTACATCTATTTATCTCTGTGCTCTGTGTCTCCCTGCTTACAGTCTTTGCACTGTGCTAAGCTAATCATGCCCTGGACTAATGTCTCCACTAAAAAAATCACACCAATATTTTCAGTTAACTTAAGTTAAAAGAATAAACAGGACTCCTATTTATAAGTATGCTACAGAGGAGTGTTTTACATGCAGTAAGGATGAGGAGGATAATAATGTGAAAACAAATAATGCAACACCTAAAATCAATATAAAAGATCAAGTACAGTCAGCAAATATTTAAGATCTCTTTAAACACATAAGAAAGCAGACTATGAGGAACTTACTTGGCCATAACTGTAAAGTCGCTGCGCTGCCTGAGGGCGTTGAGCGTTGGTTTACTGGGTTGGACCCCATTCTGCCACGAGAGGAAGAAAGTGAAAGGTATGAGATGGACAGATACATAAAAATAAGAGACAGAGGGGTGAAACTGTGAAAATGTGACTACAAAACTCCTTAAAATTGATTTAGAAGTAATCAGTTGGTCAAGAGCATGAAATGGTGGTGCATGTCAATGAATAGTTTTAGTGACTGTTCTCTGTGTATCTGCTCAGGGACTGCAAATGGAAATTAGCATGCTTGCACAAATCATTGCTTCTCATTTGAGATGAATGTTTGTTGTGTATGGTCCTGGTTTAATAAAGACTAATAATAATAATAATAATAATAATAATGATTTATTAGGCTTTTGTTTACCCACTATAATTGCAGTTAATTATTAAGTAAATAAACCAAATATCAGTTACTGGTTACATGCTTCCTTTCATTATTTTATTATTGGTTCAAAAATTATTACCACAGGCTCTGAGTCAAACTAAGTTAACATTTTTATAGCAACACTACGAGCACTGGTAACTTCTGATCATAGTCCATCTGATACACCTTTATTGATGCTGACACCAATAGTGATGTCTGAGGGTTTAAAAAAAAACAACAAACTGACCAATTTTGCCATTTTAAAACATAAAATAAACAAGCATTTTTGATATAAATCCCTTAAAATAGTCTTTTAAAGAACTATGACCACAACATGTACTGATCAGGACATTTTACAGTTGAAAACAAGGTTGTCGGTGTTCTCTGGTATATTAAACTTAATCTAAATTACCTTCAACATATCGCATTTCTGCCGGGCACTTGGTTTTATATCAGCCAACATATACACTGATATCAATATCTCAGTGAGAACTAATGTCAGCCATAGTGCCGAGGTATCTACAGCTATCAGATACTTAAATTATGATATTTTTATTCAAATATATGTGATTCTGCACAGAGTTAGGTGTTATATAGGAATATGTTTAGCTTGTGAGAATAGAGTGAGCTAGGTTAATCTACATTTTGCCAACAGGTAAGTGCAAATATGAAGTAAAATATCAGGTTTAGAGGTATGTTTGAAGAGCTATAACATCAGAAATGTGGACTTTGCCGCAGAACAGCTTAACTCACTTTGACACTAAGAAATTTAAAGATGGGATATGAAATTAGATAAAAATGTTTGTGGTAAGTAAGACCTCATAAATTCAAATTTAAGACTATGTAATGACTTTTAAGAGCAATACTTATTAAACTGAATTAAGGCATTTCCAGACGTTTTAAGGACCTGCTGACACCATGATTGCTGATTACCATTTTTGTTGCTGAGTGAAGACAACAAGGACACTAATTTGTGCTAACCTTGACCCAAACTGTACAAATAAGACAACTTAATCCAACCAGACAACTTCATTCCTCTGTGGAACCAAAACTAGACGCAGAAAGAAGCAAACAAGGAACCAAAACCAAAAGTATAAAACAAAATTCATCTGCGTAACAGAATAAAATGAAGTGAAAACACAGCAGTGTATTTTTACTGAACACGTCATGCACTTTTGGCAAATGAATAATTTTAAATACAGTGATTCCGTTATGATTGTACTGTGATGTGTCAACATACCTGTCTGCCCTGGAGAGATTTACAGGCTGACTGGAACTCGAGTGTCCGGTCACGGCACGTCATCCTGCCGCCGGTAAAGGGTCGCAAGCCCGCTGTAGACCACAAACCACCTGGGACTATCGGGTCCTGATCCTCAGGTCTGTGTGATCGGTAAATAGAGAGACCTCCCGGTGCGCGGACAAACTCACAGCCAAGGTGGGGTATCCGTCGTGGACATATGGACACACATGCCTACGGTAACGGGAAATAGACGTGTCAATACAAACCAACAGAAAACAGCTTTATATTTAACTGATTAACAAACACAACTGGTGGTTAGGTAACATTAACGTTAGTAAGCAGCCAGCCGGTACCGTTAGCTAACAGCCCGGCTCTCTGGCGCTAACAACACGACAAAAACGACAACAGCCACATGGTAAATAACAAACACCTGCCATAACTCACAAATAAACCCACGGGTGAGCTAAATAAATTGTTATCTGGACCAGCTCTATGTGTGCAGCTGAAGGCCGCCCATCACGACACACAGCTGATCACGGCCTGACCGGCTAACCACAGGCTAACGTTAGCTTCAGAAAGCTAACCGGGCTTTCTAAACGGTCTCTGTTGCGTTACCTCGGTATAATTCGACCTAAACTAATCATGTGAGCTTTAATCTGATTTAAAAGACACAAATCGATCGGTTCCAACTTACTTGAATCGATATTACAGCATATTTCGAAAGCCCTCGATGTTTCTGGCAGAAACTAATCAACCCAGGAGTTAAAGTTCCGATCCGGGTCGTTTCCGGCACTGACGTCACTGCCACGTCTACTTTACCGAGGCGGAAAATCCCTGGAGATACAACACGTGACCGCCAGGGGACGCCACACCTCCTGTTTATATCTTATCAGTACAGCAGGCTATATTATAGTGGTTATATCTACAGTACCCTAATATTTATACATTATTTATTTATTTGTATACATTATGAGGAGGACAGTACATAACAAACAACTACAAAATGTCACAATTTCTTCCATCGTGGATCTTGATGTAAAGAACACAGCAGTTCAGGTGACTATACCAACAAACCAATGAAATAAATGCTTTTATTTTGATTAATAAAATAATTCACTTCAAGTAAAACAGCCAAGGCATAGTTGTGTTGATGGCCTTTTTTTTATAGTGCAAACGTATCTTATTCTAAATCCTAGAATCCATCCCCAGATTAACCTGCGAGGGGTTCCCAGTATAAAATAATTAGCTAGGCATTTAGTAACCCTCATTATTCTCCTCTTTGTACATTAGAGAGAGGGTTCATATGCTGGGAAATTATATAATCTCAGGTGTGTGGTGATTTGATTACAACAAGATAATACATACCTCATGTGAGCGCAGTATACACTGAAATGATTAGACACAGGGTCTCAAGATCAGGTTATAACCCACCTGATGGCTGTTATCATGCCAGTTAAGTGTGCTTTGGATGGTGGTGGTGGTAGGGGTGAAATATCTTTCACATGATGAAGAATCAGAGCTTTATTTGCCACATATGATTCAGCATAGAATTTGACTCAGGTTTTCAGGTGTTCTCAGCATATTTATACACCTAGTTCACATAGTAACACACGCAGATTTACACTTTATTTTAGTATCCACATAAAAAATGACCACATCATTATGGTTGGGTCTCAAAAAATAGAAACACATAGATAAATAGTTATAAAAGGCTACATGAAAGTTATAAACTGCATTATTACTATCTAAAAATAAAGGCATGCATTACTCCCCAATGAAACTGATAATGTCTTTACTGATTGCAACAAGCTGAAAAGCATGCATTGCATAATTTTGGTCAATTGAGATTTACTTTAATTAAGTAAATAGGGGGTGCTGTAATGGATCCTCTACGTAGGAATGTCCCTACGTAATGAGATACTTTATGTAAAAATCCTTTATTATTACATCATCATGGTACAAAGGGCTTTTATACCCCAATGAATACTGTTCAAGTCGAAACATGTTTAAGGCTCTTATGCCCGAAAGTGTTTGTAGGGTATAAATGGCTTTTACTGTGTACCCTGATGAAAGCTGTTTAAGTCGAAATGGAGGAACAACTACGCAGGTTGATTTTAGCGCTGCTCATCGTGGACTATATTGCTGTCATTGTTCATTTTAGTCAAACCATACAGTTTGAAAACGAGGCGCGGCTCCAACTAGAAAACAATGTTTTGATGCATTGGATGTGCTGAATGTGCATATTAAGGCAGTACGGGAGGAGGTGCACATTAATAATCCTCCAGGACTGTAACATGCTCATGTTTAACCCAAACAATGTGTCATGTGACTGCAGTTGGTTCAGATCGAGGTCGGAACATGTTCTCATCACAAACGAACCGCACCAGAGTTCGTTTGTAACCGGACCAAGACTACCTCTTCAAGAAGGTCTTGGTCCGGTTGTTTTGGTGCGGACCTGAATGCGATGGCAGTGTTCACACCTGTCCAAAAGAACCACACTTTACAAATGACATAGTCCGCTCCTTCACTAAGAGAATGACCGCTTATGCTGTTGGAGCACCAATATACACATCTTTCACAGAGAGAGGGAAATTTGGGTTCCAAAAAAGAAAAGGAAGAGAAAAATGAAAGGGAAAGAAGCAAACTGACATTGTCAATAAAAATTCAAAAAGTGGGTGAGAGAGACGTGGATCAAGAGAGGAGTGGCACGGGGCCCACAGAGACTGCTTATGCATAAGGCCCAGAATTTGGTGCTATGCTGCTGTTTATACTTGAGAGTATAAACGTCTTTTGTAGGGTATAAAAGGCTTTAATTCCCCATCGAGGACTGTTTAAGTCAAATGTGTTTAAGGCTTTTGTCCCCAAGAGTATAAAAGGCTTTTATACCATGATAAAGACTGTTTAAGTTGAAAAGTGTTTAGCCCTTCGACCTGAGGGTATAAAAGGCTTATATAGGGTACAAACAGGATGAATACTGTTTAAGTCGAAACATGTTGGTCATAAAAAAAGGAGTTTTACCTACAATCAAAGTCACTGGGATGGATTTCAGACTGTAAACCAACAGCATGGACTTCTACGTTAAGGAAGCTGGACAGTCACTGTTTTTCACTCTTACAGGGTCTACTTTACTCCTATTTGAGCATCCTCCACTACAAGTGAAGTAGGAGCATGTTGGAGGCTGGAACACACATCAGAGTCACAGAGGAGAGAGGAACAGTGCGCAGGAATACTGCATGCTTTTAAACCTAAATTATTAACAGAGGAACACAGAAGTGCACTTTAGAATCATAAAAGGAACAAAAAGATCAATTGGTGAACCTGGACTGACGCCTGCTGCAAGCAAAACGAGATGTGTCATTAGTGATGTTACGCCCATGTAGGAGAAGTGAACCTTCGAGTTACTGGGAGCAGAGGAGGAATGAGTAGACAGGCAGAGGACGTGATTGGCTGCTGCCTCAGGTGATTCGACCCGCTGGTATGGTATGGACTGAGCGATAACATCCAGTAGGCTCTCTGATCTCCTCTCACTCCTACTGGTACCTGCATCCTCCGGCTGACAGGAACCAGCATGCCTAGACCACAAGTATGCCCCCATCTATTTACTTGCTAGACCCTCAACCACAAAAAAGCCCTCCACACTCCCCCTATGCCCTGCACCACCCCTCATCCACCTCATCTGTGCTCCCATTCTCCTTTTATACCTCACTATAATCCACTGAACTTATCTCTGCCTCTGAAACACTTCCCTTTATGCTTTCACACATTATTTTATGTCCATCTGTTTTGCTGAACATCAGTACAGAAGATAGATTCTCCCTCAAAATCATCCTTTTCTTCTTGATTTAATCTCCTCTCTTCTACACATTACATTCAGTTGTTCAACCACATCTCATGTTGTCATATATATTCTTATAATGTTTGTATTTTAAGTCAGGCTGGCAGCATGGGTTTGTGAATGACAGTGACAGTGTTGATGGTTGGACGGTCCACCACATGGATTACCGTGAATTTTGTTCAGACATTCATGTTCCCTACAGGATGAATCATACTTATTTTTGTGATCCCCTGACCTTTTCTCTCGCATCACCATGAGGTTGACATTTGCATTGTTGAGTGCTATGTCTCAACAACTCTTGGATGGCCTGCCATGAAATCTGGTACACACCAGAGACAGAGTAGGAGGGGTAGCTTCTGGGGCTCCGGCCATAAATGTTTCTGTTGGCCTATCATATTGTAGCATCCCTTCACAGTGAAGCTAAGAGGCATGAACTCGTTTCGTTGCTCTTTATTCTCAAACTCAATACAGGCTACTGTGGGCCGTAGCCAACGCCAAAAAAAACAAACCTGTCTGCTCGCAGTGTGCTCTTAACATTAGCGGCTCACTTCAACATCTCCCGCTCGTCCCCAACCAAACTACACACACCCTCCCAACTAGCAGAAACAACAACAACCCTCCCTCTTAGAGCCTCTGCCAATCACAAGTGGCTATCTCTCACAAATCACTGTCATAGGTAGCTGACATGACTGACAGGCTTCACAGCCTCTAAACACACACAACTTCACTGGCAATGACACGTGCAGTAACATCATGGAAAACTCAGTAACTGCAATCGCAGACCTTTTTAACTAGATGAACATAACATGTCTTACGGTGACAGCATAACGTAACATAACAGTTAACACCACGTCACCCAGTCCGTTACACTACCCCCCCTTCTCAAAGTCCCTCGTCCCCGAGGGGCAAATAAAGTCTCTCAGGTGAGCAGGGGGTCTGACATTCCTCCGGGGCCGTGCCCGTTCTGGGGGGGGGGGAGTGCTGGGGCGTGGCACGGGGCAGGGGCAGGGGCAAGGGCAGGGGCTGGGCAAAGGGAAAAAAGTTCAGTTTGTGAGGGGCAGGATGAGATATACAGGTCATTGGAGGGGGTCTGTTGGGGGCTCAGGGCCCTGTCTGGGGTCCCTTGTGTCCCACTCCTTGGTTCCAGTGGAGTGGCAGTGCCCCGGTAGGGGGCCAGCCTATCTCGATGTAGGACGACTTTCCGTCCTCTTGGTGGTAGCTGGACCCTGTACACAACCTCGCCCAGTCTCTCCAGGACCCCACAAGGCCCCACCCACTCACTGTCCAACTTAGGGCACCTGCCCTTCTTCCTCTGGGGGTTATGCACCCACACCAACTCTCCGACTTCGAAATGACGCCCTCTGGCACGCACATCATAGTTCCTCTTCTGTCTCGCTCCTGCGCCCAGCAGTTGACCTCTGGCGAACTCGTGGGCGGACTCGAGGCGGTCCTGGAGTTTCCTGGCATAGTCTGGTCCTGGAGGGTCCACAGGGGTGTCAGGGGGCTTGCCTACCATCATCTCTGCTGGGGTCCGGATCTCCCTGCCTAACATGAGGAGGGCAGGGGAGCAGGAAGTGGAGTCCTGAGCAGCAGAGCGGTACGCCATTAACACAAGGGGGACATGTGTGTCCCAGTCACGTTGGTGTTTAGCCGTCACTATGGCTAGTTGCTGTGCCAGTGTGCGGTTAAATCTCTCAACCAGGCCGTCACTCTGGGGGTGGAGGGGTGTGGTGCGGGTCTTGTGGGAGCCCAGTTTCTCACACATTGCTGCAAACACACGGGACTCAAAGTTTCTGCCCTGGTCAGTGTGAATGACTTCAGGCACCCCGAACCTGCTGAACATTCCCGCCACCAGCGCGTCCACAATAGTCTCCGCCTCCTGGTCTGGTAGGCTGTATGCCTCAGGCCACTTAGTGAAATAGTCCATGGCAGTGAGGATGTAGCGGTTACCTCTGTGTGAGGAAACGGACCAAGGACATCAATCCCCACCCTCTCCATGGGGCACCCTGCTGGAAACTGCTGGAGCTGGGCATGGGATCTGTCTGTGGGCCCTTTGCGTGCAATGCAGCTGTCGCAGTGGCGGCAATAGTCTTCCACATCCCGCCTATGCTGGCCCCAGTAGAACCCCTGTCGGAGGCGGCGGAGGGTCTTGGTGACCCCAAAGTGGCCAGATCCTGGCGCTCCGTGCACCGCCTGGAGCACCGTCTCCCGCAGGGCCTTTGGCACCACCACCTGCCACCATGTCTCTCCCGTAGCTGGCTCCTTCCACCCCCTCTGTAGCACCCCATCACGCAGGTGCAGGACTTCAAACATCGACCAAAGTCCCTTAGTGGCTCGAGAAAACATGGCGACATCTTTCCATGGGGGTCTGTGCTGTGTCGCCACCCATGCAAGCACTGGTCTGATGTCCACATCCTCCTCCTGTTTGAGCCCCCACTCCGCTGCATCCACAGCTGCTGGTCTATGGCTGGTTGTCGGCCCCTCTGCACCCATCGCTGCACATTTCACATCAGGTTGCAGCTGTGCTCCCTCCAGTGTCTCCTTTTTCTCACAGTAACTGCAGGCGTCGGCACTGCAGGGGCGGCGGGACAGTGCATCAGCGTTTCCATGTTGTGCCCCTGGTCTGTGGACCACAGTGAAGTCATACGCCTGCAACTCTTCGATCCAGCGCGCCAGCTGGCCTTCTGGCTCTCTGAAAGACATGAGCCACTGTAAAGCAGAGTGGTCAGTCCTGACTGTGAAGTGGAGGCCCCCGAGGTAGTATTTAAAATGCCGGATGGCGCTGACCATGGCGAGCAGCTCCCGTCTGGTGACACAGTAACGACGTTCTGCCTTGTTGAATGTTCTGCTGTGGTATGCCACCACTCTCTCCCCGTCAGGTGTCACCTGAGCCAGCACAGCACCTGAGCCAACATTGCTGGCGTCTGTGTCAAGAATGAAAGGCAGGGAGGGGTCCGGTGGGGACAGAACTGGGGCCTCCACAAGGGCTCTCTGCAGTGAGGTGAAGGCCGCATGACACTCCTCTGTCCACAAAAATGTCTCCCCCTTCTGCAGGAGACGGAATAGGGGTGCAGCTATGCAGGAGAACCCCCTCACAAACCTTCTGTAATAGGAGGCCAGGCCCAGGAAGCTCTTGAGGCCCTGCACAGAGTCGGGGGTGGGCCAATCCTTCACAGCTTGCACCTTCTCATCCATGGTGCCAACACCCCCCCCCTCCAAGCTTGTGGCCCAAGAAGGTGACCTCACGCCTCAGAAAGCAGCATTTCTGGGGGTGCAGTTTCAGTCCTGCTGCTGCCAATCTCTCCAGCACATGTCTGAGGGCCCTGAGAGCTGACTCAAAAGACTCACCATGGACAAGAATGTCGTCCAGGTACACAACACACTCTTGGCAGGAAACGTCATAAAGTACCTTGTCCATCAGTCTCTCAAACGTGGCAGGGGCATTGCAGAGACCGAATGGGAGGACTTTGAACTGCCACAAGCCCCCGCTTGTGATGAAGGCAGTTTTGGGTCTGGCCTCAGGGGTGAGGGGGACCTGCCAGTATCCACTGCGCAGGTCCAGAGAAGAAAACCAGGAAGACCCCGCCACTGTGTCGAGGGCCTCATCAATGCGCGGGAGGGGGTAGGGGTCCTTTTTGGTCACTTTGTTAAGGGGTCTGAAATCCACACAGAACCGCCAGTCATCTTTCAGCTTTTTAGGGACCATGACGACTGGGGAGGCCCAGGAGCTGGTGGAGGTCTCGATGAGTCCAGCCTGCTGCATCTCTCGGAGGGCTTTGTCTGCCGCCACCTGCTTGGCCAGAGGGAGGCGTCGCGGTCTTATCCTGATAGGCTGTGCATCTCCGGTGTCGATGTCGTGCTGGATGAGCTCCGTCCGGCCCACATCTTCCTCCGACAGTGAAAAACAGTCCTTGAACTCCAGCAGGAGCTGCCACAGTAGATCCTGTTCACTGGAATTCAGACCATCACAGTTTTTCCACCAAACCTCCCTCACAGCCAGGACTCTCTCTCTCCCGTCAGGTGGTGAGGGGGAAACTGGATGTGGAAGTGGGCCAGTGGCACCCACGTTTGTTGTCTCAGCCGCTAACACTGCAACAGTGTGAGTCACGGGGCAGCCTGGCTGGGATGTCTGCTTAGACATCTGGATAACATGTCCATCTGGGAAGGTGAGAGTTCCTCTCTTTGTGTTAATAACACAGTCTAATGCCCCAAGAACATCCAGCCCCAGGATACAGTCCTCCAAGGTCGCGACCCACACTGGGCAGCGAACCAACTGTTTCCCCAACCCCAGAGTCACTAATGCCTCCCCCACCATGGGGGCTCGTTATCCGGTGACTGTCTGAAGTTTCACTATGGTGGGAAAAATTGTTATTCCACCACCCACCACATCAGGTTTTACCAGGGTGGCTGAAGTGTCCACCTGCGTAGAGCAGTGTGTTCCTCCAACGGTCACTGGCACGTACCAGCAGTCTCCTATCCAGGTTCGGCCCAGTACCACGAGCCGTTCCAGTTGACCATCTATCTTGCCTGGTGGTTGCCATGCCCCTGCTTGGTTGGAGCGCTGTGCTGCTTCCCCGCTTGGAAGAGGTCGGGACTCAGCACCAGGGGTCCGCATCGTCCCGATTATGCGGTCCCCGTTCCGTTTCCCTGATTTGGAGATGTGCGAGGGCACTGTCGGACCAGGTGGCCAGGCTGTCCACATCCCCAGCAGAGTCTTGGACGTGGCTTTGGTCGCTGGTCCTCTCTTAGTGTGGCAGCCCGCACTAGTTGAGTCAACTCGCCCACCCAGGCTGGTTCTGTCGCATTCAAATCAGTCCCACTTGCAGCTCTAACCTGAGGCAAATCGTCATGTGTGCCTGCCAGAGAATCAGTACACAGTATTTCCCTCTCTGTAGCCATCTCCAAAGCCTGCTGGAGGGACCTGGGATGAGCCAGTAGTGTCTGGATACGCAGGTCGGGCGGCAGCAGGGCCTGGAGGAAATGGTCCCGGGCTAATTCACTCTGGATGGCGGGGGGCATGTGAGCATAGGTGCGGTGAACCAGTCCTTCAACATCATTGGCGAGATCTCTCAGCGGCTCTCCTGGTCGACACTGACGGCTGCACAGTTCAGAGCGTAGCAGGCTAGCCGCTGAGCATAGGCCAAACCGCCTCTTTAAAGCTCCCACTAATGCATCATAGTCACTCCTATCCTCAGGGCTCAGTAGTAGCAGGCTTGACAAAGCATCACCAGTAAGGCACATTGCTAGCTGGAGGGCTTTCTCTTCCATGGACCACCTGCCGGCTTGGGCTAACAGTTCAAACTGTGCGTGAAAAGCTTCCCAGTTAGCCTTGCCATCATACCTGGGGGTTTTCATAGTTGATGGAAGTAGACCCCCATGTGGCTCTACCTGTCTCTGCCTGTGCATGTCCGTACACTTGGCCGCCGCTGTTTTCCCGCGGTTGGCATTTCCCTCGCTGAAGCAGCGAGATGAGCCCAAGCCAGCCTCTGCAGCCATCCCTCTCACCCGCTCTCTGTGTCCTGCAGCACCCAAAGCCGTGTCCGTGCCATAACCCCTCTGCTCGTCGGATTCCTCCTCCCGCTTGATCTTGTAAGGGTCCAGCGGCAACATGTCTCGCCCGTAACACACTTGTAGTAGCCGGAGTCTGTTGTCAATGAGCTAGCGAGCGGTGCAGGAACCACGTCGGCAAAGTCCGTTCACTTCTGACACCAATTGTAGCATCCCTTCACAGTGAAGCTAAGAGGCATGAACTCTTTTCGTTGCTCTTTATTCTCAAACTCAATACAGGCTACTGTGGGCCGTAGCCAACGCCAAAAAAAACAAACCTGTCTGTTCGCAGTGTGCTCTTAACATTAGCGGCTCACTTCAACATCTCCCGCTCGTCCCCAACCAAACTACACACACCCTCCCAACTAGCAGAAACAACAACAACCCTCCCTCTTAGAGCCTCTGCCAATCACAAGTGGCTATCTCTCACAAATCACTGTCATAGGTAGTTGACATGACTGACAGGCTTCACAGCCTCTAAACACACACAACTTCACTGGCAATGACACGTGCAGTAACATCATGGAAAACTCAGTAACTGCAATCGCAGACCTTTTTAACTAGATGAACATAACATGTCTTACGGTGACAGCATAACGTAACATAACAGTTAACACCACGTCACCCAGTCCGTTACAATATTAATCCAGAGTACTGAAGACCACACTTACTTGGTTCTGCTGGGGATCCTTGACTTTTTCTTGATCCATCCATCCATCCATCCATCCATCCATCCATCCATCCATTTTCATCCACTTATCCGGGGTGCAGGTGGCAGCAGGCCAAGTAAAGCACCCCAGACATCCTTCTCCCAAGCAACACTTTCCAGGTTTTTCTGGGGGACCCCAAGACCTTCCCAGGCCAGATAAGATATGTAATCCATCCAGCGTGTTCTGGGTCTGCTCTGGGGCCTCCTACCAGTGGGACGTGCCAGAAACACCTCTAGCAGGAGGTGCCCAGGAGGTATCCTGATCAGATGCCCGAACCACCTCAAATGACCCCTTTTGACGCGAAGCAGCAGCGGCTCTACTCCGAGCTCCCTCTGGATGTCCGAGCTCCTCACCCTATCTCTAAGGCTGATCCCAGCCACCCCACGGAAGAAACTCATTTTGGCCACGTGTATCCGTGATCTCATTGTTGTGGTCAACACCCAGAGCTCATGACCATAGGTGACCATAGATGGACCAGTAAATCGAAAGCTTAACCTTCTGGCTCAGCTCGCTCTTCACCAGGACAGTCTGGTGCATTGCCCACATCATCGCGGACGCCGCACCAAACTGCCGATCGATCTCATGCTCCATTTAACCCTCACTTGTGAACAAGACCCCGAGATGCTTGAGCTCCCTTGAGGCAGCAACTCTCTCCCAACCTGGAGGGGGCATCCACTGGTGATGTTGTTGATGTTCATGACTATATAAGCTACCTGCAAAACTAAAAACATTCCCATCAGTCCCAGCTGTACCTTGTGTTTAGTGCCAATGAATTTAATACCAAATGTTAGCATGCTAACATGCTAATCTACTTGTATGTTTGTGAACATGGTGAACATTTTACCTGCTAAATTTCTGCGTTATGGCACTGTCATTACCCCCTTTCCCACTGCACAAAACCTACCAACACCCACTAAAATTAGTTTTTTTTTATGCAATGGAAAGGTTTTAATTGGCCTTCACACCTGGGTCAAATGACTGTGCAGCATTACAGGGTATTTATTGCCTCTGGCTCCCAATGGCATTGATGGGAACAGAACACCGAGGTGAATGCTCTTATTTTAGCTCCTTTACTGGCGAGATGCAATGATGAGTCACAACAAAATACCGTCCATCTCTTTTCAAGCAGCGCTAAAACATTGATCCAAATTAGTCAATAAAGTTTTCACAGGCCGCCATGCTCCTCTCTACTGTTTACCTGTTCTCCAGCCTGTCCGCGTTGTTGAATGTGATACAATGACAAAACCCTCGAGCTAGAGAGTGAATGAAGAGGGGAAGCAAGAGGGGAGTTAAAGATAACAAAGCAGTGATTCAAAGAATAAAATGTTATTTTCTGATTGTTTTACAGCAGTTATGTTCTAAATCAGTGGTTCCCAACCGGTCCAGCCACAGGGTCCAGATTTCTCCTCAGTCATTAGTTTAAGGTCCACACAGTTTAATGCATTCAGTGTCATTGCGTTTGGCCATGTCGTTGAGCTAGTTTGCTGTCTCTGTCAAGTGGCTCACTCTACAGCAAGAGACAGCACTTCAAAATAAATACTCTGTGCCAGAAGTTCACTGTACTCTAAAATAAAGTGTGTTATTTGCAAACTTGACACATTTGAGAGTCACCTGTAGTCCATTTAGAATGAACCCTAGACCCACTTTTGGACCATGGCCCACCAGTTGAGAACCATCGTTCTAAAGCAAAAATAAACACACCAACACCTCTGCACAGCCCTTCAGGAGGTGCTGCATCGTTCGATTTTGTGGAGATTCAACTGAAGCACACGCTTCATCCTGTCCGCTTAGCTCCTCTGCTCTGTGTGTGTTTGTGGTTTAACCTTGTTGTCGATCAAACAGACACACAGACCTGCAGCTCACATCCACAGAGCAGAGGAGAGAGAGACGGAAACAGCGGTGTAACCTGGTCACTATGTTTTGATAGCATCCTGACCTCACGCTGCTATACACCACTACCTGAAGGTTGACATCCAGAAACATCTTGAAAACCAAAGCAAAAAGAAAATAAGAAAATACAGGCAGAGGGATTTTTAGGAAAATCCTCCACCGTGTGCCTTTAATGATTAGCTTTAAACAATGTAGTATAGTGTGTGTTTGTGTATCCATGTAAAAGGATTTGTTATCTCAATTTTCACAGTCTGAATTATTACATTTATATTGTGAACACTGTAAAACAAGCTAAACTTTGGTCATGCCAATAGAGCAAAACATTTAAATTTGGATAGTTATTTAATTTAGTTATTTATTTTACAAATGAGGGACATTAAACGTCCTCATGAAGGCAGCTGTGTTCACACTAAATTCTCAACCCATTGACTTTACAGATATTGTTTCCCATGTAGTAACAAGAACAGTAAATCTTTTATCAAGGTTGATGTCCTTCAGTGGACTGAGACAGACGAGGCCTGTGGATCCATGTTTCTGGTACAGATAACACTGTTTGTTTGCTCTGTGAAATAAAATAAAAAGTTCTTTGTATTCACAAGAGATGTTAAAAAACACTCACTTTCCTGTGAGTTTAACAGAAACCAGCACAACACATGATTCTTCTGTATGCTGCACATATTGAGCTCAATCTCTCCCAGTCTTTTATCTCTGTCGCTCTCTCTCTCAAACACACACACATACACACACACATACACACATACAGGAGTGCTGATACCATCAAACAAAATACACTTGCAGGCCAGATAGCGTCCAGTACCTGCTTCAACACAGCTGCTGCTACAAAAGCAGGGAGGACACCGTGGCTGGAGTTATTAGAAAAACACGACTCTGAACGCAGAGAGAGCAAGGTGGAAAAATACAGGAAGTCCTGATACAAGTGCAAAGACTGAGAGGTGCAGAGGGAGATGATGGAGTGAGGGGGTGCAGAGGGACCGAGGGAGGCAGACGTGTGAGCTACTGGTTGAACATAGGGAGTCAAATTAATTTACAAAATGTACAGGAGCATACAGAGAAATAATCAATGAGCCACATGAATGCCTGAACAGTGTTTCTGCCTCTCCATTGATATTCACCAGTACGATGACATGTTTCTGGGGTTTCTGACGTGCACAGAGCTGTAAAAAGCAGATTTTGGAGTAAAGGCATCTTTTCTGTATTGTGATGGATGACTCACTGTGTCCTTTTCTCTTTCTCTCCCGCTCTGTCTCCCTAATCTTGCAGCTATATTTAGTACTGGCATAATGCCCTTCCAGACAGATAGGTTGGCAGCAGCATTTAGCTCATCTTTCCTCTCCTCTTCTCTTTCATTTTCTCCTCTCTTCTTCACGCTCTGCAAGGAGTAATGAGGGCCAAATTAAACTGCTGCTAATACACACGCCATCAGTCTTTATAATACCATAATACTGTCATGCAAGCTTATCAATTTATAACCCTTATCTGTGACACAAATGGGCGTAAGTCATTAACTAATCACTCCTCCTTTGGTCTAAAGTCTGTCCCGTAGTGTGTGAGATGGTAATTAGGGAACATGAGGGCTGAGCATCACGTTACCAGCAACCTTCGTCATCATCATCGTCATATTCATCATAATCCATACCAAATGGATAAAAGGCACAGTGTTCAGCAATACACAGACACTATCTTCCTTTCCATACTCCTGTCACTCAAAAACACAGACTACACTGTCACTTTTGTTAAGAAGCAGCTGCAATTGACAATTTGGGGTAACTGCTGAAAAGTGCAACAGTAGCACGAGATGAGACTGAATGACCTCACAGTAAGTGTGCATTTAAAGTTTGGTAACAGTACTGCCATGGGCTTGTCACACCAGCCTGAACAGGCTGCAGCAGCAAAACCTCTGAGAGTAATGAACGGAGCAAGGGTGCGTTTCGTGTCTGATGAGTCGACTCTTCATTTGTAAAAGAAAAAATTGGTTATTTTGTCCTTTTTAAATGAAGATATTCTCGCTTTAAGTAAAAGAAGTAACACCATCCATCCATCCATCCATTCATCCATCCATTTTCTAACCGCTTATCCTCTTGGGGGTCGCGGGGGGGTTGGAGCCTATCCCAGCTGACATTGGGTGAGAGGCAGGGTACACCCTGGACAGGTCGCCAGACTATTACCAGGCTGACACATAGAGACAGACAACCATTCACACTCACATTCACACCTACAGGCGATTTAGAGTCACCAGTTAACCTGCATGTCTTTGTACTGTGGGAGGAAGCCGGAGTACCCTGAGAAAACCCACGCTGACACAGGGAGAACATGCAAACTCCACACAGAAGGGCCCCAGCCAGCTGGCATGTTTGAACCCTGAACCCTCTTGCTGTGAGGTGACAGTGTTAAGACATTATTTACTATATAACTGTATTATCACTGTGACTGGTGCATTCATTTTCTATTTAATGTTGCAGCTGGTTGAGGTTGAATCTACAGAAAGGCATTATTGCCAACCCAGAAAATGTTGCGATGGCTGGCAATGTTTTCAGCCTGTGAGTCTGTGTGTGTGTGTGTCATTATGGCAAAACATGGTCCAGGTGTCACAAATTGTAGTAGCCGCTACCAAAAGAAGCAGTTTTGAGTATTTTGCCAGGTGTTTTTATGTCTGTCCATCTATGGAAAGATTCTGTCAATGTGATAGCATCACAATCATCAAGCAAGATACAGTCACAAAACCTTACAGCTGTGTACAATCAACGCTCTGTGTGCCTGTAAAATTATCACTTTGATCAGGTCCAGTACACACTTGTGTCAGTTACAGGCTTGGAGCAGGACCTTGGCACTGCCATCCCTGAACACAAAAAACAGTTACGGTATTTTGCTCCCATCAACCGCACGGCAAATGTCGACCTTCTTGTGACATCTGTGACACTCACCGGCCTGTAGATGTAATCAATGTCTACAGTGACACACAGATAAAGCTACTAATCAAACAGGATGACGACCTTGGTGTGACCTCATACGATGATATCTTTTGAGATGAGATAAATTAAAGAGATGAATTAAAAACAAAACATCTACAAGCCAAATTTAAATTTGTTACAAAGAGCAAAGATTAATGCAGTATAATGTGTAGTTAAGATCAAAATGAAGGTCAAGTTCAAATATGGGTGTGATCCAATCAGGGGCTGGAGGTGAGGGAGTCGGAAGTAGGGAAGGAGCCACCCCCCCCAACACACACACACACACACACACACACACACACACACACACACACACACACATTTTATGCCCCTGGCCCACATTTATTTTAAGTTGCAGATCGCTGTATTTCGTCTGGAGTGACGCCATCGAGAGATGGTCTCCAGTATTTTATTTATGAGTGATGATGGCTGGATGTTTTATCCATTGTTTTATACGATGTATTTTTGATGTGAGCTGGGTTTTAGCATTTGTTTTACAGAGATTTATTATATCTTTTTTATGTATTTTCTTTTAAGTATTGTATGTTCAAGCCTGTGTGTGCCTTCATTTCACCTGGCTGCAGGATAAATTTAAAGTTAAAGCTGATTTAGACACATGTTTTGTATGTAAAATCTCAGTTTGCAAAGTAAAAATGTAGCTGTTAAATTAATAAAAAGTACAATATTTGTCTCTGAATTTTTTTTGAGTAGAAGAATAACGTAACATAATCACTCACGTATCATAAACACATCATCACTGTACTTGCGTAAATGAGCTTAGTAATTTTCCTCCACACGTGTGGGGCTGCACACTTTTGTACCAGACCAGCTTCTGACTCAGCAGTACCAACGAGAGGAGGAGAGGGAACAATATTATGTCTCATAACAGCACTTCACATCACATCACATCACACACACACCTTCTCTGTACCCAACTCCCATGGTGTCACTGTAATCAAAAGTGTCTGTTTACCTTTCATTACCATCAAATGACACATTAAAACAAAGAGATGGGGGGCGTGGGGGGCGGGGGGGGGGGGGGGATGAGGTCATAGCAAAGGGACGTTACAGTGGATAAACAGCGACAGGAAGAAGACGAGAGGTCTATATGAAAAATAAGACATTTCCTTTAATAACATCTGTAACATCACGATAGTATCCTGGTATCATTTTCAATATATTTGACGATGCAGTATACACTTTTATGTGGACATTGAATCGATTAATTGGCATTTATATACTAATACAACATAAAACTGCATTGTTTTCTACAAAGACATCATAATAGGGCACAAATGGTGTAGCAGCAAAAAAAGAGTGTTTTCTTTATACATAGGCTACAGTAGTACAATGTATTTGCAGAGAAGAGATTCATTGCAAAGTATAGATAAAATGAAGTTACATACATCTCTAAAGTATGCACTACATCATACACAAGGTCATGGCATATTAGAGATTATAAAATGTTATATAGTTTAGTAAGGGGTCTCTACAGGCTAAGACACTGGAGGCTAGAGCAGGGCTACCTTTACAGTACAATGTGGACTGTGCAGATACAAAGCACACTGATGTTGATACTGACACATGATCAGAGTATTTGAGTAGGATATTAATATGTCATAGCTGTATATCACGAAGAGTTGTGATTTTAAAATGATGGAAGGCAACAGCAGATTCTAATGCTATCTGACGGAGTTCACTATTGGTGATTTTGTTGCTCAGAATTTGTACTTAGAAAATAAGATTTGGTCACAAGAAGTACAAACTGAAGGCCTTTATAAGCTGATGTCAGTTCTCAATCTAAATCTGTGTGCTCCATCAGTTGTTGTTTTTTTTTTTGCCCCCCGGGGGACTACTGTACAGTATGTGCTTTGCAATCTCCAACACAAGTGCAATCTGTACTCAGGTTCAGGGACTTTTAGGTTTCCCAAAACATTTGTCCACAAAAAGCAACATTATCAAGAAAGGAAGGCGGAAAAATTGGAAAAAATAAATAAATAAAATGAGCAGAAAAAAGCCAAAAGTGAGTGAGAAATATTTAAAGGAACAGTTAAAATTTTAGGGAATATGCGGAGAAGATGGAAACCACTCTCTGTGCAGTACACATATGGTTAGACCAGCAGTCAATAACTGAGCTTAGCATGTAGACTGGAGACATGGGGAAACATCTCACCTGGTTCCATCCAAAACTAACAAAATATGCCTACAAGCACCTCTAATGATCACTAATATGTTATATTTGTTGTTAAATCCCTATAAAATTTTTAAAAACTACAATTTGCTTTTTCACAGCTTGACTATACTTTGCCGGGAGTTGTGATTTGCTGGAGTCTCTGCTGGTTTCAAAAGTTCAAAGCCGTCAAACAGTTTGGCTCATAACTCCTCTTAAAACCATTATTTGTATCTGTAGGTGACAGGACAAGATTTTGGTATCAGAAGCAGTCTGGTTTCCATTTGTAGTCTGAGTAGTGTTAACCAATCATGATTCAACAGCTGGTAAACAGTCTGCGTGGACAGATGGAGACCATTGGCTAAAATGCAATCATGGAACCCATTGCCTATCATATAACAACAAGTTAGCTTTATATTAGCTCTTTTGAAATTTATCTGCATTCATATACAGATATCTGGTAATATAGATTAACTGAAATGACTGGCACAAAGAAGAATAAGCCCTTGGCTTGGATATCAGCTGGCTGCAACAAATCAACCGGAAATATTGGCTCTCGCCCCCTGAGGCTTACAGCAGTCAGACCAATAGCTGATGGGTTCAGAGGTTGGTAAAACCATAAGTTTTGGTTTTTATACAGGTTAAACAAAAGAGATTAGCGTGTTAACTGGTCAGTTTTAGAGCTGCTGTGACATGGACAAAGCTAGGCCAGCTGTTTTCCTCTGTTTCCAGTTTTTATGCTACGCTAAGCTAACTGACCACTGGCTCCATCTTTATATTTACTATACAGACACTACAGTGGTATCGATCTTCTCATCTAATGCTGTGTCTCAAATTTGTGTTCTTGCGTACTTAAACATGCTATTTTGAGTGCATTCACCCTAACACGTGTGGCAAAATGCAGTGCACTATGGGTACCTGGAAGGTGTGTTCATAACCAGGGTCTGACATTAGCACCTGCCACCCACTAAATGTGAGTCAATTGTTGGCAGTGGGAGTACCTGGCAAACATGAAAAATTCACAATATAAGACACTTTTAGTAAGGTTAGCGTACGATTGGATAAAACTATACACCCATCCGTTACTGTATTAACTTCACTAACTCATGCATCAATTTCATCTGAGGGAGTAGCTCAGCACAGTGTGTGGCAGTCGAGCAAGAAAGAGTGACGTTGGAAGCACTCAGAGCAGACAGGTGCTTCCCAACCACGACGAGTGATTAAAACATTACAGTGGTGGAAGTTTCTGTTTCCCAGCTGAATATTCTCTGTATGAATTGAAATGTAGTATACTTTTGCACATAGGTGGGCACATGCACGTAGACAGTACATTCCCACTCTCCATTTGCCAAAAACAAGGCTCCTCCGAAAGCCACGGTGTAATTTAAACACTGGAATGTGATGTTTTTTGTGTAAATATATATTGACCATTTAACAAGCTCATTCTTTACATTAAATTATGCGCTAAAAGATATCAAATTCTTTCATTCTTTTAGCGCATAAATTGCAAAAGTAGCAGATAAAAAATTTTGAGAGGCAGACATAAAAAATACCACAGTGACAGGCAGTGAAAAATGTTAATGTCAGACCCTGCTCATAATGGTCAAAAGGGTGGAATGCTGGACACTTTTCACCCCAATGGTCGCCATCTTGGCCACATAGTGGAAGGGGAGGAACCACTGCAGAAGAAGATGAAGCAGAAGAAGAAGAAGAAGAAGCAGAAGAAGAAGAAGAAGAAGAAGGAGAAGGAGAAGAAGAAGAAGCAGCAGCAGAAGAAGAAGAAGAAGAAGAAAATGTCAGATGCTGATATTTCCGGTAAGCACATAACAGGCGTGTTTGATTTGACACAATACTACACTGTTAAAATTCACGCACTCCACAAGTAAGTACAGTGATCACAGTAGACTACATTGAAGTTTACTGATGGAAGTATCCAAATTGAGACACAGCATAACCCACAGAAAAAAGGGAAGTTAGTGTATTTCCAAAATGTCAAATTATTCCTTTAAAGCCAAAGATCACAAATAGTTTGGGGCTACAAACGCTTTGGGAAACCATGTCCTGTTCCACTTTATCACACAGTGTCTGGTCTGTACTCAGAGGACCAGTTCAGTTCTCCTCATTTGAAAAACGCCTCCCCTCAGAGACCCTCACAAAAAAAAACTTCTTAAGGTTCCTCTAAACCAGTGATAATCACTAAAGGATCCGCTGCAGCTCCACATCTCTACACTGCTTATTGCTAAATGTAAATAAAAATATTACCATAGGAGGTCTGAAATAACACAGAGAAAGTAACAACAACGCTCTAATACTTGGTCATTAATATTTTGCGATATAGAGGTAGTGATTGAAGCATTGATTGACAATAATAGCAAACACTGAACAATGGACTCGAGCATGGAAAAAAATAATCTCATCTCAGGAGAGTATAAATACAGAGCTTATCACACAAGCCACTGAAACAAAGTTCTTGAGCTCAAGGCTGAGACACAAATAATTCAGACTCTGGACTGTTTCATTCAGCAGGATCATATGAATCCTGGGGAGAGTACGGACATGAATCATGGAGTTTCAAAGCTACTGTTTGTCATCTAGACGGGACGTCACTGGCAAAATGTTCTCAGTAAAATTTAGCGCAGGAGAGAAACTCTGAATGAGTGTCAAAAATAGGTTTAAACTCCATGACCCGCCATTATGGGTCCTCTGAGCTCTGGCTTTCGCCCGTCATGCTGACTGACAAGCTGCTCAAGACCTCGTCCTTTCTGAAACAGTCACAGTTCAAATCTCTGTTCCCACCCAGCGGCCAGGCAGTCATGAACTAACATGGAGCTAAACCGTGAGATTCGGTCAGAATATAAACAAGTTATGTTCCAAATGAATAATACGCTTTCCATCACAGCTCCAACATGCAACAAAAACAGCCATGTTTTCCTTTCACTGCACTGGGAACAGCTATTTGCTTGGTTTCTGTGTGCTGCGGACAACACTGCCCTGCTGATTGTTTGAATAACACATTATAATGTATATAGTCTCCCATTTGTGGCCAGTGTGAGCTGCGTCTGTTTAAATTCAATACATTTGCGTATCGGTTTAGATGCTCAGTGTATACACAGCCGGCCACCCAGCGTGACTCTTTATGCAGACGGATTAAAGATGAACAAACAAAACAAAGACACATTCTGCAATATAGAATATCTTTTCAATCAATGTGACAGAATTATAATAAAATATAAAACAGAGGCATATAATACAATATTAAATGAAGACTTTGCAGTAAATTGCAAATATAAACAACTGTCATATATCTGCACACTTGGTGTGGCACAAACAAATGCTTCTGGCTACCTGCATTCATTTCACATTGCGTGTAAATGTGTGTGTGTGTGTGTGTGTGTGTGTGTGTATAAATATGAATGTGTGCCTGCTATAGCACAGAGTGAGTGAGACTGTGTGTGTCTGCATTTGCAGTGTTGTCTGTGTTCCTGGTATTATAAGTGTGAATGTTCGTGTGTGAAGCAGTGGAGAGCCGCCAGGCCTCATTATTGTCATTCTCCTCACTGCCTAAAAGAGAGGCAAAGAGAGGCAAAGCGGCTGCTTTCAATCGAGGAGCCGAGGAAAGATGGAGACAAAAGGCCCAAATTAAACAAATGCCGGAAAACGGCTTGGAGAGCCAGCCCGTGGTCATGCGCTTTGAATGAGAGGGAACGGCTGCAGGGATATCCCATCTGGGGCTTTCAGTTGGGAGACCACACAGATACTCTCCATCCCAGCATTCAGCTCAACTATAGGTCCACGCACACTGGGGTGCCAGTTTATGTGCATGTCCTATGTCCTTCTGGTATGTCTAAGTGTGGACGTGTCCATCTATAATCTGTCGCTGTTGTTTTTCAAATCCTCTGCACAAAAACTGGCCTTGGCTTCAGCCTGGAATCTGTCTCCATGTGCAGTTTTCCTGCGAACAACAAATCACAACTTCCACTGAAGCGTCAACACATAGGACACCTGTGTAAGAACAGTCCACTTCATATTTATAATGTTCTTGTGTTCATGTGTTCGCACTATTCTCTTGTTTTTATAACATCAACTGCAGATTTAAAGCACCGCTAAACCACAGCAGAGCAGGAGCATGTGTGACTGTGTCCACCATGGAATGTTTTGTCTAAAATCCACCACTCTCTCAAAGTCGCCTTAAGCTGCCACGTCATCCCTCCACTCATGGGATGTGTTTTGTGACTCTACATGTCTGTACATGTGGACTGACAGAGGACTTGCCACAGAAGCAGAGGAGAGCAGATGTACACACGCACACACGTAGATCTATATTCAGGCTGTAATGCTGCACTTGTTGCTTAACTAAGAGCCCCACTACAGGATCTTTTGTATGCTTCGGCTAGTATTTCCTTCAGTCAGAGGGATGTCCAAGCGCCTGTATGCTCCATGGCACTGATGCTGAGAGTGGTAGATGAATCGACAAGGGTTGGTTGAAACAAGGAGGTGAAAAGGAAGTGAGGAGACACATCAAGTCCTCATGGCCTCACACCTGGAACATTAAACAACAAAGAGAGAAAGGAAATCAATTATGGATTCTACAATTGTGCACAATGTGAGTCTGGTGATAAAGTGAGCGTGTACGTTTACTTTGTCTTTACGTTCTTGTTCAAAACGACTTACATTTAAATCCAGCAAATGTGCCTACTCTGGAAGCAATTTGGGGTCCAGTGTCTTGTTCAAGGACACTTCGACATGTGGAATCGACCCTGTAACTAATAAGTCAACCTACTCTACCACTTGAGTTACAGTCCCTGCCAAAAAAGCTTTCTCATGCATCCAAAACTCAAGCAACTGAGTAACTGTCCAACTTGCAGAACCTCTGAAGAGATATACTTAAATCTGTATAGGAGATAGCTTGTGGATCGGCTCTAACAAGAAGCAATATGGAGATGCTCTAGAGTGAGACAACATACAGTTTAATTTTGTACTAGAAACACTCTGATGCAGCTCAAGCTTCTTCACTGATGCATTTTGCTATTCATTTTTGATAGGTTACTTTTTGGAACTCTGTTTTCAATACTCTAGACCACAATCTATGTGTTATTGTTTTTTAGTTATATATTGCTCGAAAATAAATAAACTGATTTGTGTTTTGGTTGCGTGTGGACTGACTTGCAGCGGCGAGGGTTGAGCCTCCGATCTTTCCGGCTGCACTTCTCAGGTTTAATGGTGCAGTGGCACTGACAAGACGTCACATCCAGTACCCACTTCCTCCCTCTGCAGGGGCGGCAACGTGGCCTCAGAGATGGCGACGGAGAGGGAGAGGGAGAGAGGCTGGTGGGTGGAGGTGTTGGAGGAGGTGATGGAGGAGGAGGAGGAGAGGATGGGGGAGGAAGAGATGGGGGTGCATGGGTCCTGGATGGAAGAGGGGAGCAAGAACAGCATTCAGAATTTATTAATTCATTGATTATGAGTCACAACAATGATTTGAGCTAAATGCAAATGTCAACATGCTAACATGCTCGCAATGACAATTGCCAACATGTTTAGCAGGTGTAATGTTTCACATGGTCACCATCTTAGTTTAGCATGCTAACATTTGCTGATTAGCTTAGATGTCAGTAGTTTACCAAATAGAGATAGATGAAAAGTTAAGGGGTAGGTTAAGGGTTTTTAATTCATCCTGAGGGAATCATGAATGTCTGCACCAGGTCCACAGGAAGTGTGCAGGGCTTTGAAGCCAATTTTCGTAGTAGCCAAACAGTGTAATTACAGCTTTGGAGCCAGTTATATGATGCCATTGGGCCCAAGAAGACTTTTCTCATAGACTTATATTTATATTGTAAAAGAGACATCTGTAAATCAGTGGATACATTTTTTGAGCATCACAGCCCCTGTAAAATGACTCATTTCACTATCAGGATTTGATCCATTTGGCATGGTAATATTTGGAAAGTCTGGAAGAGCTGCAAAATTAAATCAATTCATTCCCATTCAAGCTAGTGGAGCACCAAACCGGAAGCAGCCAGCTTGACTGGCAGAAGTCTCCAGTGTGCCTGCTCTGTCTGGCCACAGAGCAACTTCCATAGGAATGAACAGGGTCCTCCACCAACACTGTATCAAGTCTCTTTATACATCAATGATCTGAACCAAATTTCATGAAACTCCATCCAGTAATTATTGAAACAGTTGTTACGACTGCGGTCAACTTTCGTATCGCTGTTGTGTCTTTGAGGGAATGTGAATGTGTATTAGGTGTCTGAGTATGTAAGCCAAAAAAGTTTGACTTCCCAAGTATAAAATTACACAGATCTTCCACATCCATGAGCCCATAGAACGAGTGCACCAGGCTTTCCTTTATCCCTGCCTCTCAGGCTTGTTCACATGAATGACAGAATGAAAAGAACTCCAGATTTTAATGAATCTCACAGCTTCAAGACATGATGATTTGATTAAGGACTGTTTGAGTGTTTGTACTAGGAAGTTGATATACCTCAAAAATTATCTGCTGATTTACAGATGTCTCTTTCACAAAGTAAGTCTATGAGGAAGTCTTTTTGGGCCCTTTACCATCATGTGACAGACCTGGAAGGTGTGATTACATGGTTTGGCCACCATGTCAAATTAGCTTTAAAACCTTGCTTCATTCCTGAGGTCTTGCGAGGAGAAAGCACATCTTCCTCATCTTCCAACCAGCCATAATAGCATTCACACAAGTTGAATGTAGCATCTGCCATACTGATAGTTTTGTTCTGCTGGAGGTAGAAGGGGTGAACCATCTATTATGTAAACCTTATTTTCTCTTGTGTACTTAATTTAGGGAGGTTAGTGATTGTATTTTGGTTTCTTTGGGTTAGATTGATTGCTTCTTTATTTAAGAGGTATTTAAGTTTGTTTGACTTCTCAAGTCTGTGTGGCTGCTTGGGACTTTAGGAAGATGGGGGCTTGTTTCATGTTGTGTCTCCTTCTCCTCTAGATGAGGCATAACACACATATTTTAAAAACTACAAGGAGGCAGGAATGGGATCATCTAAGTCTGTAGGCTTCTTCCGAAGGGGATTACAAATGTCTGTAAAACACTTCATGATAATCCATCCAATAGTTGTTGAGATGTTTGGGGTCTGAATCAAAGCCGAAGCTAGAGCCACACTATGGGACCAATACACGGTCTACTTTTCTACTGATCCCACATCACGTTGCTGTCACGACTAAAAATGATATGCAAGGCTTGTTAAAATCAATCCCAGTCTGACACAAACCCACACAATACAGTGTGTGGGGGAGATGTGTGACTAATGTGGGATACTGTTTTCTTAGCTGCTGACAAACTTTCTGCTCTTCCTGCTGGTCTGTGTTTCTGTCCGTTACCATGGCTATAGTCACTTAGTTGCCTCTGAGACTTTCAGTTTCTCCTCTAGACGCTCAGTACTTTCTGTGAGTCTGAGAAATTTGCCTGCGTCAGTTGGTCCATTAACTGGAGCTGGTTCTGCCTCCGTCTTCCCAGGAGGCTGGCGGCTTTAATGAAGTTACTTAATGAGGCAGAGAGGGGCCATCTTTGTTCAGACCCTGATAACCACGCCTGCCGCTGGCATGGATAGAGGGGGTGGCATTTGGGAGCAAATTACACAGATTTCACCCCTGCCAGAGTCTGAATAAAGCCTGTTCTGAGTGATGAATGGGTGCTGAGGCACATCACACCCAAACCAAGTCACCTCTGCCCACCCCCAGAGCCCGGAAATGACTGACAGCAAAGGGAAGGGGAAGCAGATGGGGAAAAAAGAGTTAACTCTTATCCTTCACTGCTCGGGACTGAATCATGGGAATCATGTGGCAGAAAAACACACACATACACACACCTGTCCCTCTCAGATCACAGTGTAACAGGTTAATAATTTCAAAATGTCGTTATTGTCCTTGGATGTTTCTAACTGACCTTTGGAACAGCCTGAGTGTGGAATACATAACATGCCACATACCTCATCACAGTTAATATTAAATATGAATGAACAGTTGTAATATACAGTGTTGGTGTTGTTACGCTTGCTAGTCTTATGTGTTTAGTGCACAGAGGTCAGTCCCAGGCCTGTGTGTGTCTGTGTCTGTGTGTGTGTGTGTGTGTGTGTGTGTGTGTGTGCGCGCGTGTGTGTGTGAGACCTTGACTGCCATGGCTGTAAAACAAATTGTCCTTCAGTAATAATGTAGACCAGATAACCTACTTTTTGTTCTAATCCAAACATTCATACTGAGGCCGACAGTATCTGCAGAGCACAGACTAACAGAAGTGAAAACATCAACTTAAGGCTTGTAAGATAAGCAAAAAAAAGGAAAAAATTCAGTGTGTGTGCTGAATATCCAACGTACGCAGCTCTTATGGCTCCAATTGTTTTCTGTCTGGACTTTCCTCTCTCCTTTTTCTTGTCTGTTGTTGGCGGCTTCAGATAGGGCCTGAGAATATCAGACAAACACAATGTTTCACACATTAAACAGTCAGGGGTTGTATGTTTAACTTCTGTCATTATGTAAGCAACAACAAGATGACATTAGTCTCCCTGCACCTGCCAGATGAATATATTAAATATAATAGATAAATAAATTGTACTGCATGTCCCAGTTAAAGGGACAGTTCACCCCCAAATCAAAACTTGTTCCATTATATCTCTACAGCTGATAATCTCCAACACTCGGCAACTCAAACTAAAACAATCTAGACTGGTAAATAACCCGGGTAATATAATATTTTGATTTTGGGTAAACTGTCCTTTTACGTTGTTAATTAACATTTGAGAAGTTTGGGTTCTTTTTGTCCGACAACAAAACAACAAGTTTATATTTCTCGGTATCAAACAATGGTATTATTCTATTACTGTTACCAAAAGTCAGGTTCCTTATCTGCACTAAGTTATCAGGAAATGTCAAATAACATCCAGCCCCCATATATTTCATCTCCAAATGTTATTTTCACAAAATGGATAGCTTCTAAGTTATACCCTAATATAAATATTTAGGCCTTAAAAAAACACAATAAATCTCCTTTTCAAAACAGGAAGCTCACAGTAGAGACTTTCAAATGAGGTTCACATACTGTACATTCTCTTGTGTATAATTTATATCACCAATATATTTATTGAAATATTCCTAAAATATCGTTTGTTATCTGTATATTATTCTCTGTCCAACTTTGTATTACTTTTCATTTGTCATATCATACAGTAACAAAGGTCCTGCTGCAGCTACTCAACAGTGAGTTTTTAATATTTTTCTCATGTATACTTATTGAAATTACTTACAATCAGGGCGTAAAATTAGCACCCGCCAAGCGCCAATGGCGGGTAAAAAATGAGTTTGGCATGTAAAATAAAAACACACACCCGCTAGTGGCCGATGAAAAATTTTGAATTGCATGTGGGTTTTTTATGTGCTTCGACCATTATTGCCAGCTGTGTCAGACTATTTTGACTCTCGCGGCTTATTGTACGTGTGCCAGGAACGCATGACGTCAGCTACTGGAACCCCAGGCATTCTATGGTAACTTCTGAGCAAGATGTGGCAACACATTCCTGCCGTGAAGCCACCGCCAGAAAAGAGGAAAAACAAAGATGAACATGTTGGACTCGGACAAGAAGAACAGACAGTTCAATGGAGTACGAATGTTGCACGGCGTTTTATTGAAAAACGGAAACTAGACGAGGCTGGCCAGCCGCAATCATGGCTGACCTACGACCCCCACACCAACACGATGAGCTCCAGCCTTTGCCACAAGCACGCCAAAGAAACACAGAGTACAGGGTTGGATTTTCCTTAAGTTGGATTTTCATACTAAAAACGTAAGGGAATTATTTTTAGTCAAACAAGGCATGATTTTTTTATTTGACTGGTGAAAAATATGTTTGGCCGGTAAATTTTTGGAGATCACTAGACAATGGCAGATGAGGTAAAAAGTTAATTTTACGCCCTGCTTACAATAATTTAAAAGTGCATTATGCAGGGGTTTCTTAGATTCATACAAAAATAATCCCTCTCAATCATCACTATGACTCACTAAAAGTGTGTGGCTGTGTATTTATCTGCAAAGACTCTGCAAAAGTGAGGTCAACCATGAGCTGCACGCATCTAAGAGGAAGCTACGAAAACAGCTGACACAGAGCCAGAAGAAATGCAGATATAGTAAATGAGAGTAAATCTGGTGTCGGCTTTCACTTTCACTTTAACTGGTGATTCTGTTAACAAGCAGTAACAGACAATTACTGCATAGTATACCTTTATATAGGCTACATATATCCTTTAATTAACCAGGTAAAAGCCTCATTGAGGTTAAAAATCTCTTTTTCAAGAGTGGCCTGGCCAAGAGGGCAGCATAAAACATTGTTACACATAACAGCATAATTTTTAAAATTATTCAGGAACAGTCACATTGACTCAAAGAGCTAATTTCTCGATCCTTTAATATCGACTTGAAATTCCCCCACAGTGATCAACTCTGCCAGTTTCAGATCCTTCTGTAGATTATTCCAGGATGAAGGAGGAGCATACTTAAAAGCTTTTTTTGCCAAGTTCTGTTCTCATCCTTGGAACCAGCATTTGTAGAATATTTTAAGAGCTAAGGCATTATTGATTTTGGTTTCTACACATGTATGTAGACAGATAAGAGGGAGCCAGGCCAGGAATAGATTTATATATAAAAACCAACCGATGAGAGAGCCTGCGGACATACAAAGATGGCCATTTAGCAGTGTCATATAGAGGACAGTGGCGTATGCGATTTCCACAACCAGTAATAAGTACATTTAAAGGATCAAAGATGGAGACGAATTTTTTTTAAAAAAAGGATAACTGAATGCTTCTCAAAGCAGTAAGTATATTTTAAAGGTTTTAGGAAAAGTGGTAGAAAGTACATTTACTCAAGTACAGACTTTAGTACCATTCTAAGGTACTGATTATGTTCGTTTCATGCTGCTTTACTTCAACTCCACAACATTTAAGAGGGAAATATTGCACTTTTCACTTCACTACATCTATTTGTCAGCTTGAGTTGCAAGTAATTTTGCAGGAAAAGGTTTTCAAAGCCTGCAATGAACACGTAAAATGCCACTTCTTTTTCAAAATCAAGTCAAATCAAACCACCTAGCACTTTCTAAAATAGCTAGAAACAGCTCCACTCTGACCAACGAGAAACATTACAATGCTGCTTTCATGTTAATGAACCAGCACAAATTATCCAGTGGTATAATACATAATATATGACAATATAAGTCAAACAGGAGCCATCCTGCTGCAAAATGGCAATTAATTTTTTACTTTAAAGGGCTTTATGTACCTTCAAAAGGAGCCCAAAGCGTTGGTATTTGACAACCTGTGAAATGAGAGTCAACCATTTGTTATACAGTCTATGGACTCAACAATCCCAATATCTTTTTCAGAGTTACATGCAGCACATTAAAGTATATTTTGTTGATATTGCTTGTACTTTTATTTAAGCATAGTTTTGAAAGCCGACCTTTTACTTGTATTAGTATTTTCACAGACTGGCATTGCTACTTTTATTCATGTACAAGATGTGAATACTCGATACAGAGCACTGACCAGGAGGCTTCAATAAACCTTTTACTATTACTATGTTATCACATTCCGTGACATTAACATAAATCATTGACGAAGACAAAACAATGACGTAAACGTAGGTTGTCAGGAGGAGAGGAGAGACACTCCCCAACAGACATGGAGAAAATGTTTTGAAGACTTAAAATCATTACTGTATCTTTGTATTTTTGGGCCATGTCCTCATTGCCTGTAGTTCATCTCCCTATCCTCCTTTTATTTTGAGTGTCCAGCCTTTATTGAGCACAATCTGTTTTACTTTTATGTGTGCTGGTGCCCTAAATAGCAAACTGCATCTGCTCACAACTTTGGTTTTTGGCTTTTTGGTTTAACTTCCCTGCCTCAGCTGTAAATTATATTAAACATTATTTATGGGGACAGTGTTTTTTAGCTCTGGCAGTATTGACTGATTCTGCTGCTGCTGCTGCTGCTGTTGTCTTTGGAGCTCTAAATTACTATCATAGATGCGTGACTGCTTCGTCAGTCTGTGAGAGAGCACATGGCAAGGGAGATAAAATCATCGCTATGGTGACAACAGGATGCGGGCTGTCCCAGGGGATGCTGGGAGAGAGTCACACAGATGCTAACTCACCGTGGGGCACACACAAACACACAGAAACACAGAGAAACACACAGAAACAAATATTATCACACACTCACACACGGAAACTTTCACATACATTTAGACTAACCTATACAGAACATACACTTGTGCCAATGTATTCAGCAAACAGTCACATAGACACATGAAACCTAAACAGGGTAACAAAAATCATATACACACATATACATTGGAATCCTTTATTTATGTCCACATCCTAACAGGAAGCAGGAGCACATAAACATTAAAGATGCAATCATATGATTGTGTGGTTGGACCTGCCAGTGCGAGGTGCACAAACAAACATCAGGGATGCAACAGAAATGTTCCTTTCACTGTGTACAGCTGTCAGCCCCATCTGAACCTGAACAGTGTGTACCCCCTGAATAGAAGGGTTTCTTTACTTTCAGTATTATATCAGCCTAAAGCTATCAAACTTTAATGAACCATGTCAGTTTTCTATCATGTTTTAGTCCACTGACAACAATTCTGAAGCTCTAAATTCAACCTGCAGAAATACATATCTGCTTGCCTTCAGATACGTGAACCATCAGTCAACAGTTTGTCACCTTGAATCTCTTTGACAAAGTCTCATTATGATGAGTTATCCAAGTAGTCCAGCTCTTTAAAGCCCATATTACGTAAATAAATGTGCCTGGATCAATTTTATCTTCACATTATCTCTTCATGTTGCCTGCCATTTTCTTGCCACCATGTTATAAAGGCAAAAAAGTTCACAGAAGTTCAAAAGTTTGTTGTGGATGACAAGTGACTGTTTAGAAACTCTGTTCATGCTTCATTAAAGTGGAGACAGATTACTTTTCAAGTTTTCACCCCTTCAGCATTTCCAAGTGGTATCATTGTTGGCACCGCTGTCGCAAATAAAAGCGGACTGCTTTCCGTTTTCCCCAGAGCCTATCAACTACCACATTTTCCACAGTTACTTTGGCTGCTCCACTGTCTGCCTTTTCCTCTACTGGGCATAGTAACAGCAAAGAACTACATTGATTCATTTTAATAATTGGGTATAGCTACTCATAGCTACTGGGAAAAACAAAGATTGAGACTTCATTTTCCTGGGTGATCATACCCGCAGACAGACACTGATGATGTTAATTTGGTTATGTCTTACTTTTGTGAGGTGAGATATCACCCTGAGATACTGTAGAAACAATGTTGTGGACTCCGTGGAAGAGGACCCGCTCCCTGTATAGATATAAATGGCTCATTCTAAAGTAACGGAAACATAATGATTCTTATTTTCAGGTGTTTATACACTAATGACAACATAATTATATTATATCTCTGCTAATAAATGCCCCTTAATCCTACACAGTAGACCTTTAAGCCCCTTATGGCTACCAGTGCTTTATCAGAACAGTTTTTGACTGACACACTGGCTGCCTCCTCCTCATTATTAACATCAGCAGCAGCACTATCAGAGCATCATTAGTGGACATGTCAGGGTTTTATTAAGTCATCAGAGATGATAGAACATGACATTTAATAACAACAGCTCAGTCACATACAATTAAACAGGAAAGACAGAAGAAGGATAAAAAACTATAAAGAACAAAGAGTGTTACCTTATTGTAGGTGTTGGCTGGAATTGTTCTTTTAATCTGCACACAGATAAAACAGACAACATCAGTATAAAGGTGCAGTGAGGTCGAACAACAATGCACCTCTGAGCACACTGTGGTTTCTTACCTGCACTCGCACTGGCTGTGCTCGACAAATGGTAGCTCAATGAGCTCGTGTTTCATGAAGGAGGTTCTCATCAGCTGCACACAGATCAGAAAATATTCAAACCTCATCTCACTGTTTCCAACATTAATCATTTACACCGAGGGGTTTTAGTGTGTGTCTGTGTGTTTACCTCCATGGTGAGTGTGTGCGTGAGCGAGGGAACACACTCCAGGGCCTCATCAGCACAGCAGCCACCACATCGCCTCACTGACACGCAGGATGGGACGAAGAGATGGTGCGTCTCCCCTGGCAACTCCCGCCAAACCTCCACCAGAGTGTCCCGAGGCTCACAGCCGCTCCGGGAATAAACCTCCAACCACCTCCGCACTGGTGGAAATAAACCATCAATGTCACGATTTTATTTCTCTCTATCAGCTCCATGAATAAGTGCAGGATTCTAGTAGAAATAGGGAGCATACCTTCTCGACCTTCCCTTGATTTTGGGGAGTCTGCTGGCCGCCAGTGAGCAAGCTGGAGGGAGAAATAAAATTAATGAGCTCATGTGAAAAGCACTGTTACAATAGGTTTAGGGTTTCCTGGTCAGGTTGACCTGTTAGATAGCATTCAGCATTGCACTTTGGAGTCATGACAAGTGCTTTGAGTTTAGTCCAGAAAAAAAGATGTATAGTAGTCAGTCAAAAGTCATCGTCAAAGAAAAACAACATTTTTCTATACTTAACATACATGGAATACATATAATACATTAAATATAATATATCTGCTGCTACTGATAATCTGACTTTGTATTTATGAACTAACCATGATATATGGTTAATCTAACAACTGAGCTATTGCCTGCAACTTCCTGTTTTTGTTGTAGAAAGGCTGCTGATGCATATCAACCGATCAAAGTATTTCCTGTTAATGAACACCACAGTATTTCACACCTGGCATCTGAATATGACAGTCTCAATAATGCAGGGAGAAAGTGAAAACTCTGAACTTTGAAACACAAAAATAGGAGAGTAAGTGCAGGCTGACAGTAGTACGACAACTCAAACATGCCTCATTTTGGACTCCGTCATCAAATATTTCCTACAAGGATGGAGTCCACTGGTGCACTTGAGCACGTAACTGAAAATGTCTACACGCAAGATTAAAATCCAGCCATATTTCTAACAATATAAATGTCTGAGCCAGGGAGCTGGTGGATTTAGTTTTGAACGAACTGTACCTGCTACCTTTGCCCTGCTCAAGTCTATCACCTGATAATGGTGTTTGAAACACTTTCAGTAGCCCTGCAGTGGTAGATAGTGAGAGTTCCTGCCACTGGATTTCTCAGAAATGAACTGTTACAGTTGGTGTGTAGGGAGTTGACAAGCAAGACGCCTAATGCTATCTTATAAAATGAGCCAAAGGGAGACAACCTACTGCAGCTTGTATAGAACAGATGATTTGTTCTGACAGTAATATCAATACTAATATATACTTCTATTGACCATATTGTACTTTCATATTGCCAACATGTAGTTCACTCACATACAGTTTCCTCTAGTCACTTCTTGGAGGCAACATAACCATTCTTATTCTTCTACTCCACTACATTTCTGTGGCAAATGTTGTACTTTTTACTGCACAATGTTTACTTTACAGCTACTCATTACTTAGCAGATTAAGATTTTACATTCAAAAACAAATAATAACCTTAAAAAACCTGGTGTAATGAATCATTAAACCAGTGGTTCCCAACTTATTTGGCTTGTGTCCCTTTACAAAAACAAAAGCAGTTGGTAGGGCTGAGTATCATTTTAAAAAATGATGATACCAGCACCAACATTTGTACCCTTCAAACGGTAACCATACCAGTAGAGTACCTCATTTGATATCCATAATGTGAATGGAGTGGTGTGTAGTATAGCCATACTTTCAAACATTTTGTTGGCATCTCTGCATGCTGAGCTGCCAACTCTGTCACATACACTGTGCTTGACTTCACCACGTCACACAATGTGTGGGTTGTAGCTGCATCTACTGGATTGTGAGCTTCAGGCCGGGAACAGATGTGAGAGTCACTCAGCAGCACACACACAGTGAGTGACAGGGCTAACTGTTAGCATCACAGCTAACGCTACCTAACTCTTAACAGGTTGAACAACAGAGTCAAGCCATTCTGGTGTAAGTTCGAGTTTGTTGAGACTGTTAAATGGCTCGGTGTTGGATGTTAGCCGCTGCTGCTGTGTTAGCATGTGCTAACCGGGCAGACGTTGAACTGACTGTTCATTGGGAAGAGAGCAGCCCTGGGGATGACAGCAACAGAAAGTTTGCTATTCCAGGGGGAGTTGGGATGGTCCAGGATCAGACTCCTAGCGCAAAAAGGACTGAATGCAGGTATCGTTTGACTGGAGACATTTTAATACTTCCTTGTACTAGGTTATTAGCGGTACCGATATCCAGCCCTTGTAGTTGGGGCCTCTTGTCATGTTTCAGCTGTCTATGAGTTGTTAGCAGCTCCACTAAATAGGGATTTGGGATCTAAACTTCTCAGATGGTTTCTTTAAATAACTTTGAGGCCCAAATTCACAAATAACAACAATTTGAGAAAAATCCAAAAATGAAAACAGATTATTGTAGCAGAATGTATTTTTCCTTCTGTCCTCTTCCAACAATCATCTCATGACTCCTCAGATTATCTTGTGATTCCTTGTAGTGCTTTTCCATTGGTACTTTTGGCTGCGCCCAGCCAAACCATGCCTTATTGATTTCCGTTTCCATTACCAGTGTAAGTCGCACCCGAGAAATACCATCTCAGGAGTCATTTCAAAGCATGCCGGACCACCTCTGAGCAGGATGTGGTGAATTCAAATGGGCTTCGTCATCATTCAGGGAAGATTCTTGCAGTGTTGTCATCAAGACCTACTACATCAAGACCAAGTAATTACCAAGGCCAAGTCAGGGCGGGACAGAGTCAAGATCAGACCAGTGCGAGTCCACCATTGCATGACACACTTACAATGAAATGTGGAACATGCAAACCATAGACATTCCTCAAGTTGATCTGAAAGATTCAAATTCTCATAAAAACACCCACAGAAAACAAATGCAGATTCCTTGTCATTCACATGTTTTTAAATGCCATATACTGTATGTGTGAATGAATAAGTGTATCATGAAAATTGTCTTGAAAAAAATTATCAAAAGGCACTCAAAGGTGAATGCTATATGTTGGAAGTTTACTTTGTTATCTATGAGCAAACAAATTCAAACACTAAGGATCTGAAATCAACTTCATTCAGCACTTCGTTATTGCATAGGTAATTTAGTGATATCCCCACAGTGATGATCTCACCCAGTCTTGAAAAAAATACAAAGTCCTCTTTGTCCAGGACCAAGACAAGACAGAGTAAAAATGTGGTCGAGTCTGAGATGAGACCTTCAAAAAGTGGTCTTGAGACCAATCTAGAGACCAAGCCATAGTACTACAATACTGGAATGTTCATTTTCCAGATCCATTTCATCATCCTGTCTCTGATTGTCAAGCAATAAATGGCGAATGCCGAGCAAAACTGTGACAAAAGCCTGAAAATCCATGATGCTAGGTAGCTGGCTACCAACAACCATTGCAAAGTGCAATAGTAAACAACACTGAAGAGGGCACGGCTTTTAAACGTCATGACTTATGACAAGTGTGTCATCAGTTAAAGAGACACCTTCAAGAGGGTAACCCTTGGTGATGTAATCTCTGCCACACTGAAATGATGCACTAGGTAAAGCCAAGTCAAGCTGAGTCAAGCCAAGCCAGCAAAAGTGTATTGAAAAGGGCTATTGCATTGGCCCAACTCCTAGCTAAGGAACGACTGAACTACATAACTTTGTATAAAGTTCTTAAATTAAGCTCCATCTCGACCTACAATGACAGTTAAATGCTGCTTAAACATTGATCAGTATGAACAGTCTAACAATGTAATACAGTAATTAATAATATACCAGACAGAGTTGACATTTAACTGCAGAACAACTACTTTTATTTTGAAATTTTGGGTACTGATAGTACTTATGTACTTTTACGTGGGATTATAATACAGGGCATTGTTAAATTGTTAATTTTAGCTAACTAAATGATCTGAATCCTTCTTACACTACTGAAAAAACATAAAAAGAGAATTTGAATTTTACAGCTCTCTAAAACACAAACATAGCCAATAGTGGACCGATGTGTGTGTTAAGACCAAGGCCACTTCTAAGGGAATGTAGACTTTGTCCAGTTGCCCCTCTTTAACTGCTCCACCCCCTTCTACCCACCCACTTGCACGCACACACACACACACACACACACACACACACACACACACACACACACACACTTGTTTGGCCCACATTGATCCTGTGTTAAGCTGGGACTGAGGCCATTTTGTGACTGGTAGGATGTGAGCTTAAGTAAGTGTGTCTTTTCTGTATCAGTCTTTGAGACGGGGATAAGATTACCTCCTTTTGGCAGCCAAACATACACACACACACTCCCAAGTGCCAGCCCCGTGCCATCTGCACTGGTATTGTTGCCTGTCTATTGTCTAACAGGTCCAACTCCCAGCCACTCCCATAACAGTGTCCTACAGCTGTACACCATCTCCCCCACACTGAGCTTCATCACCACAGGAGGAAAATAATATGTCAGAAAAGCAGACAGCATGACAGTACAGAATCTCAGCTGAGAGACAGCGGCTGTGAGCAGGTGAAGAGTCATGCTGCTGTGTGTCATGTAGCGTCTAGGATGATGCATCGTTAAAACATACAGCAGCACATAGTCAGGGCTGGATCCCACACTGCTGCAGAGCACTGTCTGTTCCTGATACAAGTCCTCCAGACATAAATAAAGAAACAGCACATGCAGGTCTCCCCATGTGTGTGCACGCTGCTGTGCGAGCAAAATGTCAGCATTAACAGTTATTATCAGTGATAACTATCAGTAATAATAATAACTTTTTTTAAAATTGCACAAAGCTAATTTTCGACTCCATGAAGAACTATCTGTACCACTGTCTGATGAGGCACCCATTATATTTATAAGAGTTGATTCATGGCTTTAGAGCTAAAATAATTAGTTGATTAAGCAATCAGTCAACTGCCAGAACATAAATTGCCAACAAATTTGATTTTGGAATAATCACCAAAGTAATTTATCAAGCAAAAATATCAATCACTCTCTGGTTCCAGCTTTTCTAATGTGAAGATTTGCTTTTCTCTGTTTTATTTCACTGCTAACTGAATATCTTTGGATTTAAGACTCTTGGTCGGATACAAGTGCAATCTAAAGACTTCCTACTACTTTCCAGTTGTGGAAGAACTACTCAGATCTTTTACAAAGCAAAGGTAGCAATACTACGGTGTAAAAATACTCTATCACAAGTAAAAATCCTGTATTCAAAATCTTACTTAAGTACAAAAGTATCCGCATCCAAATGTACATTTTTGTACCTAAAGTTAAAGTACTTACTATGCAGAATAATCTATATTATTTTATGGAATTATGATTGTTGATCCATTAATGTTGCTTCACTTTAATGTTGCAGCTGGTAAACATAGGGGTAATTTTCATTATTTACCCATAATAATATATCATAACTTCTTGGTTTGTTTATATTTCATAGGCCTATTAATAATCTAAGTCTGCAAAGTAAGTATTGGTAAGTATTGGAGTAAAAAGTAAAATATTTCCCTCTGAAATGTAGTGGAATAATAGTATAAAGTGTCATAAAATAGCTTTAAGTACCTCAAAATTTTACTTAAGCACAGTACTTGAGTAAAGGTACTTTCCACCACCATTTTCGGATATTTTCCAGATGAATAAACAAATCTATTCATTGAAAGAATAATCCACAAATGAATCAATAATGAAAATAATGGTTAGTTAGAGCCCTAAATAGCTCTATTAGTGTACGTTATAGGTTCACAGTTACTTTGTCTTTTTAGCTAACAAACGGTAGCTCTTTATTTCACCAGGAGACCTATCAAATATACTGGTCATCAGTGTTAATAACTCATAATAATAGTTGACCTATTGATAAATACACTTTTTGGCTTTCTTACCCAGAGTTAGATGAAAACATCGACACCTCTCTCTTGATGCCAGTTCAGTGAATATGACGCATTAGCTAGCAGCTAGTTAGCTTAGCTTATCTTAGCACAAAGACTAGAAACTACTAGCCTTCCTCCGTCCCGCTGCTAAAAAGTCTAACTACAAACGCCGCTACAGACCACTTATTAACATATTATATTATATTTATTAATACATACCAAAAAAACGTTGTGTTAACAAAAATTCGCCGTTTTATGAACATCATTTTACCTGCCAGACAATTTCCTGTCCTGAACAGTTGCTAGGAAACCACCATAGATTCCAGGAAGTTACAGGTCCCAAGCAAACAAAAACCGTTTTACCACTGCCTATTTCTTGTACATATTTAAACAAGATAAAATATGTTAATAAGTGAGTTTAAGGGGAGCTGCTAGGCAGAGTTTGTTACTTTAGGACGGAGCAGGCTAGCTGTTTCCTCATGTTTCCAGTCTGGAGGCTAAACTATGCTAACCAGAGTGGTAGGCTATCCGCTCATTAAACTCCCGGCAAGAATGGCAATACACAGATTATATATCTATTAATTTATTTCTATTTCATTTCCATTCATTAACAGCATTATGTAAATTAACAGATTTAAGTCCAGGCCCTGCCTTCCTGATGCATTAAGATAGCTAAAAATGACAAAGTGCCATACTGGAGTGCGATTTTCCGCAATCTGATAACTCAGAAGTTGTTCTTAACTGATCTACAAGGCTTCATTAAATTTTTTTATTGCAGTGTATAAATCCTCTGTATAAAGTTGCTGCACTAGAAGGTGGTACTGAATTTATGATAGTGAGACAATAAATACCACAGTGTCACTAAATAAATCACAGCGTCCCACAGTAACACTACAGTGAATTTTCCTGTCATTGGGCCGGAGGTGACAGGTGTCATTGACCTGGGGGATAACTTCCACAAGGCTAAAAATTCCACATGCTCTCCACCAAACCAAATTACAAACAGGGTCTTACTTTTATACCGATCAAGTGATGATCAATAAATAACCTGGGAATAAGCCGCACAAGCTGACCACATCATCACACATGCACTAAGGGTCAAATATATACATACCTTGGCATGGGAAGTCGGTATTCTGGTGAGCAGCAGGAATTGAAACATTCCTAGAATAACTTGAAGCATAATCCCCATTGTGTAGGAGTCCAAGGGGCACGCAAAAAATATTTTGGACCGATCCAAAAAAAGGTGGCTTGTCCTCTGTCCTCTGTGTCCGATTAGAGACGCAGAAATATGTCTTTCATTCTCCAGTCTCCCTTCCCTGAAAGGACACCCAGGGTGGCATCCTCATTGCTGGAGGAATATTTTCAGCCTCGTCTGAAGTATAGCAGGAGTCAGTTCCCAACCTACACTCTGACAGTGACAGTTCGTAGGCTACTATTACTTTAATTAGTCAGACACTGGAGTAGGCTGATGTCTAAAATAACCATCCCACCACTAATTTTAACAGGCACTCTCAAGTAATTATTCAATATCTGATTGTGGCACCACTAACTTAAAATCCAGATTTATTCCAATGAGGCTTGTTTAAAGTTTCACAGATGCCTGCCTATATTTATTTTAGGTCAGGTCCTGAGCTCATTAAACCGGTGTGGGGGTCCGGTGTGACGTGACTGGAGGATCATCCAGATTCCCGCTGAAACGTGGTGCGATCATAAAATCCTCAATGTGGCTGTAAACAAATACCCATCACGTTTATCCACGTTTATCCGGTAAAGATCCGACGATTCAGCCCGACGTGCAGAGCTGGACAGTGCCGCATATTCCGCTCCCTGGCTCGGTCACAGTCTCTCCACAGTGTCGCTCCCTCTGAAAATGTGACGTTTCCCCCTCTAGGCGCATCTTCCCATTTTTTATCCTCTTGTGAATATGACTAGAATAACACCATCCACTGACACGGCAGCACAGCTAGAACAGAACCGGTGGAGAAGCAGGGTAGTCCGTGGACAGACACAGAGAGAGGAGAGGCAGGAGTCTTCATTAGTTTCCTCATTTCCTTTGCCCTTGAGACGCACGCAGCGTAACCATTGCGCTGCCAACTTTTTCCAAACGGGACAGGCGCACTGGATACAGGTGCAGCGTCTCAACTGGTCTCAGAGTGGGCGGTCAGGGGGCCTCCAGGGGCCCCCTGCAAGTGGGGAGCAGGGCTGTAGCTGAGGACGCTGAGGTCATGTCCTCTGGAGTAAATCTGGAAATTCTGGGGGTGTTACTTGAGCTATCTCTGAGGACTTACGTTCTATTATTCTGTAAACCTGAGATGCCTAGTTGATTAATCAATAAGTGCATTCACAGAAAATTTTGACTTGATCTGATTTGTAATCTTTAAAAAAAACAGGTTCTTGCTGCTCAAATGTAAATATTCACCATCCATCCATCCATTTCTATTATCTGCTTATCTGGAGCTGGGTCGCGGGGAGGCAGCAGGCCAAGCAAAGCACCCCAGACGTCCCTCTCCCAAGCAACACTTTCCAGCTCCTCCTGAGGGACTCCAAGGTGTTCCAAATCCAGATGAGAAATGTAATCCCTCCATTCACTGTTTTTGTTATTCATCTATGACAGTAATCCATTAAATTTGGACATAATAATCAACCTGAAGATGTCACCTTGAAAACCGTGGTGGGGATTTTCCCCTATATGGACATTTTATACACCAAGACGATTAATCTGGAAAATGTTTAGCAGGTTAATCAATAATGAAAAGAACTGCCCTGACACACCGTGGCAACACTTGGCTGTCGGTCAATGTCCGGCTGTCAGTGAGCGTCTGTCCCCCTAGTTTTTGCCGTGTGTCCCACATTGTTGGCACTGGTCAGCCCTTGTAGGCTTTTTTTTAGCTGATTCAACATGTTGAATTGGCGTCAGAGACGGCGGAGCCTGTTGAAGAATGACATCACAGTGATTGGCAGTTTAGCTCAGTCGCAAGAAGAGAAACGAAGTGAGGAAAGTAAACATATGGCTTCAGACAAGGGAGCGCAAGATCTAAGAAAAAAAACTTCTTGTATTGGGTAAATTAATCTTTTAACCATTGATCTCCTCAACAGAAATGGTTTGTAACTGTCAAATATTAATCCTTTCAACATTGTGTTGCGTTCTTAATGTGCTAACAGGCTAACAAGGGTCTTGAATCCTGTCATTCTTCTAGTTTCCCTTTTTGAATGACAATTACCGACTATTAATTATTTAATCTTCCGCTCCATATCACTGTCTATTATTCTCCAAATAATACATCAGAGGGAATGTCAGATACACAGCATTATTTCAGAGCATGATCTGACACACTTTTCCTCTGCAGCTTATTAAACTGAAGATAAGCTGCATTCAAAGCTGGTTTTCTTTTGTGTGTGTGTGTGTGTGTGTGTGAGTGTGTGGAGGCATGCCAACACCAGAATCTCAGTCATTATAGTGTGTTTGGGTTATGACAGGGCACTCACACGCCACATGAGGGTGAGGGTGTCTGTAAGCTATGCAGGGAAACCTTATCTCCAGTTGAAGTCTCCACACAGGGGCCACTGGTGACAAGAACACAAGAGAACGTAAAGAGCAATATCGCTTCTCTTCAGTTCACACAGTAGTTTTGGGATTTCATAAGTTCAGTAGTGCAAATATTCTTTAAGAAACAACCAGAAACAAAGCCTCTTTTCCATGATGTCACAAGTAAACAGATGTTGCATACCCAGGATGTGCAGATGAACTGTTTTATAACCAAAATGAAATAGAGCATTCATGTGAGTATAAATATGCAAATAAACATGCCGTGTACTGTATCTGTACAGTCAATTCTCAGTTAATCACATTACATCTACAGCTCTGAATGTGAGGTTAGAGGGTTAGGAGAGCAGTTAAAATTCACTTTCATTGAGATAATGGAAAATGAACTTCTGCCAGGGCAGATCAATAATTATCTAATTATCCAACAGTGCTGACTCTTCTGTGTGGTTGCTCATTAAAAGGCATCTGGACGTCTCAGCCAATGAGTAGAATTAAATTTAACTTTTGAAAGATTTCTCTGATGTGGTTCAATAACTTTTACTACACCGCCTGTGGCTCAGGAGGTAGTGCAGGTCATCCTGTGATCGGTAGATCGGCAACTCGATCCCCGGCTCCTCCACCCTGCATGTTGTTGAGCAAAATGCTGAATTGCAAATTGCACCCAATGGCTAAGTGTGAATGTTCAACTGAGCAGCAGGTGACACGTTGTATGGTAGCCTCGGCCACCAGTGTGTGAATGGATGAATGTGATATGTAGTGTTAAAGTGCTTTGAGTGTTCGCAAGTCTAGAGGGTGCTATACAAGTGCAAGTCCATCTACCATTGTCCAAAGTAATCTTAAATTCATTGGTTGGAAATAAGAAAAATCATGCAGTGTCTGTAGTCTGTTCTGTATTACAAATCCAGGACCAACACATACATGAATGAGAGACAAACAAAAAGGAAAAGTAATGATTGATGAGAAAACGTTGATCTTTTAATCATTTCCCTCTGACATCCCCTCAGGGAATAGGTAAGGCAGTCAAAAACAGAATGACATCAAAAATCTCTAAAATCTAAAAACTGAGAGGCAAAGTGGTAAATGTTGAAATAACCAGTGAACTTCTTTCCATTCATTCAATGTGAACATTTTCATAGTCTCATAGTTTAAATAAATTAGTGTCACTTTTTTCAAGCCATAATATTGATCTTCTTCTTCTCTGACTCTATTTATAACAAATGGAGGTCCATTTATTATGCATGGTGTTGCATTTTTACAGTAACACAGAAGGTCGACAGAGGGAACAATGAGGAGTTTGACAGTGATGTCCCAAGATCCATACCTGTGATTACTGAAGAGGCATAGTCGCATTTTTCAATCACTTTGTTTCGACCACTTATTGCCGAAACTTTCGACTTTGCACGGTCATACTTCACCCTCCTCAATCATCCCCCAACAGTCTCATCAAACCTAAGAGAACATTAGTGTTCAGCCCAAGATATGATTTTAATCAATCAGTTAGTCAGTCCTGTCTTGACCTGACTCAACTCATCTGGCATTGATTTGCTTTTATTTGTGAGCCCTGTATGCTGTGTACCACTAACAGCAATGAGTCAGGGGACAATAAATAACAGGTTCCTGTGAGTTCATCTGGATCAGGGCTGGGTATCGGTACCCTGGAACAAACCGTTACCAAGTAGTATCAAAACTTCTCTGATCAAACACTACCTGAATTTGATCCTTTATGTACATAGATCTAAAAAAAAGTGACTACTCGTATGGATTTCCTTGCAGCCAAACACCTCAAGCGTTGCTCATTTTAAGTACAGTTCAGTATGAAGTCGAGTGTGGTGTGTTTTACAGAGTTGGCAGTTCAGTGTGCTAAGGTGCCACCACAACATTCAAAAGTAGGGCTATACTACATGTCTGTCGCCTGATATCGGACAGAATTGTCAACTTGTAACAGTCTGTTTCCATCTTTAGTGTGACATTGCCACCTCTCTAATTAATTTCTGTGAGGGAGGAGAATTCAATTTTCCCTAACCAATCACTAGAGAGCAATGTGGCTGCCTGAATCTAACGTCACTTTAAGTCCACACACTGTTTTGCCGGGCTTTTAAGAGTGGAGCTAAGCAAAGTAACACAAACTACGACACTGGACAATGTTGAGAAGTTATGACGACTAAAAGCATCCTCAATAGCAGCATCTATCTTGTCTATAGCACTCACCATTGTTATTATTACTCCTCTTTGGTTCTGGCACATCGCTTGATAACACTTGACAATGGCGTTCGTACCACCCGTGGCGCTGACTGGCTAATTGATTCCCTCTGTGATACTCACTAGTAGGTTTTCATTTTAACAGAGAAGCTACTCTTTCATGTCGCAATGCCAGATGACCAGTCTGGACCCAGGCACACACACCTATGGCATCTGGTGACAGTTTTTTAAATAATACCCAGCCCTAATTAGAAGCAGCTCATACAGTTTTCTTTGTGGCTCAGAGAGGTTTGAGCTGAAGCTGGATCCTTTTGACCATCACATCACTTCAAATAATCCACACTAAGTATAAATGGTTTAACAGATCAGTCCAGTCTGATGTGCAGTTTAGCATGGTCATGAAGACACACATGTATGACCAGATGAAACCCAACATCACACCCACGTTCTGTGTCTTCAAGTCCTCAGGATCACAGCTGAGAACAAACACGGGTGCATCAATCTGTTTCGTTTAAATAAAAAAAAACTTTAAAATCCTAAAACGGGTACCACAATCAGTCTTGCGTCCACCTTCAACCTGCTGGCAGCTCAAACTCCATCATTACTGAGCACAGTTGGAGACTCTCCTACTTGTCCTCTCCATCGTTGCGGATTTTGAACTTCTCTACAAACTCAGCATGTTTCTGCCGCAGGATTTCTGTCTGCTTCTTAAAACCGTTGACCCTGAAAAACAGCAGAGAAGAAAATTTCGCACTCAGCTCTTTATTCAAGCATCACAGAACCCAAACAAAATAACTGCTACCACTCAAATGTGTCATCAAAAAGAAGTTTGTGCACTCACCTGGCTCTCTCTTTGGATTCATTGTAAATTTCTGTGATGATTCGATCTTTCTCATCCATGAAGTTATTGTGAACTTGTTCAAGTTTCCTAAAAGAGTCGAGAAACACTCGAGTTAAGCCGTTTGCAGAAAAACTTTGCTTAACCTAGAAAATGTGTCACTCAGCGGGCTCTCTGTATGCTCAGTTGCCTTTATGAGTTTGTACAGCTGTTATACAGCTCTACAGACCACAGAGAGGTGAATCTCCACAGACAGAAGTGACACACAATCAGTTTGTGAAAACAAATCCTGCAACAAGGTTGTGTCGACACACATGGCACGGTTGTGTCCACAAACAGTCCCATTCATCTGGATGTGAGTGGGCAGCAAAGAAAACTCAGCGCAGTGAGGGAAGTTATTTCTACTTTTGTAATATTCAACTTTTCAAAGTGTCTTCATCGTGTGCCTGTTTTGTACCTAAAGAAGACTAAGTGGGCTCCAATGCTGAGCACCATCGTGACGACGCAGTAGCAAACCAGGCGGAAGTTCCTCTTCTGTCTCTTCTGCCACTCCTCTGCCGGCATCTCCTGTGCTTGACGAAACTGCTCCCAATAACGAAAGTTGTTCTGGGCCTCCGTACTGGTGGTAAAGAAGTTGAAGAAGAAATACGACTGGTGACTTAAAAAACAGGAGATTGGACATCTGGTACAAATGATACAGTCTTAACTAAAGCGTTAATGGGGCGAGTCTAAGGGACTATTAAGTAGTACATTTTCAATCAATTTGTGAAGGACAAGACAGTAAACTCAGTGACTGTCTGTCTTTTCTTGGACTGTACCAAATAGTTTAAAAAGATTTAAAGCTTTATTCATAACATTGACATTTGCATTCTAAATCAATATTCGAATGCTGAGCTTTTTTGTATGTCTATTCATTCTGTTTAAACCTGATATTTCTGCACAGTTGCAGACAGAGCGAGACTTACTCGCAAGGACTCCATAATGTGAGCCAATAGCAGAAAGAAGACAGCCCTAGTCTTTTCTCAAAAAATAGGACAACACAATTTGCTGAAGACTGGCCTCTGGCCGAAACAATGTCAAAAGAACAGTTTCTAGACTTGTGCAAAACTTGAACAAACCTTGGAATATCAAACTATGCAGCACCTCCATCAAATAAATGAACATTTCTGATAAATAAGTGCAGGGTTAGTGTTCCTTCTATGGCAAAGTACAGAGCAACTGAGCTTTTAGTTGTTTAGTCTTTACAAGAACAGCATGACTAATGAGAGTGCTATAGCAAAACACTAACCCACAAGTCCATTGTTAAAGCTACATATCTTCTTGCCGCAGAAGAACATCAGCCAATGTCTGCCTATCCCACATTAGCAGTGTTAAAGAATGAGGAGGAAGGTCAAGTTATGTAACACTTAAACAAGTACAAACTTGACAGATTGTCTGTATCTTCACCTGGCTCTGTAGGTGGTGTGACTGGAGGTAGATCTGAAGGACTGGCCCCTGCTGTATGGAGGTCGGATTTTGAAGTCGTATTCCTTCCTGCTCAGCTCTTTGCTCAGCACTCGGTAGGCCTCGTTCAGCTCCACAAATTGGCTGTGCAGCGCTGGGTTGGATGGGTCACTGTCTGGGTGTAACTGCAGGATGAGTGAGTCAGTTTCAGTAATGAGGTCTACTGACCAAAACCAGCCTATGAATCAAAACATATTCTGGTGCAGGCATGTGCTAATCTGAGCATGTATACTAATGTGTGAACATGTGTGCTAATATAAACATGCATTACCACACAAAAATGTTCTTACTTTCTCTGTTTAACAAATGCACGAAAATGTGCGGTTTGCACTTGTGACTGTGCTTTTTCCTCTAAAAGGGGGGAGTTTTCTCATCCCTCAGTTATGCCAAAACCATAAGGTAAATACACATGCACATCCTTATTTATACTAGGAGTCACAACATGAAAACAAACAGTCAGGACGCTCACTGTGGGAACAGTTGAAAAGTGGAAACCATGCTGTGAAGGGCTGCCCTCCTGTGGCCGGATATTTTGTCTAAATGCACAACAATTAGGACTCTACCTTCTTAGATTTGTTGAAAAATGCATTTTTAATTTCGTCCAAGGATGCATCAGATTTGACTCCAAGGAGGTCGTAGTAGTTCACAGCTTTTCTGTGGTGAGAAAGCAAAGAAGTCAAAACTAAACACACATTAAGACCTGTATAAAGTATAAAGCATAATACCGAAACACAATCACTAAGTTGTTTTTAATCATTCTAAAACACACACACACACACACACACACACATATATATGCAGAGTCTACCTGTGTGCATAGCTCTGTGAGAGCAGACGCAGACCGCTCTTGCAGCACCAAAGACAACTCTGACATAAACGTAGCTGAGCCTCCAGTTGCATGATGGAAAGTTTTTGAGGTTCCACACAGACGACCTGTGCGAATAAAGCAGATGGTAACATTAACAGTGAGACAAAGAGTCTTACTGGGGAAGCAGGGAGATATTTAAAACCAAAATATAAACTACTAAGTAAACAGACCCCAGTCTGACAGCATTTTAAATATATTTATGTTGCACTTTGCATAAATGCATCTTATTAATGTTCTGTAGGAGGGACATAATCTGGTGTTTTATAACGCTGAAGTTTACATTCATACAAAGGAGTTGGAAGCAGTGTGCTTTAAACATGGCAGATGATTTTTTTTTTTTTAATTTTCTGTACTTGTTTAATTACATTGTACTGATAGGAGATTGGCAACAACTTATAAGGAATATTAGTTGATTGTTCTTTTGTTACATTATGGAAGGCTCATATCACATCATGAATGTCTGTTGTAACAATTTTGGCAGCTACAAACAAAATCATAACTTGAACAACTATGGAACATGATGTCCCCAACCATGGACAACTGGATTTCAGTTGTCAGTGATTTATTTTCCTACTTTCATAGACTATCTGACTTTAAATTTTAGGATAACCATTTGAGCAATGTGTGACATACTTGAAAGAAATTACCCTGACATGTAATGTACTGCATTAGTCATTGAAAGATCATAGTCCTGAGTAAGTGTTGTATTCTATGTCAATGCAAGCATTAAGCTTGAAAACATATTGATTAAATAGAGTGTAAAATAAAGATATTAAAATACTCTGTTGGTAGAAATAGTTATTAACTTGCTGTTAGACAGTTTTCCTGTCTTTACCTTTCAGTGTGTTTCCATTGAAAATAATGCTGACAGCAACTTTTCTCTTGTCTGTTTACACGTGATCTGACTAAGAACAACAACATGAGACAAGGTGAGGGATTTATCTTTAATTTAGGACTTTACCACTAAACAAACAACAGTTGCAGCTGTCTTATTATCAGCTGAAACAATAAACACAACGTGTCATTTACTTTGTCACCGTGCAGCTTTGTGCTTGGGGGTGTGTTGATCCAATAATGTTACAATAGAAGTTAGTTTTATTCTTTGAATTACAAATACCGACTTTGATTACTTTCATCAGCTGCAGACAGCAGCTGTGTGCACGTTTATCATTGTGAAATGAACTGTCAAATAACTAACATACAGTAACAATTAGTTTCCAGGGGGTACACTTTGTTCTGCTACCTGAACAACAGAGCTAACGCTAGCCGGGAGTAAGCTTCAAGTGCCTGGCAGCTATTCTGTGCTACTGTTAGCATGCTAATGATGAGCTAACTTAGCTAGCTGTGTTGTGTAATAAAAGAAGCACAAAAGTTAAACAGTGTTACAAACCTGGAGCGAGTGGAAAGGCAGACTTTAAACAAAGAAAAGTGACATACCAGCGGGACTCCGTTTCATAACAGTACCAGTACTGTGGGCCCGTTGCATAAACTCAACTGCATCATGCTAGCTACAATAAAACCGGAAGACTGGAGATTGGCCCTTCAAAATAAAGGCCCAGTTTTCTCTTTCTTTTCTTTTTTTGTTTGTTTTTTGTTGTTTTTTTCTTACCACTTCAAAGGGTTTTGGGCGACCATGTGTCATATAAAGAGTAAGGACATATTGTACTGTTTTTTTTTTTTTTTTTGTTAAATATAATATTCATTAGACCAGACAACAAAACAAATAATGAATGTTATTCTTCTACTTAATATTACTACAACAACGACTACCACTACTACTGCTACTACTAATAATAAATAATAATAATTTATTGATTTATTTATTGCTATGGCCTATAGAGTGTGCCAGGGCTGACGTCAAAACCCGGAAGTTTAGCATAGCGCTGGTTCCCGGAAGAGAAAGTGAATGTGATTTTTGCATTGCGTTTTGGATTATGTCAGAAAATAAGCTCCGTGGCTAACACAAGTTTATGATACTTACAGGTTTTGTTCAGCGAGATAATCTTCACATATGAACACCTTTCATACCGCATTTGAAGCTTAACTGCGATCGCCAGAAGTAAAAAGCTAACGTTAGGCTTTAACGGACTACATGACTACTCCACGGTCGCATGACTCTTGACGTCACCGCCACTAAGCTTTCAACTGATTTCGGCCGCTTTATTATAAAAACATTGTATAATGGGGAAATCAGACTGTTTAAGCTAAATAAGAAGCTGTAATGGCGGACTGCCAGCACTCTCGCCTGTTCGGGGGTGATGACGTTTACTGTCCCCGACAGGGTTTGTAGTCGTATTGAGCAACTTGTTAGCAACCGCCTTTTTTACGACACGTAAAAGCTTCAAAATTCACAAGTAGGGTATTTACTGACGTGTTTTATGTCGTAGAACAAAACCTGATACTCGCTTTTGTTAACCACAGACCTTATTTGAGGCATTTTACCAAAATCCCATTCAAAAAACGTATTGACTTTTAGACGAGAGAACCGGAAGTGCTAAAAGATTAACATAAATTCTATTCTAGTATTTATCTATGCGCATAAACAATAGCTGCACTTGTACTTTATTTGTATTACAGTCACCGTTGGGAAGGTTGCTTTTGAGAGGTAATGCATTACAGATTACTAGTTACCCTGTTACAATGTAATACGTTGTACTATTGTAATTACTTCATCAAAGTGTGTAACCTATGACATTTGATTACTTTTCGATTACTTCTCTGATAGATGTTTTAAACTGGGCAGTGAAACTAAAAATGTCAGATTTAGGCTATGCCAAAAGAACAGTGAAAAAGATGCAAAGCAAAAGAAGGAATGTCATATTCTACATATAACATTTTAAAACAAAGAATATATTTAGATATAACCCCTTTGTACACACCAACATTCTGATTATTAACTGTAATTCAATTAACTTTTTTCAGTAACTGTATCTGATGACTTTTACATTTATTTTGCAATTTAATTACTGTAACTAGTTACTACCCAACACTGATTACTGTTTGTAACTTGTAACAAAGTGCTCAGTATTTAAAGTTTGATTATGACCGGAAGTTACTGTTGATTCCCGGGATCTTGACACAACACAACCCCGCCCCCTGCACATGTTTGTTTTGCCGTGTTCACCTGCAGAGGTGAAATAAAGGATTTATCTATATTATCTATACATTTTGAATGCTACACAACGTATAATATCACATGTTTTAAATTAAAAAAACAACTACCAGCAGTCAGTAAAATATTTCTGATGATGTCACACATACATGTAGTTCCAACGCTTGGCCACTGGGTGGTGATAATGAACCCATTTCGCCGTCTGTTCAAAAACGAGGAAGAACCTACATTCTCCTCCTCTACATAAGCTTCCACCTCGGAAGGTAAGACTAATCAACTACAATGTTTTACTCAGTTTTAACACATGTTCAGGCCTCTGCACTAACCTTTACACGGTACTAAATACTGGCGGCGTTATGGTTTAACATGTGAGACTGACTGGCACTCAGTCTGTGGTCTCTCTGTGTGCTCTCAGCTGCAGGATGAAATGAAAGTAAGTTAGTTCATCTCTGAAGTCAGGTTTCAGTCGGAACATTTCACAACATCGAGTAAATCCAACGAAGAATAACATTAATGTAGCCACATATGTGATCCATAACAAACTGTACAATGCTGTGCAGACGGAAAAATATGATTTTTGTCTAATTTTTGGCTCCTTTCATAGCTCCAGCTCGCAGTTATCAGCTGTTTATCAATGCCTGGGCTAGTGTCCTGACACCTACACAGACACAGTTACTTTTAAAGGTATTTCCAATCACTCAGTTATTTCAGGAGTTATCCTGGGAGTTACATGCATATACAGATCACACTGATAAAGGTGTGAGTTGATGCATCATTGCAGATGATATGGTGACCTGCACAGATGATGACTTTATGATGATGATTTCATACCTAATATTTATTTATGATCTATGGATAGGCCTACATTGCTGCTTTTTTTTACTGTGGCTTGTAAAGTGTCCTTGAGTGCTTTGAAAGGCGTTATTAACATTATTATTTATTATTATAACAAGCAGGAGAGTGGAGGAGATGTCAGTAAAGTACAGCTAGTTCTGACGAGTCTAACAGATGACGTGGAAACACTTGTGTGGGTGGACTGTGAGTTTGTGGGGGAGTACTTTGTTATACACAAGAAGGCTCAAAATGTGACTGCACTTTAGCTTCTTCATATTTGCTTTTCTTAATCACTTGAGAAGAAAATATATTTATTCAACAAATGTTACACTATTAAACATTTCAGGAGTTATTTGATTTCACTGATAAAACTTACACCTGTAATTAAATTCAACGTTTAAATAACTGCAGGCTTGTTAGACATGAACCAAATGATCTGTGCTGCCCCTGACTGTGTGTTCATGGCGTGTTTGTTTGTGTATGAGGAGTGGACATACTTCCTGACCAGGACACAGTTATTTACTGCATTTAGATGGGTTGCCAGATTCAGCTCTTTACAATATGTTTACAGCCTCTTTTTTCTTTCATTTTGTTTCCTCAGTAGAAATATTAACAGTTAAAAACCCTCACAGAGCTGCAGCCGTGTGAGTGAAGAGACGTCAATGAGAATCCATAGTGAGAGATGATGGACTCTGAGGTGTCTCTGCTGCTGCACTGTGCAGCCTGGAGGGGGCTGCTGGAGTCTCAAGTACAAGTGGAGCTCTCTGAAAGGTAGGATCATTAATCAGGCCTCTGGAATGTGTAAATATCACATAAGACCTTTCTACTTTTCTACTAAACAATGGCACAAAACTTACATAGATATTGGGCTTTATTTTTAAAAACCCCTCAAGTGAAAATCAAGTTATTACCTTGTTAGCATGTCCATGTGGTGTTATATACGCTACACGTAGGGCTGGGCAATATATCCATATCATATCAATACCGTGATATGTCTTAGATTTTGGCATCTGAGTGTTGTCTTTTCCTGTTTTAAAGGCTGCATTACAGTAAAGTGATATTATTTTCTAAACTTACTTTGTGCAACGACAGTGACATGTATGCCTACCTCCACCACATGGCCCATACAGACACAACAGTTATTCAATATTACAATTACAGTCGAAGCCCTAAATACAGAGTACAATACATTTTGCTATAACAACTGAATGAGAGCGGCCAGCAGGTGATTGCTGGTATTTTTCTTTCCTCTGTGGCATTGGTATCTCATCAAAGATTAGTGCCACAATAAACTTTGATCGCTCTAATGTATTCCAAAGTCTGCTCCCACCAGCAAACTTTTCCCCTACATTTAAGGGATATGCTCCTCCCTCGCAGCTCAGCATCACTTTTTGCCAGTTTGTGCAAAAGGAAAAGGAGCACACCCACTGATTCAGATTATGATCACTTGTGAGGTCACAAACCTAACGAACCAATCCCATCAGCTTGTGGAGTATCACATGAGAAGGAGGTGTGGCTACGTGTCAGCATTTTGCAGGTTGACTAACTTTCACTTCAGCTTGTCAGAGCTGGCGATCAGGGTTAAGGTTCATTTAACATTAACAACACACAATCAGCTGTTTGATCACGTTGGCAACCTGAAGGCTCATGTACAAGCAGATGTTTGTGTGTTTAATAAGCAGAGGTAAAGGTGAGCAGGTAGATGCACGCATACAAAATGGGACAAAGGTGTAGAGTTAGATCTCAGCCATGTTAAGGCATGACGGGAACAGAGATGAGTTTTTAGGGGTGAATGCCCACAGAGGAACTTTAAAGAATGACATGACATGGTAGGAAGAGATTTTTATGAGATTTGATGTTAAGAAAATATAGAATAACACCAGCCTTATCCTTTAATGCAGTAGTTTGACACTGTGCAAACTGAAACCGTAGTAATCTGAAGAGTTTGTTTGCTTCCTGTCCCTCCTCAGATTCAACAGGCAGACAGATCCGGCTCTAGAGCGTCTGATAGATGAGGTGTGGACAGAGCGGGTGTCCAAGGAGCCGTGGCTTTTCAATGGGTCCAAATTCAGACTGCACTCTTTCTGCTTGGCCTCGTCACCCTCTGTTTCTCCTAAACACCCTTCATGCTCTCAGCCAACCCTCATCTCCTTCTCAGACTGTGCAGAGGAGCAGGAGGGAGAGTTACAACACAGCAGACAAACAGTGAAGGAGAATCTGTGTATCACTGATGGTCTGCATGATGCTGCTCAGAGCAGTTTGGACAGAAACGGACCTGTGAAGACAGAAAGTGTAGACCGTGTCAGCGAGAGCATCACAGCTGAACCCTCTTCCAAAAACACAGATGATCAAGACACCACTCCGCTCCTCACTCTGAGACTAGGCCTCACATGCTATAAGGACTACCTGGGAACAAACTGGTCATGTCAAGTGGCAGAGCTTCGTCAGCGAGGGGAGGAGGAGTTCAGTGATCCCCTGGTGCTGCTGGCTCAGCCTCTGGGTGTAGGTGGCATCCTGTGTACGGACAACGGTCAGGTGGTGTTCATCAGGAGGAGCCAGAGGGTGGCGGAGGCAGGGGGGCTCCTGGACATCCCCGGAGGTCACCCAGAACCAAAGGTGAGGTCAATAAAGAAAATGAAGTGTCATTCAAATATGCGTCATGTTTTATTGAACTGTCGCTGCACCTCCTCAGGTGGTGTGTGAGCGTCTGGGCCATGCAGTGTGTGAGGAGCAGATCAGTGTGGACATGATGCAGCAGAGGCTCGTCGTCTCAGAGCTATTCTCATCTGTGTGCGCCGAGATCAGAGACGAGGTGAGAAAAGTGTCCACTGTAGACTTGTTATTTCATGTTGAGGTGACGTTCAATTACACAGTTACGTCATAGGTATGATTTAAGATTACTTACACTTGTGCCCAGAGGATCTATTTAGTATGAGGACTCACTGCCTTGTATGTGCAGTGGCTGGTTGTATGCAGCTGTTTCCAGGCACTCCTCAGGGCCTGCAGTATACGAGTCTGGGACAGGTCGACCAGGTTCATCCTGCTGATGATCCTGTGGTCATGTCCCTTGTCCTCTACAAACTCAGCGGGTCATAACGAGAGTAAAGATGGATTGAGATCTGGAGCTCCTGTCATTTACTCCTGATGCCGCTGCGGCTCTGCTTGTTGCCCAGCTTCAACCAATCCTGAATGTCACTGTGACATCACACCTTCTTCCCTCTGTTGGTCTGCAGGTGAATATTCCTCTGAGCTCCCTCGGAGAGCCGGTCCTGATGGGTGTCGCTCTGAATCACACCAGCGCCGGGAGACCAAGTGCTGAGTTCTACGTCAGGTACTCATTCAGTTTTGGTTTGATATGAAGGGAGTTTGTCTTGAATCACTTTTTATAAAGATATAATGTAGAGTAGAGCTGCAACAATTAGTCAGTTAATTAATTGGCACCTATTTTGATGATTTTTTTTTGCAATTAATAGTTTAATTTAACAATCAAAATGAAGTGGAGCAGAAGTAAAGAGTAGCATAAATGGAAATACTCAAGTAATACTCAGTTATACACTACTATAGTTCCCCCACTGGGAATGGGGAAAAAAAGGTTGTATAAGACTTAAATAAAATCTAAAATAACAGTGTACAGACTGTATACATGGTGAGATACACACTTCAATCATACATAAGCCAAAATGTAAACATAAGTACACACACACGCAATCATACAAATATATTTATACATCAGTCACAGCTGTCTACAGCCAGCCTACATTGTCATTTGCTCTAAGGAAGAATCAATTTTGAAACATCTTACAGTTTAGTGTTTTCATATCTGTCAGAAATGATTGCCATGTCCTGTAAAATGTACGTGTAGAGCCACCCAGCATGCACCCTTTTTTCTCCAAGTGTAGAAAACTCATAAGATCACCAGCCCACTGGACATGTGTGGGAGACACCTTCTGCTTCCACTTAGTAAGTATAAGGCATCGAGCAATTAAGGAGGCAAAGGCAACAGCATTTATGTAGCGTCTAGGAAGAGGTATGTTCTCTGCAACTACTCTGAAATTGCAATTAGTGGGGAAGGGGTAAATTTGACTCCAAAAACCACAGAAAATGAGAATGAATGAGGGATCATGTTACTGTTCTACACCTGTTGCATAAGGAATGTGACCCTGGATAAATCTTGGCTAACTTTTCTTTGGATAGATGAGGGCGGTGCAAGACCTTGAACTGTAGGAGGCCGTGTCTGGCACAAATTGAGGAGTGAATTCTTTGAAGAACAGGCTGCCAATTGAGATCTGTGATTTTAGGAGCCACATCATCCTCCCACTGGAATCTAATAGTGGAGAGAGAGGCAGAGTGTAGAGTTTATAATGTAGTATATATCACGTTTTAGTATTTTTTTTTAAGCAAAAAAGCCAAAACTTAACTGGTTTCATGCTTCTTAAATGTGAGAATTTGGTGCTTTTCTGTGTCACACATAAACGTTTCCCAAACTTCTCCTGGAGTATTTCTTGTCCTACATCAAATGATCAACTTGTTATGCACTCCTGAAGCTGCTTGATAATTAGCTGATAATTTAAATCATCTCTTTTGGAGCAGGGAGAGATCTAAGACATGCTGGACAAGAGTTACTCCAGGAGAGGTTTGAGAAACGCTGCTACACATGATAATAAACCAAATACCTTTGGATTTCTGGACTGTTGGTCGGAGGAAATGTACCATTTGAAGATGTAACCTTGAGCTCTCAGAAACTACACAGGGCATTTTTCACTATGTTGTGAAATCTAATTGAAAAATGATTTGGGAAAATAGTGGACCGCCCTAATGAAGAGTCTGTTTTCGGTGTGTCCTCAGTTGCTCGTTGACGTCTGATGAGGTCAGAAAGTTGTACTGGAAAGGAGGAGCAGAGGCCCATGAGTCCACAGATATCGTGTTCCTCAGCAGAACAGTGAGTAATCTAAAGTTACAGAAGGGCTGCACCAATATGGAGAAAATAAAAGATATTTTTGACCAAATACTTTGATATTGGTGCTTTTACTAAATATGTACATAATGAGATTTTAATTAATAATTATCAGTAATGTGGATATACTGACTAAATGGGTAAAGGGAATTAATACAAAATTTACAACAGTCTGTTAAGTTCAGAAATTTACATCACCTGTAATGCAGCCTTTAAAACCAGGAAAAAACAACACTTACAGTATCAATTTATTGCCCAGCCCTAAGCTACATATTGTCTGAATAGCAACTCATGAATGAGCTTCCTTGTTTTGGCAGTTGCATTAGAAAGAAAGCACAGTGATCATAACATGATGTTGATACACAAGTCTGCATTTTGTTGTCCATGACATTTGTAGGAGGTGTTGCAGCTGGACAGAAGCAGCCCTCTGTGGTCGGAGCTGTGTCCTTCAGCTAAAGGAGCCGTGCTGCTGTATCAGACAGTGAAGCCTGACGGAGAGCGAGGACACGACACTCAGCTAGTAGCATCAGGAAATGTGTCCAGATGATCAAAAATACACAAAGAAACCTTTTCATTTACTGTAATCACTACCTGACCAATACTGGTGTTAACACTGTGCAAAACACTGTATTGTATATTTGTACACTGTGCAGTAAAAACATGTTTAAAATTTAAAAATATTTTTTAGAATAAAAACCCTCAAAGTGACTTGGTTAAAATTATTAAATACTACAACTCTGATTTTCTTTGATTTGTCAAAGCAGCAAGTGCAACACATCCTGTGGTCTGTAATTCTCTGTCTCTAGTAGGGCTGGATGATTACGGCAAAAATGATTGATATTGAAATCACGATTAATAAACACGATTATAAGTTGGTGGTGTTGCCTTGGGGGGCAGACGCCACAGCATGACAAACATTGCCAACAATTTCTTTTTCCACGACGTCCGTCAACTTGAAGCCAAAATGTTTCCAGATGACTGAAGTTGTCCTACCTTTCTTCTCAATCAAAGGCTGCCTTTCTGCCATGTTCTCAATCGCTCGCTCCACATAGTATTGATCCACACACGTCACACGCTTACTGCTGCTGCACGTAACACAGGCGCATTCACGATGCTTTTCCAGCACAGGAACTTACATACACGCCGTGGGCGCATTAATCGTTTTTCTTCGATTATGTTTTTATGATCATGAGAAGCCAAAATTGAAATCATGATTAAAATTCGATTAATCGTCCAGCCCTAGTCTCTAGTCTATAATATCACTTGCTGATGTAATTATCTTTTTTTTAAGACATCATTAGAATGATTGTCCTTGTAAACAAACACAGTGCAGCGGCATCTCTTTCTTCTTCCTCCATGTTTCTTCAGCAGTAACCTTCGTATCCGCTGTAACCGACGTCTCTGTAGTAGTAGCCCTGGTCCTGATAAGGCACACTCCACTGAAATGTAAATGACACAAAAGGACGATGAGGTTTGGTTTACTCTGGAAGCTTAATGTGGCTGTAGCTGTGTTAATTATGATCTGTGAGCGGTTTAAAAAGCAGACAAGTGCTGAATGTGGATGTGACTGCTCTGTCGAAACAAGCTCAGGTTCATCCCAAACACAGTTGGTGTATAACGAAGAGGAAATGGTAATTAAGATTATTAGTGTGTTAGATTGAGACAGCAGTGAGAATTGGTCTGACAATACATCTATAATTTATTTTTCTTCTGACCTAATTATAGCCTCAGATGAGCGAGCAGTTTCTCTGCCAACATCATAAACTGATCTCATGTCCTCCCCACTGGTACATTGATTAAACCAGTGGTTCTCAAATGGTGCGCTGCAGCACACTGGTGTGCTGTGATGCCAATTCAGGTGTGCCGTGGGATTTTGTGACAATAAGCACACATTATTATTGCAGTATTCAACTGGGCCTGATAAAGAGGCAAACTAGCTAAAAAAAATGTAATTTTAATTAATTAACATTTACGGGGAACCTATTTGGCACCATTCAAGCATGGGAATTGTGTGTGACACATCAAAAGCCCTGACTGGCATACTTGTTCACTGTCACTCTCACTGGAGCACCTGAATAGAACAGTCATCATTAGCATTATTAGTAACACCTGTGCCTTCTCTGTGAGAGGCCTGTATGAGACTGAATGTGCTGTAATTGTTAGTGCAATCACTCTGCTGATGGAAGGTTGAGACAGACTCAAGTCATCACTGCTGCACTGTTGCATTTTTTCTAGTTACCAAATATCTTAGTGTTGTGATCGCTGTCATTTCCTGTGTCACAGTGTTAGTGTGATTGCATCTCTAATAAGATCGACCACAAACATCATCCCTGCACCATCGAATCTGAAGCATTTTATTTACTCACTGTCATCCAGCGTTTGGAGAATACTTGTCTTACCACCATTATTTCTCTGCTTAAGAACCTCTTCAGCCTCTTGAGAGTCCTCCTTCCCACTCCTAACAGTTTTTCACCTTGAGAGCTCTCTTCAGGGCTGAGATGCTTTGTGAGTAACTTATATCAACTTTACCAGGATCTAGTCTTAAAGGGATAGTCTGGATTTTTTGAAATGGGGCTGCAGGGTGTCTACAGGCGTCAAATACCTAAATTCCATGCTTTTTAAGACCTTTTCATAGTCTTTTTTAAAAATCAAATTTAAGACTGATTTTTGGACAAATCATCTTTTTCTTTTTCAAGCATTGAAGGTAAGTATAAAAATAAGAAAATATATTTGGTCCGGTGCAGAGGTAGCTTTAAGGTATATGGTTATTAGATGAGAGTTGTTAACAGGTAAATGCAAGTATAAAGTGCAAGTTTTTATACCATCAGTGATGTGTACTTTCAGAGAGGAGCTTGACTCATTTTGACCAAAAAATAAAAAAAAATAAAATAATATAAAAATATAATATAAAAATCCTTGAAATTAGATATTTTTTAGATATTTTTTGTGGCAATTAAGACCTAACAAATTCAAATTTAAGACTATTTAATGACATTTAAGATTTATAAAATTGAATTTAAGACATTTTAAGACCTTTTAGGGACCTGCAGACACCCTGGGTTGTACAGCGTACTCATCCACAGTCAGTCTTTTACTACAGTAGATGTCAGTCAACACAGCCCAGTTCGGAGAAGCAGGCTGAAGTACGACATGAGAGCTAGTCAATTTATTGCTGTGGAGGGGTCAGCAACAAAACATATTTTAGCCTCCTAAAAATACCTACCAGAGTTATAATTTTAGGAACTTTATAGAGAGTTGTCATTAAGAACAACTCTTCATACTAGGAGGCTTTATGAATACAGCCCCAGGCGATTTTGTTTAACACAAACCTTTTAACCTTAAAGTGCATTTAAGATAAGGACAAAGCTAAAGCCCTGATGATGTCACAATGAGGTTTGTTGTGTGAGATTTCACAGCCGCATAACACTCACATATCTTGGCTGCTGCCTCCATGGCTGCACGTTGAATCTTGTGTCGCTCCATCCTACAAAGACCAAAAAGAAATCAATTAACATCTTAAAACATCACGTCTTCCGACAGGCTGCCCATCAGTTCTCTTTCTGACCGTTATGTCCACTCCACTGGATCCTATGTGAGGGTGGAGGGCCGTAAGGGTAGGGTCTTTTCTTGTGTAGTCTGGGTTTCTTCTTCTCCTGTTTGGGGACCGGGGGCAGCAGTCTGCGAGCCTCATCTTTAAACTCCTGTAGGAGCATCTGTGCCTGTTCCTGAGGCAGCTCAACATACTGCAGCTCCTCCAGCACGTCGCTCTGCTGCTCTGGAAGAGTATAGCTCACTGGAGACAAGAAGGGAAGTTTAAGTTGTAGAAACATGAGGGAAATCAAATGCAAATGCCTCTGGGGCAATGAGGTATTAATCACCACATGTTATACTTCCTGTGAAATGTGTCAGACCTTGGAGCTTGAGTAGGGCAGTCTCAGGGATCTGCTCCCCATCACTGGTTTGGTGCTGGGACAGTCGTCTTTTCCACACGTCCGCTGAGGGGAAGACCACCACCACCTGGCGCCTGAAGCCTGTGAACAGCTTCAGCTTGTAACGCCGTGCAGAGAAGAGGATGTTGCACTGGAAACAGAGAAATGACAAAGAGGACATGGCAGAGAGGAGGTGGAATAAAACATCCAAGTGCTGTAACACCCCGGCATGTTTCAGCCTAAAGCCTAAAGCCTTTTAAGATGACACGCTATGATTCAAGCCTCTAGCTAACGTTAGCTACATAAACATAAACTTGAAGTAAGCTGTGAGCCTTAGGCTTTGCTAAACAGAAGGCTAAAATATTAGCTAAAAATTGATGTGTTACCTGGTCGAGGATATAATTGCCAGGACTCTGAGCAGCAATCTTAATCAAATCAGTGAGACACTGAGAGGCCTGCTGCACCCTGCTGTCCCTCTGTCCACCACTCTGCGCACACACACACAGGTTGAACATTTTGGATCAGTTGGTCAGAAAACTGAACATCATCTTTGAATGTGAAAATAAAACGTGAGAGTGGAGACTGGAGGTTTGACTGACAATCATACATGCGAGCAGCTCCTCTGTGCCCAGCAGCCTGTACTGTTTCTCAGGATGCTTCTTCATCTGAGTCCTGGCCCAGTGACTCTTCCCAGAACCAGGAAGACCAACCATCAACAACACCTGGAGGGAAAAACATACAGATTAAAATGTAACAGCTACTTTTATATTCAGTCTGAAAATAACCAAATTAGCATATTACCATTACCAGGCAAATTCAGCTTTTCCATCACACACATTCAAATACTCTGGAAGGAAACCCAGCTGCTGACTCTCACCTCACACTGTGCTCTGGAGGTAGGAGGCGATGTTGTGCGCACCCTCTGCCCCGCAGGAAGAGCTGTCAGCGGTGTAAACCCTGGAGGGCCGGGGTACCAGGGAGAATTGTGAGCTGTGGGGTCCAGGAGGATTCTGACTGAGCAGCTCTTACAGAGGACGTGAGGGAACAAAGCACAACCGGAGGAGCTCAGTGAAAAAGCTTCACCCATGAAACGACCATTCTTATAGAAAGAGAGCTGAACAGCACCGTCTGTGGAGAAAGACTGTAGATGTGCAAACACAAGCACACAGTTGGGATTATAAAAAGAAATGAAAAAGTTAAGATTCAACAGTTTCAATGACTGTGATAAGAGGAAGAATTGAAGATAACATATCACTCACAGCATAACAGCCGACGATATCCCCCTCTGAGAACGGTTCTCCAAACTCTTCCTCCTTCCCACCTGAGACTTTTTTACCGCGTCCATCATATGCAAAAGAAAATTCATCTTCACCTGGTATGAGACAGACAGAGAGCCAGAGGGAGAAAGACGACAATGAACGTAACAGGACTGAACACATCTCCAGAGAAGGTGCTTCTGTTCTGATCACTTCTCCTAAAATGAATCTAATCCTCACCCAGCAGCAGAGAGGCGTCGGCCACAGACCAGCCGACTCTCAGACCATGATGATCGTCTTGTCCCTCCAGCTGTGTAGTCAACAACGTCCTCTCCAGCCTCACTTCAAAGCCCACCCTGCCCTGCAGCACCCCGTGGGTGAGCCTGCAGCCTGACCACAGCAAGGGGAACCGAGCCCAGAACCGCGGCTGGCCACATGCACCATCAGGACCCACCTCAAAGTGGAGGTGACTGTCATCTGTGCAACAACAAGGAACGACAGGGATAAAAAAATGCTTCTGCACTGCTCTCATGACTTGTGACAGAATTAACCAATCATAGTTTAAAACACTGTAACTACATGAGGTTTGTTTCTACAGAGAGGTGATGCGTGTTGTCCAAAGACTTACATGGATTGAGTCTGACTTTATCTTCATCTTCCTGTTCTGCCTCCACTCTGTCCACTGGAGGTTCTGGTGATTTGGCTCTGGTTCAGAAGAGATAGAGACGCATGCTGCTTAATAAAACCCTCTCCATTAAAGAGCTTCCTCTTGTAGTCTCAGTCACCTGTTTTTCTTTTGTTCTAGACTATGTAAATTCTGTGATTATGTGATTTATGAACTTGACAAAAGGTCTGAGAACTGATATGAACATTTACCATAACAATATTTAGGGTCTCTTGATTTTTCATAATTTAATTCTTCACAGTCAGACATATTGGTTTTTATCTCTCTTTTAGCAAGCACTTCACTTCTATTGAAGTTTCCCGAGGCTTCATCTATTTTCCTGCGGCTTAGAGATGTTACAGCTTTTGTGAAGTTAGAAATGATAAGACTATGCTTAAAGGATTCTTATTTTTCTCTCTTTAACTTTTTACACTTTCAATTTTCATACACGTTACAATAACAACTAGTACAAATGATATTTTCTATACAGAGACAATGTTTTGTTGTACTTGTCTGGTGGGTAAGGTCCCCTGTAAGGCCATCTCAACATAAAAATGAGAGACTTATAATTTTATACTTATGCTTTTATTTAGTATTAATTTATTTAGTATTTCCAATAAAAACATTTATAAAATAGTACAGTACAAGTACCGCAACATTAGGGCTGCAGTTGGGGATTATTTTCATTGTTGAATAATCTGTATATTATTTTCTCGATAAATCAATACATTTTTTGGTCTATCAAATGTCAGAAAATGGTGAAAAACTTCAATCTGTGCTTATGCCAAAGTCTCAGATGACGTCCTAAAATGACTTGTTTTGACCATATCCAAAGATAATCAATTTAGTTGCATAGAGGAGTCGAGAAACCGGAAAATATGCACATTTAAGAAGCTGGCATCAAAGAATTTTGACTACCTATTGATCAATTATCAATTTAGTTGGTGATTAATTTAATGGTTGAAAACTAATCAATTAATCATTGCAGCTCTACTCCAAATTGTACTTTCTACTTCTGCCCCACATAAAACTGATGAAAACACTTGACTAACAGTCTACCACCTGTTATAAATGTTTATTTCTAACATATAGGCCTACTTTAAGTGTATTAGTACTCTTGAAGTGTACTTTAAAGGGGAACACCACTTAAAGTTAGAATTCCAATATGTTATCCAAATGGTCTAGGAAAGTTCAATCATATTTATGAACATGAGCGAACCTCTGTCTCAAAGCCAGAAACCAGAGAATTAAGTCTCAAATTTGTGATGTCATTGGGCACTGTACCTGAGAGCCAGGGCCAGCTCCTTCTCACATCATAAGTTTTTTTTAAATAAAGTCATAAAAATGAGACAAACAACTGTTTCAACTTTCAGTGAAATGTTTTCAACTCTCTACTGTTCTTCAGTTCAAGTTGGGGCCCATGCTGTTGAGTTTACACGTCTTTGCTGTGGCCATTTTTTCTCGCTGGCAGGAAATGTGCGCTGTAAGGTAACTGTTTGTGGTTTGCTTGTTAACCATCTGTTTATGATAACACATTAGTTCCCCCTGTGTAGTTCCTACTAAGCGAAATAATGTCTACAAAGTTTGTAGACATTATTTCACTTAGTAGGACCTCTGCAGGAGGAACTAAGTGGCAGCATTATCATACAGTCTGTAGTGCAAACTGTATGATAATGCTGCCACTGTAAGGTGAACAGAAATAAATTAAAAGTGATCTTGATTGACTGACCAATAGTGCATGGCAGGCCACATAAACATAGTATATTTTGAAATTATTATTATTATTTTTGGCATTTAAAATGAAAATGCACAGGCCACAATTGGCCCTCGAGCCAGACTTTGACATGCCTGTCGTAGGGTATAAAGTCTGTCATAGGGTATAAAGTCTTTAATTTAATTTAATCCAATTAATGGGAGACTGACTTTGTTTGTTTTCATTTTATACATAAATGAGCTTTACTATATTACACTTATCATACTGTTACACTTAAGAAAATCTCTATGGATGCTATCAGTAATTTATAACATCTTTTTCAATTAACTGTCCCTGGAGCAGCTCCAGAGTTTATTGTTTACTACACTTTTTGACTGTCTTAGACCACAGGAATAACATGTATGAGTTTTGAAAATGGGCGTTATTCCTCCTTTAAGTGTGAATGAATCTGAAGCTAAATGTCTCTTTGCAACACCACTAACTAAACTACTACCTCTTGTATCGTATCTCCTCTTTGAACTCGTAGAAAGCTCTTCCTCTGCCCATCTCCTCTGATGACACAGCCCTCCTGTCCTCTCCAGGATCCTCTGCACCTCCCTGCTGCACTATACCCTCTCCCTCCTCCTCTTGGTACACTGGTACAGTCTCTGAAACACACTCAGAAACCTGTTGTAGTGTTGAAACAAACTCAGAGCTGTGTTGTAGTGTTGTCAGACCGGGGTCAGTTTGTGTGGAGGTGTCTGTGTACTCTCGGGTACAGTCCGGTTTACATTGCTCAGTAACACCGTCTCGTGTTGGAGGTGAAGAGGGTGGAGCACAGACCTCCACTGTCTCCGTCGCTATTGAAGGTGTCAGTGAGCTGTCACTTTGTAGTTTCACCTCTTCATCATCACCGTCTTTCCCGTTTTGCTCAGCCTCTAACGCGGACCACAGCCTGCCCAGCAGCTCAGCCTTCAGACCCTTACTGTCCAACCCCAGTTCTTTCAGTCTGGACCGCAGCTCCGCTACTTTGAGCTTTTTAATGTCCGTTAGCTTCATTGTTACCGTGTGAGGACAGATTTAAGTGTCTTATTACTCGAGTTGTGACAAAAAGCAAACTTAAAGTAAACTGTGGAAGAAGAGCAGCGGTTGGGATCAAAACATCGGTTCAATATGGAGCCCTGTTTCTGATTGGCTGTTTTCTTCTTCGTCCTTCCAATATTCGGCAGATGCGACACTCAAATTTACTCTCTGCTGCCGCCACATGCTTAGAAACGGTACTACACTTGGTGGTCTAACATGGGTGATCCACATTGTTTATGCTTTATCCATCTTTTCTCTGCTATCCACAACAACCAATTACACTGTTCAACAGTGGTGGAAATATTTAGATCCCTTACTTAAGTAAAATTACTAATACCACTCCACTACAAGTAAAACACCACTTCAAAACCCTACTTAAGTAAGTACTGCTGTAGATGCTTTTATGTTGTTCTAATGTTGACTCCTTTATATACTGTTGGGTAATTTAATCTATAGCAATGCATCATATTCTTTTATATCATCGTATGTTTGTAGCATCACTGTCCTGTGAGAACCATGTATCTCTGAAACGTCAACTTTTCATCAAGTTGCCCTGTTTTCTGCTTCATGATGATGCATTTTCTAGCTAATTAGGAGAATGTTCTCAACACATAAGGGGACACTTCATCCTTCAGTGAATCACAAAGACTGAAAATCAACACATCTGGAGATAGATGGCTCTCACTGGACAGGAAAACTTTCACTCTGAAGAGTAACTAAAGATGTCAGACAAATGTGGTGCAGTAGACAATAGTTACCTCTGAGATGTAGTTGAGTAGAAGTATAAAGTTGCATAAAATGGAAATACTCAAGTAAAGTATAAGTACCCTGACTCTGTACTTAAGTACAGAACTTGAGTAATGTACTCATTTACACCCCACCATTGCTGTTCATCTTGCAGTGTTAAAGCCACTGTAATATGCTGTGAATAGATCAAGACTGATCATATAATAAAGCAATTGTTTTTGTCAGTCAGTGACAGCAGTGGGAGGAATACTTTAAGTCCTTTACTAAGTAACCATACAACATTTACAAAAGTACCCTTCCTGCAGAAAAACTGCACCATGTCTACCTGTGTAGTAAGAAAATTAAACTTCTGTGTTTCTATGAGGAGGTGGAGGTCTTATTAATGAAGTGTTAAGAAATTCCGTGAGCATTAACAAAGTAAACCTGCTCTTATTATGTATGAACTTTCATATCCCCCTGGTTGACCAAATCTGCTCCATTTATTTGATCCCTTTTGTATGTTCTAGTCATGTTCCTTTTTTTAAAAAAAGATGAGAGAAATAAAGTATGACACAGCCCGCCTTTAGTGGGATGAAATTCTCAACTTCAAAACAAACAAACGCATCAGTCAGTACTGGTGTACATATGGATGTACCTTGTTAGGATTTATCAGTTGACACAACAGTCTTTCAGAATGGGAAACTTTTTATTTGACAAACAAGACAAATGCAAAAAACATGAATGCAAATGAGCACAAACAGATATAAGAGGTAAAAAGGAAGAACATTGTCAATTATAGTACAAAAACATTTCATATGTTACAATTCAAGTGACATCACTGACTCATCTCTCTTTACTTCAGATTTCCTGCTCCGCTGTCTGTGTGTCATTACAACCACTTGGGTCTGTGATAACAGGAGAGAAGTTTAGTTCAACTTTGAATCATTTGTTTTAGAAACTCAGCAAAGTGAATAACTTCTTTCCTTTTCACTGACCCCTCTGGGCTCTGCACAAAATCTCTCTCAACATGAAAACTGTCACAGATCCTGTGTCTCTTCATTACTCTCTAAAGACTCTGTAAGTATCACTTGAGGAGATCTGACTGCTTCATTAACGCCCCGAAAGCGGCTGCGTCCAGACAGACAGCATCATGATAAAAATCGTCACAAGAAGAGAGACAGCCAGCGGTGATTTTTTTTCTCCGTTACACAACAGAGCATTTGGGTCATGCTCACACAGTGAGCCTGTTACTCAGTGGCTCGGTCACACTCTCACCACATGCTTCACAATAAAAGCGCCTCAGTGCTACATCTGAATATCTGAATATTATACTCAGAACAGTCCACAAAGTGTATTCTCCCTGACGAGGACACGACTGTGCAAAATGTCAGACTCCAGCAGAAATGTAAACAACCATGCATATTAAATATATACTCAAACAGACTGTAAGAAAAACACCATCAGTGATGAGCATAAATTATAATGCATTAATTCACAAAGTCACAGTCAAATGAGGAGGATCATTATTAGCTTCTAAATGACACAGTGGTCATTAGATCACTGAACACATCTGTTTTCAACTATTCTGATGAGTGTGTCTTTTTATTCTGTAAGATCCCTTTTTGTCCCAAGACAGTGGAGGTTAGTCCCAGTTTGTAGCTCTCGTGTATCACCATTACACTGAAGCTAAAAATCAACTAATTCCAGCACAGCTTTAAAAAACGCAGAAGCTAACAACACTTTGTGCTGTCGGAGGCATTTCCAGAATAATTTAACCATATAGATGAAAACATATTCAGTCTGCTGCTTGATAAAAAGAAGATGTTAAAAGTTAAAAAGACGACTGTTTGATTTGTTCTGTACATCTATAAAAAGTGTCATATGTGTAACTGTATGTTGAACCTGTGTGCAGCCGCCTGAGGATGCAAAATAAATTCCAGTGTAAGTTGTATCGTATCTTTAAGTATTTGGAGCAGCTTGTTAACAAGTAAGATACAAACACACTGTTGTCTGAAGTGAGCAGTTTTATCAATTTGGTTATGCATCATTGTGCTTTAAACGATAAGATCTTTTTTATCGTGCAGTGGACTGAATATGTTTTCACCCACATGGTTAGAAAAGACTTTGGGGATTTTAAATCAACTGGTATTTATCATCTAGAAAAACAGATGCCTAGTTCTGTGGCTCAAATGTAATTAATACATAAGAGGCAACAAACTGGAGCTAAGTTCTGGTGTCAGGGCAGACTGAACTGCCAGCGTCCTGTAATGTAAGTGATGCTATCCCTGCTCAAACATCATATCATTATGTAATACAGCCTGACTGATACTGGAAAGTATAAATAAACTTGTCAGTGCTCTCTGGAGGACAAACTCTATAATAGAAACACTGTTTCTTAATGAACTGAAACAAATCTGTCATTTCTATATGTATCAGCTGACACGTACGCCCATATGATTCATCATTCAGTCTCTATTCTAAAGATGATGAATTATGAATTATATTTAAATACAAACGTACACTTTCATGCCCATATTCTACATGCAGTAGCAAGAACTAAAGTGGACATTACCATTAGAGATAAGGAGAAAAAAAGATGAAGTGTATTATCTTTCGTCACTACCTCATACACTCTCAGTTAGACAAAGATGGTGGGTGTTGCTGGAGGATGTGGAGGTGTGGGCGAGCCGCTGTCAGACGGACTGTAACCCAGCAGCAGCTCCTTCTCTCGGGGACGACACGGCCCGCTGATGTGCTGGCTGTGAGAGTGGTAGAGCCGCAGGAAAGCCAGGATGGACTGGGCCAGCCACAGAGCCGTCACACCCCACAGAGACGCCTGAGGACACGGGGTGTGATTCATTAAGCTCACGGCCACACTTATATAATGAAAGCATCAAGGCTGTGGATGCTGGTGTGTTAGCTGTGTTTCTGTGTGGTTTGGAAAAACTACAGAGCTGAGCATTGCTTTGTAAAAGGGAGTAAAATAGGCATATTATCTTTGTTGCAATATTCAAGGTTCAAGAAAATCCACTATTATAGAGATAAGTTTTTTAGTAAAATAATTGCATGATGTTACCACTGAGTAATCATACTGAACAACAGCCATAGCAGCACCAGGTTATATGTTAAAACAAGAGCCGTTCATAACAGGAGATTTTTGTTCGACAAACAAGACAAATGCAAAATCAGTGACATAAATAAGCATACATTCTGTTGATAGTTGCTGTGCTGAATCATATTCACTATTTGCTGTATTTTACAGTTATTGAAAGCTTTCACAGTTTCACAAAAGCTTCCAGTAAAAACTTCAAAGGTCACTGCTGTCTTCAGCCTTTACTGGAAATGTGTTTAGTATAAATAGCATCTGCTGTTTCACACACAGTGAAGGCAGAACATCTGTTGAATGCTAACAAAATAACAGTCGACTCCTGTGCGGCTCAGAATATTCCAGAAACATGTCTCAGCAGTTTGAATCTAAATATAAAAGAAATCCTCTGTGGAAAAATACAAAGAGGCTATGCTGAAAACTGGGCTTGACTTTAGCTATCTATTGTACACTCTGTGTGTGTGTGTGTGTGTGTGTGTGTGTGTGTGAGTGTGTGTGTGTGTGTCCTACCTGTGCCAGACTGAGCTCTGTGTAGAAGGAAGAAGTGTTCACATCCAGGTACAGAGGAACAGACTGGGACTCTGCACAGCTAAACACAAACATGAAGGGATGAGAAATGATCCTCAACAACATTCACAGTCCACAACTATCAGCCCCCCACTGCTGACGTAGTTACATAAAAGACTACCACTCTGCTGTAATATTTTATCAACACTGCATTAAAGTTGTGATCACATACACACACGTGTCACATATTTAATGTTCCACCACCAGACAGCGTACCTGTACGGCCGTTTGTTGTGATCAGTCACAGTGTCACACCAGGAGGAGAATCCCAGAGACAGGATAACACTGGCCCCTCCGGACAGGAAGAGAACGCACACACTCAGCAGTACCGTCAGGAAGGACGAGAACAGGGTGCTGAACAGAAACACACATACACACAACCATCAGACATTTGGTACTATTGATATAGATTAAAGTGAATTAACATGGATATATAGGCAGACACATCCACTAGAGCTGAAATGATTAGTCAGGTAATCGATTAATAACTCGCCATGAAATCAACTGAATTTAATAATAATATATGCAAATTTTCTCTGGTTTCTGTTTCTCAGATGTGAGGATGTGTTGCTTTTCTTCACATATCTGACAGCTCGGTTGTTGGTTTTAGACTATTGGTCAGATAAAACAAGGAAGCTAAAGACAGTGAGTTTTGAGAAATAATGACATGCACTTTATCACAATTTATTCTCATTTCATAGAAAAACAATTAATCACACCCACTAAAGGTGTGATGAAGAAATGGCTAATGCGTATTGTCACCTTCTTTGCTTGCATGTCTACATACCGTTTTAAACTACTTTACATACTTAAGACTACTTTAGGCATGTCCACAAACATAATAATGGAAATGTTGCATATATAAATACATAGATAGATAGATAAAGATATGTACATGCTTACAAGTATTGTTATGACAGTAAAGAGAGAGAAGTTATTTCCTGTCTGCAAATATATATTTAAAATAGCACTTTATACCTAAACAATTATACTACTACTACTGCACTACTGCAAAGATACTCCTACTGTATTACCGGTGGTGGAAGAAGTACTCAGATTGACCTCTTACAGAGGTAACAGTTGCAATAATACAGTGTAAATACAAGCAACAGTCTTACATTCAAAATCCTACTCAAGTAACCGTACATGAGTATTAGCATTTAAATACTTAGAGTACCAAAAGTAAAAGTACTGATTATTGCAGAATCGTCCATTCCATCGTAATATATATTACTGGATTATAATTATTGATGCAGCGGGTGGGAGTGGTGCTGTCTTATTTATACTGCTGGGTAGATTAACCTATATTAATATAACATTAATGCATCAATCGATTAATATCTTGTGTTAATAATTTAAATGTGCAAAGTAACTAAGCTGTAAAATAAATATAATTGGAGTAAAAAAGTACAATATCTACTTCCAACATGTGGTGAAGAAATATAAGATTGTACTTGAGTAACTGTACTTAGTTACATTCCACCACTGTGCACTCCTATAAGTATTACTGCTGCAGTAGTGTAACCAGGTCAGCCCTGCGATTATCTGTCAGACTCACTCATCATGTCGTCCGTGCAGATAGAAGAGGCACCTCCAGCCCTGCGCTGCACCGTACAGCACCGTGAAGATACCCACAAATGTGGCGCACTGGCAGGCAGCCGGTGGGCCCCACTGCTGCACCACCAGGTGGGAGACGTCTCCGGGCTGCCCCGTCAGCTCCTCCCGGTCCTCTGTCCTCCAGTAGCCGGTGGAGAAGAGTGCGCAGCGGCCTTTGAACGCGGAGCCGTTGAGAGCCATGGGGACGACCACCAGCAGACCCGCCACGATGGACAGGGCGTGAGCCGTGCAGTGAGCCAGCAGCAGCCGCCGGTCCAGCTCCATGGTACCGCTCAGACAAAGACTAGACGTTGAAGGTGTTCACGTTGTTAAAGTATATCTCGATTAAAGTCAGCACATCCCTGGTTATTTCCCATGTAACGGTGCACCGTGGTGGAGGGTATTTAAAGAAACCAGGGCGGGGACCGACTCGTCCCGGAGCAGCACAGCCGTTACACAACGCCCCTCACAGAGAGGAGGAGGACACACAGAGGTCTCACTCCGTCACGACTTCCTGAAACCAGAGGAAAAACATCCATCGTTATAATCACTGACAAAATAGTAACAACTAATAGTTATAGCATACCTTATAAAATTTAGTACCACCAGGGATTTTGGAGAGTTTTGAATTGACAACTCCCCTTTTTTGTAGACTGAGGTCGCCTAAATATTGAGTGGAGTGATACATCTTTAACACTAACGATCTTCGATGCTTAAAATGCCTCCAGCTGTGACGTAGTTGAGGCGGTTTGACGTATGTTTTGACCAACTGGCCCCTTTTTACGAGCTCTAGCAAAAAAAGATTTAATCACTCTGCAGACAGACTTATTGATCATACACCAATAATCTTAGTGATGAAGGGCCTGATCAATTAATCAATGACACTAATCAGCTGACATCTCATGCTCTGTTCAGTGAGGGCTGGGGACTTGTTATTTTTCTCCTGATTATGAACTAAGTTATGAACTAATCATTTAGATTTATCTTTCCTTTAGCTCATGTCAATGTTATGTTTTATAATCCATATTACAAATAGATGATCAGCTGTTATAAGAGCGGTGTTTCCCCACAGAGTCATGGTGCTTTCATTACAAAAACCGGGGCCATTATATGAGTCAAATGTCCTGCAGTTAAAGCTGTTATAGAAAAGCACATTAAGAGGACCAGGGCTGATAACTAAGGCACTAGGGTGAATTTGGGACCACACTGCAGTTTAGATATGTGTTTTCAGTTGAATTCAGAGGGGTCTAAAGTGGATGGCACAGTTTGGTAGAGAGGAATGTGGGTGGAGTTGGGGTTAAATTCTTCTCTGTGTGACAGACAAAGGCATCCAGACTACTATCCCCCACCCTGCTGATAAACTATCATCCATCAGTGAAGCTGTGACACGTGTTTTCCTTAAATCAGGTTGAAATGTGCACTTACAAAAAACAGATATCACATGAAATGTGTCAACACCCATATGTGTACAATAAAGGTGGTGGACTAAAGGGTTTGCCAAACTAATAAATCCCAATGTACCACAACATTTGTATTGGGCAGGGATGATTCAAATAAGTGCAACATTATAAACAGGTTACAAATAAACAGCAACCAGAATTAACTGGTAAGAGGCCTGTTATCGGCTCTAATACAGAGCCTTGTTAACTTAATCACATTTAGTGTGAAAGTTATTGAACTCATGACCATGTCAGTAATGAAATGTGCAAAACAAGGATAAATCAACGTGCCATCGATTCAAAGGTCACCTTCAGGTTAATGAGCATTTAATTAAAATCATGACCATATCAATCATGAAATGTGCAAAAAGAGAACAAATCCATGAACCATCAATTCAAAGGACACCTTCAGGTTGATGAGCATTCAATGAAACACTTGCCGAAAGGCTCAATTTTCCAAATTGAATTACCACAGAATTGAATGAACATGATGCCTGTGACAAAAGTGGACCATTATGAGTCTCATCAGGTTGTTATATAGGTCAGGTCAGGCTGCCGTTCTAGAAACAAGGTCAATACACACACAGGTCAGCTGTATGAAAATCAGGAAATTGACTAAATTGATTTCATTACTTAATAATGGTTAATATTACATTATTTGTATAACAATAGCATTTATGTTTATAATTCATTTTTCATATTAGCATGAATATGTAAACACAAGTGGTATGCAACTGTAGCTTTGTTCAGCATATTTACTATTCTTAACTCGCATACAGTGACAAACAGTATGTGGTGTTACATAGCATTTTCATTATTCTGACCTGTGGGCTATATAATTCTGTATTTTATTCTCTAACGTTCTAACTCAATCTTTTATCTTTATTGTTTCACAGTGCCGTATCACCAAGTCAAACTCTTGTCTATGCGGTATATTTGACGGATAAAGAGATTTTGATGATATAACACAATAATGAGATGTGCTGTTTGTATGACGTCAAGAGGAGCACCAGCTTAAACTAGAGACTGGCACGCGCATGCATATGGTGTGTTCTTGCCCTGAGCTTAGACAGTGGTGGCTTGAAATTGAGAATATCCTTGGAAATGTATTGTTACCGGATATTTCTTTTACACCTGAGATCACAATGGGGGTCATCTTTGTCATAAATGTATAACTGCATAATTCTGAATAAGGAGATTTTTTTTTTTTCAAAACAAAAAAGGGGAGCATCAGCTGAATTATTCCCCATCACTCTTTTTTTTAACATTACAAGCTTCTTCTTGCTCCTATTATCACAATTTCTTAGATAGGATTGATAAAACCCTTAATGTAGTGGTAGCCTACAGGTTGCAGTCATGTTGCAGTACTGTTAATACTGAAGCCAGGATGTAATACAGGGATCAGAAGTCAAAGCAAGCCCTATTTCTGCTAGAGAATGTTTATTTTAATGTTTAATTAATTAAGCTGTCCAATTATGTCTTTGTAGTATTTATATTTTAAAAGACCTATATGTCTAAGAGTATGAAAATGGTGTGTTTATTCGCTTATATAGGCCTATTTTTTCATTTTTTATTGGCCCACCTGACTGTTGAGCCAATCAGAGGGAGAGTATGGCAGAATAGGGCGGGTCATGCCTTCCGATGAATTCGCTATCCATCCGGACAGAGCTACTTTGGAACAACGTGACCAACGCTCCAACCAACGTCCCTACTACTGATCTTGTTAGGATGGATCTTCACTAGGGAATGCCGAAATATATCTTCATAGCAAAATGCCGAAACCCGGGATCGAACCAGGGACCTTTAGATCTTCAGTCTAACGCTCTCCCAACTGAGCTATTTCGGCGGTAAGTACTGCTTATGGAACATGTCCAATTTACACGCAAACAAAAGGACATATACTGTCTTTTACATAACACAAACAAAGAAATACACATAAAGAAAACGTATACACATCTCAGCCGATTGTTAGGTTAACTTTGTGTCCCTACGGCTCTGGATTCATAGAACGTTCCACGCGGTGACGTCATTTAGACGCCCACATTAAGCGCAGAGGCTGCTGGGAGGAAAGGTCAAGAATCGACGACTGTGGACGCCACGGATTTACGTTACCATTGCAAGAAAGATTATCGCTTCGTTAAACTACTTAATGATACTGGAAAAACTATTTAACTGTTTGAAATGAGACACGTGAGCTCCGCTGCCTGTAAGACAGGAAACATTAAAAAAAGCTATTGTCCGTTTTTTTAAAGACTCCTTCGGGCTAGCTGCCGTTAGCAAGCTAGCAGCTGCATTGTTATTGTTTTCGCCTCATTAGGCGGCCATAAAAACACTGTTCCCCGAGGTACCCCAGCCGAGGCAGGGGTCCGGACTGCCTGAGTGATGTGTTTCTGTCCGTCCCGGGAAGATGGATGAGAAGTCCAGCAGCAGCAGCAGCCATCACCGGCTCCTGATCGTCCTGCTCATGGTGTTGCTCTTTGGCGTCATTATGGTCCAGTACGTGTGCCCGAGCAGGTCCGAGTGCCAGATGCTACACCAGCTGGGGTCCTGGTTTAAGGACGGCGGTGCAACTGGTTCCCGGAGCGGTGGCAACGAAATCCAAGACGGGCTGCAGAAAGATCCGTACATCGCAGAAGACGGCGCTCTTGTCCGCTTTGTCCCTCGCTTTAATTTCACCAAAGCAGATTTAAATCGTGTTGTAGACTTCAACATCAAAGGAGATGATGTTATAGTGTTTCTGCACATTCAGAAAACTGGTGGCACGACGTTTGGGCGCCACCTGGTGCGGAATATTCAGCTGGAGAGGCCCTGCGAGTGTCACGCAGGTCAGAAGAAATGTACCTGTTACCGGCCAGGTAAAAAGGAAACCTGGCTGTTCTCCCGGTTCTCCACCGGCTGGAGCTGCGGGCTTCATGCCGACTGGACTGAGCTGACCAGCTGCGTCCCGTCACGGATGGATTCTCGGGAGGCTCCTGATAATCTGCCCAGGTAGGTGTAAGAGGATGCTGGGGATGGGGATGTTAGGGTGTTACAAAACGTTTCGGCTGGACATAACTATGTACATACTGACAGGTGTTATTACAGTAAAGAAAATCAAGCTATCTCCTGTCTGTAAAATATACTTAAAACAGTACTTTATACTTTTACAGTTGGACTACTACTATTGCAGCAACTGCTTTGATACTACTACTATATTACCAGTGGTGGAAGAAGTACTCAGTTTGACCTTTTACTCAAGTAACAGTTGCAATAACGCAATGTAAAAGCAAAAGTCTTGTGTTCAAAGTCTTACTCAAGTGTGTATATGAGCATTAAAATGATTGACAGATTTACAGTTGATAAGGAATAAGACACATTATTTGCAGCACTAATTCAAATAGATAAATGCAGTGCCATGTTGAATCTATTTCTGTTGGACCTAATGTTTCTTTTTCCTCTCCAGTAGGAACTATTATTATATAACCATCCTAAGAGACCCCGTATCACGCTACCTGAGCGAGTGGCGTCACGTGCAACGTGGTGCTACATGGAGGGCCTCCTTACATGTGTGTGATGGACGTTCACCAACGCTGTCTGAGCTGCCAAGCTGTTACTCAGGAGATGACTGGTCAGGTTGCACCCTGCAGGAGTTCATGGACTGCCCCTACAACCTGGCGAACAACCGGCAGACCCGTATGCTTGCTGATCTCAGTCTGGTGGGTTGCTACAATGTCTCCACCATGAGTGAGGAAGAGCGCTGGGCAGTCCTTCTGGAGAGCGCAAAGCGCAACCTACGCGGCATGGCCTTCTTTGGGCTGACCGAGTACCAGCGCAAGACCCAGTATCTGTTTGAGCGTACCTTCAACCTGGAGTTCATCGCACCCTTCACACAGCTCAACGGCACACGCGCCTCCAGTGTTGAGGTCCCTCCTGAGACACAATACAGAATCCTGCAGCTGAACCGATGGGACGTAGAGCTGTACGAGTATGCCCGCGACCTTTTCCTGCAGCGTTTCCAGGTGGCGAGGCAGCAGGAGCGCAGGCAGGCCAGGGCAAGGCGGCAGCAGGAGAGGAGGCGGCTCCGTGGAAGGCTCACAACAAAGCAAGGGAGGCAGCTGAAGCCCACAGAAGCACCCCGTCAGCCTGTGAGCCACTCTGTAGTAACTGAGGAGCAGCTGAAGGGTAAAGCTGGTGGAGACAGTGTGGAGTCAGAGATGCTGCTCCCAGACTGGTGGGATATGGATGAGAACAGCACCATGGAGGATTACATGGACAATGTGGAGCAGTGGTAGTGACGGGAACGAGCAGTAGGGTGTCTTAATACTAAGTGTGCCAAGTTCTGCCTTGTCTGTTGTTACTCAAAGTTATTTTTAGTATATGCCTTCCACTAATTTTTTTCTCTCACCATGAACAAATGACACCATTTATTTATTTATTGATACTGATTGTATTTCTTTGTCACAGCTGACATTCATAATAAATAGATTTCCTTGATAGAAAAAAAAAGGCTAGTCTAGGTACCTGCAATCCTTTTACCTTCAGTGATCACACAAGCCTTCAAGACAGTTATCTTGGCTTTTAAACACATCTGAACTCCTGTGAAGTAACTTGGAATGAGGGGGTGTTTGTTTTTCCTTGTTAAAAAGAACAATGTAATAATTTGTTTCTATAAATAATATGCTACTGTTTGTGATTTACAATCTGTATGTTTGCCAAATTGTTGTCTTGTCTGAAATGTGTACATTTTAAAATGTACCTGTTTTTAAGTGTCTTTTAAGTAACAGAAAAGGACAGTTTTCATAGATACCTCATTGTGTAGCATTAACTGCTAATATTGTAAAATTACTGAATGTGTCCCATGTCTCGATTTTTATATAAAAATGATTTTACATTCACTGAACTACTGTTTTATTCTTGCCATACTTTGATATCTCCTTTACGTCTTTGTCTGACCATGTGCACAAAAGACTGCAAGCTTTTGTGTTGCACTTGCAAACCTCTGTTACACCAGCAGGGGGCGCTGAAATTACTTTAATGAAATCAGAGCTTCCTGGGTGGAGATATGAGGTGGTGGTTGACATCACGGCTTATTCTTAAATTTAGTAGGATAGGATTTTAAACCTTTTTTCAGTGTGATCCTCACAGGATTTAATAGAGGGATCAGCTGTGACAGCTGTTCGTAAATTTTGAAGAATTATTCAGCAGTTTACTGAAAATGGTTAAGACTATATGGAGGTCATAGGATTGTTAAAAAAGGGGGGGGGGGGGGATTTGTTTTTTTATCAGTACAGAGATAGCTGGGGGTAAGAACAATGTTATGCTGTTGATTGTTTATGAACAACACCTAAATATATAAACTCAGTGTTGGGGAGTAATTGACTACATGTAGTTCAATTACTGTTTTAACTACAATTTGCAGTAGTTGGGTCGCAGCTTTGCTACATTGAAATCTCAGTAGCTTTTTTTCTGTAGTTAACTACATTTTAGTTTATTTAGTTAATTACAAACTACATGTTTACTGTATTCTCATGAAGATTTATGCCATACAATATGGCACAATGCTACAGCTCACTGGCCACGGTTGTTATTAAATGACAGTCACCTGCTATTTGACTAAAATCACCTGTGGTTTCCATCCAAGATGTCTGTGTTTGAACATTACGAATTAGAAGTTTAGCATTTTCCTGAACACATCCTCAGACTGCTTAAGTGAGGATTGACCTGCTCTAGTCCCTATAAATCAGACACAGGTACACTTTATTCAGTGTCACTGCAGTACAGCATGAGATTTCAGCTTCAAATTGTGACCATTTCCTGTGATGTATTTTGGATGTAGCTGAACTACTTTTTTGACAAGCTAAAAATTCTGTGATTCGTTAAGATGTAAGTCAATTACTTTTCATTGTGAAGTAGCAAGTAGTTTGGTAAACTTGCGTGGATATTTAAATTTGGTTTAGACTATGAAATATCTGGATCCTGTCTTCAGTTTTTTGGCTCTGTCAGATTTAAAAGCTCATGCCAAAAAACTGAAAGCCAAAAAAATTACAGACAGACATATAAAACCATTATTACACTCAAGTATGTTATAATATAATGTTGCTCAGCTATCATAACTCAAAGGGGCACGCCACCTTAATAAAGAATTGCATTATGTTATTCTAATGAGGTAGTCTCTCTCAAAGCAAGAGAAGTAAGTCTCAAATTTGTATTGTCATTGAGTATAAAATCTGAGCTGCTCTATAGACCAGGCGTGTCAAACATACGGCCTGGGAGCCAGAAGCAGCCCACCAAAGGCTCCAATCTGGCCCACTAGATGACTTTGCTCATCTCATATTTCGCACCTGTGAAGACTAAGCAGTGTCAGGTTTAAACAGTGAGTAGATACTTGATGTAAAATGCTGCCTCAGAGACTTTTCACCCTGACCAAAATATAGCTCTCTGATGTAACAATGACTACTTCCTGTGGTCACATTTAAAGATATTGAACATTGTACATAATATGCATATATCAGCCAGCAGCTTCACTACAAAAGAATCTGTATCAGACTTCTATCTTAAAACAATATGAGTGGAACCCTGTTGATAAGGCACTGACAAAACTTCAGATTGTAAATGGTTTATAAGGCAGGAGATGACTTTACCTGCTTCCTCAATGGCCTCTACTTTAGGGGAAAATTATGAAAAAAAATGCACATGTAGTAAAAGTGAGTAGCAGATTGGCTCATAAAAAACAACAACCACACTTCCCTTCATTAACGATAATACAGTGGTATTAAAATAGACACAGAATAAAATAAGTTTAAGCAGATGCATAAATAGAAATGTAAAATTTAATTAAAATTGCCCATTCCACAGTCCAATCCAGTTGTGGCTAAGGTGATATATGTGTGTGTGTGTGTGTGTGTGTGTGTGTGTGTGTGTGTGTCGGTGGATGTTCTGGGTTTTATTGTGAAAACCACCGAATTTTGGGTATCACCTAAATGTACAAGCCAAACACATAATGTAACGTTTGTAATGTTATACGCAATAAATTAACACATAGAGTTAAATGTTAATTGTAAAATCTTAAATGAGTATGATACCCCTGGTCCAGGTTTTATTGTGAAAACCATTAGGCACATGCTGTTGCTAGCATTGTTGCTAGCATCAGGTCCAAGAAAACGGCTCTGCTAGCTTACTTACATATTTTGGCATATCACCTAAATGTACAAGGTAAACAATATAATGTAACTTTACTAATGTTATACGCAATAAATTAACACTTTAAGAATTAAATGTAATTAATATTTTACTGCTTTTAATTGTTTTAAAATGGCCGTTTATAATTTTCGACCGTTATGTTTAAATTTTGACCGTTGATGTTGCTATATTAGCCCAACTGCTAATTATATGCTAATACAGTTAGCCTTTAAATGATGCCAATAAAATAACGCTGTCGGGCTATATGGGTGTGTTTTTTTGGCTAATTAATTTGCCCAGGTTTACAGGGCCACATACCTTTGTAACTGTCATGTGTCATGTCGTTACCAGGGAAGTCTTTCCCCCGCCTTTTATGAGTGTAATCTTAAAACACACACATACCTGTCGAATTAGCCATTCCCACCTGCGCAGTGTTTATGGCAGCCTACCTTGATAAACTGCTTTCGTCGTGACTTTGATTCTCTCCCATGCTAATTACGTTATCTTATAAACGAAAGCACACACTCCCAACTCCTCCCTCTCCATTTCTGCCCTCCCTCTGATTTTTTTTTTTCAAATGTGTTATTCTGCTGTGTGTTCAGTCACTGTTGCAGCCGAGCAAATTTAGTTGCAGCAAACATTTCAGCTGCCAGCAGCCACCGCTTCTTTCTTTCCCTCACTCCGCGGCCGTAACACGTTTTTTTCTACTTGCTTCGGTTTTATTATTCCCAGCTAGCGACAACGCGCTTTTATTTCTTCCTCTGCTTTCACTTACAGCCTGTACTGATTGTATATCAGCGTCTGTGTGGAAAAATAACCATCAGATAAACATTTTAACCGACGTTAATTCAGGAGGAGAGGACATCTGAATCCGTCTGGACTACACACAGGTAAGAAGCTGAGCACGTCTGGCGCAGTAATAATATAATGCTGTTTAGTTTTATGTTTAATCCATGCTGCAGTCATTAAAAACGCCTCTGTCACTCTGCCTGTTGCGTGGAAGCTCAGAGCCCTTTGTCATTGTTAATTACGGGCGTAATTGCGGTGTTACACATAGGCACTACAGTAATAACATCTCCATTTGACATGCTTGTTGTAGGTCTGCTGAGGGCTATCCTCTGTGTAGATTATAACAATGCCTGTCATGTTTGAGTGCAGGATCTGCACATGAGGGTTTGGTTGAATGCAGCATGCAGGGATTTTATTGGGTGTATTAACAGTCACAGTGTTTCAAGTGCAAGTTGTCATGCCAGAGTGAAAGGCAAAAAAATCAATGTGAAATTACTTTCTGAGTCTCTGTTCACTGTATTATTATATTTAATTCAATTACAGTTGGCAGGAGTGAAGAGCACCTGCATTTCCTGGTTATCTATCTAGCTGTGTGTCTGCAGGATTCTGCATCCAGCCTCCATGCATGCACGCAGCACAGGGAGGTTGACTCCCTGTCCTTGTTTACCCTTAGGGGTCAGACATTCAAGCCACCGTAGCATACTGTGTTGTCACTACTTGCCTACAGTACATATAATACTGTACGCACTTCCAATAGGCGTATCGCCATCATCTTGGCTCATTATACAATACAGCCAGTCAAGACAAGTTCACGCTCCCTCCAGGCTGTGGACTCTGCACCAGTCTAGCTAGTTTTTCTTTACTTAATATAAACACTGATAAACTGACAGATACACATGGGCATGCAGCCACATTTCCCACATAACCTATTTTCATTTCCCCTGTCACAGAGACACATTAACTGCCTGGGAAGCTCCATCTTTTATGGTGCAAATAAAACCATTCACCAACCAATAACAAATCAAAGATGTTATGCTGACGATAGCTATAACATCTACAGTTTTTCCACACAGTTAACTTTCATGATCTCACTACAGGGATGTGAAACTCCCAGCCCCAAAACCAGCAGGGTAACATGAAAGCTCCAGGGCTTACACTTTATTCTCTATCGAGTTTTCTAGTTTAAAACTTTTTAAAAGTGCAACAGGCAAGTTAAGCTGCAAGTAGTTCGTGTTTTGTGCAGGCTATGTTGTCCTGTATGATGGGATAGGCTTGTCATATGTTTGCCTGAATGGGAACTGTGGTGCTTTAACAAGCTGAAAGGATTACTGATACTTAACCTAATTACTTTGCACCCTCCCTCCAGGCTGCTAGCTTTCACTCTCATTGTGATTTATGGATCTTCCACTTGCTTTTTAATCAATCACCTTGTCACTGATGAGATCCTGTTTTGCACTTGTCCTTGTCGTTGCTCTCAAAAGAGTTGATTGTCAAGTGAACTGTAACAATCATACTGGGGGATCAGAGTTTGTTTGTTGCACAACTACCTGTGCCTCTAAAAAAAAGAATTTACCAAACCTTTGGGAATGGGGAAGCTCCCGATTATTAAAAAAAACAAACAAAAAATCTCCCACAGGAAATTCACAGATTCTCGTGTGAAACTAAACTGACACACAGATATGGGCCAAATTTTTTTCCCCAGCATGTGTATACTAAAAATACTTACTGCACTAAACTATGTGATGTTTTTATTTCTCTGTCAACTTGCTGTATCAGCCTTAAAATGCTTTTGTTCCCATTTTACATGTTTAGCCAATGCCCTTTTTTTCCTTTAAAAAATTCAGCATATTCAAGGTTTTGGTCTAATTCTTTTGTCTCTGTCAACCTGCTGTTTGCTTCAACTGCATTCAGCCCTTTAGTTCTAACTTTCACTCCATTTAGTGTCTCAGCCATTTCAAATTTAGCTAAAGACACATTACATTCTTATTTTTCACATTTATCAAATGCTTTTAATCGAGCAATTCACAGTGAATCAGCAATCCTAAATTTCTACATGACTGTTGAACTCCTCTCAAGTTTATTTGAATCGTAAACTCTTCTCAGCACTTTCACTTCATCTGATAGCTCAACCAGCGCTCACACTTAAAGGGAAACTTCAGTATGTTTGAACCTGATTGTTATTTCCCAATATCTTTTTGTTCAAGTGACTCATGGCGACAATTTTTGAAATTTGTCTAAAATTAAGAGAGAACGCTGCAGCCAGCAGCAGCGAAACAGGCTGCAGTGTAATCCCTACGGCAACTGTGTGCCGTCAATTTACGTCCATTAGAAGCGCTTGTTTTTGCTACTGACAGGCTCAGATTGTTATTATAAATCTCTAAGAACATTATGGAAAGGATCTCTACAATAAAAAGCGTAACCTCTAGGGCTGAAAACTGAAGTAACACTGAAGTGTTACTGTGTGTAACCAAGTCTCACTCTTGTTCTGAAATCTCATAGAGTTAGTTAAATACTCAGCCATGACACTGATTTTTTTTTTTAGCTAACACTAAGCTATGCTTTCTGTACTCCAACACAACAAACTCTTCCCAGCACTCTTGTCTCTTGTCTCAACTCTCAGTAACATTTTCACTGTTGTTTTCCCCGCAATAAGTCACGTCTCGCTTGAGTGAGACTTTGTCACAATAACACACAGACCAGCAAAAGGTAAGGAACAAAGTTTCATTTCTCTGTAGGGTTTTTCCTGTAATGTTGTCAGACACTAAAATAACAATCTGAGCCTGTAAGTGGCAAAAACAAGCACTTCATGGATGCAGACTGACGGAGCAGATTTGACCGTAGTGATTACATTGCAGCTCTTTTTGCTGCTGCGGCTGCAGCACTCTCTCTTAATACTGGACCGCTTTCAAAAATTGTTCACCATTAGTCACGTAGACTCAAAAACATGGGAAAATAGGGTCCAGGTTGAAAGACACAGATGTTTCACTTTAAATGTACACTTGAACTACATTAAGTGTTTAACTTTTATCAAAAATTTCAACCTCATTCTTCTCTAGTTTTGAGTTGTGTCAACTTCTTTACAAGCAGTTATTGTATTTTGACAGTTTTATGATTATTTTGTTCTCTCAGTCAGCCTACTGTATTAATTCAATTTAATTTTATTTATGAAGCCCAATATCACAAATTACAATTTGCCTCAGAGGACTTTACATCCCTTTGTCCATGGACCCTCACAGTGGAGAAGGAAAAATCCCCCCAAAAATACCCTTTAATGGGGGGAAAAAAGTTAAAACCTTAGGAATTTAAGGAACACATAATACATTTATCACATTTACCCGATACTCTTAATTTAGAGGAAACAGTGGAGCAATGTTAAAATTTCTCCTGGCAAGCAATTAAAGTGACAGACACTTAAAATATCCTCCTGCCTGTACCATGATTGTGCAAAAGAAAAGAGCAAAGCAAAGAAATTAAGAGGAGAAATAAAAGGTGTTAATAAGTGTTAATATGTCACCCTATCTCTCACTGAATGTATGCCTAACACTTTACAGTGTTATTGATATAAGGCTATCTATTAGCGTGAGCAGATAAGGTGCAGCGCTGTCTGTCTGAGGTGGCACCCAGCCTACACACCAGCCATAATGCAGGCGTCAGAGCTCCAGTGAAGGTTACACTGCCGGTAGCCCTTTGGTGCACTGTGTTTGATGATGGACGCAGTGCGCCGGAGTCAACAGCAGCCACCCCCATCTGCCCTCCTTATACTTTCCCCCATCGCTTCCCACCTACATGCTGACCCCCACCTACTGACTGCTGGAGCCCCTTGTCTCACTGCAGACACCTGGAGGACCGGCAGCAGCATAATGACTGTTATAACTGGGGCGCTCTATATTTATTCTCCATGCCGCATCCCTGCAAACGACTGTTTATGCTGCATTGTAAAGGTCGAACAAGTTCAGTAGGCCAAGAGTGATTCGGTACAAAATGTACACTCTTTATCACAGTTGTCTTACAACAAAATTAATAGTTTTAATTTAATTATGTTTAAATGTTTAGTTCATGTGTTTATCAGAGCTGAAACTACCAGTCTATTTATAGATTAGTTGATTGACAGAAAATTAATCTGCAGCTATTTTGAGAACAGTTTCAGCTTCTCAAATGTGAGGTTTGCTGCATTTCTTTTTCGTCTATGATATAAAATATATTTAAAGATGTTTCCATCGGCACTGAAAAAATGTTATGTTATTTTTTTTACTATTTCTTGACACGGATAATCAAGAAAATAAAATGCATTTAAGTAGATAAAAAAACAATCATTAGTTGCACTCGAGAATAAATGGCACATTTTAGTCTATTTACATATAGATAAAGGCTATTGTCATGCTGTTTGTTTTTATTTAAGAGCTTTAACCCATTCATCAGTGTTGTAGGGACAACACTGAGACAGTTATGGTGTGTGGGCTGAAACTGCACGATAATTCAGCCTCCAGCATGCAGCATCAATCCTCTCTTTAACTGAGCTCTTTATCAGTGTTTAGCTATAAGATTACTTCTCACCTGTATCTTTTCGCTTCAGCTGCCTCTTAACTATTTGCTCCTTGGTCGTTTGTTGTTCTCCTATATTTTTTGGCCTCCTCATGATTTATCTCTGCCGTGGTAGGAACAGTACTGTGTTGTGCAATATTGCATCTTGGCAGTCAGTGTGTTTCTTTCCAAACTGAAGGATCTGTATTTCTAAGAGTGTTATCTCTCAAAAAAGACTGCTGATTAACTTATACATCTTTGTAAAGACAGCCAGCCCAGTCGCCAGAATAAATGTTCTGTACTGTATTTTTCTGGAAACCATGGATATGTTATCTTATATGTTTCATATATATCATATCAACGTAGTTCAGATTACATGTTTATGAGCTGAGTTTCTCATCGGGGGCAGATGGTGTGAGACCTATGCAAGTCGGCTGCCAAGAAGTAGACCACTGTTTGAGACCAACAAACAACACAAGTGGGTATTTTTAACAAGACGTCGGGACATTTCCAGCCGTGTCTGTGGCAGAAAAAAGACAGTGTTTTTAATGATACATCGGTACATTTCCAGCCAGGATCAGTCTGGGAACAAAATTTGGCCTTGGCAATTTCCCTCTGGCCCGGCAAGTGCAAGCCTGTTTCCAGCTGTGTTTGTGGCGACAAAAGCGGGCATTCTTAACAATGCATTGGAAAGTGAGACAGGTGCCAAACAAGCTGACAAGTAGTAGGCTATCGTTCAAGACCAACAAACAATGTGGGTAAGTGGGTATTTTTACAAGATGTAGGGACATTCCCAGCAGTGTTTGTGGTGACAGAACAGGTTTTTTTTTAACAAGACCTCAGGAAATTTCCAACTGTATTTTTTGGCAATAAAATCATGTACTTTTAACAATACACCAGGACATTAGACAGCTTCCAAGCAGGCTGCCAAGTAGTAGACCACTGTTTGAGACCAACAAATAAAAAAAGCAGATATTATTAATGACATGTTAGGACCTTTTCAGCCATGTTTCTGGCGACAGAAGCAGGCATTTTTAATGACATGCTGGGACATTGCCGGTGGGTTTTTTTTAGACGACACGTCGGGAAATTTCCATTTGTGTTTGTGGGGACAAAAGCAGGCATTTTTAATACCATGTTGGGACATTTCCAGCCATGTTTGTGGTGACAAAATCTGGTATTTTTTAATGATACTTCAGGATGTTTCAAGCTGTGTTTGTGGCAACAAAAGCGGGGATATTTGGTGGTTGTACCAGCCAGCTGTTTTTGGTAAATTATTCATTGACTGATGTGCAGATAAGTACAGTGGAGTCAATCAATCTGTTAGTGGGGTGACTTCTTTTTACCCATGCTAGAGGTGTGTCGTTGCAAAAGGTGGATGTATTGTTCTGTCAGTTCACTTAAGTCTAGACTTAAGTATCTCAACAACTGTTCAATGAATTGCCATTCATTTTTTAACAAACATTAATGGTGAGTCAGAGTGACTTTGACAAACTTTCACTTATCCTGTGACACATCCAGTTGATGGATTGACACACAGTTTTTTTACATTAATGGTTATTAGATATTGAATCCTCACGACTTTGGTGAACACCTGACTTTTCCTGCAGTGCTAACATGAGGTGGACATTTTGGATTTTTAGTCAAATACCTTATATTGGTTAGACTGTCATTAAATTTGATAGACACACCCATATATCCCCAACATTGAACTGTATATCTTTGGTGATACACTGAGATTTCCTCAAGAGTCATCATCATTTGTCCAATACTTTGATTAATGACCAAATACCTGCACAAACCAATGACAGCCCCATCAGCCCCAGCTTTACTTTGTGTTTAGTCGGGATGGCCATTTTAAGTGATAAATTCCTATTCAAGTACTCGCAATAAATTATTACAGAGTACTTGCCAAAAATTAAAAAATAAACATAAGAATAGGAACACCCAAGTGAATGGATGAGGTTAGGGTTAGCATATCTTTCTGTGCTGCACAGACTGAAGAGATTAGCCATGAATTTAACCTAACATAGCTTGCACAAAACATTCATTTTGTTTATTTTGCTGAAATGCTTGCAAACACCCCTCTTATGCTTGGTCACCATTTTGCCTGTAACATTAGATGATGTTTGACTGAAAACACTGAATGTTATTTGCAGCTGTGTAGATCTGTCATTTTTGCTTTATGGATCTGTGCAGATAACAGTTACATCACTGCATCCCATCCAAAGAAATATAAACTTATCTTAATATACAGGGTCAGTTTATGTATACGTATATGTTTAACGAATGTTATTACTCTAAAACTGACGTGCAAATTGAGTACCTGAGTACCCATGCCTATGCCTTGTGTTTAGTGCTAATTATTAAATGCTAGCATGCTAACACTTTAACTAAGATGCTGATCATGGTGAACAACATACCAGCTAATTATCAGCATGTTAGCATGCGGACATTAGTAGTTAGCCTGAAGCCCTAATGCTGCATAAGTACAGCCTCACAGAGCTGCTAGCACAGCTGCAGACGGCGTTTTGTTTGTGTTACACCCACTCCTGAGAAACTAACTCATAAAACATACTCACTATTTTTCTTGAATGTCAGATCTATTATCTTATTAATAGCTCTCGCGGGTCGTTCTGGCTGTTCACAAACATGTTGTTAACAAACACAACCCCCAAGCGAGCATGTCACACTTCACCAACACACACATTATGCATGATTTGGCATGATTTCTCTATTTTTATCTGCCTCTGTTGTCTTCCAGTAGCCATAAAGGCCTTGGTAGAGGCCAAAGGTAAAGCTAACAAGGAAAGGCTTGGTTAAACAGTTGGTGAAATTTTCCTCCTGGAAAGAGACCCACAAGCAGCATATATCAGCAAGTGAAAGGTCATTACTGTGTATATGCAAAGGTACAGGGTGCTGTATAAACTAGTCTGGCACTGGAGGACAGCCAGTGTTGCTGCGTAGCTTTCCAAGAATGGTCGTAATGGCAACTGTGCGCCATTTGGTGTCTGGCGTGGCGAGAGCGAGGCGAGGAAATGAGGAGTGTTGCTGAGGAGCATTTTGACGATGCGGGTTGCATATTGCTGAGCTGCGTTGTCAGGGTGTGCGTAAGCAAGGGCGCTTGACACTGATGTGGACCTGAATGCAGGACAGGCAAAGCTGCAGGAGGAGTGCTTGTTTTGTCCCCCTGAGAAAAGTTTCTATCGATCTGTAGGTAGGCTGGGAGGAGGAGGAGGCGCAGACAAGCATAATGGTTAAGCAAGCAAAGCAGTTGCTGTACCTGCTCATCTCTCATTCCCGTCTGTCTCTTTTTTTGGGCTGGGATGTGTCTTTGTTCTTGTGTTTGAAGGTGGGTGTATCAATTCAGCTCCCACCTCCCCCTTATATCCCTCCTTCTCCCTCTCCACTGCGGTGTTCTCCTTCTGGGCTGTCTATCTGCATGCACACACACACACACACACTCTTCGTTCCCTCACACTCTCCCCCCCGTCGGTTCCTCCGTCTGTGTCTGCCGCCATCAGACGCAGGGACTGATAATATCTGCTCCAGCCCCCCTCTCCTCCTCCTATTTTTTGTACTCCTCCTCTCCTGCATCTCGCCCATTGTTTATTCACTTTGTGCATTAATTTACTCCTGTGTCTCGTACAGGACAGCCTTCCTTTCTCCTCAGTTTTAACCAACTCTAAAATCCAGGTTGGACTTTGCCTCCTCCTGTGGAGCTAAATTGTAGTTTCTCCTCTGAGTGTATCTTTATTGAGCCACCTCACTGATTGTTATCTGTATTCAGTTAGTGTCCAGACACGTCACTCTGCTCCCTGCACAGCAGGCTGCATGCATCCTCCCTCCTTGCATCACATTGCAGTGTAGTCCACTGTCTGAATTAGACATGACCTCCTGAGAAGCTGTGTGGAGTCAGAGTTGTTGTACAGTTTGAATATTAGCATGTGGCTCAGCCATGACTGTGAAAAAATCCTGGGAGGAACAAGGACGGGCTCTGTGAAGGGAGGAGCTGCTGTGGAAACCGCCCTGTCATTGGTAGCCTGTGTGCTCTGCGTGCCTGCAAAAGTCTGTCTGATTGGCTGGAGCCTTGCATTGAGCACAGCAGCTGCAGTTGTGAAGCACTACCCTCCCTCTCTCCCTCTCTTTCTGCCCTGTCTCTCCTTTTTCCTACTTCTTCCCTTCACATTAATAACTGTCTGGGAATCATCAGTGTCGACCACACACGTGCCAGCCGGTGCGACTTCAAGGACACGGCTTTTCACAGTATATTGCAGCATGATTCATGTCAAGTTAGTCAATTACTTTCTGCTCCATGCAGCTCAGGGGAGCTGAAGTGACGTCTCTGTCCTGCCTGCAATCTCCCTCTATCCCCTCTCCCTCTTTCTCTCTCTCTCTCTTGTATCACTTAATCAAGACATAGCTTGCCCTTTCCTGTTCATTGCTGCTTCCCTCCCTCCCTGCTCTGCTCCCCTATTTGTTTGTCCTCGCTTGATTCTCTTTGGCTCTCTCCCTTCCACCCTCCTGCCTCGTGGTCCTCATCGCCCTCCGTTTAAACAAGCTCCGCACGAGGTTGTAGCTCCACATTAACAGCATTTTTCTCCTTCAACAGGCTGCTGTATTTTTGTCAATGCTTTGAATTAACGTTCTGTTTTTTTACGTCCACAGCGAGACAGCAAGCAAGGACATGCAGAAGAGAGGTCAGTGAGGAGGATGACAACAGAAGAATAGACGATGGTGAAGGAGGGATGAGAAAGAGACTGAAATAAGAGGAGGAAGTGGAACTCCAAAGTGCCTACTGCGAGGGGTCGTCTGCTGCTGTTTAGCTGCTGGATGAGAGCAGGACGGGGCTCAATGTGTGTTTGGCCTTGAATGGAGGCTATATTTTATCCTGACAGCCACAGAGTCATCCATCCCACGTTGCTGAGCTGCAGTCCCCACATACTGAGCTGAGCCTCCACCTCATCTCATCACTGCAAGAACGCCATTCCTATAAGGTTTTGAAATCTTCTCTCTCAGGCCGTTCAAACACAACTACAGCGACTGCCCCAGCCTCGGCCATGTTGACGTGAATGTAACCGTGACTTATGGTGGGCGTCAGACGATTCAGGTGAAGGCACAGACTCTCAGTGACACATGCCAGAGTGATGTCCTCAGAGTAGCTTCTGTTTTTTTCTTCTTTTTTTTTCTCTACGAGACAGAGCTGGCCTCTGCTCACAGTCTACTCCCTCTATCTCAAACTTCAGCTGCCACTTTTCCCAGGAAGAACTAATAAACAACCCCAAAAATACACCAACCAAAAGGACCTGCTGCCTATTAGGAAAAACTGAAAATATTTTTGCTTCTGTTTCTGTTTCGCTGGGGATTTTTTTTTTTTTTTTGCATCACTATTAGTCACCCTTGCTCTCACCGGACAGTTTTCCGTCCATCTGCCCTCGCCGCCGCTTAGTGCTTGTGAGCGACTCTGATGGCTGTCAGCATGACCATGGGACGGGACACCAAATGGCTGACCCTGGAAGTGTGTCGTGAGTTTCAGAGAGGCACCTGCTCGCGGTCTGATGCCGAGTGCAAGTTTGCTCACCCCTCCCGGAGCTGCCATGTGGAGAATGGCCGAGTCATCGCCTGCTTTGACTCGCTCAAGGTAACAGCGCAACTGACATTATACGTCTTGTTTGTTTAGACACACGCATTGTGATCCGTGTCAGGTTAGCTGATGCTTTTGGCCATGTTGACACACAACACACACAGATACACACAGACCAGGGTTTCCTGTTGTGGTTTATAGCAGTGTTTCAGGAGAAGTGGCCCATCTCTGCTATAAATATATTTAATGAGTGTGACTATCATTAAGGGTGTCATCTACAAACTCAATTGTCTGAGAGAGAAGATGCGTCAGGATGCGGGTGGCTCACCACCTCAGCTAAACAATTTCCTGGAAACATTGCAAACTATGTCAGTTGGTCAACTGATCCACCCTTTTAACCCACACTTAGATTTTCCCTTATTTTATCAATAATTCTGTGGTTTTTGATATTGTGAAATATGATGAACAAGTTTGTTGCCTTTATTAACAATTTAGAAAGTCACTCAGCAAATGATATTTTAATGAACTTGACTGTCATCATGTAGTCTTAAGTGATTTTAACTCAGGATATGGATATGGATTAAGTCTTATTTTGTGATAGCAGTATATTATGATACAGAACATTTAAGACTAATGCTGAAATATCTACATGTGACTTGTTTTGGTACTTTTTTTCCTCCAAAAGTGCAGTAAAGGATTATAATCCAATGCACTTTGTTAAAATCTGGGAATATCTACTCATAGTCCACTAGCTGTCCATTTATACACAGCCCTGGCTCTGCAAAGCTCCTTTCCCACTGGACAAAAACCCGCAGACACCCATGGAAAAGAAAATGATTACCATTCATTCCAGGTACAAATGACTCTGCAGTAGTCACAGGTATTTATCGGCTCCAGCTCTGATCGGCCCAGATCGGCAGTGATGGAAATGCATTCATTTTGGCCCATTTGACGACACTACGCAGTGCAACCCTACACACTGCCACAAAATATCGTCCATCTCTGTCCAGGCAGCCTCAAGCATTGTTCAGAATTAGTTGGCACGGAGTTTAAGAGAGACTGAATAAGCAAGAAAAATGAAAAAGATGTAACCACCGTAACATTTTCACTGGCGTCCATTTCATCTGGTAACTAACCTGTCCGTGACGTTGAATGTGACACACCAGAAAAAAAAAAAATAGAAGGCATACTTGTCTATCTACTGGCAATGGGAAAGCAGCCTATCGCCTACTTTTATGGGTTTTCTTGCATTTAAAACCTGAATACACGCAATAATTTTGGTGTTGAAAGAATATAAATGTGGAAAAAAAGAAAGTGGCTGGAACTGAGCTACACAAAGCTAATCCAGCCGGTCAGCAACAGAGGGCGTTGATGCACACAACAGGGTAAAGGCCATGGATATGGCTGTATAAAAAGAATGCCAGTGGGAGCGAGAGGGGCCGTTAAATGCTGTAAATGACTGGAGGGGTGTATTTGTTTAGGTGTTGAGTTCAAATATCAACAGTCTTTCTCCAAAATGGCCGACTCCACCTTTAAAGGTTATTTTTGCCTTTAGTAGACAGCGTATTTTTGAGAGACAGACAGAGAAGGGGGAGAGAAAAGGGGAGGAGAGGGGGAGTGCAGCCTTTAAGCAGTTTTACTCATTGATTTGCGACATTGTCTGCAATGATGTAATACATTCAGATATATTAAAGGAATAGTTACCACAGTATAAATGGTATTGAAAGGTCTCTGGTGGTGGACAAATTTTATCTCATGGTATATGTAAGGGATAACACCCGACAAGTTACATGTTCCATGACTGTCATGAATGTAGAATAGCTAATGTTATTTCAGAAGTTCTCACTTTCCTCCTAATGTGGACCTTCAGACCTTGCTTCTAATAAAAATCCTGCGTCACAGATGTCCAGTTATCATGTCAGGTCATTAAAAGTTAATTCACACCTTCAAGCCAATCAGAATTCAAGATTTTATTGTCATATTGCCCAACCCTAATTTTAAATAGGCAAGTTCTCTAAAAATAAACACATATACATACGTATAACACTGTCAGAGTCTGTCTTCTGGTTATCAAGATATTTATTGTTTCCATTTTGCCCGGGCGTGATGGAAATTTTCCGTAAAGCCACATTGCCGACAGTCTGTCCGTCCATCAGTGATGCGGGCTCGTCGATGGTGCTGCTTCAACATCACTTAAGCTGCTCTCCTGACTCTCGTCTCCTCCACAGAACCACAACACTAGCTCCACTCATACACAGTGGGAAAAAAAACTAATAGTCTGAGAAGTGACGATGCTTCACTGTATTTCAAAAGAGCTCCGTCTATTGATGGCCGATTGCGCTAAAATCGAGAATAGGCTGCTGCTGTTGTCGACGGCGTGTGTGTTTTTGCTCGACCAGCTTTCATGCAGAGAAAAAAGTGAGACCCAGACAAGGAGCTTTCTGTCTGAGTGCAGCTGCTGTCTCCTCGTTTATTGAGTTAGAATTTATTATTCAGCCATTTTTCTGTGTTATGTCCTCTAGAGCAGGAGGGAGATGGAGAGGGAGAGAGAGGGAGAGAATCAGAGAGGGGGGCCTAGCAACAGCACAGGAGTGCGTACCCATTGGATAGTTTGATCTTCCTGAGTGGCACGGCTGTTTTTAGCACAGAGCAACAGCCTGGCTCTGTACTGGTTGCATTGATGGGAGAAAGGGACGAGCAGCTTTGTACCAAAGGCAGTGAACAAGCATTAAAGGCCATGTTCGGTTGTTTGAAGCCCTGGGGTCATGTCGTTAGAGAAAGAACTGAAGTTGATGACAGTTGAAGGTCAAAGCGGCTTTCTTTATCAGGAGCTGCAGTGGGGCTTTAATACCAGTGCAGTATGTCAACAACCACCTCTTTACAGCAGCGTTTCTGTCCCCATTGTTGTTCAGGATTATTCTCAGCTGACAGCCGTTGTTTTTGGTCGACTGACTGGAAAAAACAAAGAAGCACCACGTTCGAGCCGCTCTAGAGCATCACTCCTTCCTCCCGCTCTCCGCCCACCCCTCCCTTCTTTGTTAATTTTATGGATTTATCTGCTAATGGCCTCCCTCCTCACCGTCCCTCCCATATCTGGCATCTCTGGCCTGGTCCGAGCAGCGATTGCTGTTGCTCGCTGTTAGCTCCGTCTAAACCTGCTCCAGGGGAGGGAGGGGAGGAGGTGGGGGGGGTTGGGGGGGGGGGGGGGGTGATGATCACCGCCTAGTTCTTTTTACCTTGTTAACTGGAGTGCTATTGTCATTTCAAATGATTAGTGTGGACATCACATCTGCCCCACGTACAGCAGATTCAACAGCAGTGTCACTTTTGGATGACATCATGGTAGAGCTGCAACTAACACTTATTTCATCGTTGATTAATCTGTAAAATACTTTGTCGATTAATAGATTAACACAGAAAATAGAGAAAAATGCGCAACACAAGTACTTATAGACAAAGACAATGACTTTAAAAAGCTGCTTTTGTCAAACAACAGACCCAAAGATGCTCAGATTACTATCACATGAAGGCTCAAAAACACCAAACTGACATCAAAGAAGTAGTGGCGATGAAGGCCGACTGTTGCATCATCTGTGTCTCGGCCAAAAAGTTGCACCCAACAAGACTACAGCTAACGGCCAGCTAGCACATATGTTGTGCACCTGCATGAGTGGAAATAACTCTCCACTCCAGCAGACAGTGGTAGTCTGTATTTATCGTTCAAAAAGGGAAACCAGTAGACCGACAGCATGAATTCATGACACTAGTTAGCCACTTAGCACATTAGCAACACAACCAGATGTTGAAAGAACAAATTATATTTACTGTGCGCTACCGAACAATAACAGAAATAGTTGCAAACAGTTTCTGCTGAAGAACTCAGTAGCTAAAAAAAATAATCTTGCCAGGGATGCTGAGTAACTCACCTGTTTCGCCATTTGTTTGCTTTCCTCATTGACGGGCTCTGCCAGGCCCAAAAAAGGCAGACAAGGGCCTAGTGGCACCAACGGTGTGGGACATACCGCAAATACTAAGGCGATAGATGCTCACGTACGGCATGACAGTGGCTGACGGCCAACCGTCGGCTTGCTGTTGGGCCCTAAGACAAAGAAAAACAGGAAATTTTTGCATTAAACCACAATATTTGTTTTGTTTTTTTTACACGAACAAGACCTAATGGCCGCCCACACCAAGAATAAAAAAATCATTCTGTCTCAAGTGGATGGCAGAGTTCACACTGACACTGGCAGATGATATCATTGGGATCACTTGAGTGATTTAATTAATGACAGAAACACTGACAGCCAATTAAAATCCATCTTAATTTACCAAGCATTGCGTTTAACAGGGAAGAGACTCGTCATTGGGTTTCAGTCGTTCATCAGTGTGAATCCTCACATTGTCATTGTTATAGTAATCGTTCTTGGTGTGAACAGCCCGTAAGAGTTGCTAGAATCTCTGTGAGGCTCTTCAAAAGGTCAGGGGATCACCAAAGTGATTATGAGTCATCGGCTGAGTACGGTAGATGATTGTACCAAATTTAATGGCAGCTCATCAAATTTTTATTGAGACATTTCACTAAAACCCTAACATGTCAGCTTTGTGGTGAAGCTAGATAAAAACTCACCAAAATCAGGAGGATTCATCTTCTGAAGACAACGAATGTTGGAACGAAAATACATCTAAATCCATCCAGTAGTAGTGACGAGATTAGGACATTCAGGACTGCTGCTTTTTAGAAGTCATCACCTACTCCTAAAAGTAGAGCGGAGCTGGAGAGACTGTTTGACTACGGTAGCAACACAACTGCTTTCTTGCCACTGCATTGTTACTGCACCATGCTAAAACCAGATGAACAATTTTTTGGATTGTTTTATTGTTTGGATATTTCAGATTGAAAGTGTTTGACAGATTGATGTTGCCATCTCTAAAATCAAACATTAATATCATAGCATTGCTTTCTGTTTTCTTCAGAGCGCACAAGCTACCAAATACAATGGACACCTTCTTTTTTTTATACTGTTACTTCGGTTGAACCACCATTATTTCATCTACTGAGGACAGTAACTGCAGAGAACTTTCACTGATACTTTTTGGTAACCGGGGCTAGCTACCAATAGCTGACGGAAAAAGCACAAACGCTCCCCTCTTCCTGTTTTGGCTGTGCAATGGTTAACTCACCTCCTTTGTACTGTTAATCAAGCCTTCATTTTCCCGGGAGATCTTATCCAGTGGCGGAAGGAATTGCATAGTGAAAACGAGGCTTATGGGAGCCAATCTAAACAATGATGGGGTCATTATGGTACAGCCATTACACTGTGCAATTAACATTTACTTCATAATAAGTTAAAGTAAAAATCTCTGTTTCTGCCTTAAGTTGTGAACTCTGCAGATTTGTTTGTTTATTGTTTGATTGATTAATATCTCCTCTATCTTTCTCTCTTCTGTCTGAATGCATCAACAACACACTACTGTACTAACAGGGACTTTCTCTGTGTTGCGTAGTGTGTTGCTATGGCAACCAAAGGGAGATTCCTGACCCACTACTCTCCTCAATGCCACGTTTTATTTGCCTCCTTCTCCACCACAGATTTCATAGCTTTTGAAAAGCTTTTGTGTCCGTGTCCATGTTTTCAGAGCACACAATGCATAAAGTGCACCATTGGACTCATTAATAGGTACTTCTGATTCCCTGTGAGTTTGAGCAGGCCTTGCTGGGCTCATGGGACTCGCTCCTCATTACAGACTCATCCCTAAACACACAGCCCGCTGACGCAAAGCTTGCTCACATCTCCAGTGTAGGCGAGAGTGTTTGTGTAAGCCTTGTGTGCCGTCCTGACCGTTTTTCAGGCTGCTGCATGTTTTGCTTGTACGCTTTTTGTTTGGTGTGTGAGGTCCTGTGAATCTCTGCTGGATGCTGGTATAGGAGACACTGCAGTTTGTCCTATATAGCTCTCCTGCTGCTTTTTTGTTGCGCCCTCATCTCAGCGCGACATCATCCATCACCGTCAGAGTCTCTGCACCATGACGTCAGTTTGTCTTTGGAGTTTTTTAGCCGTGCGGCACTCTCGCGATCACCTAATGAGAGCTGGTTTTGTGTGGGTGTGGTTTGATGATAGAGCATGAGGCTGACGCTCAGCGGAGGTAGTTTAGCGGGTTAACAGCTCATCTGCAGGGCCAGACAGCTGCTGTCGGCCCAGGGGTTTAATGGAGACTGCAGTTTTTTCCTCAGAGTGTGTGTGTTGACCTGCAGTGTAGCACCATCTTCACCTTCCCCACTGACTCCGGCAGGGAGGAAGGACACGACTTTAACGACGTTCTGGGGCAAAATGAATTGCTTTTAGATAAGTGCCTCAAAATCTGATTTAGGGTTTGACAAGAAGCCAAAAGTGACAAGTAGAAAAATGAGCATAAAGAATTGCTTCTGATCAAAAATGGTGTCTGCTGAATCGAGATGAGCCTCCACTGATGAAAATACAGAATTATAGCAACTTAAGTTAGTCGATCTTGTTTTTTATTCGTAGTTTCAAAACACATTCCATTGATCACAAGATTGATCTCTGATACTGACAATTTTTAGGGAGTTATGCCCTCATCAGAGGCACTACACCTGCAGCCACATGGTTTAACTTTTATCTAATATCCAGTTTAATTCATAATTCATAATTCTACTGAGCAATGTGACCTCTGGTAATATTGTTTTTATAACCATGTCTTGCTGTGTCATTCACTTTTATTATAAAGGGAATCTATTTTGCGCGACACTCTGGTTCCAGTCACACAAACTGTCTGCCGTCATTGTTGAAGCCTGCATGTAATGAATGAAGCTTTGCATACAAGACAAATAGAAATGCTTTGACTATGCACATAAGCCCAACAGCAGACGATGGCTGCTCCGCCAACATACCGCATTTGTTGATGAATAGTCATGAATAGTTCTCTGTGTTCATCAGATCAGCATGTTTAATTTTTTTAATTATTCATTGTTTTTAATGGGATACATTGTTACAGTAGAAAAGTACACTTGATAACAAGTACCTTCACTTGAGTTTAAACCTCGTGTTTAACCCGACCCTGTCCTGACCTTCTGAAGGTGAGGAGTAAAGATCATGAAGTAACCAATGATTAGAGATTAGCTCCTCAACTATACTTGATAAAATGGATTTACATATATAACGTCCAGTAGTGGAAGTACATATACTCAAATACTGTGGTACTTAATATTTTTGCTAGCTGCAGTGATAAACCACATTTATGGATCAAAAACTTGGGACAGAATCATTCCAATACAAATGCTGTATAAATAATTTGCTCATAGTAATCAAGTGCTTACAGTGTTAATATTAAGTCTTTTTATACATGACAACACATGGAAAAACATTTTAAAACTACAGCAATTCTTTTTTTAACTTAATTCTCCTGATACTTTGGCTGGTAGGACAGTAAAACATAATCTAATTGAGGCTTATGACAAACTGCCTAAAAGGACCAACGAGATGCAACAGTGAAACTTCCTCAGACTACCTCATGTGATGTACTGAAACAATGAGAAACGGTCACGGCTACTGATGGAGACATTAAATGAACGAGGAAGGGAAAAGCACCTACGGTTGAAGCTGTCCTCATCATGTGGATTGATAATGCCGGGTCACTTAATGCCTCCATGTGATGCCCCCCATAACTGTATATTCATGTAATAAATATATAAATGTCAGTTAGATGGTAATCTGCATGAGGATTAAAGAAAAAGAAAGCAAATGTAGTTATAATAATCATCTGCTTATAGTGGTCAACTGGACTTGGACAGATGTGATCAGTATAAAAGGTTTCTCCTCAGAGTTGCAAATTGTAAGCACTTCCCTTATTCCATGGTTACATTAACGATCAATTAATTAAAGCTCACAGCAAAATACTGCATATTCACTGATAGAATTTCATAGCCTATGAAACATAAAAAGTATGTACAGCCCTAGAAATATACAACACATTGAATATAACTTAATAATGCCTTGATGTGTCTGCTTTATTTTCCATTGTCACCGCAGCACTCTTCTTCCAGACCCCAAGATGGCCGCCTTGTCATAAAATAGTTACATTGCGGCCATTTTTTTGCTAATGCTAGTCATTGAAATGTACTTTCTAAACACACCATTCTTCTGATATAATAGGAGACTACACATTGTTTATAGTAAAAATCAGACCTCTATTTGAATGATTAAATTTCATCATGTTCAATCAAATCGTTAACAAACGATCAATTGATTGTCGCTTAATCGTTATCATCCCTGATTCCACTGTATTAGATATTTTACTTTATTATTATTTTACATATAAAACATAGGATGAGCTCATCTAATAATATAATATATAATTGTGTAAAAATGACAGGGACTATTTTTCTGCATCAAGTAATTTTACTTTTAATAAAGGGTCAGTTCACCCTAAAATTACTTGTAGTGCTATTTATCAGTCTAGATTGTTCTGGTGTGAGTTGCTGAGTGTTGGAGATATCAGCCGTAGAGATGTCTGCCTTCTCTTGAATATAATGGAACTAGATGGCACTCAGCTTGTGATGCTCAAAACGCCAAAAAGTACATTTAAAAAACTCAGTGTCTCTTTCCAGAAATCATGACCTGGTTACTCAAAGTAATCCACAGACCTTGTTGTGAGCAGATTTTGTAGAAACTATTTTCTTTCCACTTAACTACACCAACCGTCCCTGCTACCACTACCCCTAATAGTCAGACCTTTGAAAATGCTGCTGATTCCATTTTAGTTTGAACACTGCAGGGTTGCATTTTGGTCTGGACGGGTAGAAACGTACCCTTTTAAAAATGATGACACAGACATCCTCGTTTGATTCCTGATTCAGTCAGTCACAGCTTGTCAAGTCAAAACATTATTGCCAGGCCTACATACCTTTTGTGATATCATCCTCCTTGTGAGGGTACTCAAGTAATATTGCCTCAGCTTCCTCTGGTAATGGATAATGTGTCCTGCCAGCACCCCTCTAATAAGTCACTATATCTACTTTAGTTTCACTTCTTCCTCAGTCCAGCAGAGAGCTCTCTGGTCTTACTTTTCCCCATCTCTGTAGTATTTTCTATAATTAAGCAACAAAACCACAGAGTAGACAATCTGCTTTATGTTTACACCTCTGCATTCTAGGGTTGGGTACCGAAACTCGGTACTTTTTGTACTTGGTACCGATTTGTACTACTGAGTACCGATTCACTTAAAATTAATCGGTGCCAAATTTCGGTACCTGAGGTGGAGGCGGAGCAAGAGTGCATGACTCGCACCTCGGACTCAGCAACAATGGCGACAAAAAAAATGTGCAGACAAAAGTTAACGTGCAGCAGTGTTCGTAAATGTTCTCAATAAAATGTTGAAACTGAGAAGTTTACACTATGGGCCAGAACGACGCATAGTGCGTCCAAATTCACACGCGTTCTTCTCTGTGGATTTTCTCCAGGACCGTGCGTCATAGCGAGAAGCCACGCATATCAGCGGAAACAGCAGAACTGTAGCTTTCCACCAAGGCCAAGCACTTGTCCGTAATCTGAAAAAAATTGATAAAGTTACAATAAAATGATGTTTAACAGAGCTTTCATACAGCTCTGCACACACATTACTGTTGGATGGATTACTCACGAATGCAGGGTCGCACAGAAATGCCACGCATATCTCATGAAAGCACAGGACCACACACATCATTGTGCTGTCATCCCATCACGCTATAAATACAGATCAATTGTCTACCAAATAAAAACCTGACAAATTTCTTTACAATCCATGATACAGATCTTGTTATCAGTCACTTCATATAGTGAGGAATATTGTATCTTACCACGTCTCAGGCTTGCGTGTGTTTCTCCCTGTCTATCCACATTTGTAGTCCGGCTTTCAAGATGCAAATATCTCCATATTGTCCAGTTGACACTCCATCAAACTTTGTATGACAAGACCAGTGCACTTCACCTTTGCGCACACAGACAACTGAGGCCTAATTATGCATGCTGACAGGGCCGTAGTCACCATATACATTGAGGAGGACACGTGCCCCCCCACCAATACCCAAAATGTTTCCCCAATATAAAACTGAAACTGAAAAACAAATATTATCTTGGAGGACATCATTGCACTTGGTTGACTATTTTTCTGTTATCTTAGATGTAAATATTGCATGTTTCTTTCAGATAAAACACATTTTTGACTTGTGAATGAGTCAATGGAATTTCTTGCAATAATGAAAAAATACTGGCAATTATGTCCGCCTGGCACAAACCACATGTTTTGGACAGCTGGGAAGTGACAGAATGTCCCAGCATCATGGTTCTTATATTGCCAGATTCCAGAGAGTCTCCCCTCTTCATATATGGCAGAATATGTCATTTTCCAACTTGCTATGGTGAGATACATGCAAAAATGTGAGAATTTAGGCACACAGATTTGTTTTTTTCATTGATATAAAAATTAATGTAAAATACAGGCACATAGAAGGACATGGAATGATGGCAAATCTGGTTAGCCCAGATTGTCCTGAAAAAAACAAGATATAGCATGTGTATGTAGCCTTTATAATGACTGTGATATGAGCTTAAAAGTAAAGGCAGTAAAAATACCCCAAAAAGGCCTAGGGCCCATAGGGTTAAAAAGTACCGAAATAAGGTACCGTTTGGTACCGGTACCGAATTCCAGATACCGGTACCGTATCGGTTCAATTATGAACGGTACCCAACCCTAGTGCATGCCCAGTGTACGTAAATGGTCATGTGATATATGTTTTGAGACGTGTTAGTATGGATGGAGATTATTCTGAAACAATGCTAAAATGCTCATGTGTAGGGGATTGTATAAGGGTGGATGTGGCCTGAGCTAGCTAATGTTCCAGCTCAGCTAAGAGGAACACCATTTATGTCTACAGCTCACACTGTCATTAGCACTAGAGAGAAAATAGTTCCTACATGAAACTGCTCACAACAAGGTCTGTGGATTAGCTCTAGTAACCAGGTCATGATTTCTGGAAAGAAACATTACTGTTGAGTTTCTCAAATGAAGATTTTTGCTGCTCTGAGTACCACAAGCCAAGTGCCATCTAGTTCCATTATATTGGAGAGAAGGCAGACATCTCTAGGGCTGATATCTCCAACACTCTGCAACTCACACCAAATCAACCTAGACTGATTAAATGCACAACAGGTAAGAGGAAAAATATGTTTTATTGATTTGGGGTTGAACTGTCCCTTTAAGTACATTTTGCTGATAATTCTTGCGTACCTTTGCTTGTTACTTACAGTAAGTAAAGGATCTGAATACTTCCACCATCACTAACAGTATTTTGCACATTTTAAAATGAATGCAAGTAAAAAAAAAAGGTCTCTGTTCTCCATCTAATCCTATTTTAGCTCTCCCCTGAACAAAACAAATGCCTATGCTGCAGTCACAGTCACATACTTATTATATTACTTATTGTATATATGTGCATAAATATATATACACATATATTAGGGATGTTTTTTCTCTCTCTGTAAAGTATCTTATTTGTTGACTGATAACGACCAGGTGGGGATTCAGACGGATTGGAACAGGACGGTGAGAGTCGAGCATGTGTTTTCACTCTGCAGCTTTATCTCTTGTAATGTCAGCAAGGTTTATCTGACGTCTGCTGTGCCTCTGTGGAAAAATCCAAAGCTGGCTCAAACACTCCACCTGTCAGTTCACATTGCTGTAAAAAAAATGACTCGTTAATGCTATGAAATGAAAAATAAAGTCTCATTAATGACTCAAAGCAATTAGCTTGTAGAAAGGAGAAACACCTTTGAATGACGGCCAGTTAAATTTCTATATTTCTGTTTTGCTCGTGGATTCCAGTGTAACATGCTTTAATGATGAACATTTTTAGAAAGTGGTTGCACATCTCTCATGAATTATCCAGTACGCTGTCTTCCGGGACTTCATTAGTGCTTTAGTTCACCAGACTTTACCGTACATAGCTCTGCTCCGTAAACAAGCTTGATTCTTGATGTTTAGTTTTACAAATTGTACTTGATTATCTGGATGAGTGCAATGCAGCTTAGTTGTTGCAATAAGGTGAGCTTTCTACGTCAAGGCACACCCCTGATTGATGTATCGTTACATTGTTTTCAGAGTTGCCCCGTCTGTCTGCTCTCACACTCACCTTCCCTTCCTCCTCTCTCCTCCTCAGGGGCGCTGCACCCGTGAGAACTGTAAATACCTGCATCCACCGCCGCACCTGAAAACCCAGCTGGAGATTAACGGGAGGAACAACCTGATCCAGCAGAAGGCCGCCGCGGCCATGTTGGCTCAACAGATGCAGTTCATGCTGCCCGGAGCACAGTTGCAGCCCATAGTGAGCAGCCTACACTAAAACTACGACTCTTTAATCAATACATTGTGTTTGAAAATGTTAAAACACTAACTGCACTCTGTATACTGTGAGTGATGTTTTAACCTGCAGCAGAGTGGCAGTTATTTTATGATAATAGAATAATATTTGACTCTCTGTTGGAGCTGGCATCAAGTTGCAGTTAAATTTCTTCTATCTTCTGTCCTCTGAGTAGAGCTTGTCGATATGGAGAAAGTCAAATATCAATATTTAGTTATATATAGTTTCATATCACAGTGTCAGATTCAGATTCAGACAATTTTATCAATCCCACCAGGGGCAATTTGTTTCAACAGCTTGCCTTGCACTCATGCTATAGCATATGGTAAAATGTAGACACATAAATAGATGAGCAATAAATGAAAATAAAAAATATGCCAAGGAGTTCAGTGGAATAAAGAAATCTTTAATTAATTTAAAATCATTAATAGACTGATTATCAATAAAAGAGATTAAAAACAATTTTAAAAAATACAGAGAATTGTTGACCAGTCCTACCTTTAATAAAGATCAAAAGGGAAATAAAGAAGTCTATTTAAATATATTTAAACTCTCCCTGCCCATTTACGGTCAGAACTATGTGCAGAAATTACTGCCAAATATAACAAATTGGGTGAAGAATCACACTTTGGAGAATGAGGTAGTGGTGTGCTCGAGGACTGTCTTACCAAATGAGACCCAAGAAAAAACGGAGGTGCTCTTGAAGAAAAGGGTCAGTACATGGAGAGAAAAAATGAACTTCATGCACTCATGCGTGGAGCAGAAACAAATGCATTGGAATTCAGTTAAAAAATCCTTTATTCGGGGCGACATTGGCTTAGTGGATAGAGCAGGCGCCCCATGTACTGTACAAAGCTGTTGCCGCAGCAGCCCGGGTTCAACTCCAGCCTGTGGCCCTTTACTGCATGTCATCCCCTCTCTCTCCCCCCCCTTTCACACTTGTCTGTCCTATTGATTAAAGGCTAAAATGCCCCAAAAAATATCTTAAAAAAAAAACAAACAAAAAAAACCTTTATTCAAAAAATATGGCTGCTTGCATTAAAACAGATTGGTTTCGATCCTAAGGTCTTAATCAGGGTGCAAGACATTTCGTCCCGTAACTTATCAGGTGCTTTTAAATGATGTTAAATATTTCAGATGAATTTTTATTAAATGACACATTAGTGTCACGTTAGTTTTGATATATTATAATTTGTTTTGTCTTAAGTCAATGCATCCTCATACAAGGGTTTGTTTGATATCTTACATAAATGCACATGCAACAGTTTGTATGATATCTAATGAATTAGCAACCCACAAAATGACGTTACATACTTAACGTAAAGTTACGTAGGTTAGGTTCAGGAAAAGAAACATGTTGACAGTTTACTCTAAAATAACTTTAAGTTCAATTGGTTTCACACAGGGCACAGGCACCAGTCTTCTTGGGGACATTCCTGTGTTGTTTAATCCATCCACCGCCCCAGCCTGTGTCCTGAGGCAGACTTTCGCTTTTTATATTACTGCCTTCTTCACTCCTGTCAGCACATTGGTCATGTGATCGCAACCTTTCCAATGATGTGGCAAATATACTAACTACTGACTCATGATTACTTTTCATAGGTATACATACGAACAGTGCAAGAGAACAGCCTGCTTTGGTTAAAACTTTTACTTAAAATAGATTATGAAGCAGAGAAGTTTTGCAGTGAATAAAGATTTGTCTTATTCAACTTAATAAAAGGGAATGTGAAATTTGCTGAATCATAAGTGACAAAGTCCAAAATCTTACATATATTATTCATACAGAGGTTTTTTAATGTTGAAAGCAGTAGTGGCATAGCAGTGAAACCCACAGTACTGGTTATGTTACCTCCAAATCCGTTTCCTGATGCCAGAGAAAGCTCTGCCATAACTTGTTTTGCCTCTCTCGTCTCTGCCCTTCTCTCCCTGCCTCAGACAACATTCCCAGTGACGCCCTCCCTGGCAACGAGTCCCAGTATGGCGTTCAGTCCATATCTAAGCCACATGGGCCCAGGCATGGGCTTGATGCCTGAGCTGCTGCCCAGTACTCCCCTGCTGGTCCCTGGGAGTCCCACCGGCCTAGCAGCCATGGGCAACGGCACCTCCGCACAAAAACATGTGCGCACAGACAAGCTGGAGGTATGCAGCCTGCGCGCAGTTGTTGTGTTTCTATGTTTGGCCCAAGTATGATGAAAGGTAAATGTTGACCTGTGCCCCCGCTGGCCCTCCCAGGTCTGTCGAGAATTCCAGCGCGGTAACTGCACGCGGGGCGAGAGCGACTGCCGCTATGCTCACCCTCTGGAGGCCGGCATGGTGGACTGCAGCGAAAACTCCGTCATTGTGTGCATGGACTACATTAAGGGCCGCTGCAGCCGAGACAAGTGCAAGTACTTCCATCCCCCGGCTCACCTGCAGGCCAGGATCAAGGCTGCACAGCACCAAGCCAGTCACAACACAGCGTCCGCAGGCCTGGTGAGTCCAAACACTGAGAACTCTTTGTTCTTTTCACCAAAAATAAACACAGGATGCTTCTCTATGATACACACACAGGTGTAAGCCAATACTCCCCTCCTTAAAGTTATAAATCAACATTCACCATATCACCTCAACGCGGCAGAAAAACAGTAGAAGATTTTTTTGTTCTTTACTTGGATGTTGTTTACTGGTGCAATGAAGGATCAGGGTATCACAGTATCCCTCAGCCAGCTTGAAATTTGATAATGTAGTCTAGGGATTATGTTTTTTCATGAATGTCTGCTACTGTACATGTGTCTGAGTCTGTACTCTCAGCTACAGGGGCTAAAGTTAGCATTGAGAGCAGCTGTAACATAATCAGGTCAATCTGCAGTGCTGATGCAGAAAAACAAGAAAGGCAGTATCAGAAAAAGATGCAAAAATAGTATAATTAGAAACACAAGTATCCAAGTTTATACATCCTGGCATTCATTTAGTTTTTTTTTTTTGCTGTTTCTATTCATATATTTAATCTTAAATTAATCAGGAAAATTAAAAACATTCACTTTTGAAATGACAGCTTGGCACCACGTCCTAAAATGTTATATATAAGTGTGTTTTCATGTTATAATTGAATCTCCCTACTGTGAGTCAAAAGTTCTCGTGGTTATCATCCACTGCAGTTTGATGTTTTAGCACTGGCCCCATTAGTGAATGAAATCATACCAATCCCATTTTGCTCTTGGCCTGACCTCTGGGCTGTCCTACATCACTTCAGCTAATCTGAGATACTGCAGTGTCCTCTTGTGGCGGTAAACAGAAATATCCACGGCGACTGGATGTTGACTCTAAGGCTGAATCCAAATGTCCAGATTTCAATGCACTGGTAGACTCGCAGACTTTGCGGGCGTGTTCCCGTCAAGTCTGGGAGTACCACAATTCATCCAGTCCACAAGGGGCCTCAAGCAGACAATCTGCAGACTTCGAGGGTTAGAGTTCACGGTGCAATATTATGACAATGTTATGCATAGTACATCCTTTGTAAGGGCAGCTACAGTACGTACCAATAGCAAAAATAAAAAGTATGCGATTCAGAATACAGGGTTATACTGAGTTAATGCCAGATAGTAGATAACTTCTCTTCTCCTGGCCAGGCTCTGGGTCCTGGTGCCATGCAGCAGCTACCAAAGAGGCCAATCTTAGAGAAGAGCAACGGAGCAGCTGCCGCCGTCTTTAACCCCAGCATGTTCCACTACCAGCAAGCCCTGGCTAACATGCAGCTCCAGCAGCCAGCCTTCATCCCCACTGGTGAGTCTCCACACACACTGAATACACACAGGTATCACACATGTACACTGGAATCATGGCACTTGGTTCTGGGCAGACAGTGCACGGGTTATGACTTGAGGTGATGAGGTAATATTGCAGGATACAGAGAGTTACAGGTGTAGTTGCAACGGAATGCATGCTGTGTTACTGCTTGCTATTATTCCTTCGATCATGCTGCCTGTTGTGTTGCTTGCATTTGCTTCACTCTGGCTCGACGTGTGATGAGTTGTTGGAGCCATAACCAAAGTTACATTACAGTACGCAGTCCAAACAAACAAGTAATACACATGTCAGAGTCGAGCCATGTGGGACTGTTTGTCAGTGCTGTAATGTTAGTAAGAACATTTACTCAAGGACTATACTTGATACTATACTATACTGTACTTACGCATTTTCTGATGCCCACTACCGCAGACACAGAAAGTAAAGAGGTGTATCGAGAGAGACCTGCCCCTCTCTGTCTCACTCTTGCAAACGTAGACCAAACTCCAAACTGTAAAAGAAATATGAAGATTCAGTTACAGAGTTGCTTTTTGCTGCAAAGTGAGCACTTTTGACATTCACACTACTCTCGGGTACCAACAGCTGCGGACGTGACGTAGCAGCACAGAGGAGGAGGAGAAACTTTGCCCCGTAAGGCTCTAATATAACATAACCTTCTCTCTTCTTCTTGGACGTGGTGAATTTACAGCTTTCTTAATACAGCACTGTCTCTGGCTTTTGTTTGATATCTAGTGATGGCAAAAAATGTTGTTGCACATTTCTGGTCCGTCATTAGTGCCCTTAGCTTGTTTACTATAATACAAGAATGGATGTAGCAGACATCCCATGTGCAGGGGCAGTGCCCTTGTGGGTTCAGCTCTGTGTGTTGTCCTTTCTCTCTCATCCCATTTCCCTCTTAATCTGATCCATTAAATAAAGGCATAAAAGTAAAAAAAAAATCTTTATAGAAATACATATTTTTCTAAAGCCTAACATCACTAATCACAATTTGCCTTTAGAGGACTTAACAGCACACAACATCCCTCTGTCCTTGGACCCTCAAAGGTGATAAGGAAAAACTCCCCTAAAAATCCTTTATGGGGTAAAAAAAAAAAAAAAATGGATATCTGGTGGTTGTTACTGAAAGGGGAACTCTGGTATTTTTTGAAACTGGACCTGATTTTCCCATGTTTTTGTGTCTAAGTGACTCATAGGAAAAACAATGTTTGAAATTGGTCCAGCATTGAGCAAAACGGCTGCAGCAAAACAAACTACAATGGAACCACTTGAAGCATGTGCACCTCTTTAATGTACGTTCTCTTGAAGTGCTTGTTTTTACCACTGACAGGTTCAGGTCCTTATCCTGAGTGTCTAACAACATTATGGAAAGGACTCTACAGAGAACTGAAATATTTTTCTATACCTTTCATTTTTTATGGTCCGCTTTGTGTCTAAGTCTCATAACGAGAGGTCTCATCATGAAATTTCACAAGAGGTGACTTCCAGCAGTAAGAAAATGGTGGAGCCTCCAGTGTGAGTTGAAGAGAGGATTGCTGGTATTAGTTTGTTGTGGCAAAGTACTCTTCTAAGAGATTTTCAAGTCATGGCTGAATGTTAAGCTGATTTCGACAAAGTGAAAATGACTTCTCCTGAAGCGAGACTTGGTCACAAAACAGACCAGAACAAGGAAAAGGTATGGATTAACGTTTCATTTCTCTGTCAGACACTCCTAACAACTATCTCAGCCTGTCGGTGGCAGTAACAAGCACTTTTAGAGGACGTACACTGAAGGTGCACACTTCACCTGAGTGGTTACTTATTAGCCTGTTTCACCGCTGCTGGCTGCAGCGCTCTCGCTCAATACTGGAACAATTTAAAAAATTGTTGTTCCCATGAGTCACTCAGACACAAGATCATAGAAAAATAGGGTCCAGGTTAAAAAATACCGGAGTTTCCCTTTAACCATCAGCAGAGACTCGTCTACACAAACAAACATTACATCATAGTGTAAGACAAATACATGAAACTGATTAGTCATTTGATATAGAATTCATTTCCAACAATTATTAAATTCCCTTAATTATTAAACTTATTTATCGAACAAAAATACCAAATATTTGCTGGCTCTAGCCTCAAAAATGTGAAGATATGCTGCCTTTTCTGTTTTATATACTAATAAGTGTGATTGAAGAAAAGAGATATAAACAGACATGAGAATGCATTTTATTGACGTGTTTGGCACATAGTGATACCAGGGACGTCAGCAGGTATCAGCACTGAAGAGACATTTTTCATGTCATGTTAGCTGTGAAGAAACAGTGAGTCGTGAAATGCTCGAAGGCTGTCAGACATGAATAATTGATATACCACATTCCTAAATTATACAACATAGAGGCCAAAACACCCACATACTGTACTACCTGGTCTGTGCGCACTGAATAATACTTCTGCATTCATTTGTCATACACAGCTTCTATCTTGGATACATCTCTCCTACACCATACTGATACTGATCAAAGCCTCAGTGTCTGCTCATCAGCTGAAAGCAGTTTGCTTTTCACTGATCAGCTTGTTTGTGTGTCTTTGTGTGTTGGTTCACGTCTGTGCACTAACTGCGACACTGTCGACTGCGCTAACCTGAACCTGTCGACTTGGCTCAACCTGCTGTTGATGATTACCCCTTTTTCTTTACCTCAACTCGTTGTCTTTGTCTTTGACTCTTCGTCTGCTCTCATCCATCTCTTGTTTTGTGTCTTCACATAATGTGACAGGCTCTGTTGTGTACACGATGCTGCCCTCAGGAGACATTGGTAGGTCAACTGTATCATAGCTGGAGATCAGTAACTTCACTGTGTGTGGCAGTGGACAGGAGTCTGTAATACATGACTGAATGATTAACTGCAACATGACCGTACTCTTTAGCATGTTGTCAACCAGTGAAAGATATAATATGTGACTTCTCCTCATTAAAATATCAAAAAACGATTGGACCAATGTTTTTTTTTTTTTTTTTTTTTGAGTTGTGTTCTTACATCATCCCAAATGTTTCCAACAATGTTCAAACCCAGAGAAATCTTTCATTTTAAACAAGGATAAGGTCCTTGTTATTTGGTCACCGTCACCTGTCAATGGCGTCATTTTCTCTTTGCACATGAATCAGTGTTGTAGTTGTCTGCTTGGGGCTGTCATAAATGGCCTTTCAATTGAAACAATTTTGTAGATCTTAGTCGTCTTAGGGCTGCAAAGGTATGAGATTTTCACAATAGGATAACCATCATAACCGTCTCAGAAAATGCCATGGTTTCATGGTATCACGTTATTAAAGAATTTCTCTTCTCATCAGTCAGAATGACCCTTAAATGAATGAAAACGTAAGGCTTATTGATGGTTAAACAAACGTTTTATAACTGGGTATAAAGTCTCCCTTAGAAAATAACTGAAATAAAGGGGAGATTCAACGTCCAGTTGGGTTTTTTTTTTCTTTAATATCACAGATAAGTAAATGCACATGGTACAATAACTGTCAACTTATACATTATACCTTGAAATTGGTATATCGCTGCAAACCCTAGTTGTTTTTAACGATATGTTTTAACCAGATGAAGGATTTTAGTCATTTGATTAGTCGTCTGGATCTTAAGTTATCAGAGAAACAAGTTGAACAAACATTGTCAGCAGCTCGGATCCAGCCCTTGCTGTGCCAAACAGGTTCAGAAAAACACTGATTTTTAATGTGAAACTGCTTCATTCAGTGTTTTTACCAGTTTAAATTACCTGGTCCATTTTTTTTTTTTTTTGGAGAGGAGACCTCTGCAAATAACTCAGCTCCCAGTAAGAAACTCCTGAACAATGAACACTGAAGGAATCCTAAACTGACGGCATTGCTCTGTCTGTTGTCATTGTTTTGATTAAGAGACCCCTACAGGCTGTACATTTAAACACAAAGCATGCAGCATGTTTTACAGTGCTGCCAACAACCTCCCAAAGCCATATTAGATTATGATTTCAAAGCACTTTTTTAAATTCATACCTGTACAGTATAAATAACTTAAAGACGTTCTCTGTGGTAGGTAATGCAATTCAGTTATTCTTTAGTTTCCCTGTTTTGTTAAACAACAGTTGATTTTTTTTTTAGTATTTGTTTGAAATTCTAATCTTTTGTGAGAAAGTAGACAGAAAATATGCCTGGCCAAAGGTAAACAGGGGATGTTGCAATTACATGGACAGTGCCTTAAACTCCTTGATCACCAGGGCCCTGAAAAGAACAGATAATGTTTTAAAAACTCTCTTTTTTAGAACAGTAACGTCACTGTGATGGAGAGTAAAGGGGACTAAATGTTATTGTGATGGAGCTCTACTCTCCAACAAGCTCCAAGTTCCTATAGTTGGATTTTGACGTCATCCTGTACTGGACAGTAATCGGTAGAAGTTCAGCAGTAACGTTCAGTAAATTAAAATTGCAGTTAATGAGCTCAAACTGTGATGATCCCTCAAGGTTGTTATTATAGAGGCACGTACCGCACATTATTGTGTCAGCTACTGAAGACCATATGATAGGTCTCAGCCTGTCGTCTTTGTCATTGCATCATGTCTGTGTGTCATCATGTCTGCCTGTCTGCCTGTCTGCAGTCACATTAACGTCCTGTTTGAGTCATGCTTTGTGTAAGCAGTCATCCATCATTTTTTCTGTGCGAGCATGCCTGGTGTGTGTTCATGTCTGCATGCATGTGTGTATGCTGTATGAAAACCCTCAGTGCCTGAACCCAACCTGCACCAGCCCCCTTAAACCTCCCAGAAATTGAACTCTTATTTGAGCCAAGTATAGAGAAGTGTTTCCCAGTTTTATGGTGGCTGTGCAATGAAATTTTTCAGAAAACTGATACTGAAAATATCAGAATAAATTGTAGGTTAATCATAGAAAACAGAATGATCGTCACTGCAGCTACGTTTTTAACAATTTACTTAGGTTACATCTTTATTTCAGTTTATTCAGTACATGTAATACTGTATGTGTGGACTTGAACAGAATCCAGACCAGTGAGCTAGGCATCTCACCTGTGACAATCCAGTGCTGAGGTGTTAACAAGGATTACAAAAAAATACTATATCTTGCTGAAATATTAAAGATCCATCAGAATCACAACACACACACACACACACACACATACACACACAAAAGGGAGATGCACTATCATTTGTGGCGATGCTGATCTTAATCTCAGTCACGAATCTGGTAGATAGCATCATAAAAGGTTTCCCTAAAGACATGTTGTTGTGTGTGTGTGTGTGTGTGTGTGTGTGTGTGTGTATTTGTGTTCTCCATTCATATCCCATTACCACTGATGCTGTTTTAAAATCACGATGAAATTAAGTTTCCAGGATGTGTTGCTGTGCTGCAGTTGTAGTCCAGCTCTCTGATTTTTGTTCTATTTGATCCAGTTGGAAACTCTACAGAAGTTCTCTGGTTAGCATTGTACACTGAACACAAATTCAAACATAACACATTTGTTTTTGCTCCCATTATCCCCAGGGTTAAGTTAAAGATCTGAGGCTGTTTTAATGCACTCAGTAGATACATGTCTCTCACATTTTGGTCACCAATTAGCTAAAATCCTGAGTAAGCACTTCTCCTTTTCACAGCATCATTACTGCACAGGCGTGCCTTGGGATGGTCACAATAAAAGCTTATGTATAGCACAACACAATGCCACAGATGTCGCAATTTTTCAGGGGGTGTGCCACTGGCAAGCTGACTGCAGGAATGTCCACCAGAGCTGTTGCCTGTGAACTGAATGTTCATTCCACAACCATGAACTGTCTCCAATGTGGTTTCCCTAAATTTGGCAGTAAATCCAGCTGAGGTTGATTAAAATAAAGCTAGAAATACTGCCCCGTTGTTGTGTGCATCTGCAACTCTAATGAATAACATTGAATGTTCTTCAGCCCCGACAAACAATACCATCAGCAGTGTGAGTGAGATTTCTATCAAACACATTAGTACTCACCCACATATTCCTGACTGAGAACAGATTTAAATATGCAACATAAAAGAAAACACCTCTGTGGGTGCACAGGGGCTTTAAAAATATATGGGCTGTATCTGAAACCACCTACTACATACTACCAATAAATGCAGTATGTGCATTAGTAGTATGCAGTATGAAACTGTTAAATGGATTTGTTTCGCAGTACGCTCGGCCAGGCTTTGCCAATTTCCAGTTTTGGAAAGTAGAAGTTAACAATAGCACGGATAATAGCAACCCACCACTACTGTATAGTGGCAGTGGATATAGGCCTCTATGTTCTGCTCTGTCCCTAACAACAAAAATTATAACTGACCGTTAGATTTAAGGTCTGCATGTTGTGTTTTGTGTTTTTATTAACAGCTTGCTAAGGTTAATGTTTCTGTCTTTGGGATATCGAGTGTTAGCTTAGCAGGCTTAACTTAAATGTTACAGATATGTTTAGAATACAGTAGTTGGACAAATTTAGTTATACGTTTGTTACAGATGTAGCTTTGTTATAATTGCAAATGGTTCTCCTCACATGAGATTAAATGTTAGTTGTTAGTTGTTTCAGCCCTTTGCAATGTGGGATACATCAGGAGAGGTCAACTGGTTTAATGTGCAATGAAGATTTTTTGCTGAACCACTTCGACATCCGGGTATTTTGCTTTCTTTTGCATACTGCCTACTATATTTTGGGCTGTAATCAACCACAGAAAGTCTTGGTCAACCAAAACCCTACCTACTCTTCAACCAATCGATTAGTTGATGGGGAAACAATTCTGCACATTATCTCTAGATTAACTAAATCGACTGCAGTGCACTGAGGGTGAACTCAACAAAGCTTTTTTTTGTCTGTCATAGAGCTCAACATCAACACGTGCTTAGGGCAAGTAAATTCTGTGTTCGGGCAATTACAGTGCCTTAAGTGAAAAATAAATGGGATTTTCACTGTAATATTATATGAACATAAACTGAACACTGTATTATTGGAAGCGCCCAGCTGCATGCCCCCCTCGTGGCCCAATTGTTGAAAAACGCGCACTAAAGTGCCCTCCTGGGAGCCAAAACGCACACTGAAGTGCCCTCTTGGTAGCCAAAACGCGCACTAAAGTGCCCTCCTTGGAGCCAAAACGCGCGCTAAAGTGCCCTCTTGGCAGCCAAAATGCCCTCCTGGGAGCCAAAATGCATGCTAAAGTGCCCTCTTGGCAGCCAAAATGCCCTCCTGGGAGCCAAAATGCATGCTAAAGTGCCCTCTTGGGAGCCAAAATGCGCGCTAAAGTGCCCTCCTGGGAGCCAAACACGCGCTAAAGTGCCCTCTTAGCAGCCAAAATGTCCTCCTGGGAGCCAAAACGCGTGCTAAAGTGCCCTCTTGGCAGCCAAAGTGCCCTCCTGGGAGCCAAAACGCACGCTAAAATGCCCTCCTGGGAGCCAAAACGTGCACTAAAGTGCCCTCTCAGATGGACTGTATTCATAATAGATATGCCACAATAATATAAGTAACCAGCGCCAATTAGTTAGTCAATGAGAATGTGTATGTTTGAGGGGCATAAGCACATACAGCGAGCAGCAGCAGGGACCCACTGTCTGACACTGGCACACTGTTAGGACGGAAACAGAGGGCTTGGCAGGGACAAAGCACCTGCAGCAACAGGCGAACACACTGTCTGGTCATTTTGACTTGACCCGCTGACTTCACTACAAGCTGATTGGCTGTAGATAAAGGTGACGTGTTTTACGCTCTAAAACCAGCCCAGCTGATTTGACCAGCTGGGTTGCAGGTGACACCATCAGCCGGCTTGAGTCGAGCTCAGACGGCCAGTTCACAGCACTACAACTTTTGTCTGCAACGTTCTAAAACAGTTTCATCTCATTGTTAATCTTTGGTCTGAACTGGGTTTAAGCTGACATACCCTCTGCTGAATTCATCATGGGTTATTTTAACAGGCTTAACAAAACACCTCCAGACACAGGACTACTGTAGTTGAACTTCCTTTGACTTGTAATCTTAACTGTGTTTTCCTTTAAGTCAAATTATTTTGTTATCTCTTTTACCGACTTGAAAGAAAGCAGATCAAATGTGTGTGAAATCATTGAAACATCTTAATTTGTAGTTCATGTGTCAGTGCTGTGTTTGTCCAAAGCACCTTCATCACAAGACATCTAGATGTTGAAATTGATCTTGCGAAGACAGTCAGTCACTAAATTACAGATATATTATGATTATCAACTCACAGGACTCTTTCATCAGAAGATATAAACCACTGTCACATTAAAGCTGTGACATTATTGAAGGAGTTTTTTGTCTGTTATGGATCATTTGCTCGCTCCATACACATGCCTCGTCCATTTGAATACAATATATCAGATACTCCAGTCTGATCAGATTGTATGACTGTGTATTGTTTGTTTAACGACCATTTGTTGGTGAAACAGTGCATTTTCTTTTGTTTTGTAACTGGTTGGCTAATTAAATATGTGATTTCCTTTATCTCTTATTTCGTTTGCATGTGTCTTGATTGTTTATTCATCCTGGCAATATCACTTGACTTGTGCCATGACTTTTGATCCGACACATTTTGCCATGGTAACCATATCATTCCTGTCCCTCCCTCCCTCCCTCCTCCTCCTCCTCCTCCTCCTCCCCGCCCACATCCTCGTCCTCTGTGTTTCGTCTGACTCGCCTGAATAAAAGTTCCCATGATGCACGGTGCCACCACCTCCACTGTTTCGTCGGCTTCGACCCCAGTCACCAATGTTCCTTTCGCTGAATCTGCCGCCTCGAATCAGGTTTGCTCTTTCGTTTCAGTTCTTTTATTTTTAGCTGAGTAGGTCCTGAGTCCTGTTCGTAGTCCACTCTCATCAGGTGCCTGTAGTGTCACATGTGTTATGTTCACATTTCATCTGTCCTCACTCTCCAGTCTGTTGTGGTGTGAGCAAATGAAAACAGTTCAGATACCTAACTGTTTTCATCTGAATGTTGTAGTTTGGTGTGTCATGCCTCACTGTCTTGTCTCAGTGTTTTATGTAATCTGTGGACACACAGTATGTGGTCTGGCATCAGTAGCAAAACCGCTGTAATTTAAACGCTTCTGCTTTTCTCTTTCCTTTAACATCCAGTGTTAATTTGCCTTCTGTCGTACAGATGGGACAGATTTCATGGCAAAAATGTCCAAACAGCAAGGGGGGTTTAGTACCTGCCTGTGGCAGAGCAATATAGCAAATATACCTTTTTATATTATATTTTCCAATATACAGTGTGAGATGCTTATGTTATATGTATTTACTTTAAGGAGTTTTCACCACCAATCTTTAGTGCTGCTTTTTAGGGGAATACTTCACACACAGAATTATTTGTATATCTGTTTTTCACCCTGTGGTACGTTGAATTTGTTAAGAGAACTTTGTTTTTCGTGCCTCCATGGTGAACGAAGAATCCAAAAACTGAGAAAATTCTTGACGAATTGAAGTAAAGTGTTTAACAACAGCAAAACTCTATCAAAACGTGTTTACAGACTCTCAAACAACTTGTGCAGTATAATCCAAGTCTCATTCATCCAGTCTTGTGCTCAGTACTCCCCAAACACATGCATTTTCACTTAAACCTAACTATTTTAAACCTGCCATCTCATGTATGGACAAGTAGTGCACCAGGGAACGCATGTGTTTGACCTCTGCTCAAAGAAATGCAGGAGCTGAGTTCAAATGCACATTTGTGCACTTGGATTTTGCTGCATGAGTTGTCTGTGGTTAAACGTGGCCCCCTTTTACTCCAATTCATCAAAAATATTCTCTGTGTAACACGGGGTGAGTAACTGATGCACACAAGATCATGTTGTGGGTCAAGTATTCCAATTCTCCAATCCAACTTCTCCTTCATGGCCTGAATGTGCTCATGTATCTGAAATGAAGAACAAAATGTAGAAGGAAAAATATTAATACACACAGTTCAGCAGATTTTTAAACTATAATATGATGGCTGGTAGGCAGTTTCCTTTCCAACAATGATAGTAACAGTTATTCAGAAATACATGCTTTCATTGCACCTTGACCACTTGCTGTTAAAAACCAAATCCTGTCATGTTCTGGCTAAAGTCCTGGCTCTACATTATTAGTATAAACTTACTGAATCATGGCAGGCTGCTGTTTTTAACTGTGATTTCACTGCTCCTCCTCACACCCCTGCCTTTCTCTCTTCCAGTAGACCCGTCTGAGCTCCTGACCCCTGATCCAGTGGAGCTCCAGTGCGTTCCCATGGAAACCCATTTCTGTCCCGTCCCCAAACTGCTGGTGGCAGCTCCAGTGGCGCTAAACTCAGTAAGCCTTTCCCGAAACCCCAGTTAAAGTCCCTGACACCTGCGCACTACCAGGGTGGTCATCTTTTCTGAATGCAGCAAACATGTGCCTCGCCTACAGTGCACACTGACTGAGTGTGAAACCTCTTTTACGAGATATTACGAACGTTAACGAAGCTGCGATGACGCAATACAAGCCTGGACGTATTACTGTTGCTTTAAAGCAGCCATCCTGATGCATTCTGACTTGATCAGGCTGAGCAATAGAGCTCCCTCGTTCTTACAGCCATACATGCCCACACCTTAAAAGTGCAGCAGACATGTGCACACACACACACACACACACACACACACAAACACACATTTTAGACTACACGCCCTTTATGGGTTGGAGCCATCACATGAGGCGACCCAACACTTTTGACTGTTCCAAAGTCAGAAATTCTGGAAATTGAGACCATTTGAGTGGCGAACGGACCTGCTGCTGGTCTACAACCAGTACGTGTTGTCAAAACGAAAGAGTGTTTCATATCATGTCATGTTTACGTTTCAAAGATGGCTACAAATGTAACATTTGTGTTGTACCATGTGTACCATTAAGTTTGTTCTCATGGTCTCATCTTGCCTGATGAAACGCCAACGAGTCGTTGTTAATTTGTTTGTGCCTTTGATTTATCTGCTCAGCTGCAGAGGAGACTTAGTTTCCCGACGTAATTCAAAACACTTGACAGCATACACTGAGAGATGTTGTTATTTTTGCAATTAAAGGCAATACCTTTTGTCACATACATACTGTGTGTCAACCTGTCGAAGAAAATCTAGGATTAACAGTGATCGCCACTTAAAATTTATATCGTTTCATGAATGTTTAGTTAGATTTGAATCAGTTTTTTAGCCCCTGGTTTCACAGTCAGTATCTGGTACTTAAATAAAAGCAGCAAATGAGACTTTACTTTTTGTTTAGCGCAGCAACCTTAAAGAACTACAAATTGACAGTGTCATAAAATTAGGATACAATCAGTTCTATACTAAAGAGGCTGAGTTGAGAGATTTCTAAGAATGTGGCTCTTGATTTAAGAAACAAACTGCCTTAAAGCAGGTGAGATCGTGTCATTAAAACGGTTGAATATGAGTGATGCAGTATCTTTATCAGTGGTTGTTTCTTGGCTGTGATGGGTAAGGTTTGTTTGTCCTGTTTCCTCCATGATTTGATATCCAAATATGGTGTAAAAGAAAGACAATCTACAGGCGACGAGTCAGATGTCCCGTGTGAAATCGTAGTAAAGACAAAGCAATGATTCTGGGAGTCAGATCTAAGCTAACAGACTTATAATTGGCACCTCTTAAACTTCTACATCTGATGTCAGAGTTATTGCACAAGATGGGAGCTGGATTTGTTTCCTGATGTTGTGCCTAAAGTCTGTGTGTGCCAAGCAGTCGTTGGTATATGCAAGGAGTCCCCCCCCCCATTCGATGCAATACCTGAATAATTCCTCTAACGCAGAGTTGTCTTTTAAAAAGGCAGTTTGTGTAATTGTCTCCTTTTATGCGGCTTTTGGATTGAATACGTGGCACAAGATTTTTATGTTTTTTTTGGCTCTTCAGGGAGAAAGCTTAGAACTTGAAAATGTCCTGTCTGACTTTATAATGTGTCGTCTTTTCTACTGATGTGTCCTTTTTGTCAAAAGCAGTCAGACTCTGAATATTGCAGCCACAGCTGTTATAATCAGAATTGAGTTATGGCAAAGTCGGGAGATGGAGGAATAAATTACTCGTTTGATGTCTGATGGTTAAAAAAAAACGGCAAACCAATTGGGTTTTTGGTTTTCAAATGTCTGTAAAGAATTGCTTTGTAGGGGCGAAAAATTGAACGTAACGGCTCTGGAAAGCGAGCTGAAATCACTTTTATCCAAATTCAAATGTGCCTCTTTCAAGTCTCCTCAAACCACCACTGTCAATACACTGTAAGAACAGACCAGTGCTCAAAGATAGGTGTGTTATTTGGTACGTTATTATAACAGTAAATCACATCTGTACTAGTTTCTTCTCTGAGACAGCTGTGCTGTCTTATCGTTTATGTAAAGAAATAAATTAGTGACTTGTGTGCATACTTAAGTGTGTTGAAAAAGACAATGAATCACATATTTGGTTAGTTGTAAATGCTGCAGATATTACGGCATTTCCCACTGAACATTATTCATTTTAAATAATGTTATTGTGTCGTGAATGTATCTAATGCAAAAACTCTACACATGCCCTTCTAAAAGACCGGCATGTTGAAATGTAATGATTCACTATATATAGACTATTTCTGAGGTCACATAGGTACCATGCTGATACTGTGTTAAGACATATTAAAGTATGTGTATTGTTATATAGATTTATATTTAATGTCAATGGATGGTGTGACTACTTTTAGAAATATCTTTCACTCTCGGAAAAGGTAGAGCAGAATTGTACTCTTTGAAGTACAAATGTACACCGTACAGGTACATTGAAGTACCATTTCTTGCCAGTCAGTTGTTGTACCCCTCCCTTCAAAAGTACCCAAAGTGCCCAAAATGCACCTATAAACATGGTATAATCGCTGGGCAAAAGAAAATTAGCATTCAGACCTTTTTTTGGCATTTTATTTGAATAATGTGGATTGGTCAGTACTCCTTGTACTACAGTTCCTGGTTGTGTAGGTTCCCACTGGGGAGGCTGTACACAGAAGTAACAGTGTAGACAGGCCATCCAGTGGGAGTTGCTAGCGCTGTGACAGGAACGTAATCCCTCACTGGCTTCCCACCCATTAACACTGTCAACTGTGTTTAATGGAAACAGCTTGGGAGCACTGCTTCCTGGGACTGATCCTGGGTTTGGGTGGGTGAATGCTTTCCCCCCTTTACCACCTAAGCAACCTCATTAGTGACTGTTCATGTTGAATTGGTATAAATGTGTCCCTTAAAGGAACAGAGTGCTTTCTTTCCATGTTAAATGAGAGGATTATAACCACTCTCATGTTTGTGTGTTAAATATGAAGCTAGAACCTGCTGCCACTTAGTCTAGCATAAAGGCTGGAAACAGGGGAAAGTCGTGAACATACCATGGACAATATAGTGAATGATTTACACACTACACAGTCAATAGGAAGTGATTCGATCAATGAATGCATTTACATGAATAAGGAGGAATGAATAACCCATCCAATTCAACATCGTATTACATTAGGAGAAACCTGAACATGCTAGCTGCAGTACTCCAAAAGAAACTGGGATGAATTCAGGGAATATGAATAACTGGATTTCTCTGTGCTCATGTAAACATCATATCCCAAATGTGATCATAATCAAGATAACCCTGATTAACAGGTTATTCATGTTCATGTAATTGCGCTCAATGTCAGTGACATTCTAGAATATTCCCACTGCCACTACTTTAGCTAGGCTACTGTCTGCTGTCCCAACAAAAACAGAAAAGCAATTTTTTTGGGAACAGATGGATGGCGGACACTGTATGTTGCTGGTGAGTGTAGTGCTTTTATCACCACTGGCTTTGTTAGCTTGTTGTTGACTGTGTAGTCAACCCTCTGTTGATGTAGTGTTTTGTCAGCTACCTAGCTGTTGTTAGTGTCAAGATATTGTTGTCATAGAAACATACCCATGGGGAGCACATCATTTTAAAAAAGCGCTTTTATGAAGCGCTCCCTGGTGCCCTGCCACCGCTTTTCTGCTGAAGAAAAATGCTTTGTGGACACAGGCCCTTAGGAGTTTAAAACATTAGTTATTAGCAGACTAGTTTAATAGCAGAGAGGCTATTAATTTTTTCAGCATAAAATCTAACCATAAAAAGTCTTGATATGGATGGTTGTTGGTTTTTAAATTGACTATTCCAAGTCCCGCCCACTTAGTTACTGTTGCTAGGTCGGACAAGCTTGACAAAAGGAGACATGGCGATGCTGGTGCAGCTTAGCTAGGTGCAGCAGTGTGTATAGCAGGCAATTTAGTTTACAGAAACTAACAGCAAGTGCTACAGTATGCGATGGGACGATTTATTTATGATGATGTTGTGTCTATACAAAATAATAACCACAAAAGTTACTTAAGGGAGGAACATAGCCCCACAGAGATAATATTAACAAAGGAGCATTAGCCTTTATATTTTCTGGCTAACGACAATTCATGTCATTCTTAAAAATACGTCACCAGCCTTTTTCAAATCCTTAATATTACCACAGAAATCATGAGGAAGCAAACAAGGCTGATACTGGTGATCTGACATCAGGCTAAATCCTTTTAGCAATATGTTAGCTAGCTAGCTTGTGTTTTGCTAACATTAGCTAACTTAAGATGTGACTATATATATAATGTAATGTGTCTGTAAAGATTGTGACAGTCCCCAGCCACATCTTTTAACCATCTTCAGAACTTGGTTGTCTTTTCAACATTTATAATCTTAGCATGTAGCATAGCTAGCTAAGTATAGCAGAACAGAGGAAAGTCGACCGAGGTTCGGCCAAAGCTTGCTCAACTGTTATTGGAGCACAGAATGAAAAGGGGCGGGACTTAAGGCCCGAACATACTCGGGCCTTTACTCCGCGAGTAATGTCCGCAGTCATTCGGGCTTTCATAGTCGAGCGCACTTCCGCGTTGTAGTTTCCTGTAAAAATGTCCGTGAAAAATCCCCGCGATGTGAAAAATACATGCTGAGCAGTCACTGGTGCGCGAAGCGAAGTCCACGCGGTTGTAAAATCTGAGCTTTGCGTGCACAGGGCTTGCGGACGTCCGCTTTGAGTCCGCGCGGACCTCCGCAGAGTCCGTTCCGCGTACGTGCCGCCCAAGTATGTTCGGGCCTTTAGAAAGTACTGATGTGACATACCTTATCTTCTCAGTGCTATCTGGTGAACAAACTATGTACTATTGACACTATTTCAAAATTACCCCAAGCTTAATTTGGCATTTTGACTGCAGTTTCTAATACAACATATCTACAATAAGCTAATATTGGTTGATTTATTGGTCTCACTCTACTTTCTACAGCGCTAGGCTAACGTGTTCCCCCTGTTTCCAGTCTTTATGCTAAGCTAAGTTAACTGTCTCCTGGTTCAAGCTTCATATTTACGGCACAGATGTGAGTGTGATATCAATCTTCTGATCTAACCCCTTTAAAGAAAACAAATAGGCTAAACTAATTTCCCAAAATGCTGAAGTATATATTCAACCTATCATACATTTTTATCTACATGGTGGATCAAACATCTCCTAGCCTGCTATATACCAGTTATCGAACATCTTTTAAAGAAATGTACTTTGTGGTACAGAAACGTACTTTTCCTTTACCCCTGTTTTTGAGTGTGTTGAGCAGCTATGTTCTCTCGAGTCCTTGAAATATTTCTCTCCTATTTGATGAAATTGATGATTCGAATGTCAAGACAATTAAGTTTGTCTAAATCTTACAGCTTTTAAAGACTAGCTTTGTCCAGCCAAGAAAACCCCTCCCTCTAGCCTTCGTCTCCTCCTCCTTCACATCATTATGCCTTCACTAACTGCTGTCCAGCTGGAAAAAAAAACAGAATACTTGATTAATAAATTGTGCCTCTTGAGGGCATTTGAATTTTGAAGTACATATATTGACGTATGTATGCACAAGAGCGTGGTCTGGGAACTGCAGAGTGGCATGAGAAAAATTAGTTTTTACCTCTTTCCCTTTCTCATTCTCTTGTACTTGATTTCCTTTAGGCCTCACTGTATTTCTCCCATACAGTCATGAATCATTACTCTGGAATATGCAAAATGCTCTGATCATTGCGTCCAGTGACCAGATCCTTTAGCATGCGGACAGTCAACTCGGTCCTGAGCATACTTGTGTTGCCCGGGGCACAAACAAAGGGCCTTATTTCTTGATCACTGTATAAAGATGTGATAGCTGTGTATGAAAGTGACATGTATTAATGGTAAGTTAAGCTTTTTTTTTTAAACTGACATAAAAAACACAGCATGGAAATAAAAACTCATTTATACATAGTTAATAGTTTGTGTAGACCAAGAAAAAAATATATAATATGAAAATCATTTGTACACAATGATGGAGTCATTGTTAATGGTAATAGTTGCTGTTGCTGTGGCAACAAAATGACAACATGGCTACCTTTCTATTACCCTAATTGTGATTTTTTTCACATTAATTGAAATAACATACATCACCAACTTATTCAAAAAGGGAATGTCTAATTAGTTTGTCTTGTTATTGCGACGTGATTAAATATTTTGTATGGAAAACTTAAATCCTTGTAATATCCAAAGGTCCTTAGGGGAGATCAGGTGTTTATTTTGTTTTGTTTATTTGACCTTAATTGTTTTTTTTTTGTTCTTGTACATGGTGTTTTTGAGAAATAAGAATGGACTTTGGCTTTTAAAGCAAACACCTGTCTGTCAGGAAGGTTAAAGAGGCTTTTGGACTAATGGAAAGATCTTCATCCTTTTCTGTAAAATCAAACACTCCTCACTGTTCACTTCCTGCAGACTGACTGGCCCTCGCTCAGTTTCCTCTGCACGGAGCTTCATTAGTGGGTTCTGTTTTTAGTTTTTTGGCCAAGAAGGTGGTCCAGAAGTCTCTTTGTGCCCAGCTGTGCTGGGTGATGTCGATCCTTGCTGAGGTGTATACGAATGTGTGATGTTCACCTTGTTTGCACTTATGTACATAACTATGTCAAAATACTCAAAATTTATTTTGAATAAATATAGATAAAAGAGTTGATTAAAAATCAAATCAATGTATTGTTAATGATATGAGTATGTCTATCATTTTATTACAGTATCAAAAGATTGCTCTGAGGGATCTGTCCTTTTCTTTGTTTGTTTGTTTGCTAGAGCCCTGTTCTTTGCCAAGCATGACATTGCCTAGCTGTAAACCACAAATGGTTTGCTTTATAAAAGCTTTTTTTTGTTCATTTACAGGGATATTTTTGTTTCTATCATATCTGACCCTGACATCAAACACAAATGGTGGATTAGAAGATTATAGACAGTCTGAAATATATTTAATAAACCAGTACTAACCTCGTCCTTTAAAGGGGGACTACACCCATTTTCAAAATTCATACATGTTATTCCTGTGGTCTAAGACAGTCCAGAAATATAACAAGAACAACTCTCTCCCAAATCCCAAAATTAAAGTGCACAAACTCAAATTTGCGATGTCGTCAAGTATAAAGTCTGGAGCTGCTCTATAGGCAATGAACTGTGAAAGATGTCCAGATCAGTGGTTCCCAACCTGGGGCCAGGAGCATCACGGGGGGTCACAGGGTCCTCTTGGTTTTAAGGGGTGTAAAAAACATTATTCTTACAAATACACAGGCCTATATGTCAGCATTTAAATTATGTCTATTAAAAAAAAACTAAATAAAATTGTTAGTTGTATAATTTAGATTATTAAAGGTATAAACTTGTAATCTCCCAGGATCATGGCACGGTGAACACCTCAACGAAAGCTTCATTCATTTAGTCTTCACTCTCTGATAGAAAGCAACGCTCAGCAGTTAAAACAACCAAAGAGCTAAAAGAACAATTGCATAACACAGACAGAACTGTGTTAAAAGTTCATGAAATATCAGGAAAACTAAAATAAAATGGGTCACTTAGTCAGGGGTCGCCAGTTTACTCAATGATAGAAAAGTGGTTCCCTGAAGGGAAAAGGTTTGGAACCACTGGGGAATGATCTGACTATATGGGAACGTTTATGTTTCACTGCTAAGAAGACTACAACAGAATAAAGCTCATTTGGGTATAAAAAAAAAAACAAACAGTGTGGGTCCACAAAATAAGTCTCCTATTCATTGTCTTTAGAGCAGACTTTATACCTGATGACATCACAAGTTTGAGACTTACTTCTCTGGTTTGAGAGAGAGTAGCTCATGTTCACAAGTATTGATTGAACTTTCTCAGGCCATGGGATGAACATATTGGACATCTTCATTTAGGTGGTGTTCCCCTTTAAACGCAGGTGCATTCCTCTCTCAGTAATGCACCAAAATAAAGCACAGAGCAGCTCCACCTGCAGGCTGAAAAGCAGTCAGGAATAAAAGAGGAGCAGATACAAGAATCAGACTGTGGAGGGACGTGGATGTGAGATGTCTTCACAGGGTTTTAAACTCACTTTACTTTTGTCATTTTGTGAAATGGGTTCTTCTTTGCTCCCTTGGTGTCATTATCCAAAACAACAATAAATCTGAATTCTCCTCAGGATTTTAGTCAAAAATTGCAAACAACCTGGTTTTCCAATGTTATCCTTGCAGCAGCAGCAACATCCTTAGCAACTGTGTTCCTGCAGATTTGGACATGTGATGCTCCTCAATTGCTATTAAAGCCAACGATTTTGTTGCCATGGCACTTGTCCTAGCAGTGGATTGACTGAGTCATCCTGGTGAATCGGTTCACAGCCCTCTGACTCCACACATGGAGTGGACTTAACATACTGTGGGTTTCCAGTCACCAACAAGTGAATAAGACTGTGATTTTGTTTTGAAATTGATTTGTTGTTGTCATTATTTTAAAACAATTTAGTTGTAATCGTGCCTTTATCATGCAGGATGTAGTTGTCCTCTTTTACTTTCTACATTTAAATTGACTTAAAACAGCACATGTACCGAGTGTGTGTAAAATACATCCCTTTATTTAAACTCCTTCGTTGGTGAGTCGTTATTAAATTGGGTACAGTTGCAGACTGAATGGCAACCCGTGGAAGATGATGAGGGCCAAAGACTGTTCAGGACTAAGCCATATGAAAAACTCTCTCTGACACTCTAGGACAGACTTGAAAGTGACTGCTGTTTCTTAGTCATCTATCGTTTCACTCTGTTTTCTGCTTGTGGTGCTTGTATGTGCTGCTGTGCTACATGCCAATTTATTTTGCAGTGTAAAGCTATTAAGAGTAAGTTACTGTGCCTATGATGAGTTCTGCGATTTCTGTTTGACCTTTAATAAAACACATAATTGTGATCCTCTTGTGGTGTGTTTTGTTGATTGTCATCTTTTTGTGTCACCTTTAAAGGGACTGTTTATCTCATGGATTGTGAGGTTTTGTCCTGTGTATGACATGATGATATTTATATGAATAAAGGTTACATTTTCAGTTAAAGTCATGGATATCTCATGAACTTAGTCTTACAGTATATTGAAATATTAAAACTGCAATTCCACTGGGTTAAAGCTAGTATTTGATCAATACTTGGGGGAAAAAAGATGTAGGCCATTACCTCTGCCTTCAATGATCTTCCAGGCGACAATGTTTACTTAAGCTTAAGCGCTTTGCAAATGTACATATTAGACCATACTAAACAACTTGTTTTTTGACAAAATAATTGTAGTTTTGGAGGAACTTTTCCAAGAATCATGCAAAAAATAATTAAAAAAACCCATGAATAATACCAACTGTAGAATTTATATTTCATACATTTTGTGGAGTAACTTAATAACTGGTTGAAAATCAGTATTTCACTGGCCTCTCTGGTTCAAAGTTTTATGTCTGTTGCATCTGTAACCACATGGCACAATGATGTCACAGTGTACTCACACACCCTGGAGTACATTTAAACATCATCATAGCAAGGTGAGAGAAGGTGATCCATTGGAGGACAAAATTTACTCACTTCCTTTGACACATCTGCTGACTTAATTTACACCATTTAAGCTTTCATAAATGAAATATGGGTTGATTCATAATTATTGTTTTGCAACAGTAATACATTTGACATTTATCTTTCAGTTATATAATACTTTTTTTTAATTATCGCTGTGTCTTTATTTTTTAGTGATTGTAGAGGTACAGTAAGGAAACAGGGAGAGAAAAAGATGATTAATATTGCCATGGAAGAATTACTGAACAGACCCACTGGATGCAGGCTTAGGGGTCCAAAGTGTAAGGGTGGTCTCCCTCTCTGTCACCTGCAAAATGTCACTCAAATTAACACATAGTGACCCAGAAGAGATTAAAATGACCAGAGAGATGCAAAGGAACTGCAAAGAGACACAAAATACCTAAAAAATGTGCAAAAGAACCAGGAAGAGACACAAAATGACCAAAAAGGAGACATAATTACCCAAAGACACATAAAACAACACAAAAAGAGGTTCAACAACTATAAACCATGTGTGTTGTCCTCTTATGTAGGAGAGGTGGGGAGGCCTTTTGCATATCTGTGCCCAGGGGCCCATTGTTTGATAATCCGTCCATGGGTATGGCATACAGCAAACTTTCCTCAGCCAAAATCAAACCAGGGACACTGCAGTTACATAGAATGTGTTTTAACCACTAACCACATAAGATGCTGCTTACAGTTTCTGGCATTCTGAAGTAACTGATTAACTTTTGCAATGGGGTCAAATGGTTATTAGGATTCAATTGGAACTATGCCCATTCTGTGGGTCCACAAAATCAGTATCCCATTTACCATCTATGGAGCAGCTCCAGACTTTACACTTGACATCACAAGTTTGAGACTTACTTCTCTGGTATCTGGCTTTGAACGACAGTTTGTCAAATTATAGGCCGTTGAAATAATACATTTGAATTCTTAATTTAGGTGGTGGTCGCCTTTTATGTTTGCAGCAACTGTAAAGCTTTTTTCATTCCTGTAGAGGCTTTTATTGTGAAAACAGTCACACCGGACGTCTTGTCGTCGCTAACGGAAACCAGACTGTTAGCTTCAGGAAATCAGTTGGTGGAAAAAGCTTTCCTTTCTGTAATCAAACCTCTTCAGCGCAGAGTCAAACATACACTGGAGCAGCTACAAATTGTAGCCAATGGACCCTCGGATTACAATACTGAATCTGCAGTGTGTCCGTCGATAGCACGCCCGGGTGCCAAGGCGCCGGGCCGGGCCGGAACCAGAACCAGGCCCGGACGGACGGACATCTCCAGTGCTGCGTTTTGCGACACCGGCGGGCTGCTGTGTGTGTGTGCAGGAATTGGCATGCTGTGTTTAGGGGAAGTGTAGTGTGTATCAGCGTGACTTGCTGTCAGTAGCTAGACAGCAAGTTCGTGAATGAGTCCTCGGTACTTGTGATTTATCAGATCGGATGTGAAGGCTTGAGGCTCGAGCATGGGACAGCGTGAATTTAGCCAGAAGCGAGCTAGCTTAAATGCTAGCTAACACCAGAGTTAACGTTAACGGACGTCAACTTTTACTCGTTAATTAGCGAGGCAGCGCAAGAAAAACAACGAGCATGAGCGCTACACTCGGGTTTATGTGATCGAAGAAGAGTTATTATACATCGCCTAACATTTGTCAGTACGCTTGTTAGCTTTTTAAAAGCCCTGATAAATGTTTCTGGAGCGAGTATAGCAGTGTAGCTAAGTCGTTAGCTGCTAAGTTAGCCTGCCTCGACCGCCCCAATGAAAGAATACAAAGTGGTCGTGCTGGGCAGCGGCGGCGTCGGCAAGTCCGCGCTGACCGTCCAGTTTGTCACCGGCACCTTCATCGAGAAATACGACCCCACCATCGAGGACTTTTACCGAAAGGAGATCGAGGTGGACTCGTCTCCCTCCGTGCTGGAGATCCTCGACACGGCGGGGACGGAGCAGTTCGCCTCCATGAGAGATCTGTACATAAAGAACGGACAGGGGTTCATCCTGGTCTACAGCCTGGTCAACCAGCAGTCATTCCAGGTACCTGGTGTCACCTCACATACCTGAAACCACACACCTTAAACCCTGCATAGCAATGTAGTTAATCACAGCGTTTATGTGCTATATTTGGGTGTGATTCACACTTCTATTTCCATAGCTCTGCACTATCTACTTTATTATTAGAAAATGGAAATAAATTTGAAGCAAAAATTGAATCCAGTGCTTAAATGCAACCATTTTTAGCCAGTGGTGCTCTAGTCATGGTGAATTTGCATCATTAAATGGGCTATATAGATCTGTGGGTGTATTGCAAAACGATCATTGACTATGTGGCACAATGTATTTGTAATTGTGGAGCAAAATTGTAAAATAATCCCCAAAATCAGGAACTTATGCTACATTTATTCACTGCACAATTGTTCAGCTTTAAGCTATTATGTAGAAACACACGAGACCCTGGGTAAATAAGTGCATTGACACTTTTTAACAAAAAATGGAAGTGTGTCGTCATTCAAGTGTAAACTGAGTGTCAGCTTGAGTTACCAAGCGTGCAAAACAGGTTCATATTAAAATATATGCAGGAAAAGGAGGGTGCTTTTTCATGTCAGAGTAAAGAAAACCTTTGAATTAGGTCAAACTGTGTTTAACAGAAACAGCAAAGTAGTGAATGTCCACAAAAAGCTAAAAATAACCACACAAACATAACTTACAGGTTTAAAAAGGACTGTAGTACTTGTGTAATAATGAAGCTATACAGGGAATGTATTATGATTTACGCCGTGTCCCAGTTTCTGTACTTGTGCTAATTACAATCTGTAATATATTCTTCTTCTCATTGTATACTGTTTCACAGTTGGTGTGCAAAAAACTAGTGCACTGAAGTCTTTTATACAAACAGGAAATGATGCAATACCAACACTCAAATTGCAACTTTGGGAACCTGTTGCCAACTTTACAAAGAGAAAGGAAGATGTTTGATATTATTCTCTATTTGTTGTCTAAAATCTTTATGTAGCTGTTTCACCACCATGCTCAGTTATTGGCAGCTGTGTGTGTGTGTGTTTACATCAACAGGACACTCTAAAGTCAACAGTTTGAAGTATGTACACAGACATTTTAAAGTATGCCTTATTTTCTCTCTTTTCCATTGTGACCTGCATTTTGGAAATCTGATAAGAATACGTTTGTAGTTTGGAATTGGAAAACAACTTCACTGACATACTGATTATTTGTTCCAATGCTACACACAGTTTTCCAGAGAAACCACACACTCATGTCCTCTCCCTCTTCATCTTTCAGGATATCAGACCAATGCGAGACCAAATAGTGCGAGTGAAGCGCTTCGAGAAGGTGCCGTTGATCCTGGTCGGTAACAAAGTCGACCTGGAGTCTGAGCGCGAGGTGGCCGGGTCAGACGGACGAGCTCTGGCTCAAGAGTGGGGCTGCCCTTTTATCGAAACTTCTGCCAAGAGCAAGACCATGGTGGATGAGCTGTTCGCAGAGATCGTCCGACAGATGAATTATTCCACGCTGCCGGAGAAGCAGGAACAGTGCTGCACAGCCTGTGTGGTACAGTGAGGAAAAGGTATAAGCACCACCATTCCTGTCTTCCCTTGCATGGTTGCATTCATATTCGGGCTACCCCAAAGAGCTCATGAGCACAGCACAGTTGGCCACTCACTAATTTTACAAAACGTGATAAAATGTCCCTGCAGTGCCCGGTGTAAAATGGTTCACAAGCTGTCGGGAAATGTGACAAATGGATGACTGTGTGGCGTTTCAGTGCAGTGTGAGGGAGAGGAGAGGTTCGGCTGGAAGTGAGAAAGACGAGTGGGTGGTGCTGCTCTGTGCAAACCGTTGGTTTAGCTTGTTATCATAAGATTGCAGAAAGTATGTGGCATGAAGAACACAACTGTATGAGCAGCTCAGGGCCGTAATGAAGCAGACAGTCCTGTGAGCCGAGCCGGAGAAAGAGGAAAATGTGACATCCTGAAAAAGAAATTATGTTCCAAAACAGGAAGTTCACTTTAGATTCTGTGACAGATGTTGCCTGTTGTAACCACACAGATGCACAATGAGAATGCCAGTTTTAGCCCTTTAAACTTGTATTCATGAGCTGTTTTTTCCTCCTTTTATAGATGCATCATTTGTCTCGATCACCGCAAGGATTTTGATGAACCATGAACCCGGGGACAAACTGACAAAACCTTACCACAGCTGGTAAAGTTTCTGCTCAATGTGGTTTCTGACTGTCTCTCACAGAGCATCTGACAGGAAAGACGTCGGTCCTATTTTTGATATCATAACTGTTAGAAGACGTTTCTGCTGCAACCTTAATGGCCTTTGCGATGATGACCCAGGATAGAGTCAGACAGACGAACTTGTAATGAGTGAGAACGGCCATCTGTGAATTTCATTCTTTTTTTCTCTCTCTCTCTCTCTCCTTTTAGTCGGCAGTATCCCTGAAATAATAAGCAGGAGTGTTTGTGAGGTTGCAGCTTCTTTTTAAAGCTGCTTTAATCACTATTATATACTTTATTATTACTTGTATTATGTCTCAAGTTTGGAATTTGACAAAGTATTTCATAATATTGAAGCATTTTGACTTTTAAGCATGCATACTTCGACCAGTTTGCTGCCCAGGTATGCTGCTCGCTTTATTTTGAAAATCTTGTATAAAGTAGTTCTTCTAACTGACACAGACTACAGCGGCGAGTTTTTTAGCTTCAGGAAACGTAGACAGGATGTACGCCTTTGTGGATTAAACCTGTAACATCAAGGATTTACCTTTTTAGTATTGCAGTAGCCCGAAGCAGCTAAACTCATCTGAAAACATGCATGCTCAAAATTGAAAATGTTCTACTAAATCAACTTGAAGTGATAAGGAAGAGCCATTTTACTGTTTTTAGCCTGAATTCTGTCAAAGTCTCTACAAGGCATGAATTGTGTGGACGCAGGTCTTCCATTTTCAGTTTTCTCGTGGAGTCTCTGTGGGAGAATGATTTTGGAACGACCAAAGGAAGCTCACAGTGCATATTTGTGTTTTGACTACATGACGTGTGTTGCTTTAAATCCAGGAGACGCTGATTTCTTGTCATCAAATAACTCCCGCTGCAATGTGGTTTGATAAAAGTTCTGGCACAGTTAATCAGATTTAACTTTGTGTTTTTTTTCTTTTTCTTATAGTAACCTATTTATTAAAAACTAACGACCTGGGTAGCCAGTTTTAAACTTTTAATTTTATACTAGTTCTTGCTTTCTGTGTCTTTTCAGGATACATGGTACATTTTTTTGTTTTCAAAGCTGAGGATTTAACAGAGCCTTAAATAATTTCTGTTGCACCCTGGTCTCATGTTTCTTTTGTTTTTTTCTTCTCAAAGATATAAAAAGCTGTCGTCATTTGGTAATAAACATGCTGGCCTTTCTGCTTTTGTCACTGGGCACAGTTACAGTATCATCTTTGATCCAATACACAGCGATACATCGATAAACAATATTAGACTACGGGGGCTTTCAAATTAGGGACAGGGCCATGATGTGAGTACACTTGACCCTGAAGTCCAGTTTGTTTGATAAGTGTGAACACTGTCCATTTGAAAGGGTGGCTTTGAGTAGTGTTCATGTGTACACAGGTACGGTACGCATCAGGTGTGAACATCAACTGTACCAAAACACGAAAGTGGACTACTATTTAACACAACTATGACGCGTTTTTACCTGGTTATAAAAATGGTCTCAATGTAAAACTGATGTCTCATATCAGACAGCAGTGCAACCTGCAGCAGACAGACCCAGACCTGCCTTTGCTGCCACCTTTGACCTGCAGTCGGAGCTCCTGTGGGAGGCAGAGAGCTCCATGCGCAACAGCAGTGGCTTCTCCTCCGGCTAGGAGCAGAGCTTCACTTCGCTGCTCTGTCAATCTTTGCTGATAACAGTCTTGAGGGCAGCAGTGTCCATCTGTGGCGCCCTTTTTTAAACTGTAGCACAACAAAAATGTCATGTTAATAATGGCGCAAGTGTATTCGAACGTAGTACTTATTTGAAAGCTGAATGGCAGAGGAGAAGAGAGGAGAGACAATCGCACCTAATATGAAAATGCCCTGACATTTTTCACAGAAATACATCCACAAATAAATAGTGTTGCTCCTTAACTAGTAGGTTAAGTGGAAAATGACAACTTTTCAACCCCCCTACCCCACCCAGCCTTTTTCATTTGGTATGGTTGGCACTGCTGTCGCAAAGACAACTGGATTGCTTTCCATTCTCCTCAGACCAGGCAACGACTTTGGTTTTCACAGTTACTACGATGGTTTCACTGTCTGCCATTTCTGCTACTGCTGATAATAACTGCAGAGAACTTACACTGATACTCTTTGGTATCTGGGGTTAGCTACCATCACCTACCGGGTAAACAGAAGCGCTCTCCTCTTCCTGTTTTGGTTGCACAATGGTTGAAGCACTTCCTCTGTGCTGTAAATTAACCTTTCATTTTCCTGAGACATCGTACCAGGTGGCAGGCAGAATTGCATGCTGAAAGTGAGGCTTATAGGGAACCTGTCTGAACAGTGATGTTGTCACTGCTCTACAGCCATTACATTGTGCAGTCACGCTCACACATGTCCTTATGGGGCAAAAAACCCAACTACAGTTAAGTGCAGGAGAAGTGCACCTGTTTCCTCTTATTAACCCAATAGTTACACATGTTTATCAGAAGAGATTTTGATGACTGTGTTTGTTCCTCCTGACCACAAATAGATTAGTTCATAATGCCAGTCCAGTGATGAGTGATGAGTGACAGAAGAGAAAACAAGGAGTTAAAACTTAGTCTGAAGCTGCATCATCTAAAAATACCAACTCACAGAAACAGGCTACACTTTCCACTTCCCGTTGCAGACTGGCAGAGTGCAGCGGAGTTGGTGTGCGCTTTGCAAGTTTTTTTTCTTCTTCGTGCATTGTGTCACACATGGTGCTGCTGTAGTTTTCACATCGCACAGAGCACAAAGCTGGCTCTTCTTCTTCTCGCTCTGCGGTTGTCAGGTGGAGCTGCTGGGTGCTCGCTGAGCCTCTGCATCTCTCACCGAGCTGGCAGCTGCCGTGTGATGTCTCTGAAGCAGCGGGGTCACCACAGCTCCTCCAAGCTCCTTAAGAGGAGAAAAACTCATTTTGAGTGTCTTGTCCTGGTTCCTGCTGGGTTGATCTCTGGCCACACCACAAGGGAGTTGTAGGCAAAGAACGGTGTCGCTGTGTTGTCAGCTGCAACAAAACAAACTCACCTCAAACAGAAACACGACTAAAAATTAATTGTAGCTCAGGAGACTGGAGCCTTAAAGAGAGCAGCTCCAGCTTGTTCCTTCACTCTGTCCATGTTCAGGTTTCCACTACAAGTGTCATGGAAACATTTATAAAGCATGTCATTCATTTATATCTAGTTGGACAATGAAATAGTTACAATTATTACACAGTAATTTTGCCTGTTTATTGGCTGACTCATTGATTCAGTTGTAAAATATTTGATAAATGCCTCTTTTATGGTCTCTATAACTTTTCTATCACATCTATGGTTCTCCATAAGTAAGCAAGCCTTTGGTGAACTGCAGTCATTTAGCCTATTACATTAACAAAAAGGAAAACTGGCTGAGAGTAATCGCTTGGTGTCACACTGTAGGGACTCAGCTAATAGATGGGAAGATTAAGATGCCTAATTGATGGGTCCCTAGTGCTAAATTGATCCTGCAAACCAAGTGCACTGTTTCAAAGTCTCTCAAGATGTATCCCCAAGACTGGTCGCTCAAGTCATCTACAGTTCTGGTAGCCATCCATTCTTAAAGAATTGTCCTCTTTCTATCCTCCTTACGAACATGCCGACCATCAGGGTCCTCTGTTCAGTACGTGGCAATGTAAGAGAAGCTTCAGAACAGCCACACAGGCCAATTAATGATTAAATTCAAATTGAATATCAGAAATTTTATGCTACCAAGAGACGATGTCTGACCAAAAAGAGACGATCTTAGGACGAAACCATAACATATGACCTTGAGCATTTAAATGTACTTAAAGTATGGACAGTAAGAGCAGCAGAGTTAAACAACTACCCATAGTGTCGTATTATTACTGGTAATTGATGATTAGTGATTGTTATTATTGGTTTTATATTATTAGTGATAATTTGGAAGCAGAATTTCATGCAGCTGGTTGAGTTGGAGCTAATTGTGACTTATATACTTGGTCAGGTTGACAGACAGCAGCACATTTTATATTAAAGCTTTATCTGACAAGTAATAGGAAACTGCAGCTCCGTTCAGGTCTTTATTGTCCTACAAGAGGACAATGGCAGCAAGATGGTGTAAATCATAAACACAATAAGAACAATAAGACAGCTGCAACATTAAAAGTGCTGGTCTGGTACAATACATGCAGCACAGTGTAAAAAGTTAATGGGATAAAGACAAAGAGAACTGTGACAGTGACGAAAAAGTGTTAAGAAGCCATGGTTTATAAGTAAGGCTGTTTATTGCACGAGATAAATAATAACATGAACCTGTTTAAGAAAAGAGGATGGTCCAGATTTGCTGTGATGTGTGTGATGTTCTCACTGAAATCTCTGACAAAGAAGGATGTTCCTCACTGATTTTACAGCTTTTAAGTACACTTCATGGACTGTAAAGAAGTAAAATATCTCCCTTTGAAATCCAGAGGAATGTTGAGTACCAGAAAAGAGTATTTCTCAAGAAAAATGTATGTTTCTCAGAATAGTGCTGCTTCACATCAAAATTTAGATATTCAGATTCAGACAACTTAACTGATCCTACCAGGGGCCTACCAGAGCTTGCTTTGCACACATGATGTAAAATACAGCAACATGTAGACACATAAACAGATGAGTAATAAACAAAATGTATAAAATGAATAAATTAAAAACAAATGAAAACATGTTAAGGAATCCTGTGGAATAAAGAACAGAACAAAAATAAAATCAATTAAAAAAACATTTACAGGAAATTTAAAAGACAAATCACAGAGGGAATGAAGGATTATAGAGATGCAAGCAGGTAAAACATAACGATGCCCTGATGGCAGCAAAGAAAATTCATCTTTAAGAACATGTCCAGAGGAACTTAAGATTCTTGTCACTTTCTGGAGGATTTGTTGGTCGCAAAAACATGTCAAGTCCCTTTGTGTCACTCCTGTGATCTTAGAGCGGATTTAAACAGCGCTGTTTAGACTGTTTGTGACTTTCAGTGTGAGGCTGTGAAACCAGCAGATGAATGAAAAACACAGGTGGCTACACATAAGGTCCCCTAAACATGTAAAGAAAACTCACATGTAAACACATTTAGCCCAGTTGAACTCTAGTGACCTCTGTTGACCTACAGGTTCCCACGGGGACCATATGAGACAGCTCGTAACTCAGGTCATATGAAGTGAGCCTATCAGCCACAGTGATAATGCACGCAGCTGTCGGTGTCATGTACAAACATAAATGCCCTGATTCCTCTGTGCCGAGCTCCATCAGCAGGTTTGCTGGTGTACACCTGCATGTTCCACATACAGGAAGTCTGAAGTTTTCACATCATACACTGCCCAGATTTATATGCTCTGTTTTACAGGTGTGCTTACATGTCATAAACTGAAAGGACAGCAACTCTTTGAAGACTTGGACATGATATGAGACATCTGCAGCGAAATAAATATTTATATATTAATAAATATTTTTAGCTGTCACTGCTTTTGCTTTTTGCAGTTAAAGTTTCCCTTCTCCAACCTGAATCTCTTTCATATCAGGTGAATGATTCTCCTTAACTTCTGTATAATGTGGATGACCTTCAGTATGGTCCTGGACTTACCTTCTTATGTCGTTCAGCTTCTTGTCGGCTCTGTGTTGGGTGGTTTGTGGCTGTTTGATTAAAATACACGAGTGCAATATCACCTGGAATACACAAGTGTAGAATATAACACATGCTTTTGGAAGACTGCAGAACCCCTTTCATTTCTTACCATAGTTAAGAGGTCACAACTCTTGCAGCACTTGTACAGTTCAGGCCACAAGCCAAAATGTGTTGGTCTTTCTATAGAGATGTTCTATATACCACAAGTGTTTTGACCTCTTTAGACTTCTTTCCCTTCTTCATGCACCTTGGCAGTCGGTGAAGTTGTGCCAGAAACCTCCACTGTGTCTTATCTTACTGTTAAAAACCAGCCCTAAGTCTTACAGTAGGTATAACTCATAGTGTCATTGCAATGCTGCAGAAAGGCAGTACTTTGCTTACAAGTGTGGTGCAAACTGGGGACGAAACCACAAGAGGAGTTCTGCTGGTGTTTGTGGCCAACTGCTTCTATAATTTTATGCAGTGACATACTGTAATGTTCCCATAACATGGTGCAAAGTGTATTTGAAAATTTGACATTAACCAGTATGATCTCAGTTCTGTTGCATTCTGACCATGAATAAAAAAGTTTTTTGCAAAGATCTTAAAGGATTTATTTTAGTTTAGTTTATGTTTTTGCATTTTGATCCTTAAATGGTTTAACCACATTGCGTTCTTTTTTTTTGTACCTTGTGGCTCTATTGTTATGAGCACTAATGAGACAGTGGGCCTTTCCCTGGCTGATAATCCAACCTTACCTTCAGCTGAATGTCTCATGTATAAGTCACACTGTCATTATTATGCTGCAGATAGTCAGTACATTTTATACAAGTGTGGTGCGAACTGGGGGCGACACCACAAGAGGAGCTCTGCAGGTGTGTGTAACCAACTGTTACTATAACCTTCCTGCAGCGACATACTGATATGTTCCCATAACACAAAGTGTAATTAAAGATTTGACATTTTACAGTATGACCTGAGTTCTGTTTAATTTTTGACCATGACTAAAATAAATTCAGCTTATAAGGCCAGAACACAGTGGCAGAGAATCCATTAATCCATCAATCCAGGTGAATTAGGCTCATAAATTGTAGGATGTATGCATTTTTAACCTTACATTAAATCATATTGGGTTCTTTCTAATTCTTTGTACTGACAACCAATGCAGAAATCAAATCTCTTGAAACAAATGTGTGACATTTCATTTTTTCTATTATTATTTATTTACTTTACTGTCATATTTCATGTATGACTGTGCAGAAAATAAACCCAGAGGCGTTAAAACTGGGCTTTAAACTGGTATTTTTCCATAGTGCAGCCTGCCTGATTGAAGCAGTTACAGCTCCAGGCCTCGAGGTGGCAGCATCACAAGTGTTCTAGGGCTCTGACGTCACTGCGTAAGGCGGAAGTAGCTGTGAGCTGTGTAGCTGCAGGATAAAGATGAGCAGTAAGAGGAGTCTGAAAAGTGTTTAAAATACTGAGAAACCTTGAAAACTAACAGTTTTAGTTGAGCAGCCATGAAGACGGTGTTTGTGACTGTCGGCACCACGAGCTTTGACGAGCTCATTGAAACCGTCACGTGTCCAGAGGCCGTGCAGGTGAGTAACGATGGTTATTATTAAGCTAACAGAGGTGTAACGTCACTGCTACACTGCTACTCAGTGATCCAAGAAGTATTAAAATAACTTACGTAAGTAAAAGTACGCACTATGAAATACTTACTTACAAGTAACAGTCCTTCATTAAATATTTTACGTAAGTTAAAGTACTGAATCTTTAGCAACAAAATGTACACATTGTAGATTAAATATTATATTCAAACAAAAGATGATTAGCAAATATAAAAGTGAAGTATGAACACCAGAGTGTACATGACATGTGTTTTGGATTTTTGGGTAGACAACAGGCCTATAAGATGTGTATATACTTAGTTTTTTATAGGCTACTTTTCTTAATTGCTCTGTATGATTTAAAGGAAACTGATAAAAAAATGATCAGTGTTAAAAGGGTAGGTGTAATAAGCTAAGGCGTCAACCTACATCTTTTCAATCTTGTTTTTGTCTTTTTGTTTGTCTCTTGTTTTTAATACTAAAAAAAGCATTAACTCAGTGTTTTTTATTGTCTGTCTACCAGAGTATTTGAGTTTTAAAAGTTGGAAAATGACCAAAATAAACTAAACTAAACTAGGGCTGCAACTAACGATTATTTTCATTGTCGCATAATCTGTCGATTATTTCTTCAATTAGTCGACTAATCATTTTATCGAAAAATGTGTTAAAATGTTGAAGAATGTCGGTCTTTCTCTCCCAAACCAAAATTCTGTCATCTAATGTCTTGTGACGTACTCACACCAAAGGGTTTTAGTTCACCGTCCTGGGAGAGTGTGTAAAGCTGCCAATATTTGAATGGAAGAAGCTGATATAAGAGTATTTTGGGGTACTTTTATAGAACTTTTCTATGAAAAATGACTCAAACCGCTTAGTTGATTACTAAAATAGTCACCAATTATTTTAATAGTCGATTAGTCATCGATTAGTCGACTAATTGTGGCAGCCCTAAACTAAACTAAAGTTGTGTAAAGGTATACAGTAGCACAAGCATGGCCATACTGAAGTATCTAAAATTTGCACTTAAGCACAGCAATTGAGCAAATTTACTAAGTCAAAGGTGCCCAACTGGTCCAACCACGGGGTCCTGATTTCTCCTTCGTCACTGGTTCAAGGTCCACACAGTTTAATGTATTCAGCGTCATACTTGCATTAGCCATGCCCTTGAGCTAGTTTGCTGTCTCTGTTACGTAGCTGTCTGTTATTCACTAACTCTACAGCAGGAAATCGCACTTTAAAATAAAAGATCTGTGCCAGAAATTCACTCTACTTCAAAATAAAGGGTGGTTGTTGTTGTTGTTTTTTATAAACTTGACACATTTGTGAGTCACTTGAGGTCCATTCAGAATGGGACCGCGACCCACCAGTTGGGAACCACTGTACTAAGTTACTTTCCACCAATGTGTAAACTATGAACTTTATTTTGAGTACAGTCAGTGTAGGAAATGAGCACCAGCCACCAGCCAGATGCTGTAAAATGGCTGCTAGATTTGCCTCACTCACCACTCAGAAACAGTGGTAACCTAATTTCCATCCCTGGTGCAGTATGTAGGAAATTCATAACTATCAAATTAGAAGTACCCTTTTCACAGCAGATCTTATGTCATAGCACTTCCAACATCATAGGTGTAGATTTCAGCGGGGACGCAGGGGATGCATCTCCCCCTAATTAAACATGAAAGTAGCAGAGGACTTTTATTTTGATAAATTAAAGACATTAACATAGAAGAGACACAGACTGATGCATAAATACTCATCAGAATGCAGGAAATAAATGTTTGATGCTCAAAAATGTGTGGCAGAACACTCCCAAACCCCCTTGTTTCATAGATATCCATCCCATTGTTGAAATGAAATCTACGCCCTTGTGTCACATTAATAGTAGTTTGGCTTAGTTCTGGAACTGCAGCGCCTGAATGTAGCTTGGCCAGTTGTAATGTTATTAATAACAACAGCCACAAAATAAGAAACATGAAACCAAAATTGTGATGCTGCCATGCCATTGGGTCAGGTGCACCACTCCCTTCCCCTGGCTTATCACCCTTCAGGTGGGCAACAGAAGGTTTTGTTTATCTAGGTATTTTTGTAACTCCTCTGCTGCAAAGGATGTTTAAAGCAAATTTTCAGCCTCTTTTTAAACGCATCCACGATGACCTAGAGAGGTGGTCTTCCTTACCACTCTCGATGCTGAGAAGAATCTCTTTGATTAAGATGAATATTTTACCTCGACTGCTCTACAAATTTCAAATGATCCCAGTCCTACTAAATAATAATACTATCAAGACGGTGAATGGTTGGTTTAGGTCATTTATATGGAACTGCAAAAGACCACGACTTAAATTAGCCAAATTGCAATGGCCATTAGGTCAGGGAGGATTGGCAATTCCCAACATTAGACTGTATCAAGTGGCTTCTCAATTTCGATATATAGTAGATTGGGTACGGAATGATCCAGACTCTGTTTGGCTTGATATTGAAGCATACAACTTAGGTAAACCGTTACAATTAGCTAGTCTCCCATTTATCCTGAATCAGAATAAACTAGAGATTGCAGATGGTAATTTTATTGTGAAATCCACACTAAAGGCTTGGGACATGATTAAGAAATGGGAAAAAAGAACTGATGTTTTATCTCCAATTACTCCAATACAAAGAAATGCAGATTTTCTCCCAGGGATGACAGATAATGGGTTTGCACTGTGGGAAAGTGCTGGTATCACAACTTTGAAAGACTTATTTGAGGGGGACAGAATGATGTCATTTGACCAATTAAGACTGAAATACAAACTATCACACACATTTTTTTTAGATTCCTACAAGTCAGGAGCTTTATACAGAATCCAATTCAGCATAAATTTACTCTGGAAATGTCACCAACTGAACAACTACTGTACAAAATACATAGCAATAAGGCTATAGTAAGACGATGCTATGAGGCCTTTTATAAGTCCAATAAGGCTAACATTACAATTATGCAAACATGGGCTCAGGACCTTGGGGTGATAATAGACGAAGCTATGGAGGCGGACATATGGGAGCATGCTAACAACATATCCATATGTAATAGAGCAAAGGAATCACAATTTAAATTACTGCATTGCCTTCGGATATCACCTGAACTCAGACATAAGATGGACCCAAAGAAATCAGCTCTGTGTATGAAGTGTAATAAGGAAGTTGGTAGCTTTATGCATACTGTGTGGACCTGTGTGCATATCCAGGATTTCTGGGTAGAAGTGGCTTTGAAATTAGATTTGGTTTTTAATAAGGAGGTGGACCTGGACCCAGTATATTTGTTGTTGGGATTACCACACCCACGAATAAAAGGATCTCATTGTCAGAAACTGTGGAACGTTTTAACATATGCTGCACGTAAAACTATATTGCTGAAATGGATTTCAGATAAGCCACCTACAGTTTTAGATTGGCATAAGATAATATTTGACCTTTTACCCATGGAATATCTGACATACTGGTCCAGAGGGAAAATTGGTTTATTTTACCATATATGGACCCCATTTCTCGATTATGTAGGACCTAGAATATCTAACATATTTTGGAAGGTGCTTCCCAGACCAGGGAATAGCAGTTGAATGTTAAAGGAGAGGTGTTGCTGTCTGTTTTACTATTTTTATTTGTTAGTTTATTTTCTATATCATTTTTTAATTATTGTAATGTATACTTATTTCTCCATTTTATATTATTAATTTTTGTCGTTACTATTGCCATATGATATTCTACCATGCTTGTGACTGACTGACTGCTGTGCTGAATGTTCAACTTTGGAGGGGGGGGCGGGGGGGGGGGGTTTTCTCGAAGGGGCGGATAAATGTAAAAAAAAAAAATGTGTTTGTGTATATGAATAAGATGTGACACATAATTAATAATAAAGATATTCTTTAAAAAAAAAATGCGATGCTGCCAGGTGTCAGGTTTTGAAGCTCATTCTTAGGAAATTGAGAATCAATTCAGACCTGCTCTTTCTCATGGTTAGTGGGGGAACTTCAGAAAAGAAATCACCTGTTCAAGACTTAACAATGGATCCAAAATGTGAAATACATTTTCTAGTAACAGCAGAAACATACATTTGTGAATTTGTCAACTTGTGACCAGTGTTATAGTAACTTTTTTTTTTTCTCTTCACAGGCTTTAAAGGCTCGTGGCTATGAGCGTTTTGTTCTTCAGGTTGGAAGAGGATCTCTTCTTCCAGATGCCGACAGCTGTCCACACGTCAGACTGGAGGCTTATCGATTCAAAGACTCTATAGCTGAAGACATGAAGCAGGCTGACCTTGTCATCAGCCATGCAGGTGAGTTAAATATCGAAAACCTCCTGCTGCCTGACCACTCGCTCCCTCCGTTAATCCTGGTCACATTTTAAATCAACATTCTTCTTATTCCAACAAATCCTCCTAAAGCTGTTTCATAAACCAAACTACTGTTTGTTTTTTGTTGTTTTTTAAAAGCACATTTAAAGTTATTAAATGTAAATGTCAGCCAGATCAGATAGTTTTCATTTCCTGTGCAGAGGACATCAATGACTCTGCGGAATTCAAAGCAAAAACAAATATAGGTATGACCGCACTGTGCAAACATTGAACAGAAAACTGATGGTTGATACTGCAGAGTGTCGGCAGCGGACATATACGACATGAGGACATCGAGCAAACTACTTGAAACAGGATGATGCTGAGCAAATATTGAATATTGGATAAGATTGTGGTCGGAGCCTGTTTGCATTTGGGCAACTGTGCTGCTTCGCTCCTTTTTTTCTCAATTCCCAACAACTGTATTTGTTTGTTTATTAGGTAAGATCTTACCCAAAGAGAAGACTAGTGTGTACTAAAGGATCATAATTTTGTTTTTGCAATTTGATCCAGTTTATCACTAATTTGTTCACCACACATTATCGCTGCCAACCATTTTCAAAAGCATATTAAAGTTTTCACAACATGCTTGTGTCACACTGTCCCTGTTCATGTGTGCTATCGCTTGTCATTGTGATGTTGAGCGATAATATTACTACCAGTCTGTGATGGCTGGGAGAGAGTTGCTGCCCCAAGCAAAGGAGTTCAAGTATCTCAGGGTCTTGATCAGATGGATAGGTGGTTTGGTGTTGTATCAGGAGTGATGTGGGTGTTGCACAGGAAAGTCGTGGTGAAGAATGGGCTGAGCTGAAAGGCAGAGCTCTTGGTTTACTGGTCCATCTACTTTCTGACCCTCACCTATGATCATGAGCTGTGGGTAGTGACCGAAAGAATGAGACGGTGGAAACAAGCAGCTGAAATTAGTTTCCTCCGTGGGGTGGCTGGGCTCAGCCTTGGAGGTAGGGTAAGGAGCTCAGACATCTGGAGGGAGCTCGGAGTAGAACCGCTGCTCCTTCATGTTGAAAGGGGCCAGTTGAGGAGGGTGGGTATCTGATTAGTATGCCTCCAGTGAGAGGTGGTCAGGGCATGTCCAACTGTTTGGAAGCCTCGGGGCAGACCCAGAACACACTGGAGGGATTACATATCCCATCTGGCCTGGGAATGCCTTGGGATCCTTCAGGAGGAGCTGGAAAACATTCCTGGGGAGAGGGATGTCTGGAGTGCATTGCTCAGCCTGCTGCCCCTACGACCTGGCCTTGGATAAGCGGATGAAGATGGATGGATGGATGGATGGATGGATAGATGGATAAACTATTACTAACAAAAAAATGATGGTAATACTAATAAAAATGTTTTGTTTTGTCTCCACCATGTTCAGTACTTCTATATACAGACACTTCCGGTTCCCAAGCGAAGTCTCCTATGGACTGAGCTACTGCTGTAAATGAACCAACAGTTGGACAAACACAGACTGACTCTGAACATCAGTAATGAACTTGATCTTGTTTTTGTCCTCAGGAGCAGGAAGTTGTTTGGAGGCGCTCGGAGCAGGAAAGCCTCTGCTGGTCGTTGTCAATGACAAGCTGATGAACAACCACCAACTGGAGATGGCCAAACAGCTGCACATGGACTCCCACCTGTTGTACTGCACATGCAGGTATGACTTTCTCACATGCACAGTTTGTATATATGACGTTATGTAGCAAATCTAAAGTAACAAGCCCTTTTGTTTTTTAACTAAATCTTTCAGCACCCTGACAGAAACACTGAGGACGATGGACCTCTCTGTCCTTCAGCCCTTCTTACCCGGACAGCCAAAGATGTTTGCAAACTTTTTAGACAAAGCTCTGGGTGTTAAGTAAAATATTGCTATTTATCTGTTTGATGACTTTAAGAATATCATGCTGTAGTTTATCACACTCAGTGTTTTCTATTTTTGTATGCCATAATATAATAATATATGAGTGATTCCAAATCCTAATGTGTGCTGTGAGTTATTTGTGTTTATTCAAAGATTTTATGAAAGTGAAAGTAAAACAAAACATTACCAGGTGTTTCCGTCAAATAATAGATATCCACTGCGGTTTGAGATGGAACAAAGGCTGCATCGCCTCAGTGCTCATCCTGATCAGACAGCAGTGTAAACAGCTGTGCTGTTGATGAGTTTTATAAGTTATCTCACTTGTAACTCATTAATTTTCATGTAATCAAGTTGAAGTGATGACCTCAACAGACAATTCGATTGTACTTGCTGATTTGGAAATCTAGAGAGACAGTATGGAAAAGCTTATGCTTCATGCTAACTCCTAGTTTTAGACAAAACAATATATGGCATCCATTTTATGAAGATGTGACGTTTAGTCCTCATGGCATCAGTGGGAAGCAGCAACAATCACAGAGAGTAGCCCTTAAATATTTTGTTAAAAGAAATTTTAATAATTCCATTACAGGGTGTCTGCAGGTCAATTTTATAAATATTAGGCCTTAAAAGTCATTAAATGATCATTTTATTTACCATATATCTGTCGTTTACAGGGTTGGAAGTTAGCACCAGCCGCCTAACTGCTTGATTTGCTTCACTTACCAGCCAAAAAAACAATAGTAATCTATCAGGTGGCAGGTGGACATAAAAATTAATTTCAAACCCTGATTGTTTAATGTCTTTTTGCCAAAAAATGTCAAGCTCTTCTGCGTCAAAGTCAACAGTTCTGATGTTACAAATCTTTAAACAAGAGATTAAACTCACTCTAATAACCATATTCCAACATAAAATCTACCTCTTAATGGGTCTACAACTTTGCTTCATACTTACATGCAGTGCTTGAACAAGAAGATGATTTGTCCAAAATATTGTCTGAAATTCAGTTTAAAATTGTCTTAAAAAGCGTTACATTTAAGTTTCTTAGTAGTTTGTCCAGACAGTATACTTCACTTCTCATTGGTGTTTTTGTTTTGTTGTCTTTGTTTTTTAAATGTGTATTTTTTTTGGCTTGTACGTGGCCTGTTTGACTTATCTACAGTCTGCTATGTTTTTATATGTCTGGAGAAGACTCGTCAGTGATTCCTCTCAAGACAGACATCTGGACTCAGACCAAACTCTGCCTTTAGGTCTGTTTGTGATTCTGCGTTGCTCAAACTCTTTTGTTTCCCTCTATGTTTGTGTAATCTCAGCACTACAGTCGGGTCTTTATTTATAGACCAAGAGGCTGTAGCCAAGCAGATGCTGGAGGAAACAAACAAAACATAAAAATGTAAATTGTATACTGAATATTCACTCATGGGGTCTTTCATCAAATAAATATTTCGCATCACTTCCTTCTAATTTCCACTTGTATTAAAAGGCAGAGAAAAGCCAGTTTTCTGCTTCACAAAGACACTGAGGATATTTGCTGCATTACAGAGAAACAAGTTGTACCAGTTCTTGCCACAAGGGTGAGATGATGTTTAAAAACTGTGACCTTGCGGGTTGATTATCATTTGTCCTCCCAGCACGTACACTCCAACTTCTCCTGCTCCAAACTGGCAGGAACAGATGCAGACATTAAACTCTGAGTCATTTCTGTGGCAACGTTTGTGATGTAGTGTCAGGTCATGTTGGTTATGATGTTAATGCAGAGTTCCTCTTAATATGCTATGACTGTGCAACTATGTGGACTCAGGGCATTTCTGTAGAGGGGCTCAATGCTCAGTCAAATTTCCCTGGATAAACAATGGTTTGAATAAATGACCACCTTGATCTGTAACTGCTTCATTGATCAGTGTGTGAGAAGCTGTCTGCATACTGTGTGCACACCAACAGCCTGGAAACTGACATTTAAATACAACTCTGGGCTTTTTCTGTTATGACTTTTAAGAGACAGGTCATTTGTTCAGCCGGTGCGGAGTCACCACTTTTGTGCAATTAAGAGACTTACAGTACAATTTCAGGAAACGTGTTGATGTTGGTCAAATGCAGCTGATTCATCATTTGTCCGGGGTATAGTTTCTTCACCAGGAAAGACTTTGTTGAACAGGAAATGATGGGTGAGAGGCAGCACGTAGGCTTGTTTGGCTGCTCAACCTCTCAACAGTGTTTAGAGTCGAAGCAGGAAACATTTTTGTCCACTTTTCGGCTACAGAGGCAGAACATTTCTGCAGCAATGTTTATTAAATTCACCAACCACATGTGTTTACCTCATAAAAACCAACTGAACAGGTTAACAGCCTGGTTTACCAGAATTTAGCTCTGATACTCTAGGTGTTAATTTCCTAAATCCCCTGAGGTGTAGCTGGCATTTCAGGGAGCTTTAAAGAAAACATTGTCTTACTGTACATCAGTGTGGTGCAGGAGGAATACACAAGAACAGTGGCACACTTCCTTGTTAGGAAAGTCCCTCCTGTAGGAGAAGTTCTGTGGAAACTGTGCAATAACTGAGGCATAGCAGCTCTCTGATGCTGTGGTTACACCAGACAGCTGTTCTATCACATCAAGCTGATAAAGGAAATGGTAACTTTAAACAGCAGAAAAAAAGAGAGTAGGGGGCCAAACCACACAACACAGCTTGGTTTTAATAGATGCAGGGCACTTAAGAAATACCCTACTGACGTCATTAAGTGCTGCTTCTGAAAGGTTGGCATTATAATTAGTTTGGCAGACTTATAACAACTATATTGATCCAGCCACTTCACTAGGGACGCAAGTTACACTGAGTTTATCTGTACTTTCTGACATTCACAGCCAGTTTTTCAGACAAATATTAAGCCTGGTCTTAGACTGGGTGTTTTTGGTCAATATCTCAACTTAATATTGTAGATCTGCAACTATTTTGATTAACTGTTTAATTCCTAAAATGGCAAACACTGTTCCTTCAGCTCCAAAAAGATTTTTTAAACCTTTATTTGTACAGGAAAGGAATTAAAAGTAACATTGTGTGTTACAGTTAAAACTAGCCTGACTTCAGCAGGTTCCTTTATTACAATACAAAATAAAATACAAAGGAAAAACAGAAACAATCAGCTAGTAGGGGACTTAAATGGAGTGAGCAAAATGAGATATAATATTTAAATCAGTGGTTGCAGGTATGTCCTTCCATCAGATAGTGGTTATATGCGTGTTTGAAATGTGTAATAAAAGTTATTGCTCTAATGTAGTGTGGGATCTCATCCCAGATTTTAGCACAAGTGTGGCAAAATGATCACTGACCATGACTTTTTGTAAGGCAGTACAGGAATAAGTGCATGTGAGATTGATCTAGTGATGTGTTTGTCTTGTGTTGTGACTTGGAAGTAGAGCAGTAAGCGTAGGATTGGAGTTGCTGTTTAGGATCTGAAAGTAAAATATAATGGCTGGATTGTTTGTGTGTGATTTTGAAAAGTCAGGGCTTTTGAGTGTGAGATTGCGGTGCAGTGATGAGTCCAAAGGGGGAAGTTACCATGGATTTCAGTAACATGGAATATCTTTTGGTTTTGGACTGTGGGTTGGTTAAAAGACGAGCTTTGAAGATGTCACCTTGACTTTCAGGGTGCTTTTGATAAAAAAAAACACAGTCATCAGTCATTAGAATCCAAAAACAGAAAACTCTTGATGAATTTAATTTAAGAGAGGTACAAACTCTCACACAACTGGTGTATTATCATCAAAGTCTCATTTATCCAGTCATATGCTCAGTTCTTCTCAAACAGACAGCCCTTTTGATGGGGAACTGAACTGAAAGTGAATCTTATCTATGCTCTTTTCAAAGCCAGGCTCCTTTGACAAATACAGTATTTTACCTGAACATGGGAGTTACTGTTCCATCACTGCCTTGCTCAATTAGTTTGTGTGACTTTGGTGTTTTAAAGAGTTAGTTCAAACTCACCATGTCACACAATAACACAACCAAACTAACTGACTGAGGCAGTTTTAGGCCAGCAGCTCCCGTGTTCAACAAGGTAAAATAAATTACTGGTTTTGTTAATTGAGTCTGGCTTTGAAGAGAGCATCGATGAGTATCACTTTCACTTTAGTTCCCCAAAGGACCTAAACTGAAAGTTCAGTACTTCCCCATTTTTAGGAAGTGCTGATCATCCAACTGGATAAATGAGACTTGGATAATAGTGCAGGAGCTGTGTGAGCGTTTGTTAACAGATGTTTTCATAGTTTTGCCTTTGTTGATCGCAGGCCCCAGTGACTTCAATTAGTCAAGAATTTTCTGTGTTTTTTTATTCTTTGTTTACCAGTGGCATCATGAAAAACACTCCAAAAATTCAGTGTAACACAGGGTGAATAATTGATATACAAATGGTCATTTGGTGGGGTAGAGGTATGCCTTTGATCTTTATCTGAGAAACTCCCTTATTGCAGATATTCAAAACGAGGTCACAACCTTTTTGGTATTTTTCCCCTTGAATCCATTAAAACTGTGGCTAACTGGTTTGGACTGGTTCTGCCTGCCACTTCAGTATGATTCACATGATGTTTGTGCAAACTGCATGTTAATCTAATAGAGATGGGCAGTGGAGTTTAGTGTGACTTGTTTTCCCAACCAGAGCTTCTCTGTCAGCTTTATTTTACTCAAACTTGTACTGTTTAACATGTTAGGATAGTTGCTAATGCACAAGGCCTCAGCACTCATGGATCATTTTAGACATTAGATCTGGTTTAATAATAATTTTATCAGTGTGAGACTGATCAAAATTTTAATCTGAATTTTAACCACATTTGTTTCATTTTAACTTTCACAAAACAGAGGTTACCACAGAACGAACAAAACCTCAAAAAGGGAAAAAGTTCCATGAAGCAATGCTAATTTCTGAGAATGAATAGCTGGTAACACTGGAAGTGGTATTTATGTATGATGTTGCAAAGATATTTTATGTCATGCTCAACATGTGATCTGATTATTTGAAGCAACAAGTTCGCGAGACGGTACAAAAACACAGAAACTAACTGATCTGAAAGTCATGATTCTCAGACAGAAAAACAACCTGATTTGAATCAATTCAATTCCAAGGTGTCTTATAAAGAACAAACGTCCTATTCATTTAGAGAGGACTGAATAAGTCCATACAAGAGTAACAAATGGGTCACAGCAGAGGGTCAATCAAACAGGCCTGAATGCAGTGGTCAGTTGTGGACATCTCATGTAATCAGTGTTCAGTTTACACCAGGATAAAAGCATGAACGATGCCTGTTGTCTTTGCCTTTGAGATGTTTAAAAGACCCAGAGGTATTGCATGGGGTTGAGGTAAGATCATCTGTGCAAACCAAACATAGAAAACCATATCTTTATGGCTTTGCATACAGAGGCACTGTCATGTTGAAACAGGAAAGGGCCTTCCCCAAACTTCTGACTGATCATTGTGCGCTCTAGCATTAAATGAGAACTAACCTGAAGGTCAGATTACTTCTCACTTTACCACTCAGCCCATGAAAGGGAAATGTTTGTTATGTATTGCTGAAGGAGCTTTAGCAAGTCTCTGAAAAAATCTCAGCATTGCATCATGGGGAGTGAAGGATCCAGTGTTTCTACTCTGAATCCTCTGCTGTATCAATTTTGTGAACAAGTGCTCTTAAAGATTTCACTTAAAGGTCCCATATTGTAAAAAGTCAAATTTCCGTGTCTTTTTTTAATATAAAACACTGTGAAGGTAACAAAAATGTTCAGTCCACAGAGAACTGCACACAGTCTGAAGAAGAAGAAGAAGATTTACTTATCGAACTTCAAGGGGAAATTGCATTTTTTTTCACCCTGTTATCATATACACGAAAGCCCAAAGTACACACACATGCACAAACAGGACCTATACATGCATTATATGGAGAGATATCAGAGTGAGGGGGCTCCCTTGGACAGGCCTCCTGAACAGTTGGGGATTCAGTGCCCAGGAGGTAAACTGGCACCTCTCCAGCTACCAGTCCACGCTCAGTACTCGGTCCAAACAGGGACTTGGGCTGGTGACCCTCCGGTTCTTAAGCTAAGTCCCTACAGACTGAGCTACTGCCGCCCCTGTATTTAGAAACTGTGACAACAACAATGGCATTAACGTCTCAATAACAATCATTTACTGTCCCTGTTACATGGCAGCTGATCTTGTCCTCTGCCCAGAGAGTAAGGAGCTCCTGAATCTCATTGTTTTCCCAATTTGCAGACATTTACAGCTGCTGTTCTTCTTCTTCGTTGAGTTAGCTGCTAACTGCTAACAGCTACTCTTTAAATCTCCCATGCATAACACTTCGTCAAAACGTCAAACCCATGCCGCTCATGATCTCGTAGGTTGTCCAGTTTATACAGACATGGCTATGACTATGGCCTGTGGTGGCTAAAAGGTGAGACCACTCTGTCCCCCACTCCACAATCGTACCTTATATAGGCTACAGAACAGCGAGGCAGCATAACAATGTGATAATCACGTTCTGAACAGGCAGTATAAAAGGGGCAACTGAGATTGCAGATGTGTAAGACCCAGATATGAGAGCAGACTTGGCTTTTTTTAGGGGGTGGGCTCAAAGAGACAGGCACTAAAATGGAGTGTTTCAGACAGACGGGTATATTCAGACAGACTGTGTGAGAAAACAAATGCGTTATTCTGAACATTAAGTCATGTAAACGTGTTCTAGTAGAGACCAAAACTACAAGTATGAAACTAGAAAATAGTCTAATATGGGACCTTTAATTGGAAATATGGGGCATCACCCACCCACACCCTGGAAAACAGTCCAAGAAAAAACATACACAACTTTGACCAAGTCACTTATCATTATATCTCTGCACCTACAAACCTGTGTTTGTCCCCCAGATTATTTTTAGTCCAGTTTGCAGATTTCAAGAACTGCTTTGTGACATTGTGTTAAGGTTGTCTGACACATTTACTTTATTCCAGTGTACATTGTTCCTAAAACAGCCCAGCTATCATTATACAGGCTGTACACAACATCATAATGCTGCCTCTTGACAACAGTCCCATCCCATGAATTGATATAAAGTTGTTAGTCTGACCCTGTGAGTGTCTTCTGGTCTGTTTTCTCCTCTCTGCGCTGTTGTTTGCAGATGTTCATTAGCATTTAGATATTACCCTCTGTGAGCCAGCCCCGCCTCCTGCGCTTTGATTGGGCACACTGTTACTGGAGCTGTCAGCTCGGCTCCGGGAAGGTTTCCTCTGCTCTCCCAGCAGCACAGTCTTCAGCCACAGACCCACCGACCGACTGCAGCTAGCGGCAGGCTCGTCTTGCCTTTTGTTAGCTAGCTTGTGGAGCGCACCAAGAAAAAGACAGAGCCGCATCCATGCAGTAGCACACTTTTTTTGTAAAATGATCATCTGTACGAGTAAAATGGAGTACCCCCTGAGAACCCAGTGTCAGCGAGTCCACAAACAGGTAGGTTAAAGCTGACGAGAGACGAAGCTGTTGAAAAGAAGTTAAGTTAGTTTTGACACAATTTAAGCTAACGGCTAACTGGGTAGCCCGAGTAACGTTCATTCATTTGCTGAATGGATTATGTTGTATCAAAGAAAAAAATATATATCTAAACTACCTCTATTAGTGCTGTCTTTTGTAGCTTTAAACGACACATATTGGCAGCTAAGTTCGAGAAAATAAAGATTAATTTCATAGTTTATAATATCTGTAAACTTTAAAACTTCGAGTAACGTTACAGTGGCTGTGAGTTAGCTAGCGAAAATAGCAGTACCAAACTTCTCATCTAACGTTTGCTAGCTAGCTAACGGTATATCGAGTAGAAATGCTGGAATTAAATCACAACTTGAAAAGCAAATAAAATAAGTTTTATATTATTTTATGATTCAGTCCCGGGTTATGAACTGCCACCTTTCATGATAACCGAAAAACATTTTGTAGTTCCCACCTCCAGCCGTTAAAATGTCACGTTAAAGATCGCAATCTCGTCAACGGTTAAAAAGCTAACGTTAAATGTACGTTTAATGTAATGTGAATTAGCCGTTTGCTGTCATATCTGCGTTTGTACAGTCACTGTGATGTTAAGCCTTACAGACAATGTACCGAAGACTCTTCCTTTGTTCCAGTGATGATTAAGTACTTTATTTTATATATGTGGTTATTAACTTTCACACTGGTTTAGTTAGATACTAAGGTTTAAATGCAGTAACTGTTGGGAGCGTTGCAGCATGAGGAGAAATCTGTAGGTGACGATGACATCATCTGAGGATTTGGGAGAAAAGTGTCTGTCAGTTAGGTGGCTGTGAAGTAATGCGGTGCCATTTATTCACCATAAATATAATATAAGGGTTACTCGAAAGGACACAGCGGGGTGAATGCTTTGAATGCATGAGGACAGATGAGGATCGTTAAGTCTTTTCTCGCTCGCAGTCGCCTCTAAATGTTGGCGACTTGTATTGTGCTGTTTTTTGCTGGCTGAACTGGACTGCCAATCAAAGTTGTTTTTCTCCTCTGTCGCTGTTTTTCCATTGTGCAACAGAAGGGGGGCGCTGTCTCAAGTGCAGTCCAGAAAGACATGTTTGCTGCAGATTAGAGTCCAGAAATGGAGCAAAACAGGGAGGAATGTGAGCAACGAGGGATTCAAAGCCCTTTACTCTGGTTTCAAGTTCAAATTTGGGTTACATTTCGGGATCTCTTTCACTGTTTTGCTGCTCATGTTCATTATCATTCAGCTGGCATATTTTTTTTGCATATGCCATTTGACTACCTAATTGAATATGGGGACACACAATCAGTATTTGCATTAAGACATTTTGCAAAGCAGAATAACCCTGTGAGTTTTAAAGCACTTGCACCTCAAAGCAGCCTGTTAAAAAAAACAAGTATTTGGCAGGCATCTGAGCACCTTCCTTTGATATGATAACCTGCTGCCCTAGCTTGTTTGTGAATGAGACTAGTAATGAATTACCTTGTTATCAGTAGAAGTCTTTTGTAAATGCGTCTCCCTATTGCTCTACCTGCCTGCTGTGTTTTCTGACAGGTCCAATCACTCATCTGCTTTATGTGGGCTCGGCTCTCTTTTTTTTTTCATCCTGCATGCAGCACCGTGTTTTGTTTGTCTTGGTCGTGTTGTATGTGGTGTCCTATCCAGCAGCTCCTTTCCCTCCCCTCTTCTCCTCCCCTCTCCAAACATCTTTGGGCTGCAGCTGGTTTGTTTTGCGCTACTCCCTGAGTTCAGGTTGCAGAGCCAAAATCGGCCCCGGCTGCTTGTGTTTCCGGTGATTTTTTTTTTTTGGGGGGGGGGGGGGTTATTGCCATCAGGACGCCGGCACATGATAAGGATGGACCCCCTCCAGGCTCAATTGGAATGCAGATTGAATGTCCTTCTCCTGTATCTGCAGCAGCCCCCCTCCTGCAGCCCTCCAACACCACACACACACATACAGACACTACATGCACACATGCACGTCTCATCTCAAGCTGACACATTTACCCTTGACAGACTGCTGGCATCATTTTCCCACTTCTTTGTGTGTCATGTTAGTCCTTCATATTCCTGCCCGTACAGTGCTGCTGTTTTGTTTGTCAGCCTGCTATCAAAGCCTGTCTTTGTCTCCATTTACCTTTCCTCCCCTCAGTGACGTCACCCCTGTTTTTCATTTCATCCCTGCCTCTTGCTCCTCTCTGATCAATAAACAAATGACCTCTCCTGTGTTGGGAAGGGAAGTTTTTGTTTTCTGTGAATGCCAAACGATCTGCTCCTGTGAATATTTGCCCACAACACGCCCTCTTTGAGTTGTTTATGACTTCTATCTTTTTCAGCCAGGCCACAAGTTTAAATTCATCTTGTGATTTGAATACAGCAGTGCTCTAATATCAACATTGCCATCTCGCTTCTGTCAACCCCCAAGCTAGTTTTTGAACAGGGAAAAAAATGGCTTTGTTTCAAAAACAGTAGCTGCTGGGTGTACTGTAAGCAGAATTAATAGGTTTGTGTGCACAGAGCCCTAATGTGCTTTTCTATCAGACTGTTTGCATCTATGTGAAACCAAAATACGCTTTGTAATACCATACACAGTCTCCCAAATGATGATGTGTGTCTTTTTGCTTTATATATCCACCCACACACGCTTGTTAACAGCTTTTTCTCCCTTTTTATGCGGGTGTGTTTTTCATGTGGGTGGACAATAAGGAGCGTATCGCCGTATCAAAAGTACTGCTGTGTGCAGCATTTGTGGCTTGTTTTCAGGCAATAAAGATGAAGCAGTGTGGACGGGTGTCTGGACACAGCTTTGACAAAGATGTCTGTCTAAACCTTCCCCTAGTGTATATTAATCACACAAGTATTGATTAGAAAGTGTTTGTTTTAATGATGTGGGATGGATCACTTATGAAGGGAAATACTGAAATATTAATTACTTGTTCAGTCTGGCAAGGAAAAAGATGTCAATCAAGATGGACTTGACCTTTTTTTTATGTAGTTTCATAATCCGGATTTTTTGTAAAGTTTACACTAAACACCATCATAAATTTACTGTATGTTGTCTTGAGCTACAGAGTTAGCTGAGTTTTAATTTTGCTTTGATGTTAAGGTGTCAGCAGACTCCGTTAAAGCTGTAGGCTGTGTTATTTCCTGATGTGCGTCTGCTCACGTCAACTGTAGTTCCTGTTTCAATTTGACTCTTTCAGTCGTATTTGTCCAGACATGTTTATGAAATTTCACAGAATGGCAATTTCCTTTTTGATTGTGTGATACCAGTGAGGACAGATCCCATCTCCTCGGTCTGTGCAAGAGTAAGTGTTGTCACTTATTTTACTGTTATTTTGACAGTGGGCTAAGAGTAAACAGATGACAGAACCAGCCAGTTAAATGGTCCTTGTCATGTAGAGATTTGAGGTATGTTCTGCTTCCTCTCTTGTCATTCCTTCTGGTTTCTACCGTTTTTTTCCCCCCGTTAAAGGTTTTTTTTGAGGGAGTTTTTCCTCATCTGCTGTGAAGGTCCTAAGGACAGAGGGATGTCATATGCTGTAAAGCCCTGTGAGGCAAATTGTGATTTGTGATATTGGGCTTTATAAATAAAATTGATTGATTGATTGTACTGGTTGTATTTTGGTGAGATTGGGTTCATTACCCGGCTGTGCTGCCTAGTAAAGCCTAATTTGGAGTCAGGGATTGTGTCCTGTGTGGGCGCAGGGTTCCCTGTATGATACAGAAGTCTGTCATTTCAGCTTTAACTGTTCTAACAACAACAGTAACCTTTTCCTGAATCAACCCTCTCATAAAAATTTCGTTTTCCTTCACACTCTGACCAAGGATGTAAAGCACAGCCCCCGCTGGAGCAAGTAAAAGCCAAACGCCTATGTTGTGCCCACACTCATTGCGTCAACTGGTCGCTCATGATGTCCCACTTTGATAAGGTTTTGTTATATCAGTGGGATCTTGGAGGGTGTTTTTCATAACCAACTGGCATGTGTCCAATTTGGATTGTTTCCATACAGTGTTGGCATTTGGGAAGTCTGGTACAGTGAATTTGAATTTGTTGTTTTGGATTCAGACTGCTTCTGTGTGGTTACATCTTGATTCTGTAAAACACAGAAAAGGCATGCTAATAGTAGAACCATACATCAGCTATACCATGTAAGTAGTTTTCCCTAAAGACCACATTTTAAAACTGTAAAAATAGTATGTGCTTTAGGGCTAGGAAATACGTTGATGTTATATAATACATAATATTGTAAGTGTTGTCATTTCCTGGTTTTAAAGGCTGTAATACAGTAAAGTGATGTAACTTTATGAAGTTACCAGACTGTCTTAGCTGTTCTGTTATTTGTCTTTGCCCACTTAGTCATCATATTCCCTTGTGATTTATTTATTTTTATTTTTATTTTTTAAATCTTACTGTGTAAATATTTTGTGAAAGGAACAATAATCAACCTTACAATGTGGTCACCATATTGATATGGAGGTATTTGATCAAACAATATTTAGATTTTCTCCCTATCACCCAGCCCCAATTTGCATTGTGTACATCTTGGTCACTATTCTTCAGTAACTAAATTTGCATTACTGTTAACTTTAAATTTTAACAGTATTAGTAAAATAAAAACTCTCAGGTACAGATACTGGTTTCAAAAACAAGTATCAGTCGGGCTGTAGGAAGTACACATTGACCACAATTTCTTACTCATCTTATTCCAGGAAAGTTGCAAGATAATATTGCATTTGTAGCTTATTCTATGGTAACAGAATGGAGTGAATAAACTAAGTAGTCTTCTTACACAAGTCCTTGAAAGGTCAAACTCAAGGCATGTTTTCTGCACGGTGTAGACCTTGGAGATACCTTTTCCTTTCAATAACCAAGCCAGTGAGTGCTTGATGGAGCAGTAACGTAGATTCTGTCCCTCGGCATACTGATCAGTAGCTCTTGCGTTTGCAGAGAGATACTTGTGTGAATGTGTTCTTGTCAAGAGGTCTTTCATTGGCATGCACCTGTGCGCTCTACGGACCCTCCGGCCTATTTCCCATGATCGTTGACAGACAGGAGTGGGTCAGGGTCTGTGTCCGAGCTTGTTTCATTTAGTGCCAGTCTGCCTTGTTCACTTACACTGTCCTCCCATTCCTTTTAGATCTTTGTATGTATTGCTTTATATAAACTATGAGATTAGGGAAGTACATTATAATGAGATTGATTTGATTAATGTATAGTATGTCAGCAGTATGCAGTGTGTCTTTTAAGGTCTGAGCGCATGTAGGTCAAGAGGTGGAGCCTCTTGCAGGATCACAAGGAAACTCTCGTCCACCACAGGGAGAAGTGAAATATCACATGGAGCTACCAGCCAGATAAACATGGTGATGAATGCCAAAGAGCGGTACTGGGTTATGTAACAAGGCCCGCTAGTCGACATTTGCTCCGACTATCTGTGACATAAGTTGAGGTGTCCATGATAGAAATAATCCTAGAGAGCAGTTTGTGCTGTGAAAAGGAGAACTCTTTGCCAACATTCATACAGTTCAAACTGCAGTAAAGCATTTGGCTTTGATCAGAGCTGTGCACTCAGGTTTCACATACAGGGGAACTGAGTCCTCGCCTGAGGCTGAGCTCCCAAACACCTTTTCCTAGAGGCCATTGTATGATGGTGAGAGAGGTAATAAATGGCTGTGCCTGTGAGGGCAGGCCAGCTTCCCTCTCCGCATGGGTCTGTTTCTCTTGGCTTCGGTTTCTCAGGCTCCTCAGCCCAGTCGCACCGATGTTTGTGTGTTTGGTCTCATCCACTTCTTTGCTGCTGCACAGCTTCCCTCTTTAAGGCCTCCTAAGCCCAACTTTCACATTAGTTTCTTCATCTGTGGTTTCTCTGCGTATAAATCCCCCTTTCAAAGGACAACTTGGGTGTTTTTTTTTCCTGGTTTCATTGTTGTACCAGGCTGTTTATTGTTTTCGATCACAGCATCCACTTTCAATTCACAGAAGTGGAAACCTGTAAATTCACCGTGCTTCATCTACATTTAATAATATCATGGTGGAACGTCAGACCCTGCTGCAGCCAACACCAGCTGGCGTTTGTGTGCCTGTCGAGTCCCCAGCTGAGCGCTGTTGTTTGCTTGTTTTATTTGCAGAAAGAATAATGTAAGGAATGCACTCACTTGCCACTGGCGCCTGTATCACAGCATCGCGACTGCCATTCTTCCAAGACTGCCTCTCTTCAGATGATTTAAGGTGTGGAACATGACTCCAGTCCAAAGCACAGTCCGAGCCCATCGTCACATGGTCTGGACGCTGAAGTCCAACCTCATCTTGAGCCAACCTGCTTTGGCTACAAGATGAGTTCTAATAATTCACCCAAAGGACAGTCACCCCTACGTTGCAGGTTTTTATATGATGTTATTTAAGGAGCATCTGTGTATGCACAGTATTTTTAGGGACACTTTTCACACGGAGTACATGTTCGTAATCATTATACACGATCTATTAAATCACTGAAGACATTTATCACTGTCACTGTGGGACCTTTGACGATATCAATGGCTGCTGGGGCTGGAGCTACCTTTTTTTTGGTCGATACTTTCGTGATGAACTGATAAAAATTTTTGTCTATAAAATGTCACAGCGCACATTACTTCTTGTTTTGTCTAACCAACAGTGCAAAACCCAAAGTTAGTCAATCTTCAGTGATATAATACCAAGGAAAGCAGCTGGAACCTGCATATTTTGGGTATTTATGCTTATGGAAACGATTAATAGATTATCAAAAGTTATGCCAGTTGATTTCCTGTTGCTCGAAATGAGTTGTCTTTTCAGCTCCAACGACTTAAACCAACCTTCTCCCTCCCCTCTGTCCTTGTTTTTGTAGGTGATGGTAAACGGTGAGAAGGAGCGGGTGTCACTGTTGTTCATGAAGGCTCTGGTCAGCAGGGGGAGTGTGGATGCCGTGTCCCAGCAGATGGCCTCTCACCCTCAGTACTTGGAGAGCTTCCTGCGCACACAGCACTACATCCTGCACATGGACGGCCCCTTGCCTCTGCCGTACCGCCATTACATTGCCATCATGGTCAGTAACCAGGCTGTTCTCCTTCATGCGTTCCCAGGAACTACTGTGCATGTAGCTAAACAAACACAGAGTAGTCCAAGAAGCTGTTTATTTTTTTTTTCCAGGGATCATGCTGGTATTATACAAAATTAAAGAATAACAAGCTGTAATATTAAAATCAGTTCCCTGTATCTGTGTGCTCAGCTTCCTTTTCCTATGACTTTCAGGCTGCGGCAAGGCATCACTGTAACTACCTGGTGTACCTGCACTCAGCGCAGTTCCTGAGGGTGGGTGGGGACCCTCTGTGGTTGCAGGGTTTGGAGGCAGCGCCCCATCGCCTTCGTCTCCTTGACCATATCAACAAGGTGCTGGCCCACCAACCGTGGCTCACTGCCTGCTCACACATCCAGGTACAGCAAAGCAAAACACAGTCAAACAAATCAATGTGTTCATAAACCGCCACAAGATAGTATTAAATTATTATCACTTAAAGAAATACAGTATATCTTTAGAGTCCCCAGGATTCAGATTATCGAGTATGATTAAAGCCTTAAAATGATGACTGACCCTGAGCTCTTGTCTCCGTTCCCTCCAGACGCTGCTGAAGTCGGGCGAGCAGTGTTGGTCTCTGGCTGAGCTGGTGCAGGCTGTGGTGATCCTGGCCCACTGCCACTCCCTCTGCAGCTTTGTGTTTGGATGCGACACAGACTCAGACTTTGTCCCTCTCTCCAAATCTCCTAACGGTACCCCACCAACCTTCTGCCCCTTTGATGCTGCCAACGGCAACACCAACGTGCCTCAGTCACTTGCCACTCCCTCCGAACACATAACACGAAGACGGGTAACGAATCAGACTTGTATTTTCTTTAACTAAAAGTCACAGAGAATTGTAGAGCAAACTACAGTCTGTTTTAAAAAATATTCCTGCTTGAGAAGACAACACACAATCTCTTACGTAAGATTAAATTTAACCATAATTCATAGTGTGAAATAGTTGGTTCAGTCGGTCAAAGCACGTGTTTCGCAGCATTAAATTCTCACTGATAAAGCACCACTTTGAATTAAAAGAGCTCTTTGTGTAAATATGAGATTAAAGTGGGAGAGGGCATTTTCTGATAATAAATGTACGATTGGATTATGTCTTATCACGGTAGCCGTAGGTTAAATCTGTCCATGTAAGACACTTAAAGGTTAATTTAACTTCCTTTTTTTCTGGCATTTGTGTTGTCGACAGTCTCTGGACTCCAGTTGCGACATGGTGTGTCTAAAGGAAAGGATCCAGAAGTCCCAGGAGGAGCGAGAGAAAAGAGAAGAGCGTCTGCTACACACACAAACACTCCAGCAAACAGGTAACTGACATCTGCAGACAAACCCAGAAACACATAAACAAGCTAACGCTGTCAGATGTTTCCACTCACACCTGATGGTTATCTTGAGTGTTAACATTTTAGGTCGCATGGGGTGAAACTTGAGCAATCGTCACTCATCATCAGCCGCTTATTGACGCGCTCTCTCCGCCTCCCCTCCATCTCCTTGTCTTTCATCATCTCTTTTTTTAGATATGGAAGAAGAGGAGGAGATGATTTGCTTTGCAGACCCAACGCGTTTTATCACGGACCCCGACTTATGCTATCAGGAGTTCGCTCGTAGGGAGGAGGACCACTTCCAAGTATTTAGGGTTCAGGTGAGGACGCAACATTTGTGAATGTGTCTTACTGCCACAGTGAATACTTGTGTCTGATTGGCTGGCAGGTTACTGTGTAAGAGGACGCATCGAACATCCAGTGGCTTAACAGTTTTAAATCAGTGCACTTGATGTCTGCAACATTTAACCAAACCAGTGCTTTATAATACATGGTGTGCTTTATGATGTAACTTTAATAGCAGTTTATCTACCAACACTTATCAGGTTTGGTATTTGAATGGCCCATTTTCAATTGTATCACAGTCATAGAGAAAGGTTGAATCAACTTCCAGGTGGTCAATGACAAAATCAAGATTTAAATTTGGTGACAGATCAGGTGTATCTATACCAGATTTGACATTTTAACACATTAGTTTGTCGAGAGAAAATTACAAATAATAGTGAGAGCTGAAGTTTCCCTATTCCCTCATGTATTTGCAAATGTGTGTGTGTGTGTTTAGCAGTGTTTGGAGTAGTGCGTTATTGTAATTCCAATACTTTTGGCAGCAACTGGAAATCAAATTAACTTTTCAAATTAAATAACGCAATTAAAATCACTAGAATTTACATGGCCTCATTACTTTTGTCTTGATCACAGCAGACAAATGCCACCCACCTCCTGTTTTTTCCTGGTTTATGCTTTAACGTCACCCGACCTTACAGTGGCACAATGAATTATGTGAACCAATAATCAGTGTTCGATTGTAGCTGCACAATATGACCAACAGTTCAGGCACTTTAGCGTGCTGTCATGGAAATATAGACATTATTTTTCCCTCCTTGAGATCAAGGACAAAAATATAGCGGTGAGTTGTCATCTGTGCAGGTTTGAGATCTTCAGCCACATCAATCAAACAAACAAACAGCAGATGTATGAAGAGGGTTGAAAAGCATTGCTGTACTTAAATATTTGATGATTTAAGCTAATCAAAGCTTTGCTGACTTTGAGAATGTGTTGTGTTTGTGCTGCAGGACTACTCATGGGAGGACCACGGCTTCTCCTTAGTCAACAGACTGTATTCGGACATCGGGCACCTCTTAGACGACAGATTCAGGAGTGTGACCACCCTCCCCTCCATGCACAGCCCCGACCTGAAGAGGGCGATCTGGAATTACATCCACTGTGTGTTAGGAATACGGTGAGACTCCCACTAAAACTTCCATTTTTACTTCTACAAAAAAATTCTTTATGTTTAGTAGATAAGTAACTGTTTGTTTGTGGTTACAGGTATGACGATTATGATTACGGAGAAGTGAACCAGTTGTTGGAGCGAGATTTGAAGCTCTACATCAAGGCCGTGGCCTGTTTTCCTGATGCCACCAAAACTCCAGTTTGTCCACTGAGTTTGGCGCCACTTAAAACTTCAGAACGGGTAAGAAGACCTTCACTTTTTGTTTTCGGTTTCTACTCTAACTTTCCAGCAGTCCACGCTCTTTTTGCACTCTATGCTAATCTTTTTTCACTTTTAATTTTCTTTTCCCTCAGATACACATTAATTTACTAATCATGGAGGCACGGCTGCAAGCTGAGCTGCTATACGCTCTGAGAGCCATCACCCAGTACATGATCGCCTAAGTGCTCGGAGAGGCACGAAGCTAAAACTCTCCGCCGGTACAGAGAGACCCAGAGACACGAGGACGAAAAATTCTTAACAGCAGACGGTGACGTGGGACGAGAGCGGCACTTTTAAGGACACAGAGCTCCATCGTTTCGTAGCTGTGCCTCATGAATGTGCTTTTCTTTCTCTCAGATTTAATGTATTTATACCATAATGTGCCACGCCCCCCTCCTCCTGCAGATTCTCCTGTTGTGAAGTCCTCTTGTCAGACATCTCGGCTCTCAAACGTTATGTGCAATTATTACTAGAGTTGTTTTAATTTTTACCTGTTGTTTTGTGTTCCAGCTCAGTCTGAGAGAAACTGCTTGGTTGTAGCAGTGTGTTACAGTGGCCAACACTCTCCTTAGTTTGACCAGTCTCCTTTTTGTATTAACTATGCTTTCCCCCAAAATATCTTTTTGTACATTTTGAATGTCAGTGGGAGACCAGGGCCTCCGTTATTTTTTTGGACAATCCTTGTCAGTGTTGGAGGATGACATGAAGTGGACCGTGAAGGATGACAGTTTCGCTCTCCTAAACATTTCGTATTAATGCTGGTCAAAAAGAACAAACACAACAGTGACACTGCTGGAAGTTATCACATCACTATAGTTTCTTTTAATAAGCACTTTTTTAAACTTTATATATTTATAATGCAAGGTAGCTCATTAGTAGACATGGGGACGCACAGTGTGTGGGTCTGACGCCTTTCCTCCCCACTGTACGACATGTAACGAAGATTTTAAGACTGTTTGTCCTCGAACTTTCACTTTGCTTTTGTTCTCAACCCCAGATTTTCTGAGTGAAGAATCTTGATTCGAGATATTTCAGAGAATTATCGCTCCTCTCGTTATGTTCAGTTCAGTGCTGATACACAGAAGGATTTTGAAGGTAATGATGTTTTCAGAGCACACAATTTAAACCTGATAGGAACATTTGTAACTAAACTTAAGAAGTCAGTGAGCTGTTTCCTTCAGTGAAGACGAAGCTGAGCCATTCTCTTGATGATTGTTGTGTTTATTTGTGCTTCAGAAGTGATCAAATTAGAGACTGAATTTCAGACCAAAGGTCATTCTTAAAAAGGAACAGTAAAGTGAAAATTGTAGATCTGCACTGGTCATGAGTTAATGTTGAGTTCAGAGTTTTGCTCAAAGCTTTCTTTTTTTTTTGTGAGCTGTATCAAAGCTGATTATCGAGTCAAAATCCGCAGTACAACTCGCAAAGCAGAACAATGTGCAAACTGGTTAAAACACTCGCAGCTTTTTCTCCTGTCTTTTTTTATTTTTATAGTTTTTTTTGTAAACTATAGAGTACTCGTTTGTTTTGTTTTTGGGTGTGACGGTAGGACCTGCTTGTTGTGCTGCAGCCTGGGTAGATGTAGAGGTGTGACAGACTGTTTAGAGTTAGTAGCTGCAGGATGTAGAAAAGAAACAAGTGCATATCGAGCATATAAAGCAAAAGCGCTGTTAACACAGGTGCCTTCAGGCTAAAACTGGAGTGCTGCTGAAATGGAGGGATGTGACTACTGGAGGCTGAATGAGGGCTTTGGTTGCAGCTGGGAAACTCCCCCCGACTGACAAGTTTCAAACTTGTGGCTTTTACCGCACGGATGGGAACTGCTCTTTCTTGGTGTTGGTCAGCAGCGTTTCTGATAAATATTACGGCTGTGAACGTCCGTGTTTTCTATCAGACACCTTCTACGAGCCCCAGCAACTCAGCAAAGAGCCTTTGACACAGATGGATGTTAAAAATGTTCAACTTGAGCAGATTAAAAAAAAAAACACGGACAGTTACCTAAAAAAATAAATAAAATGAAATAAAAAAATAGAACAAGTGAAAAGGCAAAAAATGTTTTTTGAAAATGTGAAGAAATGTTTTCTATAAAGACGCTCTATGAAAATAACTGTTGTCTACTGTTTTACTTTCTTCTGACTTAAACAACCATACAGTGATTTTGCATGTTTGTCCATTTACCAAATCACATAGAGTTTTTAGACTTACTTTGTACCTTCCAGGAAGCCATTTTCTATCATTTGACTACATGAAAATCCACCATTGGATTTGATTGAACCAGCTAATCATCACAGTGCAACACTTAAACTGTTGTCAATTTTGGTGGAATACAGTGACAGAAGTGCTTTTTGATACCTTAAACATTGGTTGACAGTAAAATACATGTGATTTATCATAAAGCCAAAACTAGACAGAAGAATGTATAAGGGGAGACACGGCAGATGAATAGGGGAACTTTATTAACCAACAGATATCACCATGAGACTTCCCCAGATGAATACTTACATAAAGGCAATTTTTTAACAAGTTTTGTGAAATGTTATGTTTAAATGTGCTGATGAAGCATTATCTGATTAAATATGCACACATTTGCATATTCATTTCCAGAGTATAAATCTGGAGATTGGATAAAACCAGGTTCAAAATTCTTGTTTCATGTCAAATGTTTTTATAAAAGGAATTTTGGATATCTCTTTCAATCAATCCATAAATCAGAAACTAATGCCAATATTATCTTGCCATATTTTAAGGAACAAACATTTTATAAATCAGGCTCTGAATGAATAAATTCCTCTGTAAAAGCCTTCAGAATATAGATAAGAATAAATCAGGAAAGTTTGGTGTCTGTAAATGATACTGATGAGATATTTTGGCTCAGAATATCCGAGGGGGAAAAAAAGGCCTTTTAAGATGTGCATTGTAAAATCACATACATTTTTAGTGGAAAATAAGAGATTACAGGTGAACAGAATTAAATCACGGTTGATTACATACATTATACTATTTTTTGTATTCAATAAAGTTCAAAAAGCGAAATCTGAATTAAATAAACACCTAAATGTGTATTTTGGACGACCAAAATAACCCAAACCCTCAAAATGTCTTCGACTGGGGTGCCTCCCATAACTGGTATTGCCCTCGTAACAAATTCAGGAAGGAAAGATAATTTTTTTTCTTTAGTGCAATTCACGTTTCTTTGCTCAAACTACTTTTTCAAGATGCAGACTGAACTTTGCTATTCCACCTTTATATCATTTAATTATTATTATGTATTTTTTTTAACCAGCAGTATATTGTACAGTATATTTATATTCGCCGCCATGTAGTTACAGTATTTGTACAACTGGACAACAGCGCTCCCTGGTGGCAGACCTGCAGAACTGAACACAGTCTGACTTAGTGGAAACGTTACTGGTCCCATTTGCCTGAATACCTTTGTCCATTCAGAAGTTCACACACAGGCCTAAACTCCAAGTCGTAATCCCAGATGTTTACAAAATACTCCAACACTCAGAAATCATTAAAAACATAAAACATATATAACATAAAATATATTATTTCAATCAATCATTACACAATGGGCAACAAAATACACACTTCAGGTATCACTATGAACCAGTTCAACTTTAGATGGTGTTGTGTGCCTTTGCCATTCGTTAATACGTTATAGTATATGGCGAACTCTGTTGCACTCTGCATAAGCATATTTTTAATATATATATATATATATATATATATATATACACACATAATTAAAGAACATTTTCTTCTATCATTTTACATTAATTTATGTACAGCAGGTTCCCATCAAGTAGTTTGCCTGGACAAGTGACATAAGCATGAGTGCTTTAATGTCACTGTGTGGGTGAATACTCGATTCTAATTGGCTGCAGAGTGTCCATTAAAAACTAATGATGTACACTAAGTAGTTCCGGTGAAACTGTTTGTTCACCGTTCTAAATGAATGCGCGGGTAACATAATGGTATTAGGCTGACTCTAATGTGAGTAATGGACGCATTAAAGCCTCTGTTAACAATTAATTTCCAACACTGAGTCGTCTTCAGTGCCTCGTCCTCTGAACACCACAGGAGGGAGCCTGTAACATACACCGCAGGTACCACACTGCTTCTCTGAAACGGCTATCATCTTACACCCCACTTGCCGTTAAACTTGTTACTTCAGGCTGCGGCCGACAGCATCTCCTCACATAGCGTAAAGGTTGTTCGTGAAAATCTTGCCATTGATTTTGGGGCAATGACATGGCGGGATAGCTAGATAGTCTTGTTGTTAAACATACTGTCAACTTAAATTTACTGTTCGTCATCCGTACGCAACGTAATTGACTTTGAATCGTGCTAGCATAACGTTAGCTTTCTGGCTAATAGCAACTCTCAATAGGGGACTAGAAATATCTCCCGTTGCCAGACTGTGTCTAAGGTTCGTCCTATTTACTGGAGTAACGTTAGCGAATAACGTTTCTGTTGCATAAGAATCTTATGGGGCGGTAATGATTGTCCCAGGTATTAGTTCAACCCTGGGGAAACCGAGTTATGACTTGTTAAAAACTTTACATTTTGATTGCTATAAGCACAAAAATAGAAATGATTATTCCTACGTTTTATTTCTTTAGTAAGTGACTGTGGTATAAACGGGATAATGCCTTTCAAGGCATATGTTTCAAGGTGTCGTTGATACTTTTTAATGGCCTTCGCGGAGGTACCAGCATTATGTCTTACTTAACTATGCATGTATCACTTCGCCTCACAGGTGTTCTGAATCGTTAATTACGGGAACTGCTGATTAGCCTCGTCCCAACAAACTACTGAAAAAAGGAGCTTATTTTCACAAGTAAGACTGGAGTTAAATCTAAAATGCTCGACAGAGAAGGACACAGGAAGTAAAAAAAGCCTGGGTACTTAATGCAAATCTGTAGTTATGTACTGTCTGAGCAAATTTAACCCAAAGGCATCACACATATGCCGCCAAAGCAACTGTCAGACTTTTATTTCACAATAAATGGAAACACACAGATAAATGTACCTGATATAAAGTAGCTGACCTGCAGTTAAGTGTAGATCTGCACAATGTAGCCAGCTATTGTGCATGAATGTCAGTTTGTTGCTAGGTAACAGTCAAGTCCCAGTACAGTTGCGAAACCTTTTGTGTTAGTGGAGCCAAATAAATCAGAGGGACCCATGTGGTGAAAAGCAGGTGTAGGTGCTATATAAATACTGTGAAAGTATCAAAACATGCAGTTCACACAGAAATGCACACAATTCGTATTCAGAAATATCCCTTTAAACAAACCATCATGATTTCTGTGAATTTGTGATGTCACAAGTATATTATATAGACTGTTTGAAATATAAACATTAAAAATGGGTCCTTTTGCATTTCTTGTTGCAATAGTTTCAGTGTATGTGAAGGACATCAGCTGACAGGAAATAAACATGGACACAAGCTCTTGCCTAGCAATGAAATTCCAGTGAAACAGGCTTTGAAGATGGACAATATGGAGCATTTCAGACAGAGGGTGATTACAGGTATGTTGAGGCAGACAGTGAGAGAAAAATAATGTATTTTTTTTAACATTAGCATGTGAACATATAGAAACCAAGATGCAAGTATGAACCTGAAAATGAGCGTAATGTGGGACCTTTAAATAAACAAACAAATCATAATCTGTCCTCGCATTTTACTGTAACTTATAAATGGCGCATGCAGAACTATTGCATAAGGGCCTGTGACTGAATCACAGCTGTGCCAATATTCAGTACAACAGCACTTCCTCTCGTGTGATATTGCGTAATTATGTGCCTCTTTGATCCATGCTTGCAAATATCAACACAGAGGGAGCATCTTTTATAGATAGATAAGAACTGATGCACAGAAGGAGTTTCCCACAGGTGCATTAGGGACTGTTCTTTGCCCGTCAGAGGAGGAGGGTTGGTGTCATTAATTTTTTTTTGTTTTTTAATTGTCCCTCCCTGAAGCAACAAATATTTTTCCTTGAGCCTCCCTGAGGGACTGGCAGAAAATGCATGACTGTCCCTCCACCATTAATTAGATTTTTAAAACTTACCCTCTGATGTTTGAAAGTTAAAAGTTGACAATGAAATTCTGGAGTTGAATAAAGCCTCAGTTTTCACTGTTGGGGTGCACACTGGTTTATTTTTGGCCAAATGAGGCGTAGAATTAAGTGATTTTGATGAAATATCACTTTTATAAGCTCTGATTAGGTTATGTTTTTTTTTTTTTTCTTTTTTTCCTGACACAAGCGTTTGTCACACATAATGTGTCCAAGGACCATTGGAAGCATGGCAATTTCTATTCTTAATGTTTCTGGCTATGAGAAATGGTGTAAGTTTGGCGATTTTTAAAGAAAACTGAAAAAACAAAGACAAAATACAACCATTTATGTTTGTATGCCCCTCCCCCTAGCCAAAATAATAAACATTGAACATTCCCTTAGAGATTCATAATTACGCAAGTATTTCTAGCTGTGAATAGATGTTTTTATTTTGTTGAACACAGTTAATCCAATAGAGTTTGGGGTCTTTCTGTGAGATGTGTTAAAATAAAGTGTGAAGAGTGTGTGATAGAAACGGAAAAAGTGTCAACACATTTGCAAGAGGAGACTGTTTGTCTGCCGTGCTAAGAAGGTGATGATGAAGATCAAGTAGATCCCAGTTTCAGTAAAGGAGCTATATGTAAGAAATCTAAAGCAAATAGTCATAAAATCCTCCTAATATGTCACAGAGACTAAGGAATAATGTTCATATAACATACTGATCTCACCGACAACAATAGTACAGCCAGAATATTCGCATTTAAAAAACATTTTTGCAGTCCGCAAATCATGTTTATGTTTTGAATTTGTGTTTTGGCCTGTTGCGCCACTCACCGTCGTCTACCAGTCACGCAGTCAGAGTAGAGTCTCAGCATCAGTTACAGTTACGACTGAGCTACAGCAGCACGGCAAGCAGCATTAGCTGTGTCCCGGTACATAACATTAGCAGCCGGCTCCTCATGAGCTGTATCCCGGCAGCAGCGTTAGCAGCAGAGAAGCCGGACTTGCTCGAACGGTCCGCTGGAAAACCGAAGATCAAGGACGCGGCGACGCAGCCCTGCCACGGCAGCCGCCCGTGGGCAAACAAATCAGTCTCCAGCGTGCCGCTGTCCAGCAACCTCGAATCTGTAGGGGAGGGGGGGCGGACACAACTCGCGGCAGTATTTTGAATTTGAGTGCAGTAACCGTTTTGGCCACATTCTTACATACAGCGCCTTTAAGCATGTATTGTCAGTAGCTCGGTAACTTTGAACCAAAGACTCAGACAAAATGGGTTAAACAGTTTATTGAATTTATTTCTGCTGTTTGGAACTGTCATCTCAGGCTCACTTTACAATGTGTAAAGAAAGAAAAAGACTGAGGTGGTGGTGGGGGGAGAAAAACTATCAACATTAATCAAAAATCATTAACATAATTGGCTTATGCACAACTCATCATTCCCTGTCCACCCCCTTCCTCCCCTCCCCTATGGAAGAAAAACCCTTGCCAAATGCTAAAATACTGTATCAAATGGGGCGATTTTTAAAATGTCAAAACAAACATACAGGGACTAGCTGCTACTTAAAGAAAACAGAAAAAATATGTAGATAATTATTACATAAAGGGGGAGATACAAGGGAAGTAATAACACCACACCTGCCCTTTTTTTAAGGAGGCAACAGTAAACTAGAGACATCAAGCTGACCACCGCTCCTTTTACATGCTGCAGTCCGTCCTTTCAACTGTTATTAACATTTCCAACACCTGGACATTATTAGTTTAGAAAAAAACTGGGGGAGTTGTTTCATATTATACAACTTTCTAAAATAATTATGTTATGATTTAAAATAACAAGAAAATCATGCAGTTTGAACAAGCTGGTCTTCGGTTTACAGATCTATTTAATGACCAATTAAGGGGGGGTTATCATTTAAATATATATATATATATATATATATATATATATATATATATACATATATATATATATAACAAGAGAAAAACAAAGAGGGACTGTTGATCGTGTGCTAACTTCTACTGTAACACCAAATCAAGATCCTTGTGCTGTATACAGAAAATCCAAAAGGCCCTGATATGCACCCTTTGCATCATGGCGTACTGCAGGATACGTCACATATGACGTCTAGCACCATTCAAAAAGTAAAAAAACAAAACAAAACAAAAAAGCATTTGTGGAACAAAAAAGAGAGTGCTTTATACAAATCAGAGGCTAACATATTCACATAGCTACAGTGAAATGATGGATATTAAGAGTTTAAACTGCAGGGATGTTATTTCTGATCACAAAAGCATTATCAACAATTAAATACAAACACAAAACACAAAATTTTAAGGGGGAAGATGACGAAATCAATCTCGCTACAGAGTAAAGTCATGCTATAGTGTTTTAAATATTGGCAGTCAAAATAAAATAAAAAACCCCAAGGGACAGGTTAGTACTGATATACATGGCTGGAGAGCTAGAATACATTTCTCTCTAAAAATAAAAAAGGGAAGTCAAATTTGAGGTCAGCTCTTTTTAAGTCAGAAACTCCTCCAGGAAAACAAAACAAAGACGTGGTGTGTTGGTTTCCAGTCTGTTGTAACAGAGACAATCTGTAGAATAAATATACGTTTGTTTGCCATTGTCATGTTATCAGATGACGTCTGTGCAGAGTTGTTTTCCTGTTGTTTTTCTTCAGAGCGACCCTGAGAGGTAACGGTTGTATTAGTCTCATTTTGAGATGAGAATTCGGCAGCGTGTTGAAAAGCAGGATGATAAATGTTTTTCTTTGCCTCGCACCACATTTCAGCGCAGATTTTTTTCTTTTTACTTGGATACACAATTAATGCAGAAAAAAACATGAGACAGGTTATTGGGAATTTTAGTTAAAGTGTGTAGGATTTAGTGGCAAGCATGTAGGAGGACTATCGTGGCCAACATGAAAATGCGATTGACCCTATCTAGAGCTGGTGGTTGATTTGTCCGTTCTGGGCTACTGTTAAACAAGTATGTAGATCAAGTCCCCAGGAACAGCGCGGGCTTTGAAGCCAAGTTTACATAGTGGCCAAAAGTGGAACTACAACTACAGGGTCAGTCAAGTGATTCCACTGGGCCCAAAGACTTACCCATAGACTTGCATTGGGAACAAGAGGTTTTAAATCAGTGGATATATTTTTTTGAGTGCCACAACCCCTGTGAAACGACTTGTTTAACTATCACTTCACTACATTTCAAAGGTCTAAAAGAGCTACAAGATAACATTTTATCCCCATTAGAGTTAGAAGAGCGCTAAGCGCGAAGTCAGCCGCTCAGTCATGCTCGGATACCCTATGTCTCTAGTGCATTTACTCGATGGGCCCGGCAATACAGAAGATTCAGGTAAGTTCATACCGCCAAAATCAGAGCTTTTTTGGCTTCATGTGCCAATGAGCAACTTTAATAAGAATTAACGGGGTCCCGTCTGCAATGCTGTATCCAGGTCTCCTAATACATCCATGATGAAGATATAAATGGCTCATTCTAAGGTACCAAACAACCATTCTTAGTTTCAGGTGATTATTAACTCACAGGGACACACCACCTACATTAAAGAGTCCAATATGTTAATCCCATGGTCTTGGAAAATTCAATCAATACTTGTGAACATGAGCTACCCCCTCTCTAAGCCAGGAGTAAGAGAAGGAAGTCTCAAACTTGTAATGTCATCAAGTATTAAGTCTGGAGCTGCTCTATAGACAGTGAATGGGAGACTAATTTTTTGGACCCACACAATGTTTTAACTTTTTTTTTATACCCAATTGAGCATTATTATGTTGTAATGTTCTCAGTTCTGAAACAGAAAATGTACCCATGTACTCAGAACAACTCTCTGGGTGCTCTTGGTGTTGTCTATAACATCTTTCTCAATTCATTGTCTATGGAGCAACTTCAGACTTTACAACCTATGACATCACAAATTTGAGTTATAGCACTCCAGTTTTTTGGATTTGGGAAAGAGTTGTTAATTTTCACTAAGACCACAGAAATGACATGAATGGATTTTTAAAATGGGTGTAGTTGCCCTTTAAAGTCTGTGTCCACATTGTGTTTTTCTTTGGCAGAAAAGCCGTGGCAGAGCGCAGGAGAACAGTGGGTTTTGTTTCTATGAAAACAATATCATGACATTAATGGTAGCTAGCACTCAGAGCGGCAACACAAAAAAGCCGGAGTGCTGTAAAAAGGAAAAAAGACACGAGGCATGGAACAACTGAAATGGATGCCAGTGCTGAGAAAAAACAATATGTGGACACAGGCCTTAATGAAAGCATAGTTCTGAATATTATATACAAATTCCACCATTAGATGCCCTTAAATCCTACACGCTGGACTTTTAAAATGGTCAAGTATTGATGCATTTTGCCTCACTCGACTCTCAAAGTCAGATTTCATGTTACAGGCATGTTTTGCAAAGCTTATGTACACCGAGATACTGTGTCAGGCCCAAGCGCTCCCTAAATGCCATGCAAATGCAAATATTAGTGTTCCTTTGGTTATGTAAAAAAACAAATCTACATGCATCTCATCCTTTACAAAAATAAAAGTATAGAAAATTACCGTTAAAAATGATCTGAGAATGCTTCCTCCAATGTAAAAAAAACCTTGTCATTAGTAATATATTCATATGTATTAATATTTCATTTATTACCTCCATCTAAATTGTATATTAAAACTATAATCAAATATATTCTTTTTTTGTACTTCTCACACTGAGAATTAATTTCTTGAATTAAAATGTGAGAGATTTTTCTCTCATTTTTCTGACATGAAGCACCCCCCTCAACACCCCCGAAACAAAATATCAGGAAAATGTTAAATAACAAAACCCTTCAAGAAGTGATTATTCAAATTTCCTTCAAGATTTCATTTAGTTCTCCTGATAAATCTGCATAGTGTGTCATCGTGTACATGTGCAGTGTACATGTGCAACGTGTAGTTTACATGTTTTTTTTTTGTTTTTTTTTGTTTTTTTGAAAGGATTTAAACTCTTTTTGATGAAATGGTATAACCTAATGTATCTCCTAGTTTGGGGTCCCTGTGTTGCTGGAACCTAAGTGCTTTGAAAATGCACAGACTCGATGAAAACAGAGAGAAAGAAGAAATAATCAGGTAGACCATGTGACAGTGGAGGCATACTGCTGTCTAAAACAATATAATACTTGGCCAACCAATCACATGTTGGCAAATAAATTTACCCTTGAATGCCCCGTGTATAAATTCACAAATCACATTTCTTCATTTTGTTAGTTCAACTGCACATCAGGGATTTAAAACAACAACAACAAAAAAACACCCTCTAACAGACATCTACCATAACACACTGGATTGAAGTCAAAATGCCAAACTGCAAATACAGACCCTCTTAACTGTTCAATCACCAAATTTCACTGGAGGAAAAAAAAGCATCTACTTTTCTCTAAAGTGAGAAGTTTAAATCGTACAAATAATCTTAGTCCACAAATGGGCGAGGTGTGTAGCCAAACATTTTATACCTCCAGTCGTCCAGTCTTGTATCTTCCATCTGTTCACAACACAATCCGAGTCCTGTGATGAAACCTTTACACGGTGCAGCAGCGTGACTGCACTTCAAACAGCATTTGGTCTGGCAGTTCATGCAAGTGTCAATGGAAAACTGGCCATTTCTCCAAAAAAACGCACAGTCCATTGAATCTTCAATACCAATGCCATCGTGTACCGTATCCACCCTAAAGCTATTATGGTGTAACATAACTGAAATACAGACTCCCAGCTGAGGGGAGTTAATGATTTGTCTTTTCACTCCTAAAAACATCATGTCACACGTCTTTTAAAAATCATCAGTTCGGATTAGAAGAAAAAAAAAACGGCTAGCAGCCAAGTGTTATTTTTTAAAAAAAAGGGAGAAATATTGTGCATAGTAGCCTGAATCTCCTCTCTGTCCCCGCATGTCTTCTTGGCACATGACATGGCTGAGGTCTGGTCTTTTAAGTCCGAGAGAAGTGTTGTGTTTGAAAATACTATCTTCAGCCAGCAGGGAGGAGGAATGCACCGGTCATTTTGTTGTTTTGTGAGGTTATCCTGATTGGAAATCAGTTCCTGCAAGACAAGACCATAAAACGGTCACTTGTGTAATAATAAATGATAAATGTAATAATTAGGAAATACAAATTATGTGAAGAGATGTACTAAAAGTCATCTACTGACTGAATCACTGTAAATCAAATCTTAAAAATGAGTTGATCAGCAGAAAACTAATTTGCAACAGTTTTGATTATCTGCATACAGATTTACACCTCATTTTCACATAGCTCTTTGTGCTTATGCGAGTCAACCAGAACTCTGTTCATTCCTATGAGAACCTCTTTTAAAATGGTCAAGTATTGATGCAGTTTGCCTAACTTGACTCTCAGTCCGATTTCATGTTACAGGCGTCTTTTGCAAAGCTTATGTCGCTTTATGTCAGGCCCAAGCGCTCTCTAAATGCCATGCAAATGCAAATATTAGTTTTCCTTTGGTTATGTAGAAAAACAAATCTACGTGCATCTCATCCTTTTCAAAAATAAAAGTATAAAAAATAGTGTTTGTTAAAATTCCGCCTTCCGTTTATTTTGCTCTGTAATTTGCCTCGAATATGTCGAGAAAAAAAAAAACCTTTTTCAGCAGATTTCTGACAGACTGTATGCACTGTTTTCCAGGAAATTGGCATGAAAACAAATTAGCTAACAGATTGGTGAATGTAAAACAGCTCTATAAGTTAAAAGTTTGACAGCATTGTTAGCTGTGTAACTAATAGAGTGCATGCATGGTGGATCATTTGTGTTTTAACAAAATATTACACAAAACTGGCCACACAACCGCAGGCCAACCTTTCCACTTATTTGTTGCCATGGTATCACTGGTCCTGTTTTTGTCTCTGTACTGCGCGATGCCTATATTCCACAAGACTGGATGACAAATAACACTCAAAATTAACTTTTCTGTAATATCTGCGGTGGCATCTCCATCTATCCATAAAGAGATGCATTTCCCTGCATTCAACACTGGGGGCGCACTACGTGAACGACACGGAAATACGGAAACAAAACTGTGGAAATGAGGTGTAAGTGCTGCAACTACAAATAATTATTTTCAGCATCAACTGTTTCTTGGTCTAGAAAATGTCAGAAAACTGAAATGCTCAACATTTCTTTTCAAATGTCTTGTTTTGTCTGACAAATAGTCCAAATTGAAAATATATTTAGTTTACAATGCTATAAGACGGAGAAAACTAGCAAATCCTCATTTGAGATTAAACAGCTCCATCAACTGTCAAAGTAACTATTAGTTGCACCCTGATGGTCTGAAAGAGGAGAGATCAGTGTACCTGGCTAACTCCATGTGGTCAGCTAAGAGATTAGCTGGGCACCCAGCTGTGAGCGGAGCCCTGTGTAGTGGCCGGTCCGGCGTAGCCTTGGCCTCCAGGCAGTATGGGGTCAAAGTTGAAGTCGATGCCATCTCCGTCCATGAGGTCACTGTTGATGATGTAGTCCACATCACAATCCAGGTTTTCGGTGAACATGTCAATGTCCAAGTCTGTGGGCAGTCGGTCTTGACCGGGCGGGAAACAGGACGCTGCTCCGAAGTGACTCATCCCCTGCAAGCTCACACCAGGACTGGCTGAGGTGACAGGCCCTCCATGATGAGAGCCCACCGCTGACACCGTGGCATGCTGGGCTTTGAGGGCAGACAGCTGTGACGGGTCCTGAGACATACCTGAGAGGATCATCCCCAGCCCCATCTGAGAGTGATGCTGGTGTTGTTGCTGTGGTTGTTGTTGATGCTGCTGCTGGTGCGGCGGCTGCTGCTGCTGCTGGTGGTGAAGGTGACGCTGCTGCATCTGAGCCTGCAGCGCCATGGGGGCCGCTGTGTTCGGTTCCAGCCCTTTACCCAACAGCAGCTGGTTGGGTTTGGACCTCACACCTACTACTGCTGTGCCAAGGCCCATCAGGCCCACTCCTCCAGGACTGGGCATGAGGGGATCCACCTGGGTCATCAGGACATCACTGGGCGGAGGGGAGTCAGAGGTGAGCAGTGCCTCCAGGCTGGAAGGCACGTGGGTGCTGTAATGGCCGCCCCCACGAGAGCTGGAGGCAGGTATGGGGTTGAAAAGGGAGTTGCTGAAGGTTGTTGGCTCTTTGCTGCTCGGTCCACACTGAGAGACGGAGGCCTGGGTCCCGGTGTGGGTGGGGGCCTGTGGGAGGCTGGATGGCTGCAGCTGATGGGGGAAGGAGGAGAAGCTGGAACCACGAGGCAGCAGGGTGGAGGCGGAGGGCAGTGGAGTGGGAGGTGCTGGTGGGGCTGTGCTGGGACTGGCCCCTCCCTGCTGCCCAGTCATCAATGTGAGGCCGTCGATCAGATCCAGCTCCTCCATGAGGGTCTCTGTGAGGGTGGGGGTCAAGCTGCTGGCAGTGTATCTTCCCAACAGTCCGTCCTCAGGCAGGTTATCGTCGTCCTCCTGTCCAGGAGCAATGGGGGACAGACGTCCACTCAGGGTGCTGGCGTTAGAGCCTGTGCGTGAGCGGAAGGTGGTCCACATGTCAGCGTCATCCAGGCTGCCGCGAGATGAGGGGCTGCTGCTGTTGACACCCCACTTGGGAAACTGCTGGGACGAATTAGGGCTGTCTGCGCCCGCTGAACCTGTGCTGCCGTCGCCCTGCACCCCTCCAGCACCACCCAGGCCAGCTGCTCCCGCCTGCTTCTTGGTCTGCTTGGCCCTCATGCGGCTCTTCAGCAGTTTGCTGCTGTTGTCCATGGAGGCGGCCCGGCGGCGAGGAGCCTTCCCAGTCTTACCTCCCTCAGGGTTAAGCATCCACCAGGAACTCTTACCTGTCGATTCATTGTGTACCCTCAAGAACTTGTTGTGGAGTGATAAATTGTGGCGAATTGAATTCTGAAACAGGAGAAAAAGAAACAGGGAAATTATATGAGATGGGAGGTTTTTCAAATTAAGAGTCGGCTTCTTTCATTTAACACTGTTTAATTTGCAATTATAACTATTGGTGTATATACTTAAGCCCTGCCAATGTTTAAATTATCCTATTATTAAATTATCTTATTCACTATCCAACTCAATTCAGTTTAAATAAACTGTCTTGCCTTGTTTCATTATTTCATCGAGAATTACCGGCTTGCAGCTGTACGCCTCCGCGAACCACTCAAGTTGCAGTTACAGTTTACTTTTATGTCTGTCCAGACTCACAAGTAGCCATGACAGTCGACAATGCTTCAAATATGGATGTTGCTGCAAAGATGCTACATATCCTTAAATGTGGAGGCTTCACACACATCTTCCCTCTGGCAGCACAGAAGATCTGTACAGTCAGCACAGCTTCAAGGTGGACACCCAAGATTATAGTCTCCAATTCAGTATCTGACCAAACGTCTCCCCCTTTGTTCCTGAGATATGACATTGAGTAATGGCCAGAAAAGTGTCACAGTGAAGTTGACCTTAGACCTTATGGATATAGAAAGTTATCACTTCATCATTTTATTCTATTAGACATTGTGTAAAATGTTATGTCATAAATAGCATATGAATTCTTAAATAAATGCCAAAAACATGTTTTTTGAGGTCACAGTGACCACCAAAATCTAATCACTTCATCACTGAGCCTAAGTTGAAGTTTGTGCAAAATTGCAGAAATTCCCTCAAGGCATTATTGAGGTATTGTGTTAACGAGAACAGGCCAAACAGGCAGACATGGACAGATGGACAACCCGAAAACATAATGCCTCCTACCACCGCTACTGTTGGCATAAACTAAAATTACTGCCCTGCAATTGTATGCCTCCATGCACCAATCAAGTTTCTCTTACAGTTTACACCCACGTCTGTAAAAACAAGGATGCTTCACACACATCGTCCCTCCAGCAGCACAGGAGATCTGTACAATCGGCACAGTTACAAGGTGGACACCCAAGATTAGTGTCACCAATTCAGTATCAGACCAAATGTTTCTCCTTCTGTTCCTGAGATATGACATTGGATAACGGCCAGAAAAGTGTTTAATGCAGATCGTTATGATGTCACAGTGAAGTTGACCTTTGACCTTTTGGATATAAAATGTCATCTCTTAATTGTTATATCCTATTAGACATTTGTCGGAAAAAGCCATAATTAACGTATGAATTCTTAAATTATACAAAAAAAAAATTGTGAGTTCACACTGACCTTAACCCTTGACCTTCAACTCCCAAATTTTAATCAGTTTAATCTTCAGTCCAAATGGACGTTTATGTCAAATTTGAAGAAAGTACTCTTGAGATATATTCACAAGAATTAAACGAATGCAAGGTCACACTGATTTTGACTTTTGACCACCAAAATCAGTTCATTGTTGTGTCCAAGTGAATGTTTGTGCCAAATTTGAAGAAATTCCCTTAAGGCGTTCGTGAGATATCGCGCTCACAAGAATGAGACAGATGTAAGGCCACACTGAACTTGACCTTTGACCTATGACCACCAAAATCTTATGAGTTCATCGTTGAGCCTAAGTGAACATGTAAAATTTGAAAAAATTCCCTCAAGGTGTTGAGATATCGGGTTTACAAGAATGGGATGGACGTGTGTTATAGTAGTTATTTCTTTGTTTCGAAGGGTTACAAGCCAAAACGGGTTGGGAACCACTGGTCTGAACTACAACAGTACTTATGAAGTCAGTTATCTCAGGTCGGTATACTTAAAAACTTTTTTGTTCCACAAAAGGAAATTATGTTTGCAGTAAGGCGGAAAAAAGACATGAAGATTTAAATACATAAACACACACACACACACAAAATACAATAAGCCAATTGAAAACAGATTAAGAATGATAACGATGAATCGACGACTGATTAATTAATTTAAAAGTTAATCGATCAAATAAAGATCTCATTCAGTTATAAAAACAATGTGTAGTCCCCTATTGTGTTAGCTACGTTTATTTTGAAAGCATGTTTTAATGACTAGCAGTAGCAAACAAAGGGCGCATTATCACTATTTTATGATAAGGTGGCCATCATGGGGTCTGGAAGAAGAGCGCAGCGGTGACACATGTTTCATAGAGTATGCAATGCTGTCAGAGAATATGCAGTATGTTGCTGGGAGTTTTGACTGAGGAAAGAAAAAACACATTTGGTATTGTTTAGTACGAGCAAAGTTAAATCAATTAATTGATTAAGTGATAGTTAATGTTACCTGTGATCGATTAAGTGCTCACAATTTTCAACCCTAAGACAGATAAATACTGCTAGTAGAGTACATAAATTAATATAAATATACGATGTAAAGGAACAGTAAGACATGTCTCCATCATCTAGTCAAATATGAAAAACATCAATTAAGGGAGGCCATCTGCAAACCAGTACTTGTGTGTGATGTAACATTAATTGCAAAGTTATAAATCTATGGCTTAAAGTAAAACATTGGAATCCACCTTGTAAAATGATGCAGTGAAGATGTGCGCCACCCTCATACTCACCTTCCAGCCAGCTGAGCTGTTGCTGTCTCCTTTGTCTCTGAAGTAAGGCACTGTTTTCACCATCCACTCATAGATCTGAGCCAGGGTCAGCCTCTTCTCAGGTGAATTCTCGATGGCCTGACTAATCAGATCAGCGTAGCTCTGGTTCCCCCACGCGTTGCGCCGGGATGATCCTTTGCGGGGCGTCGCGCCGGCTCCGCCCACGCCGGCCACGGCCCCTCCCTCGGCCGCTGCTGCCGCCTTCTCCGGCTCGGACGTGATTTGCTGTGGCTCGGGTTTGTCCTCGTCGGCGGGCGGGGTCCCAGCGGCGGACTCGGAGCCATCCGCCCCCTCCGGTTTGACAACCGAGATGTCGGGTCTTGGCAGCGGCCACGTGCAGGAGCGGGGTCTGCTCTGTGGCTCGAAATCTGGGTCAATCGGGGGCACCGACGACTCCTCCATGGCGGTCCTCTGAACTTCCTCTCAACCAAAAAGATGGGACCACTTAAAGCATCTACCTTTAAAAATTGAAGTTTCAGAGGATGATGCGTTAAAAAACTTCCTGACACAAAAACAATATGCCTCAGCCCCTGCGGGGGTGTAAACAGAGGGGCCTGCAGAGGAGACGTAATAATCTGGACACACCAATAGCCTCGGTTAATCCTCAGATTGGAGATTAGGGAACCCAAATAATCTCCTTAATAGTAACTATCATAAACCTTCCGATTTATAAAGAATGAAGAAGGGCTGGGATGAGAGTCCCTTTGTTTGAATGAAATAAAAACAAAAGTGGCAGAGCGGCAATGAGCACCAAAACATCTGGATCTACAGAGGTTTGGGCTCACCTGAAAATGAACACCAAAATATTAAAGGTATATGGATACAAGATAATGCCATTCCTGTTAATAAACAATTTAAATATGTGTCAATTGATAATGTTGTAAAAAGAATACTTTATACTTTGTCAAACTAATATTTTAAGAGTAGATCAAAATGAATTATTTCGTGCCAAATTTGTAAAATGATGCATATATTTTCTCATTCAAACCTAGGATTATTACTGCAAAGCTATGAAGAGTACAAACAGGGATTAGCTGGCTACTGTTACAAAGGATCCTCTCAGGAGAGCCCCTGTCTGTCTCCACTTGTAAACAACGTGATGTCTGGATTCTCCACAAGCCAAATACAAACTCAACACAAACTTTAAAAAAATATGCAAAGTCACAAATCGGTCCGGTACATCAAAGTCAAGTGAAAAAACACAGACCGGCCGATTATCCCAGCAATGGTTGTGTTAGCCAACTGCCAAAAAGTGTAAAAACCAGTAAAGAGACTGGCCGCCGTCTCTTTGGCCTGTATGTTAAAGCCGCTGTAATTTAACAACCAAAGAAATGTCGACTGAGGGAAGAGGAAATGGGAGAGCAGATTTTGATGGCGGTTTAGTAGTGTTTTTGAAAGATAGTAAAAATGGGAAAATGAGAGAAATGTCCGTAGGAAAAGTCCGTGCTTCAGGTCTGCATGATCCACCACATTGCGGCCAGGCGCATGTCACCATCTGCCATGTTTCTCCATACTCCTGCCGCGGCACACGATGCTCGAAGAAGCGGTTATAAAACCCTCTCGACCGAGGCCCGGAGCTCCGCCGATCTTCGCCCCGCGGTCTCGGTGAACGAACTACAAAGCGAATTCCCGGCTATTGGGTGAAGTTGGGTCGCCTCGGAAGTCTGTCGGCTCCCACTCGCCTCACTTTGAAAACAGCACGATAGCCACCGTAACGTTAGCTGGTTAAGCTCCTGCTACTCCAGAGTTTACAATCCGTGAAAAACTCCGCGAAAAGCCCCCGATAACTTCCACCAAGTGACCGCTTTTAATCAGCGATGAGTTTTGTAACACTTCCAGTCGCTGTGGCTGTCCAAATATTCACTCCTTCTGTATCTTTTTGACTTGTTTTGTTTTGTTTTGTTTTGACTCGAGGCGAAGACTCCCTTCTGACGTCTGTTTACCACTGTCAGGCAACGCGATCTGCGCCTGCGCGAAGTGGATTTCTGGGAAACTGAGTCATTCATGTGACAGCACAAGCGTAAACAGCCGCTAAGGGAGGCAACATGTACCTGGCCTTGATAGTGCGTTATGTAACAGTTTCTCAAAGTGTGCTAAGTCTCAGGTACACTTAATGCAGTTGAGCTATTACAGGTAATTAGAGTACTGATGCTACTAATTGACTAATACAACTGAAACTACAAAACAACATATTAAATAATAATGAAATATAAATCAAATATATAATAATGAGAATAATGTGTGGCTGGATTAATGTGGTAATGTCAACGACAGCTGTTGGCCTCCTATCGAACCCCCCTTCTAGTGTTGTCATGATACCAAAATCTTTGTTTCGGTACCCATACCAATATGAATTTCGATACTTTTCCTAAGGAAAAGTCCTTTTGGCTACAAACCTTTAGAACAATAAATAGTAGGGGTCTAATGGTACCAAAAAATCATGGTTCTGTAAGTACCTCGGTACAGATGTCACGGTTTGGTTGCTCAAATGTTTCACCAAGTTGGTATTGTCTCGTGTTGTCTCCCTTTGCGAGGCAGACTTTCTCTTGTCTTTTTTCACGTGCGCCAGCTGCAAATGTTGATACAGGTGTTGTCATACACACCACTTGTGCAATCTGTGCTCCAATAGGAACAAGAAAGGTGTTTGTGTGCATAAATGAGTAAAATAAATTAACTAAATTAATGAATTGAATCAATTTCAAAGTACTGGTATTTTCCAAATGCAGTATAGTACCATTTGGAATAATCTAGTACCACGGTACTATTTTAGTACCGGTATACCGTGCAACACTACCCCCTTCCGTCACAAAAAATAACCTTGTGCATTGTGTAAGTACCCTCTCCTCTATGCACTGTCCACACTTCAGACAATAAAATAGTCTAGAGACCCCAGCTTCAGAAACCAACCCCATATTCCTATGTCTATATGACCTGGTTTTCATTTAGCCTTTAGTAATTTAATTAGCCCATTAGCATGGCTGTATTTAGGAACATGCACCATGTGAGCTGTATAATAACTAAAATAATAACCACTACTACTACTTTTGACACAGGGCTCTAAAAGACAGACAAAAGATTGGTAAATAATGCAGTGGATGTACCTTAGTGCTACAGATTCTTAAAAAAATACAATTAATTAAATTATGTGCGGTCAGAATGTGTGGACAGTTAAAATATTCCACACCCAGAAAACACAGATTACCAGAACCATCCAGAAACATTGATAAAGCGGCAGCCAACAATGAAAGAAGATGCAAAAAGGACTGCAGTGCACAAGTTAAAAGAACTGATGGTATCACATTTTACTGGAGTTGTTCCTTGTATAATTCTATGCGACGAATAAATCATTGAATTGAATTTAACTGAATTTGTGTACTGTATTTTAGCCCTTTTTTGCATCTTCTGGTTCTGGTTATCCATAGTTTCTGGTTGTTGAATGATTTACCTGACCACACATCCCAACCTCAACAAGACGGCAGCATGGTCGCTCCTTCTGAACACGCCCAGCAACTCTGAACGATGTATAGCAGTAATCCACCGCAGTAACTGGACAGCACCTCACATTCCCACTGTCACACCAGTCCTTATTCACTGTAAAGCACACTCCTCCCCTCCTTCTCTCGCCAGCATCCTTATGTTCCATCAGATTGGCAAAATAGAAAAAGACCCTTCTGGTTGAATGGCGCTGTCCAGGATTTAGCCAAGTTGCGGTGAATCAAAGGATATTACAGCTCCTGATATCCTGTTGGAAACTGATGCAGCACAGAGGTCATCCAGTTTATTTCCAATGCCTGTACAGTGGCTAGCAGGATGCTTGTTCAGCTGGTGGCCATTGTTCTCCATCTTTTCCTTGATGCTTACTAATGTTCACATTTGAAAACCCCGACCTTGCTAGCTAGCAGAAGTCAGCAGAAGGAGAGTTCACTGACTGATGAGTTGATTTTCTCAACAGGATGAGTGACTCTCAGCCACATGCCACCACCGTCCAAGCCAACCACAAAAAGTACCACAAACACTTGCGAAATAGACATAAGAGCCTAAATTAGGCCCAAGTTGGGCACAAATTTAGCAGAGCTGACAGAGAGGCAACCCCAAGCATACATGCCTACGTTACTACTATTATACTATTACAAATGTAGCCATTATCACAAATAAACTTAGCAATTTACCATTATTAATATTACTATCAGTTCTAGTGTAATGGTGTGCTGCAGTTCTACGTGTGCTTTGTCCAAGTGGTGTTGCTGTGCCCCAGCAGAACACAGTCTACAGTGTAGATGCTGCAGGCATATGTCTTAACTACCAGGCGTCGAGATACTCTGTGGTGAATGACTTTTGTCTTATCTCTATTTTAAATCCAAATGGGAGATATATCTTGGTTTTACAGTCAGTCATGTGTGTTAAACATTTGCATGGTTTCTTTTTTAGCGTGACTGTAAGTCTGCTGCCTAAATGAGAGGTTCTCAACTTCTTTTTCAGCCAAGGAACACTTATAAGATAAACTTTTGGAATAATTTGACAGCCTATTTTTTTTTAACATATCTTTAATCTTAGTTATAGTGTCTGAGTCACTGGCCTCGTTTAAGTCTCTTCTAAAAACATATTTCTATCGTAAAGCATATCCTGACTTTATCTTAGCTGTCTGTCTATTTTATTGCGATCTTACTGACTTAAATGACCTTTCATTATCTTGATTTTAACTTTGGCCTTATTTTATCTTTTACTAGATGACATTTTATGACATGTTATTTGTTTTACTCTTCTTGTGTTTTAATTGTTTAGTTTTATTGTACAGCACTTTGTAACTGTTTTGAAAGATGCTATATAAATAAAGTTTATTATTATTATTATTATTATTATTATTATTTGGAAGAAAAACCCAAGAAAAAGTATTAGAAAGACATTAGACATGTTTTAAAAAATATTTTCACTGCCTCAACTCAGAATACTCAAAAATTCAATTAGCTGCAAAATATTCAAGGCATATCAAGAAAAAAGGGCATATTTGAATTGCATTTCTGAAGACACATCAAGAAAAATTGTTAAATAATAACAATGTTAAATAAAACCTGCTTATGGTTATCATATTATTAAAATATGATAAAATATAATAATTTAAAGGACCCCCTGATAGAGTTCCACAGAGCCCACTTTGAGAATCATTGGTCTAAATGTCACATCATCCTGTGGTTTGAACTGGTTTGTCATAATCCACCACTAAGTAATTATATTCAGTAATGAGTATATGTTAGCTTTGGCTGTACAGTTACACCAGCAGGCTGTGTGTTCCCACTCTGTGCATTACTTTAGAAATGATCTTACTTGAATTATTTAACTTCTTGGAGTAAATAAGCTTCAAACACTTGGTTCCACCGTTGACTTTTTGTGTCTACTCTCTTTTTTCACAGCCTTTCACCTCTGTCAGTTGGGGTCCTGCAATAAATAAAAAAAATAGATAACAAAAATGCTCTGTAAGACATAAAGTAAACTGATGGTCTTCATTACAACTCAGCAAACTCGATCTGCCGATGAAAATTGTATGAAGTGGTTCTGGACAAAAGCTAGTAAATGTTTTTGAATGAAGATTTATGATCAGTCCTGGGACTAATTATTATGGGCAGATTTTTGCATCACCACCTCTCCTACACACACAGACTGTTCGTTGTGAGTCTCTGTACAGCTATTTTGCATCTTTTGTGTGTGTGTGTGTGTGTGTGTGTGTGTGTGTTTTCTTTGTGGTCATTTTATTGGTCATAGTCTCTTCCTGGTTGGTATGTGAGGGACACTTTGCAGGTGAAGGCCAGATAGGCCCCAGACATTTTGGGCCCGTGGGCCTGTGCGCATAGACCCATTCAGTAACCCATTTGTGCTAATTAGGTCTGTTACAATGATGTTGTTGATAAAGGAAATTATATTTTCTTGAAAGACACACTTTGAATTTCTTCTTCTTACCTGATGACACGACATGATTTTGGGCAGTTGTATTGAAATGTACCCGTACTATCTTTATAAACCGTCCACATACATGATGAATATATCAAATTGGTAAACATGTTTCTTAATGCAGTAGCCTACACCAAGCAGCAGAAAGGGGTCTAGAACTGCGATAATGTCTTCGCGCTGGACTTCAACTCCCAGAAGCGTTTGCGGTCGTTCTCTGTGTTTACAACCAGCTGACATCCGGCGTCTTCCCGTCCATTAGCCACCGATACCACAGTCAACGATATCCATCTACACTCGATATTTTCCTCCTGAAAAGCGCTCCCCGCTGATTCGTCAACCCAACTGAATGCAAAATTCCATCAAAGTCATCAGATGCAGGTGAGCTAGACGAGACAAAACTTGCTGTTGCACATTTAGCCAGCCAGCTAACCCGCAGCTAGCCAGCGATAGCAGGACAGGTATCATAAGCTAACAGGAGCTAGTGCTAATGTTAGCAGAAGCCTTGATATTTGCAGTGATCAGTTCCGACATCTGTCTGGACGAAACTCGGTGCTAGTTGTTGTCCTCGGGCGACATGCATTTTCTAGCTGATTAACAGAATCAGCTGTTTTATTACTACAAGGCAGCAAATTAGCAACGATGGTGGAATCCAGCTAATATGAGAAACATTAGCCCGCTAGCTCAACTAGCTTAACGCTAACTGTTGGATAGATTGCTAAACTCGTCGCTGCCGTAGCCTGACAAGCTAAGTCTCTTGTTTTAATTAGCTAAAATATAGTGAAGTGAGTCTGATTTGTTTATTACGTATACGATTGAAGGTAACTTAATCAATCATGCAATATTGACGTTTGATTGGCAGTGTTGTGATGTTAGCTGTGACATTAGCGACATGTTAGCTCGGTGGATAATGGATTATGTGCAGTGCAGTTATGGTGCCAGGCTGTGGGAACCAGCTTCACAGTGTTTGTGTTGTTTGTGTCAGGGCTCAGGCCCCGTCTCCAGCAGCTGAAGCACACCAGCCCTTGCCTCTCTGATCCACGTCCACGGCCTTCCTCCACACTGAGCCATGACCACCCAGAGGGATCTTGATATGGTGAGTGAGTTAGGGTCTGCCACCTTTCTCCTGTGAGTTTCTTACAGCAACACAGAGCCAAGGTGATAATCTGTGTTTGCTGATACCTTGTGCTCTCTGCACTGTAGTCTGTCACACCTACTGCTGCTGCATGATATACAGACATAGTATATTTGATTATTATGGTGCTAACATTACAAAAACGTGTCCCCAAGTCAAAGTAATTCAGAATTTGGGGGGTGGAGTTGGAGGGGGGGGGGGGGTCACGGATTAGCCAGCGTCCACAAACACTTAGCTGGGACAGTGACTGCTGTTACTGTGAACACCATCTGTCTAATCTCGGTTAAAACGTTGCCCTACTTTCCTTTCAAGGTTTAGACTAATTGATTGTACCCTCTTACTAAATCCTGGCCACAGCCCCCCACTATAGGAATGGGCAGCACTCATTTAGAGACAGATCAGAAATGATAGTAGAAGTTAATACAATTTTTTTTGTTAATTATGACACCTTGCTTTCTCACCTGCAAGTATTCACTTCATAGTAATATTTCAGAAAGAAAAGCATTCAAGTTTTTGTGTTTGTGGAGCTGTAATCAGCTGAATTTTGTGTCTTTGCTTTTCATGTCTTAACACATTTAATTGATTATCAAAGTCGAAAGTTATAATTTTATGATGATCAGTCGGTCGATTAGACAATCAGTTGCTCTCGGGCTTATGTGAGTAATAGAGAAGCATTTAGTGCTGGAACAGTTAGTCGATTAGTCACACTTAATCCAGTGACAGAAGATTAATCTTCAACAATTTTGATTTTTGATTGATAATTTATTAAGAAAATAAATAAAATCCAAATTTTCTGGTTATGGCTTCCTATTGTAAAGATTTGCTTTGGGCCGTTAGGCAGACAAAACCACACATCTGAAGATGTCACCTCGGGCTGGTGGAAATTGTAATGGGAGTTTTATTTATTTTATGTCAGAACGTTTTTAAAAGGTTTTTTTTTTTTTTTTTGGAAATCTCAGATCCTAAAAATGTTTTATTGTCAAAGAACTTTTCACTTACAAGGAATTTTATGTTGTGATGATTTTGGGAGAGAAAAAAAATATTTTATGTAGGACACCTACATCAGGTAAAAACCCACAGTGAGCAGAGTAGGATTTAATGGATCATCTCTCTTGGCAGCAGCTTTGGATGATTTTGTTTTTAGGACACCTGACCAACATCAAGAATGGATAAGCCTTTGGCAGCTCTGTTAACCCTCAGAAAAAGTAATTCATAACAGTGTTGGAAGGATTTAATGTCCTTCTTTGGATTGGAGAACCTCGAGAACATTTGTGATGCGCGGTGTTGCCATGGGTAACCAGGCAGATTTGACTTTGTTTTTACTTTGCTGCGGATGAAAGGGATAGGAACGGGGACAGGGACAAAGCTTGTTAATGATGACATGGGTATGTAACCCCATATTGAGGTTATTCGGTTCAAAGGGGGGAGGGGAGGGCAGAGGACCACCGAGTGAGGATTGTATTTGTAAACAGATCAGAGAGTGGGGTTGTCCCTCCCTGACGTCACACCTCGTGGTTAAGTCTCTTTGTTCTCGCCTCTGTGATTTGTGAACCCAAAGAAAGTTCATGTCCCACCTTTTGAAGAAGGGCAAACGTCAGGGAAAATGAATCCCCTGTCGATTCTGACACTTGAGTAGAGACGTCTCAGTCGAAGGACTCAACTGATGGGATGCTTTTTTTCCCCCAAGTAATTTTTTGGAGTAGCAGCATGATTGATTGGAGATGATGGATTAATGGATTAATAAGGAGCAGTACTTGCTACAGCATAAATTAGATGACTGATGTTCAGAGTGGATCAATAATTCAGGTCAGAGTGATGTTTCAATCCTGACCATGAGCTGATTGCTTAAACAGTATAAAAAGAGTGGGCAAATTGATATAAACGTAAAATCATGACTGCAAATCCTTTGCTATTATTGATGAGTGACTGACCCTATGAGAAGGAGCTGGAAGGACTCCAAATCCCAATCTATTCAAATGGACAACATCTATTACTATTTCAAAAAGATCTCATATATATATCCAAAACAGTTGTATGAAAGGAAACGTCAAAATATTGTGCATGATTATAAACAAAACATAATTAACCAGAAAAACTCTTTGTTATCATACACTAACAATCATGATGTTTATCATCTTGGGCAGGTTCGATTGTTCATCACAGCAGCCATCACAGAACCAATCAGCTTGTTGGTACAATATATATATATTTGAGTGTGATGTCCATTTGTAGACACTTTGCCTTGAAAACAATCCCATGTTGTCTATTTAAATACATTCATGGTTTGGAGTTCGTGTGCAGGTGTTAGTGTTTTCATCAGTGCCTGAAGTCAGTGACCCATAGACATCCACTTTGTGTCTTTCCTGATGATGCTCCACCATCTTCAGTTGAAGCTATTCTCACTTCTTGCACGTTTCAGGCCAGTCCTTAGCTCGATTGGACTAAGATCAGGTGATTGATCGGGTCGGGTAAGAGTGTTGGGTGGTCCAACAAATCCTTGGTTGTTTTCCTTAATGTTTACGATCATTGTCCTAAAATTGTGACTAAAATCTTTGTGCAAAATCTTGCATACTGTTCACCAAACACAGATGTGACCACCCTCACTTCAACCTATTCATTCTTTCATTTTAACACAAAGAAACAAGTTGTTGTCATGTAAGTAATCATTAATGGTTACACATGTATGATTGTTGATTGTACTACAATACAGGGCTGCAACGCTTAATCAATTAATCGTTTAGTTGTGGACTAATAAATTTAAAGGCAAAATTATTTGATATTCACTTTGAGTATTTTTTAAAGTAAAAAGTCTGTTTCCAATTTTTAAATGTGAACATTTTCTGATGTCTTTACTCGCCTATGTTAGTAAATAGAATGTCTTTGGGTTGTGGACGAAACAAGACATTTGAGGACGTCATCTTGGGCTTGGAAAATACTGATCAACAATTTCAAACACTTTTCTGGCATTTCATAGACCAAACAACCAATGGATTAATCAAGAAAATAACTGACAAGAGTTATTGACTGTAAATACTCACTAGTTGAAGTCTTACTGTAAGATAGAGCTGTGACTAATGTTAATTTTGAGTATCAGTTAATCTGCTGATAATTTTCTCTAAATATTTCAGCTATAATATATCAGAAAATGCCCATCACAATGTCCTGAAGCCAATTTCATATTTTTTTCATATTTTTTTTTGTCCACATAACACAGTTCATTTAAGACAAAGAAAAGCAGCTTAACATCACAATTAAGAGGGTGGACCTCGAAAAATTAATGATTAATGAGTTGAATATCAAAACAGTTGCATTTTATGTTTTAATCAATTAATCATGTCAGCTTTACTACAGTGTGTATATTGTTTTTGTGCCTTGCATTGCAGAATCAGTGTGATGATTTAAATCTTGTAGTAGAATAACTGTGGATTTCCTGATGTTAGTGTAATATTTAGGCCTTCAAGGCATGTTAGACAAGCAGCTCCTTTTTATATTTAGTTTTTTTTTATTTAACCAATTGGTTTGTGTAGTTGGCCCGAGGATAAAATTTGAAGGAAGCCCCGCTGTTAAAGACCCTCCCACACATATGCACAGTCCCCCTCGGGGCTACGCACTGGCCATGTAAATTTAATAACATGGCCCAGAGCTGTCTGGGACACCTGGGGTTATCGCATTAGGCCGACAGCCCGGAGAGGAGCTCGCAGCACCCTGGAACTAAAGGGCCAGTGTTCCCCCATCAGCCCCACCCTTATCTGTTGTCGTCTCTGGCAACAGGGGCTCACTTCAGTGTAAGCCCTCAGTGAATAAAGTCGCCCAGTCAAAGGGTGGAGATCTGGTGTGGATAAATCTAATTAGACTGGAATGCCCGTCTCTTCACAGCCTTCTGGAGGTCATCTCATGTCTAAAGAGGTTAGAGGAAGTGGAGGGATTCCACCACAACTAATTAAGAAGAACGTTAACGGAAGTTGGTGTTTTGTTTTGGCTGATTCGACGTTTCTGCGGACTGAGATTAAGCTGTTTTTGTTTTTTTTTTGGTTTAGGTGCACCTCCGCCTTATCCTGGTCAGTGGGAAGACGCAAGACTTCACTTTCTCCCCAAATGACTCGGCTACAGACATCGCCAAGCATGTATTTGAGAACTGGCCTGCAGGTACGTTTTTATAGGATTCAGATTGCAGTATTTTTCTCTGTGTATCTCAGTTTCTGTATTTCACAAATTTGATTACTTTGTACTGAGCAGTTCTTCTGATTCAGTCACAGTCTTAATTGTCAGATTCTGCAAGCAATTGATAATAATAATATTAGTAATAACATTATATATAATATTTTGAAATAATATTTAACTGGTTTGGGCTAATTGTTCCAATTCCTTTGCTGTGGCATATTTCTTGCCATTGTGGCTTACCACTAATAAATGCCTGAAATTAAAACCTTGTTAGCAAAATAAACACCTTATCACACATTTAAAAAGTCAAAACTGATCAGATAATACCAGTAATAGGGTGGAGAATACTGAGAGTAAAAAGTAGAGCTAGACAGATAAATAAACCAGGCCAGAATATTGGCCGATTTTAGCCTCTTGTTGATATATTGTTGTTGATATACATGTTGGCTGATAGGTTACAGCAGCACAAGGATGCCAAACTGTGTTTTAGACAATTTGAAAACAGTGTCACAAGTCACAAGCTAATTTTTACTTTGAAATATTTGCTCAGTATATACCTTTGTCACCATTTTGAAAACAAACAAATCTAAGTGATCTGTATCAAGGTTATTATTTATTTATGTGTTTATGTAAAAGAAAAACACTATGGGCTCTTAAATTGTTACCATCTTTTATAAACATCCATAAATCAGTATCAGTATCATTTGGGCCGTAGTAATAGATGCACTTGTTTCTCTTCTCGACAGGATGGGAGGAGGAGAGGGTGAGCAGTCCCAGTATACTGCGCCTCATTTTCCAGGGACGCTTCCTTCATGGCAACGTTACCCTGGGGGGTAAGACCATCTCTGCACAAAGACACCATCATTACAATAATTCTGACCACAGGGAAAGCCACTGTTATCTGTATAGCTTACTAAAATCAGTCCTGGAAATTGACAACAAAACGACTCATAAAGTTGTAGCTGAGGCTTCACAAAGCCCTCCTGAGACCCACAGGCAAATGGTCGTTCTGAGTGTATTTATTTCCTGTGTACTATGATCATGCTCAGCAATAGAGATGAAAAGCGTCGGGTACAACTGCAGGATTTTGTAAAATGATATAATCAATAAAAAACAAAGTTAATTTTGCATTTGATGAATACATGCACTGGAGCACTAACGTCAAACAGCAGTACTGGCTGATTCAGTATCACAGATGCAGGATGTGACTAAATCAACACATCTGTTGTCATTGTGACAGATGCTAGTGGAGTCTAATTATTTATTTTCACCTCACCTTCTTCTAAGATTGCCAGACTTGATTTGGCTGAAGTATTTTCCTTTAAATAACACCACGATTGTTTGTCTGAAAACTTTACCGTACACATGAATCTTTCATTGTATAAGTACAATGTTCACAATGTATGCCACTGTACGATCATACTGTAAAATGTAGCTAAAAAATAATGAGGTTTATGTTTTGTTAAAAGCTCTGAAGCTGCCACCAGGCCGAACAACCGTCATGCACTTGGTTGCCAGAGAGACTCTTCCAGAGCCCAACTCTCATGGTAAGGAGCTTTTCTTTGACTCTGTTTTTTTTTTAGATAGAATTGCAGACAGAATTATCAGTGTAATATTGTCATCATCACACAGGACTAAATATCAAGTGGGATTTTGGTAGCGGAAAACTGCAGTGGGATGAAAAAGGTGACAGTTGTTGGAATAGGGCCGAACTTCGCTGGGCTTTAAGCAGTTAAGCTCACTAATGTTACTGAAGTTCATTTAAACAGAAACCTTTAAAGCTACAGCAACTAAATATAGTTTCACTGCAAAGGTGCAGCAGGGTCCTGACTGTAGCCCCACTCAAACCTCATTTCCACTGCATGCTAGTGGCAGAGACAAAGCCGCAACAAACAGCAGAGCTAAGGCAGTGTACTGTACAGCTCCTACAGTCAACAGTCTGTCACTCCTCTGTAGCAATATTTAGGTATTTGTAACTGAATTTGAAGGTATAATACTAGAGATCGGCCACTAGAGGAATTTTAAAGGCCGATATTATGGCGATAGTTTGGAACAGCAAAAAAACAGATAGCTGATTATTCATCAGAAGTCATCATTTATTTTTGGAGCTTTAAATTGTCCTCAAAGTCAACCTGAGATTCTTTGGTACACCATGACATTACCTTGACTTTGTGTATGAAGCCTCCGTGCAAAACAGTGATCAGAGATGGGCAGTTTTTCTGTTACTTATATTTGAAAAAATGTTATTTCAATTATTTCAAGTATTTTGTGATTGGTCTTTCACAGGGCTGAAAAAAACTCAGATGTAATTTGAAAGAAGATACTTTAGACTGGATGAATTTTGTGTTTTCAAAGTACTTAAAATATTTTCTTCATGATTCATAAAACATAAACCTCATATATGGCTGGACTGTGTATGAAACACTTCGGGGCTTTTAACTTGAAATAGGAAGTGGCAACATTCATCCAGTGCTAATAGTGTTGTAGTGTTCATCTAAATACATGTTAAGATGAAGAACAATGTAATTAGACACAGTCACACAGTAGGAGGGACCTGCTTTCTTTGCAGCTGTACCAGCTGATCATTTAACACAAACCCTCCCCTCTTAAGCTCTGGTCGGTGATGTACACCCCCATGTGACTGGTGGAGGCTGCACAGCCATCAGCCACTATCGGAGCCAAGTTCCACTGATAAAAATAGTTTGTAAAACGTCCTATCGCTGCCGATTAATTAGCCAAACCAATAAATCAGTCAACCTCTAGTAGTTGCCATTGAAGTGTAATATGTCTGCCCAAGTGAAGCACAGACACAAATCACTATGCTGTTGTATTTTTCTTCAAAATGGTGATGAGTTTGCAGCTACGTAGCTAATTAACTAATGCTTACATTCTGTATCTGTGGTCTTTATTTATGTTTGTTTGATTAGTCAGAGTAAAATGAACTTGTGAATATTAATGCATAAGTTGCTTTTTCAGGGTCCACTTTGTTTGACCTTTCACATACAACATGCAGTGGGCTTTTTGTTGCTACTGCAGGCAACGTCAGCCCACGCAGAAAGTCTGTAGAGCAATTTGTACGTACTTCCAGTTTCAGCTGGTTGTTTTGTTCTCACCTCATGTCTCTGCTGTCCTGTCTTTGTAGGTCAAAGGAACAGAGAAAAAACCACAGAGAGCAACTGCTGTCTCCTCTTGTAAAGCAACAGAAACAACCCCCTACCCCACCACACAGAACCACACACACATACTCACACACACACACACACACACACACACACACACACACATACACATATAAACATACATACACCCTGTTCTCTCCTGCCTGTCATCCTGTCAGCTGTGGATTTGGAATAAATCACAGGAAGTCTGGTTGGGGTTGTTGCCCGCTTTGGTTGAACGCTTGTCCAATCTGAGGCTTTTTTTTTTGTGCCAATATATTCACTTTTTGCCCCCCCAACCTTTTACTGTGTCGGCAGAATTTGCTGTTGTTATTCCTTTTTATTTGAAGATCATGACATGAACGATACCCCACGCTCCCTCACGGACCCATTCGCTGCTGGACACGTTTTAAAGAGCTGTCATATGTAGTGGAAAAAGACCCGGGAAGTCTTCGCTCTTCATGGACACTCAGTTGCTATAAGGATGTGTGGTCTGTTACCCCTCCCTATTAGTCACATGGATGTTTCCCCAGGTCTTACTGAATGGTGTTAATCCTCTCATTGCACTTAACCAGTTTGTTAATTCAGAAATGTTTATCGTGTTTTATCATCTTTTCCCACAATGGCTTTTTTTTTATTGGTCAGAGGAACAGACCTTAATTCCCCATGTGGTAGAAAATGTGCCATCTTCCTCATGAGACTGTTTCTCACTAACTGAACCGGTCGGTCTGTATCAGCACCAGTGGCATCTGTGCCATTACCTTACACCTGCTTGTTCCTGGAAATGGACCAACGGAGAAAAGACTTATTATTTGGAAGAGTAATCACCTGAGGGGACATACAGGTCCACGAGAAACGGGATCAGACTCAAGGCTTGTGAAAGATGGAGTCTGACGATTTGGCGGGTTGCTTGTGTGCCATCAGGTGTCGTGTTCGCACCTCTGGCTTTGACTTTATTGACTAGGCTGTCAATGCTCCCTTGCAGTGGGAGCCATCACGGCGGGCCAGTTAAACGCAGACAGAAGAAGCAGTTGAAGATGGGAGGGAGGAGTGTCGTCGGTGCAAGCCCCACCTCTACTGGACACTGAGAACGAGGCACGGGAAGAGTTTCTCCCGCTTGGATAAAGAGAGTTAAAAGGAAATTTTTTGGCGGTGCTTCACCTCCTTTTCATTTGGATGCTGTCTTTACTTCTTGTTTGCCTTTTATCGTGGAATTCAGTAATATCATTAATATTGAAATTTAAATATATCGATTTTTATCTTGTGTATAGGTATTTGTTCAATTTTAGTGTGGGTGAGTTTGTGTATGAGTGTGTCTGAGGGTGTGTGATGCACATGGCATACTGTATGAGGACTAGTGAGGGCATGTGGTCTTAAAAAAAAGGGTGGTGCACTGGGAGTGTTGATGGGCTGCAGTTTCTTCAGAAACAGTCGGAAACCTTTTGATTCCTTCCATTCAGTGTCCTTTGGTTTGTGTTTTTGTCAATCAATGTCACTGCTATGAAGTTTAGCTCAGTATGAATAAATGTAAAAACTAAAATGCAATGTGGTCTACATAAAAGCTTGTATTATAAATTAATAAATCTTTAAATAAGGCAACTTGTCTTGATTTGTTTTTCAATATTTCTTGAATGGCAACTAAAAGAAAAAGGCTGGTGGCTACGGTTATTTTTATTGTCAATTAGTCCATTGAGGTGTCGTAGTATACTGGTATTGATGATAAACATGATATTTCACAAAAGAAATACTGATATTGTATTAATTATACACAGGGTTGGGAAGGTTACTTTTAAAATGTAATAGGTTACAGGTTACTTCTTACCATGTTAAAAATGTAATTAATAATGTAGCTTTTTTGATTATTTCATCAAAGCAATGCAACTCATTACATTTGATTACTTTTTTAACAAATCTGTCACACTGGGCAATAAAGCTGAAAAAAATGTCCAGAAATAGGCCAAAAGAGGACATTCCTGCACAGCAACAGGATGCAAAGCAACAGAATGAATGTTTTATGCAATATATAAACTTTTTACTAAAAAGATTATATACAGATGTAACCCCTATGTGATTTAATTATATTTTTTTCTCAGTAACTGATAACAATTACATTTATTTTTGCAATTTTCTTATGTTTAACTAGTTACTACCCAACACTGATGAAACACATGGTTATATCGTGGAAAATTTCCTGTGCCTCTAAATAATATTTATTTATTTATTCTCACTTTGTCTTTCTCTCTAGCTACAATTGGATTTTGAATGTAATTCATAAACCCAAAAAAAAACCCCGAATGCTGGTGCTTTTTAAAACAAATGTGTGGAAAACTGTGATGGACATTTTGCAGTATTTCCAGAGTCAAAGGTAACATCAAATATCTTGTTTGCCTGATTAAGAGCTGCAACAATTGGTCAATTAACCTATTAGACAATCAGCAGAAAATTAATGGGCATGGAATAATCATTTGTCATTTATGTAAAAAAAACAACAACAACAATCATTTACTGGTTTAATGTTCCTTAAATTGAGAATTTGATGATTTTCTTTGTCATTCATGATAATTAAGTGAGTAGCTTTGGATTTTTGTATTGACGGTCAAATAAAACCTACGTTATTTGGATAGTCCGCCTACAGATAGTTCATAGAGTATTTGTAACATAACAGGTTATTAGTTCAGATTTAACAATCCGACTGATTTGTCTGATTTTGTAGATGTTAAACACATCATCTATAGACTATATGTGACAGCTCAAGAACATACCTACATATTCTCGCAATAATTTAGTTTTACTGTATAGTTCAAGTTCATCTAAATTATTTTGAGAATATGAAGGTATGTTCTTGAATTCTCACATATACTTCATATATAAACATCTGCAAACAAAGCTAATCAGTCAAAGTGTTGAATCTAATCAACAAATAAGTTGTTGAAATGCACCATAAATACTACTTACAAATATTCTATTAACTATCTGTAGGTGAGCTATCCAAGTAAAGTGCTGTCAAACATACTGTTGGAAGATGTCACCGTGGATTAATCAAGAAAACAAGTGGCAGAGAAATCGATAATGAAAATAATTGTTAGTTGCAGCCCTAGTTTGATCAACATATTTATTATCTTTGAGTTATGGGCTGTCATAGAGGATTAGGAAAACCAGCAAATCACAACTAAGAGACCAACACTGGAATTTCAATCACCTGACAGCAGGTGGTCATATAGTGGGGAGGGGGATCATAACACTTGTCACTAGTCAAGGATCCTTGAATGGATTACTGAACTGTCAGGGGCCTCCCTGGACTTTACCTGGAAAATGTCACTCCAGTTGACATGTACCATCCAGGGAGACTCAAAAAAGACCACAAAGAGATGCAAAGGAACTACAAAGAGACACAAATATACCCCAAAGAGACATAAATATACACCAAAGAGACACTAATATACCCCAGAGACACAAAACTACTACAGGGAGACACAATTATACCCCAAAGAGACACAAAATGACTACAAAGAGATACAAATATACCGCAAAGAGACATAAAACTACTACAAGGAGACACACATATACTCCAAAGAGACACAAAATGACTACAAAGAGACATAAATATACTACACAGACACACATATACCCCAAAGAGACACAAAATGACTACAAAGAGACACAAATATACCCCAAAGACACAAAAATACCACACAGAGACACACATATACGCCCAAAGAGACACAAAATGACTACAAAGAGACACAAATATACCCCAAAGACACAAATATACCACACAGAGACACACAAATACCCCAAAGAGACACAAAATGACTACAAAGAGACACAAATATACCCTAAAGACACAAAAATACCACACAGACACAAATATACCACAAAGACACCCAAATATACCACAAAGAGACACACAACAAAAAAGTGGAAAACTACCACAAAGTCTGTGTGTCTTGCTCCTATGAAGGAAAGGTGGTGGGGCCTTTTGTATATCTGCTCCCAGGGGCCTATTTTCTGGTAATCCACCCACGGAAGGATCAGTAAGAAATCAGTAGCAATGATACCCCTGTGCTGAGAACTTTTTTGTTTTATCAGTCTCCTTCTTTAATGATCAAACAACATGCAGTTTTAGTTACTTACCTCTAGGTGGTGATAGCTCTCTGTGGGCCTAATGAGTGGGGGTCATAATGGGCTGATGGATGGAAGTATATACCTTTTTTATTTTGCACATACCGACTGCACTGATATAAGTTTAAGTAGCAGAATAAGGCAATCATTTGTGAGCTACTGTTTATAAATGGGTCACTAAGTGTTTATGAAGCACCTGACAAAAACTTAACACTCTGTACAAGCTTAGAGGAATTAAAACTATATCTGTGGACAGCTTCCTGATACATGACGAGGTACCAGTGGATTTCTGTTGTTCTAATTGGGTCATAACTTTATGTTGAGATGACTTTTCAGCACTTTCTTCCTGTCTGCCTCAGGAATCTGCTCCTGACGTGTAGCTGCAAGACGTCCAGGTTTCCAGTTGACACTGGCAGTGTACCTTAGGAAAAGTGCAGTCAACCCACATCTTTCTCAACATACTGCACTCCCAAAACCTGCTATTGTGTTGAAATGACTTGTCATTCTACGTCTCTTCAGTTTTTCCACTTGCTCTTATCTAAGCCGCCTTTGACACCACGGCTTAGTGGAAAGTGTAAACAGGAGTGTCCAGCAGACCACAGAGGTGATCAGCAGTGTTTAAATGAGAGTCCGTGGAGGCAGTCTGTTGAGGTCTTTGCTACTTAAGTCCACCACATTGAGAGCTGCTGCAGGATGAATTGCTTACTGCGGTCGACATGAGTCAAAGCATGCGTGCAGCCAGTTTCTTGGGTGTGCTGTGGTGGGCTGTGGTCCAACCAATACTCACTGTCTGTCCCCGGAGGGCTGTCTGCACTCTCAGCTGCCTCCCTGTAGTCCTGATATGGAGGGCTTAACTCCCACTTTGGCAGCAGTACCTCCTCCAGTTTGGAGTGAGGAATCCTGCTCAAGTAGAAGTACATCTAAATTAGTTAAACAGTGCTTAAGTAAGATTGTTTGTGTTGAGAACAGCTCAAGTACAGCACAAAAGTGCTCTTATGTGGACTAATGCGATGAGGGGTCCTGTCTTTACTGAGGTAAAAGTAAAAAGTACACATTACAAACCATTACAAGTAAAATTCCTTTATTTAACAGTTCACTTTAGTAAAAGTATTACCTGCAAAATACTCTTGATTATCAAAAGTAAACACTGATTATTAGAACAACCCCTTTAGTGTTGTAAATTATTGACATACTGACTTATGAGCACAATTTTAACGTTGAAGATGCTCAAGATTCAAGATTCAAGATTAACTTTATTGTCTCACAACACAATACCAAATATGCAATAGATATGCGCATTCCATATCATACAAGGTGCCAAAAAGTGCAAGAAACATGGTGAATTAAGAAATGAATAAATAAAAGAATGAATAAATAACACCTAATAGGGCTAATAAAATGCTAAAATTATAATAAGTAAAAAATACTAACCTGTGCAAAACAAACAAATGCAAGTCATCTGAGCTCTGGTCTTATCTGACCTTGTTTACCAGCTTTATTGACACAGGAACAAACGAGTTTTTAAATCTGTTCAGTCTGCAGTGAGGTACTCTAAACCTTCTACCAGATGGTAGCAGCTCATACTCGCCATGCATGATGTGTGATGGATCGCAGATAATTTTATTTGCTTGTTGCAGAGTGGCCTGTTCATAAATACTCTGAATGGAGAAGTGCTCTTTAACACCAATAATTTTTCCAGCAGCATGAGTTAGCCAAAACAGTTTGTTCTTTAGCTGCACAGAGAGATTGCCAAACCAAGCTGTGATACTATACCTGATCAGACTTTTTAAGAATGCCTTATAAAAAATCAACATAAATCTTTGATCAACACCATGAATTCTCAGACGACGTAGAAAATGCAACCATTGCTGTAGTCTGCAACAGAGGCTGTCGACGTGTGTGGTCCAGGTGAGTGCGTTGTCAGTAAAGACACCCAGATATTTGTATGACTGCACCTGGGCAATGGCTTGGTTGTGGATGACCACGGGCCTGTGGTCATCCACTCCTCGAGGGTCGAACACCATTTCTTCAGTCTTATTCACATTCAGAATAAGGTGGTTATCGTCGCACCACTCAACAAACCTCTGAATTTCCAAAAAGTAGTGTGCTGCATGAAACTGCTTTACTACTGCACTACAGACTATAATTAAACATTTACTAATACATCATATAATGTTCATCATGTATCTGAACCTAAAAAAGACTAGTTACAATAGTTTTTAAATAAATGTAGTTAACTAAAAAACAAAATCCCTCTTAAATGTGATGATTTAAAAGCATGAAATTGAGTAAAATGAAAAAACTGTGTTACAAGTGACTAAATCTAGTACATGTAGGCTGCTTAGTTACATATCAGGTCTACTGTTTGATCACATTTTATTTCTCTGCCCTTTTAATCCATTTTGACACAATAACTTTATTGATTTAAGCTTTATTATTGACTCTGAAAACAGCAGCTGATAAACAATTTCTTCTGGAGGTCCATTTTTGATGATGAAGTCCATGTGGATATGATCAAAAGCTCCAGGACAGCTACTAAACAGACATTTAAATAAGGGTTTTTTGATTATTCACTGCTGTTTTCAAGGTCGAGAGTGAACTATATAGCTCAATGTTAAAGGAGCAGTTTGTCATTTTAGTGAATACGTTTGTGGAGCGTTAGATGAGAAGATTTATATCACTCTCCTACTTTTGTGCGTGCTGTAGTCTAAGTTTCGCTGTTCTTAGTAGAGTGCCCCAGGAATGAGTCTTAAAACCCAGAAATGACTAAGTGTTTTACCACTACCGGTTCCCTCGTCTCGAAGTCATTGAGGTTTTGAATGGGGTTTTGGTTAGATGCCTGAAATAAGGTCTGTGGTTAAGCTTAAGAGGCTTCCATGTTTCGTTCTATGACATAGAATACCTCAGTAAATACACCACTCGTGAACTTTAATGCTTCCATGTGTCTTAAAAAAGACAGTGCTAACAAGTGGCTAAACGAGACTACAGAACGTCATCACACAGAACATGGTTCTACAGCCTTGTTCTGGTGGCGATGTTAAGTCATGCAGCCGTAGTTTTTTTTATAGCCCAACGTTAGCTTTTTACTCCTGGCGATTTCATTTAGGCCTTAATAATCATAAAAGTGGTGTTCATCTGTGAAGATTATTTTGCTACAGAAGGTGTATCATAAACGTTTGTTTATGATTTGTCCATAATCAAGTGGAAAAATCCCACAGCAATGCAACCAGTGTGATGCTAACTTCCACATTGGCCTTCAGACAAACATCATCTCTGGGGCACTCTGTGGTAGACAGTCTTGCTGTGCGTGCATGTGAGTCATCGCGTTTGTAGCTGGCTAGTTAATCGCTGCTGCTCTGCGCTGCACTCATGCGACGGTTACAGGTGATAACTGCTGATAATGGTGATGGCTTCATTGCGAAAGCGTAGTGCTCACGGGAACTGCCCATTGGTTCGACAGCCCATTGGTTCGACATCCCATTGGTCTGACCATATTAAACTCATTGTTCCAAAGTCCGTTCCGAAATCATCATGATGCCCTGTGGTTAAGGTCTGGTTAGGTTTAGGCACAAAAAACACTTGGTTAGGGTCAGGAAAAGATCATGGTATGGGTTAAAATGAAAAAGAAAGTGACAAACACATAAGCCGTGAGCCTGCTCCACCTCAAGCCGGTCGCGGCGCACCATATGCCCGCCGCGAGCCGTTCAGCACCGCGGACAGTCGGACTAATGGGATGTCGAACCAATGACATGGACCCGTGCTCACCCTCTGGTTCCTCCCCAGATTAACACCATTAACTTTGTCAGTACTGTTTGCGCTGTAGCACCCTCAGCTGTTAGCTCTAGGCTCAGCCACCCCCATGTTGAGAACCGTGTGCAGACAATCCCGCCCCAGACTAGATTAAGATTAATATTACTCTCATGTCTGTATGATAAACATGCATCTAGAGTCAGCAGCTGGTTAGCTTAGCTTAGCATAAACACTGGGAACAGGGGGAGACAGTTAGAATGGCTTTGCTCACTAATTAGCAAGTTTTATCTCATTGGTTTGTACCAGACTAGCTGTTTCCAAGTGCATTCAGTTGTCATGCTAAAATAAGCTAATAGCATGACTCAGAAGGCCATTACTCCACCATATCTTTACATACTCCACCATACCTGTTTGTATGTCGATCTTAATGTTATGAATGCTGTATACAGAACCTAATGAGCAAAGCCTTGGTATCATATTTTAAAGTCTTCATAGCTCCCCTGCTCTCTGTTTAACTTCAGGCTTAAGGATAGATTGATTATAGAAAGTAAGTGAATGCCTGAGTCAAGAGGGGGTTGTGATATATGGGTTATTTTCTATTATGGCTTTTAGCTCCAAATCTCTTTTTCCCCTTTCGCTGCTTCTGACTATTTTCATATCTGCCAGTTACTCCTATATTAAATCCAGCTGTGAGCACACACATAAAGCCCAGCACGTACAGTAGACGGAGGAGGCACTACTGATACCACTGACTCCTGACTTGACATTTTGAATTACAGGAATTTCACATCAGAGCCAAACTAAAAACAGAGCAGTTATTACAAAAGGAGCATCTTCACTTAGCAATAGAGTGTTCATGTGCGGTCATGACTCTGCATGTGTATTATCATGTGTGCATTCCTTTGAGTCTATTTATCCACACCAGAGGTCCTCTGATGGCACGAAATGAAAGAGTTCAGTAGGCCAGTGTGAAAACATACACACTCATGCAGGGGTTGAATTAACCCAGCAGGCTGTTAGCAAATGAGCAGCTTTCATGCTGACTCCAGAAGCTGCCGCTGTCTCTCTTCATCTCAGGACCTCGTCTCTGCTCCTAATTGGGAGAGTGACACTTGTTTATGTGGCTCTTTGTTTCCAGACGAAAGGGATCGTAACCAGGACGTGGACTTTTGACCAGGTGTGTGTCGAGGAGGAGGAGGAGGAGGAGGAGGAGGTGTTATAGCTTTATTGTTTCCATAACAAGCTGTAACAGAGGGACTGAGGGCGCGGCCAGTTAACCTCCTTTTATTTGATCGTTTATGTTACCAGATGGGCCCTCGGTTCCTTTCAATGTGCCACTGTAAAGAGCCACAGCTTTGACAACAATATCAGCTTTGTGTTCAAGAGAGGGAGAAACGGAAAGAAACGTCCAGAGCTCATACAAAAATATTTCTCAGCATTATTGTGCAGCAGGGATGGAAATTTAAGGTCAACAAAATTTACTGCTATCAGAGTTGCAGTCTGTGAACAAGAAATGACCAGACCTTATGGCTCATGAAGAATTATTTATTTGTATTACCTCACAATCGCAGTAATAGTCCGTTCCAGCTTCCAGCAGTGTATCTGTCACCACATGTCTGACACAGATGGCCCTTTTCCATCAAATTAGCCCCAGTTCTTGAATTGGTTCCGTTCAGAACAACATATTCTCACTCCGACCTCGTCACATATTCAGATACGACGTGAAAGGTACCCTGGGTGAGTTGGTTGTTGACGTTCTGGGATGCTGTGTCAAGTTCTGTCTCTTGTATGCATTGTCTTACTTCAAAATACACTTTCAAATTAAACGCACTACTTCAGTACAACAACACAAATTGATATTTTGTTTTCCTCCAACAACTAACATGGTTAGGTTTAGGAAAAAAGAACAGGGTTTGGCTTTATAGTCTTACGGGATGCGAAAACCACTCTCCCAGGTAAAAGTCTGTGTTTGTTGGACCCATCAACCACACCTCCTGCCCAACCTAGTTGGACTTTCGCCGCATTAACTTTCAATCTTATCCCGCCAGGTTTCCCCCTGACACCGTCCAGCGCCGTCAAACTACACAGCGACTGGCCACGTATCATGCTGATGTTAAAGTATGGCTTTTTTTGTCAGTGTCTGATGCTGCAAATCACTGCCCAAGCGCCGGATTACGACAATTTTGGGGATCGGGTTGTTAAGAATTCTTGGATCCTTAATGCTATCTACTGAATCAGCCCATGTGTCAGTTAGTTTTGTGCATTTTTTTTGTAACCTTTTTTTTACACACTCTAAGCACAACCTTTGGAGAACATCGTATTAGATTTTACTACTCACACCTTTAAATCCTTAAATATTATCTTTCAGACCCTTGCAAAAGAGTTTCAAATGTCCAAAACAAAAGAACATCATCTTGGGTTTGTTACTAAGGTGCAGTTAAAAAAACTTTTTTTTCCCAAAGAAATCATTCCAAAGTCATTGAACAAAGTTTTTCCAGAAAGAACAACGTGAATTTTTTCTCACATCCCAAGTTTGCATTCTTGATCATAAAACATCAAACAAATAAAAGAAGTAGTATACATTAGTTTCATTTTATCAATATGACAAATCGACCCACTCCAATGTGCAAAATTTAAGAAAAGCACTTTTTTGTGTGTCTGCATTCACAACTCATACTTATCTTTAAAGTGCATTATCTTGAGTGCCATTTTTGGCATTGGTCCTGACTTGGCTTTGCATAGGGCAAAACTAAACGTGTTGGCTTTCACCTCCCTGTTAGCCCGACGAGCTATCTTACCTAGATGGAAGGATCCAGCCTTAATTTAGTCAGTTTATTTATTTAATTTATCTATTTTCCCTTCCTAATACTACCATTTTATGCAGATTTCTCTACTGTATTGACAATTTTTTTATTCCATGCCTGAGAATAGACTTTGTCAGTTATGGTGAGTTGTGGTTGGCTGTATGTCTGATGTTGCATGAGAAGATGAATGTGTTGGGATTTGGGTGAATGTTGTTTGGGGAAAAAGGGAAAAAATTCTTTCCATGTACACTTACTGTTTTGTCCATTATTGAAAAGTTAAAAAAAGACCATTGAAAGAAAAATAGAGTGCATTATTATCACTTTATATGAGCAATAGCAGTGCCTTAATGCACTGTAGACACTGGAGAGGAAAACAGGAGGAGTCAGCATTTGGGACTTTTGTTTGCAGCCAAAAATGACCTTTAGTTTTATAAAACTGCAAAGAATAAACTCTTAGTTGTAGCCTGTTTTCTGTTGCAAAAAAAATAGCATTCAAGGTTTCACACATTTTCCATAAGAGTTTTCTTAGCTTTTATCTGTTGTCCCTTTCTGTCTCACTTAAATCAGGAATTTTAAAATAAGATGACACTTTAGAAAATAGCCCATAAATGACATATTATACTATACATGCAAATCAAATTAAAAGGTCCTTGTGAAATACTCAGTGGTATCCAGTAAGTACAAGGGTAAAATACAGGTAAGACTTTTTGTATGAACTTTTGAAATGACCCAATACATTTTAAATCAGATAGGCAATGTCCCTTTGCCATAGTAAGGTTATGAAAAGCTAATATGTTGTAGATTTAAATTGTCATTTAAGTAATATAAATTGCTCTTAACACAAAGTTGTAGTCTCCTTATTGCCTAATCTCTTGTCTTCCCCTGTGTCTACACATTTTGTCCCAGCGTGAACCCAGTAAGTTTTTAATGGAATTGATTACACAGAAATTTGCAGGCTGTAAACTAAAGTGTTACTGAAAATAATTATCCAAGTCAAAGCTTCACATGAGCAGAAATGTTTGAGGTGTCAGATGACCACATTGTGAAGCGCATATAGATCCATATGTTATAGTAAAACAAAAACGATTAGGCTATTAGAGTATTCTCAGTTTATGCACATAGCTCACAGATGATGCATAAACATTCACATATCGTTTCTTTTACCTCAACATTTCTCTGTGATTTCTTGGCTCAGAAAAACTGTGTCCTCATTGTTTTGGTTGGGACGAGCGCTGACTTGAGGGCACTGGCTTCTGACCAAACCTTCTTCCTCCAGTTTCACTTAAAATGAAACACAAAATAAACTATGAAGGAAAACATACTAAAGTAATTACACACAGAACTGAGGCCAGAGTGTGGAACAAATGCGATCCAGAAAGTCAGACTCACTCATCACAAACAAGTGATCACAGACCTGTTTTGTTTGTGTACCTGTGATGATGTAACAACTTGGATCTTAAACCTGATTTGTGCTTATTTACAGTCATCACTATATTTTATGTAATTAGTGTTTTTCTGCTGCTCGGCCCTGGGTTGTTTCCCCTCGTATGTTGATTAATGTAACTCTGCCATCATTTACATTTTGGCAGTCATGACGATTGATCATTCACCGACTCCATTTGCTTCATCTTTTTACAACGTGTGATCTCTCCTTCTCTTTTCATCCCTGTTTACATTTAGGATGAACGTTTGCGTTTATGTTCAGGTGTCTCTGATTTGTTCTGATTTTACGCTCCAACGCCCGCTCTGATCACTCTCCAGACATCATTAAAATGAATAAATTTCCTGATCTCCGGATATAGTCGTTGAATTACTTCACATGTTCACATTGTGTGTGATTATTGCTCAGTGACACCAGATGCTGACCCTGGGCTATGTGATGTACTCATGGGCGGATAACGAGACAAACGGCCCCTGGGCACAAACACACAAAGGGCCCCACCACCTCTTCTGTATAGGATCATGACAAACAGTCTATGTGCTGGTTTTGTGTCTTTTTGTAGTTGTCAGCATATTTTTGTGGTTTTCTGTCTCTTTGTGGTATTTTTGAATGTCCTTGTTGTTGCTTTGTGTTTCTTTATAATTAATTTGTGTCTCTTTGAGGCCATTTTGTGTCTATCAGGGGTATATTTGGGCCCTTTTTGTTGTTTTGTGTCTCCTTTTGGTATATTTGTGACTTTTTGGTAATTTTGTGTCTCTCTGTATAGTAACTTTGCATGTCTTTGTTATCATTTTGTGTCTCTTTAAAGGTCCGTGTCTGTCTGTTTTTGGTATATTTGTGGGGGGTTTTGGTCATTTTTGTCTTTTTGTAGTAGTTTTATGTTTCTTTGTAGTCATTTTGTGTCTCTTTGTAGTTACTTTGCATATATTTACTTTCATTTTGTGTCTCTTTGTGGTAATTTTGCATGCCCTTGTGGTTGCTTTGTGTTTCTTTGTAATTATTTTGTGTGCCTTAGGGGTATTTTTTTGTGTCTTTGTTGTAATTTTGTGCCTTTTTGGTCACTTTGTGTCTCCTTGTAGTTCCTTTGCATGTCTTTGTTGTAGTTTTGTATCTCTTTAAAGGTCAATTCATGTATTTTTGGGTATATTTGTGTCTTTTTTGGTCATTTTGTCTCTCTTTGTAGCTGTTCTGAGTTTCTTTGTAGTTGTTATGTGTCTCTGAAGTCATTTTGTGTCTTTTTAAAGAGATTGCATATTTGTGTTCCTTTTGGTCGTTTTGCATCTCTTTGTCATTGTTTTGTGTCTCTCTGAAATCATTTGTGTCTCTTTGAGGTATATTTATGTCTTTTTTCAGTTGTTTTCCTGTTCTGTGTAGTTCCTTTGCATCTCTTTGTAGCACATGTTGTGTCACATGCCCCTGTTGTTGCTTTGTGTTTCTTTGTAATTATTTTATGTTCCTTAGGAATATATTTATGTCTTTGTTGTTGTATTGTGTCTCTTTAAAGTCATTTTGTGTCTCCTTGAGGGATATTTGTGCCTTTTTGTTCTCCCTTTGTCTCCTTGTAGTTCCTTTGTATGTCTTGGTTTTCATTTTGTGTCTCTTTAAAGACGTTTATGGGGTTTTTGTTCATTTTGTGTCTTTTGGTATTAGTTTTATGTCATTTTGTATCTCTTTGTAGTTCCTTTGCATATCTTTGTAGCCATTTTGTTTGTCTTTGTAGTTCTTTTTCATGTCTTTGATGTTGTTTTGTGTTTCTGTAGTCATTTTTTGTCTTTAAGAGGTAATTTTGGGTAATCTTTTAGTCACTTTGGGTCTCTTTGGAGTCATTTGTGTCTCTGTGTAGTTCCTTTGCATGCCCTTGTTGTTGTTTTATGTTTATTAAAGATTAGTTTTTGTTTCTTTTGGGTATAGTTTTGTATTTTTGGTTTTGTGTCTCTTTGTAGACGTTTTGTGTCTCTTTGTGGTAACTTTGAGTCTCTTCCTGGTTGGTACATCTTAATTTGAGTGTTAATTTTCTTGGGCCCCTCGGCCCTTGCCCTTTAGGCCCCTTCAGTAATCCATCCACAGCTGTACTGTCCATCTGAGAAAAATATGGTGTTCTCTCTTCAGATTCCTCTGTATCAATGTGTAGTTTTTCTCTCTTAGAAACACATGTAGACAAACAGAGCTACTATTTCTGCCATGTTATAACATCATGGCCTCATGCTGCATCATTCCAAACAATTATCTTGTTTTTGAAGTGTTAAAGTCCGTCCTCTACCCTCCCACTCTGCAAGCCTTCAAGTGTTTGAAGTGGTTTCTACGGCATCTGCAAATAGTGCTGCTCCTTTCAAATTTATAGGTGCCCTTTATTAGACTGTGTGTATGTTGTTCATTAAGACATCCAAATGCTTTACAGTTCATTGCTCTTTTACACTGCCTGCTGGAGCCGGAGCTGTAATTCCAGTTAGTGAGGGATCAGATGGAGGTCAGTGCTGGCCTGTGGGGGTTGCAGCGCACCACAAGTCCACCAGTCCTCTCCGGACTACATTACAGCTTTTATCCTCACTAATGGGATCTCTTGGTGGGGAATCCCAAGGGTGATGGGGATTAAGATACCTGGCCTCACTTCCACGCGCCATTTAGCATGTGGGGCGCAGCAAATATGTTGCACATGCTGCTGCAGCAACCCCTACATCTCTAGCTTTGCAAAGAAACCAGCGTTTGGAGGTTGATTAATGTGTACTCACACCCAGACTGCCAGGGATCTGTCTTTATGTTCACCCTCTCCGTACACAGTTGCGTCTCCTCGCCTTGACCCAGTTGAATCTGACACCGTTTGCAACCCAACGAGAGAGTATCAGATGATGGAGAGCTGGGAGCTGCTCAGGCCGCAGAGACAACCCTGAATGTTAACTCTCTACCCTGCTCCACTTGAATGACATTGTTGGATATGTTTTGGAGTTTCCCGGTGTTACAGCCAAAGTTAAAAGAAAGAGAATGGAGGGGGAAAAACCTTGGAGGGTGAATAAAGCAATGAGGGTGGAATAAGTCGCAAGTCTCTTTGTGAGGAGAAGCTGTGAAGGAGGGGGCTGGCTGCAAAAATCCGTCTTTCTGTCAAGATTTTATAACAGATAAGATGGTGCAGGATCTTAAATTTGTTCTTCCTAGCTTGTCTTTGTACTTTTGTCTTTATTTCATGCTTGGTCACGACAGTGCTAAAGCAAGTGTCCGTGAGTCACTTCATCTGTGTGTCACATGGCGTCTGGGCGACTCTTTAAAAGAAACACGGCTCAGTAACCACATGAAATCAACTCCACCGCCAACACCACCTCCTCTGCTGCTCTCACACGCCTCCAAAGTGTTTGTGTGTTGTTTATTTCCATGTTCTTCATCAAGCTTTTTGATCCTCTCTGTGATAATGACAGATTAAAACAACCAAATGTGATAAATCATGCCCTGACACATACTCAGAATTGATTGCTATTTGTTTTGCCTTTCGTTTTGTGTTGAAACAGCGGTGCTCTTTTCTGCCACCCTGCTGGGGACTCACACGACCTGGCAGCAGAAACAGCGGCGGCAGCCATGGTGCTGAGAGCAGCAACAAGGAAAGGTCAGGTGGAGTCCATTGTTATAGAGCTGTCAGGTGCCTGATTTATGGGCAGCAGGTTCACTTTGTTTGTGGTGCTTTAACTCGCTCACTGTTTCCATATTTTTGTTTCATACGCAGGAAGAGAAAGATATGATTTAGATGGGAAAGAGCTCACAGACAGAGTCCTGAACAATCTGCACCACTTTTGCTTTTGTTCCTGGTGCGAATGTAAGCTGACACTGCGTTCTACAAGTAGAGCAAAAAATATGTTGGAAAATAGTGAAAAATAATCTTTATAATGTCTTAAAGTCACTAACAATCCAAAACTAAAAATATTCAGTTTACAATAAAATAAAACAGAGAAAAACTGCAAATCATCACAGCAGAAAAGTTGCAGCCAGAAATGCATGAAAAGTTGCCCACTCATCAAAATAGTTGATAATTTTCTGTTGAACAAGTAATCGATTAATCACCTCATTATTACTTCTTTGTATCACTTGATAGACATGACATGACTTTGAGCAAGGCACTTATCCCTCAGACTGTTCCTGTGAAGCTCGGGAGCTGCAGTGGGCAGCTGTCAACTGCGAGTACTGTGAAACACGGAGCTGGAAAAGAACACACATTCTTAGGTTTTTACGAGGTGCTTTCATGCAAAGTTCGATAATGTTTTTTGGGTGCAAAGTAAAAATAATGTAAATATTAGGGGGACCTAATGCACATGACAGCTGGTGTTAAACCCTCTGATGTTTTCATGTGTCCTCAGGGTGTTTGTTGTGGGTGACTAGAGGGCATCTGGGACTTGGCAGCAGGGCGGAGTTCCTTTGGTTCCGTGGTGGAGTTGGTGAACCAGCGATCTTTAAGCTGACAGTCATTCAACACCCTGCCAAGTCACAGGCTCGTAATTCAACAGCACCTTCTGGATACATGGCCCCTGCATGAGAGGGGAGAGTGACAGCAACACACACTGTATGCGGGGAAGAAGCATGTAGAAAGACATTAAATTGGCCTTGACATGATGGGTAATATAAAAAGAAAACAGACTACATTAAAGGTTCCCTGGATGGTTTTCTTAGCCTGGCAACACCAGACCATTTCGCAAATGGCATCTGTCAGAGCAAATAAAGCCTGAGCCTGCAGATTTGTGGTTCCCAGGGTATAGTTTTCTGTCTGATGCACCTGTAACCACACCCAACAGTGATGTCACCAGTCGCCAGAATAAAATGTCGACATTATTCATTTCTGCAAACCGTGGATACGTTGAAACTTAATGTTTTAACAACACTGTGGTTAATGTGTGGTAAAGTTTAGGCACAAAAACCACTTGGTCATGGTTAGAAAAAGATCATGTTTGGCTTAAGACACCCAGTTTGAGGGGCACATTTCTGGCGGGAAAAAGTAGTGTTGTCACGTAAAAGACAACCACTTTTCTGCCGCTGGAAACACATCAATAACTCGCTACATCACACAACCAGTTTTGTTATTTGTTGGTTCTCAAACATGGATAGATATCACGCCATCCATCATACCCTCCACCTCCAGATGACAAAGTCAGCTTATTACAAGTGTTTATATAAGACATGAAACATGGTTTGCAGAAATCAAGCGGCAAGCCCCAGAGCTGAAAAATGATGCCAAGGCAGAAGTGTGAAAAACCCAGACACCCATGTTAAAATGCCCAACTCAACAGCAGAAGTAAATATGTTTACAGCCTCGTACAAAAAACAAAACAAAGAAAAAAAACAAAAACATTTTGGTTTCTCAACTAATTTCAACATTTATGACAACTGTACCGGGCTCAATTTCTTAACTCACCCCTTGACTTTTTATCAGCCCCTTTTACACTGAGATCAGTGTGTGATTATAGACTGCATGCCTGCATCATGGAATCAAAAGATGGTCGTGACATTTAATACAACAGCGTCAGCCTCTAGTATGACATAAAACATACAAGTCGGCAGTGCTATATAAATGATAACAATCATTTACCATCCCTGTTATGTGGCCGCTGATCTCGTCCTCTGCTCGGAGGTCAAAAAGCTCCAGATTGTCATTGTTTTCCCAATTTGTGAACATTTACAGCCGCTGTTCTTTTTTGAGTTAGCTGCTAACTGCAAACAGTTACTTTTTAAATCTCCTATGGTGAGTCACAAGCATAACATGTCATCAAAACGTCACACCCACCTATGGTCCTGTCCTGCAGACTGTCCTGTTTATACAGACACTATTTCTGCGCTGTTACTACCTCCCATGGTAACTTAAAGGTGTGACCACTCAATTTTCCCATTCCACAATCATACCTTATACACAGCACAGCAAGGCAGCATAACAGAGTGATATTCCTGCCTTGAACAGGCAAGGGGCCAGTAAGGCTTACAGGTCCGCATATTTAAGGGTGAGGCTGCTTGAGTGACAGGTTGTCTGCAAGGCATCTCTAGTCTTTGAATCAGACCCACCCCTCATTCCTCCACAGCTCCAGTATTCGAACAAATATGGTCACTTTGGCTCCAAAAAACGAAGATGAAAATGGCCGAAATGTCAAACTCACGGCTTCAAACTAGTTGTCCAGAAACCAGTGGGTGCCATCATGGTAGCTTCGTCCATTACTTTATACAGCCTGTGGCACAAACGTAGGTCAACAAAGACAAGATTTTCATCTGGTTTTTATTTTTTATGGGCAAACTGAATGAGTTTCCCTCCTCATAAAACATTTGCAAAACCTGCGGTTCACTGTTCTTAAACCAGCTTTGTTTACGCTAGTTTTAGGGTGCGGTTACATTCAATACTATGATGAAAGTTTTATAGATTTTTTTTGATATAAATACTTACCAAATTTCAAGTCAAACTGATTTTGACAACAACTCAACGTGACACCAAGTCCACTTCTCTTTTCTGATGCTTTCAGCTGTATTTTATTGAAAGAAAATGAGATGCGTTTAAGATTATTTGAATTAATAAAACTGATGTACATTGCAGTGATGTATTACATTGTAATGAATAACATAAAACAAAACTCTTTACACATTTAAACAACTAATCAGGGTACTTTTTAGTTACAATTTAACTGAAATCATTTCATTCATCAAATCTATTGACACTGCGAAGGGGTGTAAGTTCAGTGAATGCAGCTGTTTATGAATAGTGAATAGATACAAAGATAGAGGTAATGGATGTATCGATAAGGAGCTCGACCCTGAGTGTATATCCCAGTGTAGTAATGTCCGAGTGTCAGTGGGAGCAGGTCTTGGCTGAGTGATGGTGTTACTAATCTGGATCTAGATGGGAGTTGAGCTTGAGGACACACAGCTGCAGCCCAGCCTTGTCTGTACTGAGATCAGGCTTTGGCCACCACAGCCGCCTCTCTCTCCCTCTCATAACAGGCTGTTGTCACTGGTCCCAGTGCCTGCGCCGAGCCACCAGACGTTAACGCTGCCTTGCATGCTTCTGGGAAAAATGGAAACAATTGGTGCAATTGGATCAGTGTGTCTGTGGGAGGAATAGCTCCAGTATTATAACAGGTTGTAATTTTTTTTATCAGGGTTACATAATCATTATTTTCATAAACAAGTTTATGAGTGAGATAGAAGAGAAGAGTGGAGGCAGAATTGGTTTGAAAAACATATTTTTATTCAATATTTAGGGAGTGAAGAGAAGTATGGCAGGTGGAGGGAGACATTTATGAACTGTTTTTACTGGTTTTGCTGGAGCAGGACGTCTCTTTCAAAGTCTCCTCCAACTGGATCCCTGTTGTCAGACACAGTTGAGGTTTTTCTCCAAGTTTTCCTTGGCTTTGCATGGGGTGTTTTGGATTCTGCCGCTTATTATAAACAGACATGCATTCGCAAAGCTTTTGTGATCATCCCAGATTCTCAGGCACTCACGTCCTCTGGGCTTTTTGTTCATCTGGCTGCGGATAACCTTTAGATAAGTTTACAATTAAACAGTTGTCGCTGGAACGTTTTGTCACAGCCCTGAAGCTGTAAATCCCTGCGCCATCTCCTGTCTATTGAATTTATGGACCCCAATCAGCCGCGGATTAAATGCTGGTCAAAAACAATAAGCTCCAGCTGAGCACAGAGCAGAGATGTGCCATGCTGGAATCCAATTATGAGCGTCATTGCTTCATCAATCTGTCCACAGCTGAAAAGAGAACCAGTCAGGGGGACAAAACCCTGAGCCGAGCTTGTGGCCGATCTGCATAGAGAGCATTATTCTCAGGAAAATGAGCTCCACGGCTTCCAGGGGTCTGTTTCGGACACTGGGAGTGGGGGCTCGCTTTGTTTCTGTGTGATATGCGGTGTTTAAAGGATTAAACCATGGGTGTGGAGCTGCCCTCAGCGCTTGGACAGCTCTGAAACACAGTCTGCGGCTCCTCTGTTCAAAGCGCACAGGGACAAGAAAGGGACGGCCTTGTTACTCCCAGGCGTATAGGAAAGAGGCTCCAGTAAAAAGTGCATGGCCAAACCTCAGTGAATTCCTGATGAAGGAAAGAATGCAGCGAGAAGCCACGTTCTCTTCCTTCTTAGGTTTTTTTTCTCATAACCATGAAAACCTCCCAGTGTAGTCTTTTGGCTTGCTCAGCTCCTCATTCACTTGCAAAGCTCTGGCACAATTAGAATCATAAAAACAGCCCCGTAGTAGATATCTGGGGGAAAGAGGTGAGCAGTGGAAAAATGGGGGAAAGCAATAATGGCTCAACACACACTCTCACACACACACTGATAATTAGCCCTTATTAGGAACTTTAAATTGTTGTTGGAGACAGTGGCAGGGTGTGTCCGCGTAAAAAAGAAGGCCTTGTTTGTCTTTATTCACTGACAAGCTGTTTTAATGTATTGCCTAGGATGTGTCTGCTTAAGCGAGCCTGACAGTGATTATGTATACTGCTGTTGTGTAATGTTGGAGAATGGTGTCACCAAATTGTTATTGCATGTAAGTGCAGGGATTAGCAGCTGCAGATAACAGCGCAGTGAAGAGATCTGGCAGCCTCACCACCCTGTTTGTTACAGAGCTGCATCTGGATCGTCTTCTGTTGCTTCATACAAGATGAAAACCACAAGTGCCACAAATTATGCGGTTAATTAAGAAATGAAATGACAGAGTAAAATAAGAAACACACCTAAATTTAACTCATCATCATCTTAAAGACTGTTTTCAAGGCTGGTTGTTACTCTGAAGCATGACAGGCTCGAATGCTCAAAGGTGCTTTCTGTTGTGTTCGGGGGCTGGGGTTAATGTACACACACACTGCCTGGATCCCACTCCTCAGTGAACAGACCGCACTGTAGCCGATATCAGGGCTTCTTCGTTACCTGGCAACTCGTTGTTCCTGTGGGCGGATCCTTTGTGAGCTCTCCGGAGCAAAGAACTGTGGCGATAACATTCCAGAACATTCCACTCAGGACTCAGGTGCCCCCTCCGCCTGGATTTAGTGGACTGTAGAGTTGTTTACTCTGATACTAAAAAGGATTACCAAGGTAGCCCGGCTTACATTTTTATAATATTTTCAGGAAAAATGTAGTTTGCTGTAGGGGGGGTGTATTTAAACCTGTTATCGGAAGTAAAATTTGAGCACAAAAAATAGTCATCGATGAGTAAACTTACCATAACTAAGTGCTTAATAAAAAAAAAAACAAAACAAAATACATAAACTAGATCTCTTAAAGCACTCATCTTTGCTTCTATATTAACAAGCTGTATCAGCCAAAGTGCTCCAGACAAACAGTCAGTGACTTGGTGGTAAACAGTATACAGCAGCTACATAGCCACAGAGACAGGAGCTGGTTGAGATCTAAAAGAGAGTTAAAGGTCCAGTGTGTAGGATTTCGGGGGCACGTAGCTGTGACAGGGGTAGGATCAAGTCACTGTTTTGTCATAAGTAAGACTCAAGTCTTTGCACTCAAATCCTAAGTCAAGTCCTGAGACAAGACTGACAAGTCCCATGTCCTAAACTTTGAGTTAAGAGTCCTAAACAAGTCATAATTTGTCTTTACCAAATGCAGTGCCATTTTAACGACTAAAATTTTATATTAAATCTACAAAAATCATGAATGCTTTTTTTAAAAAAAAAAAAATTTACTTGTTAAAACACATTTGCTGGAAGTTGTGTATCCTTCTCTAATTTTCAACCTGGACATTTTACATACTGCAATTTGTTTTTTGTTGACCACAAAGTTTTTGTACGCTAACAAGATTATCTTTGTAATAATTTTTCCCCACTAGTGCTTAGTAACCTAACGTTAGCTATTTAAGGTTCTATCCTTGAACTTGACTGGATGCTGTTAGATTGGTTCAAACAAACTGGAACCTGGCAAATTAAATGTTGATTTGCGGTGAATAAATAGCGTTATTGATAGTTTGGATCAGGAACTGGAGGGATATGAATTGATTCCTGACACACTTTTTAGATTTAAAATTAAAACTCTCTTTGGGCTTAGAAGATAAGGTATTTTTAATTCCAAAGGCTCAAGCCCCAGCGAAGTCACGAGTCACTGATGTAAAAGTCCAGGTTGAATGATAAGTCTGTTTTGATTTCGTCAGTCGCGTCTAAAGTCATCAGATTTGTGACTTGAGGGGTGACCTCTAGCTCATCTGGTAAGTTATCCGCCTCATATAAACTGAGTCCTTTGCAGCGGCCCGGGCTCAATTATGTAAAAACACAAAAATGCAAATGTCCCTGTCTTGGGCCAGTGTTTGATTTGTCTGTTCTGGGCAGCTGTAGAGTAACATGGTGGTCTCCTTGGAAGACCCGCTCTGTATGTAGATATAAACAGCTCATTCTAAGGTAACGAAAATACTATAACAATGTGTTTGTTCAAGTGATGATAAACAAATGAAAACATAGTTATGAATATTATATACCATTCCTGCAAATGGATGCCCCTAAATCCTACACATCCTGGACCTTTAAAAGGAGAGTGAATATTGAATTACATTCCTGAGTTGGCCAGAAACACAACTACAAATGGATGCTAATGTGGCTCAGTTGTCAGCAATGTGACCTCTGGAACAGAACCAGCCGGTACTGTTCAGAGGCCAAAAACTAAAAGGGGACAGAGTGTTTGCAGTCGGGGCCCCAAGGCTCTGGAACAATCTGCCTGAGGAAATCAAGTCAGTAATCTTTTTTTAAAGTCCCTTCTAACAGCATGCTTTTATCAGGATTTTATTTGACTTTTAATTTCCTTTTAACTGTCTTTTATTTCCTCGGTTTCGATGCAACAAATTGTTTATTTTAATGTGTTTTCTCTTAAAAACCTGTTGTTTCTGTGACGTGTCTGTGTTATTTTCCTGCTTTGCAAAGCACTTTGTAATGCTGTTTAAAATATGTGTCTGTGGCTTGTTGTGTTTCCCCGAAGAGGTCAAAGAAATCATTAAATACAACTTTAAATAACGCGATTTTAAACTAGTACACGTTTCGTTGAGGAGTATCCAGGAGTACCATTGAAAGTCTGCTTATTCTGTTCAGGAAACCAACTTAATAAACGCAGAATTGGTCAGTGATGGAGTACAGGTACGGTTTAATATTATGAATATTTAAAAAGAATTAGGCCATTTCCCCCAAGATCGATCACATGATTGGAGAAACTTGTTAAAAATACCTTTATACCTGAAACTTACCAAACAGGGTTGGAATACTTTTGATTTTTATAGAAATGTTTAACCAAAGTTCGTAAAAGAATAAGTAAAATAGGCTATGTTTGGAGTTTCCTGAGTGAAAGAAAAGTTCAAACCAACATTTCAGTGCAGGTAGACTGGAGCCTCAGAGGGTCGTACTCACAGGGGTCAAACAGGGATATGCAGATGGGAGGTAAAAATATCTTTTCAGAAACAAACTCATCAACTGTCTCTGTGCATGAAGCAGAGACTCATGCAGAAGACTGTCAGCGGGAATGTTCGCTCTGAGGCTGTAAATATTTGGGTCTGTTTACAGAGCCCTTTACAGCAGATTTGTTCCCCCACTCAAATGACCTGAATGCTTTTTGTCTCCGTCTCCTCCATGGAAACGACTTCAGGAAGTTCCGTCTCATGTGGTCAGATGGTTTGCAGTCACCCGTGTTGTGTTGCTATCAAAGCCTTGTTTGATGATTTCACAATATTCAAACCATATTGGTGCGATGAAGGCTTCTCTCTGACTCGGCCTGTCGCTCTGCTCGTGGCTCACACGTTTGCATTTTCCACAATGTATAACAGCTGCGTGGACGTCTCCACTCCAGACTCTTTTACTTCGGTTGTCACTGTTGATCACAGATTGAACCACAGACACTTCTGCATTATATCTGTTCTCACCAAGCAACTCGCATATCACAAGATTTCCAACATTCCCTTAGTAATTTCTCCCCTCTGGTATCAGTTAAAATTACCCAAATACTCAACCCACACTTGAGTTCCTATCAAATATTCTGGCGCTGAGCTTCTCATCATACTGAGAGGTTTTGTGCTTTTTTCATGAGGAATTGAAGCATAAAAAATATTTTCTTTTGTTAATTTCCCTGTTGGGCAGCATTGTTTTCAGGGTCAGGGTTTGTTCAGGGTCATGATACACATAACAAGAATAATATTAGTGATAAAGAATGAAACATGACACTTTTAGAGTCAAAGATCGAAGGGTTTGGTTCTCAGTTGTGTCAGGTTCAAATAATCACATATTACACACCACTTTACATCCATTTTTGTACTGTTTTTCCTCAGTATCACTTGACTGAAAAACAATATTTGCAAGTGCAGTTGTTATCTTAATAGCACAACATATCTGCAGCCAACATTCTTCTACAGAGAGCTGGCATTAATTTGACAACAATCTGCAAAGTGACTCAATAGCGATACGTGGATTTATTTTGCCTTTTGGGACCATAATTCCTGTTGTAACCATTATACCGCTTGATTACGCCAACAGATGCCCTTCTCCTTTCCATGTATCCAGACCAGAGAAATGTTTTAAGGTTGTTATGGGAGACCAGAGGTTGCAGTGACTAAATACCTTTTGGGATGACTTCCAGTCTCAGCGGCAGACTCTCTCCTGTACACTTTGCCCAGACTGGTTAACGATATGAGGAGACACACTCTCCACCTCTCCTGATGGATTTCATCGCAGTTTGCATTCCTTAGTTCTGTTTTTGCTAACTGTGTTTTTCCTTTTTTTTCTTTTCCTCTTACAGCTCATGCAGCCAAACTGAAATGACATCATGCCGAGGGGAAGTTGGGCTGAATACGTACCCACAAGGCCCTGCAGGAGAACCAGGCACTGACGGCAGGAGGGGTTTCTGCTCAACAGGAGGATGAGATATTTATCAGGGAGGAAAATATGATGTCTGAAAAGGTAATTCCTGGCACAGATGAAGGTATTTGTTAAGTGCTGTGAAAACACGTGGACTGGAAATGTGGAAAATGTCCTCTGTGTTTTGACCTGATGATGAGGAGAGATAGAGGATGGACAGATGGGATGGAAGGGCTTTGATGAAAAGGAACGGGGTGAAGAAGCAATAAATATATCCGGATGGAAAAAAAGAGGACATAAAACACTGTGGCTGGAGAGGAGAAAGGGGACATTCTTTGTGTTCACAGTTCCCCTCTTTAAAGAACCGCTCTGGCTCCAGTCCCTGCGGTTCCTTAGTGACAAGAGGGTCTGGCCGAGTCAAGAGCTGCAGGATTGTTATAAAAGGTTCACTCTACTGTTTTAAGGCTCAGATGGCTTTTTTGAATCTAAAGCCAATTATCAGCTTAAAGACCCCAGAGAAAACCCTGTGATCCAGTTAATAAATCCCCATTTGCTTACAGAAACTGTCGCGGGGCCCTCACAGCATGTCAGCTTAACGGTCACACATGTCTTGATCCCCTGGCCCACCGTGGCATTCATCTTTGATCACCACCTTAAAGGTCCAGTGTGTATGATTTAGGGGGATATATTGGCAGAAATGGAATATCATATAATAAGTATGTTTTCTTTAGTGTATAATCACCTGAAAATAAGAACTGTTGTGTTTTTGTTACCTTAGAATGAACCATTTATATCTACATAGGGAGCAGGTCCACAGAGTCCACCGTGTTGCACCGCCATGTTCCTACAACAGCCCAGAACGAAGAAACCAAATACTAGCTCTAGATAGGGCCATTCTTATTTTCGTGCTGGCAGCCTTGGAGAAACACAGTTTTTTTTAACGTGAGACTGCTTTATTCAGTGTTTTTGCCAGTTCAAATCACCGGCCTCTTTTGTTTTGGAAAGGAAGAGACCTCTGTGGATAATTCAGCCCCCGATAAAAACCTCATGGAGTTCAGCTTTGACACATGGGAGAAGTTTCTGCTGGTTGCAATCTGCAATTGCTAGATGCTGGATGCTGCCAAATCCTACACACTGCTCCTTTAAAACAGTGGGTGCTGGGCTAGCGGCCCGTCTGTGATGTGTCGAACAGCTTCAGAGAAACGTTGCTTTGTAACGTAAACTGCTTTTACCGGTTTTAATCTATGGGTCTGATTGTTTTTGTGGATAATTAGGCTCCTGGTGAAAACCTCCTGAACAATGAACACTGAGGGAACTCTAACCCTGAGAAGTTTCAGCTGGTTACAATCTGCAGTCTTCACTGCTAGATGCCACCAAATCCCCCTAAATCTTACAAACTGGACTAATAATGTAGAATTGTATTTACCTCAGTCTAATTTGTGCTTGAGGAAACATATATAAGGGATGAACTCTGCACAACATGGAGCTATTACAGGCTTTGACTTGTGCTCAGCGCCACAGCACCATTTCCATGGAAATTTAAGGTATGCCTACTCTACACAAACTCAGTGTGAACTCACTCATCTGGAATTCTCCACGCCGCTCTCCTCCAGGTTGAACAAGCTCAGCCCCCGACAGCTAATGACACATATTAGGGAATCCTGCACAAACACTGAATAATTAGAAAGAAAGTCAAACAGAAGTGACAAAGACAACCCAGTGGCTTTCTTTTTCAGTTTCCCTCATTTGTTTTCCACTCTCCACCTTCACACAGTGACAGACTAATAACGCACTTCCCTGAAAAGTGGTCAGATGTTAATGAACATGACAGTCATTTCTCTTGAGGGGGAAAAAGTGGGTCTCTGAGGCATATTTTCTTTGTTTTCTTAAATGAATCATCTTGGAAAGTGTGAGAGTGTGGGTCAGACAAAATGACTGAGTGATGAAGATTTGGGGGTCGGGGGTTTAGGAGAAAGGTCGCAGACCTTCAGGACCTCAGTGTGAAAGTGACAGAAAATACACCTCTAACTCTGTTAAATAGCTTCTGTGTTGCTTTGTGAAAGGGAAATTCTTTTTTTATTTATGACCCTCATTAGAAACAGTAGTGAGGTGCAGTAGTACAATGGAAATATGTGAACAAACGATCATGCCATTTATATGAGGCCAGTACATACAGTAAGTCTTAGTAAAAGATTCAGGCCCCGTTTACACAACAACGATTTCAACTGAAAACGGTAAACTTTAGTTGCGTTTTGGCCGATCGTTTACACGACAGCTGTGTTTTGGGTGCCCGAAAACGATTCGAAAACGGGTTCCAGAGAACCAGAAACGGCAGCGTCTCTGTTGTCATGTAAACTTGCAATATGCAGTTCCTCTGAAAACGGAGAGTTTTCACATGTACGCATTACGTTCCAGTCACTACGCATGCCGACCGTCACAACAATAATGCCGAGCTCTGTTTGTGCTGTGGTGTTGCTTTGCAAATTTACACTGCCACCCGTTGGCCTGGCGTGCATACTACAGCGTTTCCAGTAGATTTTGCGGCTCCGTGTGAACGGGGATCGTTTAAATAACGTCGTAATATAAACGCAGAAGTTTTTTAAAACGCAAAGGACAGACTTTTCCGTTTTTAGAGAAACCGTTGTCGTCTAAACAGGGCCTTAGACCCACAGGGCACCTGTGCTGTAGTGGTTCTCAGACTTTTTGGCTTGTGACACTTTAAAATAAAGTAAGACTTACTTGTGACACCACAGTGAATGACATCAGTGTGAACAGGAAGTAAGATTTCCTTCTCAGATTAATTTGAAGGGTTTTAAGAGACCAGTATTTCACAAGAAAAGGTATGGATATATACATATCACAGGATGAGTTAAACCACAAACACAAGAATCATAATGGTTCAGATGTGGCCTGGGTCAACAAGGTCCGCATCAGCTGTTGAGGAACCGAGCAACCTGATGTAAAATGGTCAACTGGAACAAGACGAAGATGAACTAGAGCAGTTTCGAGAGAGGGTTTCTTTTCAATTATCTTGTGAGTTCTCAGATTTACAGTGGATTGGGCAACCTCTACTTTGGGAAACACTGCGATGCCGTAGCCTGGTAGCTTACAGGCTGAATGTAGTAGCATATTAATGCTGAACCAATAGGATGACTAAGAGACATAGTGAACTACTTGGGGTGTCGGTGGCTTAGTAGATAGAGCAGGGGCCCTATGTAGAAAGGCATCGCCATCGCCCTCCACCGCCCTGCCCACCAAAGGCACAAAAAGCCCAAAGAAATAATCTTTGAGTTAGCATTTTAGCACTCTTGGTTCTCCCTTCTTGATGTCACTGGGTTTTTTGAATGGGTTTTTAGTTAGATGCCTAAAATAAGGTCTTTTAACTTTTGTTTAGAGAACCAGGGTGATGCTAACTTCTGGGTTGTCCTACAAAAACAACGTCATCCCTACAGCACTCTCTAGCAGCATGGCTCCAGGGATGGCGATGTTGGTCCTTGACAATAACATTGAGCATTAACAGCCTCACAAAGCTGCAAGCATGGCGGTAGACTGCAAGTCTTGTTGTTTCTCACATATGCCCGTCATGTAGACTGTAAAAGTTTATTCTTACATCGTTCAAGGAAAGCAGAGTTTTTAAAAGAAGTAGCCATTTAATCCCAGTAATATATAAAAATGAAAGTTCTCATGCAGTAAAATCAGTTTTTGGCAGCATGTATTTTCTATAAATCACTTGTGCAGAATACTCTCATGTTGGTCTGCTCCCTGACCAGAGGGCCTGTTCAGTCACAATTAGTGACTGATCTGATGCTGCATAGCCAAAGGGTGACCATTAACATGGCCGTCCCACCTGGCGTCCATGTCTAAATGAGCAGAATGTGTGACGTGGAGCTCATGGTCCGCAGTGCAGCGGGGAAAGAATGACACCATTAAACAGAGGCGGCTGTGTGTCAGTGACACAGGGTCGGATCTCAGTCCAGGAATTTTCTTTCATCTGGAGTCGACAAGTTCTCCCTGCTTTTAAATGCCAGATATGCAAGTCAGGCGAATTTATAGTCTAAAATGTGACCTGTGACTGTCTGTATTAGACCCGTCCACAGTGTTTATTTACACTTTTCCACCACCCAAAGCATGCTGGGAGCCTCAAGGCTGCAGCTTCTTGTGACTCCTGACAGTAATAAGCAGGTAAAGCCTGAACAATTGAATGAACATGTCAAACAAAGCAAATGGATTCAGAAATGAAAGATATATGACCAACAGCCATTTTTAACTGTTTGAAGGCGGGTTTTTCCTTTACTGCAGGTCCTCGTCTGAAAACTGAACCATGAATGAACCTAAAAACACGTGTTAGACAGGGAACTGCTAATCTACCGTACAACAGACAGCAGACAGGTGGGACACTTGACCCTGAAAGTTTTACTTTGTTTAATCTTCAGCAGACTTCTTAGCACACACATTAATCTACACAGGTTGACGTATGAAGAAATATGTACTGGAGACTTAATCATGTGGAAAAAGCTTTGATACAGTTTTCCAAAATAAAGGCTTAAAATGAATAGTTTCACTTTTTGGAAAATATGCTTATTTGCTCTCTTGGTGAGACTTAGACTTTATATATGCTCTAATACTTTAAAGAGAAACAGACAAAGAGGAGAGGAAAAAAGAAAGTGGAACTGCCAAAAATTACAGTTATATATTTAATCCATATGTTTCCTTTCTATTTTTGTTTTACTGAAAATTAATAACATAGATTTTCTAAATGAAGGGAATAGTTTAACCTTCTGCGAAACTGTTATACTTGCTTGCTTGCTGAGAGTTAGATGATTAGATTAAAGCCATTCTCATGTCTGTATACTGAATATGAAATTACTGCCAGCAGCTGGTTAGCTTAGCTTAGCATAAAGACTGGAAACCGGTGGAAACAGCTAGCCTGCATACCAGCCCCTCCAAAGCTCACACATATTTATCTAGTTTGTTTAATTTGTACAGCAGTGGAAGTGTAAAGACAAACAATTCATGGTTTTGCAGGAAGTTATGTGCGGGACTATTTCTCAACCAGGTGCCATCCCCCAATAAACACCTGAGCAACCAAGCAAGTGGAGCAAATGCATCCCCATTATTTAAGAATAAACTTACCATCATACGATCAGCATAACCAACCTCTTTTCATCCCCACGTTGTAAAATACTGACACTTTGTCACAACCCTTGGCATGTGATGTCGACACCAAAGGCTTCATTTGGTATCTTCATGAGACGCACTGGGTTTTCAACTAACTCCAATGTAAATATATCATGGCAATACTTGACACCGAGAGCAAGTGATGTGGCATAAAGAGCAAGACAGTCTGTGTAGGGTGGGAGGGAGGGAGAGAGGGAGGACATGATGGGTCAAACACTTTCACTCAGGAGACCACAGTTTGTGTCCAATGTGAAACCAAAAGTCAATGTTGTTTAAACACAATGTTATGTAATTTACATACAGTGTTTGTGCACTGATATCATTCATGTTATGTATTTATATCACGGTACATTGTTGTAATTTAACACATAGGGGTGTCGCAATATTCCGGTAATCATTCAGTCATTACTCCATAAAAAGTAATTACTCTTTCTGCATGATTTTATACAGTTATGGTTACAGTCTCTCTCCACCTTCATACTCTTGTATTTATGGTGTAATTCATTTGCCAAAAAAGAGAGAAAACTAACAATAAACAAAGTTAAAGATGAATGTGACTGATTTTTTGCCGATTTTTCTGTAGGTATTGCATTAATATTGTTATCGTTATTTACTCTTTTTGCCACAATAACCTTGTATTTAAAATCTGATATTGTGCCAGCCCCAGTAAGCCTAAACATGACTTTTTTTCTTAATCAGTCCTGTTACCTAAAATGTAACCACAACCATTTCACAACATTAACCATGTGTTACAATGTGTTTCAACTGTGCGTCAAATACAGACCCTAAAGGATGGCCTGTGCATTGCAGAGAGGCCTGACAAAGTGTCAGTGTGTGACGACCTGGGAATGAGAATGGGTTAGCATAACCCCCTGAAAAATTACAAATTGATGTTTTTACAACTGGTTTTTGTACAGATTAAACAAAATATAATGCCCTAATTAGTGAGCTTTAGAAGTGCTTGTAGGCTATTATTACCTTTGCACAGAACCAGGCTAACTGTTTCCTCTTGTTTTCCATCTTTATGCTAAGCTAAGCTAATCAGCTGCTAGCTTGGCTCTAGCTACTTATCTACTGTATAAACAGGAGAGTGGCATCAAAGTCTCATCTCACTGGTCAAGAAAGCAAATAGGCATATTTCTCAAAATGGCGAACTGTTCCTTTAATAAGGAGCATCTGCCCTGTATAATTTAACAGAGCTGGAAAAAGAATATGAGCAGAGCTATTTTGTGAGGAAGAGCGAACGGAAAGAGAGGAATCCACAGAGAAACGGAAGCCAAGATGCTCATTGCCAAACACGCATACACACACACACACACACACACACACACACAAAGGAAACCTCTTGTGCCGCGCTGTGTAGCAGACAGACAGGCAGTGATACCATCATCACACACAGCATGCTTACAGAGTTACACATTTACACCTCTCTGGCCTTCTGCCTGCTACCTTTCTTCCCATCCACTATGATATCGCTCCATATTTCTGAGGGAATATACGTTACACTTAATCTGTCAGCACTACACTGTTCACGCCGCAGGAATGGCACCAGCTAAAGATTTTATTACACAGGACAAGGAGCAGGTTTGGTAGGTGTCTCCTCTGGGGTGACATGTCCTCCGAGGACAACAGCAGCAGCATTGTGCGGAGAGCCTGACTTGTGTCCTTGTTGGGAGATTCCTCAGCATTCCTGAAAGCACTGTCGCTGTGACTGGGAGCTCTGTTTCGGCACCCCCGAAGCTTACAACAAACCCCATGGGAGCGTCGGTGCACAGCTTCCCAAATTCCACATGTTCACAGAGACCCTGAATGAGACATGAAAGACCTTTTGGAGATCAAGGTCAGGCAGCAGAGGCTGAGGTGAGCACTGCTGCCAACATGCCCCAACAGTCCTCTGTCTGCCAGCTGCGATCTCTGAGCGTAGAGGAGTTGGTCTTCACTTCTATCTATCGTTGCTTCTGGCACAGATGATAATTATAGTACAGTGATGCCAGAAACAAGACTTTTCTTGCTTGGGTGTAGCTGTGGGCTACCTATAAAGGTGCCAAATGCCTGATAATTCACTCATGATCTGAGTCATAAAGGGAAAAATAAACATCAATCATGCTGATTCATTGCATTAGAAATTAAATCTAAATGCCATTAAGACCTACAATGACAAAGTTGAGCAATATAACAGTATAATGCCTTAAAAACTGCATCAGTATCATACTTTTCTATAAAACACCAATTTTCCTGCAGCCTTGAATTTACAGTTTGGCTTGACTTGGTATTATTAATCATTTACTAATGATTTCTAGATCACTTATAAGACATAAATGAGATCAAATTTTGAGCTGGCAAGCTTTGAAACAGTCCCATCAGGCTGGTGTTCATCCTCTCTATATAGCACTAATACAATATAAATGGTAATCCGTTAATAAATGGGGGTTTCATAGGTTTCTTAGATGAGCCATTAAGTCTGCCGTTTTAAATGTTAATAAGTTGTTAAAGGTCCCATAATTTTTAGATTCATACTCGTTTCTACTAGAACTATAATTCCCTCATTAAAAAAACAACAACTTATTATTCTCATACTGTCTGCCTGAATATACCTACATTCATCCTCCATTTTAGTGCTAATCGGTTGGTCCACCACTTTGGTCCAAACTGAAATACTTTCAGATGGATCACTGTGAAATCTTCTTCAGACGTTCATGTTCCTCAGAGGATGAATCCTGCTGATTTTGGTGACCCCCTCATGTTTCTTCTAACTCAACTTGCAAATCAAATATTTAACATATCCTATAAAATATTTTAATATGTACACGAGGAATTGGCATAACTTTTTAACTGACATTTATAATTCCCAAAGGATGAATCAAACTTAGTGATTCCTTGACATTTTGTCTAGCGCCCACCATGGGGTTGAAGTGATTATAAGTGACATGAACACACAGGAAGAATCGTAATAACTCTGGCGATCCCATAACTTTCCATCTCCATTTTTATTTCTCCAATATTTTTTTATCATGAATAAAAACCTGCAAAACTAATGACATTCCAATCAACCCTATCTGTACTTTGTTAGTGTCAATAGCCAATGTTAGCATGCTAATGACCTTGTTAGCCTTTTCACTGTGAGCATGTTACCTTGTTGAAATTGACTTTTTGACCAAATTATTAATCTCCTGATATTCACCTCAGACTAAACTGTAGGCCTACTTTGTGTTTAGTGCTTACTAGCAAATGTTACCGTGCTAATGAGCTTGTTGGCACTATCATTGTGAGCCTGTTAGCTTGTCGACATTGACCTTTTGACCAAATTATTAAACTACTGACATTCACTTCAGACTCCACTGTAGGCCTACTTTGTGTTTAGCGCTAATTAACAAATGTTAGCATGCTAATGAGCTTGTTCATACTGTTGTGGTGAGCCTGTTAGCTTGTCGACATCTACCTTGCGGCCAAATGATTAAACTAATGACATTCACTTCAGAGTCAACTGCAGTTTGGTAAGTGCTAATCAACAAACAGTAGCATGCTAATGAGCTTGTTAGCACTGTCATTGTGAGCCTGTTAACTTGTCGACATTGACCGTATGACGGAATGAATGAACTCATGACATTGACTTCAGACTCAATTGTACGTCTACTTTGTGTTTAGTGCTATTTAACAAATGTTAGCATGCTAACAAACATTTAGCTTTGTCAATGTGAGCCTGTTAGCTTGTCAACATTGACCTTTTGACCAAATTATTAAACTACTGACATTCACTTCAGACTCCACTGTAGGCCTACTTTGTGTTTAGCGCTAATTAACAAATGTTAGCATGCTAATAAGCTTGTTCATACTGTTGTGGTGAGCCTGTTAGCTTGTCGACATCTACCTTGTGGCCAAATGATTAAACTAATGACATTCACTTCAGAGTCAACTGCAGTTTGGTGAGTGCTAATCAACAAACATTAGCATGCTAATGAGCTTGTTAGCACTGTCACTGTGAACTGATGTTCACTTCAGACTCAACTGCATTTTGTGTTAAGTGCTAATTAGCAAATGTTAGCATGCTCAACTAAGACAAAGTTGCTAGCATGGCTTTTGATAGTTTAGCCCAGTTTATTAGATTCATTATCTACATGCAATATGACTTTCAGAAATATTACTCTGTCAGTACTTGTAGTAACGACTTTGTATGTGTTATGAATGTAATACATATATATATATATATATATATATATATATGTATATATAAAGTTTGGTGATGAGCTGTAATTGATGGCTTCTGTCAGACTGGTAGCCACACAGTAACTGTGTCCCCCACTCAGCGGAGCGGACAGGCGGAGGCGGGGCGCTAGGACCGAGGCAGGACGCTCCGGAGAGAATAAACACTTCTCTTCAGACAAGAGACTTTTATTTGTGGTTCTGTGTCTGAGCTGGGCAGGTTTCAGAGGAAGGACTGACGGCGCCGGACATCCAGAGAGACTCTGGCGATTTATATGTACACGCTGTTAAAAAAGAGCAAGCAAGATTTTCCCTCTGCGGGACGAGCCCGGAGAAACTACCTGCCTGTCACCGGAGAGGATGAGGGAAAACCTGGGGAATGATCCTAAGGGACTCGTCTGATGGGGAGGAAGAGTTTACTGGGATGTAAACACGGACCATCGATCACTAATCAGGAGGTAATGTATTAGGTTTATTTCTGTGATTGTCTCTACTAGGATGCTTAAAATGTCCAGTTTAAGACAGAAAACCACTGTTGCATGTTCAGATATTTTTATAAATAAAGCTAAGAAACTTTAAAACCTTATGCAGCCAGATGTAGAGTCATTATTCAGGCCAAATGCTGGAGTAAATAGGGGATGTCTTCATGAGGTTTCAGGTGTTTCCATACTGTTTCTTAGTCCCAAACATCTCCTCAACTATTCTCCTAGTTAATATTGAAAGGGAACTTGTATGACAGATGTTAGGGGGGAGCTGAACTCTACTTGACTCTGGTGCATATGTTATGTCAGACAAGATTAGATCACATTTAGGTGCTGAACAGGGAGTCTTCTATAGGCTTCCGGGTAACTGGAGTGTTTTGGATACCTGACAGTGTTATTTGAGTAGACTTGTATTTTCTCCTTTTATATTTATAATATAATATAATATTTCTAAAAAATGTATATGCACTACTTTAAAGATGTGTTATAATCTCCAAGCTCTAAGGCCATCCACAAATCAACGCTCTCTAGTTACATGTTGTCACTGTTGCACAGGGATGTTCTTCTGGATCGTGTCCCTGTGGTTTCCATCAGAATGAACCTCAGGAGGAGCTGCGGCTTTTGGTTCATAGCTTTAAATGTTGTTTTAAGAGTCAAACAATGTTTCACCACAGAAACAGGCTCTGAAAACACAGCCTTACATTCCCAAATCACTTAGATTACATCTCTTTTACCACAGAGGTCATAAATGCATCACATTTACTGTTTTTAATCTACAGGTTTATGTCACAGATCACCACTTCTTCACCAGCTAATTTACCACTTCAGATGCTCTGTAACTGTCTGCCATGGCTGTCAAAAATCTAGCACATCAACATGGAGTGAAGTCTGTACTTTCCCTGCTTGCAGGAGCTTCTTTTTGCAACCCTGTCTCCTTTGTAGTGTTATATGAAAGAGTGTATAGGTGTGTGTGGACCGGCCCCACCCTGCTCTTTGTTGGGAATAATGCTCTGTTCTGCCGCCGTGCCTCAACTTGTTGCTTTTCACTTTTTTACACACCTGCTCTCTTGGTGCCATGAGTGCCTCCAGGTCCACAGCTTTCAGAGGGGATCAAGTGTCTCCTTGTTGCTGCTAATCTGCCCTGAGAGCCCCACATACACTGTGAAGTAGTTAATGTTTGATGGAAAACAACGTCTTTCCTCTGAGCTTCGGCAAATATTTGATAGGAGGGTTTTTACTGTAACGTCTTGTTCAGTTGACCATAAGTCAAGAGTGGTCTGTGTAGTGGTTCATGTCTAGGAAACAAAACAACTTTTTGAAATGATGATTTAAGTAATCACACACACTGCATTTCTTTTCTTTTTAGAGCCTTGACCATGCAGCTTTGTTCTGGCTTCTCAGTTATGTCTGTGGCCACTTTACTTCCACTTTAATTTAACTTAACTTTCTCTGGAATTCGTCTGTGACTTTTGGACCGAACAGATATAAAAATGCTTGTTTGTTTCCATCAGGCTAAAATCCTATTTTCCTGGTAATCTATGTTATAGGAACAATAGGTTCGTTGTTGCCTCACCACACCAGATGAAACTCAGGCGTGCGTTGCAACATTAGATTTTGCAAGTTGACCTCAGAAATTGCTGCTGTGATTTACAATCAGCTGTGAAAGAGTCCAGATTTATGTGGGATCAGAGCTTGTGCTTTGTTATCTTGACAAACATGTAGGAATTCATGCAATGTCTGATAAGTTTGTGAGCTGTTTTTCTCACATATGTGATTATTTCTGTCGTTGCAGTGCTTTTCATCACCATGACGCCACATGAGAGCTCCCTCCTGCTGACTCACCTGCTCCTGCTCTTACTCCCTCTCACTCTGTCTCTTCTGCACCCACGTCACCCTCCACCAGTCCATGTCCCCACACTCGTCCCTCACACGCCGACGCCTCTCCTCCGCTCCCGCTTCAGTGCTCACACGCAGCTGGACCTCACCACTCACTGCAACTCCAGCTGCTTCCACAGAGAGCAGGAGGCCCAGAGGGAGCAGCTCGCAGAGAAACTGGCCTTTGAGACGCTGTACTCCGATGGCACCCGCACTCTCACCACTGTGGACGTGGAGGACGATGAGGGGTTTGAAGGAGATGACTTCGCACACCCTTCACCGAGAAGAGAACCGAGAGTGAAGCACAGGCACAAACGTGTCAGGCGGCAGATCTACGGGGCTGACGGACGTTTTAACATCCAAGGTGATCACTTCCTGTTGGATTATCCTTTCTCTACAGCCGTGCGGATCTCCACCGGCTGCACCGGCGTTCTTGTGTCTCAGCAGCACGTCCTCACAGCTGCTCACTGTGTGCATGATGGGAAAGATTATGTCAAGGGGGCGCGAAAGCTCAGGGTGGGCTTCTTGATTCCTCCACCCAGTAACAGCACCATATCCAGCCTCACTTCTTCTAAGAAGCCTCTGGTCCGCTGGGTGAGGGTGAAACGCACCCGTGTGCCAAAGGGCTGGATCCAGGGCCCTCAGGAGGTCAGCATGGACTTTGATTATGCCCTGCTGGAGCTGCGTTGGCCTCACCGACGTCCCTTCATGCGCCTGTCTGTGGCTCCCTCCTCTGACGACCTGGCAGGGAATCGCATCCACTTCTCTGGCTTTGACAGCGACCGTTCCGGGGAGCTGGTGTACAGGTTTTGTCCTGTGGAAGAAGAGTCCAGCGACCTGATATACCAGCACTGTGATGCCCGACCTGGAGCCAGTGGCTCCGGAGTGTACGGAAGAGTGTGGGACAACAGTTTAGAGCGCTGGGAAAGGAAGGTCATCGGCATTTTCTCTGGACACCAGTGGCTTGAGATTGACGGGGAGAACCGGGATTACAATGTGGCCGTGCGCATCACTCCTCTGAAGTTCGCTCAGATCTGTTACTGGGTGCATGGCAACCGACTAGACTGTGTCCAGAACTGAGAAAGACAACAGGACAAGGAGGAGGTTTTGAACGTACAGCATGAAAATCACAAGAAAGCACAAAAAGACAGTGTGAAATATGTCATCTTCCCCGGTACAGAGGATTAAATCCATCCAAAAATAACACCCTCAATGATGCACCAGTAGAGCAGATCAGTTACTGTTGGAACCCCTCATCGAGTTATTTCTCCTCTGTGTTTAATTTACTCCCTGTAACCTCCGGGCCTATTAAACAAATCCGCCTGTGAGATCATCACCGCGGCATCTTTTAATATGTTTTGCCCACAGTCAGATTAATAACACAGTCAGTGTTTCCACAGTATTAACATAAGCCACTTTTTATAAGAGGGGGAAAAACACTTCTCCTGGTGTGTGCAGTGTGTCAGTAGCAGCAGATTATTTTCCTACTGTGGATGATGGAAACCTATTGACATTTTGTCATCTCTCTCTTCTGACTTCGGGGAAATGGTTTAGTGTTTTTAGAGCTCTTTAAGGATAATTTAGTTTAGACCACTGATCTACGTACCAGAGGTGTGGACTCGAGTCACATGTCTAGGACTTGAGTCAGACTTGAGTCACAAATTTGATGACTTTAGACTGACTTGACAAAATATAAGAAAGACTGGCAACTTAATTTAAACAATGACTCGTGACTTCACTTGTACTTGAGCCTTTTGACTAATAAATACTTGATACCTTCCCCTTAAGATAAAAAAATATGTTATTTAAACTTAAAAAGAACTAAAGTTATATAACCCAACAGTTGGAAAAAATAATACCAAAGATAATTTCGTTCCCATACAAAAACTACGCGGTAGTCACCAAAAAAATGAATTGCAATATGCAAAACGTGCAGGTCGATTACAGACAGAGAAGCACCAACTTCCAACAGACTTGTTTTAAAGGAGCAGTGAGTAGGATTTAGCAGCATCTAGCAGTGAGCATTGCAGATTGCAACCAGCTGAAACATCTCCACTGTGCCAAACCTGAACTCCTAGTTAGGATTCCTTAATTGTTTATTGTTCAGGAGGTTTTTACCGGTGCTGAATTATCTGCAGAGGTCTCTTTCCTCTCAAAAAACAAACAGATCAGGTGATTAAAACCACTAAAAACACAATCTAAAGAAGAAGACATTACAAATCTGATGCAGTTTGGTTAGTTGGAGAGGGTATGCTAGCCCAGCACCTGCTAATGTGTGCTCACCTTTTTTCTCTGACAGCTTCAGATCCAGACGTTCAGGCCTCTTCCTTCAGTTTCACATTAAACATCTGCGTTTTTTTGACACTGTTCAGCTCAATGCTGAGGGGACTGCTAACTATGGTAGCCCTATCTAGAGCCAGTGTTTGGTTTATTCATTCTGGACTACTGTAGAAACAAGGTGGTGCAACATGGCAGACCCACTTTAGATATAAACTGCCCATTCTAAGGTAACGAAAACACAATGATTCTTATTTTCAGGTGATTATAGGCTCAAGAAAACGTACTTATTGTATTATATTATATTCAGTTTCTGCCAATATATCCCACTAAATCCTGCACACTGGACCATTAAAATGAAAATACAACATTTAAAAAGCATTCCTGATTTTTATAGATGTAATATATTTTTATTCTGTTGTTAAATGGCATTACATTTGGTGAAGAGCGTATTATGACTTCTTTAGGACTCCGAACTCTGACTATAGGACTTGGAGTATGACTTGGGACTTGAATGCAAAGATTTGAGACTTCCTTGTGACTTGGTCCCACCTCTGCTACACACACACCTTACGTCATAGACACAATAGAAATCACTTTTTGGACACCACTGATGCTTCTTGATGTTCAGCAGACAGTTTGCTCTTCTCAGTGTGGACTGAAGAGACAGAATGTTAATTTTATTTTTTGAAAAATGCCTGATATATTTTAATAAAGAGAGATTTATAACAGTGTTTGTGTCCATGGGCTTGACTTCAATGTGTCAGGATTGGTGTGTGGGTGCCCTCATGTGGTCAGAAGAGGTACTGCAGCATTAATGGAGCCGCGCAGCAGGCAGGTCATTTGATGTGAATTGACTTTACAGGGTGTCTGTATTATGTCTTAATTACCACATTTCATTCATCCATCTTTTTTTCTGTTTTTTTTAAAGTTGAAATTAGTCAAGCTCTTCCACCTGACAGTCTACATTTCTGATCTTACAAATCTGTACACCTACCACTGAACCTAATATTGTCAAAATATAAAGGCAGTACCTGCAAAGCGTAATTAACCTGACCCCCTATGACTCAACCCTTCATATGTACCTGCATATTTTAATAACAAGGATGATTTATGCAAAATATGGTTTAAAATTTTGTTAAAAGGGTCTTAAGGCATTAAATTAAGTGTCTGATACTATAGACAACCTGATTTAGAACTGAATCACAGATTAGCCGGTTGACAGGAAATCAATCCGCAACAATGCGTTGTTTTATCAGGCGGAAATGACATTTTCTATGACTTTTTATATGATTTTGGACAACATACTATACTATGACTTTTTTTCATGGTTTTGGACGACATACTGTACTATGACTTTTTTTTTTAATGATTTCGGACATCATACTATACTATGACTTTTTTCAATGATTTCAGAAGACATACTTTACTATGACTTTTTTCATGATTTTGGACGACATACTATACTATGACTTTTTTTATGATTTTGGACGACATATTTTACAATGACTTTTTTTTATGATTTGGACGACATATTATACTATGACTTTTTTTCATGATTTTGGACAACATACTAAACTATGACTTTTTATCATGATTTTGGACGACACACTATACTATGACTTTTTTAATGATTTTGGAAGACATATTTTACTATGACTTTTTTAATGATTTTGGATGACATACTTTACTTTGACTTTTTTAAAATGATTTTGGATGACATACTATACTATGACTTTTTATCATGATTTTGGACGACATACTATACTATGACTTTTTTTTATGATTTTGGATGACATATTTTACAATGACTTTTTTCATGTTTTTGGAAGACATACTAAACTATGACTTTTTATCATGATTTTGGACGACATACTATACTATGACTTTTTTAAATGATTTTGGACGACATAATATACTATGACTTTTTTAAATGATTTTGGAGGACATAATATACTATGACTTTTTTAAATGATTTTGGAGGACATTCTATACTATGACTTTTTTCATGTTTTTGGACAACATACTAAACTATGACTTTTTATCATGATTTTGGACGACATACTATACTATGACTTTTTTATGATTTTGGAAGACATACTATACTATGACTTTTTTTATGATTTTGGATGACATATTTTACAATGACTTTTTTAAAATGATTTTGGAGGACATACTATACTAAGACTTTTTTCATGTTTTTGGACGACATACTATACTATGACTTTTTTAAAATGATTTTGGAGGACATACTATACTAAGACTTTTTTCATGTTTTTGGACGACATACTATACTATGACTTTTTTAATGATTTTGGACGACATTCTATACTATGACTTTTTTAATGATTTTGGAGGACATATTTTACTATGACTTTTTTAATGATTTTGGAAGACATACTATACTATGACTTTTTATCATGATTTTGGATGACATATTTTACAATGACTTTTTTCATGTTTTTGGAAGACATACTAAACTATGACTTTTTATCATGATTTTGGAAGACATACTAAACTATGACTTTTTATCATGATTTTGGAAGACATACTATACTATGACTTTTTTATGATTTTGGAAGACATACTATACTATGACTTTTTTTATGATTTTGGATAACATATTTTACAATGACTTTTTTAAAATGATTTTGGAGGACATACTATACTAAGACTTTTTTAATGATTTTGGACGACATAATATACTATGACTTTTTTAAATGATTTTGGATGACATAATATACTATGACTTTTTTTAAATGATTTTGGAGGACATTTTATACTATGACTTTTTTAATCATTTGGATGACATATTTTACAATGACTTTTTATCATGATTTTGGACGACATACTATACTATGACTTTTTTAATGATTTTGGATGACATAATATACTATGACTTTTTTAAATGATTTTGGAGGACATTCTATACTATGACTTTTTTAATCATTTGGATGACATACTTTACTATGAGTTTTTTAAAATGATTTTGGACGACATACTATACTATGACTTTTTTCATGATTTTGGACGACATACTTTACTATGACTTTTTTAAATGATTTTGGAGGACATTCTATAGTATGACTTTTTTAATCATTAGGATGACATACTATACTACGACTTTTTTTTCATGATTTTGGATGACATACCATACTATGACTTTTTTTCATGATTCTGGGTGACATACTATACTATGACTTTCTTTTTAGTGATTTTTGGCGACATACAATACTATAATTTTTTTCATTATTTTGGACGACATACTATACTATGACTTTTTTTTCATGATTTTTAACATCATACTATACCATGACTTTTTTTTATTATTTTTGCCCACATATTATACTGTGACTTTCTTTTCATGATTTTTGACGACATACTATACTATGGCTTTTTTTTTTTATTCTGGATGACCTGCTATACTATGACTTTTTCCATGATCTTGGAGCAAATACTATATAATGACTTTTTTTTCATGATTTAGGATGACATACTATACTATGACTTTTTTTCATTATTTTGGACAATATAGTATCGTATGACCTTTTTATGATTTTTGACAACATACTACACTGTCTTTTTTACATGATTGTGGACGACATACTATACTGACTTCTTTTTTTTATGATTTTGGAGGACATACTATACTATGTTCTTTCTTTTACTATACTATGACTTTTTTTAAATGATTTTGGACAACATACAATACCATGATATTTCATTATTTTGGATGATATACTTTCATATGACCCTTTTTCATGATTTTTGACAACATACTATACTATGATTTAGTTTATGATTTTTGACGATATATCCTACTCTAACTTTTTTCATGAGTTTTGACGACATACTATGCTATGACTTTTTTATGATTTTTGACTACATACTATACTATGACTTTTTTATGGTTTTGATTACATGCTGTTGTTGTTTGGAAAATTCAATTTAGATCTCATATATTAAATATAAAATTTTAATGTATCTAAAAATATTTTACTATACTATTATAGACTTGTGATATGGAACAGATTACCAAAACCTGAACAAGCACAAATTCTAAATAGTATGAAAACAGCTCGAGTATTTGTTTTTAGAAAACACAAGTAAAAAAAAGTGGAAAAAGAGCAAAACAAGTCAGTAGTTTAGTGCTTTTTATTAGAGATAAGGAGACGATACAAAACATCCACCATTCAATATTCAGTCTAAACTCTGACCGCTGGTCTTTCATATACACATCGCTCCCCATCAGACCTTCATTACACCAAAGTTTTTAATTCGAGGAGATCCTGGTTTTAACAAGTACAAGGAATGTTGTCTGTTACATCAAATGCCATGGTTTTCTGACCCAGAACTGGAAATAAAAAGGAATCACTCAAGTTTTGGAATTTGCATGTTCAAAAAGAAAAAAAAAACATATGGAATAACAAAACAAAAAAAGAAAAAAATATATATATTTAACCGCGTTCCCCCCCAGAGAAGGTTTTGATACATCTTGTGAATTAGTTCATACTACAACTAGTCTCAACTACAAACACTTACAAAACTTAACTAAAAGTTTGGCAAAAAAAATGTAGTTGGAACGTCAGGATTCAATGGTTGGAAAACTAAGAGGTTGTCGTCTGTCCCTTTCTCTGCAAACGTTCAAATGGAACCCGGAATGAAAGAACAAAACCCTGTCTTTAAACATGAACAATATGTGTTTTTAAGTTTTATCATCATCGTCATCCTTCCTCAAGTTGTATCTTTATGTTTTTCCTTTGTGTGTGTTTTGTTCATAATCTTTATGTTGCGTGAACTGGAATGACAGTCTGCATTTGTGGAATTTATTTATTTTTTTGTTTTTTTAAACTGTCACTTGACCCCGAAACCCACCCACAATATCCCACCCCGAGAGTCCCGCAAATGGTGCTGGTTTCTGCTTTTGCCCTTCTCCAAACCACACTGGAATGAACAGCTAAACCCAACAGATGTGTCTGAAAGGCCTCGATCGAAGCCAGAGAGGAGGGGAGGGGGGGGCGATATTTATATAGGGGATCCTTCCAGGCTGATTACTGACGAGCCGCCGAGCTTCTCTGCCAAGGTGTGTCGGTCTTTGAGGTCTTCCAAACCGTTCACCTGCCACTCGTGCTTAATACCTGGAATAAAATTGTAAAAATGTGTTAAACATACAACAAAGACTAAAATGTTATGAAACAGAGTGAGCGATGATAAAACCTATGTCATGCCATTTACCTTCAAATTTTCTCTTGATAGCATCTTTTGAGCTGGCATAGATCATCTTGCTCTTCAAGGGGGCACTGTCTGGAGCCCTGTGAGTGGGAAAGAAATACAATTATAGCCAAACATTATCTTAATAATGCTCATAAACCCTTTAGTGTCTAATAAAAGTGGCTCTCACCAGAAGATAAAGACCAGATCCTCCTTCTTTGTCTCTTTGGTCTCATAGGTGGCGTCGTACAGGGCGTAGCGGCAGTCGTCTGGGGGCAGCATCTTCACAAAGTGCTGGTATGGATCCTGGACGGTGGATCCCAAGTCGCCCAGCAGGATCTCTTTGCCATCATCCAGAACAATGTTCTTGAGGTCCTTGCTCATGCAGAACAGGATGGCCTTCTTCCTCTTCCTCTTCTCATCCTCGTTCGCCTGAGCCTTACGCACCTTCATGTCGTTGAAGACGGCAATAACTTCATCTGTGACTTTCACACCGGAGGCCTGAAGAGAGAATGATCTGTTAACTCAGAGTTTAATGTGTTCACAGTTTAACATGGCAGCTGCCTTTACTACTTCTCAGAACTGATGATGCCACAGAAAACGTGATTATTTTACACGCTACATAAAGCTATCAGTTTATCAATGCAGGTTTCACATAATACAAAGTAAATATGATTTAATCACATCACTTTTTACACAGGTTCAAGAAGAAAATCTATTGCTAGTGTTAAATGGTGCTTTAATCACTTTGTATTGATTTGGGGGAATATCACAATGTAAATATAAAATGTTTTAAATATAAATGGACACTAGCGCTTTCAAGTTCCACATGGATGATCAATTAATATCTCAGGTCACTTCTGAAATGAAAAAATTACAAACTGATAGAGTTAGGAATCACCGCAGGCCACACACTACCATATTATTGTGATTTTAAATGTTTGCAACATGAGTATTACTATTACAATATATTGCGATTTATTAAATTTTTTCAACTGCACATTATGTCCTCAAAGGAAAACTTTGTCAACATGTGTTTTATCTAATAAGGTTTTCAGTGTGTTCATTTCACGTAAAACATTTTTATTGCAGCAAAATATATCTAATGGACTTAAAAAAGCAACTGATTTTATAGCTCTAATATGGCACCAAGAGTTAAATTTGTATTTGAAATATTAATGATTTAAAAAAAAAAAATTCAAAGTCTATACAAATCAATACATGGCACGTGTATTAACAATTTTTATTATTTTTTTTTTTTTAATCCCCTGACCTCTACAAATGTACTGGTCCAAGCTTTGAAAATGTGAATATAGCTGGTTTTCTCAGTCCTGTGATATTAAACTAAATATATTCAGGTTTTGAACTGCTGCAGACAAACCAAGCAGTTTAAACCTCTCATGTTGGGCTTTTGGAAAAACACTGAGCAAACAATCTAGAAAATTATTGACAGACTAACTGTTAGTGAGAGCAACTGTTCGTTTCAGTCCACAGTGATAGTTTTGCCAGAACGAGGCAACAGTTGCCATCGTGTTTATCATCAGGCCAGAAGTGATGACTTCAGTACAGTAAATACAGGGATAAGGCTGAAGAAAGGCCTGCAAGGGCGGCATGTGACTATCACACACAGCAGGAATGCTCCTTACAAGGCCGACTGATAAGGAGGATTGAACTGCAAAGGTGTGGCCGTGACAAGCAGTTAACCACGGTGGTGGAAGAGTTAAGACGTGTAATTCAATCAGACAATTATCGAGCTGTCAGCACAGTTGGTCCAGAAAAGATCAACAGTGATGATTCAGCCTTTTGACTTCATCTATTATGTATAAGGTCAGACTGTAAGAATACTGAAGAACAGGAAATAAAATATGTGACCAACACTGCAAATCCAAAGTGCACCGAGGCCATGAATACGAAATACGTTCATCCAACAGGTGTGTCCAAGTTTCTGTGACTGTGACCAGTGGGTATAAAACATTACATAAGTCCCTTCAGAGGGAGCAGCCATGTACGTCTACCATAAAGATGACCATGTGGGTGAGGGTGTGGCCAGGAATTAAGCGTTTAAGCACAGGGTTCAGTCTCAAACAATGGGGCTTCTGTAGAAATATAAAATACAAGTCACATCGCAGAGTCACAGCTGCTCCATAACTCCCTCTATCAGGTCTTCTGACTCTGTTTAAGGACCTCGATCACAGGAAAACACAGTCTCGAGAAGAAAACTGCTATCTACCAGCAATGTGTCAGTGGAAAAAAAGACACAACAATGAAAAGGAAATAATGGGGCAGGAAAGACGGAAAAGGAACCCAACTGCAGAGCAGCAGAGACGGCACTGTGTGTTTGCTCAGGGCGTAAAAAAGACCTGTACACGATAACAGTGAATTTAGGGTAATTATTAACCAGAGCACCTTATTCACTTCCTTAATCTCATCAGTCAATAAAATAACGAATGTGCTTTGCTACAACTCCAAGGAACATGGAAAAAAATATCCAAATCTGTCTCCAAAATAATCTGCTGAGGTTTACAAATACTCTTTGCATATATGACAGCACATGACACACGGTGTTCTTCCTTCATGGCGATGCTGAGAAATCATGATGATGATGATTTGCATGCCTCATTTTTCTGTGAACAAGCATGATCTGCAAAAGCAATAACATGTTTTAAGCTCCACTTCTTCCTTCCTACAGCCTTCCTCTAGCATAATTTCCCCCGATGTTGTTTATATTCTGTTTATTTTTCTGTTGTGGCAGCAAGCTAATATCACCATGGTGATCGCTAAGCTCCAGCCTTATCTAATCTTAACCAGGGGTACTTTTCTTTAGTGAAGTCAAGGTTCAAGTGACTCAATATAAATGTAGTCACAATCCAAATCTTGAATTCCTTTACACACAGTGCTAGGTAAGATTACAGGCCTCGTATGAGCCCATTAGTAAACACAGGCCTGATGGGTTTATACTGAAACTCTTATAATGAAACGCTGCACTGTGTGGATTTGGTTGAAATCAGGTTGTTAACGGTGCAGACTCAGCAGTGAGAGGCAATAGACAAGATGTGTGGATGTTAAATAAATATACAAAATGTATTATATTACAGATATATTATAATTATTGTAATTTTATTTTGCGTAGCACAAAGAATAATGACTGATGACTATGAATGAATAGAGGCATCCGTCAGTTATTCCCTCTTGGTATTGTATAGTAGTGTAATGGCGTGACGGGCGTGCAGTGTGTATAAACGGCTCAACAAATTAGATGCGCAACTAAAAGAAGATGCGCAGTACTGACCATGAAGATGCACAGACAGCGGCCCGTTAGCTTCAGCTAGTGGATCCAACACGGCCAAACTGCCGTTACATAATGCTCACAATTCCGTCAAAATATTTACTACAACATAATAAATACATGGCGAAATTATCACACGGATAATTGCCGTAAATTGAATTTAATCGCGGATCCGTTACAATACAGCACCAAACAAAATGGTCTTTGCACCAAATTCAGGGTGGGGCCATGAATGCAGCACACGCACGTGTGTGCACTAGCTTGCTATATAAGGCAAAGCTCTGCTCAAACGGACCGTTCGTTTGTCAATTCACACATTTACTGTCACAGCGCGACTCGGCCATAAACCTACAAAATCATCCGTGTAGTATCACTGGGTGAAGAGTGACCTGATTTGGAGCACGTACACAACCAGGGTCTGAACATGCTGTTCGCGCTGGAGCCGTGTACAGACAAAGAACAAGAAATTCACAGCTAGCGCCAGCCATAATGGGTGTCATTTTCTGCCTCTTGCTAACGTAGCTAGCTGAGCTAACAATACCGTTAGCTAGGTTAGCCCCGAGGCGCTGCTGCTGCACCTGCCAGCGCTGCGCTCTCATTATGTAGAAGCCTCGACGGGCAGAGGACAAATAACGGAAACATGATGCAGTGAAAAACACCGTGAACAGCGTCATGACAACGGTGGACGTGTTCACCAGACGAGGCCCTCCCGGCTTTTTGTCGGCGAAACAGTGACTGAAGAATGAAATGGCGCCAGTTGTTTGGCACCATCAGTCGTTTTTTTCCAGTATATCATCAAGATGTAGTAGAAACCATCGCCTGGCTAAATTATCTAACTGTGATGAGAGTAAAATGGACCATAGCCACGCTGAGTGGGAGCTTTGTTAGCTGACCAGCCTCTCCACCAGCACGGCTGTCCACTGCCTAGCCCCGGCGCTAGCACCAGCTCCTGCGGCACAGAACCGGCTCGCTACGTTTGATGCTAAAACCTACACCATCATCTATAAAATAAACAAATAAACATCATAACTAACTGTATCTAAACAATATCTGCCCGTGGAAGCAGCCAGGGAATATAAACCGTTATAAAGACGATGTTAAACCTACCATGGTTGTGGCTCTGAGTTGGTCAGCGTCTGTGTAGAAATTGAATGGACTGTGATGATGAATTGTCGGTCTCGCTCACACACTGGATACACAGCGTGAACGCGCCTATAAAGCGCGCCCCTGACTCGAGCAAAGTGCACGAGAGGGAGCGCGTGTCTCTCCACCTTGATTGTCCGGCGGTTTTATCTGTCGCTTCGTGTTTACTATTAACTTGTGTATTTTTATCACCTGTGATAACACACAGGGGCCTTAGACCTAATATTAATATTAACTGTAGTCAGTTTAATATTTTACACACAAATTAAACCGGTAATAAAACAAAACAAGTATTTTTACAGGTATATTTTAGCATATTATTGACTATTTTTTATTGAACGTGGCACCAAATGGCAACCGTTTGAGGTGAAACAATACTTTACCTCGTACCTTTAGTATTTTTTATATTAATATCTAACCCTCCCTATGCTATTCTATTAATATTTTTATTTCCTTGAGCAATGGCGGCCTGCAATCGTGCACAAATCAAACGGGCGGCGAAGAGTATTATGGGAATATGTGTTTTTTTGTAGGCTAATATTTGAATAAACCTGCAAATCCCTGGTAGTAGGCCTATATGATGTAAAACAATATAAAATTATCTAATAGCGCTCCAATTAGTGCCTCATGTAAAATTAAAATACGATTATGATAAAAATGGTCAGCTCACATCGCTCAAGCTTTTATTGCAGCTGTTATTTTATTGTTGTTTTGGATTGTAACCTATTAAAAAAGAAGATGAATATACACCCTGTGATTGTGTAGCCATTATCATGGCTGACAGTGTAATTGTAGTATGAGTGTCAGAGACGTGACAGACGTGTCGTTAATTATTGCACCGATGGCGTGAGCAGAGATTAATAAGTGAAGCCATTGTGCTGCTGCCGTTTCAACCGACATTCAGAGGGCAGCCAGGCGCAAAGCGGTTTTCAGGATGGGAGGAAATTCTCCGCCATCCATCCCCTCCGTCTCCCCTCCCCTCTCCCCTCCTCTCCGTGCGGATTTTGTTGGACTCACTTCCAAATATGGAAGCGAACGGTGAGCGGCGGCGGCGGCCAGTGCACGCGCCTCGCTCACAGCGCGAGGAGGGTCGGCCCGCGACGCTGATCACCATATAAGGAAACAAGGGACACGAAATTCGCTGTAGCAGATTTTTGTACACGGCATCGCGTCGGAGGGGAGAGAGAAAGAGACACACAGAGAGGGTCAGTGTGAGGATGAGGAGGCAGCGAGAGGCGGAAGATGAGCGGCGAGAATGACACACCAGGCAGGGAGCCGGAGACACACACACACACACACACACACACACACACACACACACACACATTACTGCCGAGAATGACATGATATAAACACTGTAATATGACAGCTGAGGTCGATTCATGCCAAGGCACTGCCGCTGTTTTGTTGTGGGCCGTGCGGTTTATATCTTGGCGGCGCTGTGGTTGTAAACACAAAGCCTGTAGAATATGACCCACATTCATTATGTGGCCAAACATGCAATAAAAACTACACAAATTTGATCAAAAACACTGAACTCATGTGCAGCCAATACTCTAAAATATTTTCCATGTGACAGAATGTAAGTTGTTATCTTATTTTACACTGTAGGTAGGCCTATGTCTTACTGTTTTTTGTTTATCTTTTATTTATTTGTAGCATTTTTTTTTTTTGTATTTTTTCCATCCATCCATTTTCATCAGCAGCAGGCCAAGCAATGCACCCCAGACGTCCCTCTCCCCTGCAAGCTTTCTAGCTCCTCCTGTAGGACCCCAAGGCATTCCCAATCCAGATGAGATATGTAATCCCTCCAGCGTGTTCTGGGTCTGCCCGGGGCCTCCTACCAGTGGGACGTGCCCGTTACATCCCCAACGATCTTGATGAGATGCCCGAATCACCTCAACTGACCCCTTTAGACATGAAGAAGCAGAGGCTCTACTCCGAGCTCCCTCCTTGTATGTGAATACTTAGCCATTAATCAGATTCCGATTCCTGTTTAAGCTTCACGTTAACATAGTTTCATTGTACTGTACACATTATATATTGTCACAGCTCATACTATACATATTAAATTGGATTTATTATCATTGTTCAGAGTGCAAGTAACCTCACTTGTCCCAACCCTCACCTATGGTCATGAGCTCTGGGTAGTGACTGAAAGAATGAGATTGTAAATACAAGCGGCCAAAATGAGTTTCCTCTGTGGGGTGGCTGGGCTCGGCCTTTAGAGATAGGGTGAGGAGCTCGGACATCTGGAGGGAGCTCGGAGTAGAGCCGCTGCTCCTTTGCATCAAAGGGGTCAGTTGAGGTGGTTCTGGCATCTGAACAGAGGGGTATTCCAGAAAGCGGGTTTAGTGAGAACTCTGAGTAAGTTAACCCTGAAATGAGGGAAACTCTGAGTTATCCGTTCCAGAAAGAGAGGTAACTGAAACTCTGAGTCAGTCACCATGGTAACAGACTCTGTGAACATAACCTGCTCGCTGACAGTTTTTCTCTGTCTCCTCCCTCTTACACGCGGTTTCATTTCCTCATTCATTCAGTCCGTGTCAAAGCTTGTATCGAAGCGCATTAATTAGCGGAGATTTACCGTCCGTCACAGTCTAAACCCTGCTGGATATTAGTTTGTTACTCAGGACTGTCTTAAGTTACTGAATTTATGCACATCAATCATTTCTTTGGAGATCGGTTTTTGTCTTTACATTCAAATATTACACAGCGAGAATTCACCCTCAGCTCAGAGTCAAACCTCTGTCCTTTTTATATTTATTATTTTTTATAACACTGTGCACAAGGATCAGACTGTCATTCTGTTAGAGCAGCTCCGAAATGTTTGTTGCACATAATGTGTAGGTCTAATTATTGAAATTTTAAAAATCGGTATGAAGCTTCAGACACGTAGTATCAATGACTAATGATCTCTATCACTGATGTCATTGGTCGCATTGATGGAACATAATTCCTATAGCCTAATATTGGGGATTATATCTTAATATTTCTGAGTGAGCAATGGTGCAGCATTTCAGTGTCTTTAAATTTACTACATTTGTAGCTGAAATAAAGTCACTGAATGCTATTGAGTCAAGATACAAATAGATGTGCAACATTTTAAAATCTACTGTATTTTAACTTCAACGTCTTTTCAAGTGTAAATCACCAAACATATTATTACTGGGTCACACTGTGAGTTTACAGTCATGTCTTTATGTCTTTGATCTATAGCCTAGCCTATGTGTTTAAAATCTTCCTATTTTTCAGTTGCTGCCTCCTGTGTTTTTCCTCATCAGATTAAATCTGAACAAATATATTACATATTATTAATATAATGCAATGTATCTACAGCCTGATACACAGTCAGATTCCACCACTTTATCTTCATAAAGGAAATGTAAGTCTGATAAATGATGAATAAACGGACAACACTGAATAAAACTTTTTATTAACTTTATGGTTAACTTATTTACACTTTCCTTGCTCTGACTCAGGCTCTTCTTTTAAAGATAAATGTGCACCATCTGCTACACATGCATTAATATCTCTACATCCACTGGATTAAAATGGAGGCGCTGTCTTTTATTTACCTGTTGCCATGGTGAATCGTGGAGTTGGAGCTCCATTGATGATGGCTTTTTATTGTCAGCTTAACTCAGAGTGAACATACTCAGAGTTGACTGAACTAACTCAAATCAGCTGGTCTGGAACCGGTAACTCAGAGTTTCCCATCTCAGGGTAAATCAACTCAGAGTTCAGGGTTAGACTCAGGGTTTGTTGAACCTCCTACCTGGAATACCTCAGGATGCCTTCCGGGCACATCCCACTGATAGGAGGCCCCGGGGCAGACCCAGAACATGCTGGATCGATTACATATCTCATCTGACCTGGGACCTCCTTGGGGTTCCCCCAGGAGGAGCTGGAAACCATTGCTGGGGAGAGGGACGTCTGGGGTGCTTTGCTCGGCTTGCTGCCCCCGTGACCCAGCCACAAGTAAGCGGATGAAAGTGGATGGAGCACTGAGACAAGAAAATGTGTGTATAAACGGCTCATTCACAGGTAGCGAAAACACAGTGATTCTTCAGGTGATCATACACAAATTAGAGTCATAAATATTATATTCAATTTCTGCCAATAGATGCCCCTAAATCCTACAGACTGGACTTTTCATTAGTATGTTTAATAGTTAAGTCCCATCGTACCATACACATCTATATTTGGTTGTTGTTGCTCATGTTGTACAGTCATTCATATTTATATCTGTATGCACTTTGCTATCTGGTTAAATGCTAAACTGCATTTTGTTGTACTCGTACCTACGCTGTGCAAAAACACTAATCTAATCTAATCTAATCTGATGTAATCTAATCAGAGTTGAACATACAAACATCATGTGGCTGCACAACTGCATAAAATGAAAATGTCAGAATGAAATAAAAGCCTGACGAGCAGTAACTTTGTAAAATATGAGTGAAATCAGAGCTAACATTTCTGTGGTTTGGACTTGTGGTTGTTTGTTGTGATGAACCTGCTGGTGGAGCCACTGTTTTAAATAAGAAGCAGCAGGAATGGACCGCATTAACAGTTTCAAGCTTTGTTTATTCTTTAGAAAACAGCATTTCTCAAGTCAAGGCCACCATACCCCTGCGAGAGATGATTACATTAGCTGTAACTACAATATTGCATGCATTTATTCACTTTTGGAATGAGCTGTGTGCAACACGCACCAAGGAGGAGGGGGAGTGCAATAGAAAGTGCTTGTAGAAAAATCTTGAATCTTCCTCCTCTAGTGGAAAGGGACTGCTAGGAATGTGCAAAAATGATGGTCAAAAATCATGAGAAAGTCTCTCATCCTCCACATTTCCACATCTCTTGTATTCTTATGACTTCTACCTGCAGTATCATGGAGTCACTGTGAGATTAAAGCATGTTTATCAGCTTTTTGTGTCCACTGTATTCAAGCTCAGGAAATACATGGTTAGTTGTTGAAGTACACAATACAAAATCATTACAGACTCAGACTTTTGCTCTTATGGCATATAAAAGGCTTATTTTACAATACTAAATGCTTGTCATTCCACTTCTCCAATCTGAAAGAATCTGCCTCTCATATTCAGAGATGTAGGGCATAGTTGCAAATAATCAGTCCTTTAATCCAGTGCCTGATTCATTCTGAGTTGGCCTGAGAAGCCTTGTCTGGCCCCACAAAGGAAAAATAAAACCTAATAAATCCCCTGTGTAGTCGACGTTTTTAATTCCCTGTATGACTGATTTTTGGAAAAATAGGGCTGATTGGTTAAATGGCTGCAGGTAAGAGACAAGCCCAAATGTAATATCTTCTCCTTTTCTGTAATATGGTTTTATTATATGTTATGCAACCCTTACGTGCACTTCGTTCAAAGGAAAGCTCTGACCCGAGCACACAATGGTTTCAAGCTGGACTTATACAGTGATTATTTTACCAAAAAGAAACACTTTGTCATGTTGCAAAAGACGTTTGACAAAGTTTTCTTGTAAAGTTTCCTAATGATCACTTTTAAAACATTTATGGAGAGTAACTCTGAAGGTTGAAATATCACTCTTAGCTGCAGCAAGATAACCAATGCATCACAGTGATGTATCACAGTGTTTTCTCACAGTGGAGCTGATATCATAGGCTACACATGGTCGCTAAAAGCATCAGGAATTAATTTCTGTGCAAACATGATTACATGTTACAGGGACAGTTCACCCCTAAATCAAAAACACAAATTTTTCCTCTTACCTGTAGTGCTATTTTCACTCTAGCTTATTTCAGTGTGAGCTGCAGTGTTGGGGATATCAGCTGTAGAGATGTCTGCCTTCTCTGTAATATAATAGAACTAGATGGCGCTCAGCTTGTGGTGCTCAAAGCGCCAAAAAAATAAATTTGGAAAAACTCAACAGCAATGTCTCTTTTCAGAAATCATGATGCGGATACTCAAGATAATCCACAGACCTTGTTGTGAGCAGTTTCATGTAGGAACTGTTTTCTTTCTACCGAACTACACCCACCAATCATATTACGGTGCAGAAGGAAGAGTGCATCTATTCATTTATGAGAGGCTTGTGCTCATGACAGCTCAAGATCTAAACATTGATGGTGTCCTCCTCAGCTGGGCTGTAACGTTAGCTAGCCCAGTGATGCTAGGTGAGCTAGTAGTAGATGCACACACTTCTGCGCTGTGATGTGGTTGGTGGGTGTAGTTTGGTGGAAAGGAAATAGTTCCTACATGAAACTGCCCACAACAAGGTCTGTGGATTATCTTGAGTATCCGCATCATGATTTCTGAAATGTGAAATTACTGCTGAGTTTTTCAAAGTAATTTTTGGCGCTTTGAGCACCACAAGCCGAGTGCCATCTAGTTGCATTATATTAGGAGAGAAGGCAGACATCTCTACAGCTGATATCTCCAACACTGCGACTCACACTAAAACAATCTAGACTGATAAAGAGCACTACAGGTAAGAGGAAAATATGTGTTCATGATTTCAGGTGTATGTCCCTTGTAAGATTTTTTGACGACCACAAATGATAACATAATCTGTCCCTGTGTACTGCAGACTTAAAACAGCCAATAGGTTTCATTTCTATAAGGTTTTACTGCTTATTGCTTGTGCTTTCTGTATGTGTAAACATCCTGCTTGTTATTTGTCCCATGTAAGTGTAACACTCGCAGGCCGAAGTATAATTCAAACATTTAAAGCTAACTCTTTGGCTGACTGGTCGCTATTTCTATTATGTAGCGCGTTCAACACCTTTGAGTATTCCAATAATGTCATCTTATCTTTGGAGCTGGAAAATGTTGCAGAATATAGGTTCCTATATATTATTACACTAGAAGAGTCTCGTATATATAGTATCAAAATCTACAAAGTGTAACACATTTCCATCAAGGAATAAATGGCAAAGCACTTGAAACAAATGAGATTCGACTAAGCTCCCATTACATGCTGCTTCCAAAACTCTACTGTGCTATAAAGAAAGTGCCTATCCTCTTGTCTTTTCAAAGCAGTGACAGTTTCACCCTTCTAAAAATGCTGGTTTATATAAAATATAAAGCAAATCTACAAACAGAATGGAATGTTTTTAAGGCCACAAAGTAAAAAAATATCGCCACAAAGAAATATGTATAAAGTAGAAGCTTTAAAGCCAGCACTTTTTAAAGGTAATAAGATATACTGCAGAAGCTTTGTCTGGAAATCACCCTGACTCCCCCTGTTCAAACAATATACAACCAACTAAGTGTTTTATAAGTTTAAAGGTAAACATCGACTCGTCTATTAATACCAATTGTAAACTTTTAAATGATGGCAGTGCCAATTTAAGACAGGAAGTGTCAATACGAGGGATCTGGATGCTTTAACCCCCTGCCTCAGTCACCTCTGAACAAGCCTGGACTTTAACAGGCCAAGTAATGTGCATAATAAAGATGCTGGTGAATTGGCATCATGTTTGTACTGCCAATGTGGTTTAGCTGCATGTTTGTTTGTGGGTGGCATGATAAGGCTTTAGTTCTGAATGTGTGCTTGTGTTGTGCGCTGGTAGCATTGCATCAAGATTACAAAGGCTCAGAGGTCCTCTAACTGGATTTCTTCTGGTCACCGGCGCCTGTGCCTCTCGACTTGTTCAACACCACCGTGGCCTGAAAACAGAGGAGAAAAAAAAGGGAATATAATTAATTCGACGGCATGCTGTGTGAAGTGTTTCTTGCAACACTCGCCAACTTCTGTTTTTTGAGTTTTCTTTTTCTGCTGCTGTGGTTAATTCACTGAAACCTCTCAGCTTCACCGCCATATGTTTAGCCCTGTCAGGAAGTGCACCAGGTCAAACCACTTCTGGTTTCATGTGAGTAAGAGGCATGATATTCAACTTTGAACTGCCTCTGAGGGGTTTTAGACTCTCACCATTTTGAGTTTGGATGCTGGATCCAGCTTATACTTTTAAAATGGTGTCTGTTATCTAATTAAAAGTCTACATATGAATTTTTAAATATACCATGCAATATTTTCCTCAACAATAATATATAGACTCATACAGAGATACTTCCTCTCAGTCATTACTTAGAACCCACTAGAAGTGAGTGGCAGTGAAACTCTGCCCTGTGCCTGTGTTCTTATTTCCTGTGTTCAGGATATTCATAGGCATGCACCCCTTCAGTGCTCAGGCGAGGGCGGGGCTTTATAAGACAGTAGAGACCAGGTGCCAGACCATAAGCAGCAGTCATCCAAGAGACACAGCACTGAGAGTAAATCTAGGGCTGGCTTTTACTTTTGATGGCAAGTGTGGTTATGAACAGTCACCCACAGTCTTGCGTAGTATACCTTTAATGGCTAAATGAAAGGGGTTGCAATAGTTCAAGTCACAGTGAAACATATTTCCGCGTGCAACAGAACATCTGGGTGGAGTTCAGCTCTTGAAGGATTTAATCAAATATTAACATGTAGGGCTGTTTATGTATTCGCACAAAACTGTCACTGTATGTGAGATCAAGGTCTGATCAAGGTCGGAAAGTGTTCTTTGAGTGTTTGTTCAGTGTAATACACAAGCGTATAAAATGTTCCTTATTTTTTTAATGTAAATAGTTTATCAAAAATTGTCAGTGGGCAAAATGCTCTCAGTCCCCAGCGAGAGGATTTTGTCTGTCTTTGACACTACTCTATTCAAATTAAATGAAAACCAACGTGTCTGTATGAATCTATTTTTTCACCACTGTATTGACCTCGAACTGAACCATGACTCTTAAACCAAGGTATGAACCTAACTGTGACATTTGGTTTGGGCAAAAACATGACTCGATGTGGAGCTTGAGAGGATTTTGGCCTCGACACTCACTCACCCACTTTGTTTAATCAAGAGGACAACGGTTAAATGAATAATCAGACATCAGCCACATTCTGTGTTTAACAGGTTTACCAGCTATAATATCTAAACATACACCTCCTAATTTGATACTGCCCTGCTGGCAAAGTGTGGTTTTATAAGACAGGCGGGGTTAGTTGGTCGCCACAGATCCCATTTCACTGGTGAAACTTCACTAGGCTCAAGATGAGTCATCAAAAGTTATATTTACATTTTTCCAGGAAGAGAAAAGAGAAGGACTTTGTTATAAAACTGTGCCCCTATGAACCCACAGACAGCCTTATTAGCATGTTTTAGTTTTTTTGCCTTCACTTTTTAAATACACATTTACTGTGTATGATTCAGTCTCACTGCTCATATTAACCCTGTTTAAAAAAGCAAACAAGTGACGACAAACCCACTGTACGCAGCACCAAAAGCAGACAAAGTTAACTAATAGAAACATGAACATTGTCAATCATCTAGCAGGCTTACTCCTGCTGATATGTGCCTAGTACACTCTTACAAAAGTGCTCGTTAGATGGTCTAACAGTGTCTGAAACCCTTTTGTCGTTTTTGTCCCAAGGTACAGACCTCTCTCAACGAGCTCTAAAATGGGACTTCTCTTTACATACTATTTTTTATGTTGTTTTTGTGACCAGTTTGTTGGCAGGTGAGGCAAAATATAGATCACTACTATATTTCTTTAAGTCTCAATTTTCTGAACGCCATGTCTGTCCTTTATCAATTGCTCCCTCTAGTGACTTTTATGGGTACATACATTTAAAAAACAAAGACTATAACATGGTCAGACATCAGCCCTGTTATTCTTACCTGTTCCAGGACGACGCCTGCGGCCTGGTCGATGGCTCCCCCTACATTCCGGTACCGACCGGAGTAGCGGATGAAGGCCCACGTCAGCATGGACATCATGACCACACCCAGAGTACAGTCACACACCAGGGCGAAGGTAGACAGGCCGACGAAGAGCAGTATACCTGACAGCACGTAGAGGAGGCACACCAGGACAAACAGCACTGCAGGTGTCCGGAAGGCGCTGAAGAGGTTTTTTGACTTTTTAAAGCAAAGAGACAAAACAGATGATTAAGACACTTCCCAAATCACATCACCGCCATTAACAGAAATGCATGCAATTATAATATACTTTACTGAGAATAATTTCAAGGTGGACAACAACTTAAATGTTTCACAAACGCCACACAATAGAAGAATAAATGAGGTACTTCAGTGTAAGATTCAGATGATTACTTCGATGTTAAACCGTTGTAAAGCTTACGTCATGTTTGTGAAATAGTCTACCTCATTGTGCTTGCTGAGTGACTTCCACATTTCCTCCAGCTCACTCTCCAGCTGTGCTTGGTAACGGTCACAAAACTCTTGTCCACCCATCTTCTTGGTAGAGGAGAAATTGTGGAGAGACTCTTTAAAGAAGAATTGATGCTTTTCCTCCAGAGTGTCAGGAGCCACGTAGGGCAGGTCTCCCCCACACACCTTAGAGAGGAAAGACAGAACGTTTGTAGTCAGGATCACATTATGGTGTTACCATGTCCCATAACACCAACAATGATAGACAAACAGAGCAAAGAGGAATTATTTAATGCATCCTGTGACCAACCTTCTCCATGTTCTTGTTATACAGATCTTTGGCTGCTGCCACGGCTGCCAGGTTGTTTGCCTCTGCTGTAGCCTGGTGAGACAAACAAAGCTCTTAGTTAACAGGAATAATTCACGGCTTGTTAAAATGTATGTAAAAATGTATCTCCATACCATGAGCATAGTCTTTGGCTGTGGTAAGTCTTCTCCCTGGTAAATCTTGATGTAAGCCTGGTGAGACAAAAATTATAACATTAGATATAGAGCTGCCACAGACTAAGACTTTTCCTAGTCGACCAATAGTCGTCAATCAGGGCCATTAGTCGACTAGTCGCCCACTTGTTTATGATATTAATTTAATAATTAAATGATATATTTTGGGCGGGGCAACACAACAGTTTGAGTTGAAGGTGTGAGAAAGAATAGTATCAGTAACATTGTTAACACTGTGCTACATTACAGAGAAATACAAAACCATACTAATGAACCTTCATTAATATAGGCCTATATTTTATCTACAAGTGCACGTCACACACTGAGCGAGCCGCCTGTTAATGACACTGTCGGCAAAGCAGTAATGATTGTGCTAAGTGGCTAATGGGCATATAGCTACTAACATGTTTCAGATGATACGTCATGTTTGTAGTCGACCAATGAAGATGAGTTTACGTATCACCTTGGGTTCGTCCTTCACCTTCTCAACTTGATCCCACACTTTGGATTTCCTGCCCGACATGTTATTAACTAGCCTGTGGAATAACCGCAGGTACCAGTCCTGGAGATTAGAGACCGTACACATGCCGTCTTTAACCACCTGGAAAATGTGAGTTTGGGAGCTGGGTGCAATGCTTGTGCCTTTTTGTGCCAGCTTTCAAGGGTGCGGCGACAGGTTGCGTCTGAAGTTGCTAAACAACCATAACAAGCATCATATAGCCTATTTATCTGAAATCCTGAGTGCAGAGTAGTGTTGCACGGTATACCGGTACTAAAATAGTACCGCGGTACTAGAGTATTCCAAACGGTACTATACTGCATTCGGAAAATACCGGTACTTGGAAACTGATTCAATTCATTAATTTAGTTAATTTATTTTACTCATTTATGCACACAAACGCCTTTCTTGTTCCTATTGGAGCACAGATTGCTCAAGTGGTGTGTATGACAACACCTGTATCAACATTCGCAGCTGGCGCACGTGAAAAAAGACAAGAGAAAGTCTGCCTCGCAAAGGGAGACAAACCGTGACGTCCGTACCGAGGTACTTACCGAACCATGATTTTTTTGGTACCGTTACACCCCTACTATTTATAAAGGTTCTAAAGGTTTGTAGCCAAAAGGACTTTTCCTTAGGAAAAGTACTGAAAAGTATCGAAAAGTATCGAAATTCATATTGGTATGGGTACCGAAACAAAGATTTTGGTATCGTGACAACACTAGTGCAGAGCTGACCTTCTTCCAGGTGCTGTTTATAAGCGTGTAGGTCTATCGTCTGTGGGACAGATGTAAAGCTCTGGGTAGCCCTGCACTAACATGATCAATTTTTCCGTATTTATCACAGACTGCGTATTTACAGAAGAAGGGAAAGATATCTGTCGGCTGTGATTGGTTTGTAATGTGACCCCTGTCTGACTGCTGAGCGTGGCCTCTTCCTGTGTCTGTCCTTTCAAATTAAATTCCAATATGGTCCCGTCATATAGGTTTTGATTTATTTTGACAAGGCACAGCTCCTTTATTTTTATTTTTTTTCTGCGACTAAGCGCCCAATGAAATCTTGCCAACTAATGACCTTTCTGGTCGACTAACATTTGGTCGGGAGCCCTAATTAGACATGAATAACTGTTTTGGATTGAGTAGGAAAACTCAGATAGAGGAGACGTTACCTTGAAGAATTCGAGCAGGCCCATGCAAGTGACTTTGTTTCCATTGATTTCTTTCTCAGCCAGTCGATCGGGATGCAGCAGTTTGGGGATCAGGCTCTTCAGCTGCTCTTTGAACTCCGGGGTAACAGCTGACAAAATAAATACACCAAAAATCAGATTCTGCTAAATATCAACCTTAGACACAGCAGAATAACATGGAAAAATGAGGGCTCTTACCACTAAGCTGTCCCTCAAAAACAGGGCTGGTGGCGACCTTCAACCCAGGGTGAGGTAACAAGAAGCAGGAAATGTTGGTGAAGCATGAATGGATGTGTTCCCTCACTGTCTGCAGCTCCTCATGTTGGGTCTCGCTGACCTTTAAGCATCAATAATAAGGTGAAATCCCAAACTCTGTATTTAAAATCAGCCAAGTGTATTTATTAAACAAGACAGAAACCGTACCTGTAACCGTTTATCCAGGAATTCCTCGCCTCCTTTAAAGCCGTACTTGTATTCATAGGGAAAGCTCCAGTCCCTGATGAGGAACATCAGAGACTATGGCGAGAAAATGAAAGGTGAACCCCAACAGACAGAGCAGCAACATCTGTAAAAAAAATGCATCATATCCTGTGGTTTAACTCACCTGAAAGGGCTTCAGAAAGATCTCATCCATGGCAAGACGACCATACTCTGTGAACAGCTGTGAGGAGGAGGCGGCCATTAAGCAAAGTTAACACTGGGATGCAAAAATTTGGAGAGCAATGTTCAAAGGTAAGTTAGGTATTTTTCAACCCGGACCCTATTTTCCTATATTTTTGTGTTTGAGTGACTAATGGAAGAGTCGACCTTTCTGTTAAAGAGTGAGATGACAGCCCCAAAATCACTACTGCCAAACCCACCAGACTCCATTTAAATAAACAGTAATTTTATCATCATAGAACACACTTCATCCAAAGTCAACAGAAACAACATTAAACTCACAAAAGCCTTCTTAGGTCGTCTTTCCACCGTTCCTCCAATCACCAACTCTGGTGTGGTTGAAATAAACCCGTAATTTACCCAGTTAGATGTGAATATATGCTGCCTCTATACACACTTAAATGACTGTTTATTTAGATGGAGTCTGGTGGGTTTGGCAACTGTGATTTCAGGGCTGTTTCTGGTGAAACAAAAAGGATCTTCCTCTTTAACCAAAAGGTCTTTCTCTGTAGGGTTCTTTCCAAAATGTTGTCAGACACCTACATCAACAATACGAGCCTATTATTAGCAAAACAAAGAAGCACTTTTCGTGGACGCACACTGATGGTGCGACATGCCCCTGGTGGTTACATTGCAGCCTGTTTTGCCACAGCCGGCTGCAGCAGTCTCGCTCAATACTGGACCAATTTCAAAAACTGTTATTCCCATTAGTCGCTTTGGAACATGTGGGAACATTTGAGAAAACAGGGTCCACATACCAAATTTACCTTTTAATAAGTAAAGTCACTGAAACACCCTTCTGTTAGAAGCAGGAGAGCTTATTCTAAAGATGTTATTAATTCAGTTTTGTCAAAGGTGGAAATTTTCAGAGCTGTTGTTGCATTAAATCACCATCAGGTTAACTCTAACTATTCTAATACTGATGTATACAGACCTGTAGCTGCTGCAGATCGTCCTCTTGTATGTTCTGTGACAGATTGTAGATCTAGAAAAGAAAAACTATGTCAGTGTACATTACAAGAATGAATATCATTTAAAGAAAATCAGTGATAATCAGAGGAGATCAGTCACCTGTACTGAGCTGGTCATGGTGCTGAGGGCAAAGATGGTGGCGCAGTCCTTCACCGTGGACTCGTTGTCAAAGGCTCCCTGAGTGTCCATCAACACTACTGCCACCTACAGGAGACAAAACGTAGCACATGACATGAACATGAACAAGAATACTTACATTTCTTCTAAACATGTACACTCCGAAAAGCTGTTAAACAGAATAAATCCTTCACTTAACTTACAAATAAAAATAAAAGCAATATAAAATTCTATTTTACATGAAATTATCTGCATTAATGTAAGATGTTGAGTAAATTACAGGACAAATCATTACTCTAAAAATCATTATTCATTCTCTCTAATGTGCATCTGTAGTATGAGCTCTTTGCAGGCCTCTAACAAATTATTTCATTGTTATTCTAGTAATACGTATAACATTCTAATTATTTTTTTCACATTTATTCATTCATTCATTTTTTTGGTAAATGAAACGCGCGTTTCAATTTCCTTTCTTTGCACCACTGTCTTTACTGTGCAATACTGTGCAAAAATTGGTGCAATAATTCAACTGCCGTAATACTCTGTGCAATTATTTAACTGTGCATTAGTGTTCAGTATACTAATTTATTCTTACCAACATCTCTTGAATGTATATATTTATTCAACATATAATGCACATAACTGTACATGTTTCTTGTTTTTATTCTATTGATGTAGTGACCACTATAACATAATATACATATTTTATATTTCTGAATGTAACACTAGTTTATACAGTATAATGTGGCGCAGTGCGCATATTTGTATAGTTTTACACCATTACAGACTAAGCACAGTGAACATACTTTTATTCTCAATATCTTAAGTACTAGTGTTGAACATTGTAGCATAATGCACATTTTTATTTCTTGTATCACTTTATATTCATATACTCTTATTCCTACTTCTTATAATTCTCTCTTCTTTACATCGAGGGGACTGTAACGAATCACAATTTCTCCTCAGGGATCAATTAAGTATTTCTGATTCTGATTGCGAGAACTGAAGGTGACGTCTTCAGATTGCTTGTTTTATTCAAAAAACAATACAGAAACAAAAAATATTGATATGAAATAGAGGAAAAAATCCAAATAATTTAATTCAGGAAGGTAGAATCAAAAAATGTTTGCCTGATTAATGTTTTAAATACTAATTCAATAATCAGAACAGTTGTTGACTAATTTTCTGTACATCAACGATCCAATTAATATTTTTCCGCGCTACAAACATGCAGGTCTGACTAACAAATGAGAGGATGGAGTTACAAAGATAAAAGGAGAAAGGCCAATTGAGTGGAAAATATGGAGTTAATTTTAAGAAGCCAACACCAAATAATGACTCAAGTAAAATAAAAACCTTTCCTAAAAATTATTTGACATTATCATCTAAGTTCTAAATACTGTGGTCCTTAGTTTCACTGTAGTTTTTCAGTAACATGTAATCATCTGGTAACACACAAACATACATACGAAACATAGATAAACAAATAAATGGTGCACGCACCTCTGTTCCATCGCTCTTTGTGACGGGGAAAACCTCACTCCACAGCTGGATGCCTGTTGTCTCTGGTTCTGAACCTCCTCTCCAAGAAAATCCAGTGAGCGGCTCATCATCATTACCCAGCCAGTTTTCATCGCCCTGCAGAAATACAAATCACACTTTTCAGATCAGTCCAGGGGCAGGCTGGGGCTTCTCTGTGAAACTCTGTGCATTAAAACCTTCTGGCTCAATCAAAAATTTTAAACATGCCTTGTCATGTAGCTCCAATAATCCTGAGGAATATAGCAGCAGCTGCAGACACTCTATCCTCAAGTGTTAACAGACACTCCAGCTGTTCTACCTAATTTACAACACAGAAAATGGAGTGTAGTCCTCACTCATGTCATAATTATCTCCCCAGTTAGCTTTTCTTTTGACTGCACTGGTTAAACGACACAAACGTTAAATGGTACCCAACGTTTGGCCTGATGGTGGCACTGCAGCAAAGCTAATGAAGTTGGCAAAATCAGTGGGATTTATCAACAACTGCAATGTCAAGCATCAGATATGTTTCCAAGATGTGCACAAAAAAATAAAATAAAATGAGGGCATTCACATAGACTCCACGCCTTAATTAAGGTTATGACTAAATTCTCAAATATTCATGTAAAGTGAACGAGTTAGTTCACATGTTACAGCAGGGATGGGCCTTATTGTGTCAGTCAAAGACAGACTATAAGTAATTTTTCAAGTTATCACACCTCCAACGCAACAGGAGGAACAAGTCTGTATCATCAGCACTCATACGTTGAAGGAAAGCTTTGTTATTTCTTAAACTGAATCCTATGTTCTCATGTTTTTGTGTTTAAGTGACAAACAGAGACAATTTTTCAAGTTGGTCAAATATTGAGAGTGTGTGCTGCAATGTAATCAGAGCGGCACGTGATTTTTTTGCCACTTACAGGCTCAGATTATTATTTTAAATGTCTGACAACATCACAGAAAAGACCCACCAGAAAAATTAAACATTTTTCCTCACTTTTTGCTGATTTGTTTCTTACTGTGACCAAGTGTCGCTCAAGGACTAATCTCATTCTAAAATCTTGGGTGACTTTTGACGCCGGAAACGTTTGTGAGAGTTGGAGATAAGAGTGCTAGATGAGTGTTTTGTGTTGGCGTACAGAAAGCGTGCATAAATCGAATCTGATCTGATGCTTCACACTAAAATAAGGGCGCTGTTGTCTAGTTTGTGCCAGAGTGCAGAGTGACTATTTCCAAACACACTCGTAGTGTTATCTAAAAAATGTTCAATGTCATGGCTGAATATTGAGCTGATTTCAACAATGTGTACAAGTCTGGGAGATTTCAGAGCAAGACTTCTCTTTGAACGTGACTTGTTAACATGCTCTAACAATCAGACTGGATCAGCAAAAGGTAACGGAAAAACATTTAATTTCTCTGTAGGGTCTTTTACATAATGTTGACGGACACTTATAACAATAACTTAAGTCTGTGATTGCCAAAACAAACACTTTAAGTGGACATACACTGACGAAGCACATTTGCCCACATGGATTACGCTGCAGCCTGTTTCACCACTGCGGCTGTCTGGACCAGCTTCAAAAATAGTTGCTTCCATTAGTCACGCGGACACAACAACATGGGAAAAAGTGCTCCAGCCTCAAAAATACAAGTTTACTTTTAACAACACTTCAGCATCAGGTTGACCTCTATGTACAGTAAGAAAACTCAAGGAGTAAAATATGATGTCTGGAGGAGTGACATGCTGAAAGATCATGTCACAGTGTGACTCACCCTTCTGTACATGTAGCGGAGCATGAAATCAAGCAGGAAGCTCTTGCCCTTCCTGAAGGCTCCGGCCACCGACAGCACCACCACATGTTTGTCTCGGACCTTGGGATCCAGCAGAACCCGAGTCAGAGCCTCGGTGTCCAAAGTGAAGGAGTGTTCCTCCTTACACACTGTGACGATCTGAACTGGGCCTGGTTCGCTCCCCATTCTTAAGAGGCACTGGTCCCTGGGAACAGACAAAAACAGCAGCTTGATATTAGTACTGGAACAATTTAAGGGCCACAACTAAATTATTATTGTTCATTTATAGGCCCATTATTTGATAAATTGTGTGGTGTATAACCCTACTGGTCAAGGGTGACAGCTCACAGTTGCCACCCCAAACAAACATTTTAAAGTAACATAAAGCATAGAAAAGAAGCAAATCTGAGAAAGTGAGAGTACTGTGAATCTTGGATATTTTTCTTGACAAATAAATCTAACAATTAATCAATTATAAAAAATAGTTGCCAATTAATTTTCTGCCCATTTACTGATTCATTCCGCACTAGTGTTTTCAATATACTGGAAATTTCAACTTCAATCAAGCTTTTATTAAAACATAAAAATAACAAAGCTAGTTTTCTTCTCTTGGTTTGTGGCAGAAAACAGCAGAATGACTGTAGTAAACATTAACAGCAAGAGAGAGTGAGAAAGCACAGCTGGTGCAGGTGTTGGGATACTGCAGAAAATCAGTACTGAAACCGTTTTAGATATTCAGAATTTGACAACACTGTTTAGCACTAAATTATTTCTTTAAAAATCACTTTTAGTCTGCAACATAGGGTTATTAAATTTAACTGTAGAGCATCATTTAATAGTTTTAGTTGTTAATATTTAACAAACACAATCATCAAACATTTGCTGGTTCCAGTTTCATAAATGTGTAGAGGAACTTGATTTCCTGTATTTTAAGTTATTATAAAAACTATTATAATAAGTTCCTCTTTTTTATTTTATTTTTTTTTTAATTTGTTGTTGTGTGTGTGTGTGTTGGCTAATTCTAAAGCATTGTTAAAGCTCTAATTAACTTGTAATGGACATTTCATAATAGAGTTATTGTCTGCCCATGATCAAAACAGAAATCATTTAAAGTAAATTGGTTAAAATGAAATAATCAGTAGATAATCAATCATCACAGCAGACATTAGTTGTAGGCCCACAGGGCAAATTGTTTAAAGGTCACTCTGCTGAGGCATGCAACTGACTGTCTTTCCAGCGTCACTAAGACGTGAGATTTGGATGGTAATCCCACCCAAAGCTGTTTACTCGTGTCTGCCATTTCGCCTGTGCCTACTGAAAAAAAAAATCAGCCATGAACTGATCCTTCATCAGACACAATATTTAGCTGTGTGCAGCAGACTGTGGGTGCGCTCTTATGGGTGTCATGCTGCTTTGCCTCCAGCTTGTGGATTCACCATGCTCTCCAACACACTGATCATTTCATCTGCCTCAAAGGACTCAATTGTTGTCGCTCTCCCATGATGACTAAGACAGGGAGGTGCTTTCATAACAGTTTATCTGTGATTATAATGCCTAAAGCTCGCTGTCTCCTTTGACTAAAAAAAAAAAAAATCTACACCTCAAACGAGGTGTGGCAGTCAGCAGCAGCATGCCAGGCATTTCTCTGCTCTGGATGTGTTGCAATGTAGAGAAATTCTGCAGCTAGGAGACCAAACTGTATTTTGCAACCTGTCTGCGCTTTGTCATAAACCTCAAACTAAGCTGTGCAGTACTTTCTCTGTAATTTACCCTGCTTAATCTTAGCAACTGCCACTTAGCGTTGACAGCGATGTTGGCTACGCTGGCAGAGGACTTGTACCAGTGTGGCTAAACTACACAAATCTGTAACGTTAATCTGGATGTAACCGAAAGGCTCAGCAGCTAGCTAACGAGCAAAAACACACAACTATTGACGGGCTATTTTACTATTTAACGGTTGTAGCTAACGTCTGACTGTACTCAACAACAACAATACAAAAAAGCAAACCGTTTTTAGCCAATGAAGGAAACGAGTGTTTCAAAACGACCGTTGCAGCAACATTTTACGACGTAAAGCCTAAATTAGCAAATCTGAGAGCTTTAGCTTCTGTTTGAAGGTGTCATGTTACCTTTGGTGTCTTCAAACGGCTTCAACAAAGTCTCACAAGAGGCGAGAAACGACTGAAGCGTGACTTTTTTCTACACTGGCATGAAAACAACTATGAGAACTTTTTTCCACCACGAAACCACTTCCGCCTTCAACGAGCGCAAAGTCTCATGGGAAATGTAGCTTCGATGTGGTTTCCTGCATTTACTTTACTGTGTCTTCGAACTACGCTACCCAACGTGCCACGTAGGCGTTAGATTGTGTCAACCCTGCCTCATAGCTACGGGAAATGTAGTTTTTTAAATGTAAAGTCACGAATACGGAACTACCTGACAGGTAAAGTAAAACAGAACTTGTCAAGAAGTGTTTTGCATAAATACAAATCAGAGCTGACATATTTCCGTGGATAAAAATACACTGTAGCTAAGCAACATGTTTTTGTCTGAGAATATACCATGTAAATATTTATCTGACTGTCACGCCCTCTAATGGTTTTATTCGTATTAACAACAACACTTCATAGATGATTTAAATACCCAAACCTAACCTATAACATTTTTTATGGGCTGGATAAAAATATGCAATGGACTTAAAAATGATTTGAACAAATTATTTGTAAGATGTGGAAAGAAACATTGCAAAAAAATATTTTTAAAAAAAAATATGGTAACAAACTGCCAGACAATTTTACTTCACAAGAACGGCATGACAAGATTTTATTTGTTAGATTATAAAATCTAAAGCTTTGGACAATACATACAATTTACAAACATTAATTCAGTGTACCCTGAAATGTAAAGTGGTTTAAATGGCAGTGAAATAATTTTGCATTTTAACTCCCAATTGAAAACAACTCAGCATAGATTACAGGATCATATCTATGTTTTCAAATTCACAGAAAACTAATAAGAGACATTGAGGAACATAACATCATGTACAGAATGTCAACTCCAGCAAACATGATTTGAAGAGTGACAATGGGTGTAGAATTAATTAGGAATCAAAGTGGAAGTACTTATATTATTGTAATCAAGTGATGCTTTCCCACTTTTCTTACAACTAAATTATAAATTAATTTTTATTTTTTGAACTATTATACTCAGCTAATTCTAGAAAGGCGGCATTATCACAAAATGCTACAGAAACAGTGTTAAGGGGGCAAGATATTCATTTTAAGATTGTTTTGTTGGTCACCACATGGAGTCAAATTGGCCAGTAAGACATGTTCTCATTACATAATAATGTGTGAGTCAAGAGCTATGTTTTTACTTTGAAGGCTATATAAATCTTACTTTAACATGGGAAACTTGGGAATCTTGAGTTGAAATCACTCCTTCCACCCCTGAGAATGAACTAAATGTGTTAAAAAAAAATCACAGTGAAAAACCCATAGCGTATTAATACTTGATACCCCTCTGTTTTAAAATCTCAGAGTATAATTTTGTCCATGATTTTTTTTTTTTACATTACACTCTCAAATCTTTGTCCAGCATATCATTGTATGGTATGTTATGGTGGTAAAATTCATTTCTGCATTGTAAGTGCCTGAATACATATGAAGTAATATGATCCATTGTCTCATTAGTCCATCAGAAAGTTGATCTATACTTTTACCTAACTACAAAATAATTCACAAGCCTTAGGGCAGTGTCAGCGTTTCAGGAAGGAGCAGCTGATCATCTTATCATCCCTCCCATCTATTAACACTTAAAGGAACAGTGTGTAAGACATAGAGGGGTTTAGTGGCATCTATCAGTGAGAACTGCTCCCAGTTAGGATTCCTTCAAAGTTCATTGTACAGGAGATTTTTTTTTTTTTTACCGGGAGCTGAATTATCGGCAGAGGTCTCTTTCTCTCCAAAACATACAGACCATGTGATTTAAACCTGTAAAAACACTGAATAAAGCAGTTTCATGTTAAAAATCAGTGTTTCTCTGACGCTGTTTGGTATGTCAGAGATGGGCCTGCTAATGTTGCTCACTCTTTTTTCTTTAACAACTTGAGATCCAGACACTCAGGAGGTTTTTACCAGAAGCTGAATTATCCACAGAGGTCTCTCCCTCTCCAAAACAAATGGACGCGGTGATTTAAACCAGTAAGAACACCGAATGAAGCAGTTTCACGTTAAAAAAATCAGTGTTTTTCTGATGCCCTCATTGCAGAGGGGCTAAGTATGGTCGCTGACGCAAAAACATGAATGGCCCTATCTAGAGCCAGTGTTTGGTTTGTACCATCTGGGCTACTGTAGAAACATGGTGGTGCCAAATGGTGATCTATGTGGACAAGGATTCATTTCAGGTGATGATACACTAAAGAAAACATACTTGTCATATTCCATTTCTACCAGTATATCCCCCTAAATCCTACACACTGCACCTTTAAGACTACAAAACATAATCCTTATTTTTTCTCATTTCCTCATTTGCTTTCAATATATTGAAGCATTGCATCAGGTGTGATTGTTAGATGAGATGTAACACTAATATCCACCACCTGCCAGGTCCAGCAGTGACCCAGCAGCCTCCTGGGCCTCGGCATCCAGCTGAAGGATCTCCACAGTCTCCAGGTCCAGCTCGGTGTCACCCGGCAGCACCAGGTACTGGTACTGGTGAGACTGGTAATAGTGTAACTCGATGTACCCGCTGTCTGACAGGGGGTCCTTCTCCATCTCCTTGCTAACCTCCTCCTGCTGGTAGTCAACCGACTCCATGGTGACAAGCTCCTCGTGATCCGGGGTCAAGGGGCACGGAGGGCTTTCAGAGAAAGTTGGGTTGTCGGTGTTCAGGATTTGGGGTGAGGGCGTGGAAAGGAGGAGGGTGTGAGAAAGAGGATCTGCATGAGAGAAAAACATCGAGCAGAATATGAATCAAAAAGCACAACATCAATATTAATAACTTGTTTTCATTCAGGCTGGTTAAACGACCACTTGTCAGATTCTTTAGTGAGCATGAAGACCCATATAGCACCATAGGCTCAGAAATAAACCGAGGGGATATAAAGGAGACTAAGCTAGGCTATTGCTGGGTTGCCAAGGTAATAGAAGGTTGTTGCCATGCCAACAGAACACAAACAGGGGAACAATGTTGCATGCTGAGAAAGCTGCAGAGAGGGAGAAAAGCTGTGGGCGATAAAAGTGTCACAGAGAGCTGTTACACCACTGATGACATATTGTCGACTAAAATAAATTCATAAAGGGTCAAGTCAGTGCGTTCTTGTGCTAATTAAGTGACACGAGCCCGCTGTGAGTCTCCTCGTCACTAACCTGAGATTTCCATAGAGTCGCACACTGCAGGCACCCCAAACTCAGCTCCTTCCAACCTGCACACAACATGGCAAGACAGACAATGACAACTACATGAATTAAGTTTGTGTGCTTGTTTAAAGATTTAGTATGCAGGATTCTCCAAAAAAAATCAATGACAACTCATACAGAAGTAATTCCTTGAAAAAAAAATCATCACTTATGACCCACTCAAAGTGTGTGGTGATGTATTTATCTGCAGAGACTCTGCCCTCTACCTGTGTTTTCTGTTTTCTTCTTATGTTTTGTGCACAGACTTTTACAGGCATGTACCCTGACAGCGCTCAGGTGAGGGCAGGGCTTTACAAAAAGGAAGCAACCAGGTGCCAGACTATAAGCAGACGGCATCCGAGAGACACAGCGCCAAAAAATGCAAATATAATGAGGCGAAACATCAAATGAGAGTGAATCTGGGGCTGCATTTTACTTTCAATTTAGCTGGCGAGTGTGTTTACAATCCTGCATGGTATACCTTTAAAATACACCTAAGTAAGAGAGTCATTAAAATGTGAAACACCTCACCACTACACACACATTATACTTTACTGCTCTGGTTAGACAGCAATCTCACAAATCATTAAAATGATCAAATGATTACTTTTTCTTACAATGAATGAATCAATCAATCAATCTATTTATAAAAAACATTTAAAAAAATGCCCCTTGCAGTTTGCAAGAGGTCCAAGGAAATGTCTTCAGATGGCATGTTTGGTTGGATCAATAGCCAATTATACAGAGATATTCAATTTGAAACTGTGAAAAGCAGTACATTTTTCACATTTGAGAATCTGGTGTGTGAACCATGTGTGGCATTTTTTTCTTGCCTAAGTGACTTGGAAAAGGTTAACACATATTTAAAAGTCATAATGAAAAGCATAGATGTGGGTGGGAGGTGGGGCAGGGGACATGACCCGCTAAATATTTAGAACATGTGTTTGCAGAGGACTTTAATTTTGAACAAATAAGTGACATTTACACCATAAGCTGATGCAGAGGAGGCACAAATTGGTGCATATAAATTCCACAGTATGAAATGTTGAAACTTAACCTACGCCCATAATAAAAATAATTTGTTGCAGTCCTGTTGCATAAACTCAAACTGCGTGATTATACTCACAGTGCGGGCTTGTTTAACAGATGGATGTTGTTGCTGTGATAGCTGTGGGTCTTCCTCAGCACTTCAAGGAGCGCAGGCCGATACTCTGGACACACACACCACAGCGATCCCTTCCCCACTGACTGAAACAAACACACGAAACCACTTGAAACATTCAGACTGCAATGGGCCGTGCAAAGATTTCAGCAACGCTGAAACACCAAAAAACAACCTCAACACATGTGGAGCACATTATATGCCCCTGTAGGGCAGTGTAGTTGCTGACTTGACTAAAACTCAGCACATCTGGATTCAGTGTGTTGCTCAAGGACATTTGTGTAATATGGATGCTTGAACCTCTGTCTTATAATTTAAGTACACTCCATTTAGCCGCTACATGACCCAGTTGCTGATTCATGTCCCCACCTGGCTCTTGTCCCTCTGAATGCGACGGAAGCTCTTGCTCAGGGACAGGTTGTGTCTGACAGAGTTCCTCCAGCCTCCAGCAGCTGTCCTGTAGTAAGGGAAATTGTTCACAATCCAGTCGTAGATGTCCTTCACTGGAAGCCTCCTGTCAGGTGAGTCTTCTATAGCCATGAAAATCAGACTACTGAAGGAGTATGGTGGCTTGGACGAGGCAGTAGAAGGAGGTTGGGTTGGTGTGGAGGACTCTAGCTGAGGCAGTGCTGTCATTTTGGGAAGGGGCTGCAGAGGTAGCAGGTTGCTCCTCTGATGCAGCCAGTTGAGGCAGGTCAGGTCATCCTGGTCAGATACGTTTCCTGGGCTGAGGCACTGTATGTTTTGTCCTTCGAGGCACTGAGATGCTGTGCAGTGCGACAGAGGTGAGGATGAGTGAACAGACTCTGCTGTTGCTGGAGAAAGTGAGGAAGGGGATGGGGGGAATGAAATAGGTGAGAGTGGGAGTGAAACACGGCCATTTGAGCAGGTCTGCTGCGGCGAGGAGGAGAAAGGCAGGGACCCTCCATAAGTGGTGGGACACGGTGACAAGGGTGGCAGTGTATGAGAGCTATTCTCCATCTCACTCCCAGGAGGAAACTTCCAGGGTCATTCAGCTGTAGCACTGCTGGAAGACATGACAGACAAAATTCAAGGTTAATGCTGAAAGGAATGATTCAGGTAAATCAGGAATAAAAGTCTCCTCCTGTAACTGCTGCACATGTTCATTTACTCTGTATATATCATGCATGTTAATATCTACCCCTCACTGTTTATTCTATATCTATTAGGGCCTGAGCACCAACCGCAGGTGGAGGCCCTATTGAAACTGCAATAAACTGAGGAAATTAATCACATTTTTGAGGAACTAAAGATGCTCAAAAACTCACAAAACATCACACAAACATAAGAACTGGTGAAAAATTTTGATATTTCATGGGTCTTCATCTTGGGTGTGACAAAATGGCTCAATAGTGCTTCCCTACTAAATTCAACGGAGTAGCCCCAACGGTGCACTTTACCTAGATCTACCAAATTTGAAAGGCACATGTAGCATTTCAAGACTTAAAAAGTCTCCTGGTGCCACACCATAGACTACAAATAACGGACGTAGCTACTGTGACGTCGCACATTGGTTTGTGGACTCCCATTTTGAACCTTCAAGTTCAGCATTTCAGCCGTCGCCATCTTGGTTTTTGGAGCCAGAGGTGATCATATTTGGTCGAGAGGCTGGAGCTGTGGAGGGGCAATGGTGGATCTGACTGAAAAGCTAAGGACACTATAGCACAAAGCTTGTCACTCAAGTGACTCACCCTTAATTATGCGTAAATGTACGCCTACATTAAATGTAAACGGGTGAGTTATATACAGTTATAGTTTTAATGAATGTTAAAATTAGCTGTACAGAACAAAATGTATTCGTACCAGGCTGTAAATATGTTTATATTTATGCTGTAAAGTTGGGCATTTTAACATGGGGGGGCATTTTTGCCATTTACAGGCACTGTACTTTAACAAACTCCACCTACAGATTAAACTCAACTGACTTCAAATTTTGGCTGTGTTATCTCAAGACCTTAGCAATGCTACGCTGAGAAGCTTTTGAATTTTTGTCAAACAGCTTGGCTGTGGGGAGGTGTTGAATTTCCATGTTTCGCCAAGACAAAGAAAGCAGTCTGTCACTTAATTTTACATAGTCCACATACCTGAAATAATCTTCATGCCTATACTGAGTCATAGTCATAGTGTCACAGCTGACAACAAGCCGTCAGCCGTATGTTAAAAACATCATCTGAGTTACATGAGATTTACATGGTGTGGTCGACACATGATCAACAGCAACATGAAGTATGATTCATGTGTGTTTTTTTGTGCCTCATAGTGGACTTAGGAAGTGGTAAAAAAGTTATATTACGTCATTTTCAAAGAAAAAACATCTAACTGGAGTGCACTGTCTGATATCTGCAGAAAGCATGGCTGCATCAACTGGTATCCGTGCAGGAAGGCCCAGGGGCCTGTTCATCACTGCTTGCAGCTTTAATTCTGTATCTTATTGTTTGTTCTATTACTTTGCACCTTACTGCTTTTTGCACCTCTGTTTAGATGCTAAACTGTATTTTGCTGTCTCAGTACTTGTTCTGTGATATACCCAGTAACAATAAAGATTTATTCATACAGCCCAAAAACACAAATAACAAAGAGCTTTACGATTTGTTCAGCATACAACATGTCTTTTTTGCAGAGCAAACAGAATTAAGGATAGTGAAACTGCACTATATTTGAATTTAGGCTTTTTTGTTTCCATTTTCAAGGTATAGAAAACAAACTTTAAATACTACCTTTAAAAACTAAAATAATCCAAACATGCAGGGTAGCTACTCCAGGGTTGACCCAGCTCCAAAGTCTTAGACTAAAAGAGCTGATGGAAAATGCTGGAGAAAAAGAGAAATATTCCAGTTAAATGTTAGCCATCCTTTCCCCTCTGATGAGCATCCTGTTCATGTACAAAGTCCACTGTGTGTACACTCTCACAGTACCATCTCACGTTTTAACAGCCTCTAAACACTAAATGTGCCCAGTGGACAGGTGCAGAAACACACTGTTGCTCGTAGAGTGCAACAGTGCGCGAAGGTGCGCTTTAACAAACTAATAATACACTTAGTGTGTGTAAAATCAGATTTATAACGCACTGTTAGTTTGCCTGTGATGCCACATGGCTCTACAATGCAGTTCAGAAGGCAAATGGCGGAACAATATAAAGTTTCATTTAGTCAGGAAAGCCGCCTTTTCCTCTCACAGGTGAGATTAGCTGTTGCTCCAAAATACATAATATTAACTATTTACTCACCAAATCACCAAAACGATAATCAGGCAGAGTTCACAGCTGCTTAAATGTCCAAAAAACGCGTCGTTTCAGAGTTAAAGGTGAAATTATGGTGTTGAAAACTGGACTCGGAGTCGGACACCTCTGCCTCCGTGTTCTGTTGCTGTCCGAGGTCTCCATGGAAACCAAAAGGACGCTTTGCAGGGTGCGCGTGCCCAGGCGCACTCCCGCACAGATTATACAGCCTGACACCAATAAACAGAGGAGACAGAGGACTCACATCCAACAAGACAGTGAAATATAAACAGCAATACCCCCAAGATAAACACCTCATAAAGTAAACAGGAAGAAGTTTTCATGTATTTTTTACTTAACTAAAAGCAGTAGGCCTAACCAAGTACATCACTCAACTACTGTACTCTCCTTAACCTCTTGAGACCCCAGCTGTTATTTAGCATGTATTTTTAACGGCTCCTAGCTATTTATGATGAGGAGGACCTGGTTAGTTTAAAAAAATAAGTATGAAAAGCAAGCAAAAAAAAAAAAAAAAAAAAGAAAACAGGTGTCGTCATACAGGGGGCACTGGGTTTATTTTTAATAATCACAAGTGTGCAATAAATTGTAAAACTGGTTATTTTAATGCCTGAAATTTTTTGTCCAGAAACAAATACAACATTTGTTAAATGTTTTGTAAGTCTATGGGTTAGGGGTCTCTGTGTGGGGCAGCAGTACCTCAGCCCATAGGAACTGTAGGTTCAAGTGCCTGTCTGGACTGGACTGGTAGCTGGAGAGGTGCCAGTTCGCCTCCTGGGCACTGCCGAGGTGCCCTTGAGCAAGGCACTGAAGCTCCAACTGCTCAGGGCACCTGTCCAAAGCAGCCCCCTCACTCTGACATCTCTCCATTTAGTGCATGTATAGGTCCTGTTTGTGCATGTGTGTGTGTGTATTTCGGGCCTGTGTGTATATGACAACAGAGTAAAAAAATTGAATTTCCCCACAGGATTAATAGAGTACTTCTTCTTTACTTCTAGCACTTAAAGAATATTTTGATGCCAATACTTAGAACTTAAAGGTCCAGTGTGTCGGATCTAGGGACATCTATTGGCACAGATTGTATATAATATTCATAACTATGTTCCCATTAGTTTATAATCACTTTAAAATAAGAATCATGTGCTTTTGTTTTTTTAGAATATACAATTTATTGTATATTCTAAGATCTACATACAGCATGGATCCTCTGTTCCGGAGTCTGGCTAGTTGTTCTACAGTAGCCCGAAATGGACAAACCGAACACTGGCTCTAGAGTTTCCATGTTGGCCACCATAGTTCTCCTACACACTTGGCACACAGTAGAGGTTTCAGTTCTGCAACCTCACCCCTAGATGCCACTAAATCCTACACACTAGACCTTTAAATGTTGTTTTTAATGCAACTTTAACTTGTAACAAATGAGGTATTGCTACTTCCTGTCTTTTAGTACTATGGAGGACTTCTTCCACAACTGTGTGAAAGAACAGACAGTGTGAAAGTAAAAGTCCTGTCTTTACAAATCTAAAATGTAAAGGAGTTTCAGCAAAATATACTTGAACTATTAAAAGAAGTCATAATGCAGCACAATAACTATGTTTTTCACATATTATATATTTATTACTGCTGCATTAACATCTACACAGCATTTTGATATTTTAGCATGTCTACATAAGACAATACTTTTTTTATATACTGTTGTGAGGGTTAATCATAAAGCTGTATATTGTATGAGCTCATCATTTGTGTGTTAACTATAAAATAACCTGTGCTATTAAATTGAAATCAAAAACTAAAATACTTTTCCCTGAAAGTACTGTGATTGAAGTAGAAAGTTACATAAAATGGAAATATTCAAGGAAACAACAAGTGACTCAAAATCATACTGAAGTATAAAACTTAATGTAATTTTTGTTTAAGTCCACCTGTGCAAAATATTTCATCACTAGTGATGCACGTTTTCTTAAATGGCATGTAACACATTATGCTGCAATTATACTTAATGCAGTGGTTCCCAACTGGTCCAGCCCCGGGGTCCAGATTTCTCCTTAGACATTAGTTCAGGGTAAGGATAGGCCGATACATCGGCCGGCCGATATATCGGGCCGATATTTGAGTTTTTTACTTGTACTGGCATCTGCCGATACGCGCGTGGGTTCGCGGATTTATTTTTCCCTGGCACTTTTTTCATTTGAAAATATGTGGTTAAGTTGAACAAAGCTGCTGAATCCTACTGTGTACAGTAGTTGTTGTTTTATTTATGCTTCAGCTTAAATATTTGTTTATTTTATAAAGACATTACTGGAAGATTTAAGAGCACTGAACTCTTTTTTTTATTTGAATGTATAATAATAATAATAATAATAATAATATTCTACCTGTTCTACCTCAACTTTCCATCTTGTTTTAGTATTTTTTACTGTTCAATAAATGTTTCTTATTTTAAACTTGAGACCTGAAATATTTGTTATCATTGTGTCATTTTTTTGATGTAAATTGAGGGAGCAAAAGCAGTATCGGGCCCAAATATCGGCTCAAGAAAATCGGCAGTCCATAATTGGTCATCGGCTAAGGGTGATGGAAAAAAATCGGTATCGGCATCGGCCCTAAAAAATCTATATCGGTCTATCCCTAGTTCAGGGTCCACACAGTTTAATATATTCAGAGTCATACTTCCGTTTGGCCATGCTGCTGAGCTAGTTAACTGTCTCTGTGAAGTAGCTGTCTGTTAGTCTATCTCTCTACAGCAGGAAACAGCACTTCATGATAAAAGCACTGTGCTGGAAATTCACTGTACTTAAAAACAATGTGTGTGGTTTTTTGTTTTACAAACTTGACATGTTCATGAGTCGGTCGAGAACGGTCCGTTCAGAATGGACTCATGACCCACCAGTTGGGAGCCACTACTTTAATGACTACACAACTACAGATGACACTTGATGTAAATATAATGGAGTAAAAAAATAACCCAATTTTCCTCAGAAATGTTATGGAGTAAACATACATCCGTAGATAAGCACAGTAATTCTAAGTTTTTAATTTCAGTTTCTTCCCACCTCTCTGTCTCAGTCAGACTGCTGATTTCTGGCACCAACTTTAGAAATAAATCAGATACAACTAATGTTCCCTGCAAAACTATAGCTTTTTTTAAGAAAGAGTCTCAGAAACGGTTAAAATTGAATACACAAAGCTAAATATATTTATTTTTTTTCTACAAAAAATTCAAACATTGTCATGCTGTCAATTTTAGATAAATAAAATCCAGGACTCACAAGAAAAAAGGGGGATAATGCAGCAACAATACCATACCAGAAGATTGGTACTTGCATCATGTGTGTAATATGCGTTTGATGTGTGTGGTGTGTGTACTGTGGGGTGCAAATACTGTATCATCAATCATGTGAAGGGACAATGTATAAAAGAAAACTTAAACTGAGTTATAATTAAACAAACCTCACAATAAAAGCCCTTTTTCTTCAAAGTTAAGTGGCCAAAAATAAACATTTGTCAGAGTTACTGTACACCCATGTTGGAAAACAACTTCCAGTGAGACACTTTATGCGTCACACTCTGTGGTGAAATCAACAAAACCATTTCATTACAAACATGTCCGTCTGACAAGCTCGACACATACTGCAGCTCAACACCGTCTACATATGTTTTGAGTTTACTGACAAAAGAGCGTAAAAAGGCAGGTGTACAAACACTCAACAACCACGTTTTAGGTCCAACACACTTGGACTTCTGGTTATTTAATGCCTCCCGGTCACCTGACCAGGTGAGAGGTTAACCAGTATATAATGATTGGCTGGAACACTGCAGTGGCCACAGTGATATAAAGGCGGAATTGAGGTTTGGCACTTGATCCAGTTCCCATGGAGTCCGAGGAGAGAGAGGGAAGGATCTTCATTTTCAGAGATCGAACCTGCCAAGACAAAAACATCTTTAAACGTCCAATTCAGGCCAACATGATGTGTGCTTTTCAGTAAAATATTGGAGCATTGTTAAAGGTATACTTACAAGATATTCATAAAAAAACAATGTATTGAATCATACAAATAAAATCCCTCTCAATCATCACTTATGACCCAAAAGAAGTGTGTGATGGTGCATTTTCTGCAGAGACTCTATCCACTGCCCGTATTTTCTGATTTCCTTCTGATATTGCTGTGTTCAGGACGTTTTTCGGACTTTATAAACAGGCAGAGACCAGTGGAAGTTGTGTTAGACTTTCTCGTCCGTCATTTTGAGGGACAGGTAGTAAAATTCGGACATAATCTATTATTACCTTAATTATAGCTGCTACTGGGTGATAAATGTTATCACTATCAATGTTACCCCCTTGACCTTCATCCTCTGCCGCATCAATCTCTCTTCTTTTTATTTTTGGGCCCTGAAGCTTCAGTAACATTAGTAATTAACAGCAAATGTTTTGAACACTTCATTTTTACTATATACAGGATTCCCACATATTTTCATGGGACAAAATTTCAGAACCTTTCCATGACTTTTCAAGTATCCATAATACATGTAAACTTCAGAAAAGCATGCATTTCACTGTGTCTGCTACACTTGCCTGCCTGGTTACCGTACTTCCCTCAACACACACATGCAGGAGAGCCCTGCTTCCCGTAAAAAATGCCGCCATACTATGTCACATATACACGTAATGTCTAAAAGCAGAAGGCTTAACTGGTATAAGTCATGGAAAATGAGAACCATGTCTAGACTTAATTTGTCTTACTTGACATTGCACGTCCAGCAATGGGAATATTGCACATCGCAATGTTGATACTGAAACGATATATCGCACAGCCCTAGGTTGATGCATATTAGAGCCACATTATGTCAACGGCTAACTTCGACATAGTAAATTTGCTGTTATGTTACATTACGTGGAGGGTTATCCCCAGAGGATTAGTATAACAAGGAATTTAATTACAAAATTCCATAGGTTTTCCAAAACGTTGAATGATTTTTATGACTTTTACAGGCCTGGGAAATGAGATTATGAAATTCCATGACTTTTCCAGGTTTTCCATGATCGTGGGAACCCTGTATATGAAATGGGTAAACTCTCAATTCATTGTTAAGCTGTGTGCAGCACAGTGATGTACCATAATGACGCACAAAGCGGATATAATTTGTTGCTGCACTGGACATCATGGTGTATTTATCACACTCAACAGTTGCACTGTAAAACCTAAACCTGAGGATTATTTACATGGTTCATACAGATACTGATTTAAGTTTGATGTGTATTAGCTGTCTTTGTGTATTCTATATAATTGTTTCTTTATTATTCTCTTCTTAATGACCCTGGGAAAGATCAATTGAAATGAAGAAAAAAAAGCATCTAAATGTGTAAATATCTGACCCACTTATAGAATATAATGAATTATAATTACACAGGTGATCAGCACCTTTTCTGAACCAATGATATGTTACACTGAAGAAACACAATGCTGCTGTGAGTAGGAATGTCATAGTTTTAGCTTCAAATTATGCACGTGGTTCTAATGAATAGAAAAGTACATTATATTGTTGCCAGATGGTTGTGCAATATTTTAATGTGTAAATGTTTCTGATCCATAGACAGGATTCTCTTATAAAATGTCCACTTTATAGTAATGCAGTAATGTTATTTACTGATTAAGAATGAGCAGGAACTAGTCACAATGATTTGATTTTCTGTTAAAGAGGAAAGTTTGTTAATTTCAGGTTCATAATACAGTAGATGATGTCAATAAGGACTCAAAATACTTACAATGAAAAACATAAGGGCACAGGAGGACCAGGCGAGGGCCACATAATAACCATCACTGCCAAACAGTAAGCCACACAACACTGTGAAGATCATCCTGAGGAGAAGCATAAAATGAAATTAATAATCTACAATATAAATTTATAATGCAGTTAATGTAAACCAACTTACATTTAAATATGGAAGGCCTTTATTTACAAAGGTACTTTTTTAACCACTATGCAATTTACCTACATCTATGAGCAGGTAATCGATTTATAGCACAAGTTAAAGCTTTGGGTCTAAAATTGACCCTCACACTGATTATCTTTGTCAGTTAAATCATAAATCCATATTTTCCTCTTACCTGTGGTGCTATTTATCGGTCTAGATTGTTTTGGTGTGAGCTGCAGAGTGTTGGAGATATCGGCTGTAGAGATGTCTGCCTTCTCTCCAATATTATGGTACTAGATGTCACTCAGCTTGTGGTGCCAAAAATACATTTGAAAAACTCAACAGCAATGTCTCTTTCCAGAAATCATGATCTGGTTACTCAAGATAATCCACAGACGTTCATCCGCCAACCATATCACTATACAGAAGAAAGCGTTCATCTACCGTTAGCTCACCTAGCATTACTGAGCTAGCTAACATTCAGCTCAGCCGAGGAGGATGCGTTAATGTTGACATCTCGAGCTGTCACAAGCACGAGCCTCTTGTCCATGAGTAGATGCTCCCTTCCTTCTGTGTGGTGACACAGCCAGTAGAAAAAAAATAGTTCCTACATGAAACAGCTCACAACAATGTCTGTGGATTATCTTGAGTAACCAAATTCTGGAACAAGACACTGCTGCACTGAGTTTATCTGGCTCGATTATATTCAAGAGAAGGCAGACACCTCTTGGGGCGATACCTCCAACACTCAACAACTCACAGCAAAACAATCTAGACTGATAAATAACACTACAGGTAAAACTGACTTTTTAAATGCGTCTCAAGTACAACATGACACTTACCCAACATATTTGTATCCACTGTAGGCGATGAGATCAAAGGTTGAGAGGTCGCTGTGTACTGTCAGCAGGTACAAGCTCAACAGCATCACCAAGACCTCGATGATGATCCATACGAGGGCGGTGCTGGCACACAGTCCAAGAACCTCTGGACTGAACCTTCACACAAAGACAATACACACTCCTTATCTACCTTTTTTGATACGGTGCATATTTACTGAGTCATTAAGTAAATAAGATAAAGATGAAATAACTCACCGTTTCTGAATGCCGAGGGCCATTCCAGCGAGTAAAATGTAGGTTATGAAAGCCATTGCTAAAAGACAAAGATTACAGTCAATACATCTCACAGGCTTTACAAAATGGCCTGTTAGTGATCATTTGGTATGTAAAGGAAACTCACTTGGTATGTAAAGATCTGGTGCATTCACATCCTGTCTTGGAGTCAGTGGAGTGTCCCGATGGTAACGAACTTCCCAGTCCTACCAACACAAATAGGAGTACAGTCTGTAGTCAGTAATGCTTTCATCTGAAGGGTTTACAATATGGAACAACTTAACTGAAATTGAACAACAAAAAAGTTTAGACAACTTTATGAAAATTAATTTACAATAGATTAGATTAAAGCTCAATGACAAATTAGGGCTAACAGCCGTAGTAGATGATCATTTTAAGTAATGTGTCTGTAGAATTTTTCAGATCATATTTGGCATCTGAGAAAATCCAACTATTAACATGCATGTTACATTCTGACTATGTCTGCTATTGCGTTCAAAAATAACCAAAAATTGGTTGAAAAAAGTTAGATACTTAAATTTTTAGGGCATCTGTGCAGCCTTGTTTATTCGCGGTGTCCATGGAAACAACGATGAACGCAGCCATAAAGGTTTCCTTATGCAGAAAAGACTGTCTGTTTACTTTTCTAATAACTTCATTACTGTATAACTCATAGATAGAAACAAGCTTAATACTTCATATTTCTGATGCTATGTTTATATGCAATTCAAAAATATTGCCGCATTTTCTTTCAAACTAATTTGGTCACAAATGTCCAGATTTGGTTCAGTTGCCCTGTATTACGCTTGGTGTGGAGCTGTTCTGCAGGCTGTGTATAGGTGTAGAGGCAGATCTGCGTGGGAGTGTGTGTGTTCAGTCGCACGGCCTACTTCTTGCCTTGCATTCTACGAAATCAAGTTCACTCTGGCCTGCACTCTCCCACACATTGGTTAACATTTTGGCTCTCATTTTGGCTGCCTGCTCCAAACGCCATGGGAAACACTGTGTGCTTGTGAGGTCAATTTATATTTTAAAAATTCAGAATTTTAAACATTAGAAAACAAACAAGGGGCAATAGTTTGAACATACAAATATTTTTCCATACTCTCTTATCTTCTCTTCCACATTTATCCACATCTGGAGATGACTAAAATCAAATTCCATACTTTCCTATATTACGTAGGAACCCTGTAAGAACTGTGGGAAAATGCACCAAGACTCTTTAGTGTGGCTTTTTGCACGCCTGGTCTTGTAAGGAAAGTTTGCACTCTGTGTGGATGGTGTATTATCAGGGCACAGAATGTTTTAGTGGTGACTTTATTTACAATCAAAATAAGTTAAAGTGCGTGAGAAATGTCGGAGCTCAGTGTGCATTTATATCCGCACTGGCAATCAAAGCATTATGATGCTTATAAGTAAAGCTGGAGTAGTGATTAGGAGGCTGATTATCTTGTTTGTATGGTTTCAATGTGATAAGTGGGTGAAAATGTGATACCAGGGAAAATTATCAAGCACTTATGCATGCTATTAAATGTTTTGTCCCGTACGTTGATGTAGGACAAAGTCTGACAGAGTGAATGGCTCTGATTACCTGATGTGTGTACGGGAACATGAGGATCATAAGTTTCTTCAATACATATCTGGTGTCGACGGCAAAGAAGTATTTCAGCTTGTTCACAGACATGAATCTACTGATCTGAAAGGCAAAGGAAGTGCAAACATGAATTTAAAAGATGAGCAGCGACAGTCTGCCAAGCTAAATAAATACAGTTGAGTCATAGTCATTTGTATAGAAGGCTGTGGCTGCCCTCAGGATTGTGCATCACTTTGACACACAGACTATGTACTTTGAATCACCTGTGTACCAAAGTTGCAAATCCAGTAGAGCAAAATTAGTTTTATTTACGTGCCATCCACAGGTCATACATTTATGTATATGTTCTACCTTTAATTCTGGGTGAGGAAAATCATCGACTGTTCATAGAAAGCAAACCAGAAAATGGTCTTCTTGGCTGAAAACCTATCCACTAACAATGACACTGTCTAGAGATTAAGGTTTGTGTTGTAAAAAGGCTCTGGGTGTGACTAATATCAGGCAAAGAGCCATAGAAAAGCACAAAGTAGTACACTGCTGTGGAGGAGTAACCATATCTATGAAAGAACACATCTGTGTGGTTCTCTGTATTGGAAAAACTTCAAATAATGAACTTGCTGAATCACTTTTTGAGTCAAAAACAAAATAAAATGGTTTGAAAATACTTGCATCTGCAGCTGTAAATCTAATTGCTGTATTTGAGATGACTCTGTGCCCCTATTCTCTGATCACATTAAGAGTTGGGCTGTGTCTTGGTCTACTTGGTCATGCAGCTAGGGAGAAACTTCAAAATCTTGTAAAGATTGTTCAGTGTGTGCTTGGGGGCATTCAAACCGCATTTATCACAGTCAACTTGTGATTTAATCACCCAAGAATTTTTGCCACATGGGAAAAGTGATGCCAACTGCCCAATCCAGGCCCTGACCTTATTTATAGGTTACCAGGCTAACACCCCATTCCCTCCATTCAAACACATACAGTACCATGTATCATGTCTAAAGAAAACCAATCATTATCCTGCTTTTTCTCACCTCTTTGTTAACCATATCCTTTCCTTGGTTAGCTAATGAGGAGCCGTACATCATTGCAGCGTTGGCCATTGGGTCAGCAAACAGGTTGTTCGACCCAGCACCTGCGTGCATGTCATGTGAGGGTCCTGCCATATTGTACCCAGGAGTGTAGTATCCTTGATTGTTCATTGCTGGAGCTGCAGAGCTGGTGTCGTCAAACAGGACAGAATCTGCAGTGGGGGGAGCTGCACGAGCTCTCGGTTTAGCTTTGGAAAGAGGGACACAAGAGAGTAAATGGCGTACATCTGAATATATATTTTAAAAAAAGGACTTGAGTTGGGTTAGTATTGTATTAACCCCAATATCAAATAAACATACAGTGATATCCATCTAATTGTTTATGTTAGTCCTATTACTTAAAACATTACAACCCTATCAAATCTTTCATCTAAGGAGGAGAGGAACAATACTCTGTGATGATCAAGATAACAAGAGGAGCTTTTTAATCTTATTTACTTTCAATACAGTTACTCCAAAATTGACCATATTCTGTTGTTAAAATGATTACAGGTAAGGTTTACACTTAGCTGCCTGTTTATATGGTACTGTAAACAAACACTAATGCATGGTAATCAAGGGAAAGGCAGCTCTGTAATAAATCCTACCTTCATGAATGGTTATTTTTTGAAGTCTTGGTTTAAAATGTTTTAGAGAGGTGTTGATTTAACTTCAGGTCTATTGTAGTGGCTGTAGTTAGTGGTGCTGTTGAATTGTATTGTATTATACTGCATTGGTGTTACTTTTTTGTCAATCCTCATGCAGGTAAGATTTAATGAAGTACTTGTAACTTAAACAGCATTCATTTGTGTTATCTGTACCTAATAAATGGGATCGTTTACTGTATATTATCAGTCGTGTGACAGCTCTACTTGAACTCTGTCTTCCCCAACTAAGAAATCAGGAAGCAGAAACTATGGACGGATATTTTGCAAAAAATTACAAAAATTTCAACTGATGATGACACGGTGATTCATATAATTTCCACTTACTTGCTCGGTATCCTTGATGTGGCAAGTCCATTGTGACGTTCGCTGACGTTAGCTTAAAATAAAAACAATGACACGTTAGCAATATTTGAGCTTATTCAACACTAAGTTAACATTAAACGAGTTCATCCTGGGTTTGCTAGCTAAACAGAGCACTGTGAGGCTACACCACAGCTAACACTGATAGCATTAAAATACCTGAGATAAGTCAAAGGCCAGCTTGCTATACCTTTATGCTAACAGCTGCTAGCTAACCTACGTATAAACTTATTTAACGGTTACCACTAATGCTAACAGTTAATGCTAGCTAAGTTACCTAGCCGGGCGAGCTAAGTTAATAACATCACATTTTCAAGTAACACTCGGTGAATACGCACAGGCGATAACATATATCCAACAGTAGCATTTTAAATACCCAAACAGCTTCTCTGTAAGATAATATTACCATTATAAAGTAAATATCGAGCACAGGAGCACTTACCAACACAGCTAACGTTGTTAGCTAGCTACGTGGCTACCAGACTGTTCAGGGGTGATCCCACCCATCCACTGCGGTTGGCTGACTCTAGTGTGCCTGCGTGGCAGAAAACGGTGTAACTGACAAAGTGCACTGCTGTACCAATACACACAGCTAAGAGGTAACGTTACTGCTGGTACTGTTTTTACATGTGTGAGCCGTACTTTCCATGCTATGTCCTATCCATGCTAAACTGTTTTAAGGGATATTAGAGTAGGCTGCAGGTCAACTTTGGGAGCCATGAACTTAAAGCACCTCTGACCAGGAAATGACACTAACAGTGAACAGTGCCACAGATAAGACACCATTTCCCTCACTTTATCCCAATAACACCACGTACAACATTGTTAAACTAATTACAGGTTAATGCATCAAGTCAAAATAGACTAGGGAAGACTAGGAAACAGTTGAAAAGTAATCAAGTACATTTACTTAAATACTCTACTTAGGTCCAGTTTGAGGTACTTGCATTTTAGCTGAGTATTTTCATTTTGAGCAACTTCATATTGAAACTCCACTACATTTTAGGAGAACATACTTTGCTCTGATTCACTCTGTGCAATCTATCCCATGTGGTTATAGTTACTAGGCCTACATATTTTGCAGATATGATGACTTCATAAAACTTTACATAAACCTACCACATAGTAGTTTATACAGTGCAGTTAAAATTAGATCCATCTGGACCAGCTGCAATGCTTCAGCTTCACTTTTGTAACTTAAAAACATTTGGCTGCTAATATTTAACAGTTGTACTTATGTATTTATGTATGATAATTTGATTTTTCAATTCAATTTTATTTATAAAGTCCAATATTACAAATCACAATTTGCCTCAGAGGGCTTTACAGCGTACGACATCCCTCTGTACTTTGGACCCTCACAGCAGATAAGGGAAAACTCCTTTAATGGGGGAAAAAATAGTAGAAACCTCAGAAATCATAATGATTTATACCTTTACCACCTCTACTATAATGGACTGTGCTTTGGGATAAGTACTTTTACTTCTGTTATCTGCACATTTTACGGCTATTGCATAATACTTTAAAAAAAAAGAATGCCAAGCTGATGAGAAAATAAGGATTTTATTATTTTATTTTATATGTTGCACACTATTTTCTGTATTGTAATTTGATATTAGTCCAATTTTATTTAATTAAAGTCATCATTAACTGATATTATTACTTGTAGACTTGACTTACATACAGTATGTGAGCACCACCTCAACAAACCATGACTCAGACAGTCAAAGTTTGTAGTGCAGTTTTGTACCATGTTCAAAACTGCTCTGTATAATCTCACTAAGATAATCTTAAGCATGAATTGACGAGGCGTGAACTGTAACACCCACTTAACCATGTAAATTTAATTGTGTGTGGCATGAGGATGCTGTTGTGCTCTGTGAAGCACGTGTGTGTGTGGGTGGGTGTGTGGGTGGGTGGGTGTGGAGAAGCATTTTAGGGTGAGTAAATGGTAATGGAATCTAAACTGCCTCCTTCCTCTTTTGAAAATTGTTAACTTTGGTAGGGACAATGAGAGGTAAAACAGAAAACAACAACTTACTCACATCCTCTCTCCTCTGTGGATGTACATAAACTTAAAAACAAATATTCTTTTTTCATTCACCAAAATGGATGTGTCTCAGGAGCAGACATTTCGTAATCAAATAAAACATAAAACTAACAGCTGGTGGATAAGTGACAATGCAATCGGGGGGGGGGGGGGGGGGGGGGGGTAACTGACATGTCGGGATATGTCACAATTAAGAGAGAGCAAGTGTGGCATCACTGCATTCCTGAAGCCTTAGTCATCTGAGCTCACCTTTACCCCATATTCTTTTCATATGATACCACCAACCATCCTGCATGTGTGTGCTCATTATCACAGCATTTAATATTGTTGAAAACTGAAATGTGAGACTTGGCAGTGAAATGGGCCAAGGAGCCAACAGGTGTCTTTGTTAAATGTCACGCTCTTGGCAGTTTGTGTTCATTGTCTCTGTTCTCATTCATAAGTTATTAGTACACCGCAGTCCACAATGTCTTAATTTCTGTATCAATAAGGATCATTAATTTGCACTATTTTCTCTCTTTCCCTCCCAGATTAGATTTTATTGTAATAGAAACTGTATTTGCAATTAACTGTAGTGACTCTTTTTTAACAAAATTGCCAATGTGCTCCCAGGAAAAGAATTAGCAGTAATGTGAGACACTGGTGCAACAGTCAGCAGCTAGCAGAAATCAGCCTTTGCCGGGAACTCTGTCCTTTGGGACTGCAAGGTCAGCAGCTGTTGTGACAGACTAAGCGCGCTGAATCTACAGCATGCAGTTTTTTGAATCTTTAATAGGTGCTATATTGTGCTTGCGAATTGAAACGGTCGTTGGAACGGATGGTGATATAATTGAGCAGCTTTGTGGCGATGCACTGACTCATCTCCACAGGCATGCGTGCACATTGATGTGGTTTGTGAAGTGAGAGTGACTGCCAAAAACCTCAAGGCAATCAGGCACATGCACCCATCTTTACGCACACTTTGTAATCTATTTCATAACTAACTCTGTACACGCAACCTTGAGATTCATTCAGATTTAAGATGAGTTTAGAGTCGTGGCGGCAGTAGTAGTAGACTTTTTGTCCTCCTGCTGTTTTTCTCATCATAAGAGTATTAACTATTATCAGACCTGACCGCTATATGATGAATAAAATGACCATGTAAAAGTACTTTTCAGGAGTAGGTGTACACTTTAAAGCCCACAAGTTCACTTCAATGTAAGTTATTGATAGTATACTTTTAATTCATTAATTTATTACTGAACTAAAGATATTTTTAAGGGACTGCTGATGACTGAGCCTTTCAGCTACCCTGGGTGCATTTATATTTGTTTTAATGTCTAATAATATATATTGTCCTTCTCAAGTAAAAAATAAAATTAACTTTATAAGTTCTGAAATGGACCTGAAAATGAAAACTAGAAATTTTAAGTCAACTTAACTTGAAATTAACTTTACATCTAGCTAATTATCATAGATTAATTGATTTCATTCAACCCCTGTATAATGGCTTATAGCGTGAATTTAAATCCATTAAATTCACTTTAACATAAGGTTTTACTGAAAACCATACCCATACAAATGTTTTAAACTCTCCATGAGCTCTGGAAATGGAAAAGCAGTGTGTCTGTTTGCACCAATAAAGAGAGAACGAATCTTCCACTTCTTTGTAATTTCATAAAGTTAAATTCTTAACAGTGATAAACTTTTTAAACAAGTCCAGTGTGACCATCACATCAAATAGTGTCCTCATAAATACAGCAAATATTTAAATAATTATAAGGTACAATTCAAATAACCCTTATAATTTTTTTTATTTTATTAATTTAGCCTATTTAATTTTTCCCAAGTAGGATTTACTTTAAATACTTCTCCTTAGCGTAAATAAAATGTCAACTCAATGAACGTACTTCCACGGGAGTGGAAAACTGCAGTAGTAACTCAACCGCTGTGTCTGTAGTGGTTTCTGTCTGAGGAATCCCGGGTGCTATTCTCAGGAGGAAACTCTCACCAAATATGGTCAATGACGTCACGGCACGTGGTTAGATTCGTGAGAGGTTCCAGACAACACTATTTCCCGTAACTTCGGAGGGGCGTGGTGATCCTATAGTGGCGCTTTAAGAGTTTACAACCTCACAATCATTCCCAGACGTTGGCTCCTAGATGTATGACTAAGGACGAGGGGATGTGCTAAAACTCGTTTTCGGAAGTTTTAAGGCGATTTGAAAAAAAGCGAGGCGACATTTCCTTCCTTGTTCCCCCTTGAAGACTTACCCGTTTGGACTCTACCGACTTACCGCAATAAGGTGGGTTTACCCAGAGTTTGAATTGACACACGAGAATCAAAGTCGTTTCGTGAAACCCGAAGTCTTTATAGCTCCAGCTGGCTCCAATTTTCATTTTAGTTAAATAGAAAGGATGTATCGAAACTTTGGGAGTCAAGGAAGTCAAGGAAGTCAAGGAAGAGGCAACCCGGACTACACAGGCAGCGTCTCTGGGTCAAACTCCCTGGGAAACACCAACACTCCCACCACACAGCAGGAGCAGGTAGGTGAACTTTAACTAAACTAGGCTAGAGATCACCACAGACTGCTATGGGTCTAATATGTCAAATAGACTTTAAACTAAACTGTGAAGAAGAAAGTTTTAAAAAGTTGTGAATTTAAAATGACAATATAGTAAACCTGTACTGTTGTTGTCACATTATATGTAATTTATGTGTAGTTAAACAACTTATTATGCTGTATGTGTGTGTAATAAGGCAACTCAATATATATTATCTATCATGATAATCTTAATCATTACTTCTATTTTACTTTTTTAGACTTTAATCTCATTTAGGCTTCAGAAACAATGTGTTTTAATATTAATCACACGTTGGATTCTGTTATAATACTTTCACCCACTTTATCTAAATTATTCTTTTCAATCTTTTTTTCTCCAGAAGTTTACAATGGCTGGCAGCAGTCAGTTTGTACCAAGCCTCAATGCCATCACGACCAACCAGGACCTCCAGTGGCTGGTCCAGCCCTCCCTCATGCACCCACCAGGCCCTTCACGATCTCCAGTGCCTCCCTACCCAACCCTCTCAGGGGCACGTCCACTGGGTCCACCACCCTCCCATCCCCATCTCCTCAGACCAGGAGTCATAAGGGCAGCTGCAAACACCACAGGGTCAACAAGGCGCAGGAACGATGAACATGTAAGAAAGTAGTCTTTAAATAACAGAGTCAGAAACTTTATTAACATATGTTTTTGCTGATATTTAGACACTGATAGTTGTGGATTTCTTGTGTTTCTGTTGTTTGAAAAGTGAGCTGTCAACCCGAGGGAACATAAAAGGAGCTCTCTTGGGAGTCATATAGTCCCTAGAGGTGATGCAGATAGCAAGGTGTGGACAGTAGCTCAATCATTTCTATGTAACCAATGCGTAATATCCTGTAACACTCTGTGTGTCATATCCTTTAGACTTACACATCAGATGGATCCCTTTAGCTTAAGGATAAGATCATGTGGAGGTGTTATTTAACCTATTATTCAAATAAGTTTAAAAAAAAGGAAAATTTGGCAAACACACACTGTTTATGTCCTCCGATGCTGTTTACTTTGAGTCGATGTTGACTCAGTGAAATTATCACCTGTGACACACTGTTCGCAAAGATCTGCTCTTTGTTAGCAGAGCAATGTCAGAACAAGAAATCACACAGAGATGTTTAATAGATGCAGCTCAACGCAACTTCAACCCTAAGAACCACTATCATGTTCGTCACCACCGCACTGTCGTTTTTTTGGTTTCATCAGGCACATGTTGGCACACATCCCCGTCACAGTTTTGTTCTTGGAGTTGTTATTTCGTGGTACAGGAAGTCGACTGTCATGTGACTCACAGGGGCAAGTCATGTTGTGTGACTCACACCTGAGTCATCACTGGGGTCTGAGAGTGACTCATCACCCCAGAAAGGGCGGGAAATATTGGATCAACGGCAATTATTCAGTAGGGCGCTGGATTAAGTCAGAGTTAGGGTGTTACAAAGGCACAAAAGCTCAGACGTTTCAAAATCATTCAGCCGCCATGACTGTGATGACTCAGTGCACACACATGGTGGTAGTGTTTCTCCTGTGTCATGTAGTCCATGGTGGACTCCCAACATGTCTCCCTGTACATTTGATATGTGGAGTTTTTTGCCCAAAGCGTTTTCACAGTCCAACTGTAGACACTCAGAGTTTGACTCACTGTGTCAGGGTAACCTATTTTATGTCTTTTAATCTTGTTTCTTCTCTTTCTCATCACAGTTATCCCAGGAAGAGCTGGAGAGACGAAGAATAAGAAGGGAGCGGAATAAACTGGCTGCAGCAAAATGCCGCAATCGCCGCAGGGAGCTGACAGACACACTACAAAATGTATGTGAAGACTGTAAAAATGTCAGAACATAAAATCTGTAGTGGGTAACTTTTATAAGAAAATAACTTTTGTCATATTTGCTAACACTGTCACCGTATTCACACAGCACTAAATGAGACAGATTGCTATGTAGTGCTTCTAATGGTGTTACCTTACATGGATTTGTGGACGAAAACCAATCAGAATGGTGTCTCTAACGCAGCTGTCAGTCACTGCTTGTAAACTGTCAAACTAAGCAGTGCTGATCAAGTATGAATAAAGGTTCTGTTACTTTATTGTCTATATCTCAACTCAAATGTTTACAGCAACATAATTTAGTGTACGGTTTAGCTGTAAAATGAGAAAGTTGGCTCAGCTGGTGGGCAGTGCTCTGCTCGCTGTGTCCAACAGGTCACTCATTTTACAGGTAAACTGTACACTAAAATATGATTCTGAAATCATTTGAGGCGAGAAATAGGCAATGAAGTAACAGAAACAGTTTACAAGCAGTGATTGACATGATTGACAGGATTGTAGCAAATGCCATGAGAAGTAGAAGGAAGAGGAGGAGGGACTTGATTTTCTTTTCTTGGATTATATGTTTCATGTTGTCCTCTCCGAATGTAAAGTCTTAGGGCTGCTGTGAAACTGTGCCTACTTAGGGCAACAAAAAAGCTTATCTTGGGTGCATCGGTACAATGGACAACCAAGAAAGGATGGCAGAGGAGCACACCATTACAACTGGTCTGGACAGCCACAAAAAAGGTTCACAGGCATTTCAGTCCGTGACTATCATGACACAGCAGCAAATGTTTCAGTCCTTGACTTAGCTTAATCGCTTGCTGCTGTTTTTTTGCCGCTGTTTTTTTTTGACGGATGTTCTTAAAAATTTGACATATTCGTGCATTGATCTCAGCCTGTGAACCTTTTTGTGGCTGTCCAGCCCAGTTGTATTGGTGTGCGGGTATTTCCTCCGCAGACATTTCCGAATGAAGCAACAGTTTCAGCAAATATGACGCAAACATATTTTCATTAAAGTTACCAACTGTAATCATAAGTGCTATAATCGTAGGAATCCAAGAAGCTTCTTCAGTTCTAAAGGACTGGTGTGGAGTCACATCAATCCTGAGAATCTTCACTGACATGTTACCAATTGTAGCTCTAATGCTTAAAATATGAAGGTATTGGTCAATGAGTCATAAGAGAATTGACGTAAATGTCTTTCTTCCTCTGCTTGTTATAGGAGACTGATGTGCTTGAGGAGGAAAAGTCCCGTCTACAGAAGGAAATCGCTGATCTACAAAAGGAGAAAGACAAGCTGGAGCTGGTCCTGGAGGCTCACCGTCCCATTTGTAAAATAGAGGACTCCGATTCCGATTCTGACCCGAATTCATCAATGTCATCTTTGGGAGGCATCAAACTGGAGCCACAGGACTTCAGCAATCCCGGACCCTCGACTAAACTGCCAGCAAAGATGGAGAAGCCCAAACCGAAGATAACCCTCCCCACCAAACGTGTGACGTCTGCTGCCTCTGCTGCCACCACTGAATCAGAGTCTCTCCACACCCCGGTTCTCACATCTACTCCCTCTCTCACACCCTTCACAGCCGGTATGGTTTTCACCTATCCCCCTGCCGTTTTAGACGCCAGCACCTCCATCACATCCACTGCCACATCACATCAGGCAAACATCCACCAGTCTCAAGCCCCACAGCCCTGCGGGATTGCTCACCGCCGCAGCAGCAGCAGCGGAGACCAGTCGGATCACTCACTGCACTCCCCGACCATCCTCACCCTGTGATTGACAGCGCTGTCTCCCTGGCAAAACACTAATGTTTGTTCCATCATGTGTGACAAGAAGAATCTCTGGGAAACACGAGGGAAATGAAAACGATTGAGATAACCATTTCAGAATGAGCTGCATGCATCAGCTTTGTTTCTTCTCTTTAGAAAGTCGATTCTTTACTTAGATAATATGAAAACTAGTGGCACTATCAGGATATGAATGTTACACTCTTTCTAGTATTGATATAAAGTCTTTATATTTTATAATTATCAGGTAGAATAAGAATGTTTGAGGTTTATTATAAAAGTGTTGCATGCAGAGTTATATAATTACATAAGCTTCTTTGGAAACAACTGTGATAACTCCATCTGATAACGTATTAACAGCTATAATTCAGAATAATGTTGAATTTAATGACTTTATACATTGTTACGTCATGTTCGGTAACACTTTATAAACTTCCTCACCAAGGGAAATAGAGTACTTATAAAGAAATGGTCCTTATTTTTGTATGAATCTTTTAAAGAATTCTAATATCGTCTATACAAATGATTGACCACTAAGGCTGGGCCGTAGGAGTTAATACAGATGATATGATCACATATTTATTTTTAAGAGTGTAATATATTTTTGGTATTGTTGTTATTGTCTCTGATGAATGCAATGATTTGGTGGGCAGTGCCTTACTTTTATCTTTTGTCAAAGATGTATGACTTCACAGACAATAAAGAGAGAAAGTTCATAACTTTATGTGTGATGGTGTAATGTTTTTGTTGTTATAATTAAAAACAACAACAACAGGAGGATGTGATTAGACTGAAATGCATCTTTTAAACAACACACTCAGATTCAGTTGAGAATGAATCATCTAAAGGTCCAGTGTGTGGAATTTAGTGACATCTAGTGGTGAGGTTGTAGAACTGCAATGTCTCCTGTGTAATAAGCTTGTAGAAAAACTATGGCGGCCATCAAGAAAACGCAAATGGCCCTATCTACAGCCATCTCGCGTCCGTAACCACATTCTGCACTACATACCCAACGTGTGTATTATTGTTCAGTATACTTATGTGTACATAAACAGCTGTATGTATCCCTTTGGACGCACTGATCTGTAATTACCACATCATTTCCTGAGAGCTTCTTTGCTGGTTGGGTACGCAGAGGCTAACCATGGTAACCCACGCTAATTCAAGCTCTACCACTAATTTACAAAATAATTCTAAAACTATATTACACCCAGCAAAGTGAAATCTTCTTGCATACTTACACTTAAATTGAACATTATTGATGTTACAGAGTTGTCTTGGTTTACGTCTATTATGGATGTTGTCTGCTGCACTGCATTGTGGGATATTTTTGCGGATGTCATGTCGAGTGTTTGAATCATATACATGGATTTTAATAATCGTCACAGACTGTATGATAAAGATGGACGACATGGCAGCTCCCCAAAAGTGAAAGCAAGACATCTGGATCACCTCCTGATGGTTGACTTCAGTATACAGTAGGTTATAACCCCTCCTCCATGTTAGTGGATGGGACACAGAGCCAGACTTAAAGGTCAAAGTACATGTCAAATAAATATTTCCCAAAGATGGTTCCTGTCATTTTGGGTAGTTCTTGTCACACTTGTGTGTGTTCAAGTGTCTATTTTTCTGATAAATATGATTTTAAATAGTTATTTGATGTTATAAAAAAGGGGATTTGACGACATGATTGACAGCTTTGTATGCCAGTTGGTGTGCACATGTTCAGTGACACTGCTCATGATTGGTCGGACATGTGTATGGGAGGGAAGTCAAAATTGCAAGATCTACTGTACTCTAAAAATAATCCACTGGCTCAACTTAAAACAAAGTGGGTAACAATTTGCATGCATCTTTTTTAATAGTTCCAACTCTGGCATTATTGAGTCAGTCCTATAACATGACAATCTCCGTTAGTTTAGTACAAACAACATGATTTGCTTTCACCTCAGGAAAACTAAATTAAGTTGAATCAACTTAATATTTATTCAAAAGTTGGTGTCATATTTAGTGGTCAAATTATTTTATTTAAGATATTATAACTTATTTATTTGAATTCCTTCCAACTTCTTAAAATAAGTTAACTGACTGAAACACATTGATGAAAGAAGCATTATTTTTAATGCCGAAAGCGCTGGCTCTGGCTCCAAATGATGTAATCAGCACAAGATGGCAGCGGCTGTATCCAGGATGATTTGGCTTCATGTTTGTACAGCGGAACGAAGCGGAGATGTGTCGTCCATCTTTATATAGTCTGTGGTTTGTATATTGTAATATTTTACTGCAAACAGTGCACAATTTACGTAGTAATTGTTACAAAACATTTCGGATATACTGAAAAAATCTCACATACTGTTTTAGAAAACTAAATAGTGTGTTAGTATGGAATTTCAGACACAGTAACTGAGTTTGATTTGTCCCTTGTGAGCTACTGTAGAAACAACTTAACTGACTCCATGTCCATTTCAGGTAACTACACACAAATGAAAACATAGTAATGAATATTGTATACCATTTCTGCCAATAGATGCCTCTAAACTCTACACACTGGACCTTTAAAGTGTGCAAAAAAGGTTCTTACATTTTGTCAAGTGAACACTGAGACACCAGAATAACCCAAACTGGAACTTGAACACTGTAGAACTGAGATCAATCACTCTACTGAAGACTAATCCGCATCTATTTTGTGTTTAATCAAGCAAAAATGAGAAGTAAATATTGTCTGGTTGCAGCTTCTCCAGTGTGAGGATTTGCTATTCTGATTTATATAATTGTAAATTGAATATCTCTTTGTTTTGTGTGTTGACCCAGAAAAAAGCAATTTGAAAACATAACCTTTGATCCTGATGAATTACAATGGGCATCATTTTTTTACATTTTATAAGCGAATCGACTAATCAAGAGAATCATCTGTGATTAAAATGATCACAACCGTTTTACTGACACTCATTTAAAGGCTTTGATGGCTGCAATTTATCCTGACCAACTCTTGTGACCGCTCTGTGCCTCTCAACTGTGAACACTGTGTGCTCTGTTACAGCGTTTCCCAAAAATGAAATGAATCTCTCGCTAATACATACATGGCTCAGAGGCCATTGGACTGCTCTGTTAAAATGGGGTTAGAGAGAGAAATAGAGATGGAACGAGAGTCAGATTGAGAGCTAGAGAGCATGAGGGGGAGAGAGAAAAATCAGTGTGTATGTGGCTGTCAAAGGATGTCCGTGCATCACTAAGTGGCTAAAAGCATTACTGCCCTCTTCAGCTCTCCAGACTGTGCAAATAGGGATCCAAAAATAAAACTGATGAACATCCATAAAGTCAGCCCGTGTGACATGACGAGAGCATCAATCAAGCACAGTCGGTTCAGACACGAAGGTCAAAACAGCAAGTGTAGAAATCAATATTTCATTCTGTGTCACCATGTAAATGTGTAAATGTTGGTTTTCTGCAAAGTCAAGCACACAAAGAAAGGTCAGAACAGCACAAGGTGTCATACCCACTGTATTTAAAGCTCTTCAATGCACTACGAGCATAGCCCACCAATAAACAGCTAACGACAAAATAAATCTGCTCTAATCCATGTGCATCATCTATGATTTAAACTGAAATCGGTTAGTAATGCTAGTTAATACAGATAAACCAAGATAAAGAAGGGTCAAAGTTAAGATCATCCCGAGTGTTACAGGGTAAATACAAAGCATGAGTTACAGGAGACAAAGCTGACTGCCGCCAACTCAAACAAACCGTGATATGCTAATTGAACATCAACAACAATGCAATAAAAAAATGTCATACGTGTGAGTTTAAACAGCTTCAAATAGAAATCATTAAAATGTGTAGACCTTCCAGTTTGATACAAAGAGTTTCCAGTTGTTGTTTTTTTTTTCTTTTAAAAAAACTGACAGTTCAGTTCAGCTGAGTGAGGTCCAAGGACATCTATCATGTCTGATCCAAAACCTTAACACATGTGCTGGCTCTGCCCAGGCTCGAGCACATGTACATTATGCACAGCAGCCCCACCCACCCACCCACAGTAAACCTGAAGGGCCTTCACATCAGACTGGTTAACAGGCCTGTACAAATTGTGACAATCATCATGCACATATGGCACTCCAATCCTGTCCTGAGGAAGAGAGTGCATAAAATATTACACATTATTGGGCGTCTAGCAAAAGCAAATATCAAATAGTTTCATTTTTTTTCCTTTTATCACAACTCATCTATTTCAGTGCTATTGGAATTCAGTGGACTAAATATGGCTCAAAACTGGATTGAAATGAATCTTTAGATCGGTGATTTAAAGACCCATGGTAACGCTGTCCAGTGCAATAGAAAACAAGGCTTCTACCAGTGTAGGCTAGTCCAGTGCATGAGATAAATTTATATATGTGACCCACTTTTTTGGTCCCATTTCTTATTTTTTTTTTTCCAACAACAGACCACTGAAAAATGAGAATTCCCCCAAACAGGGGAGTCATTAGAAAAAACACTGTAAAATTTAGATACATTATCATCTGGCAAACATCTATTAAATGTCTTTAAAGTCCTGAAAATGTCAATAGTGGTAGATTCTTTGTCAAGTCAAAACCTGGTGGCACACAAATCTTTGCAGCATTCAGAAGGCCCTAATGCTTTTGCACCAAAATGATTTGCATTGTTTGACAAAGCTTCCGTGTCTCCATCCTGTCACTCACATCACCCCTAGTCTACAGATTCCGTATTCGAGTGGAGAGCTTCTGACATCAGTCATCAGGTGAGCACACCAGGTGGAGCTGGTCCGGGCTTCCCACGCTGCCTGTGCTTGAGCTCCCGTCCCCCAGATCCCGAGCCACCATGCAGGGCAGGTTGAGCTCGGTGGACCCTCCGGGGCTGGAGTCACTCCTGCTGACACACTCCTCCTCCAGGACCAGGCACAGCTCCTTCAGGTCCAAGTTCTCCTTCACCAGCCCGTCCTGCATGCGCTCCAGGTCGGCGAGCTTTTTCAAGTAACCACCCAGGTCCTCCCGCATCACTTTGGCCGCGTGATGCCCGAACAGCTGCCATTCCCTGGCCAGCTTCTTCACTTTGAGCCGGTCGTCGTCCAGGAAGCAGCACAGGTCCCGCAGCTCCACGTTCTCCTCCTGCAGGCGCTGATTGATGACTTTCAGTTCCCTGATTTCGAGGAGGTGTCCCTGCAGCTGTTTGTTCACCTCTTTTATCAGCCGTCCTCGCTGGATGAGAGCTGAGATTTTCTCCGACTCCTCTTTACGCAGCCGGCTCACCAGCTCCTCTTTGGAGCACGCCAGCAGATCCTCGTCAGACATCTTTGACAGCTCCCTATTTATCACCTCACCTTCGCTCCCCATTTTGCTATTAAAAACCTACACCTAGAGGGTACCTGAGAATCTATTAAAAGAGATGTAGCTGGATGCTTCAATGCTCAACACGGAGTCATCACATCCTCTTCCTCTGCACACAGTGTTTTCCAGATGTCATATGCAATCACTACAGCACCGGGGGCCAAATCATGGCATAAACATGTGATTTCTTTATTTAGATGGCTTTCTTCAAGTCCTAATTTGTGCTCAACCCAGTGTCTGTTCTCCGTGGAAGATGCCTTAATGAGGTCGTGTATGAAAACGCAGCGCAAACCCTCATTAATGTCAATCTGTCATCTTCCCAACAACAGGCTGTGTTCTCCAAAGGCCTCCAGGAGCACAACTGTCCTTATTTTACCTCCTCGCTGTATTTTGTAGACAACAGCCTCCCCGTGGGCTCCTCTGTGCTGTACGGACAAAGGCCCCGTTGATCCACGGAGGCTTAATCCAGCAGCCTCGGATGCACACCCTGCAGATGTTGTGTTTTTACGTCGCTGGCATCGTCTCACCAGGCTGTGTTTCGCTCGCCTCGGCTGAATGAACTCCGTTCCCCGGTGGCTGGAGGATGAGTCCGTAACGGTGCAGCAGCTTCTTCACAATCGATTCATTATTTAGATACAAAAACAAACAAACAAACAAAATAAATCAAAATCCAATCTCGGTGTTTATCCGCTCAAAGTAAGTGCATCATCTCTGCTCATCCTCTGGAGCTGGACTGTTACCACAACAATGTCCGCCTCCGCCACTTTCACGGCTGTGAATCCGCTAAGCAGCGAGCTGCGCGTCAAGCTGGAGCACCACCGGAAGTCAGTGTCACGAGACTTCAAAATAAAAGCACCGATTTGTGAAACTTTAAAGGGAAAGCCACCTAAATTAAAAATTACGATATGTTACTTTAGTGGCCTGGGAAAGTTAATCAGCATTTGTGAACATGAGCTACTCTCAAGAAAATAAATCTCAAACGCGTGACGTCATAGCATATTAAGTCTGGAGCTGATCCATAGACAATGAATGGGAGCCTGATTTTGTGAACCCACATAATGTTTGTTTTATATTAATACTCACATGACCTTTATTTCTATTGTACATTTTTATTCCTGTATATTTCTGTTGTATATTTTAAATTTTAGTACTACCTATTTTGAAGTACTATTTATCTATCTATCTATCTATCTATCTATCTATCTATCTATCTATCTATCATCTTCAAACTTAACACGCTATGGCATCACAGATTTGAGTTATACCACTCTAGGTATTCGATAAGAGTTGTTAATTTTGACAAGTATTTATGGATGGTCTTACACCTAAGGGATAGGCCTATATAAGATTATTTTTCGCAAGGTGTGAGATAACATTGTGACATGTAACTGAGGTAAATAACTAACAACACACAAAGCAGAATGAAAAAAGAAAGCACAAATTAAAGGAAAAACAAAACAAAAACACTCATACACAAACCCTCATCAAGGTAGCAAATATTATATCAGAAATAAAAAATAGTGATTAAATACAAACATGTATACACTATCCAAACCCCTGCACCCCCCATAAAATAAATAAAAATAAAATAAATTAAAATTAAAATTAAAACTGAGAGTAGAAGTTCTTGAACAATCACAATTAATTTCATGAATAACACAAAATAAAATTGACAGATAATTTGAAAAAAAGACCCCAATAAACAACAAACAAATAAAAGTGCTCCCCCAATTTGGCTGTTGACTCTTACCAGTATCTATTAATCCAATCTATAGGCTGCCAGAGTGTCTACTGTTACCATTTAGCCCCATTTGCTATGTAACTCTTCCATTTGGCCGACAATGTGCGTCTCATAAGATTTCCTCTGACACCCTTTACATGTGAACGGTTCCATTTCTTTTACTTGTTCCTAAACTGTAGGAATAACACACAGATTTTTAAAAATTAGAGTAGTTCCCCTCTAATGAAAGAAGTGAGAGCCCCTTGTATTTAACTACAACTAAGTGTTCTTACTTCTAATTCATTTTTAATTTAAGCATTAACTTTCATTTTAATTGATGGCGTCTTAATCCAATGCAATGATGTTCCTCCACAACAGTGCTTTTATTTTGAGGGATTTTTCCGGAAGTTTCACTTTTTATGATGACTGCTGCCTTGGCTCGTCGGTTAGATAGTAATCAGACATATTTGTGGTTTCCTTTGAGGTTTACAGTGGCTCTTACATACCATAGCCCTACTTATGGAATGATATTCAGTGGCAGCACAGAGTCGAGCAGCTCAGTGATCCATCTGAGCTGACTCTGACCATCTCAGCCTACATTATGAAAAACATTCAAGATGTGTGCGTGAGGATCTGCTCCATGTGTTCCCACAGTGAGGAGCTTGTGCGCCCCCATTTGGATTCAAAAACATACTTGTACCTTTATCATGCTATGAAACCAAAACAACACGGATGAGCACAACTCGCAGAGGAAATGAGTAGGAAAGGCCTGCGTGAGTCCACTTCCTCTGGGGGTTTCTGTTCATTTGAATGATGTCATCCTTAAAAACTAAAGACATATGACCAGATCTTTGCTGTCCTCAAACCTTAGCCAAACACCAGACAGTCTACATCAATAGGCCCTACACGCCTTTGGGGTGTGGTACAATGAAAGATGTACAGTACAATGCAGTTGTGTCATGACTGACTCCTGGTTGGACCCGTTTCTTTTCAAAGAACTCTGGCGGAAAGTGTGACTGCAGGCTTTTTTTTCCACGGGTTTATGCTGAGGCATTCAGCCACATCCTTCCGCCCTCTGTCCCACCTCTATTGTTTCACTGAGGCCATAACAATGTAGGGTGTTAACCGTGCAAGGGGGAGCTGCTGGTGGAATCAGGGTGTCATGTGGGGTTAGAAACGAGAGTGTTGATGTGCAGCGAGGGATCCGACAAAAAGACATGTTGACCGAGTCGTTTTCCCTTATGTTGTGATTTTGAAGGACACACGCAGAAACACAGAAAGGGAGGGCGAGGAGAGGGATTTGCAGGGATTTATTTAGATTAATCGCCGGAGGAAAAGAGAGCAGATTGTGTACACGCAGCAAGCAGAGCACATGAGGGCCCGGTGCTCACACAGAGGCCCATCTCTCATCCGACACATTTTAAAATAAGAGCTCAAATGGAAGGGCAGAGATCAGGCTGAAAATGCGATGTGGTAATTTGAGTCTTTATATAAGCGTCAATTGTAGTTTTCATCTGGCCATTGATGGCTTTATTTTAAAGGAATGGTAGCCTATATTTGTGTTGAGTGACAGGACTTATAGCCCACTGTAAAGTCATATACAGTAGATCCCATCTTTGGAGTCCGTTGGGTGTATTATCCTCTCTCTGCATTGTCACTCAAAGGTACAGATGGTAAGAAATATGCAGGCCGGAAACTGTAATGACCTCTTCAGGAGTCAGCCTGTATTATGCGCCCTCGGTGTGACTCTGGTTTAGCCAATAGGATTAAACACGGGCCAACTTTACGGCTCACATATACAGCATGTCAACATGGGGCATCAACGCTCAGCTGTAGGTTTGGGTTTAGAAGTGGGGAGATAGGCTATAATAAAGACAGGGGTAATAAAACAACCCAAGGTCTTCCGATAGTGTAGGCCCCAATATTTCTATCAATCTGGCAAATATGATGCACTAGGCTATTTCTAATTATAACCAGCAACCCATTACTGCTTTTATCTTAAATTGATGTGTTCAGTTTATTAAATTTGTCCTCAATGCAATTTTGTCTGTCTGCACTCGTACATTCACTGGTCAGGAAAAAATCTAGTTTTAACCCAAAGGATAAAACAATATAAAAATAAAATAAATGGCCTATAATAATAATAATAATAATTATTATTATTATTATTATTATTATTATTATTATTATTTGGTTTCAGAATAAAAGCCTAATTTCTATAAATACGCTAGTGAACCTGACAAAAAACTAAAATTTTGTGGTAAACACATAATCCTAAAAAAACTTAATTTCGCAAAGTTACCTTTCCAGCTATCCCTGAATAATATCCCACTTAATTTTACCAACTTTTTAATTTTTTTAAAAACCATATCTTTTCTCTGACTTTGAGGGCGAGAGTATTGCTTACTGTAATAAGTGAAATATGACCAAGATGCTGTTTTATGTGTAGGTTCTAGCTATTATATTTTTTAATTTGTTTGTTTTTTTCCCTTCTGCACTACTAGTACATTTGTTTTAAAGCTACTGTCTATTTGTGTAAAAAAATATCAATAAATAAAGTGCATCAAAAAAAGTTCAATACATATTATGAGTAATAGACAATGTGGTAATTATGATTTAAAAATTGAACATGCAGGTTTTGGCTGACTACACACAGTGGCTTTTATTGGTACTGCATGTGATGTATGTGAGAACACTTCCTTTTGATCTGCACTCAAACAATATAATAAGTCAATATAAAACCTATGATACCCTGTTGTCAGATGTTCAGGGACATTATACCAGCAAACATTAAATAACTAAAGTTCAGCATAGCCAGAGGTACTCGTAACCTATTATTTAAAATAATAATAATGAAGAAATAAATTCGTTTTCATTAAAATAAGTGTTGTTTTGTTTTGAGAAGATAACTAAAGAAACATTTGATATTCCAGTGCATGTACAGAGCTTTTCCTCTGACGTAACAAAACCGGAAATTCGTGTAGCGTGACTGCTGTTGTTGACACTTAGCACCTTAGCGCCTATAGCAATACAGTCAGGCTACACTTTAGCAGATGTTCGTGTTTTAAACAACGTCCGTTAATTACTCGATAATGCCGCCATGTTAATTTGGTGTTAGTCTACCGTTTTGTTGTCTGGTTGTCAGTTTAATCGCAGCTAACGGTGCTAACTTTGTGACGTAGCTAGCATAAGATGCTAGCCTGCAATGGAGGAAGGTAGCCAGTTATGACGCCATGGAAAGAAGCTCTAAGTTTAACAATTAGAATTTAGCGGTATACTTTGTATTTCAGTATTTATCGTAGCTTCGTGCTTTAAACCAGGTGGAGCAACACCCAGAAAACAAGGTATGATGTGTGTTTGGCGCTGTTAACGGCGCTGAGCTAATCTGACATCTGATTGTTGATGGCTACTTCAGCTAATCAAATGCTAAACATCTCCTGATCCATGTGCTTGTACTTGTTTGCCTCCACGCAGATGGCAGTGGAGCTGGATGTGTTCGTGGGTAACACCACTATCATGGATGAGGAGGTGTACCAGCTCTGGTTGGATGGCTACACAGGTACGAGTCCCACCACAGACTAATGTGGTAACAGTTTACCAGGACTGTGGACACACTGATGAGTAGGGGTGCTTTTAGAGAGTCCTGGGTTGTTAGAGGTACCATGCAAAGATGCACACAATGTGTTTGTTTATTTATTGTTTTTTCACAGGAGTTTGGTTACAGTCTAAATTAAAATGCAGTGGTTCCCAATCTAGGGGCCAGGGGATGAAGGAGGTTGAATAAAAAGATTGGAAACAAAGAAGAGAAATTGCTGCCACACAAATGATGTTGTATTTTTCTCACTTTTCTTCACTGTTTCTTCTTTTAATTGTAAAATTAAGGATAGTGATTTCCACCTCCTCAGACTCCTGAAAGCTGTTCAAATGAAACAATCACTCTATTATAGTAATAGATCTCACCAGTGTCAAGGGATTGTGGATAGACACTGTGTTACAAGCAGAAAGTTTGGGAACTAAGTGCACTAAATGTGATAGGATTGAAAATGCACAGTGAATCTTAATAATGAGCTGCACATAAATCGCAGCATTTACATCTACACCCTACACATTAGAAGAAAGCCAATGTTAAGTATACCTCTTGTATTTCTTGTTGAAATGTTTTGCAAAGTATGTGAATAACATCAGCTGACAGGAAGCAAACATGGACACAAGCTGTTGCCTAGCAATTTAATTTTAGTGAAACAGCCTATATAGAGGAACGGAGCGTATCAGACAGAGCGTGATTACAGATGTATTCAGGCGGACAGTATGAGAAAAATAATGTGTTTTTTTTTTAACATTAAAGTATGTCAATCTTGTGTGCTTTCAAAATACAAGTATGACCTGAATACAAGCAGAATATGGGAAATTTCATACAGGTTATTACACTGCAGCCACGACTGGCACACCAAGCTTGTCTTGATTTATCCAACAGTGAATGATGCAGTGAGGGTACGAATGGAAGGAGGAGTGCTGGAGGAGTATGAGGCGAGTGCAGATGTTCTGCTGAGTGACACCATGGACCAGTACAGGACCTTCCAGATGTGTGAACGTCTGCTGCACAGCCCATCCAAACTAGCCAACCAGCTACTGTTCCAGATCCCACCTCATCGACAAGCCATGCTCATAGAGAGGTGCAGTGATGATGCTCTCATTAATTCTCCTTCAGTTATCTGATGTCGTTGCTGCTTTTACCTCCATGTTTCCTTCTTTAGATACTATGCCTTCGATGACGCATTTGTCCGTGAGGTCCTGGGGAAGAAGCTCTCCAAAGGAACCAAGAAAGACTTGGATGATATTAGTGCCAAGACAGGTGTGACGCTAAAGAGCTGCAGACGACAGGTAGGAGCCCTCTGAGCAGCACAGTGACTGTTTATGTGTATTATCAGTTTTAAAATGATCAGTGCTCCCTGATTTGTTACTGGTCACAAATGATGTTGTATTTTTCTCACTTTTCTTCACTGTTTCTTCTTTTAATTGTAAAATTAAGGATAGTGATTTCCACCTCCTCAGACTCCTGAAAGCTGTTCAAATGAAACAATCACTCTATTATAGTAATAGATCTCACCACCACATTATCTCACCCTAATCTGGCTTTTAGTTTTGTACTGGCTATGTGATGATAAATAAACTAACTTTAATTTAACATTGATTTGGGTTTCAGTAATAAGATTTTATTTATTTTTTTGTGTGTGTGTGTAGGATTTAGTTGGATATATTGGCAGCTATGGAATAAAAAGTAATACGTATGTTTTCTTTAGTATAATCACCTGAAAATAAGAATTGTTGTGTTTTTGCTATGAAGAATGAGATGTTTATATCTACATAGGGAGCAGGTTCTTGCTCATGGAGATTGCTATGTTTCTACAGTGGCCCAGAACAGATGAACCAGATACTGGCTCGAGATAGGGCCATTCCTGTTTTTGTGTTTTTGTGTTTTCGCATTGACCACTGTAGTTAGAAACCCCTCTGTGACAAGCAGCATCAGAAAACACTGCTTTATTTAGTGTTTTTACAGGTTTAAATCACCTGGGTCGTTTATTTTGGAGAGGAAAAGACCTCTGCAGATAATTCGGCTTCTGGTAAAAACCTTGTGAATGTCTGGATCTTAAGTTATCAGAGAAAAAGGATGAGCACATATTAGCAGGTGCTAAGCTAGCGGCCCGTCTCCAATGTGCCAGACAGTGTTGGAGAAATGCTGATTTGTCATGCGAAACAGCTTTACTCTTGTCACTGTGTTTTTATCAATGTTAACCACCAGGTTTGTTTATTTCGATAATTCAGCTCCCGGTAAAAACTTTCTGAACAAAAACACTGAAGGAATTCTAAGTTTCAGCTGGTTGACATCTGCAATCCTCACCACTAGACGCCACTAAATCTCCCTAAATCTTTCACACTGCTCCTTTAACGATTTAGAGAAACACCTTTTATTGTCTGATATTTTTTGTGCAGGTTTTATATAAGTCATGTTGTAATTTTAGTGCATTGCCTGTATCATGTGTTCAATTTCAGTTTGACAACTTCAAACGTGTTTTCAAAGTTGTGGAAGAGCTGAAGGGACCCCTGGTGGAGAACATACGTCAGCACTTTCTTCTTTCTGACAAGCTTGCAAGGTAATCAGTTTGAGGAGTGGAGTACAAGGCTCCCTGCCTCAGGTCTGTTTTCTAATACACTGGTATTGCTTCTAATCTGTTTCGTTGTAGTTTTTATGATGACTCATTACATGGGTTTGCATTTTTGGCTAACTCTAACATAACCACACCTGAAAAGGCGGCATTCAGGATATTTAAACAAGTGAAAACATGAATTTCTTTCTGATTGTCTTGTCTTGTTGTTTTAGCCCCTATAATGCCTCCTCTGCTTATTTCAGGGATTATGCCGCCATTGTTTTCTTTGCCAACAATCGCTTTGAGACAGGGAAAAGAAAGCTGCAATATCTCACATTTCAGGACTTTGCTTTCTGTGCCGGGCAGCTTATCAGCAACTGGACCGTCGGGGCTGTTGGTGAGCAGTTTGTCTTGTTTCCTTTGGCCGTTGGCTGCCATTTTTATCTGAGATTTAAGGGACATGTATAACATTTAAATCAGTTATATAACAGATATATTAGTCATGTGAAACTATGCTAATGTGTCTTAGTTTGAGACTTACAGAGTGATTAAACACTGGTGTTAAATCCAAGAGCAATAAAAAAAGAGATTATAGCTTAGACTAAACATAAAATGGGCTAAAAAGAAATTCTTCACATAAGAACCAGACATGGTGATGTATGCCCTACTACTTACTAGTTTGCTGATCAGGTAGTGTAATCACAGTGAAAATGCTCTTGAGATGGATTTGTCTTCAGTGAACTGTATTGCTAATGTCACACACTGTGCAGCATTTACACTTTCAGACAGGAAATACAGTTTTCCATTCATCTTTTTTCTCTCAGTGGACACAAAGGCTCTCACTGTCCAATACGCAGTGCTAACTAACCTTTAACTCAACTACAGTTACAGCTTGTGACTGTACGACTGTGAGTGGTGGGGATAATGCAACAAGACTAATAAAAAAGAAAAATGTCTCTGCTCCTGTTTGGAAGTATTTCGGGTTTAGTCCAGGTGATAAAGGTGAGCCAGCCAACATGGATTACACTGTGTGCAGTCACACATCATCTCCGTTCAGCCCATGGATGTCTCACTATCTGCTATGGCACCAAGTGTCATCAGGTCCTCCTTTCATTATTCTATGAGCCTTAAGTATTTAAATCCAGAGAGACTTGCCTGAATAGGCTAACTGCATATTAGAAACACACACAGCTTTGTAGGCTAAACAGTGTCATACATGCACACATACATATACATATATATATATATATATATATATATATATATTTTTTTTTTTTTTTTTTTTTTTTACAAATACAGACATATATCATGTATCTTGGTGAAACGTAAAGGAGGTATGAAGGTATGGAAAAAATAGATACCACTAAAGTCACTGGTTATTATGAATAAGGAACATATAGAGCAGTGCCTCCTGCACAGAGGTCCTTCAGGTCTGCAGATTCTCATTAGAATGACCATTAATTTAAAGTGTAGTCACCAATTAGTAAAGTAGAAATGTTTAATTATGTTAGGCAGATATTAACTGCAGGGAAAAGAATAAGCAGTGATAATAATTATGAGGAAAATCTCTGAAGTGATTTGATGGTGTCTGACTGGAGTTTTCTTTGTAGATACCATGGTGGAGGACATGGATGTGGATCTCGATAAAGAGTTTTTACAAGAGCTGAAAGAACTGAAGGTTTTAATCACTGACAAAGATCTGCTGGATCAACACAAAAGGTAACAGGAACACAGAAAAACCTGCACATTTTTGCTGATTAAATACATTTTCTTACTGTTTTTTAATTACAGTTTTATCCACGCTCTTATTAGCAATTTATCTTTTTCCATTCTCTCCTTTCTGTTCAGTCTGGTCTGTACAGCTCTCAGAGGGAAGACCAAAGCTTTTAATGAGATGGAGGCTAATTTCAAGGTGAGAAATGTTACACACACACGTAATATCCACAATGCAATCAGTCAGTGACGTCTACAATAAAAAGGAATAGTAGTTTTCTTTAACTGTAACTCTTCTTTTTCTTGTAGAATCTTTCCAGAGGCCTCGTCAACATCGCTGCAAAGTTAACCAACACAAAAGATGTCAGAGATTTCTTCATTGATCTTGTGGAGAAGGTGCGTATTCCTACAAAATGTCTATCTTTTCAAGTGTTTCGAGCCAAAGACGAATCACTCAACCCGTTTTTCAGAGGCCAGTTTTAAAGTCTGCCTTTGAGACGGTGTGATGTAACGTCTCCTCCCCTCCTTTTTCTCCCCCAGTTTATTGAGCCGTGTCGCTCAGACCGATGGACAGCTGCGGACATGAGGCTCTACCTCACTCACTACAGCAACTCTGCACACATACTCGACACATTCAAGTGAGTTAATGTGCTTTTTATTCTGTACAGCTTATCAGGTAGAGCGCGGCTCCAACCATGCCGGGGTTATCATTCTCCAGGGGGCCGACCCAGGCTAAAAATACACTCAGGATGTCGCTGAGCTCTTTGAGAAAACTAACCAAAAACCGAATATTACTTCCCCCTTTGCTGAGGCTGCTCATGCTTTAAGTTGTATGTTACAATCCTCTCTAATATTGACGTCTCTGTTCTGCCAGTGGGTGTCACCCTATCTCGCCCATGATTTCTTAAACTGTAGTTACCTTGTTTCTCATGCAAACACTCTGGAATGTAGTTAAGGGTTTACACAGCCCTGCACCACGACATGCTTAACAAAGAGATATTCATAAAGAGAAACATAGACCCCCCGCCCTCCCCATTACCCTGAGTGGACAAAGATTGCCTCATTTACTCTCTTCACCCAGATTTCACAATTACAGTTTCTCATGAGACTTGCTCTACCTCTCTGCTGCGTTTACTCACAGTTTACTCTCTTTCTGTCTGTTTTCTGCCCCTCAGACACCAGGTTGTGTGGGACAGATACATGGGCGTCATCAAAAGCTGTATCTTCAAAATGTATCACGACTGAAGCGTTTTCTCTGCGGCTCACCCCTCATTCCTCCCCGCTCTTCCCTTGGTTTGTTCCCCCCACTGAAGCTGTTATCTGTAGCCCTTCATTTTGTGCTTTCTGTGTTTCCAGCAGTGTCTGTAAAATTGATTTGTAAATAAAATTAACGTATTTACATCAAAATGTCATCCTGTTTTATGTTGTTGTCTTATCTGCCGTGTTATATGGAAGAGATGTTCTCGTTAACCTGTTCCAAAGACAAGATTTACTGATCTTGTGAGTGTTGGATAAAGATTAGAGAAAAAGAGAGATACTAATCATAGCGCAGAAATGAACAAGGCAGATTTGTAAGGCACTGCTTCAGCAGCCTGCAGCATGGACGACAAATTGTGTGAACGTTTTAAGTTTTAAATACGACCAGCAGATTACACGTGTCATGAATTGAGTCCTTTTCCAGTGTGTTGGATGCAGCGTTATTACAGTTTTGTATTTTTCATTAGTGTTTAATTTTTGTTTTCAGTTCAGTTTAGTTTCAGTTAGAGTGGGTTTGTTTGTTTCAGTTTGATATGTTTAGTTTGTATTTGTTTCAGTTTTGGTTTTAGGAACATTATTATACAGTCAGGGGATCTCAACAGGTATCACAATACAAACACAACACTGACAGTCATGTCAACATGCCAGTCTCAGTAAACATCCAGTGCCTCCTCATGTTTGTTGTGCTGATAAATTTGACCCACTTGAAAAGACCAAAACTAAAGATGTTTCCTGTGTACTTGTATTTTAGTTTAGTTTTAGTTAACTATAATAACCATTGTTGGATGTCTGTGTGTGGTCAGGGGAATAATGGACCAACCAGGGGGGCACAGTTGGTCCAGCCAGGGGGTTGTCTGTGTGACTTTTAACAACATCCCCTGTAATGACAGCTGCCACCGCTGCCACCACCCAGAAAGCCAGGACAGATAAACAATGTGAAGCTAAGTGAGGGTTTTTAAACCAAAGATTTTCTTTGGGGGGAAAGAAACCTGAGAAAAATACAATAATTGTACCCCTAATGTTATAAATAGCCTGATTGTGCGCTTTAAAAAGATAAGTGTGTCTATTAAAGAAAATTTGGTGGTAAACTTTAACACATGCAATCTTTTTGTAATTGGTGTTACATTACATTACATACATCAAGTATCGTGGAATAATGCTCGCAATTACAGCAATGCGACTGGTGCTCATTTAATTCTGAAGAGGCTCTCATTTTGTGGGGAAACACGAGGGTGACCTTCAAGTTTGACTTCGAGCTGAGTCAGACTAAAACTAATAAAATCTGACATGGGTTAGGCAACATCTTGACCAGTTTGCAACATAACAGACGGCTAAATTTGCAAGAAGAAACGCTGCCGGAAATGATTCCAAGAGCAGTAATGGATTAGTCACGTACAAACAGAGCAGCGAAGTTGGTCAAGAATAATGATAGCATTTTATTTTCTCTTATTTCATCCCAGAAAGCAGCACCGGTTTTATTCTGAGGAACAAGCTGACAAATTTTCCGAATACGTCTCCGCTCTCTCTCTTCCACTCTCTAATTTTTGTCCACATTCCATTAACTTCTCTCTCCCCAGCTATAAATATCCTGCATGTCAGATTGGACGAGAGCAAGGGCTTTAGTCGCTTTATGGAAAAAAAAGATGGGGGAGGTAAGTATAGATAGATAGGGGGTAAATGGGAAAAGGGAGGGAGGGAAAGGGTGGGAGAGCTTGGGGCTTTTGCGGGGGTTTAGTTTAAATGAAACCAGGTGTGTTGTGGGACCCGTAAGAGGGGGCATTGGGTAAGAAGATGGGGGGGGCAAGTGTGTGAATCTGTGAGTTGTTGTTCCGCCTGCGATTTGGACGGATTTGGAATTTTGGTATTTGGGCCGCAGACCAGGAATTTGCATCCTGGGGGGTCAGGGAGAGGGGGTTTGGAGAGTGGCAGTGCAGGGGGCCAGATGGGGGAGGAGGTCGGGGTGGGGGGGGTAAGAATGGGCTGTCCCTCTCCTCCCTCTCTTCTCTCCGTCTCTTGCCTGCGCTCTTTCTCTCCCTCCCTTTGCATGTGTTCAGCTGCTCCAGCTGTCGGTCTCCCCACTCACTCTCTCAGGGTCATACAGGCAGGAGTTTAAGGGACCACTTCTGTACGCCAACTCAGCCGGGACGACCGCAGCTAGCAGAAGGACACACTGGTCAGAGGGAGAAGACACATCCGGAAAGATTCAGCTGTGAGTTTCCCTTTGTTTCTTTCACATCTGTTAGCGGAGATCTGTGTCAACAAGACAATGACTTACCACGTTTGCTGAGTTTTAAGACGAACTATCGGAGGTGAGATGTACCTCTTACCCACTTTTCTGGTACAGGCCATACACGTCACAGCTGCACCACTGCTGTGCTCTCCGCTCTGCTACACTTTGCTCTTCACAGGAGCCAAGATACTGTGGCTCACAGTCTGTGTAGTTTGCTTCTTGGCTCCGTGCTTCAGAGACTGTAATAGGGGGATAGACAGGAAGAGAGGTAATGAGTCACAGGGCATGTATTATTGTACAGTATGTTGCAAAAGTTCTTCCACCTCATCCCTCTTGTACAACTCTTAAAGTCAGTGTCACAATCTCAGTTTAGTCACGCAGAGGGGGGGTGAATTCTTCCTCTCTTTTCCTCTATTAAACAAGAAGAAACAGGTGGCAGCTACAAGAACATACACACACAAACGTCTCTGGATAACATCACAGACAGTTTAGGATGCTGCTTTACGACTTTGACAGTGTATTTTATCACTGTTTATACAGTTTACTCCTAATAGCTAACATGTGACAGCTCCACCATCACTGTAATGTCTCAGGTGGGATTATAAAAGCAACGGGAAGGAAGACGAGGTCCCCTGAGAGCAGCGCATCATCTCGTGCCACATTGTATGCATACACTAATACATCACAGCCCTTTAACACCCTTTACACAGGGAGACAGAGCAGTATCAGCAGTGAGAGAACAGAACGGTTAAAGTGTGTGAATTTCTCCCACAGGCCATTATCCATCACTGGCTAAGGAGTTTCCCAGAACAGGACGTTGTGTGTGTGTGTGTGTGTGGGTGTGTAAAAGTGACCCCCTAGTTGTGGATTTGCAGGTTCACTGCCACAACGGTAACAAAGCACAGCTGGAAAGCGCAGGGCCACCATGTTCTCAGGCTGCTCTACGCACAGCCGAGCAGAACAACACAAAGTTAGCTATGTATACACTACAACCCACGATGGTCGTCCTGCTGTTTACACTCTGTGTGTGTGTGTGTGTGGTCCAACTGTGTGTTTTCCCTCGTCCCCATGTGGTCACTTTTGTGAGCCGCCTGACATTTTGCTTGTTAAATTGTGCTGACAGTGAGAATTTAGAAATGGGTCAGCCTGCTGTTACTGAGGCAAAGACAGGCCCCAAATGGTGATTATATTATTGTTGATACTACACACAACAGGTGTTCGGGCAGGGATATTTTGAGGTGTCAGCGAGGGCCAGAGGTGGAACCCAGTCAGTGTTTTGCAAGTCGCAAGTCTCAAGAACTTTGACTTTTGAGTCCTAAACAAGTCATAATGACTCCTCACCAAAAGGCCATTTTAACTTTACAGAAATCATGAATGCTTCATTTGAATTCATTTGTTAAAACTAGCGTGACTGAACTTAATCATACGACAGCAGTGCTGACATTGCACTTTCATACAGCACTATTAACTAATACCACAATTAGCTCATAGCACCCACATTATCTCGCTGACTATGTTAAAACTTCTTCCCCTGTTCTTTGTGCAACCTCAGATGACGAATGAGGTTTGAAGTTGTTGCGCCTTCAGTCTGCATGTTTTGCATACTGCAATTTGGTTTCTCTTGACAACCACATAATTTTTGTATGTGTTTTGTAATTATTTTTGGAATTTTTTCAACTGGTGCTCAGTAACGTGACGTTAGTTCTTCATGGTTTTCTCCTAACTTGACTGGACGCTGTCAGATTATTTCAAAGGGAATCTGGGGAATTAAGTGTCGACTTGTTGGTAATTAATAAGATTAACATTAGCTGATTCAGGAAATTAAGGGAAACAAATTGATTCATGGCACACAATACCCAATTTTTGGGCTTGGGTATCAAGTATTTTTAGGTCAAAAGGCTTAAGTCCAAGACAAGTCACAAGTCACTGGTGTTTAAGTCCAAGTTGAGTTGCAAGTTTCCCACTTTTATCGAGTCTAAAGTCAGTGAATTTGTGACTAAAGTCTCATTCAAGTCCAAGTCAAAACAAATGTCAAAACAGTAAAAAAACAAAAAAGAAGCCCATCACAAGCTCCCAGAGCTCAACACGTCTTCAGATGTCTTGTTTTGTCTGACCAACAGTTTAAAACCCACAGATATTTCAAATCATCATAACTGTGAAGCTGACACCAATAAAACATTTAGTATCTTTGATTGAAAAATGACAGAAATGATGAATCTATGTACTTGTTGATTATTTTGATGTGATGTGGTGTTACAGTCAACCTGTGTTTCTTTACGTCAGTCAAAACCCAGACAATGAATTCCTGCACTCGGGTCACATTCCCTGGCATCCTCCTACACAATGAGGGGAGATGAGAGGTTAGGGGAGCAGTGGCTGGAGGTTTGGCACCAGCTTTCCTCTTATGTGAACCATGGGGGGTTTCCCAGAACCTGATACTCTGGGAACCACTGCCGTGGCAGGGCATCCCAGCTGGGAACTGGCGCCCACATCCTTGCCACGGGCATTCCAGAGGTCCACCGCCACTTGATCTCCAGCGGCATCAGGGCAACACCCATGCATCCCTGCTGCCCGCACTCAGTAGCCAGTGAGTGACTGGACCCTGAGCTGATGGTCAGTTTGTTTTTGGGTGGTTTTGGGCCACATTCTTGCTGGTTGTAAGTGTCCGCCGGGCCAAGTCAGAGAGGTCACGTACTGTGGCTGTCTGATTGCACGGCGGCATGTGTTACCGTCCATGCTTACAGGGTGAGAGCATGTTTTGCTGCATTTCACCACGCAAAGGTCACAAATGGCCGATGATGTCATCCATCAAGTATTTGAGGGTGCCCACGTCACCTTGTGGCCTTCTGTTTCTCTCAAAACGAGACACAACAATAAGCAGTGCCTGCAAATGTGGCCTCGGGAGTTTACATCAGTGCGTTTGTGCACGTAGACAGTCAGTGATTATAACCTTCCCGTCACGTATTTTAACTGGAGCTCACTGACTTTGCAAACAGCACTTGCTCAGAATTTTTTTCATTCCTTCAATTGGTCTGGGGTTTTTTTTCGACTCTTTTGGTCTGCGGGAGCTGGAAAAGGTGATTTGTTTATGTTTTAGAGTCAGCTTAAACACTTATAGCCTCTCTCCAGGAACATTAACTGAAGGGTGGTTGTGTGTGTGCTGGGAGGAAAGCCCAGTCCATCAGAATACTCAGCAAACATAATACACTATAAATCTAAGTCAAACACACACAACACTGCACAGAATGTTGTAGTAAAATATTAAGGTCATTTACGTAAGTGAAAGAAGCAATACCACAGTGTAAAAACACTCCACTGCAAGTAAAAGCCCTGCATTCAGAATTCTGGTTGTGTACAAAATACGTAAGCATTACCAGCAAAATTAACTTTAAGGATCCAAAATGAAAGTACTCACTATGCCTAATGGCCCCTTTCAATATAGGGCCCTTACACCCACAACGTCATATTTCATAATAATACAGTTATTATCTAGCAAAACAAGATCAAAAGTAGCTACTACATAAAACTTCAGGAGCTCTTCTGTTAGTTTTGTTTCTGGACACCTTTGTCATTCTTAGTGGTGACCTCATGTAAATCCTAGCAGAGCTTGTCATCATTGAACCAGAGCAGGTCTAATCAGCCACGTGAATGAAATCACCTGTGTGGGTGTGCAGCACCTTTAATCGATAATAATAAACATTGTTTCCTTATTAGCTGATCACATTTTGTATATATCTTATAAATTAATGCAACTACTAACTTCAGTTCTCAGATAAATGTAGTGGAGTAAATATGCAAGAACAATATTTCCCTGCTTCCCCAAGCTAACTAGCTCTTAGCATGCTACTTAGCATGGTCCTAACATGCAAGTCAACACAGTAGGCTACTTACTTTAACAGGTTGTTTGTTTCATTTGGTGGCTCAATATAAATTTTGTTACCAAGTTTCTTTATGCCATTGCTCCAAGAGCTCATAGTCCCAAAGACTCAGTCATCTACAAATAGGCCCATTGGACCAAAAGACCATTTGACTGACAGTGTGGTCTAACAAAAACAAATGTGCATTGCTCCAACGGGCTGTTTGAGAATTATGGTCATTGGACCGTCTCACTATGGTGAAGGCACGGCCTGCCATACTCTGCCTGTGACTGGCTTACCCTGATTATTTTACCCTAACTCAACCAATTACACACCTCGTGTTTGTTTTCAGGACAATGGGTGCCAATTATTCTTCCTCCTATAGTGAAGGCAGGACCCACCCTGCACTGGCAAATAGCCGTTGCCTTTGTTGAATGGGTTGGTTTAGGCTTGAGGAGTGAGGTTGGTTAGGGTAAGAATATCAGGATATGCCAATCAGAGGCAGAGTAGGGTGGGTCATGCCTTCGTGTACTGGGCACTTGGACAATTGGGCTTTCAGTCCAGTGGTAAAAATTTTCTGACAATGTGGCACTTCATAATTATGATTCGTCAGAAGAACGAGCAGTCCTTCCTTTTTTATTTTAAGACATGTCAAGAGACATTCATCCATCCATTTTCAACCGCTTATTCAGGGCTGGATAAGTGGGGGCAGCAGGAAGTCCAGAAGCACTCCAGAAGTCCCTCTCCCCAGCAACACTTTCCAGCTCCTCCTGGGGGATCCTGAAGTGTTCCCAGGCCAGATGAGATATATAATCTCTCCAGCATGTTCTGGGTCTGCCCCGGAGCCTCCTACCAGTTGAATGTGCCCAGAACACCTCTAACAGGAGGCACCCAGGAGGCCTTTGGACACGAAAGAGCAGCGGCTCTAGTCCAAGCTCCTTCCAGATGTTTGAGCTCCTCACCCTATCTCTAAGGATGAGCCTAGCCACCCTCCTGAAGAAACTCATTTCGGCAGCTTGTATCAGTGATCTCTTTCTTTCGGTCACTACCCAGAGCTCATGACCATAGGTGAGGGTTGGGAAGTAGATGGACCAGTGAATGGAGAGCTTTGCTTTCTAGCTCAGCTCCCTCTTCACCACGACTGCCAATCCATCTCACGCTCCATTCTACCCTCCTTCACGAAAAAGACCCCGAGATACTGGTAATTTCAAAAAAGTTTCCCCAACCAGTGGGGTAACTAATCTGTGGCAACTGGTAGTGAAACCAGTTTTATAGTGATGGTGGCTGGACAACTGAGTGCGTCATGACACTCACATGAAGTTGCCCTCTTTTAAACCAGTTGGGTTGGCCACTGCAGTCAAGAGCAGATATAATGTATAAGGCCAGGGGGGAGTATCAGAGGGGAGGGCACATTGGCTTTATGACGGCACAGCCTGATACCCCCTGCAGGGCCTAGTGATGAGACAAACGTCATTAACATGAATACTGGGCTTTCATGAGAGGCCTCCCCAGCTTCTGGCACACTTTACCCAGAGCTGCAACAGCTAATCAATAAGACGTCAACTGTACCTCCACTTAGAGCTTCTAGCTCAGTAACACATGGAGCAGCCAGTGGGAATTGTAAAGTTCCTCTGTGTAAATCCTCATTTGAACAAACGGCTTTTTCTGTCCGTGAAATTAACATGTGGAATTCTTTACCTACAGAACTCAAATTGGATCCTGATTTCGATCACTTTAACTCAAACTGAGACAGAATTTGAAGAGGAATAAGTTATGCAGTCATGGATAATTTGGTGCTTCCTATTCTATGGTGCTAATTATGTATTGCAGTTTGTGTCTTGTATTGTTCTGCCTGTATTTCTATTGTTGTTTGTACTTTGTGTTCTTGTTGCTGAGTCTTTCCTATCTTAAGGCCCAGCTAGGGGCGGGCATTGCTAATTAGCTTAGGCTCTAAATGCTGTGGTGTACTGTGGCAACTTATTTGATAACCCCATAATCGATTTGAGTAATTTTTAAAGAAGAAAGCTTTGATTCCAGCTTCTTAAATGTGAATATTTCTGGTTTCTTTACTCCTCAATGTCAGGAAACTGAAGGTTGTGGACAAAACAAGACTTTTGGGGACATCATTTTGGCCTTTGGGAAATGCTTATCAACATTTCCTGACTTTTTATACCCCCAAAAATGAATTGATTAATTGAGAAAATAATCAACAGATTACTCAACGATCAAAGTAATCGTCAGTCGCAGCCCTAATTTTACTGAGCGTTGATAAGTCTCTGATGTAGAGTAGATTTAGGGCCTTAAATCTTCTTCATCCACAGGGATTCCTTGTCTCAGTGACAAATTAACTTGTGTCTCACAGACGGGAGCAGCTGAGCAGGACATGCTGTTGTAAAATATGTATCTAATAGCCAGGATTTATTTGCTCCCAGCGACATTACTCTGATACACAGTGAACCTCAGGGGGCAGCGTGCGGCGAGACTATCATTCCACTGAATTGTAGTCTGACAGTCTGCAGACACAGTCTGTCCTCTGTGAGCAGTAAATATGAAAGTATTTCTGTTCATGTTGACTTTGTTATTTTCAGCCGAAGGATGGAGTACGTCACAATGTTTATGTTTTTTACCTGGCAGACTGATTCATTCCATTTATTCCTGCTGCGATCAAGGGGGAACTGTTTTGTTAACAAACAGTGAACCAAGTCCAAGACGCTAACTGTTTGTGTTCTGACTGACTACTTAAAAACTGGCTCCAGTGCTTCTTTGCTTCCAGTTGATTTATCCACTTCAGCTGTAGGAGCACTCATAGCACCAGTGTGTTTTCAGACTGAAACCATTTTGTGATTTCTCAGTTTCTAATGTTGTTTTTTTTTTATGTCTCTCCCTCTGATATACAGATACCACGTCTTGGCTGCCCGTGTCATCTGTACAGCAGCGCTACCTGTCTGTTAGCAGTGTGTGTGTGTGTGTGTGTGTTTGTGTGCATGTTTACGTGTGTTCCCATCCCATCTCCCGCAAATTAGTGCATTAGTATGCAGGGTGCTTGTGTGTCAATCTTGTGCGTGTGCATATGTGTGTCTGTGCTCCTCCGCAGTGCTATTTCACAGCCGCCCACAGAAAGTGACACCTACACGGTAAGGATGGACGGATCTCTCTGCCTCCTTCTCTCCTCCTCTCACGCTCCTTTCTTTTTATACGCACCTTCTTTTTTTTTCTCCATATGATATATCACAGATTCTTCATGTGGAAACGTTGGCCTCAAATCCCCTCTCTCCTCTCTTAGCTCTATTTATGTCCTCATCTTCTACTTGTTTAATATTCCACAGCAGTTTTCCCTCTTCAGCATTTTATAGTAGTCGTAGCTGGGGGTAATTTTAGCTCTAATTCCATGTTTCTTTTAGGCGTCACTTTTTCTTTCCATGCAGCACACAGCAATACTTTTTTCCCCAGAATGATAATGACCCTTTTTCCAAACAGTGGCCTTAAATTCTTTGTTTCTGAAGTGACATTTGGCTTAGAGGAAAGTAGTTTAAAATGTCACAAATCCTTTAACAGCGGTAGACTTCTTTTCTCTTTGGCCTAGCTTCATGAACACAGGGGAAACAAGTTTCTTGGTTTCTTTTTTTACAGTCCCACTACTGGGGATATATTATGTATTATGAATATATTATGCAACTACTTGGCTCGGAGGGCCTGTTCACATCTTTCTTTCCATCGTTTTCTCACACTCTCTTTCTCTCTCTGCTGCTTTTTGTAGGAATGCACAGATGGGTATCACTGGGACCATCAGACTGAGCACTGCAAAGGTAAAGTGCTCTTTTACCTGCGTTTATTCCATCTCAACACCTAATTCTCAGCTGTGATCATGCTGTTGCTCTTCATGTTGTGTCCTGATTTGTTCCTAACAAGTAAAGTTTTGTCTCATCAGACATAAACGAGTGTGAGACCATTCCAGATGCCTGCAAAGGGGAAATGAAGTGCTTCAACCACTACGGAGGGTACCTGTGCCTTCCCCGCTCTGCGTCAGTCATCCCGGCCCCAGAGCCCGCCATCACGCCCACCGAGACCAACCCCTGCCCTCTGGGCTACGAGGTGCAGGGAGACAGCTGTGAGGGTGAGTGTCTGGTTTGTAGGTCTGGGGGGTTGGAGGTGGACAGGTGGCCACAGGATGAGTGATCATTAAGCATGTTTGTGTGTGTGATTGTGTAAGTTTATTGTCGGCGGCCACAGATTGCAAGGAACAGGTGGCTGTAGCAGGTGTTGGGACTGGAGGCTGCATGTTGGTGCAAACTGCGTGGGTGTGAGTGAGTATGAGTCCACGGGGGGCAGACAGACAGTGTAGGAATTTGGAAGATTTCACACCAGGACAGCTGCTGTGTTTTTAAGAATCTGACTAGCAGCGAGAAACCTACTCACACTGGAGGACAGCGAGGTGTTCATCTGGGACAGCACACATGATTCATCATGATGTGATATTCTCAGCTGTCGGGTGCAAATGAGGAGAACAGAGTCGCCATCGTCTGCACTGCAACAGTCACACTGTGTCATTCAGTCACGGTGAATGACGCCGTGATTCATCACAATAACCACATTTCTTTTACATGTGTGTCCCTGTTTCACTTCACCCACAAACACAGATATCAACGAGTGTGAGCGAGACGAACATGACTGCCAGCCCAGCCAGGAGTGCATCAACACACTGGGTGCCTTCACCTGTCAGTGCCCTGATGGTTATCGCAAGGTTGGCACAGAGTGCATTGGTGAGATAATTTGAATTTATCCTGTAACTAAGCAAGCTTAAATAAGACAACTCAGATTTTTTTTGCCACATGGCCTGAGGGGGAAGTTAGTTACAGCTGCAAGAGTGACCTTAATAATGTGCAGGAATGTGAATATCCCTCCTCTGACTCTGTTTCTCCATCTCAGACATTGATGAGTGCAGGTACAGGTACTGCCAACATCGCTGTGTCAATGTCCCCGGCTCCTTCTCCTGTCAGTGTGAACCTGGTTTCCAGCTGGCAGGAAACAACAGATCCTGCATTGGTGAGTGACGCCCTCTGCAACGAATTATAAGACTCAACTTTCACAGCCACTGTCTCTGAAATCAGGCAAAAAGTCTGCAAAGTGTAGCTTCCACTCAATTCAGTCTTACAGAGATCGTACTCAGGCTTTTGTCAAAACATACAGAACGTAAAGCCTTTGAAAATGTAGTTAAGAATATTACAGATTTCACACATCAAAGTGTGCTTACAGGTCTTGGGGAAAACTATTGCTTAAGTCAGTGCTTATGTCAATAGTCATATCAAGTCTATAAAGCCTTGACTACAAGTTTGAAAAGAAAAAAGAAAACATGGGGGTGCTGAGTTGGAAAGAAGTGAGCTTGCCAAACCTCTTTGGATCCTCATCTCGGCTTTAGACCAAAGGTTAGAGGCTATATCAGAGGCCACTAGCATAACTAAACCAAATCTCTAATGCAACTGTCCATGACCAAGTTGCATTGTTGGTAACATAGGCACCAGAGGAATGCGTAGAATTAAAAAAGATGATGTCTCTGGTTCTGCTGCATCGATTTGGATCTCTTTTTCAAACTGTCCCTCATGAGTCTGACAATATTACAGTAGTGTGATGCTAAATCAGTAAGGCACACCTGAAAGTATTTCTCTGTAACATTACATGACTACATAGGTTGACAATTTACGTCAAGATATCAGAGGAAAAAAAAATAGTAAGGGTGTTGCTCTTCAAAAAATATTATCACATATTCATGGACAACATTTTAAAACTTTCTGTGACTTATTAAGGATCCTTTTTTTTTTTTTTTTTTTTTGACGTATGTTTACTTGTCTGGCGTTTTTCAAACATATCATATTTACAGGGTTTAAAGCCTGTGACTCTGCACCAGTCCGTTAGAACTGAAGAAGCTTCTTGGATGAGAGGCGAAACATCCTCAAGAAACTCAAGCAAGTCAAGTTGCCTAAGATATAGCACTTAAGATCAGATTCAAACTCTATTCAAACAGAATTTCAGTAGCTGGTAAACATGAAGGGAGAGACGAAAACACATCACACATCGAGGCACGTTAAAGCTACCTTGCATCGACGACTACAAAAAATAAATTTGCTGTTATGTTACATTACTTGGAAGGTTATTCACGGAAGATTACTAACACAATAAAAATCCATGACTTTTACAAATTCCATGACTTTTTCGGGCCTAGAAAATGTGATTGTGAGACTCCATTACCCTTCCAGCGAGTCTGTAGCACTCGCCATTGTGGGTATTACTTCTCATTGGTTATCTGGCACACTGCTTGACAACAGCATGACATTACTCTTGGGACTGACTGGCTAATTGACTCCCCCAATAGCGCTCATTTGTAATTTTTTATTGTAACTGAGAAACCTCTGCTTCATGACTCAATGCCAGACCAATCAGTCAACTCGCACTTGGAGGAGTTAGTTGGATTCAAAGGTCTGGACTCTGGCACATTGGGCACAAACACACAGAGCCCTTCTCGCTCTGACCCAGTGAGGAAAACAGCACGGACAAAAAACTCTTGTGAAGAAACCAAAACTGTTTCAACTCTGGCAGAAAATTGTGTATTAATTTTGGACCCCATCACTCACAGTAACGAGCTAATTGAGAAAATATGTTTGCAGGGCCTTTGAATTTGGTGATTTCTGCCTTCAGTTAAAGTTTTTGATTAAATGTTTTTGGGATGTGTGTGCTCTTTGACTCTGTCAGCATTTAAATGAAACTATTAAATCTGCCTCCCTGCAGATGTGAATGAATGTGAGATGGGTGCCCCCTGCTCTCAGAGGTGTTATAACACATACGGCACTTTCCTTTGTCGCTGTGACCAGGGCTATGAACTGGGGCCTGATGGCTTCGCTTGTAACGGTAAGAAGGATTAATACGAGTGCAAATTTCACAGTGTCAGTGATGCCAGCCTCCTCTGTTTTTTGTTCCCGTTCCACCTTTAACTGTGAACAATGAATAAAACCTGAACTTTTCACTCGGCAGACATTGATGAGTGCAGCTACTCCAGTTACCTGTGCCAGTACCAGTGTGTCAACGAACCTGGGAAGTTCTCCTGTGTGTGCCCAGAAGGATACCAGCTGCAGGGCACCAGACTATGCCAGGGTAAGCACAAGCCCGCCTCCATTTCCTCCCAGCACCAACACCTTCCTCTCTGTGCTTTCAGAGTTACAAAAGCTGCACTGATTCAAAGGTTACTCATTCTTTGACCGCAGCTCCGTTCAAATCAGACATCATCAACTGTTTTTCTCTCCCGCAGATATAAATGAATGTGAGACAGGTGAACATCAGTGCACCGACACGCAGACCTGCGTGAACATCCACGGACGATACCAGTGTGTGGACACAAACCGCTGCCAAGACCCTTATGTGCAGGTGTCTGAGAAGTGAGTGACACCTCATGAAAGCCCGTGTGTGTGTTCATAAGCAAACATGCACACTTCACACACCTTTTCCCAATTACTAAAATATGTGCTGGCCATCAACTCTGAATATAATCAGCCCCTGTATTGAGTATGGCTCAAGCTGCAAGATTACCCCAATTACTTTTTCCACGTATGAGTCCAACTTTGCAACCTTTTCTTCTGAACATGGTCCAGTGCAATAAGAAAACTATTACACTGTTACAAGTGTTGGATTGGTAACAGGTGTGTGTCACTATTAACAAATCCCAGATGATTTGGTCATATAAAATGTGTTTTAGAAAAACATGAGGGAAAAAATGGCTACTGTTCAATATTTTTTAACATTTTATAGGAGAACTTTGCTCTGTTATATTACTCCCTCTGCTGGCTGATATATGAACTACTGTTAATGTTGTCTGCACCAAATCTTACTACAGTTTGCAGTTACTGTACTCACCTTACTGTGTGTGTCTGTGTGTGTGTGTGTGTGTGTGTATCCAGCCGCTGTGTGTGTCCTGTCAACAAGCCCGTCTGTCGAGATCTGCCTTTCTCCATCGTCCACCGCTACATGAGCATCACCTCTGAGCGCTCCGTCCCCTCCGACATCTTCCAGATTCAGGCCACCAGCGTCTCTCCAGGGGCTTACAACACCTTCCGCATCCGCTCCGGAGATGAAAATGGAGACTTCTACATCAGGGTGAGAACTGTTAGCACAGAGAGGAGTATGATTAATAATTGTTAAAGTTAAAGGGACAGTTCACCACAAAATCTAAAATGCATAGTTTTCCTCTTATCTGTAGTGCTATTTATCAGTCTGGATTGTTCTGGTGGGAACTGCCAAATATTAGAGATATCAGCTATAGAGATGTCTGCCTTCTCTCAAAAATAATGGAACTAGATAGCACTTGTCTTGTAGAACTCAAAGCACCAAATAATGAATTTGTACAAATCAACAGCAATGTCTCTTTCCAGAAATCATGACCCAGTTACTCAGGATAATCCACAGACCTTGTTGTGTTTCAGCTGTTTCATGTAGGAACTATTTTCTGTCTACCAAACTACACCCGCCTACCAAATCACCATGCAGAAGCAAGGGTGCATCTACTGCTAGCTCATCTACTGTAGCACCACTGAGCTAGCTAATGTTACAGCTCAACTGGGGAGAACACTATCAATGTTTACATCTCGTGCTGTCACGTAGAGTAGATGCATGCTTCCTTCTGTGCAGTGATTCGGTGTGCTACTATGAAAACTGCTGACAAACCTGGATCAAAGTGATGATTCGTGGCTTATGAGCTTTAACTGCACAGACTGTAAGGAGCAGCTCTATTATATTTGTGTTCGGACCTGTTTGCAATTGACAAACAGAGTGAAAAATTGAATTTCCCCTCAAGGATTAATCAAAGTATATATATATAAAAAATATTTAGGGTTTGATGGATATGTTGGAAAAACACTGACACTTTTTATTAAACATCACATATTTGTCAGGTAGTGCTGTACCCTTCACGTTACTGGAGTTCCTTCCTGACTAAACCTACTTGAAATGTCACCCATTACACTGCATTCTTAAGCAGTGCATCCTAACAAAGGAACTCCTAATACAACATCCAAATATACTGAGTTTCTGTTACCACTGAATAAATCTGTGTAGGTCCAAACACGAAAAAAAGCCGATTAGTGTCAAAGAAGAACTTTAAGATGCTGTAGATCATGTGGTTTTTGGTGTGTTAAACTTTGTACTGTAGAACAGGTCAACACTGCCTTTCAGTGCAGATCTATTTAAAGGTACACTATGTAGGACTGTCGGTTACTGTTTGCCAACACTCTTGCCAGAAAAAGTAAAAGTAAAAGCCAACCCTCAGATTCACTCTTGTTTGACATTTCGCCTTGCTATATTTGCTTTTTTTTTTTTTTTTTGGCGCTGTGTCTCTTGGATGCCTGCTGCTTAAGCTCTGGCACCGGGTCACTACCTTTTTATAAAGCCCCGACCTCAGCTTAAGGTTTTTGATTCAATCCAAGCCTGCAGGAGAAAAGTGTAAAACCACAAAAAGATGGAGACCTGTTCTAACTCTTCTATTCTATTCTAACATTTTCTAACTTGACATCATTATGAATAGGGTCCCTCTGTATTTCTTGTTGCAATGTTGCAGTAGATGACAAGGAAACTATCAAGAAGGAACAGTCATGACAACAGTGATGGTATTTGAGGAGCCAGACTTTGGTGTCAGTTCTATTGAAGTTAATAGGGAGGGCAATGCAAATCACACTTTAACCAATCATATCTTTGTTGTTTCAACTTTTACTAAAAATACTTCCACCAGAATAAAAAAAACACACAATGTAATGTAGATTGATGTTTTTTATCTAAATATGTGCATGGTGTGGTCTCCAAACAGATCATGGCTCTGTCCGTCAGCTGCATCTCAGCCTCTGCTGGACAGAGCCATAATCTGTTTGGAGACCGAACGAATGAACAAAGAAAATGAAGAAAATGAACATGTCAGTCAATTGAATATTTTTGGCAGCTCTTCCATGCACCAAGTGTAATAAAGAACCAAAGCTACCTCATGTAAGCTTAGCTCTAAAAATCAGGTTGATGCTACACTGAGTGACAAACGATAGCTATTGGTTATCTTCTAAGACACTGAGGTGATTATAGCAATGAAGCAAAAAACACCATATACATAAATATTAATAATAATATGTACATAACTAACTGAAAAGTCAAATAGCATTAACCAACTTAAGGATGAAAAAGCACTGTAAACACTTCAGTGTCTTACAAGGTAACCACTCAGTTAGCCTGACTTTTGGAGCTCAGCTAATGTCAGGTTGCCATGGGCCCTTTTTTAAATTTGGTGCTGTGAAGAGCTGCCAAAAATATTAAATTGTCTGACATATACTGTCTTGCGAAAGCGAGAGGTTATGATAAAGCTCTGTAAAGCTGACCGCCCTCCTCATCATAAAGTTGATGGTGTGTTTCTTTACTTTAGCAGCCAGCTAGGCTAAGTGACTGGCTAACCTCGCTATTTTAAGAGTGAGTTCGTTATCAAAATGATCAATAACACCAAACACAAACAGTAAATATGATCAGCAATATGTACAAAGTTAACTGTGAAAAATCAAGTAGTGTTAACTAACTTAAGGTGGCACTTAAGGTTGGAGGGGAAAGCAATGTTAGCCACTGTAGAGCTGACAGGAAGTAAAAAGACGTGAACTTTGAAAAATAGATTGTGCAAGTAAAGAATTCCTTTATGTAAAAGTATGCAGTAATATGCTCACTAACATTTGTCTTGTCTTCTCCAGCAAATCAATAATATCAGTGCTATGCTGGTGCTGGCCCGCGCTGTGTCGGGGCCCAGAGAGTACACGTTGGACCTGGAGATGGTGTCAGTCAACCCTCTGCTCAGCTACCAGGGCAACTACCAGACCAGCTCCGCCCTCAGACTCTCCATCTACGTCGGGCCGTACTCCTTTTAAAGACGAAGAAGAGTGGAGGGACACAGAGAAAGATGGAGAGGGAGAGAGAGCTGGGGAGATAAAAACGGAAAATGAAGCTGTAAAACAAAAGTGGTCGATGCAGTTCAACCAGTCACTGTGATGTTACACTCTTTATACACTTTTTGTACGTCCAAAGAAAGCCACACATTTCTGTCAGCCATATACATTCAGTACAGTATACAAATGTAGCAGTAATGTCTAACAGATAAATAACAGCCCTGAAATAATTCAGATTTGTTCCCTTGTGTTTAATGTGTTACGTTTACTGTTATTTTTTAATCGACACCTATCTGACAGCATCATTCTGTGGTCAATGTGTATGAAAAGGGATTTTATTTTCTTCACATCTGCTCAGGGTGATAACAAATCTGTGTGACATATTTCCCGTCTGTCTTCAGGTGGAGATATTCACGCCCAGATTAATCTGTTTTCACCAGTTTACATCCTTATCTGCGGCTCCGCTCTGTTTGTCACTTTATTCGTGTCAGCCCCATTTCCTGTTGACAGACGTGATTCAGTAACCACTCAGATCAGACCTCAGCAATCCACGCTCCTCCGTCACCCTCCACTGTTCATTCCTATGTACAAGCGCTCCATCACTGCCTTTTGTAGGTTTGTCACATTGCTGATTGTGTTGTACTTTGTTTTTTTTTTTGTCTAAGATTTAAACCCAAATAAAACAATATACCTTTTCCTCTGTGTCAGTTACTACAACACATTCTTATTTATCTTTTTATTCTCATTCTCCAAAGTGAGGATTTGCTCCTTTTTTCAGTTTTTATCATTATAAACTGAATATCTTTGGGTTTTAGATTGTTGATCACCTGTAGAAAGCTTCTTGGGCTCTAGGAAAATTAAAATATACATAAATTGGTAATAGATATTGGTTACGGCCCTGAAAATAATATTCTTCTAATATTCTTCATTGACAATGTGCTAAGAGTTGGCCGATCGTTCCTGTGGAGGCCAAGTATTATCTTTAAATGATGTTGTTCCACACAAAAGCTCAGTGAAGTGACTGTGTGCTGCTCTTTGAGGGAGTTGGGGCAGTTTACCTGATGCACATTCATCAAACGAGCCAGTTAGTCTTCATCCTATTTTCTTTTGTGGCTGAAAAATACTGTTTGAAAACACTTCCAAAAGAGGGCAAATCTCACTCTTGTGTCACTTGTTGAAGTTTGTTTTTGAGGAGCTCCTTGTTGCCTGTTTAGTAAGGTGTGTTCCTCCCTTTGGCCTCAGGGAGGCAGTAATGAGCCTGTAATGGTTTGGTGCACCACAGTGAAGCAAGGTAGACTCCACACAAGAAAACTTACTTGGGCAAATAACTCCAAGGTGAGGATTATGCTTTATTTGTACAGTATTTTTCTGTTTTACAAGAGAAAATACTTTACAGAGCTCGTCTCTATGAGAAATGGAGACTGCCAGCAGATTAGATAGTCCAAACAGGGACTGTATGATGTCACTCTGAGCTCTCTGACAGGCAACACCATTATCTGGTCCTGTCCAAGCTCCAACCCCCAGGGGCTGAAAAATAAAGTGCCAAAAACTGCAGTTCCTCAACAGGCCACTTGTGGCTGGCTCCAAAAACTCAGTCCCCGTTCACCCCCATGTTGAAATGCTCAGCTTTACAGCAGAAACAAACATGTTTCCAGCCTGGTACAAAAATGGGTTTGGTCCCTGAAGCTAATTTTCCTGTAAATGACAACTATTGGGGGACTCACCTGTTCACATTTTAGTCAGGCTTAAGGTTTTGCAGAGTTAAGGGTGTGGCCGCTTTGAGTGACATGCTGTCTATGGGGAATCTCCATATATAGCCCATTTTACACTGCCTGTTCAAGGTAGGAATACTACACTGTTATTCTGCCTTGCAATTCTCTACAGAAGGTATGACTGCGGAAAAGGGGGACAGAGTTGTCCTACCTTTAAACCATCAGTGGATGGAACAGTGCCAAATCAACGTCTATGTTGAAGAGACAGCCTGCAGGATGACATATCATGTGCGCAACCCACCATCAGGAGATGTAAAAAGCAGCTAGAAGCATTTGGCAGCTAACACAAAGAAGAAGAGCAGCAAAAGGAAATGTCAGCAAATGGGAGCCAATAAGGTCGGGGAACGCCTTATTCCCTGAGCAGGATGAGATTAACTGTCATATGACAGGGACAATAAATGCTTGTTATTGCCATGTTATGCCATTTTTTTTTTTGTTTAAAAAGCATCACCCAACATGTATGTCACATGTCACACTAGAGGCCAACCTTGTTGTGTTATACATCACGCCCATTACAGCTCTTTTGCTTCCAGAAAGCCGGCATGCTATCTGAGATCACACACTGGGGTGGCATTATGCTGGTGTTGTTTGGTTGCGTATAAAAAAGCAATGCCCGTGTAATGATGGGTCGTCATTGTGGCCCTATCGCAGGATCTCTGTGTAAAAAGGGCTTATGACTCAGATCCAACCCTCACTCCTATACAGCTCCACCCTCTTGACTCAATATGGTCACTTCTGGCTCCAAAAACCCAAGACAGTGACGGCCAAACTGCCAAACTCAAGGCCTCAAAACGGGAGCCCACAAACCAAAGAATGACATCATGGTGGCGACATCCATTATTTTTATACAGTCTATGGTCCTGACCTAAAAGTACATTTGGGCTGCCTTTAAATTGTACTTTTGGGGCGCCCAGTAGCTCAGTGGGTAGAGTGGCAGCCCAATGTAGAAAGGCAATGTCCTTACCACAGCAGCCGCTGGCTCGATTCCAGCCTGCAGACCCACCTTCACACCTCAAACTGTCCTGTCATTAAAGGCAGAAAGCCCAAAAAACAATCTTGAAATTGTACTTTCACCCAATTAAGGAGCAGATACTTAGCAGTGTGACGGCCCACCTGACCAACCTGTCAGCTTCACCTGACACGGCCTGCTCAGTAATCCAACCACCATCACTGTTTGTCTGGTTCCCTAAATCTGTTTTACAAAATAAAATGGTGTCAATGTGAAGTCGTGTGTGAGGGTGCAGCAGGCAAGTCTACAGGGTAACTGTTGTTTGTATGAGTTCAGCCCACGACGCAGAGAAGGCTCGACTGTGTGTTCCAGCGTATCAGAACCACCCCCCTCTTCACCTGCACCCACACACTCAGCACAGCCCTCTGTAGCAAAATGTATGCGCTTCTTTCTTTAACATCATCAGCTCACAACAACCAGCTAACAGCTAACATCATCGTGATTTCTGTCCTTTTAAACGTTTCTGTCTTGTCCTAATATGCAGCCACGTTAGTAAAATATAAAGAAAGATCACTGCCTCATTTAGATTCCTCTCTTCTTCTCTAATGATCTAAAAATGTTTCATTTCTGCAGCAGGACGAGGTAGATTACAACGTCCTAACGTCCTTAAATTGGAGAGGAAAGGCAAAATGGCTGCAGTTTAAATGAAACAGGACTGAGGCTCTGCAGCCCTCTGTTCTATTTTTACTGTCACAGCACTTCACTTGTGTGTTAACTGATTCTCCTGACCCACAAAAAAAATCCTAAGGAAAAAGAGAGAGAGGGAGAAAAAGAGAGAGGGGAAAGCCCTTATTTCACAGTCCACTGCTGTTTGCTCCGCCCAGTCCTACACACAAACACACACAAACACACCACACACACCTCCCATCTGTCCTCACTGGGGGGTGATGACTCACACACACAGGCCTGTTTTATGTAATCGGAGCAGACGGAGTTTGGCCACCAGGGGGCAGCAGGCCACACAGATCTCCTGTCAAAGCAGCAGTCCAGGAATAGCAACAACCTGAGGAGAGAGTGTTGGTTTTATAACCTAATTGACTAGTGAGCCTACATTTTCTCCAGTTTTCCATGAACTCATACACCTGTGGGAGGAAAAAGTGAAGGCAACTTTGTCTACTTTTCACAAATTATGTACCGCACAGCGACTACAGCAGCGTACAAATACTTTCCAAGCTCTGAAATATGTTGTAGCGCAGACTTTTTCTTGCATAACCTGGCATCTTGTGATGATGCAGAACAAAGATGACAGAGCCTGGCGATGGTGTTAAAGAGTGCAGTAGGGTAGGAGGTGTGCGTGTGTGTGTTCACATTAGGGGAGAGAAGTGGTACAAGTCCCCTGGCACTTCCTGTTGGCATTCAGATAGAAAACAAAACCTGACTAAAACAGGATGACACCGTTATGGGTGTAATACTGAACAAGCCTACTGGGCACAGACCCAGGGGCTCGATGGGTCAGGGGGCCACGATGAGGCGTAAACCAAAGAGACGCAAAACAACCACAAAAAGATGCAAACCTACCTCAACGAGATGCAAAATGACCACAAAGAGACACAAAATGACAAGAGGGAGACATGAAACAATCATATAGAGGCCTAAAACCCACAACAAAGAGACACTTAATGACCACAAAGAGATGTCAAATTACCAGAGAGAAGCAAAATGACCACAAAACACCTAACATTACCACAGACACTCAAAACAACCACAAAGAAACACAAAATGACTCCAAAGAAACAGAGAGACCGCAAAGAGATGCAAAATGACCACAGACACAAAACAACCATAAAGAGACGCAAAATGACCTCAAAGAAATCCAAAATGACCACAGACACAAAATGACTTCAAAGAGACCAAAATTGATGACAATGAGACTGAATATGACCACAGAGACACACAAAATGGCCCCAAAAAGCCCCAAAATGACCACAAAGAGATGCTAACTGACCACAAAGAGACTAAAAATGAACACAAGAGATACAAAATGACCTCAAGGAGACCCCAAAATGACCATAAAGACACTAAAATTGATGACAAAGAGGCTGAAAATGACCACAAAGAGATGCTTAATGACCACAGAGAGACTAAAAATGAACGCTAAAGATGCCAAATGACCTCAAGGAGACCCGAAAATGACCACAAAGAGATGCAAAATGACCTCAGAGACCAAAAATGACTTCAAAGACACACCAAATGGCCCCAAAGAGCCCGCAAAACAACCATAAAGAGATGCAAAATGACCTCAAAGACACCAACACTGATAGCAATGAGTCTGAAAATGACCACAAAGACAGACACACAAAATGGCCCCAAAAAGCCCAAAAATGACCACTAAGAGATGCAAAATGACCACACAGTGACTTAAATAACTGTAAAGAGATGCTAAATTACTATAAAACAGACACAAAACAACTAAAATAGATGTAAACTGACTAAAGATACACACAAAATGACTTAAAATTGATGCAAAACTACCGAATAGAGATGAAAGACAACCAGAAAGAGACACACAACATTTGAGGTAGGTTTGTGTTGTGTTTCAGTCTGTGTCTTGCTAGTATCTAAGGGGTGGGGGGACCTTTTACGTGTCTATGCCCAGGCACTTGCTGTCTCATAATCCATCCATGGACACTATATTAGACACAGTGGACACAGAGGAGATAGAGTGTGTGTGTGTGTGTGTGTGTGTAAGTAAGAGTGGTAATAGATTCAAATAAAGCGTTTAAAATGCATGCATTTGTGCAGTAGGTCCGTGTCTGTGTTTATGTGATTATTTGTGTCTCTGTGTTTGTGTGTCTTCGTGTGCGTGTGTGGGTGTTACCATAGGAGAGCATGTGTTTGAGAGTGGCATTGCCCACACAGACGAGTAGGAGGAGTGTTTGGGGTGGCAGAGGGGAGTGCTGGAGCGCCTGGGCCTCATTTTTTACTTGGCACCTATGCTGGAGTATGAGCTCATTTCTGGGCAAGCCGTGCCCTGTAGGCCGCAGTGGGGGACGGCGTGGGACCGGAAGCAGCGAAACGAAGGCCGATGCGGGGCCAGAGTGCACCAAACATTCCAGTTTGATGACACAAAAATGGCGGACAGCAAAGACACCTTTCCTTGTTATATAAATCTGTTTTGTCCCTCAGTTTGAGACATGGTGCCATGACAGAGAAGCAATCTGCTCCCCAGGTTTTCTGCTTTGATCTTCTCCTCTTGCATTACAAAAAGCTCTCGATGCCTCCCCCCTCCACTACACTACAATGCAGGTATTATATTTATGAATGAAAGCGCGAGGTGGAGTGTCATTTCCCTCCACCCACAGCCCCGGAGCACTGAGATTAGTTCATTAACGAAAGAGCGGGCAGTGGAATCTGTAGGACATCAAAAACAGGCTGCACAATACAAAGAGGGCCGGGTGATTAGGGAGTGTAAATTAGTGAGGGCATGAGGCAGGAAATGGCTTGCTCTTCTGGATATTTGCATACAGTATATTAAACAGATATATGGAGAGAGGTTTATCAGAGGGGGAGGACAATTACACAACACTACAGAAACAATCACACCAGGGACTCGTCTGAAAAACAAGATACTACTGGCTCTCACAGATGCATTATTTCATACAAATGTTTTGCAAAAATGTTTTTAAGTGCTTTTCCATAGAGACATTAAAGTTACAATGTGTAATTCACGTGGTTGTTTATTAGCAAATATCAACTATAGCTTTCATAAATATATATTTACTAAAATGTAATGTAATTCACATACAAATGGAAGCTTTCTCCTAGGCTTACAATGATTTCTCTATATATACACAGGCAGGATATGCTGGAGGCTGCCGTCTTGCGTTGCCATATTTGAATACAGTGGCCAAAAGGGATATATGTGCTTCGCGTTAACCTAGAACTTGCCGTCACTGGAGAAGGTGAAGATCAATCCGGGGCGCTTCTGCATGAACCTGCATTGTACTTTTATGATTCTGTCGCACTTTAAATGGAGGAGCACACACATGTAAACATGGAAACCACGCCACCAAACGAAAGAAAAAGATCAGATAAGGGAGGACGGGACAAAACACGAGTGAATATCGGCGTTGCTTATTTTATTTGAACTCCTGTGAAAGAACACTCTGGAAACGCATATATTATAATCGTACCAACCTATATTTGCTGCACTGTGCCGTGACTATCACATAAAACATGTTATGTTAGCATTACTGTGCTAATGTTTGCTCGTGTTACCAAAACAATTAGAGATAAAACACTCCTAACACATATCTCACAGATAACCTATATCTCACTGGTAAGCTATAACATATTGTAGCGTCTGCCAGGACGTGTGGAAAGGATGATGCAGTTATTCGGCAAACCGCCGTTTATTACTGAACAGTACAGGTTACTGTTGGCCGTAACCACGCCAAAACAACCAACAAACAAGAACTTAGCTGTAACTCCAACTGTGTATTCCTGCTCTCTCCTCCAGCTCACTCATACACACACCAGCAAGTGCACTCACACAGCTCTCATTCCCGTCACACTCGCACCCCGCCCCCCTACCTAGCCTACTCATTCAATCCCAAACATGCCATTAACTCACAGAACATTGACATTATAACAGAACATTTACTGCACGGTCGCTACAACATTGTAACATGGTATAGATTCCTACATAAATATTCACCTCGTCGCTAGATAGGCCTACTCCTGAAAAACTCGTGGATGGATCTCTGCTGTCTGCGCAAGGCTTTTTATCCTACAAGGCCACCGTCACTTACCCGACGGGAGGGGCGAGTGAGTGAGCGTGAGTGAGCCCTGCAATCTAGAATTTGACCGCTGATGTCACTGTTACTCACCATTTTTACACACTGAGGCTTTAAGAAAAACTGTTGCACAGAAATACAGAAAAGTGCACTAATCCTAAACACTATTGTTAAAAGCCTACAGTATCAGATCAATCTACAGTATAGCCTATTTATTGTAATGGCAAGAACTTATGTTATTTAACAACACTAAGAGGCTGTACTCAGGCATGGTGGCGCTCTGAGCTAAATGCTAACAAGAACGTGCTCACCAGCTCAGTTGCCAGGAGAAAATGCTGGAATTGTACATTTCTGAAAACCAGGGATACCTTACATTTGTACATTTCATAAAGCCACGTAGTTCTGATTGCATTACTATGAGCTGACTTTGTCATCAGGATATGAAGGGTGGGGATGGTGGATAATGTGACACTATGCAAGATGCCTGGCAAGCTGCAGACCACTGTTCAAGACCAACAAACAACAAAATTGGTTGTTTTTTAGCGAGACATCGGCAGCATTTCCAGCGGCGATTATGGCACCAAAACTGGGTGTCTCTTACCGAGATATTGTTAGCATTTCTAGCTGCAAATGTGGCACCAGAACCTGTTTTTTTTATTAGCGAGACATCGTTGGCATTTGTGGCACCAAAACTGGGTGTTTTTTAGCAAGACATTGCAGCATTTCCAGCCAAGATTGTTTCTGGTGGTGATTGTGCCACCAAAAGCAGATGTTTCTTAGCGAGACATCTATGGCAAATACGGTGACGACTGTGCCACCGAAAGCGGGTGTTTCTTGGTGAGACATTGGCAGCATTACTGGTCGCAATAGTGGTACCATAATAGGGTGTTTTTTTAGCAAGATATTGGCATCTTTTGCTGTGGCAATTGTGGCACTGAAACTATGTGTTTCTTATCGAGACATCTGCGGCATTTCTAGTGGCAACTGTGGCACCAAAACTGGGTGTTTTTTAGTGAGACACTGCAGCATTTCAAGCCAAGACTGTGCCACCAAAAGCAGGTGTTTCTTCGTGAGACATTGGCGGCATGACCGGCACCAACTGTGCCACTAAAACCAGATGTTTTTTTAGCAAGACATCAGCAGCATTTCCAGCAATGATTGTGCCACCAAAAGCAGGTGTTCCTTCGCGAGACATCTGTGGCATTTCGAGTGGCAATTGTGCAGCCAAAACCAAATGATTTTTAGCAGAACATCAGCAGCATTTCCAGGAGTGATTGTGGCACTAAAACCGGGTATTTCAAACATTAACCACAACGTTGATAAAACATAAATAAACATTACGTTTCAAAATATTCGTCACATAATAGTGCACAAATGTTACATAAACATAAGTATGGACATCGCCTGCATTTCAAGCGGCAACTGTGCTACATAAAATGTTTTTTTTTTTTTCCGTGACACATCCAGCTGTGACTGTGTGGCACCAAAACCAGGTGTTTCACACGTTAACTATAGTGTTGTTACAACTCAAAGAAACATAAAGTTTTAATATATCCATTTCATAATAACATACAAATGTTACATATCCGTGGTTTGCAGAAAAGGTACAATGCCAGCAATTATTCCTGCCTAGTTTAGCGTGTTAGCATGCTAGCATTTGCGAATAAGAACTAAAAACAAAGCATAGCTGAGGATGAAGGGAACGGTAGTTTTGCAGGTATTTCGTCACAAAATAAAGTATGTAATAAATATAAGACTTTGACCTGATAATGGCGCTAAAGGAAAAGTCAGGGAATCCCCAGAGTCTGTAGGATTCATCCTCTTAGGAACAAGAATGAACAAGACATTTAAATCTACTTGGACAGAAATGTTTGAATCTCTACAAACATAATGACTCTTGATTTTCAAATATTTAGAAAAAAATCCAGTGGATTTTCTTCCTATTATTTCTAATATGAACATTTGTCAGACCAGAAGTGACCCCCACATATCACACAGAAGCTTACATGTGATATGCTCTATAAATTCTCACCCCTGTAATACAACAGGAGTCATTTCTTGTTAGCTCTGGAAATAATTAGCTTATCAGTACGGTCCAATTACAGGTTCAATAGCTGTGCATGCTCATTACCTCGGGTCAGTGTAATCTCCTACGAACACAGTGGGATTTTAGTGCAGTGAGCAGGATATTGGGTCACATGTCAGTGATTAACAACAATGTAATTAAAGATATGACTGTGCAGGTGTCTGAGAGGATGACAGCATGCACTCTGCAAACAAAAACGCAGAGGCTCCAAAAATGCATCTTTATCTATGCTTGTCATTCAAACAAAACTTAAGCTGAGATGCAGAGAGCCTTGGATGGATTTATATAAGGCTTTAAGCTAGACCTTACCCATGCCTACTCTACCTTCAATTTCTTTACTCGTTGCGTAAATGTGGTTACCAAGAAACGACAACGTGTTGCTATGGGTGAGTGGGTGTAAAGTGGCAAAAGGGACCAATGCTGAAAAGACATTCAGCCCTGAGAAAAATAAGAGAAATGAAAAACTGAAAGGTATGTGAACGGCAGGGAGCAGAAGCTGGGGAGGAATTTTGTGAATCACAAAAACACAAACTGATTGTGAAACAGATATTTGGGATGTGACTTTTAGCTGCAGAGAAGAAGGCAGTGGTGCAGGAAGTATTCAGATCCTGTTTAATTTTAAAGTAAAAGTACCAAAAAGACATAAAAATACTTACAAGTATACTTAACATTATTTTATCAGCATGATACTTCATGACTGTTCCTTATGATAACTGCTTGTTAACCATCTGGAGTCTGTCAGTGAAAAATAAACATGCTTTATTTACAATAACATAACTCTAGTCATATATCATGTAGAGAGTTTTATAATTTGATTTCCCACATCCTCCTGCTCTATTTGTGTGTATAAATAGTGATACAGTACTTTTCACAACCCAGAAGAGTTCTATAATTATCTTTCAGGGATCATCACTAAAGATTTGTACATCTTTATTGTGTTTGGGTTCCTGTCAGCTTTATACTGTGTTGAACTGACAAAATGAGACGTCACAAATGTAGCTGCGTTTGCACTGATTGATGTGGGTTAAGGACAGTTAACAAGTTGCTATATAAGGACAAAAATGCAAGCACTGAAAGACAAAACTAACCTGGGCTCCATTAAACATGATTTTGAATTGATGACGTTTCAGAAAATGACGCATTACTTCTGTTAGTGGTTAAATATAGATATTTCCATGCTTTATATCTGTCTTTCTTTATCTAACCCCTCCTAAATTTCAATGGCCTATTAGGATTTATTTTACTGGAGTTTCATACCTTTTGTTAAAGGTTTGCTGAAAAGAATAAGGAGTTGTGTAGAGCCAAACATAACTAATGCCATCATGTACGATAACATACTGTATATTTATTTGTCAATCAAAAATACATATTTCTCCTCTTATCTGTAGTGCTATATATCAATCTAGATTATTTTGGTTTAAGTTGCCAAATGTTGGAGATATTGGCTGTTAGTTCAAGAATCAAGAACCCGTTTCAGCTGAGAACCATTTCCAAATTGTCTGATCCATCAGAGTCGTATGCCTCTGAGCTTATTCATTTCTTTCATTGATGCTGGCATGTTTTTCTAACAGTTGCTCACTGGAAAACAATGATGTCATATGTCTACACTGCTTGAAACTTGCAACAACAAGGAGTCATGGCAGAAAGGAGGCAACGGTCCAAAGCATGGTTTCATCAACTCATAGATGAGAGGCTTGTGCTAGTGACAGCTAAAGATGTAAATATTATTGGCATCCTCCCTGGCTGAGCTATAATGTTAGCTAGCTCAGTGGTGCTAGGTGAGCTAGCAGTAGATGCACACTACTGTCTGCATGCTGATATGATTGGCGGGTGTAGTTTGGTAGAAAGAATCAGTTCCTAAATGAAACTGCTCACAACAAGGTCTCAGGATTATCTTGAGTAACTCAGTCATGATTTCTAGAAAGAGACACTGCTGTTGAATTTTTCAACTGTATATCTTTGAAGCTTTAAGCACCATAAACTGAGTGCTATTGAGTTCCATTATTTTTGAGAGAAAGCAGACATCTCTTCGGCTGATATCTCCAAAACTCACACCAAAACCATCTAGCAGCCCAGTTGCTACAAGAAAATGTTTGTATGACATGTTGCTGCAAAACACAAATTCATTACATTTGCACATTTTAACGTTTTTAAAGTGATATATAAAATAATATATACGCTGACTTTTGTCACTGGGAGGTGGAGAGGATGGTGGACGGCATGTCACCCAGGCGAAACCTGTCAAGCTGCAGACCATTGTTTGAAACCAACAACAGCAGTTGTTATTTGGCAACCCTTTGCAGCATTTCCCAGCAGCATCTGTGCCACCAAATGTGGGTGTTTTAAGCCAAAACATGACCTTTTATTAATCATAACAGAATGGTCTTTGTGCCAAAACCTAACCACACCTTCACCACAGCGTTGTTAAGACACAAAGATTCAACGTATCTGCTATAAAATAATGTAAATATAATGTATCTGTGGTTTGTAAAAACATATATCACTAACATTTTTTCTTGCAATTGGGTTAAGTCTGATAGACAATATATTTTTCATTTTTAAACAAAGTGTTCCTTTAAGTAAAAGTATGACCAGCATATGTACCAATGCGTAATTATCAAAAGTAAAAATATTTGTCAAGCAGTTGAACAACCCCTGTCAGAGTTAAATTCTCATTTATTATAATAAAGCACCATCATAATTGATTTACAAACATGTAAGGAAGCATTTTAATATAACATCGGGTTGAGGCTGAGCTGTTGGTCAGTTTAAAGTGTCTCCGTGCATTATATTTTATAACCCAATCATGTGTTATATCTTTAAACTCTTAATCTGCAAAGTAAATACATTTATCCGAATTTCCGAATCCAAATTTATCTGAATGCAGTGGAGTAAACAGTACTGTATTTCTGACTGAGAGGCAGTGTACGATTATCAAAGAGCAGAAGTACTAGTAACTGGAAATGGTACCTCATAGAGTACACAAGTAAATTTCCTGGGACGCCTCACATACGTCCAGTAACTCATTACAGTCTCTACTAAAATAGATCAAATCTCTCTTTACGGTAAAAACAAAACAAACCTCTAATACCCACAAAAATCCGGCCTCTCAGCAGGCAATTAGGAGACCACAATATTATTATATTTTCAACCCTGCTTTTTATAGGTATTTCAATTTAGTGTTGTATTACCAAATTGATATGATAACAATATTCAATAAAAGGAAAAAAGGCTTCCGACAACCTGTTACCTCTTTTCCAGCTTGGTGCCCTCATAAAAGTCTTGTTTGTGTTTTCATGTATTTTTGGAGCCCTATAGATAGAGAGCAGGCCTCAATGGGGAGAAATGAAGTAACTGACCCCCATCCATTCACGAAGCAGCCCAGAGTGAATGAATCAGTCAACTGCTCGTGACAGAAGGCAACACAAAAGGGGGAAGTAAACTGTAATGATAGTTATGTGAGGGGGGTCATCTGATAGGTGTCAAAACGCCAGGTCAATGGGGATGTATTTTGAGCGAGGACAGTGAGGGAAAAGTGGACAAATGGAACGAGTCTAAGAAAATAACGAGGTACAAATATGGTTTATTGGGTGATATGAAGCCCATTCAGCACATCTGTTCCTCCCTCGCTCTCATCAGCCCACTCTCCACTGTCGTTATGCAACACCTCGCTCTATCTGCTCATCTCGAACATATGCCTGGATGATATACGTTCAAATTAACACCGCATGTAAAATGTACCCAGATGTCACGTCCGCGGTCTTTTGTCTTTGATCTGTGCTTGACCTTTTGTCTGAAATCGAAGCCGAGAGTTAATCGAGGGGAGCAAGACACACGGAGGGGAACGGGGAGAGAAAAAGGTAGAGAGGGAGTCTCAATGAAAGATCTGCTGCTAGGAGGTCTCTCATGATGTAACACATCTACATCACGTCACCATGGCAACCCCGCATCAGCACCAAGTTACTGTGGGGAGAAAGAGTCAGTGTCTGTGCTGGTATGTTACAGTAAAGTCTCTGCATGTGTCCACAACAAAAAGAAAAGACATATGGTCGCAAATAACTTGATATTAGGAAAACAGATTTTATATAAAAATGTGTAATTATGAATATTAAATGAATAAATGCTAAAATAAAATTAGTTTTATTGTATTCAAATGTTACAGTGATGCATGTTACAAACTTCATCTTAAATGTATACTGATACTGATTTTATCCTTGAGCACAGACACAGGTTTAACATCACACAGGACAATAAAGCCTCTCGTGGCGGACTCCGTTCTTAATAGATATATCTCGGCTATTTACAGAGTTATTGTCCCCATGTTCTCCTGTGAGTCTAAGTATAATCCGAGGGACCTTGGGGAGACAGAGAACTCTGAACGCAACTAAAGAGCTCTAGTGAAAAACTTCTGCCCCCTGTTCTGTGCCCTGCCTGCTAAAAATAAACTGGATATTGAAAAGCGAAGAGAAAAGGTACAAGGCTACTGGCTCACAAAGCCACGCCGAGAAAGGGAGGCAGGGAGTGATGGATAAAGGCGGGAGGTGAGGAGCGGGAGTGTGGGTGGAGCTGTGTGTGTGGGTGTTTGTATGGTTCGTATTCACAGGTTGCGACTGTCTGTCGACGGTTCTGACAGGCTTTGAATAAGACAGAGTGACATGTAGTCGGAGGGAGCAGATACCATGCGTGTTGAGATACCGCAAAGATACTGCGGACATTCTGATTATACACATGAAACTGTACTTATTAAATCCACAGTGTTATTTCACAGTTGCTGGCATCATTGAGACACAATTTGAAGCCAGAACTAATGAATCTTACATTTTCTACAACACATATTCGGTTCCTTGATCATGACAGGGCTGGAGATTGTCCCAGCATGCACTGGGTTTAAAGATAGGATTCAGCTAGAGCAGTGGTTCCCTACATGAAGGGTTGGGACCTCTAAGTGGCGACAATATAAATGTGAGGAGTTACGAAATGACTGAAATGAAACCAGAAAAAAAACTTTTGATATACGAAGTTGTCCTTATGTTTTCATTGTTTCCTCAAGTCTTTGCCTTTTTCTTATAAATTAATGAATCAGTGCTCCAAAAAACCCCAAGTTGTTAGTACACATGACTTGTTTTATGGCGTGACATGTCAGAAAGGTAGCGCACCACTGACCCAGACTTACAAATCCATCTGACCTAGATGTCTCCAGAGTGTAGAAGGAGCACCCAGAGGCCCACCTGCTCTTTAAACATACATTTTTAAAAACGTTCTCAGTCCCAAACAGATCCTGTCATGATCATTTTGGTCTCCCTCAGGACATAAAAGCTGTGGCATCATGGAGGCATAAGGTTCTACAACATGTACCATGTAACCACAACTGGATTTTTAATGCATGTTATCCACTTTTGTCTAGTTCCCTCATTTCCTACACCACTACACTGTATTCATTTTCCTTGTATTAATATTGTTATTTGATCAGATTTTTCCTGGATACTTGTAGGTCTGATGGAATGATGTAGAAATACATAAAAGCAACAGATACTTAAAGGGACAGTTCACCCTAAAATCATAAATACACATTTTTCCTCTTACCTGTAGTGGTATTTATCAGTCTAGATTATTTTGGTGTGAGTTGCAGAGTGTTGGAGATATCAGCCATAGAGATGTCTGCCTTCTCTCCAATACTTATCTCTCAAGATAATCCACAGACAATGTTGTGAGCAGTTTCATCTAGTAACTATTTTCTTTCTACCAAACGACACCCACCAACCGTATTACCATGCAGAAGAAGTCCATGAGTAGATGCACTCTTCCTTTTGCACCCATGGGTGGCAGGTGTAGTTTGTTAGAAAGAAAATAGTTCCTACACGAAACTGCTCACAACAAGGTCTGTGGATTATCTTGAGTAACCAGCTCATGATTTCTGGAAAGAGACATTGCTGTTGAGTTTTTCAAATGTATTTTTTTGGCACTTTGAGCACCACAAGCTGAGCGCCATCTGGTTCCATTATATCGGAGAGTAGGCGGACATATGAAAAACAAATACATGTATTTTTGATTTTGGGGTGAACTGAATTTGAATTTATCAGCACACAAGATGTGATAAAAACAAGTATATAAAAATACACATGGCCGGGACTATTGCATGTCGTAGCACCATTGTTTTCTCCCCATGTTTGCTGTCTCTATCTGCTTTTCACCATCATCGACAAAATGCCAAACAATAATCAATCAATAAATCCAAAAAGTGGCTACAGTAGCTTTTTGATTCACTGTCAGTGCAGCAGACTGTATGATAATATGAATTAATCCCTTCTCGATGTTTAGTTTCTACATTGTTTTTTTACAAAAGCAAAGCCTAATTTTGATAATGCGTGGAACTGATTACTGAAATCTGCTTTTTATAATGTATCTATTTGTTAGGTTATTCAATAGGAACATTATTTAATATGGAGAAACAATGCAGCAGATGTAATGCTCAGGTTATGGGACGTCTATCTGAAACTAATTTACAGCCAAAAACCCTCGTTAGCTTTTTAAATTCACTTTAAACATCAGATTCGGGGTAAAAACAACAGAGCGGACTGTTTATTTGTGTGTGTATTGTACATAACTCTGCATGCATGCGCATATATGCAAGAGTATGTGTATATGTACGCAGTATCGAGTGGTACATGTACTATGTTTGAAAATCTCATTCTAGATTTTAGTATGCGACGATTCTGATATCACACTAATGTCCATCTCTCAGCTCCCCAGTCAGTTCCCCTCTACCTCTCTGTGTCCCTAAATTTCTTTTTCTTCCTCAACTCTCCTCTTTACTCTACATCCTCTCTCTCCCTCTCTCTTTCGCGCTCCCGCTTCGATGCAGGAGTGGGAGGTGTTGCTAGGCGACAGATTAGCTCCTTCCTTTCAAGAAGCAGAGCGCAGACCTTGACTCTCTGGGTGTAAAAATAAACAGAAAAAAGAAAAGACAGTCTTAGAGGAAAAAGGACAAGTATCTTTCACCTCTGGCATGAGATCCTCACTTTTTTGTGTTTACCCTGAACCCCCCCCCCCCTGCACTCTTCACCCTGAAGTGGTCCAGAAATAATTCAGGTATTTATTTATTTAAACACAATCTATTGCTCATCGTCAGAAAAAGTGTTGACATTTTGTCTGTAATGAACTTTCATAAGTCATGCTATGATGGAGCTGCTGCAGAGACGATGATCTGTCCTCTCTGTTCCCTGCGATGTGATGACTAAGGTTGTGGAGGAACATGCTGCTCGTCCCTCATCCGCAGTTTCAATCTATGCCAACGGCCGAAGCTGTGAAAGTCACACCTGTTGGCGACTGTACGAGAGCGTGTGTGTACAGAAAGAGCTAGAACCCTCCTGCGCTTTGTGCATCTGCTCTGTGTGTGTGTGTGTGTGTGTGTGTGTGGAGGATAGTGACAGAGAGTAACTGTTGGTGAATGAGTGTGTAATCATGTTAACAACACAGCAAATGGGTGTGAGGAGCACTGCGACAGATTAGATGAGTGAGTGAATTTAAAAGGTTATGCAAGGTAATATGTGAGTGAGTGAGTGAGTGAGTGAAAGAGGAAGCAAGTTAAATGCAGTGAGTGTGAAAGCAGATTAACACATCAGAGAGTTAAAAAAGAGTGAATGCGCAGTCAGCAGAGAAAGTGAGTGGATCTGAGGGTGACCAAGGTAACGTGTGTGTGTGTGTGTGTGTGTGAGTGAGTGAATCTGGATGAATGAGTGAGAAAGTGAGGGTGAATATGGACAACAGAGGAAGTGAGTAACTGTGAGTAAAAGGGAGAGGGTATGGGTGTGTGAGTGAACCACTGAACAATAAAATTAGTAGGTAAAATGTGCTTGAAAGAGTATTTAAATAATGGACAGTGAGAGGAAGAGCACCTTAATATGTGGGTGAAAGAATGAATCTGAATGGGTGAATGAGCGACTAGATGTATTGAGTGAATGCAAGAAAGTAAGAACTGATATGTGTGTGTGTGTGTGTGTGTGTGAATGTGTGTATGTAATGTGTGCAAGTAAATATGTAAGCGAGCAAATGAATGAGTGAAAAAATAAATGTGTGGATAACAGAGAGTGATTGTGTAAGGAATTAAATGAGCAAGTTAGTGTGTGAATAAGTCAGTGAATGAGTGAAGCTATGGGTGATTGAGTGAGCAAATAAATTAGTGTCTGAGAAGAGTAAGTGACAGTGTGAATGATGAGGGCAAGTGAAAGGGTGAATGTGTGGATAAGACAGAAAATGTGTGAGAAATCTTAATTCCAACATCCCAAATCACAATTTGCCTCAGAGGGCTTTACAGCCATCTGATAAGTGCGTGATTTAGTAACAGGTGAATCTGAGTGAGTGAGTGAGTGAGTGAATGAGTGAGTGAGTGAGTGAGTGAGTGAGTGATTGAGTGAGTGAGTGAGTGAGTGAGTGAGTGGGTAACTTAGGAGCTGGTGGTGGAAAATTCTGCAGCTATGGTAAATGGACTTTCATTCATTCACATTCACACACTCAGGGCTTGAAGCAAGAAAAAATCCCGTGCCTGAAATTTTTTTAGAGGGCATGAAGGGGGGGGTTGGGTGCCTTCTGCGCTAGGGGGGTCCAGGGGCATGCCCCCCGGATAAAATTTTGAACATTTGACATCTAAATGAATTAATCTGGTTGGGGCTGGGCAATTTTAGGCAATTCTGAGCAACAAGAGGCAGAATAGGAAGACAACAAAAAACGTCTGCATTAAAATGTACATTTTACATCTGTTGAGGCTTGAACTCACGACCTTTGACATCAAGGAGCATCTTCTATCTCTCTGAAGCCCCCAACCTGTAGCCATTTCTCTCTCTCTCTCTCTCTCTCTTTCTGTGTGTGTGTGTGTGTTTTCATCTCTCTCGTGTCTAGACCAAACTGAACAAATATTTATAGACGGACAAGCAACATCATAATTAAACAGGCTTTTATTTTTCAAATTTATTTTATTTTGAAAATTGGCCTGATTCTCTCATCTTTTCTGTGTCTGACTTCCTGTTTGGTACGATCCGCTCTATCCAGCTTAACAGAAGCTCTCGCAGCTCGCGTGAAAAATAGACCAGATGCCGAACTGAAGCACTGCAGTGCGCGAGCCTCCGTGGGCGCTCCGCTTTGCTCAGTGGCCTGTGTGGACAGTCAGTCAGATAGGTTAACATGGGCGCCGATTGAAAACTGCCTCCACTGCTGGGCGCTGCGCTTTGAATATTCCTGCGCCGGAAATCCAGCACCGTGCCGGAGAACTTCAAGCCCTGCACACTGGCGGTCGAGGCTACCATACAAGGTGCCTCCTGCTCACCTACATGCACACACATTCAATTTGAAGTTCAGTATCTTGCCTAAGGATGATTTCACATATAGACTGGAGCAGCCGGGAATCAATCCACTGATCTTCCGATTAGTGGACGACCCGCTCTATCTCCTGAGCGACAGCTACCACATTTTTTCATCTAGTGCTAATTAGCAAATTAGCATGCAAACCACGGGTGTCATTTACACTGGGGACGCTGAGTTATGTCCCCTCCAGTTTTTGAAATGGGGCATTTTAGTCCCCTCCATCTATTTTCATCCACTTATCCAGGGCCAGGTCATCAGGGCTGCAGGCTACACAAGGTACTCCACATGTCCCTCTCCCCAGCAACACTTTCCAGGTCCTCCTGGGGGATCCTGAGGCCTTTCCAGGCCAGATATAATCCCTCCAGCGTGTTGTGGGTCTGCCTGAAACACCTCTAACTGGAGGCACCCAGGAGGCATCCTGATCAGATGGCCAAACCACCTCAACTGACCCCTTTTGATGTGAAGGAGCAGCAGCTTTACTCCTAGCTCCCTCCAGATGTCTGAGCTCCTTACCCTATCTCTAAGGCTGAGCCCAGCCACCCTACAGAGGAAACTTTCAGCCGCTTGTATCCATGATCTCATTCTTTCAATCACTACCCAAAGCTCATGACCATAGGTGAGGGTTGGGACGTAGATGGACTACTAAATAGAAAGCTTTGCCTTCTGGCTCAGCTCTCTCTTTACCCCAACGCTGCATCACACCGCCTGTCCATCTCATGCTCCATTTTACTCTCACTCGTAAACAAGACCTCGAGATACCTGAAATCTTTCACTTGGGGCAGCAACTCTCTCCCAACCCCGAGGGGGCAATATGCTGTTTTCCAACAGAAAAACAGGGCCTCAGACTTGAAAACAGAGATGAGCAGAGATGCAACTCTAAGGTCCCTAAACCAGACTCCTTCCCCCCTGCAGCTGCGCCTTGAGATCCTGTCAATGAATATCACGAACAGAATTGGTGACAAGGGACAAACCTGGCGAATGCCAACACCCACTGAAAACACGTTTAACTTTGTGCCAGGTATGCGGACACTGCTCTCACTTTGGTTATACAGGGACCAGATGGCTCGTATCGACGACTCCAGTTCCCCATATTCCCGCAGTACCCCCACAGGACTCCTTGTGGAACATAGTCGTAAGCTTTCTCCAAGTCCACAAAGCACATGTAGACTGGATGGACAAACTTCCACAACCCCTCCAGCAGCCCCACACGGGTAAAGAGCTGGTCCACTGTTCCACGACCAAGATGTAAGCCATATTGCTCCTCCTGAATCTGAGGTTGGACAATCAGTCGCAGCCTCCTTTCCAGCACCCTGGGATAAACTTCTCCAGGGAGACTGAGCAGTGTGATACCCTGATAATTGGAGATTACCATCCTATCCGAACCACCCCCCTGGTCTGCCACACCACAGGACACTGAAAAAGCTTGTTGCAAGTTTTGTCCCCATCACTTTTTAAAAGCATAAAAATGTTCTGAATACACGAACCAATAAATGCTAACTAACCAATGAGAATGCTTTGAGAAAAGTTAATTTGCCCAATAAAAAAAACATACAATGTAAATATAGAATAAACAAATGTGCACTGTCCAAAAACAAACCTACTGATTCTAAAATGACATGTATGCACTGACCTTTAACAAATTGTTGAAACGGTTTCTTCTTGTTCAAGTTTTCCAACACGTATGAGCAAATAATGTGGGCTGACACAGATAATATTAATATGAAAAGTTGATCTACAGGAGGAAAAATATTTGAAAACAATACAGAGTGTTTGAGAGTCTTACTGCATTATATTTCTTTATATTTTTAGACCTTGAATTGTCACCAAGCGCCTGTATTTTATGTTTTCCATTGCATAAAAAGACATCATCATAAATTGATGCAGAAGAATTCACCAGAATGCAGGAAATGAAGTGTTTGATGCTCAAAATCTTCTGGGCGAGGACCCCCACACCCCCGCTTCATACGTGTGACACATCCACCGCTGTGCCTTAACAAAGCCTCACAGAGCCGTTAGCACGGCTGCAGACTCTCAGTCTTGTTTTTATCATTACTGGCTAATGCAACACATTAATTACATTCTGTCTGTCTGAAATTTCTTAATAAATTACATTTGAAAATAACCAAACCTGGCCCAAACCAGACAGCCCATTCACAATGCACCAGACATGCCCTGTGAATGAGTGACTGAGTAAAACAGTTGCTGAGTGGAAAAAATGAATGACTCAGTGAGTAGGAAAATGAATGAGTGAGTGCTTGGCTTAATGTGCCTCTATGAGTGATTGTGCTGAAGAGGGTTATAAGACTAAATGAGCCTCCACATGAATACTGAGACAAACAGGAGTTTCTGGCACAAAGACGGCCCACTAATTGGATTCATTTGAGTCCATTTGCTGTCAGGGAGACGAGGCACTCATCCCTCCGACCCCTCGTTCTTCAACCCATCCGTCTCTCCACAGCCATGTTCCTCTCTGCCACCCACCTATGATACCAACACAGCCCTGTCTCATAATGGCAGGGATTATCATGACAACCGCAACAATGGCAGCGCTTGAGACAAGAGAGTGTGTGGGACACCGGGACAGCTTAAGTACCTACGAGACTGCTGGGTGGAAAAAAACAAACAACTTTGAGTGTTTCTGTTCTGGGAGCTCCTGCATAAAGATTTGTGCTATTTTTGCCCAGAGAAAGTCTGCCAGTGCTGTTTTTCTAAAGGCAATCTCTGAAAACACAACATCTTGAAGAAAGTGATGCGTGCTTAGTCACAAATCCAGAGAAAATGAGTTTCACATGTGCTGCAGCAGACTCAGAGTTGGGCTTTATTCAAACAACAGGGAATCAGTTTACCTTACTCTACGCTGTAAACCATTGATCTGCTTGAAAATGCTCAGGTTACTTATTAGGTTAGAGGGCACAGGGCTGCTTGTTTCATGAGGTATGGAAAAACATCATTTATAGCCTAATGTATTTTCAAATCAGGCCACTTTATGTAATTTTCTTCAGGAGATGAGTGTCTGCAGTTAAACCACAACAAAACTGAAGATATGGTCTTTGCCCCAAATCCCCAATAAATCCCCCTAAATCTTACACACAGTTCCTTTAATCTCCAAAGTCACTAGGACGCATCCTCTGGAAACAATGACTGTCTGTACAACATTTTGTGGCAGCTGATTGAGTAGTTGTTGAGATATTTCAGTATGGACCAAAGTTGTGTAAGAACTGACTGTCAGCCCAACACTGATATCCCAAGAGTTCTTATTTACCTTTCCAACAGCTTGAAAAAATCATGCACTATTTAATCTCACTTGTTAAATACTGTAATGGACTATATTCTCATTAAAGCTTGTTTATAAAGCTGCACTTACTCAAAGGTCCAGTGTGTAGGATGTAGGGGCATCTATTGGCAGAAATAAATGTAATATTCATAACTATGTTTTCATTAGTTTATAATGACCTGAAAATAAGAATTATTATGTTTTTGTTACCTTTAAATGAGCCATTTATACATATGGAGCTGATGCTCTTCCATAGAGTCCGCCATGTTGTTCTACAGAAGCCTAAAACTGACAACACTGGCTCTAGAAAGGGCCATTCGTGTTTTCGTATCAGCCACCTTAGTTCTCTTACACACTTGGCACACAGGAGATGTTTCAGTTCTGCAACTTCACCACTAGATGCCACTAAATCCTACACACCAGACCTTTAAAATCCCCCACCACTCAAAAATGTGTTTTTCTTATGTATATGTCCTCTACAATATCTGACCTGGACTATACAAACTTATATCTGTGCAAAGTTTGTCACTAGAGGGGTGTTTTCACATTCCTCTACTGATGGAGGCAATGTCTGAACACTTGCCTGAAATTTGAGATTCAAACATACGCTGGGCGAGCTAGATTAGGTATGTTAAGAAAGCCAACTGCCATCCAACACAATGGAAGGTCAAACTTCAAAACAACACCAGCAAAAAAACAAACTAAAATCTTTAGTGGAGAGCGGACTTGTCAGTAAAGAGAGCAGAATTTGTATTGGCATTGTGAAAGTTTTGGCAGCAAACATGGTAGAGTGTGTAGTTTGTGGATGTAAACTAGAACCAGGAGCTTCCTTACCAAACCCCATTGCAGCAGATATTACTTTATGTTTCACAACCATTAACGTTGTCAGCCACCTCCAGCAACAAGCTAACAAACAACCTAAACAGATAAAAGATGCCGAGGACACTTTCAACTCTGTTACGTCTGCTAGTTGCCGATTTCGGTGCACAACAGACTACTCATCTGAGCCAGGGTCTGACTGAGGCTGAATCTCGCCGATGTTCCCTGTAACACCACTGCTACTCATCTTTCACCGGTCAACCTAGTACAGGGCAAGTAGCAAGTATGAGAGAACAGGAACCAAAACCTACTGTAAGCAGCACTGATGTGCAGGGTGGAGGGCAGATCCAGAATTCTTCAATGAGGGAGAAAAAGTAGATCTGCTTCTGGACCCTTTTCAGAATCAATGTTTTTATAATTATGTGGGAACACCGTGCTAAAGAAAGTATTAGAAGTATTTCACATACTTGTCAGGAGGGGGACTGTAACTAACATCTCTACACTGGTCATGACTTATCAAATATTTTCATTTCAATGACTCATCAGCTTGAATAAAGAGAGAATAAATAGCTCCAGCGGTGACACTTCACCATCCTAAAAATCTCCTGTTAAAATCTGCAGGGCAAAATGAACCAGAATTCAATAACAAAGCAAAAGGAAACACACAGGATGATGAATATCAGACAGATAAATTACCAGGCTGGAATGGTTTCCTCCCCAGCACCATGCATCCCTTTGTCCAAGATCCAAATTAATTATGTCAAGGTAAGTGTTAATCCGCTGAGCTTTGGTAATCATGTGCGGATCTTTCCTACATAAAGTGAACAATTTTGGCAGTTTTAATGCCCATAAGGAAAATATGTCTTTTCCAAGATGATAATTTAAGAGCTGAGACATAATTTGAGAGCCACACAGTGGGGGTGCAAGAACAACAACACCCAGCACATACAGTATGATTTAAAGTCTGAAAGTTTCACACATTCATAAATCAGAAAAAAAAGGCTTTTAGTAGATGGCAGGTAAAAATGAATATGTGGGTTAATAAATGAAACAAATCATATACAATTACTGTCATGGTCCTTTAAGTATAAAGAGAGTTTAAATAATTCACTGTCAAATTAAATTGTGGTCGATGGTGACAGCCTACAAGGTCAAACACGAGATGAAAGTAATTCTGTAGTCAGTGGGCCTTGTGAAAATAATCTCTTTTTTTTGTAGTAATAGATTGTTGTCTGTCATTAATTAAGCTAATGATGGCCGATATGAGACAAGGCCACAGACTTGCTTAAAGGCTACTTAATGATGCAGAAGACTTAAATGTGTTGTCTTCTCAATTTAATGTTTCTGTTTTAAATATTCATATATATCAAACAAGAATGCTGGAGTGTTTTACGATTGCTAATGACACTAAGATGCAGAGGACCATATTTGGTAAAGCTTGGAGAACTGTGAGAGCTGTGGAGAACAATTTGTTAACTGAAAAACCAAAACTTGATGATTTTTGGGTACAAGCAGTTTGGGTAAATTAACAGCCAAACTACAGGTGAGGGGTGGAAGGTTTTCTTGAACAAGAGAGCTCAGGGGGAACATATGACGTGTATGAGGGTCCTGAGAGTTTGGTGCTTTACTGAATGGGAGGCGGTGTGAGTCAACATAATAAACAACCCTTTTACAATAACTATCAACTTCAACCCGACGTCATTACCTGCACAAACAAAACGTTCTCACTCCCAGCTTGTCAACTACAGCAGCTACACTTCAAGCTATGACGCTCTTGGTACCCCTCTAGCGTCAGTTTTAGACGTGCCAAACTCTGTGTCAATATCTGCTTGTACATGCTACAGTGTCTTTCAAAATAAATTTCTGTCTTGTCAACAGGAAAACTACTTTAGGTTTTGGCAACAAAACGATTTAGTTTCAGCTTCAGAGAAACAATTAAGGTTTGGGTTACAATAACTACGATTTTACAGTAAATTAATGAGTATATCACTTGACAACTATGAAACGTGACATAGCCCAGTAGCACAACAAAGGGCAAGCCAAAATCTCAAGGCACACCTGTATTTATATCTGTGCGCAATAACTTCTATAATGTGTGTTATCACAACAATAAGACAATAAAAATAAGAAAAAATAAGACAGGTAGCTTTCATGATAATGTCCACTGACTGTTTTTTCTTGTTTTCTTCCCGTGGTAGGTCGTCTTCACTGGTGCTTTGTTCTAATTTGCTCTGTACATTGTCCCATTCACTGTTTTCTCCTTTTAAATGTTCCTCATCCCTTATACTGGCTGCAAATCAGGACTTTTGATGTGTCACGCACTTGTAATTCCCATGTGCCAAAGGCGACAAATAGGTTCCTCCTGAAGGTTTTTTAAATTTAAATCAATTGTATCACATTTTTAGCCTCTTAATTACGAAATGGGTTTGCACGATACACTGACACAGTTACTTAAAAATTCATTCAGAACTTTTTGTATGGGCAGTAGCTCAGGTCATGGGGACTTGGCTTGGGAACCAGAGGGTTGCCGGTTCAAGTCCCCACCCGGACCAAAATATGGAGTGTGGACTGGTAACTAGAGAGGTGCCAGTTCACCTCCTGAGCACTGCCGAGGTGCCCTTGAGCAAGGCACTAAACCCCCCACCTGCTCGGGGCACCTGTCCATGGGTAGCCCCTCACTCTGACATCTATCCATATAATGCATGTAAAAGGTCCTGTTTGTGCATGTGTGTTTATTTCGGGCCTGTGTGTATATGTATATGACAACAGAGTGAAACCACTGAATTTCCCTAATCAGGGTTAATAAAGTATATAAAATTAAATAAAAATTAAAATTGAACATTGCAATAATAATGTGTGTTTATCACAAAATCTCAGGGTACACCTAGATTGGCATTATGGCACACTATTTGAGAACCACTGACATAGTCAGCAAGTGACATAGTTGTAATATGACAACTATATCAGGTGATGTATGCCAGTAACTACGATGCAGTTATAAAAACTTAAGATGACTTGTGGTTTCACATGGGACACAAACAGCAGTGTCTTAGGTGAAAGTCTGGTGTGTGTTTGACTCACCCACCACTTCCCTTCCTCCCATCCTACTTATACTTTCTCACCCTTTCTACTATATTACTGAAATGGACGGGAAAACATTGGAGTTAGCTAAAAAACCCAAGGAGTCTCATTCAGATGCTGTTTGGTGCCTTGTGCGTCGGTAACAAAAGCCAAAGGCCACTGACAAGACTGCTGCATTTGACACCCTGAGAATGTGAACCAATAAAACACAATATCAGACTGTTGCAAATGTAACATATATGGCCAATAAAAAAAACATCTTAATGAAGAAAACTGATTGAAAACAAAAAGGATCTAAGAAAATTATCACAAGACAATGAGAGTAACCAACTCTTTCCATTATTGTTTAATCTCCCCATTATTGTCTCAATAAGTTGACTGTTTGTTCAATAAAATGTCAGTAAGTAGTGTAGAATGTCCATCACCATTTCCCCCAGCCCTAAACCTAAAGAAATTCATCGTGCTATCACCGCCAGCCTGTCTACCACAACAACAAACAGAGAAGCTCAGATTACAACACACACAGAGGGAGTGTGACTCCATTCTCTACTCAGGACGCCATTACTCCACTACATCCTCACATAGTTTTCTGCAATTTTCATGTTCTGAATGTTGTGTACAGCTCTTTTAAGGTGATTTATGAGGAATTATTTTCTATGACCTCTGTAAATAATCATGTTGTTTTCGAATTAGCCAAGTTAACCTGTTCTCTGAGTGTCCATCAGCATTTCTGTGGTTTTACTAATTCAAAAACAAATTTCTTTTAGTCTGTAATTGCTAAATCTAAAACTGTTCTGAGGACACATTGAACCATGTGACTCTAAAGTCATGATTCTCACATTTACAATATCACCGCACTTTTCCAGTTTTGTGTTAAGGACATCCTCACTTTAGGGCGCTCACCTGTGTCACCTTAACACTGTTGTATCACGTCCAGTAGGAGGGATAACATCTGGATGATCTTTAAAACCAAACTCATGCAGCCGGCTCACTTCTCAGCAACTTAGTGAAAGGTTATTAGATGCACCTGAAACAAAGAGCACGACTCAATTTCAGTCCTTGGTTTAATTTAAAAAAAGATTTGCACAACCCCTGTCCAATTATGTCTTCTCTGAGTGAACTGCTCTAATAAATGAGTGTGACACTGCATGCAGAACAGCCAAAAGGAAAACTGATGTCACTGTCATGACACATTATAGTCCCCACTTTAGCTACAGACTGGTCTGTGATGTATTTCTATCTGCTCTGCAGGCGCTGCTCGACCATGTGATGTGCAGCAGAGATGACATACACATATCTCTCATTTCTATGGCTTCAAGAGCTCAAGGGAAGCTTTAACTGCACGCATTGAAAGTGAGAACTAGGGGTAATTTTTAGTGGAAATAAGTCAAATAATCAGTACCATGGGTGCGGATCCGCCAATCTTCTCTGATCTGCTGGTCACAATCTGCTACCTTTGGTTCATTGCTGAACAGGAAGGAAGCAGTGATGGAAATAAAGCTATAGAAGAAGAAACAGAGATGGCTGAGTCATCAAATAACAAATATGAGACAAAAACAGACCTCAAAAGAGAAGAAACACACACACACACACACACACACACACACACAGGGACTGAAATGAGTAAAACTGAAGCAAGAAGCAGGATGATTCATCAATGAGCTATCTTCTGCATATTGAAAACTGTCAATGGGCCAAAGTAATCAATATTGTTTTAATAAATGGGGCCTCCTCTTGCTGACTCTCCATTCATCTAGTTTATGTAGATAACAGATCAAGCTCTGTATTCCTTTAGAAATACATTTTCTTCCAAACTCAGATCAAACTGTTAAACCAAGCAGCGCTGATCACATAATGTTATAAACCAAGATCCTGTTATTTATTTATTTATTCATTGTCTGTAACCGCTTATCCTGTTAGGGGTTGCGGGGGTGCTTGTGCCTATCCCAGCTGATACTGAGTGAGAGACGGGGTATACTATCACAGGGCTGACAGTTTGAGACAGACAACCATTCACGCTCACATTGACACCTACAGACAATTTAGAGTCACCAATTAACCTGCATGTCTTTGGACAGTGTGAGAAAGCTGGTGTACCTGGAGAAAACCCACACTGACAGAGGAAGAACATGCAAACCACACAGAAGGGCTCCCCCACCCGGGGTTCAAACCAGGAACCCTCTTGCTGTGAGGCAATGATGCTAACCACTGCACCACTGTGCCTCTTTAAACATTTCCAGAGACATAAGGAGAAAGCAGACCTGGCTGACGTTGGTGATCTGACAATAGGCTAACTCATCTTGATGTAGGTATAGCTTAGCTTGCTAGCTAGCTAGCTTTTTGCTAACATTAGCTCACTTATGATGTAATATGACAGTTTCCCAGCCACCACCCTGCCGCCCAGTTCTGTTATTGTATAGCTTATTTCTCACCTAACTTGATTTCAGAAATATAATTCAGTACAGTTTGGCGGTAATATAAACATTTCTCAACAAGAAACGGGCGTCATACTGTTTCCTGTATTGTCAAAATGGAGGCTGAAAAAACTCCAATCAAACGTCAAAACTACGCAGTGCTGATCAAATATGGACCAAGATTATGTTACTGCGTTTCCTATTTCTCACCTAAAATGTTTTCAGAAACGTATTTTCTTACCATTTAACTGTTATCTACGATTACTTGTTAGCAGCTAGCCACCGCCATATTGTTTCGTGTGGAAAAGCCAACTGCCGAGCTCGTTCTACATCACCCACGTGAATGCCACAGCCCTTAAAAAAAAAAAAAAAAAAAAAAAAAACCAGTTGCATCTTCCTACTACATAGACAGCCTAGTTTATGAAAAGACCATCTTTCCAACAGTAAAATATTTCCTTACGGATACACTGCATTGAATTAGGCCTAATTAAGTTCATTTGTTGACTTATAGGTTTGGGAGCAAGGCCCTGCCTCAACCACACCTCTAATTACCTGCCAAGCCAACTTATACCTGGTCAGCCCATCCTCCCCACACTGAGTCTACCTCTGCCCGATCTCCAGTGCATCCTCCCAGATCGACCTCTTCCAACTTCACCCCCCACTTACATCCACTCACCAATGCTCAACAGCTAACACCTCCTGAATTACAATTAAACATTTAAATATTGTAGTGTTGTGGTCCTTGCTAGTGAAGCCTACATTAATTCCCTGGAGACTTGCCCTAATCTTAACCACAACAAGTGCATGTCTAACCCTGACAATGACCATGAACCCAGTCTCAGCCCTAAAATATTAGGATTTACGATGTGGGGCTTTGCATTAGGTCCCTAAATGGGAGGTGGGTTTGTGGCCACAACATGAGCAATAGCCTACCTATTGTCACACATACACACACATCAAGGGAGATTTTAGATTGCCTTGTGAGTGCACAACAGCCGGAACATGCTCTCCAGTTTATTTTCAAAGGGAAATAATTTGCCACCATCCCCAAAAATCATCTCCTCATACAAAGTAATAATAAGAACGGCGTCACAAATGTGGTCATAATTTGAGGTAACATGAGAGTGTTCTTGTTGGGGGGGGGGGGCAGCGGCACAGATCCAGGTGTGTGTGTGTGTGTGTGTGTGTGAGCGCGCGCGCTTGGCTCCACATGTGAAGCACATACTACAGATCTATTTTGGGGGGCTAAAACTGAAATCTCCTCATCTATAAATAGGAGGATCGGAGCGGGGATGCGGGGGCGCGCCTCGCAGTCCTTGTGCCGGTCACCGGTGGGACCTATTTTTAGAAACAACGCGGCTTACCTCACGTGCGACTGGCGACAGGTTTTTTTGCAGGTTGCGCAATACCCGGCTGCTGTTTGCGCGCGCATCGAATTATTCATGAATGTCATTCATTAAATTGGCTTCACTTTTCATAAGGCTTTTTAAAGATCGACCTTGTGAGTTGAAAATAGAGAGGGAACAAAGCCCCGACTCACACATCAACGTCATTTGAGAGGAGATGGTTACTGGTGTCTGATGGTGTATAAGCTGGCTTTTAAGGGTCTTACTGGTCAAGCTGGGCAGCTGTTTGTTCCATTTCTGTCAGTAGTATATGTAGGTGATCATGCTCTGATTATTACCTAAGAAAATCAGAGCCCCCAAAGCAAATCCGGTGTTGCTTTATTCTCTATTTCTCTCATGATATGAAAAACTTTATTGTCCATCATAAGGCAATGCAGATTTATATCTGGCGTGGATCACACAGCACTAAGTGTATGTCTTATAGCCATTTTATTATATTGAGTAAAAAATATTCATAGCATGCCACAGCCTCTTAACAACAAGAGAATATGAAATTGCAGTAAAGGCATGGATCATGCGCAGGATTCATGTCTAACACGCTAAAAAATGGAGGCAAATTCTGTGTATATTTATGCATCCATTTCTGTTTTCGGCTGATTTCCATTCATAAAAGGCGACGGAGAGATGGAGCGATGTGAAACAGCCGCAGCATCCATGTCCGCCTCCTGTAACAGCAGCTCGGTGACCGAGCATGTTGTCTTCATCTCTGCACCATCACTCTCACATATTTCAAATGTTGTCAGTAAATGTGCTCGAAATTAAACGCCTGAATCGCACCTAACGAGCACCCGCCGTGTGTACTGACAGGTCCGGGGCAAACGGGCAGTGACGGCCGGGTAGCCTACCTCAGGTGCCAGACATATAAACAGAGACCTCGCTCGTATGCAACCCAGTCTTCCCATCCCCCCTGCGCCCCCTCCTCCTCCTCCAATACACCGGAGTCCGGTGACTCCGTTTACGTTTTACGCTTGCTCCGCCCCTTACTCGGTTTTGTCCAAATCGGGCTTTTTGCGTCGCCGGAGCTCCCGATTTCAGCCCGACGTCATCACCGAGTAGAGGGAAGAGCTGACGTCGAGGAAGAGTCACCGAAAGGAGAGGGCACGGGAGAGGGAGGGGGGAGAGTTTCACCATTGCTAACACTGATATGAGACATATCCATCCCCCTCGGCCCCCACCTTCTCCTCCACCCCCCTCCCTCCCTTTTACGTCGGTGTCGGTGCGTTGGGAGCCCCCCTACTCCGGTGGAGTCCCAGGCTATATAAGTGACCGGCGAGCAGAGTCCCTCAACCAGATTTACGGTTCCCGGACTTCAGAGCGAGAGACGGCTCCCACAGCCGCCGATTCACCTGCACTCCGAGCGGGGGGACAGACATCCAGCAGCCGGCCAGCATCCGAGCTGGACGCTGTGGCGGAGCTAACACGGACGCAGAGAGGACAGGAGAAGGTTTTTAAACCTTTCTCTGGAAACCAACAGAGATGAGAGTCCAATAACACACCTCAGAGCTTTTCTTTTTCCACTTTTACAACCTGTCTCTTAACACATCTCGGAGACAGGGGCAGCCCGACTACAGCCGAGCCACGGCGTTTGAACAACACTCCGCTCTCAACTCTCCAACTCACATCTGGAGGAATTTCGATAGTTCACAGCTACAGTAGCTACAACAATCGGCCACAATGTACCGCTCAACCAAAGGAGCATCCAAGGCTCGACGGGACCAGATCAACGCCGAGATCCGGAACCTGAAGGACTTGTTGCCCATCTCCGATGCAGATAAAGCGCGGCTCTCATACCTGCACATCATGTCACTTGCCTGCATGTACACCAGGAAATCCGTCTTCTTCACTCAAGGTAAGCATGAAACCACTCTGAATAACTAAACGACCTGTTGATGAATCGCTTGTGCTGCATAGACTGACTGCAATCTCTCACAGTGGTGGAATCAACAAGTGTTTTAGTGGCACTGCAGGCGTTTAACTTAATATAAATCTAATTTTTGGACAAACTGTGGCCATGTGGGTCATTAATCGATCGCCAATAATCATTACAGAAGCCAATAAAGGCATTTTAAAGGCAATTTGTCGCTGTCCGTGGTGCTGAGATGTTTCAGCACCATGAATACAGCCGCACCGCTGTCCATGGTGCTGAAACACACTGCGGCCCCTGCTTCTCTTACTGCGGTGATCCCATACATTGTGTTCAGGTGTAATAACACATTGCTGTTCTGTCTCTTTCCACACATGTTTGTCTTTAAAGAGGCGGGAGCTGCTGCTAGTCTCGAGGAGAGCGCCAGGTTACTGTCTTTCCACGAACTGTCGGAGTTGATGCAGGCGCTGCCGGGGTTTCTGATGCTGCTGACTGGGGAAGGGAAGCTCCTGTACCTGTCAGACAGCGTCTCCGAGCACCTCGGACACTCCATGGTGAGTAGAGAAATATTCAAGCTCCACTTTGGGCTTCATAAATGTGTTATTTTTTATTAATATCATTATTATTATTATTATTATTGCAATTTTCCAGGTGGATCTCGTGGCACAGGGGGACAGTGTGTATGATATCATCGACGCCTCAGACCACTTAATCATGAGGAGCAACCTGTCAACCTCCACGTCACTTGAGATGGGTAAGACAAACATTCAAATTACACCTTTTTTTCATCCCTCCACCTGATGCGGACTGATTGATTCCTAACAAATCTCTTCTCATCCTTCACAGACCGTCTCTTCCGCTGCCGTTTCAACACCTCTAAGTCCGTGCGGAGGCAGAGTGCTGGGAACAAGCTGGTTCTGATCCGAGCTCGCTGCCTCTCTCCCCCCTCCACATCTCCCGCCGCCGGGTCCTACTGGACATCCAACCCAGTCTGGGTGTGTTTCTGCTCCCCTCTGGAGCCCCACCCGACCCGCTCCGGCCCCGGGGCAGAGAGGGAGTCCACCTCCACCCCTGCCCTCGCCGAGACCAACTTGTTCCTGGCGTGCTTCCACTCCCAGCATGGCCGGGACATGAGGCTGGAGGCGGCCCACGACAAGTGAGTTTACACAAACAAAACCTCACCCTCACCTGTTGCTTTAATGTTTACTTGTATATTGATCTGTTTATGAGATAACTAAAGTGGTATAAAAAAATATGATCCTCCTAACACATCACCGCCCACTCTCTCCCACAGTGTGCGCGCCTATCTCGGCTTTGATGTGACAGCTTTACGCTCTCGCTCCTGGTACAGCCTCCTCCACCCACAGGATCTGTCACATGCCTCCGCTCAGCACCGCAGCCTATGTAAGTGTACTCTTCACACATACCGACCAGTTACAACCGTCCATGCCCACGCAGTTACACACACATCGTGCCCACTGGCACATCCACGCAGTAGAAAAAGAAAAAAAAAAACTATGATGATTAATAGGATTACAAACCGATGCCAACTTGTGCTGTGACTGTTGTTCAACAGTGAGAGAGGGAGGAGAAGGCAGAGCTGAAATGGTGGTGCGTGTACAAGCTCAGGACCAGTCGTGGGTTTGGCTCTACATGGTGCTTCAGCTGCAGCCTGGAGAAATCCCCATCAGCAGCAACAACTACATCATCAGGTATGTACTGCCCTTTTTTAAACTACACACCCCTCCTCAATTTCATGACTGATGAATACAAGCAGAAACAGAATCCTAACTTCCTGTTTCTCCTCTGGTTCCTCTTCCCTCTCTCAGTGATTCTGAGGCCTGGTCAGTGCGTCAGCAGCTCAGCTCAGAGCAGACCCAGCTGACCCTGGTTCTGAGTGGTGGCACCTCTCAGCAGGAGGGTCTGAGCCTCCAGTCTCCAGAAACCCTGTCCAGTCCAGACCAGGTCTTCACCCCAGGCAGCAGCGGCCTGTCAGCCCAGTCCTTTGACTTCAGCACCGCTGGCTGCAGTGTGGGCTCCTCCGATGAACCAGGGAGCTCTGCTGCTGAGGCCATGCAGCTGGAGGGTGACCCTCGCTCCAGTATCTCCTCTCTGGAGGAGGAGAGCTTCTTTCAGCAGCCTCCCAGAGAAAGCCCCTCAGCTGCCTCCTCCCCGACTCCAGTCACTGTTGAAACAGTAGCAGACTTAGACTTTTTAACCCAGAACATTCTCCTGCCACCTTCCTTCCAGCTCGACCCTCCGCTGCCGGCTCTTCCCCTGCCTCTCCCCCCAGTTCCCGCCGCACAAGCTCAGCAGACTAAAGAGTTTGTGTGCACACCACCCTACACTCCCCATGTTGCTGGGTCTAGCTTCCCATTTGGCGAACCCCTCTTCAGCTTCGACCCCACTGGCACAACTACTCCTCCGCCCTCTGCTACAACTGCCACCGCCACCACCTCACTGGCCCCTTCAACTTCCTCCTCAGCCCCACCAACCACCGCCTCAAGCCCTGCTCCCCCCACCACCCTGTCCACCAAGATCCCCCTTACGCTGCCTACTCCCTCCACTGACTTTCTCTTCTCTATTGAGCCCTGCAGTGGAGCCCTTTATGAGAAACTGCCCCCCACACCCGACAGCCCCGGAGACGGCGACTGCACAGTGATGACCCTGCCCGAGGTTCGGGGTCCACTTTATGTAGATGTACCACTGGGGCCCCTCCAGTGTCCCCCTGAGGGCCTCCTCACCCCCGAGGCATCACCCGGTAAACAGCCGTGCCTCTCCTTCTTCTCCCTGGAGAGAGAGAGGGAGAAGGAGAGGGCAGAAATCTCCCTCTTAGCCCAGCACATCAGCTCACTGGCAGAGGGATTCTACCTGGATCCACTCTTGTCCAAACTTTCTCCTCCCTCCATGTCACCCTCCTCCTCCCCTCCCTCTCCCTTCCTGTCTCCTGACATAGAACCTGCTGATGTTGATTCAATCCACATGCTTAGGGAGTTTTATCCCATCAAAGCATGGAGAGGTCTGGACATTCCCATGTTCCTCGACGACGATGACTCTCTGTTTGAAGAGAGCATCCTAGAAACCCTCCTCCAAGACAACTTTGTTCCTCCTCAGTCCCCCGGCCTCTCCAACCCCTCCCCCTCCACCTCCCCAATGCCCAACCCCTCCAGCCCGATTTCTCCTCAAACCCCAGTGTGCTGGCGCCAACCCTCCCAGTTTGAGGGAGTGGGCCACTTCTGTAGCGTCCAATCGGCGCAATGTAACTCCATGGCTGGGTGCGGGGCGACTGTGGCTGCTGAGGCCGGGGCGAAGGTGGAAGGGGAGGGGCTAGCGGAGGAAGCAATGGAGATCGAGGTGGTGTCATCTCCTGTGTCCTCTTGCTCCTCCATCCCAGCTTCCCCTCCCCTCATCCTCACTGCCTCCCCCAGCCCCGCCACCTCCACGCCCATCGTCTCGCCCACGCCCGTGTCTTGCAATCAGTCCCTCCTGGAGGAACTGGCCGTCCTGGAACCCATGTTTGGGGCAGGTGCCTCGATCGCCCCTGGCTTAGGGCAACAACCTGAGTTGTATCAACTCCAATGTCATCCATCGCCACAGTGCTTCCACAAAGGTAAGAATCTGTCTTTTCTCTCCTTTTTTTTTTTTTTTTTTTTAAATCTTGTTAAATGAGATGAAAAACCATTTCTGAAAATACACAACTAACGTCCTCTTTCTCTCTTTTCCCTTTTTTGTCTTTCAGATGGGAGTGGAAGTGTTCCTCCGTTCTAAAATAAGTCTGTGACTTACTTCATTAAGTATGGCATATTGTCATATTTTGTGGAGCCCCTTTTACTGAAAAGTAAAAAATTATTAAGTGTATAAATATACATAATGTATATACAACTTAAGGACTTTAACTCCTACATGTCTCCTAAGAACAAAGATTGGCTTTATATTTTTGTTCAGTCATTAATCTGTACAAAACTGGTGCAACATTTACATGATGGTTCAACCACATGGACCCATAACTGACTGGGTTTTGGGTCCATGTGGTGTCTTGCAGCTTCTCTGTAACACGAGCTTCAGATATGATCAGACAGAGAAACATCTCTGATCTTGTAAGCGCTACCTTAACTACCAGATGCGCATTTGTATTCACTCGTAGTGAAAAATCTGTTGTGAACAAAAAAAGAGAACATTTCTTGCTATTTCAATAGAGAGATGAATTATAGCACTTTTGCCTGACATGCAGCAACGCAAACCCAAACCTCAAATGTATTGGAAGTCAAATGTTTACAAATTTTTTACATCCTTAGGATGACCACTATCTGTACATCAAAATGAGTTCTTGCTAAGAACTCCTCTATCCCGTCTTCAGAGCCGGTACAGCTCTGATTTGACAGCACTCTTCCTCACAGCCTTAAAGGCGACATCATAAACAGTGATCACATTTAAACCAGAGATACTTTGAGCTTTGAGTTTGCTGCTTCGAACCTTTAACATTTCATATTTATCTCTCCATCTAAAATCTTGTGTATCAATGTGATGTGCAAACAAAAAAGAAAAAAAAAACATGTGAAGAGATCCTGGCATGTGAAGATCTCAACGATGTTGAAGGTGTCCATTGCTTTACAAGATGCAACACCAAACAAGTTCTGCAGAGCTCTAATCATGCCACAAATCCACTCTACGTTGTACTGTACATTAGACTCTGAATGTGGGCTCTTCAGGTCCCCGCTGGCCTGAAGGCAGTCGGCTGGATATTGTTGCAGCATCAATATTTGCAATGCTGGCAGCTTATAGCGGCTTCTGTGTGCCTGAAACGGCCCTGACCTGCTGAACTTTGAACTCTTTATCATGTCCATTCAACATGGACTTTTACATCGTTGCTCCACTGGAGTGCGGTGTAGTGAGGCACAATTGACTATGTGAATGAGCGATTCTTCTTTTTTGAGAGGGGTTAGAATACAAAAGTTTTGTTTTAAAAAATGAAAATAGGGATGGGGTGCTATTTCTATTCAGTTACCAAGCGACACGGGTTGAGAATGGTACTATTCCCATGGTGTCGACATGCTCACGTAGAGTTGTCTACGGTCAAGTAAAGGATTGATTCCTACGTTCTAGCTATTCAAGGCTAAGTTAATATACATGTGTAAAATTACTATATTGTATGTGTGATATTTGAAAAAGATGTTATTGCATATGCATTATGTCTGTGGATATAGGCATATGTTCTTTTCAGAAAGGTTGTACACATTTGTACATTTGTATGAAACATTGGTTATTGGTCTGTATATATATAAGAAAGAGATTTTTATTGCATAAGATGGAATATATTCTAAACATCTTACTTACTGCAGAATGGACATTGTGGACCAGTGTTCTATTGTGTTGCTTATAAGTGTATTTGATTGTCATACAAATGCATTTATATTAAAAGTGCACTTAATGCGGCTGATGCATTTGTGTCGTCATAGTCAAGCCCCTTGTTCCTCCCTCAGCCTCATCATCATCATCATCCCACCATCCCTGCCTCTTTTCCTCCCTCCCATACACTCTCCTCCATTTCTTCCCCTGGAGCGAGTTTCGCTCAGCAACAGCACTGACGCACACGCATGACGAGACAGAATGAGACACTATCTGACTCAGACTGACGCACACTCTTGGCATCGAGGTTTTTGCGTGCGAGCGGGGTGCACACAGGCACACACAGTTGGCCTCCCACTTATGATGATGCACGCACACACATAATAGTAGGCATATGACCCCCCCGCCACCCTTCTTTACAAATCACAGTAGCCCACATTCACTCGATGTACCTGCGACTCTATCAGCGCTTGGCGTGGTGTAAGACTCCATATATAGGCATTCCTGCTCAAGAGCTCTGACTGAAACAGCCTCCCGTCTATTCTCAGCCTCCATTCAGAAGGATCAGAGAGGGGAGGGCTGGAGAGAGAGGGGAGACAAAGAAGGAGTGAGAGGAGGCTAAAATTAGAGGTACAGTAAAGAGGGATGTGGGACAAACTGATGCTCTGTCGCCACAGGACGGAGAGGTGAACATAGTCAAAATCACAGCAAAAAATACACTATAATAACCCACTTTCTGTAAATCATAATAGAAAAACATAGATGTGATTTATGGATCATTTTCTGCCAGATCTCATTACCTTAACCACATAAAATATAATACAGAATTTATTACATATAAGGCGACAAAGCTCTAAACATTATACTGGTTTACAGCAAGCGAACATTGTGTTCCATCACTAGCTGCTGCTGCTGCAGTGTCTGGGATGGAGTGAAGATGAACAGTGGAAGAAGCTCTGCTCAGCTGACTGCTGCTATCTTCTGGCAAAGACAAGTACTGCAGCAGAGAGGAGCGACGCGTATGTTGTGTAAGAGGCCATGTTAGGAAAAGGTTATAGAGAGGGCAGAGGTAAGGACATAGTTTTATACTTCATGTTTGCTGAACCAAATATTAATAATAACTGACACTAAAGATTACATAAAGGTAGAGGCCATGTAGTGCTAGATGATATGGTTGAGATTATTATTAGAATATTACACATTACACACATTTTTAAAAGTATGACTTAAAATAATACTCATATACTCACATGCACACTGTTGTTGGTTGGTGAAGTTGTTCTCCTGTCCACAGTGGCCTTGAAGACACCCATTCCTTCTTTGTATTTCCGCAGACAGTGTTTCCTTGCAGAGCTGCGGAGGAGGAATAGTAACACAAAAGGTGCAAATTTGTGCTTTTACATTAACAGCGTGCAATCTGTATCATGTACAAATACATATTCATATTGCTGTGGCCATGACCAAAGCCTGAGTGTGACCAAGAACACTTTGAGAGGACGACAGGAGCTGAGAATTGAACCACCAACCTTGAGCTGAGAATTGAACCACCAACCTTGAGATTAAAAGATGACATTGTCTACCTCCTGAGCCACAGCCACCCAAGACTGTAAAGCTGGAAGATTCCCAGATTCAGCTTAACTTCGGAGGTGTGAATCGAATGAGGACATCCTATACATATTGAAATCACTTGAAAGAGGGATTTCCTGACTGCCAGTATGGAGAAAAGAACAATTAAAGCAAAGAGAAAGATTCTGAACGTGCACTGATCAGCCTCAACATTAAAACCACTGACAAATGAAGTGGATAACATTGATAATTTCAGTACACTGCAATGTTCTGCAGGGAAACCTTCAGTCCTGGCATTCATGTGAATGCCACTTGACCTACCAAAACACCTTTACAGACCAAGTACACCCCCTCATTGCAACAGCACTCCCTGATTGCAGTGGGCCCCCAGCAGCACAATGCACCATGACACACCATAAAGACTGCTCAGGAGTAGAATGAGGAATGTGACAAAGAGCTCAAGGCGTCAACCTGGCCTTCAAATTCCCAATCTGAGCATATGTGGGACACACCAGTACCCCACCTCACAACCCACAGGACTCACAGGATTCACCGCCACAGGACACTCCCAGAGGTCCTGCTTCCCCACCTCAACAGTTCAGAGGCTCCATTGTGGATCAGACTTGTCCCTGGTGTACTGGGACATCCCATGGATGCTCGACCTGATTGGGATCTGGGGAATTTGGGGGCCAGGTTGATGCCTTGAGCTCTTTGTCACCTTCTTCGGACCTTTCCTGTGCAGTTTTTGAGGCATTGCATGGTGTACTGTCCTGCTGAGGAGGGCACTGCCATCATGGAGTGCTGCTGCCATAAGGGGGTGTACTTGGTCTGTGAAAAAGTTTGCCAAAAATCGTGTTGACTAAATATTTTCCACCTGGACTGATTTTTGTCCATTTTCTTTCTTTTTTTTCTTTTAGAAATGATGGAAAAGTCTAAAGAATGTCCACCATTTGGACAGAATACAACACTGAGGGATTTCCCATAGCTTAGACATTCACACCCCTGTCCAGGTGGTAGCATGTGCATATTAATTAACTATTGTCTAGTCTTGTCTCTGATCTCAAGTTCATGACCTAGATCTCTAGCAAGCTTTAGATATACATTGGTAGACTATTTATCTACATACCACTACAAAATGTCATTGCTGCAGAGCGTCCTAAGTTTCTTTAAAGAGCCCAATAACTGTAATAGCATGATAAATGAGTTAAAGAAAACAAACAAACAAATGACACTGTTGTTAGCACAAGCTACCACAGCAGCGGCTAACATCTGACACCGAGCTTTTGAATGGTCCCAACAAACTCACACAGACGCTGAAAAGGCTCGACTCCGTCGTTAAAAGCACCCGTTATAACCTTTAGGTAATGTTAGCTGTGTGATGCTAACAGTTAGCCCTATCGTGGAGTGTGTGAATAGACTCTGTCCCTAGCATCGAGCTAACAGTCCCGCAACATTTAAATGACCCACAGACGGGCTGAGTGAATCAATATGCCAAGCGACACCCCCACAACCAAAGTATTTAACATTCACTGTTGATTATAGGCGTAACCGAAGCTCAAGAGTCAAATAATACTGTAAAAGGGACCGCAGTGGCGAGCGAAGGACAAGCAGGTAATACTAATGTAACAAACTGTTCTATTTTGTATGTCCCTCTTGAGTTGCCGTAGGGCAAAACCAGTAATGGGGTAATGGAAGAAGAAAAATAAATGGGCAGCGGTTGAGGTTGCCGTTGAATTTGTTACACCGCCCTCCGTTCCGTTTATTTTTCTCCACACCCAGAAACTCTGACACGTACCAAATCCCCCTGAAACAACGGAATGTGGACCCAAAACGTTTTGTGCCCTATGGCAAAGTAACAGGGACACAATATATACAATACAGAACAATATAGAACATCCCGTTGTACTGTATTTTTATACAGTCTATGGTTGTACCGTTTGGCTGCTAGCGGCTAAAAGCTAAAATTAAAAGGGCTGGTAATATCCAATTATAACGGATTTTTAAAGACATAATGACATAATGACAACGTGAAAGTCTAATTTAAGCTCTCATTGCATTGTAACAAGACATCAGTACATTCATTTTACCTGCCAGTGGTTTTAATGGACCTTTTTCACAGCAGACATTTTAACTTTTCACAGTAGGAAAAGCACAGGTCAAACTGATAATATTAATGATAGCTCCGTTCCATTATGTTTCTTGGCAAGCTATTCCACCGAGCCAGCATTGACAATACCAGGGCCTCCTCTAAGTGGAATGCAGCCATCATTAATGTTACCAAGTATACCTGTGCTTTTCCTACTGACATGTCAAAATGTCTGCTGCTGTGCACAGACATTTTGCAGGGCAGATGCTCAGGTGGTAAAAAAAACAGGACATCCCTTCCACATTTTTTTTTTTGCTCATGTGAAGTGCAGGTGCAAAAAGACAAAAAAAATGTGCACAGGCAAAGTGCGCCCTGCTGGGAGGTTTCTTTCTGCCAGCACTTTGAGGCCTAAGAATACATACAGTACATGTACAGTACAGGCCAAAAGTTTGGACACACCTTCTCATTCAATGCGTTTTCTTTATTTTCATGACTATTTACATTGTAGATTCTCACTGAAGGCATCAAAACTATGAATGAACACATGTGGAGTTATGTACTTAACAAAAAAAGTGAAATAACTGAAAACATGTTTTATATTCTAGTTTCTTCAAAATAGCCACCCTTTGCTCTGATTACTGCTTTGCACACTCTTGGCATTCTCCCGATGAGCTTCAAGAGGTAGTCACCTGAAATGGTTTCCACTTCACAGGTGTGCCTTATCAGGGTTAATTAGTGGAATTTCTTGCTTTATCAATGGGGTTGGGACCATCAGTTGTGTTGTGCAGAAGTCAGGTTAATACACAGCCGACAGCCCTACTGGACAACTGTTAAAATTCATATTATGGCAAGAACCAATCAGCTAACTAAAGAAAAACGAGTGGCCATCATTACTTTAAGAAATGAAGGTCAGTCAGTCCGGAAAATTGCAAAAACTTTAAATGTGTCCCCAAGTGGAGTTGCAAAAACCATCAAGCGCTACAATGAAACTGGCACACATGAAGACCGACCCAGGAAAGGAAGACCAAGAGTCACCTCTGCTTCTGAGGATAAGTTCATCCGAGTCACCAGCCTCAGAAATTGCAAGTTAACAGCAGCTCAGATCAGAGACCAGATGAATGCCACACAGAGTTCTAGCAGCAGACCCATCTCTAGAACAACTGTTAAGAGGAGACTGCGCCAATCAGGCCTTCATGGTCAAATAGCTGCTAGGAAACCACTGCTAAGGAGAGGCAACAAGCAGAAGAGATTTGTTTGGGCCAAGAAACACAAGGAATGGACATTAGACCAGTGGAAATCTGTGCTTTGGTCTGATGAGTCCAAATTTGAGATCTTTGGTTCCAACCGCCGTGTCTTTGTGAGACGCAGAAAAGGTGAACGGATGGATTCCACATGCCTGGTTCCCACTGTGAAGCATGGAGGAGGAGGTGTGATGGTGTGGGGGTGTTTTGCTGGTGACACTGTTGGGGATTTATTCAAAATTGAAGGCACACTGAACCAGCATGGCTACCACAGCATCCTGCAGCGACATGCCATCCCATCCGGTTTGCGTTTAGTTGGACGATCATTTATTTTTCAACAGGACAATGACCCCAAACACACCTCCAGGCTGTGTAAGGGCTATTTGACCAAGAAGGAGAGTGATGGAGTGCTGCAGCAGATGACCTGGCCTCCACAGTCACCGGACCTGAACCCAATCCAGATGGTTTGGGGTGAGCTGGACCGCAGAGTGAAGGCAAAGGAGCCAACAAGTGCTAACCACCTCTGGGAACTCCTTCAAGACTGTTGGAAAACCATTTCAGGTGACTACCTCTTGAAGCTCATCGAGAGAATGCCAAGAGTGTGCAAAGCAGTAATCAGAGCAAAGGGTGGCTATTTTGAAGAAACTAGAATATAAAACGTGTTTTCAGTTATTTCACCTTTTTTTGTTAAGTACATAACTCCACATGTGTTCATTCATAGTTTTGATGCCTTCAGTGAGAATCTACAATGTAAATAGTCATGAAAATAAAGAAAACGCATTGAATGAGAAGGTGTGTCCAAACTTTTGGCCTGTACTGTACGTACAGTATATAATAAGATGTCTAAGTATCTATAGTCTTTGCACTTAGCAGCTGCTATAAATACACATTCATTTTCTACATTTATCATTAATTTATAACACAACAAAGAAAACAATGCTACATCGTGTATGCTTTAGTGATCTATAAAGTAAATAGCTATTCAAATACCCCCTTTTAATAGTCAAGCACTAATTCTTATAATTATCTTCTACACAAACTTTAAAAATTCTTCAAGAATCCCAGAAAACAGACGTGTACAGCTCCGTGTTCCTCCTCTCCTTCTCTGCGCTCTTTCAGCACAGCACACAAAACTGCACATCATTTTTGTTTAAAATATTAGAGATGCAACATGGGAGACGTAAATGTTATTTCAAATTGAGTTTTGGTTTAAAAAGACAAGTGGAAGTGAGAAAGCAATTTGATGTTTGTCTCCGCTGGACAGCTGGTGAACACAAATCTGACAGAGCTGGAGGACGACAGTGTGGTTTTATGCTGGACTATCTCACTTGTTGTTAAACTTAATGGTGGTTTATTGCCTAAATTAGTCTGGCACTATCAAGATGTTTTAATAGTGGTTTAATTTCACAAGAGTGACAACTGATGCCCAGGCTTGAGGCAAACACTATCATTACCTGGCTGTCCATGAAGGCAGGTCAGGGAGACGTGATGCTGCTCCGCAGGGCGCTTGATTTGTGTGCGGCTGCCACGTGGGAAGCTGAAGAGGGAGGGGTAGGGGCTCGACTCAAATGCAGTTGTCGGGCAAACAACACATTTTTAATTGAGAATTCATGCCATGGGCCAAATTGAAAAACTAAAACATAAAATTATTAAAAGAAAGAAAAAAACAAGTATTTCAAAAAGGGCACTTATCTAGAAGAGAGGACAAACGGACAGGTGCATGAGCACCACCTGGGGGCTGTCCGTGCACGTGCCTGGTCTCCTGTGGAAAAGCTCTATGTTGTGGCTGATGGGTGAACAAACAGGCATGTGAGAATTGTTTTAAGACTAATTTGAAAAAGGTGAAACAAAGCTTTAATACCAAATTTTTCTGATGTCAGAAATGTGGTAATATTAATGCTAGAGTCTGATGCTCCAGGCAGTGAACTGTGTTTCATTTAAGGCTGCAACTAATGATTATTTACAACCAGTGGGTTATTTCTATGATTAATAACTGAATATCTTTTATTCAAATGTCACAAAATAGTAAAAAAAATGCAAAAGAAACTGAATGAATGCCATGAAATTAAACAGAAAAACAGGAAATCGTCACATCTGAGAGGCTGTAAACAGTTTACAGTTGGTATGTTTTGGTGGATAAATGACTTTCATGGTTCAAAAATAATTTACTTGTTGGTCAATTCATTATTTAAGCACCAGTTTAATACTTACATGAGACCAGACTCTTAATATGTGTAAAACAAGGTGTTGTTAGTTTTAATTACTTGGTTTTCTTGTATTATCGTCCTGCTCTGAGTCCATGTGATTTTCTTTTGCAGTAGTTTACATGATGATCCCTTTAGATCACAGATTAATGAGAAGTGTGTGAAATGTACCAGAAACCATCTGCACAACCTGACAAGAAGCCAAACCGCTTCGAGAAGTGTTAATAATAGATAATAACATCAAAGAGACCGAACGTACAAATCCTTCCAAGACAGAGCAATTACAGTTTCATTAGCTCAGCTTGGAGGAAATGAAACGCTTTGGGTCATAAATATTTTCAAAATTTGAGTGGATGATTTCGTTGCCAAAATGTAGCTGATGTTAAATCTTTTAAATCATTCGAAAATACAGAAAGCAGACAATTTGCTGTAGAGAAATATCTAAACATCAGATGTGAATAAGGACACAGAAAAAACAAATCACATAACAACAAGCTATTTATTTATTAACACAAATAGGAATGAGGAGTAAATACTAAAAATGTTGCAGGTCTTCATTTCCTTTTGGCCATGGAGGCTTCAGCTGCAGCGGCTGCTGCATCAGCTTTCAACTTCTCCTCTCTCTGCTCCATGAAGACTTTGTACTCATCAGCTGTGAGACTGAAGAGAAGGAGGGAGGAAGAGAAAGAGAATGAAAAAATACATGAAGTTACCTCAAACTCTGACTTACGTTTACAGAATATCTAACCTACTGTTAAAAGGTTAAAAGATGAAATTTTAACGACAGCATTCCTCGCATTCCTTCATCATTTTGTAGTCAAATTTAATAAAACTGGATAAATGTGGACGGCCAACAACACATCAACACTTCTCCACTGGAGCTGCTAATATTTAATAGCAGAAATTTCTACTTTTTATGGCTTAAAATCCTCCAGCGATCTGCAACATTAACTTTAAACATAGTTTTTGTCCCCCAGAATCAATGAGCAATGATCTTTGTGGACTCACCACAGTGCAGCAGTGTTCAACAACCACCCAGGGAGAAATCCATTGTAAAAGAAGCAGAGATACCAATTTCTGCACTGACAATACTCTCAATAAATCATAATGCACTGCAGCCGCAAGACATGTTGAGTTTTAAGTAAGGGGGCAGAAAGGGATTCTGGGAAAAGTACAAAACTATTAAGTGCAGTAGAAATAGATGCGGCAGGTGGAGGGAGTGTAAGAATACTGAACCGAAAGAGTTCATGCTGTGCACGTAACAAATGATAAATATCTGAAAGTTTGAAGGTAAACACAGGTGGGTGTTAGGATGCAAAGTCCTCGTGGGTACGCAAGGAAGTCGATAGAGGAGTGGAGGGAGTCTACATCTGCAAAACCTAAAGCAGTCGGATACAAAAGCAAGATGTAGAATCTTTATGAAGTTCATAGCTGTTAATCTTTGTCCGAAAACCCATACTGACCGTTTACAGTACATACTACATACTCTCTTAGTATTGTTTTTGCAGTTAGTACAGATGGAAAGTCAACATACTACGAACAAGACATAATGCGACATGCGCAGTGATGCATGTCAATCAGACTGTTTGAATGTTACTGCTAATTCAACCTCACAAATAAACACAAAAATCTTCCATAAAGCTGTTTTACCGCTGGCCACAGCTCATTTAATGTTTTGCAGCCGTAAGCAGCTTCTCGTCGCCTTTGTTTATTGCATTGTTAGGAGAGAGTAGTGTTCACTCAAAAATCAAGGTTACCTTTTAAAGCAAGCATACTGACTTTTTTTGAGGACACTTTATTTTGTCACTTTATAAACTAGATAAACAAACCCTGCTGAGATTCAATGCCTACAATACACTGGAAGACTTTGAAAATACTGTTTTCCACTGACAACAGCAAGGTTTCAGAGCATAAAAGCAGAGGGAGGCGCATCTGGGACAGCAGGTGTTGCCTCTGGAGGTGTTTTGGGCCTATTATCAAAACACCTGATGACCGCAATGACGCTTTTACCCTCCCTAAACCCCCACCCCTCCCCCAGCATGGCTCAAACGATCACTTATAATCTTAAGTATGTGCAACAGCAAGGAATTGACCAGTTAAACGCCAAGTCGATTAAAGTTAGGTCAGTTTTAATCCTGTTCGTTTCTTCTTTCTTCTTCCCTCATCAAATTAAGGGAGTAGGGGGAGGCAGAGTGTTTCACCTTGGCTCTGCCCTCTCTATGCTCCTCCGTACTGTTTTATCTACCTGTGCTCGTTCCTACTTTTCTGTCCATCTAACCTCAACCTTTGGCCCACGATCAATATCCCCCAGAAGGTACTGACAATCCCACTCATAGTTGCAAGTAACATGCACCACACTCTCATATTCCAACACCCTGACTCCTCCAAACTACACATATAATCTAGCCATTAAATTTCACATTCAGATCCTAAACACTGACTCCAATCCTACATTTACTGCTCTACGTCCAAGTCACAACACAAAACAGCAACGCATCACCAGACCAATCTCACATGCACTTATTCCCGTACCACCTTACAAAAACAATCATGGTCAGAGATCATTTTGTCACACTTGCGCTAAAATCTGGATCGCGATCCCACACTACATTAGAGCAATAACCTCTATTACACATTTCAAACACGCATACAAACACCATCTGATGGAAGGACATACCTGCAACCACTAATTTAAATCTCATATCCCATTTTGCTCACTACACTTAAGTCCTCTACTCTGTTTTTTGTTGCATATCAGGGACCTGCTGAAAACCAGTTTGTAACTGAGTCAGGCCAGTTTTGACTTAACACACAATATTACCTTTAATTCCTTCCCTGTCTAAATAAAACAGACAGGTAGGAAGGGGCTTGATTATGAAGGGCCTTAACGGTCAGAGGCAGAATCTTGAAATCAATGCGATCTTTAACAAGAAACAAGTGAAGCTGCTGGATAACAAGAGCGGTATGATCTATAGAGGGGGTTCCAGTAATGATACGGGCGGCTGAATTCTGGACAAACTGGAGTTTATGGAGACACAGAGGTCAGAATCGCAATAATCAATATGGGATGTAACCAAAGAAGGAACGAGGATAGCAGCACTGTGAGGTGCAAGTGACGGGCACAGATGATTAATATTTTGTAGATGAAAGTTTGCAGAGCGTGTAACATTATTGATGTGGGCCTCAAAGGACAATGTACTGTCCAGGATGACACCAGGACTCTTAACCTGAGGGGAAGGACAGACTTTGGAGTTGTCAATGGTCAGAGAGAAACTATGAGGTTTAACCAAAGTAGATATATTATAGTTGCACACTAGAAGATTTGCAAAGACTGGGGATCTTGAGGGACACTATTTAAAGGACTAACAATAGATTCCTTTTGAGATTATTTCCCATCCTGCTCCTTGTGGAAAATATTACACCTAATTTCCTTCAGGATATATGACATTTTAACAATTCCTCAAGTGTCAGCTTAACTCTGGGAACACAAGATACATGGTGTCATATGCTGATAATATTATTGTCAATTCATTATCAATACACTCAATAAAGAAAAACTGTATTTGCAAACAAACTAGATTTTGAATTTTGTTGCCTCAACTTGCTCCCAGCCTCTGTTGCTTAGCTGCACTGTTTTAATGGGAGGACACCGTGGGGCTGAGAGGCAAACAGTTTCAAAGTTAAGATTTCTCACTGAAATAAATTCTCTTGTTCACGCCACATCTTCACCGGTTTCTCCTCCTTTTCCACAGAACATGAGAACTGAGACTCGTTCTCATGCCTCCATGGAGCCTGCACTGTGTTTGCTGTTTACACAGTTTGCTGCTTCCTGTTTGGTGCTGAACAGAGCGCAGCTACTGGTTGTTGACAATGTTCACATCATTGAACTTCAGTATTTGCATTGTTATTGTGTAGTAAACATCTAAAACCACAAGAAGAGGACTGTTGATTCGACTCTGCTGCAGTTTTTGAGACTGGACTGTTTGTGATTGTGGGATGCTGATGTTATTATTAATGTTATTTTGTGTGAGGAGAGTGGGTGTTGCAAAACGTTAAGTGCACACTACAACACAGGAAAATGTATTACAACTGCACCATAAAGTAAACGCTAAACCACAGACATACAGAGAGATGAATATTTAGTATCTTATTTAGCCGAGTAGCAAATTGCATCATTACAGCAGCAAGTAAAGTAGATACTGCATAATGATAATGATGATGAATTAGTTTGGTGAGGTACTGCATCTGACCTGCAAAAATTAATATAAAATTGAGCTGTACAACGAATACACTCATGGACAAATTATGACACAATTGGCCCATAAAAAGGCCCCCCTTCTACCTTACACCCACCAGATTTTTAACCCTGAACACTCTTTCAGCTCTGATTAAAGGAATACTTTACCTGCAAATCCACCATTTGTGTATCTATTTATTATTGAGTTATGTTGAATTTGTGAAGACAACTTTGTTTTTCTTACACACCTCCTCAGTGAGCGAAGAATCCATAAAAGGCGAACATCCTTCATGAACTGAAATAAACAGGGACCAAGTTGAAGAACAGCAAAACATCCATTTCCAAACTCTCACACAACTCATCCAGTATAATCCCAGCCTCACTGATCCGGTTTTATGCTTAGTTCTTCCCAAACACATGCACTTTCACAAAAACATAATGATTTAAAACACTTTCACCTACGAGCAGTGTAGGACCAGTTGGAGCACATGCATGAATATGAGCTCAGCTTGAGCAGACTTCAAACGCATGCGCATGCTCGCGCTTTTGGCCATGAGTTTGTTCTGTTGTGTTTTAAACCATTAACATTTTAAATGCACGTGTTTGCAAAGCACTGGGCATACGACTGGAATAATGAGACCTGGATAATACTGCACAAGTTGTGCGAGAGTTTGTATACAGATATAGTTTTGCTGTAGTTAAATGTGTTCCCTGATAGCCTCGATTCATGAAGAATGTTGACTTTTTTTGGGTTCTTCGTTCACGGTGAAGGCATGCGAGAAAAACAAAGTGATTTTCACAAATTCAGAGGAAAATACGGCGAGCAAATGACACACAAATGGTCATTTTGCAGGTGAAATATTGCTTTTTTGTCAAACTACCAGACTGCTTCTGTTCTCAAACACAGAAATAACTGAAAGGACTGTAAAGTTTTATTACATACATTACACTTACAGTAAGACTCTACATGGAAAGATGCTCAATATTAAAGGATAAGAGGTTCTTCACTGGCCCACTTGGTTCCTAATAAGGAGGTAGAGTCCCATTGTATTGCACTGGATCTGTATGTCATAAATACTTGTGTGGACCCGAGAGCTCCATAAAGACCCCTATAAAGGATTCAGATTAGAATCAGGAGCATAAAAAGATCAAATGTAATGGGGACATCACAACTTCTGACTGAGCCCTTTGTTTCTGCAGCAGGGATATTATACTGAAATGCATTTGATTACACACTGAAGCTACTGCAGGTGTTCATGTTATTGTGGCCACTTTACTCAGACCTGATCTCCAGTGGCCATTAGGAGGCATAGCAGCATCTACAGTCGATACCACCTGCTGCTTCTTTGACACTCTGCATGAATATGTGTGAAGCTTTATGTTTGTGTTGGCTTCTCCCCCAGTGTTTCCTTCATTTACTAACGACTCGACTAACAAGTCCAGGTCAGAACCAGCTGACCACCAACTGTCTTTGCTTATTCACACACAGGTCAGGTTTATGGTGTCTCAGGTCATCAATACAGTGAAATTAAAAAAAGTGCGCTGGGCACAAAAACACGACTTACTCATTAACAACCTTGATGCCCAGTGAACGAGCTGAGCCGATGATGCTCTTGACGACATTCTCAAGGGGGGTGTTCCTTATCTGGAAGCACTCATCCTGGGCTTTCACCTGGGCAATCTCATACACCGCCCTCACCGACACCAGCCCCACTACCTCGTGGCCTTCACAGACAGACACGCAAAAGAGATTTCAGATTGTTAAGCATACAATGAAAACTCAGGCACAAAAGAGGGCAAAGTGGTGTGCGTGTGTGTGTGTGTGTGTGTGTGTGTTGGGGACACTGCAGGGGTGGTATTAGGAGTCAACAGCCGAAACGAGGCTGGAGATACCTTGGAGCATAAAAGGTGGAAATCTATAATTCTCTTTTCTTAACACACCACCTTTACTACTTCCTTCCTCTGCTGCAGTTCCCCCGCATGTCATGAATATAACATCAATCACGGCAAAGCTCAAATCCGAGCCGAGGGAGAGACGTGTGTCCGTTACAGGATGGGCTCAGCAGGTGAAGATTGAAGAGAGAGAGAGCAGATAACATCAGTGCAGCGGCACATCTCACCTGTTTTGCCGGCCCCTTTCGCAACACCCGCTGCTTGCTTGAGGAAGTAAGACACTGTGGGCTGGCCGATCTTCAGGTCATAGGTCCTGTCAGGCTGAAAAGACAGAAGAATTAAAATGAAAACGAGATCCAAGGTGGGCCAGAGATGGGCTGTAGGTGGGATTCACAAGTCTGTAAAGTGTTTGTTTTTTAACATGACTTGGAAAATTGTTCTGACAACACTCAGTCACATATTCAATAAACACACAAACACTAAAGGAGTTAAAATTATTGTAATTACAAGGAGACAAGTACAGACCTCCTCACACTGAAATCGACGGCTCAATGAGGGTGTTTTTCACATCATATTTCATAGCACTTCAGACAAAGAAAGGTGATTGGCTGTCTGCCAAAAGATAACAGTTTTAAACTACTTGCGTGTTTAATCTTCACCTTACTTTCACCAGTTCATTCTTTCATTCATTCAGTTGACCGTTCTCTTACTTCACCTCCCTTAGTTACTGTTGCTACTCCTCTCAACTCTCTGTTCTCCTCAGTGTGTATGCATTTTACAATGATAACAGTGGCTGATCTACCATTGAAAATCACTGAGATTTTGGAACAATGAGTCCACGATTTCAGTAGACAAAAGCCTGGTCATCACTTGCTGGCTGACATGAAAACTGTCAGTAATCGTCTTCATGAGTTTGAAAAGCCCACTCAGGCTGACAATTATTATTTTTTCTTATCTTTCCAGCAGACTCACTTTGAAAGCGGAGTCTGTAAAAGGTGTCTTAAGGTCCAGGATTTAGCTGCATCTAGAAAAGGATTGCAGACTGCAACCGGCTGAAATCTTGAATGGCCCTTTCTAGAGCCAGTGTTTAGTTTGTCTGTTCTGGGCTACTGTAGAAACATGGCGGTGCAACATGGCGATCTCCATGGATGAGGACCCGCTCCTTATGTAGATATAAACAGCTCATTCTAAGGTATCAAAAACACTACAAGTCTTATTTTCAGGTGATTATACACTAAAGAAAACATATTATACTCCATTTCTGCCAATAGATACCCCTAAATCCTGCACACTGGACCTTTAAACATGCACTGATGGCTATACGATAAGGAAAACGTAAGATCAAGCTGTTCTCATTTTACAAAACTCCGTGTGACAGCATCTGTCATGTGTTTAACACAACCTGATCTTTAACACTGGCTGGGGTTGTTAAATTTTTTTTTTAAATCCAATTAAGAGCAGAACAGAGCTGCTAAAGTTAACATAAACCCCAGGAGTAAAGTTAGCCTTCACACAGTTGGAAAATATCAGAGTTAATATCCTGGTCATGAACGGACCTTTTGTATCCCTAGAAAATATGAAACCCTCCTTGACCCTGGAGATAAAACTGGCTCAGGTTACTCCTGTAATTAGCTCGTTAGCCAGGCATGCTAATGATTACAGCTAATATGAGAAAAGACAGTACAGCACAGGTGTTATCCCACACCACAGACAGGGAATTCCTATTAGTGAAGAAAATAAGAGCTACATCTTCCACTTCACGGCTTACTGTCTTCACTGAATACTCTCCTCTGGCCGACAGAGACGAAAACATAATCCTTAAACACTGGGGTGTCCTAAAAAGAGATGCATCTTTAAATAGCTTCAGCTGACGTTTAAACGCTCTCACAATCTGACAGACTGACTGCTTTATTTTAACACTAGAAAACCACCTAACACTGTGTCTTGGCTGCCTTATCAACGATACAGGTTTTTTCACTGTGCACAATTTCTAACTTGTCAGACACCTAGTACTTTTCACATGCACATACTGGTGGAAAATACACAAGAGAAATCTTCATAAACTGCAGCAGCAGCAGCACATGTTGTCGACATGCTGATAGTCCATGTGGTCTGGTTCATGTTGGACAAACTAAAACACCTTTTATGAACACAAAACTGCAATACACACCCAAAACATGGTCTATGCTACTGTCTGGCACTATGCACAGGTGAACCATGGCTCTGCAGCATCATTTAAGTTCTGGGGAGTGGAAATAAATTCACTCTCTTCTACAGGTGGTGACTCAACTGTCAACTCACCGCTCCCCAGAGAGGAGCTAGCTAGGCGAGTCTAAGTCTGGACAGGATGTGTTTCTTAGGGGAACTTTAAAGTGGTACACCCAAACTGGCTCACCCCTCCTGTGTCTCCAGGGAGTTTCTTCTGTCTCTGGACCCAGCTGCACCAAGTGTGTATCCAACAGTTCACACACTGTTGAGCCATGATGATGAGCCATTTCCCCACACGGCACGATAACTGGATTTATAGTCTTTACACAGTTCAGACCTTCAACTTGTGAAGCTTGGTGAATGAAAAGCTGAATTTGTCACGTTTTCTTTGGTTTGTTACACGTGATGGATGCAGATGCCATTTTGTACTTTTTATATTTGTAACTTTAAGAGATACCTGTGTTGTTTTGTTCCTGATGAGATTGCCGTGCATGGTGTGTGGCACTGACAATGGCAATAGATTTGAAATCCTGTTTAACCACGTATCCAATGAGAACTGCTCACATGTTGTAGGTTGACGTCATATGTTTGCACCACTTTGTCTTTGCTCTCTTTCACTCTGATGGAGACACTGGTGCTGAAACATCGGTCTGTTTATCCTGTTAAACACTAAATTGATTGGTGTGCTCCAGTCCTTTCCTCGTCCTTGGAAAGTCTTTGTGCGGGTTTTATAAACATGGGTAAACCTGCTAAAAAATAGGCTATAGACTTCTTTTCCATTGCCAGAAAATCACCGCTTTCTACACGACTCTGCAGCAGAGCAAAGTATGCCTTTGTGTGAGTGTTTTTTTAAATCACATTTGACGTCATGGACAGGCAAGGTCAGCAAACAGTAGAGAGGAGCATGGAGGCCAGTGAAAATGTTATGGTGGTTACTTCTTTTTATATATCTCTAAGTTATTCAGTCTCTCTTTCAAACTCGGTGCCGAGTAATTTGGATCGATGTTTAGGTGGAGACGAACGGTATTTTGTGGTGGCACATCATCGACGGTAAAGGGGCTAAAACTAGCGTGTTCACCCAGGTGTTGTGTTCCCATCAATGCTAATCAGAGCCGATAAATACCCATGACTACTACAGAGTCATTTGACCCAGGTGTGAATGCCGATTAAAACCTTTCCCATTGCATTATAAAGACAGATGTTGGCAGGTGTTAGTGGATTTTTGTGCAATGGCAAAGGGGCTTAAGAGGCACCTGATTTGGCCACATGCTTTTGGATGATGCTTGGGAAGCAACTTTGAGCCTATGTTGTTAATTTTGGATGGGGCAAAAAAAGGCAACCCTTCAAATTCTTTAAATGCAGATCATCACTCTCACCAGCCCCATTCTGACCGCTTTATCATGGAGACAAATCCAAAGCTTGACAGGCCTGACATCACTGGTTAAGGTTACTGACGGCTGCTTTAAAGCAGTCACCTCACTGAGAGGAATAAAACATTAAAAAAAGGAGAAATATTACATGCATCTGTTGAGTTTTAACTTAATAAATGGATTCCTTTGCGTTTTGCCAATAAACTCCCAAAGTTGAAAGTGAAAAGCCCTGAAAACCCACAATGTGTAATCATCAATGGCAGCTACAGCCCTGACACAAGACAATGCATCTCAATTTATAACTCTTGATAATCACTGAAATTAATAAAACTGAGCTGAAGCTAAGACAGGGTCATTAAACTTTCCTTTGTTGCAGCTGTGTGTCTAACACTGTTTTCAAACATATTCTAATTGAAATTCAAAAACTGATGTCTCGACATACTGTAGCTTGGACTTACTATTCATGAGAGGATCACTTCCGTCAAAAAAATTCAAAGCACATCACTTCGTTAAACTGCAAAAAGTTAGAAAGCCTTTATAATTGAGGCAACGTGATTAAAGCGGAGGCAAAATTGTATCAACCGTTCGCTGGTCTTCCTCAGAGGCTTCAGTTTAGAGTATTGAAGCTACCTGAGAATCAGGAGTACCTGCCTCTCAGATTCAAGTCGTGCGTCCTTCATCTTTTTTGTATACCTTGACCGTGCTCATTGCAACAGTTCAGAGCAAATCTGCACATTATCTCTACATTCACAGAACTGGCCATTATGCCCTCTACCTGGTGGTGTGGTTTCCTGAGACCAGCGTATTTTGTTAATTATTTGCAATGGGATCACTGCGTATTTACACTATGGTCGTTTTCAGCAGGTGTCAGCCCCAGTCTATTTAAATCCAGCAGATAGAGAGCAACATTATCAGACATTTGGAGCAGTGTTCCTCCTCAGCTGATCAGGGCCCTGACACACCAAATCGACGGTTAGCTATTGGTCAATGTCAGGCCATCCATGCACGTCTGCCACCCTGGTTGTGTCCCACACCATTGGCACTAGTTGGCCCTGGTTTTCAGCTGATAGAGCATGAAGAATTGGTGTCAGAGACAGCAGAGCCTATCAGTGATGAAATAACTCTGATTGGCAGATCAGCTCCATACATAAGAGAAACAGAAGTGAGGAAAGTAAACAAACAACAAATCAAGAGGAAGTGAGATTGAAACAAACTTGTTAGAAAAGGTAAGTAAGTCTTTAAGCCACTGAGCTCTTCAGCAGAGAAGGTTGGCAGCTGTTTGTGTCATTGTTCACTAATGCACAGTAAATATAATTTGTTCTTTCAACATCTGGTTGTGCTGTTAATGTGCTAATTGGCTAACTAGCTTGAATCCATCCTGTCGGTCTTCCAGTTTCCCTTTCTGAATGACGAATACAGACTAATGCCACCGGCTGGTATGGAGAGTTATTCCCTCTTAGCCAGGCGGAAAACGTACGTGCTAGTTGGCTGTTTGCTGTGGTCTTTACGGTGTGTTCAAGTGCAACTCTGGCAGCGACACAACAGTCAGTCTCCTTCACTGCTAGTGCTTTGAAGTCTGGTGTGTCTGGGCCTTCAGTCTAATTCAGTCTCTTTTAGCTCTGTTTTTGGCTCCACCTGAGGGGAAATATCTGGTTCTTTAGCTGCTAAATGCTCCACTGTGTTCACCAGCTGGTCGCTCACTGTGTCTGTGTGCTGTTTGTGGATGAGCAGGTAGTGTACAGTGGATTTTTAAGCCTCTTTCCTGCTGTAGCTGCTGATGCTGATGAGAGCCTTGAGAGTGATCCAAACTGTAAAACTGTGTTGAAAAAACAATACAATGAACTGAAAGCGGCTATAAAGCTGTGCAGAGCTGGTTTATAATTCTGCAGCTTTAAAGAAGACAAAACAATACGAACACTCACAATAAAGGACTTTAATGTTTATGTAACCTAACCCGTTTGCATGAGGTGTTTGTATTATTTTGTCTACCCCCTGCGTGTTCAACTGTGTGCTTCCTCCCATCTGCTCTTCAGCCTCATTCGCTCGCCCTTTCCATCCTCCCCTCAGGACCGAAGCAAAAATAATCTCTTCAGCCTCGCTGAGTTATTCTGAGCCTTTATTTTTAATTCAGATTAATTCACTGGCCGAAGACCTTTATTCACTAAAATCTGACGTTCAGATCCAATCAATAAATCATCTGAGGAAAGTTTACTTTGGATCATCTGTTTTCTGTCACATAAATAAATAAATAAATAAAAAACAAACACAGGGCAATAAACTGTAGGCTGAGCTGAGAAGATACCACAGAGCAGGTGATTTGTCATCAGAGTCGCGTTATCTAACTGTAGTGACCTTTCGACAAAGGGAACAGAATTTTTCTCTATCTGTGGAAAAGCTTATGGTTGCAAAGGTCCGATGAATCGCTGTTGTTTCCTCCTTCATTGTACATGATGAAACACAAACATTAACTGCAGCAGGCTTCGTCTGACAAGCAAAATTAAAAAAACAAAAAATATGAGGACGGAGAGAGAAGAGGAGTCTGGGACAAAATGAAGGTTAATAGTAGCAATGTGACTAGTTCAACATTTTGACCTTTAATGCCTCTTTGTTAGATGAGGGGCAATTAGCTTTAGCTTAGCATAAAGACTGGAAACAGAGGGAAACAGCTAGCCTGGCTCTGTCCAAACTTAAACCAAATCTTCCAACCAGCACCTCTAAAAATCATCTATAACTGCCTATGTCTTGGTTACTTAAGCTATATCCAGACATAAATTGTTGCCTGGCAACCTGTGTGATGACAGACACCAGGAAGTCACTGCACCTAGCAACTATTTGCCAAGAAATAAATGCATGTTGATTGCTGATGTGAACATTTAGTGACTAATTACAGCCTCACAGAGCTGCGAACATGGTTGTGGCCCCAATCTTGTTGAAGCCTGCCCTGATCAGACAGAGGTTGCTGCTTGCTTTGTCTTCTTTTTTTTAAAGGATCAGTGTGTAAGATGTAGGTGAATTTAGTGGCATTTAGCAGTGAGGATTGCAGACTGCAACCAGCTGAAACTCCTCCCGGTTAGAGTCTCTTCATAGTTTATTACTCAGGAGGTTTAAGGTGGACCAGGTGATAAAAGCACTGAATAAAGCAGTTTCATGTTACAAATCTGTGTGTCTCTGATGCTGTTCAGCTCGTCCAAGCACCTGCTAATGTATGCTCAGCCTTCTTTCCTCTGATAACTAAAGATACAGACATTCAGGAGGTTTTTTTACCTGGAGACAAATTGTCTGCAGAGGATTCTTCCTCTCCAAAAAACAGCCCTGTGACTTGAACCAGTAAAAACGCTGAATAAAGCATTCATTCATTATTCATTATTTGTAACTGCTTATCCTGGTTCAGGGTCACAGGAGGGCTGGAGCCTATCCCAGCTGACGTTGGGCGAGAGGCTGGGTACACCCTGGACAGGACACCAGACTATCACAGGGCTGACACATAGAGACAGACATTAATGCTCACATTCACACCTACAGGCAATTTAGAGTCAGTTAACCTAACCTGCATATCTTTGGACTGTGGGAGGAAGCTGGAGAAAACATGCAAACTCCACAGATAAGGGCTTCAGCCGGCCGGCAGGTTCCAATCCAGAACCCTCTTGCTGTGAGGCGACAGTGCTTATCACCCGTTAATAAAAGAGTTTTATGTTAGAAATAAATAAATAAAGCAGTGTTTTTCGGATGCTGCTCATCGCAGAGGGGCTGCTAACTACGGCGGCCTATGCAAAAACACAAATGCCCCTCTCTAGAGCCAGTGTTTGGTTCATTTGTTCTGGGTCACTGTAGAAACATGGCGGTGCATCATGGCAGACTCCATGTCATGGTAGAGGACCTGCTCCCTATGTAGAAATAAACAGCTCATTAAGGTAACAAAAACACAATGATTCTTACTTTGCAGTGATTACACACTAAAAGAAATATACTTATTTTATTATATTCCATTTCTCCCCCTAAATCCTACACACTGTACCTTTAATTGTTGCTAGGCAACCCTTAACCTTATTTTGCTGTGAAGTAACCTCATATATCTCTACCTTAAATCTGCATAAAAAAAGGACAGGCAGAGGGCACCTGTCCTGGCTCTGCTTGAGGATGAGAGGCTGTTCCTGTTGGTCACAGGAAAGCAGAGTGGGTATACGAGACATCACCAGCTGGTCTAGGAGCTTTGCCTGCATGATGATCTGTTCAAGGTTTATTTCAGGATGAGTCAGAGACAGTTTGACAATCTGCTGCCAATCATCGGGCCTAATTACAGATGGTAAAACATTAGAAAGCAGTTGAGGCTACAATTTGTTCAGATATGTCTTGCAGCTCGCCTCGGGCGACGTTGGGAGTGAGCTCATGTTATCTTGACACAGACCATGAACTGTGAGTTACTACATGTCACTGCCACCACACAAGAACTGCCTCTCAACTCGTCTGATTGGACATTTGGAAAAAAAACACCAATGTTGTCGGGCACTTTGTCCGCTCTAAAATGAAGTTTTTTCATCTCGGGGCGTTCAGGGCGCTCCTGCAAAAAAGCGAGGCTCGTGGAGCGGAAAAACATGTAGTGCTCAGCAACACAAAAGCAACGAGCAAAATGCTTCACTCTCATTAAAAACAATAACAAACAGCCGCCCCGGGCTGTTAAAACACGCTCTGCCTGATCGAGGTCTCAGTTCTGTAGATGCCACAGCATAAATTTCATATCACGATTACAGGGACATAAATTATCAGGCTTATCAGCATTACCACAGTGCTGTTAAACTGTGCTGAAAATGTGTGATACACACGCTGACATCATTTCACCAAGTTTTATATTGAAATCCACTAATAAACTTAGCAACACTATGCAACTGTGGTTGGGTAAATAAACTATGCAAAGTGTTATCGTGTGCAGTGGGCGATTAGAGTCTGCAGACACATGACAGCATGCAGCAGCAGAACAATGTGTAGCATTTTGTCGGTATATGACAGCTGACATTACTGACAAGCTAAACTTACATTGCATGCTGTGTCTGTGTCCCTGCATCTGAGAGACTTGCTAACTTTGGACAGTATTTATTGGAGTTTTCAGGTCAAACACAGGTTTAATGATAATTAAAATTTGACAGTTTTACAGTGGTTTATCATTTCATCACTACCTGATACATGTTTAAACAAATGAGGTACATTATGGTACATACTGAGTTGCAGGTTTGCTGTTCTTGAACTCTGGACAGAGCCTGGCTAGCTGTTTCCCCATTTCTCGTCTTTATGCTAACCTCGAGCTCCTTACTTAACACACAGACATGAGAGAGGCATCAATCTTCTCATCTAACTCTCTGCAAGGACGTGAATAAGTGGATTTCCTCAAAATGTCAAACCATTCCTTTAAAGTAAGATGAAAGACACTTTGAGATGTGCTCAGAGCTTCTCACAAGCCCGAGGTGAAAGTTGAAAGCAGAGCTGAGAAACATTCATCTCAGAGGCTGAAACATGTTGCAGGCACACATTAAACGTCACATACAGTGCAGTGTGGACAGAATAATAATGCTACAAACCGCCAGCAGATGGCAGTGACGAGCAGCAGCGAGGCCGCACGTGTGATGGCAGAGCTGTTGCTGCATATTGCATGTCAAAATAAATTCACGGCTGTTAAAGGATTAGACTTCCCCTCCTTCCATCACAAACCTCATTACTACACACATTCATTCAGCCGAAAGGATACAGACTGCTGATTTGAAACAACACACAATGAGGTGGGAGGGGGGGCGTGACGAGTCCAACAATATGTGGTTGTGTAAAATAAAATCTACAAGCTCATAACACCTCTTTTCTGAGTAATTCACGTTTCTTGTATGCACTTAATGCTTCTTGACTCCAGGTTCCTCTGGGCATTTCTTCATTAATGAATGCAAATGGAAAGGCTTACTTCAGTGGTAGAGTATGAATAATGGAAGTGCTCTGGTAATGTTATGCAGCTAGTGGAATTAACCACAATCGTGGTGTGGGGGGGGGGGGCTAAGTGTAAAGGGTCAAGGATAGGTTGGACCCACAACGAGCCTTGCAGACGCACCTTCACATGGATCTTGACTGGGAGAGGGATCCCCTCCTTCAGTTCCTTGGTTTTCTCGTTGAAGTCCTTGCAGAACTGTCCAATGGGGATTCCTCTCTGGATGGGGGAATAAAAGAGGGAAATAAGCGTGGAGAAATGATAGAGGACCGTTTTAAAATGTATGAGAAGTCTAAGCAGACAAACACTTAGCTGGTATCACACTGTGCTGCCAGAATACAGATGCCTGGGCTGCTGTCAGTCAATCAATCACAAAACTTCACAGACATCTGACTATATTTGCACACACGAGTGGATCAGGGACTGGGTATGTGACGGTTTATATATGTGATGAGTGTCCGCAACATTTTGGTGGAGGCATTTTCACACTTCGTTCTAGTTATTTTTGTTGTATTCACACTGAGATGCATCTGTGTGTGGGTGTGCAGCCCCTCTCTAGTTCCAGACACTGTTTGTGTGTGTGTGTGTGTGTGTGTGTGTGTGTGTGTGTGTGTGTCTGTCACTCGAGCTATGACTGAATGCATGTTGGTTCCCAGAGCCAGAGAAACCCAGTGATGAATGAGCCTCCCATTTTCCAGCTCCTGCAAGGCCAACCAGAGTGAGAGCAAAATGGATGGGTGACATTAAGTCAACACTCGGCCAACGCTCCTCCTTTGCACCATTCCTCTTTGGAGCTGAATTCAGAGGCAAAGACTAATAAAGAATCTAATTATTACTGCTGGAATTTATACTGACCTTCAGCCGCCAGCCTTCCCAAAGGCAACACACTGATTGAAATGTTCATTTCAGAAATGAGGGGAAGAAAAAAAAAAGGTTTTTTATTCAGTTTAATGGACTCGTGAGCTTCTATTGCTCCACGACAGAGCAGAGCGGCAGCCCTCAGTTTCTAATAATGGATCTGATGAGAAGTCAGTCATCCTGAGACATTCTCCAATGACAGCACGGGGAAGACATTTATTTGAACTTAACGGAGCAGAAAGTTCTCTGAACATCATCTCTACTAAAGGCTTCAAAAGCACCTGATGAATGCTAATCAGCTGCTTGATCTACGCGACCTCCGCCACTTCATTTGGGTCCAAAACTCTACTCATTACTCACTGGTGTTTCTATGCATCCACCTAACACAATAACAACAAAACTGATTGAAATTTCAACACATCACACGAGTCGAGGCAGGTTATTGTTTCCGAGCTGATGGGTGCTATTTGAATTACAATATGCTACTAATGAAATGAAACGCAGTTATGTCCCCTGAGCCCTCGCCAGGCTCTACCTTCCCTCTCCTCCCATGCTTATTAATAGTAATCCCATGTCAACCTTCTACCCGTGCCCTTCCCTCCCTCTGTTTCCCATAAAACAACATAGCAAGCGTAAACAAACGAGGAGGGAGCACTGAAGGAAAGTCTAATTAAATATGGATTAGTATAAAGGCTGTGATGTTGCTTATGAGTCAAAGCAAACCCTCGGGCTCTGCCTCACACATTCGGCTCCCATTCCTTCCCTTCTGTTCAGCCTGTGTCGGATAATGATCTCTCCCACCGACTCAGATGGCCCTTTTCATGCCACACAATACCATGAAAGGGCCTCCCTGACCAGCCAGAGATAATGCCTGATGCTTCTAAAATGTGCTTAAGCACGAACGGCGAGACATTATGCAGACAGAGGAGCTGTTCTAAAGATAGACAGAGGCAAAGACTTCACACGGCCTCCCTGACCAGATAGTCCTTCACTGCTGAAAAAAGGCTTAAACAAACATTTAAAAAAAAAGGCTAAAGAGTGGCAAATAAGAGGATGGGACCCACTGGGGGATAGAAGACAGTTTACCCTCAGCTCCGCACACAATTAAGTATGCACCAGAGACAGGTAATCATATTTTAATTAAGCTGTTCAATGAGAGTCCAGGCATCTCATCCTCCGAAGATGGCAGGGTGAGGAAGTTTTATTTTGGCCTCCGGCTATTTAATAGTTTAACTGCAGTAATTATGGCGATTGAACCATGTTGGTAATTGCAATCACAGTCTTTAACCACGGCAAAGGGCTGGCTGGCGTGCCATGAAAGCAAGGTTCAAGGTTGGCTCCTCCAACTTCACATGACATTTATCAGGAAGAGAGAGGGAGAGAGAACTGGAACAGTAACATTCATGCCCTGGCCAAATCGCTAACCCCGCTCACTGCATCTGAGCATCTAATCATCCTCGAGTCCGAGCCGCTGGATAAATCCTCTCTCCTCCACCATGACTGATTAGAGCCGGGCGCTCTCCAGTATAAAATGGCTGCAGCCCATCACCCGAGGCGAGGCCTTCCACGCCGACTGTGGGCGAGGACATTCAGTTGTGCATCTTCAAAGACTTCTGAGATCCTGGGCACCGGGATTAAACGCTAATCTACGAAGATATTTCTCGCCGTCAAATCCAGTGGCGACAGTGGTGAGTAATTGCTATATGATCCATTCAAGATCAGCGCAGCAGAGTCTTATTTCTCATAATTATGGGAGCAATTAGGCATTTGCAATTAAAATCTGGGAAGTGTCCATTTGATTTGACCCTTCCACCATAGTCTCTGCAGTCTTTTTTGACACTCCTTCCGTGTTAATGTGATTGGCCTTTCAGCTTCACTAACTCTTTTTAACAAGATGTAGCACTGGTGTGGCAGGATGGTGTGTGTGTATGTGTGTGTGTATGAAGGGGAGGGGAGCAGAGACAGGAATGGGAAAAGAAAGAGACAGCTGAGGTGTATTAAACTTGTCAGAATGTGGCCAGTGATTGTCGTGGTCAATATTTGAACAATGAGAAGGGGTTTGTTTAACAGAGATGAACAACAGGAGAGGAGACAAGTAACGCGAAAGGCCGCGGGAGGTCCTCATGAATATGGGTGAGTGTGTATGTTTATGTATGAATACTTTGGCCTCATTTCTATCTGACAAGACTATCAGTTGAAGAGTGGATATGTGTGCATATTAAGCTGCCAGGGACTGCTGACGGTGAGGAAGTGTTCACTGTGTGTGGTCGCAGGTGTCTCTGCATCTGAGAGAAAAGGAAGAAAAAAAAGAAATGAGGGAGAGTGGAGGAGGAGGAGGAGGAGAGATGAGAAAGAGAGGGTGAGTAGGTCAAGAGAAGTATTGTGCTTATGGAAGCGTGGCAAACATGGAGATAAAGGACACAGGCGCAGGATAAGGCCTTGGGGCAGGAGGCAGGATTAATTGCCCCTGGCACACAAGGCCACCTGATAAATTGCCCCGGGGCAATCGACACGGTGAAGGGCTGCGATACGGAGACGAAGGTGTTACAGTGGAGAGAGAGGGAGAGAGGCTGGTGGGAGGTGAGGTTAATTAAACTCTTTAGTGTGAAACACTCTCATTCATTACCTTCATTACCTTGTTCATTTAATCTGCTTCGCTGTTGGCATTTTATCACATTCGGCCCCATTGTAGCGTCATACAGCTGATTAGGTTTCATGTTGAACCCCTCAGCTGCAGAGGGGGTAACTGAGAGGCTGAACAGCAGACCAGTTTAGGTCTAACACACACACAGATGCACGCAGCATCACAGCACCGCACAGAATAAATCGAGTTCACGCTGGACATGCATTTTACTTGATTTTCCACCCTGGAATCAGTGGATTAGTCTTAAAAGTGGAAAATGAAAACGATTTTCGCCTGCCGTCTCCAGTGAACTGTGCTGAGGCCAATACACAGACCTGCATAAAAGACCCAAGGAGCGCCGCTCACACAGGCCCGAGTGCAGAACTGACAGAGCGAACCAAATTCGGAGAATCATCTTTATAGCGACCAAAACAAGCCAAAACTCCTTAGCGGTGCTTTTGCTGTCTGGATCTCTGCTTAAAATAGACGCAGCCTTCACTTTTTTTCATACCTGGCACTGGAAGAAGAATTTGCTGTTTGAGGGCATGGAGAAAGCAAGCAAGAAAGCAAGCAGCCGAAGTGTGGAACAAAATGGATTGCATCACGACAAAACATCCCATTTTCAACTCCATTAGGTCCCCCTCACAGTCTTGACAGTGTTGTGCTTTTTGCCACTTCACATGATTAATCACGTGTGGAGGCTGCAGCAGAAACACAGGAGCCCGAACTGCAGGCAGCAGCTGAGGCTCCACGCAGGAGATGTCTGAAAAATCACAAGACACGCTGACAAGTAGAGGAGAGACACACAAAGAAAGAGAGTCAGGGGTTGGAAAAAAGAAGAAAATGCAACAGCATCTGAAAGCGGCGGTTTGTGTTGTGTGTTTGTGGAGCTTTCAAAAGGGACAATAGTGAATTTTGCACACTAAAAAGGTGTTATTCAAAGGGAACATCATCGATTTTACACATCAAAGTTTGTTTAAGGGTCTTGGGGAGGATGACTGCATATGCAAACAAGATGTATAAAGCTTTTTGTGTCTCCAGAGGGAGCTGCGAGAAATCTGATAAATTGCCTCAAGTGATGTCACAAGCTAGCTTCTATTAGCATAACACACCCAAATTTCATGCTGCATTCACGTGCTCCTTGGATGGTCCCATGCTAATAAATGACCGCAACAGACTCACAAATGTGTCAAAAAAACAACACACCTTATTTTGAAGTAGAGTAAATTTCCAGCACAGAGCTTTTATTTTAAAGTGCTGTTTCCTGCTGTAGAGTGAGTGACTAATGGACAGCTACTTGACAGACGGAGCTTCTCAAAGTTAAGGAAGGATCCTTACACAACTGAATTTCAAGGAGGCTACATCATCGAATCCTGCCGAAGGACTGTTCCAATGTCAAGGATCCTTCAAATTCAGCCGAGGACTGTGTCGTTCCTTCAGAGAACTGTCAAGGATGAATGTGTGTATCCTCAGCAGGCATGAAGTACCCACAATTCTTTATGCACGATTTGCTGGAACTTAAGGCGGGATCTCTTTAATGATGCACACCTGGGCACTAGCTGGCCTAGTCCAATGTGTGTTCATCGAATGTGGGGAAGGACTCTTGCCTAGCCTCTGTAGGACCCAACTTGGAAGGACCCATCCTCTCAAGGAAGCATCCTTGACTTTGAGAAGAACTGAGAGACAGCAAAACAGCTTGGCAACATAGCCAAACACAAGTATGACACTGAATATATTAAACTGTGTGGACCTTGAACTGATGACTACTGAGAAATCTGGACCCTGTGGCTGGACCAGTTGGGAACCACCGTTCAAGGACAGTCTACATGTGGACAGCAACTAACAATTACAACCTAATACTATGCAACATGTGGATTAATAAGAGCTTCATCATTAGTGCAATAATGAGGCTCTTACTCCAGTGTGCTCTGCCCTACAACAGGAACTGTAGCACAAATGTAGCATGGGATAATGAATAAAGTGTCTTCACTGTAGACACAAGGCAGTAATGTTATCAGGCCTGGCTACAGCAGGTGGGATATGTGCTGACACTGGTGCTCTGTTGAGCAGCCTTTTGATTGTCTTGATGCTTTTTCCCTTTAGCATGACTGGAGCCAATTCCTCCATGTTGCCACTGTCAAACATTTTGGTTCAGAGCCTATATCCAGCAGGACTAGAAGCTGCCTCTTTATTGAGCCATGTATTATATTTGTTGTTTGAAAGCCATACATTATTAAACACACACTTCCATGGCATTTGTGGATAAGCAAACTGCTAACTTTAGCCATCTTACTAGTAAAACATTCCTGCTGCTAACTAGCTGGCATTTTAAGTATCTTCCATATTCAAGTACTGGCATTAAATTATAATAGAGTACTTGAGTACTTAAAAAAAAGAACTAATGTAAGAATAGGAATGCATATTGGCCTACAACAGGAAATGGAAATTTATTGAACAACCAGGCCTCAGTTAGTCCATTAAACCAATTACTAGTTAACATGAGAAAAAGCCATCCTTCTGTCACTGCCGTTTGCATAGGTTAGATGCAGCAATAAAGGACTGTCAATGAACGTCTCTCTCCAGAGTCAGTTAACTGTCTGCCAAGTAGCACGAGCTAACGCAGCAGCAGCAGCAGCAGCAGCAGCAGCAGCAGCAGCAGCAGCAGCAGCAGCAGAGTTTAACGGTCCCAACAAACACACACAGACATCGAAACAGCTTGACTTTGTCATTTAACCTGTTAATAACAGGTACGTTACGTCAGCCGAGCCATGCCAACAGTAAGCCCTGTCGCTGTGTATGTGTGTGCAGGTGTACTCTCACCATTTGTCCCCAGGTGTGGGGCTCACACTCCCACAGCAGTAGTCTCAGGATAAACAGAGACAGAGGGGCAGCGGGGCAAGGAGGGGATGAACGAAGCAATACACAACATTCTAACCCATCTTAAATAGTGAAAAATACATATAAAAATCATGTTCACATGTGAGAGGGGCAAACAAGTGTACTCATGCCTATCACTACTGCAAACACCAATCATGTGACTCTAGTGACATTTCAACAGTCACACACCACAGCACTAGATTTTAGAAATGTACTTCATGTGTTGGTAAACATGTTCTGGGATTTTTATGGACATATTTTATCAAATCAATGTATATTCACAACTTTCCAAAACATACTGTTAGTTCCAAACAATTACCAGGCCTGGAAAACAGTTTTAATTATTTCATAACTTTTCCAGGAGTTCTGTGACTGTGGGAATCCTGAATACATGACGTCAAGTCAAAATTTTTGCAGACTTTCCGAGTTGTTTCGACTTGGGGGGGCGTTCATGTGATATTATTTCCAGTTGGGATCTTATTTTTCTGATTATTCCAACACAACATGAATGCAGGGTCAGACTGAACTGTCAGCCGTTGAGTTGCATTGTGGGTTATATAAGCGCCAAGTTTTGACAAGGACGAGAAATGCATGGAATAAAGAAGGACGATACTCCATTTCTGCTGCACTGATCTTTTTGCACTGTCCATCACGGGTGTGACAATGCAACACCTCACACTCTGAGATGCCACTGATAGAAAGAGCCAAAAGCAGGAAGGTGAGGGGGTTTGAGTCCTCCGCGTTTGCCATGTTTGTAGAGGTCAGCCTCGGGTCTGATGTGGAGCATGACTCAGTGTTGACGCCTTTAGCATTCTTGGACAGTCTGTAACCCCATGTGTCCTTCCAAACTTCCCCAATCATGTCTGAAGCGAAAAGTGATGACTGCACAGTACTGTGGACAGCCTGCCCGCCTGGCTGCCCCTCGCCCTCCTCTGCTATTCTCACTACTCTCTCACTGTCCTTTTCCCTGCCACGCTCTCCCTCTCTCTCTCTCTCTCCTCCCTGAAAGTGAGCCAGTGTGCAGAATGACCTTCAACCACACCCACAGGGAGCAAAAACAAAGATGGGGGGATAGTAGCAGGATGGAGGAGAGAATGGGATAAACATGAGCAGAGGGGTGACAAGAAGCCAGCCAAAACAAGAAGACGGGTGAAGAAGAACAAAGAGGGAAAAAAAGCACGCTGAAGTGAGGAAAATGGAAAATCTCTCCTTCTCTTGGAAGCCAGCGGAGCGCAGAGCTGAATCTGACAAGAAAGATGACTCTCCATCCCCTTCCCCACCAGTCTGATTAAACCTCTCAGTCTAAAATGAACCCGGCACAACTGAGAGCCACAGAAACGAGGGAGCTGAGGACTTGAGCCTTTGCTAAAGTGCAAGCTGGAACGCCTTCAGATACACTTGAAGAAGCAGGACCTCGAGGAAGAGGTGACGCCATGAAATTCCTCAAATTGCAACTGTGGCTAACAAAGGAGCCAAAATTAAATTCCTAAACTTGGAAAGCAGCCAGCTTTTCTTTTTTAAAAACAGTTTCCAAAAGATTCATTTTGGACCAAATTCCCAATCCCTCTGTTTAAGCGGCAGTAAGCCGGCTGTAATGAGTTAATCTGCAACAGAGGGATGATTTCCTTGTGTGACTAAGACAGTAAGTAGACAGAAGGAGGACTAATTAAAGTTGTAACATCTGCCTTCTGAGCTCTAAGTGTGTCTACAGGCTACAAGCATCTTTCGCTCCACTTCCTCCGCTCTAATTTCAGGCGAGGAAGGGTAAATAAGGTATCCGCCTGCTCCCAAACAATGCAACTAATCTTCTGCAAGTGGCATCATCATGATTACCATAACCAATGAGTATACTGTAACCGGGTGCTCTCAAATATTCATAGCATCTCCCAGCTTAACTTCCACAGCTGCTGGTGAAGCAGGAGAGGAGGAGAAACTGAGGAGGGTGGGAGGTCTGGAGCGGAGCACGTAACCTGCTTACAAATTAACACCACAACCAAAGTCGGACAGCGTGAGTGAGTTTCTCCTCGTCCTCTTCTCCTCTCCTCTTCTCTTCTCTCTCATGAGCCATCTTCTCGGGCTGCGGCTCTCCACTTTCCACGATGCCGCGTCGCCGCCGCTGCTGCTGCTGATGCTGCTCCACTTCTGACCGACTTCCCCCGGCTGCTCCGCACAGCCGGAGCCCGCCCGAGCAGCAGCAGCGAGCCCCTGCACGGCTCTCTGATCCCCGCTGCTGGGCGAAAAGATAAACCGACAACGGCACTGCGGGAGGTGACAGATCCAGATTCACATCGAGCCTCTGCAATAACCGCGGAGACATCGGCCATGCCAGATCTGCACAGGGGGGGAAATCTTGATAAGTATGAGCCGGGTATTTTTTTTTTTGTTCCGACAAACTCGGGGTCTGCTTGGTGTGGCAGTGGCGATGACTTTCCCCTGAAACAGCCTCGAGATGAGCCTTCTCCTGCAGCCTGACTCTATACAAACACCCGGACTGTGAGAGGAGGACTTTATCACCGAGCGCGGCTCATCAACGACAATAAAAGAGACTTTATTGGTCACCGACTGCGCCTCTACTTGGAGGAGGAAAAAACACACATTACGCGCTGCAAATCAAGCCAGAAAGGATCGAGCCCAAGTGCAAGACGAATGGTTTGGGTAACTAAAGCTTCACTTTACTACCAGCCATGCACGGATAAAGCCACAGTACCTGCTGTTAATAGGGCAGTTATGAAACAGGTGTTGCAGAGAAGCCGTTTCATAGAGATTGTTAAATTGCCAGAGGATGCAAGACGTCGCACTGCATGCTGGGGCAGCTAATGATATTTTCAAGAAAAAAATAACGTGATAACTCTGTAAATAAAAATGCAACAAAAATCCACCCTCGGGCAACACTTGGGCTGCTACATCACAAATCAACAGATGTTTCAGTCATGTGGCTTTTAGTCTGGAGAGGGGATTATTCAGCAGTGCATTATCAGGGATTGCACACTGCCTGGCTCTCTATTAATTAATTAGTTTGCACATAATGGCATAGATGTTGTCCCGATGCCCTTGGTGCTCCAGTGGCACCTGTGATAACTTGTGGAGGATTTGGTCTTTGATGTGATTTGGGAGCTCCAAGGAGGGGGGGCTGTTTGTGGAGATAAACTGTGGGTGTAGACAAATTAATCTTTGCTCTACATGGATTTCTGTCAACCTGGAAATCACCCAATATTAATAGAGAACAAATGGCAACCCCACCCCTTTGCTTTATCTCTGTCAGTGTGTGCTGCAAAGAAATTGGGAGCTTTTTTTGGATGATTACATAGACACATGGTGCAGATGGAGGGAGAGCCATGTGCGCTGAGGTCACACGAGCTTAAAGATGTTGGGGAAAAAAAGGATTTTCAGTACAAATCAGAACATAAAAATGAATAAATCCTTCACCTACACACTATTACATGCCATTACTCATGCTTACAGTGAAGTAGGTTGCCTCACCTTGTCAGCGGCAGTGTCACTCCCCCAGACAGGAGGATGATGAATTTGGTCATTATTGATGAGCGGAGTGGACACACGGGCTGTCATCCCAGTCCCTCACTCAGAACAGAATAAATTACTCGCGGTTGACAGGGAGTCAAAACACAAACACAAGCTGACAGACAGGGAGATTTCCAGGGTGAAATTTAAGGCGCAGGTGGAATATCTTAAGAGGCACGACCTCGAGAGAAAGCCAGCTGAAACTGTAGCTGTAAAACTTCTCCATCCCTCCCTCCCTTGCTGATTGGGTTTGTTCCCCGAGAAAGAAAAATTTAAATTCCAATATCCTCTCAATCTGCGGCTTGGTGGAATTCATTCAATTTTGGGGGAATGGCAATCAAGTTGCAGTAAGCGGTGAGACAAAAGGCTCCATAGACAATCAGATATTACGAATGCTGGCATGATCCACGCCTGTCCTCCCACCATGCCTCCGAGCAGATTAATCAGTCGCGATCGTTCCTTTCCTCATCTCTTTGATTCATCTGTTTCAGAACAAACTCTAATGTCTGTGATATTTCAATGGCCGCGATGATGAATACATTTGGATTCATCCAGGCCAAGCTGGCGCATGAACTGCATGTCTTCATATTAAGTGGGTGGAAGTCACTTTCTATCTGCATTTGAGTCTTTTTCTCTTCATCACTTTCACCCCCTCTCCCCCTGAGCTTATTTATGAACTATTACCATCACGCAGTAACACTTTATTAGGCATGTAGACAGCCAAGAGGCCTATTAATCTTTCACTTGCAGTCGTATGCTCATTCTCCTACTCCACACACACACACACACAGACGATCTCAAACCCTCTTTTTTTACCCAGTGGAGTTCCTCATCCCTCTTCAATGATTCAGACAGCGCCGAGGAGATGGCAGAGCTCCTGTTAGTCTTACAGTGAGGAAAGTGATGTGTCTTCCATCGGCAAGATATCAATACACACTTTTCACTGGCAGACTTTTCTCAGAGGCCGCAATCATGCTGACAATCTCCCGCTCGATCACGCTGAACTGTTGCCATTACGACACATCTGAGCTGGTAGTGATTTTATATTATAATGTCATCGATCCGGTTGAGGGGTTGACACCCCCGAGTGGTGCTGAGCAGATAAAAGACAGTCCACTGGTCTGTGCTGTGCTTTTCACCTAAATACGATAAAGAGACGTCAGTTAGATTACACTGTAAAGTCAATGATCGTTCCTCATGCAATGTCAATACTGAGGTTTATACTGTCCGTGGCTGAGATATGAGCCGCAACAAAAAGAATGAACCCTCATGTTTAGGCAAATTAGCATTGCCTGCATGCACCCTCCAAGACATACACAGTGTGTACACACAAAGACGCGAGTCAAACGCATCTCCAAACAAATAGCAAGTTATCAATATTCATCTGAAATGAGAGGGGAATTTGCGATGATTAAAGACTGCAGCACAGTATGAGAATAAACATGGCAGACTATAGAGGCAAAGAAAAGGCTTTGACAGGGCACCTAGCTGCGCCTGAGCGCAATTAATTAATAATGAATACGACGAGTACAGAAAAAGAACAGAGACAACAACAATACACAGGAAAAAGTAACAGCAGAGAACTTGGGGAAAGTCTGAGAATCAAAAAGAAGCAATGTTAGGACCTTTATGGAAAATGAAGTCTATTTAATTCAAAGAGCTGCAGAGTTGGAGGAAAAAAAAAACACAATTTAACAGGCTTCTCAGCTTGGGCAGCCAGGGTAGATGTAGCTCTGGCCAAAGATGAAGGGCGCTCACTGCTTACTAGGCAGCCAATGTCTTTAACCATAGCAACTAGAATCGAACTATTTTACATTCGGTTTTGAATTAGTGCTGAAGGAAAAACAAGCGTGTTCTTATCCTGCAAATTTGTCGGTTTTACTGAGGACAGATGGCACTGTGAGGAGCGATGTGAGTAGAGTTTAAATTCTGTCAATGTAACAGATTTACCACTGTGCATGTGTGTATGTCTCTTTCAGGCATGGTGCCCACGCCCCAGGTGTGCGTATCAACCCTGGTCACAGTGAGCACGATGGCAGTGGTCGACCTCTACCTGCTGGAGCAGAGCATGCTGGGGGCTCGTGGGCTTCCAGGACCTGGCGTGTGGCAGTGTGCGGCAGTGTTGCTAGGTGATGTGGGATTCTTGCTCGCTCTGCGCTTCGTGTCAGCCGGCGTGGTGTCAGAGGCACGGTCGCCACGTCGTGGTTTTGCCAACGCCCTCTGGTTCCTCTTCCTGTCCCTGCTCCAGCTCAAGCTCTTCTTCGTCTGCCACAACTACAGGCAGGAGCGTCGGCCGCCCGACCCACTGGCCAGGAAGACGCTGACGCTGCTGCTGTCCATCTGCCTGCCCTCCCTCTTTCTTATCCTGACGGGAGCTGACCACATGACTCCGCAGCGCAGGAAGCAGGAGGTGCGGGGCCGGCTCCTGTGGGTGGTGGTGGACCTGCTGGATGTGCTGGACCTGCAGGCGGGGCTGTGGGAAGCCCAAGGTGGGGCTGCAGCAGGGACTGGAGGAGTCGTTGAGCAGAGGTTGCCCATCTGGGCCGAGGGCCTGGTCTTCTTTTACTGCTACGCCCTCCTGCTGCTGCTGCCATGTGTGGCTCTCACAGAGCTGGGGGCCACCGGCCTGCCTGGACAGAGGGGGCCCCGTAAGGAGGCTTTGTACCCATGGCTCAGCTTGGTCACGATCAACATCTTCACCTTGGCCCTGAGGGGCACAGGTATGCTGTGGTACAGGGACCCCCGTGTGTCCACCGTGTTCCTGGGGAAGAACCTGCTGGCTCTGGTTGTGAAGCTGAGCTCAGCCTGGGAGAAACACAAGCAGGAGCGTGGTGCTGCAGGAGCTGGTACTGTGGCTGGAGCAGAACCAGGAGACTCAACCCTGCCAAGTCAGAGCTCAGAGCAGGGAGAGGGCCAGGCCCAGGGGAAAGCTCCTCCTTCCCATTATCACTCACTGTCCCGCTCCCAAAGCCACACTCTGTCCCACGTCACCCTGGAGCCCACAGAGACGCCCTTGGGCCCCTCTTTCATCTCCCATGAACTCTAGAGAGTCACTCTGAACAGGCACGCATGCACAAAAGCATGTGATCACACCCACACTTTAAAACTCGGACCAGTGGAGCCTGTATCACATCCAAACAGATAACTTGTATTGAATTTCAGTACAACAGTGATGGCTCTAATGCAGAGCTGTGGAAATGCATTTGGCAAGCTTTGCTTTCTGCACATTTTGTTGTGCTAAGAATAACTCAAAATGTATTGCTGTGATTTGTGGGAGTGTATTTTTTAAATTGAACACTGTGAACACATCTATCAGCCTGTAAAGAGTATTCCAGAAGTGTATGTATGAAGTCTAGTAATGTTTATTCCCTCCTTTAATCCGCGCACAGCTTCTCAAACTGCCACAGATTTGTCTTAAGTTGTTGCATTGAGACACCTTTTTAATTCTGATTTCTTGCTACTCCATATACAGTATCTCATCTGCGGTTTACTTGTTTGTTGAATTTAAAGGTTCAGTATGTATGATTTAAGGGGATATATTGGCAGAAACGGAATATAATAAGTATGTTTTCATTAGTTTATAATAAGATAAGATAATTTGGCTCCTGGTAAAAACCTCCTAAGCATCTGGATCTTATTTTGTCAGAGAAAAAAGTTGAGCACACATTAGCAGATGCGAGGCTAGTGGCCTGTCTCCAACATGCCAGACAGTGTTGGAAAAACACTGTTTTTTTTTAACATGAAACTGCTTTATTCAGTATTTTTATCAGTTTAAATCACCTGGTCTGTTTGTTTTGGGGAGGGAGAAACCTCTGTGGATAATTTGGCTCCTGGTAAAAACCTCCTGAACATCTGGATCTTTGGTTGTCAGAGAGAAAAGGTGAGCACACATTAGCAGGTGCTGGGCTAGTGGCCTGTTTCCAACATGCCAGACAGTGTCGGAAAAACACTGATTTGTAACATTAAACTGCTTTATTCAGTTTTTCACTGGTTTAAATCACCAGGTCAGTTTGTTTTCAACTCCTGGTAAAACCTCCTGAACAATGAAGGAATTCTAACCAGGAGAAGTTTCAGCTGGTTGTAATCTGTAGTCCTCATCGCTAGCTGCCACTAAATCCCCCTAAATCTCACACACTGTTTCTTTAAGTTCAGGTCATGTGATTTGTGGGGAAAATTAGATCAACGCTTGCCTGCCATTAGGTGCCAAAATACAGACTGTGACCTTTACTGTACTTTTTTTTCTGTCACTTTAAAGGGACCTTTCACAGAGAAAAGTTTAATACAGAGAGGAGTGATGATTTATTTTTCCCCTCAGTACCACAGAGCCATGATTCAAAAGCCATCTGCCTGTAAAACTCACACTCACAGCGCTCCAGTATTTCAATGTGGAGTTGAACCCAGTGGATCCAAACCGTTCTGGCTGGTAGCCCTTTAAATCAACATCTACCACGACTACAAGTGATGTTCCCTTCTTAGACTTTTCTTACTTGATAGATTTTAGAGGTCTGAAGAGATCAATTATGCTGTTTTTCCACAATAAAAAAAGCAAAAGTTAGAGAAGAAAATAAAAAATAATGTGTGTAGGAGGATGTTTTCCATCTTTTTAGTACTCTCCTCACCTCCTAGATTTATCTCGCAACCCAGCGGAGTGTCCCCACGCCAAGTGTGGGCAAAACAAGTGTCGTGGTGCCAGATTTTCATTCAAACCAAAAGGGAACACCGCCTGACATCACTTATTAGTTGTCTGGCAGGGAATATTAATCAGTGAAATCACTCACTGTGGTGTTTGGTTGGAGTGGAAACCTGCAGACTCATGGGCCTTATGGTCGCCCATCCCTGCCAAACTGTGTCTTCGGTGTAATTATATCTTTTATTTGATTTAAATGCTGAATACGAACGTCAACTAGAGATGATTTTTCGAGATGCATACTGTGTAGTCACATTTATTTTAGGACCACTTCTGCTGTTAATGTTAAAAGCACCCCGCAGCGATCTTAACACAACAAAATGTGCATAACTCAAGATGCCAACTACTTATGAGAGACATTGTTTCCATAAATAAATCATCTCGGTGGTGGGGCTTAACGATGGGCATTTTGCATCATCGTAATCCTATTGCCACACAAACTACAGTACAGGTCTATTTTACTACATTGTTTACAAAGACAGAATATCAATGTAAGTAATCCCTTTACTGTTTCAAAACACATTTAAAATTCATGTTTTGCTGTCGTCTGTACTCGTCTGTCAGTCACTTTCAAAAAGAAGGGGGAAAAAAAAAAAACCTGGCCAGCTGCCTGTCCGACCACTTACATCCCTTTATTCACTTTAGATGAAAGAGTTAACTTTTTGATTCCATTATGAATAATGAATGAAACTTTTCATTCGCTGATGTGTTAACATGTGGGTGTAGTAATATTCGGGCATCATGGGATTATGGGTCAGAGCAGCAGGTGTAGAGGATGTACAGTACAGCCAAGTGCCTTGTTTCCTCATGGAGCTACGAGCCTCTGCATTGTCACGAGGCGTGCACGTCATGTGTACCATGTGGAACTTGGACATACGCCATTTGTATACTGTGAAGTTATTCCTCAGCTGTTGTCAACTACACCTCCAGGACAGAGCGCAAACTAATAAAGTGTTTCATACTCGCCTGGTGTTGACAGTTCATTGGCTAATATGTGGGAGCATTATTGGCAGCCTGTCACACACATATAGAAGGAGTCAGTCCAAATTATTCAAGGCAAAGAGGCCGTAGGGACAAAAAACTGATTCATGTTTCAAAACCTCCACTATATTAAAGTACATTATGCAGCAATGTACAGACTCACACAGAAGTGATCCCTCTCAATCACCACTTCTGACCCACTTGACGTGTGTGTCGGTGCATTTTTCTCTCTGCCCTCTGACTGTATTTTCTTATTTTCTTCCTATTTTCTGCGTTCAGGACGATTATGGTCGTGTAGCCCCACACTGGTCGGGTGAGGTCAGAGCTTTATAAAATGGTAGCGTCCACGTGCCAGACCATACGCAACTGCTGGCATCCGAGAGACACAGCACTGCAAAAATGCAAATATAGCGAGGCAAAACGCCAAATGAGAGTGAATCTGGGGTTGGTATTTGCTTTGTTTACAAACAGTAACCCACAATCCTGCATAGTATAGATACAGTCGCTGTCTAATCATAGTTAGTGGGTGTAGCGAGGGCAGAGATGGCAAGGGGAGAATCAGTCCCTTCCCCCCAGCCTGTGCATGCTGAGAAAGGACCCACTTTAACCTCACGAGAAATATTATTCCATTTACTGTAGATATGATAAAATAAACTTACAATAGTGTCAGTACCCTACAGTCTTAACGCTATGATGTAACTGATTTGCCGGTTTTAGTGAATTCAGTATGGCAGTGCCAACATTACTCAACATTAGCCTGTTATGACGATGTGCTATCATGATATCGAGCAGGGCTTTGCAATCTCAGGAACTACAAGTATTTGGAGGCTCAAATTTTTTTTAACCACTGGCTCAGACTGCATATTGCAATTCTTGTATAGATATTTCACATTTACAGATACTGGGAATGCATTGCGAGCTGCAGTTTTAGTGGAAATGATTATTTCTGCATTTAATTTTCGCTGAAAAGAAAATACAAAGATGATGATGATGATGATGATGATGATGATGACGATGTGTTTTTTGCTGCGGTCTGCACCAAACAAGCAGACTCCTTTGTGTCTGGAGATATGATTTGTAGGCCGGGGCATCTCTTTAGCATCATAATGCTTCATTTATAATGGATTGTTGTGACACATTTTACCTGTATCCAAAAATTGCTGCTGCCGCAATTTGGATATTGCACTTGGCCACATTGCAATTTCGATATTTCTGATTAATATTGCAGCCCTACCAGCGGCTAAACAACCATACCCTGTCTAGATAAAGAGTAAGATCTTTTTTATCAACCAGAAACGACCCCAAAATCACCATGACCAAACCCACCAGACCCAATTTACATAAACAGCCATTTTAGCTTGCATAAATTCAACATATTTTCACATCTAACTGGGAGAATTAAGGGTTTATTTCAACCAAACCAGAGTGAGTGATTATTGGAACAGTGGAAAGACAAACCAAGATGTTTTTGTGAGTTTTATTTCATTTCTTTCAGCTCTAAATGAAGTTTGTTTTAGATGATAAAATTACTGTTTATTTAAATGGAGTCTCGTGGGTTTGACAGCAGTGATTTCAGGGCTATTTTTGGTAAAACAACTGTTTAACAAAAAGTCTATTTCTGCAGGAATCCTTCCAATAATCTTGCCAGACACTTGCAGTAACAATCTGAGCCTGTCCGTGCCAAAAACAAGCACTTCGGTGGGCGTAAATTGACAGTGGTAACATGGCATCGCTGCTCTCGCTCAATATTGGACCAGCTTTTTAAAAAATCTGCTCCCATTAGTCATTTAGACATAAAAACATGGGAAAATAGGGTCCAGGTTAAGAAATAGCCTTAAACACTGTACTTTTAAATCTATTTGATGTGCACAGCATTTATTCAGCATGGTAGCAAATGCTTTGTTTTCTTCCTCAGAGACAAAGGATGTGACGTTTTGTGGGCATTCCCATAAATATTAGATGTATTTATACCTTTCCAATCATCGGGTCACATTCTGCAGTCACAGAAAATTGCATGTTTGATGTTTGCCTCATACTGGAACTGGTGAAGTGAATGAACGCTCCCCCCCTCAACATATTCAAGCGTGCTCTTTGCTTCATCGTGCGGCACGCTGACAAAAGGCCGTCATTTATCACAATTATGCCAGCGGCCCCATCAGCTTGGATCCTCTCGCAGTAATCCTTGAATGTGCTGTCGTGTTGTCTGCCTTTAATGCTGAAAGAGAGATGGGGTGTGCCTGTCAAGAGTTGTAGTAAGTGTGTGTGATGTTTTCAGAGTGAACTGGCTCTTTTCCTCACAGCGGCTGTGAATGCGCCCATCACCCTCTCCTCTGAGCTTAAATGGTCCTATTAATTGAAATTGAGACTATTTGTCAAAATGCAAGCGCTCATTCTCAGTGCTTTATGCTTGATTTACAGGCTATATTAACAGGATGTATTAAGACTAATGTACACACTCAGGCACAAAGAGGAATTAATTCAAAGTTTCAGTGGGGAATTTCACTCATTCAGAGAGACTGTTAAGGAAAAACCACAGAGGGATAACCAGAGTAGTAGACAGCATCCAGCTCCTGTCTCCCCCCTTCTTTCATCTCCTCCTGCCTCGCTCACTCTACATTTCAAACATACGCATTCTGGATGCACTCCCTGTTGGGCAACTTCTCATATTTCTATTATACTAAAAGCAGCGACTGCATAGGCAGCAGCCCCGGCAAATGACTACCTCCTAGAATTTGTTACACCTGTTAAGCTCTAGATACAATGCTCAGCATTTTCCCTCAGCTCCCGCCGACTCCCATAACCTGCACCTGAAGAAAAGTGCATCAGCCGCTCTCCTATTTTCTTTCTTCTTTTTGCCACTCTCTCCGGTGCTCTCCATTCTTCCCCTCCATTCGCCTGTGCTAATTTCACTCCAGCCTGTAATTATTCTCCGGTACCAAAGCTGTCAGTTCCCCTTTTTTGTCTCCAGTTTCTTCTTTTATTTCTCTCGTTTGTTTAAATTTGCCCTGCAGCCGACAGGCAGCCTACCTCTCTGCACTTCCCCTGTCAAGGGTGGTTAGTCAGAGACGAAGAAAAAAAACAAGGAGGAGAGGCTGGCTAAGATTAAAGGGCCGGAGCCACTGCCTAAAGCTGAGCGGCTGCCGACTGCTATTTATTTACCGCTACACACAGCGTGAGCCTGATGGAGCACGGGGAGCCCAGAGAGACAAACGCACACAGCACGCCACCTCGACAACAATGACATCCTAAGCAGTCCAAAAGGAGGCACCTTTAGACAAACATATGGCTTTGTTTTGCTCCGCTGAGCACTTGGTTACAACCCATCTCACCTCATTACCCCAGACACAGCGACAGCTACAGTATGCCTACGAGCTCACACCCACCTTGTCTGGCAGAAAGAGCCACATTTAACAGACAGATGTCTAAATCATTCATCAGAGCACACACCATCAGAACCACGGCTTTCAGGGAGAACTTCAAAGTATATTCCACAGAAAGAAATGATGCAAAAGAGTCTGAGACTCTTGTGATATGCAATGCAATACTGGAGACCAACGCATACTAATACTGTTCTCAGGTGTTTGGGTGGCGTCAGGCTAAAACAGGAGATAAGTACTGGTCACTTTACCTAAAGCGCACATAGAGTAAAAGGTTGAAACATTTAGTCACTTAATCAGTGAGCTGGTCGTCAGAAAATTAAACATGAACCAATGTGATTATGGATTAATTTTTAAAAGTTATTTGTCAAACCAAAATGCCAGTCTCTAGTTCCAGCTCCTTAAATGTAGGGGTTTGCTGCCTTCTTTACACTGGTCTGACTAAACTGAATCCCATTGTCACGGACCAAATCAGTAGCATTTAGCAGTGGAGCTCTATTTACCTCTGACTGAGAGCGCCACTCTCACCTCTGCTGTGTTTAAAAGTCTATTAAAAGACAGCAAAAGCCACAGACACAGTCATCAGCTGATAAATCTGTCATTAATAATGGGCTGCTGAGCTGTTAACCTTATTTATAGCTTGTACAGGGTAGTTTTATACTGAACTGAATGTGACAGCTTCAACAGCAACAGACTGGACTTACGGGCTGTGTGAATGGTGATGCGTTCACTAATGAGACATTCCAGCACCCACACTACTGTTGTCACAATACTGGGATCTTTAACTTCGATGCAATACATTTAGAATTATCGATATTCTATACTATTTTTGATACCACAGGGAAAAAACAGTGTATTGATACTGCCAAAAATCAGTATAGAAACCGTTTCAAATGTTTATAATTGATATATATCGACAAATTGATTTTTTTGGACAACACTAACCCATACTACCATAGTATTTAGTATGCCAGAAATGAACTGCATGTCCAAATACATAGTATGTCAAATGCAGTATGCCAAAAAAATACCAGGATGTCACATTTTGCAGTTTTCCAACCAGCATGCTTTTCTGGCTATTCTGCCCCACAATCCTCTGTGCAGCAGGAGATATGTCACATCCACTGAGCTGCAGACAGATAACAGCTCACTGACACCTGACAGAAGCAGCAGTGACTATAATAAATCAACTGATCAATTAAAAAAAACAATCCAGACTGTATGCAGTTATAACTTAAAAGCTAAAACTACACACACTGCCAAGAAACAACAGCAAGAGCTCTCCTGGTTGACCTCCACTCTGGGGAGCTCAGTGAATAGCCATTAGTTGTATTTTCAAGGTAGCGTTTCAATTTGAAAACTATTTGTTTCTACTTGAAATTTTGCACTGAGGACTGCGACGAATATAACAACAACAGGGTCAAAGTTCAAGGACGTACCTATTGTGTGTATACTCCATTTAACAGTAGATACTTTTGAAGGTTAGCTGCAGTGCAGACTGAAAGTAAAATCAAGAAGTATGTGATTCAGAATGCAGCCCTACTGTTAAACACACTGAAGGGAATTTGAACAAAGGTGTGACCACTTAGCTGAGGAGGAAAAGAGAACAGACTACATACAGAAGTCAGTGAGCTGAACAAAATGAATTGAATTAGCAAAGTGATTTACAACTATTTTGTTAACTAATGGAGGTAATATTCAGATCTTTTACTTCAGTAAAAATAGTAATACCACAGACTAGAAATCAGGAACCAGAGAAACCAGTGATACTCAATTTATAGAGAACAGCATTGTGACGTTAGCGGTACAGAGCAACAAAAAGCATTGTGTGACTTCAGGACACGGCAGCTACGGTAGAAACCAAGTACTATTAGACGACACGGTTGAGTTTAAATCTTATCCAGATTAAAAACACGGTGGAATATTGAACGTCTGCTGCATCATCGACTGCCGTAACCATTTTCCACCTGACACATAAACATCTGCATTAATCAATGACCCAAACCGGACCGCAACTTGCAAACTGGAGCTGAAAGTTTCCTGTAATGACCATCGCTATTAACAACCTACTTGCTGTTGGTTATTTTGAATGTCATTTCCAGTAAATATTACAACATAAAATGTTTGTTTCTGTTTAAAGTACAAATATAGAAAGACAGCAAGCGCTCATCCATCTTTTAAGTGGTTACATCTAAAGTATGACCTCGAGCGCACAGCTGATAGGTACAGTGGTTTGTTTACATGACCTTCCAGAAGTGCATATTTAACAGATTCAGTATGGACGGTAAGGTACTTGCTATTAGGAAACCATGTTATGCCAACATATTTGCAGAAGGAAATATATTTCACTGGACTTTATGACCGGAGGGATTTGAATATGTTGGCCTTCAACAAATTTCCTGCTCAAAAGCCAAATCACGGAAAGCCTGAGAGCAGCGGCACTGATGATAAACCATTTGCTGCGTGAGAGAGACGGAGACAGAGACAAAAAGAGGGGAAGAAAAGGTCAAAGTTGGATTATTGCACGTCTTTGAAAGTTATAATAACTTATTCAGAACAGTGCTTTGTCAGTTTTATGACCTGCCCGCCCGAAACCTGAAATACTTCCTAACAAGCTGTCTGACCACATCACTGGTTTGTACGGACCGGTTGGTTTCCTTTAAATTTTGCAAAGTAGTGATACTTCCATTCCTTGTTTAGCCTCTCTCGTAGGGAATGTTGCATTTGATCTTTGACCGGTTCATTCGTGTTCTTTGTCTCTGTTGAAGAAGCCTGTTCTAAAGTATGGGTGCTACTACCCAGAATGCTGTGACTTTGTTGTCTATTCTCTATAGGGTGCAAGGGAGCCCACTGACTATTTTCTAATTCACAATGAAAATAAATTGATTCACACTTTTATTTGTGAATAATGTGCCATTAAATGCATTTAAAAAGCATCAAAATAGAGCTTAATTATCACAGTGTGTCAGAGGAGATTCCCTGGATCTCCTCAAACTCTAGAAACTGGCCCCTGGCCCCATGACATTTTGCAAAAGTGGCCCCAGAAAAAGCAAGTTGAGCATCCCTGGTCTAAAGGATATATTGCTCAATCAAAAAATAATTTACTATGACAATAATTGTTAGCTGGAGCCTTAAAGAAAATTATATTTGTCTTTATATTGTACCTATGTCGGAGCTGAATTCATGAAATTAAAAAATAAAAGAACAGAATGTGGACGTCAGTGTTTCCCACTGAATTAGAATCTATATTTGGTGGTAACGACGTCAGGGAGGGCGTACACAGATCAGCAAACTTCCTACTTTTGCATGTGTGTGTGTCCCTTTGTGATCATTCTGTGTTCTTCTCTAAATTTGGAGTCTTTTGTCCATCTGTGAACACAGTGCATGTGGTACTCTTGAGTTGTTTCCTGAGCAGCATTTTGTTGGGTCTAAGTCACGGGTTGGAGAATTAATCAGTTTGTTTTCAGATCAGTCGGAGCTGGTCAGATCAAATCGACGGACTAGAGGAGCAGCTGCTGCAGAGGCGAATGAAAGCAAACATTCAGACGCAGTGCTGGACCGCAGGGTGCGTGGTTTCCATGTGAACACAACCAGTTTCATTTTAAATAAGTTGGAAAGGCGATGGACAACACTAAAACACTCTGCTGTTCTAAGAAATAGAGAATTCTCTACATGAATTAATAAACAGTTCAGTTTGACTTTGACTGCGCCTGGCATTCTGCAGCTCCGTCTGTGCCCAGAGTACGCTCTGTGCTCTGAGAGTGTGGAGCTCTGAATTACCAAACAGCGTTTATATTCCGACAGCGCTCCAAATTAACAGTGCGGCTCCAAAAATAGAATGTCAATACATGGCGGCCATTGCTGATATCATGGGGAGCTGCTACAAATAAATGAATGTGTCAGAAAGCCTGGAGGGTAAAAAGGGAAAAAAAGTAACAGAAACTAAATGTGGCGTTAAAGAAAAGTGCAAAACTCTAAGTAGGAAAAATCCATAATATAACATGCTTCAGGCTGAAACAGAATATTTGGACAGAACTGTGAGAAACAATTGTTGAAAGGTGAAATGGACAAACAAACAGGCAGTAAAGATCACACTGCATACTTGTAGGAGTTGGTAAAGAAACCACTATTCTTGCTCTCGCCTGTTATCTCGAGCTGTCACATATTTCAGATTCTTCAAAATGATCAAATTCCAACCAGAGCATCTTTGGGAAAGGAAACTGTGTTTTTCAGGAGAAAAACACCCAAAAATACCACAAACACCCGCTGATGCTGACATATCAGCACTCGTGTCACCCTGACAGGTCTTATATGATGATATGATGTAAGAGACACGGAGGATTGTTGAAAAATTTATGATTGCAATTGTTTGGAGTTTTTATGTATGCCTATTGGAAGCTGCCATTAGAGATAATCCGCTCTGTCAAGCAGTACAACTCTGCTATAATTTCTGCTGTTTTGCACACAATCTTACAGACGTGCAGTGATTTTTTAATGCAAAATCAAGCCAAAAGGTTAAAAAAAAAAGTGAAGTTTCAGTGGTATGTCTGAGCTTTGGAGTCAGGACGTGCTGCACGCTGAAAAACTGAATGACCTTTAGGGTTGGGAGTTGAGTGACAGTCAGAGCGCGTTTCTTAATTCTCAGCTCAGGAGGATCAGAGTGAACTCGGAGGTCTCCAGTGTAGCTGAGGGGAGGGAAGATTTAGCTGAGCCTTAAATGTGATCAGTAAAAATCTTAAAATCAATTATACATCTAACTGGTAAACAGAGCAGAGACGGTAAAATTGGGTTATTACGCTCTCTTCACTTGGCAGCGGTTAAAGCCCTGGCTGCTGTATTTTTCAGAAGGAATAAAAGATGGTGAAATGGGATGAGATTAAAGCATAGATCCTCCTCTTTATTACTGGATAAAAATGGATGTGTCCCAACTGTAGGAACCATTACTGTAACTGCTCGCTGTGTTATTCCTTCAAAAAAAGAGAAGCCACTGTCAAACATCAGCCCAAAGATTGTGACAACAGTGTGCGTCAGCAAGACTCTCCAGATCAAGATGTCTTTAACCGGTGTTGATACGTGTTAATATTTATTTTAAAAAATCACTGAATGGATTTTTTTGTCCACTTAGGAGCGGCTGAAACAAGCTGTAAACACACCTGCCACATTATCACCCTTTAAGTCGATAAAGCAAACCTGAAAGCAAAATGTTGCCAATTTACACACCAGGCAGTTACACAACAACATTATCATTCATTTGGAGTCACCTGATGAATTTAAACCCAGCATTCACTCTATTTAGATCTCCACCACCTCCTGAGAAAAATATCTGCCTTTTTAAGCAGCTAAATGCTCCACTATGCTCACCAGCTAGTCGCTAAATGTGTCTGTCTGTTTGGTGCTGAGCAGGTGGAGTACTGTTGGGGTTTTTTAGAGCTTATTTGCTGAAATCAGCTGCCTTTTGCCACTGACAATGACACTATGACAGAAGTGGGAGTGAGCCAAAACAGTTGCATGCTGGAAAACCAAGACAATGAGTTTAAAGCTGCAGTGCTGGGTGACAGTTAATCCTGAGTTTTTCACATAGACTGTACAAATAATGGATATAGCTACTGTGATGTCAACCATTGGTTTGTGGACTCCCATTTGATACGTCAGGTTCAGCATTTTGGCCGTGGCCATCTTGGTTTTTTGGAGCCAGAAGTGACTATATTTGAGTGAGAGGCTGGAGCTGTGGAGGAGCGAGGGGTGGAACTGAGTGAGAAGCTGGGGACAGCCTTGCACTCAAACTGGCCATGCCCTTAATTATGCGTAACTTTAAGCCTTAATAAAATGCCAACATATGAGATATATAAAAATCCACCTGCCATACAGTTGTTATGAAAGAGGGAATTAGCTATAGTGACCAAAACTGTTTTTCTGTACCAGGCTGCTGACATTTAACATGGGGGTCTATGGGGATTGACCAGCATCTGGAGCCAGCCTTAAGTGGCTGTTCAAAGAACTGCTGTTTTTGACACTAAAGTGTTGGCTTCATTTTTCATCCCTGGAGGTTGCTACTTGGTTTTTCACCATGAGTGACATCTTTCACTATCCATGTAGTCCTGTGATCCAGTAAGTGGTGTAGTGCTATGGTTTTTTATACCTCAGTGCACCAATGACCCATGTGCATGTGTGCAATGGCTCATTTCGGAGGATATGTAACCACTGTTCCTACAGTGGCAAGTTTACAGAGTCAACTTAGAGTAAAATGATGTTTTGCTGCCTTTTCATCTTTCCTAGTTAACAGTCAGCAGTCACAGACTGTGGAAAAATAATTAAATTCTCTGTGCCGCCCAAAGGCTACTGGCAGCTACCAGCAACTTTTAAGTGGAATAGTTTCTTGCATGCCACTCAGTGTTTGAGTTGAGCACATTAAATGTCAATATAATAACTGACCATTTCATTTATTTTGGGCTCTCTTGTATGACATACATTTTAGAAAATGTATATGTATTTCAACTGGATTATGGGAACTGCTAATGTTCTATTTCCTTGCTTGGAGAAAAAAGGTGGCGGAGCGTTGTTACGCTGTGCTCTGGCAGTGCTGCACCCCTGGACCCACTGTTAAAACTTATTATAGATATCTGGTGTCATTTTTCTGATATGAAAAATTTCCGAACAGTGACAGCTTATGGAAATGGGTCACTTGGTTAGGGAAGGAAAAACTGGGTGTCATCTGCATAATGACACAGATATTTCATTTATGCAACATTTTGATGGAAAGAAGGACCAAGTTTAGAGGAGCAAAAGTTATCTGAAGACGTCTCTGGGCTCTGGGAAGCTGTGATGGATATTTTTCACTGATTTTCTGACCTGTTCTAAACAGAGGGCTTTTTAGTTAATTTATCTATTGAGAAAATAATCAGCAAATTAATCATTAAGAAAATACTTGTTAATCGCAGCTGTGTTATGTGTGTATAAAAGGTGTAAATAATATCAAGTGGATGTGAAGAGCAACACAGAGAAAGTTAAAAACAGAAATTTGTTGAAAATTACCTAAAATGACTCTATGTGAAATTCAAAGTGTATGAGTTATCAGGACACGGTTCTCAACATGGAGGTGGCTGAGTCGGCGGCTAGCAGCTAACAGTGCTAACTCCATAAACAATGCTAAACAATGGCAACAGCTCTAAAAGAGCTAACACTGTTGACCTGGGGAAACCGAACGGTTGGCGCTAAGCTTCTTCTAGGACAACATCCCACTATCAGCAGTAACCACCTAGGGCTGTAACGGTATGAGATTTTCACGGTACGATAACCATCTCAGAAAATATCACAGTTTCATGGTATCTATCCAGCTGCTTATTTCAATATTGTAGACAAGCAAATGTACACAGTGTGATAATCATCGATTGTCACATTACCCTATACCTTAAAACCGGTGTACTGCTGCAAACCTATAACCGCCGTAAGAGCCCAGTGCAAAGCAGCAGAGATAAGCTAGTCACTGGGACACACATGCTCTAACATGCATACACTTCCGGACCGACTCACAACAACAAACCACAAAGAAGGCTGGATTACAACACACACACAGAAGGAGCATGACTTTATTCTCTGCTCAAAACACTTTAACTCCACTGTATCTTATCACACAATGATTTGCTGCTATATTAATGCTCTGAATGTCACACACTGAACAAAACCTTTAAACCACAGTAACTTCAAGCTCTAAATCTGAGTCCCAGTCTGACAGGTTCAGTTTGAACAAAACCACAAAGTAATGACGCAGTTACAGTCGACATCAGATAAGAGAAACACAATATTCTCACATCATTTAACTCCTTTCTGACATTTCAACATTTGCCTTTTCCTGACATCAATCACACGTAGCTCCTTTCTGCCAGTTTTGTTCACTTTTCCATTCTCCTCTCTCGGTGTCGTCATTAAGTCACCGAGATGGATTAACTGTGAGAATTGATCTGGTTTCCAAGCGTGCAACAGCATTCAGGGCTGATGAGCACCGTCCATTAAAGAGCCTAACTGGATCATTTGTATGTACAGAACAAGCCATAGGGTTGCTTTCACTCAATCTCGCAAAGGACAATCAAAGTTAAATAGCAGAATCACCATTAAAGCGGGAGCAGATTGTGCTTTTATGGTGTAAAATAAAATATAACTTGAACAAGTAGGATTTGAAACAATACACTTGTGTGATCAGAAACACAGATGAGGTTAATGAAGGAAGCCTCAGCATTGAACAGTCACAAAGGGATTATATTATTTGCGAGCGAAAAAATAATTCAGCCTCACTTATTTTTATCCGCTTGCTCCGATCCATCTCTGTTCATTGCTCAACGCTTGAGGACTGCTGACTTATTTTATTATTGTACCAGCCAATACATAAATTCTTCTAGTAGGAACTGGCATCGCTGGTGAAAAAGTTGTCGTGGTGTATCCCTGAGCAATAAAAAAAACTAGACAACCTCAGCTGTCTCTGCGGAGCAATTGGAGCGGGGAGAAGTATACAAGAATTTAAGACAAAACCTTCACAGGTTCAATCCCATTTCATCGACTGGCTTGTAAAGAGTGAGGCTAATGTATATGGACAGCTGCTGTGGATGGAGGCATTAGTGTCTTTGGCCTGGAAACTGTGAGAAAATAGTTGCAGACTGAAGCAGAGTGTGGCACCTACCTGCACAATGGAGCTGTGCGACCAGAATAAGAATGGGAATATGAATAGGGCTATGAGAGGAGATGGAGGTGGTGGTGGGGATGTGCGGAGAGGTGACTGAGGAGAAGGAGGCAAGTATGTGATTGACAAAGTGAAAATAAGGAAGGATCAGGCTGTCTTGCCGTTAATGAGAGCTGTGTGCCGAAGGTCAGCTGATAAAATGAAGCCCTGCACCTGCAATTAAGTTAACACTCCTGATTACTCAGAGCGAACAGATGGAACAAGAAGTGGAATCGTAAGTAATTTTACCTGTCCCAAGATGGGGCCTAGTGGGGGTCCAGGGGCCGCTTGTCCTGACCTCACTATAGCGCGGATTACATTGCTGACATCCACTTTCTTCACAGCCTTGGCTGCTTTAGAGATCTTTGACATCCTGGTCTGTGTTGAAAGCCTTAAATCTGCCTCCAAGTCAACTGAGAATCCATCCACTGAGAACAGAGAAGAAAAACAAACAAATTAGCCTTTCAAGAATACACAACTGCAACAAATCATTTACACGCTGAGCTCATTAAAACATCATACAGTCAAATCGATACTGATACCCGCAGGCGAAACCTGCGCCTTTCCATTCTGCAGCGGGCCAGTAATTAAAAAAATCTTTGCCTTCGATCGGCTCAGCGAAAGCCACTTTCCTGGAGGTGTTTGCAGTGTGGATCAGCAGCCGAGTGCTCATGCTCGCCACGTTGAGGAGCCTGAGAACTGCCAGGATTTAAACTTCTCTCCCAAAATCATGGGGTGCATGCCAAAATGCCTCCATCGCTTCACCTCTGCTTCAGATATGTCACCACTAAACTCCCTGCTCTGTAGCAGAGCTCCCTCTGCATCAGCAGAGGTCAAAAGTAGAGGGCAGAGGAGGGATACGTAACAATATTAATACACGGAGGAGGGGTGGAAGTGACATATGAAAGCAAAGAGGGGTCAGCTTTCTCATCCCACCTTAAAATGCATTTGCCAAATTAGGAGTCAATTAGTGGAGTGGGGGGAATGGCCTGAACTCCTGGCCTTTCTCTGGGGAGGCAGAAACACATAAAAGCGAGCCTATAATCCTCTGTTGGAATAAAAGTGATACTGACACAGCTGTAAAAAAAAAAAAAAGAAGAAGAAGAGAAAAAAAAGATCAATGACTGGAGCCAAGGGACAAATACAAGTTTTAAGGTTGAGCCTTGTGATTCAGGGGAACCCTGCATTCAATGAAAATAAGTACTTGAGGGGAGAGGAGAGGTCCAGCAATGATTCATTGTAGGCAACAGAGGGTATCCAATTAGATCAACAGAAGAGACAGTACCAAAAAGATATATGGGACCTCACGCTGCTTTAGAGCAACAAACGGGGAGAAACTGCTCCTAAGAAAAGTTGCGATTCTATCTAGGCTGCTGATTAGCCAGCAGCCGTTAAAGTGCAACCACCATGAGGCAATATTTAGGGCATTAAGGTGGCACGCATACTGCAGAAAGAGTCCCAAATAAAATCCATTTAGTCTGAATTCACTCAATAGCTGTCTTTGCAATGTAAGTCTCATACACTGCTACATTTCGGAGGTCAATTTCACGCTACTCACCTAATGTGTTCAGGTACTTCATTGTAGAAAAATTGTGTTGCAGCTCAGATCAATTTTGGAGCCAGTTAGAAAATACAGACACCAGTGTGCATTAAATCTGAAGTGAGAAAACTCACTTATGTTATCAAACAATGACAGAGAGACTCATGAATCCTTAACTGCCAAGCTGCAGAAAAATAACTAAAACAGCAGTTTGAGGGGGGTTACATAAAATATCATCCAATAAAATGACATACTGTATGTCCAGGGAGACGAGGCTTAGCCAGAGTTTTGTGACTGCGAGAGAAAAAACAATTAGGACCAGCATCAAATGTTGGGTTTAATTCCAATTTGGGGCAAAGGGAATAACGGTTCTGCGAGTGGGGAAATGACAACGTCATGCTTTAATGCACCGCAACTCCAATCTCTGTTGAAGTATGAATAATAAAACCGCAGTTCCCTCGCAAAATGAAATCACTCATCACAAGGCCAGGCAGTGAACGCTGAAGAAGAATTGACCTACATAAGGCAACACAAGTGCACTGACAGTACGATTCACGCAGCTGAATTTACATTAGATTCAAGGAATAAAGGAGCATTAACTGTGCAGCGGCAGGAAACATGGTTCAAGGCAGTACAATAAGCCTCAATCAGAGCCGGGTTAACGTTTTGCTGTGAATAATCAAATCAAAGCCGCAGTAATTTGAAAGGAACAGACACAATTTTGAGCTGCTCTTTAGGCTGAATATTACATTCCTACGGCAATTACTGGCAACAGTGTCGTCGATAACACGGAGTACACAGAAAGAAGCAATTTGTTTGGGCCGTGTAGAGTTGCGGCGTAAAAGCACTTTGTTAAAACACGCTTGATAAATGACATGCCACAGAGCCAGCTTTTAAATTAACATCTAATAAAGGAGGGTGAGGTGAGCGATAACAGAGCAAAAAAAACCCGCCACCATTCCCCAAATTCTCCAAACTGTTGTGGCACCCAGCAATGTCACTCCCACTCCTGTCATTTCAAGTTTAATGTATTTCTTGTCCTTGCGATTATTCCATTAGGATTTGGCATCAAGTCGTTTTGGTTAATAAATCACCACCAAATCCAAGCTCTGAATCCGAGGTGTTTCTTCGCCTATCTGTCTAGAAATCTCTCCTGCTGCCTGTCAGACAAACAGCCTGGGATGGAAACACAACATCTTTGACAGAGGTAAACATGTCAATAAAACTGAGCACACAGGGGAAACGCCGGAGAAAAATCCCACCTGTCATTATTATGTGCATACACCGTTGAGAGAAGACTCCCCATGTCAAAAACTCATTACATCTCTTACCATCTATTCATTATAATGTTTCTGAATTTTCTTTGAGACTTTCACACAGCTGTTAACAGCAGCTAGTGTGGTGTGTTTGAGCATAATTAGAGCTGACTGCACTTCAAGGATAATGCTGACTTTGATTAAAGAAATTAATCAGTTTGCTATTAAAAATGTGCCTTTAATTGCACTGCTGAAGCCCACCGCTGTTTGTTGTTTAGGCTATTATGCTCTCTTTAGTCTTCATTAACGAGACAAGCCACACAGTGGCCGACATCAATGAATCCTCTAAATCTGTTATTTATTTACAGTTCAAGGTTACAGATATTGATCTACTATAAAATGACATTCGAGAGGAATGGAGGAAAAGGTCTTTTAAAAAATCTCTTTGGTGTGAGAGTCCCAGACCATCCTCAGTATAAATTATACTGACACTGTATCAGCCTGGAGGAAATCATGTCGTCTCCTTCACTTTATATCTTTCATATCTTTTTACTGCAGTCTGATGAAATAAAAGCTGAATACTAATTGATTTCTCAGTGGAATCAGGCTTTGTACCTGCAACAACACGGAATCAAGTCCGGTTCAATAAGCCTTCGCTTTATCTGTCTTCTCATCTCTGTATCTCTGCTAAATTAAAAGAGAATCAGTGAAGAAAATGAAGTCAAATATTTTCTAATAACACAGATGCTGCGCTGCCACATGAAATAAAGAATCAAAGATTATTATCTCGTCAAATTAACATTCACAGCAAAGATTCATCTGAGCGTAAATGCAGCATTAACCTGAAACTGTGCCTCAGTAAAGGCTTTCTCACATTTTACTTCTATCGGAGCACCTTTATGTGGCTGCTTTATGTTTCCCTGCAGCTATTCTCTATGTCCATCCTAAACCACCTTTGTAGGAGTGGGGGGACTCGTGCCCACCAGACTGCAGCTGCTATTGCTGACTTGTGCTTATCAAGGTTTAATACCAACATGGGAAGCTGTTACATTAAATCATGCAGAGTCAGAATTTTAGAGAATAAGGAAAGTTATTGCATATGAGAAACTTGGATATCAGCTCACCATCGAAGTTATAACTATTATGTATGTATAAGTTTTAGCCATGCTACCAGCATGGCTTCAAGGACAGTAATGTCAATTGGTCAGTCCAACACTAGACAGAAATATCTCACCAATTATTGAATGGATTGTCCTAAAATCGTATTAAGACATTCATGGTGCCAAGAGAAAAATCCTCCTGACTTTGGGAATCCTACAACTTTTCACATAGCTCCATTGATGACTGTACATAAAGATAGATGTGTCTCCATTTCCTCCCACTGTAAAACAATAGAGCCAAAATATCCTGCACACAGATGCTGCCATCCTGCCCTGGTGATGTCATTTAGAACCAGAGTTTCTGCAGTAGCAGGAAGGAAGAAGGGCCAGGGTATCAAGTTCCCACCCATGAACCAAAGTCCGGCCTGGTCAGGTACCTGGCAGGTGGCTCGCAAAAAAGGTGATTCGCAGGTGGTATTTTGTCTTAATTTTATTTCAGGGTTTGGTACTGGCTGAAACAAGGAATATGCATTTTCAATTGTGGATGCTGCATGATAAATATATTAAAATAACATGAGAAGTTTGATTTAATATACTGTGTTAACATTTTAATCCTCTGACTGCTGTCTTTGTGTGTCGACTCTGTCTTCTGCGGCAGCTGGAATATGAGAGCTGCTTCAATCAGGTGCCTCACTAACACTAACTGTGGAGATGTGCCGCTCAATATAATGAAATTAAGCAAAAGAAATCATCTTAATAGTATTTCCCGAATTACCTGTGTTTTAAAGTATGTTATCTTAGTTTCACATGTTTGAAATGGCCCAAAATTATCACTTTAAGCGTGCTGCTAGTAGTTTTGAGAGAAATGTCTTGATGACTACTGAATGGCTTGTCATCAGGGCTCGGTATCGTTTTAAAAATTACATTTACAATACCAATATCCTTAAAATGGTACAGATACCAATCCAGTACTTAATTTGCTACATTTTTATCTACTTTATTTGATACCCATCATGTGAATGGAAGCATTCAGTTGTGTAAAATGCCACCAGATGCCACAGGTGTGTAGTACAGCTGTACTTTCCATCGTTTTGGTGGCACCTTGGCTGAACTGCCAGCCTGTCAAATACACTGTACTCACTGCACCACACCACAGACTGTATAGGCTATAGCTGCTGTGGTAGTGGGCCAGTCACGTCACACCGATGATCCCGTACTGTCACGAATCCCTGCCGGATCACCAAACTTTTTGTTGCTGCCTTCACCAGAGCTGCTCTCCAGTGAATGGTCAGTTAATCATCCGCCATGTCAGCAGCAGCGGCTAACATCCAACACTGAGCTGTTATTCTGCCATTAAAAACTGATAGGTAACATTAGCTGTGTGATGCTAACAGTTAGCTCCCAGTGGCTACAACCCATACAGTCTCTGTGGTGTGGTGAAGTAAAGCACAGTGTATTTGACAGAGGTAGTAGTTCAGTGTGCTGAGATACCACAAAAATGTTCAAAAGTATGGCTATGCTATGCTACACGCTACTCGATTCGCATTATGGGTATTGAATCAAGAACTCTACTGGTATCGTTATCACTTTAAAAGGGAGCTTGTATCGTAATTAATTAAATGATACCCAGCCCTTACCATCACGGATTTTGTCATACCATTTTCCCTTTATTTCTGTGTGTATTAGGCCATTGTGGGCCCAATTTCACAAGTCAAACATGTACAGAAATAGATTTTTTTTCAATTATATTATCTCATTATTTAGTACTTAGTATAATTTAGTCTTTCTTCAAAGGTGGACAATAGATGTGACAGGAATTAAGCAGAGACATAGTGGAAATAACATACATCACTGTTCCCTCTCCAAAAAAAATGCTGCAGTCATAATATACAGTATCTGTCCTTATCACACGACGGCATGCTGCGATAGAGGATTTTATCCATGTCACCCACCTCTATTTTTGAACCAGTGCAGCACTCCTTTCTATTTTTTCCATTTATTTACCTCCTACTGTTCCCCATGGGCTGCGATAACATTGTATTTATGCCTTAGCTGATAATTCACAGCCCTAATTAGGATGATTTTAGTTGATATAAGAAATTTACTCAGCCGAGCTTCTCTCCCAGGTTATGTTTAAGAAGTGTGATCCATTACTCGATACATATTTCTTGTCCTGAGGGTCTAATTTTGTGATACACTGATAGGAACTGAAGTATTCTTATTCTGGTCTCATCACTCAAAGGATCCATTCTGTTTCCATCTCTTTAAACAGATAAAACCTGTCAGAGCCCATTTCCAAACAAAAACCGTGATCAGTATTGTTTGAAATTGCGAGGAAAGGGAAAGAATTCATTTTATCTTCCCACGACAACACTAAAACTCTGACAACTGGTTTTATTCAACTCTTAGTGTGGCAGTCCATCTAGTGGTAGCATTCACCTTTACATATGATGTAAGGCATTAAGCTGAGAGATTAATTCACAATGAGACAGTGGTGCACTTCAGTCGCATGTGCGTGACTTCTGAGATGGCCTGTGTGAAACTCTACAAGACCCTGCCGATAAAACAAATTGTAGATAAACAGAAAGAAAGGCCCTGGAGACAGACTGAAGTCCCTGGATACTAATAGAAAATAGCACAGGCATATTAAAATTATAATAGCAATTTCCTGTTTCTGCCCCTCTTTGCAGAAAAGTTTGAATAGTATTCAAGCCATAATAAATGACTGCCGTCCTTGAATGCATAAGGCGACCAAAACTCTGTTAACAGCACAATAAACAGCACAGGAAGGACGTTCACTGGCAGCAGGGAACTCTGGGATGCAGTATTTGTTTAGATGACACCGTGTTATGCATTAGGCGCTGCAGATTAACTGTAATCGATGAGCCTAATGCAGTGACCAAACAGGACAAATGTACTGGGCTGTGATCATTCAGTGAGCCACATGGGATGCTCTCCATAAGATTAAGGGATAACGTCAGATATAAAGTTATAGAGAACCAGTCATATGCCAATGCTGTTCCACTACATTAGTATTCACCCCATCAAACTCCAACCCTGGAGCTATTGATTGCTGAATGCCAAGTGCTAAAGGCCAGTCAAATAAAACGAAGAACTCAAGAAGAGTCTGAATGATCCCACAAGACTGCGAACAGGAACTTGCATGACCTGATTTAACCGAGACCTGAACCTGCAGGTCCCATCTCTCCGAGCTCCGAGCTAATCTGTGCATTTCAGAAATAAACAACTCATCATTTCCGCACTATCAGAAATAAACACATTTTACAACAAGTAGTCCGATGTAACACCAGATTTAATTAGTTTTAAACTAGAAAAAAAGAGTAGTAAGTGGCAGGAACTGCTTCCCATCAAATTTTCAGGGTGCAATTATCTTGGAAATAAAATATATATTCTGATGAAGTCATTACCAGTTTAAATTATTATTTTTTTTTTTTTTGCCGTTGGTCTTACTGTGTAGACAGACATTAATTTGTGCCAAAATATTAATCACAACTGGAGGGTGAACATTGTCAGTGTTCAGCAAGTGCAATAATCCAAAACATCATCACACTTGTTTTAATACTAGACCCTTGACTGACCCCTATCTGCCACTAGAGACGTCGAATGTCACCTGGACAATAACGGATCTTTGATTTAAACATAAACATATAAAAATGTTTTTTAATAGGACCTGTTAAATATGTTTTTGAAGAACTGTGACTCAAATAGTGCTGGGCAATATATTGATATTAAATTGATATCGTTATGAGACTAGATATCGTCTTAGATTTTGGATATTGTAGTATCATAAGTGTCTTCTTTCTTGGTTTTAAAGGCTGAATTACAGTAAAGTGATGTCATTTTCTTAATTTACCAGACTGTTCATGCTGTTCAATTAATATGCCTTTACCCACTTAGTCATTATATCCACATTACTAATGATTATTTATCAAAAATCTCAGTGTAAATATTTTGTGAATGCACCAACAGTCAACCCAACAATATCTTCATAATATCAATATCAGGGTATCTGGTCAAAAATATCATGATATTTGATTTTCTCCATATCACTCAGCCCTGGACCCAAATATGTACTTAACAGGACCTTTTAATGTTAAAAACAAACTTGTCATTGCCATCCAACAGCAAACCCATTCTTAAAAGACGTATTTCACTGCTGGGAAGATGGTCTTTTCATAAAATCGGACTGTCTATGCAGTAGACAGACGCAAATACTTATGCACTCTGCCACATTGGACGAATAACTCCCGCAACTGGATGACGAAATGCGAGCTTGTCCGTGCTTCCACAGGAAACAATACAGCAGCCGGGTGGTAACAAACTATCTCGAAATATAGCTAAACAGTGCGCTAAAATATGTTTCTAAAAAACATTTAAGTGAGAGTTAGGCAATGCAGTAACAGAATCTTGGTTTATTTGATCAGCGCTGCTTTGTTTTACCGCTTGATCTCAGTTTTTTCAGCCTCTGTTTTGACAACAAAGAGAACAGTATGGCGCCCAGTTTCCAGAGTCTGAGGTCGTTTTACTCAAGATAAAGGCAATACAATAACATATTCTTGGTTTTGTATTTGATGGGCACAGCCTGGTTTAACAGTTTGATCTGAATTTTAGAGAAAGAGAAAGCGAAAGAGAAGTGGGTCTCTCTCTTGATTTGCTTCTATACTCTGTGTCTGTGGTAGCAGGCATACAAAAATGCAGAAGTACAATCTGTAGTTGAAACAACAGCCCTAAAGCCAGCGAAAATCCACAGGCTTCATTCAGCGGATTTACGCTAAGAGATGAGCAGGGGGATCTGGGCGCTGGTAAGATGGAGGGAAGTTTGCCACGGTTAATTTAGACACACATTGTTATGACACATAGCTGATTGTATTACAGCATATATATTATATGACAGTAAAGTGTACTATTTCTTGAAACAAGATCCAACAAAGCTACCTTTAGAAATTCTCTACTGCAGTTTCTAGTAACTCTACAGTTGACAAACACTGGTCGATATACCAAGGGGCAGTGGGAGCAAAAGAGACAAACAGACTTGTGAGCGATTGTTTGATCAGTGGATCTTCCTTTGGAAAGTGAAACAGCAGCTCTTGCCATATCCTCATTACTGCCTTTGGGGTGCCTTTAAGTAACCCACAACTGCTCAGAGGTCCTGCAGAGCAGAGTGTGGTTGTACAGAGACGTGTCATACTCTGAAAACTACACCCAACGGAGGGGAAAAGAAATGGCGCCACAATATGTGAGGGCTGACACTCAAAAAACAAAAAGCCTGTAGCTAGCTAAAACATTAGATTCCTGCATGTCTAAGGATTATTTTAGCACCCTATAAGAGAGGAAAGTGTTGTCAGTCTATCTCAGTGTCCCCTGCTAATCTTTGAGAAATGATCCCACTGACTGTCCAGAAGTGAAATGCTGTGATATTTTCTACTATTTGATCAAACAACCAGGAAAGATAATCATTAAAGCTAACAAGGTTCATAAACCAGGCCTTACATGGCTTAGTTGGCCTCAACCTCTGCAGTTCGTCTGGCTAAATTATCATAATTCTATTTGCACATGGCACATCGAGTGTCAGGATCCCACAGTTTTCCCTTTCTTCCTGCTGGTGCCTCACGTCTGAATCCACTTTAGTCTTCTTAAAGTTCAGTTTTTCAGTTCAGCGGCTTCTGAAAAGTTAGTTCTGGGTTCTTCACTCTGTTGGTAGTGCATCCCTTCACACAGCAGCTTTTAGGCATTTTTCTGTTGTGTGCCAGCAGACGAAAATGACAAGGATGCACCTTCCCCGAAATACAAAGTCAATAGAGAGCGATAAATTGTTTTCATCTTTGGGTTGGGGCGAGACTTAACTGCGCTCTGTCTCTATAGCAGCTTCCAGTTGTGACAGTGTCTCCTCATGCTTCAAAGTTAGCGATGGCTCTGCTGTTGTTTTCATTAATGAGCAGCCCTATCAGTTATTTTTGGGAGAGCTCAAACTTTTCCCGGAGCTCAAGACGATGTCTTCAAATTGCTTTTTTCGTTTGACCAGCAGTCCAAAACTAAAAGATATTCAAATAGCTATAATGTAAGAGAGAAACAGCTGCAAATCCTCACATTGAATATGCTGAAACTATCATATGTTCGGCATTTTTTGCTTGAAAAATTATTCAAATAATGAATTAAAGTGGTTTTTGGAAATGGTTTTCCTGCACAGAACCCTGACCCCAACCCCATGCAACACCGAGCATCAACTGTGAGCCAGTCACATATAGTTCGGTGCGTTCATGCACTTGTGGCCACGCAGTGTATCACAATCAGCTGACTTGTCTTCCGGATTGTCAAGCCGTCACCATGCAAAAATAAGACAGCTAACGAGGGCGGCTGCCGTCCTCTGCGCTGTTCAGTGCTGCTGTGTGAAAAGTTGCCTACTGAAGCGGCAGATGCGTTCCCGTCACTGCAGCCTGGATTCAAAACGAGACCTTGTACTTGAATAGTGATGACTCTCAGTCTAAACTCCCTGCATGTATTATCTCTGCTTGCCTGTGATCAAATCCCAGGGAGGCCGTTTCCTTTACCGGTTCCCCTGAATTACATTTCCCCTCTCCCCATCATGTTTGAGTGGTGAGACAGAATGTGTTACAAACTGCCTGTACTTGGAATAAATCTAAAAAAGCAACAAACCACAACAATGACGCATCAGCAGCAGAGATGGTACCTGAGAGGTATAAAAAAAAAAGGAAAACAGCTCTCAGTTCAGATGCTCTTCTGATATATTTCGCAGACCTGTTTTATATGTTGTGGCTACATACGGTAGCTGTCTGGTTTTTTCAATATCTGAGCATAAAGCAGAGGAAAACCACAGACTGGTGTGTCAGAAACAGGCTAAAGTTAAAATACAGGCTGAACTGTAACTTTTATCTTCTGGTTCACAACAGGGTATGTTAAATTTGAAGTCCTGATACATGATTCATAAAGTCTGCAACTACAAAGAGAAGCCAAAACCCCATTTTTATTGCTCAGTACATCATTAGACGTCTTTATGTTGAGGCTGATACTCAGCAATAACACCTAAACAAGCATTGAGAGGAAGAGGAAGAGGAAGAACAGCATTGCTCAGATTTTGATGATTACACACACAAACAGTGAAAAGCATCGCAGCATCACTAGGCAACATGTGGATACACAAGGCTTTGACATTATAAAATCCAGCCTTCAGAACTACAGCTCAGAAACTGCAAGCCAAGTGTGACTGCAGCCAGAATGTGACAGTAAACCCTCTGAACTCTGCAGCCATCTGCCCCCCCTGTGTCTGAGCTCCTGCTGCAGCTGGACCTCATATTCAGAATACTGGGAAAGCATGATTAGACCGGCACGGGTGGGTGGTTAGTGAACTGAGATGGACACCAGAATTAACAGGGGTCAGACATGAATCACTCCAGCTACAAGGAATCGGGATGAAGCAAAAGTCGGAGCTCGACTTTGCAGCAAAAAATGTGCGGTTAGGAAATGACTCAGCTCTTTTAAACACTGAGGGCTGCAAATCTTTTGTCACTGATGTCTGAAATATTAAAGCCATTCAGGTAAAAACCATTGAAACTAGACCTGCAATGATTAGTGGACTAATTGATAAGTCGATCGACAGAAAAATAACCCTCAACTATCTTGATTGCGGATTAATCGTTAAATTTTTCACTCAATAATGGAAGAAAATGCTGTTTTCAGTGTCTCACATATGGAGATTTCCTACTTTGTCTGTTTTATATCATATTAAACCAATTATTTGGGGGTTTTGGTTTGACAAAATAAGACATTTAAAGACATCACCGACATTTCCTTGGAATTAATGAAACTGAAACAGACATTTTTCACTATTTTCTGACATTTTATAGACCGCTATTAATCAAGTTACCAAGAAAATAATCAGCAGATTTACTAATAATGAAAATAATTGTTAGTCGCAGCCCTAATATAGACTGGTGGTTTCCCATCCAAATAAGAGCTACACAAGATTATGTTCATTCTGACTGTTCTCAGATCTTTGCTGTTTCTTTGCGAACTCTCTCCGCGGGGAAAATCACTCATCCATTGAGCTACTCACAACTCACTGACAAACCCCCTGTGATGAGGAGTCACAAGAGAAAACAAAGATGAAGAACCACTGATATAGATAATTAATGGAGCTCTACACGACATTCGGAGCATAAATATAGCAGCAAACTATTTGCTACGTAAAAATATAGTCGAGTTATGACGTCCTATGCAAAGAATTAATCTTGCTCCCTCTGTGTGTGTTGTAATCTGAGCTTCTCTGTTGATGTGTTTTGTGGTTAACGGTCCGGCCGAGTGTGCATGTTAGTGCATGAGAGTCCCTGTGTGTATACAGCTAGCTGCTCTGCACTGCGCTTACACAGCTGTTATGACTGATCTCAGGATGGCAGCATCACGGAAGCATAGCACCCACCCTTCGGTTTCATGTAAACATCTTAGTCCTTTCGGATTTTCGGAATTAGGCCTTTTTCTGAATGTAGTATTTTCGGATTAAGATGTGATTAAGATGGGATATGTCAGCATTATTTGGGTTTTAATAGCATTATCTGGGCATGTATACAGCCCATTTGTATTATGCAGCTAAAACTGGGTTTGTATCACAGTTTGTAACACACAGCCTCTTGCCTGTTTACTGTCGGCTCTGTGTGTTGTCATGGAGCTGTTGTACACCAGGGATGTCCAAAAGTTTTTTGAATGAGGCCCAACTCCAACCTTTTCAAGAGGGTGGTTGAAGGAATGAAAGGCAGGGTGAGTTCCTACAGTCGAACAAGTCCACCACTAATAGGAAACTTTTAAAGGGCCAGTGTGTAAAATTGGTTGAAAACAGTGACATCAGTGGTCAAATTCTAGATTGCAGGGCTCACTCGCTCACCCCTCCCATCGGGTAAATGACGGTGGCCTCGTAGGGACAAAAAGCCTTGCGCAGACACAAGTTTTTCAGGAGTAGGTCTATCTAGCGACGAGGTGAATATTTATTTAGAAATCTAAACCATGTTACGATATTGTAATGAATCCCTCACGAGCAGGAGACCAGAGGAGCGTTTGGGAAAAAGGCCCGTTTATTTGAGCACTCCAGAAACTCCGGTAACACTCCAGGGACTCCTCCTGAGACTCCGTCCCAAACTCTGACTCTTCTAGCGTAACACACACAGTTCATACACACATACTCGTTTACAGTACCTAGTGGGTACCCCCTCCCCTCTCTGCTCCACCAATCTCCAGCCCGCACACTGACTGACAGCGTAGCCTGTAAACAGAGCTCAGCTGTTTATTTAGCCTAGCAACATCTCCGGACTACAGTAGCTGCAATGGATGACTTTGAACGCGATTTTGAAGAGTTTCTTGTAGCGGACACAGACCCAGAGCCATACCTGTTTAAGTCGGAGCACACAGATGAGGAACTCCATGTGTTTGATGCTGAGCGGGCGAGAAGAGAGGCTGAATCCTCCGCTCCCATTTTGCTGCACAGAATGGGATTCGGTGCTACTGCTACCATCGTTGGGGAGATATATCATCAGGAGGAAAAGCGCCGCACAGAGTGCATCACAAGGAGTGAAGTTGCGTCTTCTTTTCCTCGCAGATGACGGTTCGGGTTCATTCTCTCCTGTTGCGTGAAGTGTGGTCCATTCACAAATTTTATAACTAAAAAAACTTTTCACTACTCTCTATTGACGAACTACTAACACTCTCTGCTGTTTCCTCCTCCTCCTTTCTTCCTTCCGCTGTCTTCGTTGGTTTATTTATACATGTGAAACGCGTTCTCTGGCTGGCTGGATTGTCCGCTCAGGCTGCCGTACATACATGGCGGCGCAAGATGGCGACCTCTCTAAAGCAAGGCCCTTGCTATATATATATATATATATATATATATATAAAAGCATAATTATAAGGCTACGAAAACCAAACAAATTTTATTTTATAGCGATTATACACTTACATAAACATATTAATGGGTAGAATATTCAGATTCAGATTCAGATTTGACAATAAACCATGCCAAATATTACACACTGGCCCTTTAAAAAGAATCCTATTTTGATGCAAAGAAGCAAAATGACTTGCAGCTCAAGCCGTTCCACTGTTCTGTATTTTGACGTGATAAATTACCTGTTAGGACACGTCAAATGGAATATGCATGGCTGCTTGTAAACAGAAGCATTAACAAAATATTAATTTTCGTTACCCATGTAAACAGCTTAGTAGGAATATTGTCTTTTTCAAAAGAAGGGCAAAAACCTCAAAGATCTGTGCATGCTAAGTAGTGACTATTAGTGCTGTTAGCTTCTGGTTTAACCACCTTCATGTTGAGAGCCATGTGCAGACAACCTGTGAATCATAGATACACTCTGAATATCAACTGAGCTCCTTTAATGTTACGCAGAACAGGTTTTGGTCCCGTTCAAATGGATCATTTTTAATAAGTCTTTATGACTTTTTCATGGGTTAAGTTTTGAATATCTGACAAGTAGTGTGTTCCATGATTGTACTGGATGACATGTGCAGGAAACATCCTCAATTACGCACATATCGAACATGTGTGCTTCTGACTGAGCCGCGATTCATCTTTTTTGGGGTTGTCTGGGGCTGGTGGTCACAAAAATATGATTCACAAAGCCTCACTAGTGCTCTCTTTACCTACAGTTTAATACTGGCACATTAACATATTAATTTAGACCTGCAAAACAAACACAAACTTGATACATGTCTGATCACACTGTCATGTTAGTTAAAGTTGATCCACATCCTCCAGCCAATCAGAATCTGACCTGATCAGCTAACACACATGTTTCATATTAACAGAACAGACAGTCATTTCTCTGATGATCATATTTGGCCTGAAGCAGTTTTAGGGAAAATATATTCCAATTATTAACTGAAAAGCATCACTTCACTTCACATTTGACAATAGAAAAATAAATTATTTCAGGTTTACGGTATGATTGACACCAGTAGTTCCAAAACTGGGGGCCACTGCAGGGGGGGCACACAACCAGCAGATATTTTGACTTGTCCAACACTATAACTAATGATTATTCAGTGCTGCACTGCATTGCAATAATTGCTGGAACAAAGCCATTGTTATTAATGGCATTAATGTTATTAGTTCCATCTGTGATTTTCCTGCTATAAGTCAAACACCTGCTGTGAAAAATGTCTGTAAAAATGATTCATGGGGGAACGATAACGAAACACCGGGGCTTTGATGCTAGTAAAGCTATCGGGAGTCAGGTTATAAAATAAAACAATAAAGTTTAATAAGATTTTTGACGGGGAGGAAAAGAAAAACAGATGCTCCGCCTCATCAAGTAAACACATCAGTCACATATGTGGGGAAGAATATGTTTCTCTGAAGTTCCCTGTCAATAACAAAGAAGAGCCAGAGTACTTCTTTACAACATTAAATATTCATGACAAAGTAAGCAACAATGAAAGTTTCTATCAGTCTATAGGGACACTGCAGCCCAAAATCAAAAACACATATTTTCCCTCTCACCTGTAGCACTTTTTGTCAGTCCAGATTATTTTGGTGTGAGTTGCCAAGTGTTGCAGATATCGTCTGTAGAGATGTCTGCCTTCTCTCAGATGTAATGGAACTAGATAGCGCTTGGTTTGTGGTGCTCAAAGCACCAAAAAATACATTTGAAAAACTCAACAGTAATGTGTCTTTCCAGCATCTACTGCTAGAACCCCCAAGCTAGCTAATGCCAAGGACGACGCCATTATTATTTACATCTCCTACTGTCATAGGCACGGGTCTCTTGTTCATGAGTAGATGCACCCTTGTTTCTGCATGGTGAAATGGTTGGCGGATGTAGTTTGGTTAAAAAGATCATAGATGAAACTGTAACTGGGTCATGAGTTCTGTAGAGACATTACTGCACCACAAGCCGAGAGCCATCGAGTTCTATTATACCATTACACTTCAATTAGTAACCCAGGCTATGCTTAAATTTGCTTAAATGACTGAACTCAACAGGCTTATATTAGGGACAGGTGTCTATATGGGCCTTTAATTCCTTTACATGAAACCGTTGCTCAGCAAAGATGATGAATATGATGATCAAATTGTTTATTTGAACCAGTATGAATGTAACTTCATTAGGCTTCGAATTAAATATCAATCACAAATCATTAATTTGATCTAGCTATGACAGACAGCACATCAGAGAGAGAGCGTTATGACACCCGTTTCATGGCACTTGAGGATTACAGCACCCGGCATACTGACACACCACCACTTAATGGACCCATATTCTGACTTTATGACAGCTTCAGAGGTCGAGAGTCACCACTTTTTTTCATCATGCTGTTAAATCTAACTGAATTACAGTCTTCTCTGGTGCTCATGGTTTCAGTGAAATGAACTGAATGATTGAATTGTGAAGAATCCAACAGTGCTAACAATGTGTAGCATCTCCATATTGACAAAAGTCTTAACATTAACATTTGTACAAGTGATCTAAACAGCTAACTAACGTCAGCTCCACCAAGTAGCCAACAACTTGGTTTCATACATCCAAAGAACTTCTATAGAAACACACTGCTTGCCAGACTGGGTGCCTAACTGAGACAAGCCTTTATTTGACAAAATGTGTAGCCACACCAGGCTAGTAAAAGGGACTGGGCGTGTAATTGAAGTTTTACAGTATTTCAGAGAAGGCAGAAATGTCTACAGCTAACGTCTCCAACGACTGGCAACTCAGAGCAAAACAATCTAGAGTGATAAATAGTAGGGGTGGGGGAATATCAATACAGCATAGTATCACAATATGTTTATGTAGGAATATTGTTTCAATAAAGTTTCAATCAGTTTCTCGATCACATATTTTTTTTAACTAAACCCATATTTAACCAGGTAAGTCCTGTTGAGATCAATAATCTCTTTTACAAGGGAAACCTGGCCAAGACAACAGCACACAAAAAAGTTACAGCCAACAAAAAAAACACACAATAAAAAACATAGAAGATATAGGATATACAGCAACGTGTAAAAATATTAGAACAGCTACACACAATGACAAGACCCAACCGACTCATTCGTCCTTGTACTTATAGGAGCTTTAAAGTCTGGCGGAGAGATCAATTCACGTAGTTTCAAATCTTTTCATCAAATTTAACTTTGGGTAGCCTACTAGAATAATTTAATAAATTGCTTTTTCAGTCCACTAGACACACAAGTGAGAAGAACAGTCTGTCAATATCTGTTTTGTCTAATAAGATAAAGTTTACAAAGCTTTCCTTAGGGACATAATTTACAGTTGAAACAAGGTAATAAATCACAACATATCAAATATATTTCATTGCAATACTCTGTATGTATATGTATCTTTAATTTTGGTTTAAACTATATTTTTAACACTAAAAACCTTAAACAAACTGCTTCTTTTAGTGGTTGTGCTCTGATCAGATTTGATTCACAGAGGCCTGGGAGCATCAGCAAACAACCCCACCACAGTCATCAGATTTTAATAAAAATTGACTAAATGGCTAAGTGCATGCATGCCTCTCCTACAAACACATACAGAAATATAGAAATACCTCAAGTTAAACAACCCACACTATTTAAAAAACTGTCAGAAGATGTTGTTTTCATATTAAACCCCCATTGCTCATACTAAGAAGCTGATGATTGAGACACTAATTTTTCAGGAACTGTATTTTTTCCTCAATGTCACAGCAGAAACTAATGATACATGTGAACAGAAAGCATGCAGCCCGTGTTCTTTATCATCTCTATAACAGACAACAGATGGGAACCAGTGAGTTGGAGCCTTCACTAGCTTTACCCACACAGATGTTTCCACACAAACACTAACAATCAGGAGATTTTCCAGCATCAATGGGAGCATGACTTTGCTTCCAGGTTACATCTGAACACTGTGAACCATTAGACTCTTCCCTTTGGAGACCCATACACCAAACCACGTGGTGAAAAACAATTACAAGACTAACTAACACAATGTCTGAACAGCATAAATACATTTTTAAAACACTAATAAAACACACACACCTCCTCAAAATTCAACGTGACGCACAGCAGAGTCCACAGTCACATTGAAACAGTAAGAAGCTTACATTCACGTAACCTGCTCTCACACTCCGACTGTCCCCATAAACCGCTTACAACTATTATAAACGAGTCAAATAGGACCGAGTTAAACACTGAAAACACGGCATACACCGCTGTGTTATCGTACCTGTCACTTGTCCTGTACCTTCACGCTGTTAGCAGCATCCTTCAGGGCGCAGACATGTTGGATTAGTGAACACAGCGGACTGTTGGCTGCTGTTAATCACAGAGCTGCCCCCTGCTGGAGCGGAGGAGCAACTGCAGCCACCAGGAGACCACAGAGGGGCTGAGGTCTGGCTCAAGGACACTTCAGCAGGGTGGGGGGTTGTTGACACAGCAACTTTATTTGATTTAGTGTCACATTTAACCTATTAATCACATCTAGAATAAATGTATTGAATTTATAACCCCGTTATGAGCATACTGTGCGTGACTACACTGCTCTGTCACCCTCTTCTCTTCTTCTCATTAAGACTCTCCCTTGGTTCCAGTGTATATAGTTATGTTTACATACAGAGTTTGGGATGGGCAGATATGGATGCTTATGTGTACATATAGCCTATGTATGTGTGAGTATGTGAGCATAGGTATACATGGGCGTATTGTTTTTCCTCCAACAAAAATTAAAAAGTAAAGAATTACTGCCCTGTGAATGTATGCCTCTGCACACCAGTCAAGTTTCTGTTACAGGTCACATTCATGTCTGTGAAAACATGGAGGCTTCACACACACATCTTCCCTCCAGCAGCACAGGATATCTATACGATCAGCACAGTTTCAAGGAGGACACCGAAGATTAATGTCACTGATTCAGTATCTGACCAAATGTCTCCCCTTCTGTTCCTGAGATAAGAGTTATGGCCAAAAACATGTTTTGTAGGGTCAAACTGACCTTGACCTTTGACCAGTAAATTCTAATCAGTTTATTCTTCAGTTCAAGTGGACGTTTGTGCCAAATTTGAAGACATTCCCTCTTAGCAATCTTGAGAATGGGACAGAGGACAGCCCAAAGCCCAGCCATGGCTATCGCTCAAAACTGAAAGTATGGGGTAAAAGAGGAATGCAATCACCCTGTAAAGTGAGCTAATCCTGCATCACACAGGCAATTATTATTGTAAGTACTGCAAATATTCCTTTCTGTATTTTTTGTATTTGTTGTTTTATAAACCACAAATAAAAAGAAATTCAAGAAAAAATGATTTTAATTACCACAGTGTGACAGTATATCATCACATAGCTGACAAGATATAACCACACCATTTAGTAGCTGTTCTGGAACTTCAGCAGGGGTGTCCAAACTGTTTTGAATGGGGGCGATGATATACGATAATGTGAAAACACCTGGGGGCTAGCTGCTTGGGTTGGGTTACTAAAAATAAAAAGGCCATACAGATGAGACAAATGCAACTGTAACAAGAAACCTGTAACCTATTACATTTCAAAATTGACCTTCCCAGCACTGGGTACAGCTTCTTCCTCATTTGACTCATCTGACAGCTGTAGCAGTGACAACCTCAGGCAGGGGCAAAAAAAATTACTAAAAACGCCACCAGATGCCCGCAGTTTCCTGGCATGTATGGCACTGCATCATGTTTTCTCAATTTTAAGGCCATCCTAGAGGGCACTTTAACATTTTCTCCAGTGGAGTGGCACCCTAAAGGACTCTTTAACATGTCTTATCCTCCAAAGGGGGCATCACGCTGTAGTACAGACTTATTTAAATCTAGTTTTCTTATTACTATGCTGAAACACTGTTACAATACCTCTGGTCTAACAGGTATTTATGCTATCTAATCTTTTTCTGATGTGTAATCACTATAATTGACATTCTGTTTTCACAGTTCCACAAAAGCTTCAGATAAAAACCGACCTGCCAGCTGCTGTTTTCAACCTCCATTGTGTGTTCAGCGGTGAGCAGTCCATTCAGTAGCTACTCTGGGGCCCTCAATCAAATCGAGTGATCTTCATCAGCCAGTGAAGTCAAGGACCTGCAGTTCCACGACAGGGCAGACTCCATCTTCTGATGAGGTCTACCTGATATTACTGAAAGCTCTTAAACGTAATGGACCATGTGGCGAGCTTATTTTCACAGCTGCTGTTGAAAAGGTCAACAATGAACTTTGAACCTCAAATTCAGTGGGCTTGAACATATTTTACACAACCAAAATGAAAAAGTAGGGGCTGGAGTGTGGCACAGTTTGAGAGGTTTTTAAAGCACAGACCCACTGCTCACCTGCATGTTAACATTTTCATCCTGAGTTTGTCATTTTGAATTCATGTTAACAACAAGTCATTACCTCAGGGTGGTAATAGGATCAGATAAGCTCGACCAGTTTCCGTCTGTAAATTAAAGTGTTTGGTTCAGTGGTGTTGTTACCTGGCTCCGGGAATTTCAGTAAATAAAAAATGAATTCATGCTGTTATGCTGACTGATAATCTCCCTCCTGTGACCAGGACCAGAATAATCCTGTAATTAATTCTGTTACACTTCTATAATGAAAAAGTGCGAGCACTGGGGACAGCATTTCCATTAAAGGTTACACAAACATGGCAGGAGGTGTTGGATAAATACCTTTTCTGCTTACGAGCAAAACATTTCAAGTTTCATAGTTTATTTTTCAAAATCTAAACCATTTATTTATTCCATTGTAGTTTAATCCGGTCGAAACAATGTGAAAGCACCTGCATATTACCAAGACATTTTTTTTAATAAATGTTATCATTTTAATTCATCTCACACTTCACCTGCAGGATTTCCCCAGGTGGACAAACTTGTTTCACTCGTCTGAAAAATCTTCAGCTCAAATATTGCTTCAGAGTAAATAAGTTGCTGTCATCAGCAGCTAATTTACATCTTATACTTACTGCTATATCTTTATCTTTTTCACTTCAATACACAAACCCAGAAATATAACCACAACAAACACATTTTTTTAAATTAAAATATTTTATTTGAAATAAATTCAAGTTATTTACAATAACATTATTTCCAGTTTCCTTTGACAGTGACACTGTCCTGACATAGGTGAATAGTAATTGTGGGATATTCAATTATATAAAACTTTAGGCCAAATTATTTAGAAAACAAACAATCACAATACAAAAGTGCTCAAAGTGACACAAAATATTTTAGAAATCTTAAATTATTTTTACATTAAAATGTGAAGGGTGAAATTCACACTGTAAAAAAGTGAAATATTGTTTCTTTGTTCTCTCAGTTTTACGATAAAAGTATAACATGCACATCCCACAAAAAAAAAAAAAGTTTCTGATTTCACACACATTTACGTCAAGGATAACTGCTTACAAAGTTCACCTGTACAAAATAAAAACCAGAGGAAATTCACAAAACGTTCACAGTATGTTTGAGGTAAAAACGTCCGACGGTGATACAGAAATCGTTGAAAATATTTTAAGGCATTTTTAACATGTTTAATAAATAATTGTATATTCTAAAAAATGTGGAAAAAGTACCGTTAAAAACATGATTAAGGATTCACAGATCAGTTGGTGGAGCTGGTCACTTTCTGCAGGGCAGCGGCGCTCACACTCAGGGAATGCTCGTTGGGGAAAAACTCACTCAATAGGAATGACAGGAGCGTCTGTTATCAACAATGAAACAACAAAATCAGAACAAGATTTGTGAAAATTAGTTGGTGACAGGAAGTAAACATTGGGATACTCACATATACCAGTGTTTTGTTTTCTTCACTGTCCTGGAAAACATTGAAAACCGACTCCATGTCCGTCTTCTTCAGGATAAGGTAGTTTGAGTCTACAGAGAAAAAATAAAAATACATGTTAGACAAGTTATCCAGTGTCAAGAATAGCTGGATATTCCTGGTGCAGGGAGGCATCGCCTACATCTGGCATTGATCAGGTTGTGCGCTCTCTCCCTGGTCTCGATTTTCTCCTCATCGCTGCGAGGAGGAGGAGGCGCTGCTGGTTGAAAGTCCGGCCACAGTTTCTCACGCAGGGTGTCAATGTATGTGGCCATCCGCTCTTCTGTTGGGTTCATCTTGTTCAGGAAAGAGTTCACTTTTCTGGAGAAGAATGAGACCAGAAGTCACTCACAGACGAGGATCCAAGTGTTTTATATAACTCTGTCAACATCAAACTTACTTTTTCAAGATGGGCATCACAGGTTTCAACATGGCATCAAATATGTTCAGGAGGATTGAGTTTCCTGTAAAGACAGAGGGAGGATTAACTTCAAGAACATCCTAAAAAGGACCATATCAGTGTTCCTGCATGTTTTATCTCATCTGGCTGAGATTCAGACAGTAAATGTGAAAGCATAAAATTACAGCTAAAAGGGCTACAAAGCTCTGCAGCTGCGGAGTTGGTGTTAATGTGTTTTTCCTCATTCACAGCAAAGGTCGGAGGACACAGGGTCTCTCTCTCTCTCTCGCCTTCTCCCTCCGAGGCATATTTATTAGCCATACAGATAAAAATGTGTTGACCTGTGTTGTTAATTCTATGTAATTCTGGCACTATTAAAACACAGTCATTTGATCTATCTAAAGAGCTTTAGAAAATTCCAGAGAGACACTAGTTTTGGTTTATTTCAGTAAAATGTGAAAAACAGTTTCTGTATGTTGAGACATCACAGAGATTGTTAATTTTTGCTTCATGCTAATGCAGCTCAAAGATAATGTGACAAATGATAAAGCTTGTTGGATTAGTGGTGAATCATTTTGTAAACCAAACATCACACCCTTATATTTATTTTAGTATTTTAGATATCCTGCAGCATGTGTGATTAGGCATCTACACAGACAAACATTTCACTGCACGGAGTTATCAAATCACCCGTATCCTTTTCATAACATGAGTGTTTGCTTTATGCTGTCTTCAGCTGTTCGGCTGCCAACTGTCAAAGCTGGAGTGTCGGTGCTCGTCACAAGTGCACGAATGCACCACCCAAAAGACTTGTCATAACAGTCTGTACTTTCAGCTTTAAATACCACATGATGATTAATAAAGCAGACTTAATGTTCACTGTAAAAGGATTAGCTTTGGCAGACGAGTGTCAGGTCTCTACAGGTTGATTTCGTTATAATACTGAAATGAACGAAAATATAAACTGATACAATCCTAAAGCTCTTAAAGGGTGACTTCAGTATTTTTCAACCTGGACCCTATTTTCCTCCTGCTAGACCACTGCAGCTGGTGCCGCAAACAGGCTGCAATGTAACCACTATGAGCGTGTTTATGCCATTAACTTACATCCACTAAATGCGCTTGTTTTGCAACTGACAGGCTCAGTTCGCTACTGTAAGTATCAGGCAACATTATGGAGAGGATCCCTACAGAGACAGATATATATTTAGATAGAGTAATATCCTTTTTGTTTAACTAGAAACAGCCCCAAAATCACTATTGTCATCCCACCAGACTTCATTTAAATAAACAGTTATTTTATCATCATAAAACAAACTTCATTCAAAGACGACAGAAACAAAAATAAAAAACTCAGACAAGCTGTCTAGGTTCATCTTTTTTCTGTTCAAACGATCACCAACTCTGTTTTAGTTCAAATAAACCTTTAAATCACCCAGTTTGATGCTAATACATGCTGTCTTTATATATGCTAAAATTATTGTTTATTTCAGTGGAGTCTGGTGGGTTTGGTGATGGCATTTTCAGGGCTGTTTCTGGACACACACAAAGAGTTTTTCTCTTTAACAAAAAGGTCTATCTCTATAGGGATTCTTTCCATAATGTTGTCAGACACCTAAAATAACAATATGAGCCTGTCAGTGGCAAAAACAAGCACTTTTTGAGCACGTACACTGCGGGTGAATATTGCCCTGAGCGGTTACATTGCAGCCTGTTTTGAAGCTGGCGATTGCAGCTCTTACGCTTAATACTGGACCAATTTCAAACATTGTTGTCACCATTAGTCACTAATACACAAAAACATGAGAAAACACTGTCCAGGTTGAAAAATACCAACGTCACCCTTTAATGCTGTGAATGATAGTTTGAATGTGGAACAAACCTGATATTTCTTTTAGCAGATCAAATATGGCTTTGGTTGCTTCGTTCTGCTCCCAGTTGACTTGGATCCTCTGACAGTGGGAGTCCTCCCCTCTTGGTGAAGTGCTTTGGTCCTTTAGTTTAGCCTTGTGGGCTCCACCTGACATCTTGAAGGATATTTTCTCTTTTCTAATTGACCTTGGACTAAAATGAAGCCAAGACGGGCCTTCTCCGCTCTCCGTGTGCAAGCCTCCATTTTGGCTGCAGTGTGGCGTGCAGTCTGACTCAGGCGGGTCGTCTTCACTGTTGTGTTTTATCGAGGCCAAAGACTCCTGTGACCTGGATCGGGTCAGTCCTTTGAAAATCATTTTAAAGTGGGAGGTTAAGGGATTGTCGGAGTCCTCTGTCTTGTCCTGGGAGCAGTTTTCATTTGAAGACTCTGAGTGAACAGCGGACTGCAGTTCCTTTTCCGTCTCTGCTTCCTGAGGCGGGTCTGAGGGGGGATCATATTGGGAGATAACAATAGCTGGGATTGTAGCACCAGGAGCATAACTGCCCCTCTCAGTGGAGGCACCAGGGTTTTCTAAAGGCATAGCTGTCGATTCTGGATGTAGAGATGTTATGATTTCTTTTGGGACTTCTGTCTGGGGGCTCGAGCTCTGCAGAGAAAAACAGTTTAAAAAATCAGGTTCTGACAGCCGACCCACAGGCACTGGCTTTTATAGTAAGCCTCTTACACACACAGTTCCCGGTAAAATAAACCTTTAGGCACCCCTAGTAATTTTCACCATTCACACATGCACTACATTCAACAACACCCTTTTTACACATGCCATGGCCAGAACAGATGGGACAAGAGACAGTCCAGCAAATCGCAGCAATACAACTCTGCAGGGGTGATCTTTTGTAGGCCAACGTGGAAGTTAATATCGCCCTGGCTCTCTGAAGAAAAGGCCAGGGGGATTTGAGATTTTGGATTACTGCAGAGAAAAACTTGTGTGTCAAAGAAAAGCATATGAAACTCACAGGGTTTTTTTCAGCAAGTTAATCTTCTCAAACGAACACCACTTTATGATATCTGAAGCCTAATTGCAGTCGCCAGAAGTAAAACACTAAAATTAGGCTCTACATGAAATACACAATGGTCGCATGACTAAACATCGCCACCACAACAAGGCTGTAAAGACGTGTTCGGCATGATGATGCCCTGTAGTCTCATTTAGCCACCTGTTAACAACTGTCTTTCTTAAGACACATAAAGGCTTCAAAATTAATGCTTGTTGGGTATATGTATATGTGTATTTTTTAAGTCAAAGAACAGAACATGAAAGTCTCTTAAGCCTGTGTTAACCACAGACCTTATTTCAGGCATCTAACCCATTTAAAAAACCCACCAACCTTGAGACGAGGGAACCGGAGGTGCTAAAACGCTAACTCATTTGCGGGTTTTAGGACTCACTCCTGCAGCTCTCTATTAATGCCAACCGTCATAAAACTCAACAGTAAAAGAAGAGGATGGCGTGAGGCTGGATGTACCTGCACATGGCGGAAGAATTCTATTAATATTTACACGAACATGGAGCTGTTTTTGTAACGTATTTAATATTCAACAGGTTTGCAACAGTTTCCAGCCATTTTTGAGAAAAGGAACTTGTTTGTCACCAAACTAATTTGTGCTACTTTATCAATTCTGCTGTGAAAACAGCAGCATCAATGCTAAACTGTACACAAGAGTACGTTCTTGTCATCAGAGTCTTGTCATTGATCCGCTCGCTCCACATGAAAGCATCTTCTTGCCAGATGGACATTGCAAGTAACATTGCAAGGACAAGCATGAAACCAATTCTTAACATGCTTGTCCTTGTAATGTTACTGTTTTCATTCACATCACAGCCATACTGGCATTTCCCCTGACACATTAGGGGTCTTGAGGTGGGAAATTGGTTGTACAGATTCCCCTGATTATTGACCTGCTCTCATTTACACACGACCCCCTGCAGGAAATGTTTCTGCACTTTTCAGACAGACTGCGTGTGTAGACGAGGCTGTACAGAGCGGCAGACTCCAGCAGCTAAACTAATCCATATGTATCAGCTCAGTAGGACTTTTTTTAAAGGGGCACTCCAATGATTTAACAGATGACGCTTAGTTTATTTGTTACAAGGAGCACCACATTTTTAACAGAGAGCTTGGGTTACAAGCAGTTGATGCAGGGTTTGAAAGATACAGGATTTTTTTTTTTGCAGGAACGGTCTAATGAAAGTAGAAAAGGACCTGCACCCTATGTAGATATAAATGACTCATTCTACAGTAACAAAAACACAACAATTCTTATTCTCTGGTGATTATAAACTAATGATAACATACTTATTAGATTATATTCTATTTCTGCCAATATATCCCCCTAAATCGCACACACTGGACCTTTAAGTCCAGCAGGTCAAAAAACATGAGCAGTTGTAAACAAGCCAATCTATTTTTATTTAAATAATTTAAGCACTTTGTTTGCAGTAAAAACCACAAACGAGTGATGTTCATAATAACCCTCACTGCACAGAGAAACTGTGTGTGCACAACCATGGGAAGTAGGTCAATGTTGAACCGGGGTCTGTTAACTGTGAAGTATGTTTACACTGGACAGTTTGAGTAATGATGCTACCATTCATCTTTGTTCTATCTCCCGGGAGTTTGATTAAACCCTGTCTGATCGTCCCGCTGCGCTCTTGTTCCATCACACAACGGATTTCAGAAGTATTGTACAAACAATCTTACTTTTACCCCTGGGAAAGCCAAATGCACAAAAGTAAGCCCCAGACTGTGATGAACCATAATAATTCCTTAGATGTCGACTTGAAGAAAAGCAGATCTGTGAAAGTTCCTACCTCGTCTTCCTCATGACCTGGAGTCAGGAAGTAAGCCAGGCCGCTCAGAAGGCCCCACACGCCGCCATAATGTTGCTCCTCATTCAGCAGTTTGTCAAGTGGGCAGAGGAACTGGAAAACTGGCTGAGTGTGGCCAATCTGATTATCAGAAACTAACTCCTGCAAAATGAACAAATATGTTGAGTCATGAAATCTGTGATTTAAGTGTTTATCTGTCTGCACCTCAAAGTTTTTCGCTGGTGTCTTTCACCTGCAGGAAACGCTCCACTGATACTCTGGCTTCTTCTATGACCTCATCATTGATCTGCGACTCCTCCAGCTCCAGGATCGTGGGCAGGCTGGTTGAGTCCTGAGAAAAGAAATAAAAGCATAACAAAAAACATGTGTTTAATGACAGAAAAGCTTCAAGACTGAGCAGTACTTTATCAACACCACTGTTTTTGACATCTGGAAAAAGCTTTAAAACTGTATGACCACAAATTCAATAACTTCAATTCAAAAAGCTGTGGTTTGTTTTCACAACAATGCTTCTCTGCGGCTCACGCTGAATACTGAAATGTACACAGTAAACAAAACTCTTTTCTCTCACGTCAAAGGAAAAAACATCCTGACAGTCAACACACATCCTGACGTCTGTTTGGAGAAAATCATCTGCTAAATTGTCCTCTGGAGATTTGTAACACTGGACTGCATTATTTCAGTTCCACAAAAGGAAACTTGTTATTTTCAGCAGTTGTTACCGTCTTTCAATGAACAATTTGATTCAACAATTTAATCAAAGCCATTTTTAGAGTTAATCTTAACTCTGTGTACCTTTTCTTTCCAGTAAATGTGAGCGCGTGTCATCTAAATAATAACAGGGTGTCTGCAGTTATAAACAAGTTCAATTTAAGATGTTTTATGACCTTTTTAATACCACTTTAAATCAAAGTGAAAACCAAATGTGTGATGGAAATACACAACAAAAGTAACATTATACTCTTTCCAACTGATGTCAGTTCAAAATAAACAGCAAGATAAAATCACACTGATGACACTCTCAGTGCTTCGAGCGGTGTATATAAATAAACAAGCAGGCTGACCTTCATGGCCAGTTTAACCATGCAAACTCATATGATCTACATGCGTAGAGGGGTGAAAATGGGGCACTGTGCTCATACAGGTGTTGTGTCAAAGTCTGTGTCACTGTCAAACAGGATTTTCCACCTGTTAAAATTAAGTTTTGCATAGCGTCAGTGAGGGGTGTGCGCCATATCATCTCATTCACAATAATACTAGTGTCATTTTTAATATGATATGAAAAATTCATAGTGATACATGCGATGTTTCGACTTGCTGACATATTGACATCATTTTGTTACCCACAGCAACAACAAGCATGGCTGAAAGAGAAATTATTATCAACTCAGAGGTGGTTCCATAAAGAGGAGCAGCTTCAGTAGTGTGGGATAAACTGTGGCATCCTGAATGTTTTTCTTCTCAAGACTCTTTGAACGAGTTACTACTCAGAGGGAACTCATTCAACGGATCCTCTGGCAGCAGCATCACCATGTATATTATTTTTATATATATATATATATATATATATATATATATATATATATATATATATATATATATATATATATATATACACACACACACACACACACACATATATATATATATATATATATATCCCTGGCGACATTTTTTGTATTTGGGAGCTGTTTAAATGTGTAATTTGTGGTAGATTTTATTTTGTTGAACTATTAATATTATATACAGAATATGAATCTCACTCTGAGTTACTGTTGTTGTTCACAAACTAAAGAAATGAGGGATCATTATTGTTTAGTTTTTACTGAATATTTGAAGACAAACTGTTCGTTTGACATGTAAAACTATATCACTTATTTTGTTGCAATTTTGTGTTCTTAAACTAATAATAATGTTTTTTTTTTCGTTTTTTTTTTCTTTTTACTAATTTCTCATATTGTCAAGAATACCGTTATCACAATAATACCCTGAAATATTGTGATATTATTTCAGGGCACTACAAACATTATTAATCATGAATAAACAAGTTTCAACCATTAAATGTGATGGCTGCCATCTTGTTTTTACACGTAGTACTGTACCTTACTATCACTGCATGGCACAAAGAAGTGTCCACGCACGAGGACAACAGGTCTAAGTTAAGTAGAATGAAGTATAAGGTCAAGTAAACCCAAAATGTGATGTCCTATGAGGACACAGGGTCTCAGGAGGATATATTGCAACTTTTTTTTTAAATCTAACTTTAGGAAAAACGTCACTCTCCAAAGAAAACACTACCATATGTATAAGAAAAGGTTTTTTTTGCACAGTCAGAACAGCAGGATCTGCATTTGTATTTATTACAGTAAACATTTAGTTAACATCAAATATCATAGCACTAGTTTTTGTGCAGTCTGAGGAGACAAATTAACATTTGCCTTTATCATTAGAAAAACAAATACAAGTGTTTGTAGGATTTTTTACCTTGACAAAATAAGAAAATAAAAAATAATAGACAATTATAAACTGATAGTGTTTTTGAGAATCGATACAGTATCACAAAGCATGATATGAGTATGAGTGTTTGATATTTTCTTACACTCCTCAGCAGGAAAACAAGTGGAACAGCCTGAACACAGAGATGGAAATATGTGAAATAATAAGTTGCTCCACTAGTTTTTGGAAACCACTGTCTCATTGTACTGCTATCTAATACCTGACATTTAAACCAGGTTGTCAACACTGGCCACAGCCTAAAAGGAGAAGCTTACTGTTCCTTCTTCAGCACTCACATGTCCATATTGACATTGAAACAGTTTTTTTTTTTTCACATTGTGCCTCCAATACACTACAGACTTATGCTGAACTGTGTCTGCCTTGTTGCTCTGATTGTTGCTTTGATTATTTGTGTGCATTCTGTCTGATGGCGCAGATTTAAGAGACGCAGGTTCGTGACAGATTGAACGCAGCTCTGATTCCAACACAAAACTGTCAGATGGAACTCCAGTTGGCACCCAAGAACATACAGGCTGTCTGCCACAGCTGAAATTGTTGCTCCTGTTTATACTAGTCCTGAAAAGATTCCTTCCTAATGAGAGTCAATGTATGAGACGGAGGCAAAAACCACAGTCTTTGTTCTGTGTGAAAATACATTCTGAAGCTCAGCGGGGGAAAATACGAGGCTTCAGCCGTCTCAGTGTGAAAAATCAAAAAGGTATCTTCCAAAGCTGCGGGCTTTTTAGTGCAAATATTTTGCAATTGTATGAGAAGGTGATTTTTTTTATGGCCACTACGGAGAGGAAGGATGATTAAAGCGTCCAGACGCTGTCCCAGTGTGCGCACGAACATGTGAGAATTGGTTTAAAAAAAATAAATAAATAAAAATGAGTGAGAACTATCCTTTAAATAGACGGTTGATCTGAGGACACACTTTGCCTTCTCATTCATCCCACCCTCCTACACTCATCCTGACAAATATTTGCCCAATCTGTTCAACAGGCAGACACAACCTGAAACACTGACTGTAATTAGTCCCTAAAAATGTTCTATTATAATAATAATAATTGCAATAATGTCAATACACTGGCATAATCTCCCATGTGTGTCATGATTGTTTGGTTTTCTAGCTTCTAAATCAAGTCAATGATTCATCCGTCTTTAATTTCTTGAGAAATCAGTCCTCTGCTCATCAATACAGTTCAGTTTAGTAAACAGCAGGCAATGCAAAACCAACGACTCGCTAAACTGACTCCTTAAACTATCAATAGCAGCAGCAGCCTTTGGTCACTTGAGCAACTAATGTACGTCAATCCTCGAACCTGCAATGTCTTCAGTGAAAGTTTTATCTCGTTCATCTTGTAGTCAGCTACAGAGTCACCTTAGAGTAGATCATTTTAACCACTGAGTGCACACGCCCGGTTACTGAACACTGCTAGTTCAACTGTTTTTTCAGTCTGTTGTTTGTTTCCTGTTTGTTCTAACTTTTGGCTGTTGTTCTTTTAGTCTGTTGTTCTTTTATGTGAAACTCTTCATGCTGCCATCTCGGCCAGGACTCCCTCAGAAAAGAGATTTTAAATCTCAATGGGAATATTCCTGGTAAAATAAATGGTAAATAAAATAAATAAAATGACAACCTGGCCTAATTAAGGATGATGCTGCTTTTCCAGAGAAGGCGCCACTTTCAGAAAAATCAAATCAACTCAAACTTTATTTATATAGCACTTTTCATACATTAAAAACGCAACACAAAGTGCTTATGTTTAAATAAATATCAAAAAGTTAAGATAAGTTTTTTTTGTATGCCGCAAACCCTTTCTTAATGAATGCATTTAATTCATATTGTGATTGCAACACAGCAAATTAGGTGTGATTTTACTGACAGTATGCAGACTTTACGATTAGGCGCCACTTTCTTAAGTACACCTAGCTAAATCTAATGCACTCTTACACAAAAGTCCTGCAATAAAATCCTCTCTTCATGACGGTTATAATGATGTTTTTGTTGAAACAGCTTAAGAGAGGTGTTAATTCAACTTAATGGTCATTTTAGAGGCTGCGGTTTGTGCTGCTACTGAACTGTACTGCATTACACAGAGAGGTATTCCTGCCATTTAGCCCACCCTCACTGAAATAAATGAAGTTAATAAAATCACAGAAACACCTGAGTGTATCACACAGTACAACTGCCACAAACTACAGCCTCCAAAATGATCGTTAAGTTATATTCATCATTGTCCTGTGCACGCCTAGGGCTTATACAATTCAAGGTCCTGCACCGTATCCGAGATCTGCCCAAGCGTTGACAATAGATGCGACCGCTGCAGTAACACCCCTGCAGACCTGCTGATATGTTCTATCTTTATCCCAAATTAAAGAGCCTCTGGGTCAACATTTTTAGAACCTTGTCTGTAACTTTAAAAAAGGGATTTGCAACCCTGCACTCTGATAACATTGTTTGGGGTTCCAGAGGACTTGGCCGATATAGTGTCGTATGCGTCTCTATTAGCTTGACGCAGAATTTTGCTAGAATGAAAGTCCCCTACCCCCCATTATCCTCTGGCTGGCTTAAAGACATGGTATTTTTTCTCAAACTTGAGAAGATAAATTCACTCTGAGGGGCTCTGAAGACCGTTTTTATAAGAAATGGCAATGCCTGATATTTTATTTTAATAGCCTTGGAACACTCCCTTCTCATTAGGAGAGAAATATGATGTGATCGTACATTATTGCTATTTACTCTCACGCACTGTTGTTCAAAAGACCTTCTCCTGTTTTCTCCTTTGCTTTTTTATTTACTGATCCTCCTTTTGTTTCTACTGTACTTTATTTCTATAAGTGGAAATGCAAGCGCAGGTATGCTTCAATAAAAACATCATTCAAAAAATGACTGTAAAGTTAATCAACAACTTTCTTGAACAAAAAATAAACATTAAAACTTTTATTGCAGGACTGCATTTGTTTTAGCAAGGTGTGCCTCAGATTAAAGCACGAAATTATATATAAAAATGCTAAAAAAAATAAGCACAAAACACGCCTTTCCATCTGCCTTTACCTGCCATCTGTTGCGGAAGTATATAACATCCATGTAGGTCTTCTTGATGTCCCACTGAAGGTTCTCGGGGCTGCCCTCCTCCTCCAGGTGAACGGTGAAGATTAGCTCGTCATCCTGCCAGTTGGCCTACAACACAGTCAACTCCTACTCAAATCTCAAGCGCAAACATTAACATACCGTCCAAGGACAAGCTTTCACAGAGCCTCGGCAGACAGATAACAAGCCTCCAGGACATTCCACACTGTCACTGATATTTATAACTCACATGAGGGATGCTGACAGTCCAGCGGCCGACGCGCCACATCTCGTACGACAGCTTGAATTCCATCATGTCCTCCTGGACGCTTGTCAAGTAGTCCTCCAGATCACTGTCCTCCTGATGGTGTTTGGCCAAAAAAATAAAAAAATAAATTAAATAAAGTGACAATGAATCTGTCATGTCTAACAAATTATCATCTTCAGTTTTAGACATTGCGTTATTTCTGCAGCAAATTCACCCTGTCAGAGTCCTGCTGGCTGTACACAGAGCCCTCCCTGCTGCTGACATCGTCCTCGTTGGACACGTCTCCCTGGATCGCCATGATCCTAAACATCAGCTCCTGCTCTATCTTTTTCATCTTCTTCTTCTTGGCCTTCTTAGACTTCACCTTGTCCACCAGTTTTGACCATCCTTCTTTTAACTTGTTAGCTGGAAATGACAACAACCAAAAAAGTCAGAAAAAAAAATCCCACAACTTGTGTCATCAGTATTTCACCTTTTTTTTCTCTTAACTGTCTTTTATACCTGTTGTCCTCGTTGTGTACGCTGCAGCACTAAAGAAACACAATGTCCCTATCTCAGTATTGTACATGAAGAGAATAGCAATGTATTCTTGACCTTCACTTTCACAGCAGTTTGACTGCAAAACTTTATTTCTTTTTCTGCACTGTGATGAAGTGTGACGATTTCTGAGCGTCATTATAGCTGGAAATGTAGTGAGAAAAACTAATCACCAGATATAACCATCTCATTAGGCAGGTAAGCACTGTTTAGTTAGTTTATTTCAGGCATTTTCCACCTCATACAACTCAAATATACACACAAAATAAATGTCAATAATAAGTCATTACTTATGAACCTGACTGAAAAGCTCTAGGCTTCACTTATTACACCAACCATTTATACATTACTTGTTTTGTGCTGTTAACTTCTGATTTATATAATAAAAATGTACGAAACAAGCAAAACAATACATATCTACATTTTATATACTCAAAGTACCAAACAAAAATTCATATATGCGCACTAGTCTTCATCACACAGTTTTATATACTTGTTAATCAACTTATTTTTAAATGTGTTCAGTGTATTTAACATTTCATTTCCTCTTCAGAATGATACCACAGATAAACTCCTGTTATACATTTTTATTTTGCAATTGTACTAATTCCAGTTGTTCTGATACCGATGCTAGTATTGGCAATAACCCGACATTGCCTAGAATGCTGGATTGGATATCGATGAGTATGTGAGCCTGTGCACCGATACCACATAAATAATAAATAAACCTTTAAGCAGTTTCACACTCAAATAAAGCAGCATTTTTCCTGCAAATAAATCCGTTTTCACCCCTCTAAAACAGTAGTCAATACAGCAAGTGCAGCCACTGCAAACTACTGCTCTGTTACAACAGTGAAGAATAATTGATTTCCGGTAAATAGTGTATTGTTAGCCATTAGCACAATGTCAAATTAAAAAATAAAAAGAATGTTTTATAGCGTTCATTTGCTGTATGCTTTTGTTCATGTTTTACAGACAGTTTAACCTGAGCTGTGCCCATACAACACAGATAGCAATCATTTCACTTCAACACAGGGCAGTGGTGTAATGTAACAAAGTAATAATACTTATGGGAAAAACTGGATTTTGTTTTTTAAACCCTTTTAAGTTACGAAGAAAACCTTGTTTTTCTTCAAGTGTAATGTACGCTCCACTGTTATAAAGGTGGTGTACATGTTATGAAGAAAAAACCTTCCGCTTGCTTTTTTATTACCACCATTTACTTGTACTTTTACTTTCAATACTTGACCACATTTAATGTCACAAAATTACTATTGATACTTAAGTACAGTAAATGTCACATACTTTAACAAAGACATTTACTCAAGTAATATTCTAATAGATGACTTAAACTTCTACCAAATCATTTTCTAGAATGATATCTGTACTTTTACTCAATCGTGGCTTTTAGGTGTTTTATCTACCACAGATAAATGGTTAGTAGTATCCACTTGTTGTCATGTTGTCATGATTGGCAGCTGTGTTTACAATCATGTAAACATGATAAATAAAGTTTCACTGACATTATCAAAGTGATGGCTTAATAATGACATAAACATGCCATCACATGTTAATTAATTTTACAGAAAAATGATGGAGCTTTTTTAAGAATTTGTGATCTTACACATATTCGTCACATCACAGGGTTCATCATCGCGGCATAATCAATCCTGATTTAGTCATCATTGCTGTTGGACTGTTTGCAATACAAAGACGCAGAAGTTGCTTAAAGACAACAGAAATTATTTGGCATTCAGCGTGCTGTTTGTGTAATTAGCTGTCTGGACCAACAAACAAAAGAAACAGGGGATTAATTATGCACTGAAAGGCAGGCTGGTAACAAAAATTAGAATGTCACATAGCTGACAACACATTGCTATTCATCAAACTGTTGTACAAAACGTTATGCAAGCACAAGTCTCTATTCTCTAAACACCCACAAATGACTCCATCTGCTTTCCTCGAGCCTCCATTATCCTCATCTGAAATGTTTTCACAGTCGAAGTTGAAAACAGGGTTAGAATCACATCCTGCAGGTTAAAGACGTCTGAATTAAGTACGTCTATTTACAACATCTCAAAACACACCTTTCCTTTTAGCCTTGATCCTGGTGCTGGTTGAAATCCCTGCCTCCTCCAAGCTCCTGGAAATAAATAAAAAAAAACACAGCCCCCAAACAAAACCAGGTCAGCTCCAATTTCAAACACAGAAGGTGCCTCTTACAGTTGTTGCTTTGAGGCTCGCTGTGACTAGGTCAGGCCAATGGGGTGCAAAAGATGACAGCCACTCACACTTCACTGCCTTCCCTCTCGCCCTCCTGTGATGCCAGAGAGGTTTGATCCGGGTCTGAGCCACACAGCTCCTCCACGGAGCCTTTGGGGGTCACGCTGTCTAGCTGGCTCACCACCAGCTGGTTCAAGTTGTCGGGGTCTGACAGCCATGTCACCAACAGGCCCAACCCTGCAGAAAACGCCAACACACTGATCCAACAAGCTGCGTTTGTCATAAAAGAAACACACACTAGAATCAGGAGGCACAATATTCACACGACTCTTAAATCAGCTGCAGTCAGTAATAATAGCTTTTCCAGTTTTGAAAGGAATAGTTTAACATTTTCCAAACTATGCTAATTTGCGTTCTTGTTAGCTTTTAGCTGCAGCATGTTAGCTTAGCAGACAATTAAAGGGGACCTATTGTGCTCATTTTCATATTTGTATTTTGGGGGGCGTCAGTGGCTTAGTGTATAGAGCAGGCGCCCCATGCACAAGGCTGCTGCTGCTGGGTTCGAGTCCAGCCTGTGGACCTTTGTTGCATGTCACTCCCTCCCCCTCTGATCTGAGTTTCAACCACGGATGTGAGATTATCGTTCTTAGTGCACGGCTGTAATGTAACAAAACATTGATATAAGAATGATTTTATTGACTTAAATGTGATTCTGTCTCCTCTTTCTCTCTCATCCCAGCCAGTCGCAGAAGATTTGGCACATATACAGTACAGGCCACATTCAATGCGTTTTCTTTATTTTCATGACTATTTACATTGTAGATTCTCACTGAAGGCATCAAAACTATGAATGAACACATGTGGAGTTATGTACTTAACAAAAAAAGGTGAAATAACTGAAAACATGTTTTATATTCTAGTTTCTTCAAAATAGCCACCCTTTGCTCTGATTACTGCTTTGTACACTCTTGGCATTCTCTCCATGAGCTTCAAGAGGTAGTCACCTGAAATGGTTTTCCAACAGTCTTGAAGGAGTTCCCAGAGGTGTTTAGCACTTGTTGGCCCCTTTGCCTTCACTCTGCGGTCCAGCTCACCCCAAACCATCTCGATTGGGTTCAGGTCCGGTGACTGCGGAGGCCAGGTCATCTGCCGCAGCACTCCATCACTCTCCTTCTTGGTCAAATAGCCCTTACACAGCCTGGAGGTGTGTTTGGGGTCATTGTCCTGTTGAAAAATAAATGATCGTCCAACTAAACGCAAACTGGATGGGATGGCATGTCGCTGCAGGATCCTGTGGTAGCCATGCTGGTTCAGTGTGCCTTCAATTTTGAATAAATCCCCAACAGTGTCACCAGCAAAACACCCCCACACCATCACACCTCCTCCTCCATGCTTCACAGTGGGAACCAGGCATGTGGAATCCATCCGTTCACCTTTTCTGCGTCTCACAAAGACACGGCGGTTGGAACCAAAGATCTCAAATTTGGACTCATCAGACCAAAGCACAGATTTCCACTGGTCTAATGTCCATTCCTTGTGTTTCTTGGCCCAAACAAATCTCTTCTGCTTGTTGCCTCTCCTTAGCAGTGGTTTCCTAGCAGCTATTTGACCATGAAGGCCTGATTGGCGCAGTCTCCTCTTAACAGTTGTTCTAGAGATGGGTCTGCTGCTAGAACTCTGTGTGGCATTCATCTGGTCTCTGATCTGAGCTGCTGTTAACTTGCCATTTCTGAGGCTGGTGACTCGGATGAACTTATCCTCAGAAGCAGAGGTGACTCTTGGTCTTCCTTTCCTGGGTCGGTCCTCATGTGTGCCAGTTTCGTTGTAGCGCTTGATGGTTTTTGCGACTCCACTTGGGGACACATTTAAAGTTTTTGCAATTTTCCGGACTGACTGACCTTCATTTCTTAAAGTAATGATGGCCACTCGTTTTTCTTTAGTTAGCTGATTGGTTCTTGCCATAATATGAATTTTAACAGTTGTCCAATAGGGCTGTCGGCTGTGTATTAACCTGACTTCTGCACAACACAACTGATGGTCCCAACCCCATTGATAAAGCAAGAAATTCCACTAATTAACCCTGATAAGGCACACCTGTGAAGTGGAAACCATTTCAGGTGACTACCTCTTGAAGCTCATCGAGAGAATGCCAAGAGTGTGCAAAGCAGTAATCAGAGCAAAGGGTGGCTATTTTGAAGAAACTAGAATATAAAACATGTTTTCAGTTATTTCACCTTTTTTTTGTTAAGTACATAACTCCACATGTGTTCATTCATAGTTTTGATGCCTTCAGTGAGAATCTACAATGTAAATAGTCATGAAAATAAAGAAAACGCATTGAATGAGAAGGTGTGTCCAAACTTTTGGCCTGTACTGTACATAAAACTGACTTGACTTAAATGTGTTTTTTTCCATGCTGTCTTGTTTTTGATAAAACACTGACCTTTTTTTTGTTTTTTTTTTACACTTAGATCCTGCAGTTGTTTTTTTATTATTTATTCTGGTAAAACGTCAGTGTAGGTAAAAATACTGAACACACTGAGATAAAACAGAAATATTATCTCAACAAGCAGAGGCTGACCTCATGGTGGAACTTTTCATTTGTTTTCAGTATTCTTACTGAAACAGCATGAATTATTAAAGCAAATGTTTGGTTCATGTTCAAGTCGAATTCTTTGGCCCTGAAAGTTATTAAAATAGTGTTGAAAAAAAAGCATACAAACTCTCAGTATGTGCTTGAATGTTCAATAGCCAATTAACTCTCATATGCTGAAAATGCCATCACCAGCAATGTTGGAAAAAAAGGACCTGCCGGCTGCAGCACACTTAATGTTGGAACAGTCCCTCTAATTAAGGGTTACATAGTCCCACAATTTTCAGTAGACTCTATACTGTAAGGCAGGTGCTGCAGTAATGGCCTTCATCACCTCCCTCCACCCCATTGAGTGGACCAGTCCATCATGTTATGTCAGGGGTCAAGTGGAAAATGAAATCAAGAGAGACAGAATGGAGTATATGAAGTGTTAATATAAACTAGATGGATAAAGGAGCTAAAAAACGAAAAGGTGGAGCAGAAAAGGTCAGAGACAGAAGAAAAAAGTCTAGGCTGATGCTGCGGAGTGTTTCTAATGTTAGCAGCAGTGATAACAATAACAACAGTCTGCTGGTGGCATCAAATGAAGAGGAGGAATGGAGCAGCAGGAGTGGGTAACAATGGGGCTCTGCCAAAGGAAAATGACAGGGCCGAATTTTGTTCCCAGTGCAACCCTGACTGTAACAAAAAACAGTGGCAATTTTTTATTGTGAAAAATCACCAATAAAAGCTTCTAAACCAATATCTTCATAACCAGACATGTTCCAGCAGGAATACAGTATGATCTGAAATTGGCTAGAAATGTACAACATGCAATCCAAATCACATGTTTCCCTGACGTTAGCATGTAGCTTCACGTAGCAGTGTAGGGCTGGGCGATATGGACAAGAAACATATCTTGGTATTTTCAGGCTGACAGGTGATACATGATATCTATCTCAGTACTTTCCACGAAATGGGCTACATTTTTTCAGTTGCAAGTCAAACCGCATTTGAGACGTCACACAAACTTTTATAAAAACAGACCAAAATAAAATAAAATGCAAAGACAGGGATTTTATTCCCTGTTTGAAAATATGCAGCTGCACAACATGTAAATGAAAAAGTATATAAGCAAAGTAAATCGCATGGCTGTATGTTAATGTTTTTGCACACAGCACCGGAGCTACAGAGGTTTAAAGGTGTGAAGCACAGGACACAAAACTATAACATGACTTTAAAATGATCAAGTAGGCCTAAAGCCATTGTAGTTTGGAACAACTGTTAACAAGTTCTGAGTTAAAAAAGTTGTTTGCCATGGCCTTTCAAATGAATCTAGTGCTTTAAAATTATTTAGATATTCTGTATTTATCTAGGTTGTTAATCTCATTTATGCACAGAGCATCAACAAAGAGGCCGAGGGGAGCGAGAGACACTTTGTCCGTGTTATATACAGTACAGGCCAAAAGTTTGGACACACCTTCTCATTCAATGCGTTTTCTTTATTTTCATGACTATTTACATTGTAGATTCTCACTGAAGGCATCAAAACTATGAATGAACACATGTGGAGTTATGTACTTAACAAAAAAAGGTGAAGTAACTGAAAACATGTTTTATATTCTAGTTTCTTCAAAATAGCCACCCTTTGCTCTGATTACTGCTTTGCACACTCTTGGCATTCTCTCGATGAGCTTCAAGAGGTAGTCACCTGAAATGGTTTCCACTTCACAGGTGTGCCTTATCAGGGTTAATTAGTGGAATTTCTTGCTTTATCAATGGGGTTGGGACCATCAGTTGTGTTGTGCAGAAGTCAGGTTAATACACAGCCGACAGCCCTATTGGACAACTGTTAGAATTCATATTATGGCAAGAACCAATCAGCTAACTAAAGAAAAACGAGTGGCCATCATTACTTTAAGAAATGAAGGTCAGTCAGTCCGGAAAATTGCAAAAACTTTAAATGTGTCCCCAAGTGGAGTCGCAAAAAGCATCAAGCGCTACAACGAAACTGGCACACGTGAGGACCGACCCAGGAAAGGAAGACCAAGAGTCACCTCTGCTTCTGAGGATAAGTTCATCCGAGTCACCAGCCTCAGAAATGGCAAGTTAACAGCAGCTCAGATCAGAGACCAGATGAATGCCACACAGAGTTCTAGCAGCAGACCCATTTCTAGAACAACTGTTAAGAGGAGACTGCGCGAATCAGGCCTTCATGGTCAAATAGCTGCTAGGAAACCACTGCTAAGGAGAGGCAACAAGCAGAAGAGATTTGTTTGGGCCAAGAAACACAAGGAATGGACATTAGACCAGTGGAAATCTGTGCTTTGGTCTGATGAGTCCAAATTTGAGATCTTTGGTTCCAACCGCCGTGTCTTTGTGAGACGCAGAAAAGGTGAACGGATGGATTCCACATGCCTGGTTCCCACTGTGAAGCATGGAGGAGGAGGTGTGATGGTGTGGGGGTGTTTTGCTGGTGACACTGTTGGGGATTTATTCAAAATTGAAGGCACACTGAACCAGCATGGCTACCACAGGATCCTGCAGCGACATGCCATCCCATCCGGTTTGCGTTTAGTTGAACGATCATTTATTTTTCAACAGGACAATGACCTGTTGGTGAGCTGGACCGCAGAGTGAAGGCAAAGGGGCCAACAAGTGCTAAACACCTCTGGGAACTCCTTCAAGACTGTTGGAAAACCATTTCAGGTGACTACCTCTTGAAGCTCATCGAGAGAATGCCAAGAGTGTGCAAAGCAGTAATCAGAGCAAAGGGTGGCTATTTTGAAGAAACTAGAATATAAAACATGTTTTCAGTTATTTCACCTTTTTTTGTTAAGTACATAACTCCACATGTGTTCATTCATAGTTTTGATGCCTTCAGTGAGAATCTACAATGTAAATAGTCATGAAAATAAAGAAAACGCATTGAATGAGAAGGTGTGTCCAAACTTTTGGCCTGTACTGTACGTCTTTATTTGACACATCTGTGTTGATACTGCATTTTTTAAAACACATCTGTCGCCTGCATCCAGGCGCTGCCTCACTGTCACACATTAGACTACAGCTACCAAGAAAAATGGCAACGTCCTATGATCCACCTCACACATTAACTAGCAGCACAGGGCTGGATTGCACGCGCGCTACAGTAATTTCGTTCATCACACAGACTGATTTAGCGTAGCACGAACAACATATAGATGGATGTCACAATGTAGAGTAAACAGAGGAGCAGCTCTGTGTCTCTTAAACATGTGAGTGAGTGAGTGAGTGAGTGAGTGAGTGGGGCGGAACTGTGTGCAGAGTGTAAGTGAGGAGAGATGCACACTGTTATGGGTTATGTAACGCAACTTGACCCTATATCGATATAAACAGTGTTATCTAAATTTATATCTTGCTTGAAAATATATTGATATATTGTACAGCCTTCTATGTTATGTAAACACTTGCAGTAGCATGCCTGGAGCAGATGACCAGATTAAGACATCTTGAAGCCAGAATAGAAAAAAACTATTGGAAACAGAGTATTCAGAACGGTCTGGAGCCTGAGGTTTTTGCTCTCAGGGATTACTTTTATATATGTTGACCTCATTAACTGAAACTTTGGATGCATTTAATATGAACATCCATACTGTAACACTAAAAGCATAATAAATCCCCTTTAAATCTGGAAACAGTGAGTTCTAAATGTAACAAAATCCACCTAAAAGCACCTCCAAAGCTCACTGATTTACAGTTTGTTTAATCCATACAAGAAAGTGAATAATTGTATTTCTCAAAAGGTCCAAGTGTCACTTTAAATTTGGTCTATCAGCTCTTCTGAAACATTCCTTTTGACTGCTAATGTCGTGTGTAGTTGGGAGTAAGTACAATGCAACACAACATTAGACAAAATCAGGACTGTCATTTTTCACAGTGAAAGCACAGCCCTGTATAATTTGCCAACTGTTCCAAATTATTGCAAACACTCAATTATGCATCTATGAGCAAAACTATTTTGTCAGAAATGAGCCATTTCTCACTGCCAAGATAAGGACATGCAGATAATTATTTTTTTTTTAACTGCAGCTGTAAAAATCACTTATTGTAAGTGAGCTACATGCATAATTGCAAAAACCTTCTGCACAGCAAGACTCCCTCGAGATAAGACATTTTATCTGTTACTAAAAAAGACAAAACCCTGAAGGGAATTGGCGAAACACTGCGGAAGTGTGCCTTCCCTTTTATGCAGCCCAAAATTCATGTCCTAAGCTCTACAATGCCACTGACAATAAGGGATTACATACAATTCACACTTGTAAAAGAAGTTCTGGGAGGCTTAGGCCTTATGTAAGAGTGTGTTCCTGCAGAGAGAGAATTTAATGCTTTCTTACCCTTTAAGGCGACTATCTCATTTAAGGCACAGCGGTTGACTTCTTGGCTCCAGAGAGATTCAGGAAAAAGGTTACGTACCAGAGCGTCTGAAAACTCTCTGAGAACTGCGATCTCCTCTGCTCTGGAACCGAACAAGAGCTCTCTGAAACAGAAAGCAGAGAAACAGAGGTGATTAGTACAGTACTGGATTATAGATGTTTATCACCACGCATCTCTGGTGAATCGCTTGATCTAAATCTTAATCTGATGTACTTGTGTAACAACCATTCAGCATAAAAACAACCATTACAATGTCACTATAGATATGATCCTATAAAAGTGAGGTAAATTATTCATAGGCGATAAAAAATATGGAGGTATTTATAGAGTTCGGACACTGAGTAACTGAGGCAGCGTGATTTGTTGGAGAGAGCAGGTGCAAAGTCTCACCTGTCAGACTGCTTCGCATTATGCAAGTGCTGGGTCAAAATACGAATGGAGCCCACGACCGCCTGGCAGACATCAAAGTCTCTGGCTCTCTCAATGATCCGGTCGATCATGGAGTCAAACTCCCTGCTGAGCACCTGGTGCAGAGGCTGGTGCTCGCGCGGCTCGGGGACACAGTACCAAGGCAGCACCAGCTGGGCGTAGGCACACTCGAACACTGAGGAGAGCAGTCACAAAGGAAAAATTCACAGTAACACTAAACTCCCACACTTTCCTGCTGAACATCAAACTCAAGGACTGCAGAGACTTTAAAGCTTGTTTGGTAAAAATACAAGCTCTGGTTTTTGTTTTTCACTTTTCTCTTAGGTCCACAGCTCCTGTCCAAACCGTTCAATTGAAACCTCAGCACAAATATCCATGACAGGGTTTCTCTCTGAACTTGATGAAGACGGGTCCCTCTGGAGAGCATGTTTTATTTACAGCTACATAACGTTATTTATATATCATATAGAGAAAAGCTGAGGAAAACCAGCTGAAAGCGCTGATGTGGGGCTTTCACACAGTATCTCGTTTATGTCTGTACACCATAAGATTTTTTAACTATGAATTATTCATTTTCTCAGTGATTTACAGGCACACATACTTTTAATGAAAAAGGCACAAAACGAGTCAGAATAAAATCTCTTTACTTGTAAACAGACATTATTATATATTTATGTCCTGCAATTTTCAGCTGTATTTATGTGTATAAACAGTGGAGCTATATTTTGTACAACCTAAAACTGTTCTTTCAGAACATTTTGAGATATTGGGTCTAAAGATTTGTAGCTTTGTTTCTTATTTAGGGTTCCTGGCAGCTCTTTATTAAAAGATTAACCACACCATTTTTCAACTAGGATCCTATTCTCCCATGTTTGTGTTTAAGTGACTAATAAGACAACAGTTTTTTAAAATGGTCCAGGATAGAGCGAGATCGCTAACATTCATGGGCAATATGTTCACTTAAAGTGCTTGTTTTTGCCACTGACAGGCTCTTGCTGTTAATCTAACTGACTGACAACACTGTGGAAAGGATCCTTACAGGGAAAGTCCTTTTCATTTAAGAGTTTCTGTAATAATAAATAGTAATTATATCATGATAAAACAGACTTCATTCAAAGTCAACTAAAACAAAATAAAACTGATAAAAACTGTCTTTTGTCTGTCATCTTTACACTGTTCCAATGATCACCAGTTCTGGTTTGGTTGAAATAAACCCTTAATTTACCCAATTAGAGCTAAAAATATGCTGAATTTATACACACCAAAATTACTGTTATCTTAAAGAGGGTCTGGTGAGTTTGCTGATCGTGATTTCAGGTCTGTTTTAAGTTAGACTGAAAGGATCTTAATCTTTCACAAAAACATCTATCTGACATTGTCAGACACTGCAGCCTGTTTTCTCTGCTGCCGACTTTCTCTGAAGTCCTCTCACTCAATACTGGACCAGTTTAAAAACTGCTCTTCCTGTTAGTCACTTACATGGAAGAATAGGGTCCAGGCTGAAAAAAACCTAAGTTACCCTTCAGGGCAGTTCATCCCAAAATCAAAAATACATATTTTTCCTCTTACCTGTAGTGCTTTTGTCGGTCTAGATTGTTTTGGTGTGAGTTGCAGAGTGTTGGAGATATCGGCCATAGTTTTGTCTGCCTTCTATAGGACAGTGGTTCCCAATTGGTCCAGCCACTGGGTCCAGATTTCTCCTTAGTCATTAGTTCAGGGTCCACACAGTTTAATATATTCAGCATTATACTTTCGTTTGGCCATGTTGTCGAGCTAGTTTGCTGTCTCTAGTAAATCGCTGTCCGGTAGTCACTCTCCCCACAGCAATAAAGGGCACTTAAGAATAAAAGCTCTGTGCTAGAAATTCACTGTGCTTCAAAATAAAGTGTGATTTTTACAAACTTGACACATTTGTGAGTCACTTGCTGTTCATTCAGAAAGGACCCGCGACCCACCAGTTGGGAACCACTGCTATAGAATATAATGGACCTAGATTGCGCTCGGCTTGTGGAACAACACCAAAAAATTTAAAAAAAAAAAAAAAACATTTGAAAAACTCAACTGCAATGTCTCTTTTCAGAAATAATGACCCAGTTACTCAAGATAATTCACAGACCTTGTTATGAGCAGTTTCATGTAGGAACTATTTCCTCCTACTGAGCTATACCTGCCAACCACATCACCATGCAGTAGGAAGCATGCATATCCACTCGAAAGACTATTGTTCCTACATGAAGCTGCTTACAACAAGGTCTGTGGATTATCTAGAGTAACCAGGTCATGATTTCTAGAAAGAGACATTACTGTTGAGTATTTGAAATAAAATTTTTTGGCCCTTTGAGCACCACAAGCTGAGTGCCATCTAGTTTTATTATATTGGAGGGAAGGCAGACATCTCTATCATCAGCTGATATCCAACACTCTGAAACTCACACCAAAACAATCTAGACTGATAAATAGCACTACAGGTAAGAGGAAAAATATTTGCTTTTGATTATGGGGTGAACTGTTTCATTTTAAAGGTTATTCTTTTTTGGCTTTTGCCTTTATTGGACAGAACAGTTTGAGAATGAAAGGGGGAGAAAGAGGGGATGACATGCAGCAGGGGGCTGCGGGCTGGAATCGAGCCTGAGGCCGCTGCGGCAAGGACACTGCCTTTGCACATGAGACACCTACGCTACAGACTGAGCTGCTGGGCGCCCCAAATTGTCTCCTTAAATTGCCAAAATGAGAAGCCAGACTTGTAGCCAAGTTTGTGCTGAAAATAAACAATATCATGTATTTGGGGTAAATACAGTTTGAAAGGTGCAAAAACAAAAAGGAATGCATAGACGGCAAAAATGAACAGTAATCAACCTGGACTCCAGAGAGCTCCCAGCTCATGCATTTGAATAGGAGTGCTATATTTAGCTGTGAGAGAATTAGGCGCTTTCCAGGCCAATTAATTGCAGAAAAGCCTTTTTTTTAACATCCTCAATTCTACAGGTTTACAATGGTTTTCAAGGTCTGACTTAAGCCTTGAGAAGTTTAATGTAAGTAATGTGTTTAAAGCCACGTACTGTCAAATAAACTGAGCTCAGAGGTCGGGCTTATCGACTAACACAAACCACAATAGCCAACACAAGTGATAATGAGGCACAAAAACGAGATATATTACTTCCTGTTTAACACACCACAGCCCTGCGTGACCTATCTATGGAGAGAGTGTGTTTTTCATCCTTGTCTTTCTTTCTTTCTTTCTTTCCATAAAGCCCTTCCTCACTTCATGTAACATGAGCCCCAGCTGCAGCTGTGCTTAAGCAAAACTATCCTTTTCAACTGTGTCAAGTCAAAACAGACGTGAAATGTGCTGACAAAACACCCTGCAGTCAAAAGCAGAACCTTGATTTGCTTTTGTTTTTTTACATGCACTCACATCTACATGCAAACTGTGTCTGACCTGTGAAGACAAAATATGCCAACGTCACTTAAAAGCACATATCCTACATGCCTCACCTTGCTGCAGAGACGTCTTCACATGTGGATACTGAGACTCCAGTGGTTCAGCTTGCTGGCTGCTTCCTGCATCTGTCAGGTCACCAAATAACTCTCCTTCAACAGTTTCCTGGAAGACAAAAAAATACATGCCAGCTACCAGAAGGTGATAAAATAAAGAGCATAGTAAAAGACTGTAACTTCAGGAGCTGAACTCAAGGTGACAGTGAGCGATGTGATGGGTGAAAACAAGTTCTCTGGGCCTCAGTGCAAAAAATGCACCTCAGGCTATGAGTGCTAATACTTCAATATTTGACTCATTCACTGACACTCAGGTATCTGTGAACCCTGGCCTCTCAACACAGCAAAGTTAGATTTCTGACCTAGATTTCTAAAGGGTTTAATGTCACATTAACAAATATTAACACACTTAACTGACTCATTAAACACTAAAAGGCTGTTTAAATTGATATATAATCTAATAAAGCATCTCAAGCTCACATGTTTAATATCTAACTCTTTAAGACATGACTCAGTTGATCATGCAACAGTGCTCGTGAAGGCAATTACCTCCTGCAATAAAAGACAAAGCACAAACTGTGTTTAAATACCTGGAGTGAACTCTCCTTGGTCTCCTCATCAGTCTGGGTGCTGGTCTCCCGTCCGCTGCTCACGAATATTAGGGGAGTGGTGAAACAAAACAGACAACACAACACGTACTGTGTCACTGTGCGGCCGCAGTCTGAAAAATACCACACCAAGCCGAGGGTTATGGCGATGGAGACGCGCCATAGATACATCTTCTTCCTTTACAAGCCGCTCCTCTCGCGCACTTTGGGCCGGTGTGTGTTGCTCACAGCCGGAGCTGGTCCGCTCACACACATCTTTAGCACCGACAAGAAGTCGGTTTGCTGTTTCCTCGAAACCAAAAGTCAAACTGAGAGAGAAAAGGGGAACTTTATGAAGCTGGTTAAAGCGGAGCTGTGATTGGCTGCGGAAAGTCCCGCGTGCCTGTTGTTGATTGTAACAGGATGCCATCTACAGGTCGCAGTTAGCTTTACCTGACAGGAGGAAGCAATGCTGGTCCCGTTTAACGCTACAATGAGCAGTGTTACAGGAAGTATTCACATCCTTTACTTTAATAAAAGTACCAATGACGTAAGGTCTCGTCACATGATCAGAAACTTGATACTGGATGGCATCAATATACATATTACCCAGCAATCATCACTGCATATCTGTATGTGACAAAAAATACCCAAATAAAAAAATTTAAAAAATCAGAAATTAAGAAATTAGAAATTTAATTTAACAATTTTAAAAGCTGATTTATAATAAAATAGTTAATTTATAGTTATGGAATATTTGATTTACAGAATATGTGATTAATAATTATAGAGTAATCATTTAATTTGTTATAGATGCTATGGACTATTTTACAAAAAAATAAAATTAATGTTTTTTTGTTGTTTTTTTGGTGTGTTTTTTTTTTTTTTTTGATTGGCGGTTATGGAAGAAGTATTGAGATCCTGACCTAGACTTAAATAAAAGTACCAATACAACAATTTAAAAATATTCCATTACGTGAGTAATTAAGTAAAAGTACATTAAATGTTGTGTGACATTTGACATGTGACTTATATTGTATTATATTATATTACAACATCAACATATATATTACCCAGCAATCATTACCGCATATCTGTATATAACAAAAAATACCCCCAAAATTAAAAAAAAAATAATAATAATTTTAATAGCTGATTTATAAAATAGTTAATTTATAGTTATGGAATATTTGATTTACAGAATAGATGATTTATAATTATAGGGTAAGCATATAATTTTGTTATAGATACTATTGACTATTTTACAAAAGATTAAAAAAAAAAAAACATGACAGAGATGGGTGTGCCTTTTTCAAAGGCATATGGCACTGTTTTTAATTTAATGGGAGTTCATTTTTGAAAACAGGCATATTTTAAAGGTCCAGTCACTCATAAGGGCCCACTCTCCACCCGATACATTGTGCTGGGTGAAGAGAGTTTACCACACTATACCACACTGTAAAAATACTCAGTTACAAGTAAAAGTTCTGCATTGAAAATCTTACAAATGTAAAAGTAAGTAAGGATAATCAGGTACATGACATGTACTTATAGTATTAAAAGCATCAGCCAATCCAGAAAAATCTAAAAATGAATAAATAAAATAAATAAATTAAAAAAAAAACACCCAAAAACTTGAAATTACTTTCTAATTATTCATTTGAAAACGACTTAAATGTTTATCAAAATAGTTGCCAATTATTTTTCTGCCAAATGGCTTATTCATTAGTCAACAAATTTTTTCAGCTGGGGTAGTTCGGTACTGAGTAAAACATCATATTTTACACACTTTTCTTATGCTTTTTATGCAAAAATCTTAATTCATGTAGTAACTAGTGACTAAAGCTTTCAGATACATGTAGTAAAGTACACTAAAGTACACTATTTTCTCTCTGGAATGTGGTGGAATAGAGGTATAAAGTGGCATGAAAAGAACAAATTTGTACTTAAAGGGAGAGTTTGGATTTTTTGTGCTATGGGGTACTTATCCATAGTCAGTGTATTACCTGCAGTAGATATCCGCTCGCATGCCCCACTTTGGAGAAGCAGGCTGGAGACTGACACAGAAGCTAAGCAATGTACTGCTCTGGATGGGGCTCCGCAACAAATCATATTTTAGCCACCTAAAAAAAGTCCCAACTAATAAAATCAATATCGCATGAAGTGGCTTTTATATTGAGAGCACTTTACTTTTCCGTCAGACAGCCCGTTCTCAGTTCCTCATCTATGCTGTCATCACCAGACTCCATTTAATTTTAGCTCGCTCACCACTGGAGCTGCTGTTGTGCTGCTGCTTTGATCATTTAGTTAATTTGTGATATTGTGTGACTTTGGTGAATCTGAACTAAATCCTTTTAAACATCAAGGTCCTCAATAACACAAACAAACTAACTGATCAAGGCAGAGGTAGACCAGCAGCTCCTGTGCTCAGTAATGTTAAATCACTATTTTTCTCAGTGGGGTCTGGCTTTGGCTTAATTTTCCCATTGGAAATCCATGTTTGACAGCAAGGTACAGCAGTGAAAGTACTCTCAGTTTAGTGTAAACTTAAACTTATATTAATTTTTTAGGCGGAACTTTTTCCATCCATCCATTTTCTAACCACTGATCCTCTTGAGGGTTGTGGGGGGGCTGGAGCCTATCCCAGCTAATATTGGGCAAGAGGCAGGGTACACCCTGGACAGGTCACCAGACTATCACAGGGCTGACACATAGAGACAGACAACCATTCACACTCACATTCACACCTACGGGCGATTTAGAGTCACCAGTTAACCTGCATGTCTTTGGACTGCGGGAGGAAGCTGGAGTACCCGGAGAAAACCCACGCTGACACAGGGAGAACATGCAAGAGCTTTTTCCAGGTGGTTAAAATATGTTTTGTCCACAGCAGTAGAATGCATAACCCTAATGTCATACTCCAGCCTGTTTCTCCAAACTGGGGGTGTGCCGACCACCTTCTACTTTTTGTAATATACTGTCTTTGCATAAGTACCCCATACAACTGAAATCAAGACTGTAGCTTGTGGTGAGGTATTTTTAGAGTGCAGGTATTTCTGCGTTTACTGTAAGGTAAAGGATACTTTTTTCACCACTACGATCTATCTTTTTTTTTTTTTTTTTGATTACTGGTATGGAAGAAGTATTGAGATTCTGACCTATACTTAAAAATACTTTAATATATACTGTACTTAAATAAAATTACCAATACAACAATATAAAAATACTGCATTATGTAGTAATTAAGTAAAAATACAGAAAATGCTCTTAAAGTAGCCTTTCAAAAATAAAACTACTGGTACTTTAGCTAGTAACATGGCCCCTGTGACTTATATTATGTGACGTGACGTTACGTGATGTGACGTGACGTGATGTGATGTGACGTGATGTGATGTGATACATAAGTCGAAACTGAAACCAGGGATCAAACTCCAGATTTTTATTGTTAGATTCAGTCATAGCCATCAGACATTATCCACTAGACTGATGATTAAGATTAGTTAATAAAAAACAAAAACAGAAACAAGTACCTCATATATAGTGTATTATATTAAATCAGCTTTAATGACAAAAAATCAGCGAAAAGTATAAAGTAGCTACATTAGAGCAAAAATGAGGTTCCAGCTGAGCGTTACTGAAGATATGAAGCTATTAAATCTTATCAGCACTGTCACATGCTCTGCATTAATTTTGGATTATTATTATTATTGCATATACTCTTTATATTTTATGCTGTGAGCTTCTGCACATTTCATCCTCTGTTTTAAACACTGTACAACTTCATTTTAAAAACAGATTTATATTTTGCATATTTTTATTGCTTCTACTACTTTTATTTATGAGTTTTGTAATACTTCTTCTCTTTTCTCTTCCCATATACTGTTATGCACCAAATCACCAGGGCAAATCCCTTGTACGTTAACACCTACTTAGCAACAAACCTGATTCTGATTTAAGGCGGAAGTAGAGAGTTTAATACCACAAGGTGGCGCTGACACCGCTCTTTAACTACCGTAGATACAGAGCGGAACTGAAGCGTAAACAGATTTAGATTTTTAGAAGATGTACGATGATAGGGAATAATCCAGTGAAAACACAGGAAGATAGGAAAGACACTGTTGAGTGTAAATTTAACATCATAAAGCTCAGTAAAGGCTGACTGCAGTCATCTGTCAGATAATATATTTGTAAAGGAGGAAATTATTAATACACATATTGACAGCCGCCTAAATAAACTTCAGAAATAGCTAAACAATTTGCCTGATACAATATAAGTGCTTGAGGTCAAACCTTTCATATTAAAGACAGACCTTTAGAGGTATCAGATGATCCACACACCTCAAAATCTTCAATATAACCATCATGCAGAATGGCTGGTTTATAACTAAAGATATGTTACAGTCAGACTATGCTGTCACCTCAGGGCTTAATGTTATTGGCTGACATACAGACATCCTACTGTCTTTGAACTGCACAGATAAATAATCTAAGTGTGTGTGTGTGTGTGTGTGTGTGTGTGGGGGGGGGGGGGTTCTCCTCATGAGTGGAAATCACAGATGTCATGCCCTGGTGGATTTGTGACGTCATTCATCTAACAGCTGAAATTATGTAACAGTCCTGCCTGACAGGAGGCTTTTAATGTGAAGGGCTGAAGCTCCAGTGATCCATAGACCTCCATGTGGACACACACACACACACACACACACACACACACACACACACACACACACACACACACACTATAAAGCCCATTTGCTGGATTGTAACTCAGAACATTTAGCCTACTCAAGTTCTTAAGTACAACGTTTGAGTCAGTCCTGATTGTGCTTTACATGAGTATCACTTTACTACAGTTCAGAGGGAACTATTGTACTTTTCTTTTCACTACATTATTTTGACAGTTACTTATGCACATACTGAATAGCCATATTAAGATTTCACACAGAAAAAACATGATGAGCTCATAAAATATGTTAATTATATATCATCTAGTTATATATAATTGCATATAATGCAATGTAATATTTTCAAAACAGGACTTTTACTTGTACCAGAGTACTTTTTATAGTGTGGTACTGTTTTTACTTCCAGCGGTGGAAAGTATATTCACTCAAGGACTATGCTTAAGTACAATTTCAAGGTATTTGTACTCAAGTATTGCCATTTTTCTGTTACTCTATACCGCTACATTGTTTTTTGTATTGTATTTTGTATTGTGCAGTGTGTACATACTGCACCTTTTATGTAAGGCACATGGATTTACTGTAGTCTGCATTGCACCTTGAATTTCATTTTTATTTATTGCATCTACTTGTTATGTGTAGGACTACAGATGGAAATTAGCGTTATGCTATATCTGGTGCAACCATGTTTTCATTTCTTGAAACTGATTAATGTCATTGCACACTGTCCTCCTATAAATTGAATAAACTAAACTAAACTCAACATTTCAGAGGGGAAATAATAAACTTTCTTACACCCTTTATTTGACTGCTTTAGTTACCAGTTTCCAGATTAAGGTTAAGAGTTTCTAACATTATACATAACCTATATATATAGTAGTTAAAATTAGCTGCGCCTCCACCTGCCACAACATTAACAGTGGTGGTATAGTAATAGTAATCTGATTATGTATGACACCATAGCATTTTAAAAACCATTATACTGTCCAATGAGTAGCTACCTTTATTTTTAATAATATTAAGCAGCCGACTTTTTGTTGCTGATACATTTGTCCTTTTTGTGAGGCAAATTTTGCATTGACTGGATGTTGGACTTTCACTTGTGATAGAATAATTTTACATAATGATATTGTTACTTTTACCATAAAGTATATATCTGAGTAAAAGATCTGAATACTTCCTCCACCATCAGGCCACAGCAACTCAACCTCAAACACAGAGGAGTAACAGCAGCTGTCTCTATTTGCAATATCAAGACATTTAATTTTGGGGAAACACTTGAAGCAGAGAGGCTGAAATGTTTAGTAAAATTAATTTGAATGTTTTTCATCATGTTGATATGAAAATAAAACTCTCCTTGACCTTTTCATTGAGAAATGCAGACTCATTTCACAGAGAGTCACAATCTGCTGGAAGATCTTACAGAGGCTCAAAACATTACATAAATAGCACATGATCTAAGAAGCTGTTGCTGCTAAATACTGAGAAAAATTAATGAATTCAAGCACACATTTGGGATCGTTGCAGCCTACTGGCAACATAAAAGCACACTGAAAATGTGCAGAGACACTTGTGTGACTTGTTACCCCGACGTGACCCCTTGGAGGCGCAGCGGGTCTACAGCTACACAGACAGACAGTGTGTAAAGGGCCGTGATCCCTGTTGCTTGTGATTCACTAATCCTCGTTAAAGTTGTAATGGAGCAGCTGAATGGGGGATTAACTATGTGCTACCTGCTGAGAGGGACTTCTGGAGATGAAGTGGTCAAAACTGTATTAAATCTGAAAACCCTTAGTGGTTTATGTCCAAGACTTTCTGAATCACTAAAAGGAGATTAGACTACGCCCAGCTGAGTAAATCATGTAATCTGATAGTGTTGCTAAAATGAGGCTATGTCCTCCATTCAGGGATGAGTCTGGGTTAAGCATCCAAGACACAGTGAGTGTGTCTACATACTACTTACAAACTTGTGTGCTCTTTAAGTCCACAGGATGATCACATTCATCACAGCATATAATCACTGGCTGATTTTTCTGATAGTTTATTACTTTAATTAAAAAAGAAACACACTAAATTAAATGAGAAGCACATGCATTTGTATTGCCAGTAATACCCTAATGTTTTAGCTCCATGGATAATCATTTTGGACATTTAATTTGATCCATTCATGAAGATAACGTGGGAAAAAATACAAGACAAAGACATCTCCAGTGACAGGATTAAACTTTTAATGAACTGTGAGAGTAAATAATGCCTCAAAAGTTGGACTAATATTCAAACTTATTCCCATACTCCAGTTATGTGCAGAAACCCTCAATAAGTAATTACAGCTGCAGTGACTGAACATTCACTGAGGATTTCTGTGGTGTTAAAAGTCAGCAGAGAACTTTACTGTAGTCTTTTTCTCCAAGTCGTAGCTAATAAGAATGTCAGACCACGTATGTCAAATGGCCTCATAATTGAAACAGTGTCTTCATTATTTTTATCCTGAAATGGATAGATAATGTTCCCCGGGGGGCAGCAGCTCTTTAATTGGTCAATGGAAATGGCTGAAGACTGATCAAAGCTGCCAAGTGGCCCTGCGACCTGATAGTCAGCGCGCCGTTCATAATACAAAGTGACAGTTTATTACTGGAAAATCAGTCCAAATAGTTGAAATGTGCGCCACTGTAGACAGGCCCACCCACTGAGATGGCTGGTCCCTGAAAAGGTTGAGTGAACTCTGGTTCTTGGAACCTCTGTGCTGTCTAACGAACCAGCCAATGTATCCACCAGTTGATTGGAAGCATTATAATCGAGGATGCATCATCAATGGAGGGCGCTGCACAATGCACAACAGAAGTAAACTGTGCCAAAACATTTTCACTCCAACCTCGTCACATATCAACGTTTGGTCATGGACCTTCCATGTCCGGATACGATGTGAAAGGTACCCTGGGTGGGTTGGTTGTTGATGTTCTGGGACGCCATGTCAAGTTCTGCCTGTTACCTGCATTGTCTTCTTTCAAGATACACATCCGATTTCACAGGAAATTTACCGTTTTCATACAGTCTCTTTCAAAATAAATGCACTACGTCAGTACACCAATGCAATTGATGCATTTTTTCCTCCAACAACTAATGCACATCGTTGGGTTTAGGAAAGAAGAACAGGGTTTGGCTTTAGAATCTTACGGTATGGGGACACCGGCCTCCCAGGTGAAGGTCGTATTTGTTGGACCCACTCCACTGCCCCGTCCTCCTGCCCTACTTGGACTTTTGCCGCCTTAACTTTTACTCTTGTCCTGCTGCGTTTCCCCCTGACGCCACTGAGCGCTGTTAAACTATAACTGCAACCAGCCACGTACCATGCTGACGTTAAAGGATGCCTTTTTTTCGTCAGTGTCTGATGCCACAAGTCACTGCCCAAGCCCCAGTTTTCGACGACTTCGGAGCAAGACCCGGTTCAGTCAGTAGTGGCAAGATGTTGGGTTACATTGACCATCTGTGAGCTGATTACCTGCAACCTTTTTTTCTGTTATTACTTTTGCTTTTATCCAAAAACACGCATGTGCCAACTATTAATGATAAGAAGGTGTACAAGATTATCATATCCAAAAGACTATGACGCCCGCTGATGTCATTATGGTTCACACATCAGGTCAAGGAAAACCTGTTATTTTCTGGTTCCAGCTAGGAACCAACTTTACGGGTTCTGGACCATATTTGAGGGGGATTAAACTGCTCCGAACAGTTTAAAATTAGGTGCGCAAACCTGAACAGACCCATTTTATGTTGGTGGAAAAGGGGTACGAAGTAACTCTCCCTAAATGTGCTTTATTTGTATCAATGCATGTGCATGCTCTCTGTCTCTCCTAGTCTAGATCAGTGCATTTCTCAGGCCATGTGGTTGCCCCCCCTTTACTTTTTTTGCAATGGTAGCACACAAAAAAAAAGACTCATACCATTCTGTAAGAAGACACTTCAGATGTCAGATGGAAAAAATGCTTTGTGTGGTTAAATGCTGAAGATTCTCAGTCATCAAGGTCATGGTAATCTTAAGTGCTGTATTGCAGGCAACTGAGGCCTCTTTAGTTCTGACCTGATGAAGCCTCTTGGATGAGAGCTTAAATGTCTACAAGAAACTCATGAAAGTGCAGCTGCCTATGATAGAGCACTTAAAATGTGTGGCAAATTGTTTTGATATAACTCCCATATGTGGCCAGGAAGCACCTAGACAAAGATTACAATCTGTAATCACAGAATGCACAGTGCACACCCTGGAGATGCCAAGAAGTACACCATGCCCCGTCCTGTGTAGGCTACAATCACGTGCTTCTCTACAGCTGGAAAGATCACGTATCAGGAGGAATTCAATTTATGGCGCCCCTTAAAATACACATCAACCCCAGCCTCAGACCCAACTACATGCCCTTTGCTTCTTCGCTGTAATAAATAGCTACAATTTTTACACACTTAAATGGACAAGAGAGCTATAGATCAACTGGTTGTGATAGTAAATAACTGGTGCAGGTATGTCATACTGGTAGATGGTCAAACAGCTCAAGGTTAAAGTCCTCAGTCACACCAATTGGAGTCTTGGCAGGAGATGAAAGTATATTTAGAAGGTTGGATTAATCCACCTCGCGGCAGGTAATCCTGGTTGCTTTTCTGCAGGAGGTCGCTTGTGCAAATGTTCTGAGGAACTATCAATATTTACCATTTCTAATTTAACAACACAAACATTCACCGCTTCGCATTTCCTGTCGAGACGTTTGTTAGTGCGGTAGCTGACAGGAAACAAACATTCCCCAAAGCCGCCCCCTCAAGCAACAGAAAAGCAGCGATAAGGTCTATATGAGAGACACACTGATAAAGCTTGTGGCTTCCTGGGTATCACTTTTCTGCAAGTATGCCTTGGATGGAATATGATCAGTTTGTCAATTTCCTCAGCTGATTTTGGCATGCCCTCAACTACAACCTGGGAGACCTCCGCAGCTCTTACATTTCACACAGGACGCTGCCAAATGGCTTCCTGAAGCACAACTAAGGGTGGGAGCTGCCAGGACATTCGGTCACTGTCTATAATCATACCCCTCATACATGGCATTACGTTACAGAAGCAGGCAGGAGATTCAATCAGTAGGTTGTGTTTATTTCTCTGTTGTTTTTTTTCAGCAAGGTTCCTGTGTTCAGGGAATGACATTCTGGTGAGAGGCGAAACAACAAAAGAAAAAAAAAAAAGAGCACGGGCCAAGGTAAGAGTGCATTCCCCCTGTACAACTAGTAGAAAATACTAGTTGGTCCCTATAAATATAGCGTGGCATTTAAGTCCCTTCAAATGTACAAGATATGTTACAGTTAAACTTCACAACATGAACAGTGGACATACAAAAACAACTTAGATGATTTTCTTGAGCTCGTCGTACAAGACGAGCACGAAGGCGCCACCCATGCCTCTGAGCACGTTAGACCAGGCTCCCTTGAAGAAGGCCTTGCCGCCCTCATCGCGTAAAATCTTCCTCCAGCAGTCAATGGTGCCAGAGTACATGATGTCAGCTGAGAGGGGGAAACAGAATTAAAACACGTCACACCTTTATTCTTGCAACACAGTTGCAGAAACAGAAAGTTAAGAGTGTTGATATGTTGTGGTTATTACCTCCTTTGCGTCCAGACTGCATCATCATACGACGACGGACAGTGTCGAAGGGGTAGGACACAAGACCGGCGACCGCAGTCACAGACTGAGCGATCATCCAGCTGACAAAAATGTGTGTGTTCTTGGGGTCTGGGAGCATGCCTGTAGGAAAAACGTCCATCAGAAGGGTTAACTAAAGTTTCAAAGGATCCACTGAGACAAACACATCAAGCCTGATCATGACAACTCACCCTTCGCTGTGTCGTAGACGCCAAAGTAAGCAGCTCTGTAGATGATGATGCCCTGCACGGACACGCTGAAGCCCTGGTACAGACCCCTGATGCCATCAGACTTGGTAATTTTCACCAAGCAGTCTCCCAGACCTTTGAACTCACGCTCCGTCCCGGCTTTGCCGACGTCAGCAGCCAGACGTGTTCTGGCGAAGTCGAGGGGGTACACAAAACAGAGCGACGTGGCTCCGGCGGCGCCACCGGACGCTAGGTTACCCGCAAAGTATCTCCAGAACTGTGTGCGCTTGTCCACGCCGTCGAGGAAAATCTTCTTGTACTTGTCCTTGAAAGCAAAGTTGAGGGCCTGAGTGGGGAAGTATCGGATGACGTTGGCCAGATTGCCTCTCCAGAACGAGAGGAAGCCCTGCTCTTTGGGGATACGGACGACACAGTCAACGATGCCCTTGTACTGCTTGTCGGCTGTAATCTGCTTGCTGGCATGTTGTACCTGTAATTAAAGCAGAGATACGGCTGTGCTTTAGAGATTATTTTTATTCCTTGGTTTATAATAAAGAAAGACAGCTGCCTTACTGCTTTATTTTATCATCATTTTACATTTCAAACTAGTCTCTGTGTGGTTATTGTGTTGTTTTACGTTATGACTTTTAAATAAATTAGGTTTAAACTGGATTATAAAATCAAGAAGACAGGATAAGCAGATCAAGTTTGACATAACCTATTTAATAAGCATCTACCTTCAACCTGTTAACCCTCTACCTCGTCTAATCATTACTCCCATGACACATTTGCATCCATGTGCCAGAGTACAACTCTGATGGCCTCCATTCAACAATTCACAGCCCCTCCTCCTCCTCCTCCTCTTCATGCTGCTGCTGCTGCTGCTGAGCCCAGGCCCAATGCAGCAGTGGAGTGACATGGCGTAAACCTTCCTGTGACCTTGGCTGCTTGCTGTCAAGCCAAACCACAGACCTGTCCTGGATCATGAGCACGGTTTGAGCACGTAGTCACAGTGGATGGTCACGTCTGGCTTTTATAACAAGCTGTGTTTATGCTTGGAGAGACTGCAGCTTGCTGCCCGGTGCATTACGTAACAGGTCTGATGCGCCTCGATTGTGCTGTGCCTGCAGCAATCTCTGACAGAGCTGCTCCGGTTCACCATGTTTAGACTCCTCAGCTTGTGCTCTCAACAATGCAGCATCTATACATTATGTACTTTATAACAATGAACCATTACATCTGGTTAAACACGCCCCCCATCCCTAAGAAATGGCTGCAACACACTGCTGCACATCACGAGTTCGGCGCTGCAGACACCAGCAACATCTGATCAAAGTGTCAGGAGGCATAAAACTGTGATCGCTCACCTGCAGGAGAAGCTTGACTCTCTCGATGGGGGCTACAGCTGTTTTGGAGATGGCAGCGGCGATACCACCAGCCAAGAAGTCCTTGGCGAAGGAAATAGCTGTCTCACTCATCTTCAGATGTTGTCAGACACCGTCCCGCTGCTTCTGTCTGTGGGGTTTGCCGGTGAAGTTGAAATGGCCGACTCCTATCTGGAAGAGAGGGGATTTAAGAAGACTGAACGCGAGAGAAACCGTGAACTTCGACTCTCGCCTCTGATTGGCTGTCCACTGTAGAAGTGGGCGGGGTTAATTGATGTCCTCTGATTCAGATTTGGTACTTTCTCTCATCACTCAAACGAGTCCTTAACAAGACCTAAAAGTTTGTCTTATCTGACATGAAGTTGATCATATATTCTGATTACATCACAACAAACCGGAAGTGTTGAGTTGTTACATTAAGTTTTAGGATCAGATTTGGCTCAGTGACGTGTCACATGTCAGCTTGAGGCAGCTGAGGCCTGAATTCTGGGTAAAGGTCATCCCATCTGTTAATGTCCTTTGACTGTCACTCAGTTTCCCACACTATGGAGGAGGACATGATTGAATCAGCTGACCGATTCCATGCAAACCATGTGTCAGCAGACTGATCCAGACACATTAAAGGTCCAGTGTACAGGATTTAGGAGTATATTAATATTCATAACTATGTTTTCATTAGTGTATGATCACCTGAAAATAAGAACTGTTGTGGTCTCATTACCTCAGAATGAGCTGTTTGTAAAGTTACAATATTTTGGTATGATTTATGTGACACACTCACTAAAATTATGGACACATCAAATCCTTTTTCCCCTAGGACATGTTACAAATTTGAAACTACATTAAAGCTCCAGTATATTTATTGATATAGCTCTTGCTGTTTCCAGGATGTGCATTGCATTAACTTTGACCTCTGATGTCAAAGTGGACATCAGAGATGATACTTTTATACCTCTAGAGAAGGTCACCTTTGTCCTGAAAAACAGATATGATGCCTTTTTAAATATTTGGCAGCCTGGCATTGAACATATTGAAACATTACCTTTATCAGCTGTGGACTCAGTGTAATCTCTGAGCTGCCTCCATTGAAAGCTAATAGTAACATCCAAGTACAATGGTTGAGATATATTGTATTGATAATATTGATTTTTTTTTTTGTGAGGGAATAGGTTGTGATGTTCAAGCTAAATTGAAAAACTTAAAAAAAAATATTTCAAAAAAAAGAAGAATGAGCTGTTTATATGTACATAGGGACCGGCTCCTCTTCCACAGAGTTCGCCATGTTGTTCTACGGTACAGAATGGACAAACCAAACCCCGGCTTTAGATAAGGCCATTGACATTTTGACATTGGCCACCATAGTTCTCCTACACCACCTTTACCTGGTGGCCACTTTTGCAAAATGACAGGGGGTCGAGGGTCAGTTGCAGCGACCCGCATAGGTCAGGTGTGTGCAGGGGGATTAGTCCGGACCTCTGTAAGGGTGTCTGGGGGAATCCTCCTCTGGCTCTTCTTTTTTTTTGTAATGAATAAGCTCTGTTTTGATGCTTTTAATGCATTCTGGTACTTTACTTACATTGAAAGTACAGGAAGAATTCCCAGTGTGAATCAGTTTATGTTCGTTGTGAATTAAAAGGTGGTTTAGGGGGCCACCTATTGCTGGCCAGATTTGGCCCACGGACTGTAAGTTGATTATAACTATCCACTGTGTAGATGCCACTTAATCCTTCACACTGGACCTTTTACTTAAATACCAGGTCAGTCCAGTTTATCTTATTAGAACTGTTTCCTGTTATCAAAAATGATCAGTAAACAGAAGATTTTCTTTGGAAATTAGTTACACTAGCAGCCATCAAATTGGACTTTTACTATAGTAGAAAGTTGGCCTCAGTATTGAAGTTGGTTCAGCTAGATTGTAAATACATATAATCTGTGTAATAAGCCTATAAAAGGAACAATACCATGTGCTAGCATGTATTGAAAATGTTAATCACTGTTCATTATAAATGCATTGTACAATAATTTGCAATAAGTCAACTGCTGCAATAATCTGTTCAACTATTACTCTAATTTATTCTTAAACTATTTTTGCATTTATATTTAACATATGAAATACATACTTGTACATTTTTTTCCCTTTTTATATTTTGACAAATGTCTTATTCTCTGTTTCCTATAATTCCCTATGTGTATGTATGAGAGTAACTGTAAAGTATATCTGATACATTTGACCATATCAAAAGTACCAAAGCTATAAAAACAACACATACAAAAGTGGCATACTAAAGCAACATCAACATGAAGAATGTGTGGGCCTAAAAGGTAGGGAAAACATCTAAGAATAGTAATGATATTGTTAATTACTGTAACATTATTACAGATTTTTTGGTATGTGCTCAGTGACTTTTTCTGTATCAGGACTGTGTGCAGGTTATTATTAAAACATTTTTTTAAATCCCTTTGTGTGCCGAGGACTTTTTTATTGTATTGTTTATTTAACACTAGTGTTGTATCCAAGTTTAACATTCTGGTATCCTGACAATATTGCTGTGCAACTTAAAAAAAAACATACAAAAGAACATTCTTGTACTGATAATGTGTCAGTGAAATTTTAATCCTGAAGCACATTCCTTCTTTTACAGTCCATGTTAGCACATATACATGATTGATCATTAGCTTTTCTAACTCCTGAAGCATCAAATTTTTACATTCATTGTGCATTAAAAATATATCACACAAAAGAGCATTTGCAACCTATTTGAAAAAACTACAGTATGGCACTATTTGATGTCAATAACTGAAATAAGCCCGGAAATAAATAGTTAATGATAAAGGCACATAGTATTGGTTAAAAACATTCAAGGAAAGACACAAAGAGTAGAGGAACAATTCATAAACAAATAATACTGTCAGATAAAATAACAATAGGCGTTTTAGGACCAAAGAGTTCTGCGTACTCCCTCAGAGGGACTGACCATTTGTGAGAATTTCATACCTTCAAGGGATTTTTTCTGTTTGCACTCACATCGCCAACAGGAACGCTGCAGTGACATATTGTAAGGTGGCCAGCGGATGGTATAGTACAGGCCCCCAGGAGGTGCACCAGGCTTTGAAGCCAATTTTTGTAGTCGCCAAACATTGTAATTACATCATCACGTGATGCCCTGTGGCACGAAAATACTTTTTTCTGACTTATATGGCGAAAGAGACATCTGGAAATGAGTGGATACATTTTTTTAGCATCACAACCCTGAGAAACTTCTCATTCCACTGTCAGAATTGTATTAATTTGTTCTGGTGACATTTTAAAAGTCTAGAAGAACAGCATGATTTAATCATTTTATTTCCATTCAAGTTAGAAGAGCGCTAAACAGGAAGCAGCCTGAAGTTTCTTGCACACCTGCTCTGCGGGCAGTTGCACTTTTTTTGGCTTCATGTGCCACTGTGTGACTTTCATAGGAATGAACAAGGCCCCGCCTGCAACGCTGAATGCAGCTCTCTCTATACATTCATGGTATAGCAGTGTCACTTTCACTTGGCAAGTCAAAGTCGCATTGCATTTCCACCGTCACATATAAGCTCTGTAAAGCCTGAACTCCGCTGTCGGTCCATTTGTCCATGTTTTGTTCAATTTTTTCAGTCACGAATTGTTGTTTGTGTTTTGTGTTTCTTTACACGGCTAACGTTTTTTTAAAACAGCGGTTGCCTGTACTGCGTGGTACTTACGCTTACATCACAAATGGTTCATCTTGTGCTAGGTACCTACTCTGTAATAGGAACTAAAAAAAAAGTCCCTCAAAACAGCATTCTATGAACTACGACTGTTCTTACTTCTTATGGTGCAGACACAAGAAAAGCCCCCTTTTCATTGCCTCTCTAAAGGCAGGAATTTCACACCGTTATGCCGCCTCGCCGTTCTGTATGAAGGGTACAATCACTGAATGAGAGTTGTCTTGTCTTTAAGCAGTCATTGGCGGCATTAACAGCACTGAAACTGTGTCCAACAGGACAGACGGCAGGACGGGATCATGGGCAGCACTGGTGTGATGTTTTGATGACATGTTATGTTTGCGATTCACCACAGGAGATTTAAAAAGTAGCTGTTAGCAGTTAGCAACTAACTCAAAGAAGAAGAACATCTACCATAAAGGTCCACAAATTGGGAGCACAATGAGATTCGGGAGCTCCTTATCCTTGGAGCAGAGGACGAGATCAGCTGCCATGTAACAGACTGGTAAATGATTATTATTGCCATGTTATGCCATTGTTATTGTTTATAAAGCACTGCCGATGTGAATGTTATATCGCACTAGAGACTGACGCTGTTGTGTTACATGTCACGGCCATCATGCCTTTTCTGATTCTGCAATATTGGCATGCTGTCGGAAATCACACACTGGAGCAGCATGATGCTGCCATGGTTTGGTTCTGTGTAAAAATGCCAAGGCTGCATGAAGAAGGGACCTCGTAGGGGTCCAAAAATGCCTAATGTTTCTGAAAGAGAGGTAGACTGTTGCTGCTGACAGGACATAATGTATATGCAAGTTAACACAGTCTCTGAGGGCATGAAACCTGAAATGATATGTGATTATTACAGACACATGACTCTGAAGTATTTTGTTTTGCTGGTCAAGTGAGGTCAGCAGTCAGTGTTTTTCTTCTCATGTGAAGTTTCACCAGCGGTTTCCAAAAGACGACCCCCCTGACCCAAAGTTCCTGTTTTTCAAGTAGCTCTTGAGCTCCTCCAGCTCGGACGGCCCGAGGCTCTGGTCGACCCCCGGTGTAAGCTTGTAGCTCAGGGGTGAGACGATGTACCCGTTTCGGTAAAGGCAGACCTGCTTACACATCTCGAAGCAGGTGAAGAGAAGGCCAAAGTAGGGAACAATCTGTGAGGGAATGACGAGAGGTTTGATATAGATCAGTGGTCTTTCATAGTGACATCAACACTTCATGTGATTAAACTGACCACAGATAGACACAGAGACAGTTGTGATCTGGTTTTGGTATTACCTTAAGTATGCTTAAAGGGATACTTTGGATTTTTTTGAACTGGGGTTGCATGAGGTATTTATCCATAGTCAGTGTATTAACTACAGTAGATGTCGGTCAGTAAACCCCCACTTTGGAGAAGCTAATCAATGTACTGCTGTGGATGGGGGCAGCACCCTATATTAAGAATATTTTCACAGCTTTGCCTTGCTGATGGACAGCCCTTTCCAACCAGGAACTGAAACAATTATCTATGCTCTCTTCAAAGCCACCAGATGTGTGACTTTGGTGTTTTAAAGGTTTATTTTGGGTTCACAAAGGTCACACAGTAACACAAACAAACTAACAGATCGAGGCAGCAATAGACCTTCAGCTCCCATGTTCTGCAAGGTAAAAGTAAAGTTTTTAAGGAGTCTGGTAGCTTTGAAAAGAGCAATAACGGCTTCGGTTCCCTGTCAGAAGGGGCTGTCTGATGGCAGTATAAAGCATTAAAATATTCTAAATACAGCATACACATAAACTGATATGTTTGTTTAAGGCAGGCCTTGAGGGGGGGTGAATAAATACGTTTTGCCAACACCCCATCCACAGTAGTACATCACTTAGCTTCCATGTTGGTATTCCTGCCTGCTTCTACAAACTAGGGGTGACCCGACTGCCATCTACTGTAGGTAATACACTGACTATGGATACGTCCCTCATAAAACCCCACTTTAAAAAATCCAAACTATCCCTTTCATGTGTCTACACTTATCTTCATCCAGGTTGACATTCTGGTAAAGTAAGGTGCTCATAATAAGACCATACATTTGTAAAACAACTTCCAATTATCGTGACATTTGCAGCTGAAATAGGAGAGTGGAGCATACTGTTCCAGAGACAGACTTCGCTCACCTTGCTCGTGATATTAATACTATGAATTGCACACTGAACATTGCTTTCCATGCCCCCACTACCCACCCTCACTCTCCCTTTTGCGTAGGCCATGAGACTCAACTCTCTCAGCGTCATAAAGTCACTCATGTTACCGAGCACGTGCAGTTACTTCAGGTCCAAACAAAGACAGCCAAGTCAAGGCAAAGAGGCAAAGTACACCAATTCTCTATCTATATGATTGATAGAAAAAGTACATTGTGGCTCAGATAGAAATAATAATAATATGTAAGTGAAACGGTACCTTTATTGTGTTGGCGGTGAGGCCATTCCACAGTGAGAGGACGCCCTTGTTTTTTACAACCTGCATGAAACAGTCAATCATTCCACTGAAATGGACATCAACGCCACCAAAATGGGGAAGACGGGCACTCTGCGCCTGAGAGAGGAAAGAAAGTGAAAAATGAGCTGCAGTGAATCAGCAAAATGTCATTATGTGTCTGTAAAGTTATAACCAGAAAGGTCAAGCGAAGCATGACGAGACAGATAGAACTTGTCGCAATTTGGTGGAAGGTTTAATTAAGTTATATACATGTGTATCAGCAGTGGTGCAATGAAGGACAAGTGAGACTCCTGCTCTGTTTAGGATTTCTCTATGATTAAATCTGATACCTGTTACTCTGTGTATATGTGTGTGTCTGTTTTGGAGGGCATCTGCTTATTTGATCAACCTCTCATTTCAACTTTTATAGCAATAAACCAGCACAAATAGGCTAAATATGAAAGATATTCAAAAAGCATAATAAGCAACACCAATGCAAAATTAGAGGAACACTTCACTCACAAAATGGCCATCTGTATGTCTATTACTCGCCCCGTGGTATCTTGAATTTGTGAAGAAAACTGTTTTACTTGCGCGATTCCACTGTGAACGGAGAATCCAAAAAGGCGAAATGTCTTAATGAACTGAAGTCAGAGGGGACCCTGTTTAACAGCAGCAAAACTATATTAAAACATCTGCTTACAAACTCTCAGACAAAAATCGTGTAGCAAAATCCAATTTCAAACTTGCTAAAAAACTATGCCCAGGGCACACTACTTGTAGGTGGAAGCTTTTAAAATCCTGTTTTACTGAAAATGAACGTGAAGCAATGAGCACACAACTGGATAAATGAGACTTGGATTATACTACAAGAGTTGTGTGAGAGTTTGTAAAAGGCATAATTTTGCTGTTGTTAAATCTGCTCCCCATTAACTTCAATTCATGAAGAATGTCCGCCTTTTTTGGATTCTCTGTTGACCTTGCCCGGGTCCTGACCTTTGAATCCGCTCACTCCACTAAGGTGGAGTTGGACTAACGACTTGAGAAGTGTCAGATATCAGGCAACATTTGATGTGGAGGCATGCAAGAAAAAAATCTTCTTCACGAATTCAACGTGGCACGTGTTGAGTAAGTGATGTGCAAATGGTCATTTTGAGGGTGAAGTGTTCTTTTGAATGTACAGACAAATGAAGTATCTAATAGACTCAATGGTGGTGAAGATTCTCAGTCATCCAGGTCATGATAATGATAAGAGCTATGTCGTAGGCAACTGGACTTGCTTGAGTTTGAGAGGTGAAACGTCTTCAAGGAACTCAAGCAAGTCCAGTTGCCTACGATATAGCACTAATGAATAAACACAATGTTGTTCTTTTGAGGGTAAAATGAAAAAGTTAGCTGTTAAAATTCAGTCACACAGGAGACGAAAACTTTGAGGCAAACCTGGTTAACAGTATACGGAAGTTTTAAGAAAAGATATCTACTTTTGTAGGTTAACGTTACATTCAAGCTCAGGAAACTGCCATGTCGTATGTTTAAGTGGTAATAGACAACTTTTCAACTCCTTCCCCCTCCCTAGCATTCCCAAGTGGTACTACTGTTGGCATCGCTGTTGCAAAGACAACCACATTGCTTTCCGTTTTCCTCAGAGCCTGGCAATGACTAACAACACTGCATTTTGTTTTCCACAGGTAGTTCTATGGACCGCCATTTTTGCTACTGGGGGTAGTAACCACAAAGAACTTGCACTGAAACTTTTTGGGGATACTACGTCTAACTATCATGGAAAATAACAGCGCTCTCCTTCCTGTTTTGGCTGTACAATAGTTGACGCACTTCCTCTGTGCCATAAATCGAGCCTTCTTTTTCCCGGGAGATCATGCTTTTTCTTTTTACTTTTAGTAGGTACTGCAGCTATCCCTAAAAAGTATGTGCTGTTGCATGCAGTATGCACACAATCGGAAAACACTACTGTCTCATAACATTACGCCCTGACCTTTAACCATCTTGCTTTTATATCCGTTACCTTGGAGACAGCTGTCAATAAGCTGTCAAACAACTGTCATCTGTTTGCAGCTCAGTCGACGTGACGTATCGTCCGCTGCTCAGAGGATTGTGGGCCAGAATAACGAGAAAAGCAAGCTGACTTGCATACTGAAAAATCAGACCAGATGTGTGAGAACATCCTGGTATTTTTGGCATACTGCATTTCACATACAATGTATTGAGGCACTCTAAATCTTTTTCTGGCATACTATATAGCATGGTAGTATGGGTATTGGAATGCGCAGAGAATTGCATAGTATAAGTGAGGCTTATAGGGACCTATCTAAATGCAAATTATGTCATTATTCTACAGCTATTACATCGTGCAATCAGCATTTACGTCATAATGATAGGTTAAAGCAAAAAACTATTTCCACTTTTACCACACTGACAGCTCTACAGGCTGACTGTCATGTGATGGAGGAAATGTTTCTTTAGAAGTTTCAAGGTTGAGACACGCAGCCATGAGGGTGTTAGACTGTTCAAACAGATTCATTTGTCGAGGAAACATTAAGCTAACCAGTGAGTTAAACAACACTTAGCTACCCTAAGCCTCCACAAACATCCTCAGCTGTTCTCCGCCTGACTCTTAATGTTTAACTCCACACCACAGACAAGAGCTGAAGTTAAATGGTTATGTAACACTGTCCTTTATAGTGAGATGACATGGTTGTGATGGTTCAGTGAACTGGACATACACAACTCTCACCTTGCCTGCTGTCTGATAGTAACCGTCTATCTTTGGAGAACTTATCTATAGCATGTGCAGAGCCGGGACACATTCACATTCCCAGCTGCTGTTGAACCTTGTGGTAGCTAATAATAGGCTGATGAAACCGGATGTAGTATTCTGTCCTCTGCAGCGCCATTGTTCCCCATGTGACCTCTCAACATGCAGAATGCATCTCAGACATGATATAAGGGGAAAGCAGTGCAGACCAGTGTGTTTTCCTGTGACTAAATTGTTTTTTTGGCCACAAATTGGACAATCTGACTCTATTATTCACCATAGGTTAAATTATTCTGAAGGTAAATTTAAGAAAAATTACAACCAAGATTATTTGGATATAAGAATCTAAACTTTCCATGTTCAAAAACATTTAGTGATCAAGACAGGCTAAGTTTAATTTAGATACATGCCTACTGCCCCCTGGTGGACTAAAGGTGGTATTACAGCCAGTACACATGAGCTGCTGTGCTGTTTGCATTTATAGTTATTTCAAAAATATTTCAGGTAAGAATGATGAAAAACATTTATAAAGAGTCATAGGAGATAAATCTGAAGAGGATTAGTTGAATTAACTGAAAGATTTATTAAATTATTCCCAGCATTATCTCAGTGCAGTGTAATACAGTCATGTAGAGAGTCCTGAAGAAGTCTTGCCGATTAATGTTTTAAAGACCATAAAAACAACTTAACGCCAAAAATGTTCAGTTGACCAAGAGCCTAATGACCACTTGTTGACTGTGGAGCTGAAACTAAATAATCCATTAATTGAAAGTTGTCAACTATTAAATTAATCACCAACTATTTTGATAACTGATTAATCAGTTTTGTTTTGTTTTTGAGAAAATAAAGGTCAAAAGTCTCTGAATTCAGCTTCTTAAATGTGAATATTTTTGGTTTCTTTATTCCTCTATGACACTAAGCCGTATATCTTTGGGTTCTGGACAAAACAAGACATTTGAGGTCGTCATCTTGGGCGTTGGGAAACTGATTCACTCTTTCTGACATTTTATAGACCATCACAAATAATCGATTACTGTTGTCATGTTTTGGAACTAGTATTAGTGAGGCTGAACCCATAAGTGTTTTCCTCTTTTAAGTGTACAATATCACTGGTGACATGTTTTTATATATAAATTACTGGGGGTGATCCCACTTGTAAGCTCTGTTACGTTTTTCCTGCCTTTGAATATTTAAGTTTGACTTTATCCCCACTGTCAAATCCTTTTGTTAGTTATCACGAGTTATATACTTCATAAATATTTCAACTTTATTATTATGAGCTTGATGTCAGTTCACACTGTTTTTTTGTCATTGTCATACATATCTTTTATTCTTCAGTTTCTGCCACTTTATGTGCAGGTCCGTCACAATATATAACAAGTCTTATTTTATTTCACTGTTGTTTCCTTTTATTTATTTGACATTGAACCTTTTTTCTTGTTACTAAATATGTTGCTTATTTAAAGTACGTATTTATGTCATTTTCATTTCTGTCAATGTGTTTTTTGTATAGTAGTGCTACACCAATATATCATGTGACCTGTGTCACTAGACCCTCACATGAGCTCTTTAGCTGCAGTCTTGTTTCCAATGCATTTTACACCCCGACTCTAGTCAAACGAATTGGTTATCCATGTATCAATAAAGGATTTTAACTACAGTCAGTGTGCCTATACTATGGACTTTTACACTGAGTGAGCTGGCCAGTCGTTGAAGAGCACCTGATATTTTTTTTTTTTTACAACTAACAGAGTCTTACCCAAGTGCAGCACTCCCTATTTTTTCTTCAACTAATCGATTAATTGACAAAATAATCAACAGATAAACTGACAATGAAAATGATCGCTGCAGTCGTTGACTTGGCAAATCAGGTTTTGCCTGATGAAGGTCTAGGTAGCAGACTTCGCAGCATTAAAATCATTATTTGCAAGTTAGACAGTGTGCAGGAGTTTTTCTACAAGTTGGGTTCTGCTTGTCCGTCTTCTATACACATTTGGAAATAGATGTGCCATGTATTCTTTCATTGTGTGTATAAAAGTTACTTGATCGATAAGTTGATCTAGGGAACATTTATTGGCAACTATTTTAATAACTGAATAAACATTTTAGTGAATTTTTAAGCAAAAAAAGCAAAACATTTTCTGTTTTTAAGGCATTTTAAATGTGAGAATTTGATTCACCATTTTCTGACATTTTATCATCTGGAGATAGATTCCTTCAGATGTCAATGTATTTAATTCACCTGGTTACAGGATTAACTTGTAAACTTCTCTCTTGAGTTGTGAGGTTCATGCTTCCTTTTTCTTTTGTCTATTTTTGTTAGTTGTATTTTCTGTCTCTAACTGTGTGTTTTTATTTATGCTGCTGCCTGTCTTGCCCAGGTGTCCCTTGAAAAGAGATTCTTAATCTCAATGGGACTCTCCTGATTAAATAAAAGATAGATTAAGAAAATGTATTGACAAAACAATAAATCGAGAACATAATGGATGGATCAGTAATGAAATCAATCATTAGCTGCAGCCCTAATGTGTGTTAATTATTTATTCATTTTCCTATTTGAATGACCTGATGTTTTTTTCATTTATCTAGTTGTTCAGTTTTTATTTTTAACATGTGTCTGTTTCAGTTCTCCTATGAAACATGACTTCCAAAGAGGACGTGAGGTGTTTCTGGTGTTAAAATACCTGCATCTTCCGTTTTACAGTTTCAAACGGGTAGGAGAGGGTCTGGGCCACTCCGGCTGCGAGACAGCCATTAATGAAGTTCTGCAGGGGAGTGAAGCGAAAAGGAGGTTCCTGCCAGAGTTTGTCCAGGTTCATGTAGACTGCATAGCATCCAACAGAGAAGGGAAACGCACCTGTAGACAGATGAAATGCACTGTGAGTTACAGTATTATTAATGACATGTGCGCAGATAACAAGGGGAAGACTGCAGACAAACGCTCTTATCAGGAGGAACAGAAATGCCTTTAAAGAGTAGTGTGTGTTAAATGTTTTGGAGCACCAGAAGACGACATGACTGCAACATACCCAATAAAGTGAGGGAGAAGCCTCTGTAGAGAGCAAGCAGCCCCTCATTGCTGTAGATCTTTGAGATAGTGTGAACTACGCCGATGTACGTGCGCTGTCTGCAGTTCTGAGAGATGAGCCTGGTTTCTGCCACCTCCAGAGGGTATGTGGTCAGAGCAGCAGCGACGCCAGCCAGTCCACCAGCGAATATGGCTCTCCACTGAGAGATGAAGCCCACCTCATCCATGTGAAGGTGGACTATCCTGGACACAGAGGAAGGGGAAATGAACGACACTTAAATGAAGGTCTAGTGAAAGTTCAATCAGGAAGACAATACTTTTCATGCTCAGGCTGTTAGTTTCTTTCTCACCCTGCCATTCACTACTTGCGTGTATGCTCACTCATTATCTCTAGGTGTCATTGTGTGGGTGTGCCAATTGAGTCATCAGCTGATTCACAATCAACCAATAGCTTAGTGACACACCTCTGTAAACTTATCATCCTACTGCTCATCATTTTAAATATGTTTTTTTCACTGCCATAGTTCTTTCTTGCTGCAATCGTACCCGCCCTCCACCTCCCCATCACCACCCAGTCTTTACAGATTCATCAGTTTCATCTGCCTCAGCAGTCATCAACTTCTTTCTTCTTTCTCTCCTGATTGAACTGTACGGACTGTACAGGTAGTTTACCGGCATTATTTGACAGATGGAGGATTTTCAGGGCACATGTTCTGTTTATGTTTGATGCTTTATTTGTTGTCAGTGCTTTGTTTCTGGTTTCCAAATGTATTGCGGATCTGACTTTTGTACAACCTGTTATTTTGTTTGGATGAGCGTGTGTGTCGACTTGATGGATCATTTCCTGGTTCAAGCTCGTCAGGTGTCAGGATTTGCTGCTATACTTTGTTTGATAGTTGAATTTAGATTGAAACAAACATTTTTTTTATTATTATCTATTAAGCTGTTGATGATGTTTGTGATTACATCATCATTTACTCTAAGAGATATAAAAACAAATCATTTCAGCCCTAGATTGAATTTATTTAGCTTTGGCACTGTTGGTTGGAAAGAAAAAAATAGAAAAATAAAATTATCAATAAAATAATTCAATAATTAACAAAAAAATAAAATAAAATAAAACAAAATTGTATTTAATAATTAAAAGAAAAACCCAGTTGAAATAAAATAAAATAAAATGTTACCTTGGGCTCAGGAAAACTGTGACAGGTATTAATCACCATCAGATATTTAGACTAAACCAGTAATCAATTATTTAAAAATAATAATGATTTAAAATGATAGCAATCAAAGCAATTACTTACAGCCCATATAGATAGATGCCATATTTTTTAATTAATGCTACCAGCATCATGCTCTCACTTATGTACTTTGTTGTTTTACATGTGAAAATAAATAAACATGAACGACGTCATAACACTGATGATGACAGGTCAAACTGTTTCAGTGACTGATAAGAAACTAAGATACTGTTGTGGTCACGTTTCAGTCACCTACACTTAAAGAGCAAATTAATAACTCAGGTCATGCGTGTGACAAAGAGGAAGGGGCTTTATTTTCCTGGAACACAGTGTACAGCAGGCTGCCGGACAGTGGTGTGCCAACCGGATGCGGCGGTGTTAACACGCACATACACGTGTCCTGAAGCGTGAGAGGATACCTGCTGACTGACTGCAGCAGCCTCACTACACTCAGTAAATATTTATGACTGAGCTGGATTACTGGGAACACGGCTGCGGCCCGCTGCTCTGCATGTTTATGTATCTGACATGTCACCACATGTTTTGTCCGGTAGTAACCCGGCAGAGGTAGAGAGAGGCTGTTTGCCCTGAGTGCAGCCTCACAGGTAGCACTACAACTCATCATGAGAACATAATGTCCTTTTTCCTAGGAATGTCAAACTTTAACCACGAATAATCTGTGTATGAACATATGTGTGCAGTTAGGCCTTCAACTAACACAACTTTTCATGATCACTAAGTTTAAATTAATAATATAATATTTGTACATCATATACTACTATTCTTTTTACTATGTTTGTGTTGTTCTTCTATTTTGTACAGCACTTTGGTTAACTGTGGTTGTTTTTAAATGTGCTATATAAATAAACTTAATTCAATTTGAATATTATTTTTTGTTGTTTAATCGATAAATTATGCTTTAGACAAAGTAAAAAACGCCAACCACAGCGGAGCCCAAGTTTTCATATCCAGCATATTTTCCCTTTTTTTGTCCAACCAACATCCTGAACCAAAACTTAATCAATTTACAATCATATAAGACAAAGAAAAGCAGTAAATATTCACATTTGAGAAAGTGAGTCCTACCTTTTTCTTTGTCATTTTGGCTACAAATAATGACTTAAAGGGTTAGACGATTATCAAAATAAGAACAAACAATTGATTGATTAAATTATTCGTCAGTCTATAGAAAAATACTCAACAACTGATAATCCTTTCATCATTAATGTCATTTTACAAGCAAGCAACAGTTAAACCATATCCATTTGCTGCTTCTCTTTGACTTCTAGTCACAGTAAACTAAATATATTTGGATTTGGACTGTCAAAACAAGATATCAGAATGTTGCTTTTGGGAATTTTTCACCATTTTCTGTCAGGTTACAGACCAAACTATTTATGATTTCATTGAGCAAAGAATTGGCAAACTGATTAACAAAGGTTATTTGCCTTAAATAAAATAGCTCCCAATTATTATTATTATTATTATTATTATTTCTAATTCTATTTTTTGAAATTGACCTTTCATCTAATTGTTCCAAATATAATGTTAACACTGTTGTGGGTAGACTTAAAAAACAAACCAAAAAAGAAACAGATACCTGTGAGACAAGGCTCAGGGTGAATTCACCCCCCACCGTTTTAAACATCGACTGAGCAGATGCAGCCTTCTGATTGGCTGATAACAGAAGGTGCGCCTCGTACGGTAAAACAGGAAGTACATCTTTAGCTGCACTGATGGAAGTAAACAGACCATTTAAACGAACCCCTTTCAGTTATTTTACCCCGTCAAGTGTTCAAAATCACCGTGTTAGTCACTAATCCTTCTACTGACGTCAATATGTGTCATAAATATGTGTTTAATACTCTTTTACACAGTTCGGCACAAACTTGATAAGTCAGCTGACCAAGATGGCTAACGAGCTAATTCCCTGAGCTAAACACAGATGAAAACATCCACAGATGTTTCGAAGTCGATACAACATCAGACAAAACACTTTAGGTTAAACTTTACTTACTTTTTATATGTTGTGAGGTGGACTGCAGTGTAGGGGAACAGCCGAAGACAAGAGGCGAGGTTTCCTTTCCAAAACCCTCGAAGTCCCTCATTTTGGTAGATGAAGAGAAAACTCTGCAGGAAACCTCTCTTAGTGTGAAAAGTGCCCACCTGGCTTTTAATTTTAACCACCTCCAATGGCGACGTGACGGTTTTACTGAAGACCCCGGCGAAACCGACGCACATGAAGCTCTGAGAACTGGTCAGCCTGTTGTCTTTTTTAACAGAGGCCATCACTGTCCGGCCCTCCGCTGCACTGTCCGCTTCCTGAGGTGGTGTCTGTCTTCTCTGAGGGACAGGACAGGGTCTGTGTGTGCAGGTTAGACATCTAACTGTGGGAGACAGAGGAGATATCCGTCTCCTGTCCCCACCAGTTGTGTTATGTGACGACACCACGTCACGTTGACCGGTCCTGGAGGTGGGCTGCAGTTACGTCTCACTAACACTAGAGGGCGCTGTTTGACCACACAGGAAATACATGATTACACACAGGAAGGTGAAGTCAGGTGATGTGGGACACTGGTTATATTGACAAAGAAAACCACCTAAAATTCTGGAGGTTGCCTTAAGTGTTGCTTTTAGAACTTGTTATATATCTTTTCTATATTTCAATAAAGAAAGTATTTTGCCAACTAAAATAATTTGGACACTTTCGACCCTCACAAACATGTTCAGGTGAAATGGGACCAATATATTTGTTTTTTAAGTGGTTATATCCATTTGTGAGTTCAGCCATTATTGCCTTAAATCATTAATGTAATCTAACTTTTTATTAAGAAAGATTGTCCAACTTTTCTGCCATGTTTCCCCTGTTCTTTTGCTGACCTTGGTGCCATATTGTCCATATTGTCTACAATGGACTTGTGTGTGTGCTCCTGTGCATGTAACGATGGATAATTCTGGACTGTTGTTCAGTAAGTTCAAATTTATCACCATATACATTAAAAAAGTACGATGAACATACAATGTAATGAAATACTTTATGCCCTGGCTCTCTCTCAGCCCCTAGAAATTAGACAATAAATAGAAAATACTTACCTAGAGAAAAAAAACAATAGCAACATATAATACGCATAAATAATCCACAGCATCAACAGTAGTCTGACTGCCTGGGGGTTAAAACTGCCTCGAGGGCAGGATACCAAGCTGACATAGACTGGCTGTATCATCTTTAATATTTTTCATGTGACAAAAATACTATAAATGTCTGTAGTAGGCTATGACAGGGTGGGGCACAATAGCACAAGTCATGTTTTTATGGCACCTGGTAGCCCAAAAACATGTCCCTTTTTTATTATATTTTTTTGTCCCATTTTACCTGAATGCATCAACTACTCAGTCAAAACCCTTTTACCATAAAAAGTAAAGTGTATTGTGAAAATGTTTAAATCATAAGTCAAACAGCTAATTGTTGTTATAACCTTATTATTCTAGCTGCCAAACTCTTATTAACATGAGAAAATCAACATGCCACATGATGTACCTTGGAAGTTCTGGGACCAGTGGATTTTTGAATCTTTGGTGTGCCTGTACTTGTAATGTCAGACCAATAAAAATAATTTGATGACTGGCTGCAAAGATTTAAAGAGCCCAAGATGTAAAACCGTATTTGCCCCATTTTATCTGATGTCCAAAACTACCTGACTTCACCCCACAATATGTGTCTTCATAGCTATAAGCAGTGGTGGAGGACATATACATGTTCTTTAATCAAATGAAAGTACCAGTATTACAATATCAAAGTCCTGTAAAGTATTAGAGTAAAACTATTAACAGCAACAAGGACCAGTGGTGACATGTAACTATAGTAAGTAGGGCTACATTTATTCAAGTAAGTATTTCCAATTTATTCTAGCCTACTTTATACTTCAGCTCCACTGTTGGGGGAAGGAGAGAGGGAGAGTTCTGTGCATTCATTTGTTAATGACCTGAGGCAGATTTGACCCCATGCACAGTGGTATAGTTTCAAAGGAGTTGTCAAACATGCAGTGAAATCAGTTCAGTAGATCATTATAAGGTCACAGACACCTCACTGAAGAATTTAACATGTTTGTCTAGTTTTAGGATATGATTTGGTTTAGACAGAGGTTTTTAAAAGCTATATTTTCACTGAAATATATTGTTGTAGCAGTGGTAGATTTAGTGTTTCCATTTTGTGAGACTATACTTTTTGTTGATCTCAATTTCTAGTGAATATTGTACTTTATACTCGAACATATTGAGAAATCCTGTGACATAGGCAGCACTCTATGTAGCTGTCAGACCAGGAACATCATTAAATTTATCTCAAAGTTCATATCTGCATAAATGTATCTGTATTGTGGCTGCAGAGATAACAGTGGAGGAAGTGAAACTTGTGGTCTTTTTGTCACTCTCTTAATTCCAGTAAATAAGAAACAGTGAAGCAGTTGATATACTTTGTTAACTAAGTCCTCATATTTTCAGGTGACCTCCTGAGAGGCACCCTTGAGGACAACTTTGGTGACCACAGTTTAGGGAGTGGCAACTTTGTCTCTATAGGTGGTGCAGTACTCTAACTTTTTGACTTGTCCACACGGCAACTGGGGGGAAATAACTATCAGAATATCTCACTCTAGCAGGGGTGGGGTTTGGGTTATGAACTGCTCAGCTAATAATATATAAGTAGGTTTTTGGCTGCTCTAAGTAACAGATAATGTGTGTGTTTTTTTTTCTTCAGATGGGTCATTCAGAGAAAAGTCTCTTTTTAAAGAAACATACAGCCAAAATAGCATGACATTACATTAATATATTAATAATTAAGTGCACTTCCCGCCAACTTCCTGTCCAGTGATGCTCTAAGTGAAAGAAAGGAGAGGTTTGGGGTTAAGGTCAGAGGTTTGGTTCAAGGCAAACATTGCAAACACAGTGACACTGTCAGCATGTTTTGCACAAGCCATCTAAAATCTTTATTTTCTTTATTGTACCAAGCAAATACATCAGGTCTGATTTAATGTCTAACTGTATTAATCAGCAGGGCTTTGTTGTCACTGTCTTGTTTCAGCGTCATGTTTGTTTTCCTCCTCGTCTTGGCCTTCTAGGAGCGCCTCCCTCCCCTGCCGGGCTGACAACCTCAGATGCATGCGAGGAGCCCACCTTCTGTCTGCGGCTGGACCACTTGGCTCCTCCACAAAGGCTTTCTGGAATAACAGAGCCAACCAGAGGAAATGACAGCCTGATCACAAGCCCTCGCTCCCCCTCTGGTTGCCCACTGGGGGAGGAAAAGGCCGTGTCTGTGTGTGTGAAAGGGACGCTGGCTTTCACCTCTGTAAACTGAAGAACCACTTTCGATGCAGTGGGGGTAATTACAGTGAGGGTTCAGAAACAAGTGCAGAACAGAAGCAAATCAATACACTTATGAAAGCTGGGATGATTGTCTTGTCAGAGGAGCTGGAGTAATTTACATCCTGACTGGGCTCCAACAGAAGAGAGTCAAAGCAGATATACATTTTTGCTCCCCAGAGCAATAAAATTCCCTCAAATGCTTTGATAATTCTTTGATGTCACTGTCATATATGTTTGGTTTGTGATACATGAGATAGTAGGACGTCTTTCTTCAAAGATAAGTGGTGTGATGTTGTATCTTATCAAGCAATGCTTCAGCAGTCAAACAGGACACCACCAAGAATCTGCTGCCTCTCTGTCTCCTCTGCTGTCCTTCCTCTGCCCCTCACACTGCCTTCACCCAGCAGTATTCATAGAGAACACACATAGAGCACTGCCCTCTTCCTGTATGTATATCCCCCCTCCTGAATGAGAACTTCCTCCATGCCGCAGAGCAGTGCGGGAGCAGCCTGTGTGCCTTTGTGTCTCTGGGACTGGCACATAGCAGTAGGTGTAGGCTGGCTGAGGTATTGTCATTCCCTGGATGTCATGCGCAAGTCAACCCTTGATCTCCCACTTTGAAGTGCAGTGCTGGAGGAGAGCAGTCTGTGAGTCAGCAGTCAGCAGAGGGCGCCCGATAACCAGGGAGGCTGCATGGAGGACTGAGTCGCTGTCATCCTCTCACAGACTGGTGCAATAAAATTCTCACCTCATTATCTGAGACAGTCACATCACAGGCTTGTGTTGGCAGGGGAGGGGAAAGGGAAGAAAGGGTAGGAGTGGGGGTGGGGAACAGGCTAGGGTGGGTGACACCAGAGTCTGTCTGTATGTGAGTGTGTCTTGTTTTAAAAGGGTGGGGGGTGTACTGGTGAGAAAAGTCAGGCATAAGTACAATTCACTGTGGCACCATGTTGACACCTCCACCAGCGAGGCTCAGGCCAAACTGCTCGGCTCACTTAACAGGACTGAGAGACTTGTTATGCATAAGAGGCTACTTTTGAATTAATGGTTTCTGTGATGGGTTGAACTGTGAAAGCTTGTCAGGGTTTGTTAGGAATAATAAATGCAATGTTGCACCTCATTACTGGCGACAGTGTTTATTACAACAAACACTGAGACTGCTGTTATCTCAGCCCTGTAGACCAGTAAATGTGCTTAAACACAGCCTATAAAGTGTCACATCTGCAGTAAACGTGAGGCCTTAAGGAGTTAATTTGTCCAACGATCGTTTCAAGGGCTAATCTGTAAATTATTTTACTAATGTACAGTGTTGGGGAAGCTACCTGAAAGCTTTGCAAGCTACTTAACACTGAAAAAAGCCACACTACAGCAAAGCTACCCTCCGGAGGAATCTAGTTTGGTTTGCTAAAGCTACTTAGAAAAAGCAGTTCAACTACTTTGTTAAAAGATCAAACTGACAATGTGCACATAATACAGATTATAACAAAGTTTATTACAAAATAGTCACATGATTTTTATTGCAAAAAGTGTCCATTGGTCTCAGCTCATACATAATGTGTGTGAGATGCATAATCGACTATTACTACTCTTTTGTTATTCAGGCATACTGTCATCTTAAAAGATACACCTCAGTTTTTTGGTGATAAACAATAATATAGTGATTTTTGTCATGGGTATGTGGCACATCAAGTGAGCACTGGTCAAGTCCACAAACAAATTTTATGATGAGAACCGTTCTTTATAGAGGGGTCTCAGCTTGAAATGTGCTCCCTATCAGCACTAGACAGACTACTAACTGATATTCCTTCAAGAAGTCACTAAAACTAAAATTGATGAATCACGTGTAAAAAAAAATGATGGCAGTTCTGGAACATTTTTGTTAACTTTGTTTTATTTTTTATCTGGTAAAGTGAGTTTGTGACAATTTTGTTTTTACTCATTTTTTTTGTCTTAATGTTGGACTGATATTAAATGTTATCGTCTCATTGATACTGTGTGATTTTAAATTGATGTATTTTTAATTTTTTACGAGTGGACCCCAGGAAGATTAGCGACCACTTTGTGGAAGCTAATGAGGATCCAAATAAAGAATACAGACTAAAGAATAAATAAAAAGTACCCCACGATTCATAGGAGCATGTAAGGAATGTCAGCTATGGTGTTATACATGATGTCCATCAGTCAGACACCTGCTTTCAGAAACTTGTCCATATCTAGGTGGGGGTATTGCACCAAGCATGTAATGTCTAAAATGGTGTGCAACAACTTCTCTAAACCTTTGTTAATTAATAGCAATAATCTATACTTATGACTAACTGTGGCAAAATGGGGTTGACTTACAGTAGAGAAGCAATGGTAAAATAAAAATAAAAAATCCATTCCTTTTACTGCCAAAAATTGTTTGTAGTTTCAAAAGTTAGTTACACAAAAACTGGCAAAAAACTACTTGAATCAATTTGCAAATATGAATGTAGCTGAACTGACAGCAAGCTACTGCAAAATGTAATTACACGACTGGTTTAATTACATGTAGTTCACTACTCCCCTACACTGCTAATGTGGGATAACATGACCCCATGTGCAGTGACATGTTCAATGGAGTCGTGCAATAACCTTCAGAAAGATTTGAAACTACATGAATTGGTCTCTGCCTGATTTTAAAGCTCTCATAAGCACAAGGATGAATGAGTCAGTTGGGTTATGTTCTAATATTTCTACGTATTACTGTATGCCTTTTTTTTTGTGGTTGTTTGGCTCTAACTTTTTGTCTACTGCTGTCTTGGTCAAGTCTCCCTTGTTTTTTTTTTTTTCACTAATCTCAGCGGGACTTACCTGGTTAAATATGGTTTAAATAAGGTTAAATAAATTTAGTGTTGCTTTTTTAAAAACAGCTGTGAGGATTGAAAAAAAGAGACTTGTTAGTTGTCATGTTGTTTTTATGTCATTTCTATTTTCTTTGTTAAAAGCTAACAAGGAATGATGCATCACCTATTAAGCCAGGATGTAGATGACCAGGAGGCCCATTGTCTGTGAGGATGCAGAGGAGAACTTCTGGCAGCTGGTGTCCCCTTATCTTCCCATGTACAGCCAATAAATCAATATCAAATCTAAGGAACAGGAAGCCAGATGGCCTTCCCACAAACCCACCAGGCCGGGGCGCTCTCAGGGCCTCCTCGGCTACTGTACCACCGGTGCATGCTGCAGGCCTTTGAAGACATACACATTCAACAAGCAGCTCAATGAATGACTAAAGGGAACAAATAAGCTGTTACGACTCTGCTCAAATCAGTGTTTGTGTTTCCATCCACATCAAAGGCCTCAGTCTGTTTGATATGCAGCCCCCACACCTTGATCCGAGCCATGTTACAGGTAGAGGGGAGGAGCAGTCCATTGAGAAGCGAGAGGGTCATGTGGCTGCTCCCCTCAGCCCTGGCTCGAGGGTAGTTGACCCAGACGAAGGGTCTGGTGGTGTCTCTTGTTCCCTAGGGAGCTATTGCCTCTTACACCCATCACTAGACACATTATTTATTGGGTGGCCTATTGATTACATGCTTTTAAGGAATATTCACAGGAATTCAGAGCAGTAATCACAAAATAGGAAACAACTTAAAGATAAGAATTATGACAATGTTAACTGAGGTAAAGGCAGAGTTGTGTGGTAACTGATGGCCGGCTCGGGGAAAGGCCAGAGAGGTCAGTTACCTGAATACATCCCGCCAGACTCATCTTGATTTCTGTGTAGGCCAGGGGTCAGGTTAAACAGTAGTTTGATTGAATGGCTGTTCACAGGCCAGTGTGAAATGCCAGCTCTATTGCAATGTGGGAGTGGGAAGGAGGGGGTTTCTCTGGCCTTTGTGTGGCCCGCAGTCTTAGAGCACGGACCCATTGTTAAAGGCTGACCAGCCAGCCCCTCAGACTCTCCTTTGCCCTGCTTTGTCTCAAGGAGCGTGACCATTTCCTTCATCCAGGTCAGGGCAGGGTCGTGACTTTGGACACCAGTCCTCCTGTCTGTCTGCTTGGCCCGCATAAATTCATACAACGCTCAGACAGATGCAGAGCTGTCACACGTCAGCGTTGAAATGGAGCTGTGTCAGAGCAGGTTTGGAACTGAGAAGATGACAGCTAAATGATCAGGTGTCTTTTGATTCAAATTCACAGGAGTGTGAGCCAAAATTATACGGAAAACCATAGGTGTAGATTTCCAGGGGGACGCAGGGGACACGTACTCCTCAATTTTCAGAGCGTATCCATTTGTCCGCCCCAATAAAAACATTAAAGTAGCAGAGGACTTTTACTTGGACAGAATTAAAGGCATTTACACCATAAATTGAGGCAATAAAGGCACAAATTGGTGCATAAAAATTCACCAGAATGCAGGAAATGAAATGTTTGATGCTCAAAATGTTCATGTGAAGGGCCCCCAAATCCACTGTTCCCCCACCAGCGTTGAACAAACCATCCACCCTTTCCTACAACACTAAAAATAAAATAATAAAGCAAGACTGACATGGTTCTTTTGCACATGTAGACACCTAAAGGTCCAGTCTGTAGGATTTAGGGGCATCTGTTGGTAGAAATGGTATATTATGACCACAACTATGTCTTCATTTGTTTATAGTCACCTGAAAGTGAGAATCATTTCCTTTCTGTGCCCTTAGAATGAACAGTTTATATCTACATACAGAATGAGTCCGCCATGTTGTCTTCAGTTGCCCATAACTGACAAACCAAACACTGGCTCTGGATAGGACCATTCACATTTTTGTGTTTGTGCGTCAGCCACCACAGTTATCCTACACGCTTGGCACACTTGAGAAGTTTCAGGTTTTTCCATCTCACCACTAGAGCCCCTAAAAGCAACACACTAGATCTTTAAACTGATCTACCAGTAGTCAACACATATTTATGATCAATAAAATTTGCGTGGCGAGAGATGTCTCACTTGTGCCTATTTTGCGTGTGTGTAAAACCCAGTACCACGTGCACAGAGTTGAGATAACCTCTTTACTGCCCTGAAGTGTCCGAGTTATGCAACTGTGAAGTTTTAGAAGAGTGGACAGTACCCTCCTTCTGTCCCGAGGCTGGACCTGCCTTATCACGGCCTGGCCATCACGGTGATAAGAAGAGGAAAGGCCAAAGGGCCATAAGGAACAGTGTGCTCGGTCCAGGTCAACAGTGTGAGGAGGCTGCACTCAAAGGGGAGGGAAGGCGGACAAGAATATTATCTGATAAGAATCACCGAGGTCTTTTGATCTCGCAGGGGCTGATCCTGGGCTACAGGGTGTCATGCTGGGTGGACGAGTAGAATGACACGGCAGGTACAAACAAGCGAGGCCTTGAAGATCATCTGGGGCTAAGCATATTTACACAGGGAAGACAAGGAAGACTCTCCTAATGCACAAACACACAGGCTTGTTGCCCTTGCTGTAGCAGCCTTCTTAACACATTTAACCTCTAGTTTTTAACCAGAAAGCACAAATAATGTTTCATTTTCTGATATTATTAAGCGACCTGCATCTGTTCTGAGATGAAGCCATTATCAAATGACTAAGAGCTGACTGAAGAGAAGCTCAAATGTAGTCTGCTGTGGTTTTGTCCCCTACGTCACTGATTAAAAGCCGTCATGTGGAGGCCAGACAGGACCTGGGGCTGCAGTGCAAGCTGTGGCCCGAACCAAATGCCTCGCTGTCTTGCCCAGGGTAAGATGGAGGAGGGATTTTTTTAGCCTGTAGTGGCCAGAGGGGAGGTTAGCAAGCTGCTGCAGAGTTAACGTGTCCTTGGTTTCCCCTTAGCAACAGTTAAAAACAAAAGAGCAGACGCATGTAGTTGGATCTAAAGCCTTTCTCTCTTTTACAAAACAAGGCCTAGTGATGTGTAGAACTCAGAAGGTAAAGGAAAGTTTGATTATATTCTATATCTTTTAAAATTGTCAACAAATTTGACAGAAAAGACTGCTGTCTTAGAGTGCTGTCTTATTCCACTGTGCCATAGACCTACAAAACTATTAAAAAACACATGAGCCCCACCATTGCACTGGCTGACATGTAGGCACTGTAGTTGATTTTGAGTCAGTCCCTGCTGCAGTAAATGCTCACCAGAGCACCAAATGTGTATTAATCCACAGCTTAAAATAGCTCCCAACAAATGTACTATTTGGTCCCCTTTGAGAAATGTTCACTACAAACTAGAATGCCCTGCTCTTTTAGGAATTTATTTAGCTCTGGGAAACAGAGAAATGATTCTCTAATGTTATTCATAAAGTAATATTTTTCTCATTTCTTCTCTTGTTGTCTCATTGAAGAGGTTTTTTTGACCTGTGATGAGGTGGACGGTATTTTTTTATTGTTTTTTTAGTGATATATACTTAACATGTAGATATGTGTATTGTATGTATGTTTGTGTGTACATATTAATATTCATGTGTACATAAAATTAAAAAAGAAGATATGGCCCTTTTTATCTTCAGTGGGAAGAATGGGCTTTTGAGGCTGAATCTGAAAATATTAAAAGACGGACTAATGTAGTGTTGGTTTTGATCTTTCCTTTGGGTTTGTTGACAGTAATATATATATATATATATATATATATATATATATATATATATATATATATATATAGAATTCTATTATTATAATTGTCTGTTTTTGGATAATCAGATGATACAACAAAGCCACCCGTTTTTTGTTTTTTAGTGAGAGCCGTCCACCCTGACATTGTTCTTTATTTAGACAAATCGCACCAAGCACCTCGTCACAACTTCAAAAATAAGGATTATGATTTATTTAAATCTGTCCCTTGGTTGGTTCACATCAAGGCAAAAGACAATGACAGCAAAGTATCAGCAACCTGTTACATCCACGCTCCAATTAAAAGAATTAAGATGTAAGGGGTCTTCATTATCAGCTCTCTCTGAAGGACATCAAAGGCCGAGGTGGAGTGAGAGTGCAGCTGCCCTGACGGTGTGAGTTTCTCCTCTCTCACTCCAGAGGAACTTGTTTGTGTTGAGGATGTTTACTGATCCCAGGAAAGACAAACAGCCTCTTTCTTGTTTGTTGGTACCGCAGCCCAAACAGGGTGTGTGTATACGTGTGTGTATGTGTGCGGGAGAGAGTGAGGCAGAGCTTCAGGATGTACTGTATTGTTATATCGGTGTTTATCTTGTCTCTGTCTTGTCACCCCACTTCCGAGTTTCCCATCAGAAGACGACCAAATTCAACACTGTGAAGAACAATCTGACAAAAAGGAGCAGCCAATGTAAACCAGGAGGCAGTCACACACACCAGATGTGTACATGTCATTAATTGTAAGAATTCATTTAAAAACTTATGGCTTTGCTTTAGTCTAATAATCAACTAATTCATTACTCTGCCATGTGCAATCAATCTGCAACAAACTGCCATTAAACTCTTACATTTCTGAGCATCTCAGTTACGATACCTCATCTGAACACATGGTGTCACTCTTTCTCATCTATGCTGACAGAAGCCATAGGAAGCCCTCAAACTCAGTCCACATCTATCAGCTACATCATGCTGTCAGGTTGTTGTAAACAATGTTTTTAGGACACTACATCTCACTCTGACAATCAAAAGTATCACCAGGAAATATAAGCACCTCATGTGATTTGTTTGGAGGACTTGAAAGTTACAGCTGTCTGAATTTATAGGTGTTTAGTTACATTTAAAATGTTAAAATTACATGAGCAGAACCAGAATGATGTACATTGTGTTTAGGTTTTTCCTTATCTGAATCAAGGATGTCATATGTTGCACAGATTGTAAAAGCCTTTGAGGGACATTTATGATTTTAGACTATCTAAATAAAATAAAAAATGGTACTCATAGGTGTAGATTTGGGGGGATGCAGGGGACCATCCCCCTCAGTATTTAGAACATGTGCATTTGTAGCACAAATGCACATGTTTTACTTTTATTTTGACAAAATGAAAGACATTTACACCATTTCTCGTAAGGCGAGAAATTATTCCGCTTCCCATTAATCCTATAATCCAGTTAATACTGTAGCTTCAGCTCCCGGCTGTCTTATGAAATACAGACCAGTTGACATCTGTATTGCCACAATGGAGTGTCTCATTCTTTGGTCTTGTATCAGCAAATGTCACTTTGTATTGAGGTTTCCTACCACGGCTATAAATCCTGGGGGAAACAGGCTTTCACAGAGAAGTTTTATGGCACGGAGACTTCCCTTCCCTTCTGCAGGGGGTATGGTGCTTTACACCGTGTGTTGGTGTGTCACAGTCCTTTTAACTGGCTACGTCCCCAAACCATTAGTATTTTTCTGTGCAGCGTCATTCAGGTGTTTACTCAGAGATGTTTTGATGAGACAGGAAGTGTGGCATGCAGGCTGGTATGAAACAAAGATGTGATAAACTAATGCAAATGTTTCCATCTGTGTTTACTGAGGCCTGAATGCAGCAGTGGAAGAAGTATATAGATCTTTTTCTTCAGTAAACGTAACAATACTAAGGTGTCAAAATACACTGAGCTCTTTGAAATGGACCATTTTACTTTTGAAACTTCAGGTATGTTTTTGTAGATATTTTTGTGTCATCAGCTGACAACATTTTGATAGAAGGATATGGAGTATTTTTAGATCATGGTCTTTCTATTTTTACTTCTGAAGAGGATGTGCATACTTCTTCCACCTCAGAAACTGTATTTTGAATGTAGGATAAACAGAAGAAAACATGCTGCAGAGATAAGTTATTGTTTTAATCAGCAGTGGAGGAAGTACTCCGACCTTCCACTTAAGTAAATGCAGCTATACTACAGTGTAAAATACTCAGTCGGGAGTAAAAGTCCCGCATTAAAGTACAAAAGTAAAGGGCAGCACAGTAGCTCAGTGGGTAGAGCTGGTGTCCCATGTACAAAGGCAATGTCCTTGCCACAGCGGCCTCGGGCTCGGCTCCAGCCCATGGCCCTTTGCTGTGTGTCATCCCCTCTCTCTCTCCCCCCTTCACGCTTAATCTGTCCTGTCCAATAAAGGCATAAACAGCCCCCCTCCCCACCTCCCAAAAAAGTACAAGAACATTTGCATCATACTTAAGGTGACATAAGTGAAAGTACTCGTTATGTGGAATGACCCATGTCAGAACAAAACATATAATATCAGCAGGTAAGCATCACTGATTGTTGCAACTGGTAAAAGGTGGGGCTAATTTCATCAACTTTAGGCCATACTGCCGATTATCATAGGCTGATGTCAAGTAATTTGAGACACTTTTTGGTAGATGACCAGGAAAAACATCAAAACTCTGATTATCTTGAATGTTACTTTAAGAACTTTTTACGGATCTCTGTTATAATTCTATGTAGAAAATATACTGCCAGGTAAAATAATTTAGAGACTTAGGAAATTCACTCCTGTGACATGTTCAGGTAAAATGGGACAGTCAAGTTTGTTTGTGTTTTAAATGGTTAAATCCATTTATTAGTTCAGTCATTGATTCATTAAATCATTGATGTAACCTGTGGCTACTCATTAAAAAAGATTGTCCAACTTTTCTGCCGTGCTTTCCCTGTTCTCTTTGCTGCCTGTTGCTTTGGTGCCACATCGTCTACAGTGGACATGCTTGTGTGTGTGTGCTTGCATGTGTGTAACAGTTACAGCTAATTCTGGACTATTTCAGCTGACATGGACTCACTACATCATCTTAACTATTTTTTAGGTGACAAAAATAATATAAATGTCTGTAATAGGCTAGAACAGGGTGACACACAATAGCATAAGTCATTATTTTATGGCACACTGAAGCCTAAAAACATTCTGATTTCACCTCAAAAGTCCCATTTTAATTTTCTGGGACAGAAAAGTATGCTCACTCGAGACCATTACTATAAAAAGTAAAGTGTATTCTGAAAATATTTTGATTATAAGTCAAACAGTTAATATAATGCAACACCTTACAACCATATTGTTGTTATACCTGTACTGCTTTGGCTGTAGTGCTCTTATTACCAAAATGTGAAAATCAACATGGCTTTCCTTGAAAGATCTGGGACCAGTGGATTTTTGAATCTTTGGTGTATCCTTACAAGTTATCTCAGACCAATAAGAATGATTGTTTCATGTAAAGCACATTTGTAGTAACAATGCAATAACACGTTTGATGATTAGTGGCTAATATTTAAAAAGCACAATCCTCATGTGTCACAATACGCTGACTTCACCCCTATGACCAATACTATCATGTAAAAATACCCGACTCTTTAACAAGTAAAACTCCTGCATTCAATATATAATTTCATCAGTGGCTGAGGAAGTTTTCAGATCCTTTACTGGAGTAAAAATAGAAACACCGTCATCTAAAAATACTCCATGCTGATGACACAAAAACATTATCAACAAAATGTACCTTATATAATGTAACTTATATAATTTATTGGAGTGGAGCTAATTTACTGCTGGACAGCTTAACCTGTAATAATATATTGTTATTTATTAATTGATATCTAAATCTACACAGTAACTAAAGCTGTCTAAGAAATGTGGTGGATAAAAAATACAATATTTGCCTCTGAAATGTAGTGAAGTAGAAGTATAAAGTGGCATGAAGTGGAAATACTCAAGTACAAGTGTCTAAAAGTGTACATAGTTCTATGTTTATTTTTACCTTTCTTTGCTCATCTTTGTTGTACTTTGTTTTTTGCTGTATGTGTATTTCTGTCTTCCTGTAAATTGTGTGTAAGCACATAGAGATAAACTTAAGACCGCAGTCATATTCCTTGTATCTGTACTTAATAAAGCTGATTCTGATATTTTACAAACTCCTCATATGGTTTACGCATAAATTCTTAACCTGAGAAATAGTTAGTAACCAATGCTTTCAAATAAACGTAACAGAGTAAAACCTACAATATTTCTTGTTGAAATGCAGTGGAGATTAAATTTAAAGTATACTTGTTTCGGTTATTCACATGGAAAAGCTGTGGTTTAATCATCCAACATGTGAACGTAAATGGGAAGAATCTTTGGGTCCTCTTTTGCAATATCTGGACTCAATGAGTGCATCTGGACGAGGACCACATCTGGATATACTTATTAACCGCTTGTTTTCTGTTTATCCTTTATGATTTACTTGTTCCTGCGTACTCTTGTCTGTGATGGGCTGTGTTTGATAATCATGCATGGATGATATGTATTGCTATGTGCTTTTGTGTTATTAACTCTTGGCTATGTTGAATTTAGGTGTCAAGATCCCTCTTCCCTCTGTGTGTGTGCGTGTGTTATGCGTGTGTGAGTGTGAGTGTTTGTTTTGGTTGGGATTTGGGTAATTACAATACCAGTGGTAATAAAAATACAGTAATTCAGCTATAACTCAATAAAACAAGGGGTTTGGGAACGAGAAAATGGCACTGCATCAGTTTGTAGAAATATTTCACTTCCATATAGACATTGTATGTTGTTGTGTTTTATATATGTGTGTGTGTGTGTGTATCTTTGTTTATCTTTGTTGTCCTGTAGAGGATAAAAAATAGATTTGCCTCTGAAATGTAGTTGAGTGGAAGTATAAAGGAGCATACAGTGGAGATAGTACCATCAAGTACCAGTGTCTCTAAATGTACTTAGTTACTTTCCAACACTACTTAAATGACTGAGGACCTGGTTACAATTGTACAACTGTTATGTCTGTAAGTACATAGAGAGCAACTTAACACCACAGTCAAATTTCAGTCAATCTTCTACTATTTCTACTACTTAATAAACCTGATTCTGATCATTTACAAACTCCTTCTACTCCTCCTGAGAAATAGTTAGTAACCATGTTGTTGAATAAATGTAGCAGAGTAAAATATTCTTGTTGAAATGCAGTGGAACTTAAATTTAAAGTAAAGCGTACAGTTAAATTAAGGTGCAAATGCCTCAAAATTGTGCTTAAGTTCAGTAGGCTACTTGAGTAAACTTGAGTACTTAACATTTCAGCAATAAATTACTCTAAATGTTGCTAATAGACTAAACAACACAGTTATTCAGTCATAACTTAATCAAACAAGGCCTTGAGGTACAGAAAAAAACTAAAAGAATTTATATGCACCTTTTTTATCCACTTGTATAGACATAGATCTACATTTGTTGTACATACAATACAGTTTCTTCAATGGAAGAAGTACTCAGATCCTTTTCTGAAGTAAAAACAGAAACACTCCATGTCCTGCACTCAAAATGTTGTCAGCTGATGACACAAAAATATTATCAACAAAATGCACCTGAAGTGTCATAAGCAAAATGGTCCACTTCAAAATCATATGTAGGCATATATGTGATATAATTTCTTAATTTATCTCTAGAATGGATTAAAAGTAGTAGTGTGTTCATGTGTTCATCACTTTGATGTTGCAGCTAGTACAGGTGGAGCCCATTTAATGCTGGATATCTTGATCTATAATAATATATCATCATTTATTAGTTTATCTAAATCTGCACAGTAACTAAAGCTGTCAGGGCAATGTAATGGATAAAAAAATACACAATTTGCCTCTGAAATATAGTTGAGTACAAGTATAAAGTGGCATAAAGTGGAAATACTTAAGTACAAGTAGCCCCCCTCAAAATTGTATTTATTAAGTCCTGTACTTGAGAAAAAAGTGGTGATTCCACCACTGGTTTTTAATGTGCTATTCTACCCTGCATGCAAATATTAATATTTGGTGGTTATTTCATTGCAGAGTGGTGAGCAGTTTCTGATATGTGGCTGTAAAAAGAAATGCATGACTGTATTAATGTACACCTACAGTAACAGAGCAGCAGTGTGTGTGTGTGTACACCTGCATGGACTTCCTCCTGTGCTGCACGGCTCCTGGCTGCTCACAAGTATGTTTGGTCGAAACTGGGAAAGTCGCCCAGTCCTCTCCTGTAGGTTGGACTACACCTGGGACACGGGGCTGCCGGGATAACTCACCGACAGCAGCACTGCGGTAAAACACACCAGAAAGCCTCGGCGGTGTGTCTGCTGTCCCGTGTGTCTGTAGGGAGCTGCTTTTATATAAATCCATAATTCAGTGAGTTCACAGCCATCTCTTTGTCTTAGCTAGCGACACGTTAGCTGCTTCCGGAAAACAACCTTCACACAGGTAAGGCGAGTTTCGGTCTCCACTTGAGCTAATTCTGTCCGTGTGTGTAAAAATACACCAAACAAAGCTGCTTCACCCTTTAATCAGCGTTTAATGCTCGTGTGTAATGGTTAAATAAAGACGTGTTAGGGCAGATATTCACTCAGAAAAGTGAGTTTTCCGAGCTCAAGGTGTGTAGCAGTTAGCGCCTTCTCAGCAGGTTATGAGCCCAAGGTGAAGCCATGTCAGTGTAACGGCTGTATTAACCGTCATACCGTCCATGAAGGCTAACTTTTATTACCTCCTCTGTCATTTGGGTCTGTCACATCGTGCTGTAGTGATTAGGAGCAAAGCAGCAGTCACAGGCTGACAGGGAGAGGGGGCTCTGAGTTATTTATGGTCCCAGTGATAGCACACACATCCAGGCACAGGAGTGAAGTGAGTACAAATGTCCTTGTTGCTGTTGTTCAGCAGCTTTTACGTGTATAATATCACAACTGTGTACAGTTTTGAGTGTACTTTACATGAGTATTTCCCTTAATGCTCCATCTCAAAGGGAAATATTATATATTTTACTGTGCTACAGTTATATGATTACCTACAAAACATATAATCACTTTAAAGAAATATGATAAGCCTGTATTTGATTCCCAGATGTTAAATTTGTTTGTTGCAGCAGCACAAAGGACAAAAATAAACACCCCAGAGAGAGTAAAACATAAATAGTACAAAGGATACAGGCTAAAATAAGAATAGAAGTAAAAATAGTAACTACACAAGAGCAATTGAAGATGCATTTTCAAGGCAAGTGTGTGTGATGTGAAGAGTCAGTAAGTCAGTTTTGTAAATGGCATCAGACTTGAATACAATATGGTGATAATGATACTTAGTGATGTCTATTAACATGGGCATATGATAATAATGTAATATGTGATGTAGTAATAGAGTATAAATGATAGAGTACAGTGATGTAACACAGAGTATCAAACAAAGTACAATATAGTATAGTATAAAACAATGGTTCCCAACTGGTGTTGTTCCCAAGTGACTTGCTAATGTATCAACACACTTAATTTTTAATTACAGTGCATTTCCAGCACAGAGCTTTTATTTTGAAGTGCCGTTTCTTGCTGTAGAGTGAGTAAATAACGTAGAGTTACTTAACAGAGACAGCAAACTAGCTTGAGACATGGTCAAATACAAGTATGACGCTGAATATATTAAACTGTGTGTACCTTGAACTAATGACTGAGGAGAGGTCTGGACACCATGGCTGAACCAGTTGCGAACCACTGATATAAAACACAGTTACAAATCAGATACATTTTTATGGATTATACTTCCCAACAGTACATGTTGGTTCAGGTGTGTCTCCACCTCAGCCAGCTACAACATTACAGTGCTGCTTTGCTTTCATATTAGTGCTTTATCAGTAACATTACTGTAGTTAAATACAGACCGTCACTCTGACAGGAACTGTTCTGCATATTGAGTTCATATCTTACGCCTATGAAAGTTAAGGCACTTTGAGTGAGTACTTCTTTCATCACTGGTAAACATGGAAAGAAATTTGGCACAAAAAAATGCTAAAATTGGCTGTCATTTACGCCGCATTTCTGCTCAGCTTGACTTAATGTTTTGTTTTTTCTCATTATCCAAAGTTTTGGATAGTACCTGGTAGTTTTTGGTACCACCTTGGTCGAGGTTCCAAGTGAAAAGGCGGAGTTAAAACATTGCAGATCACAGATTGTTCAGACACAATTATCACTAATGTGTGGCGGGACATCCTGCACAAACTTGCCATTTTGAAATAGGCAAGCTGCTGTCAATAGCAACCAGATTTTTTATATACTTGACCATATCTGATCTGATAAAATGGCAGCCTGCAAAATTACATACGCTGCAATGTAAAATTGACGAAGTGCAGACATTCCTCTGTGAGGTTACTTATGAAAGGATTCAGCAAGTGTCGTGCTGAAGATGACGTCACCGCAGTTTCACGCAGTGTCGCTTTGGTAATCAGTTCAGAATCCCACCTACACTGAGGGGATACTGTAGAACGAAATAAAGAAAAGCACCTGTTACCAAAAGTGAGCCGAGTAGAGTTTAGTCGAACCGAACCATGCAGTGGAAATGAGACTGAGATCATGTGCAGGTATGCAGTTACTTCACAGATCTGCCTTCAAACTGACTCCTTTTGTACTTGAGTAGTTTTCAACAAGCGTAATCCGACGTCCACTAATATAGTCAAGCAAAAGTACTCCTGTTTTACCAAAGTATTTTAGTATTTTATACTATGTGTAGTTGCTGTTGCAGGTATGCAGACAACAGTGTGTGTTGAATCTGAATTGTTGTGATAAAGCAATACAGTGTGAAAGTCACTAAATGCATTTTGTCTGTTTTGGAAAATCCAGATCCCAACCAGCCATGTTTGACCTTTCATCTGTTTTTGAGTAAAATCAATCATCAGCTGAGTGATAACACTCTTCTCTGTTTGTGTTGGCTGGTTCAGTGACTTTCACCATAAGAAAATGTGCAGGGGACTTTTGTTTTGGGTTTACTGTTACCTTCTGCCCTTCACGGTGAACACAAAGGCAACATCCGTGTCTGATAATAAGTTAAGAGTGGTGTTTGTTTGGTATGTGAAGGCAGGCTATCGTGCAGTGGGAGGCTCAGCAGCCCTGTGAATATAAGCTTAACTTCAATGTGTGACATGTCGGCGAGACACTGGTACCACACCACGTGTGAGTCTGCAGCGGGGCTGAGAACTCAGCTGGTTTGGTTGTTCGAAAGTACAAGCTGGAAACAAGTCAGAGTAGAAAACACTCTGGGGAATAAGAGTTTGAAATCGCTCTCAGATGGGTGTTTTTGTTGTTTGTGTTGTTGATCATTTCGTGCATACAAATATGCAATGCAAATATTGGTTGTATTTAAAGCAGCTTTTTGACTTTGCATGCTGCATCTACAGCAGTTACATAATGTTCAAACAATGCCTTAAAATAGATTTTATTTCAGTAATAGATGCATGTGTAACTCTAGTGATAAGGAAAGCGTAATTGGTGCAGCCATAAAAGCGTCATCTTGGACATGTTGGAGGTTTTCACTTGATTATGTCACACTCAGACACTGATGATAAAGAGTCATTTATCTCTGAGTAGTAAACTGATTAATTTTCCAATTCATGTGCAGTTTTTTTTTTTTTTTTTTTTGATCTTAGTAGTACCAGACATGCATAAGGCCAGGGTAGACGTGACACACCTCCGGTCTCATGGACTCATGGGGAAATTATTTGTCTAACAGGGCTTCACCTGCGTCTAATGAAGGTGTGGCAACACATGTGACTCACTCACATCGACCATCAAAGCGAGTGATTTGGCTCGGCTTTGAAGGAACGCCACCACTGGTAATCCACTGGGAGACTGGAGGATACTGTAGGGCCACAGACATTTCCCTCCAAAGCTTAGACTGTCACATGATTACAAAGCATTTGATTTGGATAAAGGCGTTCCCTCAACAAGGCTGGTCTCATTTAGCAGGGCTCAATACGACCAGTCTAGTGTTGAGCTTTGGTTGGCTGTAAACGTGTAAAAACATATTTCATCCCATCCGTTGCAAAACTGTCTTGTTGTTCTAGTTTTACCAACAAGGCTGGGAATGTTTATTTAAGTTTGGGATAACTGAAAAGTAATTTTCTGCTCTAGTGTAGAATTAGGAGTAATTTATATCTGTGTAATTGTGCTAGTGATGTTGAAATAGATGAATTAATGATACAACTAGACTTGGGACAATATGAAAATTTCATAACACCATTATCCTGGCCAGAATAATTTCGATTGATGATATTATCGTAATAATCTTCAAAATATCCTTACAACTCTTAAAATGGCATTAAAACATACTGGATTCACTTTACCTTACATTTTGTTTGCAGAGTCTCTTTATCGTTGGTTGCCCAGCGGTCTCTTAAGTTCTGCTAGACACAATATTCACAATTATCCCTATAATGGAAATTCATGATGATCAACCTATTGTGAGGGATTTTCATGATAATCTGTGATAAAATCTTGTATCATGCCATCCCTATAGATACAAACGTTCTCAAAGAAATTCAAAACTATAGGATTTCCTTTGAAACAGTAGACGACTGAAATGAAAATGAACACATATGTTTTGGAGGACTGTAAATAGGGCTAGGTTTTGGTACTTATGACCCTGTACCAAGCGGTACCAAATTGTCTCCTTTTTTGCGCCGTGGGTCTAATCTTGGACCGTCCAGACTCACTGCTAGATCAGCAAACCTTCTTGTTGCTGAAGTCTCTAGAGCTGCTGTCCTCAGCTAACGGACAGTTCATCGTCTGCCTGGTTAGCATGAGCTAACACAGCAGTAGCTAACATGCTGCATCACAAACTAACACCAACACCAAACTGCTCAACTCTGTCGTTATACCCGTTAACCGTTAACTAAGATTTGCCATGTGATGCTAACATTTAGCTCTGTCACTGCATGTTTGCAGGCAGACTCTTGTAACTGTCCCCATAGCAAGGCTCACACTCCTGCAGCAACAGCTACAACCTATACAGTCTGTGGTAAGGTGAAGTTGAGGGTGGTGTATTTGATGGAGTTGGCAGTTCAGTGTACAGATTTGCTACCAAGATATTCAAAAGTATGGCTATACCACATGGCACCCATTCACAAGTACTCCATATCAATATCAGTTTAAGGGTACAAGTATCAGTACTACTATCATAATCTTTTAAACAATACCTAGCCCTAACTGCAAGAAATAATTATTTTCATCATTGCTTTTTATGAGTTAATTAATATTTTAGTCAAAAAATAATTAAAAAAAATGTCCCACAGCCCAAGGTTACATCTTCAGATTGCCCTTTTTCTGCGACCAACACTCCAAACCCCATAGGTAATATGGTTTAGAGCTACATCTAACAATTATTTTATCATGAATTTATCAGCCAGATATTTTGTCTATTAATCATTTGGCCAATAAAATTTCAAATATAGTGAAAAATGCTCCCAGAGGTGACGTCTTAAGTCTTGCGTGACGTTATTTGTATGACCCAACAGTCCAAAGCCAAAGATACTCACTTTAGATTGATATAAATCATAGACAGCAGCAAAGCCTGCATTTAAATAGCTGTGTGTAGTGAACTGAAATTATTAACCAACCAATCGAATAATTGTCTCTGCACTACACAGTCTCCATTTCAGAGGATCCCAAGAAATATGAGCACGTGTTATTGATGTCACACTGTATCCTTGAGAAACATGGAGTTATATACTGCTGTGTCAGTGTGGTGATGGTGGACATTGATAGATGGCTTCAGAGCTAACCACCTTCAGACAACATAAACAGGAGGGTACCAGTAATCTCCAGGGTCGTTGTACATCTTCCTGTGAGGATGACCTCTGCTCTAATGAAGACATGCTTTATCCTCATTGTAACCCATCGGGTGCTCTCTGTGGTCAGCTGTGACTCCCTGCTCGGGCATGTCACCTTATCACAAAGCAAATAATACGCCTTAGTTAGAAAGTGATACGAAACTGTGAATGTTTTGTTGGTAAGAAACCCAGCTGTACGCTTTACTGTAGGGCAGCTGGGTGGATTTAATTTTAGTGTACTGTTTATTTTTTGTTTCACATTCTTGCACCGTGTTGTGTTTCTTTAAATAAATGGAGCGCAGCCTGGTTTCTGCTGTGCTTCCCTCGCTGTGCTACAGGATCCATGACCCCTATCCGTTACAGGACGAGGTATCACTTGTACAAAGAAAAGACAAAGAGGGAAAGAAGGCCTGTGTGACCTCAGCCAGTGTGTATGTATGTGGAGAGACGTGTGTTCACATATTTGTAATGGGGTCGTGTGTGTTTGCAATCAGTCGATCAGCTAAGAGTACTTTACCTGTAGTAGTGCAACATCAGCAGTCTGAGCACCCACCCCCCCAACACACACATACACACACACACATTCACAGGCATTAACAGAGGCAGAAGGAACACTTTCCGCTCACTCTGCCTAGTTACACCAATTCCCCACTGCATTCCTCACACCGGTGCAGTCAGACCTCATACACATCCACGCTCATGCACACCGATATGTGTCCACAGACACACACACAGGCATTATTCTGACGGTGTGCTCCTGGAGAGGCAGGGCTCTGGTTTCATTCAGGCTTCAGGCAGCTCCGGGGTTAGAGTCTCGTGTTTGCGTGCAGTGGCTACCGGGTGCTTGACAACAAAGATATCAGCTCGGGTGAGTTGCTCCAAGGCAGTAACATTGAAGATAATGCAGTCTTTTTGTGCCTGAAATCTTGGACTGAGGTCACATATAGAAGGAAACTGAATGTAATGAGTTCATTGTGGTAGCTTATTGTTTTCTTTTTCATGTGCTTTCAATGTTATTCTTTACTGTTTTGTGCACTTAGTCCAAAGTCATGCCTTTTAAGGTGGTATTTGGAGGTGTTTTGTGAATTTCTGTGGCACTTCAGCCTCTCAGACAGCATGAAGTCTTCTGAAGTGCTGCCTGGGAAAGTGCTCAGCTCAAAACTCCTCACTTATTATCATGCAAAAGCCATTTACTTTAACTTAAAGGAGCAGTGTGGAGGATTTAGTGGCATATTTTTCAGTGAGGATTGGAAATTGAACCCAACTGAAACTGAAGCTTCTCACAAAACTTAATGTGTGCTCACCGTGTTTTTTTCTTACATAACTGAAAATCCAGATGTTCAGGAGGTTTTTGCTGGGAGCCAAATTATCTGCAGAGGTCTCATCCTCTACGAAACAAATGGACCTGGTAACAATAACCGGTAAAAACACAGAGCAAAGCAGTTTCCTGATAAAAATCTGTGTTTTTCCACTGCTGTTCAGCTTGTCAGAGAAAGTGCTGCTAACTATGGTGGCTGACGGGAAAAAGTGTACAGCCCTATTTAAAGGCGGTGATTGTTTTGTCCGTTCTCGGCTACTGTAGAAACATGACAGGGCAGCATGGTGGACTCCGTGAACGAGTACCCACTCCTTATGTAGATATAAACGTCTCATTTTAAGGTAACAAAAACATGGCGATTCTTATTTCCAGGTGATTATACACTAAAGAAAACATACTTATTATATTAACTTCTGTTTTTGCCAATATATCTCCCTAAATCCTACACACACTTTCTGCTCCTAAAAATAATGAGTAATTAATAAATCCATACACGATGCAGTTTATCTTACAAGCTACATTTTATGAGATCTGACTGAACGTATTTGTAATTTAAGATATGTCTTTTTATTTGATTTACTTGTTCATACATGGAGTAAACGACCAAAAGTTTCTGCAAAGAATGCGATCCTAATCAGCGCTCTCCGTATGAGAGAATTAAAGAAGATTAGGAGCTGCACAAAGGGATGGAGACCACTGCCGATTGGGTGCAAGGGGTCATTAGTGATGGGGGGTTGTGTTTCTGCCCACTTCATTCAAAATTCTTACTCTCGTGTAGTGCCATGCCTTTGTTCCTTCCTATTAGCAGGGGTTTGACTTTAGTCAGTTTTCTCTCGCCTCATTTCACAGAGTTTAGCCCCTTCAGTGTGGAGCATGGTGATTTTTAGCTGAGATGAGAATTCCTTTTGTCCCTCAGGAAACTAGCTGAGAGGAAGCAGCTGCGGCTTGCTGCCATATTGCTGCTGCTCTGTGGATTTGTCATTTCCTGTGGAGCTGGCCAGTACGAGTAGGAGCAGTCCAACTTCTGCAGGAGACCTAACTTTGTTTTCTCTTTCAACAGAAAATCACAATGAAGACATGGAGATAACATTTTTGACTCTGGATCGTCAATTCACTTTCACAGTTTGAATGGATTTTAATTTTGGACACGCAGACATAGACTTATGTACCACCCACAGTTCTTGAGGAGATAAGAGGACGCTTATCATTTCCAGAGAAGTTTGGACTGATCATCTTCAGCCAATGGCTACAACAGAAACCAAAGCTGCCGGCAGCAGTAGCACTCCGGGTCTGTCGTGGGCCCGGGTGTGTAAGGAGTGTGGCCAGGTGCACGATGGCCCGGACAGCCACCTGTACGAGTACCAGGATGATGTGGACGATGAACTGGTTTGTCACATCTGCCTGCAGCCCCTTCTCAGACCTATGGACACCCCTTGTGGCCACACATATTGCTTTCATTGTCTGAGCAACTTCTTGAAAGAGCAGGACTTCTGCCCCGTAGACCGCCTGCGGCTGCAGTTGCATCAATGCCGTCCCTCCAGTTTGCTGGTCAGGAACCTGCTGGACAAGCTGATTGTGATGTGCCCCCACTCCTCAGAGTGTCAGCACCAGATGCAGCGCTGCGAGCTGCAGCCTCACCTGCACAACAGGTAAGACTCTGGATGGGATGCTGGCAGGTCATGACAGCAGTTGCAGTGGATATTGTCAAGCCTTTGTGTAAAATGATTGGTAATGCAGTGTGTTATTTTAGATGATAATGCGTCACAACAATCATTAGCAGCCATAAGAAGTAATGTAATCAATGGTTTTGCAAACACTACTTTTTGAACCATCAGCCACCTCTGGTAATACAGTACAGTTTGCTGTAAAAAAATAACCTCAACTTATATATGATTAAGCTGCAGCAGGGAAAAACCTCACACAGTACAATGCAGACATTTTCACCAACAACAGGCTGATTTACAAAGATTTTAAGGTTAATTCCTGGATGATGAGAGATGAAGAGAGGGGGAGACAATACATCAGTATATTTGGAGTCCTGGATTTCATCAATTTGTCAAGAAGCATGTGAAGGCTTTTAGCAGGGATTCAAGGGATTCGAGGCACGAGTTCAAATTAAGGCCAAGGCTTATAAGGCATATCAGGGAGAACCCAGGATTATATCTGAAGAGCTGTATGTTACAGGTAGTACATTATATAACAAGGTGGTTGGCATTTAACCAAAGCAGTGAGCACAGCATAATAATTAATAGCAAGATAACGCTGAATAAAGAAGACATGACAGTGACATATTCCCTCCAGAGTTGAATTACATTGTCTATGAGGTGTCGGACTGAGCCTTACTACAGTTCACTGAAAACAAATCCCACTGGCCGGTTGTGTGGTCATTAAGGGAATAGTTTGACATTTCTAAACAAAACAATCTTTTTTTGAGAGTTAGATAAGAACATTGATATATATCTCTTACTTGCCAATTTAATATGAAGCTACAGCCTGTTTGCTCAGCAAAAAGACTGAAAACATGTGGAAACGTCCACCTTTTTTTTTTGGCTTGTCTGCCTACTTGCACCCTTAAAGGCCTTTACACACCGAGGGGCTTTTTTTAATGCAATTATTTCATACCTCAGTATATTTTATTTGAAGTGACAACTTTTCTTTTCTTAGAATGACTGTCATAAATATTAACAGTAATTAAAACTTTTTTTACCTTAAGGAAAACAATATTCTTACGGTAGTGCACATGTTGAAAAGCCTCTGAGGTTGTCACACATTCAAAATGCAATAAGATGCAAAGAGAAAACAAAACAAAACCGTGCTGTCAAAGCCTAAATGCAACCGGAGCAAATGAGATGAGTGATGAGAAGACAGCAATATGAGTGCGTGAGAGGATGTGAGGCTGTGTAGACACAGCAGCATCAACTTACTGTTGGAGAGAAGAAAGGGCAAGAAAGTGACATTGATAGCATCAATATTGCGGAAAATGAGAATTAAAACAGTTTCAAATATTCAGAGTCGATATGTATTGATAAATCGATATTTTTATCAACACTAGTCATGAGTGATTTGAAACAAACGTGAATAGTACACTGTGAAACACTGCCATCATTTTTTTTTCCAGAACAAGATCAGTTTTTCAGAGCTTTCGCACAGCAAATAAAGGCATCATTACACTGCGCCTATACTTATGAGGATTATGAAACAACAACAAGATGGCTCCATAGCCTGAACAAAGATGAATCTTTTACTTCTGACAAAGGCAGCACATACCAGACTCACTCCTTCAATTCCTACATTCCACAAAAGCCCTGCACATATAAACTGTGTAACTGTCGACCAGAGGGAGCTCAGATTCACTCAGAACATGAAACTCAATAAAATAGCTTACAGTAGTCACAGCTGTACAACAACTTACTTCAGACAGACACTGCTCTGGGTCAGTAGGATCCTAGTAGTTGTTGCAAATTTGCATCGCTGCCGGCAAACCTATTCACATCAAAATCTTTTATTGAACAAGCGTTGCTACTGATGCAAATTCACATCCCTGCTGGTATGAGTAGTTTTGCTGTGAAATATTCGCAGGGTAGTATTTTGCATTGTTATGTCATTAATTCGCTACCCCTGGCTTGCTTGTACAGTCATGAGGGTGGTATCAATATTTTCAGGTAGCTCTCAGCAAAAAGGTGACAAGTGTTTTTCCCAAAATGTCAAACTATTACTTAAAGTGGAGACATTTGATTGTAAGCAACTGGTACCTGCATACACACACAGTGCGTGGAAACATAAGATCTGAAGTTTAAGTCAAGACAAAAGAAGCCTGACTACTTCTCAGGAATGTAAAATAACTGTCATCAAAACTGATCGTTTCTCCTCTACGTGCTCTTTTAAAGGCTGTGTTTTCCCCTTTTTTTAAGGCTGAACCATTCATTCCTGGTAGCTCAGTCTCCCTCTTTGAACACTCTAACTTATAATTATTGAGCTCAAGGCGAGGTGCAGGTCAGTCGATGTGTTTTTCACATGGCCAGTGTGGCGCTTATCTTCAGGCATGACGCAGTCGGTTGTGGGCAGCTCATAGTCCTGCTGCAGCCTCTCTGTGCAAACAATGAGGAGACAAAGTTCAGGGCATGAGGAACAAGCAGCAGTCCCAGCACTCTGACTGACTTAATCAGACTCAACTTCTCACCCAGACACTCTGCAATGCAGTGGAATTGTCTGCTCATCTGCATAGTGCTTCTCTTCTGAAACCTGTGCATAAATACTCTCTTCTTGTGTCCCCTCAAAACACTTTTAGCATCCATTTTCTTTCTCTCCATCTCTGTGTTCATTCATCTCTGGCACACCTTCCATTTCATCATAAAGATTGTGTTCTCTCCAAAAGAGTAAACTCACTGGTCGATCATCAGCCATATCATTCTCTTTACTACTTTCCTTTATGTTCCTGTCTTTCCTCAGATGTCCCGTTTTTAGAAGACTGAGGGAAGAAGCAGAGAAGAGGAAGAGGCCCTCGTGGAATGAGCTAAAGGGACGTAAGAGTGACGGGGAGTCGTCTGGTGATGCTAAACATTCAGCAACGCTGCCCCGAAATCCCACCAGAGATCAGCCTGAACCTGGGCTCATTAATCCTGCCTATGAAGAAAGTGAGGAAGGTATGGAGTCATTTAACTGTACTAAAAACCACCATTATATCGGTGATTCAATCCAAAGAGTCTGTTTTCTGAACAAGCAACAGAGCACAAGTACAGGGACTTCATGTTTTCTTTGTACCTATGTACACACATATATGGTAGCTGACCAGTCCCCAAGTCACGCCCCAATTAGTTAGTGTAGCTATGTTGGACAAGCTAGACAAAAAAAAAAACATGGCGATGACGGTATCGTCTAGCTGGGCGCTGCTTCAAGAAGCCAAAAGCAAGGACTACAGTATGCGAGGGATATATTCACAGAAGTGTTGTGTATGTCTAAATAAAAAGCACCAAAAGTGAATTCAGAGTGGCCTTTTAGAGATAATACAAACTAAGGAACATTAGCCTTGATTTCTGGCTAACGATGATTCACATCATTGTGAAAATATGTCAGCCAACCAACCTATCTGTCATTGTTCAAATCTTTTTAATATTACTAGAGACATCTGGAGAAAGCAAACCTGGCTGACGTTGGTGATCTGACATTAGGCTAACTCGTTTTGATGTAGCTATGGGTCAACTAGCTAGTTAGTGAGTGTTTTGCTAACATTAGCTATACAATATAATGTGACAGTTCCCCAGCCACATCTTTAAACAATGTTTAAAAGTTTTCTTCTTAATATAGATGAGCCCTGCACGTAGCAGAAATAGCTAATAGGAAAGAGGAAACATGACTGAGGTCCTGCCAAAGCTTGCTGAACTGTTACTGGAGCACGTAGCAAAAAGGGGCGGGATTTAGTAAATGCTAAAATACCCACTTCTGTGGAAAGAATTTGCAGTAGCAGGCTGGACAAATCCTGTGACACTGAAAAATGTGTCTCACTGTAATAGCAGTGATACTAAACATCCATCCCATAGCCTAAATCTGGCCCACAGTAGGTTGCGGGGTGGCCCGCTGAACATTTTCTAACTCACAATAAAAATAAATTAATTCACACTGGTTACCAGAGTGCACAAAAAAAAACCTTCAAAACAGAGCTTGTTTATCCAAAAGGGGCCAGGGGAGGATCTTATTGAGCCCCCTGACAGAGGTCCCGGCTAATTATGTATATATCAATTATTAATATTTGTTTGTTAACTGGACCCTGACCTCCTTATATTTTCCAAAAGTGGCCCCCAGGCAAAGTAAGCTGAGTAACCCTGTCCTAGGCTGAACGGAAATAGTTTCCTTGCTTAGGGTGAAAACCGTAATCCTTGTTCCCGTCACCTTCAGCGGGAGTTGGTTGTCGAAAACACCCAGACGAGGATCGCTGATGTTTTTAGCCTGGAGGTTTTGAGGAGCCTGTCACAGGTGAATCATCAGCCAAGTCGTTGAATGTGTAGCCGCTCACAGATGAGGTAACCAGACAGTCTCATTGCCAGGAAAAACTCTTACAACAACCTGCAAGACAGAACCAGGGACCAGAATTCACTGAAACATAGTTGCCAGGCAACTGGTAACCAGTGTCCGCAGAGAAGTTTGTATTGTTGTCACTATAATCTCAATTTTAATCAAATTACTGCTGTATGCCAAGACCGAAGTGAAATACAATGAGCTGTCACTTTTAAATGTACAATTAAGCTTTTTATTTATTGATTTTTGAATTAAATTTTCACATTTATGTAAATGTCAGCATGTTGACTCATCCAGTTTATACAATCCCTTGAATTCATGCCTTTGCAATGCTTGTTGAATTAAAAAGATTGGTAGCATTGTCGAGAAGTCAGCTGTAGCATGTGGATACCTGTGCTGCTGGTGTGTGCACACTAAATCAGTCCCTAGGTTGAGATATTGTGTGCGCTTCAGTGTGTTAGAAGTATTTTATTGGGATGATTACAAGTTGCTGTGTGCTCTGCTTCACTCCTTTTCTTATTGAGTGTTGCAGTTCGGTGTGTGCTGCTAAAGAGAAAGTCACCTAAAGTTCAAAAACTGGTTATTGTTTGACACGGCATTATGTAATTTAATACATGTCTGTACTGGTGAAGGTGTACTGTAGATAAATAGATAAAGTTTTGCGCTGTGTGTGTTCTGCTGGAAGTTAAATGAGAAGATCAATATCTGTGAATGCATTAATTTTTCCATGAGGCTTATTGTCTGTGAGGGATATCATTAACAAAGACATGAAACATCTCTTTTAAGTTCTTATTACATAATAACCGTGACTTGTTGTCAATATAAAGTAGCAGTAACTCCCTTGTGCTGTTTTAAAAGATAATTTAATTACAACATGGGTCGTATTTTTATAGTTTTAGCCACCATTGCTACAAGTTACAGAAACATTGTTCTCACTAAAGTACGTGCTTAGATCTTGGAAACATGGTGACATCACTACCAAGAAGTCAGGTGGGGCAGGAAACACAAGCAGTCAGATAATCAGAGAAGCTGTAAACAGCACACAGTAGCCACATGACTTACACCACTTTATTTGGTTGGTGAAAGCGAAAGTTATGGCGCCTGAATTGTGTGAAATAAAAACCTCCTTGCACGGGAGAGCTGTGTGTCCTGTCCCCCAGTTGAACACAGAAGTTGGTCTGTAAAATGTGATAATATTACTTTTTCTTCCACATGAGTGTGACCAACTTTGGAGTTTGTTTAAAACTTGTATGGTTGCCTGAGCGTTTCTTGCCCTGTTGGAATAATTTGTAGAGATGTTGCACTCCCAGATATAATTAGCTCATAAACTTGAAGAGTACAGTGTTATAACTCCTGGTAGGAATGATGGCTGCTGCAGTGACATTTACGATGCTTTCACACCCAACCTGTTTGGTTCAGTTTAAACAAACTCAGGTGTATTTACCCCATTAATATGGTTCTTTTGGGCTGATGTGAAAGATGTTAGTTGAGCCCTGGTGAGGATCGAACACTGAACTGAGACTGCCTGAAAAGGTGGGTGTGGGTTTGTCTCTAAACACACTCTGGTGCAATTTGTTCATTGTGTAAAAGAAACCATTTTAGCATGACTTAAAAAACGTATAAATCCATCTGCTGATCGTGAAATCTGTTTAGGACGCGATCCTATCATTGATCTGTATAGAGTGCTCCAGCAATGAGTCCTAAAACCCGTAAATGAGTTTGCATTTTACCACTCACAGTTCCCTGGGTGTTTGGTTAGATGTCTAAAATAGGGTTAATACAAGCTTAAGAGGCTTTCACATTTTGTTCTATGACATGAAATTCATCATCAAATACCCCACTTGTGAACTTTGAAGCTTCTATGTGTTTAAAGAGGCAGTTGCTATCAAGCGGCCAAGTGAGACTACAGAACGTCATCACGCTGAGCTGCACCAAACACATCTCTACAGTTTTGTTAAAGTGGTGACATTAGGTCATGTGACTATGGTGTAGTTTGTTTATAGCCTAACCTTAGCTGTTTACCTAAGGCGATTGCATTTGGGCTTCAATATTCATGAAAGTGGTGTTCATTTGTGACGATTATCTTGCAGAACAAAACATGTAAATATCATAAACTTTTGGTTACTTCTGAGCTTATTTTCTGTAATAATCTAAAATCCAATGGAAAAATCCAGTTGGCTTTTTGACAAGGGAACCAGTGCCATGCTAATTTTAGCGTCGGCCTACAGAAAAACGTTAACCCTGGAGCACTCTATGAGGCTATGTATATAACCTGTTAATGCAAATCATTTGGTTACCATGGTAACACATCTGCATGTCAGTGTTTTCACTGAGTAATAGGTCAAAAGCTGTTGAAACTGCTGTGCTTGTACCCAACTCCTTGTACTTTATTAGCCCTGAATCATTACTGTACAAGATGCCTTCTATTCGTCCTGTCTCTGTTCGTTAGTCATTATTTATAAAATGCGGTTGTGTTGCAGTCAAATAATACTGATAATGCTCATAATCAGTGAGCTCTCTGTAACACCAAAGAACATAAATATACACATCTGAAGCACTAAAGTGCTGCATAAATTTATGTCAGTCACCGGAATTTGATTTCCCCACATGATTCCTGATGAAGCATGATGTCAATCACCAAAACTCTCTAATTAAGGAGTTACCTGTCAGTCTGTATAAGTTCATGTTTACTCCCCTTGGTTTCTTTGTATAAAGTCAGCTCGATCAAGAACCGCACCAGAACTAAATTAAACAATGTATAATTTTTTCCTTGTTCTGGACCAAAGAACCAAACTACAGGTGTGAAAGCACCCTTAAATTAATTACTACATACTGTATGCCTGTCAGGTATTTAAAAGGTGCAGTCAGCCAACAAAAGCCGAGGAGTGGGAGTATTTGCTTCATAAACATTAGTATTTATTCCACTTGGTTGTCTATTCATCTTCCCTCCAGACAACACCCCCCTGCGGTCCAGTCTGGTGGCTGAGGCCAACATGGTGGAGCTGTTCAGAGAGGAGCCAGAGGAGGAGCTGGGCCTTCGCATCGTGGGGGGGAAAGACACACCACTGGGGAACATAGTCATCCAGGAGATTGTCCGGGACTCGCTAGCAGCTCGTGATGGCAGACTGGCCCCGGGGGACCACATCTTAGAGGTGAGCACAATGAATCATCTCCTCTTCAGCACGGGAATTCAGACAAATCCCAGTTGCGAAGCATGACACAGATCACTTCAGCATATTTTTGCATAAACACTTTGTCATTGCATTCCCATAGTATTGTAAACACAGAGCCTTGTGGCGAGGAATGGGAAGGTTGATATGCAAGTTAAACAAGTTTTAGCTCCATGGTAACAAGGCGTGGTTAAAAATTCTCGGGCCCAACACATCGGTGTCAGTGTGAGCAGCTTTACCTGACTATTGTTGTCATGGATTGACTTATCACATTTCTGTGTGAGAGGTGTTCAGACATGAATAGGATTAAAATTTAACCTGTTGTTTTTGAAACAGTTACAGAAACATAGTTATTATGAAACACTGAGATGAGGTTTCTGGTAGTGGTAATAATTTATTGTGCCGCTAATGATTCTTTTCATAATCAATTAATCTTCTGATAATTTTCTCAATTTATAGATTGATTGTTTGGGCTACAAAACATCAGAAAACAATATCACAGAGCAGGGCTATTCAGTTACAAACTCAATTGGGCTGAATATATCGCAGGGGGGCTTTAGCCTATCCCAGCTGACATCAGGCGAGAGGCAGGGTACACCCTGGACAGGTCGCCAGACTATCGCAGGGCTGACACATAGAGACAAACCATTCACACTCACATTCACACCTACGGACAATTTAGAGTCACCAATTGACCTAATCCCCAATCTGCATGTCTTTGGACTGTGGGAGGAAGCCAGAGTGCCCGGAGAGAACCCACGCTGACACGGGGAGAACATGCAAACTCCGCACAGAAGGGCTCCCACACCCGGGATTGAACCGGGAACCCTCTTGCTGTGAGGCGGCAGTGCTAACCACCACACCACCGTGCCGCTGAATATAAAAACCAGGAAATATAGATGGGCCAGTCATTTCCAGCAGCCTATTTAAAGCAGTTATTTTCCTTTTGGTAATGACAAATTTCACACAAATTAAATGAACATATTAACAAAATAGAAATGTTCGTCATTTCACCTTTGAAATAAAAGGCAACAGTCACATATTTAACCCAGGCACATCACACAGTGCAGAAACACAATAAAAAAGCGCTATCAGTACATAGAACCATAACAAGTGGCAGTAATAGTGACCAACAGTGTCTCCTCCCTCTCCCCCCTCTCTCACACACACACACACACACACACACACACACACAGACACACACACACACACTTCACCTCACCTCACCTCATGTCGTTTTAAATGGAGGTCAAGGAAAAATGTTGAGATTAAGGATGTATTTAAAAATATTTGATCACAGCCCAGGTGTTTAAAAAAGATACTGAGCATGGTCAGAGCTGTTTCACATGACCCTGATTTGTAAAAGATATGATTGGTGGTGTCACTACATCAATCTGTACATCCTACCCAATTCGTACTGTGCATATGTAACTCAGCAGAGATGGGAAGAAAGTGAGGTGGCTCACTCTTTGGCTACTTTTAGACACTATATATGTAGGGTACATATTTTGTCATATAGCATAAAATCAGATTTATGTAGTCTATGCTGGGCCACTCGGAGCTTGCTCTTGGGTCAGATGTGGTTCGCCAGGCTGCCAGTTGAATAGGGCTGTCATAAAGCTCAATGTGACGTCATCAAGTGTCTTGTTTTGACTTGCAATGTAAGACCTTAAAAAGCCACAAAATCTTTAATTTGAAATCCTGGAGTCAACAAATGTTTGGCATGTTTGCTTGAAGGATTACAAGCAGTTAATTGATTATCAAAGTAGTTGCAATTCAGTTTCTTTCAATAGATTAATCGTCTAATCTTTGCAGCTCCATCACCACTTTTTACCACAATTTTATAGACATTTTATCAACATGTTAGAGGTCAGTGTTAACTGACCCGTGAAAATTTTATATGTATTTATGAACTTTTTTGAGTATGGTTTATTTGCAGTACGAGTTTAGGTTTCCACAGAGGAGAATGGAGTTGCAGAATATAACTGACGATTTTAATAAGTTGTGGCTTCCTCTCCTCCAACAGTGTCCTCCTCCTTGTATTTCTTCCCTCCGGTTCTCCTGGAATGCAGCACCGCTGTAAGCCGAGCTTATAGACTATTTCAGATTCGGCTCTGGCAGCCCTGCCTCAGTGTGTCCTCCAAAATCTAGCTTTCCCTTCCGAAGCCAACCAATCACAAACCTGAATAAGAAAACAAAACCTGCCGTCAAAAAGGCTGCCTCCAGGATGTGAAACATTAGCTGGAGATTTTTGGCTGCTTGGAAAGGTGGTGGATGTAAAGAGATACCGTGGAGACGAGCGAAGTTGCGTCATTCAGATCTTGAAACTCAGTCTTTCTCTTCCCTTTGAATCGATGCATTGATTTTTGTGACAGCTTAATTTCACATCAGAATAGTGAGGTAAATATTTCTTTGACAGGCTCTTATTTTAAACAGAAGAGGCAAGCTGATGTTGTCTTGTAACAAGTATTTGATCTGATTCTGTTGCAGGAGATACAGATATGATATAAAAGTGAGATGGCACAAATAAAACAGAGCTTTAAGTTTTAACAACACATCATGGTGCCACTTTATGGCGTTTACAGAGTTATCCTGGAGGAAAAGGAACACAATAAGTTATTCCCACTTTTCTGCTCAACAAAAAGTGTGCACTGTAACGTTTGCATTAGGCTGCTGCACCACTGACTGTTGTCTCTTCTCTCCACGGTGTCATGTCTCCAGGTGAATGACATCAGTCTGGCTTCAGTCCCCCACTCTCGGGCCATCGCAGTGCTGCGGCAGCCTTCCCTCCTCCGGCTCACTGTCATGCAGGAGAAAGGCTTCAAAACAAGGGATCCACGTTCCGATCATCACCCTTCCTCCAGTACCACATCCACTGCCTCCCAGTCCTCTCACAGTCCCCATGGCAACGCTACCTCCAATCACAACCCGGGCACAGTCCTGCAGGTGACACTCATGAAGAGTCAGCGCAGCGAACCGCTCGGCATCAAACTCATCCGCAAATCGGACGAGAGCGGAGTTTTCATCCTGGACCTGCTGTCTGGTGGTTTGGCAGCCAAAGACGGAAAACTGAGGAACAATGACAAAGTGCTGGCCATCAATGGACACGATCTGAGGCACGGTACACCTGAGAGTGCTGCCCAGATCATACAGGTATCTTAAAGGACATGTACATTAACTAGAAATAACACCCAACATTATCATAAACCATTTTCTATGACTTTAAAGACTGCTTTCCTTTCTTCCAGGCTGAGTTTGTTTGGTATGTTGAACATTTTGTTATTGTGATAGTTTAGCTGTGAGCATGGACTAGTTTGATCCTATCTGTGCTGCTGCATTTAGGGAATGCAGCAGGATTTTGAGGGTGGTTTCCAGAAAGTAGTGCACTAACCTTTTACTAACCTTGTTTTCCAGCACATTTGTGACAATAAAGGTGACACCAGTTAAAAAAAAAAAAGAAAGCCATTCTTGTTTACTGTAGAGCGATGTACAGAGTTCTGGTCCACCAGCAATGGGAAAGGAGTCTTGCCTATTTTTAGCAGGTTTTCCCTTGATTTGAAAGAGTGGTAGGGACTTGGCTTAGAAACTGGAGGGTGGCCGGTTCAAGTCCCACATGGACCACAGTTCAGAGTGTGGACTGGTAGCTGGAGAGGTGCCAGTTAACCTTGAGAAAGGCACCAAAGCCCCAACAGCTTGGAGCATGTGTGTATTTCAGGCTCATGTGTATAATGAACAAGAACAACAGAGTATAAAAGTTGGATTTCCCCAATGCAGGATTAATAAAAATGTTTGTCTTTAAATTTCTATGAACTGAAGGCTGCCAGGATGGAAGCAAATCAATCTGACAACTCAACAATTATGGCATGATCGGTAGTAGTATAAATGATACGTTGTTGATTGCAGAAAACCTAAACCAAAACATCATCCAGTGATCACAAAATCATATTAGAGTGTTGTATTTGCTGTGGTATTAATTGCTTTTTCTTGTGTTTGTAGGCGAGTGAGGTGCGTGTGAATTTTGTGGTGATGAGACCTGCAGAGACTCAGGAGGAAGGAGGAAGCAGCAGAGAGGGACAACACAGCAGAGCAGCCAGGAGGGCGCCTGAGCCGCAGTACTTCAGGCGCCGGTCCACCTACATGAAGGTCATTTCCTCACAAACTAATGCTCAAACTATTTCTTCAATGAAATATTTTTATCCACGTTCATCCAGGCTCTTGTCAGCTGTTAAATGGTGGAAATCTAGTTTGACTCACTGGGTGTGGACTATGGTTATAAACCATTGGCGGCTGGCTATCGAGGCAGGTATTCTTGTCCCCTTCCGCTGTCTGTGTGTTAAAAAATCCCCATCACTGCGAGAAACAACATAAATAACCTACGTGCCCAAGTTTTGACGTAGATTTGGATTGTGCAATAAGGCCCACGTTGTTCTTTTGGTGGATTATTATGAAGATCCACCACGATCAAAACAACTTGGAAAATCCCAGACTTGACTTCACAGGACTCTTATGCTCTCATTTTCTGACAGTGTGTCAGAGTTGTTTGGCCACATCTTTTAATTCTGGCAGCAGCATTTGCCAGTGACATTGGCTTCACCAACTTACTGCAAATCTGAAGCTTTACCATGTTGAGTGAGTTCCTCCAGAGCTCAAGTTGTCAGGGTTGACCTCTAGGGCGCTGATTAAATTACTTGTCATTTTTATCAGTGAAAGTCGAATCACACAGTCGACATATATCTGTTGCTGGTTGTTATGGCATTTCCATTTGTGGAGAGCTAGCCATTTTAGTGACAGTGCTCGCCACCCTATGTGCACATCTTCCAAATCAAGTTACGCCCTGACACCATTTTGCGTGGACTCTGCTGCGTCCTGGCCTGAGCGCTGCCCAAGACAATTGTGATTGGTTTTAAGAAATATAAACAAGCCAAAGCGTTTTTCACCTATAGCAGAACGATAATGTCTGCTTCCAGAGCTTTCCCTCGTGCTGATACAGCGATGCAGAGATCAATCTGGCAACATGAGACGATTAGAAATCTAACTTTCTTTTACAACTCTAACCACAGTGTTGTTCGCAGCATCTTACAAAGCTTACATGTTTGTGTTTACACAGTGTAATTGTGACGATTGCTCCTTTGTTGGTCACACTAAGTTGTGCCATACACTATCCGTAGAAAGAATAGCACCCTCCCCCATGGGGAGTGAGAAGCTTTGCGAGCAGACACCTGCGTCGGTGAGCAGAGATGAAAGCCCTTCTCTGGGGCCTCCCTCTGTCCTGATCAAAAGGCCTGGAGTGCTGCTCACTCTGCCGCTACGGGGCCACTGTCTTGTTGTTTTTTGGTTGTTTCTTTGGGTGGCAGAGGATCAAAGCTGGTAACAGTTAGCTTTCGCCTGCAGAGTCGAGCCTTTTCGTCTTGCTGGGGGGGATGGGTTCCCTGCTGGGGGGAGGAAGAGCCCCCTCCTCCCTCAGCTTCCCTTCTGATGGTTTACAGACTCCAGAGTGAAACAAGGAGGCCGGTTGAAGCTGTCATTTTCCACACATCTTTTCCACTACGAGAGCTCAGTGTTGATCCTCACACGTTGCCTCTACCCTTACCTCTCAGCTCCTTCTCAAATGTTTCACATTTGTTTCTACGAGTGGTCTTGTAGGGGAATCAATTAAGTCAAAGGAGCCTGGAGAGGCTGAAGTGTGTGTGTGTGTGTGTGTGTGTGTGTGTTTTATCAAACAAAAGAACATAAATCAATAATTCTTGTGGAGAATTTGTGAAACATGGCATCCTGACTGAGGCCAGCATTGCTTTAAAATTCCTATGGTGATACTGATCAATATTTATCTTCGCTTGGTATTAAATTGTCTCATTGTTCACACAGGATCCTCCAGGTGGGTTTTCCAGCCAGGAGAAGACTGTAAGCCTGAAGAAGGAGCCTCGGCTTTCCCTGGGCATCACCATCGCTGGGGGGAGGGACTGTCGCAGTCGTCTGCCCGTTTATATCACGAGTGTGCAGCCTGTTGGCTGTCTCCACCGAGATGGCACCATCAAAAGAGGTACAAAGCAGCATCTGGTGATGTGTGATTCTGACCTTTTAATCAGGAATTTGTGCTAGAAATTTTAGTCTTGGAAATGTGTCTTTGTATCGTTATTGTCTTGGCGAGGGCTGCAAATATTTTTTCATCATTGATTAATCAGATTTTTTTTGTTGAAACACTTATCTAAAAAATGTGACCAATTTTTGCTATGTTTTGTCAATTGATCTTGAGAATGGGTTCAGTTCAATTTAGACGTTAAGTTAGAAACTTTGGATAAATAACACTGAACACAGCAACAGCAAGAAACTATTTATGGGAAAGTATTTACAGTCCAGTTTGCAAATTCATTACAATGTGACAGTTGGCCAAATAACAAAAGAACAATCCTCTTTTATCGTGCTTCTATTTAGAGGTACAATGTGTTGCTCAAGGGCACTTAAACGGAGAGGATGTGTGCTGAAATAAAGGCTTAACACCGACTTCTTTGGGATAAGTCTGGTTTCTAAACATTGTGGCCAGACTAACATTTTCATTTCAGAACTGCGTTAAAAATGAAAATGATCTCCATACTTCAGCACCGCTTCAGAAATAATCTCTGTCCATACTAACACACCTTAAAGCGCTTATCATATGACATATCACGTACAGTGGACATGCAAGTGCCGGGTGTAAACAGAAAGCAGATAATCTACTCGGCAGTTGGTTGCTTTGTTACAGAAAACACTACAGAGGAAGAAAAGTGATGAGGAAAGTAAGACCAAAGATTTCTTGGCTTGGTGAAACTGTTACCTAAAGTAACTTGAGTACTGCCCTGTTATTAAAGACTACTGGAGAGGGAGACACAAAGCCCTACAAGATATTTTCAAATGTCCAGGGTCCGACATTAACGGTTGCCCGAATGTCCGGGGCAAGTAAAAATAGCCGACGGGCCAGCAGACCCTGCGCAGACATGCCCGATCGGGCAAGCAGCACTGACTCGGAAACCCACACGTACCAGACAGCCTCTCAGTCCTTAGTCGCTAACGTTAGCTCATGTACAACACAGGTACCACACAGAAACTTTTACAAAGGGTCATAATGTGCTTCTAGTGACTGTCAAATCGCCAGCGAAAGTTGTTTTAAATGCAGACACGGAAAGCAGCTGTTAGTGCCTGCTCTCATGGAACAAAGATCCTCTAAGAAAGACGGTTCACTCTGCTCTGCCGTCAGGAACAAACTTGGAGGCAAAGATCCTCTCCGAGGAAGAGGGTTCACTTTGCTGCAGGGTTCACCAAAATGTTTTTTGTTTTTTTCTTTTAATAAATTGAACACACATTACAGAACATACAAGATTCTGTAGAGAACTAATACATATAATACAATACAATAAACATTGTCAAATTAAATGAAGGAAGAGGATTTTTTTAAAGTCAAATAAAATATTGGGGATTCATGTAAAAATATACATAGAGACATATAAATAATTATATAATTAAAGATATGTAGGCTATGTTAGGTGAATACTCCTGTCAGTGACCCTGACCACTGGCATTGGCAAAAGAGCTGGAGTTGGTCCCTGGATGCTGCACTGCAGCTGCCCACTGCTCCTAGTGTATACAGTAGGATGGGTCAAATGCAGAGGTCAAATGTACAGTATGTAATGTGCTGAGAAGGGACAATAAAAAATCTTCTTCTAATAATAATTTCTTAATAACTAGGAGATAACAAAAGAATAAAGAGATTTCAAAGACTTAAAAAATAAGGGACATGAATCAAAACAACAAGAAACGAGATATATCTCCAGTCATGCACACCCAGTTTTAATAAACTCAGTACTGTTTTTCAACACATATATTGTTTTGTCTTCATTCAGTGTAGTTAGCACATATTCTTATTGCGCCATTGGTTTTGGCCTTGGTGCCCCACAGTTTGGCCGTGATGCCTCAATAAATTTGTATTTATCAAAGGCCAAAGTGGCCTTGCCCTAAAAATATCTTAACTCCAGGCCTGTAATCGTGTATTTCCTCTCCTGTTTCTGTCCTCGGAGGGGCCAGTTGCAGTGTGCTGCTTTTTTATGTGCTGCTGCCTCCATTGGCTGAGCGTCTCTGCTGACGTAAGATATAAGTCATGAGCGAAAATATGCACCATACAGCCAGAAAAAGAACCTCTTAGGCAGGGCAAGTAAGAATTTAGATAGGGCAAGTAGATTTGAGAGGTACTTGCCTGGCAGGGCAAGTAGGAAAAAACCTTAATGTCAGACTCTGCATAATGTGCTGTGCCACTAGTGAGTAAGTTTATATTTTTTGGGTGTATACCTCAGGAATAACCAAAAAGTGACTAATGGATGATGAATATAGTGCTGGTGGGTGGAAAAAAGGACTCTTACCAGGAAATAGCTATTGCAGGAGAGCCCAACCCTAAAAGTATGGATCGACATTACAATGGACATTTACAAAATGGAGAAGATAACAGCATTTGTCAACCATAAAATAGAACAGTTGGTTTCACACTGGGATAAATGGGTCAATCTGATGAATGCACACAGTTGAGGTTTAATGTTAAATGCCAATAAAAAGTAAATTACTAAAAAAAGAAACACAAGTATAAGGCGGTCAAGACAGTGGAAAACAAAGACTGTGAGTCATTATAAAACAAATATGGCAACATGTTAGTGGATCAGGAGCATTATCCATTGCTGGAGGAAGCCATGACAATAAATAAGTACACACACAAGAAGGATGAAAACACAAAAGGTATGTAGGCCTAGCAATGTTTTGACATGACAAGCTGTCACTGATAAGACCCAATCAGGAAGTGAATGAGGGTTCCTGCATCATCGTTTTTAAAACGTCTCTGTTTTCACCTGTCCAGACTAAAATATAGCCGCAGTGTTTTTAAATTAAAACAGGGTCAGCAGGGCTTTGAAAGGTCTCTGTTTGGTCTGTCTCTGTTGTGTAGCCCCAGAGTACGTCCACATTAAGCTGGTTAAATTTGTAAACGCTTCCTGTTCTCTTGGTTTCAGCCCTCCATCCAGACTAAAACTGTTCTTCTCCTCATGAAAACAATGGTGTTTTCTTGTTTAGACAGCTTAATGTAGACAAAGTCTTAGTTTCTTAGTCTAATTCATCTGGTTGAACTGACATCAAATTAAGTTCACCCCTAAGTAAAACAGTCAAATGAAAAACTGTTCTTCATGTTGAACCCAGAGATCCTCCTAACTAAAATGTCTGCTCATGTTGATCACGTCATCTGTGTCTCCACAGGTGACGTTCTGCTCAGCATCAATGGTGTCGATCTGACCCAGCTGACCTACAGCGAGGCAGTCTCTGTGCTGAAGGCTCAGACAGCTCAGTCCCAGGTGTCACTCCGCGTCATCCAGACCCTCTCCGAGGAGTCAGAGGACGACGCAGAGGCTGGCAGCAAGGACGAACTGGACACTCTGGACGACCCACGAGACGACACCCTCAACTGGACGCCGCTGTGGACTCGCTGGCTGGGATTACCAAGGTAGAGCCAGAGTTCTGCTTCTGTACTTCAAGTGTGCTCTGTTCGTTTGTGTGTGAAAGAGCCAGCTCTGACTCTGGCCTTGTTGTTTCAGCCCCATGCACTGGTGTCGGGACATTGTCCTGCAGAAGACCAACAACGAGAGCTGGGGCTTCAGTATCGTCGGCGGCTACGAGGAGAGCCACGGCCAGCAGCCTTTCTTCATCAAAACCATTGTGCCTGGTACCCCTGCTCACTTTGACGGACGCCTCAAGTAAGTAACAAAAACACATTTTCCCTCTACACTGTTTTGGTGTGTAAAAATAGTTCCTGCATTAACCTGCTCACAACAAAGTCTTTGAAGTACACGCAGTAATCAGCCCCTGCATCGTTTCATCACTGTCCACATTAACGGTCTGTGGTCCCCTCCAGGTGCGGCGATGAGATCGTCGCGGTGAATGGAGCCACAACAGTGGGAATGAACAACTCCTCTCTCATCCCCATGCTGAAGTTGCAGAAGAATAAAGTCACGCTGACTGTGGTGTCCTGGCCTGGGAGTCTAGTGTAGCAAAAACACACCTGCACATTCACCCTCCTCTTTTAATTAGCCTCTTTAATTATAGCGCATACACAGATCCTCGCCCTGCTCAGCTGCATTCCTGACTGGGCCACTCACTGTCCCTTCCATATGTAACTCACTGCTTGGTTACATTGTTCAGTCTGTTGATCAGTAGTGTAACATAGAACACATGTGCTCAAGAACCATTTGGTGTACAGTGGGAAAGACTCCCCTGAGCGTGGACTCAGCAGTGACCTCCTTGTTTCAGTGTCCTCTCACACTCTCACACAGATGATTGAACAAAATGGGTGTAATCAGGGTGCAAAGATGATGACAATCAGTGGATTATATCCTTAAGGACAAACTGAAAGGATAGTTTGTTTTTGGAACATCTTTTTGATCCTTTTCTGAATACTTTATATTTTACTTTCCTGTTATCATTTGTTAGTCATGTCTTCACCCAAAGATGAAATGTAGTGCTTACCATATAAGTAGACAGTTGTGATGAAGAATTATAGATGACTACATATAACACGATGGCTGCTAACCGTACAGACTCATGCCAAAGACAGATAAATCCTCCTGTCCTGAAGCTGTGGGAACACAAGTGTAGTTTTATTAACTCTATTTTGTTTCACTTTTAAAACGTGCAACAGAATGATGAAGCCGGTTCAACATTGACTCTATTTTCCCATGATTTTATGTCTAAGTGAGTAATGGAGACGACAACAAATTTTTTTAACTGGTCCCGTATTGAGCAAGAGCGCTGCAGGCAAGGAAACAGGCTGCAGTGTAACTAATGGGCACATCACTGTCAATGTACATCCATTAAATGTGCTTGTTTTTACCTTCGACAGGCTCAGATTAATAAGTCCCGTTTCCACCAAACACTTTCAGTATGGTACCTTTGGAACCACCAGTAACCCTTCAGACATGGTACCTAGACCCCAGCATCTTAAATGTGGGCGGGGTTGTTGTCACTCACTGCTCCGTCCAACACTCTCTGTATTTCCTCATTACCGGTCACACAGATGGAAGTCTGCACCTCGTTGATAAACATAGCGGGTTTGTGCATTTAGTCCTCAGCTCAAGCTCAGGGGTTTAGTGCTGCCGTAGCCCTCACTGAGCGGGGATTAGAATTTATGCTGGTTACGTAATCCAGTCGAAATTAATATATATAAACCCTTGAAGATCCACTCATTACTAAAAGTGTATGTCATATAAAAACTAAAGTAATGGTCAAAGTTGTCACAGTGAAATTTAAGTTATGCAAAACCAGCCACAACTCAGCCCTGAGCAGAGTGACCGTCCTCTATTGACCAATCAACGGACTGCAGTGTTCACAGCTCCACCTTTTAGTACCAGATCTGTGTGCTAGGTACCCCAACAGAGGGGGGACCAAAATGGGGACGGTATGGAGCGGTTTCATTGGTGCCATCCACAACTTTTCACAGTGGAAACTGAAAAAATGTGTACCTAACAGAGCGGTACTGTACCATACCATACAGCGTTTGACAACATTATTGGAAAGGATCACTACAGAGGAAAACCTTTTTTGTTCAAGAGCAGATCCTTTTTGTTAAACCAGAAACAGTTCTGAAGTTGCTTTTGCTAAATCTACCAGACTCCAATTCAATAAACTGTAATTTCATCATGGTAAAACACGCTTCATTCAAAGTCGGCAGAAACAATAAAAAGCCACAAAAACTGTCTTGGTTATTTTTTGCACTGTTCCAACTATTACCGACCAACCGAATTTGGTTGAAATAAACCTTTAATTCACCCACTTATTTTGAAAATATGCTGGCTCTGGTTAAAAAGAATTGATCGTACCTGTAGTGTTCCCTTTCCATACGGTACACAAATGCCCCGAGTGTTTACACTGCAGCCTGTTTCACAGTGGTCTTGCTCAATACTGGACCAGTTTCAAAAATGGTTGTCTCCCTTAGTCACTTAGACGCAAAAAATATGAGGATAAAGGGTCCAGGCTGAAAAATACAAAAAATTCCTGTAAAGCTGCAAAAAGAGAATTTGGTTTTAATAGGAAGGTTGTTGTAAAGCCAGAGAAAAGACCTGCTGTTGCTTTTAGTTTGACACTTTCATACAAACACAGACAGAAATGACCAGTTTAAAGGGGCCTAAAGAGTCTGAGATATCTGAGCCCCAGTCCTATCTAAGCCATAAAAGAAATCAGTAAAATATAACACACTCCTAAACTCAGCAGGAAACCTGTGCAGAACATTTAATCAGGATTGCTTTGGAAGGAAACAGCTTGGGTCCAAGTCTATTTCCTGTTCCTGCTCCTGATTTAAATTCTGCAACAGGACATAAACTTTTAAAATGTTTAAAACACTAAGCTGGTCAATAGAAGCATCTCTTAATCAAAAGTGTTGTTAGTCTATAAATAAGAAATTCAGCCGACGTGTCCATTGACCAGTGCTCTGTATTTATTTTGACATGACATCACACTGAACTGACTCTGATAAATGGGTGCCTTGTCGACATTTGAAGGACAAACCAGAATGTACTTGCCTTAAACTTCCACTCTACCATAATATGTCCCCCCCCTCCCCTCATTAAGAACTGTTTATAGCAGCCGTGTTCAGATAAATTTGTGTTACCTCGTTCTTTTTGTGTCAACACATTCCCAGTGGCCTTTCTCGTGTCTTGATTGAGACAAAACTTATTGAGTAATACATGTAAGATTTTGTTTTGGAGTTGGAGTGGTTGTGATATATACAGTATATATACAGTAGGTAATGAGTGTATCAGCCCATCCACTGTTTCATTATGTTCAATAAAATTATACCAAATCAAGCTGTTCTTCTGTTAACTGCGCTGCGGGGACGGGGACAGATGGAGTCTGGGTTTTTCGCAATTTTGAATCTCAAATATTTTATCTTATTCACCTAAAGTGACAGGAAAATAATGAAGAATCGCTGCAGCTCATATGTTTACATGAATGTAATGTTACTGGGCTTCACACACTGCTATTGGTCCCAGTGTCATAATGGTGAGACAGATCAGAGGGGTTTTGTTGTGCCACGTTCCTGAATAGATTACAAACTGTTCTTCTTTTTTAAACAGTTGTTTATTAAATTACTCGGCCTACATGAGTCAATAGTTAGGTGTCGAAGTTTCAGTGCCCCTTTATGGATATATATATACACAGGTGAATGCCTTTCTAAATGGAGAGATAGACAGTGATCATGAAAATTAATTAGATAAATAAGTAATAAAAACAAATTAATGACAATATTAATAATAAAAATAATAAAATACATTAATGAAAAAATACAAATAAATGAAAATAAATAAAATAATGAAAAAATGTAAAAATATATATATATATTTATATTTTATATATACTTGTGTGTGTATGTATGTAACAATAATATTACTCATATGTATTTTTTACATATTTTTTCATCATTTTATATATTTATTTTTATTTATTTCAGGCATTCGGTTATCTGAACTTATGATGCAGCTCATTAAAAAAACATAAAAATTTTAAAAGAATTTAATAATAATAAAAGTATATAAGTATAAGTGCAGATGGCTGAATGCCTGAAATTCTTTACCCCAGTGGTTATGTCCAATATGTGGTGATGTCCAATAAAGTGTACAGTCTGTTCATGGCTCAGTCTGACCCCTAGTGGACAGACACTGTACAGACAAAAGAAGTGACCCAGGCTCCCTCCTTTCTTACTTTAGAGTCTCTGTGACATTAATATTTTTTTCTTTCTTACACGAAACCTAAGCTCAGCAGTCCTTACATGAATATGCAAAACTAAAGCTGACCAGACTCATGTTTGTATAAAGTATGCACACCATCTGTGCACAGAGAAACTGTATTACATAAGCTGTAGGTGGTTCAGAGTGTCTGAAGGGAGGACTGAATGTACAGTTCAAGTTTGTGAATATCTGCATGTCCAAACACACACGACAATTTACAGCCTCTCATCTTCTGTCACACATCCACCCAGACAGACGTTTGTTTGTGCATGCAAACACACAAGACCGAACAACCAGTACAACTTGCTGCAGAAGTGGCTTGCACAGTGCCTTGAAAAAGTATCAACCTGCCCTTGGCGTTTTGCCTTTTTTGTTGCACAACAATCTGTAACTTAGATGGATATTAATTTGGATTTTATGAAACAGACCAAAAAAGTCAGAGTTGGTGAGGCAAAGAAAAAGATTTGTTCACCTTTACGTCTATACATCACATGATTAGTAAAATTAAGTCCACCTGTGGGCAGTCTACGTGTCACATGATCTCAATACACACCTGCTCTGAAAGGCCCCAGAGTCTGCAGCACCATGAAGACACAAACACGTTTGGCCCTGTAAAGTCACTGAAAGTCACACAGAAACTTAAGAGTCACATGCTGCGTGAGTTACCAGTGGTGGAAAAAGCACTAGGGTAATAGTAGCAATGTACAAACAGGAGCACAAGTCCTATATTTAAAGTTCTATTAAAGAGACAGTTCACCCCCAAACCAAAAATACATATTTCTCCTCTCACCTGTAGTGCTGTTTATCGGTATAGATAGTTTTAGTGTGAGCTGCAGAATGTTGGTGATATCAGCCGTAAAGATGTCTGTCTTCTCTCCAGTATAATGGAACCAGATGGCACTCAGCTTGTGGTGCTCAAAGTGCCAAAATATACATTTTAAAAACTCAGCAGCAATGTCTCTTTGCAGAAATCATGACCTGGTGACTCAGGATAATCCACAGACCTTGTTGTGAGCTTTTCATTTAGGAACTATTTTCTTTCTAACTACACCTGCCAACCGCATCACTGCCCAGAAGGTCGCGTGCATCTACTGCTAGCCGAGGACACCAATAATGTTTACATTATTATTACATTTCGTACTGTCCCAAGCCTCTCGTCCATGAGTAGATGCATGCACATCTCTCCTTAGCGTGGTGGTAGATTCACTACTTTCTGAGTCAAATAGCTTTTCAGTAGCGAATCTGATTAATTGGCTGAGTTGTGGGGTAGCATCCACAAAAGTTGCAAGCTTCTGCAGAGGTCTGGATAAAAGTAAGGATAATAAAACGGAGGATAAGTAATATGACTGACACCAGCGCCACACCAAGGCATGTAGACAAGTGAAGCACTTCCACATGACGTCACATACTAATCCTTAAGTTTATTCTGCTTACTGCTTTCGCTATTGGATTTTCTTGGCAAAAACCAGCCCTACTCTACCTCTGATTGGCTACATTGCACTTCTTGACATGTCTCTCACTTGTCTTGCCCATAGACTGTATCTATTTAGTGGATTTGCAGTGGACACCAGAGAAATAGACGTAACAAGGGCCAAGAAAAGAGCCTGAAAGGAAGAGAACAATATTAAGAAGGAAGAGAAAGTGACATACTGATGTCTCATGTTATTTGCAGGACATGTCCATGTTTTAAAATTTTAATTTTCTTTTAATCAAAGTAGGTTTGCAATTTTCTCGTAGCCTAGCTTGCTACATTTCTCTGGAGATAGCTTCAATGTAGTGAAACTTAAGTTCGATGTAGAGTAATTAGTAGCTTAGTTCACTACATTTTCCAGGAAGCTTGCCCAACATTGGATGCATGTTTACTTCTGCGCTGTGATACAGCTGGTGGGTGTGCTGGGTGTAAATATAGTGAGGTAAAAAGTACAATATTTCACTCTAAAATGTAGGAAAGCAGAAATATAAAACATGATAAACTGAAAATACTAAAGGGCAAGTGACTTTGTGTTTAAAATTTCCCCCAAAATGAATTTATCATAAGCATGGCTATGGTTATGACTCGTACTACTATTTATAATTCCACTCCAAATGAAATAAAACTAGTGGTGGCAGCTTATACTATTGAGGCACTGGTGTAGTAAATGGTTCCTGAAACTCCAGGCTCAACAGGGACAGACTGTGAATGTGAAAACAAAAAAACAAAGGACCATAAAACCAGCCAGACTGAAGTGAAGCCAGCACTTCAGTATTCGGGGGTTGTGTTGAGATAAAGTAAAGACAAGGTCCAGTATTCTCTGACCGCTGATCCATAACGTTAGAAAGCAGCAGCAGGTTATGGTAAAAGTTGCCCAAATGTGTCGACTAATTGCCAACCGTGTTGTTAAAGTTAACGATTCAACACTTTGTTAAACGTGACAAACAGCCAGATCTGTCTTTAAGACGACACTTCATTAACCAAGTGTGAAAAAATGGTTTCAAATGACAAAAGGAAGCAAAGAGAATTCAAAATCAACAATTTATTTTCTCTCTCCGCAGGGATTAGGTCACCATGACGAACATTTACAAGAATTGTAACAGGGACAATACTGGGAGGAGGGTTTAAAATCTCCTTTGTACAAGAGAACAGATTTCAACCTGTACTTCTTTGTGGTTCACTGACTACTCCAGAGGCACTCTAATACGACGCATTGCAGCAATCTCTTGACTACGATTCAGGAAAATAACACTGAGACAGAATGACTGAGACAAAAGAACCATCTGCTCGATATGTGGAGGAGCAAACACAGCACAGGGAGAAGTACAAAACTATAAAAATTAATGCAAAGTCGGGATAAAATGATAAAAAATAGATGAGTGGAAGAGCAGAGTTCAAATCGTTATCTTCCGACTGCACATCAGAGATGCGACCATCTCCAGTTTTAACAGATGACGACTCATTAAGTGTCATCTTTATTGGCAAAAACCACGTGGTACCATGCACTGCTGTCTGTGGATGAATCTTCAGGACGCATCATTGTCTGAAATCCTGACTTCCTGCTGGGCTCAAGTGCAATAATCAGTCCTAACTCTGGCATCATGTACATAGTAACTATATGGCTTACAAGGTAAACAGGTCCATACAAACTAGAAAGGTACATAGACATCTTTCATTAATCAAAACTATGGTACAGCAATATATTGGCAAAAAAACTAAATAGCTAAGTAACTTTATGTAAACAATGGTATACCACTGTACAGCTTATCCTAACATGGTATTTACAGGTCAAGTTCGTTCACTAGCTAGTTCCCATGTACAGAGGGTCAAATGTAAAGAAATAACACAGGGTGGTGACGTACACTGTACGTTAGGCAATTTCAACCATCCCATCTACTTGCAAAGAACTGGATTCAAAGAGAGGAAACCCAACAAACAGCATTGAAGTCTACGGACTTGTTGAATTACCCAGAGTCCTCCTCCTCTTCCTCTCACACATAGAGTTATCTTTAAAAAAAATCATACATAAGGCAAGGATAGTTAAGGAAGGTGGAGGCATCACATTCTTTGCAAGGGAGTACTGATATAATAGATGGGATAAGTTGATGGTTCTTTGGGGTAAATGCACTTTTCGAGAGTTTCACTTGTTTGTCACATGTAACAAAAAAAAAAACACATCTGAGTGCAACAGAGGGGACATGTCTAGTTCTGTCGGGGAAAATGTGCAAAATCTGCTCTAAAGCAAAGTGACAGTGTTGCAAATTCTAATGTACAAGGTACTGGGAGATGTACAGGGTCGTCATGAGAGACAACGGTGCAGACCCTTATTCCAACATACTGTATATACAAGGCACTAAGGATAAGATTCAAGGGCCACACGTCCAGTCTTTAACAGCCTCCTCAGTCCGGTCGGAATATAGGATATTTGGGTAAGAATTCTATAAGAATGACCTACAGAGAGATAAATAGAAAACAAATGATTATTCAGGGCAAATGTATGAGAGGTGAAGCAATTATAACAACCAAATGACAGAAAATCAATTGGGAACGCTTTGTTTTATGGGTCCTGTCATTTCTTAAATGTATACTATGCAGGATTTCCCTATAAAACAATGTGTAGACTCTAGTAATCCCTCTCAATCATCACTTATGACCCACTAGAAGTGTGTGGCGGTTTATTTATTTGCAGACACTCTTGTTCTCTGCCTGTATTTTTCTTATTTTGTCTTATTTTGTTGTGTTTGGGGCATTCCTGGGCACAGCACGCAGGTAAGGTTGGGACTTTATAAAAGGGTAGCGACAAAGGTTGTAAGCAGCACACACCCAAAAGGAAGCTATGTAAAAAATCATGGACACAGCTTCGCAAATAACGCAGATACAGTGAGGCAAAACACCAAGCGGACAAAGATGGAGCTGGTTTTTGCGTTCTCTTTCGTTGGTGATGCTGTTGACAATCAGTAGCCAACAACTCCTGCATAGTATAGCTTTAAGAATTTCTTAGTTAGTTTCCTATTTAAAAAAAATGTAATTTAATATGTATTGTGAAGACAAAAGAGAAGTTCTAACATAGCATCCCTTTGTCCTAGAAACAGTATTTATATTCAAGAAGTCTGCAACAGCAAATATGTTGGATAAAGATAAGTTTAACTGTGTTGAGTTTAACAGCAGTTTTTGATTTCCAGTGACTCTTCCTCTGAAAATCGACTACTGAATCAAATGTTTATAGTAATAATGTGTTTGTGTTGAGCTTGTTTTTAGCTGTATGTCTATTTTGTGACTGTACATTGAGAGCAACAAAAGACCGGAATCAAATTCCCTATATGTGCACACATACGTGGCCAATAAAGCTGATTCTGATTTATTTATTTCTGGATGTCAGTGTGTGCTGTTAAACCGTTTCATAAGTTTACAGTTAAATCGATTAAACTCTGGTATATTGTAGGGAAACGTGGGACCAATTATTCTGCAACCGTTTAGATAATGAATTAATTATTTCCAAGCAGAAATACCACACACATGCTGGGTCTAGCTCCTCCAATGGGAGCATTTGTTGCTTTTCTTTGTCATATATAATACTTAACTAAATATCTTGGTGTTTGGGACTATTGGTCAAACAAAACAAGACATTTAAAAATGTTACCCTTGCCTCTGGCAAATGAACTGATTTTTTTAAAAGCCGTTGTATGATATTTTATAACATGACTGATCAATTGATCAAGATTGATCTGCTTAATTGCTAATGGAAACAGAGCTGGGCAATGTGGAGAAAATCAAAAATAATATTATATATTTTTATATTTTGACCAGATACCTTGGTAGTGACACTGATAGTGCGTTGATATTGTAGGATTGAGTATTGGGGCGCTCACAAAATATTTACACAATGAGATTTTTTTTTGATAAATAATCACCAGTAAGGTGGATATAATGACAAAGTGGGTAAAGGCAAATAATAAAACAGCTAAAACAGTCTGTTAAGTTTAGAAAATTACATCACTCTACTGGAATACAGCCTTTAAAACCCAGAAAAGACAACACGATATTGTGATATGAAGAGGATATCTAGTCTCAGATCACAATATCATTATCATTTAAATATATTGTCCAGCACTAAATGGAAATCAATTAAAATATTAGTAACATTATGCAGTAATCTTATAGTTCATAGTGGTCTAGTTGTGTCAGTCCACTTACATATTCCATCATGTTACTGCTTTCACATTTTCTTTTACTGAGTTTCCAGTGCAGCCCCAGCTGATGAGAGAAGAAAAGACACAGACACAATGAATGAGCATCTCTCTCAAACAGACAAAGACTCAAACACACACACAAAGGAAAATCTGTCTGAAATCTCCCCTTCGGTGTCGGGGGAATTTGGGAGCAGGGTTGTCTGGTCTCGCTGGGGTCAAACTGTGGCCAGACACCCTGAAGAGCTTCCTTTATGCCTTTGCACAGCTACTAGCTGTAATTTGTTGCTGCGAGACAAAACAAAATTAACACGGCATTTTACTGCTGACCTCACCGTCCTCTCAGACCTTGTGCACAAGATCTGACTCAGCTCTAAGGCACTTGTGCGGCAGGTTTGAGTTTACAGAACAGATTAATGGTCATTATCCATCACGATGATATTCGACTTACACTGACACAGACAATTAAACACTTTCACACAGGTGCTAATTCGTCTTTCTTACCTTGTGGTATAATCGGTTATTTTCCCACTCTAACAACTTATGAATAGACCGTCTTGTCTGTTGGGACAGAAAACAAATGCATGTGCATTAATGGCAGCAGCAAAATACTTAATTTAACAGTTTAACAGGTAACAGTAAACAGCCACCGTGTTAGGATTTATGGACTGAACACCTAATTTACCAGCTAGTAATTTCCACTCTGTTGCCATTAATTCTGAGTGGTAACACCACCTTTAAATGACACACCCATGAGCTGGGCAGGAGAGGAGCTCTGCAGCGCAATGCGTCATTTCTACACAGAGCCACTAATTGAACACGAGTTGTTATTACCCTCTACACTCAGGCCAATGTGGCTGAATTGCTATAACAGCCCCTGAGTAATCAGCGCTGATGTAAGGGAGAGTTAAACTGTCCAAGTCGTGTCACAGGAGGTCTGGGACTTACTCTCTTGTTGAGGCAGATAACAGGCCACAGACTGCAGCCTACTGTACAGCAGCAGCACAGGCATCCGCAAAGAAGCCACTTCACATTCACAGGCAAGTTCTTCTTCAAACAAGCGTTCACCCTGCTGATGCTGGTTTTGAATTCCTCTGGCGCTACCTAGAAAATAAAGAGAAAGGGTTGATGTGTGCACCAAAATAAACAGCTCCTAAAGGCTCTATGCTGTGGGGGGAATTAACAAAATTGAGGCAATAACAAAATTACAAGAGGGAGTGAGACATTTCAAGTGTTTGTAGGTGGTGTTAACATGAAAGATTCCTAATTGCTACAAAGAAAACCTGTGCACAGAGATCAAAGAGCTTGAGAAAAACCAACAGGTAGATATTTGGAGATGCTGTCCAGAGATGAGATGAGATCTCTAAATACTATGCCTCTGACTTGCTAACCAAGCTCCAGACTGTTCAAGGCAAGGAGGGACTCAAAGGAGAGATAAGCTCAGTGCCTGTGGCAGCGCCGGTCAAACAACTTGAATGGATGCTCATTCCTCGCTGAGTCTGTACGCCATAAAACAGGGGTCGTAATCTTTTATGACAGGATGCAAAGGTCTCTTTGCAAACAGCCAAAGACCTCAGAATAAAGCCCAGCAGGGCCTGATCTGCACCCTTCAATCATCATAATTGTGACCTCATCCATCACATGTCACCCTGGGTCACAATACTGAAGGTACTTTTTATTGCCCCACACTTCCCTCGGCCTGCTCTTACCCCTGCAGCCTTTTTGTGTTTCTGCGTCCGACCCAGGAAGCTTTCCTTTCTTGTCTGCGGCAGAGTCTTCATTTCATTATTTTATCACCGGGAGCTGGACCCTCAAAAACACTGGGGTCCCCGCCAACTTAGCCCCATAGATGGCTTACTCATTTACAGAGCTGGACAGCAGCACATTCAGGCCTTTTTCTATACAATGTGGTGCGTCACTTGAAATGCAGCTCCGCCAGATCAAAACCTCTCTGAGAGATTTGAATGGGGCGGTTTGGGGAAGTTGGGGCTGTTAAAGGGGCCAAAAGAACAACTGAATCACTGTGGCTTTAATTGCTTAATTCTTCCCACTTCGAATTGAACAGAAAGCAGCCTGCAAGACTGAAGTGCAAGAAAACTAGAAAGCAACTGTACCTTTCCCGTGAGAACAGATGGAAATTCTGTGTCAAATCTGTTGCTCAGGCCAAACCTGAAGAAAGACAAACAAACAAAATATGAGCAATGATAAGGTAATAAAAATGAATCTAAAACTAAGCATAAAAACTGCTATTACTATATGATGAGAACAAAAATAGTCAAGAGTGGAAATATACTGCTGGATTACATGATGAGACAGAACATTCACAAACTAGTTTAAATTATGAGATGGGAGACTTTAAATCACACACAACTACAAAAGCAGGGCACAATAAGAAATATTTCTATTGCAGTTCTTGATGTGAAGAGAACAAGAATGAAGGTGTCCAGACAACCAAGCAACACCATATTGCCAAAAAAACAACACCATAAATTATCATCAGTAAAATCACTTCAAGTCAAACATACAAAAAATAAATGACAAACAAATTATTACTAAAATGGTAAGCTTACACTACATTTCCCATAATCCATTAAAGGAGCAGTGTGTAGGATTTTGGGGCATCTATTGGCAGAAATAGTATCTAACATTAATAAGAATGTTTGTAGTTTATAATCACCTGAAACTAAGAATTGTTGTGTTTTTGTTACCTTAGATTGCGGCGTTTACATCTTTATATCTTCCACGCAGATGCCATGTTGTTCTACAGGAGCCCAGAATGGACATTATAAACATTTTTGCATTGGCCACCAAAGTTCTCCTACACGCTTGGCACATGCTGGAAGTTTCAGTTCTGTAACCTCACTGCTAGATACCACTAAATCCTACACACTAGACCTTTAATGTTGTTTGGTCTATAAAATGTTAGACAATGCTGAAAAAATGTCAGGAAGTGTTTCCAAAAGCCCAAGATGACATCTTTAAATGTCTTTCTGTCTATGACAAAAGGATATCCTATCATATATATAAAAACACACCAGAAAATATTCATATTTCAAGAGCAAGAATAAAAAAATTCCGATTTTTTTTCCTTTAAAAATTACTCAAACTGGCAAATAATTTAATAGTTGACAACTAATCTATTTAATCATTGCAGCTCTATGTATCAAAGAAAAGCAGGGTGTCTTTAAGTACCAGACAGTTAAATTTAATTCCTGTTCAAGACACCTTTTAACCTAATTTAGGACTGATTTTACCAATCCTGTTTTACTTATTTCAGCATCGCTGCTAAGCACTGCAGGTAAGTCGTGTATATGTGGTGTTGTACATATATAGTGTTATATAGGAATATGGTTATTAGAGTGAAGTAAGTCAATCTACATTTTGCAAACAGGTAAGTGAAAGTAGGAAGTTAAATGACGGTATTATAGTTTTAAAAAAATGTTTACATAGAAAGGCTTCACTCAATTACACAAAAGGAAATTAAAAAATGGGTGAATGACTTTAACGACTTATTAGGCCTTAGTTTTGTAACATTCAAAACATTTTAAGACTTTTTAAGGACCTGCAGATACCCTGAAAAGGTGTGTTCATAGCCTCATCTTTACTAAGACCAGTTCTGATTGATAAGTTGTCATGTCCATGTGAAGTAAAATAAGATTTGTAAACAAAATAGCAGTGTGTAGGTATATTTTCAGTAGGTATAAGCTGTAAGTGGGCAATAATATATAGTTTCTTGTACAGAAATTTGTTTGCAACTCTTTCCTGGATTGGAAAGAAAGAGCAATGCTTAATAAAAACAACATCCATGTGAAAACTAACAGATGATACTAAGTTTAAAAATTGACATCCTCATTTCTGTCTGACCAGAATCCAGAGTTAGCAGAGAGGGCTAACACAGCTTGGCAGGTGGGATGTAACATATGTTAGTCAGATCTTGGTTATGGTGAGGTGTAGGGAAGATCTGACGATGATGACAGTGATTATTTTTTGCATTTTCTTCTAAATAAAACTCACTGCACAACTACATGACGTCATAGTGGGGGGCTGACGTACTTAAAGCTCTAGTTGTCACCCTGATAATGCAGCCTCCATCAAAACGTAGCTGTGAAGCTGACGTCCCCGTGTAAACAATGATGAAACTCACAATAAACAAGCTTTAGACGATGATTCACTGGCTGACACTCTGCTGACTCGACAGATAACTTCACTAAGTCTGGTGGTGATGTTTTAGTGTGCTCGGTGACAACGTTACAAGCACAGACTTCTAATAACGGTACCTCACATGTAAACTTGCCTACCAATCAATGTCGGTTGCTAGTCTATCAAGTTCATGGTTGCCATGGTGAAATAGAACCCTTAACGTTAATATATGTCGTAATAATGTTCCGTTAGTGCTCAAACCAACGATCCCCTCGCTTAAACATATGGCTAACTGTTAGTTGTTGTGTTAAGCGTTAGCTAGCAGGCTAGCAACATGCTAATGAGGCTAAAGGATGAAGACAGCAAAATAACAAAGCGACAGCGTGACAGACGGCAGCGACAAACGCGGCTCCGCTTACACTGTGATGTGTCCGGCCCCTCGCATCACCACGGGCTCCGGACAGTATCTGGGCAAGTGTTCCTCACTCACTACGTGCTCATCCTCTTCGTCTTCCAACTCATAAATGGTATCAAAGTCCGCCATGTTGGGTAGTAAGACGCTCATGACGTCTCCGACGGGGCTGCGCGCGGACGCACGAGCGGGCGCGCGGTGAGCCAGAGTTTGTGAATAGCGATGATCGCCCCTCTGCGTCCAGAGGGAGATGAACATCATCAGCTAAACATCTGACATCACTGAGACATGGGGCATTGGAAACTATTATACCCAGGACACACTGACTGTTTATAATAAGGCTGAAAATATCATAAACCAATTATTATTAGACTTTATCCCTGCAGTTTGCACCACAATTAACTCAGTCAAAGCACATGGGTCAAAGTCAGGAAAAGTCCTCCTCCCAAACTAGTCAGTCCAGCCACACATCAATTAACATGTGACTTCAATTAATTATGCATGAACCTACACTGTGGACGCATCAGCCTGAACCAGTCTCACTTCTAGTAACCTTAAACAGACCTATATGAGTTAAATGGGAACATAGCCCATTTTCAAAATTCGTACAAGTTAGTCTCTGGTCTAAAACAGTCCAAAAAATATTAGTGGATATGGATAACTCTTCCAAATCCAAAATCTTGAGTGCTAAAACCCAAATTTGTGATCTCACATAAGGGTATACAGTCTGGATCTGCTGCATAGATGATGGAATGGGAAAGAAGATGACACTGAGAGCACCTAGGAAAATGTTTTATGTTTCAGAGCTAAGAACATTACAGTAGAATAAAGCTCATTTAAGTATAAAAAAGAAAACAAGCACTCTGTAGATCCACAAACTTATGTTCTCATTCATTGTCAATGGAGCAGTATAATTGATGACCTCAAGTTTGGGACTTTCTTCTCTGGTTTCTGACTTTCACAGAGAGTAGCTCATGTTCATAAATATCGACTGAACTTTCCTAGACCATGGGAATAACATATTGAAATTCCTAATTTAGGTGGTGTTCACCTTCAAGTCTTTAAGCCTGAGATGTTAGATGTTTCTCTGACATTAAATGCAAAATAAAGTGCACCTGCTGATGTCACAGGACATTAAACATATATGTTAAATAGCCCAAACAAGCTATTCTGTCTAACACAATTTAGATTTAACTGAACAAGACAAATCAACCCCCATAATTTTAGTTGCTATGTTCATTTGTGGACACTTACACTAGTTGGTTTTAAGTCACTAGTGAGGTAATTTCAAAAATAAGTGAAAACAAACCAGTCTCATATTTAAGAAAAAAAAAGTGATAAAAAGCTTTATTATTTTGCTGTAAAATGACCTCACATATTCACGCTTTGGAAATAAGCCCTTACTATTTTGTCCAAATTAACTTAACATTTCAATGCGCCCATTGCTGTATAGAAACTTTGGAAAGTAAAATATTGTGACAGGTCCAAACATTTTTCTGATATATGCTAAATGTTGTGGGGTATTTTTTTTTTTTTTTTTTTTACACAAGGGGCATTATTAATACACATAAAAGACGCATAGTATCCTTCTTGTTTACCCTTACTTTGATATGTTAATTTCTGAAAGGCTTAACTTGTTTTGTGGCCTACCTGAGTTTGTAACTTGCACTGATGTGTATTCGAGGCCTGTCAGCAGCCGATAGTGAACTATAGCTTGCAGGCTGTTTCTCTGCACTGGGGAATACCAGAGTCTACACATGCACACATGCATTTCAAAGACTTTTGCAAACCTGAGAAATAATGAAAGTGACAGGTGTACTGCAAAAAAACAACATTTTATTTACACTTTGCCATCAAACGATCGTCCTACCCGTATCATGAACAGCTGCTCCCTGCTTTACTAAAGCGGATTATACTGTGCTGAATGTGTAAACGATTTGTCAAGTCAAAGCAGCACCAGCTACAAACAGTCCACTTTAGGACTTCATTAAAAATGTCCCTGGATTCTCATTTTATTCACATACACTTCATCACATACAGAAAAAAAGGATATTTATATCTTATTAACTCACAAACAATTTAAAGCTTTGAAGTTTGAAACACGTCGATTTTTTGTTTAGTTTTTCTTTTAAAATCCCCAAAGTTATTAGAACTATTCTATAAAAAGCAATATTTGAAGAGCCTCCAGCATTTTCGTTGCTATAAATCAAATCTTTTATCCACAGCTTTGTGCTTCAGGACGTGAGTTCAGACCAAGTGTCCTGTCAGCGTGTCGGAGTGCTCAGTTAGGTTGGATGTACTGTCCACAGGGTGAGCTCTTCTACTGAGTCACTGTCACTTGTTGTATATTCCTGATAGATGGCAAGGTGTTCATTCCCTGAGGAGGGTACAGAGAGTTGTGGATGTCTGACGGGCTGAGAGAGCCCGGCACCGGCAGAGGGCTCACTGAACCCGGGTCACTGTGCACGGATCCCCCGCTGCCGTCAGACTGACCCAGCTTCTTCTTGATCAGCTTCCTCTCTTTGGCTCTGCGGTTCTGAAACCAGATTTTCACCTGAACAGTCACAAAGAAAAGGACATTAAATTAGTGTTTCTACATATAGACCACAAAATGAAATTATAGCTCTTAATAAATAAATAGATAAAGAAAGAAGGAAAGAATCAGAATAAACAAATAATATAAATAAATACTCTTGGCTGGAAAATTATATTTTTGGTTTATCTAATAATTTAAATACATATTTTTAGGTCTAAGCTATCTCGTTTAACCTTCATGCCAGCCCTTAATAATTAAAATTAAATTAGATTAATTTACATTAAAAGATATGCCTGGGAAGGAAATAAAAACTATCAAGAAATAAACATAAATGACAGAAAATAATAAATATATTGTAACATACAATAAATGTTACAAATACAATGTATGTTCCCATTCATTCATACCATTCCTTACTGAACTAAAATGTATATAAAAGATCTATTAACACATATAGACTACATTTAAATTTTTATATAACCATAATAAAATTTGGCCCATGTGTAATGAATGCATTTCCATAATTTGGCATTATTTTTTGTTGTAATTTCAGAATATAACATATAGAAAAAAACTATATATACATACAAAATATATAAAATACCAATAAAATACAAAAACAGTGTATTTCGAAATACCAGGAAATAATTATATAGTACTTTCTATTTTAGATTTAATTATCAGACACAGAATAATTAATTCAAATAAAATATCTAAATTAATATATCAGGTGTTGAGGTAGCTTTGAATATATCCAAGGCAATTTTATTTCTGTCTCATGACTGTAAATATGCAGACTAACCAACGTGTTGAGGATAATTTTAACATGTTTTCTGTAGGCCTCATTTTGTAAGTTACACGTGTGAAAACGAGGCTGTATTTACATGTGGCCTGCTCAGTGTCTATCATATGTATACACTGAATATGTCATATATTTAATACATGATTTATTGCATCTCTCCCCGATGAAAATAGAGCAGGTCGAAGTATTAAATAAAGACATACCTGTCTCTCCGACAGACCGAGGTTGACAGCCAGTTCAGATTTCCTCCTGATGGTGATGTATCTGTTGAAATGAAACTCCTTCTCCAGCTCCAGCCTCTGATGGTCTGTGTAAACTACCCTGTATTTCTCCTTCGTTCTTGTTTTACCTGCGAAAGGTGACAAAAAACAAAGCAGCATTAAGATTGTGCTTTTCTTTTAGTTGTTGCTGTTGTTGTTGTTGTTGTTGTTCAGCTGCCAGGTGGTTGAACTGGAACATTTACACAGAGAAGGCTGCATGCCGAGACCGGCCTATCTGCACATAGCATCTTTATTAGCTGCCTCTTAAATACACATCTCTCTGCTTTCTCCACTGATACGCAAATTAAGCTTTTTCATCTCGCTTTGATGACAACTGTAGTGCAGTGAGTTTCAAACGGCCAGCTCTCTGATCTGTGCTGACAAGTTACAAAGGAACACACGACACAGGAGAGAAGACAAACATCTGTGGCGACTGAAGAGTTAATGCACTGCTGGATTTCTTAAAACATGTTATATTTTTATGTATTTAAGTTTGAAAACAAATGGCCAACAACGACAAATTTATTGACTAAAAATGGACATCCACATTCTCATAATAAACCATGAGCTAAACTAATTTAATGAATGGAAAACTGTGGGTCTTATTAATTGCAGGCCTTCATAATGAACTAATATTCAATCTGAAACTATATTTAATGCCACTGTAAAGGCCTACAGTTTGTACTACTCCACTTTGGAGACGCTGGCTGTGAAAAACGTCACTCTTTCCGGCAATATAACTCTCGGAGAGGAAGGGAGGTTGGTGCATATCAAAGTGAAGAGGTGTTGAAAGCAAAGGCCACCGCCTGGATATGACGGATAACACTCAAAACACCAAACAATGTGACAGGGAAGTCGACCTCACATCTCAGGGAATTCTGACATTAACATCACAACTGGGCCTGGCGCCGATTCCTCACACCTTTTTTTATGTGGGGAGAATACAGTAGACAGAGCTGTTGGCCTTCAGTCCATTTTCCCATGTGAATTATGAGACATGGAAATGGTTATTGGACACGTTTGGGTGATTCGTTTTGCTGCGAGTCTGATGCAATTCGTTATTATTATAATTGAATAAATGCCTGTTTAATTTCAGACTGTAAATAATATCATTCTGTTAACATTTTGCACTGTTATTAGCCCAAATATAGGCAACCCGGAAAAGGCAAGTGTCAAAAGACCAAAGTTTCCGTATGTTCTTTTAATTTTTATCGAGTTTTTACGCATCTTCCACTTTTGACATTTATCTACAAATGTAATAAATTTAGCCTTTGTATTTACTTTAACAAACTAGAAAGGAAAAAAATATTTGTTATGACACGAAACTGCCAGAAAATGTGTGCGTAAAATCCCGTGGGACTTAAACGGAAACAAACGCCGTGCGTAAAAATCTTAACTTTTTCCTGCAAGATTGAGGCAATCCAAAAACACAATTTTGGCACAAGATGACATTCTCACCTGTAGAAGATGATTGCGCAGTTTTACTCATCCACTGGAATGAATTGCGCCTTTCTCTATCAGGAGAAAGTTGTGCAACATTTACGTTGTCCGGCGGCGGCTGTAACACCGCAGATCCTGGAGGATGCATATGACTGTACTCAGACGAGCAGTAAGGAACCTGTCCGGGAGAGGAGTTGTTCATGGGTGTAGGAATAGTATTAGGTGGTCCCAAACTATATGCACCCCAGTCTTCCCGTGGGGCGCCATAAGTGGGCCCCCAACTCCCCGTGGACTGAGCGTGCGTATCCATGTTTGGCACATGATGGTATCCTGTAAAGTCGGGGTACTGAGGCGTGGAAACAAAGTTCTGTGGAGGCAGATTGATGCTCGATCTTCTTACTGGCCCTTGGTGATACATGCCGGTTTCTTTATCCAGAAGGTATCCCACATACATGATTTGTACAACAAAACAATTAAATATAATAAAAACAGCAAAGGGGATATGTGGCCTATTTCAAGGCGACATAGTGGCCCTGAAACTGTTAAAAAACAATCCTTCTGCTGTTTATGTAGTCCAAATGGGTTCCCAGTGTGAAATGCGACGTAGTTCCAGTCTGTCTCCAGTCTCACATGATGTGTCTCTGTTGACAAGATGGTAAAGGTATACTAAAGCCTGCCTGACGTCAGCCTACTCCTCAACTCTTGGAGATTTGCATTCAAATGAGAGTGACCGGCGCTGCCGGCCCAGCTGTCCCCTTGCGCCTGTCCTATGGCGCGTCATCACCTGACAGTGGGCCTATCCTGTGCAGGAGTTTCTCCGCTACATGAATAAATTAACACCACGGCCTATCAGCTGCACAGGCTGCACGAACCGGCAATAAACCAAGGCAACACGTCCACAAACGCACCAGGGAAGAAAAGGCCTGTGCGTAATTGCGCACAGATATACTACGTGATTATTTTGGACTTATTAGAAGTATTAGTTTCCTTAGAGATATTAGTTGAGTAGGAGTCTAATACATTATAGCAGCAACTTATTTTGCATATTAATCTTAGAGTTTTGTCTTTCTAAACTAAATGCAGAACTCTCACACACTCCAAATTCTTATTGTGGGAATCCCAACCACGCTTCACGCGTAAAACCCGTTTTATTTGCTAAGAGATTCACTTGCAAACGAGGTGAAAAGTATGAGAGACTTTCTCTTGAAGCAAGCCGGACCTTTCGTATTCCGTGTTCACACCTCAAGGTCGCACTTCACAGCTAATTCCGGTTACAAGGAAACTCCGACAACCCCCTCTGTGACAAACAGCGGCCCTCCACACATCAGTCACCGCTGTCTCCTGACATGACAGGGAATTTATTTCATCTGTGATCACGTCTCGTATGTGTCACGAGTCTGCAGTAAAATGACTGCTCAAATAAAAAGTTTGGAGAAAGCACAGTTCCTTTAAATTCAATATAATGCAGAAAAAAATGCGCTGCAAACTAAATACATTGAGGCCAAATTTAGTTGATGCAACAGCAAAGTCACCGAGCAACAAACCGAAAATGTTCGACATGTTTAAGAGTCATTTCAAAATGCATTTAACTTCAGGCTGATCTGTACTGTTGTGCCTCCAATGCCCAGTGTCCAAGTCTGAGCTGTAGTAGCCTATTGTTGCTGCAGTTGAGGAGCACACACTGTCTTATTCTCATATTTTACCTGTCATTATGTTTCTGCTTCATGTGGCAGGTGTCTGAGGGCCTGTTTAGCAGAGCTGACTAACTGGCTTGTCTAAAAGTCATAAATGCTTGATGGATGTCTCTGAAGCATCTGTTTATTGACCACAAAATATTTATGAGACGGTCTAATCGGCCTGTGACAGTTCACGGCCAGCCCGGCACCTCTCTGATTTGAACATAGGTTAATTCAGCGTCTCTTCTATCTGTCAGCTGTCCGTTTAAAAAAAGATCCAAGTATGACATGAGAAGCATAAATTAATACCATTAATCTTAAAGGAACCCACATATGTCTCTGACTTCCAACAGTTTCCTCTCAGGATGGAGTGTAATAAGATTTCATGCACAAAGATCCAAGTGGAGACAGGTCAGGTCAGGCCTTTTGAGAACTGACTCATTGAGTTACATCATGGCTTTTACAGTGCGCATTTATGTCTTGATTTTTAGACTACACTCGTTTGTTTTCTTTAACCTCCTCCCAGTCGCTTGTGATCCACTGTAGACCAGCCTACATCACTACACTGTACTGAATCATCACTCTGGTTACTTTAGTGTGTCCTCAAATTTCCCCAGTGTGTAGATTATTCAGAGTCACTGCTGCCCCCTTGTGGGATTCTTGATGAAATCTGTCTGAACACCAGAGAGTAATAAAGTACATTTATTCAAGTGCTGCAGGCTGCTTCAGTATAAGTTTGAGATAATTATACTTTAAGTATTTCCGTTTTCTGCTACTTTATATCTCTACCCTACAACTCAGAGGCAAACATCGTGCTTTTTACTCCTCTACATTTATGTACTAATAACTTCTTCCTCTTCTTCTAGGTTAAAATAAAGCTCAGTCTTTATGAGCTGCAGCATTAAAGTGATGAACATATGAAGCCATCAATGATCCAATACTATGATATACATCTTTCTTTATATGAATATTTTTATATTTTATTTTTAAATTTTCAATTTACAAACATGGCTCCAAAATCCCCTCCCTGCCCCCACATACAAACATACCAAAAGAGGACCTAACTCAAAAGAATTAGGTAATAATCAAAAAAATTATATATATATTATATTGATTTTATCCACTGCTCATTATAATATTTATTATTATTATTTATTGCTGTTTCTTGTATTTTTTGTACTTTTTTTTGCATGCCTACCTTTAATCTGACTCGTTCCCCTTGACTGCTGTAACACTGGAATTTCTCAACTGTGGGATCAATAAAGGTGTATCTTATCTTATCATATCTTATCTTATCTTATCTTATCTTATCTTATCATATCATATCATATCTTATCTTATCTTATCTTATCTTATCTTATCTTATCATATCATATCATATCTTATCTTATACAAATAAATAGATAAAAAAATAAATATAAATAATCCTGGCTAAATCAGAGGACTAACTGTGTATCAATCTGGTGTCCTTTTTATAACAAATCTGATGGAGGTGTTGGTAAAGTATCACTATACGTCAAGTGTGGCTGCCAAATCTTCAGAGAGGTGTTGTATTAATTTCTTAGTTTCTCTTATTGAATGCATGACTTACGTGGAGCAGAGTGTTTCTACACTGTAGTGTTGCTACTTTTACTTCATCTATAATTTCTAAGTACTTCCACCACTGCTGATTAATCATCAGACTCCTGACCTCTAGAGGGCAGCCTTCACCAACAAAGACAATTAAACATATGTACCATATTGTACTCAAGAGTCAGAGTATTACAATATGTATTACACAGGATGATTTATTCTGAATGACAAGAAGTTACTGTTAAAATCTGAAGCCTGAGAATAGGCTCCCAGACACTAAGCAGGTAGTATATAAAATGTGTTCACCAACATTTGCATATATTATACAGTAACCTACAGAGCACCTGAGACTAACCTAAGAGACCCTAAGAGAACTAAACTACTGCAACCCTAAATGGTCACAAGACATTCAGCCATCAGTGTAAACTTTGGTAAATAGGTAAGAGACAATAAATGTAGACATATGGCAAGTGCAAATAACAGTAAAATTTAAATGGCTTTCAGTTAGTTTAGAGGTAATAATGCCCTGTAATAAAAAATTATAAGCTTCATTTTTACAACACATATCTGACATCCTGTCATGAGGAGAAATCCTTGTGTAAATGATGTTTTATCCTCAGATGCATTTCAGGGCACTTTGCATTGAACTTACTATAAATAAATGGAGCATAAAAATGAAACAGAAAGTTACCCATAATGGAACTGACTTGATGAAAATGTGTGGAAAGAAGTACTCAGACATTTTCTGCAACAACCTGATGAGTTACATCATGTCAGGAAGTTTGAGAAAATATTTTATGCAACTGTGTAGTTAAAGAAGTGACATGTCATCAGGTGACCTTTTGTCTGCGCATAACTCAAATCATCTGACAGCACAAACACAACTGTGATTCAGCAACTATGCTCATGTATCACCAACGGCTGCTGTACTGTAGCGTGGAAGTGGTAAGATCATGTCAGTTCCAGTCAATGACACCATCAGTCTGATGTTCAACAAGAACAGACTTGTACAACGATTAAATTGAGCTTAGTGTCACAGGAACAAATGTGAACTGTATTTGCTGTTGGATTCTCCTCTTGAATTGTACCTGAGGTCACTGATTTAATCTCGTTGGCATGGTCACGGTGGCTTCATCATCCAGTCATTCATTTTTTATTTATTTCTGTGTAATGGCAAACACTAGGCCCGTCCCGCATGGGATCACAAGACACCACTATTTCACATGCATTTCTGGTCTTGTGTATACACATCATGAGGAGACAGAAAAGAAAAGAAACAGAATGAACTGTTCATATAAGGGCCAAATAAATATCTCCAGATTATTTTGATAAAGAGCCTTTTTCTTCTCCTCTGTCAGGGTTTCCCCAGATAACTAGATAAGTTATATATTTCTTAGGTGATCAACCATCCCAGTCTTTATGCGTCATCCATATTTACAAGATCAATATCTGATTTCATCTTGCTGTACAAAGCATTGCACAGTTCACAATAAAAAGGGCAACAGAAACACATCACATGTTATTTTTGATTCACTTTGTCAGGTCTCTAATGTAAGATTGAACTGGTAAACTTTGTGAAATCACTGACACACCTCTTACTGTAAAAGTGTGTCAGTGATGTCAGAACTCCCTGATCGAATATCATATTTTCAATTCAGTGTTTTGATGCTGGACAACCACCACCCCACCCAGCTTAGTCACGGCAAGGTGCTGAAAAACATCAATGAGTCCACACTGTTAAAAAAAAAAAAAGATTTCCACACATGCCATGCTGTGTTTCACTTTGTTGTTGAGCTCATGAACAAAGTGAAATCTTTTCTACCAGTTTTTAATTCAGTGTTTTAAAATCAGGGGTCTTTGGCTCTTTAGATGAAAAGCCCCTTCATGAACAAACATGCATGTGTGTTCACTAGATGGCGCCATTGAGTTATTTTAGCAAAGTCTCCGCTCTTCTCATGGATGTGCACAAATAGATTTATCAGCTCTTAACCCATTCAGAACTCAACTATGTTCCAACACACAAAAATATTGTTATAGTGGATTTCTACTCTAATATACTTATAAATAATTAACATTTTGTTTTCTGTCCATTTCCATGGACAAAGAATCTTAATGCAGCGTTAAAGTAATAATAAAAATGACAATAAATAGCCTGAACAGACTTTTTTTTCAATGAAGAACATGAAGTGATTTTTTTTCAGTAATAGATAACTCATCTCAGTTAATAAAGTAATGCTTTAAAACACATTGCATAAATATTTTGCATTGTATTCGTCATCACATCTCAAAATATCCTCAATTTCTGAAGTATCTCCAGCAAACAGTATGCTGAAAACCTCCTGAGATGAATATACTGTGGACATAATAAATAAAATGCACTATAGGCTGATTGCATCACGAGAAACTGAAATTAAAACACTATTTCCCCAATGGATGTATGATTTTGAAAACTTCCTGAGTAACAGCTATAAATATTTGATATGATTTTTTGACATGTATAAGTAATATAACATCTCATAATCACTTTAAACACAATTTAAACACAAATGATGTACTTTAACAATATGATTGATAAACTGAAACCTGCCTTAAACCTCCTCCTTGCCTCATTGTCAGCCATGTTTGTTAAACAGGGGGCGTGGCTTCACTGTGGTCCACTTTAGATGATGTAGAACACTGTGATTGGTTAATATACATCCCATCACCTGGGTGGAGTCAGAGGACAGTGATCATAGATCTAGACATGCTAGAAAAGTTATGGACGAGGGATCTGAATGGGTTAATCATTATCAGTCTGTATCTGCCCTGTGCAGGACAGAATAAGGAGACTGAGAGTAAACTTAGATGCAATAGCAACACATACATTCATAAGAGTGCAAATAAAAGCCCATGAGAGACATGATTATATGTCTCAGTGCTGAAATATGTCTGTTATGTGTGAGGTCAGCAGTTTTTATTTCGTCCTCAGAGTCTGCTGAGTTGCACGGCTTAACATACATTGACAGCCTATTGAGTGCTTTCCAGAAGACAAGGAGACAAGGTGACTGTGAGAGGATCCAGGATGTTGTGAAGGGTGGTGCTGAGTTTTCTGGTTCAGATCCAAACAGCACTGTAACACAGATCTGACAGATTCGTACAGCTTGTACCAGCCCTACGAGGACACAATGCTAACATCTTGTCAGCAGAGTTACAGCTGTATGTCAGACTGATATCCAATGTTGGGGAGCCATTAACAACATGGAGTTCAGTTACTAGTCTAACTACAGTTTGCAGCACTTGGGTGGCAGCTTAACTACATTTAAATCTCAGCAGCTTTTTCAGTAGTTTTTCAGTAGTTAACTATGTTGGCTATTTTAGTTTGTGTAATTAATTACAAACTGCATATGTATTGTATTCCCATGATGTTTCTTGTCCTACAATGTGGCACAATGCTACAGCTCAGTGGCCACAGTTGTAATTTAATGAAATCACCTGCTGTGTGACTAAAATCACCTCTGGTTTGCAGCCAAGCTGTCTGCAATTAAATACTAATGAATTTCCTTTGGAAGTTTAGCATTTTACTGATTCCACAGCAGCCACTGCTCCTTATCCTCTCCTTAAAACACATCTTCGGGCTGTCTAGATGAGGATCGGCCTGCCCTAGTCCCGAAATCAGACACACCTACGCTTCACACTGGGTCAGTTTTAGCTCTGTGTACCAATATGAGAATCCAGACTCAGTTTGTGATCAATTCTTGTGATGTAGTTTGGATTTAGTTGAACTACTTTCTGAAACTAGTTTTACTTTGACAAGCTAATTTTTTTGAGAGTAGATAAGATGCAGTGTTCATGGTGACATAGCTAGTAGTTTGGTAAACTACAGTTTTAATGTTGTTACCCCAACACTATGGGGTCATGACATTGTTGATGTTCAGATTTTTTAGAGTAGGAACCTTTCATCCATTTTTATGAAAAGCTGTGGTTTAAAATCAATCACTTCTAACCACAATGTCTATATATATATATACACTATATGTTCTGTAGGCCTATACTCAGAGGTGTGGACTCAAGTCAGGCTTGAGTCACACATTTGATGACTTCAGACTGGACTTGACACAATCAAAAAAGACAGCATGGACTTTAACTTCACTGACTAGTGACTTCACTTGGATGGGATCCTTTTAGCTTGAAAATTCCTTCCACCTAGCCCAAAGATTAAAAAGTATTCATTCATTTTCCATAACCTCTTATCCTGTTGGGGGTCGCGGGGGGGCTGGAGCCTATCCCAGCTGGGCGAGAGGTATGATACACCCTGGACAGGTCACCAGACTATCACAGGGCTGACACATAGAGACAGACAACCATCCACACTCACATTCACACCTACGGACAATTTAGAGTCACCAGTTAACCTGCATGTCTTTGGACTGTGGGAGGAAGCCGGAGTACCCTGAGAAAACCTACACTGACACAGGGAGAACATGCAAACACAGCCGAGTCAACCTTACATAGTGATTTATGTGTCAGTATAATTAAAATGACTCCGGAGATTACATTTGCATGCTACAACATCTGATGATGAACTCAGGATCTTGCTCACTCCAAATGTTCTTGTAATTCGAAGTAACAAATGTATCTTCTTTCCCTGAGCTCAGCAGAGCGGTCGTGGAGTCGATCAGTGACAGTCTGCCCAAGAATTCAGTTTGTTGCATAACTTCATTGATGTTATTAAAGTGACCACAGCGTTTCTCTGCAGGGAAGGAGGTAAAACAGGACCATCTGCTACTATTTTTAGAGAAACTGCCTGCATGGCTGACACACGGGCTCGATCCTTAGTTTGTCATCTGTAATGTGAAACACATGTAAAGCAGGATTCTGCAAACACACGTCCTGTTGCAGCGTTTCAATTGATTCATTGAGGATGTCTCAGAAATAGATGTTTGTGAGATTGTGAAAAATGTCTCTGTTTATGAGCTGTTATTGTTTTCAGAAGTGAGAGAACATTCTTTACATCCTGGGGGCCAGAACGTTGGGGAATTTAACCTCTGTGGAACTTTCACTTTTTTTTTTCACATTTTTTCTGAGGAAAATGGGAGCATTTCACTCACTGAGATAAAGGAACAGACAAAGATTCCCTTAGGAGGCAGGGCTGGGCGATACCAAATAATCTGGTTTCATCTGATACCAAGAGAAACAGGGCCAGAGTCACACAGAGTCACAGACACCAAAACTTTTTGTTTTTAAGAGTTGTTTATGTACTTTCACGTCTGGGAGAGCAGTGTGTCATAATTCATGAGGTGAATACTCTGACTGCTAGAATAACAGCTAATGATGACCAATAAGTTTGACCATTAGCCAATACTGACTGTCTGATTTGACTAAAATATTAATCACACTACTGTGTAACTGGATATTCCTCGCCTAAGCCTTTCTTTAAAAAACTCTGCAGTGAACTCTGTTTCTGTGTCAGAGGTCTGGATGATGAAGCATTTCCCTCCTCCTCCCTTCTTCTCTGTTGCAGCTCCAAGTTCTCTCTGTTCAGACGTCACTGCAATTATGTGTCTGGATTGCACTGCCCGTACGTGATGCACATGTTGTATGAATGCACACAACACAACAGCAGTGGAGGAGCAACGAGTACATGCACTGGATGTGTTCATGACATCATTGTTTCCGCAGAGACAGACAGAAACTGATCCCTACTTTAGTATCGATCCTGTTGATGCTAGAATCTATTTTGAAAATGACAAATATCATACTAAGCAATATCAGTATTTTAATATCTATATGCCCACCCCTATCAGTAAACTCCACTCAGCCATGCGGAGTGCTTTGAGCTAAATGCTAACATAAGTATCCCAAAATGACTGAAACAACAATAAAACATGCTGCTTATTGATAGGATGATTTTTTAAATTTTGTGTCATGTACAAATGTGCCTGACACACTTAGGCCTCCGCACTCAACATGTGGAACGTCTGATACCCAAATTCTGTTCCCTCATGTTCACCTTTGAGGGTACCCCACCTATAAACAGATGTCTCCCGCCTTGCCTTTCCCCTTTTGCTGTTGTACTCCGACATTGCTCTTGTAGTAATTTTTAGCACTGTTAAGCTGTTTATAAGATCATTTTATGCTATATTCCTGTGTCACTTAATGTGTGTATGCTCGAGTTTATATGGCTGTAACTGACAGAGAATTTTGTTTTTACCCCTTGCTGTCAGGAATAAACAGAGATTGCCTCCAGAGATCTCCACAGGCTGGACCTCTTCATATCAACACAACGCAGACAACACCAAAGTCCACTGGTTACATACAGGACAGTATGTAACGGGTAAATTGAACCCAAATGCAGCACACTGAGGCAGGCAGACAGTTGGTAATGACCTTTATTGCTCACACAGATATGCAACAGTTCTGGGGCTGTATTCACAAACATTCTGAGAGTACTCTAAGAGACCTTTTTGAGAAACTTTTAATAAGGAGTCATAGCTTAGGAGTGATTTAGGAAAGTTCTGAGAGCAACTCTGAGAAAGGAAGGGACAGAAACTTTTATCTTACTGAGGGGGTGTGATTGACCCTGTTGCTGGGTGTGATGCTTTCTTTTAACAGATGTGATTGGTTGTCACAGACACAAGCGATTTTTCCAGTTTTTCAAATATCTTAGTATTGTGATAATTTCATTTCTGGCGTTATAGCGTTATTTTGTGAGGTGGGAAATGGTTTCGACCACAAACATTATCCCTGCACACTCATCTGTAGCATTTCATTTACTCACTGTCATTTTGTGTTTAGAGACCGTTTCTCCGACCTCTTTGTGTTTCCACCATTTAAAAGTTTTTCACCTTAGGAGCTCTTTAAGGTCTAAGATGCTCTGTGAATAACTTATCTTTACAAGGATTTAGTCTTAACTTGAAGGGGAAATTCTAAGAAAATGAAAAAGAAAAAGAAAAGAATTTTCTTAGAATTTCGTCACTAGGAGCAAATCTTAACACTTGGAAGCTTTGTGAATACAGCCCCTGATGTCTTTGAGTTTGGGTTGCTTGTAGCTCCAGAACAATCTGGCAAAGACTGTGTAAGTGCTGGAGAGGCTTATATACCAGGCTGATTGGCTGATGAGCTGCAGCTGTGGAGGCAGGCGAGAGGAGTTGTCTTGATGGCGGGGCGTGGCTGGCTAGCAGGGTGCAGGTGAGGGAGAGAAGCAGACTGTGAGGTCGTTTACACGTACACGGTGATTTTGATAAACGGAGACATCTTCCTTCGTTTGTGCCCTTCGTTTACACACAAACGGAGATTTCTCCTCTGAAAACGAGTCTTTCTAAAAACTCCGACCAGAGTGGAGATTTTGGAAAACTCCGGTTGCGCGTTTGCATGTAAACTGAGATAAACGGAGATAAACGGCAGTCGACGTCACAGTATGGGCCGGAACTTGTGCCTGTGTCAAAAGTGCAACCTATGTTGCTATGGTGACAATGGATACATGGAAGGCTTGAGCTTCTCGTTACACTGCCACCTACAGGTTTGGCATGCTCTTGTGTATATATACACGGGTAAGTGTAAATGAAGATCTTTTTGAAAACGGAGACGATGAAATGTCCGTTTATGAAAATAGCCGGCAACTTGTAAACGGCCTCTGTGACACAGTAAAACAAGAAGTGAACCTCAGCTTCACCTGAATTACACAGCAAACCTTCCAGTCGCTAAGGCTAATGTTCCTGAGCGCTACTGTGCACACACAGGGATCTTTGTCTTTTGTTTAGAGTATAGCTACTTCATATAAGGCTCCACACCGTAGCTGTTCCTCATGAGACAATAAGTTCGTAGTTTTGGTTTATGCCATATGTCAACAGATCATTTTTCTCTAAACATAAAACATATCACAGTTTAACCTCTTCTGGAAAATAAATGACAAGATGTTCAACTCGATTGATTAGCCCAGGGATGGCAGTGGGACATGTCCCAACTAAACATCTTTTTAGTCTCTGATCCGACATCTTATAAGCAAAAGACAAAGGTGACAGCAGAGGCTGATGGGAATGTCATTAGCTTTGCAGATGCATCATAAAGAAAAGTACATTTTGTGAAGGATGAAAAGTCAGGGGATAACCAAAGTGATCTCGATTCATCCTGACGGGAACATGAATGTGTGAACCAAATTTTATGTTAATGGTTATTATGAATCATCCTCCTGGTGAAATTTGAGTTCTGTGCCAGATTTTACAGCAATCCATCCAATAGTTGTTGAGATGTTTTAGTTTTAAACCAACTTACTGACATTGCCAAAGAAAAAAAAAAGCATAAAAACACACTACCAGTAATTCTGTCTGACGCAACCAACAACTGAATCCAGAGAAAAACAATCTGGCATCTCATTTCATATGTGATGTGTGGTGAACAAAACCACAAAATGCCACTGCAAATGTTTGCAGATCAAACGAGGCCAGAGCGCCAGCCGCTGCATATTTACCCACAGGAGGTTCTGGTGTCCCACGTTTGGACTCATCAAAACAGATTTTAGTTTACAGAGCAACGGGGTGGCCGACAGAAGCCTGGCAGCACCGGAACCAGACAGACGTTTCACAGAGAGGGGATTAACACAAAGAAACATGCATCTGAGTTCCAAAATAACCCCATCATGTTCACGTTAATTATGCCACTGTGAGCAGCATTTTTTCCCAGGCCCTCCTGGTGCATGAGCACTATATACATCCCTCACCCCCACCAGGGAGGTAAACAATGGGGGCAAGTGGGTGAGCTGGTCTCACTGCACTTCTGCCTTTGAATGGGCATTGATGAATCTGAGGGCTCCCGAGGGTGCAGCACCACTGACATGGCTGTGTTGCAGTTCTGTGGAAACTATTTGAACTTTAAAATCCCTTGGGGCAAAGTTTTGATTTCTGATATCATGGTCGATATAAAAAAAGATGGACTTGATTCACTCATCAGATTTACTACGTAAGGTGATCAGAAGCTGTGCTCTTATCTGATATGTCTGTTTTCTGTTTGTCAGCAGTAAACAAACAGGATGGCAGAGGGGGAACACATGCTATGAATAACTAACATTGTGCAATATTTCTATTTTATTTTATTTTTTTACCCCACTGGCACACCAGCCTTTTAAATTTAAATTTAGACCAACAATACAAGCTTCTGATGTTTTCGTTTTTAAGAGATGTAATAAAAAAGAATTAATTTAGATTACTCACTAATTCATAACACATGAGTTGCCCAACCAGAATAAAATGCCACTTTTCCTGGAGTGAGTTTAAAGTTCTTGAAAGTTTAGCAACGTCACTGGTCCCCACAAACGACACAACCCTCTTGCTGTGCGGCCACAATGCTAACCACTGCACCATCATGCAGCCTGAGGAATGAAATAATGAAAGTCTTACTGAGTGGAGCCATAAACCATTTTGTTTTTCGGCAACACTAATGCAGAGCACACAAAAAATGGACACACTCAGGCACAAGTCCCTTTTACATTGCCTGTTTAAGGCGAGAATATTACGCTGTTATTCTGCCTCATTATTTTCTATTAAAGCTACAATCACAGAATCAGGAGACAGAGTTGTCTTTAAAAGATGGCAGCGGAAGTAGCAAAAGCTTGGCCGAATCGACGTCTGTGTTAAAAGCGTGAGCCACTGGGACGGGAAAGGTTTCACTTTTTGTCAGCGTGTTATGTGTGCGACCCACCGGCATGAGATTTAAAAAGCAGCCAATAGCAGTTAGCGGCTAACTCGTAGAAGAAGAACAGCAGCTGAAAATGTCCGCAAATTATAGAGACAGTGAGGTCTGGGAGCTCCTTACTCTTTGAACAACGGGTGAGATCAAGTAACAGGGACTGTGGGAGCAGAATATGCATGAATGATTTTTTTTAATATGGTGTATATGTTGTATTGGGTGAGTCATTAAGTCATCCTGGGTGCAGCATCTCAGTGGTTAACGAGTGGAGTCACCAGATGTTTGTTTGGTTCTTGATGTTTTTAAGTTGTTCATGAACAGTTTTTTGCAGAACGGCTCAATGGATGGCAGTGTGAGCGTGTTAGTACACCACTTGGGTTCAGGCTGAAATATCTTAACAAGCATCGGATGTGTTGCAATCAAATTTTGTGCAGACATTAACGATTGCCAGGAGACTCACTGGCTACAGTTGGAGATGGGGCAGATATTGTAACACCCCTTGCCCCCACCCCTGCTCAACAGCTATTGAATGGATTGCCACACACATTCATGCTCCTCCGTAATGAATTAAATACTTTTGTTTAATACCTGCTAAACTATGAAATTCCCATCAGCCTCAGCTGTATTTTGTGTTTACTGCTAATCAAGCAATAATCTCTGGGGCTGAAAAATGCGACCAACATGGAAGTGCCAAAAACTGCAGTTCCTCAAATGGCCACTGGAGGCCGGCTCTGGTCAATCCACATAAACCCCCATGTTAAAAAACTTTACAACAGAAATAACATGTTCACAGCCTGGCACAAAAAAACTCTTTTGATCTCTGTAGCTAATTTCACCTTCATTACAACTGTACAGGAAGTGAATTTTTATGTAACTCACCCGTTTACATGTTATTAAGGCTTAAAGTTATGCCTAGTTAATGGTGGGCTGCTATGAGTGACAGTCTCCGCTTCTCAGTCAGATCCACTCCTCACTCCTCCACAGCGCCAGCCTCTAGCCCAAATCTGGTCACTTCTGGCCAGGAACAGCGCCAGGCTTTGAAACCAATACATTCTCACTCCGACCTCGTACTGACGCTTGGTCCACGTCTAGATACAACGTGCTATGTACCCTGGGTGCATTAGCTGTTGACGTTCTGGGACACCATGTCAAGTTCTGCCTGTTTTTTTTTCAAAATACACTTCTGTTTTCACATGGAATGTACAGTTTGCATACAGTCTCTTTCAAAAGCACTATGTTGGTACAATGCCACAAACTGACATTTTTTTAGTTCAACAGCAAACGCACATGGTTACGTTTTGCCAACACCCACATGTGGCTGGGTTTAGGCAACAAAATCACGTGTTGGGTTTAGGAAAAAAGAACGGGATTTGGCTTCACAGTCTTATGGGAAGCGAATACCCACCTTTCGGGTGAAAGTCGGTGGTTGTTGGACCCTACCACCTTACTTGGACTTTTGCAGCCTTAACATTTGTTCTTGTCACACCACGTTTCCCTCGATGCTGCTGGGTGCCATTAAACTATAACAGTGACCAGCCGCACATCATGCTGAAGTGAAAGGATGTCATTTTTTTTTTTGGTCTCTGACACCAGAAGCCACTGATCAAGTAGTGGACTTTGACTACTTCAGAGTGAAACTGCATTGTTAGGTTCTGCACTAAGCTGGTTTAAATCTTATTTATCTGATCGTTTTCAGTTTGTTGACGTTCATAATGAATCATCCTTACGTACCAAAGTTTGTTTTGGAGTTCCGCAAGGTTCTGTACTCGGACCAATCCTATTTACTCTATATATGCTTCCTTTAGGTAACATCATTAGAAATCACTCTATAAATTTCCATTGTTATGCGGATGATACTCAGTTGTATTTATCGATGAAGCCAGAAGAAACTAATCAATTAACTAAACTTCATAACTGCCTTAAAGACATAAAAACTTGGATGAGCACCAATTTCCTGATGTTAAATTCAGACAAAACTGAAGTTATTGTTCTTGGCCCCAAACAACTCAGAGACTCTTTATCTGATGACATAGTTTCTCTAGATGGCATTGCTCTGGCCTCTAGCACTACCGTAAGAAACCTCGGAGTAATATTTGATCAAGATTTGTCTTTTAATTCTCATTTAAAACAAACCTCACGGACTGCATTTTTTCATCTGCGTAATATTGTGAAAATTAGGCCGATCCTGACCCGAAAAGATGCAGAAAAATTGGTCCACTCTTTTGTTACCTCTAGGCTGGATTACTGTAACTCTCTATTATCAGGTAGCTCTAGTAAGTCCTTAAAAACTCTCCAGCTAATTCAGAATGCAGCAGCACGTGTACTAACAGGAACTAAGAAACAAGATCATATTTCTCCTGTTTTAGCTTCTCTGCACTGGCTCCCTGTAAAATCCAGAATTGAATTTAAAATCCTACTGTTAACTTATAAAGCTCTAAATGGTCAAGCTCCATCATATCTTAGTGAGCTCATAGTGCCATATTATCCCACCAGAACACTGCGCTCTGAGAACGCAGGGTTACTCGTGGTCCCTAAAGTCTCCAAAAGTAGATCAGGAGCCAGAGCCTTCAGCTATCAGGCTCCTCTCCTGTGGAATCATCTTCCTGTTACGGTCCGGGAGGCAGACACCGTCTCCACATTTAAGACTAGACTTAAGACTTTCCTCTTTGATAAAGCTTATAGTTAGGGCCGGCTCAGGCTTGCCCTGTACCAGCCCCTAGTTAGGCTGACTTTGGCCTAGTCTGCCGGAGGACCCCCTATAATACACCGGGCACCTTCTCTCCTTCTCTCTCTCTCTCTCTCTCTCTCTCTCTCGTATTCTATTACTGCATCTTGCTAACTCGGCCATTCTGGATGTCACTAACTCGGCTTCTTCTCCGGAGCCTTTGTGCTCCACTGTCTCTCAGATTAACTCATATCACAGCAGTGCCTGGACAGCGTGACGTGTGTGGTTGTGCTGCTGCCGTGGTCCTGCCAGATGCCTCCTGCTGCTGCTGCCATCATTAGTCATTAGTCATACTTCTACTGTTATTATACACATATGAATATTGTCACGCATGTATACTGCCAGATATTAATACATACTTTCAACATATTGTACCACAGTAGCCAGAACTATAACTATAATATTATTACTTTCAATAATGTTGTTGTAACCTACTGTCATTACCTGCATCTCTCTCTCTGTCTCATTGTGTCATGCGGATTACTGTTAATTTATTATGCTGATCTGTTCTGTACGACATCTATTGCACGTCTGTCCGTCCTGGAAGAGGGATCCCTCCTCAGTTGCTCTTCCTGAGGTTTCTACCGTTTTTTTTCCCCGTTAAAGGGTTTTTTTTGGGGGAGTTTTTCCTTATCCGCTGCGAGGGTCATAAGGACAGAGGGATGTTGTATGCTGTAAAGCCCTGTGAGGCAAATTGTGATTTGTGATATTGGGCTTTATAAATAAAATTGATTGAATTGATTGATTGTTGAAACCAAACCTCCAGTGCTGTGTCCAGGTTTTTTAATACATCCATGCTTCTGGTTCCAAAAACCAAGATGGTGACGGCCATAATGCTGAATTTGAGGCTTCAAAACAGGGGTCCATAAACCAATGGGTGACATCTATGCAGTTACACAACATGCATTTTAACCACCTTAATATTTTACTCACTGCTGCTGTAAAAAATAAATGATTTGGTGACCAAATAAAAAACAGCTTACAGATACGCCTTGGTATTGACTTTATGCTACTGTTGTTTAGTCTTTTAGTTAAAATCCTTCAATCACATGTTTCCCAATACACCTTTAGACACTCACACAGCTTCTACACATGACAGTTTATTAACCAGCTGCTGATCTGTTTGTTTTTTCCCCTCCGCTCTTTGAACCACAAAGTGAAGCCCATTATAGAGGAGGCGTCTTTATTTAGCTGTACGTGTTGTTGGACTGGAGCTTGCTTGTTAAAGGTGGACTGATGTTGTGTATCTGAAGGGGGCAGTATCCGGCTCATTGTTGTGCATTTAGGTGAGAGGCCTACCCACCATTCACCTTCTTGGGCAGGGGTCTGGGAATAGCATCGTGCGACCGTTTATATATGGAAAGGGGGGGGGGGGGGGGGGGGGGGCAACCTTTGTACTGTTTGTTTGATGGCCCCAATCAGTGCATGATAGGATTTCAAGCTGCACTGATTCCCTTGGATCACTGATGTTTTTTGGTGTATTCCCAGACGTTCATTCATTAACACCTCTTTTTAAAGGAGCGTTTTGCAGATCTGTTTGCTTTGGGAAGTTTTCAAGGAGGGGAGAGGTCTTTTTAATGCATTCAATTGTTAAACGAAGGAATAAAAACAGGCCGCATAGTGGGTGTGGTGCTTGATACAAACAGAACCTCTCTGATTATTATACCAAATATGTTTGAACTGAATGTCCTGACTGACCCATCAGAATCCAAAGAGGGAATCCCTCCTCTCTGTTTCACCTTTTCTTTCCCAGTTAAAGTTTATTTTTATCCAAACTAAGTGTCTAAGGATTGAGCTGTTCATACTGTAAAGCCCCTCAAGGCAAATGTGTGATTTTTGACTTTGGTCCACATCATTAAAAACTTACTTCAGTAAAGTGTTGTAGGATTTTAGTCAGAGCCAAAACACTTCACAATATTTCTCCCACCTTGATTCATATCCTGCTCTGGTGACAGATTTATGCTCCCACTGGTTTTCTTAGTAATACTTCTGATCACAGGACAATGACGAGAAGGTATCCAGGTCATAGTATTGTCATGATGTTGTTGACTGGTGTCTGTTTCCCAACTGGTGACTTGTTTATCACACTGACACAATTAGAGGATAGGTCCACATTTTTTCAATAATACTCATGCCAATGTGTAGCCTATGTGCTTCAGCAGTCTGAGTTAGATAAGTGAAGTCTATATCTTTTGCAGTTGTGTTCTTTTTAGTGTGACATTCATTCTGTGAGTTACTGTCCACTGCAGCTCAGCAGGGAAAGAAAGATGAGATTGCATGCTATAAAGACTGTGACTTAAGTAGATATCCACGTGATTTGGCAACTCAGACTGTTATAACTTCATATTAACATTTACTAAACTTAAGGGAATACTTCACCTAAAAACTGACCATTAGTAAATTCATTCATCATGCTGTGTTACCTTGAATTCGTCATGTACTTATTGTCTGGGTAAACTTGTCGAAAACCAGCACTTGGTCAGTGAGTTCTGGCATCAGACACCGACAAGATAAGCTGTCCTTTCACGACGGCAGGATTTGCAGCCGGTTGCTGTAACTGTTTCATGGTGCCCAACCGCATCAGGGGGAAATGCGGTGGGTGGATGGGTCCAACAGCCACCAACTTTCACAGGTGAGACTGGTGGTGGCTTCCCATATGATTGTAAAAGCCAAACCCTTTACTTTATTCCTAAACTCAACCACGTGCTTTTGTTGACTAAACGTGACCAAGTGTGTGTGTTGCTGAAGGAAAAAAAAAAAGACAATTTGCGTTGTTGTACCAATGTTTATTTTGAAAGAGACTGTATGCAAACGGCGTCCCAGAACATTAACAACCAACGCACCCATGGTACCTTGCATGTCACATCTCAGCATGGTAACGAGGTCAAAGTGAGAATGTGTTGGACTGGGGACCGTTTGCACTAAAACCTTACTATTTAAAACTGAACTGAAAGTGAAACTTATCAATGCTCCTTTGAAAGCCAGGCTCCAATACTGTTTTTTTTTTAAATAAAAGTTGCATGTGTATGAGAAGCACTGAGCATACGACTGAGACTTGAGACTACTGCGCAAGTTGTGCAAAAGTTTAAACAGATGTTTTGACATAGTTTTGCTGTTGTTAAACATGGTCCTTAGTCAATCAATAAATCACTGTAGCCTTGTTTCCACCAAGCAGTCAGGTTCAGTTTAGTTCATTTTGGTGCGCATTAGAACGGTTATTATGAAAAGTTGTGGATGGTACCAATGGAACTGTTCCATGCCATCCCCATTTCTTATCACCCCACTGTTGGAGTACCTCACACACTGATCCAGTACTTAAAGGTGGAGCTGTGAATACTGCAGTCTGTTGATTGGTCAATAGAGGATAGTCACTCTGCTCAGGGCTGAGTTGTGGCTGGTTTTGAAGGTTACGTAACCACTGTTCATACTGCGGTAAGTTTTACATGCATCAGTAAACTACAACTATAAAATGAGAGGATGTTTTGCTGCCTCTTAATTTTTTCTAGTTAACAGTTAGCAGCTGTAGACCGAGAAAAAAAAGACTTAATTCACTGGGCTGACTGCTGGCAACTTTTAAGGTGAAATGTTTTCTTGCATGTTACTCAGTGCATGAGTTGATGAGATGAATCCATCAACACACCTTATGTTTCAATGTGACAACTTTGACCATTACATTTGTTTTTATTGTCTCTCATGGATGACATACGCTTTAGATATAATTGGATCCTTTTAAAAAATATACTAAATTTGACCTAATATTTTAACTACTTACTTTCTAATCCTCACTTGGAGAAAGAAAACATGGCGGAGCGTCATTCTGACAGCAGTAAATCCCTGCTTTTACCTGACAAGGAGTCAATACATGAACCCACTATTTTTAAATATCCCATTGAGAGAGACTGTCACTGCGGCCTGTTCTTTTTTTTGTTCTGAAAATATTGGCGTGCAACCCTGTTATGTGAACGATAAACCAGGTGCAGACTTCCGCATCATTGGTGAAGAGGCAAGTACAGTGAGAGCTGGACAGAGCTGTGAGTAACAATACTGCCGCCTACATTTAAGTGTACTGTCTGCAGTAGAAAGGGTTACTTAAGGTTCTAAAGGTACAATACCAAAAGCTGCATATGAGAAAAATGACGTTTTCTTCACAAATTTAAGGTGCCATGGCCTGACTGACTGATATCTTTCCCTTCCTTCGTAAATATCCGTCTGTGATAAATATGGTGAGGTTAATTATTTAGCGCACTGCTGCCAGAGCTTTACATCTGTCCCACGGACAATAGGCCTACACAAAAATAGCACATGGAGGAAGATCAGCTCTGCACTCAGGATTTCAGGTAAATATATTTGGATTACTTATACAAAATAATAAGACTAATTTTAATCTTTGGTTTTAATTAATACTTGAATGAGCCCACTGCCGTGCTGGTACAGGCACAGTGTGGCCTCATACTTGTGCCTGTATGGAAAACTACTGTGAAGGTGTAGATACACAAACCTGACAGTCATGAATGCCCCCCCCCCCCCCCCCCCGGCCTCTGACATCCTTCCCCTGTTTGTTTGTTTCTCATATTCTGGAAATAGTCGGAGGCTGCTGTTGATATGTGTTTGGGTGTAATACTGGGTGCTCACCTTACAGTAAACATAGTAAATCCTGTGAGGACAAGCGGAGACAGTCAAGAGCCCAACCTGTCCTGTGGCATGTGGTCCTCTTGGACACACCCAGTGCCGGTAACCAGGGGCACTGTGCTCCCATAGGAAGCCCTGTGTGTGGCGTCCTCCGGTCGTGACCAGGATGATGAAGCGTTCCTTCCTTTCCTGTTCGGAGGGGGGCATTGTCCCAGTGAGCAGACAGGCTGCCGACACCTTGTCCTGGAGGAGGAAGTGAGTCTCTCACAGTCCAAGGAGGACTGGAGTGTCCAATCCAAATGGACCATTTCATTAAGGTTTGAGAATTCAAATGGGAATAATTAAGGAGCGTTTTGATTCTGTGAATCAACTTGGTCAGAGTTAAGAATAGTCTGAAGCCTCCGGTCATACTTGTTCGTGCCAGAGGTTCCCAACATGAGGGCCAGGACCCTCTGAGGGGCGGCAGGATAAGTCTGAGGAGATGATTACAGGAAATAAAGGTGATTTTTTTTTCTTCCATTATAAACTACTTAAAGGGATAGTGCACCCAAAAATGAAAATTCAGCCATTATCTACTCACCCATATGCCGACAGAGGCCCTGGTGAAGTTTTAGAGTGCTCACATCCCTTGCGGAGATCAGCGGGTGGAGCGGCTAGCACACCTAATGGCAGACGGCGCCCCAGACTAACATCCAAGAACACAAAATTGAATCCACAGAGTACCTCCATACTGCTCATCCATAGTGATCCAAGTGTGCTGCAGCCGCGACATATAAAGTTGTTTGGAAAAACGTCATATGAACTCTGTTTTTAGCCTCACTGTAGCCTGTAGCTCTGACTGCTTCTCTGTGCTCTGCGCTCACGTGTGCGCGCCTGCGCGAGACCAGCGAAAGCATGAGCTTTGCTCACCTGTGTTTACATCACGTGACATGTGCACCGCAAGGGGAGACAACGTAACCACAGAACTAAAAGATAATTTGCACTACGGTCTTTTAGCAAAGGACAGCCCAACATGTCTGAAGACTTTGAAATTGAGGAGGAACAGCATTTCTTTGTTGAGCCGTATTTGTTTGAGCCCCAGTATACGGACGGAACTCAGGCTACTGGACGAAGCAGCCGCCGCAGCTCATGAGCCTGACCCTCAGCCAGCCGCAGAATACCGGAGTCGAGCACTGGAAACCTGGTGGTGTAGTTGTTTCAAATGCAAAGCAATGCCAACGGGTGAGGAAAGTCTTTGCTGCTCAGACTGGGAATTGGCGATGCCTGCACTTGAGAATCTGGACATCAGTACTGACGAGACTGCTGCTCTTCAGAGATCACCGATCACCCTGAGCGCGCGCACACGTGAGCGCAGAGCACAGAGAAGCAGTCAGAGCTACAGGCTACAGTGAGGCTAAAAACAGAGTTCAAATGACTTTTTCGAAACAACTTTTTATGCCGCGGCTGCAGCACACTTGGATCACTATGGATGAGCAGTATGGAGGTACTCTGTGGATTCAATTTTGTGTTCTTGGACGTTAGTCTGGGGCGCCGTCAGCCATTAGGTGTGCTAGCCACTCCACCCGCTGATCTCCGCAAGGGATGTGAGGACTCTAAAACTTCACCAGGGCCTCTGTCGGCATATGGGTGAGTAGGTAATGGCTGAATTTTCATTTTTGGGTGCACTATCCCTTTAAGTGCAGAAACCCTGTAAAACAAACATCACCCTTTGGTTGTACAGCTGACAGTGAAACCTGTGATAAGGGGTTGTAAGTAGATGTTGCTCACATTCACACCTACGGGCAATTTAGAGTCACCAATTAACCTGCATGTCTTTGGATTGTGGCAGGAAGCCAGAGTACCAGGAGAAAACCCACGCTGACATGGGGAGACGACAATGCTAAGCACTGCACCATCGTGCTGACTGAAGAATGAAATAATGAAAGAAATAATGTTTTGTCTTTTGAGTGACGCCATAAATCATATTGTTTTTCAGCAAAACTGATGCAGAGCACACAAAAAATAGACACACAGGCACAAGTCCCTTTTACATTGCCTGTTTAAGGCGAGAATATCGCGCTGTTATTCAGCTTCATTATTCTGTATAAAGGGTACAATTGCTGAATGGGGAAGTTATCTTTAAAAGACGGTAATGGAAGTAGCAAAAACTTGGCCAAAATGACGTCTGTGTTTAAAGTGTGAGCCACTGGGACAGGAATGGTTTCACATTTTGTGAGCACGAGAATTAAAAAACAGTAAATAGCAGTTAGTGGCTATCTCAAAGAAGAACAGCGACTGAAAATGTCAATGAGGTTCTGAAGCTCTTTACTCTCTGAGCAGAGGGTGAGATCAAATAACAGGGACAGTAAATGATTGATAACGCCATGTTATTGTTTATAAAGCGCTGCCTGATACGTACATTATATGCCATACTAGATGCTCATGCTGTTATATTAAACATCACTCCTATCTTGTGTCTTTTGATTTCAGAACACCAGTGCTGTGTCAAAGACTTTCTACCCGTCAGTATGTGTTTCCCAAGACCTAAGCTTGAGCCAAACTTTGATGGCACACATTTGTTACAGCTGTATGTGTATTGTAGTGCTGTCCCTTTTCCCTCCATTGTAGATCTGTGCAGGTGTGCTGCATTAGTTAGCGAGGTGCACTGCACCCGGCAAGGAGCTCCTGTGCCAGCAGCAAAGAAGAGAGGCCTCTGGTGTGTGGACTGCTGGTCCTGCTGCCTCTCAGCGTGGGATTTTTGTTGTCTTGTTTGTTTGTTTATGTTAATAAATTCCACGGATTTGAGGGTTAACATAAGATGACTTTTGTGGTTATTTTGGGTCAGTGAAGTTTTTTTTTCACCCCATAGGGCCTTAACAACTGCACTGCACCTCGTTAAGTAATGCGGCACACCTGGGCAGATCTCCAGCACAGAACACACACAGCCGTAACACACTGGACAAATTTAAATTCTGGTACTAAATGGAAAGTCAGGGAAACAACAAAGACCATGAATGAATGAGTTTGATATTAATAAATGTGTTTCCTCAAACAGTTATGAGTCGAGACTGCCAGTAAAGTATAAATATATAGATCTTTATTCATTTATTTTCTTCATATGCTCAGTTAACAGTGTTGGGGAACATTACTTTCATCAAAACTAACTTGTTACAATACATGAACAAAACAGAAAAAGCGAGGAGGTCTTATTACTCAAGGTTATGTGTGAAGAAATGCAATTAGATCCACTGAATGTTACTGTGATAGCAGTGATAAAAATGAAATATAAGACAGAATTACAAGATGTGAACAAACCTACATGACACAGATGATGTTAAGCTGGTGAGAAACACTACAACAAATACTGCCATTGTTAATTTCCTACTACAGTATGTACTAGAGTTAAATAAAAATAAATCAGAAATCTTTTAACATGTGACCCTCAACACTGTTTCATAATAATATACCTTTAGAATACAAACAATATACGTGATATAAAGTATCAGTGCATAATCACTTCCTCTCCACATGAACACAACAACTTGGTCACAATCAAACATCATCTGGGAATACACAATATCCACTTTATACTGCAGTTTACTCACTGACAAGCACAAGCTAGCTGCGTTTCTACAGGGGTGTGTGTGTACACTAAGTGTGGCCCACAGTACTTTCACTACATCTGGTATTACACACAAGGAGATTTTACATGGTTAGAAATAACAACAGTGAGTTTCTGTAGCCTGCCCTGCAAGCTTTACTAACACGTAGCACAAGACAAAGGACGGAGGAGAACATCCACATACATGTTTCCCTCAGCTTTACTATGAGTGAATACAGCAGCACAAACAGCATATACGTCTGGAGTGAAGTGTTGGGATGTTACATGTTGACATGAGGAAGACTGAGCTGGAAATCCTTTGGTTAATCTTTAATTCTGAATCTACATCAACAAACAGAACTGGTTACTACGTGACAGTGTTTACAGTCTAAATAAATACTTTATACTAGGGCTTCTTCTGCTCCTATCTTCCTATAAAAGTCTACTTCTAACTCAATTTGTACATTAAAAAACAAAACAAAATAAGACTCTCTTCACACTTTCCTTTTAGTTTGACCAAACAAAACCATCACAGGAGGAGGAATCTGCTTTTCCAGTAACTCTTCATTTAAATGCTGTAACATTAAATCTGACCCGTCTGGTCTCACTCTCAACTCTACCCTGTTTCCTCCATTAACCTCCATTAACCTGTGATTTTCCATAAACTGAAGAGCTTAAAAAAACATCCACCTCTGCCTGACAGAGTCACTCTGGGTCAACCTGAGTTAGTTGAGCTGATATTTTTATGGATTTAAAGGAGCAATAACAACTCGAATAAGAGACTTTTTTCATGATTAATAATAAATGTGATGTTGTTGTCCATCTGCCTTTTGCTTTGAACAAACTTTACTTGTGGTTACTTTACAAAAACATCTTCTTTTCAAGGTATACTATGCAGGATCCCCCTGTGTCATCACTTATGACCCTCTAGAAGTGTGTGGCAGTGTATTTTTTTGCAGAGACTCTGCCCTCTGCCTGTATTTTTATCAGCCTTAATAACATCACGACAGCTGGCATTGTTTTCACCTCCTGCCTCTGTGTGTGTGTGTGTGTGTGTGAGATAATGGCAAAATGTAGTACTGGTGGTAACTGTCACAGCTGGAACTAGCACAGAAGCCATTTTAAGTATTTTGGCAGGTGTTTATCTGTACGTCTGCAGACAGATTTTGTCACAACTGTTCAGGTTGCAGTCATGAAACTTTACAGGTGTGTAGCCAAGATCAAAAAGAAGGCTGAGTTTGAAGATGGGTGAGCTCAGAGCAAAAGGGCTGGAAGTAGGGAAGGGGCCACTGATCCCATCACAAGATGGCCTTTATTCTTATTTTGCTGTGTTTGGGATATTCCTAGGCATAGCGCATAGGTGAGGTCAGGACTTCTGTAAGCAGCACAAATCCAAGATGAAGCTATGATAATCATGAACACAGGGCCAAATAAACAGCAATAACAGCGAGGCAAAACGCCAAGTGAAATAGTCTCAAAATGAGAGTAAAATTAGGGCTGGCTTTTACGTTCACTTGCGAGCACTGAAGGAGAGGATGGGGATGAAGAGCTACGGGGAGTTGACCTGTTTTCTGTTGGACATGTACTGTAGATGCCAGCAGTTAGCTTAGTTAGCATGTTACAGGTCCTGCAACAGTAGCTTGCAGTGTATGTGCGAGCAGTGTAGAGGAGGGAGGAGGGTCAAGTGTTAATGTTGTGTTTATAAAACAGTAACCGACAATTCCTGCATAGCATACCTTTAAGTTTTTCACAAATTACATTCCAGTTTTCACTTTTTTAATAAAGTTAAATGTATAAAAAAAGTCTCAATAAAACCTTGAAAAGCTTTAATTTTCTTTTCTTTTTCTCTCTGGGCTCTATTCAATATAATCAAAGGTTGTAGTTGAATCCGATTTGTGGTAAAGTGGGAATCATTACGTCTAGTTTTCACAGTAGATGAAAGAAATACCTGAGCCTGTTTCCAGCTGTTTGACATCACAGTGAATGTGGAACGGACCAGCAGCATTAACGTCAGCCTGCGTCTGAAAGCTGGAAAGGAATCAACAGTCGGCAGGATTCCTTTTGTTGCTCAGCAGACACCTGGAAGTTGGAAGCTTCAGTCGAGCAGATTCATGATTTGTTTCAGAGCGTCTTTTCTAAAAACGTTAAGAGGGAATCTCATGTGTGTTCCTCTCAAACGTTGCTACAGTCCAGAGATAAGAGTCAAAACAGTGGAGAACAAAGCAAAGGCCTTGAGGCTGTCAGTCCCTTTCTCCAGGGCCGGAGCAGAAGGTTACACAGGTGGGGTGGAGTAGCGCACCACATAGTTGTAGTCAGGCGGCGGGCTGTGACACTCCAGACTGTCGTCCAGGGCAGAGTCGTCCAGACTGAAGTCCAGAGGGGGGACTGTGGGAGGATACTTCTCCTTCTCTGTGTCAGTCAGCACAGACTCTTTACTCTTGCTCACTGCCTTCATCCTGAAACACACAGAGATACGGCATAAATATAACAGGGAAATAACACCAGGGCTGCTGCTACATGATTCAGTTCAACTCAAAATACATGATTTCAAGCAGGTTTGTAAATATAAAAACACACAAACTGTTACACTACTGCCTCCAATGACCTCACTGACCGTGAACGAACACAACCAATCAGAGCCGAGAAATCTCTACCGCAGCTGTCAATCATGTCAATCACTGACAGATTCTGTTGTTGCATTTGACGTATCTTTTTATATTGTCTGGTTTCAGCTTCAGACACAAGAATTTGTTTTCTTTGCTCTGAGTTACTGTAACTTGAAAATTCTTTGGGCTGGTTGGACAAAGTATGACATTTGAATTTGTCACTTGGGAAATTTATAAAGTTTTTTGTTAATTAATGAAATAATTTGCGGCGTAGTTGGTGATGAAAATAACCATTAGATGGAGCTCCAATATCCCAGAGCTTCTCCTAATTTGTCTGTTTTCTGTCTGTTTGTCTGTTCATCGATGCAGTAATGGAGGTAATGTGGATAATGGATATGACCACATCATCAGCTGTGCACAATTAACACTCCTAATTGCAAAAACACTGACAAACAAACACAAGAGACACAACAAAGCAGGGACATCCTGAGTACTCAATGTATAGGGTGATCACATTGTTTTTTGCTTTTTAAAAGAAATCTACATTAGACAAAATTAACAAAATGAATATGCAGCACAAGCTAGGTAACATTAAATGTGTGTGTGTCATAGCTTATCTCTTCAGTCTGTGCGGATCTTTTCTTATGTAAGCTTTTTTTTTTGCGAATACTCAGTATTGAATATTAATTTAATATAACTGCTCGGATATGGAAATTACTTAAAGGCCCATCTCTGATCCTGACTGAAAAATGGCACAGGACCTAAATTCTCCGCAGGGCTTTTCTCAGTGTGTGCTTCACATAACATTCGAAGTCCCAATGCATATATTTCTTAATATTATTATACAATCTTTCAAATTATTTTTATGGCATAACTTTTTATTTGTGGAAAAACTAGACTGTCAGGGAGGAAATCAGAGCAGTCAGTGGGGATGTGCACTCTAACTCAATGTACAACGGAGGTCTGTTTTGCTGTTCTTCGATTTGTTTAAAAAAATGCCCCTTGTGTGAAGCTATCGAACAAACCTCTCTTTATTCATATATGATGTAATCAATCATCCTGAGCCTTTCTGCTTCATTTGATGCTCAGAATATGAGTAATTGCCTCTTATTGTCTTTGGAGGTTGCTAAGGGTTTCCAGAGCTCCTCTCTGGAGGCCAAAGGGTCACCACCCAGCGGGAGTAAAGTGACGCCGCTGTGCTGGAATGTTGTCCTGATGAATAACTACCTGATAAACCAGCCATCAAAAATACCTAACAATGGTACAGTGTTACCTTGCCAATGCCAAACACAAGGTGGGGGCACAACTGGCGAGTGAGCAACAAGGAAATGAGTCAGGGTGAAATTCCCTTTAACCCTCAGCTGAAACAATCAGTGGATGAATTGTTAAAGTTTTATAGGATAGTTACATGAACATATTTGGAGTTTAGACTGTTTTAGCTTTTTGTATTTTAATGTTTTCTTTAATATTGTTCAGTCAATCAAAATGTATGCTACTGTTTAAAAGAAGTTATGCAGGAAGAGTGGTGAAGGCCAAGAGAGCAACAGGTGGACTTCAGCTTAACAAAAGGAGCACAGCGCTACAGCTAACAGGGGGGCCCTTGTAAACCCTCCTAAGTTCAAAGGTGGCAGTGATTGAATGGTTGTCCAGCAAGGAAGTCCTCCCCTCAAAATGTACATCATTCTCTGCATGCCTCCCTGCGTTTATTCTCGCTGCCATGCTGAGGCCCTGATGACACAAGCAGGATGGTAACGAGTCCTGGTGGCTCCGACTTAAAAGTTTTGTGAAGTAAAAGACACTAGGTATGTTTACATGCACACTAATATTACACTATTATTCCGAATATTCTTAATTAGATACAGGTCACGTAAACAGCATATTCTGTTTAAGACATGGGTTATTTCAGTATTATTTGGGTTTCAATAGCATTCTTTAGACATGTATACAGTGCATTCAAAATATGCATCTTAATTTGTGGTTTGACCACTGTTTGCAACACACGGCATCTTGCTGGTTTGCGGTCAGCTCTGTCAGTTGTCATGGATACGCTGTACACAAATCAACAGTTTGCTGAGGTAGTGATGCATGCTCAAAAAAGATGTCCACATTTCTGGTTGGAAGAAGAAACACACCTACTTTTAAACATGAAGGTGTTTGGTGATGTGCAATATCGTAACGCTGACATTTTCAAAGAGGTGGCTGAAGGAATTAAAGTGGGAAGCTATATTTGCACGGTCGAAATATTCACTGGTAGGAAAATCCTGTTTTGATGCAAAGAAGCAAATGGCACAAGCGGCTCCTGCTGTTCCACTTTTGAATATGATGACGTGATAAATAACATGTTAAAGGTCCAGTGTGTAGGATTTAAGGGCATCTATTGCCAGATGTAATAAAATATTCATAAATATAAAATAGCTCTAAAAAACAACCATATTGATTCACTTCACATTTGCCTATCTACCCCTGTACCATATATACACACATACATACAGACACATGCACACTCTTAACCTCGTAACTACCCCCTCCTACTGCCAGTGACACAAACACCTACACATGCCTACATATACCTCAACTACAGAGTAACCAGCCCTAAACATCTGCCATCATTTGTTTAAAATCCACTGAAACTAAAATTAGAATGAGCTGTTTTAACCTACATGCGGAGCAAGTGCTCTTCCACAGTCCACCATGTTGCTCTACACTAACTCTCTACATGCTTGGCACATGAGGAGTTTAAGTTCTGCAACCGCACTAAATCCTACACACTAGACCTTTTTAATCAGAGTATCCACAGCTGTATGTAAACAGGAATATTAATGGAACATTAACTTTCATCAGCCATGTAAACAGCTCAGTAGGAATATTGTCTTTTTGGAATAAGGGCAAAACCCAGATTGTTTTTCTGCATGTAAACAGTTACTGTAAGTGGGTGTGGGTGTCTGTAGAAAGTTTGGTGAGCTGTTAATTAATTAAAGTGCTTTAGAGAGTGTCAGTAACTCTGCTAAGTGTGTCTCATAAGTTGTTTTTTTTTCCCCGGCAGTTATAAGAGCTTTTATGTTCGTTTTGACTCTTTCCTCTTCAGCTTACCAGAGATTTGGGAAACATATGAAGATTTGCTTTGGGACAATTAACTTTACTGCTGTTCATCCCTTAAATCTTTTAAGTGGAGGCCGCAGAGCTTTGAAGGAGTATTAATAGTTGCTCCTGTGCAGGGAACAGCAGAATAATACCACAAGGTTTAAAGTGTAATTACTGAGTTCAGAGGTTTGACCCTGTAAATTAACCCTGCCACTAAGCTGCTGTAAAGTTTATATGTAAGCCTTAAGACACCTTCAGAGACCCTCATAAGAAAAAGATTTAAGGAAATTTGACTCTGATTTGACTTTATCCCCAAATAACCCATAAAGTGAGAACACATTGTCTCAGTGTTTTTTCCCCCCTTCATGACAGTTTTATATACTTGTCCTGGCAGGATCCACATCTTAAAGTCATCAAATGATCCCCAGGATTTTGGAATATAGACTTTTAGCCAATGTCACTCCTTTGAGATAACAACATTTCATTACACCAAACAGCCATGACTCATAAGTTAAATCAGAGTGGGAGGTATCTCGTTCAGGACTCTTTTAGTGAAAACAAAGGGGTTTTAGTGTGCGCTCTTAAAACAGGCAAACCTCAAGTGACGCATCCACTCTGCTTTTGTGCTCGGTCCTTCAGTTTGTCACCTTCAAGCTTTTTCCCTCCCACTTCTCTTTTGTGCCACCGACCCTCCTGCATGGCTTCTCCAGACAAAAGGGAAAACTAGCTACAGACCTCTTTTAGAGCCAAAAGAAATGTGTGTGTGTGTGTGTGTGTGTGACAGTTACAGCGTCTACATTCCAGCACAGCGGGGAGGTTTCCAAGCAGGTATTTTGCAGTCTTGTGTGTGCTTATTTGTCACTTGTATCCTGAGGGGTGTTGTGTGGTGTTGTTTACGTACGCTAGAGCCATGATGCTCAGAGGTCGGCCTGCCAATGATTCGAGGCGCTTCAGAGTCTCCATGTTGTCAGACGACAAGCCCATCCCACTGTCTGAGTGACTGCCCTGATGATGACAAAGAGACAGACAGACAGAGAGAGAATAATTTAAACTCCTTCATTGTTATCTGAAATGAACAAATAATAAATATCTAAATGTTTATCTCTATAGAACCTTTAAAAACCAGACTTATAAGGTTACTCACAGGTGCACAAAAATACAAAACAATGAAATACAAAAAGACACTTAGGTAGGGCTGCCCCATGAAAGTCAATAATTCTAATCATCATATGGAGACCCCTCAGTCGACTGAGATTCTTCAAGTCAGGCAATCGTGTTTTTTTTGTCAGTCAGTGTATTTCTGGAGCCGTTTCGGTCCTAAGATGTAGCTGTAGATTGAACGCTCCTCACTTTCACGCTGCTCTCTTGTGAGAACAGGTTGACTCTTTACCTGGTCAGGCTCTGAAATACAGCATCTTCCAACATTTACTTAGAAATAGTGAATTTGCAGCCTACAGCAACTTCATACAATATAGTCTCTGGCTTTTGTTTTTTACTTAGTGTTGGCAACAAATGTTGTTGCACAATTCCAATCCTTCAATCATGTACTTAGCACGCATTAACTCGAAGGGCTTAGCTTATATTGTGTGAACGTCACTGTCACCCTGAGCGCGCCGCCGAATCCCGTTCTCTAACTCTATATGGAAAAAATCGAACGGATATTTGAATATTTGCATTAAATAGCCAAATCTGATTTTGAGTCCAGTACAGTAGTAAAATTAAATCAAGTATAATCAGCAACATCAAACAGAGTGAGCGAGACACTAAATTTGACAATTGAAGTAAAAGTATTCAAAAACAACTATATCTGTCTAAAAAGATATCTGTCAGTAATTTAGGTTGGGGTTGATTCTGTTTGAAATATGATCATGATTAATTACCACAACTTCAGTTTTATCAGTATTCAGTTGTAAAAGTCAGAGTCCTTAATGGCAGCAGTGCAGGAATCCAGATTGTTAAGCTTTTCATAACTGAATGAGACGTGTTACTGGCATAAACATATTAGGTCACAGTGTTTAAGTGACAAAAAAATGGCCAAATGGCTGCAGATAAACGAACTAAGACCGGGCCAATTAGAGAACCTTGTGGGACTCCATGTCATGACATGACAGGCAGTGAAGAAATAAAGGTATCACGATCCGTTAGGTACATAGAACTGATTTTAAATAAAAACATTTATGTGACAGAGTGAAGTTTCTGTTTAACTGTCAGAGCACAGATTGTCTGTTTCTGGTTTAGGTCCAGAATGAATAACTCACCTCATGGTTCTCATTAGTCCCGTCCTCCATGGTCACCTCATCGAAGGTTTTCACACTAGCAGGACGGATCTTGATGTTCCTGGCAAGAAAATATTCCAGGGTTAGTCTCCAAAATACCCCTTCAGTTTGAAGAATCCTTTGATTACACTGGACCCGAGAGGCAAAGTTCAGCAACAAAACCACAGGAACATAATCACTTAAATCAACAACATGTCGCATCAGTGACGTTGCACTTTGAAAACACGCCTTGTTTACTTTGCATTTCAACACTCAAGAGGCTAAAACGACTTAAACGACTGCTTAATTTAGCTTAAAGGCTAACTGTCATTACTGCTTTTCAACACCTCCTCAATAAACACACTTGGAGGAGCTGTGAAAACTCAAGAGCTCAACAAATATTATTTTAAGTGCACATAAATCTTGAGGCTGGCTGTATCGTTTTTGGGGAAATTCCTCACAGGAGCCACAATACCGAAAGCTCCCTGGCCATCAAGCTGCTGTGTGTACATTTCTTATCATGTGCTAATCAGGACTTTCATTGTCCTCAGGTCAGACTTAACTGTTCGCCTCATGGAGTTTAGTCTGAGTGCGACAAGAACAATAATTGTTTTAAATATTTTTCAGTGCAAAGTGAGGAAATGATTTCGGGCATTTCCTTTGCAAAACAGACTCGGGTTGCCTTTAACAGTCTGCGGATAGGTATACATGTCTTTATAGTGTGTTGATTTATTTCCTTTAACGAGTTCATAGAAGAATGTAACAGATTTGAGCCAACAAGGCTAACAGTCACAGTCACACAGTTCTGTGAGGCTGCACTTAGGCACAGTGGTGCTTTGAGTTTAATACTAACATCAGCCTGCTGGCATGCTAATGATGACAATGATAACATACAGCTGCATCCAAAATTCCATACTCACATGCTATTTAGTACATTAAAACAGCATGTGAGATTTTTTTAGAGTGTCCAAGACTTATGACACCGACAAAATATAAATTGCAAACTATTTCCGGGTACAAACATTAGACACTAAATATCCCACATTGCAATGTGGTAGTGATAAAAACAGACAATGGTGGAAACTGATCAAGACAACTCTGTAATGTCAACAATGCTTCAATATGAGTGAAAGTATAAGATTTCACTTTTTTATTTGAAGGAATACTTCACCCACACAATGAGCATTTGTAGATCAATTCATCATGTTGTTTCCTTGAATTTGTGATAAAAACTTTGTTATTCTCATATGCCTCCACGGAAAATGGCAACCATATTGATTTATTGATTGAGGATCATGTTAAAGAACCATATCAGAACACCTGTTGACAAACTCTCTCACAACTCATGCAGGATAATCCAAGTCTCATTTATCCAGTCATATTCTCAATACTTCCAAGAGTGTTGCAAGTGTTTTTATATAGTTTTGCTGTTTAAATGTGCCCCCCAAGTGATCAATAAACTATGAATTATGAATGTTTGCTGTTTTCCGTGAAGGCATGTGAGAAAAACAAAGTTATCTTTAGTCATTCAAGCCTACACAGAATGACTAATTGATTTACAGATAGTCATTTTGTGGGTGAAGTATTCTTTTAAATTAGTTCAGCCTATGTTTGGCATAGGTTACCATGGTTACATGTCACCAATCAGCAAGGAGGCTCTCAGGAAGTGACGTGGTAATTATAGCTCAGTGCATTTGAAATGATATATACTACTGTTTATTCATGTAAAGGTATGTTGAATGATTGTACACATTGTGTATATAGGGTATAGTATGTGATGTTGGACAGCAAAGGTTGATGGGAATGTCATTAGTCTGTCAATAAAAGTACTAGACAAATTAAAATTTGGGTCTGATGATGGTGCTAAATGAAAAGTTAAAGGAGCACAAAAGGTACTACAGTTTATCTTGAGAGCATCCAATAGTTTAAATACATCATTGAAGAAAAGATAAAATAGCAATATCTGTCCAAGTACATAAGGGTTTCAGGTGTCTGTTTTATGTAAAGAAGAAGAAGTGCATAAATGATCCATGTTCTCACCAGGTGCTCCCTGAGTCACGGTGGGAGACAGGTCGTGTGGGCGTCTCCTCTGAGGGCACTGTGGTCGACTGGTCTCCCACCTTTGCCAGCAGGGCTGTGTTGATAGGTATGTAGTGCTTCCCCTCCTAAAATCAACCAAACAGAGACACAAAATATAAGAGTGTAGCCTTATGCCTCCATGATGCAAATTATAAAAGAGACAAGAGGCTCATGGGCCAGTTCTGTGTGCAGGCCATACAAACACACGCTTCCATGGGTCGTGGCGAGCAGCCAAAGAAACTGAGGTCATGCCTAATAAATCCAGTACAATGTTCACGAGGCTGGTGGAGGCAGCAGAGTCTGTGACCAGCCTTCCTGCACTGTAACAATAGCTTTATTAATAAGAGTCGAACCCCTCCACTGTTTTCTCTGTGTCCAGTTTGAACTTTTTCTCATGCAGATAGTTTTCACAGACTCATTTGTAATATTACATGCTGTAGTTTTCATGTGATGTCATGTGTGGCCTTGTCTTTATCTCTTATTACTCCACTGTACAAGTTACAGTCCTGTGTAGTCTTTGCAGAAGAAGTGAAATATAATTCCTTCTCTTTGTGTGCCAATCTGTCTGTAGTGATGTACATTCTGGACGAGATGCCTGCTCTCCTTAGTTAGTGGAAGCAGAAACACGACTGTGGGCATCTTATAGATCCTGATGACTGAAAATAATCCCCCTCTTGTTGGGGCTCTCGCCAGTTTCCTGTCATCAGTGATAGTTATTACTAAGCGCTCCACTTTCTTCAGTTTCCATCCATCTTTTTTTTTTTTTTTTTAAAAACAACACTTTATTATTTTTTCACCACTTCTGTTTTTAAAATTTCAGTGAGTCATGGAGTTACAGTCTATTTCTGCTTTAGGGAGGTGATGGTGAGAGCTTCAAGTACATTGTTCATTTTCAATTTGAATTGAGACGAGGACTAGAGGTCTATAAGGACCCATCTGATCTGAAACAGACCTGTAGGAAACCTAACCAAACCTAATTTGTTTTCTCTTGAAAAGCATGGGTGTAATCAATCCAATTAATGGTGGCTAAACTCATCTAGCTGCTTCAGGCCACATGCACACCTATACAATTTCATTTTAAATCAGAGTTTTAAAACAAAATCGATCTCTGTACACACAAGTGTTTTAGCACCATTTCAGAATTATTTTCTGTCAATATTAACAAGCCTGACATCACATATCATTTAACCACTGGCATGCAAGTGTAACAGGAAGCAGCTCTTCTACTCTGCAGTTGGCTACAGAAAATACAACAGAGATTGCAAATAATAAGATCAGAGATTTCTTTGCTTGGACTGATGACGAGATGGAACTGTTAATGAAACTAACACGAGTATGGCAGTCAAGGCGGCAGAAAACAGATCATTCATTGAAAAGGAAGCCATGGCGATGGGAAATGAGCACCCACACAAGAGGGTATGTAGACCTAGCCATAATGTTTTGGCTTGACATGTTGTGACTAATAAGGCTCAATCAGGAAGCGGAAGTTGGCGTCTGCATCATCGTTTTCTAGACTTAAACACAACCCCATACTCTTCAAACTAAAATGTGGTCAGCAGCATTTCAAAAATAGCGTAAAATAGCAGTAGTTATGTGTTTTAAAACAAAAACCTATCAGTGTGGATGCAGCCTCAGTCTCTGGGTCCTCGTATTGTACATGCTGGCTAAATAAAACAGAGCCATCTTTAATGTTATTAGTAACACCTGTGCTTTTCCTACTAGGACAAAATGTCTGCAGTACAAAAGGCCTGTTGGTAAAGGTGTCATTTCCTTTCAGTGTAATATGTTTGCATAATAATCAAATGCAGATTCTTCCTGTGGAGCATATTTATTGAACTGATTAGAACAAACAGCTGTTAAACTTTCATACAGTCTCATAAAATTTACAAACTTCCAACAGGTTCTGACAATATACAGCATTTAAACCAGACAAAGTTATCCTGCGTCACACTAATAATGCCATTGTTTTCCATGTGTTTTGAAGTGTGGTTCCTCTTACAAGACTGATGTTGCCATTTCAAAGGGATCCAAGTATTTGTGTTGAGTGTTACTTCCCCTCTCAGTTACTCTAAGCACCCCCCTGGGTGAGATGCCGCTCTGAATCTTCTTTGGGCTGCAGGACTCTGATCAGCAACGCTGCTTCCTGAATATTTGCCGTGTTTGTGACTCATTTGGGTGACTAATAGTGTAAGTGTTTTGTGAAGCCACAGTATGGTCAGAATTCCCAAAGTATGTGGGGACTTGAACTTCAACTAAAAATTTAGTTCCTGTATTTGTCTTGCCGAGAAAACACATTCATAAATCTTTTAGTTTGGTATCATCATCAACGTTTAGTTTGAGTTCCCCACAGCTGCTGTTCATTAACTGCTCACTTCTGTTGAAACAAAACTATGACACATCATACGTAGTGTTCAATCAGTGCACACTCTTTCTTGTCTATCGTACCTGTTGCACACTGGCCTGAAGCAGATCACCCAGCCTTTCCACCAGCTCAGTGAAGGTCGGACGCTCCTGTGGCTCTCCCTGCCAGCAGTCCAACATGGTCTGATATCTAAAAGTGAAGAGAACAACACTTAACACAAACTGCAAGAAAGATACATGCAAGCCTTCAGTGCACTGGATGCCAAGAATCAACAGACATTATATTCGGGTTGATGTACTGTGACAAAGCACCTCTCAGAAGAAAACTTCTCTTTGGATATTCGACCATTCTCTGTTTTCTATTCACAGGTGATCCGGAGCCTCTGGGGCTGTATCTAATTCTCTTTTGGGTGCGAGAGTACAAAGCCTCGCTCAGGTCTCTGACAAGCTGTCAAAATCTCTACACACGTGGGAAGACTCTGAGCCTTAATGTGAGTTTCCATTGCAGTGTGCTGTCTCGGTTTGTGGAGGAATTTAGGAACAGAGCTCCACGGCTGCTGTTTAAATTACGTTCACAGCACGTTACTGATTGGGATTGATGGGTATGATGGATCCCTCCCCAGTTTCTGTTGCAGCAACCAATGCTTTCCCTACACATATCTTTGCAGGAGCAGTGTGTAGGAGTTAGGGGGAATTAGTGGCATCTAGCGGTGAGGATTGCAGATTGCAACCAGCTAAAATTGCTCCCGGTAAGAATTCCTTTGGACTTCTCTGTTGCGGAGGTGTTAATAACCGAATACCTAACTATCCATAAAGGTCTCTTCCTCTCCAAAACAAACAGACCAGGTGATTGAAACTAGTAAAACACCGAGTAAGGAAGTTTCACATAAAAGGAAGGTATTTCTAAGGACAGGCTGCTAACTACGCTGGCCCAAGCTAAAACGTGAATGGTCATATCTAGAGCCAGAGTTTGGTTTGTCCATTCTAAGCTGTAGAAACATGGTAGTGCAACATGGCGGACTCTGTGGAGGAGGACCTGCTCCCTATGTAGATACAAAGGCCTCATATTAAGGTAATGAAAACACAAGGATTACTATCTTCAGTTGATAATACACCAAAGAATACACACTTATATTATATTTTATTTCTGACAGTGTATTTCCCTAAACCCTACACATGACCCTTCAAGTGTTATGTAAATAAATCCATTAGTTAGTAATCAATCTGAAGTTTGAGGACTTGTAAAAGCAGATGGTCTGCTGCTTCCTTACTGACCCCCCCTCCTCTCCATCTGTGTTTGTGTGCAGGGCATCTAAACCTCTCTGCTCCTGGCTGAAAGAAACCTAGCGGCTGCTGTGATTCCCACGTTAATGAGCGTGGAGTATACTCGTCCAGGTGGGAGCCCTCCTTATGGTGACAGGATGTGGGGAGCATGATCACAGTCTTTAAGCATATCATTGAGGGGGGGTGGGGGGGTGTAAGTAGACACATTGTATGACTGCACAATTTAGACCACATTTCCTGCCTAGTACGCAATGAGAATAAATAGCCTTCCCCCGCATGTTTGGGGTCTTGAGGGAGTGTGGTGTTACTGAGGTGGTGGCGGCGGCGGCGGCGGGGGTGGAGATTATGTGGAACTTGTCCAGTTGGGCAAGTGTGTAAGGATGGGAAGTGAGCATCCTATTTATTGTCCTCCCACTGAGGAGCATGTTTTCTGAGCAGCATCCGCTAAATTCCTCTGCAATGCATCAGCACGTAGGATCTTATTAACAGGCGGAAGACAACATTCCTGATGAATCAGAGCTGCAGTGGTACAAATTATTTGCTCAACACTGCCTGCAACCTCATGTGCTTTTCATCATTCAGATATTATGAGTTTGAGGTGAGGGTCAAGGTGTCAAAACCTGGGCTTAGAGACACACGTGATCAACTGCAGACCTCTCCAGGGGAGTTCACCCCACTGACTCTGAGTGTATTGCTGTGCATCCCATTCACACTGATATCAGCAGCTTTATCTTTGCTTTAAATTAGTGGCAGGCCTCACATAAGCACGCAAAATATATAATCTGGCAGTTCCATTTTTCCGAGATGGAACATATGAGAGATTCTTGGCACCAGTGGGTCTAGATCTACAGATCTTCTGTTCTGACTGCACGCTGCAGTCTGGATTAGATTTTGTCTATCCCCTCCAATCACTGTGTCCTTTGCGAAGCTGATAAATTCATTCAGTTAGCTTTACTTGGCACGAGCTGCTTTAAAACTCTGGACCTTTTGATATCACATCATTATTAAGTAGAAGTGCAGCATTATGCTTTCAAAACAAATAAGATTTGTGGACTATATGAGTCATTTTAAATTAAAAGCAGACATGAGGTATGCACACATGTCGAAGTGAGCTGCAGAGCTCAGGCTGGGTCTGGATCGGCTGTACATCACACAAAAGAGTCAAAGTATTCTTATTACAACAAAAGTTTGTTTAGCTGCGTCACTGACTGACAGCACTGACACCAAAGAAGAGGACTCTCTGTTCTCCCACAGATATTTATGTCCAGCACCATCCACCAGCCCCTGCTCAAAATGAGCACCAGGTCTCTGGCCTTCCTCACTCAGGGGAACTTGGACTCCACATCATGCTCAGTTACATCTGTGCCACTGTCACTCAGAAAATGCTTCAGAGCTTCAGTAGCTAATGTGTCCTCCTGCAGCATTCAGAGCAGTATTACCCAGGATTCTTATCAGGCACCTCTGACCTGCTGGTGCAACTCTAAAGAGGAAGAAACATACAATGCCTCCTCTTTGCTATATATCGATATGAGTGGCTTTTACTTGCAGCCTTTATTTTCTTGGCCTCTGTGAGGAGCTCGTACAGCTGGGAACACGTAGCCGGCTGGCTGGGGTACACAAGACTACCCGGTTATATAGAGATGTCATAAAGATTTAAATAGTTCAAACAATAAAATGTTTGCAATCCTACATTTTCCAAAACGCAGCTTTTAAGGATAGGACGGAAAAATTAAGTTAATGCTCCCAAACAAAGTTCACTACAAAGTTCTCTGGAGGGGGACAGCATGCAGGTACGTATTTACTTTCATCTGCTGTTTACTGAAGAAATAGTTAAAAGGGATTCTCACATTTCAGAGGAAGAGTATTCTGGCGCTCTCATCCTGGTCCCCTCTTTAAGCCTGCAGCAAAATTCTTCGTCAATTTGGACGCCAGGATACGGGGAGGCACCTGGGAGAGGAAACAGGGGGAAAGGTTCATTACAAAGTTATTTGTTGGGCATAAAAAACACCATACACAGTATATTTGTATGACTTTACATGAGATGGGATGAGATGATGTGTGTTGCCTTTTTACATGATACTGACATTGTAAAATACAAATGTAAGATATTTATAAGAAAGTGTTAGCAGTCTGTGTTCGGCCACATAATAACGACAGCGTTAATATTTGGATAACAGCTGAGGTATTTTAAAGGCTCCAAAGTAAATCCTGAGGGTGCCATTATTCACAAAAATGTTCTCAATAATGTACGTTTTAAACTACTGACACATATTGCATGGAAAGGTTTCTGCAGAATGAAGCACAGTAAAAGAAGGAAGAAGCTTGTGAGAGGTAAAGTAATACATCACATTGATAATTTTGTAATGAAAATAAAATCAGTTGTTCGTATTTTAGTGCACCCTGTTTATATCAGAGAGGGTAGGCTAATAAGGCCCTGACACACAGAGCCAACGGTCGGCCGCCGACTAGAGACACCTTGCTGCATTATAAAATACAGTTCAACAGCACCACAAGCTACAGCCTCCAAAATGACCATAAAGTTGAATAAACACCTCCCTGAACATTATAGCTATCATGAAGTTCTGATTTATTGCAGGTTGCATTAGACAGCGTTAGTTTTAGTGAGGTGTACCTAATGAACTGACACATGAGTGTAGTTTATAGTGCACTGGAATACTTAGTGTGTCTGGATAAATGACTGAATGTAATATCAACACCAGTCTTGGGCCATGAGTAGAAAAGAAACAACTTCAAAAAACAGTTTTAAAGAATTATTATGCACAATGTGCAGAAATTACAAAGACAACACCTGCCCAGTCTCTGGTGCATTCCTGATCTCCTACTGGGAACATTAAACTCCCTTTACTGGTGAGTGAAACCACTGCTGCTTTCCAACACCTTGGAGAATTGTGTAACAGAAAAAAAAAAAAGAAATACATTGGATTTTTGATTAGATCTGGTTGGATGATGTAAGTGAGGACCACTCATGGTATACAGTGAATGTGTAATGTTGTTAAATTTGCTGAGTCATGAAACTGTCAAATATATCACCCGCCAACCATAACTATCTTATTTACATTTGAACTGTCATGTTGGTAATAAAATTTGAATTTAGAGAGCCAAAGGCTTCTTAATGCTTGGCCCCCTGTGAAAACATACAGTAATACGCTGAACCGGCTTCTATACAATATCGGATTTTGTTAGTTTTGGAATATAACGCCTCATTTTATATTATCAATACAATTTCCTAGGTCATAAAAAATATTTTTGCTTGCTTGAATCCCCAGACAAAATTAAAACACCATCTTTGTGGCAACACACATTTATAGGAAAACCACAGATTGAGCTTGGCAAAGTGTTCGAACAACTAAAGAAATAAAGCTTACTGCATAAGTCAAAGAGACAATCTTGGATTTGCAGAGAAAACATTTCAAATCCCAAGTCTTACTGTTCACATGGTCATATTTCTAGCTGCAGCCGAAGTGGACTCCATGTTCCACGATGTGACGGTTGGTGTGTAAACATGCTGTTCACATCATGTACGAACCTAAAAAAGGAATATTTTCCTCTACATTTTGGCCTCTGGACCACTTTAGGTCACAAAAATGGAGATTTTTTTTAAAGTGCCTGCGAAGGTGTAGAGCTCCTATATTCTTACATACTAACTGCAATAAACGGCGATGAAATCTCCAGTAGGTGTTTTCAAATAGGTAACGTTAGCTTGTACACTTTACTACCTGTGTGATGAGGGGAGACAGCTGAAGACACCAAATGTTGGCAAGCATTTGGAGTCGTGTTTTGGCTCTGGTGTGGACAGAGATATTTTGTAAAACAAAGGTTGTGTGGACAGAATCATGTTTTAAAAAAGAGGGCGAAAATATCGTTTTTTCAAAAGTATCTGTACACGTACAGACAGACTGTTAATGAGAATTTTACCTGCTTAAACCGTACCGTATTGTATCCTATTGTGTGTTATAATATCTTATTGTGATATAGAATATCTGCATAGTCCAAAGATCTTACCTATGTTTTATGACGTGACAGAATTTTCTCTAATAGCTTTCTCTATTTAAAAGTACTCTCTTGATACAGAGTATTTACAGTATGACTAACACCACACAGGCCTGGTTCACTTTTTGGCGTCAACACTATCCAAACAAGCTCTGGAAATTCAAACCCACAAAACGGAACTGACACACTTTTGGTCCGCAGAGCGATCTGAAAAACATACTTGGGTTACCCTAAAACTTTTGACCTCCAAACACGATCGGGTTGCAGAGCTCCACTTGTTTGCCATTTTTCTTGGTCATTTTGTATCCTTGTTTCCTGATTTATTTTTCAGAGGCCCCCACTAACACTACCCAGATGTGTAAGTGTTTCTTTAACGGAAAATGTGGTGAGAATGTGTCAAGAGTGAAGAAGAGGGAGAAAGAGACTAAAAGAAAGAGGGAAAGACAAAAGGGAGAGTGTAATAATGACGTCAGTGCTCTTTACATTTAAAAGAATATGCAATTTGATACACTTTTCTTTACACTGCAGCGGGCAACGACATCGCATGGCAGTGATTCAAAAGTACAGAATGGCAATACATCCAACTTTGGTTACACTTACTCTTATGTTTCCACTGACTCCCATGGTGACATTTAAACATACAATATTTCATGTTGAGTCCTGCTATAGAAACATGTGGTGAGCTCTGTGCCACGGTGCACAGGCAGTCATGGACTGACACACAATGCAGTCTTAAAGGCTGCAGTGGTTTCACAGCAGGGGCACACTTTTACACTGACCAGGCTGCTTGGTTACAGTGAGTTTGTGTTGCCAGCTGGGGAGAAACGGGTAATTTAAATAGGAGGTGTTCTCTCGTTTTAATGTCCCATGCCTGTTGTAAAAATCACAGCCTAACTTCACTAATGTTTGAGTGGCATGAAAATGGTTTTCTCAAGCTGAAAATGTGAGCTCAGGCCCTTTGTCCTAAAGGCACAATACACAGAAGAAGAAGACAGTTATTGCCCAGTGCATCTGGTGAGGCTGCATAGCCAGGGGCACCGAGTGAGTCCACCAAGCTGGAGCTCTCTTCTCACTTAACATCTCTGACACAAGAGCGCTATGTTCACAGTGCAAATAGACTTTAACTTTCATGATGAGGTAAATGTTGATTGCGCAATGTAACAGCTAAAAAATGATGACACCATCAGTTTCAAGACTGGTTTCCTAGAAGCCTCGCTTTCACCACGCAATTCTGTTGGGCAAAACAAAAAGAGCCCTGCTGCTTTCACTTTACCTGGAAATAACGGTATCCTTTAATTATAGACAGGGGCATTTTTTTATTTGTTAGTATGTCGGATGTAATATTGAGAACAATTCACGAGACAGGTTTCAACTTTGATGAAAATAAATCATGGTGAGCACCAGAACTTGATACTTTAACATGTAAGTGTTAGTATTGTATTTAGTTTATTTTTAGATTTTTAGATGCTTTTACAAATTGTTTATTTTATGTGCCATGTTTTTGCGCCCTCTAATACACTGTTGTCCATGTAGAAACACAGATGGCGCAGTCAAAGTTAGAGTGACGTTATTGCAACATGCAAATGCTCCCAAGTGCTTATTTTTTAGGGCATGGCGGCTGCGCCCTGAGAACTTTTGGAACCCAGCAATGCACACTGCATGTCATGTGACGAGGGACAACCAATCACAGCTGGCAGATATCTTTTCTTTCTTCCATAAATATCAGTGTTTTACTGATAAAGGGAAGAAGTTGATCATTTGAGTGCAGGGCTACCCAGAGCTTTACATCTGTAAGACGGACAACACGCACAAAAACAACACAAGATCCAAACTCGGGATTTCCCGTAAGTAAGCTGTGATATGGTGCTGGATATGGTCGCATAGCAACCTCAGATGCAACCTGGCTCCATGCCCTTGAAAGTTATCACAGAGAAGGCAGAAAAGCAGCACTCAGCTACCGCCGTGGCATGTGTCGCAGCCCTAGGTTTTCATGTGTGATTGTTGCAATAGCATTAGGGTTCTTTGTTCCCCTGTATGTTAGACAGTGCATGTGAGCCATGACACTTACCCAGAGAGAAGATCTCCCACATGAGAACACCAAAGGACCAAACATCACTCTGAGTCGTGTAGATCTTGTCAAAAATGGCCTCAGGTGCCATCCACTTCAGTGGCAGTCTGGCCTGTGCAGATATTAAGATAAAAGAAATCATTTACTCCCTTATCTCAGTGGTGTGGACATCTCACTAATTACACTGTCACATCTGTGAAGAGCAAGTTGGACACTGCCGTGTAGGTGATTCTTTTGATTTAACTATGACTTATTTAGTCTCTAAGCACGTCCCCTGTACTTAGTATTCAAAGAAAAACACTGATTTTAATTTCTTTTTTTTTTAGATTTCCAAGAACTGCTGCACTGACTCAGCTCTCCTTTTTTCTGCCAAGTCAGTGATAGCTTATAGTTTCGCATGTTATCTACTAATGAAAAAGCTGTGAGCAACTTTTCTGTAAACCAGTACCAGACAGACAAACCAGACAAACCAACACCAGACAGCTGGAAAAAGACACAACTAGATTTGAATGAACTTACATCTCCTTTGCGCACATAATCCGGGTCTTTGTAGATGTCTCTGGCAAGTCCGAAATCACAGATCTTCACCACGTTATTCTCAGAAAGCAGGATGTTCCGTGCAGCCAAGTCACGGTGGATGCACTGATGAAAAAAAGGAAGAAACAAAGTCTTATTCAATGCGACATTTACATACATAAGTTTAAAGTTTTCTGTGTGTAATTGACCTTACAGTGGTGCGCTGCATGCTTTAAGGCATGGAGGAGGAACACATGGTCAAGTCATCAGTGATATTACAATGGGAGATGATGTGTTCCATATCCAGGCTACGAAATGGTCTGTAACGGATTATTTACAACAATGGCTTCATTCTTTAATCAGTCCCGTCCGGTCTCCCCAAAATTATGAATGACTTTAAAATGGCCGAGTTCTAGACTGTTATTCTTTGGAAACACTGGGGTAATGGGGGAGAGACCATACAACGATTAAGTGCTTTACACTTAAATAAAATAAAAAATTCACATTGTTTAAGTCGTCGTCTGCTGTATATTTATTTATTTATCAACAAAAACACTTTCAGCATGAACTGCATGCACAACAACTTTAAAAGATTTGGCTACTCTATACTACACTCTAGACCACTGCTTCCTATCTGGTGGGTCGCGGTCCTGAAGTGGGTCGCAGGTCCAATCTGAATGGGCCGCAAGTGACTCGCAAACGTGCCAAGTTTATAAAAAAACACACTGTATTTGTAAGTACAGTAAATTTCCAGCACAGAGCTTTTATTTTGAAGTGTTGTTTCCTGCTGTAAAGTGAGTGACTAGCCGACAGCTTCTTGACAGAGACAGCAAACTAGCTCAACGACATGGCCAGATGTAAGTATGACGCTGAATGTATTAAACTGTGGGACCTCAAACTAATGACTAAGGAGAAATCTGGACCCTGAGGCTGGACCAGTTGGGAACCATTGCTCTGGACAACACTATACTGAGTAACGTGCCTGTTCGGAACAGGCTAATTTCTTGGCCTCGTGTTGCTGCTTACAGCTTTCTCAAGAATATTTCATCCAAACAACATCACACTTGGCACTGCGCTTCATTGGGTCTCGAGCAATACACCTGCCATGACAAAGATGTGTCCCCTAACAATGCCGGAGTATACGCCAGCTAGTTATTTGGGACTGGTCTTTTTCCTGTAACAAAAGCATTCATTCTGAAAGTTACATCGCTGATGCTTCAAATATTTGAGTTAGCTGCAATGCAACATTTACAGTCTTTCTCTCATCATCTGTTCATATACTGTAGTGAGTGACTGAGAGCGAGCTATGCCCAGCTTGCCATTTGGCGGTATAACAGTTATTTGGAGTCCCCTCTCATTACACTTTACAGTGTGTACATAACGCACTACTCATAAATATGTCCTGTGATCTCAAGAGCTTGCACTTGACGGTGTACTTCTTTGAGTCCTCAGCAATGTAACCGCAAAATGTGAAGTCGATAAACGGTTGTCGAGATTACTGAAGGAAATACATCTTCATACCGACAGACAGAGACTCCTTTCATTTTAGTTACATAACATAATTTTTTAAATAAAAACACAACTACTACAACATAGATTTAAAAAAAATGTATACACAGCTGTTTAGAATAAAATAGGTGTCTGGAGTGATTTGTGTGAAGAAGAAAATACCTTGCGTGAAGCCAAGAACTCCATGCCTTTTGCGACTTGGAAACTGTAGCAAATTAAATCTTCCAACGTCAGGACCCTCTTATATAAATCCTCAGATTCTGCAAAAGAAAAGAGCACAGAGTTTTCCCACTGCGATAGATTTAGATGTATATGGCCTTTAAATTTAGAGGAATCATCCTTCTCATCTGAGCGTGATTTTAAATGCAGTCTGTGTGATCGGGAGCTCTGTCAGATAAATCAAATAAGATGAAACAGCGATGATTCTCAAGGGGAAACTGCAAATGTAAAGTCCAGGACTTAAACATATCGTCTTCACAATGCATCCTGTCATGTACGTGTCTCCTCCTACACGCTGTTCTTTAAAACATCCTTTACAGATGAGAGATGAAAACAAATTACAATTCCTCCTCTTTTTCAAATGTCAGGTGAAACGTGTGGTTATGGGCCCAGCGTGCTGTGAGAGGAACTCACGAGGAGTCCTTCCACTGGCCCCACCTGAGTAAACAGCTAATCAAACCAGAAATAACACATCAGGAACAACATGGCGGACTTGCAGTGTCTGAGCTGGAGCCACAGAGTAGAGCAACACTCAGGTCAGGACAGGAAATAAACAGACGCCTCCCCAGACTCAGTGGGGTGACAGTGGCTCCTGCTGCAGTGATTGTACTGCTGAACAGGAGGAGGAAACGTCCCATCAGACTCGGCTAGAAAACAATCTGAGGGGAGCTTTCATTCCTGGGCAGGAGGGATGGAGCAGAGGTGAGGGGAGGGGAGAGACAGCAGGAGGGACAATTGGAGGGGGGGAGGGGTGCGGGGGTTGAAGGGAAGCAAGACGTGCTTTTCCTTTACCTTCTTCCTCTTCCTCTGAGTCGCAGTAGCTCTTATCTTCGATGAAGCCAGAGCTGGCCGAGCTTCCGGTGCTAGCCACGCTCTCCAGGCGGCGCTTCATCAGCTCGCTCAGCTCGCAGCGCGATCCTGATGACACCACCTTACCGTCCTGGCTCTGACCAGCACACACATATATCATGTTAAAGTGAGAGGAGGTTCAACGCTGCTGCTGACATGCACGGAGCTCGTGGCCAGAATGATGAGAAAGCAAGAGTGCCTGAAAGTCTAAATCATGCAGCTTGTGACTCACCTTGTAGACGAGAAAGTCATCTCTCTTGCCTCTCAAATAGTTGGACAAGTTGCCGTATTTGCAGAATTCCACTATCATCATCAATGGGCCTGTTAAGACAGAATATTTCTGTTTGTTCAAATGTTTTTACTGCGAAGCAGAATTTTCAAAGACAAGAAAACATGGTGTTACCATGCTTCTTCTCCATATAAATAAACATTATGTAAAAGACATCGCAAGAACACACTTTAAAATAAACACTGCGTGAAACCAAATGAACTTTGAGTCATTTTTAAGGTACGTCTTTGCCATATTTCTTTTCTGTAATGTGACAAAGCCCAACCATGTTTCTTTTCCTAAACCTAATCTACCTAACTTTATACTAACTCTTTAACTTTACATTAAGTATGTAACGTGATGACGCCATTTGTGGGACACTCATTCATTAGATATCATATGAACAGTTGTGTAAGCACACTGCAGTCTAGGAGTAATTTTATGTATTTCTCTTAAACACATATCAGAACAGTGGAATAATATTAAATAACATGGTCATTAATAAAGCTTACCTCCAGGCTTTGTGCAGGCTCCCAGCAGGTTGACAACGTTCAGGTGATGGCCGATGTGGATCAGGATCTTTAACTCTGACATCAGAGCTTTACGCTCATTTGATGTAGCGCCTCCTGTAATAATGTAAACACACAGAGAACTTGTTTAGCGTTGGTTGGTGTATCATTTAACACGCTGATATAAACTTGCAAAATACAATTAGATTTTCATTGAGTTTAAATATCCTCTTTGAACGACTGAGTTTTCACTGTTAAGAAGTTAGGATGGAAGATGAAAGAAAAAAATGAGCCCACCTCACAAAAAGATTCAGTTAAGATCGTGCACGATGGAATGATATTGGAGATAATGGAAATGAAGAAGATAATGGAGTGAAAAAGAAAGCAAGCCTACTCAGCTCTGTTCTTATGTTGAAAGATATTTTCATTCACAGGGAGGCACAAACTTTAAATAACACTCAAACACGCATCACAGAAAGTTTTATAAAATCCAGACGTGTTTGATTCCCAGTGAAATCTAACTTTAAAACTGACATTTGCACTGAAACCCCCAGTTATTTAACCATTATTTGTTTGTACTTTAAGAGATTCTGGTGCATAATTAACAGCTCGTTTGCATTTCCTTCCCACTTTTGTCTGACTTTTCCATTATGGCATATTCTGAGATATTGTTTAATGTAAACTGTGTCATCTTACAGCTGAAACGCAGCTTTAAGATGCATAGGGATTTACTGTATTAAACTATTGTTGTAAAAATAAGTAAAAACAAGGAAGCTAGTTTAAAATTTAAGTTACTATGTCTAGAATATCATATGTCTCATACAGAATGACAAAAATATACAAAATTATTACACCAAAATGTGTAGAGCTGCAACAATAGGTCAATTAATTAACTTCAGTTATTCGCTAGAAAATTAAGGTGCTATTATTTTGATTATCAATGAATTGTTCAATTAATTTTTCAAGCAAAAATGGCAAAAGTATGATATTTCTAGGTTCTTAAATGCTTTCTTTCCCCTTACATTATGGTAAAATGATTTTTTGGGGGTTTAGGAGTGTTGGTTGGACAAAACAAAACATTTGATGAAGTCACTTTAGGCTCGAGGATATTGTAAGAGGCTTTTCTCACTGTTCTCTAATGTCTTATAGTCCAAATGATTAATTAATTAATTGACTGAGAAACTAATCTACAGCAGCCCTAAAAATCTGAACATCCAGATAATACTGTTTTCTATTTTTCTTTGCATTTCAAGAATAAATTCCGTCTTAGCAGTTTGCCAGTATAGTGACAAAGTCGAAATAAGAACCTGAACCCTTGTAGCTGGATTACTGCGGAATTTAATTTTGAGAGTTCATTAAACATGACTAAAAAATAATAATATTGCTTTAGGCCCAGCGATATGAAGCGGCCTCTGATGGAGGACATCCTCAAAGATAAATGCCAAATAAATTAAAACGAGTGGTGCTCATATTACATATATGATTTTGATTTGGTAAAGCTTTAACCTTGAATTATGAAAATCGAGATTTAGAGGGCTGTTTTATGTTGCTTCGACCAACCGGATATTTATGAGCTAGAAGCTAAAGCAGCCAGGGAGTCTCCCGCTAAACCACGGTCAATTTGAGGAGACCTGCTGCTTTCCATTAAGTTTGACCTACGGCTAACAACAGCCAGAGTCTGTTCCTCTCACAGTGTGTGATTTATGCTGAGACATGATTAATGATATGACAGTGACCAATACATCTAACCAGCGGGCCCATTTTTCATGATGCATCATCATCATATCACCAGTCACTGATTGCTCTGCAGCTTGCTCATCTGGTAGCATAAAAAAGGTAGGTTTTTGGAGAATTAGGTTTTATTCACATACTGCATTAAGCTGGGGTGAATGAAATAAGTAAGCATCTGTCATCGACTGTTTTCAGCTTGTTGGTTTTCCTGTTTTCATGTTTGCTCAAACATTTATGGTTCATTGTGAATATTTGGAACGACATCGGAATGAGACTGTAAATGATTCCTCTTTAAAATCAAGACCGGAGATGGAGGATAGTTTCCAAATGTTGGAATTTCTAAAATGTGGCAAAAATAAACACGTTTAACGGCTTATTTTGCATCTTAAACTTTTGAACTCTTCTTCACCTGCAAATTTGGGACATTCTGATCCGAGCTGTCACATCTGCATGCGCTCAATCTCTTCATCAAGGACAGGGTTAGAGGTCTAAGCCTTTACCTCTAACTGCACTTTGCAGGAACAGACATTGTATGCTTTACTTTGAACCGATGCGCCATACAAACACTAACTACAGGCACATGTGGTGCTGTAGCTCATGAGTCTGTAATGTGCACAAGAAATAAATCCTCTGCAGAAATGACAGAAAGCTGTTATTCATCTGCTACTTATACAACAATAGATACTGTGACGTTAAAGCTGGCTCGTCTGTCATGAGCGCTGGTACCTCCAGGATGAAGAAAGAGGGGCCACAGGGGCAAACTACGATTATGTAGAAAGGAACAAGTGGTTTTCTCATTACAAATGGTTATTACTTTCCATCAGTGAATGGAGTTTTTGACATCCTACCTTTTAACATTTTGACGGCAACAGTCTTGCAGGTTGAGAGCTTGTCGATCCCAAAGGCAGAAGCCTCCACCACTTTTCCAAAAGCTCCGTGGCCAAGAGTTTTGCCTGGCAAAGGGAGAAGGTATTTGATAAGTGGGATGACATTAGAGTTTCCCGTCCCTCGGGCAGAACAATCAGACTGGATTATTCCCTGTCAGTCAGGCTATGGGGCTGTAATTAAAACAATATGCTGTCAGGCAGTTTCTCCAGAGAATTTATGGCTCACTTAAGACTGGATGACAGCGCAGGTCACTGATAAGTAATGACCCTACACAACAGCTGCAGAGAGGGGTCACACCTATTCCATGTACCTTAATGTGGCTGTGTGTATATTCTCACCATGAACCACTTTTAAAATGAACTTCTAACCTTTTGTTAAAGAAATCATGCAGCTTGACTTTGTGTCTGAGTGCTGATATTCAGTCTCACTGCTCTCGATAGTAGCAGAGATATCAGACACATTGATGTGAATGACAGTAAAATAAAAAATACTAAATGACTCCATTCATGACAAAAAGAAAGAAAAAAGAAAATATGAAAAATGGTGACCTGTAAAAACAAGCAGCAACCTCCAGGTCTGAAAAATAAAGTCAATGTGGAAGTGCCAAAAACTGCAGTTCCTCCAATGACCATTTGAGGCTGGCTCTGGAAGCAAGTCCCCATAGACCCCCATGTTAAAGTGCCCAACTTTACAGCAGAAATAAACATGTTTACAGCCTGGTACGAAAGACAGTTTTGTCTCTATAGCTAATTTCACCCTTCATGACAGCTGTACAGTGGGTACATTTTTATATAACTCACCCGTTTAAATTTTATTAAGGCTTATAGTTATGCAGAATTAAGGGTGGGGCTGCTTTGAGTGACAGGATGTGTGAGCTGTCATTACTAAGACTCAGATCCACCACTCACTCCTCCACAGCTCCACCCTCTCATCCACATATGCTCACTTCCTCTCCGCAAAAATCCAAGATGGCAAGGGCCAAAATGACGAACCTGAGGCTTCAAAACGGGAATTCACAAACTAATGGGTGATGTCATGGTAGCTATGTCTTTTATTTTGTACAGTCTATGTGTAAAACTGGCAACTGTGTTTAACTACATACTGAAAGTAATGAATTTAGCTTCTCGGTTAACCTATTTAAAATTTAGAGGAGGTAAAGAAACCACATGAATGCAATATCATTTGAAACTTTTCACCTCACAATGCATGCTCACCTAGTCGCAGGCGGTCACGGGGAAACTCCCATTTGTTGCTGTCGTACTGAAGAAGATCATTCTGCTCCTCCAGGGGACACTCATCAGGGTCAATGATGATCGACGGACCCATCTTATAGTGTGCTGGTTGCTGAGGGTGTTAGAAGACAAATGTGAATTTCATGATTATCCTCAAAAAGTTTTCGACAATTAGGGCAGTGCCTGTTTTGAATTTCAGCCTGCAACTTTTTTTGAGAACCACTCAACCAAAAAACTTTACACTCAACTTCCTTGGGAGTACACACGTCATTTGCTAACAGCTAGCTACTTGGGACTAGGCTATATCCGGGAACAAAAGCATTCATTATGAAAGCTATATTGCTCATTCTTCAAATGTTTGAGTTCCCTAAAATATCTTTCTATCTTGTCTCTCTTTATTCATCCGTTCCTGAATGTGCAAGTGGCGGAGACCGAGCTGTACCCAGCATGCCTTTGGTGGTATAACAGATCTATGGGACATATTTATTATCCATAGATCTCATGAGCTCGAATTTGACACTGCACTTCCTTGGGTCCTCAGCAATACACCTACTACGTGTCAAGTTGATTGAATGAACAGTTATCAAGAAAAAAGGACAGACAGATGGTGACTCTTAGTCACACAAATGTTACATTAGTGACTATTTTTTTAAATGAGTACATTATGTTCTCCTTTGACTGTACATATAAACATGAGCTTACCACTTCCCCATTTTCAGGATATGTTGAAATCATAAACACTGGCTAAATTTGTCCTTTCTCTTAACTGGATTTCGTAACAAGCGTGAGTCAGCCACTTCTATAATGTCATAGGAGCTAAATTAGTAGAAACAGGAACCGTAAAAAAAAAAAATAATAAAAAAAAATGCCATGACACACGAACTTTCCACATCTTGGCAAATGCTAATCTCATGTGATTTCAGAGATGAAGAAGCAAGGTAATGTCTTACCTTTCTTAGCTTGCGGATGAAGAGGATAAGCATGAGCCAGAGGAACGTGGCTGCAGCTCCCGTACACACCAGAATGATTACCTCAACATTTGGCTTCCCTTCATCCCCTGGAAAGAGAAGACCCGTCATCAACTACCAGACCTCTTTGGCAAATAATCACTGTGTACTTTTCATGATCTCTTAAATTGTCATATAATATTGACAGGGATTTGTGGTGAATTGTGATCAGAAGAAAACAGTCTGTTACAAATTTCCGAATAGAGGGTCTGAGTTTTGACTGGAGATGATTGGAAACTTCTATTTCACGTCATTCCTCTGTTTATTTGTTTCTTCCTAAATTTTCTCTGAGAGAATGTATACAAAAAGGAAGTGGAAACACACTTTGGTATTTATTTCGGGTTTGTTTGGGACATGCATACCACACTTTTTCCTATAATATTTTCTTCCAAACGCTGTTTTTCTAACCATCCATGTCACCACTCTAAAACCTCATATCCCTTAAATCTGCACAGAGTTTTTGTCCCGCTCTTATTTCATGCGATCTTTGACTAAACAGCCGAAGCAGAACATGAACACTGCTTGTTGCTGGAACGTCTTTGTGGTGCAGTTGGAATGGATAACAATAACTGTAGAATATGAACTGAAATTCTTCCTCCTCATCTGGGATCAGGTTTGGATATTTCTGGGTAAACTAAAAACTATGTCTGATTTCCCTGAACAATTTCTGCCAGTTTAGGATATTTAATCACGTAGTATGTAAATACAATTTAGCTGCTTAGATTCATTAATTTATTTTTCCTCTTTGTTATCCATGGAACTACTACAACAGGGGTCAGATTAGGAATATAATCTCTTCTCATGTCACTCAAAATGTTGTATTTACTATGTATTTACCTTGCAGATCGATACAGGCATGCATGCAGATACAAATATATATATGGATACATATAATGACATTGAATACGACTAAAGCGGCGCTCAGACTCTACAGGAGTATAACTGATTTGAAAATCACGTTGCATCCTGCATGTAAGGAGAAACTTCACAGACGTTCTTCTCTCTATTGAGATTATCGTGCCAGAGGGAGCATGAATGCACCACCTCACGTGATCTCATGGGGAGGCAGATGTAAACAAAATTGAGAGACTGGCAACTTGCTGTAATGTTAACAATGCTTCAGTGAGAAAAACAAAAGTAGAGGGCTAAAGAAGTCTGGATATGAAAATGGAAAAAACACATATTGTCTACTCCTCAGTGAGAACTGGAGTTGAGTTTTGTTATCGGTCAACAGTAGTATGCTCGCTAACTTTAGACTCAAGGCCTAGGATGTTTACTGGCTAGGCAACACCGTCAGCTGCTTAGATAATCTAAAACCAGATTTCTCCTCCAATTGTCAGGAGGGGTGATTTGAGGATAAATTGGCCAAAAACTCATGTAGTCTGGACCTGGCTTATTATCAATTAAATTGAATTACTTGTTGCTGTACAACAAACAGTACCCTCTGTCCTTGGATTCTCACACTGGATAAGGAGAAACTTCAAAAAGAAACCTCCTTTAACAGGGAATAAATGTGATGTTTTTTCCTCTTTGCTCTTGTAGCTGAGTGTACTCCATGTTTAGGCAGGTGAGATGGGGGAAGGACATGTTGTTTGTTGAATATGTATAAAAATATATATATTAATCTAAGTACACGCTTGTTAAGATATCCCAAATAAAATTATTTAAGACGAACTTCAAAAAAAATTCCAGTTCAGCTCAACGTGGACACAACTGGGTGCATGATATCTCTCCTGCACTGCCATCCCCACCTTCACATCTCAACAAGCAAGTCAGTTTACATGTAAAGGTACACATGCAAACACACGTTAAGAGACATGTCTTCCATCCCAGCTTTCTACTACTGTTTGTTTCCAGCCCCTTGACTGCTGCAGCAGTCATTAGTGGACCTCTTAACACTTCCCAGAGGTCATGTCCTCAAGGTAAGGACCCTCAGCCAAAGCCTTGATCATAAAACCCTAGAAGGAATTCACTTGGCATTCCTGGCTGCCACGAATTTTTTGTCAGGGGAAACTTTGCACACTAAAATCAAAGCAGAGCTGTTCGTGGTGGTGACAAGAAAACATGAGGCAGAGACGGCTTCTGATGACTCCACTGCTTAGGCAGGTGGTGATTAGCTTATTTGATCTGATCTGTAGCCAGATAGACAGCAGTGCAAAGACTTGACACTGTAGAACCAGTATTGTTTATGCAGCAGGTTAGAGTGTTGTTGATGGTTAGGTGTCTGAAAGACTTACCGAGCACAGTAACAACAGCACTTGTTTTCACAGTACCCTCGACGTTACTGGCTACACACTCATACAGGCCCTCGTCATCTTTCTTCACCCTCTCGATCATCAGAACGCCGTCCTCTTCCAAAGTGATACCTGCAACACCCAAACTCACAGTCAGCCTGATAAAGTTAAAAAAAACATCTGTGGCATTTAACACTTGTTTTTAGCTTATTTTGTGCAGGTGCAGGCTGGCAGTAGTGCAAAAGAAAATGAAATGTTGTTTTCTTGAGGCACATGAGCTGGTAAAATAGAGAATAATTTAATTTCTACAATGATTCAAACACTGATAGCCAGAAATTATACTTTCTGTGGGAGCTCAGGATATCAAAATTACATGAAAAGATTTAGCGCAATTTTTTTCTCACAGTATTTGGAGTAGTGGCATTATTGTGTGCAAGTAAAAGCAAATATGATTACCTGAATACAACTGAATGCAACTTCAGCTTAATCAGCAGTAGGGCTGCAACTAACGATTATTTTTTCATCATCGATTGATTTGTCAATTATTTTCATTTCATTTCATTTCATTATTTTCAATTTTATCAGTTGTTTGGTCTATAAAATATCAGAAAATAGTAAAAATATCGACCAGTGTTTCCAGAAGCTCAAGATGATGTCCTCAAATGTCTTGTTTTCTCCACAACCCAAAGATATTCAGTTTACTGTCACAGAAGAGTCAGAAAAATCACTCAACTCACTGGCCTGGCTGTAGGCCTATTGGAAAACTGTCAGCGGCTCTCAAAGATTATGACGGCTCCAGCTGCTGATTATGAAGTCCTACTAACAATAACGACAAACTACTAATAATAAATTGTATTCATTCTTCTCCAGCCCTTTATCCAGTTTGTGCATTGCTGTGCCAGGATTGTACTGGTGCCACTGATCATTGAAATTGAATCGGAATACTTGTTACACCCCGGTCCTGTGATTAAGGTTATATTTTCTGGTTTCCAGTTTGTCAGTGTTAATTTCCTGTTTCATTTTGGCACTCACCTTTGTGTCTTGTTTCATATACGTCACTCCCTGCCCTCGTGTTTCCCACCGTTGTGATTACCTACCCCACCCTTAATAGTTTTACCTGTCCTTAATTACCCTTCCTCCCTTGTGTGTTTAGTCTGTCTGATTTTCTCTGTCTGAGACAGTTTGTCGTTATTGTTTCAATAAGTGTTCCAGCTTTAGTTTCCTGAGTTTCTCCTGGTTATATTTGACCTTATTTCTGTTTTTAGGACTGTCATCCTGCCAGGCATTTTTGGATATGTTTGTCTGATTTTTTGGACTGTCACCTGTGTACCTAACTTTGTTTTTGTCCAATAAAGACTTTAACCTTTACTCTTTGTCTGTAAGTCAGCATTTAAAGTCCTTTTTTGATTTTGCACTGCACAATAATAATAATATTTTAAAGTTACCTGGGCCTTCTTCCACTGGTATGCCATTTTTGTACCACATGATGTATGGACGAGGAACTCCCAGAGCAAAGCAAGCCAGCGTCAGGGTGCTGCTACTGTTCACATCTTGATTAGTCAGATTCTGACGCAGCCAGGGGCGTTTTCTCACTGCATAAAACAAAACAAAACAAGGTTGAATAAGTTACTGTTGCTCTGTTACTGTTTTGTTAACACAGCGACTCATCAAGTATTGCAAGATTTTGTTCTTTGTTCCTGTGTGCTAACTTACAGTAACATGCCGGATTATCACATGCCCACAGAATGATGGAACAGTCAGGTAATGTACCTAGATTAGTCATTCAGCTTTTCATATCCTCCTTTAACTCACCGTCCACAATAACTGCAGCGGCCTTGAGTTCAACTCTCTTGTGGAGTTTGTGTGCTTGGCACTTGTAACCTGCAGTGCTGTTTCGGGACACATTGTGCAGATGGAGAGAAAGAGAAATGGAGTAGCGGCTGATTTGGAGGTTCGAGACGTTGGAAGTGATTGTTTGATTCCTGGAATCCAGCCACAGCAGATCAGTGTAGAGGTAGCGAGCTGCCCGGCAGGTCAGAGTGACGTCATCCCCCTCGATGGCTGACGGGGGTTCAATGGTCATTTCTTCAGGGCGATCTAGTGTGACAAGGTAGACAAACAAGATAAATCGACATTCCAATGATGTTGAATCATCCTCAGCTTCAAATATATTCATTGATGGTGATAATGGGGTCAACTGTGGTATGAATAAGATCATTTTACAGGTGTCCATGTTGTTGTTATACAAACATGAACAGATAGGTATCCTGCTGGCTAGATCTGATACTGGACAACAGTTTTGGACACAAAGCTGCTCGTTGAAACGCCAGGAATGTCAAATTTGCAGTTATTTCCTGTTTCATCACTGTTAATTGAAAGCACGTTGGCGGTGGACAGCATGGCTGATGGTGCCGCCGCACTCATCCAGTTGGAGAGAAGCTGAGTCCGGGCCCCAGGGGAACCAGACTGTGCTTGTTTATTCATTGCTGGAAAGCATTCGGTGTTCCGTAAGAGGAGACAGCTGTTATTACAATTGTGTCCTCTTTTTTTTTTAGCAGCATTCCATCTTTCTCCATCTCACTCACCTCTGGAAGAGAGCAGGAGTGCTCCTGGGAATTCTGCCACACCATGAGATACATTTTTGGTACTTGGCATCCCCTCAATTATGGGTTCACCTACATCCATCCCTCGCCAAAAGCAATCCTTCAACCCTTGGGAGATGTGATTCACTTGGCTCTTAAGGAAACGTGATTCACTTTGTTGCAAACTGAACTGTGCTTGTGTGCAGTGACACATCATCCCTGCTATCATTACATAACTGTCTCATTGGACATTAATTTGGGAACATTTGGAAATGCTCAGATGCACATAAAAAAGTAAATTCTCAGAAGGCCTACAGAGAAAGAGGAATGACCTGCTGGCACCGGAGCAGGAATGCAGTTATTCATAGCTGTTTTTAAACGCGTGCCGTTATAGCACTCCATATGGCTCAGACATGTTTGCCTCTCTTCCGCCCTCGAGCCGCTCAGCTACAGAGGAAGATGGTTTCAATTAATGCCCCCCTCTGGTTACTTTATTGCACAATACAATCTGCACATTCCTTCCCTGTTCTTGCAATTCATTACACCGTGTACTGTACGTGTAGATCATTTGAAAGAATCCAGCGCATGGTATAGTGCGCTTTGCAATTCTTGCAGTAAAACTCAGCATATTTCAGCGTGCACTTTCACCTGAGCATTTAAGGGACAGTTTGATTTTTTTAAGTGAGGCTGTTTATTTATAGTCAGTGTTACCTACAGTAAGTGGCAGTCAGCACGCCCCCAGTTTGGAATAGCAGACAGAGTACTGCCACGGACACTAAGCAATGTACTGCTGTAGACGGGGGCAGCAGGAAAACAATTTTTAGCCACAGAATAAAAGGTCCATCTAAAAGTCCATATGAATTTAAGTGTACATTATATTTAAAATATTTTCACCATGCCATCAGAGAGCCATCCCAATGACAATCTGCTTTCTTTGGAGCCACCAGACTCCTTTGACAAAATTTTAATTGTAATTGTAAATTGTAAATGTAATTTTACCTCACAGAACACAGGAGTTGCTGGTCTACTGCTGCCTCGATTGGTTAGTTTGTCTGTGTTATTTTGGGACTGTGGTGATTACGAGTCACACAATAATACAAACGGACAAACTGATCTAACCCGCAGGAGACCAGCAGCTCTCGTGTCCTACATGGTAAAACTTCTGTTTTTGTCAAAGGAGTCTGGTGGCCTTGAAGAGAGCACAGACAATGGCTTCAGTTCCTCGTCAGGATGGGCTGTCTGGGGGCAAGGTAAAGCGTAAAAAATATTCTAAATATAGCGTACACTTCAACTCATATTGTTGTTTTTTCGATGGCTAACATAAGTTTTGCTGCTGTCCCTGTCTACAGCAGTGCATTGCTTAGCTTCTGTGCTTGTACTCCTGTGTGGTTCTCTTAAATTGGAGCATGCCGACCGACATCTACTATATGTTGATGTTTCAGCTGTCTTATTCTGGTGACCCACTTACCATCAACGTAGAAAGGGATTGTCAGTGTGCTGGTGCCATCTTCATTCTGGGCCACACAGGAGTAGTTTCCTGACATGCTGGCCTCTCCGATCACCAGTGTGCTCACAGTCTAATTGGGATAAATAGGGCAACTATTACTAATTGTTCAAAGCAGAATAAAAAATGTTGACAAAAATCAAATGCTTAATATCACAGTGCAGAATTCCACTGAGACTTTTCCTTAGGATTTCAATCACCATCAGAGCTGTGAGTCATCGTGAACCAGTAGGTGAGAGGTCCAGAGCCTGGTCTGTTTTAGACTATCAAGTGTGTCACACTAATGGAAGGATACATCTGGAGTTTAAAACCCACTGAGTCTCCCTCAGACCTGCGCTATAGATCTACTGCGGGGCTCCATGTCCATTTCCTGCAACGCACTTCTAATGCCACACTCAATTTTGTCATCGCACCAGAGCAACGTTGTAATGGCTTAAATAGACAAAATAATAAGTGAAACTTGGGCGAGGGCCAGACTGTGAGGGGCTCTGTTCAATGTTCATAGTGACATCTGTTTTCTTGGGGGCAGTCAGCGACATCAAAGTGAGTGAATGATGTGGGTGTATTGTCTGGGTGAATGCTGGCCTATACTTCCTGGGCTTGTAGGAGCTATTGTGCCGACACACAGCTGTAGCCATGAAACAATTTCCCTGTGCTTACAATGCTCACCATACAAACACTCAGGCAGTAAAAGAATAAGTGTTTAAAAGTTATATCATATTGTCCAATTCATGCTGCTCTGACACTTGTCAAAACACTGATGGAGTGGCCTTATGGTATTATGTTACGGCTATTACTCACCATGATGTAACCCGAGCTGGAACGCAGTCATTTAAACAATTGTGCACAGTTCCTAAGAGGTGACCTGACCAGACGCACTGTGACCTCTCTGCCCATGTCTTCCCCCTGTGTTTTCCTTATATTATGACCCGGGCCAGTCTCCCTCTCTACTGGGCCTTCTGGGGAGCTGCTCAAAGGCCCAGCCCCAACTACGTTCTTATTCACGGGCCAGCACGATTTATGTGGGGTGACAGAGAGGAATTCACTTCCAACAAATCCCTCTTCTTTTAAACTGCTGCTTGTTATCATTGACCCTTAGTCCTAACCCTCATAAAGCACCGGCGTTTGGCCACGAGTACTTGTAAATAAGTGGTGCCTCCCTATTTATGTCAGAGACATATTAGAGCTGATGCCCTGTAAAAATGTACAATTACTTTTTGAGCGAATAATTGATATGATTGTGAGATTCATTCTGTGCTTCATCGGAGGAGTCAATAAATCATCTCGGTATGCATCAGAAACACAAGTGAAAAAACTAGAACAAGCAAAACTGTTTGGATTGAAAACGATCACTGACTCCATTTGAAAACCTTTATGCCAATGAATCTGTGCCCTAATTTGACCCGGGCTGCTGTAATGGGTTTCTTTAACCTAATCCCATCAACAGACTCTTGCAGCGGAGGCCTGCTCTTAATTATGTTTAGGGTGAACAGTTTTAGTAACAGGCTCCCACAGGACATTAGCAGAAGTGTCTACAGTTTCCCAATTTGTGGCATGTTTTCGGTTTGCATGGCAATGTGTGTTTGATGTTTCCTGAGAAAAGCTGATGGGCTGGTAGATCCCACGAGGGGTGGGAATCTCTAGGCACCTCATGATCTGGTTATGACTCAGAGACCTATGATCTTGATGCATCAAGATTTTTTATATGTATACATGAATATATTTTCTCTCTGTGTGTCTATGTGGTACTTTAAAAGCATAAATCCATAATTAAAATAAAGAGATGAATTTACTTCCATTATCTTTTATAATACAACAGGAGTAACAAAGGGAAGAGAAGCCTTATCAGCCAAGCTTAGAACGTAAACACAAAGCACATGTTTTCCACCTGTCACATTTCACCATCAAATTGGTTCAGCTGTAAGGAACATACAGCATGGTCTAAATTTCTGGTTAGTGACTCTTCTGCATCGAGACAATCTTTTAAGAGAGAATTGCGATGCATCTAAAAATCAATTTCCCCACCCCTCGATCCAACATTGATACCTTAACCTTTTGAGGTGTAAGGAAACTAAATGTGCTTAAATTCCAGACTATTTCTATTTGCGTAAATGAGCTGTTCTCATGATCACATCCTGCTTCTATAATTACCTCATGTACAATTAGAGCAGTATATAGCTAACAAAGCACAATTTTCTTTCCAGCTGTTTTTCAGTGTGTAGTGTGGCTTATTTTCACAGATAATGGTGTAGGGAAGAATCTATAAAAGTCAGTTCTCAGCTCTTGGCACACGCATGGCTTAAGCCATATAGCTTTTGTACTGTTTAAAAGGCTTAATTCCAAGAGCCTCAACAGCCGAAAAGATTAACTGATGTCAGAATAATAGATGTTTCTTTGGCAAGGCCTGGGATGAAGCCGCAGCTGGTTCATTTACAGGCCTTCTTCATCTGAAAAAACAGTGAAATGGAGGGTGTATTTCACTCCAGTACGGGGAAATGAACTGTGTCTGTCAGTTATGGGTGCACCATTTCAAAGTGCGGGAACAATCTGGCAGAGATCTTGCTCCTTATAGAAAAGCGTTTGTAGCACAGAAATACCAATGCAGTTATCCAAGTATGTTAGATTTATGACACAAATATACAGTATTTATCAATATACCATCTTCCCTTTTAGATGCAGCCCCTCATGTGCGTGAAATAAGTGATTTCCCATATTTTTCTGGTCATTTTTTCCGAGAATAAATCAAGCCTTTTAAAGAGCAGCAATGAAAAACAAGACTGATTTCTTCAAAAGGGACTGCTGAGGTCCTTTTCATGGGTTTTGGTCACAGTTACATAAGTCAAGGCTAATGCAGACAAAATGAATCATTTTCAGTGAAGAGAAGTACAGCATCTCTGCCAATAGCAGGAAAATTTGGAGGATTTATGGATCTCAGATGTTTCATCCAACTTTCAAGCCCCCGGTCAGAGGAGATTTCTACGAGAATCTGACCTATCCATTGGCCATTCTCTAGAGACAAGACACCTTCTTGAGCTATCCTTTGTATAAAACCTACTGTTGAGTTTGTCACTGCTATTTGTCAACCACATTTCATGGTACAGAAAGTATGTTACAAGTACATCTGTTGTTTAAAAAACATGTGGAAACACAGAGAGTGAAACCGCATACCTTGTTTTTCCCTTTAACCAGTTCAGGCTTGACGTTTATGCTCTTAATCCAGTTGTGGGAGTAATTTCCCCTGTCACCAGTGCTGACCAGGATTGGTTTGGTGTGAGCAATGCAACTGCAGGACAGAAAAAAATGTGATAAGACAATCTACTCATGCACAGACAGATGCAAACAATATAACAAAAGGAAAAAAAAAAGATTTTCATGTTGTTTAATTGGGAGCCTTGGTGTAACATTAAAACACATCCTGACTAGATCACACTATCTTCTTGCAAAAGCCCTCATTCTAAAAGGCTGATTTTAAAAGACCACTGAGACTGATCTGGGTAAAGTCCATGTCTAGACCAGCTTGTCTGGGTTTTAAAACCGAGAGAAAGCATTGATTTGACCCCCACCCCCAAACCCTTCACCGCCCGTGGCGGGGAACAATCAGCCTGATGAGAGGAGAGGCAGAGGAGGAAACAGCAACAGCGACAGGAAGGGCTGTGCTATGCGTCACCTCGTACAGGAAACCTCCCACCCCCCCGACACACATTCTGGCCAGAGGAGATAAGGTTGCTCCTAAGACCTTGGTGGTCAACAAGGGACAACTGATAACTTCTCAACCTGGTTATAAAGACACCCCCATATTTCTCCCCCACTTCACTATCAGCTTCATTCCACATCCAACATAGTAAGCTGCCTTCACCTCTAAATCCTCCCCACACTGCGTGTTCCCCCTCCTCTCCAAACTCCCAAAGATTTAGATGAGATATGATCTTGAAGGGCTTCATGGTGGATTTACAGTGACAGGTACTTTACAGGGTCAGGGCTGTATAAAACAAACATTTTGCACAATTGGCCTCCCACCAGGCTATAGCTGTTCCTTTGTCTCATTAGCTGCCTGCCACTGTTCCCAGTGCCAGCCCTGATTATCTTTAGGCCTGCAGAAAGAGTAGCTTTGACCCAACGAACCCTCTGCTATTATTTATCATAAACCTGGCAAATACAAGTGGGTTTTTAAGGTTATTAATCAATGAAATAACGGAGGCACTGGTGGATCAACACCATCAAAAAATATAACACAATTATGTCTCTTTCTTGTGCGGCAGTCCACAGTGTTGTTTTTGTGAATGGTGTTGAGGCCTGATAACCCAAGGGTAATGGCCCATTGTTTTCCTGATCTTACGACTCGCAGGTCTCCTGCTGTCATTGACGAGCCAGGATCTCAGGGAATGTTCATCTTGTTTGTGGGTTCACTACCAGGCCGGTATTCATGCACAGTCCCTCAGTACTGTTTGGCTGTGTAACAGCTCTGGGAAACTGAGATTAATTTATCTCCCCCATGTTTCCCGTTCATCCTACAGAACCACTGACCACAAACAAGAGGGCAGTTCTCGAGGGCTCTGTTTCTTTGATTAATGTGTCATTTTCTGGGCCACAGTCAATTCAGTCCATGTAGATCTGTTTTAAAGTGGGATCCCCGGGCTGGGCTGGTGGCTATGGACCCCACACCCTATCTACTGTTAAGTCTGTGAAGCTGTTTGTCTGTGCGTTTGTGAATACAACTCCAGTACCATGGTGGTCCTTAAGTTTTTGTCGTCCAACATTGTGGTGCAATTTGTACAAATGATGTGCAACCAAAAACCTAACCTAACCTAAACAGTTACTTTGTATTTGGAGGTTTAATGTTTTCTGGACAAAGAGAAACTTTAGTTGTTAGGAGCAACCTGAATCTTCTGTAAACTGGCTGCTAAATCTGGACATACAGAACACAGCAGGTAAAAGAGTGAAACACAACACTCAATCCAGGACCAATACACGGCAGAACGCTGATGCTGAATCAGGTTATGTTGGGTAATCATGACTGATGAAATATGTGCTTAAAATCAGGAAAACATCCCCTTTGATACGGCTCCAGTTCTTCAAGACTGGAGGAAGTTTACAGCAAATCTAGTTTAAATATTTCAACACTTGGAACATAGCAAAATGGTGACTCACTTTGTAAGTGTAGGGTCTGAGTGACACGGCTGCCAGAGCCAGGTGATGTTTGGCGAGGGCACCCCGTAAGCAGTGCAGGTTAGCTGATGCTGTTTACCAGCCATGTAGGGCTGCACGTCCACAATAGCGAGCTCTGCCTCTGAAATAGTCGGCTTCACTGTGAGAGAGAAGTGCACATAAACACACGTAAGTACATGGGCACACAAAAATACAGATAGACAGAGATAAAGAGAGAGTGACAACAGGTTAGATCAACCCTCGGTCAGTCCAGCCCACTGTGGAATCTCTTAATGTCTTTATAATGAGGGATGACAGTCATGATGGATAGCCATGAAAAAAAGGTGCCATTGACACCAGTTGTCCTTTAGATGTTGTTTAAAGACTGGCAGGATGATTAGCTAGCCTGGGGGTGTAGGTCAAGGAACGACCCCACTGTGGCCCATGCTCAGGTCAGTGATTCAACTCTCAACAACAGACAGAGATTCCTGAGGCACCTCAGGAGACAGTTCACTTCACTTAGCCATTCTCTACATTTTGAACAGCTGAAACAGTCAGACTAGGGCCACTCATATTCCCCAAGACACTTTAAGAACTTTCATCTTCCATATTGTTGGACCTCCCCTAATCAATATTCATTAAAACACAGAGGAATCACCTACCTCCATCACATCTAAAACATAATTTAATTACCAAAGATTTATAACACTTCATGAATTTCATTGTCGAGTCCAACTCGGACCAAAGATTCTCGACGAGAAGAATTGAAACTTGAAACTACTTGCAATGTGCCAGTCTACAATGTTCTAAAAACCTGCCAGTTTACACCAATGCAACTGGATGATGGTGTATTGTCTCCATAGCAACGACTCTCTACTGTTCTAACTTGAAGCTTTTCAGGTTTACTTTGTCGCTGAATGCAATTTGCGACTTCTTAAAATATGAAAACAAGAATGAGGATAGTGATAGTGAGATACTGGCTACAGCTGCATTTCTAGTTGCAATGAAATGGTGAAAGCATAAACAAAACGACCTGGGCCACAGGAGGGCTGTGTTCATAATAAAAATGACACAATATTTTAATATCCTGCACGACTAACACATATGTGAAATGCACACGTATAGCCAGCAGCGACCCACCATCAAAACCATCACACCATGAAGACAGAGACCAAAATACATGTCAACAGCCGTGGAGATGTAAACGAGACGGGCTCGGGCTGTTGGTGGACAGCATGTTTGCTTGCTTCGGCAATATGTAATGACTTTGTTGCAAGCTGATTGGCTGTTGAAATAGGTGACGTGCCTTACATTCTAAAACTAGCCACTGGCGGCTTAACAAGCTGAAATGGAGGCGACACCATCTGCCGCCCTGAGTCAAGCTGAGACGGGCCAGTTCACACTGCTGCCAATTTTTTTCTGCAATGCTCTAAGTCAGTTTCATCTCATCGCAAATGTTTGGTCTAAACTGGGCTTAATGCATCTCTAAACATAGACTTGTATGTAAATTGTATATTTCTAACATTTTTTTTTAGTTGCAGCTTAACCTTATATTAACCTTAATATAATGCAATCTTCATTTTGTATCTTTTTATCTTTTATACTACGACTTTTGATATTTAATAGGTATCTTCATAAGCCATTGTTGGCTTCTAACCTCTCCTGCACAATGTTCAAACCTTTCATTGAATTATTAATGTCTTTTTACATTTGTGTGTATGTGCAAATAAACTAAAACTAAAGCTACACATAGTAACATAGCTTGGCAAACCACTAAACCTGCACACTCTCTCTCTCTCTTGCTCTCTCACACACACACATTCATAATCTGAAGCACTCTGACAGCTCTAAACAACTGATGAACAAAGTCTGAAATAGTTCCATAATTGATGCCAGAAATCTCTCTTCCCTTTATTTGTCTCTGTGTGTTTTATTTTTTGTCATTCCAATAAATTAAAGTTTTGTGAAGCAGGACAGTCAAGGCCCATAAATAAAGCTTATACAAGCCAGAGGGGGGTTATTTTTTACACTTTTTGGCACGCTATAGGGATTCCTCGATAATGGTTAAGGAATGCAATGAAAATAGCTCTGGCCCCCCCATGACAAGCTTGAAGTAACTGACACACTTTTCTCTGTTCTCTATCACAAGCAGACTTCATCCAAGTCTCCACTGAACATGCTTAAACATTTATAACCTCCACTGCTCACAGTTATCAGTCATTTTCACAAAGTCATCAGAACAATGAATTGTATGCTCACTCTTTGTTTTTCTCAAGCTGTACACATATTGTACGGACTGTGTTGTTTATATGAGCTGTACTGTATATACACATGGTGAGGATGCAAATAAATGCTGGCGACTAGGGGGGGGTCTGAAGCGGCTGGAGTCTGCGTGCAGAATAGAGCCCAGGCCATTTACACACTGCGCCAAGCCCCTTCAAAAGAGCCCCAATAATCAACAACAGCTGCCCCTGCTACGTCAATCCAGCCCTGGAATCAACAAGCCCCCAAATTCCTCTCATACTAGAGCTGCTACCTGCCGTCCAGTGAACTGCAGCTACAATGCTGAGGCAGCCAAGGCACTGCTTCATTTCCTCAGGATCAGCAGTCATTATCAGGTTTATGGCAACAGCTTACCATCGACTGCCAGCGTGTAGCTCAGATTCTTGTACAAGCCCCTCTCTTGGTTGCCCAGGCTTATGGTGAAGACCCCAGCGTGCTTCTGCTGCACATCAGTGATGATCAAGTTATAATGAGATATCTTGTAACAGGTGGAACTCTTGTTGATAAGGACCCCATCCTTATACCTGAAAATTGGAGGCATGGAAAAGTTTTTTTTAATCAATGAAAAAAATAATAACAACCAATGAAAATAAGTGAATGGAAAACTGATGTTCAAAGTTATAATGCAGAACAATAATCAGCAGTTTTTATTGTGACTGTAATCCATTACTTACCATTCTACCGAGTCTGGTGATGGCAGCGCGTCGACCTTAGGCTCAAACACAAGCTTCTTTCTGCCTTCTTTGACAGTCACTGTACTAAGTCGCTCAAGCTTATAGGAGACATTGAGGAACGGATCTGAAACAAAAGATTAATGACAGACATTGGAATCCATCCATAAGTTAAGTTATCATCATATAGTTGTAGCATCTCCACAGTGACACAATTATTTTTATTTCTGTAATAATTCAGATGTATTTTTAGACTTTGTAACAAACTTTAGAGCTAATGGAAGACAAGTTTTGAATTAGTCACGTGCAGCCTGTTGTGCAGCAGCTGTGTGTGAGTTCACACCTAACAAGTTATAATGTAAATTATTGTGATTTATGCATTACTGAAATCAAAACGGCAACATAACTCGAACAAGTAATAGTTAAACATGCTCCTAGTGCTGGTGTAAATTGCAAAATGTCACAGAATTATACTCATTTATGGTATAACAGCAGTTTTTCTGCCACACATAATCATTGTGTTCATTAATTCTTATTATTTTGCAACACGGTAATCCAGTAAAGACCTAATTTATCGATGTGATATCTGAATATGGATCAAGCTTATTACAATGTGCTATGATGCCAAGTAGCTCATGAATTTGCTTTCCCGGGTTAGTGAAGGAATGGCCCGCTGTACTTTTCTTTACTCTGTCTTTGATGTGCTTACCCTGATATTCTTACCATAACCCTAACCATTCTTACTACGCTTGCCTAAACCTAACCAATCTAACCAACAAAAGCAACGAGTAGGGCTGGTCATTCATTCGCTGTCCTAGGGAAACACATACAGCTGGTGCAACCCAGTGCAGATTTTTAGTCCATCCAGAGCATACTTACGATAGACAAAGACTCTTTTTGAGACATCTTCGTAGTTTGTGGGCTCAAGTTCAGCTCTGCAGCGGTACACCCCTTTATCCTCCATAGTAATGTTTGGCAAAATCAAAGTCTTGCTCATCCATAAATCCTTAGCAGGGTGGACTTCGGCCTTGTTCGTATAATGACGATTTTCCTGAAGACAAAGGAAGTACCATAAACTCCACTGCTATAACCTATGACACTTGCTTTTACACACAGTTACAACTTACTCTCTTCTTTGGAAAATCCCATGTGAAGTTGATTCTTCCATTATAGGAGGTCACACCAGAACAGTTGAGTATGAGGGTGTCTCCAACCAACACTTTGGCACGCTCTGGGGTGATTTTCACATTTTCAAGACGATGAGCTTTAAAATGGAGGCAAAGATAAGAAGACTGTTTAAATGGTCAAGAAACAGAGAAATCAACACAAATCTAAGTCTGGCCTCAAAGACAACAGACTCACCCAGTTTTCTCGGGATGTACATTGACAGGAATGCACTACCGTTGACAACGGTGTTACAGGTGATGATACTATACTCAGTGCTGGAATCATAGGGCATCTTGAATCCAACCTTCGGATCCCATTCTATTTTCTTCATGTCCTTCTCTGAAAAAGGTCGAAGCTGTGATCAAAAGAGTAGAGCAGAGAAGGTTTGTCAGTACCATATACATATATTAGGGCGTCACACGTGACAGGTTGGTCAGTGGTGCTTCACTTCAAACTATGATGCTCTCAGTGGAGCAAAGGAGGAAGACAGATGATGTAGTATCAGAGCAATAAAGTCTACATGGGGAGGAGGTTGGGACAAACACAGGACTTTCATTCAGGACACCGCTGTTTGTGTCCTGTGTGAAACCAAAAGTCAGTGTTTATTTTTTAAGATTTTTTTTGGGCTTTTGCCTTTAATGAACAGGACAGATTGAAATGGGGTGAGAGAGAGAGCGGGGGGTGACACGCAGCAAATGGTTGCAAGCTGGAGTTGAACCTGTGACCGCTGCAGTGAGGCATCGCCTCTGTACATGGGGCGCTGGCACAATCCACTACGCTACTGACGCCCCACCAAAAGTCAGTGTTGACTCATTTTTAAATTACATTCGTAACGTAATGCACTTATGTATCAAACGTACTTATGCATACAGACACTGTATGCTTGTAACTACTAGAAACTCACACATGCAAAACTGACACTAGAGGGGAATCTAGAGCATCATGGTTTGTAGAAAAAGGCCACTGACCAGTTGCTTTACTTGATGAGTTGGGAGTGAGAGAATGTGTTGAGTACGTACATAGATACATAGACATTTGGTGATGTTCATTACAGATCACTGAGCCAGACAGACTGAAGAGTAATGCACTCAACTTCATTTAACATGTAACTCATGCTTTACTGGGCTCAGCTGGGGGACAGACATCTGTTAAAGCGAAGGTCTAATTAGTTTTTATTGTTTTGTGGAGTGTAACCTCTGCAATCATTTATGCAACGGAGCACAAAACATTGTTGACTCGGAAAAGGATGTACGTGCCTGCTGCTGTCTGTTCTCATGCCAGGAGTTGGGCTGGGAGAGGAGGCAAGGGAAGGGAAGGAAGGAAAGGGAGCAGGAAGGAGGAGTGCCATAGATTTACCAACAGCAGGAAGGTCACACAACCACTATCTGTGCCATCTGAGCATCTGAGTCACATGTGTTTGTCTATGGTAGACACTACGTCACATGGTCCTATGTCATTGATTCATTAACAAGAAGCATATACCTTTGTGGTTGGCGTGGTAACTTAATCAAGATGGCTTTCACAGTGTCTTCATTGACCTCAATCAGGTTCTTAGTTTTACATAAAGATGAAGAACACTGTGCAAACCACGTCACTGAGGGAGCTCTTCTCCACTGACATCTTTAGCTGCATTCTGGTATCACTCCTCATGATAAGTTACCTGTTGTTTCCTGTGACTGGACACAGTGTGTACTGTTTCTCTACTACATTTCCTGATGTTTGTAAGAGAAGGGGGGCTAAATTTAGTCTGAGAGTCTATTCCGAGAAAAACACTCTTGGACTACCTTCCTGCTCTTACAGGAAGCAGACAGAATGACTCCCAGCGCCGCCCCTGAGCTTCCCTCGGACAAGCCACTGTCCCTGGTCTGTTTCTGTGCGCTCGAGTGATTTAACACACAAAAGGGTGTGAGAACCAGTGAGACGCCTTAAACACAGAGTGGGAATGTTTTGTTTTTTTCCAAAGACGACAAGTAAGGATACCTCAATGTGGTATTGATAGCCATCTTGCTTTCTCAGATGATGAACTGTGGGATTTTCTTCAAAGTCCATGAACTATATATAGTACAATAAAACAACTTGGGCGGCATGGTGGTGTGGTGGCCTCACAGCAAGAGAGTTCCTGGTTCGATCCCAGGTGGGAGCCCTTCCGTGCGGAGTTTGCATGTTCTTCCCGTGTCAGCCTGGGTTTTCTCCAGGTACTGCGGCTTCCTCCCACAGTCCAAAGACATGCAGGTTAATTGGTGACTCTAAATTGTCCGTAGGTGTGAATGTGAGTGTGAATGGTTGTCTGTCTCTATGTGTCAGCTCTGTGATAGTCTGGTGACTTGTCCAGAGTGTACCCCGCCTCTCGCCCAGTGTCAGCTGGGTCAGGCTCCAGCCCCCCCACGACCCTCAAGAGGATATGCGGTTACGAAAATGGATGGATGGATAAAACAACTTAACCTACAAGTGGAGGTCATGAGCAGAAGGTGTGAATTGATTGGCTGTGTTCGAAATAAACACAGAGAACCTGATTCGCTGGTGTCAGGACAACAACCTACTCCTGAACATCAGCAAAACTAGGGAGATGAAAGTGGACCTGGGAAGAAGCAGAAAAGGAGCGACGCCCCCTTAAGTATAAGGCTGGACAGCTTTAAGTACACTGGTGTCCACATCACTGGGAGCCTGATCTGGGCGCTGCATACTGACTCAGTGGTGAGGAAGGCAAGGCAGAGACTGTTTCACCTCAGACACCTGAGGAAATTCTGGGTATCACCTCAAATACGGAGGAATTTCTACTCCTGCACCACTGAGAGCATCACAGCCTGGTACAGAAACAGCATCGAACAGGGCCACGAGGCCCCGCAAAGAGTGGTTTGTTCAGCTTAACACACGATAGGTGCTTCTCTACCCTGAAAAAAGGATGTTTAAACCAGGCCAGCACAGAAAGGCTCAGGAGGAGCTTCTACCCTAAGATGATACCCCAATGTTATAATCTTATGTTCACTACTGCAGTCCTTTGTTTTAAATGCACAAATTAATGGAAATAACAGCGTTACGTTTCACTGAAATTATGTTTTATATAATTTCATGTGACAAATAAATAAATTGACTGACTGATTGACGTACTACTCATACTAAGTGTGACGTTAAATTGAGTTTGTAGTGCATTAAAACTGTGTATTATGTGGATGTTGTGTACATGAGAAAGGCCCAGATGCTTTCTAAATAAGGAGCTTACTGGACATACTCAACTGCCACACTTCAGACTGCACAAGAGATTTTGTGCCAGGCTACAAGCTGTTAATGTCACTTTATGAAGTTTTAATATTTTTTCAGTTAAAAACTATTTGGATTCACAAAATGTGGCCAGTTTATCTAAATAACGCTTGTTTGAAAATTTGCTATATAAAAATGATGACATAATTTTTGCCGGCGTCTAGAACAAACAAACATCTTCCCTAACGTGTTGATTATGATCTGTAGGCTGGGGCATCTCTGTGCCACCATAATGCTTCATTTCAAGTGGTATGTTGTGACATTTGATTGATTGTACAGCCCCACTTAATCATTCAATTAGTAGGCAGTATGGTGTACATACAGATCATGTGGTAGGCAGAACATTAGTATGTGATTCTGAACACAGCCATTATCTTTGTGAGGCCTCACCGATGTGAGTGTTACAGCAAAATCAGGAGAGGTTGTCCGGCAGGGGACCACGAGGCTGGTATAATACTCGTACGTGAACAAGATGCCAGGTGATTTAAGATGGGGCTCCACAAATGGTTGCTTGGGATCTGAGGGACAAAAACAATAACGACAAAATTAGTGAAATCTCAAATACAGGTCAGTTAAAGAATTGCATTTCAAAGCAGATGTGGTTCCTTAACATGTTGTCTTTTGGAATGTCAATGTTTTGTAGCAAATTTACATTAAAAAAACAAACAAAAATGTTATGCGAGAGCTGAGTTTAGCAGTGCAATTGAATCAGGGCAATGTCAGGGTGTCCATCACAGAGATCACATCTTGGATCAGTTCATTTCAACTGGATAAAGCAGGACAACACCGATAGAGCAATCAGGCTAGTGTGGTGTCCCTACTGGGCAGTCAGGCATTACACAACCGCTGTGGGAACTTCACGGCTACATAAAAAGTCTGCGATTGGTGTGAGGTCAAGCAGCAGTGGTGTGATAAAGGAACTCTTATTTGAAAAAATAAGCATGGAAAATGATGTAATAAACAGCTGAGGGGCTTTGAATGAAAGCATTAGACTAAACACACAGCAGGCTGCCTGATAGCCGAGCGAACTGGGAATCACATTCACAAAGCAACGGGAGGGGAACAAAGTGCACCCAGCATTTAGTTTAGTCTGCACTGTCTGCAACTATTTCACATCCCTTAGACCACAGTAACAAAGTGCAGCCCGTGGGCCAATGGCAGCCCTAGGAAACATTGTGTGCGGCCCCCAAGTTCTTGGGTGAGGAGCGCAAATGTAATGTAGACCACTTTCAAGAAGACTTACCCAACCAACAGTCTTGTGAAAAGTAGTGAAGGTGTAACACGGGCAAGCTATGTGGTGGCTCACAATTTTTTTAAGCATGGTAAGCAGTTCAGTGATTTCACTGAGTTCACTGCTTGATGATATTTCCCATCATGTCCTGAACCTGTGCAGCCCTTGATAAGATTATGGCTTTCGAAACTGGGACTCAGTCATCAATACTTTGAGCACCCCTGCCTTAGACTTTACCTGTATTTCATGTCTTTACACCAAGTGTTTTAATGTTTAAAAAGCATACAAGTCTTGGGAAAATGAGGCTGACCTAACACTTACAGTTCACTCTCCTCATGCTGCACAACACAATCTCCATTTCAGTGATACTGTAACTGTAACTGGTGCCATGTGATGCTTTAGGGTAGACTTAAGAAAACAGTAGTAGTAGCAGCAGCAGGAAATCACAGTCAATGACCACAGCTTCCCGTGCAATCACGCTCACCCTTCCACCTCCGGAAGAAACCACAGCTCCAAAGAAACAACTTCCTCTCTCTGTATCTCTCTGAGAAGGAAAGCCGTGTCACTTGAATCTGAGTGCATGTAGATTAAAGTCCACTTCCTGCATGTAAGGAATGACTGTAGTCATACATAAAGAATTCAGTTTCTTTATTTCCTTCCTTCCCTCTTTCTTTCTTTTTTTTGAGACCTTCTTCCTTTTTTTTCAACTTTTCTCTTTCGCTATTTCTCCTGTTCTCGCTGACTAATTCAGTACAGTAAGTGGATATTTTCCAGCTCTCGTATCTTGCGGGAAATATCAGATTGCTCATTAACCATTTCATTCAGTGCGACTGTTTGTGGGCTCAGTTCCACACCAGAATCTTCCACTGGCGTCAGCAGATGACAATCACCCTGTGAAAACCTCTATTTTATCAGGAGTCTGTGCTTTCACAAAAATAAGCAGTTAAATCCTGGATGGAAGAAAAACAACTCAATTCAAAAAGAAATAACTCTTATCAGCCTTTTAGTTCATGGACAATTCTTTGTGTTTCTAAACAACATTACAGTCAGTGTTTCTCATGCTGCAAAGTTACTCACATTCTGGACTGGAGGGGAAAATGTCATAAATCTACCAGAGACCGCACAGGTTTCTGCTCTCTTATTCTCACTGGTTCACTGACTGTGTTTGATAAAAAGGACCTTTAATCTGAACTGATTGTAGCGCTCTACAGGTCTCACCTTTGACAAAGACGTAGGTCGAGGCCATGTGCTGTGAGCCATTTCTGGAGCAGTTACAGCTGTACTTTCCAGTGTCATTGGCTCTCAGGTTTGTGACCGTCAGTCTGCTGCAGTGTGATTGTGAGTGACGTCTGGATTCACACGGCTCCACCTTCACCTCGTCTGAATCGATCGATCGACTGGGATCAGCAAGTGTCCACTGCAGCAGGCCATGACCCCTGGCAGGAGATAGAAATGGACAACATTTGATGAACACAAAGAATATATTGCTTAGTCGACTTACAGTTTGAGGCTACTTTGTGTAGTATTTTGTAAACAATATGTAATATTAAATAAGCTTTTCTGATTTGACACATCATTATTATTGATCTGTTCTCCTTTAAGGAATACTCCAACCCCCAAATGAGCATTTGTATATCAATAACTCTCCTCATGTTACGTTTAAGTTGGGAAGAAAACTTCATTTTTCTTTCACGCCTTCATGTTGACTGAAAAATCTATAAACGGACAAAATTCTTGATAAGCTGAAGTCATTGGGGGCCACGTTTTACAGCAGCAAAACTGTATCAAAGCATCTGTTTCCAAACTCTTACACAACTTGTGCAGTATCATCCAAGTCTCATTTATCCAGTTGTATGCTCAGTACTTCCTTAACATGTACATTTTCACTAAACCTTTACTATTTAAAACGCAGATGTGTTTTAAATGGTAAGATTTTAGTAAAATTGCATGTGTTTGGGAAGTACTGAGCATACAACTGGATAAATGAGACTTAGATTTTACTGTATGAGTTGTGTGAGAGGTTGTAAATGAATATTTTGATATTGTTTTGGTGTTTAACGTAATCATCTGTGACTTTCATCAAAATTTTTCTCGGTTTTTGGGTTCCTTATTCACTGGAGGCATGTGAGAAAAACTATGTTGTCTTCGCAAATTCAACGTAACATAGGCGTGGAGGATTCCGAGTAAAACTTCTATTTAGAGTCTTTTTAGAGGAAATGTGTCACATGTGGCAATTCACAAGCTTTTTAGTTAAAGATGGCAGCGGTTGCTTCTCCCTTTGGGGCTTTTTGACTTGATGGTCATTTAAAGTTTATTTTAAGTTAATCTTGAGCCATTCAGTAACTTGAACTTTCACATGGGAACATGTTTCTCTCAAATGATGTGCTCAGCTAACACATTCTTTCCACATAGCATCCATTTTAAAACTCTCATTAAAGAGATCCCAGAGGAACATCAAACATGTCTTGCATACCACTGCCCTTGCCTGCAGAATTTTGGCTCAAGCAACCTCCAGCTCTCATCCAGTGACAGAAAACAAGACAGCACTGTATGGGCCAGACGTCTTAGCATATGGCCTTGTAGGGAAGCGTTACATTAGATAGACGTGAGTTCTTGAACATTCCTTGCAGGCTTTCAAAATGATGCAAGGCTCTCTAAATTCTTAACAAATGTGAAAGCAACACACTTGGGTCCCACCATCCCTGAAGGAAATGTGACGGACTGATAAATGTGGACCACCAGTGGGATTGTCCTGAGGCCCAGGCACGTCCCGTTTATTTCAACCTGACCTTTCCGTCATGTAATTAGACCAGGGTCTCAACTTTGAGGCTGCAGTGACAGTTCAGACCAAGAGCAAGAAAACTGGGGCCATAACCTTGTATAATTATCTAAAAATTGATGTTAAGGAATTCCTGCATGACATGATATTTACTTAATATATTCATCAATGCCTTAATTTGAAAATGTTAATAAAGCAAAAGTATTTCTTTGCTAAATGTAAATCAAGTGTCAAAGTACTTGATACAGAAAAATGCAGCTTGTGAGTGTTATACTATCATATATTATGCTATTGGATTTTTCTTACTGATACATAAACATGCATGGAACATTTTAAAGGGACAGTGAACCCCCTAATCAAAAATATATGTTTGTTTGTGGCAGGTGAAGTTTGGCAGAAAGAAAACAGTTCCTACACGAAACTGCTCACAACAAGGTCTGTGGATTATCTTGAGTAACTGTGTCATGATTTCTAGAAAAATACATTGCTGTTAAGTTAGAAAAAAAATTCTCTTTGATCAGCACAAGCCAGCTAGCTCCATTATATTCCAGAGACTAGAACAATCTAGATGTATAAATAGCATTAAAGGTAAGAGGAAAGATATGTATATGTAGTTTGATTTTGGGGGTGAACTGTCCCTTTAATGTAGCTGGTTGAAGTGGAGCCAGTTTTAATATCTTGTAGGTTATACTGCTACAGATTAAATTTAACACTGATCTAATGTTATTTAAACTTTGTTTTGGTTCACATGACATTTAAACAAATAGGTGTGTTGCATACTTGCATATGAGGGTTAATGAATCGTTCTTATGAAGAAGGTGTGGATTTTCAGCAGGCAGAATCCTGGGCGAGTGATCTCTCCCCACATGTCCTGTTGAACACACACAGAAACAGACACAGAAACATGAAGCACTGTGTGAGAAAGGCCAACAAACCTGCTAATTAACAGCATGTCATTCACTGTCATACTAAACAAAATGGAAAACATTCTAGGAAATTCCCATGAATCATTTCAGCACCGTGCATGTGGGTTCGTTTTTTGCTGATATGTTCTTTCCCTTTCATGCAAGTGATGGTCTGCTGTGAGAGCCCTGGGGGTGTTTCCGGTGCTTTGAGGGCAGGTTGTTGAATGAAAAGTGGTCAGGGATGAGCAGAAAGAAAGAGAGAAGGAGGAATAGAAGGAGGAAGAGAATGATATGGAGGGGAGCTGAGTCACGGCAAACCAAGGCGGACCATGATGAATGTCTCTGCGTGTGATTCCTCTAAATTAAATGCTCAGTGTCTTTTAGTGGGTGCTCCCTTCCTCTCTTTTAGGAACATTTTTTCAGTCGCGATTGACCTTGCACCTTAAGTGCTATTATTATATTATCACGGGGGGAAAATTCGAGGTTGAGATGTTTAATTCAAAGGTGGCTTCTAGCCAGCTGTATCTGTTGAGAGGCATGTATAACAGTGATCAACATAGGAAACACTGTGATTCTCACTGCTGTCCAGGAGGTGTCACAGTCCCATATGTGATTTCCTCCTTTTCACTGAGCTCCCCAAACAGCCTGTCATCATGGTCAGAAAACAAGTTTATTAAGTCGAGTCTCCAAATGTGACAGTCTTCAGGGAAACCATTATTCGCTGCACAGAATTGAGGAAGACAATGGAGTTGCACAACAGCCGGGCTGACATGTTGACACATGATGGATGCACGTGTATAAGCGCATGGAAAACCACACACATACACAAGTACACCTGCGTTTACGAATGCAAACACACACATACACGTTACTAGTATTTCTGTGTATCATTCAGAACAGCTGTTGTGCTAACAATGAGCTGACAGTGCCAGTGTTGGCAGTTGCACTCAATATTAACTTCCTCACAATATATTAGAACATCATTGTTTTATTTTCCAAGGTTATGCAGAGGGGAAGGGGTGTGGCTCATTCTCTTTCTTGCTGTGAAACCATGAGCTTTCAGCTGTGTATTAGATCAATAAAAATCATGGTTCCTGACCTCAATAAACAACCCCAGAGTCTACAATTCACAAGTTTATAACCAGCTTTTGTAAACTTCTCCTGAGATGTCACGGAAATTTTCTTGAGAATTTTCTAGCCCTACATTTGCAAACTGGCAGCAAGTCATGTAACTGAACTGCTGGACATTTGCAAATAATGAATCAAACTGAATTTGCCCCCCGGGGCCCATAAAATACAAATGGCAAAATAAAAAGCACAATACATCATGTGCTGTCTGCAGCACTAATTTCTGCATGTTCAACATGTCGGCTCTTTGACTTATGCTGTAATACAAAAGCAACACATGCAGGAAAGCTGGCATCTGCTCCCACACATAACAACAACAAACAAAAAAACATCTTCTTGGAAAACATCTTTTTGACCTTGAATCGCACTGGCAGGCAGCTCGTCTCTTAAAACTGGCCAATTTTTCCCCTATTCTTTTCAGTAACACACTACAGATGGATGCATCAGCAGGGGCCTCTAGCAACCCACTGAAAGAGAGAAAAAAAATATCCCGCGGTCGTCTCTCTACACCCACACCTTCAAAACTCCCACCTGCCCCAGTGTCTGCCCAACGCTGACCTCAGCAAGCGTCCCGACACCCCTAACCCCCCGTAACAGCTGTGTGCTGCATTCCTCCAGCAGAGTGCCTGAAAACTGCCAGAAATTGTGCTTATTGTGTTGGTTCAAAGAGCCCTGAAGCTGGTTCTCATTAGGAGCCATTAAGAAGAGGACAGCCATGGAACAAACACAGTGAGGGAGCGAGAGCGAAACGCTGAGTGACTTCTGGTTCAGTTTCAACTGATGATTGAGCCAGTCACACAGCATCAAACTTTTTATTGACACAGGGCCGCGTTAACTAAGACTACCCAGGATTACATTTGTACGTCCTTGTCCTGACTTGGCATAGATGGGGGGAAGTGCCACAGGACACAGTGTTTGGAAAACATTTGTGGTAGGTTCACGATCAGTCAGGAAATAAAAGACAAAAAATTCAAACAGTGTTGGATTCCAGGATCGACTCTACGCTACTCTGAAATGTTTGCAGCCCAGAAAATGACATTTAAATATTTAGTCTGAAAGAAAAGCCAAACATTGACAAAAACTGAAAGAGTTTTTCAATTAATCTAAACCAGAGGTTCAGCAGTGCAACTGAAACTGCTGACCCGTGACTAACCTAATTGCTTACCTTTCATTAAATATCTTTTGAGGATATGGGGTCAGTACAAATTAGTTTTTTTATTCATAATTTGAAAAATAGCATGAATTTGCTGTATTATAATGCAATGTGGTTGCAAGATATTTATTTTGAGCACAACTATGGTGAAATGAACTGAGAGTGAGGTGCTCTTGTTAGCTATTTTATTATTATACATCTTATTGGTATTAATTAAGCGGAATTCAGTACCACAAACAGAGTTGCCATCATATCACTCATTTAAGTTTAATGCCAAGAAATGGCTTGTTGACACCCAAAGTAACATGTGATAGTGGATTTTGTCTGTAACCGTATTATATGTGATGTGTTTTTGCTATAATGCAACATGTTTTGACCTGTTTTACATGCTGTGTTTTATTGTTTTTAATTCTTCTAGGACGCCTTTTTACAGCTGGCGAAGGGACTGCCGATGAAAACCAGCCTTTCAGCTAATCCGGGTGCATTTACATTTGTTAAAATGTTGATTAATGCACACTGTCCCTTTTCTTAAATGAATAAATAAAATAAAGTAGTAAAATAAAGTACCTGATTCCAATAACTGCATAAGAGATACTTCTTTGCAGAACTGAAGGTTGAGCATACATCTGAGTAATACGTGAACAACAATAAAGAAACTGGGGGGAAATGTCAGAGGAAAGGACATTTATGAGCTGGCATAACCACTGGCAAGATGTCAGCATCCTTACTGTTCATGTCTGATGTTGCGTAATAAAAACCACTGTTACAGTACGAGATGACTGTACCATCACAGAGTCAGACAGGAAACCCTAAGTCACAACCCTTCAAGTGCGGGGAATAATGTGCGGAATTCCCTTTTCTTTTGCAGAGAGTAGCCTTCATCTTCCCGTATTTCCTGTGCTTCACGAAACAACGCTACTGTCTTGAGATTTGATCTTTTTTGGTGTGTTCAAGGCAAAAGTAACAATATGATATAATGATGATTCCCTTGTTTAACCTTGCCAGTGGATTCCTTTTACTACTGTGACAACAAAAGCCATAGAAAGGGTGGAGAGTGAATTACACTTTAACAAAAGAGTGCAGGGTCACTCTGGGTGAGTCATCTTGGCTGTAATGTGTCCATGGCGACAGGAGCGAAACGGCGGCGAAAAGTCGCCAATCTGCGGCATGAGTTTCCTGTCCTTTAGTGCAAAGGGATAGCACGCAATGTATTACGCCTGGAGATCTCATAATTACACTTTTTGGAAACCAATGCAACAACCTACACATAAACGTAGTATAAAATTACATCTCAAGGATTCAAGTTATTATTTCAATGTGTCACTTGACTTAAAACTAGAAGAGCTGACAAACCCTAGCCAAGGTGTGATTAAAAAAATATCACTAGGTGTGGCAGCCTTTCCTGAGTTAGTTTAACAAATCCCCTGTGCCAGTACACTGAATAAAGCCTTTGTATACCCCCACCCCCCTCACCCCCCCACCCTTTATTATTATTATTGTATATTTTCTATTGTTATTATATATATTTATTTTATTTCATATTGTTCATTTTTTGCAATTTTTTTGTGTTGTTGTAATTGCTATTATTATTGATATTGCTATTAGTATCACTGACTTTTATTACTTACTTTAAAGATCAAGTGTGTGGGATTTACTGGCATCTAGCAGTGAGGTTGCAGAACTGAAACTTCTCCTGTGAGCCAAGTGCGTAGGAGAACTACAGGGGCTGACACAAAAATGCAAAATGCGAATGTCCCTATCTAGAGCCAGTGTCTTATTTGTCCATTCTGGGCTACTGTATCCACGACATGGTAAATGGACTTGCATTTGTATGGTGCCTTTCGTCTCCTGACCACAGCCACCAGGAGTAGTTTGGGGTTAAGTATCTTGCTCATGGACTTCGACATACAATGGAGGAGCCAGGGATTGAACAAATTAGTGAACAATCCACTCTACCTCCTGAGACATGGCGGCAACAGCCACAAACTGGCAGACTCAGTGGAAGAGGACTCTGTATGTGGATCTAAACCGCTCATTCTAGTGTGACCAAAAACAAGTCTTATATTCAGGCAATGATTAACTAATGAGAACATAGTTATGGATATTATATACAACTTCTGCCAATAGATGCCCCCAAATCCTACATACACATCTTTAATTGTTTGTATTTCCTTGATTCTCTGCATACTCATCATGTGCCTTGGTCTATCTGTTTGGTTTACACACCGTTCCTAGATTATTTTAACAAATTCCCCTGTGCCAGTCTGACTGAATACAACCTCTATACATCCAGCCTCTTCCCTCCCATTCCCCTTATCCTCTCCCTTTATTCTTATTATTATTACTGTCGATTTTGTATTATTAATATTTTTGTTTTCTTATTTTGTTATTGTTAATTTATTTTTTCAAAAATTTAATGTGTTGTTGCTGTTATTACCACTGATTTTTCTATTAGTATTATTGAATTTTAATACTTATTTTTCTTTATATCTCTGCATACTCATGTGCCTTGGTCTATTTGTTCAGTTTACATGCAAAATCATATTATAAACTGTTGAAATAGAGTTATGGGGATATGCTACTACTCTATCACCTGTTAAGAAAGTGGATGGTGTCTTGCACCAGTGATGGTAAACTGCCTTTAGGTTGAAATTTCAAGACAAACAAAGGAACTAAATTCACAAGAGGCTCAGCATACCAGTTGTGAAATTACAACACAAAGTTGAAACCTTGACAAGACTTAAGATCACCTGCCAAAATACAGAGTAGCTACCACTGCTCTGGCTGCGCTACATGGTCTGTATCCAGAAATATTCTCCCTCTCACACACATACACTCAGTCCTTCTGAAACCCATCCACTTTGCCAACTGCAAGGTTAAGACAACAGTTAGGGAGAGCGCCTTTTTTAAAAGCCGTATATTACCCAATGGAGATCTGGAGGCAAAAATGCCCCAGACTCCTCTTAAAAAAGGCAAAATAAAGGAACATCTGGCCATGATGGGTGGCCACTCTAGGTTATATAAAGTTGAGTAGAGCCAACAAACAGGAATCGCCCTGCATGAGAGTCCAAAATGGTAAACCCGGAGGATTCCTCTTCCATAACGTGTGATTAAGACTAGTAGGAAGACAGAAGCTCCTTGAAATTGAAATCTCATGAAGGATTCAAAGAAAATATACTGCTGGCTCAGGATGGATATGCCTCGTATGGGCCAGATGCTGCAATCATCCTATAAGAACAGCTCCACAAAGCAATTTGTTAAATTATATCCCTGTGTAAGGAAATGGCTTTTTCTGCTCTGCTGGTAAATCTCCCAATCCAGGTGAGTGTGTGCATGTGTGTGCGTGTGTGGATGTTTTTCTTGTGCTGCCTGCATGGACCCAGACACACTGCCAGTGAGCAATGAGCCCCCACTGCACTTGGTTGACCTCTCATCATTCCCATTTTCCACTTCATCTCAAGTGTCTAAGCAGGAAAGAATAAATGACTCCAAAACAAAATAGACACAACATCAACTCACTCTGCTCCAAAACTCTGTCCTTATTAAAACTCTGTCCATGAAGGGTTGAAAAAAAAGGAATTTATGACCAAAAAAATAACAAGGCAGAGTCCAGGTTCAAATTCAATCATCCCTTCAATCACTGTTTCAATCATCACTTTGCTGCACTTGTTTTTCCAGAATTTGGCTCGTGCCCTAAAACACCACTGACTGCAACTTTAAATCGACACATTGAACTTTTTACGTGGAGGAATTCACGGTCAATGCGAGCGTCTTGGTGCAGAGAGCTGCAGAAAGGGTTTCTCTTTCAGCCTGAGCCGTTATGCTTCATTTAAATTGGTGTCAAAGGGTCATGAAGCAACACACTTGACCTGTGTCCACTTTTCAATAGCTACAAGTGAAATATTGACAAAATCACAACTAGGTCAGACTATCTTTTAGATATAGTATTTACCAGTTTCCTCTTAATCCTTGATATAACTGCAGTAAAGGTGAAGTGAAAATGACAAAACCATCTCAATTTTGGTGGTCAAGCATGAGTTCATTGCTTCTGTACAGCTCTGTGCTTTATTTGCTGAGGTACATCTGTTACACACCTCAGCATGAGCAGAAAGAAGCTGATGCACCATCAGTAACTAATGGCTCTACCAGTCAGCAAGTCCTCTGCAGAAACAATACCCTCCTTTCCTCCCTGCCATTGTCTTGTGGACGTAGTTTGACATTGCTCAATACGAGCGCAAGAAGCTCCAGGAAGAAATCTTTGCTCAGGTAGCGTGTCACATTTCCGTGACCTTTACTAGCCAGAACAATTCCAGGCTGCCTCTTGTCCCTACGTCCGCTTCCTCCTTGTGTCTTTCCCACGCTTTGTGTGTGGACAGTGAAGGAAATCTATACTTAAAAACATCGTAGACAAAGCTTCATGGGGCTAAAAGTGTGTACGAATGTGTGTGTGTGTGTGACAGGGAGGAGGGGGTGAACGTGAACGGTATTTCCTTTGTTTGGATAGGCTGTTTATTTGGAAATGATGAGGAAGGCTTAGAGTGTATCTCTGTGGCACACTGGACCTGGCACAAGGTGGAGGGACATCCACCTTTTATCTATCCATCTTGTTTTTGTGGAGTGACACTCAGACAATGAAGCTGATAGCACTGCCAGAAGAAACATACATTCTCCTCCCCGAGATGTTTAATCCTGTTCACTCACTGATAAGAACTGCTGGGATAAACATTTTCGTAAAATATAACAAAAGGTTTGGTTTGCAAAATCTTCAGAATGTCTATTGAAAGAAATTAAATTCAAAATGTCTTAGATAAAATCAGTCTGATATTGAAATATAAAGCCTCCACATCTGTTACAATCACCCCTCAGAATCAACACATTGTATTAACTTGTTAAAATAATCACCAGTTACAACGGGGTAAGGCTACCTCTACTGGCTTAAGTGAGAACTGCACGTCTAATGACAGCCTTCATCTTTTGACATAATTTTTACAGATCAGTTAAATATAGTAAGAATAAGACAAATATATTGAGATTAACAAAAAGAAGCCACTGTATGCTTCTCTAACAATTGATTGCGTGAATTGTCTGCAAAAACAACAAAAATTCAGCCATCCATTGAAACGAAACAAACAAATTGTGCCATGTTAAAACTCTTTCATGCATAACGCGTAAATAACTGATCTGTATCAGCATGAGTGCATTCTTACCATTTGTGAGTGATGAACAGCACAAGAAGACAACGACCAATTTGAAGCAGTCGGATGAGACCATCCTGCCAGCTCTTCTCCGAAATCCAAACCGTGCGTTAGAAATAAAGTAATAAGAGTCCTTGGCAGAGAGGCTTATTATTCCGAGTGACTGACAAAAGTTTCTTCTGAGAGCGAGTAAATCAAAAAATCTTGTTTTTTTTTTTGTTTTGTTTTTTTTAAATAAACGTGTTGTAAATCCACACAAAGCTCAGGTGTACATGCAAAAAGCGGCAGTGATTGTGCCGTATCCCATGACGCGTTCCGCAGGGGAGCTCTCCTGCGCAGCTGGGGGAGTCCAACAACCGATCCGGCACTGAGAGGACGGATGTGCCGCTGTATCCTCGGGACAGGTGCCCTCGAACAAAAAAAAAAGTCAGATTAATTAAATTCAGTGGTGAGTGGAAAATAAAAAGTTGGATGAGTTGGGGTATCAGCCTCTGACTCTGCTGTCTGGTAAAGCGCTCAAAAGCCAATTCAATCAGCTCCTGCCTCTCATGCGCGCCTTGAACAATTTCCCCTCCCTCTCGCCTCTGTGCAACAAGCCAGTTCGTGCATGAGGAACGCTTTATGGAGACACAGAGGAAGGACGCAACGTCACAGGGTGGGAGTTTTGTGTGAATGCAGACTCCCTTCTGAAAAGGAGACCACTTCCAGAGAAATAATGATGGTACTAATGTGCAACTCATTTTGCGTCAGGGCAACATGATGGGTAACTAGACATGTTACAGGGATGTAACAAGAAAACATGCAATACCAACCATATTAATTATGCTAATTTCTAGTGGAAAACTCAACTTAGAGGCAACTGAAATGAACCTTAATGGGGTCTATCACAGCCTTCTTTTAATCATGATTAATGTCATTATCACCTTACTGATGTGTGGTCAGGATACATCTTTACATGACAGCTTGAATCTTGAATCTACTGGCCTTTGACAGCTTTCTGTGTCTTTTTAATGCTTGTCTAGTGTACAAAATGATTAATAATCTGTCTGCTCCTCAATTAAAAGAGTTCATACAACCGCACTCAGACAATGAGAGGACATCTAGGTCGACTAACAGAGGCGACTGTGTAGTACAACACAGATTTACTGTGTTTGGTAGATCAGTCTTTTCTGTTAGAGCTACAGACTATTGGAACTCAGTACCAAGTGAGATAAGACGGTGCAACAGCTTTGTTGCTTTTAAATTTAAGATGAAATCATGGCTAAAATCAACCCAATCATGCACCCATCACACTTGATCTAACACTGTGAAATCTTGTTATATCTTAATGTTATAGTTTCATTGTAGTTGTGTTGTCTTGCTGTTGTTATTGCTGAAGCTGTTGTGTCATGAATATGCTCTATTTTGTAATTGTGTTTTTTATACAAAAGTGTCTTTTAGCAGAGAAATTATCGTCTATTTCCTGCCCAGGGACTACAGATGAAAATTAGCTTATAGTTAACTGGTGCAGCTAAGTAGCTGTGCACTGCCCCTGTTCAATAAATAAATAAATCATTATCCTTTTTAATCTTACCTTTGTGTATAAAGCTGCCGTTGATAAAAGCAACCCACTGTGTAACTGAGGTTAAAGGTAACAGTAGTAATCTTGTCTCAAGAGGAAACAGAATAAAATGTAAACAGGCTTTGTGATAACAGATCGAATCTATCCGTTTGAGTGTTTAGAATAAATATTTGCTGGATTTATTTTTAACCGCAGAAACAGGACACACTGCTTTTTATATCAATGTAAATAATCCTCTTTTGTCGAGCAGAACCCTGCAGTGTGTGGATGTGCTGCAGACTGTTTTCTTTTATCACCGCAACAATCACTCTGCTTCTGTAGGTCACAGTAGCAGGCATTGTAAATAAGAACATCCTGCCCTCACCTTTCCAACCACGTCAGGACTGGACGGCCACCATTTCGGGGACTGGATCTCGGGCAGTGGCGTGGGTGAGGCACAGCACAAGTTGTGAAATATGATGAGCACCAGCCTTTCATATCTGTGGCAGGAAAAGATTGAAATGGCACATGAGAACATGGGAAACAATTCATAAAATCCCAGTTGTGGGAGTCCCTCTGCTTTGTGGGATCTGGAGACCAAGTAGTCGCAGGTCAAGAATTCAACTTGTTTTTTCATTAAATCACTTAAGGAAATCAAAAATTTCCATATTTGGGTGGCTGCAACAGGCGTACACAAAAAGTTAGAAATGTTCTACATGGTTAATTCCATAAACGGAGACATTATATACTTTTGTGTTGGATTACACTCACTATTACAATCTGATGGTGAAGCAACAGTAAATTCAGATATGAGAATTAAATCCACGTGGCATAACTTTCAAAAGACTGTAAAATAATAAGAGTGTAAAAAAATGACTATAAGACCTGGGCGTTCAAGTGTGAATGGTGACAAATTGGAAAAGATGATTTGCTGTAGACTTATACATTTGAAGAGAAAGACAGTAGCACACTAAATACACAAGGAAGAGGTGAGGTTTGCAAGAGACTGCCTTGTCCACTATAAGAATTTCCTTAGTGTGTGTTCACGTGTAAATCTTCAGTGAAGGAAACATTCCCACTGGGCCAAGTGAGCAGCAGATAAGTCTCTGGATGAACAATTACTGGAAGTCGCTGGCTGATAGGGGTGGGTTTAAAGTGTTTTATTTTAGAATCTGGTGTTCAAAACACTCTATAGGGGACTAAATGGTTCTACACACACACAGCATGCACTCTTCCTTTTGCCCCAAAAGCAAAGTCCTCTTGGGTAAATGAACCAGTAGAAATAAAGTCTTTCTTCAGCAGAGGGGTGGTGGGGGTCTGACTGCCTGCCCTGCTGATCAAATAACTGTAGTCAGTCTTGAGTGGAAACAATGCCACAGTCTCCAGACCCCACACACACTGCAGCTTTGGAAGCAAGGAATATAATTAACGAAATCATTTCTTGCATGACAACAATATTATAAATGGTCAATTTTCGAGCCAGGGTCATGGGCAAAAGCAATCACCCATCATATTTGACATGCAAGTGGCTGGCCAAGATCTGGTGCTCTCTGCAAATGATTATACAGCTATCTTATTTAAAAAATTCTTATTTAACATTTTGTGTGCAATATCCCCATCGCTGGATCAAGTACAAAAATACAACATATATCAACTCAAATTCAATCAAATGTAATAAAATGTACATAAGTAACATTAGTCGTCACCATATAGGTTCCTGTTTAAGAACAACAAAGCTCTCTTTTTGCCTTAATGCTTAATGTGCATGCCTGCTCTGATTACTCGGCCGTTTTAAAAGTGTAAAGGTCTCAAGTTTAGTCATGTTGACCAAAATATCTGGTTACTGTTGTTAAATGGGCCTGTTATGGTTGAATAAAAATAGAATATTGGTTTCCAAAAGTAGTGGAGTGCATGTAGTTCATGTTGTAAATGTAGACCTGCAATGCAGTGAGATGCACTTACAATGTATGCTGCATATATTCTTCTCCCAGAAATGCTGTATGTCTTAAGTTATTGTTTGTTTGGCACAGCATTAAAATGTTAAAGGTGAAATTAGCTCCACATTTTCAAGAGGAAACTTTATTATCTTGAAGACAATTAAATATCTCTGTGTTGATGTGTCATCGTCAGATAATATTTTGGCTCTTTTCATTTGTTCTAACTGAATAAAGCAAATGTGGACGCCAACATATTTTCATGGACAAAACTTTTCCATTACTTTTGAAGGACCCATACGGTGAGGCCGTGGTGGCTCAGTCCACAGGGACTTTGCTTGGGAACTGGTGGGTCACAGGCTCAAGTCCTCGTACGGCGCAAGTATGTAGCATGGACTGGTAGCTGAAGAGGTGCCAGTTTGCCTCATGGACACTGCCAAAGTGCCCTTGAGCAAGGCACTGAATCCCAAACTGCTCAAGGTGCCTGTCCAAAGCAGCCCCCGGCTCCAACATCTAGTGCATGTATAGGTCCTATTTGTGCATGTGTGTGTATTTTGGGCTTGTGTGTATTTGACAAGAGTCAAGAAGAGTAAAGAAAACTGAATTTCCCCATGGGGACCCTTCCCGTCGGGTAAATGACGGCGGCCTCGTAGGGACAAAAAGCCTTGCGCACAAGTTTTTCAGGAGTAGGTCTATCTAGCGATGAGGTGTATGTTTATTTAGAAATCTAAGCCATGTTACGATATTGTAATGAATCCCTCACGAGCAGGAGACCAGAGGAGCGTTCGGGAAAAAGGCCCGTTTATTTGAGCACTCCAGAAACTCCGGTAACACTCCACTCCGTCCCAAACTCTGACTCTTCTAGCGTAACACACACACACCATACACACATACTCGTTTACCATACCGAGTGGGGACCCCCCTCCCCTCTCTGCTCAATCTCCAGCCCGCACACTGACTGACAGCGTAGCCGGTAAACAGAGCTCAGCTGTTTATTTAGCCTAGCGATATCTCCGGACTATAGTAGCTGCAATGGACGACTTTGAACGTGATTTTGAAGAGTTTCTTGTAGCGGACACAGACCCAGAGCCATACCTGTTTGAGCCGGAGCACACAGATGAGGAACTCCATGTGTTTGATGCTGAGCGGGCGAGAAGAGAGGCTGAATGCACAGAATGGGATTCGGTGCTACTGCTACCATCGTTGGGGAGATATATCATCAGGAGGAAAAGCGCTGCAGAGAGTGCATCACAAGGAGTGAAGTTGCGTCTTCTTTTCCTCGCAGATGACGGTTCGGGTTCATTCTCTCCTGTTGCACGGTAAGTGTGGTCCATTCGCAAACTTTATAACTAAAAAAACTTTTCACTACTCTATCAACAAACTACTAACACTCTCTGCTGTTTCCTCCTCCTTCTTCCTTCCTTCCGCTGTCTTCGTTGGTTCATTTATACATGCGAAATGTGTTCTCTGGCTGGCTGGATTGTCCGCTCGGTCTGCCGTACATACATGGCGGCGCAAGATGGCGACCTCTCTAAAGCAAGGCCCTTGATATATATATATGTATAAAAGCATAACTATAAGGCTACAAAAACCAAACGAATTTTATTTTATAGCAATTATACACTTGTATAAACATATTAATGGGTAGAAGATTCAGATTCAGATTCAGATTGACAATAAACCATGCCAAATATTACACACTGGCCCTTTAAGTATTGTATGAAAGTTATCAGTCTGGCACTGGCTTTCTTTTTTTTTTAAAGATATTTTTTGGGCATTTTTGTCTTTAATGGATAGGACAGACAAGTGTGAGAGGGGGAGAGAGAGAGGGAGTGACATGCAGCAAAGGACCACAGGCTGGAGTTGAACCCGGGCCTTGTACATGGGGCGCCTGCTCTACCACTAAGCCACTGACACCCCGGCACTGGCTTTCAGGTATGAGGGAAAACAGAAGTGGTTACACTATCAGTGCATTCTTATTAAATTTGATTATAAACTCATTTCTGGATGCAAGTCTGAAAAACAGTGCTGCAACATAAGAATGTTGGCATATGCTTTTTAAGCCTTGGAACTGGACAAGGATGGTTATCTACAGATGAATACTGTAACAACTAATTTGATTACACTTTTTTTTTCAAAACTTAAAATGATTTTTACTAATTCAATGACTATTCCAGGCTTGGAAAATGAGATTGCAAAATTCAATGACTTTCCCAGGTTTTCCATGACTGTGGGGACCCTGTACAGCTGATTATGGTGGCACAGTTCCATTTACAGTTTATGGGTTCGCAACCATAATGTGGTGCAACTATGCTTACAAAGTCAAGGTGTTATGTGAAATAGGGCTATTTCTACAAAATGCCAATAGAAAACAAACAAACAAACAAACAAACAAACAATATACCATTGAGTTGTGCCTGACCACTTCCCTCTAACATAACCATCATGGTTGGGTGCCAGCGTTACATGTTAATATTACTAAATATTAGCCAACAGCTAACAGCTTTTTATATTGCCTATATCATAAACCAGTAACTGTAACGTACTTAAAACTGAGTATTAGCTAGCCTTAAATATTAAGGGCAATATAAACCAGTGTCAGCATAAAAGAAAGCTATGGAGGCATAAGAGTCTCACAATAAGATTTAGTTACTTTCAGGCTCTTCTTCTTTTTAACAAACCTAGCTTGCATTCGTGACAACTATCAAACAAGATGGCGCTGTGGTGAGGAGCTAACGTTCGCCTAAAATAAGTTATTTTTAGTGGTGAAACCTTAAAAATGGAGCTGTTTGTTTCAACTGTGAAAAGTAAGTAACTACCGCTACAGTTGGTCAAACAACAATTTGCTACACCAAGTATTGTTTAAGACAGTTTTAGCTAAATTACATTAACAGACTTCCAGGCTATCTGGGTCAGTAACCGTTAGCTAGTTAACCGGAAGAGTTCAACTGCCGTTAGCTTAGGCTAACTAGCTATGTTAGCTTATTTATGCTAACATCTGCATTGACTTCTTCTGATTGACGCCCTCTACTTAACTACCTTAGTCATGACCAAAATTAATAGAAGTAGATCTTATACTGGAATATAACAATATATAATATAAGGTATATTATTATGGCAAGCTAACATGCTTTTTTGACACAATTTTACTCCTGGATATTCAGAATAATTCTTAATTGACCCAGTTATGACGCAGTTATATGGCTGAACCTTAGTTAGCATTATGCTATAACATTACTTGGGATATAAATTAGTTAGTCAATGGGAATTCTAATAAACATTTGCTGAACAAAATGTTATTCATTAAGTAAAAATACCACATTTACTGGTTAAGGTTTTAACCTTTAAAGAGTTGTACACTTTTTTATATTTCATGTCCTTGAATACTTGGGGATTTGGATTTTTGTTATGCATTTGTGACTGATTTTAGACTGAATGACAAAGGAGTGTAAACTTAATTTGGTTCATGGGTTACATACAACCCAATTTGATCTTAAGTGGGCTGGGCCAGTAAAACCATAATTGCATAATAAGCAAGAAATAAGATCACCAAACTCTGTATTTTCCCCTTCTTTTTGTGTAAAGAAGTATGAAAACAGTCTGAAAACATTCATAACTAAGTAAGACTCCTTTTACAAAACAGATGAAGTACAGCCTAAGATGTCTAAATACAAAAAGGTGCAATTTTAGTCAACCTAGTACTTACTGTCATTACATGTTCATCTTCCCCATACATTTCCTCTCCTGTGTGGTAATGCTGGCATCACCACAACACCAGATGAAAGTGAAAGTTATTAAGGGAAGCAGGTTAAGTTATCCCCTGCCTTACAAATCATTTACAAGTTAAACATATTGGCAGTGCCTTATCAATACGGTTCAATCTGCATTGTTTTGCAATAGAAGTCTGACACAGATTCATTTGTACTGAAGCTGCAGATTGACATTTTTTGCATTATTTTCAATATCTTGAAATATGACCACAATAAGTATTGAATGCTCCCTCAGAAGATTTTCCACCCTGACCAGAAACATTTTACAGTACAGTACTTAATATTTAACCTGCACCTCTAACCTGGCACCTCTTAATCTTTACAAGTGCATCAATATTAGGTGTGCAAAGTCATCCAGGGGGCCAGTACGTGACTATAGACCATATGTTTGACACCCCTAGACTAAATAATCAAACAATCAATGGTCAACATTAACAGATGACTATAATATGTAATTTTAAAACATTTGTTAGCCCAACAATAAGCTACAACAAAATATCTTTTGACTTATTTAGGACAAAGGTTGAGTTTTGCGTCCTGTCAGCATGTAATGCTTTGTTCTTCTTTATACACAGGTCTCACAGAGAACCTGATGCAGAAACAGTCAACAGGTTATGATGAGGTGATAGAAAAACTATTCTCTGAAGTCTCTGGCCCAGAGGATTGCCCCAAAATACCAGACCCACAGGTAGATACAAGTGTGAGAGAGTTTTACTATAGTGTGAGTGTAATACGAAATAAAAAACAAAGCATACAAGTCATAAATGTAACATTTCATAGTGGTATTACACCTATAATGCAGGACTTACCATACAAATAAGCTTATTTCTACTTGGCAGTTTTTTTTCACTTGAAAAGTAATTTAATGGTTTAAAATCATCAGTCTTGTTCTACTACTACAGTAACCAAGTCATAGATACGATTATCTGGTGCAAGTCAAGGCTTGTTTGTTTTCCTAATATCATATTATGACCTTTATATGGCTGTAAGTTGGCAGAATTATTAAGTTGTATGCTTACTCATATTACAGCTTGAGGAGTGTGCCATCCAGCTGTGGAACTGGGCAGTTACCAAGAATGTGGGCACCACTATCAGTAAAAATCAGAAGGCCAAAGGTACACTTCTAGTTGCAGTATTTATTTACAAGATAATTCTAATGATCATCATGACACTTGAAAATATACAGACATGTCATCTGAAATGTTGGCACAGTGTAAGGGTTGCAAGCAGGGGTAGTCACGGTCGTGTCACGTCATATTCAAAAGTTCTCACCGTCCTCACAGTGCGTCATGTCGCATGCACTCTGCTGTACCGCTGTGAGCCTGAGAATCCAACAGAGGGCGTCATCCGCAAGCAGATCCTGGTAAGCAATACTGTAGGCACCCTCTGTGAGTGCTCATCGTTTCAGGAGGACAAGGTCTGTTTGTTTGTCAGTGTCTAATCTTTACAGATGGCCAGCAAAACAGGAAGAACCTGGCTGGAATGCAAAAATCCCCAGATGGCAGATAACTTCTTAAGGCTTGCTGTCAAGGTGAAAAAAAGGAACACTCAGACTGAGAGAGTTCCAATCTATTTAAGTTAAGAGCAAACAGAAATATGTTGTCTTTACAAATGATTCAACATTCAACATCCCTAGAGTCTGGAAACCCTCTATGGCCAACTGACGTCCAGAGGTGATGGAACCGCTGACATCACTTCATCAAAGGGGGATGTAGAGAAGGATTTGCTTCGAATTCTCTCATGCCAGGCAGAATCGGTGAGCTGTGGCGCATGTGATGTTCAACACCTTCAATGTGAATATTTGTTCTTGTGATATTTGGCAGCTGAGGAAGTGCTATTCTGACAGACTTGCAGTGTGAAGTGTGAGACAGCTAAAATGTGAACTGAGACACAATGAGAGGGGGAAATCTTATTCTGTGCTAGTAGAGAATGTTATATTGTTTGGTGACATTTAACAGGAGGTTAAAATCTCTTCTTTGCAGGCCATAAGTCAAGGGAATAACCATGAGGCTGTGGTCTATATGCAGCGCTGTAAAGACATGCTGCTGCGGCTACCAAAAGATGTAAAGAAGACCTCTGTTATCACTATAACAGCATATTGTTTCACATTTACAGTACATATTTCTGAAAGTGTAGAGGATGTTAACTCTGAACACATATATATATATATATATATATATATATATATATATATATATATATACATATATTTAATGCAGACTGCATACATCTCCCTCATGTGCTACAACTTTGGAGTGGACACTTACAATCTGGGAAGGTTGGAGGACAGTGCATTTTGGCTCAGGTAAATATTTTTAATTTCTGCAGAAATGCTCTAGGAAACAGTGCAGTTTGAAAGACATTTTTGTTCTTTTTTTTCAGCCAAAGCTATGACATCGGGAAAATGAATGTGAAATATGCCCCTGAATCTGAACTCCAGGTAAGACAATCCAATAAAAAACTTAGTACAAGTAACTGATACATGTTAAAATAGTATTTAACTGTATTTGTTTCACTTGTCTTTAACAGGCCAAGGTTTTGAGGCTCCTTGCCACTGTCTATTTAGAGTGGGACTGTCAGAGGTTTCAGGAGAAGGCGCTTAATGCTGTCAGCTTAGCCAATAAGGTGGGATATGCGAAATCATTTTCAAATTGTATTTTACATTATGCATTTTGAAGCATGCACCTACAAAATAGAAGATGCTCTGTTCCCAATTGCACTGTGCATTTTGACAGGAATGTGTGAGCGCCTCTGGGCTGTACTTAAAGATCAGAATACTCCTGAGATGTGGGGCCTCAGTCGATCATATCAGAGCAGGTTAGTTATTACCTGAACCACGCTGAATTATTTATACAGAGCTTCATTAACATAGGCAGCAGTGGGTGAAAGTTTAGACAGAAGCAGATTTAGGAAGGAAATATTGCTAGTGTGATTCTCTGAAGCAAAATTCTCTGACTCAAAAATGGCTACTGATGAGTTTAATTGCGCCAGAAATGTTCGAAGTATGTACTCCCTAGGCTTTTACCAGTCAGGTTAAGGTGTTCTAGTGGAGATGCTAGAAGATCGTGCTTGTACTGGAACCTTCCTAAGGGGCCATGTTTTGGGGCCAGCATATTTTTAGAATTATTTGCAATGGTAGCACCATGTATTTTCATGCAGTACTAAAAATGGCAGTGGTGTGACAAGGTGTTGAGCTTTTTTTTCTTGAGCACAGAGAGTTGAAAAATGTTCAACTTTGGGTAAAATGCTGCACACGTTAGTTTTTACCCAGCCGCCCAATCACAGATGAGGAGAAACAAATACCAGGAAGACAAACGTCACATCTTACATGTACAATACAACAGGGAAGAACAAATATATTAATATACTGCATATTTTAATATATGTTTTCTCTCATGAACCCTCCTCAAGAACAAGTACTCTACCTTGCGCCAACATTTTTACTACGGCAGGTATTTCATATCATAACAACCTGACGCAACCAAAGCATCTCAATTGAAAAAACATTGCGCCTCTAAAAGCACTCTCAAGCGCTCCGCCATGGCCCCTTAGTGTTCCTGTGTCTTTGGGTGTCTTGCATATTTAAAAGCACATCATAAAAATATGTTTTCAGGACTTAATGAGATGCTGGAATCTAAGGTGTCTCTTGAAGTGTGTCTGAGCACAGTGAAACTACTCATGTCTGAAGACAGGTAAAAACTAGTACTGTCACTTGGCTCCTTGTAGAAACACACACATAGCCTAACATGAACATGTGCACAACATGTACACATTGTCTTTTAAGGAATGCCCAGAGGCATGCTCGTCAACTCTGAATGATATCTGTTTTGATTTTCCAGAGAAGTGCTGGCATTTGAGTATTTGAAACGTGTGTGTCAGCACTTTGAGTCGTCGCCTGACTTGGGAACTGCTCTCGTCTTGCACATTGAGCTACTGCTGCAGAGAGGCAAGGAGCTGCTGGGCAAACAGAAGATAGAGGATATCATCACTGGTATTAAGTTTTGCATTCCAGTCCTAGAATAAGTCGAAAATTAATAAAAATATAACCATATATGCATAATGATATAACAACTTGGTTAATTTTATATTAAAGCAGGCACTGTAGATGTACCTCTGTATTAGTATTGCCATTTTTCACACCCACACAGGCCACTACACAGGAAAACAGCTGACACCACAGGCCCTCACAAGTCTACATGTCATGCTGTGGGACAAAGCGTCCCAACACTTTGAGGTATGTTAAACATAGCCTTGTTTTTCCTTAAGTCACAAGATATTTTTACAGTGTACATACACAGATGTATACTTATCAGCAGGGTGGCTTAGTTATCAGCACTGTTGCCTCGTAGGAAGAAAGCTAGTGGGCTGCTGTCAGCCCACACACTGCCCACTGCTCCTAAATAGTTAAGATAGGTCCAGTGCAGAGGTTTAATTTCCACACGGGGATAAATAAAGGATAACATGATGTTCTGTGTTTCTTCCCAGGCCAAGAACTATTCTGAGGCTCTTCAGTGGTATAACTACTCACTGAGTTTCTTCAAGGCAGGTCAAATGGAGCCCAACTCAGCCAAACTGCAGAGGAACAGAGCTTCCTGTTTCCTGCAACTGAAGCAACTGGAAAAGGTAGGAGAGCAGCAATCCATTTATTGTCCAGTGGTTGCAGTGGATGGTATGTCTCAGAACTCACCATATTTTCTACAGTTTATATGTGATGTATGTTTGCATGTTAACACTTGTTTTTTTTATCAGGCGAAAGAAGCAATTAAAGAAGCAGAGAGATGTGATCCTGACAACATTTTCACTCAGTTCAGTGTTTACAAGATTGCAGTGCAGGAGAACAATGTGGAGAAAGGTATCTACAAAATGTTAGCTGTGTGCTACATGTAGAATAAAAGCAGTTATGGTATCAATGTCGCAGTTTCATTGCAGCCACATTTTCAGCATATTCTCTGTGGTGATGAGGCTGTTGATTTATACCAGCTGCAGAGGCAGTGAATGCGATGGGACTTCTGTCCAAGAGTCCTGCTGCTAGTGAGGACGGACTGCTGGTATCTGAGAATGCTGCTTCCAGTCTCCTCAGTCTGGCTGCACAGATTGCTTTGGAGGTAGGACTCATTGCAGGACTCATTACTCAGCTCTGTACAGCCATCATAAAATATTGTGGATTTAATGAGAAAGGAATTTGTTTGGTCTGGTGGAATAATTGTCACATTCCACATTTTATGGTGTTGTTATGATGTTAAAGGCTTCAAAAACCTGGCATCAGTCCTCAACAGTGCAGCTTGGAGTTGTGGGCTGGTGAGGGATCATGTCTATGTCTCTGCATGTTAAACCCTCTAGGAACAGCACCTCAAATTGGTTAAACATAGACTGTATCAAAGATGCGGACATAGCCACAGTGACATCACCCATTGGTTTGTGGACTACTGTTTTGAAGCCTTGAGTCTGCCACTTCGACTATCACCATCTTGGTTTTTGGGAGCCAGAAATGACTGCATTTGGATAAGAGACTGATGCTTTGGAGGAGCAAGGGGTGAATCTGACTGAGAAGCTAGGACAGTATCAGCAGACAGGCTGTCACTCAGAGAGGCCTTGCCCTTAAATTTGTGTAACTTTAAGCTTTAATAAAATGTAAATGTTGTCATGGACTGTGTCATGACAGTCATGATTGTAAACATGTTTATTTCTGCTGTAAAGTTGGACATTTTAACATGGGGGTGTGTGGGTATTGATTGTCCTTTGGAGCCAGCCTCAAGTGGCCGTTCAAAGAACTACAGTTTTTGGCACTTGTTGGCTTCATTTTTCAGCCCCAGAGGTCGCCACTTGTTACCCTGGTTTGTAATGTGAAATTGCTGTATTCAGTGTTTTTGGTGGTTTACATCAACGGGTTTGTTTGTTTTGAAGAGGAAAAGACCTCTGCAGCTAATTCGGCTCCTGCTAAAAACCCTCTGAACATCTGGATCTTAAATTATGTGGGGAAAAAAAACAAAAAAATGTGAGCACAGATTAGCAGGTGGTGGACGAGCTGCCCACACCGACATGCTAGAGAAACACCAACTTGTAATGTGAAACTATTTTATGAAGAGTTTTTAACAGTTCAAATCACCGGTTCACTTTTGCTCAGAGAAGAGGCGACCTCAATGGTAGCTTGGCTCCCGGTAAATTCAAGCTGCAGAAAAAGACATAGCTGGTTGCTAGATGCCACCAAATCTCCATATAGCTTACACACTTTACCTTTAAGGCTTAAAATTACACATATTTAAAGGGGGCAACTCGAGTGACAAGTTGTCTGCAAGACGTCACTACAGTCTGTGAGACGGATCCACCCCTGACTCCACAGCTCCACCCTCTCATCTAAATATGGTCACTTCTTGTCACTTCTGACTCCAAATTAACAAGAAGGCAAAGCCAACATCAAGGCTTAAAAGTGGGAGTCCACAAACCATTGGGTGAAGTTAAGGTAGCTACTTCCATTATTTTATACAGTGTATGTTTGCAACCAGTGGAGTCGCCCCCTGCTGTCCATTAGCAATAATGCAGGTTTAAGGCACTTCTTCATTGGCTTCACTTTTCAGACCCAGAGGCAACTCCCACTTTTTTATACAGTCTATGTATAGAACATTCCTGTCTACCACCTCCTACAAATATATATAAGCACAGAGAAAATGTTGATGTTCAGCTTTTAGAGTTCATGCTTTTGTAAGAATAGATAAAATGACACTTAATTGTGATATTTTTAAGATATTAAAAAAAAAGAAAAAAAAAACTGCAACAGCTCGGTGGACATTCCCGTCCGGAAGCTACTATCAGGAAACAAACTGGAAAGCGATGAGCCAGTAGCAAGTTGGAAGGGTAAAGTCTAGAAAATGAATTTTATAAATAGAAAATGTGAGGCAACTCTATTTTTATATCACTGTATGATTGTGATGAGTATGAATGGTGGGTGGTGGTATTAATGAGGAGGATGTTTGTTCCCCTGTGACAGAATGAACAACAGGAAACTGCGATGAAGGCTCTGGAGAGGTTGTGTGACAACTCCAAAGATGAAGCTCAAGTGCTGACTGCTCTCAGGTCTGTGACTGCAGTGTACAAATTAAGTGTTTTAATACAGTGGAAACGGCTTATAGTGATCACGTCTGTCTGAGTCAAATTGGATCTTTATTTCTCATGCAGCTTTCTTTTGAATTGACATTTGTATATTTATTAATATATGGCAATGAAACAGACAGCTTTCTCATTTACTGATTTTTTTTCTATTTCAAAATAAAATTCAGCTGTGACATTATGAGGGCTTTACATGATTGGACATTATCAATCTGCCTGACAAGGGCTGCTTCAACCTCAGGTGCATTCAATCCCCGTCTCCATCACTAGTAGCCATGACTGTACCAATAAATTTAACTGCAATATCTTGTTGGCTTGTTTTTGGCAGCTTATCATAAGCTTGATGGAGACTATGTTTTTCATTGAGAGAAAATGACTTTCTTTAACTGTCATGATTTCATTGTGCATGTAGCACTGTCTGGTAACCAGTTGGAAGCAGATGGGTTACTACTTGACTACTATGAGCAAGTTATTTTAACAGCACTTGCATAGGAATGATTTTGTCCCAATTTTGTACATCAATTTAAGCGGTTGATCACCGTAACCATAATCACTATGAGCAGCTTCCACTGCACCAAAATATGTAATTTGCCTGTATGAAAATTACATATATTCTGATATCTCTTCACCTTTACATTTGCACTGATGATGATTTTATAAGGATGATTTTATACCTAATATTTATAATTATGATTTTTGTTGCCTAGTCATTTGATTAACTTTTATTGCATATTACGGAATTGTTGGATTTTATGATCTCTGGATATATTGCTGCTTGGTTTTTTCCCCCACTGTATCTTGTAAGGTGTCCTTGAGTGCTCTGAAAGGGGCCTATAAATAAAATGCATTAATATTATTAAGATTATAAAGGAGCAGGAAGCCAGACCCTCGCACACATATTTCAGAAAGCCCTATAGACATGGCTGTGAAAGACACATATGGACATTTTAATAATCAATGTGTTCCACCAAGGCAGCTTTTTCATTTATACATGTAGGTTGCTTTCCTTCTCCTTTTTTGCAGACATTTTTGCCTTACTTTTTGTTTTACGTGCTGCTGCCTTGAACTAAAACAACACTTTTTTTGGTGAAGTTTTCTTCCAGAACAGAAATACCAAATTTAAGATGCCAAATTTCTGTATTTCGCTCACTTTGAAGCACTTGGCGTTCATGTGTTGAGACTGAGTGAACAGAGCATGATGGTGAAGTTTCACACATAAAGTGACAACATTTAGGAGAGATGGCTCATGTGCTGGGAGATTGCAGTGAGTGTGTTAGTCTTCCATACACCTCTATGATCCACTGACCTATATTCCCTTGCTTCTCCACTGAAAGTGTGTCTCTGTATAATACAGTTAGTAGGTGAAAGAAAGGAGGTCAACACCAGTTTCTCCATTCATCTTTTTATAGGTGTTTGGTTCGACTTGTGCTCTCCACAATAGAAAAATCAAGTGATGAGACAAGGTGAGGGGGAAGGGAAACCACCTATTAAAATGTGATTATATAGTGTTATTGATGCTGCTGTTTATTTAATCAAAACAGATTTACTACTTTATATTTCTGCATGTAGGGATGTGAATCTGGATGTCCTGCTGCCATATCTAAAAATGGGTGAGTACATATGCAACAAGGGTTGAATTGCATTTTAACAAGAAATGCGTCATAACTCACAAATGTTTTGTTTGTATCTCTGCAGCTCTGCAGAAACTTTCACACCAAGCTCACATGACTGTGGAGCAACGCACAGAGGAAGCTAACTGGTTCAGGAAGATTGGTACTAAGACTCTCTCTCTCTTCAATCTGACATGGTATGCTATCGCTTAAAATCTTGCAGCACCTTCATTTTTTCCGTGTGTGTGTGCTTGTGTGTGTCCTTGTTACAGCGTGGAACTCGGCTCTGCAGTGCGAGAGCCGCCCTGACAGAATGAGGGATTTCTTTGTGCTCTCTTACCAGGCAAGTGCTCTTATTAGCTTTGTCAGGTGGATTAATCAATATCTACAGTGCGCGGGTGGAGATCAATAACACCTGAACAGGGATTTAACATTGCTTTAGACAGATAAAGATATCAGTTTAAGATAAAGAATCACAGTGACCCACGATGATCCCATCCTGTTGGTTCAGTGACAATTTGTGTATCAATTACTCACCTCGTGTTACGCTGTGAGAACATTTTGATTTAAAACACTTTCGAGCAGCGCGCCCTGAGCATGCTTGAGCATGTGTGTGCATATGACTTCCACCCAGGCACGCTACTCAGTCATGCATGAGACTGTTTTTACTGACATGTTATAAATTGTAATGTTTAGTGAAAACATGTGTGTTTGGGAAATTTCTAATAAAGGACTGAATAAAAGAGACTTTGGGAACTGATCAGTCGGTCAGCTATTTGTCACATGAAATTATGCCAGGTAAAACCCCAGTGAAATATGATCCCATCAGCTCCTTTAACTAGTGTGCTGTTGCATCTTCTTACATTGTTGGCTGCTACTTTACATTTGCCAATGTTTTAGATGGTTCTGGTGATCCATGGTTTCTGGTTGTTGAATGATTTAACTGTCCACACATCTTGACCTCAACAAGGTAGCCACATGGTTGCTCCTGAACATTGGCAGCGCCACTCTGCAGCCACCTCTAAACAGCATATAACACATCCACAACAGGAACGGGACAGCGCCTGACATTTCCACCATCACATCAGTCCTTATTCACTGTGAAGCACACGCCTCCTCTCCTTTTCTCACCGGAGTCCTCTGCTCTGTCAAACTGGCATATAGAAAAAGAGCCTCCTGGCGCTGTCCATGATTTAGCCAGTTTTCAAGGGGAATCAAAGAATGTTACAGCTCCTGATATCCTGTTGGAAACTGATGCAGCAGAGGTCCAGTTCATTGACTATTGAGACATGCTAGAAATTTTTGTTGTTTTTTTTTTTCCCCCACAAATTTAATATAACATGCAGTAAGTAATTGATACACAAGTGCTTATTTTGCAGGTGAAGTATTCCTGTAACTCTCGCTAATGATTTTCTGTCCTTACCTTTACCAGAATACCTCTAACTGCTCATTTTAACCTTTATATCTCAGTGAAATGTTGACTGTGTGCACATACATGATTTACGTGCATGCAGTCATGTCTGAAAACACCTCTTTACAATTAGAGGCTTCAGCCATTGGATGATGAGTAGATGTTTCAGAGAAAGAGGGATACTAGATCAGCAGAGAATGTTTTTCCACTTCTTTCGTACAACACATTTTCCACTGTAGCAGTGTCTTTCTCTTGTTCTGAACTAGCTGGCTTACTTTTTGTTCATTGCAATCAAAATGGAGATTTGACATCTGCATGACCCCGCAGCTCTCCCAGTTGTGCCCTCCTGATCGCACACTGCTCATGGGTCAGAAGACGTGTCTGCTAATGGCTGCTGCTGCATCTCTGGAGCTCTGCAGGAAGTCTCTTCACTCTGTCCAGGTGTGCCACCCACTCCCTCTGCCCATCTCCTACATTTAGCACGCTCTCCATCCACATGGATGGAAATTTACCAAGACCAGTGGAGAAGAGAGGTGACTAACCACATTATTGGTGCTGGCGTAGGCGTTTCATTTTAATCTCTCTCTCTCTCTCTCTCTGCCTTTGAAGAGGAAGTGAACACTAGATGGCAACGATGAATCCAGAATGCTTGTTTTGTGTTTCTGTTTGGTTCACAGACTGAGGAGCTCACTCAGGCTCTGGAGCACATTCAGATCTGCTGCGAGGTGTGGAAAACCCTGAAAGCATCAGGTACCTTAACTAGCTTCACTAGCCGAATAATAACAGGCATGTTCACTTACCTGCACGTCATTCATGAATGGAAATGGAGCTAAATGAGGTAGGGATGAACTATTCAACAATTTGATTGAAGGAGCCTGAATTGACCACCAGTCTCACAGTTGCAAATGAAAATGTGGTTATGAAACATGATCATTTGAGGGTGCTGAGTGTCTGATTTTACATAGAACTGCTTGTTTTCTTCCAATAAATCATGATGTATATGTGGTGCATTTCATCAAAGCTCTCACATAACAACATAGCGCTGTCAAAATCAGCAGGAAGAGGTGTGTAGAAACAGCTTCTTGTGGCTGTCTCTCTTTCTCTTAGAGGAAATCAAAACGTCTGTTTATAACCACAGATAGCAAGCAGGAACCAAACTACGTGATGTGTTCTCTGTCTGTCTTTCTATCTATAATCTCCACTACTTTCAGTACTGTGGACAGCGCCGTTGCCGCACTTACACATCCAACCCCAAACACACACACACACACCAAACAGTGCTGGATTGTATATGTCCTATTATAAAATAAGTTAATATGCCATGTGAAGAAGACAAATTGTTTAACTGGGTGTTTTAGGGTTTTTTTAACGTGGAAAAATGGAAACTAATGTTGCAATGAGAACATGGATCAATGACCAAAAAAAGGAAACAATAACATAGTTTGACTATCAGTCAACAATAGGCAAGACTTGATGAATCAGATCTAACTATTTAAATTCTGATACTAGTCTTAAAACAGACTCCAAGTGTTTTTCAGTGTTGTGGACAAATTTCCAAGTCTTAAAAAATCAAGAGAGTTTTACATCACTTGGTGAACTCTTCCGTGATCTCAATGGTTTGGTTAAAGGTGGTCATACAGCTCAGTCCGATCTGTTTTAAGTCAAGTCTTTTTCTCGTCTTGATGTTCCAACAAAATCAAACGTTTAATATTATCATAAGTATCTAGTCTTGCCTCATGCAAGTAGTGAAGAATAAGAGCATTCTCTCCAGCACCAGACAAGAGGCTGTTTGCTGTGTACACAGCACAGAAAACATGGATGAGACACTGGGGTGGCAAGAATGTGAACAAGTCCCAATTCTCTTGTACTGTGGTAAAGGAGGAGAAACTAGTGGAGCTGTGGAAGTGAGCAGGAGTTAGTGTTTAATTTGGCATGTATCTGATCTGTTATTTTGCTCATAAATCTTATTTTTGAGAAGCTTCACCTCTCATTCCTACCGTCTCCTCCTACTGAAATAGCACAGCTAACCAATGGTGGCTGGTAGAGAGTTGACAAAATCCACAATGTAAAGTTTGTGCGCAAATACAGTTTACCTTAAGGATAATATCGATGCCGAATAGACAAGAATATGGTCAGCATATGATGCCTTTTGTCTTTTACTTGCAGAGTTATGTGTTTTTGCGAACATGTTATCGTTAATATGTCATATTTCTTGAGGGGAGTTTGGTGTAGTATTTTCCACCAGGAGCAGGACGGCAAATAATCTTAGAAGTAAGCTAGTTGTAGCAAATAGTGACCCTGCAAGATCCCCAGTCTTTACAAAATCTAAGAGTCTTTGACTTAAAATTTACAGTGTCTTTAGATGTGAGAGGGTGTCAGACTGAAGTCTTTTAAAAATCTTGTCAAAGTCTTCTAGTGTAGTGGTTCCCAACAAGTCCAGCCACAGGATCCAGATTTCTCTGTAGTCATTGGTTTAAGGTCCACACAGTTGAATACAGCACGTCTCTGTCAAGTATCTGTCCATTATTCACTCATTCTTCAGCAGGAAACAGCACTTCAAAGTAAAAGTTTGGTGTGTGAAATTCATCATACTTCAAAATGTGTTTTTTACAAACCTGACACGTATGCATGTCACTTGCAGTCCATTCATAATGGACCTGCGATCCACTTTTTGGACCACGACCCGCCACATGAGAACCACTGTTCAAGTGTTTGGTAGGCAATAGTCAGGGACACCCCTAATTCTCATCGTGTACTTGCAGGAGGCTTCCCAACGGACCCAACAGACACGCTGCTGCTGTTGTATGAGTTTGAAGCTCGAGCGAAGCTGAATGACCCAAAGGTTGAGACGGTTCTGGAGTCTGTCTTGGAGCTTGAAAATGTTGAAACCAAGGTGCTAGAAACCATTGCAGGTAAAAAGAAAAACATTTGGTGTATTGTTTCTCTCGTCTCTGCTGACATGCCTAAAGAAACAGACACGTTCTAGTATTTGCAGTATGATGCTGGTGTCTTTTTTCTTTTCTATTTGTAGCCTTAGCCATGGAGCCTCCAGCCCACTTCCCTCTGCTGTGTAAAAAGGCCTTGAGGGTTGCTCTCTCCCTGCACAGGAAACAACCACAGGCCGACCTGGCCCGCTGCAGGCATGCCCGTCACTACTCTGCATGAAAACACCCTTGACATTTCATTAACGATCCGTCCTCGCAGAGCGCTTATTGGGGATGAAAGGGTTTGTGATTGTGTGCCTGTTTTTGTGTCGCCGTCTCAGCAAGTGTGTTCACAGCCTGATCAAGCTGTCCCTCCCAAGCGGTGTGTCAGAGGTGGAGGCCCATGTGCTGGAGGAGGTGTGGGACTACTACGAGGAGGCCCTGTCCATCATCGCAGCCGCAGTGAGTCAGCACCAATCACACATCGCCATCCCTTGGCACCCACCTCCTGTTCCCTCCAACAGAACAGCTCCCTGCTATATAATTAACCCCCTCTCTTCCACTCCATGCCTGCCTGCTGTTCTAGAAGCCTCTTTTTTTTCTTCTTTTTTTTTATCAATGGGCTTTCAGCCGCACTTCAATTAGCAGATGCTTCCATTCACCACCCCCTTCCTGCCAATTTGAATGTTAATGTGCAGTACAAGCCATCATACTGCCGGTGAGCTGCAGCTCTGAAAGAGGCATCAAATTATTGAGACATTACACTGCTTTAGAGGCAGCGCATATTTCCCCTCTCATACTGAGTTATTACTCGAAAGCTGTAGAAATCTTTGGATCAAAGTGAAAGCCCAAGATTAAAGTGGTGTGAAAAACCAATGAAACTTTAGAAATGATAGACCTCGGAGTTTGTTTACGGTCTGTTTAAGGCTCCAAAGCATTAGTAAAGGTTAACATACAGTAGAACAGGATTGGATAAAAGTTACTCACAGGCTTCACCCACTAAACTAAACAGATTTCCTCCCATACACTTGGCTCAAGTGAGTCACCCAGGTGGCCTTCGTTAAATGGCCTTTTGAACATCTTCCTGTTCTCCTCCGCAGCCGGACGACTTCCCAGAGATGGAGACCCTGTGGCTGCTGACTCGGGCTTGGAACACGGGGATACTGCTGTACAGCCTGGCGCAGTACCCCGAGGCTGAGAAGTGGTGTGGCCTCGCCATGAGCTTCATCCGCCACCTTGGATCACTGCAGGAGAGCTACGAGACACAGGTACAGGACTGGTGGAGGGGAAGAAGCAGAATGGGGTGGTTGTAGCAGTGGAGCATGACAGAGAATGATTCACCCTGCTGGTTAGGCAAATGTGACAACGGCTTTGGCCCCAGAAACACACAGGTCTTATGCAGAGTTAATGAATATAACCATCACTGTAGAGCTCTGAGAGTTATACAGTTGCTTCTTGTGCCCACAGATGTCTGGTCTGTACAGTGAGATCCTGGACAGGCTGGACAAAGCCAAGAAGAACCTCATCATGGAGGAGTAACTGAACAGGGACATGTCAGCCCGTTTACCAGAGGTGTGAACTTGAGTCACAAAGTTGATGACTTCAGACTCGACAAAATCACAAGACTTGCAACTTGACCTAGACTTTAACACCAATGACTCACTTGGACTTGAGCCTTTTGACTTGAAAACAATTGATACCTTCCTCCAAGCCCAAAGATTAATAATTGTGTCACTTGTCAATTTATTTCCCTTCATTTTAACTTATTCCCAGCAAGTCGACACCAGATCCACTTGGTCTGGACCAATCTGACAGCATCCAGTCAAGCTGCAGGAGAGAACCACATGAACTAATGTGACATTACTGAGTGCCAGCTGGAAAAAAATTATCCCAAAGATAATTTTGTTTGTGTACTAGAACGCAGTGGTCTGTTAAAAGTGAAAGTCGCAACTTACAGCTTTGTTTGACACTTGAAGTTGGACAACGAGCCGTAAGATGACTAATATTAAGAGTTAGCCAGCTAATGCTAAAATAATATTAACTAAGCACAGCTAAGTAACTTTTAAACAGTTATTTAAAAAAATAAATACAAATAATAAGAAAAATATATGGACAAAAAATATTATTTTGAAGTTAAAATGGCATTACATTTGGCGAGGAGCGCTTTATGATTTGACTCAAAACTCAAAGTTAGGGACTTCAGACTTGTTTTTTTAAACATTTTTTTAAAACCGGTTTTGCAAAACATGGAAAAAAAAAAAAAAAAGACGACTTGGGACTTGAGTGTTAAGACCTGAGACTTAATTGTGACTTTCAAAACTATGATTTGGTCCCACCTCTGCTGTTTGCCGCCTGTTCTGCAGTTGAACATGTTTGACTTTGTTCCAACAGTTTGTTGCGGCTAAATGTTATAAATGCTGTGGTTCAACATTCATCAGATATTACAGTTCGATAAATGATGCTGTAAATCTGTTAACTGTGGAGCATCCTGGGAGGAGAGTGTGTCAGACACATACATTCATTCCTATTTTGATTTTGGTGTCTCCTGTCAATAAAGCTAACATGCTAACAATCTAGGGGAAAAAAAGTCTAATTGTATTAATTAAATACCTTTCAACGCCACTGATTTTTGAAGTGCAAAAACAAGCAGGTCAAATCATAACTGAGTCACATATTTTATTTTCAAACAAATAAACTCTTGTCAAGTCCCAAAATAAAACCCAAAACAAAAGTTGCAGGACTGTGTTCCCTCATGACTAGGACAGGGAAGACCATGAGGCCAAGTGTCCTGATAGGCTGTACCACCTGCAGTGACAGGAAGGAAACTACTGTACAATCAAAGGGTTCATGTTTGCAAGCACTTACTGCACAGATGTGCTATAACATAAACATCATCACCCAAAAGTACAAACAAGAACCCTGACCCCCCCAACCCCAAAAAATAAAAGCATATATGTCATCATTTCTCTCATCAGAACAAAGACCCTCATCAATTATACACACACAGAGGCATTCAGGTTCCATCTTGTTATATACCACAACCTCAATGGAAAGAGTAAAATGAAATCAAGTTCTTTGGGCTTTGACATGGCTGACTGAGGTATGAATACCACACACATTGTTAACAGTCAGCTGTATTTCAACTAAACACCAGAGAGGACCAATTCTAAACTTCTAATGATGTATTGATCAATGCTCCTGGTTTCTGTGATACCGTGTAGGTTTCTGCCTGCATCTCTTTAATTATTTTACAATATATTTTTTAAAATCTATACACCCAGACACGTTCCACAAGAAATCACATGTAGACAGGCCCTACGTGAGGGAACCGAATTCCCAAACTGACTAGTTAAGTTTTCCAATAGGCATTTGAAGAGAAATAACCAACAATACAGCACATTTGTATGGAAATTATATCTCAAGAGTAGCTCAAACTTTACTTACCTGACATTTGTGGTCTATAAAACATGTTTGTCCCAGTTTGATTCACACATGCATGAAGCACAGGTGAGGGGGATCTGCTGGGGGCTTATTTACATTGTACAGCTACCACACCCTTTGAAACAGTCTGCAAGCAGTTTATAAATGGCTCTGTTCCCTTCGGTTATTCCCTGAACTCTGGTTTTGACACAGGTAATGACAGCTGGTTTAGCAGTGGTGCCTGGCAGGTGGGCACACCTGTTCAGAAAATGCCTGCAGGTACAGGTGCTCTGTGGGTGGGAGAGAGCAGAGGGGGGAGGGGGGGACCCAGAGGTCTAGGTTACCACTTCCTGTCGGGTCTGGCTCTCTTGAGAGGAAAACAAAAAAAAACAAAACAACTCCTTTGCACTCTTCAAAAAGCTGAGGAGGGAAAAGCGTTTTCACAGCATCAGGCGCCACGGACAGTATTCCTTCTTCGGACGTGCTCTCTCGCATGCACACATTAACATACAGTGCCAAGATCTGCATGGGAGGGCGGAGCAGGTCATTTCAATCCTGGTGATGCCGACTCAAAGGTTACCGTGCCGACAGCCTTGAAGACACACAATACAGCCTGATTACACTGTTAGGTTGAAAACGCTTTTAACGAAGCACTTTTAGTACTTGCTCGTTCACATTTGACAGCTACGAACTCTCGGTGTCATCGCCCAAACGTGGCCTTTCGGTCGAAGGGGAAATGGTATCTGTACGTTAAAGATTCCTGAGCTGGTCTAGCTCACCCCAGACACACTAAGAGCTCAACACAGTGGTTCAGCACCTGCCAACAACAGATTAGGAATTCATTATAGATACACAAAGCATGTAGGTTTTAATCAAACCCAACTTTAGTGTTATTTTTGGTAGGGGGACAGGGGGACAATCCAAAACAGGTTATATTGACTTTTAATTGTTAGGACATCCAATACAATTATTGTCTTGTTCTACCCGTTTTAAGGCCGCCGTCATGGCGGCAGATAGGACAGTACCATGTGACCATTCAATCAGAAGAGAATCCTCTTGGAAGGCAGAGAGTGTAATAGGGTGGTCTGCTGCTCAACATGAGTTAGGAGGCTCTGGCTGTCCAAATTGTAATCCAATGGCCAAATTATTTAATTATGCAGGAAGGAAGGTTGAAATACGGGGGGAAGGGAGAAAAGGCGCCCACAGAGGTGAGACTTTAGTTTTATCTATTGCACTCGAGTCAGGCCTCCTGGCAGCTGGAGGACACAAAAAAACGTGAGAAAAAGATGAGAGCGTTCCCTCTCTTTTCCTCGTTAAATTGTGTGCAGCCTCCCTCACAGACAACAGGTAGTCACAAAACAGAATTTGTATTTGATGTAAGGCAGTTTGGTGTTTTGCAGAGAGCCCAGTTACACTTCTCTACCCCCGTCCTTTACACAGAGCAGCTAAAAACCACAAGCAAAAAATCCCACAAAGAAAGAAAACAAAAAAGAAAGAAAAAACAAAAATGAAATCTAACAGCCCTCCAAATTGACAATTCTAGTGAAGTGTAAAATGTGTAGTTTTTAATATGTAGTAAAATCTCAGTGGGATTTTATCATTTATCTTGTGATTTCATAATATAAATGTAGAGATTCACAACGCACTTCTTCCTCTTGATCTGCCTCCCGAGATGTCTTTATCAGCTGCAGCACAGACAACTGGCAGACGACCAAACAGCAAGCTGGTTTGTGATAAATAGATCACCAGTTTGTAGGCTCCACTAATTTCCTCAGTCATTATAAACAAGAGAGATGACTCCTTGAACAGTACCATCAGCAGGGCTCGATTTTATCCAGTCTTTTTAGAAAAAGAAAAAAAAAAAACAACCCTTAATTGGTCTTCACTTCTCATCTTGCGCGTCTTTTTAAATGTGATTTGATGAACATTTACAAAGTGTTCCAACTTGGTATGATTTGTCTCTGTTTCCCTGCAACTTCTTTTTGAATCCCAACTCCTCTATCTCTCCAGATTTCTGTAAAACATTCTGATCTTCAGTCAGTCCCAGTTCACAAAAGGATTTATTCCTCTTCCCTTTTGTTTTTCATTTGACAAATTCCTTTGGAATGGCATTTCCAGTCTTGAATGGATTTGTTGAGAAACTCATGCAGGGGTGTGCACAGTCACAGTAATGGTGATAAGACTTCTTTTTCATTTAGAGAGTAACATAATGATGACACTAAAACTTGATATGAAACATATCTGCAAAAAGGAGGTGAGGAGGGGGGAGGGGGGGGGGGGCTATTTGGACTTGGGTGGGGTCTCTGGGAGGCAGGAGGGGAGCTCTGCACCGACGCAGAGGGGACGGCAGGGAGCTCAGAGCTTCTCTGAGGAGGGGATCCAGATGTAGGGACCAGACTGCTCCTCGATGATTAGCTTGATTTTGTTGTAGATCTCCTCTAGTGAGTCACCCTGTACAATAGCTGGAGACACAGACACAGAGGCAGATATACGTTGGCTGCATCAGACGTAGAGAGGAAACAATGGGTTGACTCACCAGATAATTAACACACAACAATTCTGATCATCTAAATAAAGCAAAAGTGACAAACATTTGCTTCTCAGATGTGAGAATTTGCTGATTTTCTGTGTTTTTGTGTTACAAATTTAATATACGAGTGCAGCGCCTGTTCAAAATGTGCTCATCCACACAACTTCACACTTGACAGTACGCTTCCTTGAGTCCTGAGCAATACACCTGCCATGACATAGTCCCTTGTAATACTTAAACATATGCCTCATGTGGGGTACAGAAGCTCACATGAACATTTTCCATTTTCCCTCAGTTTAAGTAAAGCCTTCATCCTTTCCTCATCTGCTCTTGAATGTACTGTCAGGAGCGACGGCGAGTGAGCAGTATCCAGCCCGCTGTTTGCATGTATCCTCAGTTGTAGCTGACAACTACAGAATTATCTTAATCAGATCTAACAACCAAAATATTTTCACATGGAGGTCCCTGAGCCAGATCTTATCACATGGGGGTCTGTGTCCACCCTCTGGACTTGCACATTGAGCCCTCGCTGACTTCAGTCGTACGTACTGTGACGAGTTCACTGTCATCTCGTAAAATCTGCGAGGGCAGAGACCGCAAGCTGCTGATAGACAGGCCTCAAGTCTGTTTGACTCATTGCCATGGAAACGTTCTAGGGACGATTACAATCATTTGCATGCTGATCGCTACTGTCATATTCTGTCAGCTCATCTGTCCCTGCACATAACAAGATATGAATCCTGTCTAGAGTTGTTTTGTGAATATATCTAAAGGTTTTTCTTCAGTTTTCTTTTATTAACCAATTAATCGAGAAAATAATTGACAGATCAAATATAAATCTTGATAAATCATCAGCTACAGCTCAAATCAGAACTACATATATTGATCAGTAAAGTTAAAGGGCAGTGAGACCAACCTGTGAAATACTCTCCAAAGTCTTGCTCCAGCTTAACTGCCTTGTCAAAGACTTTATTGGCCTGCTCGTACGTCTGCCTCTTATTCATTTCCCTGAAAAACACAGGAAGTTACCGTTAGTATCACAGAAACACTTAAATTCACTTACACATCAACTACAGTATCTATAAAAAGCTCAAACTTACATTAGGGCTTCAATGGATTTTGGTTTAATAAAGATGGCGATCGGATAAAGTTGTGCTTGCTGCAGTCGTTTTATGGCATTGCCGGACACGTCCAGGATGCAGTGCTTCCCCTGCTGGGACACAAAGAGACATATGTTTGGTTAAGAGCATGTATCATGTAAGTAGGTCACATATTCATGAAGGATTGATTGTGGTTTTTAGCCTGGCAAATAGGCAAATCTGCAAACTCATGTTTTATTTGCTCTGGCAGCGTCTACATCCTCTTCCGGTTTGCACAGATTACCAGGTGACCCGGCCCTGCTTAGGCCAATCACAACCATTTATCTAAAATGAGTTGGGTTTCAGAGGATGGCTAACAACTTGCTCAGCCTTCGAGCTTTGCACAAAATACGTGATGATGTGATTTTTGGCTTGTGCACCCTTGTGTGAAGAACACTGCAGTGAGCATAAACCTGACTTAAGAAAACGAGTGCTGTCAATGCATTTTTGACAACAATCAAGATGTCTTCAGCTGATGTGGAACTATCTCTTGAAGCACTATTTCATAGCAAACACTTGTTCACAGATATATTGATGCTACACCATCACGGCTCATCTCTGCATGCTGGGGTCTGTTTACATTAGTTCATCACTCAGCACTACATCGAGCGTTTTATTGCTGAGACGTTCCGAACTTTGCATTTGTAGTTTGGTCTGATTACGTCAGGCTATGTGGGTCTTGTAATGTTACAAAAATGAAGACTGCATATTAACATTTGCAAGTTGGTGGTGGAACATTTACCACAAATGTGGTTTTCTGATTTAGCAGGACACCTGTCGAGGTGGGGGAAAAATTGATTCTTAGATATGTTGTGATTTTGTCTTGAAAGACTATGTCTCAAAGCAGAAAAGTAAATAAATGGAAATTTGAAACTCAATTCTGGGGCTTTTTTTTTTTGCCTTTAACTGACAGGACAGTTTATTGGCGTGAAAGGGGAAGAGAGAGAGAGAGAGAGAGAGAGAGAGAGAGAGAGAGAGAGAGAGAGAGAGAGAGAGAGAGGAAATGGTGTGCAGCAAAGGGCTGTGGGTTGGAATTGAACCACTGCAGCAAGGACACAGCCTTTTCTACATGGGGTGCCCGTGCTACCAGATGAGCTAATAGATGCCACAGCCACAAACTAATTTGATAATCGATTTTATAATATAATAATAAGCGGTTTAAATATCTTGTAAAAAAAAAAAAAAGAAAGTCAAAATTCTCTGATTCCAGCTACTTCAATGTGAATATTTTCTGGTTTAATAAACTGAATATCTTTGGGTTGTGGATAAAACAAGATATTTGAGGACATCATCTTGGGCTTTGGGAAACACTGACGTTTTTCATCATTTTCTGACATTTTATAGACCAAACAACTAATTGATTAATCAACAAAATAATCAACAGTGATAATAATCGTTAGTTGCTGCCATATTATAAGTACGCAATGTTTTAGATGTAGCAAGTAGCCACACAATGAGAAAACATATAATGTATAGCAATCACAAATTTATGCATTGCATTGTAGCCCTCTCAGTCTGAATCAAATCACGAGGTGCTTAGAGATTCTCAGTCCTAGAAACCAAACATGCCTCTGGTTAAATCCCATAAACACCAAACCCAATCTGGTAACCACATCATACAGAGAAACACCAGCTTTGATGCTTACCCTCTCAGCCACAGTTCTGACAGACAAGATGCTCGTCCCATAGAGGTTCTCATTGAACTGGCCAGCCTCAATGAATTTATTATCCTGAATGTCTTTCTCCATTTGCTCTCGCGAGCCCACAAAGTGGTAGTCTTGGCCGTCCATCTCGTTCTCTCGCCTTGGACGAGTCGTATCTGCAGAGGGGGAACGGAACCAGTTCAGTTTTATCGCTGGTGTTATTTTTAGTTGTGCTGTGTCTGGATGCGTTTGCTGCTGTAAACTCACGGGGTACACAGGAGCCAAACTTGTGGGGGAACTCAGAGATGAGGTCATCATTTACTCTGTCCTTCATTGGACCCAGTATGATCACAGGCCTTGTGTAGTGAACTGAAGTGGAGATGAAGAGGACAGGTGAGGACAAATGTAGATACAGCTTAGTTAATGCTGTGAGTTCTGATAAATTGTGTTGCGGTGATTCACTCACTTTCCTGTCGAATGACTGGCTCATAGGAAAGAATCGTGTCCTCCTGGCCCTCTGCAATGACACAGAACAAAATCATCAGACAGTCTGCATCTGATTTCAAGACATATAATAAAGTTGTCATGGCTTATGAAACACTGAGAGGAATATTAATTTACAGATGTCATTTCACAGGTAAATTTCAGGACATCGACCATATTATTCATCTATGTGGGCAGTGTAAAAGAAACCATGAGAAATTAAGGTGACTCACTCGAACTGCTTTCACTGTCACTTGTGTTGGATGTCAGGCATTCTGCAAAAGCACAAGAGAGCAAGTTGCAGATCATTTAAAAAAACAGCCACAGTTAAATTCATATATATTCTTTTATGGGTGAAAATTATTTTCACCTGTCTCAAACAGCCATAGGGGGGGAAAAAGCACCCTGTTTCTCAACATCTAGGCCATTTAAAAAAATGGGATAAAGAAAGCAGAAGTCTTGCTTGGCACGGAAGCCATGCTCTCACAATATTAGGGAAGTGGTTTTTAGGTGCAAGCAATAGGAAATTAAGTGTTTCCTGTGACAGTATCCCAAATGACCCGCAATTCCCTGGCCAATGTTTCCTATTGCTAGATCTGTGCCTGTGGCGGCGGATCTCATATCAAGGAAAAGACAAAGAAAACATACAGGCGTTAGGCCGTCCACAGGAGGGAGGCAGGAGCTGGCTGACTCGGGGGAACTGGAGGGAAAAAGTGTTTGCAACCAGGCATAGCGACACTCTGCTCTGGTGACAGATATATTCCAGCTCTGTGTGACCTTATCTGACAAAACTGTGCTAAACATTTATCGTAAAGACCCCATGAGATGTTCAGAATAAGTGTAACGCTCACTCACCCTCCCTTGGGAATGCATATTTTATATGTGAATCTGAGGAGGTGTGTGTGTGTGTGTGTGTGTGTGTGTGTGTGTGTGTGTGTGTGTGTGTCACATACTGTAGGCCTGTGTGTGACTCTAAATGTGTGTGGTTTAGCATTCCCAGCTGGGTCTGCAGTGACAAAGCATTTTTCTCTGAGCTCAGGGGACAGCTGCTTGACACAGTACAACCACACACTTACTCAAACTCTTTGATCCATAAAAGTCATCGCTTAACCCTGGGAAGTCCTAGGTGTCCCGACAGGTGAGAGCAGAAACCAAGAGAAGAGAGCAGACAGGAAGAAGAAGAGGTTAGTGAGAGTCGGGGCAGAGAGGGAGAGGAGTGCTGCATCGTGCTCGCCAGGCCCACTGACACATGGCGCCGTGCTGTACTCATTAAGCCTGAGCCCCACTTTGTTCATAGTAAGCCACGGCCTTTCAATTACACAAGCCCAATCCCATTAAAATGGGATTTTGACCTGTTAAGTGTTAAAGCTTCAGTCCAGTTAATGAGATTCTTCTTGTTGTGGGTCAGTGACTGACTGGAATTGATCAGGACTTATACAAGGAGTAGCATCACGGTGTTAGAAGTGCCCGTGTGTGTTAATGCAGCCGAGCACATACACACACACACACGCAGCTGGCGGCACGCACTCCTCTGGAGCCCGTAGACAGATGCACAGACACACCAGAGAGAACCCCACATCTCCAGCCTGATGCCGGCTCTGCGTGTGGGGCGTCTCTCCGGGACAGTGAGAAAGGGATGAGAGTAGTGCCGTCACACAAACCATCCCTGGAGGTGAGCGGAAAGATGAAAGTTTGAGAGACAGAACTGAAGCATGAAGGGGGGAGAGGACGAAAAAACACCACCACCACCACCACCACCACCACCACCACCCCCGCCGCCTCGATCACACAGCTGGTACTCACGTTCAGACTCCACCAACTCCTGCACAATATTCTCCTTGCTCTTGTAAAACGGGAACTTGCGTGAGAGGTTGAAGCTTTTTTTGCGCTTTACTTTGACTGGCTGCTTGTCGATGTGTGGGTGAGAAGGGTGGGGAGGAAGGGAGGGGGGGCAACGAGAGGGTGAAAACAAAAACAGAATGGGTTTCAATGAGGGTACTCAACACCCATGCAAAAAAAAAACAAATGAAATGCAAACAATACACATCAAATAATGGAAATGAGAAGCAGGTAATGGGTGGAGATGAATGGCATATCAATGTGAAGGAAACAGGCTCCTGTTTACCAACTTAAACATGTACCATTTGCATTATAGATGATACAGACAAAACATTACAGCTGATTTATACTTGTGCAAATTACATCTGACAGATCAGCCTCTGACAAACGTTTTTACAAGTGCACATTTCTTAATATCACTGCAGTGCACGAGCTGTGGAGGTTACGGGGACCTCTCATCTCCAGGGAGCTTCTGTGTAATCTATACAGTAATACGAGCGCTTTTTGTGCTCGCTTCAGTGAGCAGGTGCTGGTCTCTTTCCCACACTCAGGGGGAAGTAGGCCATCTCCCTGGGAGCCCAGCAGCAGCTCTGAAGACAGCCTCTCTGGCACCAGGGCAGGGAGCAGCTGGCCCTCTACACTTACCCTGTTGGAGTCAATCATGCCTGTCCTGGCGTGGAACTTGACTGTTTTTAACCTGGCCCGCTCTTTCTTCTCCACTCTGAGGGGTGGGAAAAAAGAGGACTAAGTTTAAGCTGGGCACGAATGCTTGACGTCACATTAGCTTTGTCTGGCATCGGCGGAGTGAGCGTACCTTTTCTTGCTGGGAATGACCCCGATCTGCTCGCTCTCTCCATGTGGTGTGACCAGCCTCGCCTGCCACCACTCGTCGTCAGAAGCATTTATGACATGGAGGATGTCCCCATAAGAGAAGCTCAGTCCTTGGCTGGGCAGGCAGCTGTCCCTCGTTCGATCGTAGTCAAACAAAGCTCTGCGAAAACAAAAGGCTTTGGTTACACACCTTACTTCCTTTTATCTTGAATATGTGTGCAGAGATTACACACACAGCAAGATCAAATTACTCTGTCCGCACTTGGCACAAAATGGCAGCTATGAATTTCCTGCATTACATTATTGGCTACTTTTTCCTATTATTTCACAGTCCTCATGTGGGCAGTGACTTGACATACTGACAACATGTTAATACGTCTAATGTCTAAGTTGCATTGTGATTCATTATGATTCAGAGCCATCTCACTGCAGTTGTACCTTGTATGATTTCATGTGACAAATAAATTGACTGATATTAAATGTTTCAATTTTTGTGCCCTCAGTTCCGGATGTGAGTGGGTCTGTTTGCTCAAAAGATGCTTTGTCTCATAATGGTGCTTCACAGTGCCGCTCTTAATAACTGCCATAGTCTCTGAAACATATGATGAGATGTACTGGTTTTGAAGGGCCTGGCAGCCCATGGGAAGAGTGACCATGTCAGAGTCTGTCCATTCTTGATTAAAAGCTGTTTTCACTGTCTACTTTCTGTGTTCTCTTTATACAACACACCGTGTGAAATTACTTTTCTTTGACTCACTTGTTTCTCTGACTGTTGTCTCTCGTCTTGTCTCTCTTGTGTGTGTGTATCTCACCCACTCAGTCATAATGCTTATCAGAATGCACAGATCTGATAGGCTGAGCAGGATAATGTGAGATCATTTAATGCATGTAATTAGTCTATGTGTGTCCTGGTTGCTTGATCACCTCACTGTCACCTCATTAGCCCTTTCAACACTAAGGGGACTTTCACACCTGCCCTGTTTGGTTTGGTTCAATCGAACTCAAGTTGATTTGCTCCCTAAGTGTGGTTTGTTTGGGACCCTAATCCGAACCAACTGCAGTCACATGACACACTGTTTGGGTTAAACATGAGCATGTTACAGTCCTGGAGGATTATTAATGTGCACCTCCTCCTGTACTGCCTTCAACACATTGTTTTCTAGTTGGAGCTGCGCCTCGTTTTCAAACTGTATGGTTTGACTAAAGTGAACAATGACAGCAATATAGTCCACGATGACCAGCACTAAAATCAACCTGTTTAGTTGTCCCTCCATTGTGACATTAGAAAGTGTCACATTTATCTTGCAAGTGTACTCTTCTTCAACGTTTTGTTTATTTCCTGGATTTTTCCTGCATGGAAATTCTGACCAATCAAGAGCAGCTTTCTCACACCAGGCATTTGATCTGGTCTGCTTGTAAATGCTGCCGTGAGTACACGAACCAAGTCTCGGCAACTATGCAACTTTGTAACACCATTAATCCCTGATTTTGACCCCAGTGTGTGATTTTAGATAGCATGCTGGTGTTTCGGAAGCAAAGAGGCATGACGGATGTGATATGTAACACAACCCCATCTGCCTCTAGTGTGACATATAACATGTACTGTGTGTCAGGCAGCACTTTCTAAACATTAACAAAAGCATAACACAGCAATATCAATCATTTACCCTCCCTGTTAAAAGACAATAAGGAATCTCGTCCTCTGCTCAGAGGGTAAGGAGCTCCACGACCGTATTGGTTTGCTTGCGGACATTTTTGGTTGCCGTTCTTTTTCTGCGTTTTAAATCTTCTGGCAGTGGGTCGCACACAAACCATGTCTTTAAAACATCACACCTGTCCTGTTTAGCTGGCTGTCCGTTTTATACAGTCAATTTTGAGCAGTTACTACCTTCACTGCCAGCCACACATTCTGTGATCCGTGACCTTTTATACAGAACGATGAGGCAGAATATCGGCGCAACATTGCTGCTTTGAACAGGCAGCGTTAAAGGGGATACAGAAATGCTCTGTCAAATTTTTTATTATATTTATTGGGTATAGGTCTGGGTCGAAAAAGGACGATGTGTGGATCCAGACCCTGGGAATGGAGAGGGATGGCAGGGTAACGAGGGGGATGCATTCTGCTCATTTTGCTCAGGGACATGGCGCCCTGCCTAAAATTGCTGTTGTATGTAACCATATGAAAATAAGGTGGAAAGCAATGCCACATCCTCTTCTGAAGGACCTGTATATTACAGCCTTCCATTCATAAGTTTCCACTTGGCATTTTAAACCGCTGTTGCCACATAGTTTCCACTACAGACAAATACTGTTTATTGTCTGTCTGAGGGTGTCACTTTCTTGTCCAACAGGTAGACCCACAGTAATTTCTGAAATACCTGCTTTACAGGTTTTAACTTCCCTTGACCTACAAGCCTATATCTACAGGTCATATCTACAGGTCATGTACACCATGGTCCAGTGGACAGATACGATGAGGCCAAAAATACATTTTCACTCCCCGGATAAGATTTTGGCTGAGGTATTCCTGCTGAGTGAAACTGCAGCAATAAGTAAACAGTGCTGCAGAAACTGTCATGATGCAATCTAGTGGGAGCTTATCTGCCTGTGTGCTTAACGAGGAAACAAGTGCAGCATTAAAACAAGGAAACTGGTGCACTTATAATACAGGTGATAATCAAATTCCTAGCCTTATAGCGCCTTGACACACTTACAGAGAGTTTGGGAGAGAGTGTGAGTACATGTGACACTGTTTTTTTTTTTTTGAAAACACCTTAGAGGTTTAACGCCTCCACATTCCTGAGGCTGGGCTGGGAGGACATGGCGGCTCCTGCATCAGCCGGCTAGCTAGACAGCTTTTCCTACATAACTGTGGGCTTAGTCACCCGCACAGGAGCAGGCTAGGCTCTACATGCCTCATAGGAGCCTGTCTATAAGAGAGGCATGAGTCAGACTGGTTAACACTCCTCTCTGTATAGCGGGCGTCCAATGAGATAACACCTGTATACTTTTGATATATCCGAGTAAGGTCCATTGCTGTTGAACTTAAGCTAAATCAATCTAGTAATGTAGCTATTAGGCTTAGGTTAAGTGAAGCGCATTAGTGCTTTAGCAGAAATATGGCGAAGCACTTGGACTATGGAGTTACATCACACAGTCCTTTCACCTTGAACCCATGTGAATCCTTTGTGACTCGCCTGCTTTTATGTGAGCAGAAGGATGCCACCTGTTTTAATTCCTAAATGAGCCTCCATCCAGTTTGGCGACTGGCCCAAAGTGTCATAACGCAGGTCACTTCGACAAGCCCCACTGTCAATTGACATTACACAAAGCAGAGTCAATGTCATACGTGGTAGCACAACAACAACAGCGAATGTCTGTCCATCAACTTTATGATGATGATGAACTGTATCAGCCCAATGCCCTAAATTAAATGTTACCCTGTGTGAAGCATCATGTTTTATCCTACGATCTATGAGATACACGTCACGCTGCTGTGCTCTGACATCGTGGCTGCTCGTTGACGACACGTGCTTCCAGGCTTAATTTTCCCCCACAGGCAGGTAGAGGTTTATTATGCAAGAGAGGCTATTTTGACAACATATCTTAGAATCTGATGTTGTGAGTGTAAGCATTACTGTGTGTGTGTGTGTGTGTGTTCCAGCTTTACCTGACATAGAGGGAGCGTTTCTCACTGGTGCGAAGGGAGCCTGATCCAGAGCTCATGCTGCTATTCATCATCTGCTCCCTCAGGTCGTGGATCTTGGACTCGAAGCGACTATACTCTGCGGGGAGCAAACACAACAAACTGTGTCAAAAATAGGTCCTGGAGCATATGTTACCACTTTGGGCTTTAAAGTTTGTACACCCAAAGTTAAGGTGATGTTATTTAATAGTAGTGTTGGGTACCAAACTTGGTACTTTTAAGGGTCCAGATGGAATTAGGTCGGTACTACTGAGTACAGGTTCAGTTAAATCAATCAGAGCCAAATTTCGGTACCTCAGAGTGCACCTGGGTGAGAGCGCCAGGTTCAGAAAGGAGGCTGAAGCACCACAAAGTGCCCTGAAGCTGAGAGGCTGGCCACGGACCTCTGCTGGCTTCCCAGCGAGCTGAAACTAACACTGAAGTACTGTTTTGATCTATGTGGTCTGTCTTATTTTCTATTTTATTTTAGAAATAGCCTAGCATCACTGCTGCTCCTGACTGTGTTTAAATATCGTACTCATTCCGCATATTTGTAAGTCAAGTCTAAACAGAGCGAGAAACAGGAAAAGAAAAATTGCTTGTTGAGTGATGCTTGTTTTAATATTACAATTTCTTTATTAGCCTACACAAATAGTTAAGTACAGAAAAAAGGTACGGCTGGGTATCTGCCAAATTTGAGGTACTGCTATTGGTTAAAACATGAAGAGTAGCCCATCCTATCTAACAGGGGCCAAAAGTCTGTTAGACCCTGCTCTCTTGTTCCACTGGAGATCTGCTGGAGATCTGTGTGCCTCAGTTGACGCTGCAGTGAGCCGGAGTGAACAGAGGAAAGGGTTCAGCGAATCCTTAGGCTTAGATTAATGACCCCAGGAACAGATGGTTTATCACAGATCTGCCTTACACATCCAGTAATGTCTCATGTCAGGTAATTAATTACACAGATTAATTAAGTTCAACATGGGCTCTTTAGTGTGGTTAAAAAAAGGGAAGGCCTCCAACAATTTCAAATGCATGACCATTTGTCATAGGTGTGTAAATCCAGTTGCTGCTCAGGAGCACAGGGATGATATATGAATCCACCTGGACGTCCTCATTAAGAATGCTCTCATTAGCCCGCTGTGCGCAGCGAGCTCTGTGCCCAGGCTGCTGGAACAAGCTAGGCCACCGCACCACACAGCACACGGCTAGATAAACAGAGCGGCAGATGCAGCTAGAAAAACAAGTAGGCTAGGTAGCTCATGTGATCACACAAAGGAGGCGTTGGGACCACATAAAGAAGCAGCGTGAGCAACCAAATTTGACATATGGCATGTTTTTACAATTTGAAAGGAAAGTAACCACAGTAGAATTAAGTGTTAATGTTTCAATATTGTACTCAGGATTTCAGCTTCACATCATTAATGGCATGTGATAACAAATGCTTTTGCTCTAGTGACATATCTATGTCTTAATCATAATTAGCGAGAGAATATTGTCCACCTTTATTCCCCTTATCTCTTTTACTGCTTGCCCTTAGAGGTTGACTCCTACCTTACGGTTTAATCATCCAGAGCTGGCAACACTTCCTGTAATGTGAACGACAAGAGATCAAAGTCCAGACTCTATTGAGCAAACCTACAACAAGTAGCCTTGAAAAACAAACACCCATGCCTACAAAGATGATTTAGCCGAAGTTAGTCCGAGCTCCCGGAAAATTCTGGGCAGGTGCAAAAACAAGCCTCAGGTCGCTGAACTCAAACCCCCCGCCGAAACCTAAAGGGGATTCAAAGCAAACACACATCCTGCCCGAGGCCTCGTGCCAGCTCTCCACCCTGCTCTCTGCTCAAAGGGTTAAAAATACAACAGGGTGACGCTGCAAGGTGAGGTAACCAGACACCGCCTGACTGCCTGTAACCAAGAGCAACGTCCCAGCACTCCTAGAACGGGGACAGCACATGCGGAAACAGCCATTCAGACGAGTCCACTTGGCTCTCAGAGACAGGAGACATAAAAGAATGGCGGCCTGGGAGAGGAGGGGTTTGAGGGACAAGACAAAGAGTAGCTGAGGAGAGGGAGCAGTCTTAATGCCCTGCTTCACAATAACACCGACCCGAAGGGCCAGCTGAGAGCTGCGTCAGTAAGATAGTACTATGAGTAGCACAGGTGGAAGAGCTAAACGCTTTGCTTGTTCACATTCCTGACGTCCAAGTGACTCATCTGAACACTGTGGACATTCAGGAGGAGCAGGAGGAGCACTGATCTGCAACCAGCATTAAGCCTGTGTTGGGAGTTAGGGTGGGAATCATAAGCTAAACCATAAATTGCTGCCGCGCCTCGTTGTTAATGACGTCATCAGAATACAGGCAATTCTGCAACACAATCATCCTCTTACAGCACAGTACAGTGCATTACAGTATCTGTGTAACAGGGCAGGGAAACACGCTGTCATCTCTCATCAATCTGCCGCATGTACTTCCTTTAAGAGCTTTCAGTTGCCAGTAAACTGGATATGAAACAGTAAAGGAAGTGTACACCTGTTACACAGAAAAGGAAGGATACAGAAAGCACTGTGGTACTGGAGAGAGAGTATCACAACAGTGCCACAAGACAACTATACATTACACTGAAACCTGAGTACTGTATCGACTGTTAGTCCGACCTCAAATATCAAGCACATGGACGAACAGCGATGGGAATAAATCTCTCAAGTGTGCCAGCATTGTGAGGAAAGTAGATATAAACTAACATAAATCCAAGTCACAGCTGTAACAGCAGCATTCAGCCCTCAGATCGCTCACAAGTAAGGACACAAACGTAAGCAGTTTCTTTAACCAACTGCTGGCCACATGAATGATTAGACTGATTAATGATTAAAAGCCCAGTAGAAACGGGTGTCCTCGTGACATAGGGATTTAAGTGCTGACCATGAACTGAATTATCCTCAGGCTTCATCCGGCCTGGGACCTTTAATGCATGTCATTCCTCCTTTCGTTCTTGCTTCATTTCCTTTCAGCTAAAATGCAGTAAACATGTTTCCTTCATGGAAATTTTGAAGTTGACATGGGTCCATTTTTGCAGTAGAAGGGTAACGCCATCAATCCAAATTGCTGCTCACTCTGCCGGCCATTATTTAACACACAGCCGAACAAAACTGAAAAGATAAAATATAACTTGCCATTTGTATAGGATAGAACAACCATCTTTATTCATTACCGACAGTTATGGCTGTAGCCTACAGCAGCACATGCTTATATAACATAGAAACAGGCTAAATTATCTGATGACACTTAAGGCACAGACACGCCAAACTGACACCGAAGAACAACGTGGAGACTGTCACCTCACTTCACCTGTGTCTTTGATCTCACTCCCTCTTGACTTTAGTCATTTGATCGCTGTCCTCACTTCTGTTTCTCTTCTCGTGCATGGAGCAGAACTACCAGTCAGAGTGATTTCATTCACGGACGGGCTCTGGCGTCTCCGACAATTATTCAACAGGCTGAATCAGCTGACTGGTGCCAACAAGACGTTCATGAATGGCCAACGTCAGCTTGGTGTTTCAGGGCCCTTACAGCAAGTGTTACTGGTTCTAGATCAATATATCGATTCAGTGATCACCAATCCAATATCATTGATGCAAAGTAAAAATATCGATACATATTGTCATCTTAAGATTTATCTTTTTGACTCGTCTTTGTCACCATTTCCATCTAAGCACACCTCTTTCCGAAACATTCACACAGTGCTAGTGGCCTTGCAGATAATGGGAAGCAGCCAAGAAAAAGACGAGGATATTTAATCTATCACAGGCCCCTGAATTAAACTGAATCATATCATGTAAGTCTTTGGGATATCAGCAAATATCATACTGTTATCAAAAGAACTGATCTACTGTATCATGATGAAACTTGTCATTTTCACCCCCAATAATCACATTCACCTGGTTAAAACTGAGTCATAATAGAAAAATAAGACCTCCTTGCCTACTCCAACTCTATACAGTCATCAATCCAAAATCACTTATTCATTAACATCACTACTCACAAGAGCGCCACTGAAATGCTGGGAAACGGGAGTCCACAATTATTAACTTTAAAACTCTGTCCCTTAAAGCACAATACACAAGAGCTAGCCTATATTTTTAGGAGTGACCCACAGGAAGAAAAGACAGCTAATAGAAACTGGGACTATTCTGTATCTCTCACTCCCACTGCGTGTCCTCATTAGTTGTACAGCTTTTTATTTTGGGGGGACGGTCGCTTCTCTTTTGATCCAGTTATGCAACACAGCAGGCATGTACTTGTAATGTGAGAGTGTGTTATGTTCTCGAGTCAGTGCAGACACACCCCCCCTCCCCAATAATATACTACAGGAGGGACATTAAGACCACGGCTTAACTATTTCTGCAAACCTCTGTTATGCACACTGGTGGGCTGAGGGGCCATTGAGTTTAACATTTCCTCTACAGCCCTCCTCCCATTTCCTACATGCAAAGCTTTTTGTGTAATTACACTCCTTGATGGTGGGGCAAGGCAGCGCGTGGCTATACACCCCTTACTTCCATTCCTCCCAGCTGAATGTGAGTTAAAGACTTGGTGATGCTCCAGTAAGTCACTGAGAGTCACAAGAGAGGGGGGAGGGCTCCTGCTGCAGCTCCGTTGTGGCTTTTTGTAGTCTTCAGTGCTGGCCTTCCATCAGAGATCTGTGGACGCCCGGGCCCCGGCCCCCGAGAATACTCTCCAGGCAGTTTGCCCTGCATAAACCAGCATTCACCCTCCACTTCCTCCCCCTGACTGACTGTCCTTGTACATCTCACTGGGGGTTCCTCCTTCTCCATACTCAAACTCAACGACATGTCACACACCACTTTAGGATGCCAGCAGAATTAGTGGCGACAGATCTCAGGTCTCCAGTGGGGATGCAGGAAGTCAATCATTTGCCAGCACTCGGCTCGTGCGTTTTGAGTAGTTAAGCATTGTACACAAACAGATAAGTGTCCTCCACTGGGTTACAAAGGGGGCGCAGAGCTGAAAGCAGGATTTGGTATGGAAGACAAAGGTTCCCTTCAATGAACCACATCGTTATTCAAGATGCTGCCTGATTGGTCTGGCATGCGAGACAACATGAACTCACATGGACAAGAATGAAGCATTATAATCGGTATTTGGTAGCAGATGAAAAAACTACACTGCCATTCTGTCAGTTTTTATCTCAGCCTGTGTCTGTCTTTAGTCTACCCCCGTGCCCATTCACTGATCCCGTTCCATCTTAATTTCAATGATCTTGGAGAGTTATTGGACATTTGAGGCTTGGCTTTTATTCAAAGAGAAAGGAATATGGAGTGAAAGCATGCTACAACTCATGCCCCTTCACATTCCTGTCATAGTCCAACCTGAGAACTCAGCCTGCATCTAAAGCTCACAATATCCTTCCCATTGTTGTTACAGCATTACTGCAGCATGCTCAAGTACACATGCAAAGAATTACCAAAACACCGGGAAGAATGCGGCTGCCAAAGTAGCCTGCGATGCACGGCCAACCTACAATTTACTATTACAAAGAAAGCGCGGTGCCATTTTGTGAACTGGAGTCTGTGTAAATTAGAAAATAGCTCACAGGGCAGCCAACACATAAATTCTGCTCAAGTCAGCATGAACATGGACTTGTGGTCAGAGAGTCCAAAGAGTGGTGTGGCTCACAGATGTGATGTAAAGGTAAAGATGTGAGTTCACAGGTGAGGTCAGTGTCTGAAACCACCACCACTGAGCTGACAAACACCTGTCTGACCACACCTCTGTGTCCCCACCTAAGGGTTTGGGTTACATAAGAACAGTAAAGCAACTGTTTGAAGTACCTGAATGGATCCTGCTGCATATCAGTTACAGCATAAATCTACTTCAACTTGCTTTAAGCAGGAACTCTGAATAAGAAATGACAAACAAGAAGTCATTAAACCAAATAAACGCGGTTTCCAGGTAATGGAGTGGTTAAGTACAGTAGGGGTGAGGCTATCACATGTCTCCCACGGTGACTTATTAATGTCAAGCCTGATTAGAAGACTCTTCAACTCTTTCTGTGTAGTGTCTCAACCATTAAGGGGAGCATACAGTCTGTATGTAGTGTAAGGTTAACGTGACTACAGGAGTAAAACAACAGGTTACAGCTAGGAAGAGCAACACACACCACCTCGGTACAGTTACAGTAGCAGTCAAAATAAACATGTTACCTCGCTCCGCTTGTTCCTGTTTCAATGTGTCAATATATTCCGCGACGGTCCTTCCTCTTCCCACCTCAACCAAACCAAACTGTGGCTATTATTTCGCCGGTTTCTTCATCCACTCACTAGGGAGTTCATGCGGCTTCTGCTCTGCTGCTGCTGCTGTTGTAGTCGAGCCCATCCCCCATCCACACAGGCTGGTAGACAGATAAAAGTTGGAAGTTTTTCCGTTTTCCACCTTCTGTCTAAAGTCTCCTTTTCTAAACTTTCCTCTGGTGTCTCAGCTCGCACTTTCCGCTCAGTGTCCTATTTCCTTCGCTGTCCGGGGTTTGTGCGCACGAACAGCGGGGCTCGGGGGTTTGAACAGGGAAGGACAACAGCGGCTCAGTTTGCCCGCCTTGTAGTTGGCTCACTTCAGCCTGCTGCTAACACAAGTGCCGCCCCTAAACCTGAATACTTCCTGCAGCCTTTCAGGAAGAGCGCTGGCCTCATTAGCAGACTGAGATATCACGCATCCACCGCCAAACGAGGTGGACCTGATGTTTCTTTGCAACCTTAAAGGAGCATTCCTGCGATTTAGTGCTGCATGTTCTTGAAGTCAGGGGGATTTTTACAAGTGGGTTGAAAAATGGCTTAAATAAAAGCAACAGAAGCGGAGATATCCTAACTGTTTCCCTAGTATGTTCCAACTAGGTTTCAAAATCATTGCATCCTACATTTCCCACAATGCAACTTACTACCTTTCACTACCTGGTGAATGCCCACAGCTTTTAAAGGGGAAGTGCGCATATTTGCTTTATGGCCCGAGAGTTGTGGTGCTTTCAATTTGCCCCGGGAAGTTGGAATTGTCGAATTCCTAGCTGGGAATTTTGGCTGAAACGCCCCCAGAAGTTGTATTTCCTGTTAAGAACATCAGAGAAACTTCACAAACCCTAACCTCAAAATCCAATATGGCTGCTCCGCACATCACCAGTAGTGAAAGATGCTGTAATGTACTGTTTATTAGCACGTCTTTCTTAATAGTGTCTCATTAAAACAGTTGTACACAACATAGTCCAACGTCTGAGGACATATGCAGTGTCTGTATGCGCAAAAATGCAGTGTAATATGTTGTTATCAACTGGTATTGCTAACAATGAACTGGTACTGCTAACCACATCTTGGTTTTCCAACTTGTTCTACTGGAGCAAGATCAACTCAGGTGTGACATAATTTCCAGCTCCAACCTCCAACTTCCAAGGTAGATGGAGCGCAGCATCATCAGTCCAAGCCTCCAAGAACAGTGCCAGACGGAACTGAATTTTACACAGTGGCAAAAAGCAAAATTACACTGTCTGGGGCCCAAAAATACATTTCCCCTTAGACTTATATTGTGAAAGAGATGTCGGTAAATCAGTGGATATATTTTTTGAGTGCATAACTCCCACAAAGTGACGTGTTTTACCACCAGTATTTGATCCATTTGGTCAAGTAACATTTCAAAAGTCTAGAAGAGCTGCAAGATTTAATAATTTTATCACCATTCAAGTTAGCGGAGCGCTAAAGCAGAAGTTAGCTGTTCGTCTGGCAGAAGTAAGCCACCAGTGCGCCTACTCTGTGGGCCTCATAATGTGGAAGATCTGGGTAATTTCAAACTGCAGAAAAAGAGCATTTCTGGCTTCATGAGCAGCTTTCATTGGAATGAAGGGGGGCCTGCCTCCGACACTGTATCCAGGTCTCTTAATACATCCATGCATCACTCCTGACTTCAAAATCCAATATGGCTGCTCCACACAACAAAAGTAATGAATGCTGCAGTTATATACTGTTAATTAGCACTTCTGTCTTATTTGTGTCTCATTAAAAAATACTGCGTTTTTATCAATTGGTATTGCTAGCAATGGCTAACCTGGCTAAAACTGGTATTATTAACATCTTGGTTTTCCATATCGTTGTATTGGAACATGGTCAACTCAGGTGTGACATCACTACCAGCTCTGACCTCTTACTTCCGAAGTAAATGGAACACAGCTTTAGATGAGATACCACTCTCTATGATGAATAAAGCTACCATCAGCAGACGGTTAGCTTTGCTTAGCACAACGACTGGGAACAGAGGGGAACAGCTGTACTGGCTCCGGTCAATGGGGAAAAACAAGCCAAATGGCACCTTGGAATGTAACACATGGTGTCTTGTGTGTTAAATCTGTACAAAAAATGAAGTGTAAAAACCAACATGTGTGATTTTGCAGGGGGTTATGTGCCAGACTAATTCCTGGAGTGTGGTCATCAATGTGAGTTTGCCAGGCAACCAGTGGAGACGCCAAAGTGACTCAATGTTTTTACACTGTGGTTTTTGTCTGAATTAAACAAACAATAAACAACCTTTGAATAAAGCCAGGCCTTCTGTTTCCTGTCTTTGTACTAAGCTAAGCTAACCTGCTGTTGGCGTTGCCTTTGTGTTTACTGTACAGACATAAGAGTGCCACTGATGTACTCAAAACCTGTATTTTCTCCAAATATCAAACTATTCCTTTAAAGTTGTTGCCTCTAGTTTATTGTGTAGGTGTTCTGTTATATATTTATAGACAAGTGAGATAATCTTGATGACATTAACAAGATAATTTCCTCAGACTTCAGAGAGCTACCTCCAGAGATACAAAATACATTCTAGAAACTTTTTTGAACTGATTATGATGTGTAAAATCAGTGCAGTGTCCCTTTAATTGTAAATTTAATAGAAAATTTGCATTCCTAAAATACAATGTCAACTAATAATATTTTAGCTGATATTGTGCTCATATTCTAATAAAATTGTGTTTAATCAAATTTCCACAAACTTAAAATAAATTAAGCATGACTCAAGCGTATCAGTACAGGTTGGAATTTGGAGGCAACATTGCGCAGACATTGATTCATGGGGGTCAGCAGGGGCTGGACAATAAACAATCAATACTTATCAGCCTTATCTGGCTCAAAATACTTTTGGTTGTTTGATCATAAATCTTTCCAACACAGCCCATCAATACTGTGAGCAAAAGAAGCCCTGGTTTGGCACAATATCGTGAAGTATTCATGTGTGATGTGAGACAGTATGGCCTCACCTTCAGGCCTGTACTGAGCTATGATGGTAACAGTCTGACCAGCTCTCTTCAGTGCTGCAGCCGCCTGCTCATGTGTGGCGTTTCTTAGGTTCACTCCATTCACCTGCAACAACCCAGGCAAACAAAAGAAATCTTTTAGCAAGAAAACCCAGAACAGATCCTACAGGTGTGCCGCTCGTCTAATTGTGAGGATGTGTAGAGGAAACAAGTCTAGCTGGATGGATCAGAGCTTAGATAAAATAAGATCTGCTCCCATCATGTAAAGGCTTGACCTTGAGTATGTTTCAAAATTATATGACTTTTACTGATTATAAATGACCTTGGCAATCACAAAAGGCATTACAATAAAGATGTTATTCACCATTAGATTGAATATTTTCAGGCTAAAGCAGCGCTGAAATAACACGGGTGTATATCAAGAGCAACACTGGATTCTGAAAAGGTTAAGAGTTATGAAATATAAGTCAAGGGGTTTAAATATGTAATTTATTGAATACTTTATTGATTCTCAAAATTCTCGTCTGGCAAAGCACAGCCAAGCTCCCTCGAAGTTACTGTGGATTTTATGTCTTGCTCAAGGACATTTCAGCAGGGCAGATGTTTGCAGGCTGTCTAAACACTGGGCCAACTCAATTCTATCATCATTATTCTGACAACGGGAGTTGGCTCAAACTTTTTGTTGATGTGGGCGAACAGAAACCATGAGATACTGCTTGAGATACTGACCGATAGAATCCGGTCGCCCCTCCTCAGCTCGCCACTCAGGTCAGCTGGCCCTCCCGCCAGGATAAAGGAGACGAAGATGCCTTCTCCATCTTCTCCGCCGACGATGTTGAAGCCCAGGCCTGTGGAGCCCTTGTGCAGCAACACCTTCCTCGGCTCCCTGCCAAACAGAGTAACAGGGTCAGGGTGAAGGGCAGGACAGATAGCATAGAGGAGATGGGCTTAGAGAGAGATATGACCATAACTAAAATAGAAACAGCATAAACAGAGGGGTACACAGAGGCTGTTTCAAACAACAGCCATCTTCTAGTGCATGATCCCAAAATGTTGAGTGCTGCAAGCCATAGGCCTGCAGATCTTTCTGTAGATCCACTCTGTATATACAGTTTTTGAAAGTTAGTGCCATGAATGATTTATCCACAGGACCGCTCACCAGTAGAACACAATGATTAACCATGTAGTAATCATGTACTAATCACACTGCTGATGATGTGGATTACACTGATAACACTGCAAACAGTTTTGCAATAGTATCTATTGCAATAAAACAAGCAGCAACACGTTTGACTCTGAATGCATATTATCTCCTGGCTATAAGACTTTCTGCTTTGCATGGCAATCTCATGGAAATGTACACACGTGTACACATTTAAACACCCACTCACTTTAACGTACGCAGACACAACGAGCCACCTCCTGCTCGACAGGCCCCGCTCTGCTTTAGCTTTAGCCACTATGACTCATCCTCCAGCAGGCTATTCAGACTGCCTCAGTTTTAAGATGCGATAGAGGCCAAACCGCTGCTATGGTCCAGCAAAAGCCCTCTGAGAACACACTTCACACAAGTGCAAACACACACACTCTAGGAAGCCCAGCGTTGGCCTCACACACACACACACGCATATTTTATACACAAATGCACACACAGACATACACGCATGCACGTACACACACACACACACACAGACGCACAGAGTTTCCTCTCTTAACAGAAAACACTGCATGGTTCCCATTAGTGGTCTTCTCTTGCAGTACTCAGCCTGCGGTCTACAGGAACAATTCCTACTCAATCCCTAATGGCTGCGCTCTAACTTGCTGTTAAGGCCATTTTCCCATCGATGGCAGCCGAGGCAGCATTCCAGACTTTCAGAATCATACCCATGACTGGAAAAAGCGTTGATTACTCCACTAAAAGAAATTAGGAGCATCGGAAAGTCCTAGACTATAAAACAGTGCCTACAGACAGACTTAACCAGACTGTTAAAGTGTAGTTGTTTGAAATGAACTGAACTCAGATGCAGATGATATTTTGTAAGGCCACTGAATAAGATCAATAGCAACATAGTGAGTCTGGGTCTGCAGGATTCCTTACAAGCAGTGTCTCTACAAGGCAGAATCAGGGACAGATTTAATTTACGTGTGCTGACAAAGCTTAAAACATTCTTGCTTTTTAGATCTTTTTAGTACCAGAGATAAAAAGTAAAATAAAAAACGAAATGTAACAAATGCCTTTGAATGTGCTAAAACAACTGACTTTCCTTCAAACAAGTCAAGCTTAAAATAACCTCACTTTCCATCTTGAGCTTTTCATCCCAGCTCGATGAGGCACACAGATCTCCATGGTTACCTTAGGATCCGGAAACGGTGCTTGCTTCTGAAAGAGCATTTCCTAACCGTGCGTTCAGGCAGGCTCCTCACCAGTGACATGGAGGATGAGATGTTGACTGTGAACATGGTGGCTACAGCACATCGGCCTCACTCCTCGACCCCTCTTCCTGTCTGGCCCTCCGCTGAGAGAGGGGCTGCACTTGTAGAAGCTCCTGCGTGTTCCCTATCTCATCCTTGTGTGCTGTGATGGGAAGCAGCTCCTCTTTGTGCTGTCACAAACGCTCTCTCCCCATCATCACCAGCAAGGCAAGACTTAACACTTAACCCTAGCGCTCCCACGCAAATCATCTTCGAGCAGTTCTGCAAGAGGAGGCCAAAGTCCCCCCTCACTGACATCTGGACTGACCAGGACTGCATTACATCACTAGCATCAGGGCTCGGCGGATGTGTCGAATTGGAGGTTATCCAAGTTTGATATCCTTTCACACCCTGCTGTCCCCGCGTCTCTACTCTGATGCTGCTTTGGGTCCAGCCCCCATCTCCAATGCAGCACACCAGCATTCCTGTCTGTCAGCCCAGGCCCTCTGGAGAATAGGCAGACAGATTCCCAGAAGCTCCTTGCTAATTTGTCAGAGTGTAAACAAACTGAGGAGCTCATGAACTGACTTTCATGACTTTCGGGCCTTTCATTCGCCCCCGTATTCTGTGACCTGGCTGCACGCTGGAAGCTAGACTTCCTCACAGGAAAATAATGTGCAGACTACTGTGGAACATTTGGACAACAAGGCCAGCGTCTCTTTATTATGTTACAGTCACTGGAGTATGCATGTGTGTGTCCGCATGTACTGTTTGCCCGTAGGATGTGCACCGGCTGGACATTGTCACAGAAAATGGGAGTGAATTCCTACAGTTTTACATACAGGGATCATGTCCTCCCCTCCTATCACAAGACCTGCCTACCCTCCCTTCCCCCCTTTGCCTTTTCATCCATGCCAGGAATGTAAACAGTTACAGAGCGGTAAAAACCCTTTCTCTCTGCCCAGCCATTTCTCCTGCGACTTCTTTTCTCTAAATCAGAACCCCCCCGCCTCACCCTGCCACCGCTGTATTCTCCCTGTCTGCTTCAGTGTTTTGGCTGAGGCAGTCGCAGCTCAGTCCTAAAGCTGTGAATGGATATCTGGGCTGCAGGGTTCAGCGGGTCATGCTGCCCTGGACTCAGCCCAGTAATTGGCTCTGCTTGGCTGATTAATGGTGGACGCTGCAGATGGACGCCATTTTCCACAGACAGACACTACCTCTTGCAGCACTTTTATCTCCCCCCCCGTTCCCCCGCATGGATCAGCTTATGTATAGAGGCGTGTACTGATAAAATTAAAATGCTGCTTTGTCTCTGTCTTCCTTTTCACTGCTTAAATTTCACCCTCACATTTTCTGCCTCTTCTTCATGGCCTGCTATTTTCTTCTCATTTGACATAGGGAAAAATTTATTCACTGCTAAGGTGATAGACAGTTTAAGATATTCCATGCCTCTGACTGTGACTAAGAATAAAATTGGAGCGATGAATGATTAACACCTAAGACAAGTGCTCAGCTGAATCTGCTGTCTTTCATTTCAAACTCCCCTTTGTGATTCTGCAGCTCTAAAAAGCACTTCATAAAAGTAAAAGCATTCCTCGTTATTGATGACTGAATTCTTGCGCTGACCAGTCAAAGGTTTTGTTTGTGTGTGTGCATGAGACACATAAGGTTACTGATTAGCTCACCTGCTGCAGTCCACAGGCTTCTGTATTTACATAAGCTGTGCCTGAACAAAGCAGCCTCACTGGAAGCATTGTCGTGTATATCTAACAACTGCAGCCCTGATAGGACCAGCAGACGGGAGCTGCTTGTTTAGTGATTCTGCACACTGTCACTACTGTACACAAGTATGTTTACACCAAACATGCATATTTAAACACAAAGGTTTTTATCTCTGATCGAGCCCAACGTGGACAGAGACAAGGATGCATGCCACTGACATATCTCCAGAAGAAGGGGGTAATATCAGATGACATATCTCCAGAAGAAGGGGGTAATATCAGATGGAGAAGGGGGAGGATGTGTCTGCGATGACACCACTGAGGGGGATGTGCAGATGGGCAGAGGGCCGATACAAGCTCTGACTCATTCCTCACAACCAGCCTGCTCCACTTCTGCGGAAGCCTGCGCTTACTACAGCATCCATCTAAAATAACCACTCCCGGATCAAGCCAATGGGGAAGCTGCTGGTGCTGGAGGGAGGTGTCTGCTATGTGTCTGTCAGTGTGATGGAGCTGGATGCTCATCTGCTGTGATTGGGATCAAGTCGGTTGTCTGCCATGACGTCCTCCGAGACACTCTTTTCTGATTATGCGGCGGACATGACACATAAACCCACTAGGGGCGAACAGGTGCACGTATGGTCACAGTATGTAGGCCGTTCTCATTTGCACCGCTGATTTACGAGTTGTCTGGCATGCGGGATGTATACCCACAGGTATGTGCCCGTGTGGTAATTGTGCACTGCACAATTTAAAGCGTGTGTATCTGTGCGTGTATGTGTCAGCACATTATGAGGAAATATTGCAGCGTACAGTATGTGTGTGTGTGATTGGTGCTGGCAGCATGGGTGATGAGAGGGGTAAGACCTGAGTGCATGGCCTGGTTTTCCCAATGTGCAGATGAATCATGACAGCTGCAGGACTGTCTACTGCTACTGGTCCGCTGGCCTGCACCGGATCAGGCTCTTACTCCCCCGTTACATTTATGGTAACAGCAAGGCTCAGTGTTTATATTTACATACATAGAGCAGCAGGCAAAACATTCCAATGCTGCAAAGCAGAATATTTGAGTTGGGCGGCTCCAGTTAGCCCTTTCATCCTCCTGTACTGTCCACAGCAACCTGCCTTGAGTTACAGCCACACCACAATCTGTTCTTTCCCCTTTCAAACACACACACTCACACGGTAAAACACATATTGGCAACAATACATGGCATATATGGCAGACAATGTAAGCTACGTTCAGCACAAGCACATTCCATAAAAGCAATGGTTCACACACACACAGAGACACCAGGGCATTCATCCATGAGGTGAAGCACGATGGGCAAGACTGTGGATGTTAATGTAATAAATAAGAGCAAATAAGTGAAACTAAATCAACAAACAAGAGGCCTTCTGCACATTTGGTGATGCCAAACACATTGCCATAAATATCATGTATATAATTGTCCTCACTCAGCAGTAGCCACCAGTGAAAGTAGCTTGGCCCGAGATGGAGGCTTAGTTTTGTCGATGCCTCCTGACAGATGGAATTGAGCAGCTTGTGGGAGCGTGAAGCCCTTTCGGCTGCACTCCCGTGGAGATGTGTTTGTGAAGAGCAGGTACGACTCCATTTTAAACTGTGATAAACAGGGCCCTATTGTTTTAGATTCAAAGATGCGAGCAGATTAGTAGAAAATTGATGGACAAATAATGACTGTGGGGTAGACCTTTGAAATGATGAAAAGTAGAGCAAAAAAAACAAAACAAACACACAAAGGGCAAGAAATAATAAGCTAATTTCCGATAAAACATTTCAGCTCTGCAGTCAATTTGCTTTGATAGTGTTTCGTTTTGCAGCACAGTTTGTGTGAAATCATGAAAGATTAAGTAGCCGCATATGAGTCAAACACTGAGTGTGTCACACAAACATAAAAAGCAGCAACATACAGCATACAAAGCAGTAGACATAAAATGGGGAAACACTTACATGCAAAGCTAGAGACAGAAAGTGCAAAGAGGTCGCCATATTTCTCCTCTCAATCTTTTTCTTCTACTTGTGTAATTTGTGTAAAAATGTGTCGCAACATACTCCTGCTGAGGCAGTAGTCGCCCACTGGCCCTTCCCTGTCTGACGCCAGATCCACATGCTAAGCTATACAGAGGAGGGTTAGCTAAGCAAGGCGTGATGGACTAGGTTAGTACCTGCCAGAGAAGGGGAGTGGACCTTGGCACAAGGGAGCAGGGGAAGGACAGAAGCCTCTGTAGAGGGCCTGGGGCACCTTCATGTCCCCAGGTTTGTGGATGACACTGTAAATAGGTTCAGCCCTGCTGTGGGGTACAGGAATCACAGTGAACGGGACAAGTGTAGGACACAAATAAAGCACACACACCAACAAGGATGCGACAAATGCACATACAAGTCATGTAGACAGCTTGTACAAGGACATTACAGGGCCACATAACGAACACTCATCCAGTAACACATTCGCTCCACGACACACGGACACGCATACAACGCCTGCATGCAGTCACGCACACACAGGGGGAATACAGCCCCCCCCCCCCCCCCCCCCCCCCCCCCCAAGCTGTGGGTTAAGATGACTCAAGGCCTTGTGGGGCACTCCAATCAAGCCTCTATGAATGCTACTTCTGATCCAGTACTTGGATAGGAGGTCAAAGGTTAAAACACAGTCATAACAAGTACAAGAAGTGACAAGAGGCCTCTCTGCAAAGTATTTGGTCAGCACACAGCCACCACACACTGTCAAGCTATAATACAGTCTGCACCACCCAGGTCCTGATGAGCTAAGATTGTAGACAAAGCATTGTTTTTGCTTCATGAAACACTTCATAAGGGCAATTTAAATTTCTGTACGTACAGGTGTTATTAAAATAAACCACACCACCTTATAGAACACCTAAAACAGCAACAAAATGGAGGCAAAGAGAAACCCATGCAAAACTAAAAAATAATATTCAAAGACTGTAATTTAATCCTATGCAATTTAGCTCCACACCCATTCGCCTTTACTTACAACTACAACAGCAAAAACACAATACGGCCTTTGGCTGATATCCACAAGCAGTCTACTGTATGTGCTACGATCATTCAAGTCTACACTCATAGAGCCTGTATGAGTGTAATGTATGAGAGCAGAGTCATTCATGGAGGAACCGGTCTGTAACCTACCTCGTGAAGTCTTCCTCCCCCAGCATATGACGGGGAACTGGCGAGTACCTGGACGGGGTGACCTGGGGTGGCGGGTACACTGGCTTGGGCTCCATCGCCCCCATGTAGTTGTGGCTGACGTGGTTGTCCGCCATGGTGGGGAAGGCTGGAGGGAGGGCCAGGCCAGTAGGGGGAAAGAAAGAATGATTACAACACAGGCACAACAGGAACGCTGCATAAGACGCAGGCAAACTGTGAATGAGGCAACAGTTTAGCCAGGTTATCTAAACCACTTTGGACAGAAGAAAGCTATAAATGAGTGCACCTGATGTCAGTAACAGTCCCTTTCAGTGCATGGAAATCTATACACACACAACTATGGCAAGTACAGCAGGTCAGAGTTGAACCAGGGAAGTCAGTGTGTGAGTTGTAAATGTTTAGACCTGACAGTCTGGGTAATAATTGTAACATTCGCCTTCTTCTTCTCTTCCAAAAAATTTTTAATAAGATCACTGCAGTTAACTTGAACAATTAATATTATTAGCAATATAAATGGTGGCCAAAACTACAAAATTAGGACCCAGGTTGTATGAAACCAAAATCTCCCAAAATGGCATTTAGGAAATTGGCTTCTTATACACACAAGATCATCTGTTGTATGTATGAACAAAGATGTTTCAGTGATCTGGACCTGATGTTGTTTTGAATCTGTCTATCTTCTTATCACCTCTTCTAAAAAGTTGGTTTAGTCTTTGTGCATGCACGCAAAAGACACAATTGCAAGCATGAAAAACACTCTTTCCCTCTGAATTTACATTCTTGATGGAGGCCGCGATTTGAAACAAGCGTTTCAAATCCAGATCATCTGACCATGGGGTTATACTGTCAGAGCGGGGTTAAGTCTGTATTAAGGGTTCACTTAAAACCCTTACGACTGCAAACATTCAGAACATACAAAAAAGCCCTCAGTAGCCCCCCTCTAATACTAAATCACTGTTCTGTGGAAATTTGAGAAGCTGCAGCTCAAGATCGTGGGCTCTCATGAGCAGGTGGGATGTGAGAAACCATCCACACTCAGTGGGAGGCAGAGAACTGCGCTTGTTGTTGCTGTGGGTAGGATTTGTGTGTGTGTGTGTGTGTGTGTGTGTGTGTGTGTGCAAGCATTCACTACATTCAGTATGTGGGTGTCTGGGCATAGCAGTTTTGGGGAGAGAACAGTGATCCAACACTAACATTCAACATCTCTGATAAAGATGAAAAGATTATTCCCAGTGCAAAACGCTCTAACATGGACACCGGCTTATAAATCACCCTTTACCTTACGTCAAACATTTCATATAAATAAACCTGATCTAGTTTGGAAGCTGGCTGCTATGTGGGAAAGCGCAGTGATTCCCTACCTAGGGGTTACTTCTGCAGTTGCCTGGGGGTACGTGGAAAGATTGTAACTCAACTAATTTGATAAGATATAAATTATGATTTGATTAAAATAATATTTCAACATATTAAGTCAGCTATAACACAGACACACTACATATTACAGTTGTGTAAGAGTGCATTAAAACTAGTTAGCAAGCACATAAGTTTAAACAGGTAGCTTAAAGTAATAAATAACAAATAGACTAAACAGTTCAAATGATGAGATAAAAGTACAGTCCCTCCAAGATTTTGCAGGCTGTTTTGCAACCTGAAATGCCTGATTTCATGGCAGCTTTTCTCAAATATTGCCATGCAATGAATGTTGCGATGTTTATAGGTGTTTTTTCTTTTTCTGCAATGAAATTGTTGGGGAAAGTGAAAAATGCAAAACTGGTTATGATGCTGTCCAGGATTAGGAGCATATTATTATAAGCATTCAGTGTTAACCATAGAATTAGAGGGGTTGGGGGGGTGTAAGGCAGCAACAGTGGATTGCTGCTGATCAGCTGTTAATGCTGATCAATGCAGTGCTGAAGGACCATTCCCGTGAAAAGCTCTCCTCCTGCTCTCTCTGCCCGGTTAGCATGATCTAACAAAGCACAATGTGATCTCATCACTACATGTCATATTTTGCCAATTGGGCAGAAGCCCCACAGCAGAGGTTAACATCTGACACCAAGCTGTTAATCACACACCGACACTGAAACGGCTTGACTCTGTTGCTAAACCTGTTAACAACTGTTGAGTAATGTTAGCTTTGTTAGCTTTCTGTGCTAACAGCTAGCCCTGTCACTGTGTGTGATTGATTCTGTCTCGGCAAAGAGCTCTGTTCCCACGACAGAAATAGCTAAAAGTAATGGATAAATGGTTGAAATAGCTAGAAGTAATGAAGAGACAGTTGATTTGGCTAAAAGTAATGTTGAAAGGTTGACGGCTAACTGTTAAGTCATGGATAAATGGTTTAAATAGTTAACTTAAAGTAATCGATAGAGGGTTGAAGTTAGCTAAAAGTGACGCCTAAGGGTTAAGTCATTAATAAAGAGTTGAAACAGTTAGCTAACGGTAACAGCTAACGGTTAAGTCATGAATAAAGGGTTGAAACAGTGAGCTAAAAGTGACGCTAACGGTTAAGTCATGGATAAAGAGTTGAAACAGTTAGCTAATGGTAACAGCTAACGGTTAAGTCATGAATAAAGTGTTGAAAGAGTTAGCTTAAAGTGACGGCTAACAGGTAAGTCATGGAAAAAGGGTTGAAACAGTTAGCTTAAAGTAACGGCTAACGGTTAAGTCATGGAAAAAGGGTGAAAACAGTTAGCTAAAAGTGACGGCTAATAGTTGAGTCATGGATAAAGGGTTGAAACAGTTAGCTAAAAGTAACGGCTAATGGTTAAGTCATGGATAAAGGGTTAAAACAGTTAGCTTAAAGTAACGGCTAATAGTTGAGTCATGGATAAAGGGTTTAAACAGTTGGCTAAAAGTTACGGCTAACGGTTAAGTCATGGATACAGGGTTCAAACAGTTAGCTTAAAGCCATGGATAACTATTAGGTCATGGATAAAGGGTCGAAACAGTTAGCTAAAAGTGACGGCTAATAGTTGAGTCATGGATAAAGGGTTGAAACAGTTAGATAAAAGTAACATCTCCTGGTTAAGTCATGAATAAATGGTTGAAATAGTTAGCTAAAAGTAATGAACAAATGGTTGACACAGTTATCTTAAAACAATGGACAACTGTTAGGCCATGGATAAAGGGTTGAAACAGTTAGCTTAAAGTAATGGATAAATGGTTTAAACTCCAAGTAGTAGTTGTGTTAGCAGCCGACCAACCAAACTAAATATTGTCTGTTAAATTGATTTTTTTCAACAGTATCCCCTATTTTATATTGAATAGTGTTCTACATTTGGAACATACATTGGTAATCTGGGAAGGGGTATGTGATTTCATCTGACAGGGCTGTGGGGGTACCTGGGTGGGAACCAATGGATCAGTGAATATAAATTGTAGTTTCTGACTTAGGCAGTGTGTGAACAGTGTTTGCATCACGACCAGGATGAATGGAACAACAAGAAGAGGTAGATACGTACTGCTGGAGTAGTCTGGAGGGGCGTACATGTCATTGAGATGCACAGGCCCAGGCTTGGCCACCTTGAGGTAAACCATATCAGAGGTGTTCTTCAGCGCAGCCACTGCCTCCTCATGACGCACATCCTGTAGCACGATGTTGTTCACCTGAATGTGATGATTGTCGAGAAAAGATAGGAGGAAAGAAAAAAAAAAACCTTGTATCAACACTTGAACACCTCGTGTCTTTGCTGCACTGTGACAACATCACGCATCACAGCAGCCATCACACCAGCCAACACAATAATGAATCATAGCTTGAAGGTATTATGAGATTTCAGTACATTTCAACAGCAGAGTGAAAGGTTGGTGTGCTGCGCAGCGTTAACAGAGGTCAAAAGCAGTAGGTAGAGGTTCTAAAGATGCTCTGAATTTCTGCAGTTTCTCTTTTAAGATCCAATTCCCTGGAAATATACTGTCAGTCAAAAGTTTTTAAACACCTCATATATTATATCAGCATTTAGTTAAATCTGAAGCAACGTCCTCTTTGTAAATAACTCACAGTGCAGTGAGAATTGGTTGAGATTTTAGATAACTGCAAATATCCTGGATCTTGATCACTCTAATTAGACACCTGGTGTACATTAAAGTTGAAGCTATACTGTAGATTTGTGACTGTCAATTGTCTCTCTGTGGTCTTTTCAGCATCTAGATGCCTTTTTGTAATGTAAGGTACAACAAATATCTCAGGCAGCTTTTCATTTCTCAGAGGAGCAACAGCTTGCCTTTTCTGTTGTAAACTGATTCTTAACTGCCAAAACGATGCCTGAGATTGTATTTTATCAGCTGTCACTTGTCTAATGGGATATTTTAGTGCTTTTTAAAAATTATTTTCAATTAACTCTTAGCAGTTTGTGATAAGGATCTTGTGCAGCTGCAGAAATAAAACTTAAAAAAGCCATTAGAGGAAAGTCATTGAAAAACAAAGAAAAGGTAAAGAAATAATGAGGGTGGCTTCCATTATTATTTATGTTTTGTATTCTAATTTGTGCTTTACTATGAGCTGCTGCACTGGAGAGGTCAAGCCGATACACAGGGTGTTAAAAACATGTTGTACGCTGGTTAAAACTACTTAATTTAAGATGCAGTGTTTGCCCAACCAGCTGGAAGTCGTTTCCAATAAAATGAAAAGTCACATATATGTGTCTCAAAGATTTATTTAAAGTTAAAAGTGATTAAAAACTTTTGACTGGTGTTGTATTTGTATTTTAGGTGTAAAATATTCAGTAAAGCAACGTGTCTGTTTATGTATTCTGTAATAATGAGAGCTAAGTGATGCAGCCTTAAACTAATATAATTTCTTACTTGTATGTCTAACTAATGGGCCATTTTATTGTCTCACCTCATGACCCAAATGGCAAATGATCAATCACGCACAGTGTCATAAATGTTGATGTGTGTTGTCTGTCTTGCTAAGCTCAATATGACGGGATGGGGCAACCAACCACATAATGTACTGCAGTGTACCTAACATGTCCCATAAACGTGTTTGTAATTACTTCTAACAACTTAATTTGCCAGTGAACTACATGACCACCTAAAATGAGTTTATTTTGGTTTGAACACTGAATATGTGAGTGAGTCACAGGGAGGCTCGTACAGCTAGCAGGCGGTCTCCAGTCTGCAGCCGTCCATCTTTCTGGGCAGCTCCTCCCTCTATGATCTTGGTAATATAGATGCTGTTGTCTCCTGGGATATGTTGGTTGCCGATCCCTCCGGCGATACTGAATCCAAGCCCTGGTTGAGTAACACACACAGTCAGACAGTCAATACGTGCACTTAAGAATTGCCTCTGATTTTACACATTTTTAGACACATATTCCATGTCTGGAGCTGCTTCCTCTCTGCTGCATACTTCACTACTGAGTAAATGTTGCTCTCAAAGTGCAGTCTTTGTCTATGTTTCCAAATTTAATGCTCATTTATTCTGAGAAAGCAAGTTAAACCCTCACCTGTATTAACAAATGTGTCTTTAATGATTCTAGACAATGTATAACTTCATCTTCAAGCAGCTCGCATGACAATGGACTAATATATTTCCATCTTAGTAAGGATGCACCGATACTGATATCAGATATCTGGCCGATACTGACTCAAACAGCTGTGTTGGATATTGGTGACAATTTGCACTGCACTCATACGTTGAAACGCTTCACCTACTGTCTGTTCCCCCCTGGTTAAGATCATTAGCTCTGTCAGCACTGTTGCAGTTATCTAGCAACATAGAGTGAGCACAGTTAGCTGCTAGCTGTCGTCTCAGCCACCTCCATGTTGAGAACCCTGTTCAGACGGCTCATATGCTCTGACTTTTGCACAGAGCTCTTTAATAATGAATAACAGTTAAGTAAATTTAAATCAGTGTATTTATTTGTCACATTTTGTTTTACAAAATTAGGAGAGCGGTGTTTTGAGTTAAGCCTGATGTTGCCTTACACATAAAAAAAAAAAGATCCCAGTCACTTCCACACACTGAGGCATACAGCTTATTAATCAAACACTGGTATCAGACTGGTACTCGGTATCAGCAGACACCCAAAGCCCAGGTATCGAGACTCAAAAAGTCAGATTGGTGCATTCCTTCATCTACGTGTGTGATAAGTGGGATGTGTCCCTGACCTTTGGGTCCTTTCAGCAGGTTGACCTCCAGAATCGTCTCGGGTGGTGCCTGCCTCCGTCGGACCAGCAGCCTCACCACGGGCCCTGCCTCCTTCAGGGCTTCCACTGCCCGACTGTGAACCACCTCAGACACGTCCACATCGTTCACCCGCAGCACACAGTCATTCACCCTGTGGAAGGGGGAAAAAAAGCTTTAATATATATATCACACACACCACCCTGTCAGTCAACAGATAAGAGCGCTGCACAAAGGCAGGGAGAGACCCAAGCATGGCCAATGTAATCAGAAACCTCCAAAGCACATAAAAAAGCACTCCACATCATAATTTTTGCATGTTTCAGGCTTTGGTTTTTCCAGTGAATCATAACTTTGAGGAAACACACAGAGCCTGGGGGCAGAGGGCTGTAGAAACTCTGCCTCCCACACAGCACTGCCTGGCGGGACATGGCGGTGCTGAGCTTTAAAGAAAGAGTAGGGAGGTTAGAGTAGAGAGAGGACAGAGGGTGCACAGGAGCTTGAAAGGAGTGGAAGGAAAGAGCGAGGTGAGGAGGAGGAGGAGGAGGAGAGGGAGGGTGACATGGTGAGGGGAACTTACCCCAGCCTTCCATCCATAGCAGCTGCTCCTCCTGGGATGATCTTGGTGATGAAGATCCCCGGATCATCAGGAATGTGGGGATTGTCTATTCCTCCAGCAATGCTAAAGCCCAGGCCAGAGTTCCCCTGCACACAGGTTATGATTGGCATTTTCAGTTGGGTACAATAAACAGCACGTACACTTAGATGTAAGTGATAGACCCAATGAGGGCTCAGGATCAGAGCAATGTAGCTCTTAAGTGTATTAGTATCTCAGTGGAACACGTGATCGATGCAAACTGCTGCGGGGATTTCTCCACACGCTTCTGATGTCCATTTTCATGAATATCTGTGTGTGTGTGTCCTTGCATGTGACAAAAAATAATGCCATGTATTTCATTAGAAGAGGGCACTTCATTCAAAATGTCACGCTTATTCCATCAACCCACACAGAAGCGTCAGTGTTAGAACTGTCAACAGAGAAGTGGATTTATGATCTAAAGTAAAGATGTGTCGAGAAGCGTCATTTCCATCGCATGATACAGAGCTTCTTGCTCTCTGCGGGAGACAGACACTACCACCTCCCGTCTCTCCTGTCCGTGAAATGACAGAGGACCCATTTGGATCCAGTGGGTCAAGGCCGCACTGCTGCATCTGACAGCCGTGGCCACAGAGACAGGCAGCAAACAAGACAGCTGAGAAAGACTTCACTTTATTATTTTCTATAATTAATGAGCAACAGTCGCAACAAATTAGGACAGAGGGAGGCTGAGGCCTCCCAGTGTGCTGCTCTGGAGCCGAGAGGAGTACACTGGGCCTTACCACCAAATGTTACACACCCACAGACCTTTTAAAGTGTGACTTCGCATAGCTTATTTAAGCTTTCCGCATGCAGAAATGCCACTTAGAGCGGAAGGGCCAGAGAGGTAGTGTGCATCTATCATGGGATCGGAGGTGCATCTATATGTGGGTGGAATAATGAGAGCAGAAGCATATAGCTCTACCACTACAAGCTGAACCGCCACTGACAAGTGCAGCGGTGCCTGCTGAACAATTGAACAGGAGAGCACTTTACATTTCTGGCGTCTGCTGATGACATGTGCATTAGGATTATGTAAAAAGCGGTGCCTCGCTGGCGTTATTCTGCGCTCATACTCACATGAGGCATTCTTACTGCAGTGATGTAACAGCTGCAACTTCTCTTACACACATCATATCGCATTTGATTCTCAGAAATGTACAGAAATTAAGATTTTTGTTTGGTTTTCATGTTCTTTGAGCTCAATGAGTGAAGACTGAGTGGCTTACTACCACCTAGTGGGGAGAAATCCATCCATCATCCTAAATATAAAGAGGAATGTGTAAACTGTGGAAATAAATGGTGCAACTCACCCTCTCTAGAATGATCTCTTCATATTTATACATCCCATCACTGCCATTTACCTGTCAAAATAAAGAGCACAATGGTTAGTTTCATCGCTGAGCCTAAAAATATAGTAAGAGACAAGGGAGGCATGCAAATGTTTCAGCTAAATCCTTCGCCATATGATACAGAGTGGACATATGTACAGATTGGATACAGAGAGCCATGGAGAATGGGATTACTGACAAAATACACAGAATATACGTTCAACTAAATTAAAATAACACCATGAATTTCTGATTTGTTGCAATTAAAAGTGTCTTTCTTTTCTTAGAATGCGCATGCACTGTGAAACTAAATGTGCAACTGCAGAATGCACATTCACTACAAACAGGCAGGGTCAATAGGATAATGGATGTCGGTCCACATGGCAAACAGCATGTTGCTACCAGGAGGAGGCCTTTTCATCCACACACACACACGCGCGCGCGCACACACACACACGCTCATGCGCTGACACAGAGGGAGTGTGAATGAGGGAGATATATACTGTACAGAGAGAGAGAACAGATACTTACATAAGGGCCTGCATCTAGTGAGTCTGCGTTGACGATGATGGGGGGAGGGTTGGCCTGTGAATATGAAAAGATACACATTATCTCAGTGTGTGAGGCTGGCAGCACGCAGACGTAATGCGGTACACACACTATCACTTGGGAGCAAAGTGAACGGATGCCATGGGAACAGTGGGTGAATCTCCTTGGGGATGAGGCTGTGTGTTTGCGTGTGTAGGTGGGCATGTTGGCAAAGGTGTGAGGACTGAGAATGAGGACTGGGGCAGAGAGACCACTGCTTATTAACCGTCACAGCCGGACGTCCTGCGGTCACCTCATAACAGAAGCCGCTGTGTGGTTCTGGCTGTTGGGACAATACGTTTATCCCACACATCCTTTTCACTTTCATTTCACACGCAGAAATAACACCATGTAGTATCACATACAAAATAACCATTCAGGAACATGACGAGAATTCAAGACCAAATATTTTATTCTATAATTCAGGGTGTCAGGTTTAATTTATATGTGTAATGCTGAAATGATTTGTTGATTAATTGGTTTGACAACTAACAGAGAAGTATTTTAAATTGTCAGTAATTGTTTAAGCAAGAATACCAAACATTTACTGTCTCCAGTGTCTCAAATATAAGCTTTTTTCTGATTAATATCTTTGTGAAATGAATCCTGTCTCTGTTTGGATTCTTGGTTGAATAAAACAAACAATTTAAAGATATCACCTTGTGCTCTGGGAAATTTTCGCTGGGCTATTTTTTTTTTACTATATTCTGATATCTTTTAGGCTAAAAGTGCTCATTAGTTACAGCCCTAGATATGCGCTAAATATCTGTTTAATGTAGAATTAATGTGTTATTTTAGCAAATAGAGCTGAAAAAAAAGTCAATTAATCATTAAATTAATCGAAAGAAAATCAGTTGTGAATCATTCTGATGATCGATTCATCGTTGAAGTAATTTCTCAAGGAAAAAAAAGGTGTCTTCAGCTTCTTGAAACGTGAGCACTTGCTGCTTCTCTTGATTTTATACCATTGCAAACTGAAAATCTTTGATTTCTGTTCAAACAGAACAAGACATATGAAGGTGTCATATTGGGTTCTGGAAAATTGTGTTGAATTGTGTCACTGATTTCTTAAAAAAGAATCAATTAATTGTCAAAAATAATCACTAGATAAATCAATAATGATTGCAAATAATTCTGAATGTCTAAGCTAATTTATCCTGCTCTTTCTCCTGCCATTTAATAGCTTAGTAGACAACTTAACAATGTAATTAATATGGACCCTAAATGCTATGTTAGATGCACCCCTCTGTAGCATGAACACTGCTTCACTGAAAACACTGATTACTCTTGAAAAGGGTCAAATAGATATTGGTAATATTGATGCACAGTATCAGTGTCTCCCTTTAAAACCCAGTTAGACCTAACTACAGGTGCTACAAATTAAGTTTCACAGTTCAATTAACTTCCCAGCTCAGCTCTATTGTGCCACCTGGTGTTTCTTTTTCCATCTGAGGCCTGCAGAGCGACGAAGACGCTGAGAGGAAAAGCTGCCTGAGTGGAAACAGAGAAGCAGAGGAGTGAAGGAGGAGACGCTGGTTGGTTTAGGAGCAGCTTGATGGCCGTCCTCTAGTTCAGCACACCGGCTGTCTACCTTTTATTGATTTGATTGAGCTGTGTGGGTGAGGGGATGCTGACGGCGCTGCTCGGGGACCTTGCATTTCCTGAGGTCCGACGCTGAGGAGAAAATCACTAGCTGCCTATCTTAGCCCTCCTCTCAACCACCTCCCCCTCCTCCACCCTCTCAGCTCTGTCTTAATATATGCAGATACTGGCTGTGTCCAAGCAGCTGATTTTGATCTTCCTCCTGATTCATCATGTGCCATTTGCTTGTGTATTGTGAAACTGCCCGCAGTGATATCTGTGAAAGATTGACAGTCTGTGGCTCTCATACAATATTAGATGTACACTAATCTCTGTGAAGAGATATCTGCATATGTGTCCAGAGTTTGTAGGCAATGGTACAAGATTTTGGAATCAAAGGCATTCTGGTTTCAATTTGTAGTCCGTTTGTAGTCCAGGTAGTATTGACCAATCACGTTTGAGCAGCAGATATACAGTCCATGTGGAGAAGCAGAACGCATGGGCCGAAATGCAATCTGGTACCCTTCGATTTAGCTTTATATTTTTTATTTACTTATCTGCATCCATATGCAGATATATGTTTACAGAGATAAGACAAAATGACTAGCACTGGAACACTCGAATGGATGGATGTATATTGAGTTAGAGTAGGTAAAAAAACAATGAGATTTAAATGTAATTTGGGATTTGGTTATGGTAACATCACAATATATCTTATTTTTTAAGGGCTTAAAGTCTGCTTTATAGTTTACTGATTGAATATTTTTTATTATTTATTATTTGAGTGTTTTATCTTATTAAAATGCAGAGAATAATTATACTTGATACATTCACATTACAAACTATTCTGTAGGTGTTTCAAAAGCTCCCGTGGTGAGTCCCACATTATATTATCAAATGTTGATATTTGTTTTATGATATCACTGTAACTGTCGATATCACTCTGCACACAATCCCATCTGGTTCTTTTTTCATAGGTGTAAAATTCTCATCTGAATTTCCAGAAAATGTTCTATATCACAATAGAATATAAATATATACACTACACTCTATAGTGAGCACTATAAACCCAGTCAGCTATCATGGTGTCTATAGTTTTTTATTGTGCCGCTGACACATATTAAAAAAAAAACAAAGATTCAGAGACAATTTTCAGTTAAAATAAAAAGACTGGGACGTCTGGCAAGTCAGGTTATTTCATCATATTGATCACATAAACATCCAAAAGCCAGGTCTTATCAGTGAATTACAAAATTTATCATGATGTCATAATAAATCCAGAGATATTAATGATATAGTATGCAGGATTTTCCTATTACACTCATATACACTCGTACAAAATAATTACTCTCAACCATCACTTATGACCCAGTGGAAGTGTGTGGCGGTTTTTCTGCCTATATTTTCTTGTTTTGTTTCAGATGTTCCTAGACACAGTGCGCAGGTGTGATTGGGACTTTATAAAAAGGTGCCAGACTGTAAGCATCAGGTATCCAAGAGGAAGCTACGAAAATTGTGGACACAATGTAGAAAAAAACAACCAAAAAGATAAAAATTCCATTAAAAGCCTAGTCCAAATTAAATGCCCAGTCCATTTAATTACCCTGGTGTGGCTACACATTTTGACAAATAAAGGTCTGTCTCAATTAGACACCTGGTCTGGTTGCCAAGCAATTCTTTTTAATAGAATTTCTTTGGATGCATAAAACCGGGTTGTTGGCTACCCACTTGAGCTAATGTTACTTAGCTGCTTAGATCGCACATACAAGGGCATGCCCAGTGCTGTAACCCTAGGGTGTCGTAAAACAAGTGTTGTAACTAACTCTCCCTCTCTGATGCGCTATCTGTCTGCAGCCTAAGTTTTATACAAGTATTGTTCATACTGGTTCAAATAAACAATTTGATTGTATTCCCTCATCTTTGGTGAGCAACAGCTTTGTGTGAAAGGAATTAAAGGCCTGTCCCCTACAGACGCCTGTTCTAAATATAGGCCCACTGAGTTCAGTTATTTAAGCAAATAATAGCCCAAGCTACTAATTGAAGTTTTACAGTATACATATAGCAAGGTGAATAGTATATATCATCATATGACCCAATCCTAACTACCTAATGATCATATTGCCAACCTCTATTTGTTCCATGAACTATTTATTTTCAGCCCTTTAAATATGAACTCTATGAAAACCATCTAAGATTACACTACTTGAGCAGTATTTAAAAAGCACTGAAGGGTTTTCAAGTTGCATGAGGCTGCAACACGAGACAGAGGCTTGAAAACACGCCCTTAAAAGGATCTGATCCTTTGATCAACATCATCCATCACGTCACAAGCTGTGTGCAGGTGTCATTTCATTTCTCCGATTCTTCACACGTCTCATCAAGTGAGTTCCCTGGTAATGAAGGTTGCTCTCCAGATAAACAGGAGCTGTAGATTTGACCCGCTCTGCTTGGCGGTGATGCGCTATGACTCTGGACAGCTGTGGCTGCAACCCCCCTCTCCCTCCCTCCCAGTCAGCACAATCAGGCCTCCGTTGTAATCTGCATATGGACTAACAGATGCTCGCGTCTGTGCTTGTGTTTGCACATTTCTCATGAATGCGCTGCGCTTTTTCCCTCCCTTTATCGCAGACCCCTACTCATGACACACATGCCCTAAATCCAGCAGAAGGTTTGATAGTAAAAACATCTGTATTATGGGTGCAGAGTCCACAGCAGCCATGTTAGTGACAGGCTATTGTGAATGAAACCAAAGCACACACAGCAAAAAGTGATGAAACACAGCCTGAAGGCAACACTGGGGAATACACTGGCTACCATTGTCCCTCGGTGACTGACAGACTTAGCTAGTGAATCCACTACTGAGACCGCATGTGACGAAACACACCTGTTACAGTATAATGCCTGCAGTGCTTATCGTAAGTATCACAGAGGACCAACGCTGCCCAATGGGATCACTGAACCTACAAGTCCATCTGAAAGACAATAAACCCATCAGTGGTAGAAAACAGCAGTATTATCCCGGCCTGGGATTGCTGCGTAATCCCGCTATCTGAATCTCACATAACAAGCAAACAAAAAGGAATAATGGAAGATAATCTCAACATGAGTAATCTCAACATGAGTTTGTTTAACATTTAGCAATTTACCCAGGTAACTCGGATTAGGCTGGATTACCCCTCCCTCTTTGGGACTCTTGGTAACCTGCTGTTACCTGTGAGCTAACCTGCTGCCCACAAGAGGGGGGCGGCTGATTAAAACCGCAAGATTTGACCATGACTATGACACACACTGGAGGTACAGTATGTGGATTTTTTGAACCATGGGAGGCAGGGTGAAGATCATAGAGGTGAAGACAAGAGCAGCCTCATACAGACTGATGTCAGCCCAGGAGGGGATGGGAATATCTGTCAGTGTGTTACAGCCAGGTGAATGTGGGTCAGATAACTTGAAGAGATTCAATAGGGGAGGTGGTTAAAAAAAAGGTAGCAGATGTGGTACAGTGCCAGAGCTGGAGACTTGAGCCTGGAGTCAGACTTAAGTTTCAAAAATGAGGATTTGACCTGGTATAATCCCGGAACAACCAAAAATAAATGTGTGTGTGGAAAAAGTGTGAAATTGAATCATTATGCCCAGCACAGCCGACAAAAGAAAATGTTGGCATTGCATGTTTCTGCAAACCACAGATACATAACATTTGTACGTTTCATACATATCACAGCGACATTTCGAAAGTGACCCAGTTCTGATTACATGTATATGAGCTGACTTTGTCACTGGAAGGTGGAAAGATGGTAGATGGTGTGTCACCTTGGCAAGACAGCTGTTTGAGCACCGTTCAAGACCAACAAAAACCAAAACTGGCTGTTTTGTAGCAAGACATCAGCAGCATTTCCAGCAATAATTATGCCACCAAAACTGTGAATTTAAAGCTAAAACATGATCTTTTCTTAACCATAACCAAGTGGTTTTTGTGCCTAAAAATAACCTCACATTATCCACAGTGTTGCAGAAACATAAAGTTTCATCATATCCGCTAAATAATAATGTAAAAATGTCACATATCTGCGACTTGAAGAAACATTTGAAATGAAAATGTTCAAATGCAACAATGATCAGAAATCAACCTAAAAGGTTTGGATATTTGCCCATGAAGACGTCTCCCTTGACTTCAAGGACTGAGAATTTCACAGGACAGCTTCATTTACACCTGGTAATAACATGTGATCTACCTCTCTCTGGATAATGGCATCCAATCCACAGGGCTTATCATTCACACCTGCTAATAAGCATTTATGTTATCTCGAATCTGCATGTGTGTGATTGGATCTCAATACACATACAAGTTAGGCAAAGCAATGCCATGGAGAGGCATCGTTCACTTTCATCACTTTCTGCAAGGGCAGACTTGCTAGCTGTTGCTAATACTTGTAGCTTTTGCCTGGTTTTGGAGCTAGCAGGAAGAGGAGGAGTAAAGTAACATCTCAGCTTGCTGGGTGGGTTTTTTTCTACATAATGTGGTAATGCTATATAGTTGGTATTTACACCTGGCTAGCGGAAATGTGATCCAATCCCACAATGCTCCCTCTGTGAGCATTTACACCTGGCATTGACAAGTATTTGTCCTTGGCTGGACATAGATCGGATGTTAATACCAGGTGTAAATGGGGTCCTCTTGAGCATTGCCCCTGAAAACAGCTGTTTCACTACAAGTGTGAGATTGACATATGTGGTATCAAAATTACTCTTGTCAAACAATATCTGTATTTGATCCTTTATGTACCCAGATCTAAAAAGATTCTTCGATCTAATGCGACACGTGATTGGCCCACTACTGCAGCACCTACACACCATATAGTCTGTGGTGTGGTGAAGTCGAGCTCAGTGTATTTGACAGCTCGCAGTTAAGCATGGCAAGATGCCACCAAAACGTCCGAAAGTATCGCTATACTGCACTTTCAAAATGTATTGGTGTAAAATTTATTTGGACAGGGAGGAGTGGTGATGACATTTTACACAACTAAAAGTTTCCATTTATATGATGGGTACTGAATAAAGTAAAAAAAAAGGTATCGAATGAAATACAATATTGGTATAGGTATCACTTTAAGGGTACCAGTATAGTCATTTTTCAAACAATTCCCAGCTCTTGCAGGAATGAACCAAATCTTGACATGATTGCCATAACATCCCCTTATTATTTCCTTTTAATTCAATCACTGAAGGCTGTTTTCAGACACAGTTGTTCTTTACTTCTCTCCACCTGCAATGCAGCGCTCAGGGTTACAGTAGCTTTCACACTATGGACACCCGTACACGTAGGCTGAGACATGGAGGCAAGTGAGCATACTGGACACAAAGACCTCACGTACCCGCCATGACAATGAGTCCAGACTGCTCCCCCAGCATGAGATCATTACAACGAGTCCCAACTGACCGCCAGGAGTGAAGAAAATCCACTCGCTAAAGTGCTTTCTTCCTCTCACTCCCTCGTCTCATCCACCCATCTGTTCATAATAGCTTCTTATTCATCAATCTATCATCTTGCTCTTCTGTCAGTTGCGATTGTATGTGTCTGTCTCTTGTCTCTCGGCATCACGGTGGATGCGTATCATGTCCCCGTGGCATTGCACCACACAACACTCACTTGGCTGCAGACCCTCGGGACAGTAAAGCCACAAAGACTCCCACTGAACCTTGGCAAGCGCAGGGTGCAGGCTTCGTCCAAATTGTTAAATAATCAATGTGTTCCCATGGTAACCGGTGCTTGTACGGTATTGGCCGGCGAGCCTGCTTAGCCACCTCCCCCCTGCTTCACCTCTCAGGGCTCTCACTGCAGGTTTATGCGGCTCTGTGCGCACACATGCCTGGCAATGGGCTGGATGTGCCTGACTACCTTCACTGCTGCCTGTGCACATAACACACACACACACACACACACACACACACACACACACAAACACAAACACTCAAATGCTCCTTCTCAAATCCATATGTCATGATTTTAAAAAATGACGTTATGACTGCAACAGAGTCAGGAGGAGAGATTTGAATGAATATCAAACAGCTATATTATGTATCTGACACACAGATGCATCAGCTGACAGCTGTCATTTTTTATTACACTGTGTTTAATAACACAAAGCTTGGTTTGGTTTGTCAGGCAGATATATACTGTGCATCATCTAGGTTAAAGGAAAAGGTCTGACATGTTGGGAAATATGCTTAATTGCTTTCTTGGCAGCAACACTTTTACGTCTGTACAGTAAATATGAAGCTACCACCAGCAGTCTGCTAACTTAGCTTAGCATAATAACTGGAAGCACTAGTATCTTGATAGATCCACACAAAAACCAAAGCATGAAAACAACAATCTGCTTTTTTATGGGATGATTTTTTTTTTTTTTTTTTTTTTTTTACATTTGTACAGAGCCAGGCTAGCCTTTTCCCTTTGTTCCTAGTCCTCATGCTAAGCTAGGTTACCTGGCTGCTACAGGGTAGCTTCCTATTTACTGTACAGACCTGTGAATGGTATCAATAATCATAACTAACTCTCAGCAACAAGGTAAATAAGCATATTTCCCAAAATGTGAAACTTTCTTTTCGTTAAAGAGGTAATGCATACTTACACGTTTTTTGTAAACTAAATATGACTGTTTTGTGACAGAACACGTCAATGCTGGTGTTAATACTGACATTTCTTGCCAAATTTATAAAAAATAGCATTTCATGGGTTGTAAAAATGGCTCAATACATCATTTAATTTTTTTTAAATCAGCCCTGAACCTTGCAAGGCCAATGCTGACTGAGTTGACCAGTTGGGACCTCTCTACGCCATGAAATTTTTATAAAAAAAAATAGGAGTGCACGTAACATCAGCACGTCATCATCACGGTTTCGGCTGATAGTGGCTTTAAAATTAAATATCGGAATCAGCAGACATGCATTTCACGATTTACACAAATATTACATAAATCGAAAAGCGTTGTATTTCATTTCTCCATCTGCTAGTGGGCCATCAGGATAAAAGTATGCATGCATAATATGCATAACACTGCAGAAGAGACTTAATGATCACTTAAACTAAAGGTAGGGAAAAGAGTGGATGTATCGATATCAGTATCAGTTATCAGTCAAATGAGTTGGTATCCGACATTAGCATATTGGATATCTGCAAAAAACATCCAATGTTATGCATCCCTTTTAAAAAAATATGTTAACACACTTAAATCACTTTTGCTCTTGCCCGCTTTTAAGCGTTTTTCAAGATTACGCAGTAGAGGGAGTTATGTTTAGATTCAGGGTTTAAGTTAAACTTTAACTGCATTATTAAATTTTCGTAATGCAACATATAGGTCTAAATATGGCTGCACATAGTCTCTCTTTCATGTATGCTTACCACTGATTTAATGCAGTAAACACGTGGCAAAAAAACAACATACTGTTTGGTCATCACAACCAAACAAGCACTGGCCATCACAACATCATAATCAAACATCTCATTGTAAATGCATGATGTGTACAACACGAGCTGCTGATGACAATAATGTCACACCTCAGAAAACCCTGGCATTCTTCTTCACCTGTCAGCATCACTTATTTCTAAAACCCTCCCCTTCATCACAGGTAGAGTGCAGAGGAAGAAAAAGAGCATGTGCACAGTGACGGCATGCTGACAGGGCAATAACCCCTTCCTCCTTAGCAGACATTTCCACATTAGTTCCTCTCTTGCCAGGCACACCGACATGGCAGCTCAGTCTCCAGTGGTGACATCGCAGTGAAATATGACAGTCAGCTCCGCTCAGTCAGTCAAACGATACAGCCAATGCTGAAGGAGGCTCTTCCCGGGCCTGAAGCCAGAGCTAACAGCAGATTGGAGAACAGGGATGTTATCTAAAATGTAATGTTCCTTCGTTTTCTGATGCCTCTAGTGGTACTGCGTTTATGTTTTCCTGCAGAATGTGGGATGAGAGACGCAGTCAGCGTTGCTGCTCTGATCCCCTGGCTCTCATTGGCCTCTCGTAGGCCACGCTGCAGTCCAATCAATACCTACTCAATTACCATGCACCCAACATCTCATTCACGCTGTGGCCCCTGTGCCGGAGGGAAGAGGGAAGGAGAGAAGCAAGGTGAGAGAAGAACTGACAGATGGATGCTGCTTGAGAAGGATGAACACATGACAGCGAGGGATGTCTTACTCGCCTTTGAAACTCAATGTTGCATTCTTTGTCGAGGACAACGAGACGTAATAAAGAAAATCCCATGGCGGTAAAGGTCAACTGCTCCTTCTCTCCAGCTGCAACGCCAGCTTGAATCCAGGCATTCATTTTCAATAAGGCAGCCACAAGGATATTAATTAGTTCACCCATAAAATGGCCCCATTAAAGCTCAAAGTTTTCTGATGTGATGGCTATGATTGAGCATTGTGACTGTGTTGCCCACCTCTCCCAAACCCTCCCGGCACACACACACACACACCGCAGACGCACATTCATGAAACCATAATTAATAGCCCGTCACAGCTGTCAGCAGCGCTCCCTCCTCATCTTTATGTAATATTACAAAAGCATGCTCTGGCTTACCTCTCTGTCATGCTGAGCAGCTCCAAATGAGAGCTGGCTAGTTTGACCTTCACAAGTGCAGCCACAGAGGGAAAAGTACTTAGTGTAACGAATATTCATAACAGTGTTGTGCTAGAGAAGGCCTTCTACAAGTCTGCTGACAATTGATCAGGCTTGAACATGACAGTGTGTGTGTGTGTGTGTGTGTGTGTGTGTCCTACTGACTCGATCAAAACTGCTGCAGATTTATCCTTTAATCAGTTTCTAAAAGATGTAATAACTACCCAGTTTACCGTTATTCTTTGCTATGAAGTACTGTACATGTAGGCAAAGCAACATTGTAATTGAGTCATCGCTGCCTTTCTCAAATGTTGCAGCTAATAAGCGAGCGACAGAACTACAGGTGCCCCCCCCACACACACCCATCAATCATTTTTTTACTGTGCTGCTAATTTTAATCAGTTGCTGGTCTCACAATCACACAGCCAAAACCAAAGTTACAGCCATGGCTGGAGTTACCGATTGTGCTGTGGCGAGGCTCCACGATGAAGGAAAGCCTGTCATGTGTAAGTGTCATCAGTATGCTTCACATAATCCTGCCCCCACTGCTTCCTCTACATCAGAGGTCACTGCAGCATGTTACCTCACAGCTCTTGACTAGTTGCTACCCCTTGTTGCTAAGCTGAGAGAGCTGCTAAGCTTGTTCCTCTCTGGTGTTTTGGATCCTGTGCTGAGTACTGGTGACAGCGCACAACCGCACACAACTGTGAGTGCTGCCATTTTGATGCTTTTCACCACTGTCACGTTGCCTCTCTGTCAACAAGGGTGTATTATTCAGCCGCTGGGGAGTCGTTATAGAGAAAGTGGGTCCTTTGGATTGATGTGTTTGTATTTATTTTGGTTTGTGTTTGAGCGTGTATGCTGAGTGACGCTGTGAAGATGATGATGGTGTTGCTGAGGTAACAGTCATATTTTGACATTACCAGCCAGGTGAGACATTTCACTGTACAAACAGACACTAACACATTAGAAATACATCTACACATTGCACTGCATCGGTGAATTTTACATGAAACTATTCTGCAATGCTGGTTTTCTTTAGTGTGGTCACAAAGCAAGTTTGACATTATGGAAAAACGGCTATGGAATCACGGCCAACAGCCAGTTAGCTTAGCTTTGCTCAGTGGAAACAAGTGGAAACAGCTAGTTTAGCTAGATAGCATAAATCCGCCTACCAGCACCTCTAAAGCTCACCAATCAAAATATTACATCTTGTTTGTTTTGTCAGTGTAAAAACCGAAGTTTGAATACAACAATTTGTCATTTTACTGTACCAGAGGTCATGTTGGGGTTCTTAGCTGAGAGCAGTTGCCAGGCAACCAGCAGAGATTCCAGGAAGTTAGTGCTCCCAGACACGAAACACTACAGCACATGAGCCCTTGTTGCCACTAATTAGAATTTTTACACCATCGGATTTAAAAGAATCAAACAAGATGTAATGTTATAATTAATGAACTTTACAGACACTGGTATAGATGAACACAGCAAACGCTTTGTGTGTTCATCGCCGCCAACACTAGGAAGTGAAGGTGACTCAGTGTCAGGTCAAGTCATTTTTATTTATGTAGCACATACAAAAAGAACAGGAGTTGAAGCAAAGTGCTTTCCAGTCGAGGCAGATGGGTAAAGAACTGCCTCAATATAGGTATACGTCGTTAAAGAAATAAAAGGTACATAAAAGGTGTTACTACTTAATGTAACACAACGTGTGCAGCTGCCTGCTGACAACGAGCGTGGCAACTGGTGACTTTCAGCTGAACGTGTCCATGGTTGCTCGTAGTAACTTACATATGTGTCTGGAGTAGATAATAAACACAGATATATATATGTATTTAAAACTGATTAAAGTAAAATTACACCTACATGTTCTGTTGGTGTTTTCAACAGCTGCCGTCACTGCGAGCAACCACGATGCATTCGGCTGAGTTGCTACTTAACACAGTCACTCATTACACTGAAACACCTGGCACTACTGTTGTGTGCTCTATTTGTGATGCTGACCAAATGATTTTCAATTTGTTGTCATGAGGTTGCAACAATTAGAGCAACTAATGTTATACTTCACACTAAGACCACTGTAAGTTGATTGAGGGACCACCACAGCCCATAGATGTATTATAAAAAATACCAGACCCCAAGATGGGGCCTTCTCAGTCCAATGAAATTGCTCACCTGGCGCAAACACCAAAAAAGGTTCTAGCTCCCAGGTTTACTTCCAAGGTATGCAGGCCACTGAATATGCCCAGTAGTGTTTTGCCCGCTGGCCCCACCTGCGAGATCCAGCTCAGCCCATAGACTTTACATACTAATGGCATCACTGATTTTTCAGGATTAACAAATATAAAACTTTCAAGGAACGAAAATGTCATAGAAAAGAGAGTCATAATTCACATTGTTTGCAGTTTGAGGTGCCCTGTCAACAGTTTTACAGAGGTCTCTTTTATAATGGTGTTCTATGGGAATCGTTTTTTGGGCAGTGAATCTGCATTTCCTAGGACAGAGAAGGCATGACCTGCACTACTCTGCCTTATTCTGCCACTGACTGGCTTACTCTGACATTCATACCCTAACCCTAACCCTAACCAATCCCACTCCTCTTGCCTAAAACCTAAACCTGAAAAAGCAAATTCTCTTTTGGACCACAGGGGAATTTTTGCTGCAATACCAGGAGTGGCCACTAGGCAAAATTGGAAGCAAGGCTGAGCAGTGGCGCAGTGTCCAGTTCTCTAATACATCCATGCTACAGCCCCTAGACAGTGTCAAAGCCCACTAACCTTAGCTCAGCTAGCTTTTTTTGTAAAGTTAAAGTTTGCCAGTACTGTTGGAGCAGCTGGGAACTGCACAGGTTCGTCTCAAACTCACACATCATTGTCAAAAGTTAAAATACAACATTTTCAAGGCAGCCTACATTCCAACGCACGCATATTGCAGTGAGAAGCCACCGCACTAATGGTGAATTGTTCACTTCCGGTCCTACCATGGATTCGTGAACAGGTGGCTTTTGCTCGTGGACAGATGCTAGCTTAATTCGGGTCTTTGTGCTGAGTTAAGCTAACAGACTGCCGGCTGTAGCTTCATATACACCGAACACTCGTGAGAGTGGTATCAATCGTCTCATCTACCGCTCTGCCAGAAAGCGAATTTCCCAAAATGTCAGACTACTCCTTTAAAAATGTGTTAAGCTGCCTCCATCAGTCTTATCTCTCCCCTATTATTCTGAACTTATTGACTACAGGAGCTCTCAGAAAAGTATCTCGCTGCAGCCGAAAGGGATCCACATAAAAATTAACAATCTGAAACAATTTACCAGCAGAAAACACACCTGATGGTCCACAATGCTCCGTGCGTTCACAATGAGAGCTCTCTGCTCTGTTTCACTCTGCTCTGATTCACTTTTGTCACCTTCATTTCTCTCATTCCTCTCCTGAGCACCCCAGAACACAATCTTCTGAGCTGCCATTAGTCCCTTCCAATTTTAGACTTTTTCGTTTCTTTTAATTGGGAACATTGGACTGTGATTCTGCTTCATGAACCCAGCGATGTAACAAACACTCTCCCCCGAGGCCACAATGGTCCTTAAACCCATCAGATGCATTTCAGTGCAAAAAAACACGAGAAGATTTTGCTCTCATTTCATTTTACGGCCTTTTACACCAAAAGCCTTCACTCACTCCCTCATGGTTCTCCTTTCTTCTTTAAGTGTGACTAATATTTTGGACCAGAATAAATGGAAACTACGGCTCTTTAAGTGGTGCTGGTTAACAAATCAAAATCATTTGACAGCGATAAAACTACAGCAAATAGAGCACTTAGAGCTCAGCTGTAAAAATACTACAGTGTAAATAACAAAGCTAACTTTGATCCAAAGCCCAATGGAAACCATTCGTCCCCTCCTCCCAGGGGGCTCAGCCTGTCTCTACATACAGCAGCAGAGATCCTCCTGTCATGGTTGAGGTTTCATGCTGTTCTATAAGCTGCACTCGGGAACGCCCACACATTCACATATCTCCATTCACTACCCTTGCCTGAGTTTTGGCTCACAATAAGTGTAGGTGTTGAAAGTGATGAAGAATTACAGTAAGTAGGACAACAGGCGAGGCAACAGAAACAAGAGCCGTGCCTCTAGTTTCCCTGTGATAGTTATGAATACATGAGCACGTTTATCCATATGCTGATGTATTTAGCGCCAAACAGCAGAGGGGACAAAAAAAACCAACCCCAAAAAAACAGGGCATTGTTTTAAACGTTTGTAGCACTTTGGTGATTGCCAAATCAATCTGCCTCCTGTCGAGGGTCCAGATTTGCCCTTCTTCTCTGCTCACCTCGGGTGGTGTTCAGGCACGGCGCAACGTCCCCTAAAGAATGCGCCTCAGCTGAGATTAGAGTGGCCGCCTTATTTGACTGGAGAGATGACACAAAAACGCTGATCTAAAAAACACTCAAACCATTAACATTCCTGTGATTAAACACTGTATCCCCACTGGCTTTAAAAACACAACAAACCAGCTCTGCTGGACAAAATAGATGGCCACAGCTTAAATGCCAAACCAAGGCTTTAAAACAGGACTCCATGAACCAGTGGGTGACGTCACAGTGGATATGTCCACTTCTTTGATACTGTCTATGGTTTTATCATAGTCAATTTAACATCTGAAGGTTTCCTTCAATTTTTCCTTACAATTTATTGATTAATCATACAAAATAATCAACATATTAATCTATAATGGCAACAACTAGGGCTGCAACTAATAGTTACGTTCATTATGGGCTAATCTGGTGATTATTTCCTGACGAATCCATTAATTGCTTGACAACAGTCGAAAATGTGCATCACAGTTTCCTGAAGCCCAGGTTATTTGACCAACAGTCCAAAACTAGGGATAGACCAATATGGATTTTTTAGGGCCGATGCCGATACCGATTTTTTTCCATCACCCTTAGCCGATGACCGATTATGGACTGCCGATTTTCTTGAGCCGATATTTGGGGCCGATACTGCTTTTGCTCCCTCAATTTACATAAAAAAAATGACACAATGATAACAAATATTTCAGGTCTCAAGTTTAAAATAACAAACATTTATTGAACAGTAAAAAATACTAAAACAAGATGGAAAGTTGAGGTAGAACAGGTAGAATATTATTATTATTATTATACATTCAAATAAAAAAAAGAGTTCAGTGCTCTTAAATCTTCCAGTAATGTCTTTATAAAATAAACAAATATTTAAGCTGAAGCATAAATAAAACAACAACTACTGTACACAGTAGGATTCAACAGCTTTGTTCAACTTAACCACATACTTTCAAATGAAAAAAAGTGCCAGGGAAAAATAAATCCGCGAACCCACACGCGTATCGGCCGATGCCGATACAAGTAAAAAAACTCAAATATCGGCCCGATATATCGGTCTATCCTTATCCAAAACACAAATAGTTTACTGTGCTGGAAGACAAAACAAATGCATATATTCACATATGAGGAGTTGAAACCAGAGGATATTTTGTATTTTTGTATATATTAAAACAAGACTCAAACTTATCCAGTTACCAGAATTGTGAATGAATGTATTAATCATTTCAGATCTAAATCAAATCCGTAGTTGCAGCACTCATTCAGTAGCTGTGAATGAGAGCAGTTCTGTAACAAAACATAAACTACCAAATCAATTTTATTAAGTTGTAATATGTCAAACCGTTCTTCACTCTCAATCCTTCTTTCAATTCATTCTCGGAGCCCACTGGCTATCAGTCTGATGACAATTTAGCTTCTGGGGTCAACAACCGATATTTTGGGGGTTCCGGTGTAGCCAGTGGATATTCGGGCCAAGACTTTCTCTTCCTTGCGCCAGTCATTGTTTACAGTTCGATTAGAAACTTGAAATGCAAGAATGGAACTGGAGTTGAGAGACGACGTCTACAACTGGATTGTTTCACAAGTAGCCAGCTAGTAAAGCTAATAAAAAGCTAAACTGTCTTCAGACGATAACCAATTGCATTTCGGCTAATGTGCTCCGCCTGGCCTGCTCAAGCATGATTTATCAATACTACATGGAATACAAACAAACTACAAGCAGAAACCAGAATGCTTCCAAAACCAAAATCTTGTCCTGTTGCCTACACATTCTGCATACATATGCTGATTATAGAAATTACTTTTAAGGTCCAGTGTGTAAGATTTGGTGGCATCTAGCAGTGAGGCTGCAGACTGTAACAAAATTAAACTTATTACATGTGCCAAGCGTGTGAAGGAACTACAGTGGCTGTAGCAAAAACACAAAAACGCCCATGCACCTGTCTAGAACCAGTGTTTGGTTTGTCTGTTTTGGGCTACTGCGGAACAACATGGTCGACTCTAAGAAGAAGGGCCCGCTCCATATGTAGATATAAACAGCTCATTCGAAGGTAATGAAAACACAATTCTTATTTTCAGGTGATTGCACACAAATAAAAACATAGTTAGGAATACTGTATTTCATTTCTGCCAATATATCCTACTAAATCCTATACACTGGACCTTTAAACTTAACAAATCAGAATTTTATGAATAAAACCAGTCCGATTTATTTGTTAGCAGAGCAGCTCCTTGAGAATGAAATCAACAAGCTTATAAGTATTGTGTTGAGATTAGTTTTAAACAAACAACATCATGAGATTAAAATAGGATTTAAGTTTCAAGGAGGATTTGTCTGTAATGTTAACAACCAAAACTGTTCATCACTTAGCCAGATTGTTCCTCAGGATCAAAAAGGGAACATGTTCTTACTTAATATTTTATCACATAATCAAATGCAGTGGGTGCTTTCACAAGGCAGACAGTCTGTCAGTGTTTGTAGAAAAAATAAAGACACAGCTCACTTCTGAATTTCAGAGGGGTCAAAATGAAACAGCTACCTTTGGCTTTTCATTTGAACCTGGTTACACTGAACCTTATTACGGTAAGAACAACAGGCCTAGTTTCTTCAACCCCTTAAGATCTTTGTTCAAACAAAAACACTCATTTCCTTGACTTCTAGGTGCATGGGCTGATGTTGCATCATTCCTCTAATTCAGACCTCCCCCTCCCCTCCCTCATTCCTGCCTGCTGAGATATTCTAGTGAGCAAATGCAGGGCTTGGATTTGGCTGATTACATAATTGGAAATTTTAATGGTGAATATTAATCCACAATGGCCCATATTGGGTTTTATAAGCAGGCTGATCAGGATCTGCAGGCTCTCAGTAAGCAGCAGCGCTCTACGGACAATGAAGCTCTGAGCTGGAAGAGCTCTTTATATTACACAAGTGGCATGGCTGACACAGCAGAGCACCACTACAGCGTTCAATAACGCTGCTCAACACATACCTACAGCACAATTTTTGCACGCATGTCGTCATTTTAGATACATTTCCCTACAGTTTGTTCCTTTACTTGTGCTCTTGTGTCAGTGCAGCAATCGAAAAAAAGCTCTTGGAAAATCCAGAAGGCTTCGGCCGCCTGCGTATCAACATTGCAGTCTGTGGGTAATTAGCTAGCTGAGCACCAAAGCTATTGTGCAGCTCTGACTGAGCCTGCACCATGGCAACACACAGGGCTGTGTCTGAGCACACACCCCCTCCCTCTTCCTCTTCCTCTTCCCTACTGGCTTCTACCCCTCTTGTCCCCTTCTTTACGCCACACCTCTCGTTTCTTCACCTCTTTCTCCCCCTTCCCATCTCTCCCTCTCCGCCTTTCTCCTCTCCTAATCTCTCCCCCCACATCCCCTCCTCTCTTGCATCATCACAGCCCAAACTGACAACTAAGAAGACACTCACTGCTTCACATTCAGGGAGGGCTCAGCATCGCTGCTCTCCTGAACACAGGATTGATCTTTTTTTATGACATATGGCAATTGATATCAACTTGTATTTAGGAAACAGAATGCTAGCTGGATTACATTTTTCCTGTCTAAGAATTAGGGGCCGGAAATGCAGGAGCCACTTAGGCGTATATTTATATTTCGTAAAGATGTCTCTGTTTGTATGACATATCATATAGAGTATAGTATAGTATAGAGTATAGTGGTGGACTATGCTAGGTTATGTTTATATTTACTATTATTTCTACATTAGAATACAAGTATGAGTTGTTTACAACAGGTATGGTAGTGTAAGGCTGTCATGCATATGACAGTGAGAGACTGGTACGACATTACCCTTGGAAGACGACGTCAACTCTCCATAGATTAGGATTTTAATACATTTTTGACCACATTAGGCAGTGTTATTGTGTGTAATAACATGTAATATGTGAGAATATACAGGAATATGAATCAACTTGGTAGTGGACCAGGGCGAGATGTAATTTAGAGGGACTTTACCTGTCATTTTTGTAATCTTAAATCAAAACTGGGATATCTTGCAGACTAAGTGGCCTAGGAAGTTAGGCATGTAAAAAAAAGTGTATTTAATGTAGGCTATCTGCAAGTTCTTCACTGCTAATGCAAAATGTTCTGAACGAACAACTGCAAAACCCGTCACTGGCAACTAAAGCCCGATTAAAGAAATTGTTTGAAATTTTGGGAAACACACTTTTGCCAAGAGTTAGACAAGAAGATTGATACCACTCTCACGTTTGTATGCTAAACATGAAGCTAAATGCAGGAGAAGGTTATCTTAAAGACTTGAAACGGCTAGCCTAGCACAGCCCACCAGCACGGATTAAACAAGCTTAATATATATGGGTGTTAATTAGTGAGCTTAACTGGTAGGTTTATTTTTAACCTCTAGACAGGGATCAGGCTAGCTTTTTCCTACTTCTTCCAGTCTTTATGCTAAGCTAAGCTAAGCTAAGATAAGCTAAGCTAACTGTCTGCTGACTGTAGCTTCGTATTTAACGTACAGATATGAGGGTGGTATCAAAGTTCTCATCAACTCTTCATCAAGAAAACAGATTTATGTATTTCCCAAAATGTCAGACTATTCCTTTGACAGTATTAGAGTTATGTTTAAGGTTGAGGTCGAGAAAAGACATTTAACCAAAATGACAATATTTTCCTGACCTTGTGTTTAAGTTGCCTAAACGTTACAACAAGCAGGATACAGGATGCATATTCTGGGCAAAGTCATGTGTTTTGTACACTCAACGCTCATCCATCATCCTCTCTATGACCTTTGTACAACATAAGAAGATTACAGTTCCTGGATTGAAACTAAAACAAAAGGGAAATCATGCTTTACTCAAAAGGTTTCTGCAAAATGCAAAGCAAATCTGAAACTGAATCTAAAAAGTTGCTGTATTAATGATCATGCCTTCACCATTGACTCATCCTTGGTATCAGATTTTAAGTTCTCAACATCATGAAACGGTACAATACAACTAAGCTTGTATTTTCCATCTTCAAAATATCCATATACTTTTGTCATACCAGGTCATTCAACAGTTGTCATATATTGGTTAAGTGCAACGGTATTAACGTCTCAAGTATATGATCATGAAGAAACATTAAGGTACACTTGAAGAGCACAGTGTGGGGAAAAGGGCATCTTGCAGCTTTAAAAGTCTTTACGAGAGCAAGTTGTCCTCAAATATCCTGTGGCTGACATAATACTGATGCTAACAATGCAGTGACTTCCTCATCTGTGATGTATTCTTCCTGTTTATCACTGTAATCGTGTAGGCCTGTTTCATCCTTGTCAACCTCCCAGTTACCTTGTAAATCTTCCTAACTGGTTCTGACGTATATAACAAAGAAAATGACAGACCAGCAAAAATCTTTTTTTTTTTTTTTTTTTTACAAATATTTGCTTCATTTAAGCCAATGTTGATGTTGAAGATGCAGCCAATATCACGATTTGCAGCCTATGTAATTGTATTTTTCTAGCCCGTTTGGACTGTGTTCGGTTGTTTGAGCTGGAAAGAGCAGTTGGATCTAAATTAGATCTCAATATGGACGCTGGAGACACATGTCCAGGTGCAAATGTAATCAGGTTGAATCATATCTAGATTACATCACAGACACATTTAAATGCGAGGTGTAAAGGGGGCCTGTCATTTTACAGTAATGTGTCCTGATGTATTTCCAGCTGCTATGTAAAACACATCAAAACACAAATGTCTGCTTTGTTCTTCCATCATACGTCTCAGCGTGCAGGCCTTCAGCTTACAGGCAACTCTATCTGTCATTGTCTAATGGCAGCAGTTGACCTTTAACGCCACTGTTTATGATAACGGAAAATAATCCCATATTGTGTCTGAAATAGTTATGGTATCTTACAGCATCTGTATCAGGACTTAGAAGTAAAACTTTGACAGCATCGGAAGAGAAGTGAGAGCGGTTTACCTGTAAATATAACAGTATAATTTGGAATATATACTGCAGAATCAGGAATTGGAAAGACAACGGCCAAAATCCTATCTGAACCCTTTTCTTTTTCAAGAGTATCGACACAAACATTTTTCAAATGCCTCGCTAGCATCTACAGACATCACAGTCTCCACATATCATGGTGATTCCTGAGATAATAAAAGAAAAAAAGGTTTGCATTTATAAAAGAATACAGACTTTGCTTTAGCTGCAAATAATTCTTATCAGTGCAGAGCTGGTAACAGATTTCCTAATGGCATGATATTGTAGTTTTAGCAGAGACTGATATAATAGCTTGTGTCATACTGTACTTAATGGGTGTGAGTGTGATGAAGTGTGAATTTTGCTGAAACTTTACTAAAAAATCCATCTGGCCTTGGCTTGACATCTGCCCATTGGAAGAATAACTTGTGCTATAAGGCAGATTTAAGCAGATTAAAGTCTTTTTAACCAACTAAGTGATTCCCCCCACCATCAGAACTGTTATATAGTTTTTATCTGTACATTTCATAGGATATTCACGTCATACATTAAAAGAATCTAAAAACAGACATGCGATTTGAAATCTTACTTTGATTTCTAATTATACATTTTCCACAGAAACATGTACCATAAGCATCCGTGTGATGTGAATGATGGGCTGAGGATTACTTTGTAGTATCAGCCTTAACTGAGCGATCAAACAAACTCAATTATGCAAAACATCTTTGACTGCGAGCCTAGACAATCACCAAAGCCAACACATAAAGCTGATACACTAAAACATAAAGATAATCGGCCATGAATTAAGTTGTTGTTACTGTACAGACATAAGAATTTGGCTGCCAACTCAGAGGCTGGACCACCGCCCGCTACATGCGTGATATACGTTGAAACTTTCAGCATGACATGGTTATCCAGCAGACTACATGTGCTGTGACCCTCACTACTGCAGACATGGGTATTTATCGTTTACATTGCTCTGACTGTAGGTAAGAATCAGGTTTGATCACACAACCCGGCTGCTTGCTCAGATAAAAGTTGAGTATCATGGAAATGAGGTGTTGTGAGAAGACTTGTATCCATAGACTGTACAAAAGAAATGGACGTAGCCACCATGACATCACTCATTGGTTTCTGGACCATAGATTTAAAGTGACAAGGCATTTTGGCCGTCACCACATTGGTTTCTGGAGCCTGAGGTGACCATATTGGGATGAAAGGGTGAACTGTAGAGAAGCGAGGGGTGGATCTGACTGAGAACCCTAGGACACCATTGTGGTAGTGATTTCTCGATCACAAGGTAGCCACGCCCTAAAGTAGGGCTGTACCAAATACCAGATTCTGGGCATTGAAGCTTCAGTGACAACTATTTGCGATTAATCAAAGTTTTGCCAGGGGGTTTGGGGGTAACAAAGGTCAGACTTCTTTGAATCTCCAGTTTTCAGTCAATGCACCTAAATAACGTGAGACTTAGCCACTTTGTTAGCATGCAGGCGCACATTAGCCATAACAGCTAGAAAAGAAAATGCTTGGCAAGACAGCTAAGCTAGTCGTTGAAGATCTGCAGTATGCCAGTTTCCTTTGGCATATCTGGCACATGACTTTTTGGAGGTCATCTTTGCAAATTTTGAAACTATTTTAGACACTTGACTTTTTTGATATCTTGCTGGCATATCTGTAAGCTTGTCACATGTGGTCAAACTGTCCAAGTAAGTTTCAGTAGTGCTGGACTGCTGCTGGCGTTAGATGAGAACGAGTAAGAGTCACAAATCTACCACAAATTTTAAATGTCCTCGTCTGGGAATAGCTAAAAATTATCAATGCTGATGCAAAATGAATTATGAAAGCAAAAGCTGAAGTGTTCAAATACTGATTTGGATTACCATGGTACCAGGTGAGCAGGAGGGCTCTGAATAAGCAAACAGAAATATAAGTTACATACATTTAATCTCTGTTTAAACCAGTATGGAGATTCCTCTAATGGCTGCATGAAGATCTATTAAAAAAAAAGGAAAACTCAGCTTGTATTCAACTGATGGGGATATTTCCGGTTTAGTATTTCAAATTAGGGTCTAAAAAGCTTTTCCGACATAACGGGCATTGGTATATGTGTGCTGCTGGTGATTTTGAGAATTACTGTTCCATTACAGGCTGTTCTTAGGAATGGTTTGTACATTTTCCAATGAAAAGTAATGCACCAAAATTCGGACATATACCACATAATTATGAGTCTGCAATCTGAGTATATCCCACAAAGCTGGGAAGGCTGTGATCACATGACCAATACACTGACAAGAGTAAAGAAGTAAGTGGTCCCGTAAGGAGGTAGGCTGAGGTGGTGAACTGGTCACAAAACACAGGACTTTCCTAAGGAGACAAGGTGTTTAGAACCATGTGAGCTTTGACTCATTTTAAGGTACGTCGTTACCTTGTTTCTTTTCCTAAACCTAACCTCTGTAACTGTGCACTAAGTACGCAGCATCATTCCTGTGGTGCTAAATCGTAGGATATTACACAAACCGTTGAGGACACCTTGTCTCATTAAGAGGCTGCATGTTCATATCACTGGCAAGATGACAGCAAACCATAAATCCAAAAACATCTATCTGCAAAGCTAAAGGTGAAATCACACTCAATATATAAATGTAATCTACACAAGTAAAGGTGATGATACAAGGAAAAATTTGGATTTATCTTGTGTTGTGAAAGTTTGTGTTACATTGTGAGGAAATATTAACAAAAAATGCACAGACACACAGAAGGAAACAGAAAGTAATAAATCCATAAAAGCAATTTCAAGGCAGAGATGTACTATCAACAGTGTAATAAGATGTATGATATTAAGCTGGGATTGCTTGTATTGTTTATATCTGTGACAGGGTGAGGGCATGATCTCTCTTTATCGCTCTCTCTGTCTCTCTCTCTGAGATGTGCGCGTCTGTTTTTCCCAAAGTCAGCGGGTAGATGGAGTCGATTCTCACTGATAGAAAATAATGCCTGATAATAAACACAAGGACATGCTAAAGGATCATCTGTGGTTCTGTGAAAATACAACAGACATATGTCTGGAAAATGTATGCTGTTCTCTCATCTTGTCAGCTCAGTGGGGGGAAAACAGGAAGTCTATGTGAGCCAAACATATGTTGTCACAATATACTGTATGTCTATACTGTTCACATAACGAGAAGCTGCAGAAGAAGTATAACGAGAAGTATAAAACACCCCCTGTAGGTCCCAGTTGGGGAAGATTATTAATATTTTACACTAAAAAACACCACAATTTTTAAAAATTGTAGAAACGGAGTTTAAAATATTGTTTACCTAATATTTATTGTTACATGTCCTAATCGAGGACTGCAACCACGATGCAAAGAAACACATGCTAACAGTTTAACAGTCTTTTGCCCACATTTTAACTGTAATAAAAGAGAGGTTTAATATGATTACATCAAGATAATCAACAACTATTTTTTTTCTTGAGCACATCTTAAAACAAGCCACCATGAAGGTCATCAATCCAGTTTATGTATGCACAGATCAGCCCATATACAACTACATTCATCGCGATTTTATATAAATGACAACATGGATCATCAATCAAAACAAGAATCTGATGTTTAGCCATCTTAGTGTGCAATTAGACCTGCATTACATTAAAAAGAATAAAAATATGGCATCAAAGAAAGCATGACAAATTTATGAGTCATGAGAGGATTTTTTTTTACAACCTGGATTTGGCCATCTTTCCTGTTAAAGAGACAGCTCACGCCAAAATCAAAAATACAATGTTTTTCCTCTTACCTGTGGTGCTATTTAGCAATCTAGACTGTTTTGGTGTGAGTGCCGTAGAGATGCCTGCCTTCTCTCAAATATAATGGAACTAGATGGTACTCGACTGGTGGTGCTCAAATCGCAGAAAAAATCATGACCCGGTCATTCAAGATCATCCACAGACTTTGTTGTGAGCAGTTTCACGAAGGAATTCCACTCGCCAACCCTATCACTGAGCAGAAGGAGGCGTACATCTACTCATGGACTAGAGGTTTGTGATGTGACAGCGCAAAATGTAAACATTAATAGCGTGACACTCAGCAAAGCTGTAACGTTAGCGAGCTTAGAGGTTGTAGCCGTGCCAGCAGTAGATGCACACTTCCTTCTGCACAGTCATACAGTTGGAAGGGCGAAATTTGGTAAAAGGAATATAGTTCCTCGGTAAAAGGAAAAACATGTAACATATCACTTAGAAACACATTTGAGTCAAGATGTAAGACTGTGCCTGTGTTTTTAGAAAATATTAAAAAACTTGACTGGATAATCTGGGTAAAAGAATACTGTGGGATTGCTCATGCTCGTTTTACACTGTAAACTCCACTGTAATGCATGGTTTATACTCCCCTTGGTATCCCTGGTGCAAGCTTTGTGTCCCAGAAAATGAAGTAATAACTGCTTTTGCATCAGGTGCAAAGGCTCTCAAAGTTGTCGTGGTGCTTGGTTGTGCACCTCTGAATTTCTGTAACTAAATGCCAACTGCATGTGCTCCACTTTTCTGTTCAACAGGGACGCCTTCGAGGAAGGACTGGCTGGGAAGATTTGCCTGTACAGACATCTCTAATGATCTCTAATAGCAACTCCTCATTGGGAAACCACCGGGACAGTCAAATGACCCTAAATTATTGGAAAGAAACAGCCACCACAGTGGGGAAAGAAAGACTTTTTTCTGCTGGGGGAGGAATTAGAGATCGATGTGAACGCAAAAAAACAGTCATGTAAAGAGTAGCGACCCGGGGTGAAAAAAAAAAAATTCAAAAAAATTAGACTTTCCAGGCAGCCTACTTTCCAGCAACGTTCTTCCGGTATCACTTGCTCATCCAAAAAATATTCTGTTTCTATACTGCCTGGCATTTTGGAGCATATTGCAACAAACAGCGTGTTGAGGATGAACGCCTCTGTGCATGCTCTAAGCTCGCGTGCCATACGGAGGCCCGCACCACATTGTCTCACATTAATATAAACAAAGCTTAAAGATACTGTGTTAAATGTCCAGCAAAACCTCAACAATCCATGGCATATCTGAGTGAGTACACACAATGTTAACCAGATGATGGTAATAACTAGATTTAGATTGCAAAAAACATTTAGGTGAGAAGATTGAGCTAAAATATCAATGTCATATGAGCTGTTAAAGGTTGCCTCCTCAAGAATTACACCAGATTTTTGGCATGTTTTCAAGATCTCCATTATATAAAACCTGACATTATGTTTAACTCAGATATGCACCAGAGATCCTTTTGTTCTGTTACGACATAACTCTTACCAAGCTCAGTCAGTTTTAAACGAGTGAAAAGGCTCAGATGTGGTGCTCCTGTACATATTAAACAACACTTATTATACTGAAGCAGCGCAGCAAACAACTACAGACCTCTGTAGTTGTTTGCTGCTGCAGCGTCCTCTCTGAATACTGCTCTATACCCGAAAATGAAGCCTTTGATTCGTACTATGTATGAAAAAAGAAAGAGCGGAGGAGGAGAAGGGCAGTGGAAGACAGGAGGGGGATGATAGAAATGAAGAACACTGAAAAACAACACACACACACACACACACACACACACACATCACACACACACACACACACACACAAAAATGAGAGGCCAGACCAAATGGCTGAAGGGCTGCTTGGATAATGCATTAGACAGAGATGGCACTCAGAGCAGCTACACATGGTAAGAAATGCACTGCTTCACCAAATGTCCTCCACACACACACACACACACACACACACACACACACACACACACACACACACGTTCCCAGAAAATGGAAGAAAGAACAACAAACATAAAAATTTTAACGCTTGTTCCCTAATTAGAGCTCAAACAAATTTCCCGTACACCTTGATGTATGGCAGGGTTTAAACTACCTGTGTTCTTACTGCTGGTGCTTCAGTGAATGATGAATGAGACCGTTTACTGTGAACACCAGAATCCTGTAGGGCTTCCTTTATGTTATACATACATGCAAATTAAGAGAGCACAACGGCAAATATAATGGTTACAATTTAAAATGGGGTGCAACAGTTCCTGAGTGGTTACCAATGAATGAGTGAGGGGCAAATCAGTTATCTGTAATCAAGGAAAGTGAACAGGTAGTTCCTGATAACTGGATAAAATACTGTAGGGAAAACTATAGGAAAACTTTAGAAATTTATGGTCATGTTTACTTACTGAAATTCTTTGAGAAAGACAGTTCCTGACTCAGATAATAATTTGACTACTTTTACACTGTATCTGATTGAGGCAACCTTCTTGTATGCCTACTGGGTTTACCCAACATTTAACATTTGAAAAACTGGGCTTTTTTCGTTTGTAAAAAAAAATTAAAACATCATTATTTCTCAAAGCAATGTACTGAAAAAGTGTCCTTTGGTATTAGTACTTAAACCCAGGTATCATGTTGGAAATAGTATCAGTAAATTCCAATGATGACCACATCAATGATTTCACATCAGACACTTTGATTTATCCCAGCAGGAAAAGCACAAGTGTTACTAATAACACTGATGATGGCTAGGTTTTATCTGAGTGTCCTAATAGACAGTGAGCCAGCATGTACAACACCAGGACCCTAAAACTGATCCAGCTAAATGAAATTCTGACATCAATCATTTGATTATTTACACCCATAGACTGTATAAGAAGTAGACATACTGTAGACAACGTCACATCACCTATTGGTGCATGGACAACCATTTCAAAGCCTTAGGCATTTTGGGCACCGCCATATTGGATTTTTGGAGCCAGAAGTGACCATATTTAGACAAGAGGTAATAAAGGTGGAGCTGTGAAGGAGTGAGCGATAGATCTGACCTAAGGACACTGCTGTGACAGCGTTTTTCCAATCACGAGGTAGCCACACCCTAGAGCATACCCCGCTTTATCGTCTATTTTTACTGTAAACAGGGACTAAATTTACAAAATGAACATTATGTTGTATTGAAGAAGACTTGAAACTAGCAACTGAGACCATGAACTCATTAGGAAAATGTTTAATGAAGTAATAAATCAAATGAGAAGTAGGCATATACAGTCAGACGTATTTTTGCAACCAGTGGAGTCGCCCCCTGCCAGCCAATAGAGGGAATGCAGGTTTTAAGGCACTTCCACATTGGCCTCACCTTTCAGAGAGATAAAACTTTGGTCCCAGTAAACCGTGACAGCAGACGGCGAGCCAGCGCGCACAAAACCAGGACCTTGAAATCGAAGCGGCTAAATGGAATTCAGCCAACATTTTATTATTAACACCTGTGCTATTCTTCGTGTGATATGTCTAAATGTCTGTGAAAAAAACTGCGTATAAGTAAGCAATTAGCTTACAATATGAAACATAGAAAAAAATTAATGAATGTAAACATGCTCTAAATATACTGCTAATTCTTAAATAAAAGCCGTAGTTAAACAATAGACAAGCCTGAAGTAATAGCTGTCCAACAGTAGTAGAGGGTGGACGAAAAACACAGAGGAGTGGTGAAATGACTCTGATAGCTGACATGGTAAGTTCTGCATAATTTACATTTCCACGTCTTCTCTCTAACAGAATCCTCTTTTCAGTCATTCATTAATTCCAATCATTTCTCCTCTGTCATCTCGTATCAACCCGTGATAAGTTGCTGCAAATGAAATGCAACACTTCCTGCAGATGTTTCAAATTAAAAGCCTGCCTAGAATGGGAGAGATTATGCCCATTGAGCCCAAAGGAACACTCTTAATGTGAAACATCTGAGCAGGAAGTGTTGGGGCTGACAGCATCTTGAAAGCAGTGTAAAAACTACAAAATGGAAGCGACTGGAAGTAATTAGTGAATGAAAACAGTATTTCTGTTGGAGAAGAGGGCTGAGTGTGACATGATTATATCGCTGTGCGGATGGAATTAGAGCTGTGGAGATGTATGTTATGCGGAGTTTATCGAGACAACTGGAAAACATGGAGGAAGCTTCAGTTTCCTCAAAAGAAAATGAAAACAGGAAGGATTCTGACGAAAATATGACACGATTTACTTATAAAACAGGGAATAATACGAAATAAAGACCTGTTGGAGAATTTATGGTAAGAAAATCATATGTGGCCAGTATGCAGATTTACAAAAATTCAATAGACAATGCTCATTTCTCAGATATATACATATATATATATATATATATATATATATATCTTCTATATAAATATGTAATACTATATATATCATATATTTGGAACCTAATTACTAGTCATGTGTAGTCATTATTATGCAATTAGCTCCTGTTTCTATGGCACTGTCTCTACTCAGGAGTTTGTGTACCTTATTGTAAAGTGTTACCAAAATAACAGCTGATATGATGGTTAAATAAAAGAAATAAAAGCACAAGCGCTGTCGAAAGCACCCACACACCCCCACAAAAATGAAGAGGAGTCAGAAGGCTTAGGGACGAGCTCTTCTCTGGTATTGATTGGATATACACATATTCCACGGCAGCATGTGGGTGATGGAGCTGCTGCACCTTGCTGAGAATGCTAGCACACTCCTGCTAAAACGAGTCTAGCATAGCAGGGGGAGAGAGGAAAAAGCGTTCATATCTGCACATAGAATCTATCACACACTGACGTCTGATTCTTTTAATTAACAGCAACAGTGGTATAGCGTTTAGCGCTGCCACCTCATCCCATCAAAGGCCCCATGTCCCTCGCTTCTCTTCTCTCTAAAGGAAAATCTGATGCTTCCATCGCTGAATCAGGAGTCCACTCTGCCCTGCGCAGCACAGTCACATTTCTAGGCCAGTCGCTACTGTGATCAGCAAAAGCCCCTAAATAAAACAAAGCAGGCAAGCAAACAAACAAACAGCATTCCCCTCCCTTCTCCTTTCTTCTCTCCCCTCCTCCCCTGGCTGGCAGCGAGAGCCAGAGAGGGGAGCAGGCGAGCTGATATGGGGCTGAGCCCTGGCAGGGCCTCTGACAATGACCATATGGATCACAGGGGCACGGTAGTCTCGGCTTCCAGCAGGACACACACGATCTGCAGCTTCAGGCAACTGCACCTGTAAACTGTACAAAAGCCTATATATGTATCACCTTGCTGTGGCCAAACTGCAGTAATGAGGACACCACTTGATGAGTGTTTAATCTGCGTTGGCAGAGGACACAATGCGTTCCAGTGAATCCTGCGTTTCACAGAGGACCTCCATGTTGAAACAATAAGAGCAGATTCAGTCTGTGAACGCGACGCAAAGGTAAAGAACAACAGAGCTACTGAGTGAAGGCTTTTAAGAGAAGTGTAGGAGGTGGTAGTCAACGCAGCTGAGGTCTTGGGTCACAGCTACAGCAGCTCCCCATCACAGATCAAGCGCTTCAGCTCCCATAATGGTGGCTCGCTTGTCTCCCTTGCACGCTCACGTCAGCGTCTGACTGGCCTTTTCTCTGGCGCTCTGTCCCTGCCCCCTCTTACAGCATATAAAAAGCAAACTTTTGTCAAAGTGCACATAAATATTGCAGTGCACCTTGTCTCCCTTGTTTCGTAGTGCATTTCCCATGATTCACCATCCTCTCTTAACCCTCAAATTTTCATTGGTAAGGAACACTTTGTTTTTGGGTAAAGGTCTGTGTCGGGCATGGGTGTGTGTGCTCATACTGTGTGCGTGTGTGTGTGTGTGTGTGTGTGCGTGTGTGGGAGAGAGACAGGCAAGCGCAGAAGGTAGATATGATGTAGGAGGTTTGCTAGCAGACAACTAAAATTAAATTATCTGCTATGAATTTGTATGAGATCAGTAAAATGGACTGTTGGCATTTCAATCATGATTTCATTTTTCTAGCAGTTTTGAAAAGCTCAAAGACATTTTTTTCCCCAAAAATCAGTTTCAGTGTAATTAAAAAATGATACAAATTCAGTGTTTTCTGCAGCACTAATGTGCAAATACCGAAGCACTGAGTGCAAAGAGATAAAATGATGTTCTCAGCTGGACCAAACATTGCAACAAATTTATTTTTCTTTCACGTTTATCTTAACATTCTGAGTTAACCAACAAGTGTATTTTTTCTCCTTTTGCTACATTAACATAGTGACAAGTGAACAGACTAGCGTGACACTGATATTAACCGGTAGCTGCTGCTCCATGATGTCCTTGAACCCAAATGTGGCACCGAAGTAAAAGCTTTGTGCAACAAATTGAGGATTTGGAATTCAAAATCGGCAAATGTGTAACAGCCATTTTGAAACTACTTTCAGTTAAACTGTATTGGCTAATACTGTGGGTTCCTTGCACAAAGCCTGGGAGCTCTTCAGTGTGCTTGAAAACTGTCAAAGCTCATTAATAATACGGAGAAACTACACTGTACTGGATCTTATTGCCTGAATCTTTTCTTTGCAGGAAATACAGGTCACACAGGAGTAAAGGATGTTTTCACAAAATCCACTTACACTGACGACTGAGGCTGTTCTACATTCTGACTGGAACAACTGTTCATAAAACTACAGGAGATGGCAAAACTCTGTCATAATATGCTTTGGTTGGTTTTAAGTTTGTACAATTTCTAATGTAAAAATACACCAAAGCTGTAGATGAGAAGAGTCTCCTGAAGTCCAGTTCAGACCAAAGATTCGTGACGAGACCTGTTAAAATTTGCAACGCACTGGTCAGCGACGTTTTAAAAACCTGCCAGTTTACCCTCATGTAGCTAGACGAGACGGTGTATCGTCTCCATAGTAACGACTCAGTGTACTTCCATTCTAACTTCTGGCTTGTCAGGTACAAGTAACGACTTAGGCCCCGATCAAACAGAAAAGATTTTGCAGGTTGCTAGTTAAAAAAAAAAAAAAAAAAAAAAAAAAAAAAGCTTGCTGCGGTTGCCAGGCAACCACCCCATCACGTCTTTACACTAACCTTCCCAAGTAAACAATCTAGCGATTTTTTTGTCTAGCGAGGCAGAGGGTACTTGCTGTAGCTCTGGTTGAGGGTGAGAGGCTGTCAGCAATTAGTTTGTTGGACACAGGGAAGCCGATCTGTGTGGGTACATGAGACCCTAAAAAAGAGGGTGGATCACGGGGAGTACCGCCAGTTGATCCAGGAGCTCCGCCTCCACGACGGCCATTTCCAGGCATATTTTACGATAACTCGTCAGCAGTTTGACCTCCTGCTGTCTATGGTAGTGCTGTATAGTTCTGGGTATCCAGCAACCACTACCACCAGTTTCTCCTCTAATGTTAACCAACTGTAAACTGGTTGTTGTGACCACCACAAAAGATGAGGAAAAGAGATGATGTGGAGCACTTTTCTGCTATGTGTCAAAGTTTTTTAAACTCAAGGAGTTCAGAGCACTGCGGCGCAGTGCTAGGTGCCTAGAGTGCAGAAACGTGAGGTGCGTTGTGAGCAAAAAGCTTAATTCTTACTTAAAACAATTACAATGTGATCAGGGCCTAAGAATACTGTTTTTTCAATTGCTGCTGTCTCTGTGACATGTGCACACACAGCCAGCAGCAGCAGTGATCCACTGTTCGACACAATACACTTTTAGGAACAGAGGCCGACACGTGTCAGCAGCAGTGAGGATGTAAATGAAACGGGCTCTGCGGGGACCGAGGGCTGTTGTCAGAGAATGCCACAGCAGGTGAACGGCTGACTTGACCAGCTCCGCTCCACTACAAGCTGATTGGCTGTTGAAACAGGTGACGTGCCAATATAAAACCAGCTGCTGGCGACTTGACAAGCTGGATTGCAGGCCACACTATCAGCCGGCTTGTGTCGAGTTGAGGTGGGCCAGTACATATCGCTGCAATGTTATAAAATGGTTTCATCTCATCGTGAATCTTTGGTCTGAACAGCAAAGTGCATACTGTGAAAGTTGGAGGCACAGACACCAGATCTTTTGCATCTCGTGTTTTAGTATTCTGTGGTTTGAAGCAATCAGTGTGTGGCTAGACGGCTAAACATGCTGAGTGTAGGTTACCGATCTTACATCATATGTTATTGATGTGTAATGTCATTATGTAAGTTTGTGGCAGATGCGATAATACACGACAAAATCACAAGACATTTCAATTATTTGTCTGTAAGAGGTTAAAAACATTTCACATTGTTTAGCTGAGGGTTTGAGCTGCAGTACAGACACATTTCACAGAGTAATTACACTGCATGAGCCTGTTTTTGCCTCCTACTGAATTTAGCAAACATGCTTTCTGGGGTTCAGTGCGACAGAGAGACAGGGACAGCATGGGGGAGAAGGGTCCGCAGATGAAATGCAATCTGATGTTAGCATATTGCTGAAGCTTTAAGGTGTCAGAGGTATTATGACATCTGACACATGAGTGGAATCATACAAGCTGATAAAATAGGCTGTTTTTTTTATCATTTTTGGTGCTGTATTTTAGGTGTGATAGTCTTTCAGAATTGTTATAATGATCAGCGTTGAATATAATGTTTAATTATGCAGAAGGTGACGAAATGACGTGCATGATTTTAAATTTAATTGAAAATTTTAAATCTAATTTTAAATGATCAAATATAAAAAAGAAAAAAGGGCATACACATATACAAAAAAGAAAATTTGAACCCTGAAGTCTTGGATTGCTGCAAGAGAAAGAGAGAACCACATCAAGGACTCGCAGAGGGGTCACACCTAAAAACACCAGCAAGTGTCACTGCTATATTAAAGAGGTAAAAAAAATCTGGGGTTGAAGAGGCCAACCAACTCCCCCATACCTGGGGTGTTGTCCTTATCTGCCAGGCAATAACAGAAGTCATTGTGTTGACACTTCTGGCAAAACATAAAAATATGACACACCGCTATACATCATGGCCACCTGTGTTGTGAAAGAGCTCCACAGCCAAAATTATGAAGGTAAACACACAAATATTGCGAGTCTATTAATAAGAACTCACAACAAAGCTTTCAAAATGTCCTTATTTCTCAAGGTCAAGGTTGCCTGACCTTATGAGGAGCCTCCTTTCATGAGTACTAGGAGTCAGAGAAGATGACGGAATGATTCAGAAAAATATCATGAGGCTTTTTCACTGTCACATTTGGCCACAGCAAATCAGATCATGCTGCATGGATTTGTGCTTCCATTACCAGTTTAAGTGCTGAGTTGTGTCGAGTTGCACTTGAGATGGACCATCTCCAGAAAGGCCAAAAGACACACGACTGCTTTCAATCAGGTTGCAGTGACGTCAGATTTACTGAGTATTTTGAGTTTTAATATGAGTATCAGTGACGATTCAACAACATCCTACACCTGGACCTTTAAATAGTCTCTACTGCTATTGCCGCACACAGCAGATATGTCATCAGTCTCAACAGCGTCTCTGTGGGAAAAAAAAAAACAAGCCCTGCTTCCTGTTTGGAGCAAGAAGACCATGCAGGAGATGGGCATCCAGCGCACATTTGTTTAGTGCTGAAAGTTTAGAAAATTTAAAAACTCTGACAGCAATACAAGAAAATTTCTGACACCAACGCGGCGTACAGATAATTGTTCAGCTGGTTCACAAGCACATGGGTATCATCAGTTAAAGACACACCTTCAAGCTGGAAGCGCTGCTGAATGGAGATGCAAATCCCTGCTGCGCTGGGCTGACGCACCAAGTCAAGTTGAGTTGTGCAAAGCCGGCACGTGCTTGGAAATGGGCTATTATTGGGTCGTGTTTTGGGTTGGGCCATCCTCACGGCTGTAACCCCTCTAGCTAAGCATCATCCATAACATCTATTACGTCTTGTGTCTTTTCTATATTCTTAATTTTCCCTTTTAATGCAGTGTTCACCTGTAACAATGAGGTTTAAAAGGTATTTATCCTGTTATTGGACCAAATGTCTCTTTTAGCAATGCTCTCCCCGCTATAGTAGGGAATCCACTGTCTTTCTGGCTTATCTATCAGAAAAGAAATACCGATGTGTAATGTTAGACACAATATGTTTTTAAGTCTCTTACTTGAGACTTGAAAACCACCCTGCAGTAACTGTGCGTCACACTGGACTGTACCTGCAGGTGGAATGAAAACGTCCACTTCAGTGTTATCATTCACACTAGAATTCCAAAAACAACGCATGGATACGCTGAGTGCACTTCCATTCAGATCACATATTTCTTGCCTCTTTATTCCAAGACAAGCTCATAGATAAATCTCTCTTGATCTGATGAGAATATTCCAGGTTTTAGATGGAGCCTTTCAAGATCACAGTAGGGGATCCAGCTCAAGACATTTGGACATGGAGCACATGTAAATCCCATCCGTTAATACTCTCTGGGTTGCTGTTACACGAATGGTGAACAAAATCCGGCCCCCAAAAAAATCTCATCGGACAGATGTACGGACCAATGACACTGATAAATCAATGTGACTGTAAGAGACACACACACACACATATACACACACGTGCAGAAACCTTTCTTATCAAGGCCTGAAGCCTTTTGGAGTCGTAATCACCTATGGGAGTGTTCGACATGGAACGCCCACCGTGCCTGTGCATTCATTTAAAACACCGCTGCCACTACAGAGGCCTGTTACAAACAATGGCAAAGCATTTTGGACTGAATCTAGATGCTAATAAATAAAGTAAAATCCAATTAATATTTTAAGCTAATCATAGCCACAGAGCTGGAGAACACACAAAGACATATTGGAGCCCGCGGGGGGAAGAGACAGCTTTCTGACTGAAGCTCCCAGCAGACCGAGGTCTCTACTTTTCCTCAGATTTAAATTCAAAAGCTCTTGTTTTAAAGAATGTTCTTATAATCCCAACTGGAGTCATCCATAATTAACCTAGCAAGCTCTCGACAAAAGCAGCACAATCATTTAGTAAATAGATGACAGAAGGGGGGGGGGGGGGGGGTGAAAAAAATTAATATGGCATCATTACGCGCTGGGGTCGTGTAATGATTCCCTCACACATACATGAAATGTTCATGGCTGCAGAAGCCATTTAAAAATGTCAATGATCCAGCTATAAAAAGCCGGCTCGGGTAATTCTGAATGACTGTGCAAGGTTATTGCTTGTCATCATGCTGGCATCCAAAAACACGAGTTGTTATGAAAGCTATAAGATAATAGGCATGTGTGGTTGGGCGTGTGTGATTACTGCCCTGCTCTCTGGCTGTGTATAGGTAGTGGGGGAGGGGTAGCATTCACATTTCCCACCCAAAGGATGAGCAATGGTGACTGAGGAGAGCTGAGGAAGGTGGGGGGCTGGGGCGGGGGGTGGGGTTGCATCTCCATCCATGCCGTGCGCTATACAGCCCGCTCGTTCATAGGAAAGGGGAGCACATACTGGGCCTGTTTTAAGAGATGGAGGGACAGATGCTTGTCCACAGTGTCAGGGCCTCGCTCGCTCTCTCTCTCTCTGACAGCACCACCAACTGCCTCCTCTTACATAACCCCCTCCCCCTCTCCAGGCCTGCCTTTATTGGCTTATTTCTCTCTTTTTCAACCTTAGCATTTTCACCCCACTGACTGCTGGTTTTCCCCCCACCATCATCCATCGCACATTCGTTCTCTGTAATTCCAGCTCTTTTTATTCCAACGCAGACCCTCCTGGACTGGATCCCTGAACGCCAGGTTGGAGTTTTTGTGTGGTGGTGCACATTCGCATGATACAGCAAGGCAGCAAGGATCCTTCGAAAGGATAGGAGCTGTCCAGATAGAATTCTGCATGGTGGTTTATCCATTAACAGTGCTGTTTTGACAACATGTGATCTACATGAATCAAGATGCAACATACTAATCACTGTCAGTTCAATGTGGAATACACATGCTGGAAAGGAGCAGGGGAAAATATAGGTGGAAATACTGATGGAGAGTAAAAATCTCCATGTAAGCAATAAATGCTTACATAATCACATCTGCTGTGAGCGTTCAAATGTGTGAAATAAGCTTGATTGGTCCGGAAGAAAAAGGCTTGCAACAGATTTTACACGAACAAGGGGAAAGTGTGAATCTCTTTTTGCCTCCTCAAACCTCTCCTTGGTTGTAGTAATCTGCTAATATCAGCCAGGTTGCGTCTCATATGTTGGGCTCAGCTCAGGGGGATCTCTTCCACTCTGCCACTGAAATTTCAGCCTCCATTTTACCCCCGTGCATCTTCTCACCTTCTCTTCCTCCTACTGCCTCACATTTGTTGGCCAAAGCGCGATCAGACATAAAACGGAGGGGCTACAAACAATGCAGCGGCTTCGCTTGCCGCAAATACGAGTTCTACATAGACACATACTCATGCACAGCGAGAACCATTCCTTGAATCTCATGCTCACCAAGCTACCCTTCCCCCACCCCGAGCTCACTCGCATGCTCGCATACATGCACCTTCCTTAATTAAAGACTGTGCTTCTGAAGCCGTTCTGACCTTTCATCAACTGTGATTTATAAATACACGTACATAAATGGGGATAATAGAAACAAAATGGAGCACATGTAAAGAAGCAGTTTCATTCACAGTGTGCGGCATGTATGACAGGCAGCTTTTAGACACAGATTACTGCTGATTCTTTATTTTTTCTGACAACATAATCATTATAGTGTGATCCCTTTGAGCAAAATGGCTTGCTTAAAAAACCAAGGCCGAATAAGAAACGGAGCTGGTATCAGGGATCGATTTCATCATCTCTTCATCGACTCTGAGCTAATGAGACACAACCCTGCAATTAGTTGATCTCTGTGAAATCTATTTCTTACATCTAATGTGCAAACTCAGTATGTGATGATGGAGCTACCGGCTCGACAGATTACTTAAAATAATTGCAAACTGCATCTCAGTGCTGCTTCAATGAATGAAAATGCACCATTTTTTTTGGCCTATGTTAACTGCATCAGCGTAAGCCTTTGACGACATACACTAGGTGTGTTAAATGTATAAGCATTAGTCATCTGCATGAAATCCAAACATGAAGATGATGTCCATGTGTGTGTGCAGTGGAACTGGATCAGTCTTGTTCTGTTCTCCTTACTCTGCTTCCAATAGAGGAACCACAGTCAACAAATGGGAAACTGAGGGCTTGAGATGAATACTAAATATGAATTCTCTTTCATAAAGCGACAGCTCATACATGTTGGTCTCTGTTTTACTACAGCAGCAGCTCATCTGATCCCAGTCCTCCCCTGCCAGGCCTCACAGGCCCCAGCTATCTAACAGAGTAAGGAAGATGAGTTACCTGGTCATACCACTCCCGGTTGGTACAGGTGCACTCGGGCCACCATCCTCCTTGTCCACTGGAGTTGTTGCCGTTTACTTTGGGGCCACCCTTGGATTGGCCCTTTGGGTTGGGGCCTCCAGGGCCCCCACCAGACATAATCTTGCCCTTACTTCTCCCCAAAGTGCCCCCTCCTCCTCCCATGCTTCCACCTCCCCCTGAGGCCGGAGGGGGTAAGGTCTGGCCTCCCCCGTACCCAGGCGGGTATCCATAGGGCTCGGCCTGCCAGTCTCCTCCATACGACGGGGCGTCCATCCTACGCAGGGCAGCCATACGGGTCACCTCATAACATTCTGGGCACTTGCAGCAGTGGTGGTGTTTGTGCATGCTGGCTGTGCTGGCTGGGGCTGATGCTGAGCTGAGCGGCGTGGCACTCTGTCTCTGCTGCCTCCTCAGATCTCACACAGCACGCTGTGATCGGCTCACAGAGCGCTAATGCCGACGGAAATAACACTAATCACAGGAATTTCTACAGATTTTCCCTTTTTCGTCAAATCCTGTCACTCTCCGCTTTATTCCTCTTGGACGTAGAAAAAAAAAAAGATCAGGAGGGACGGGAAGCAGCAACAGGAAAACAAAAATACAAAATGGGCACGTAGTCTTTGTCCTCTTGACGTAGAAGATCAAAGGAAATATTCAAAATATTGTATACGACCACACAATCAGAGACCAGCCCCGATGATAGAAATTTCCTCTTGCTTCTCTTGGTTCACAGTGATACGCATATAAATTCATAGATATATATATATTCTTTTGTTTATATATCATATATATTTACACACACAAATACATATAAAAATATTAATATAAACAGACAAGCACAAATACAGTTATGTACAGGGATAAATGTATATATATATAAATATCTATATGCGTGTGTACAAATATATATATAGATATATAAACAATATGTATAAATAAATGATATCCGCAGATGAAAATCTTCCTCTGTTAATTCTTGGTATCTTCCCGCTCTGTCAAAATCTCACGTTTTTCCTCCTGCGTTGAAAAGCGTTGTCTTTCTCTCTCTGTCTCTTTTCTCAGCCTGCAGAGAGGAGCTGAGCACTGGATCGCCTCTCAGCCAGCTTGCCCTAGATGTGGATTATTCAGAGGGATGCGAGCAAGCAAGAGGGAGATGGAGAGCGAGAGACAGAGAGAGAGAGGGACGGAGAGAGAGAGAAGCAGGGAGGGAGGGGGAGAGAGCGATACGTAGCAGCATCCCTCCAGCACCTCAGCCCTGACAGCCACAGCCAATCAACTGGCAGCGCTGCCATCAGCAGCAGCAGCAGCAGCACCAACAGGACTGAGCGCTTCACTAGCTGCTCTTAAAGGGGCTGCGGCGGCTCAACCTCACTGCTGCCTGCCTTGGGTGAAAAGGTGCTGCTTCACAAATCAAAGCACAATGAAAGCGTTGCATTTGCCTATTTCCTCAATACAAAGGTCAGGAAGTCGTAGTCTGCAGCCTGCCAGCGTCGACCCTCGACCCCGATCCACCGATTGAGAGTCTGATCCATGTTTTTCATCAGACCAATGCAGCCAAAATCCAACTTACAGTGAGCACCCCTGTCCCTCCGACTGGTCACTGGTCACCTCCTCAGTCATCTCTAGTTCAGCTTCACAGCTTACTTGTGCATGTCTTTCGCGAACCTCGGGCTCTGTGTCACAGCACACATCTGTACATAATCTCACAATGGAAGCAGGTGCAGCAGATGAAAATCCTTTTTTCCTCCTGGGTATCACTAGACCTGCCCCTCAACAGTGATGCCTTTGAATCACGCTGCATTACTTTACATCACTCTCTACCCCTCTTCCTTTTTTTTAGTATTACTACTAGCAAAGCAGCACTGCTGCCACTGAATTAATTTTATTGTTAAGTCCTCCACATGTGCAGGATCGGGTCAAAATAAGCATAGCGAGAGGAAAAGCTGCACTCCCCGAGCCTTGTTTAAGAACCATAGGGGAAATATTTTATGTTCACAATGATGACATCAACACATGTGTACAAAACCAACAAGATTACACGCTTGGGCTTTCGAGTGGGTGGAGGAAGAGATTGAGAGTGAGAATGTGTGTGTGGGGGGGGGGGGGGGACGACTATATAGCTTTCATGTATCTGTGGCAGTTATAGTTTCAGTAATGCAATTGGACTGCCCGTGAACCGTTGTGCAGGCTTATGAATGTGTGGATTGATCACAGCTAGATATAAAGCATCCTGACACTGAGGGTGTAGGTTTATTTTTTTTAGAGAACTAAAGGGAATGTTACAGTGTCGCCATTAAAGCCCTGCATATATGCATTATTAATGAAATGTGACGGGGAACAGAGCTGGGTGTGTCTGCATGGGGGAGAGAGTGTATTTGTACATAATCTGCATGTTACAGTGCTCATACATGAATGCTAGTGCCTGTTTTTGCTTTGACTAACATATAAGACACAGTGACTTTAAATCATGTGTATATTAATGTGCATCTGTGCAACATTTATGTTACACTGAGCAGGATTTCAGGGCGAGGGCAGACTGCATTGTGTTGCAGCCCTACCAGGAGGCACACACAGCAGGCTCACTGAAAATTACATGCAACAGTAACTCACTTCATTATGATGATATTCTTTCACTGTAACCGACAGAGATTTGCCAAGCAGAGAGCAAAAAAAAAAAAAAAAAAAGAGGAGCAACTTGGGCATCTTTAAACAGAGGCTAGAAACCACTGAATGCCTCAAGTTAGATTGTCGGATGCAGCCACAAACCCTGCTGAAGCCAATCAGAACGGCGAGGCGGGGCTTCCACGCAGCGGCTTGAAAGGACGATGTAAGCATATCGATCACAGCACACATGACCGAGCACATGTTGCAACCATCCTTCTCAAGCCTCGCTCCGTCTCTCTTATAAACTGTCCTCATCGCATTCACCACACAGAGGGTTTGCAGTGTAAAAAAAAACATACTGTACGGCACAAAATGAAGGAATGAAGCAGGATACACATGATAGAGGCAGGGGAAACAGACAGAGAAAGATCCCCTGTGCTGAATGGACACAGATATGTCATCTGTATGGGTGGGCGTGCACATACGCACACACATCTCCCTGATATGAACTAGACGTATTTTGTCCCTCAAGGGGAAAGAAACCTCTCCCTTTAAATATTACATAATATAAAATATATAAAGAATTTGGTAGGTCTTTTTTAGAGCCAATCAATCGCTGGTTTTCTGTATCACAAGGAGAGCAGGAAGAGGAATACAGGAAGTTAATATGCACTAATCACATCCGAGCTATTACAGGAAAGAAAAGGTCTTGAATGTTAATGTAGTGTTGGTGCACATGTCGTGGAAGACAGCTCCATTTTCAAGGTAATTTTGTGGAGAAAGACAACTAGACATTCTGTTTTAATTCCTCTTAACCTCAGCTTCTTTAAAAGTGAACATTTCAGTAGAGAGCTGATTATGTGGAATCAAGGCAACTGCAACCTTACACAGATGGCATTAAACCCACATTAGTACAATGTAGTGTAATCAAACACCACAGCCCTGCAGTAAACACAACCTTTGTGCAGATTATGTCAAATTTTTGTCGCGACTGCACAGCCTAAGTTTTGGTTCGACTCAATTACACTATTATTTTTCAGGTTTGTCGTTTGCAGCGTCCTTGTATTAGATTACACAATATTGTCAAATTTAATCTGCAGTTTATAACATCATAAAGCTGTCACCTATATAAGATTAGCTTTTTCATTTGTGACACAGTGCCAAGCCGAAAAAGCAATATTCAGTTACCGGCACTTCTTTAGTGGCTGGACATAAATACCAGAGATGGAGAGAATGTAAAACTATCAAAGAAATGTGGTTTAGTTTACCTCCTAACATGTGGACACAGGCGTTCTGCTCTCAAAGAGGCGAGAAAAACATTTTTGTCATAATTACTGAAACAGTGAATTGTCACAAACACAGAAACAACACTTCACAGCAGGGTGTGATTGAACTGTTAGCTTGTAATTACACTCTGACTCTTACCAAATTTAATAACTATCCTGGAGGAAATACAACAAGAACAACTCTGCTTTGGTAAACCCAGATGAATAGCTATGTTGTCGGCCTCATGGCAGTATAAAAAAGAGACACTGCTCTAGCATGTATCGATGCACAAGTAGTATATGTGTGTATACATTCATGCATGAGTGAGATGTGTTTGCGTATGTGGTCCTTGATAAATATTGCGCCCAATTAAACTGCTCGGACTGGAGAGGCTCAACAGCATTAGGTGATTTATCTTGTGAAATGAAAGCGGTAACCTCTGACCTCCTGTTGACAAATGAAAAAGATGGACCTGTGATTTATGGCATGAACGAGGAAATTATCCTGCGCTTTTCAACAGAGATGCTTCTACCGCATCCCACCTTGCAGCTCCCCCAACACTATCAGCTCAGCATCAGCCTGCACGGCCCTTATTACATAAACCCACCTGGACACCCTGTAACACACACACACACACAGACTCACACACGCACACATGCTATCGTAATGAGCATTACAACCCCCCCAACCACAGCACACACCATGTATTGAGCTTTTCAGTCATTTCTAGGCATTTCTCAGAGAAGCTGTGCGACTACTCCTTTGTCACCTGACCGGATGCAGCACCATAAAAGGACAGTCGGTAGTGAGGCAGTCTTAAAGAGGCAGCTCCATATCAGTACGTACTAAGCTGCTCTACTGTAGCCTTAACTAACTGCAAGAGGGGGGTGAGGAAGCAAGTCTTAAAAGTCTCTCTCAGGCATTGATGCATCTTAGCAGAATCCACTTGTTTCCTCCACGTATTGAAAGGATTAAATCTTTAGGTGAATCTTAACAGTGATGGCTTCCACTGCTCAGTGAATCATAGCTTTGTGAAGTGTGAATGTGCAAGAGGAGTGGGGGAGGTTTGTGCATGGCAAAGGGACAGAGACCCCAAGACAGAAAACTGAAAAGACACTTATCAGTCCTGTACTAAAAGCCAATGTAATCTGCTGAGGAGCCTCCACGATGCTCTCCCAGCGATACAGACGCAGAAAACAAAGGCTAAACGGCTAAGACTCCTATTAATAGGCCTCAGTGGCAGAGAACAGCTGCTGCTTCACCACACACACCAAACACAGTACCTCCAACTGATGGAGTAATGAGAGAGAGAAGCATACACACGGAGCAAAATGAGGAATACAAGATGGCAAGAGTGGGAGATTGTATCAGAGCTGCGTGGCTAAGGAACAGCATTTTAGATTTTGTACATGCAGAAGCAGAAAGAAAGAGAGCTATGAAACGGAGTGCAAGCAGGAGATTAAGAGACGAGCCGGAAACTGACAGGAAGGCGAAGGCAGTTGATAGAATATAATGAAGGTGTTGCAGGTTCACGACAGACGCCACAACCGTAGAGAAACGAAGCTAAGGTGCCCTATGTGTGGGCAGAAATGCGATGACTAGAGGGGGCATTACTGAAGCATGGTGCTGAACAGAAGGGGGGAATAAAAATAGATAGAAGAAAATAGAGAGATGGCGAGGAAAACGGCAAAGTGCTCATGTGTCCGCGAGTGTATGGGAATGCAAAATAAACTCTGTGTAATTACCCGTTCACCTTGTCACAGAGAGCAACGCATGTGAAATCAGTGTGCTTGCTGAGTGTGCATCATCACGATTGTGCTCGATGCGTGCACAGTGTAAAAAAGCAGAGCAGAAAGAGAGAGATGGAGAGGGAGAAAGAAAAAAACAACAACAAAACAAAGACACGAATTAAAAGAGGAATGAAAAAGACAGGATGAAAAACAGAGAAGCGAGGAGAGAGATAGATAGAGAGAGTCAGAGCAGTCTGTAGGGATGCAGGCGGGGGAGGAATGTGGTTTCCATGGCAACCCGAGGAAGGCTGAGCTCTGGGTGTCCGTTCCAGCTCTGCACTGCACCGGCCCTCGCCTCTCAGCCGCCTTGCTCTCTCTCTCTCTCTCTCTCTCCAGCCTCCCCCACTATATCTTTCGTCTCTACACCCCCCCTTTCACTCCCTCCCTCCTGTTCCCTGCGCCTCCTCTGCTCCCTCACCTCCCTCCTTCATGTGATAGAGGGAGTCACACACACACACACATACACACACACACACACACACACACGCACACAGCCAGCTTCATATTATCCAGAGTCAACCTGTACTGTCACCGTATCCTCATGCAGACATTATCATACGAGCACATTGAATCCATGTGCTTACAGCCTGCATCTCCCTCTCTTTTACCCCCTCCAAACCCCCCCTGATCCTCACACCTCCACCCGCCACCCCCCCCACCCACTGCACTAGTTCTGGGCTCAGCTGAAAAGCCAACGCCTGCGGCCACTGTGCTGCCATGTGCCACTGGCCGTGTTGTAATGGGGAAGGCATGTGAACACAAGGGCTTTTAACCGTACTGAGGAACACGGTTAGCCTATGAGACATGTCTCTGTCATGACTGCTGCTCATGTAAGCAGCAGGTTGACCACCACTCTTGAAGAAAATTGTTTTATATTTTGGGAAATATGCTTATTCCCTTTCATGGCAAGAGTTGGGTGAAAAGATCAATAGCGCTCTCATGTCTCTGCGCTAAATATAAAGCTAGAGCCGGCAGGTGGTTAGCTTAGCTTAGCTTGACATAAAGACTGGAAACAGAGGGACACAGTTAGCCTAAAGCAACAAAGGCTACGCTCAAATTACAAGCAAATGTGGCCCAAATCTGATTTTTTTTTTGCTCCCATGTAACACAGATCTGATTTTTTGCAGTGTGGTGTGGACAATCAGATCTGATCCACTTTATTATTTGGTCCTAAATTCGATAGATATCCAATTACTGCCCATGTGACTGCGAGAGAATGGTCATATATGCATTGACGCATGGATTTCCCATATATCCATGTTTTTTCCACATCATACTTCACTGTGCAGGTGCAGATCAGTCACTATACAGTATTGAAGCCATCTGTTCAAAGTACAGAGGGCCGCTGTATCCAAACCATTGGCTGCCCTAGTCACAAGCCAATAGAGCCCAACTCTTTCTTGCGGGATAGTTTACTCAGATGCCGTGACAGCCTTGTCATGAGGGCCCAACAGAAACATTGAAATGTAGCCCTTGGCATTGAAAGATTTGGAAAAACTGCTATGTCATGCATTTTTCCAACAATGGAAAAATACCTGTTCTACTACACAGATACGACAGTGGTATAAATCCCAAAATGTTGAATTATTCCTTTAAATCTCTGATCTTAGACGCAGAGCAGCAGCAAGAGCCTCGACATGGTAAACCATAAACCAGTACATTAGGGTTTAAGTGATTTACAGCTGCAGGTAAAGACAGATATGACAAAATATTTATAAAGTATCACATAATTAATGTCCAGGTATGATTAAAAGCCTAAATACTATTAATTACTATGATCTTTCTGAGCATAATAGATGCAAATTATCATGTAGGTGTTGACAGGCTGACGAAAAACTTAATCACATATGTTTATTTTTAGCATCAAATATTAACATCACAACAATCAACACGGATAATTAGCACCTTCAATCTATTTAAACTGATCAAACAAATCTCTAGAAATCAATTACTGGATTCCGAGGACTGCTTTGTGCTTAAGCAGTCATGTGTCAACAACAATAAAATGTTCCACAGGTTATCAACCTTTAAGAACAGGAACACATGTTTGTTTGTTTGTTTGTTTCTTTCTTTCTTTATGATGCCGGGGCACTTCTGTGATTTCTCTTAATATCATCAGGTTCATTTATATCTGCCTCTGTTAGTAGCAGCTGCCTTTTCTGGTGCTTGTATAGACTCTGAGGAGACAATGTGTTCAGGAGACTCCTGGGAAACTAATTTTTGCTTTGCTTTACTCACCTTTGGCATGTCGACATGAGACACAGTCACCAAGCCAGAAACTCGCTCTACTTTGTGAGGGCTCCTCCTGCTGGTCACTCGCACCCGAGACACACCCTCCTCCTCCTCCTGGTCCTGTGGGACATGGGGGAATACAATCTTAAAAAAATAATAATAATAATAAACCCTCCTCAGAGCATACTTGTGGATAACAAAGATGACAATTACTACCAACATCCTTAACGGAGTAGTTCAACATTTGGGGGAAATTTGTTTTCTTGTTTACAGATGGATAAGAAAATTGATACTGATCGAGTCACACCTTGAGAATTAATTTAAAAAACTTCATTCAGCAAACAGAATATTTTTACACAGAAGGGAACACCTTCATAAAGGCAATAAGTATTACGCAATAAAAATAATATAAAATCCAGGGCTTAGCTTTGTGATTTGGACATAATGGTACTACATGAGAAGGTAGTCTGTACATTTAATATAAAGCTAGAACCAACAGGTTTCTTTTTATTCTTTAATGCTAATCAGTGCTAATTTTTAGGAGTCATTCTCTACACCACTCTGTAGGGAGTTACATGCTGGAGTTATCTCTTGGTCTGTCACAGAGACTTTCTGGAGCTTAACAAGTATATAGTTTCCTTGGAGCTTTACCAAGACTCTTGGAAGTCACTGAACATCGCCAGGCAAGCTGTTTCCAGTCTTTATGCTAAGCTAAGCTAAGCTAACCAGCTGCTGGCTCCATCTTTGTATATAAAGCCCACAAATTTGCAGAAGTCAGCTAGCCTAACCTAGCATAAATACTGGAAACAGGGGGAAACAGTTAGTGTGGCTCTGTCCAAAGGAGTCAAAACCCACCTACCAACAGGTCTAAAGCTCATTAATTAGTATGATATATCTTGTTGGTTTAATTGTACACAGTGGGCTAACTCCAGAAGGCTAAGAAATAGCGTGGCACATAACCCCTTGTAAAACCGCAATGTGTATATTTTACATCAAACCAACTAGATATAACATGTGAATTAGTGGGTTTTAGTGGTGCTGGTAGGCAGTTTGTTAACTCTGGACAGAGCCAGGCTAGCTGTTAGCCTCTGTTTTGATTGTTTTTGCTACGCTAAGCTAACTGGCAGCAACTCCATATTTAATAGACAAATGAGAGCGATATCAATCTTCTCGTAACTGTTGGCAAGAAAGCATGTATGCTTATTTCCTTAAGTGTTGTTAACAATCAGCTCTTTTTAGTGGGGCTGCACAATTAATAACAATATCACAATCGCAATATTGCAGGAGCTGCAATTTCTGACAAAAGTAAGATATGTCGCAATATTCTATTATAAACAAACATTTTGGTGCGGCCTACATATCATATACCAGAAATAAGAGAACATACGTGTTTGGTACAGACCCCAGGAAAAAAATCACATCATCATCACCATCATTTTTATTTTTTTTTCCTAGTGAAAATTATGCAAGAATTACCATTCCCCCTAAAATCGCTTCCAAAATAATCATATTATTGCTTTTGCATGTTGAGCAGCCTTACATTTGAGCACTACAAATAAAGACGAGCTAGTCCAAACATATAAATGAGCATGGCTAAGGAAACTGTACTGTAGTGAAAGGAGAGTAATTTGCACAATCAAAAGTTTAAAAATATCAGTGCTGAATAGCACACACCAACACAGTGCTAATTGTTGTGGAAACAGTCACCTACCAAAGCAACACAGAACTGGACTGAGTGGTTCACTCCACCCACATCTATGACAAATGCCAATTAAATATTAGCAGCAAACCTGTACCTAATCAAACAGAAGTGAACACAGCCTCACTGTGAACAGGGATATACAGTAGCGGCAGCCTACCTGACATTCTCTGAGTTTATTCCCACAGTTTAAACCACACAGAGCCTTAACTGACAGCAGAGGGCAGCCTTCAGAGCACGCCATCACTGCTGCAAAGTTTGACTAAAAAAAAAAAAAAAGTTTCAGGAGAAAAGGCCCAAAGATTTTCCAAACACGTGGTGCCTTCTCGGTCATCTGATACCTCCAAATTAAGATGAGAGCTTCTCGAAGACACAAGTGTTAATTTAAATACACACAGCCCAAAGCATGCAGGCAGCTGTTCATGCCCTCACTGTAACTAACAGGAGCAGAGTTGCAAAAACACACAGCACTGTATTTGTCTTGGTTGCTGCACTGGTATGGATCACATATACCATGCCTTACTTCAGTGAGTTTCTTTTTGACGGCTCCGTTCCCACATGGCAGCGCTGACAGGCAGGTCAGCTGACACTGCCAGAGCCAGAGATGCTCCCCCCCCAGCTGCCCGCTCTGTCTTATAGTGGCAGCTAAGAATATGCCCTTTGCACCATGCACACACATACACTTACAAAACTGTGCAGACATAATTGAAATGAGTCCATCAATTAATAATTTCAAGTCATACAATATTTAAAATGTATGAAATGTTTCTTCTTGGCCATTACTTTTATACTTGTTCCTGGATTTTTACACAGTAAAAAGGTTCTTGCAATCAAAACAGTAATTATTTTCTAATTATGAAATCAACTAGACTTCTAAAACCGGCTTCTTCTCTCAGGGCTTCTTTCATTTCTTTTCAAAAGGGAGCTATTCTCCGCTCTCACCTGCTACTCTGCACCAAATCAGGGAATTTGCAGACTCATTTAGTTTCCCTCCCATCCTCCACTCAGGTGACAACATGACTGGAATACCGATGAGCACCTCACTGGGTGTCCATTAAGCAGCTCTCTCCCTCTCAAACTTCCTTGTCTCCCTCTCCAGGACTGTGCCTGGGCCCCACGAGCAGCTGGGATCCAGATAGGGAAGGATGTGGGCAAGGATCAGGAGCCATGCTGCACTGAATTAGAAGCTCCACAGGGTGGATCACAGAATGCACCGAGAAGAGCTTAGGATGGCCAATAAAGTTCAAACCACAGTCACAGTTTGTGGCTTTTCTCCACGGCAGTGACAGATTATAAAGACATGGCACTGCAATTGACCTCATGCGTTTCTGCATCAAGGAAGTGCAACAACTACGTTATTTTGTCTTTTAACATCCTGTCTACACCACTTGTGATCACCTTTACCTGCATTTTATCTAATCTTGTGACACCAAGATGCCTGCTACGCTGCAGACCACTGTTTGAGACCAGCGAACAACAAAACTGGAAATTATTTCACAAGTCATTTCTGTGTTTCCAGCAGCTTTTTAGGCAACAAACATTGGTGTTTTTCCGGCAAAGATAGTGCCACAAAAAGCAGATATTCTTTATCAAGACATCGCTGCTTTTCTAGCAGGAAGATTGTGCCCCCAAAACCAGATATTTTAAGTGTTATTTTTTGTGCCTAAACCTGACCACACGTTAATTACAGCAATGTTGAAATAAAAAGTTCTGCTACATAATAACGTGCAAACGTAACATATCCGAATGAACATACATACATACACAAATGTACAGTGTCAACATTTTTCTAGTAATTGGGATGCAAACCGGTTCTGTAAAATAAAGTTAAGCATGAAAGACTGACAAAGTTGACGGACCATGACAGATAGCCTCTTATTACAGTTGTGCAGTTCCCGTGCACAGCGTTGGGATCAGATCATCATGGTTCAATAGTTAGCTAAAGAGATTGTTAAAATATAGCTACAAGTAAGTGATAACTGGTTGAATTAGACAGCTTAAAGTAATTATATGGTAAGTAGCATTAGCTAACTAAAAGACTCAGCTCCTGCCACTCCAAGTAGTAGTGCAAGGCAAACTTGATTAAACTGACCTAATCATTAACTACTATTCAATTATATAAAAATACAGTAATATTACTGGAGCCTTAGAATTTCTACCCTTAGAATAACAGCATTGAACCTGAATAATCCACAAATATTGACTTTTATATAACTAACAGCGTTAAATAACATCCTAGTTAAAATCATCTGATATGAACACATCTGGAGCATGACGGGTGCTGCTGATGAAAGGGTGCTTGATCTGATAGGGCTGTGGTTTGAACCTTGCGTAATCAGAAAAACAGATGTTCCCTTCTGTGTCCTTAACACAGTGTTACAAATGCATAAGAATCCTAATTTCCTGCTGAAAATCATGTCACTCGCTGGAGCTTTATGTGTTAAGGAGCAGTCATAAATTGCACAACTCAGTCTTCTGCTCTTTAAAGGCCATTTAATACAGTCCAGTAAATGACAAGTTTATTGTGGTTCCCCTGTTCAACTGGCCGCACATAATCCAGTTCAGACTTAGCACATGAATTTCAAAAACATATTGCCATTAAGTGATTGACTGGAGGGAGGGGCTGTTAAGCATGAAGGAATAATGTTAGATTAAAGTTTTGATCTCATGTGAGGATGGAATTGTGTAATTTCACTTTCACTTTTATATTATGAGGCTACAAAACTGAAAATGGTTTGCACTATATTTAACTTATAAACATGATCATATATGCAAGAGGTGCTTTATTGGGATCTGTATGAAATTTAGTAAACACCATCAACCAAATATGCAGGTGGCTCAGTCAAATCCACATTCTCTGTTCACAGGAAAGCAGATCAGAAAGGTGAGGCCCCTCCTGACAGTAACCTAATGGCTGACAGACATCACATTTACTGTGCCAAGTAGTGGCCAATCAGAAGGTCACAAATGATCAAATAGAAAATGGACGAGGGGGTACAGTGGTCAGCTGCCCTCCCAGCGGCCAATGGTCAAATGCAGGTTACTGTATGATACATATAATGCATTATTATGTAGCTTACAGCCTTTTTAGTGCAAAATGTGTCATTTTGTTTTCTATCGCACAGATAGTAACCCCTCAGTGTTGCCACATGAAACTGCCGTGACATAATTTTCAGCGTGACTCTCGCTGAATCCTTTCATCAACAACAAAGTCTGCACTTTTGTGGGCTTACATTTTTGCAAATGTGAGTCGAATGAATTTAAAAAATTGCGGTCGCTGTTAACGTTAGCTTGGCTTTTTAGAAATAGCAGGTTCGCGCTGAATGTTCCTTGTCACCCAAGTTACAATCCGAGTGACAATTCTCTCTGATCAGCTGTCTGCAGTGTTTAAATCCACCTTCTTGTATCAGCTCAGCTCATGTAAACCTTCATCAAGGTGGTACCAAAACAAATACCAGGTGCTATCAACAACTTTTGCTAATAGAATACCAAAAAAGAGAAACTTGATCAGCATGCTGCACGGTTTTCAATATACTGAAGAACTCTTGTGACGCATTAAAACTGAGAAAAGCTTTAAAACAAATTTCTAGTGGGCTCTTTTCACCTCTGAAGTATTTTGGAGTTGGCAGTGAATGGTTGTCTTCCAACACTACCAAGTATCAAATTCTCTAAAGGCGAGGTAAGTGCACATTCCCATTTCTGTGGTGTGACAGTATGTTTGAAAAGAACTGCTAATATTGCATCAGTAAACTGTTGCACACTTGCAGGCCTCTAAATAAGCAGAATACAGACCGATACACTCTGTTTTATTAAGTACATGAAGCGGTCGCATTATATTTGGTTGCTTGTGGTTAATAAATGAACAGTAATGATGAACAGCGTATTGCAGGCCCACATGATTTGATTAAATGAGTCTGATGTTCAAGTGGAAAAATCCAGTTTGTTGGTTCAAAGGGATCAAAGCTGGCCTTAAATCCAATTTAAAAATTATATCTTTATTATCTTTGGACTAAGATTAGAATTTAGGGTTTCTTTGTTTTGGGCATTACAATGTACATTACAACTTTGTACCCTCACGTACCACATGTAGATTAATGCTGTGTGTGAGGGCAGACAAATAACCAGACACACACACACACACACACACACACACACACACATTAAGCAGAAGCTATAGTGTCTTTCTAATCTCTGCTCAAAAACAGGCCAGAGATCATTCGGTTAATGGGCTACAGAAGTCAGCCAAAGATCAATTTCATTAACATTTTGGCATAGCTGAAGGAAAGTTATGAGGCAATATTAAATCATGCAAGTGATATGAAGTCAGGGGTTCCTACCATCCAAAGACCATTAGCAGATCAGTGACATGAAACCACAAACAACATCATCCATATTTTTAACCGCTGCATGTGGACTCTTCAGTACACTTCTGAGAAAGGTTAAAAGGGACAGTTCACCCCAAAATCAAAAACAGATATTTTTCCTCTCACCTGTAGTGCTGTTTATCAGTCTAGATTGTTTGGGTGTGAGTTGCCAAGTGTCGGAGATATTGGCCATAGAGATGTCTGCCTTCGATCCAATATAATGGAACTAGATGGCACTCGGCCTGCTGTCACTGCCCAGAGGAAAGCCTGCATTTATTCAGGGACAAGAGACTCACGCTCGTAAAAGTGCAATCCAAACAATAATGGCGTCCTCCTCAGCTGAGCTGTAACATTAAGGCCCAGACACACCAAACTTATATCTAAGAACTAGCAATAACGAAAGCCAACTGTTGGGTCACCTTACGTCACCTGTATCTCAACCAAAAAGTTGCACTTGAACAACCCCCAGAAACTACAGCCGACAGACAACCAGCACTGTTCTGTGCCATCGTGAGAGGAAATAACTCCGGGAGACCGACAGGACGGATTCAAGATGCTAGTTAGCCACTTAGCACATTAACAACACTACTCAATAGGCCCGTTTCCACTGAAGAAGTTCCTGGTACTATTTGGGGGGCAGGAACTACTACAGGAACGTCCTCTCGCTCGGCCCTTTCAACCGCCGTGTCTCCACTGAGAGAGAAGAGTACGAAGGTTCCTGTAAAGTTACAGGCTGCCTCTGGATGTGACGTAATCGTTGCGCGACCATTTTGGCCGGGGCGACGTAGGGACGCCGTTAGCCGTTAGCGGTGTCTGTAATAACTCACTAAATGGCCCGTGAAGAAAATATTTTTTCCAGTGGATGTCTTAGTTACAACATGATTGAGCTAACTGGAGTAGTTTCATGTCGTATCCGACAACGGGAGGCTTTTAACAGATGACGTCCTGATGTAGCTGATGCTTTCTAGACATCGTGACTTCCCATAACTGAATAAATACCACACATATCAACACAAAACTGCTTTGCTAGCTCAATCATGTTGTAACTAAGATATCCTCTGGAAAAAATATTTTTTTCACAGGCCATTTAGTGAGTTTTTTTTAGATGGCGGCGGAAGCTATATGAACAAGCTAACCCTCGTCTGCTGAGTTTTAAAAATGCAGGCTATTTTGTTGCTTTCTGTTGTCGTCACATCCCTCCTTGAGTATATCCAATCAGCACCAAGTAATCCCCAAGCCCCAGCCAGGAGTCTTTTGGGGCCGTTCTGAGTACCTACCCCGAGGCAGGGACTTGTTTAGCCCCTGTAAAAGTTCCGGAACTCTGTCCTTCGGGGGTGGTTCCTGCGGTGGAGACACGCACCAATGGCCCCGGCCCCGTAAAATTACCCCGAAGTTCCTGCGGTGGAAACGGGCCTAATGTTAAAGGAACAAAGGATATTTACTGTGTGCTAGCAGACAATGACGCAAACGGTTACTAACCATTTCTGCTTAAGAGTTCAATGGCTAAAAATACGACCTTACCCTTTCTAACAAGTTTGTTTTTATCTCACTCCCTCTTGACTTTAGCCTTTTGTTTATGTTCCTCAGTTCCATTTCTCCTCTCATGCACTGAGCTGAACTGCCGATCAGAGTGATGACGATGATTCAACATGCTGAATCAGCTGAATAAAAGCCAACAAGGGCCAACATGGCCTGACAAGGACCAGTGGTGCAGAACATCACAAAAACTAGAGTGACAGATGCTCACCAAAGGCATCTGCTTAATGTGTCTGGGCCTTAAGCTAGCTCTAAGGTGCTAGGTGAGCTAGCAGTAGATGCATGCTTTCTTCTGCACGGTAATACAGTGGGCGGTTGAAGTTCGGTAGAAAGAAAACAGTTCCTATACAAAACGGCTCACAACAAGGTCTGTGGATTATCTTGCGTAACCAGATTATGATTTCTGGAAAGAGACGTTGCTGTGCCATTTAGTTCCATCATAGTGAAGAGAAGGCAAACACCTCTACAGCTGGTATCTCCAACACTCGGCAACTCACACCAAAACAATCTAGACTGATAATTAGCACTACAGGTAAGAGGGAAATTTTTATTTTGGGGTGAACTGTCTCTTTAAAGCTAAACAAAATGCAGCTTTTCTCCCTTTGAGTCATTTGTATTTTGTGTCCTACATTAAAAATATTCTAAATAACCTGTGACAGCAAACACATTTCCTCTGCTCCCCTCTACCCGTGTGTCACCTCGCTCAAACTTTTATCCCCACCTGACACTCACTCACCAGGTTGAAGTCATAGCCGCCATGACTCATGCTAACATTTTCTCTATGTAGGAGTGCGAGGGACACAGGTAGTGACACCTCATGTTTGGATGCCGGGTAACCTTTTTGCGCAGCCGAGGAGGCAAAGCATGACACACAGCATGTGTGACACCAGATACAACGTAAACATTAAGAATATCTTTTTCCGATCTATAATGTGAAGAAGCAAAATTACCTCCCACGCATTCTGCCTGCTGTCCTCTTTAACAACAGTTTGTTCTGTGTTCAGTTGCAAGGTCACCTCGTAACACTCTTGAATATCTGTGAGAAAAAAAAACAATAATGAGCCTTTTCTTTCTTTACTTGGATCATTATAAAGAGATGTTAGTACTTTCTCTTTTACCCTGTATCCTTTATTTGTTGTTGGTAACTTCTCAGCCTTCTCAAGAACACTGCTTTGGTTGTGTAAAAGGATCCAGCGATCTATCATGGGCACACTGGGAGATGCTTTCCTCAGTGGTGCACTGGGTGAAAACGTGGGGGTGGAAGTCGTCTGTTTACATGGAAGTTATGTCTCCACATTTGCAAATGTTCTTCTTATCTTGTTGCTGAACTAGATGACTCAGGTACCAACTGACTAAATCATCAGCTCAGTGTCTCAGAGGCCCAGAATATGATATTTCATACTACCTGAACAACATGTATCATTTCTCTACTTTGTTTAGTTCAATGCCATTTTAGATTAATTACACTGTAGGTCATTTCCAAACTTGCTGCTTTGAAGCTTCATTTTAGGGTGAGGGTACATGAGCTCCTATATATGTTGAACAAATGAAGACACTGCCCCCTAGTTGAGTAGTGGCCAATTCATACCCCGTTTCATGCTTTGATTTGAGTGCTGTAGAGAGAGAAGTTGGTTTTATGAAAGCTATTTCCTGTACATTTGTGTATTTGTGTTGTGTATATGTATTTTGTATTTTGAGGTGAACTGTCCCTTTAAGGCAGACATCTGTAAAAGACCGAAAAAGGAAAAAAAGGCAAATTTTGAAAATACAGCCCTCTCCTGCAGCTCTCCCCTCTCTCTGTTCTAAGACCCTCCCAACAGATGACCACAGGCACATGCACATACTTCATATAGTAAACCAGTGTTTCCTATACACTGATTGATTGATTTAATCCTATTCCATTGTGTTCACTCAGCCCCCCCTTACTCCTCTGTTTTTGTTTACCAGACCACAAATGAGACTAGAATTAGCTAACTAGCCACAGTCTCTCCGCCTCACTCCCCACCACTGTGGACTGATAAGCCAGGAGGAGAGTAGGCAGCAGCTCGGCAGACGGATCTTTAGTTGGTAGCTGTAGCTACTCAGATCTGGCCAGTGCAAACCCCCTTGCTATGTCACAGCAAGCTGGTGGCCAACAGCAGTGCCAGGTTTAACTTGTGTAACAGCAGCAACAGAAAGTTTGTGGAACTGGCTGCTAGTTGGGGCTGTTAGGTCCCCCGGAGCTGGGGTTTGCACTGGCTGGATTCAGGTTGTTGCAGCTGCTGACTAAGGGTCCATCCCTGGAGCTGCAGCCCACTCTCCTACCTGTGAGACTGTCCATAGCGGCAGGAAGTGAGGCAGAGGACACACTGTGATTAGCTACATAAAAAAGAACATGAAGCCACAGTAGGTGGTTAGCAGAAGGCTAAACTATTAGCAACATTTTCTCTCCATCTCTGAAACGCTTCGCCAATATTGACACAAGTTTGATTTTGTTTATTGTCAGACTCTCTCTCAGACTCCGTTTTCGATAAGTCTGTCTTCCCTGTTTGAGTTGCTCTGCAGTGTAGGCAGTTGTTGTTAATGCTGGAATAGTAACTTTCTGTGCCGGATTCTCCGCTACTGAATCAGGCTTTCACTGCAAGCACATCTGCACTTGCTGAAATGACCTATGATTGGCCAACGTCTCAAGCAGGAGCTGGATTTTCTAAAGCCCCAAAACAGAGCTAAGAGGAAGTGCAGAAGTCTGGTTTTCTGTCAGACCACTTGAGTTGATGAAACTGCCTACCCCAGCTTTAATGTGAGGAACGTGACAACCATATACATAATTAATAATATGCTATATGTTTAATTTAGGGGCATAAAAGCGGAAAAAATATCAACAGGAAAATATAAGAGTCTCCAGTCAAGCAGCTCTGTGAGGCTGTACTTAGGCACAGAGGTGCTATGAGCTAAATCCTAACATCAGCATGGTAACACACTCACAGAGATTATGCTAACATGCTGGTGTTTATTTAGTAGGTGTAATGTTTACCATGGTTACCATCTTAGTTTAGCGTGTTAACATGCTAACTCTCAAGCACCACAAAACACTACGAGAGTAACATTATTAGCATTGACATCTCAGCATGTTCCTCAAGTTTTCCTTTTCTTTTCACACTCAACTCCTCTGCTCTCCCTCCTTTCTCGTCTCGTCTCCACTCATCACCTCTTGGCTCATTACACGCCCCATGTCCTGTGGTCACCTATTGAGTGGCAGCCATTTGATGAGAATGCACTGGGACAATTCTGCTGATGTCACACGCAGGCCTGGTTCCTGCACTGTTGACATAAAGAGGTTGCTGGAGAGTTCATCAACTTCCCAAAGTTCAATGTCAGGACAAGACGTTCTATGAGACACACTGGAGTGGGACGTCTAAGGAAACTTGATACACTTAAAATATGTCTTTATCTCTTAACAATGTCAATCTTTTGTTGAAGCAGACTCAAAGAAGAAAGTTCTCCACTCCATGTGTGTGTTAGTGTGTGTGTATATGTGTGTGTGTGTGTGTGTGTGTGTGTGTGAGACACAGAGAGATAAGAGTCAGTATATCCCTATGTAAGATACTGTGAGAACAAAAGTGTAAGAATGGAGCATGTGACTCATCACTGTGTCTGAATGTGGAGGAGTGAAGCCATGTGTGGGCAGAGTTTGTTGCCGAGCTGACTAAAGAGCAATCTCACTTACACAAACTCTTATATACATGCACACACACTCTGTGGAGCCTACCTGCATATACACATCTACATACTGCCACAGACACACACACAAGTACACACAATAACACCAGAACATGCTTTAGATGCAGTGTAAGAGTTTAAATTGCTATACATCTACACATGAGTATGCTGCCTTTCTACAAACCCAGCATTAAGTGTTGGTTGCAACGTTTGTCCTTAAACCTGCATAAATAGTTTTGTTTTTGCCAATTTAACAAGACAATTAGAAAGCTGATATCAGCCATATCAACATTAGCATTCATTTGTGTTTCTGGCCACCTGAAAAATGTTAGTCTCATATTCACTCTTCTTTTAGGTCTGGTTTGAGAAAGTATTCGGCTCTCTTGCTGCTAAATGCTCCACTATGTTCACCAGGTTGTCGCAAACTTTGTCTGTCTGTAATTTGGTGCTGGGAAGGTAGTTCATAGTGTGTTTATCACAGCTAGCTAGCTGCCATAGCTGGAAACGAGGTTAATTAGAGCATTAGCTGCAGTTACATGTACAGTATTCCTTTAATCTGATTGAAACATATTAGTTAGAGACTCCAGCTGAATTGTTCACATGCGCGATCTGATATTACATGCCCTGAAGCATTTAATCAGAACATTTTGGCTTGCACAAAGTGGTTTCGCCCACTGTGAAGCATCTAATCTGCAGGAAATATAACAGAAGAAGATTCAGTTTTTTTCCCAACCTTATTGACAAACTTGTATTCATTCAATATTTAAAAGTATAAAAGAGGAAGAAGTGGCTCCGTCTGTTAATACAATTTCATGCTGAGAAATGTAAGTGTAACCCAGGTTATTTTCTGCAGCTACTAATTACAGATGTCACCTAAGCAGCTCGCATGCAGATTTATCAGCAGAGGTTCCAATTTACCAGTATTACCTAAACGTCTCATAGACAGGCTACTGCTACTGGTAGCGATAGATGATTATGTCCAGCAACTCCACATTGCAGCATGTAACAATGCTACATAAAGCTACTGTTTCACAATCAAACTCACATAAGAACGTAGCACTAGCAGAGCGCTATGTGTGTTTTAAATGTATTAACAATTCTCTTTTAAAATCAGTAGGGGAAGGCACATAGAAACAGCTGTTGTAGCCTGTCCTGTGCAGTGTACACACTGCACAACGTCACCTACTGTTACCCCAACATGGGGCAAATATGCACAGAAAGAAATTATTTATTGCAACTAGATATAAACAATTGGATGAGGCGTTTACATGGATATTAGGTGCTGGTATTTTCCTATTAAAAGGATTTTGAAATGTTAATACGACCACTCTAAACTTGATTGAAAATTAATTTCAATCAGGCCGGATCGCGCCAGTCTTTTCTGATTAATGTGGTTTCTCATACATTTAGTTTTTTGACCCACTGTTTACATTAAACGCTGGTTAGTTCAGCTTTACATAAATCTGGAAAATGTTGCATCTGTTATGTCTTGCAGGATTTGCTCTTCAGCTGGATCTCAGACACCTGGCTTGCTTTCACACAACTAACACTTCTAATTGCATCGTTTGCATCTATTCCTGGCTAGGTAACAAAAACACAGAAACGTGCTCAATCAGGTCTTGACATGTTTGAGATCAAGATTCGCAGTCACACAAAGTACAGAGAGTTTTTGTTTTACAACAGTGACTTTCCAAAAAAAATCTGCTAACTGTTCCAACCCTCACAGACCACATAAATTCCTGGCCATGGAACAAAATACATAATCCAAGCCAGAAGTCTCTTTCACAGGACTTATTCCCAGATCTCGTTTTGATGCTGGGACTATTTTAGGACGGCCTGGTCGGAGCTCTGAGCCTTTTTGTCACAGTCATAGGGGGTTTCCTGCACCTTCTCCCTGTCCTACAAAGACTGCGTGCACGGTCAGCATGTTTATGTGTGTTATAGGCCGCCCCTATTTGTCATGTACCTATTCAATTGGACTGAAGTCATCTCTGTATTGCCTGCCTGGGTGAATCACACAAAAAAAAGAATGTGCCCCTGGTTCTTTACATGATGAGCAAGTCGCGGCTCACTAGAATAACACATTCACAGAAAACTAGGTCACAATTTCAAGGCAGGGCAAACAATTCACCCCCTTGTCACTGCCTTGATAAAATACTCCCCAGGCATTTAGGGTCTTCTGCAATTTAACGTGTGACTGTCTGTATTTGTGCCCCAACTCCCCGCAGCCCCCCATGCCTCCCACTGCATGTTTGTATGTTGGAACAAAAGGGTGGACGCACAGTTAAGGCAACCTTTGTTCGTGACTGTGCAACCATGCAGACATCCAATCAAGTGGCCAGGACTGAACCCAACTTCCCACACTGCATCAAACACCTCTTTACTTCCCACAGTGTATCAAAGCTAGAGAGATCTCTTAAAGACAAATACTGTAATGCTGGCAGATTGCTGTCTTCAGATTGTAAAAACGGCAGCAAAACTTTTCTTGTTTTGCACAAAAAAAGTTTACAACATCGTCAGCTCTACACACAAAGCTCTCCACAAAAATGGAAATGGTTCACATGGCCCTGAGCATGTGAAGGCAAACACAACAGGACAGGATAAGAGGATGAGTAATGTTTATACAGCACTGTATTCCTATTAGTGCTGTGAACCGGCTGCTCCTCCACTCTGCCTTTCCTGATGAGAACCACGTGTTGAACCAAGCCGTGCACCTGAGACACGGCCACCACAGTCCTCTTCTTCCTCGACCCTCACACTCTGATACACAGAGCCAGGAGAGTTGCAGCAGAGACTTGGCATGACGGCCAAGAGCAGTTTATTTTCCTGTCTGCCTCGGGCTCGGTCCTGATTGAACATTCTTTGTGAGGAATGTTTGGAATTCTGATTTGGAAAGCGACTCTCTGAGTCTCCCTCACTTAGATAAACAACAAGGTACATTACATGTGATATCAATAGTTATTGAACTATAATTGTGCCTGGCACCATGCTATTTAAACCATTCATATATTCTACAGAGGTACATGAGTAATGTCTAATAAAAATGTTTTATCAACATATTATGTGACACTGTGCCAATACTAAGAGACTTCATTTGCACCCAAAGAAGACACAAGTTAAAGCTGCAGTTGGTAACTTTCATAAAAATTACTTGTGCCATATTTGCTGAAACTGTCAGTATATCCACACGGCAAAAAATCATATTCCTTTGCCTCTCTTAGTGAGATAATGGCATTGCTGCACGTGAATGAAAACAATCAATCAGAGCTGAATCTCTAATGCAGCTGTCAATCATGTCAATCACTGCTCGTGAACTCAGATGTTTTCAGATACATATTTTAGTGTACTGTTTAGCTGTAAAATGAGAGACTTGGCTCTGGCCTGTCGGCAATGCTTCATTTCAGCTCGACTGTTTTTCTCATGGTGACCAGGTCAGAAGACTTCAACTTTTTTTTTTTTTTTTTTTTTTTTTATTAAGATATTTTTGGGGCGTTTTTGCCTTTAATGGACAGGACAGGACACCCGGACCGCTGCGGCAACAGCCTTATACATGGGGCACCTGCTCTAGCCACCGACGCCCCAAACTTCAACATTTTACAGCTAAACAGTACACTAAAATATGTTTCTGACGTTTTAAGCAAGAAATAGGTAATACAGTGACAGAGTCTTGATTGATCAATGCTGCCAAGTAGATTCAAACAAATGCCATTAGAGGCAGTGGGAGGAAGAGGAACGTGATCCGTCTCATGTCATACTGTGGTGGATGTAGCGATAGTTTCAGCAACTATGACAAAAAAGTATTCTCATAAAAGTTACCAACTGCACCTGATGTAGAAAGTAACCACTGCCCTGCTCAAGGACACTTCAGCATGGTTTATTCATATCTCAGTGGGGATGACACCTAGAAGGTGGCGATAATACTGATTAAACTGGTACAAATGGTGAGCATAAAGGTCTTGTGTTGATGCAAAAAGACACTCCTTTGTTAAACTGCTACATTTAGCTGACTAATAGGAAGTTTGACCAGCCAGTATATAACTGACCTATAACAAGACTGAAGGTCCCTCAAGAAAGGATTCTTAAATGGCAGCATTTCAAGGATGCTACGTAACTGAATCCTGTCGAAGAACTGTTCCGACTTCTAGGATTCAATGAATTCTACCAGGGGCTGACTTCTTCATTCAGAGAAATTTCAAGGATGCCTGTGTGTATCATCAGTGCTCTTAAAGCAACCACAATCCTATGCGCATGATGCATTGGTCGTGGCCCCTGACTTGGATACAAGGAAAATAGGCTATTTAACTTTTAGTTATTTCACCTACAGTCCACCAAAAAATGTTTCTGAACAAATCTGAGGTGAGACATGGACAATCCAGCTGCTAAATCCTCAGTTATACTAGATCTTCAATGCCAAATTTAAAGTTTGTTATGATTTTAATAAGAAAGGGGCACTAATGCACTGCTCGTATGCTGCAGTGCTTGTTTTTTAAAAATGGCACAGATCTAGAGCAAAGTGATGGCCTTGCCGATGGTGCAATATGCATTTTAGCGTATGCATCTTCAGTGTCCTTGTAAACTGGTTATCATGGTAAATGTGTTCCAGCAAAGTAAAACAAGTTGCCATTATAAATTCCTCCTGAAATAGACCCAACTAAAGCTGTCATTGCACAGGCTAAGTTTGGTAGCTGTCTTAATGTTACTGCCCTCAAACAAAACATTTCTTCCACTGATTTAGAAAATGTAGTGCAGAATTGAAGGTGGGACCTTTCCCATGACGCACACCTGCACACTTGCTAGACTTTTCCATTTTGTGTTCTCCAAATCCTAGGAAGGAGTCTTGTCTAGCCTCTGTAGGACCTGACTTGGAAGGACCCTTCCTACCAAGGAAGCATCCTTGACTTTGAGAGTCTACAGCCATGCTAGCTGCTTTGTGAGGTTGTACTAAGGCACAGCTGTACTTTGAGCTAAACGCTAACATCACTGTGCTAATATTCTCACAACGACATGCTAATGTCTTTTAGCAGTGTTTAGCAGGTCCATGTATAGTGTCTATCATGTTCACCATCTTAGTTTTGCATGCTAACATATGCTAATTAGCATTTAACACAAAGTACAGCTAAGGCTGATGGGATTGTCATAGTTTACTAGAGTACTGGACAAATTTGAAGCTTGACATGATGGTGGTGTGAAAAGTCAGAGAATCAACCATGTTTTTCCCATTTATCCTCAAAGTGACTGTTAATGTCTGTGCTGAATTTCATGGAAATCCATCACATTATTGATAAGACATTTCGCAAAAAAACAAAACTGTCAAACTGCTGGTGGTGCCGGAGTTAAAATCAAAGGATCACTACAGTTGGTAGTCTTCCACTAGGGACCATTTATGTCTTAAAGTTTTGTGCCAATCACTTCAATAGTTGTTAAGATATTTCAGTCTGGGCCAAAGTAGTGGAACAACCAACCTTGCCGTCCCTAGAGCAAAACTGCAAGCATGGCTAAAAAAAATCCTTGGACACTTAAAAGGAGGAATAGAAATAAATGTAAGAGCTACACTTACTTTGCGGACCCCTGAGCCCTTGGGCCCTTGGGCCCCTGGGCCTGGTAGGCCCGTTTGTAATCCACCCATACAAATATGGTTTATCTACGATGACATTTAGTATACGAGAAACAATCACCAATTTAAACCCAAAACAATTATATCTACAAATGTTCTTGATTTGGGGTATCAGCATGGGACACAATGAGTAGGAAGACCCACCTTCAGATTTAAGACTGTGATCACAACCATCTGTCCTGCATTAGTGTTTTTGATCAACACAATAGCTACAGTACGTCCTAAACCTCTCCTTCAACGGACAAGGGCCTACATTTACCAGTAACAGATTGACCACCTCTTGGCTACTTAAAGGGTTGAAGGCAATGATGCACTGGGCAGTTGCAAATCATAAATTCCCCAAAGTTGCATGCAAAAAGTCACAAAAATTATAAATATTAGTCATAAACTGGTTCAATCATACCTAAGTTTGGAGCCCTCTGGGAGGGTGGATGGACAAGGGGTTGTCAGTGACACAAATTAAAAGTATATATATCCATTTTTTATATTTATCTGTAACATTAATGGATTAACGTGTCCAGGCTTCTAACAAGAACACGAGATGGTATTTTGGTCTGGCTTCAGTTATTTTAGAGGCTTTTTTGGACCATTTCATTCAACCTATTTAGCCAATGACCACCTGCAGCGCAACACCATTCATTATTATTTACAAGTTGATGAAGAGGGTCTTAACACTGGATACCAAAAGCCATAAAAGCTGCACCAGTTGTGTCCTAGTGGGCTGCATATCTCTGCTGCATTTGAAGAAGCCTTTGAATGGGACTTGTTAAGACATACATGTGGTTATGAATTATGGACTGTGAATGATGGAATACACCGCTGACATCACTGTGTTGGAGAAAAGCAGAAACAGTAACAAATCCTTTCTTCATGCATGAAAGCTGCTCTATATCATTCAGATTTATTATCTGGTGTGTTGCTGAGCGTATCAGACATAGAAAAAGATATATGATAAAAGTGCGTTCACTATTGCTTCAGACGCATCACTGGCAAAACCATGATACTGTATTTCTTCAATTGCTGCCTGAGCATCCCCTCCCCCGCAGCTACCCAGCAGTGGGTTAGCAGTAGCAAAAGCAGACCCAAGGGCAAGCATCATTATAACATGGCTGTGGTAATTAGAAGGATCACTCAACTGTTGATTAAACTGAAGTAATTTGCTTTATCTGCTGGAAAAGGAACTGAGATTCATATTGGCTTCCTTGAGCTCTTTTCAAAAACATCATACTTGCCATGAAGGTGTACCTCATTATTAATAGTGACTCTTCAGATGAGTTTCAGTCAGAGCTACGCACACTTCAGGATGCTTTCAGGAGCAGAGATATCAGTTTAGTCAGCAGCAGTTTTAGTAGAGTACTATCACTTGCTGGTAATGGTGAATCAACTGTTTCCATGTTGACATAAGTTCATGAAGTACATGGTACAAAAGAGGCCATTTTGGCAAAGTCAAGGGAAGAATCGTGCTTTCACAGTGTGACAAGTCTGACCTTATAATAACTGAGTCTATAGATAGACTGTGTTGTGGCTGGCTTTATTGGGATTTCTTTACAATGTGTATATGTTACGGGGGGGGGGCATACAGCAACCTCTGTGAGGCAAGCTGAAAGGCCTCTTTCATAAAACTTAATTGGAAGACATTTAGACCCAGTTAACTTGCCATACAAATTAATACAACCTGACCAAGTCTACATCCTGCGTCGGCAGCAAACCACATGACAGCATAAATCAAAGGCGGCACTTAATGACTGAGACAACTGATTGCAGCAAACCATGAAATATCAAGCTTCAAACTGTCTCCTTTACTCGTAAAGAAGGGGGTGTGAACAGGAAGTCCACCCTGAGAAAACTATGGTGTAATTCAAGCTATAGTGGAGAGTTTTGAAAGACGCTCTTCTGCAAAACGAGCAGGTTTACTGTGTTTTTCTTACCCAGAAGGGCATGGAACAGCTGGCTGCCTAAGATGGAGGAGACTTTGCCCACGCTGGTCTTCAGGGCCTGCTCCTCTGGGCTGGTTAGGTTGGCCTGGTAGCGCCTTAGCAGCCCCACCGCTCGCTCTGTGTCTGCCTCACAAAGGAAATACATGTCTCAGGACAACTGCAGCAAAGGAAATACATACATACTACTACGCTCCTATTTTGCAGAACAGCTTTCTCCTATTTGCACCCTGGTAATGGAATAACCCTCAGAACACACTACAGCTTCATGATTCTGTCTCCCTGGGAGAGTTCAAAGCTCTGATTTAAAGAAAATATGAAACCAAAGAGTGCAATTGCTTTTCTGAACTCGATTTTTTGCTCTGTTTTGATTGTCTGTTGTCTGTTTTTGACATGCTGTATTTTATAATTTCTGTAACCTTGTAATGGCACGCAGTCTTGGCCAGGTCTCCCTCCAAAATCAGATTTTAATCTCAAGGGACTTCCTGGTTAAACAGGTTAAAGAAAAATTAATAAAGCATATCTTGGCAGTCATTGCTGACAGGGTTAATAATATTCTTATGAACTTGGGTTACAATTAATATTTATTGCATTGCTCTTGAAAGGCAGTTGATCCATGGGAAGGATGTGAAAATGAAAACAAAAGGAAAAGGTTGAAGCCTTGAGCTTCGGTTACTGACTGTGAGAACATTTATGTGAAATAATCTTTGTTTCTCAGGATGTATGTAACCGAAATAAAAATGATTCATCCGATATATGACGAGATACCCTTTCAAATGTGTTAGGGCTGCAACTATCTTATTATCAATTACTCTATAATTTCCCTGATTAATGGTTTGCTTCATAAAATGTCAGCAAATAGTGAAAAATTACAGTAACAAGTTCCCACAGGCCTTGGTGCCATTGTTAAATATATAGTTTGGTCCAGCCAACAATCCAAAACCAAAGAATGTTCAGTTTCATGACTAAGAAAATTACATTTAAGGAGATGTAGTCTGAGAATGAGTGCCATTTTTGCTTCAAAAAATAGACCATTAATCTATTTTCTGTCAGCTTTAAAATCTAAAGCGAATAACTAAACAATAATCTGATGCAGAACTCCTACAGACTTGTCACTGAAGATAAAGTACCATCATGCATGAAGCTATAACTTCATGTGTGACTATCACAGATACACGGTTAAGTGCACATATATGATTTTAAAGCATATATGATATAATGAGGATGATTTCTATGTGACTTATAGGCAAATGCAACACTGCTGTTTGTTACATTCCCCTGCAGAGCACATTAAAGGTATTTTTCTCTTTGCAACACGACTGTACAGCTGGTTGTTGAACCCGGTGGGTGGTGAGGAACACAGCACAGAGATGATCACCAAGGTAAATCTACAACTTCACAGTTTCCTACCTGATCCTGAACATTTTGATCGAGAAAAGCCTCAAAACAGTCAACTGCTGCCCGGAAGTTGCACAATTTCCAGTTACTGTATTTTCTTTTTTACCTTTTTTTTTTCCATTCCTTAAGGGCAAAAAAAGAAACTTGTTTCTCTTGGGATTAAAGCTGAGGTTAATGGGCCAGTGGAAAGTCGTGCGGAAACTTTCCTCAACTACAAAGCTGGCATTAACCTAAAACTTCAACTTTAACCGAGATTTACTACAAAAACTCTGACACGTGAAGGAGACGTTACCTTACGCTAACGGTACTTACCATATTTATGCACCATGGTGTTGCCAACTCCATAAAAGTCGTTTAAAATACACTTTTGTGTTTTTTCTCTCTGAAGAAAATAATTGCAGTAATAGACCCGGGTAATTATACAACCAAAAGTGTCGCTCCTCCTTCACAAACAAGCAACATGTAGAGTTTTAAATCCAGTCGCTGGACACTCCCCGTCTGTCTGAGTGTTACTGCAGTGCTCCACACCCACACACAGGGGTTAAGATGTGACAGGAGGAGACTGTTTACTTCATGTCAACTTTCCAGAAGTTTTGGGGCAAAACGGCACCACGGAGCGTGACATGTTTCTCCTCCCCTCACAAACATGCCTCGCCTCCATGAAAAACGGCCCCGTGGCTCTCAGCCTCACCGGGACACTGTAACATCTATATTATCACACTCAAACGATGCTAGCTGCTGTTAGCTTACATTATCTGTTGCATGACATCATCATTGGTGATCAATCAGTTGATGAAACCTCTTTTACTGTGTTTGATTTTTCTCTGATCTCCCGTCAGTCGCCTCTTTTCCAAATGTTTGCATCGTGTGCCACCTAGTGGTTGCTAACGGCTAAAGGACAGCTAGCTCGCAATGTATGGGAAAATTAAAGTTGCATGGAGCTATCTGTGGCTTCACAGGGAGCCTGAGCGAAGTCTGATAAAATGCCTCAAGTGAATCAGCGCTGGTTGGAGACTGAAGGCATCCATGGCTGAAGACGACAGGTCTGAAAATTAAAAATAATAATAGTGTTGAGTTAGAAAGAAGTGAGCTTACCGAACCTCGGCACCGCCTTATCTCTGCTTTCCATACGAGGCTACATTAGCTGCTGCTAGCTTAACCGAACCGAATCTCCGACCCAACTGTCGGCGGTCGAGTTGCATCATGGGTAATGTAGGACTCAGGTTTTTACCAGCTTGACCAAACAAAATATAAAATACATGGATGTAAAATAAATATATAAATGTGATATTTCCCTTGATTTTGACAAGGGAGAAGAATGTGTTGAATTTCTTGTCTGTCTATTGTGAGTCTGACAATGATAAAAGAGTGAAATGCAAAGTCAGTACACTTTAATGTAATTTAACGTGTCAGTGGTGGGAAAAGCACTTTTTTTTCAAATGCAGGACTTTTACTTGTAAAAGTCCTGCATTTGAAAAAAAGTGCAAGTTTTACTCATGAAGTGTGCTAAAATAAAAAAAGTAAAACGTAGTAGTACTCAGGCAAGATGGGCTCTGTCACTGTTACATTAGTTATTATTATAGGACTGGATCAATGATAAAAGCTACAACTGTACACAGTGCAAGTTAAAAGGTACAAACAACTGACATCCCATAAAAACCCAGAAAAATATCTCAGTGACATCAGCAACGAACATATGATCTGTATTTAACATATTTAATACAGATCATATGAGCACTATGTTTTTGTAGTCGTACATATAACCCCTTTATGCAATTTCCTACTGTGCAATATTTTACCACTTACTGTACAGTAGTATTTATATATTGTCCAGTGTGTATTATAATTATCATGTGCAGCCACAAGTCATTGACATCCGAATTTCTATCAGTGACGAGTGATCTTTTTTAATTGTAACATCAACAAATAAAGACAACCTGTTACTGATTACACCCAACTGGTTAACCCAGTAACTTAACTTATTTAGTTAGATGGATAAAACTAACATGCATAAAAGTGCCAGTGGTTCTGTGGCAGCAAATGAGCAATATGGTCAGATGCCAGTCCCATTTGATGTCTTATTCTCAGTGTTAAATAAGCTCTATGACAACATTTCAAATGTATATACTGGTATATATTTTTGGAATTAAATTTTTCGTAGATATATGACCCTAGTGTATATAGATTAGACATTATTTTTATTTTATCTAATCTGTATTTTTGTCATATTTCTATCCTTATTTATCACTCAAATATTTTTTTTATACCTTTTTTCTCTTGCTTCTGACTATTGAGGTGCTTTAACATGTGAGTTTCCCCTGTATGGAATTACTATAGTCTTATCTTATCTTAATTTTACATTTGTTGTGTCAAGAATTTCTTATAAAAGCAGAGTGCCAAAAATTTGAGGCCTATTGTTTTGCAAACAAAATCAACAACAGCAACTAGCAAATGAAAACTGGGGTGCAAAAGATATATTGGAAAGATACCTAATTATTACATAAACAAACAAGAAACCACGGATGTTATAATGCCTTTCTGAGGTTTATGCTGCTTGTTTTCACCTACATATATATATTTTTTATATTTTTTTATTATATTAAATCAGGGGTACAATTTAAAAACTCATGTAGCGGTCATATGACACAGATCACATGATATATTGGTGTAACCCACTAGGGGAAAAAACACATTTAAAGAAATTGCAAATGAAAATATGAATCTATTTTTTATATAAATATTTGTACTTAATGCGTGCTATGAAGTTGTACCATTGTATATATTGTTTCATGGCTTTGTCATATTTTTCTTACATTTTATTGCATATGTTTCATTTTCTGACACTTAATGAGCAGGTTTGTCACAGTATATAATAATTCTTATTCTATTTCACTGTTGTTTTCTTTGTTTTTACTGGAATTGAACTTCTTTTTTTTCTTGTTACTAGATGTGTGAATCACTCATAGTATATATAGCTGGCCAGTCATATTTTTTTCTTTAGTTGAGGATTAAATACACAGACACAAGACAGTGTAGAAAATAGTTGTAATGCTTTTGGCTCAGGTTACAGTAGATACACATCTTAACTGCAGTGATGACACCATGAATAAAAAAAAATGTAATAAATTGAAAAAACAACAACAGAATAAAACAACATAAAATGACACAGTGCCAAAAGGAAATCCAGTGCAGATCTACACATAGATACAATCAGAGAAAAGCTTCATACTTTCAGTAGCAACAGAAGAACGATTAAAACCCAGTTAACCAGTTAGACTTATACAAAAAATAAAAAAGTTAAACTGCCATCCAGTGGCACAGTGCCTCTTGAAAAAAAAAAAACATTTTCATTTTTTCATGGCTTTGAAAACACAGTGTATGGTTATTCACATTAACTTGCTCTCTTCCTGATTTAGGTCCAAACCATTCAGTCAGTGCTGACAAGGCGGTAGGTCGGGGCAGAAAATCTGCTGGAGTCTGGTGAGCTACCTGATGGGTAAGAAGGGAAACAGTTCTTTTTCATTCCAGGCTGAAATATTCTCTGTCCCTGTGTAAAGGCACGACAAAGTTATTAAAACACATGAATTAATACATTTGTAAATGCTAACACATCCATTTCAGTAACAGAGTTAGCATCATCAAACCCAAATAATAATTTAGTAGATTAATCAACAATGAAAACAATCATTGTCTGCAGACCTCACGTAAAGATATTCAAATCCAAACGTACCTCTGCTGCGATTCCTGTGATGTGTTTTCCTGGTGGAAACAGTGAGGTGGAGATGAATGAGTCAATCTGTTTACTTTCATAGACATTTATATACAACATGTATGCACAGCAAACATCTGCTCCGCTTACCACTGGCAGATGTAGAGTCCAGCCATTATCAGAATAGATGTAATGTCCACTGCAATCCATATTATTGTGTATGTAAGACGTGACTGTAACACACAAACATGTCCAAAGGGTCAATCACATATTTTGAAAAACACTCATACAAGTTTTTCAGCTCTAAAAGGAGCACTTTAACCATGAGTGGATTACTGAATGGCCTACCGGGCGCAGGCCCAGGGGCCAAAAGTGTTAGAGGGTCCCCCTGGTCTTCACTTAAAACAGTCACTCAATTTAACATGTGCCAGTTAGGAAGAGACACAAAAAGAACACAAAGAGATGCAACAAGTAGACACAAAAATGACTACAGAATAACCGAGACAACACAAAATTACCTTAACTAGACCCAAATGACTACAAAAAGACACAAAACAACCACAAGGAGACACAAAGTGACTACAAAATGACTATAAAGACACCAAATTATCCTAAAGAGACCCAAATGACGACAAAAAGACACAAAACAACCACAAGGACACACAACACAACTAAAAAGGAACTCAAAAGAACCACAAGAAGACACAAAATGACCATAAAGAGATGCAAAGAACAGCCAAAAAGACACAAAATTATCTTAGAGATAACTAGACAACTACAAAAAGACACAAAACAACCACAAAGAGACACAAAACAATTACACAGAGACAGACAACAACAAAAAGACACAACATTACCAAAAAGAAACTCAAAACAACCACAAGAAGACACAAAATGACTACAAAATTACCAAAAAGACACAAAATTACTTTAAAGAGACCGAAATGACTACAAAAAGACACATAACAACCACAAAGAGACACAAAACTATTACAAAGAGACACAAAATGACAAAAAAGACACAAAATTACACAAAAGAAACTAAAAAAAACAACACAAGGAGACACAAAATGACCAAAAAGACACAAAATTACTTTAACAAGACCCAAATGACCAAAAGACACAAAACAACTACAAGGAGACACAAAACAACCACCATGAGACACAAAATGACCACATAAAGACACAAAACAACTTCAAGGAGACACAAAATGACCACCATGAGACACAAAACCACTAAAAAATGCATAACAATGACCAAGAGATGCAAAAACTATGTGTGTTGCTCCTGTGTAGGAGAGGTGATGGGGGCCCTTTTGGATATCTGTGCCCAGGGGCCCACTGTCTCATAATCCACCCATGTCTTCAACTGATGGTGTTTGATGCCGGATAGTGAAATGAACAGAGAGGGAGGTAAAGCATGTGCTACTGTATCGCTCACCATGACCCAGTCAGGCTGCTCCATCTTTTTTAGGAGGTGGCAGGAGTTGGTGGTAACAGAGCTGGCCCCCGCACACCACAGCAGAGAGAACAGCCAACGTTCATTAACCACCCACAGGTTCACTGTAACGTTCCTGCTCCGATGATCCCTGGCAGATACAAACACAGGGTTTGAAATGTAGATCTTTCTATAGATAAATAAAGAGAGATGTAGCATATTGAAAGACATGAATCTGCGGAAAGCAGGACAGTAAATATGGTGTGTATCTGCATACACTATGTTTTTATCTATATGTAAGAGGGTGGATGTAAGTATGCACCTATATGTGCATGTGAATGTTTGTATTATGCTCCTGTGGGTATGTGGATGTTGTCTTCTCCACCTTTTTTGTCAGTATTACATGATTTACTTATTACAGTTCTGGTTCCCAACCTGTGGGTGCTGACCCCCGCTAGGGGTCGCCAAAGTTTTATGGAAGGATGTTAGGCCTTCTTGATTTAAGAGTGTAAGATGGACAGTAACAGTAGGCCTGTATCTCAGCATTTCATTCATGTCTATGAAGAAAACAAAATGAAATTGTTATTTTTAAAGTGTGGATTATTGTTTTAGATTTTAAACTCTCACAGGATCAGGGCACAGTGAGGGCCTGAACACAAACAATCAAAGAGCCAAAAGAACTATGGTCAAGCGTCAGAGAAGAGACAACACTGATCTTTTTTAAAGAATGCATAATTATTTAAAAAAAATGTAAGAAGAAAAACAGATAATTGTATTAAAAGTTTCTAAAAATATCATTTATGATCCATTCATGAATTAATTGATATTTTTCTATGTCAAAATGTCCTATGATTTAGTTTTAGTACATCCTCTCTGTATATATTTAAGGAATAGTGTCCTTATATTTCATTTATTTAATTTTTTTGCTTTGTGTGGGTGTGTTTTTGGGTCTGGTTTGTTTTTGGTTAAGTATATTTGTCCTTTTACTTTTTCTTTTTACTGCTCCTGCACCATAATTTTAAGATCTGTCAATAAAAAGATTAAAAAAAAGTTTCTAAAAATATTGGGAAAACTCAACTTCAATATAACATTCACGGAAAATTATCTGCTCAAAATTAATACACTTGTTCCGTACTGTTATTGTTATGCATTGACTATAATCTGAAATACCCATAAAATATGTCACTTAGTCAGATGTCATCAGTTTACCCAATGATAGAAAAGCGGTCCCTACAGGATAAAGGCCAGAAACCATTGTATTAGATCATTTTTGCATTTGTTTGAATACCATAATGAATGAAATATAAAAATCATATAACGTAGTTCATCTGACAGGGATAAAAAACACATACATACAGTGCACCCACCCTGCCATCACAAGCAACATGATCCCAGCCACACATGTATCGCACACACCATTTCATTTTGAGCAAACTAATGTGATCAAAAGGTGTGAGATTACATGTGTTTATGTGTGAACAGTGCTGCTAACCTGTGCTGCCCAGTGAGTAGTTTCATGGGGAAGAAGCCTGTGTCATAAGGCAAGGACAGCAGTCCAGGTGCAATGTGTTGATTTAACTCTGAATACAGCACTTCAGCACTTTCTCCAAACATGTCGGTACACTGCATGTATTTCTTTGGTAATTTACAAAGGTGTGTTCGCTTATCCATTGAACAACACTCTTGGGTTGGGACATTATTTTAATCTCTTTCCCTGGAGGCCGAGTCTACACCTCTATATTCAGCACCAGCACTGTGTCTCAGCATGCTACGCACACACACACACACACACACACACACACACGCACACACACACACACACACACACATTTTAATTAACACACTACTGTGCATGCCTCCTGGCACTGCCACAATGGCTCCCTCCTTTTTCCCTAAAGGACCGCTTGCTTTTCTATCATTAGGCAGACTGAGAACCCCTGCTAAGTGACATATTTTATGGATATTTCAGCTCAGTACAGTACGACAGATAAACTGTACAATTAACCCAAATAATGAACACACTAAAATCAGCAATTTGAATAAATTTTGAGCAGATTGTTTACTGTGAATATTACATTAGAGATGAGGTTTCTCTCTGATGCTTGGCCATTGCTGTATTAGCTTTTTGGTGGTTTTACTAACTGCACACTTTTCTTATGCAGGACAAGGCTGTTCCGTAGAGAGTAAAGGCTCTGTCAATGTAGCTTGTATTCAGCTCTTCACTGTGCCCTTATCCTGTGAGATTTTTTTGCTTGACTCTAGGGGGTCCTCAGAGTTACTGCAGGACGGGCACCATTTCTTTGTATTTTTAATTTTTAATTCAAGTTTCAATTAAAGTTTTGTTGTTGTTGTTTTGTTCCAAAAACTATAAAACATTAACATAAATCCAACATTTATCCAATCCAACTTCTAGTTAGTAGAAAGGATAAATCTGCTTTTTCATATATATATAAAAATTTACAGTAGACAGCATTAATGATCAATGATCAATGCTAACTGTTACCCATAAATCCTTGTGCAATCATGTGAGCTGGCTGCTAAATCACTGTGCAGCACTTATCTATAACAGGAAACCTAACTCATTAACTAAGTTAGGTTATTAATTAACTTATCATTCAGGAAATAAACTTCAGGATCATTCAGATTTGAATTTTGTACACTATATGTATTCAGCTAAGGGGTCCTTGGCCTGAAAAACATTGAAGAACCCTGTCTTAAATTATAATTTAAACTCTAAAAATTGCAACTTAGTTTTCTTCATAGAAATGAATGAAAATATGAGATTACAGCTTTAAAAAGTCGTCTTACAAACCTTAAAATCAAGACGGCATTACGACCCCCACCCCAAGAAGCTTTGGCAACCCCTTGTTGGGAACCAGGCATTATGATCATATTTTGATTTATATTTATTTCTTTACCTGATTTCTTCTGTACTTAATTTGCTGTATTTCACATTCAAGTGGCCCCCTCCTTCGATAGGCAAATCACTTTCGTTGTTATAGACCTGGGTGAAGCCTGGAGCAGTCTTATGTACATATTCTCTTTCTGCTGAAGGAAGCCAGAGGATCTATAAAAAGAAATAAACAACACCTTAACAAAATACGCCTTATCGTGAGATATCATAAATTCCATCAGAGGGATTGGAAATAGATTTACCAGGCCTGGGTCGATGCCAGAACTCAGAATAGTGTTGACTGTGTCCACTGTGTCATTCTCCTCAGGACTATATAGGTCAAATATCACTGAGATGTTGTGCTGCTTGGCGAGGTCGAGGAGCTCGAGTAAGGACGGTATGGTCTGGTTCCTGGCTGTTTCCCTCTCCTCTTCGGAGAGCATGGACACTGTGTGGAAAGGATCTGTCTGGAGAGGCAAATAATAGTAACTGTAACTGTAGTGAGCTGAATGATAATGCTTAAATTTTAGTGAGTGAGTGTGTGGACAAGCATGTGTCAAAGCACAGCCCTCACCTTTAGGAACCATTCGCCTGCATTCAGACTCTGTAGTTCTTCCCAGGTCAGGTTGCTGCTGTAGCTGAAGTCTGCGTCAGGGAACTTCTCTTTAACGTCTGTCGTTCTTAGCAAGAACCCGGAAAAGTTATGATCATGCATCAAGAAGGGAACTCTGTCTTTACTAGGGGAGAAAACAATGAAAATAGCATCTGTGAGGCCAAAACCATCCCAATCTAAAGGTGCATTAAGTAATTTTTGACCCTTATTGTCCTCTGCTGAGACAAGTCATTGGGATTCATTAACAACCAGATAAAAGTAAGTGATCATTTGCTAACACCCTTTCCCCGAACAGTGATTGTCCAATCATAGCTTACTGTAGCAATCCTAACTAGACATGACGGATGTGTCAAGCTTTGGATTTCTCGACATGTGCACTGGGCTGTTGTAAAAACGCTGCCTGATATCCAAGGAGTTAAGAGTATGGCACCTTTTTTTGACCTCCCAAAACCAAAAACATAAGCCCCCTTCAGGACTGGGATATCCACTGTTGAGTATTAACCCACCGTGAAGGAGGTGGTTCTGGATGCTTCTATATCGGTCAATCCAATGTTAGCAGATCTGTGCTAATGTCGGGAAGTTGGCATTCAAGCTAATACTTTACATTCATGTCTTGCACATGGATTATTAGCTGAACAGACTTTTGCCTGGGACTTGTAGCTTTAGCATAAAGTCTTTTAGCATTATATCACGTGCACAGCCATTAATATTTAGGGCTCTTATTTCAAAATAAGTCAGCCATGAAGCTAACGATAATTAGCTAGCTTTCTACAATAGAATAAGCTAATGTCAGACAGTTGTCGATTGAAAAACTTGGTGTTACAATTAGAGAAACTTGCTTTTGTCTACCTCTGTTTAAAATCAAGGACCCATTGTTAAAAAAAAAAAGAGCGGTAACTTGCCACCGTTACCATTTTAAACTATATATGTGCTATAGACCAGATTGGCATCGCATCAATGCCAAGGCCACGCCCTCTTTTGGGAGAAAGAAGTGTACTGTCACAAGAAAAACAGGAAAACGCAAAAAGGCTATCGTGTAATGAATTAACCGAGGCTTTCATACTGAGATTTGAGGCACAAGATGGGTAAATATTTACTGTCAGCATGGAACATCGCTACATGATGCTGGTGACAGTTGCTACTGATGGCTAGCTAACGTTAGCTTGACTCGAAGGCTGCTGTGTTACAGTCATACTGTTATAGCAGCATCAGACTGTCAACCAAATCTCAGCTCAGCCAACGGTTGGCTACTAATAGGCTGGTTATTTACAGGCAACACTTATCCAAACGATCAAATATGTATCAGTGTCCAGAAGGGCAATATCCACCCACTGTGTTGGGTCATTGATCCACTTGGAGGACTGACGGGGCATGACGGCAATCAAACTTGATTTATTAAGGTTCCTTGAGGAGGGCTCGAGTTCAGGCAAGGTTGCAAACCAATTATTTGACATGTCTATAAAACAAAGGTTTGTTTAACAAGAAATAATGCATACAAACTTGTCAAAATTATACTTCAAACACATCAAATTGCATTGACATCTATAGGATCTTTGCTTTTCAGTCCCCCAAAAAGGGGCGTAGCCTAAGACATTCCACAAAGTACCTGTCTGTGCCAATGTGGTCTATGCAGGAACGGATAATTTGAGAGGCAAGCAACATTTAACTATCATCAGTTAGTTCTCTGGGTCTGTAGAAATCACTGTAATCCATGAAATTCACCGTACCTGACCTGTACGTCTGTCTCGAAGGCTGTCACGCCACACGCGATGCTCCTGTTGAATGACATCATGGTGTTCTCAGGGGCCAGCTGAACACAGTGAGGACAGATGGGTGAGACACACTCACAAACTACCCTAAAGCTGTGTGAACACACACAACTCCATGTACTCAGGGTTAAATTGAGCTTATTGAGCACAGCAAACTAACAAGGACAGAGTAGCATATGGGGCTCTTACATGACTGGACATTTTGTTCACACCTGAGCTAGGCATGCTGTAATGTCAACACATGGAAATGCATGGTCATTTAACAAATTACAACAGTAAACACAATGTAATATGTTGTAAACTTAGTCTTATGTATTGTATGACATGCTCTGAATGACGGGATTTGCATGGATTATAGCAGTGCCTTTTTCTTTTTACAAAATAAAGGAATAATTTGACATTTTGGGAAATACACTTGTTTACGGTTAATTTTTCTTGCCAACAGCTAGACAAGAAGATTGACACCTGTCCGTTAAATATAAAGCTACAGCCAGCAGAGGATTAGTTTAGCTTTGCAAGACTGAGGGAAGAGGAAACAGCCAGTCTGGTTCAGTCTGAAACACATTTGCCTGCACCTGTAAGGCTTATCATGTTGAATCTTGTTTGTCTGTTCAAACTATGAGTTTAAAAACAACAAATTGTGATTCTATGGGGGTTATGTACCAGACTGTTATTAACTGGGACCACAGCCATCATCACCACAATAAAATGTTGGCATTGTACCTTTCTGCAAACCATGGATAGGTTACATTTCATACGCACAGTATAATGTAGTTCAGATTACAGGTATATGAGTTTGTCATTAGGAACAGGAAGGGACGATGGATGGTGTGACACCTAGGCAACACAGCTGCCAGCAGCAGACCATTGTTCAAGACCAGGCATGTCTTTTTTAATGACAGTTTGGGACATGTTCAGATGTGATTGTAGCAACAAAACCAGGTCTTGTTTAACAAGAATTCAGGACAGTTCCAGTTGTAGTGAATAAAGCAGGTGGTTTTAACAAGAGCTTGGGCCTTGTTTAACCAGAAGACATTTCCCAACATATTTGTAGGACAAAAGTGAATGTTTTTTGACAGAGTTTGAGGTATTTTCATCAATGTGTGTAGTGACAAAAGCTGGTCTTTTTTAACAAGAGTTTGGGACATTTCCAGCTTTGTTGGTAGTGACAAAAGCGGGTGTTTTTAATGAGAGTTTGAGCATTTCCAGCCTTGTTGGTGGCGACAAAAGTGAGTGTTTTTTAATGAGAGGTTGGGAAATTTTCAGCTGTGTTTGTAGTGACAAAAGCAGGTCTTTTTTAACAAGAGTTTGGGACATTTCCAGCTTTGTTGGTAGTGACAAAAGTGGGTGTTTTTAATGAGAGTTTGGGACATTTCCAGCCTTGTTTGTAGTGATAAAAGTGGGTGTTTTTAATGAGAGTTTGGGACATTTTCAGCCTTGCTGGTGGCGACAAAAGTAAGTGTTTTTTTAACAAGAGTTTGGGACATTTCCAGCCTTGTTGGTGGCGACAAAAGTGGGTATTTTTTAATGAGAGGTTAGGAAATTTTCAGCTGTGTTTGTAGGGACAAAAGTGGGTGTTTTTTGATGAGAGTTTGGGACATTTTCAGCTGTGTTTATATTGACAAATGCATGTGTTATTTAATAAGAGTTTGGGATTTTTTTGCCATGTTTGTAGCAACAAAAGTGAGCCTTGTTTAATGGAGGTTTGGGACATTTCCAGCCATGTTTGTAGCGACAAAAGCGAGTGTTTTTAATGAGAGGTTGGGAAATTTTCAGCTGTGTTTGTAGTAACAAAAGCATGTGTTTTTTAATGAGTTTGAGGTATTTCAGTCATGTTTGTAGCGACAAAAGCAGGTCTTGTTTAGCAAGCGTTTGGGACATTTTCAGCCATATTCAGTGAGTGTTTTTTGACGAGAGTTTGGGACATTTCCAGACTTGTTTGTAGTGACAAAAGCGAGTCTTGTTTAACGAGAGTTTTGGACATTTACCGTTGTATTCTGTATTTTAAACCAAAACAATACTTTCCTAAGCCCAACCACATGTTAACCACAGTGTTATGACAACATTACATTGAAAATTGAAACATAAAGACATGTTAAGTTTCTGTTTGAGTTGGGGAGCAGTAATTTCCCTTCAGAGTTGCGTTGATCTTCTTATCTAAACAAAGCAAATAGTAGATTTCTCCAAATGTCAAACTGTCCCTTTAAATGATCATTAAACTTTCCTCCTTTGTCTACATGCACTACTAGCCTCTATTATAAATGCTGTGTGTCAACCCTGACAGCTCTTTTAAAAGGTGTACTGTAAGGTCATTCATGTTAAACTGCCTGATCTGTCTCACATTTTCCATAAGGAAGTAATTTCAAAGGCTAAAGGTTTGGACTACCAAAGAGGTCAAACAGGGTGAATCATTCTTTTATTCCTCAGGCCATCAAATTGCGAAATACTCTTGATGACTCAGCAAATCATTAGTTTCACGGCTAATACTCTGGGTGTCTTGTGGTGACTTGATGTGTTAATGTTTCATGTATTTTATTGTGTTTTATGTACCTTAGTCTGTGTGCCTAAGTCTCTGTGTGTTCTGTTTTACCTGGCAGCGAGACAAAAGTCAAAGTTGAAAAGAAAGTTGAAAAAAGAAGTTGAAAAGATTTGCAACACAATGCGAGGTGGACCATGTGTACCTTTAGGGTGTTGTCAAGTAAAACAGGATGCTCACCATCGGTGTGCCTCTGTGACCAATGAGCTTTGGTTTTTCAGGTAACTTGCTCCACTCTATCAAACAAGGAGACTGGATGATCAGGGGACACAGGAAGATGGCGGTGGACACAGCTACAAACATCACTGCGATCAGGAACTTAGACCCTGGTGAGAACAAGAATCGAACAATAAAATAACACTCTTCAGCTGTTTACACTGCTGTGAGTCTAAACAGAGGACCTGTACACAAGTCCCTTTAGAAGTGTGAGTAAATAAAGAACATCGTTTGTTCTCTGGGAGTATCACGAATAGCATTTGTGCGTTTCAAGTCCTTGGATCCTTTTTTCTTTGCAGGTATTGACACGTGAAAATTTCTGTGCAACATGCAAATTACAGAACTTTTGTTCAAATACATTTTTTCTGTGTTACATGTGACTCATGCCAGTGTGTGCTCTTAAATGACGTCTGCGACATACATTTTCCCTTGGCCACACGGAAGCCCTGGAAGACGAACAAGCTCAGCAGAGTCAACGCCCCAACAGCACCAAACTGCAAGAAAGGAGCTGTGGCCTGACGAGAGGCCGACACATGTGTCAGAAACACATGATGTACATAGATATACATGTATAAAAAAACAACCCAGACATTTACACTCAGTATCATTCCTACAAACCCTCTGATCCTTGACACGAGACCTTCATCGTACCTGGAGTGAGAGATAAACCGTTGGCCATTCTTGTCGCCACTGGAGACTAATTCCTGTGATCCCGAGAGCAATGAATAACGCACCAAAAAATAAGAAGATCTATGCAGAGAAAAAATAAATGTGAGCAACAATCCAACAATTTGAACAACCCCAGATGATGCATATTTGCAAAAAATATATGTGGGACAGTTAAAGGTACAGTCAGTGATTCTAGTAATCCCATACACAGTGTGTCAAATTTAGCGAATATACCCTTGCATCCTGCTAGCTGTCCAATCTGTGTGTGTGCCCTGAATGTGTAAATGGGTAGTGAGTAAAGTGGCTCAATCTGAGCTACACAACACCATTCCAGCCAATCAACAAAGGGGGCATTTGTGCTCGTACAAGAAGCACCACCTGTCATCTGACCATGATACGATGATGACGGAGCAAAATCCAAAACAAGAGGCAGCTTCTAGGAACAATCCCTGACCAAATCTGGCCACACTTTTTAGACTGTAAAAGACAACAGTTACATGACAAAGTGCTGGCTCTGCTTTTCAAGAAGTACAGATCTCTGCTTTTTAAAACTCCTCTTCAAACCTCTGCTAGCACTCTGAAGTAAGTTTAATACTGTGTCACAGTTTAGCCAAACTAAAAGTTGGGGATAGTTTATCTTTCAGCAGTGAATACTCCAATCATTAGACAGGCTCCTGTGACTTCTGTGACGTGACTGCAGAAAATATAAGTATACCAGCAAGCTGCACTTGGCTGCTGCTTGGAGTGAGTTCACTGTAAAGAGAAAGCTTGGAAGTTTCTGAAGGAACACTGACGGGAGGGGTGTCTTTGTTGGGTGTTGAGTTCAAATATCAACAATCTATCTCAGGAGTCACTGACTCCACCTTTAATGTACACAATACCTTGTGCAGCCAGTGTAAGTTGAGCGGTTCCCTTAAGGCAACTTGGAAGAGTGCAAAGAGCTGTAATGAAACATGTTAGATTATAGAACATGAAATTATAATGTTGAGTTCTTACTGTATGGCTGAAGAATACTTCATTAAAAACAAACATCTTTTTGAAGTTTCCATAATATCTGGTGCTGCAAGGCTAAACAACAGCTTTTTATGCTTCTTTTTTAAACATTCAGTCTTGTCCCAGTAATTAACCACTCCCGTGACATTCAGGTACAATCTTCTACAATCACTCCATCGTCACTTCAACGAACACCATAGTAACAACACTATGTTCTCACCAGCAGCAGGACGCAGTAGCTGGTTATCACTGCCGAAATGACGACGAGCACCATGAACCAGTTCACCCATCGCTTCAGTTTTGCGAAGCCCTTCCTGATAATGGAACAAAGGAGGGCAGCACAGGGTTAGCAGAATAAAGGTCACCAATAAAGGAGGAGAAGACAAGGAAAGAAAAGAGAGGATTCTCTTTTGTGTCAGATTCAATGTGGGTGGTTTGTCAGTGTGTTTGTGATCACTCACCAGTTAACTTCCTCTTGGTCATTAAAAGTAACCAGACAGATGTAGAGCCAGCACAGGGAGAGCAGGGACACCAGAGTGACCACTGAGAACCAGCAGCATGCACACTAAAAAGCAAACAATATGTAAGATAATATTCTTTTTTTTTTTAAGTTTTCGACACTAGTAATAATTAGTAGTAGTAAAGATCAGTGAAAGTGTGTGTGTGCATGAATTCCAAAGGGGATTTGATCTGAAAAGATGATGGAACCATTCCAAAATTTTTCATACTTGGTTTTGCGCCCCGCAGTGTGTGTTGTGACAACTCACCACAAACAGGCTCTTCATGGTCTTGCACCATCAACAGCACACCTCCACCCTCTCACACTTGTTCAGAATTATAGCCCGCCCCCCCCCCCCCCTCCCCCCCCCCCTTTTTTTTTTATAATCCTGTTCCAGATAGATCCAAAACAAACCTGTTAAGGCTTGTTGTGAGTTTACTTATTGTTCTTGGCACACACATTTCATCATCATCATCTCATTTGCACACCTCATCTCTTCTGAAAGTGTGTGAACGCTTTAATTTAAGATGCATTTAAGGCACGGGAGTTTCATAACAGCACTGTTCATCATCAATATTTTAGATTTCTGAATCCAGTCTGATGGAATGTTAATCCCTCTTTACAGGGATTTGTAAAGGTTATGATCCGTTGAAGTGGAAGGAACCTGAAATAGATTAAGTCAGTTAGAGCAGTTATTTCATAAACGTCACACACTACTGTGCGGTACAGAGCAGCACTGAGGGAAACTAACATCTAAAACTTATCTTAACTCCCTGATGGCAGTGGTGGGAAGTAACTAAGTACATTGTTCTTCAGTGTTTCATACTACTTTTACTCCACTTTAGTCAAAAAGAAATGTATTATACTTTTTACTCTGCTACATTTATTTGACAGCTTTAGTTACTAGTTACTTTGCAGATTAAAGGGATAGTTCAGATTTTCTGAAGTGGGTATGTATGAGATACTTATCCATAGACAGTATATTACAAACAGTAGATGTCTGTCTGTGCGCTGCCAGTTTGGAGAAACAGGCTGCAGTCCAACATGGAAGCTACATGTATCAATGTACTGCTGTGGAGGGTTCAGCAACAAAACCTCTTTTAGCCACCTAAGAAAATCAGTTGAAGTTTGAGTGTGCTATATTGAGAGGCTGATGAAGCTGCTTTGTCGTTCTCTTCAAAGTCAGATTCCACTGAGAAAAACAGGAATTTAACACAGCTGAACACAGGAGCTGCTGGTCTACCACTGCCTTCTACAGTCAGTTAGTTAGTGTTATTGTGTGACTTCGGCGCTTAAAAGTGTTAGTTCAGATTCACCAAAGTCACAATTTAACACAAACTAACTTACTGATCAAGGCAATGGTGGAACAGCAGCTCCCCTCTTCAGGAAGCTAAAATTACTGTTTTTCTCTATGGAGTCTGGTGGCTTTGATGAGCGTATAGATGGGGAACTGAAACCGTAAATCACTTCACCATAGTGTCAGGCTCTCTGATGGAAAGGTAAAGTAGTGCAGATAAAGCTTACACTTTAAATATGATATTGCCTTGTTTATGTGGGACTTTTTTTAGGTGGCTAAAATATGTTTTGTTGCTGCCTCCATCCACAGCAGTACATTGCTTAGCTTCAGCGTCAAACTCCAGCCTGCTTCTCCAAACTGGGGGGCGTGCTGACTGACATCTACTGTATGCACAACACATTCTCACGCCGACCTCGTCACATATCGATGTTTGGTCATGGTCATGGTCATGTGAGAGGTTCCCTAGGTGCATTGGTTGTTGTCGTTCTGGAGCATTGTGTCAAGTTCTGTCTGTTGCATGCATTGTCTTCTTTCAAAATACACTTCCGTTTTCACAGGAAATTTACCGTTTACATACAGTCTCTTCCAAAATAAACGCACTGTGTCAGTACAACAACGTGAATTGAGGCTTTTTTTTCCTCCAACAACACACACACACACACTCACACACACACACGGTTGGGTTTAGGCAACAAAAGCGTGTGGTTTGGTTTAGGAAAAAAAGTACAGGGTTTGGCTTTAGAATCTTACGGGACGTGAACAGGATACACACACATATATATATATATATATATATATATATATATATATATATATATATATATAATGTGGCCAAAAAACACTCACTTTTCTCCTATTATTAGTTTCACTTCGGTGCTTCCAGTTGCAGCTATATAAGCCCCTGCTGCAAAATCTGCAACAGCTATCTTGAGGCATCACTTCTCCTCATTCACAGTGTAGGACGTGTAGATCCTGTTGAATGCAGTCTGGACACGTGATACAGGACGGCCCGCAGGAGGAAGAAGGAAGCCCAGATAGCTCTTTCTCAGAACACTGAGGGGATGCCTGACCTCGTTCACCTCTCTAAACCTGTAGGAGAGAATTAAAAAAAAGACGACTGTGGCAGAAAGCAAATGAGGGAGGGGGTATTAGGGCAATCCCTGCTCAATAACCCTCTCAATGGAGCCTGTGTGCAAAAGGGGGGTACAGCCACTGGCAGCACTTACAATGGCTCACACCACAGGGTATTGAGAAGAGTGAACAGAGCGGCCTGAGAGTGAAGTCACTCTATTGGTGCATTTGCAGCACAAACAGCCTCAGTGACAGGCACATCCATGCACAGAGAGGGGGTGGAGGAAACAAGCTGTGTGTAAGTAAAGAATAAACAGTTTACATACTGATGGAGTTAAAGACACTATTTTGACATGCATAAGGACTTAATAGTTTAAAGAGGTTTGGATTGCTCACAATTTGTTGTTGCAGTAGCCTGAGAATGGGGCACACAGGGCCTTTAGTAAACATGCTGGGGCATATAAATTTGCAGCTGCGCCAGGTTTCAATACAGACTTCCAGATGGGACGTGGGAATTTACCCACGTTATTTGTCCCCCACCAAAGAGGCACATTGAGCAATAAAGGTGACTGTTGTCAAAGGACTTTTCTCCAACCACCAGTTTCTTGTCAAACTTGATTTGACTTGGGGGTTTTGCCAGCTAAACTTCTCACCTGGATTGTTCATTTTGTTTCCACAGTCAAAGCCTTCAGGGCATTTAGCAAGTTCAAGGTTAGGGCACAAGTTTTGCATAGCTCAAGCAGCTAAAACTACGACTAACACTCTTAAACTCACTCTTGGAATAAAATCACACCCGAGCATTAAGTAATATATTTCTGAAAAAGAATTAGGAGATTATCATCTGACGTGTGCAAGTTTGGACAGGTGTTAATGTCGCCAGCGTGAAACGCAGACGCCTTGTTTCACTGAGCAAACTGAGCCTTGACGAGGAAGTTTTAAACCTGAGACGAATGTTGGGTAATAACAATGTGAGAGCAACCGCACTGTCAACATGTGACAAGATGACAAAAGAAAGTAAACTAAAAATGGCCCACTTGCAATCAGAGAATAATTAAATACCTTTTCACAGTTGAGTGCCTTACAACAGAGGCTTTTTTATGTCTCTGTCTAGCTGGAGGACATCACTGTTTATTTATCTAACAATGTCAGTCTCATTTGCCAACTCACACACAAGCGCACCTAATAGCCTACATGCAGCATGTATTAGGGTATACTTTAATGCAGTGGATAAGGTAACATAAATAAAGGCACAGCACACAGTGGTACCTGCATTGTTGGGCAGATTAAACGATAACACGGAGACACACCTCGCCAATCTGCTCACACACTTTTCAGTTATCTATTTATGCTGCTTTGGTAATGTAAACTGTAATTAGGTGCAAAAATGTAGCGGGTGCACTGTTGCAATAAAACTGATGAGAGATAAAATACCCAGTCAAGGTTTCTTAAATGATTGATGCTTATGAAATGATAAACACATGAAGGGGATAGTAAAAACTATCATAGCACACTCTCTCTCTCCCTGATGCGTACCCTCATGCGTGTAGTCGATACTCTGCTTCTTCTTGGAATGAGGATCGTGCTGCTCTGCTGTGACTTTCCTGATTTACAGAAATTGCTTTGCCGTCAAGTTTTGCTTTCAACCTTACTTTTGACTTCCCTCTTCTGTTCATCATCAGTCTCATTTGAATCTAATATGAAAAAACACTGTTAATGTATTAGTTATGCTCATGTGTTATGTGCATGTGTCTATTATACTCTCATGTTTAGGAGAGAAATATTATTTGTAATAGGATAGATTTGAAATTCTGGAGGGTAAGTTTTCATCATAAGCCCCTTTGAGTTTCTTACCTCTCCTGCACAATCCCTGCCATGTTTATTTTATATTCTTGTTTTCATCACATCTTATATTTTTATATTTATGTATATATTTTGTTTTATATTGTAGCATAATGTATTTTATTGCAAACTTCTTATTTAATTTCTTATTATTTTCACTTATACACTGTATAAAAGCAACTGTAAAATGTCCCAGTTTCACATAATAAACTGCTCCTGATTTACACCCACATCTTGTGTATTATGTGCTTTTTTCCCCCCACTTGTCCTGTAGTGTTATCCTAATTACTGGCACAACAATAACAGTGGTGTCACTGTTGATTAGAATGACTCTCAGTATTTAAACATAATTTCATATGGCCTGGTCCTGTTTTCCCCCAGACTTTTTCCTGTAAATCTCTACAGGATTTGAAATGGCATTGGTTGGGTATTCAGGTTGATTTTTAAATTTTATTTTCCTTTATTTTTTTTTTATTTTTTTTTATCATCCTGAAATAGCAAAGCCTGCATGATGCCACAGCTGTAACCTTGAGCACCTGATGCTAAGAGATGTTGAAGTGAGAGCTCTAGTGTGATTCCCATGTGACCAGATGGATACCAGACCATTTAACATCAACCTGTCAGCTTAAAGCCAAAATGTCAAAGCAGATAATGTATTTAATTGTCATTTCTTCATAAATCTTTTAACTCTTTGCATCGACAGCACAAAACTAGGAATTTACGGTAAGAAGGTGGGTTGCTTATCATTTTTTAAAACATTCCTGAAAAGAGTCTATCTATCTATCTATCTATCTATGTATCTATCTAATCAACCAAAACACACTCACCATAAATCACACTGTGTCGTTTCCCTCCGTATTCACACCGAGCCACGCTGTGTTTGCCTCTGCTCTCTGCTCTGCTTCCCTCTCATCCTCTAAACTTTGTGTGAGACCGTGAACTGAATGAGAATGGTTTCAACTAAATGGGTGCCGGGTTGGAGGGGTGTAGCCCGACCAGAGAGGGAGGATCCACACCGTTGTAGCCTACTCAGCTCAGGTATGTTTCAAAGTGAGACTGCAGCTCTCGGGAAGAAAAGTGAACCTGCTCACTGACAGGTACTCTGCAACAGATAGCATGGAGAGACCAAATATACTTCCGCTCCTCAGGGTTTGACACAGCTCGTGCACATGGTATTTTATTGTAGGATGTAGCTGCAATGTCCAAAGTGACCCACTTTCTAAATGGTGCTTATTAATTAATGATTATTCCTCTCACCTCATGCATGGAGCAAACGGCTTCATATATGTCTAATTCATTCATTGAATGATCTCAGTGAGCCCATGAATTAATTAAAACGATATAAATTCATATCCAGCTTTGAAATGTGTCAAAATAAAGACCTGGTATTTGTCTCGTGCGCACTTAAACCCTTCATTCCTCTGATGTGGTGCACGCGAGGCTTTCTCCTGCTGCAGCTTGCGAGCTCTGTTGCTGGCACGTGAGTCTATTTACTCAAGTTAACACTGTTTGACGTCCATACTTTATATTTCCACTCCACTGTGACTAGTATCCTAAAACATGCAAAGAATAAACAATAAACAATCTGAAGATGTTGTTATAGGTTAAGATAAGACTTGATCCCAGGGTGGAGAGTCACAAGCTACCCAGCAAGTATGTAAAGTAACTGAAATTAGCCACACCCAGTGCTGGCCCTAACACATTTGGTGCTGAAAGCAGGATTAGGGCGAGTCCCATACCCCCTGCAGCCCAACAGTATTGCATACTATTTAACAAAATGCACATAAACTACCTACCTAATAAAAAACAAGATAATAATACGTGCTAATTTGCTTTCATTAACATGTTGTGCATGTGTTATAAATCAATAATCAATAAAAAAAAAGTTGTTCAGAAGAATAATATACAACATTGTAAAAATAATAATAAAAATGTATAAATTAAGTTTCTAATTGAACTAGGGATGCACTGATTTTAAAATTCTGGGCCAATACCGATGCCAATGTTTAAAATCACAATTTCGCCAATAGTTTTTTTGTAGTTATTCATTCTTCTTTTGTAGCAGGAAACACAAAAGTCTACGCTGCAAAAAAAAAAAGAAGGGGGTCATAACTCAATAAGTCATTCAATACAATACCTTTGAATGAGCACAAATTCAATAATACACATTCATAAAACAACCTTTAATGTAACCTTCCTTTACATGAAAAACATCTTTAAAAAAATAAGCAAAAAGCCTTTTTACTGTATATATGATACATCATTATTCCCTCTCTAAGATCCGTTTTATAGTGCTGTGAAAACATCAAAAAATATCCTTCCAACAGCTTGACTCATTCAAGTTTCTCGTCAAAAGCTACATTTTACATGATTACATCGAACACCTCATGAGAATGTTACGATTCACCTCCACACAATACTCATTTTTACTTAATAGAGCGTGAACGCTTCATAATGTAAATCAATGCAACCGCGGCGAGCAGTTGGTTGCGGCCAACGGCTGCTTATAGAGGTAACGATAGCTAGCTGCTAACAGCTAACAGCTAACTTAATGAGCTCTCCTTCCGCTGATTTCACGTCTTTCTCTCCACGCCCACTCTTCTCAGTAGTATCGTGGTAGTTGCGTGGACACCGGAAAGCTTTTGTTGTTTTGACATGATAACGAAACAGCGAGTTTCGGGGTTCACGTGACATCAGATAACTTGACAGCCAGACAGCAGGTAAGTGTAAGAAGCTAACGTTAGGTGGGTGGGCGGTAGGAACCTAGAAGGCTACTTTTGAGGTACTTCCCTTTAGTGTTTCCGTTTTATGCTCTTTATTCTTCTACTCCACTACATTTATTTGACAACATTAGTTACAAGTTACTTTAAAGATTCACAATACTATGGTTTAAAGGTCCAGTGTGTTATGATAGGGTGATATACTGGCAGGAATGGAATAGACTATAATAAGAATATTTTCTTATTACATCACCTATATTGTTTTACCTGAAAATAATAATTGTTGTGTGTTTGTTACCTTAGAATGAATTGTTTATATCTACACAGGAAGTGGGCCGTCATCCACAGAGTCTGCCATGTTGCACCACCATGTTTCTACAGTAGCCATCACTGTTGTACATGTTTAATTTAAAAACTTTTAAATTTTAGCCTATCTTAATCACATTATTTTAAAAAGCTCATTATTCAGCAGTGGACACATTGGAAAGTGTAAATTAGGAAGTTTCTGTTAGTTTTTTTTACATGCTTGTATGATAAAACTCCTTGAGATATTAATCCAAATTAATGACGTATTTATCTAAATCCTGCCGAGCTCCACTGACGCTGATTTTATTGAAGAGGCCCTGTCTTCACTTCAAACAAATCGTGTGCAAAGAATTGTGGGTACACACATGCATCCTTGAAATTTCCCTGACAGAAGGACTCAGTCCTCCATAGAATCTGAAAGATCCTTGACATTGGCATAGTGCAGGACTTGTAACAGAGTCTTTTTCATTATGGTATTTTTACTTTACGTAAGTGGAAGACCCGAGTACTTCTTCTACTGCAGAGTCAAAATGAAAGTCCTACATAATATAAAATAGTCATATTATATTTAGTAATAGATAGATTCCTGTAGCACCACTTTGCAGCTGGAACTCCTGGAAGTTGTTTAAGGAGAGGGACAATAAATGCATTTGGTTCATTTAATATGCATGATTTACATTTCTGCTTATTTCCCCATAGTTTTCCATACTGTCTTAGATTTGTGAATGTGTCAGGTATGCACTTTACATACCTGCAAGTCAGTAGTGTTTTTCTTTGTTGAACCACGGTCTTAAAACGTGCAGAGACATGAAACCTCCTCGTCAAAGCACCATTACAGAGAACATCACCTCTGATTTACTTTGTATTGCTTTGTGTTGAAGCAGTGCACACTCCTCACATCAATCAGTCTGGTAATATAACTGAATTACATGAACCGACAGTTAAATGAAGCTAACGATTACTGCAGACATGCGAGGCTTTAATGTGATTGTGCACATATCAGGTTACTGCAAAATCATTTGCATGGTGTAATGAAATGAGCTATAACCAAATGGGCACATGGGGCTTCAGGTGAATTTGGAAAAATATGTAAATGAGAGACTGTAGCAGATATGAACCTGAGATGAAAGTCGGGAAGGTCATATTTAGAAGATGCATTACGTCTCAGTTTCTGCTATTTTAGTCTTATGAGCAGTTATGAGTTAAATTATGAGCAAAATTTAGAGTCAGTGCTGCAGCTTTCCACCTTGGATACTGACTTGGACTGTTGTGGTTCTTTTAAACAGGTTTCAGCTCATGTTTGGAGACATTATGTTGTCGCTGCAACACATCATTTAAAGAAGGCACATTGTTCCACGTCATTTCAACTTAGAGTGAAATGAGTTGTTTGAACTGAGGCACTTAAGAAAACGACACGCTCACTGGTCCTGCTGTAAAAACACTGTGCTTCAACTTTAGGAAAAAAGTCAATACCAATAGGTGTTTCAGGAAGACTGGAAGAGACTGGAAATTATCATGATAAGCGATGTGTTACTGCACAGATGGGATGTATGTAACAGAGCTGACATCACTTGGTGTTTGCATGCAACTGTCTTTTTCATAGTCTGTCAAGTTGTATTTATCTTTATAAGAGGATAAATGAAATGATAAATTATAATGGTAAATTGTAAATAATTTGAAAACACACATTCAGCATGTATTAAATTAAATGAAACACAGTTTTTTAAAAAGGTTTATTGAGTTAATTGATTTCATGTGTATTTAGTACTGTTACTTTGTGTTGCAGTTTGCAGAGCACATGGTTCTCGGGAAGGACGCCAGGCTGTTTCACCTTGGTGTCCACCTGTGAATATAAGTAGAATATGAATCGATTAATAATTCATTGCAGCAGTAAATTGTGTAGTTTAAAGGATAAAGAGAGACTCCGCATGAGCAAACTGTTTTTGTATTAATAGTAGTTTCTTTGTGAGCACAAACTTACCTCCACCTGTCTTCCTCCTTCCCCAAGGTGTTTGGACTCAGGAACTGTATTTGAGCACAGTTTTATAGTACTTGTACTGGACCTGAGTATTTCAATTTTCTGCTACTTTATACTTCTGCTCCACGCAGAGGCAAATATTGTTCTTTTTACTCCTCAACATTTATCTGATAACTTCAGTTAGTTACTTTGCAGATTATTAATACAAAATATAAATCAAATACAATGTTTTATTATGGATTAAGCTAGCCTGCAATATATAAAGATTACATTTAAGTGATAATTTCAAATAAATCATGATCAGTCATTGTAAATTAAGACTTTATTAACAGTTATTACCCATTAGTACATAATGTAAATACAATTCCCCCCCCCCCCCCCCCCCCCCATCCTTACCAAGTCATGTGCACATAAATGCACCATTAATATAATCCAATAATATAATATTTATAGTGCGTGTTATTCTGGGAGGGGCCGTTCTGCATAATCAGTACTTTTACTTTTGGTACTTAAAGTAGCCTCGGCTATACTTTTATGCTAATAAATGGATATATTTTTTAATTTTTAAATAAGATAATCCTTAATTCATCCCACAGCAGGGAAATTTGCAGCATTACAGCAGCAAAGGGAAAGTGCAAAAGAAAAATTAAAGTACATAAAATAAGTAAACTGTACAACACAAGAGCAGGAAAATAAGCAAACAGTATGAAAACACAAAGCAATATAATAAAGAAGCATCATAAAGAAGCAGAATATAATAACGACAAAGACTGAATGGCTTATTTTACATTAGTGACTGATTAAAGTATAGATATTGCAGAGTTTAACAATACTGATAATGCACCTGAGTGATTGATTGTAAGCAGTAAAGAATAAAAGCAGGATATCATAATGAACAGACAGGCTGAGTGGCAGAATTTACATTATTGCACATATTATTGTCGATATTTTGCAGTTAGTATATACAGATACAGATAGATTACCTAAGTAAAATTTTGAATGCATGACTCAGACATGTAACAGAGTATTTGTACACTGTGGTACACTTTTACTTGTGTAAACATTTTTGAATACTTATTCTAACACTGTTTTGTACACCTCTCTGCGATCACTGTGGTGGACTGCATGATGGCGTAACTACTCCGTGCCGGTAGGTGGCGGTGGTGCACTGGGAAACAGGCGTCCATTAGTACAAGAAAAAGTGCTTGTTGCTAGCTTCAGCTTGGCAGGTGAGACAATTCATTATTTTATGGGTGTCTCTCTGTGTTTTTATCCTCAGAATATGCACTGTCCCTATCGTTATAGTTCACATGATGATAGCAGTGAATGTTAGTTTATTGAAGGTGTGTAATGGAGAGAGCGAAGAAGGCTCGTTTATGAGTTAGCTAACGTTAGTAAGCTAACGGTAGTGTTAGCTAGCGTCTTGTTTGCATATTGCAGTGTGAAGTTATTCACTGTCCGCTAAAGCACGATTCACTTCAATTCATCGTTTTCATCTGATCCAAATGTACCTCAGTATATTCACGTTGATTTAAGGATTTGTATTATATCAGGAGCTTTACTCTTTGGAGACAGGTTTGTTGTAAAACGTGTAACGTGAAAATGAGCTAACGGTGTAATGTTTTGGTCTCTTTGCTCGTTGTTATGCTGTAATTAACATAATGTAAGTTATATATCTAGCGTTGATTTGTAATGATACAGACTCCTGAAGATAGCCGTTACCTGTTTTCTTATAACAAGCATTGCACCAAATCTTCAGGAATAACTTTTCATTCAAGTGTAACTTACTGTGCTTTTTTTGCTTAAGTTGTTGCCATTACAAATGGATCAGAAGATTCCTTATGATGACTACCAGCTCCCGGTGGTATTCCTGCCTTCTTATGAGAACCCACCAGCATGGATAGCTCCACAGGAGGTATGCTAAATATGAGAAGAACCAACTTGAGTTTAACTCCATAACTTTGACAGATTAAAAAAGGAGCACAGAGTTAAACTGTCTTTTCCAAAGCTTTCAACTGCATCTTCAGGTCTTCATCTGGGGGTGGAGATTTCTCAGTTGTCATGGAGATGGCACAGATGCCATCACAGCATGATAACAGGTGGTGATATCTGGGGATGAGATCATGGGCCTTTCCCAAATCAGGCCCTCCTTACTTCCACGCCCTCACAGTGTAACTGTGTTTGTAGTCTCCTTCACAGTAGGGATAGACCGATATGGATTTTTTAGGATTAGATTTAGATACCGATTTTTTTCCATCACCCTTAGCCGATGACCGATTATGGACTGCCGATTTTCTTGAGCCGATATTTGGGGCCGATACTGCTTTTGCTTCCTCAATTTACATAAAAAAAAATGACACAATGATAACAAATATTACAGGTCTCAAGTTTAAAATAAGAAACATTTATTGAACAGTAAAAAATACTAAAACACGATGGAAAGTTGAGGCAGAACAGGTAGAATATTATTATTATTATTATTATTATACATTCAAATAAAAAAAGAGTTCAGTGCTCCTAAATCTTCCAGTAATGTCTTTATAAAATAAACAAATATTTAAGCTGAAGCATAAATAAAACAACAACTACTGTACACAGTAGGATTCAACGGCTTTGTTCAACTTAACCACATACTTTCAAATGAAAAAAAGTGCCAGGGAAAAATAAATCCGCGAACCCACGCGCGTATCGACCAATGCCGATACAAGTAAAAAACTCAAATATCGGCCCGATATATCGGCCGGCCGATGTATCGGTCTATCCTTACTTCACAGCTGAATTTTATTTTTTTAATTTAAACCATATTTAACCAGGTAAGTCCCGTTGAGATCAGCAATCTCTTTTACAAGGGAGACCTGGCCAAGACAGCAGCACACAAAAAGTCACAGCCAAACAACTGCACAATAAAAACATAGAAGATATACAGTAACATGTAAAAATACTAAAACACCTACGCACAATGACAAGACCCAACCGACTCATTCATCCTTGTACTCTTGAGAGCTTTAAAGTCTGGTAAAAAGACCAGTTCACCTAGTTTCAAATCTTTTTGAAGGTTGTTCCAAGCGACAGGAGCAGAGCATGTCCATGCACTAGGAACAGACAGCAAAACTAAATCTTGAGATCTCAGACTGTAGCTACAATCAGATCTCTGTTTAATCAAAGTGAAAATCTATTATGGAAGTTTACCCAATTTGGCTTTACAACTGAACAAATGTCAGTAACTGAGCCTATGAAAGGTCAAAGATGGCCAACCAGCCCTGGAATAAATCGTACAGTGATGAGTGAGGGCTTTACAATTTCTAACAAATCTCAGTGCACTATGATATGCAGTATCTAATGTGCAAACAATGTGCAGATGCATTCATGTACGACAAATCACCATAATCCAGAGCTGGATGAAATGTAGTAGCAACCATTTTTTTTCTGGCCTCAGAGGAGAAACAGGACTTGTTTCTAAACTTGAAACTCAGCATTTTAAGAAATACACTTCATTGAAGTGTTGAGTATAAATATAGCGGCAAACTTTGGGACAAACTTCCCTCTCTGCATCCGAAAAAGGAACTGTTGAAACTTTCCATAATTATAGTGAAAAATGTAACTTAAACCTGTTTGTTGTTCTCTATGTATTTATGGCCCTGATATTTGATCTGTTTGAGCCACTATTGTTTATCTGAATGTTTGTTTATTATCCTCATGCCATTAGAAGAAATAACTTAAATAAAAAAAAATATTGATAAATAAATAAGTAGATACAAATTTAGAAAAAAAAAATTACAAATAAAACTTACCCCTGAGCTTCTTTGGTGGCATTTCTTTTCTTGTTTCTGTAAATAGCTTATCGTTTCTAACTCTGATATTTATAGGCTGCTTGTTTTTTGCAACAGTTCGTGTAACTAACAATATACAACACTTTAAAATGAAAGCGACCGTTTTCCAGAGACTAGAGAAGGTGATATTTTATCCTAAATACAGTGTGATCTTTAACATGTTAACAACTATAGGACAATATTGAATGTCGGTCTTAGTTAAAGGGGTTAACATTTGTAAAGGGTAGTTGTATGGAACTTTATTTGTACTGAATGTCTCCCATGACGAACACAATTAGGCGTTACAAGTGGTCAGTAAGTCGGCATCGTTGCAGGGTCACTGCCACTCCCTACTAGTTGGTTTTGGATGGCACTTAATGTAGCATACCAACTGCATGAATGTGGAAACAGAGTCAAAGTGGGTAGGGGGAGGGTGTAGGGGGTGGTTTGGCAAAAGCCCCATAACCCCTGTCATTGTTTAAATTGAATGTCCTTAATGTTTCTAATACGTGTTTTCACAAAGAGCCCATTTAGTCCAAATCCCATGTGTTTCTCTGGACAAGAAACTCAATCAGCACCAGAAACAAAACAGCAATTGGCTATCAGAGTAAAAATCAAGTCAAAGTCATTGACCAGGTTTCAGTTGACAGGCGAAGAAAGATCAAGAAGGCATTCAAATCTGAACCCAAAGGTGAACTGCGATGTGATGCAGTTGAAAGCTCAACAAAAAACACATAAGCGGACCTTAAGATCTTTTTATCAGTCTGCCTTTTCTGCTGATTCACCGCAGTGGAAAGATATGAAACGTTTGAATCCTCTAGTATGTGATGTCCCAGATTGCTGTTAGTAAGTCAAGATGTGTAAGAAGAATCAAGCTCACATGGTCTTAATGGAAACCATGCCACCATTCTGGTCATACTTCGTCAGCTTTTCTTTTTCTTTGTACATTTTTAGCGAGTTCATCACCCTGACTACAACAATGAACTCACCCAGTTCCTGCCTCGTACCATCGTATTGAAGAAACCTCCAGGAGCACAGCTGGGCTTCAATATCCGTGGGGGCAAGGCGTCACAGTTGGGAATCTTCATATCCAAGGTGTGTGTGTGTGTAGCCATGCTGACTCATTCAGCTTTTACCGGCATTTGAACTTCTTGTGCTGCTGACTGACTGTTTCCATATTGTGATTTCTAATCTCTGTGCATGTGTGTGATGTGTTGTGTTGGCAGGTGGTCCCAGACTCAGATGCCCACAGAGCAGGGCTGCAAGAGGGAGACCAGGTTCTGTCTGTGAATGAGGTTGATTTCCAGGACATTGAGCACTCAAGAGTGAGTCAGAGCACAACTCTCATGCTGAGAGCCACGAAGATTTTAATCATCATATTATTCAGTACCTACACTACGTCTTCACTGTAGTTGGAATATGTTGAAAAACATCTGTGTGTAATGGGCCTTTATTTTAGAACATGCCTGTTACATATTTTAATACTTAGATTTTTACTGAATGTATATGGTGTCTTAATGAGATGAGCCCAATGTTGCAGTTTTTATAGGTGAACGCTGTTTTATTGTATTGCAGTAAGTTAATTTCTTCTTTCTCTTTAGGCTGTAGAGATTCTGAAGACGGCACGAGAAATACTGATGAGGGTCCGCTTCTTTCCTTACAGTAAGTCTGACGCTACAAAATCATATCCAGAGAATGACAACAATCTTTTAGTCATGTAACTAGAGTCCATACTCCAGATTTAATATCTGCTATACCATTTGCTTTACAGTGGAACTAGAAATGTTCATTCATGTAGGTAAAACATTTTTGGTCTTGCTCATTGTGAAGATATTTTGGGAGATTTCTGTATATAGAAATCAAAAATGTTACAGAGCATTTTTTTATTAATGTAGTATTTCTAATTTACTTTTAATTTTGGTACTGGAGGAAACAAATTTAGTTTAGTTTATTTGCACATACAAGTACAGAAAATACAGTAAAAAGGAAATTAAAATTTAAAACACTGTGCAGGAGAGGTTTAGAAGCCATAAATGTCTGATGAAGATACTTCCCCTATAAAGATAAAAACGAAGATTGCATAATCAAACAAGAGTTCCAGACAGAATTGTTGAAGATGTACAGTTTAACAAAAAAAAGCCACAAACAATGAAGTGTTAAGAGTCTTTGTAAATTAGAGTCAGATGTTGTTTGTAAATTAGAGTCAGATGTTGTTTTCAGATGTTTTCTGAGTAACGAAATGAAGCCTTGGAACACATGACATCTAACACATTACAGTGGAGAGGAAATAGGATGAAAGAAATTATTCATGATGATAAAAACAAACAAAAAATACCTGTCAGATAATAACTGTAATAATACAGTTGTAGTAATGGTGCTTAATGGCTTATCAATACCCACTGTCTGTGAATGCAATTTACATTCTTTTTATTTTAGCATTTAGCATTATTGATTGACTTGATTGACTACACAGTTTGTCTTTAATGGCCTAATCAGTATCTTGTTACCTTAAATAACAGATAAATTAATGTACAGGAACTGAGATGTTTGAGGTGTATGTGTAAAATTAGCCTTTTGTGTTTTTGGACAGATTATGATTTAAAATGTAGCCCTGCTTTCTGGTTTTGTTTAAAAATGTCTACTGATACAAACAGACCTTTAACAGCATCAGAAAACATAGGATGTCAAAGGATCAGTGTGTACAATTTATGCTGCATTCACATAGATTCAAGCAGATGGAAGACAGCAAACCAGATCTTACCTTAGTGCAGTGGTTCCCAACTGGTCATTAGCTCAGTGTCCACATAGTTTGATATATTCAGTGTCATACTTGTGTTTGGCCATGTCATCAAGCTAGTTTGCTGTCTCTGATAAGCTGTCCACTCTCTCACTCACTCTACAGCAGGAAACGGCACTTCAGTGTTAAAGCTCTGTACCAGAAATTTACCGCACACTATTATAAAGTGTGTTTTTTACAAACTTGACACGTTTGCGAGTCACTTGCGGTCCATTTAGAATGGATCTGTGAGCCACTTTTGGACTGCAGCCCATCAGTTGGGAGCCACTACTTTAGTGGATAAGAGCAGGTGGTAAAATCAGGTGAGGTGGACAGAGAATACTGGTAACGCTAGAAGGCATTGAAGTCCAGAGTTAAAGTATTGTCATTTTTTGGCGTCCTCTGTGACAGACCAGATTTTACGTACGTCCATCACATGAGGAGAAACATGGGTGATCTGGACAGTCAATGGACATTACTAGAAGAATTACATAAAATTGTAGACAAAAAAAAAGAAGATTTAATTTAATATATTTTATTCCATTCTTTGTAAACAATACGACATCACCATCACAACATATTGGACTCTTTGTTTGTTTTTCCCGTGCCATCCAGAAGATGTTATTTGTCTGCCTGCATCCATGTGAATGCATAAGGTAGATCGATTGGCAGAAATGTAACTTGATATTCATAATTATGTTTTCATTAGTGTATATTCACCAGAGGCCTGTAATACGGAGCAGGATTTGAAGTTAGCGAGGTAACTTCAGGGTTAACTCTGGGTAAGATAACCTGCTCTGGAGCAGAGTCTCAGGTAAAAAAGGTTAGCCTATATGTTGTTTGAGGTCAGCAGAATCATTTCATTGTTCCAGGGCTCTATTTCCACTGGTTTTAAAACAGCTTCTAACAAACACGGAGATCATTAACAACACTGAACACATTATTTTTGCAGGATTTCAACTTATGCAAAGTTTATTTTAGTCTGCAGTGATAGTGTTGCTGTTTTACACTCTGATTCCATCGCTGCAACTTAAAATAATGAGACACCTGTGTGATGAGAACTTGAATAACGAAGATAATATTTTATTAGAAGAGTAATCCAGACACTTTTAATTGGATCCAGTTATTATGAATGCAATTACATTTTCCATTATAACATTACAGAGTATCGTTTGCATCCCATGTCCCCTGTACATCCCTTGTCAGACACTTTTGGTACCGTTTCATATCATATGATATGAAGCAGTGTACTTCATTCATGGTCCTGATGATGTTGCTCGTAATTAACACCCGCTTTCACATGAACGTGCTCGTGGCTGGATAGGAAACCCAGAGTTGACTGAACTAGTTGATAACCAGCTTTGTAGTACCAGTTATCCAGACGACCAATGTGACGGGTTAGTCAAGGCAGATAATGAAAAGATATTCTGGGTAAGATGAACTGGCATCATAGTACAGACCTCAGAAGCTAAGAGTTGTTGTGTTTTCTTTAGCCTTGAATGAGTCCTTCATATCTGTACATTGTGAGCCCACCAGATTTCACTGCCTTGTTTCTACAGTAGCCCAGAACGGACAACCCAAACAATGACTCTGGAGAGGGCCTCTGTGGTTTTATGTTACCTGATGGCCTCTGCCAGTTCTCTACACACTTGGAAAGGGACGGGTGAACCAAGGGGTGTTCAGTTGTTTGCAGTCTGCAACTTTACTGCTAGACGCCACTAAATCCTACATACTACCCCTTTAGATTTAGTAAGTAAAGTAGAACCTAACTCACTTTGGGCATGATAGAGCAACCCTTTTATCATCCCCCAGTGTGCTCATACTACAGTATACGTCATATGTGATGTGTTACATGCCTTATCAGAATGACAGTGAAAAATGAATGTGTGAAAAAGGCTTTTGTAAATAACATATCTCGTTCTGAGGGAACAAACCTTAAGAATTTGAAGCTTGTCAGCACCTCGCTGCCAGCATGTTACAGTACCCACATGCTGTCGCTGAGATAACTATCTGTCTGATCTCACTGCACGTCTTCAACAACAAAAAGACATGCTTTGGAGTGACAGAATTTAATCATACTGGTAGGAGGTCTGATAATTAAATTCCCTTTCAGTACTACAGTGTTGTTCTCTGTGTGTTCTTCTATCAGATTACCAAAGACAGAAGGAGAGGACCGTACATTAGGTGGCAGCAGAGAGAGAAAGAGTTGGACAGCCGCGTCACTGCACGTCATTACCCTCCTCCTACAGACTCTGGCCTCCATTCTGTCTCAGCTTCAAGATGACTGATGCATGACTAACAGCCTGATTCAAAGTCCTCCATGTAAGGGCAACATATACTCTGTTATATACTCATCTCACCCAGATATCTGAGCGCTCCCTGGTCTACTGTGATACATGATTTCTACTCCATCAGGATGTGTTCACAGCAAGTGAAGGCAGTCATAGTACAAACAGGAGCTTAATATAGACATTTCACGTTATAAATTATGGAACTGATGCATATTTTTCCAGTCAAGCTTTAACATTTACAGACCCAACGTAATCGTTTTATCTTCGCTTTTCCTCATGCCCTGTAATTGGATGTTTCTACTAGACATATTTTGATCGAGTACAGAGTAGGACTTGTGTCTACTGTACACATTTGCCTTGATGATACTGCTATAAAGTTAAGACACATACGCTGAGTTCTTAGTCAATTAGGTACGCCAAGCTAAAACTAATGCAATAAGTCAGCTGACAGTAAATCCTACAATCATGAAAAGGTATAATGTTTGATAGAATCATTTAAACTCAAAGGTGTTTTCCTAAAACTTTCAGCAACATATCACTGTTTGTATGTTTCTTACATTAACTGGCAACTGGGTGTATGTACATGTAACAAATGTACTTATGACTTGGACCTCAGTACACACTGACACATATGGTACACAGACAGCAGGGCCTCATGTAAGAGCAAATGATGTGCAAGACTTCTGGTAAATACACTGTTCTAAGAATCACTGTGAATAAACTGTACGTCCAGTTTTTAAATATTTAACAAAAAAGTTGTTTAGGGAATATCAAGTTGTGTAAATATATTTCAGTGACTGCTGTTATGGACCGAGCATGTGCGTGACATTCAGAGCATTAATATAGTAGCAAACCACTATTTACTGTGTAAATAAATAGTGAAGGTGCTGCTGAGCACCTGAGTCAGCACCTTCAAGTCTGCAGCCATGGTTGTCTGCCAGAAAACGGTGGATTGCCCCCTTCAGGTTGGGAGTGAGTTAAAGTATCTCGGGATCTTGTTCATGAGTGAGGGTAGAATGGAGCGTGAGATGGATCGGCAGTTTGTAATCTGAGCTTCTCGGTGGTTTGTTGTGATAAACTAAGTTCGGCTACACATATAGGTTTGTCCCTGGTTAAAAATGTTAGCTCTGTCAGCACTGTTGCTGTTGTTAGCATCGTTAGCTGCTAGCCACCTGCTCAGACACCTCCATGTTGAGAACCGTGTCCAAACTCATGCGCTCTGAATTTTGCATAGAGCCCCTTTAAATATTATCAATCATGTTCATGTTTCATACAATATATGTTTTAAATGACCTGCTTATGGGCTGAATGATATTTTATGTACGAATTGTATATTTGAGGGGCCAAACTGTTGACAAGTATAACTTCTAACATGCAGTTACAGTGCATGATAACAGTGCATGATAACAGCACATTACATGCTGTTTATCTGTGTGCAGTTGAGACCCTGATGTTGGCAGGATTTTATTCCAGCTCAAGACTGTCAGGTACTTTTATCATTTTTGCCTCTGTGGTTCAAGGCGTGCTAATCAGTAAAATCAGCTGATACAAGCTTTGGACAAAGTGAATCTGCACACTTTCAAACATTTATAGAAAACAATTGAATGTCTCTGGATGTTACTGCAGTATGCTCGTATAAAGCATTTGTTTGTGTGCAAATCACCGCCTGTTTCACCTGAACACCGTCTTATTCTTTTGTACACTAATAGTTTTCATACACATAACTTTTCCATCAGATGAACTTACTGATCTTCAAGTGTTTTTCAGAATTTCAATGAACATGACATTGACATGGTAAAAGAAATAAAAAGTTTTAAACCCCAGTAACCTTTTGTCTTTGTACTTGAAGAGCCAGAACCATCTGGAAATGAACCAGTTTGCCCTGTTTTCACACTTGCTCGACTTTGTATGTTGGTTCCTCCTGAGACCGATTGTCATCTTGAAAGGAATGCAGTCAACGACAGGGATTACCAAAGCACATCAACCTTGTGAGGTTTATTTAAAAAGTCAAGACCATGAACATTCTCAATGTGAAATATCTTATGAAGAAAAAACAAAATAGCTCGGCCTGCACGGCTTCATTCCCTGGTCTTTTCTCCACCCACCATGCCTTCACCTGAGCTTACAGAAACTTCAAATAAATAAATAAAATAAAACATTTTTGGTCGTTCTAATCCTTCAGGTAAAGAGATATTCAAATGATAAAATTTACTATGTACAGTTTACATGTAAATACAACCTCACTAGATTTTAATCCTCAGGGATCGACAGTTGATCTCCTCCTTGAGTGCCAATACAAGTTCAGGGTCTGTATAACTTATAATAAGAATTACATTGCTTAACCCTTTGATTGCACAACATCTGAATGAACACAACGAACCTTCAAACTGACTTCCTGTTTTACACATAGAGAATACAAACAGCACAGTTGCTTACTAATCATGACTAACTTAAATTACCCAAGGGTTAGAAGTAACATGAGTAAAAATCTTCACATTTAAATCCAAAAATTAGAAGCAAATATAGTGACTGTGAAGTTTCTTTTTTCTTTGTACTACGCTAAAATTTGGGTTTCTGAAAAACAGATTCAAGGTTGATGCCCAGAACTGTTCACTGTAATAGATTTTATGGTATCCCAGGATGTTTTATCTGCAACTAGCCATATTATAATGTGATTTAACAAAATAAAAAATGACTTTTTATCTGACATTCAACAAAGAAAAGAATAATTTCACTTCACTCTACTTTTAACTATTCACAGTCACTTGTAAAGACAAAGTAGACAACCGTGCTCCATTTCTTCATTTAAAATGTGTGTATGTTACATAGCTGCAACTAAAACAACATCGTGACGGAGGGCCCATCGTAAATGTAGTGCTGTAACTGTGACACATTTAAACCTGACACCTCCAAGCCTGTACTTGGACAACAAAAAGGGGCAACACTTAGTTAGGATAGTCTGCCTACATAAGGTATATAGAGTATTGGTAACATTTTGACAGTTTTTTAGGTTGAGATTTGATTGAACCGTTTCATCTTATTCTGTAGATGTTTACTAGATTGTCTATAGAATGGGCCTGCGCCATTGGAATGGCAAGGGCCGGGAAAACGGTTCAAACAGAGTGTAATCTGTCAGCCAGTGGCCGCCACCATGTAAGTGTCACCAGACAGGACAAACAACACTAGCGCACAAGACGTGGTAGCTTTCATAGTTGCCAAATAATTGCCTGCATGGACAGCGATGTTCACAATATGAAGTAAGACGTGACATTCATCAATTCTTTGTCTTATCAATCTAGCTTGACTTGTGCTTGTTTGGTCCATGTGGTCATGGTGACTTAAACGCTGCTCTTGCTGCTGCAATTTAGCAGCGTGTATGGCGTATCTGCCGGCTACGATAACTATCGTGTGCAGACTCTGCCTACTTGGTACACTGTAGGCGCATGCCAGCTTGGCAATGATGCGGCCCCGGTTTATGAACATACCTACATGTTCTCAGAATAATATAGTTGAACTTAAACTAGTCACTCGACCTATGCAGCATAGATTTCGTGACTAGTTCAAATCCCATTAAATTATTTTGAGAATATGTCATGAATTGTTCCAAATACTGTTAGATATTCCATAAACTATCTGTCGGTGGACTAGCCGAATAAGTGTTCCCAAAAAACGTTTTAAAAGCCTGGTGGCAAACACTGGTGAGATGTTTAGCTTAGTTCAACATGGACTGAGGTGAATGGCAACTTGATCTGTGCTCATTTCCGTCTGCAAAGACAGCTGTAAACACTTCATGCTCTTGCTCATCCCAAAAGGCACTGATTTGGAAAACTGGATAAATATTCAAGAGCATCAGGGCGACATCACAGAGAGTCAGAGTTTTCAAGTCTTATTGAATGTGTGAGTATATACAGTCTCCTGATCTCTCTGCCGCACTCAATCACTCGAATAAGATTTAACTGCTGTCCTCGCCGTCCTGCTGAACTTCCACCTTTGAGCTCTCGTCCAAATTTTCTAGCGAGTCGCCTCTCTGTATCGACAGTTCAGCAGGGTCCATCATGGGCAATGTGTTCTGCTCCGGGTACAGCCAGGGCTTCAGGTCAGGAGAGTTCTTCTCTTTCCACTCTGGGTAGTTCTGTCCTGCCTTGTGTACACACTTCATCACCTGGAAGGAGCGGTTCAAGAGAGGAAACCATTATCAAAGGGCTGCAGTCCGACACATACCGCACCTTCATTCTCAGTCAACAAAGCTGGAGATAAAGCTGGTCACAAAATACTACGCAACAGGTTATGTGGCAGGCAGTTACACAAGTCTCACTATTTACAGCTCTGACAAAGTCTACGATTACGTGTTAAATGTAACACACACAAAAAGATTAAAATTAATAGTAAACTCATATTTAACCCTTTGAAACCTGGAGTGACATCACTTTTCTTGTGCTGCTTTTAGATGCCTTTTGCAAGTATTTAAACCTTTGAAGCCTGAGCAAAGTGGTGCATTTTTTTTTTTTTCAAAAACATTTGGAAAAGGCAATAAGCAACTTGGGGAAAAAAATGTCTCACAAATTGCAAAATAAATAAATAAAATATTAATTTTCAAAAAAATAATGATAAAATCAAACTAGAGAAAACTATATTTGACATGATTACTGTGATTACATTATTAATTATTTTTAAAATTATGTCACAGAATAATAACAATTTGAGCACTCTTTCCAGGTCATTTACTAATTTATTGTTTTTAATTTTCTCTTTTTACCAATTTCTTGCTAATTTTGTTTTTTTTCCCCTCTTTCATTGCTCATTGCCTTCTTCCCATATTTTTTAAAACAAATCAGACCAATTTGTTCAGGTTTCAAAGGGTTAAGCCGTTAACAAAGACTAAATTAAAAAGGCACATAAATTCTTGACATCCACCGATGTCAAACAAAACTAATACTGAACATAAGTTTGCTTCATCAAACCAAACTGCAGCTTCGACTGAATTAGGCAATGACTTTGTAAGGCCGTTTTTCTCCCAACCAAAAGGTCAAACAATAAAGGACCCCTCCTCTCTTAAATATGACACAGTTCACTTACATAACAGTGTTTTTTCTGCCGTCAGTAATTCTGTAGTTTAGAGGTGAAAAGATTTGCCGGCTAATTGATTAGTCAATCAGCAGAAAATTCAATGGGCAACTATATTAAATCAATCTACAGGGTTTGATGCGCAAAAATGCTAAAATAAAAAGGTTTTAGCCCCGCAGCTGTAAAGGTGTGCTGGTTTTCTTAGCGTTCTGTGACAGTAAACTGAATATCTGGAGGTTTTGAACTGTTGGTCGGACAAAACAAGCATCTGGAAGACATCACCTTGGTCTCAACACTTTATAGACCAAAATAATCACCACATTAATCCACAATGATTTGTCATTAGTTGCAGCCCTGCTCCAGTCACTCAAATTAAAACAAGCAAGCCTCAAAATGATTTAAAGTGACCTACAATTAAGGATTAAATTATTTTCATTCCCAGTTTGAACGTTCACCAATAAGCCAGCCCTGAGATATGTGTTATATTGCCTTATGAAGATTTTAATTTAAAGATTCACTGTCACGTGGAGCCCCCAGAGTCCCATAACGTGGTATTTTTTTCACCTTGTGAGCACAACTTATTATCTTGTGCAAACAAGATAACGTATGCATGCAAGATAATGGGATAACTAAAGCACAGATAACAAACTTGTTCCCTTACGACAGTGGCTCTCAAATGGTGTGCCGCGGTACACTGGTGTGCAGTGATGCAAATCCAGGTGTGCTGTTGGATTGGTTATAACCACACACTATTATAGCAATGTTCAACTGAGCCTGTACAAAAAGTTATTAATTCATTTTTAATTGACTATCAATATGTTGTGTGCACTCATTTCCTAATAAAGAGGCAGTTTTAAAAGTAAATGAATTCTTGAATCATTTTGTATAAATATTTCATGAGTAATATTTGGCTGTCAATTCTTGTTTGATATTAGTAAATAAAACTTTTGGGCTCCGTACTGTTAGTAGGTAATGAAGGTCAATGTTTTGGTTTAGTTTAAAGGCACAAGCCTGAATGGCGGCTTCTCACTCACACACGTTGCTCTAAATAGTTTCAGTCAGCGGAGCATATGAAACCTGGGGAACGAGTTCTGCCGAGAGAGAGCGACAACTCAGGCTGAGATACTCCTTTGTCAGCAAACTCACCAGGACAGGCCCTTAAATTGGGTTTCTATGGTTACCATTGTCCTTTAAGACACATGAAACCCTCACTCCATTATGCGCACACACACCTATTACACGCTTTTTAATTGCCTGCCTGACACACGCCCTCGTGTATTTTTAACCTTATCACCTTGTTGACTACAAGTAAATACAACCTTTACTGAAAAGAGTTTGCGACACGTTACGGTACGTACCTTTGGAGCGAGGAGTTGGGAAGCGTAGTTCACTGCCCACTTTGGAAGAGAACCTGGAGCAAAGACATGAATGTTAGAGCTCCAAAAATGTTCAGCAGGAACTCTCAGTTTGGAAAATATAGTGTTGGTCTTACCTTTGGGGTCAGCTTGTGAAAGGTATGTGAAGGTGCAGCTGTTTGGTCCGATGGGCTTGATTAAATAGCCAGTGAGGATGGAGACGGCCCGCACAATTCTGCTGCGAGGAGGGTATTTCTGGAGTGGAATAAAAACAGTTTGGAGAGCAATGAGAAAAACTAAATTTACCCGAAAAACACAGACACGTCATGCAATTTGGCTAAAACTACAGCTCCAACTAAGTTATTTTCATTGTTGATTATTTGCTTGTTTAACTGAATAGAAATGTAGAAATGTCACGTTCAAAGACAGTGGGAGTGTGTGGAGGAGGTGTCGTCGTCGTACCGGGTGTTTGACTGAGAAGTTAATGATGATGTACTCGTCCTCGTTCACCTGCCACGAACGCAGAGTCACCACATCTCTGTTGGTTATAGGCTTTGGAGAAATCCCTGCAGAAAAAAAAAAAAAAACAGAACCCATAAACACCTGGTTATTTTGGGTTTCTTCATTGTGCACAACCTTACACTCAACAAGTGCTCCTTTGTTATGACAATAAATACACTGGTGGAACGGGAGAGCGCTCAGTCTTCATTCCCGAGGGCTTCAGTGGCGCACAAACGTGTCGAGAGAAGAAAGAGATTCTAATGTATTAGACAAGGAAGTTAAAGGAGACGGCATGATGTAGAAGAGGAAAAGCAAATTTAGTTTGAGTAACAAGAGTCAGAAGAGTTTGCTGATGGGAAAATAATTGTTTTACAATGGCTCAAATTAAGGTGCATTTTACTCTGTCATTTGCAAAGAATTTGCCCCACCTTTTATCAACATGATGCTAAAGGACTAGGTCACAACATAAAATCAAAAAATCAGCGCTGACTTTAATGCTGTACTTCCTTGAAACAGCACTACTCTTCCATATAAACAGTATAAAACAGTGCTGGGCCGAGCATATTTGGTACAAACATGAACAAGAGACAAACGGAGCTGCTGCGCTCTGATGGAGATTCACTCATACCTCTGTCTATAAAGTTCTTAAACAATAGCAGATGAAGCTAGAACTGGCATTGGGTTATGACAATGTGCTGTTTTGCATTTTTGTAAAAGGCATTTTCCGCGCATGATATTATTTATTAATTTATCTTTTTGTGTTTCCTATTGCTACGTTGGGTAGAATGTTGACTTGTCTATGTACTATGGTGTGCGTTGTATTTCTATGGCTGCAGTATGGGTGTAGGGCACAAGACAAATTTCCCAATCTGTGGGGCAGTAAAGTTAAAGTTAAAATCTTGAATAATAATCTTTTTTGTACTGCACCCTGGATGGCTGGTTTTTCTTCCTCTAATGTTCTCCACATACACTCCACTTCACAATACCCATAAATGCAGGAGTATCACTAGGATCAATATCATTAGTAGGATCACCCCCCCCCCCCCCAATTCTATTTTCATAAAAAAAAGGGGGAAAAGGGCCACTATGAGGTTTGCCACTGGTATAAAAGGTAATCTCTTAGGAGGAAATTGTTGTGGATTGCTTATTTTATCAACTGATTCCAGAAGATTCATGCCACCTATTTTAATCTTGTCTCCACTCCTGTATTTTTTGGCAAGATGTCTGTTCTTTTATTTCCTCGTTTATTGATTTTGAATTTTCCCTTTCTTATAAAAATGCAGTCTACCAAAACAAATTAATACTATGTCATCAATTTGATTCAGTTACTTGCAAAAATCTGTTTTAACATTTCAAAAAATGTATTTTAAATACCCAAAGCAGTAATACCACAAAGTAAAACTACTGTTACAAGTTAAATCTCTGCATCCAAAATCTTACTCAAGTACCAAAAGATCAGCATCAAAATATATTTTAAGTACTAAAAGTTAAAGTGCTCAATATGCAGAACGGTCCATTCATTTTGTCAACTGACTCCAGAATATTTATGCCATCTATTTTCATCGATACTCCTGTATTTTGATTTTGAATTTTCCCTTTCTTGTGAAAACGTATTGTTAGGTATTTTTACTCACCCCTTATTATCATTTATTTGACTGTATTACTTGCAAAATCTCATATATATGTAAAATTTTCCAATCGTAAAACCTTTTTATTTCTGAAATTGAACTTAAACAGTAGATTAAGTCAATTCAGTACTCTAAAAATAAGAACATGTGCACCTTGTGTAACATTTAATGAGCTGATGTAAGATTTGTTTTAGTCCCCTGGCATATGTTAACGTGTATTATTTTTATGCTGTTTATCCATAAAATATATTTCAAATAATATTTAAATAAGAACCAAACTCTTAATCTGCATTCCTGGTGTGTAACAGGTGAAACTGAGTCAGGTGGAGGTTTCAGGTGAGACACAGACACACAGGTAAATGTGGTAAGGTTGAACAGTGCTCACATGCATAGTAGCCCACATCAGCGTTAGCAGAGAGCCGGGCAATGTCATAACTCTCCAACATGGCGGGGTCCCACTTCTTACGGTACTGGCCGTCGTGAAGGACGTCGTACATGGTGGCGGCTGAGACATCTTTGATGGTCATCTTACACTGCAACACATGAGTGTGATGTCAGGTTCACAGCCCAGAGACACTGAGGTCCTAACAGAGAGAAGTTAATGTGTACTTACCCTGATCTTGTGCACTTTAGGGACGTTGTTGTCTTTATTTTTAGGAGACACCTCGACCCACACCTGTATCCCGTGCTTATCATACTTGTTGGCCCAGTTCTCTGATGATAAACACTGCTTCCTGAAGTCAGCAAAAACCGCCTCGTCGGGTAAAATAGACATCTTTGAATAGCTTTAAAAACTTTCTTCTTAATAAAAAACTTCCCGTAAATAAATCTGACAGTCACCTGCTCAGTCCTCCTCAGGTGTGTGTGTGTGTGTGTGTGAAGAGATTTAAGTCCTCTGTGTCTCTTTGCCTCTGGCGACACGAATATATGCGAGCCGATCACCAATCAAGTCGAGCAGGATTTTTTTGTGTTGAATTCCTCAGCCATGCCTTCCAACACCTCTCCCGCTGACGTCACGGCACTTCCGGAATCCAGGTGTGTTACGCAGGTAGCGCGTTTAAAAGAACAGTTCGCCCCGTTCTCACAGAAACAAAGAAAGACTCAACCCAGTTTCAAAGTACTTGTTTTAAAACTATCACACAGCTACTGTACTTCTGAACTGATACCGAGTGAATTCATAAAAGGAGCAGTGTTGTGGTGTTTTATTGTCACGGAGTGTGAAAGACACAAACAAGGGTACATATAGTAAGTAGGCTGAGGACTGTGGGCAGCTCAGGGGAGTGGGTGGGTGAGAATTGCTCAGGGTTGATAAATGCAGCGATCATCACGATTATAAATGTACAACAATAAAAGTGTTACATAAAAAATAATAATTCAAGCTTGGATTTATCATCATGACTGGGTCTACAGTTGATTCCGACATCTGTTGGTGAAATATTTCTAAATGAATTAAAAAATGTATTTTAAATAACCAGTGGTGGAAGAAGTACTCAGATCTTTTACTTAAGTAAAAGTCAGTTCAAAGTACCAAAGAATCAGCATCGAAATATTTTTTAAGTAGGGGAGACCGGGGTTGGTTGTCACACTTTTTACTCTTGTGTGAATTGCCAAAACATCTTTCAGTAATCATTCCTACATTAAATAAAAGCTTAAAGTCTTGGCTTGAAATGGGTATCACTTTTATTTTTACAACTTGTTGTAAGAAAAAGAAATTAATCATCAAAGACACTATGACACACTATGACAACCAACGCCATCACAGGGATGTCCATATAGTTATCAGTGGGGTTTCATGGGGAAAAAATGATTTAGAATATGTAACTTTTTAGTTTTTTAATAGGCTATAGAAAAACCAAATAAGCCTCTTGTTTAAACCATGAATTTGAATCAGGTGATTGTTTGTTTGAATTACGCTCTTTAATGAGAAGAAACATGAAGGAATTTACAGGTCTGAAACAAATCTAGCCTTTATTGAAGCCATTGTATCATATCAATTCATTATAAATATCACATTAAATGAAACAGTGGGTTTGGAACAGATAAATCTTCATCACAATGTGACCAGATACTTTTGTTAAAACGTCAAACAGCCGAGGTTGAAGTATGTAACTGTTTAGATACAACATTGTTTCCTAATGAGTAACAAAAGCGACATTGTGTGTGTGTGTGTGTGATCAATAACACCCGAGAACATATGGACTACATGTTTGCCATGCTGACTGTCTTCCTGAACTGTCACACAACTATGACAACCATCCCCAGCTGACCTCTTGACACCTCAACATTTTAAGCTAGCTGCCACATGGCTTTAGCTCGCTAGCTAAAAGTTGACTCAAATCAATGCTATTATCTTGGACTTTTTAGTAAGTGTTTGATTTTTTTCATAACTAATAACCTACAAGCTTTTAATACAAAAACAACGCAAACACGAAAAATTACTCTGACCCATGACCATTACAAAATATCTCCTCACCTCAATGATAAACTTATGTATTATTTTAATGTTGCAGCTGGTAAAGACAGCACTCATTTTAATTACTTTATTCAATTCAATTAAATTCAATTCAATTTAATTTGTCTCGAAGGAAACTCTTGTGCTCGATAATGCTTCAATTACAGTAACACAAAATACAGTAACAACACTCAACGTTCACAAACAAATAACAACTAGTGGGTTCCCCAGGTCAAGGTCACACACTGCCCAGCTTTAGAAACAATAGAGTATTAAATATCATGTAAAATATTCAAAATATACAAGATGTTACATGTTAAATGAGCAAAAGCAACATCATACTGATACTGATAATCAACATTAAATTGTGTATGATACAACAATGAGAAGTAGTATTGCACATGATGTTGAGAAAATATTGCACGAGATATTGAAAAGTAGTTGTTATAGCCATTTTGAGCAAGTCCTAGTTTCCTATTATTTTTTGAGTCACTTAACGCGCCACTTGACCTGGCATCTCAGGCACTTTTAATTAAAGACAGGTGTGATGAAGTGAGTGTGGAGCATGGAAGACACCACAGGGTTACAGTCCTTAACCGCTGTGTTTTTGGTTAATCTTAGTTTTTATTGTTTGATAATGTTTACCCCATTGATTTGAACTTTGTTTTTTGGAAAGGCCTGTTTATTTTTGGGAATGCCACAGCGTCATCTTGCAACTCTCCCTACATCCTGCAAATCAGTCAACTCTAAAACCAACCGTAGCACCTGGATCATCAAGCAGTGAGTAAAACTAAACCATAGACAGTGAGTTCATCATATCTCCCATTATGGCGTCTGTGGGCGGCTATTTTTTTTAACTTATTTTGAAGAAGCAATAGTAGTAATGTACATCATGTAAAAGTTGTAGTGCACCTAATGTATAGGTGAATTTTGTTGTCAGTGTCCTTTGTTTCAGCTCTCCTCCCTACAGAAGGGGGAGGAGTTACCCTAAAACTTCAATTAAAAGCCGAGTCCCAATTAGACACCCAGTCCCTTTACTAGCATGGTGTGGCTACACATGTTGACAAATAAAGGCCCGTCCAAATTAGAGGCTTGAGGCCTGTACTCCAGCTTCCTCCCACAGTCCAAAGACATGCAGATTAGGTTAACTGGTACCCATAGGTGTGAATGTAAGTGTGAATGGTTGTCTGTCTCTGTGTATATGTGTCAGCCCTGTGATAGTCTGGTCACCTGTCCAGGGTGTACCCCGCCTTTCACCCAGTATCAGCTGGGATAGGCTCCAGCCCCCCATGACCCCCAAGAGGATAAGCAGAAAATGAATGAATGAATATTTCCCATCTTAACTAAGCAACAGTGTTGTGTAAAAGGAATTAAAGGCCTGCCCCTAATATAAGCCTGTTGAGTTCAGTGATTTAAGCAAATAACAGCCTGGGCTACTGATTAAAGTTTTACAGTACACAGTTTGATGGCCACAGGTAGAAAAGATCTCCTGTGGCTTTCTCTGGTGCTCCTCGGTGGTCTCAGTCCACGGCTGAATATGCTCTGATATGACTCAAGAGTGGCATGCAGGGGGTGAGAGGCGTTGTCCAGAATACTGAGTAGTCTTCTCGGTATCCTCCTCTCTGACACCTCCACTACAGACTCCAGTTTTTAGTCCAGACCAGCTTATTGTCTGTGTGAACACCCAGATATATACCTATATATAGCTTATTGCTGGGCAGCTTAACCTATAATTAGACATTATAATTGAGTACTTGATTATATTTTGTATTAATTAAATTCTTTAAAGTAACCAAAGCTTTAAAATAAATGAGCTAAAAGTACAATAATATGTAGTGAAGTTTAAGTGTTAAGTAGTATAAATTGGAAATACTCATGTAAAGTACAAGTACCTCATGATTGTACTACTTGAGCAAATGTACTTAGTTACTTTCCACCACTATATAAGACATGGCTATAAAGGAAATCAGACCATGCTGGTATAAACAGGCCTATGTGGGTCAAAATTGTCAACGAAATTTCTGAAACACCTCAGTTTCTGAAATTCAGTTTGAAAACACATGCTTTCCGTAGTTTTTAGGCAAAGATGAATATCAAGAAAGTCGTAAGTGCGTGTGTGTGATGCAATCTCATGTTCATTCTTGGCCACACCTTTCTGTCATGACATTGCATGCCTGTGATGAGTAGTTTCAGTGTACTTAGCGGCCTGTGACACACACATTTCTCAGATATGCCTGTATGGTATCGCCTATAGACGTGTGTGTACAATATGTACAGTTTTGATTATGAATTTTTTGGATCCCTTGTAGCTCATTGGCTAATGTTCCACATTAAAACATCTCAGCATACAATTCTTAAACAGTTCAACACATGACTGTTCACACACACATCATATACAGGCACACATAACAACCTACATACTGAAAAACTTTAAATAAAAGCCTAATCCCAGTTAAATGCCCAGTCCCTTTCACTAGCTGGGCGTGGCCACACATTTTGACACATAAAAGCCTGTCTCAGTCAGACGCCTGGTCTGGTTGCCATGTAGTTCATTTTTATAAAACCTCTTTAGATGTATTAAACTGTCTTGTTTGCTACCCGCTGAAGCTAATGTTAGTTAGCTGCTAAGACTGTGCAAACAAATATATATATCCTCCTGAGACCCCGTGTCCTCATATGAGTACACCACATTTTGGGTTTACTTTGGGTGTATATCATTCTCCATTACTTAGACCTGTTGTCCTCGTTCGTGGAAACTTTTTTGTCCCATCTAGTGGCAGTAAGACCACAATACATTAATCCATGTAAAAACAAAATGGCAGCCTGCTCTGCCAGGTCAATCTGCAGCCGATCCCGACACAAAAGTCGTGATCACACCTGATCACATTTAATGGTTGAAACTTGTTTATTTATAATTAATAATGTTTGTAGCTTGATATGGAATACAAATGTGACTAATTTTAGCAACAGTAACAAACTAAGATGCTGTTAATTAGGACATACTCGTTTGAAGACATTAATTATCATTCACAGTGTTTAGTTTTTTACGCTCATCAGGTCCTTCTGATCCCAAATAGCTAGAAGAAATTAAAAATGCATTCCAAACAAAATTTCAGGTCTCAGGAGGACATGTTTAAACTTTTGTCAATATGGAGATCCTACACATATCGTTAGCTCGGTAAGATTCTTTATAATGTAATAGTTCAGTTATTTTACTGAAACCGTGAGCACCAAAGAATAATTCACTCAGATTTACCAGAGACATGCAAATAAAGTGGTGAATCTTTCATAAATTAGCTTGAAAAGTGCTCTACAAATAGTTAACAGTTCTTACATGAAAAACCTGTCGTCCCATTTCACTTTTTATTTTTGATAAAACATTGTGATTTACACCTGTTACTTGTGTTAACTTCATGTCACATACCAATGAGTTTGTCTTAATACTGTGTTGTACAGAACATAAATGTGTAATGATCAATAGCATCTGAAATATTAGCATGATGAATGTGCCATAAGACTGAAACCCACCATTCCCAGCAGCAGTGCTTCATAAAGAAAGGGATCACACCTGTTAAATTTTGGTGAAATATCTTTATTTTATTCCATGTGATAGGCCTACACTTGTGTTTCATTTACTCTCCTTTTTATACATCAGATAGTAATAGTACATTATTCACACAAACGTTGCTAAACACGAGTAGACAGCATATTTCAAATGGACAGACACAATTCAGAAGAGCACAAAGCTGAGTATTTAGTCAGTGACAAGTAATAGAAGAGCTGCTCATGTTAAAATGGTCGTTTGATGTAATTAAATACTTACATTTTTAAATCCATTTTAAAACGCTGACATTTCAAAACAAGCTACAGCAAAATGACCAGTGTCTTTTGTTGTGCTATGGCTAGTTAGTTGGTTTGTGTTACACTGTGTGTGTGAGAGTGTGTGTGTATGTGTGTGTGAAGACAGTGCAGCCTTAACCTGTGACTGTAAACCAAGCTACTGACTACGCACACTGCAAAAAGTATTTTCTAGCAGTGCGACAGGAAAAAAAAAAAAAAAAAAAAACGTTACCGGGCCAAAGTGTCGCCTGTAGGTGGAGCCCCAGCAGACACGCAAACAATAAATAAAATAAACTTTCATCATGCGTGTCAGCATCTGTACTTTTGGTCAAGCATACAATGTTATCTGTATGTCCAAGTTACAAAATAAATAAACACAAAAAACCAACAGTCCTACACAGGCAATAGCAATACAGCAAAAGGATACTGCAACTAACTTCTCTGCACTTTTTTTTTTTTTTTTTTTTTTTTTTTTACAGCAAGGGTGTTAGTAAGCGTTAGCTGTATCTGAGGACAAACTCTTACCTACCAGCTCTACAAAACAACTAGTGAAGCCATGAACCAGTCAGCCGGCTTCTTTTATATTTTACAATATTGTGGCTTGATTCAGTGCACAACGTTGGTGAACAAACAAGCAAGGCATCTGTGTTCTTATCCATATAAATCCGGCATGGTGAGCATGCTGCATGTTCTTGCAATAGTGTACTCAACACAACACAAACTGTCGATGAAATGGTGGGTACGTCATAGCGACCAAAGTGACAACTTTCCATCAGCGTGGAAAAACTAAACACTGGCTTCTTTTTTTATTTGGGGGCATCTAATGGCAGAACACTCCTCCTCAGACGTGTTAGTATGCGTGCAGCTAATTTACCAACATCAGTAAGACAGTTGCTGTAGTTTAATGCAGACATAGCTTCAGGTTAGTAGCTAGTGAATTTGGGATGGTTTCCCTTTGATGATCTATGACCTCATTACTTGGTTACGCATCCCTTTTGCACTGTTTTAAATGCTGTCTCAAATTATTAAGTCTGGTCTGCTAACACACTGTTGAATTTGGCAGTTTAGGCCCACAGATGTGTTAGATATAAATAATATCTAATGAACGCACAATCCTCAATGAGAAGGGCCCATTTCAGTCTAATGTGGCAATATGATGGTTAGCGATGACGTAAATCCACTGGTAAGATCCTGCCTCTACTTCCTCAAAATACGCAAGAAATAATCAGTAATCTCAGAGATAGAATAGTTGTAGGCAAACTCTCCATTTAAAATAAAAAAGTAAAATACAAAGGGCCGAGAACTCAGCCCTGCGGAGTCATTTAAATAATCCCAAGCAGTTTTACTTTACAACAATGACAAGAGTAACAGCACTAAGATTCCGAACTGTGCAATAACTCATGAGCGGTTAGCTATGTCAGTCTGCAATCCTATATAATGCCATGCAACTGGATGAAAATCTGAACATATCGTTTAACTTATTCCTTGTTTTAAATGTTTACTTTTGAACCTTTTTTTTCCCCAAGATAATCTGTTTCAATACAGTAATGCACATCCACACGGTTACTCTGAAAAGTCACTGAGTTGAGAAGGGAAAAAAAAGAAAAGAAAAAAAAAAAAGACAGGTCCTCCATCCCAGTGGCAGTGCGCCAAGGGTGGAGAGAGTGGCCACTGAGAGACAAGCTGTTGGTGGGGAGGAGACAGGCTGGGTGAGGGTGAGGTGTACTAGCATGAGCAGCTGCTCTCGGTGACAGTCATCTCTGGCTGTTTCTCCAGTTTGATGTCGATCACTGAGAGGACTTGGTTAAGCAACATCAGCGATGAACTGGCAATTTTCACTTCAGTATTTTCTGCAGTGTTATCTGGCAGCCATCTCACCACTGAACATTCTGTCTTTTCTGCAGGGTAAACTACGAGTACTTGTTACCAGCTTATCTGTTCATTACAGGATTATAGCCATGGCAATAATAACCTGACAACAGTTTCTGTTGAAAGCGGCTTTATAAAGGATACTGTCCTCTTTGCTTTTCTCTGGTGTGCTGTCCATCCCAGGCAATGCAGCAGCAACACGACGGAACAGCTACAAAACAAAGAAAGAAGAATTAAATGATTGAGCACCTTTGCTAATGTGTAGCAAATGTAAAATGCTTTCAAATAGGGGTGAGTGATCTGGATAAAATCTTCTTCTATGGTGTATGTAATGAAACTGCCATATTGTTATATTGCGGATTTTCTGGAAACTCAGTATATTTTTGTGTAATCTATTCAAATGTGTTCACGTTGATGCAAAATATCCTGTCAGTCCACTATTGAACTGATGTAAGCTCACTTATTCATTTGCTCCATCCCCCACACTGGCCAGTGATACTGAAGGCATGGTTACCTCAGTATAAACTAAAAAATTTGATGATGATATTGCCTCACAATATGTGGTGTAAACATAGTCATCACCCACCCCTACTGTCACAAGGCTATTCAGTAGAGACAGAAAGTGATCAAAGTAACAAGTAGTCACTCCCAATCAATATATTTCATTGAATAACAGGCAAACACGGAAACCCTCCAAGGTCACATGGTAAAAATGTGTAAGTCTGTGCCAACGTTTTTATAAACAGTGTCCTTGGATTTTGTTTTTTCTACACAGCACCAAATGGGCACTGGAGGTATTTTTTTTTGGTGATGGTGAAGGCATGACCCACCCCTGTCTCACTCTGACTGGCTAGTACTCGTTGCCTTTGTTGGTTGGATTGGTTAGGTTTAGGCATGTTTGAGCAAACATATTGCTTAAGATTAGGCTAAGAATGTCAGGGTGCACCAATCAGGGGCAGACAAAGGCAGAGTAAGGCAGGTCAGCACTTAACAATCCTAGAAAAAAAAAAACTTGAATACTATAGTTTTGTGCAGGGGCGGCAACCTTTACTAGTCAAAGAACCATTACTGGCAAAAACCATTATGAATAGCTGAGCATTTATTAACATGATTTACTGCAAGGTGGCTACTCCGCAATGGGCTTTTTACAGTTACTTACTACTTAAACTTTGCAGCATTGGTGGGGAAAGAAAATTAATCTGTCCTCACAATATTAAATCCTCCATTTTCCTCCAAGACTTTGCCATTTTTGGATATGTAATCCACAGCTAGCCTTGCTAGAGAGACTCCAGGCTAGCCACTGCTTTTGAAGTTCAGCAAAATTTAGAGGAAAGGGCACCAGGTCGTAATGTAGATGTATGATGCACATTATAGTTGATGAAATGTTGATGCATGGCTTGGTCTTGGCAAAGTGCTGGAAACATCAGAAAGTCCAAATTGGTAGGGAAGGATTTCCGTACACTTACATCTATACAGTATTTCCCTTTATTGTTGAGCTTTCGGTCTATTAGACATTCATCAGAGCATACAAGTATGAAGGTCTAATAGACCCGAAAACTCAACAATAAAGGGAAATACTGTATAGATGTAAGTGTGTGGTAATCTTTCTCTACCAAGTTGATAAAATGTTAAAACACTTTTTAATTTGATGTTTTGATTACACATTTTTACTGTTGTAGAATGCAATAATAACTGTAGGCCTACAACAATGACAAATGCATATCTGAATGTTAAAAAATAACTTCTTAATTTCCAGATAATTTCATGTCAAAGCCACAGGGAGCCAATGGAGAGGGTCTAAAAGGAAGCATGTAGCTCTGGAGCCGCAGGTTGCCTTCCCCTGGTCTAGTGGAAACAACCATCATTTATATTAGTGTGGCTCCACAGGGAGTTAAGCTTTTATTTTTCTAATTTTGACAATATAACTTGTGGCAACACAATGGTTAAAGTCCTGAGTGATGAAACTGTTAGTTATGAGTCAGAAATTGTCATTTTAGGGCTTGTCATTGTTTGGAAGATTAAGCTACACATATATAGGCCAGCATTAGCAGGCACTTGTTGCCATAGCAACAGTAAACATTCAGGTAGTGGGCTGAAGAAACGTAAACAGAGCATGAATCCAAGGGCACAGATTCCAAAACTGTTCGCACAGATTTACAGAGTATTTTCTTCTTCTGTGTGACCCCAGAGGAACTCCGTACAAACACAAGAAGCAGGTAAAGCAGTGACACAAAACGTGATTGTAATTGCTGGCTGAGATAACAGCATGAAAGTGAAGGTTGCCGTGCTAACCTCCTCTACTGAGCAAATCCATTACAGTCACAGAAACATTTTGAAAGCTGCAGAAGTTTTAGTGAATCAGACAAAAGTACTCAAGAAAATTAAGCACAGTAGCAGTGACCCTGTGCAGATCAGGTGAATACATACTGAAACATCTAAAAGCAAAGCCTGTGGAGGGAAAACACAACTAATACAGCACTGAGGATATCGAGACATGTCATGATGAGCCGCGAGAGGGGAAAAAGGAGGTGGAAAGAGTTAAATGTAAACTGTTTTGGGCAGAATTAGCTCAACTACCTCAAGAGAGCAGAATCTCTACCTGTTTCACATTGTAGCCAGTCTTTGCGCTGGTTTCAATGAACATGACATTCAGTTCCTTAGCTCTCTGCTCGCCCTCCTCCGTGGTGATCTGTCTGCTCAGGTGGAAGCAGAGGGGGGGGGATGGACGAACAGACAGATGTGGAAAGAAACATCGCAAAGAGGACAGGCCAAAAGGAGAGGGAGGAGATGGAGAGAGAAACAAAGAGAGCTCAACACAGAGTCTTGTTTTTTTGGGTGAAAAAGAGAGAGGTTAGTTTAGTTAAAACACAGACAGACAGAGAGGGAGACGAAGGGAAAGAAGCTGCTGTGCTGAGTAAAGATGAAGCAGCAGGAGAACAACTCCGGAGATCACTCATTCATTCAACAGCCACGCGCTGATCCATATAATGAAAACATGGAGGAGTTGTACATCCCGGACGGCACAGGCTGGCCTCCCTAACCTAAAGAACACTGTCAGCACTGTTACACCTGCTGTTGCTGGACACCAACCTGTTTGACGTTATAGCCAGCCTTGGCACTGGTCTCTATGTACATCACATTGAGCTCACGAGCTTTCCTCTCTGCCGCCTCAACAGAAACTTGCCTGCCATGGTCCCGGGAAGGGAGGAGGGGAGGGGGTGGTGTGGAGTGTGGTGTTGAGGGAAACACAAAAAAAATCAAATCAAAATGACATGGAGAGAACAGAGCAGGAAAGGGAACAAAAAAGTAAAGCAACGGAAAAAAAGGCAGAACAGAAACATGATCAAATCATAAGAAATAAAGAAATACATAAATAAAAGTACTTAAATCACTAATAAAAAGGCTGAAGTATGTAAAATGCCAAGGGATGGTAAGAGTCAAAATTAGATGGGATACACTGAGGGGAAAAAAAGTGGGACTCCAGGCTTTGGCAGTTTATATACTATAATACTTAATACCAGGGCTGGGCGATATGCTCAGTAAATAATATCGTAGTATTTTTAAGCTATATTGCAATACACAAAACATATCTCTATTTTGAAATCTCCTCTAAATTACCATAGATGACAATACTACTTTATTACTGAATATACTACTGTTGCAATAAGGTTAAAAAAGTACTACTGTAAAAAATGTTAATTAGTACTGTTATAATAACGTTACATAAAAAACTGTTATAATAAAGTTAAATTAAAGACTTGTGTAAAAAGGGTGAGTAAATTGTGGTTACAATAAAGTTAAATTAAGAACTGTTGTAAAAAATGTAAAGTGAGTACTGTTTTAATAAAGTTACATAAAGTACTGTTGTAAAAAAGGCAAGTCAACTATGGTTACAATAAAGTTAATGCAAATACTGTTAAAAGGTCACCTGAATACTGCTATAATAAAGTTAAATGAAGTAGTGTTACAATAAAGTTACTTAAAATACTGCTATAATAAAGGTAAATTAAGTACTGTTATGATAAAGTTAAATAAAGTACTGTTGTAAAAAAGGTAAGCAAACTATGGTTGCAATGAGGTTAATTAAAATGCTGTTATAATAAAGTTGAAATAAGTACTGCTATAATAAAGTTAAATAAAATACTGTTGTAATAAAGTTGAATTAAGTATTGTTACAATTAAATAAATCAAAGCGGATCCATTGGTGCTTTTATTTTGAAGCATTGATGTTTTTGCTGTGAACTTCTGGTTAACAGTTACATGTTAGCAGTTAGCAGTAACGGTAAACTGTTCCCTGTGAGCAGGAAACAAACTAACGCCTCTCCAGTCCATTTAATAATAATATTTTCATGTCACACTGGTGCTCCATGGTCGCAAAATGCGACTAAACGGACATAGTCTGGAGCCCTGCAGACACAAAAACACACGCCTTGTCTGCTCACACTATCACCCAGTCAAAGGAGAGCTGCGAGCGAACCAATACGCCAAAATGAGTTTCATGCTGGTGGCTTTAAAAAAAATAAATGCTGTGACAATTTATAGTCGATGACTGTGTAATAGTCATTTTATACGTCCCACTAAACAAGCTGTGATACATCGAGTATAATCGATATATCGCCTATCCCTACTTGATGCTACCTATTTTCTAGTTGCTCTAGAATTATAAAACAGTCTATTTATAAATCATTGTAACTAGAGTAAGAAAATCATTACAATCTTTCACACATCTCACACAACCATGTACCTTTTATCCGCCAAGTCTGTTTTGTTCCCAACAAGCATGATAATGACATCACTTCCTCTTTCTGTTCTAACATCATCAATCCACTTTGAGGTTTGCTGGAATGAATTAAGATCTGTGGATAAAAAAAACCCACACAAAATTACTACAGACATCGACCACATGTAGCCACAAAAGACGTAAAACATTTTGTTATCTAGCTATGGTTAAAAGAGTGCTCAAGCAGTTATTAAGTCTTCATTAAAAAGGTAGAGCATCTTAGTGAAGAAAAGCTCATAGAGTAGTCGTGTTAGCAAGAGAAAGTATTAGAAGCTTGAAGAAAGGAAATATACTTAGAGAGATTCTGAATGTTATTAGCAGAAGTACTTAGAGTAGCAACTATGCAAACACAGCTTCCTTTCAACTGCTCTAGACCCCTACAGAAAGGTTAGAGTACAGCCCTGACTCACTGGTGATGTCATAAACAACCACGGCAATGGTAGAGTCACGGATGTAGCTGGGAATTAGGCTACGAAAACGCTCCTGTCCAGCAGTGTCCCAAAGCTGGAGCCGGACCTGAGGATTGGAACGGAGGGGGGAAGAAAAGGACAAAGAGATAAAGGAGGGGAAAGGCAGAACAAGAAAGTGGAGAATAGCACAGACATAAAGGAACTGCAAGCCAAGCAGCAGAGATGAAAATGGCCTTTTTATGGAGGAATGGGGAGAATCATTCAAATGCAGAAGGGTCAGCGATGACCAGCGTTACGCTGATAAGACATGTAAGAGTAGGCCCTGGTGAATCATTATATAGCCTGTTTCAGAGGATCTCTGCCAATGAGGTGACATTGGAAGGCATTTACTGTTATTTCTTCCATCAGCCTCATATGTAACAGCATAAAGGAAGCATAGACCCCCCTGGACACTGCTGGAGAAATGCTTTAGTATCACCACAGCTGATGCAAATATATCCTCATCATGCTGTCCAGTGGGGTTTGCAAGGCTAGTATATGCTCTTTTTTTTGCCCTTCCACATACGAAACGAAGGACAAGGAGGTGAGGCAAGGCCATGATACCTACTGGCTATGTCATAAACCACCACAGCAGCGGCTGAGTCGCGGATGTAACTGGGGATGAGGCTGCGGAAACGCTCCTGTCCGGCTGTATCCCAGAGCTGCAGCCGAATCTGTGGCCAGCCGTGAAATGATTGTGGGAAGGGGGAGGGCGTTTCATGACCCAGCCAGGGGATGGAAGGAAAACAAAAACTTGAAATAATGATGGAAGCTAAAAACATGATCAAATGTCTGACAAAATGAATGAGAAAATCTAGGATAATGTGAAAACAATGTGAAATGGTGAAAGGGAAATAAATGGTGGCTATTACATAAAAAGCAAATGCATGCTTAAAGCTTTTCTAGCAGTTGTAAAACTACAACAATGGGAGTGATGAGAATTAGAATAACATATACAGGGCTTACCGTGCGATCTTCTAAGTACATGGTTTTTGACAAAAAGTCAATGCCAATAGTTGCCTGTAAGACAATCATTGCATTTAAACATTGTTATCAGCATGACACTTGACAATGCATAAGATATATATCTAAGAATAAATATTAGACTAAGTTGATGACTACATTGTGTATTAAACATTATCTATAGACCTTTTTCAAAACACTTTGACTCATCAGAAGGAACACCACAGGTGAAGCTAAAAACATTAGCGATGGCCCTATTCCATTAAAGTGTTCCCATATCAAACCAGTAAGTCAATATGTACGCTAAAACAGAATCTGGAAGATCATGGAACAGCCATAAATAATTAATGTTATCGATTACACCTGTGATTAATAAGTCATAATGTCTCATGTGAAAAATGCCTTTTGGAAAACATCACACATTGATCATAATGCAATCAATCAGTGCCTTAATTCTGCGTCATATTGAGATGAACATATGTTATTACCTGATAAGTGTTGTCGAAACTGTCATACATAAACCTGGTGATGAGTGAGGTCTTCCCAACTGTACAAACACAGCAATAGACACTTAGAGATTTGATCCTGGTAATAAAAGACCATTTATACATAAAAAAAAGCAAAGTCAAGATTAAACACCCCTGTGTATAATTTCTATTTTTGCATTTTAGGAGAAAGACAAAAAATCAATGAGTCCGTGACAACACATGGTGAGTAAAGTGCTATTATCATTGATGCAATGTGGACAGCTGAACCCACACGCTGAGCTGGCAGTATGGGTGGAGCCACAAGATTTTGGAAAATGAAAAAGGCTTGGCTACTTCTATTTGTTTCGTGATGAGAGAGTATGCCACTGCCATCCTCCGCAATCATCCCTAAAATACAATAATACACGATAAAGTCAGTGCCAGTCCCTGTGAGCTGACGGTAAATGGTGGGGTTAAGGCCGACTGCTCTGCACCCACTGGCCGACGTGGCTCTGCAAGGGTGCTGCCGTGGGAAGCTAATGATGCTAGTGAGTTGAATAGCGCTACACATACAGACACGGGCAAACTGAATTCACAGTCTGATGTCTGGAAGCAAAAATTCGTAACAAATTCTTGACAGTCACATTTCATTGAGAAGTGAACGTCATTATTAACGAACGTTACAGATAGTGCATTTCAGTCTAGCACAGCTAACTGCTAACGCTAGCTAAAAAGTAGTTAGCCAACTGCCGTTAGCTTTTAGATGATGCTGATGCATCACAAATGGCCACGGTAAGGACAATATTCACTGCGTTAAGCTGGCAACAAGCCAATATGTAGATAAACCAAATACGTTCATGTTATGAAACGGTAACTCTACGTTTTGTGAGCATTCATCGCTAAAGGGCGAGATGCATAGCTAGCTTGCCGATTTAGCGCTAGCCAGCTAAGCAATGACATCATCACGAGTAAGAAAAAATGTCATGTCCATTATCTTTATGCGACCTAACTCTTTCTTAAACGTATTGTGGACGCTGAAATATTATTATTTAGCTTTGTATCATCACTGGCCGTTCACAACCGGTGGATAACTTTATCCTGCTAGCCAACAGCAAACTAGCCCTAGAACCTAGCTAGCCGATGCTACGTTAGTCTTAGCCACTTCGTCTAACATTCCTCACATCCGACCAAATTAACACTTGGTTCAAGTCCGCCGCTCCCCACTTACCACTCTGTTCGCCCAGAAAGACGAGCTTGAACTTTCGTAGAGGGTTGCCAAACTCTCCGCCGCCGGTCGTGGTTGACATTTTGTCCAAAAATAAACAGCTAACTAGCTGACTTGGCTAATGATGTGATGTCTAGACCGGAGAGGAGCAAGTAGTGTATCTTTATCCTGCACTAGCCAGCGCTATTGTTTTCTTAAACCTACAGAAGTGAAATAGCGCAACCAAGAGGCAACTACTGAGAAACGGCAGAGATGGTAATGTAAAGCCTTATTACATGTCCATTTTTTTAATTAGGATACAGTGCTGTTTCTTTATGTGTCCAACAAAGTGTATTTTAATAGATTTTGGTGACAGAAGGAGTGAACATATACACACTGTAGGCCAGGCAGGCCAGAGGTTTGCAAATGCAGGCAGGGGGACCACATTTTCAAAAGTGGGCCCCTCATCCACACCCAATAAGGGGGGGTACTTTTACTTCTATCTACTGTTAAGACCTTGTTTTCTTATTTTAAAAAGCAGAGGTAGTCACATGTGTGTCCTGGGCTGAAAATGCCCTCCAGTGCCTGATTAGAGAGTATAAAATGGCACATTGAAATGTGTTTTAATTATAAAATTACATTTATTTATCGTGTAAATCAGTGGTTCCCAACTGGTCCAGCCACAGGGTCCAAATTTGTCCTTAGTCATTAGTTCAAGGTCCACACAGTATAAAATATTCAGCATCATACATGCGTTTGGTGTCGTCAAGCTAGTTTGCTGTCTGTTTTTTATTTTCTGTACAACAGAAAATGACCCTTTGCTGCACACATATTCACTGTACTTCAATATAAAGTGTTTTTTTTTTTTTTTTTACAAACTTGACACATTAGCAAGTCAGTTTCAGAATGGACCTGCGACCCATTTGTGGACCTTGACCCACCAGTTGGAAACCACTGGTGTAAATCCACATAACTTGTCTTGTCAGTGATTTAAGACAGTAAGTAAATTGTTGTAACTGATCTCATTTTAGGGTCAACCATAGACCTTTTTCATGGGCCCACCCTTGGCCTTGGGCCAGGGTCATCTGTACCCTTTGACCCCTCCGACGCCAGGCCAGGGTTACTCGACTTGCTTTTGCAAAATGGCAGGAGGCCAGGAGCCAGCTGCAGCAGCTCCACACAGGTCAGGTGTGTGCATTTCTAGGTTTTGAGGACACTTGGGGCTTAGATTGTACCTCTGGGAGGAGTACAGGGCATCTTCTCTTGGCATTGTTTTTGATAAACAAGCTATTTTTATGGACTCTGGTACCATATTTTCTAAAGACTGATTGCAACTTTCTTGGCCGGAATCGGCAGGTCAGACGTCCAATATCCAGAACTTGGATATTGGAAGTCTGACCTGCCGATTCCGATGTTGGTAGATTCTGATTTTCTTTCTTTCTAAGAACTGTTAATGACAGCATACACAAACATATTTGGAACTTTTGTTTTAAACCACTGGAAACTTGACTTGAAATATAAAAATACATACATGATAAATACGTAGAAATATATATAGAAAACCTAGTTTTCAAACAGCTCATTTGACTGATCACACCATTTTTCAGGACCGTGATCTGATCACACCCTTTCAGCTCAAATAGCTTTATTTTGCTTTGAATCACTAGCATTAAAATGTTTTGCTGCCACGGAATAAACTACCAAATCTATCAAATGGGCCCTGCTTGGTAATAAAACTAACTTGAATAACCAGCCAAATAGGTTAAACCACCTAAATCTGTATTTTTGTGTAACTATACCTCTCTGAATATGGCACTAATCGTTTAGCATTTTCCATTCACTTACATGAAATGGTTAGCATAAGCTTTTCTATGTGAAACGTTAGAGCTTATTTTCCAGTACCAAAGTAGTCTGCTAGTTATCTTGACTAATCAGATAACTAGCAGACCAGGGTAGACCACCCCTATTTGTGTTTTTATTGAGTTTTACCTCCCTGACTAAGAAACTAAGTGTTTTTAGCTTCTTCCATCCACTTACATGAGCATCAGCTTTGCTATGCTACATTTTTGGGCTACTTAGCAACTCAGTGAATAATCCAGATTTCACTGGTTAAACCCAGTCTGCTACTTAGCTTAACACAGTAGCTCTAAAATCATGTGCAGCATGCATGCCATCCCATGCCATTTGTGTCGCCATCTCACATGCGTGTAAATTTGATCGGCACTGGACTGACTATATCTGAGACTGACTGGCTGGTCACCGGTCATGTCTGATCGGCTGATTCTGGTCAGCAACCAATCGATTGGTGTATCTGTATCATTTACATTAGATGTATAAGTAAAATTCACAATGTGAGTCAATTTTTCAATTGCAATTTTTTTTGAGAATCAGAAAATGTTTGGAGGGCCAACTGGCACCTTATCAGGGTTCAGATTAGGCCTGCAAGCTGTTGGTTGAGTATCGCTGTAGTAGGCCCACAATTATGTTATGCTGATTTAGCTGTTGACACTTTACTAAAGCTACTTCACCAGCTAGTGTATTTGTTGTTAAGGGCAAATAGAAAAGAAAGTAGCAGACGAAGAGGAAGGTTGTCTAAACCTGTGGTTTTCCTTGTGAGTCACAATTTTGGCACAAGTGGTCCCTGTGAAAACCGCATCAATGTGTAGCAAAAAGATAGCCAGCTTTATAGCTTCTATCTTTAGCTGTATGATTCAGACCAGTGCTTTAAGGCAATGTTTCAGAGAAACATTTGTTCGTCAGTAACTGTTAATTTTAGCCCCAAATGAAATGTATACAGTTAACATAAAAATGACGGTGTCTGGGTGAGGTCTGAGTAGAAAAGAAACAGATGGATCCAAAGAGCTTTGATAACAAAATGCAGTTTTTCACACTTTTATATTATCTTTTTTTGAATGTGTCAAATTTCTAATCAAGCACTTTGTTGGTACAATAATGTTCTCAGTTTTAAAAACAAAATCTAAGTCTTAATATGAAAATACTGGGCAAAATAAACACAACCGAATAATCAGGGAAACAAAGGTGTTTTATGTTTATTAACTTCTCTTGTTACAAGTAGGAGTGTTTTGGGGATATTCAAGCCACAGTTGTACATTCAGTCAACAAATCAATGTATCTAATGACACAGCAATAAACTTTAAGAATAAATAAATGCCTGCATGGTTGGTATTCATAACACTACATACTATGGGACTTTCCTTTTGACAAAGAAAAATGTACAACACATGTTTATTTCTATTCAGTGCTATAATGGCAATCAGAGGAATGTCACTCAGAGTTTAGACTCTTTTCAGTGACTCTTTTTGAGTTCTCACAGTAATGCCTAATAAAAACGTATATTTACAGATGAATTAAGAACATTGTAGTGACTTGGTGACACTTGGTGCTTTTCTTCATCGTTGTTGAGTTCCTTTGTATTCTGTGTTCTCTGTCAGAGAGATGATTTTCCTTAGCTGGTTGTCTCAGTCCTCCATGGCTTCGATTGAGATGTCCGCCCTGTTGGCATGGAACAAACAACTGATTCTGCAAGTTCAACATAACACCAAGGTAATGAACTTTTTTATTTTATATACCGCAAAGGCAAAATAGGTAACATGCAACTGTGAAATTGCATGTTACCTGTTACAAATGCAGACTACCCCTTTTTGCATATGGATAAGGTGGGATTTATATCTAATGCATACAGAAATAGCTATTGTGCAACTTCCCAGTCAGCAGCCATGAGACAATCTAACAAAATGTCATCTTAGAGGTGGAGCAACAATGATTCAAATGTAATATTTAATCCAAAAGCAGCAGGGTTGTAGAGGGAAATGGTGCACTCACTCGTGGACCTACATCTATGCTTATTTCATAAGACCTCATTAAGTTTATGATGCAAATGCTCGTCTAACAAACGAAACAGTCCTGAGATTATTTTTTGATATAATCATCATGAACTTGAATCATGATGAGTCCAACACCGTAGTGTTGAAATTAAGTATTCATTTAAGAGGTAGGACATGCATTGTAGCACCTTGAAGTAGTAAACACTGTAAGATGTAGCGAATTAGAGGGGATCTCACCTGAGCTAAAGAGGCTTTAATCCAATACGCTGTGGTTCATAAAGCACACAAACACACAGGAGAAAATATAAGCAGCATGTCACAAACATCGAAGCTACAGGCAAATCCATGTCTTTTCATAGAGACTGTAATATACTCACACTTCTGCTCAGGATGCAGCAATGACATCCAGGAGAAGGATAAAAGGGGAGGACCGTGACATGACACAGGTTAATAAATCCGCACTGTGTTTTTGGTTTAAGTGAAATGTCTCAGGAAGCATTTAACACTTCACTCACCTGCAGGTTTTGGGGACATCAGAGTGAGAGGAAGCTCCACAGTGACATCGCTGAAAGTGAAAAACAAGGTTATATTATTAGAAATACACAGAATAGTAACATACATATTATTTACACTAATAACATGTGAACACAAATGAAAGAGATGAATATTTACCTTCCTGTTAGGCCACCCAACAGGCTTTTGGTGAGAGAGCACAATAAAATAAACCTTTAGTCTGCACAATTTCAAGTTTTTATGTGTGAATATTTTCTATCTAGTTAAGCCTTACCCTCCGCCAGACACCATCAGATTGACCTTGACTTTGTAGGAGATGATGATTCCCTGCATCTCCTTGTCTCCTTGACTCCTGTGAGGAGACAGGAATAGTTTACCCTTCACACCTTGAGGATTTGGTCTAAGACACGTTAAGTGGATGACACAGTGTAGAGTTGTACAGCCACCACTTCTCAATAAGAGGATGAAAACCTCACAAGATGAGAGACCTCGAGTGGCTTACAGAGTAGTTGATGCAAGGTGGGTGTCTTCGTCTTTTAGCCGTCCGTCCACCGCAAGACCCCTCTTCTCCTTGTTGTTGGCCAGCAGGGGGGTGACTTGGAAGGACTTCTCAAATGTAGAGTTGGAGTTAATTGTCTCCCTGTGTGTAGCAGTGTATTGATTAGATTTAGGGGTATCGCGACGTGAGAATATACTCTAGCAGAGAGATATTTAATTTAGTAGAAAATTCTAATTCGTAAATTAATTAAATTGAAAATGAAATCTGAAAGCCTTACCCAAACTCCTCACAGCAGACTGGCTTGGTGTAAGTGTCAGATGAGTACAGCACCACGTTTGTTAGCTGCTCAACTAAAAATGAAAAATAGCTCTGTTAGAGTGATCAGTTCAAATATATTACTCTTGTTCATATATACATACACAGACACACTTGAACCCTTTTTCGTCTTCTTTTTCACTCTTATGCGCTAGGTAGAAAACACAATTTATTAAGGATTTACTGTTTGTAAACAGTATCACCATGGAAGGTGCAAGTGGAAGCAAACCCCAAATTGGCGGTCTGGTACCTGGTTGCAACCTTCTTTTAAAGAGTCAACCTCACCTGCGCAATGTGCTCAAAAATGTCCCGATCACAGCAAAATAAGAACATACAAGCAGAGGGTAGAGTCTCTGCAGATAAATACACCCCCACACACTTCTAGTTGGTCATAAATGATGATTGAGAGGAGTTTTTGCATGATTCTATATACTGTTTAAAGAAAATCCTGTATATTATACCTTTAACTTTTATCAAGCTTTAACCCCATCCTCACTGCTCACCTGAAATTTTGATTTTCTTCACAACCTTGGTGGTTTCGTTGTTGATTTTTACCTTCACGGCAATTGGATCTCCATGGTAATAAATCTAAATAAAGAAAGAATTCATTTGAAATTATTCATTTGGCGATATTAGCTATATGCATATGATGACAGAAATACAGAGTGTAGACTTCAATGTACCTCTTTTTCAAGGGAGGCCTCCAGGTGAACTGGTTTGTCACTCATCATGAACTGCTTGGTGATATCAGCCGTGGGTCCTGCCTTGTTGCTGGCTGGTGCAAACTGTATTTTGCGAATCATCAGACGACACGTGTCCCTAAGATAAAAAAAAAAAAAAAAAGACACAAAGAGGGTCATGGTTAGCCCTCTATTTTGCTGCAGCTCAAGAATGCAATACAAGACTCGTCTGACAACGTGGTTTGACTGTGGGCGTACATACTTCTTCTCAATGACTTCATCTGCATTGTTGGCTGCGTTGGCGACGTATGCTTTAACCTCAAAGTCCACGCCACAAGCCTACAACAGAGCATAACCCAAAGATGAATGTGTTTGTCGAACATTTAAAGAGTGAATGAAAAGCAGTATTGAAAATGGACAGTAGTGGTACCTTGCCAGAATCATTTGGTGCAGGCTGTAAGGCGACTGAGCATGGGAGGTTTGCCGGTATCTGAGACAAGTAGAAACAAGGCAAAATAATAAATAACATTGGAGACAGCAAAGGTGAAGGTTGCCCAATTAGGTGTTTGACCGGACAGGATTTGATGTGTTATGTAAAGTGAGATGACTCCTCACCTGGAAGGAGAAAGGACATCCTTGCTCTCCAACTTTTTTCATGAGGGATTCCTGCATTGGTGATTTGGCTGTGTTTTCACCTGTGGGTGGATACACCTGAACACGCTGTATCCAGATGTCTCTCCTGAAGGACAGCCCAATGACATCCAAGTCTTCGCTTCCATAGCGGAAGGCACACGCAAGGTAGACAAACACTGCAATGGAAGGGAATGTTTTAAGTGTATTTTTGTCTTTGTATTCGGGCTGAACAATTAATTAGAATTTTATCAAAACTGCAGTATAGACTTGTCTACTGCTATAGGAGCAACATTGGTCAAAGGCAAAATATGTGTCAAAATACTATTCTGAATTAAGTATTGTGCTGCAGAGATGTCCAGGCCTACAAATCATATTCTACAGACTTAAGAAAAAAATCTTTGTTTGGGACAGATCCACATAATGACTAGTTTAATACCTTTTTTGCCGTCAAGACCAGAAGGGTCCACTTTAACAACACCGTCTGCAAATGAGAGGAAAGCCAAAAGCATTAGAACACACAGCGACCCGTGTATGTGCAAATTTGAGGATGTTAAACCAGACGTTGTGTCACGCACCGACTACTTCCACTGAATCCACATGGTCCACAAAGTCTCTTTTCCCCAAGTACAGGGCAATCTGGGAGAAACAGAAAAAAAATCAAAAAGGAAAACAGTTACGCCTCCGCTGAGGTTACAAGAGTTTGAAAGTTATTTCTGGGAGTTGGACGGGCTACATACAATATGCACTCCTCCCTATGCCTGAGAGGTGCCCTGTAATGACTATATTATAGAGGCCACTTACATGTCCGTTGCCGGCGGTCTTCTTGAATACCCTGAAAAGAGAGGAAAAGTAAAAGGCAGTGAATCACTGTTATTTCCCCCTTTAAAACACTTTTAGGCTCACTGGATGTGTTAAATAAAAAACAAGACCCTTAGGACAAAGTCTTAATGTCCTCTCAGTAGTTTCTTCCTTTAAATAACTTTATTTTCTCTACTTCTAAAGTGGTCTTAGGCGATAATGTTGTGCGACGACCGCCTCCCATAGTTGTCATTTCCAATTATAGGATATCCCCCGAGCCCTCCACCTCACTGCTGCATGGATTAGCGCTCAGGATGGAAATGCACCTGCTGGCACAGGTGTCTGATCTGGACGTAGGACATAACTGTGATTTGGTAAGTCAATACATTTTGCTTCGTGACATGTAAAATGAAAAGCTTAGAATTTAATTAAAATTGTGGTTTATGAACTCATGCATGGTGCTTGGCTAGATTCATAGAGGTGGCATATTCCTGAAAACCTCTTGAACTGATCCAACATTTCAGCTGAGAATAGACCCATGATACTGAGTGTTGAATATTTCTTGGTACACGTGTGAAATTCTGAATCAATACACCCAATTTTTCTTAATATTCCCAGAGTTACATAACCTTGTGAGGACAATCCCTTTGCTTCACGCATATAGCTGTAAACAAACAGGTAATCCTCGGTGGTGTTTGCCTCCTTCGGGTGTGTGCCAAGTAATCCCTTTAAAACTTTTCCCCTGTCTTGTAAACCTCGCTTCCAAGATCAAATCCACACAATCCACCTTAATCAGGATTTATCCGCATCCTGGAAGACCCTCTGCCAAGATGTAACATATACTGAAAGCCACTGGGCTTCTTTCTTATAAAGTTGTTATCCACTTTGATCCCAGCGTGGATCATGATGCCTCAAGTTTCAAAAATCAGGTTATTAAATCATAAAATCAATGTAATGCTTTAAATTTGAAGTTACAAGATGAATTTAAAGATTAAGTTTGTTTGTTATTTCCTGTTTATTCTGAGGCGGCATAAATCATTACGATTAGAAAGGTGGAGCTTCATCAAATGTCTTTTAATGGAATTTCCAATGCCCTAAGCAATTCAATTGAAAATGTGTAAACCTAATGTAAACCAGTTACTGTGTCAGGATAGCTGCTGAGTCAATAAGAAAATGAGCCAAAACTCTTGATACTCACTTTGACATGTTGATTGGAAAGTTATGAATCCAGTCTGCAAATAAAAACGATGAAAAGAATGGGTTACTAAATCACACAATTCTGATAAATCTTTGATGATTGGATGCATGTTAGTTTTGGATTTAAGGTCACTCTTAGTTTATTGTTTTTTAGAGTCCATCAATGACTTACTCCTGCAGCAGGACAATCACAATTTCTGAATAACTTCCTACTGTAGTAGAAAGAGTACTTTTTTGACTTTACAAGTGATTTAAGTAAAGAAATCAAGAAATAATATTCCTCAAACTTGCCGTAATCTTGTTTCTGTGAGATAGCTTGAGTTATCAAAGTGTCCTGTTGGTAAGCAAGAGAGACATTTCACTTACCGTGCCTTCAGTTCTGTCAATGACTCCTCTCCGCTGTCCTCTGTAATCCCACACTGTGGACGGACACCGTGTCGTGTGCGTGAGTGAGTGCCAATCACCGCCTCCCGTTTGCTTATAACCATGACCTCCCGACCTCGGAGCCCTCCCCTCAGCTTACCCAGCCTGTCAACGAAGGTTGTTACAGAGAAAATCTGATTAATTCATTAGAACTTTACTGTTTGGGGCACAGCGTGTGCAAAAATAATGCTGTGTATGTGACTGTCAGAGAGTAGGCTCCGAGACATGGGCAGTTTTGGGGGTGGGATATGGAGTGTAATAAACAGGCCGTGTCCTGGAGTGAATCTATATTGGTCACTTGGTCTTTGTTGGTTTTTGGATCAGTCTCAGATTTATCCAGTGTATCTGCTACAGAACATGAACAATGTTGTGTACTCCACATTGTGCTAATACAGTCCTCCATATTTTCTTGTAGCTATTGCAGGAACATGTAATCATGAATGAAATCAGCCTATTAAATAACTTCTTTGCTGTAAGCTGTGAGATGCTATTAGAGTCACTGAGTTTAAAGGATTGTCTTGTGAATGGACTCTTGCGAATGTTCAAGGATTTCCTTTCTTATAGCTTAGACAGGAGTAGAGTGGTATTAGTTGGATTTTGGTTGTTATGGTAGCCGGGACGACAGATGGCTCCTCTACCGAGCTTTGTACAATCTGTGCTGGTGGCAGGTTTACAGAAATCTTGAGTGACCTGCTGACTTACTGGTATGCAACAGGGCTTTACAACAAGTACCACTATGAGTACAAAATCCTCATGTAAATCAAATTCACTGTTTGATGGTTGTCATTTGGGGAGGAGGCCGAGGTTTAGCTTGACTTTCAGGTCTTTCAAAGGACCCACATTCAATGTCAGTGACCTTTAGAAGACACAGAAGACACAGAGCTATAAAGGTAGATCCACTGGATTGATGGCGGATCCTCTCACCTCCACAGTCGGCTGTAATTGATTAATTAAAGAGGTAGCTGGATGATGGGTTTTGTGGATGGATTGTCACACCATTGCAGTCAAGAATAATGAATTAGATTATTGGATGTTGTCGTTGGACTCCATTCAACCGTCATATGGGGACAAGGTTCTGAGATTACTTTAAAGCTGCTCAGGCAGGGCAACGCTGCTGTACGTTACCCTGAGGGATCATCAGCCAAGAGTTCACGGACGAGATACTGTTTAATTAGTACATTAAAGAGAGAGAAAAACAACAACAAAAACAGCTGATTGTTGAGTCTCACTCTCAGTTCGTTAAATACTGACAACCTTTGGTAGGTTGTCGGAGTGAACCGCCAACCCAAAGCGTCGGTATTTGACATCCCAAGAATGAGACTTAACAATCAAGTATCTTTCTCCAGAATTACCGTAAAACTTCAATTAGTAGCCCGGGCTATTATTTGCGTAAATCAATGAACTCAACAGGCTTATATTAGGGACGGGCCTTTAATTCCTTTACACAAAACTGTTGCTCAGCAAAGATCAAGAAATACGATCAAACCAGTATGAATATAACGTTTATAAAAATTAGGCTTCAGATAACATATCAATTACATGTTATGTTGCAACACTTGTTTCACAGCACCCAAGACAACACCACTATATCTTGCTAAAACAATATTCATAACTTGGATTACGTTTTATGAAACATATTTTTGATTCTTTCATCGGTGAACCCTTATGAACTAAAGAAATATAAATAATTTACCGGATAATCGAGGAATGGACACATATGCTGACTTTATGATAGCTTCAGAAGAAGGGAGTCACCACTTGTTTTTTCGTCATGCTGGTAAATCTGAATTAATTACGGTCTTCTCTGGTGCTCATGGTTTCAGTAAAATGAAATGAACTGAGCTAACAATGTGTAGCATCTCCATATTGACAAAAGGTTTAAACATTTATATTTGTTAGCTAACTAATGTTAGCTCAAGAGGGTAGCCAACAACTTGGTTTTATACATCCGAAGAACTTTTATAAAAATGAAGTGCTTGGCAACCAGACCAGGCCTTTAATTGAGACAGGCCTTTATAATCAAAATGTGTAGCTACACCAGCCTAGTAAAAGGGACTGGGCGTTTAACTGGGACTAGGCTTTTAATTGAAGTTTTACAGTAACTTGCAGCTTCACTATTTTATGTATGACTCTAATATTCATGTTAGTGCAACAAAAATCTGGAATAGATAGGACCTTTGGATAGCATTAGACTGCTGTAGTGTACCAAATGTCATGGTAAGAAATTCTATCAAACAAAGAGTGCTGATATGTGGAAGCAGTGACTTTATTCTAACACCAGTGCACCACAGTTTGGGCAGGAAATGGTCACACAACTTTAAAACTGACAGTGCTCAGGTTTTTCCCATAAAGTGCTACGCTTCTATCACCCCATTTTGGAAAAGACATTTAAAAGTGACAAAGCTGTCTTGTGTGGCACATCACTCACAGGTGTTTGTATAAGAGTTTGTAATGTTCCTGAGATATCAATTTATTCTGTTTTTGAATATCATATGCCTTTGAATATCCATTTTTAAAAGGTTTATTCATAGAGGCAGTCGCTATGACTTTTAGCAGCACTTACAAAATTTAATCATTGTCCTATTTTGGCTTTCATGAGCCCCAGTATGCCAGATCATAACACTATAGTATAGAGTAAATAAATGTGAGGCGTTTCCATGCATATTTAAAAAATTATATTTAAATTTTTTTTAGCAACAGTTCTCCAAGCTGTTCTGTCAGTGCTTCAGAAATGGAACCTTGTTCTAAGTATTTTATTTAAAATAATTAATTGCAATGCATCTGTTATCTTCTGCTCTGTGTATTCTATAATCCGCATTTACAGTTATTCTGATACAGCCTCTGTGCGCTTCACTGGGCAAACAAAACCACATCTGGGTTGAAAGGAAACAGCACGGCTTTACCCCTCATGGGCATTTAATTAAAATAGATTTGCTTTGTTAACTGACACACCCCATCAAAGCTAAAGAAATACTGACGGTGTATTCATACATTTATTCATGGGGCTCTTGGGGTGAAGACAGGATTAAGGTTTGTGTAATTGTAAGCTGTTTATGAACTGTGAAGTCAGTGAATGAAAGATAACTTCATATTAACTCCTCTAATGGGTTTACCGAGTCAAAGTGCAGTTCTTAGACAATGTTACATGAATCAGAGCAAGATACCTGGATATAAATGCATTGCCCCAACATTTCAGATCATCATTGTGATGTGATGTTTGTTATATAGTGTAGCTACTGCACATAGGTCTGTGTGTTGGTTTACTATCCTGGATAAAGACGCTTAAAAACGTAGGCCAATCTTATTTTCTGTCTCTCTTGGGGTTTTCCTCTTCCAGTTTTGTCTGTGTGAGGTTACATTCACTCACATAAGCCCCTTACACTTAATCTGGTGCCATTTTTTACAAGCTCTTTATATAGACAGTCAACATAAACTCTCAAAGGGACTGCTGACTAGCCCCGGTTCATTACAGCACCATGGTATTACCACTTCTTAACAACACAGTCTTCAGCGTGTTGCTAAATTTAGGCAGTGGTGCTGTTTGTAGCCAACAAGGGACAAAATATTCTATTAGATGCTGAGCCAATCAGTGCTTCCGTCTGACTGATGGTGAACTCTGTGAAGAGCTGTCAGTGTAACCTTCAACAAAGATTTTTTGATGGCGAGTAGTACAGCAGCATCACTGATCTGAATGATAAATGCACTTCACAGACTGAGTATAAAGTCAGTGATACGCAGAGCTTACCTGCTGGCTTTCTGCAACTCCCATGTGACCTTTAGTTGCCTGTATTTTTAGCAGCTGCTACTCACAAAGTCAACTCAACTGATGCTGTAACTTTAAAGGGTTGTTGCCATCAGTCAGAGAGTGGCTGTTATGAGGACAACCAGAGCACTTTTTTACCACCCATTTCTTATTCATGACGTGGCTTACACAGGGATTGCGTTCTTTTAAAAATATCATTAGCTGTAGGGCGTTGTTAAACTTTAAATGTTTAATTTGTTATATTTCTGAGATTTGAATTATGTCTTACTGTTTTAAAATGTCTTTATTTTGATAGAAATCAGCTCCTTCCTTCACCAATTTTTGTATTACTTTTTAAGATAAACAGCATTTTGCCTCACCTGTTATATAATCAAAGCCTGGCCTGCTGCCTGGCCTTGATTACATAATAAAGTGTAATGTTATGTATTTCCATGAAGGTGCTGTTTAATACCAGCAAAACTACAGCTCTTCAAACATTACTGTCATCCAGATAGGGTGTCAGACTCGAGGTAAATCAAACAATGCTAATTATATTCAAAATCTGATCTCACAGCCGGTGTGAAAGATGAAAGTGAGCAGGCGGCTCTTAGAAATGGAGTACATCTCGCTGTCTCAGTGTCTGTTTCAATATCATGTCCAATCCAGTGCTTACGTAAGCAGAGCATTTGGTGAAACTGGAAGGAAAAGAGAGAGAAATCATCTCTCTGTAAACAGTGTGATTTTGGTACTACTGATGGTGAAGTCTTGTGGTTTTTGGTAAATGTTAGCAGCCCAATCTTCCTCAAAGCTTTTGTTCTAGTTTCAGTGAAACCTTTCTGATTCCTTTCAACCAAAGAAGTCATGAATAACTTGCTCATTTAGCTGTGATTCATCCACTTACACTTTTTAAAACCACCAATAAAAAGAATACATTTTTCTATGTTCCCAGTGCCAGTGTTAAAGGGGACCTACTGTACTTTTCCTTGTTTTATGTTTTAGGGCTGTCAAAATAACTCTTAATTTTGATTAATTAATCACAGAAAAAATATTGCGTTAAAAAAATTTACTCTGCTTAATCACATTTTATGGTGCCCTTTGACCCGGTGCGTCATTGAAGGCCACAGTGGCTTTGTCATATGATGGAGGCAGACAAAACGATGCTGCTTGGCCCAGATGGAACTGTTGATAGGAGCACCGTTCTCTGCAATTTCTGCAATAAGGAATTTTTGTACCATCAGAGTACTTAAAGCCAGAAATACCACCACAAAGCAAAGCGTTTAGCAGCGAACCTGGAGGTCCAAGCTAGCACAGCCTCTGACGCTAATGCTAGCAGCCAGCTTCCTCAAGCCACACTCGACCAGGCATTCAGACACAAACTAAATAAGTCTAACTGTGATCGAGTAACTAACTCCCTTACAAAATGGACTGCAATGAAGTACAGACCAGTTTCAGTGGTAGAGGACAGGGGGATATTGTGTCCAAAATCTTAACGTCATCAACTACAACACGCTCCCTGATTTGCTGCTTACGTTGTCAGCTATGGTGCAGATCCCTGATTGGCTGCCATTACATTTTAATTTCTGGAAAATGTTTGGGGTGGCTGCGAGTCAAGACTGATAAAGAGAGCAAAACAGAATGCTGGGCTCACGTCATCAGGATGGTCTTACCAGGATACCGATATACTCTGTTACAATTATCCACCTGGCTGCAAGTACTCTGCTACATGTAGCTACATGCTAACGTCAGGGAAACATGTAATCTTGGTTGCCCTTTATAGTCATTGCCCTGGCCACAGCGACAGTGCAGAGATGCTGAGATAGGGAAAGACCCGGACACACTTAATAATCAGAGCGGACAGGGCTTTTGTGGGAGGGGGGCTTAAGGTGACAAACAGAGCATTTCAGAATACAGAGCCCGGTCTCACGCCAAAGTGGTCAAAATCTGGTGCTTGGGCAGTGACTTACGGCTTGAAGAACCAATGAAAAAAGGCGTCCTTTAACGTCGGCATGATACCCGGCCGGTTGCTGTTATAGCTTAGCAGCACCCAGCAGTGTTGGGGGGGAAATGCGGCAGGACAAGGATGAAAGTTAAGGCGGCGAAAGTCTGAGTGGAGCGGGCGGGAGGGGTGGTGAATGGGTCCAGCAAACACAGACTTTCACCCAGGAGAGCGGTGTTCACGTCCTGTAAAATTCTAAAGCCAAACCCCGTTCTTTTTTCCTAAACCTAACCACGTGCTTTTACAGCCTAAACCCAACCATGCGTTTGTTGTTGAAGGAAAAAAAATATCAATTTGTAGTGTTGTACTGACGTAATACGTTTATTTTGAGAGACACTGTATGTAAACGTTTAACTTCCCGTGAAAACGGAAGTGTATCTTGAAAGAAGACAATGCATGTAACAGGCAGAACTTGACACGGTGTCCCAGAACGTCAACAGCTAACACACCCAGGGTGCCTCGCATGTTGTATGTGGACATGGAAAGTCAATTACCAAGCACGTCAATATGTGACGAGGTCAGAGTGAGACTTTGTTGGGATACAGGTGTCTCAGCACAGACCGTATGAGGACAATAAAGCGTTCTTGGAAATGAAATAATAGAAAAAGAAAAATGTTCTAGTGGTAGACAACGTCTGTCGTTTGGCTTGTCTGTCCACTTTGGTCCAGACTGAAATATCTCAGCAACAACTGGATAGATTGCCATTACATATTATACATACATTTACGGTCCCAAGACAATGAATCCCACCAACATTGACGATCCCATGACTTTTCCTTTAGCACCACCATGAGGTTGAAGTATTTGGCCTTCTGTGAAATGAAACTATTGGATGGATTGCCATTAAATTTGGTGCAGTGATCCATTGTCCCCAGAGGATGAACCCCCCAAAAACCTTTGTGAGACCCTGATTTTCCTAGTGCCCCAAGCAGGTCAATGTTTTCACTTATCCAGTGAATTATCTCAACATCTATCAAATTAATTGTGTACAAAAATTCATGGTTCCCAGATGATATATTCTACTGGCTTTGGTGATCTCCTGACTTTTCCTTCAGCTCCACCATGAGGTTGACATTTGCGTTTGAGTAAAATGTCTTAACAGCTATTGGAAGGATTGCTGTGTAATTTGGCACACACATTCATGTTCCCCTCAGGATGAAATGTAAAGACAGTGATTTGTCCAATACTTGTGTTTATGACTAAATATCCCCATCAGCCTTGTACTTGGTGTTTAGTGCTAATTAGCAAATAGTAGCAAGACAACACACTAAGATGGTCATCATGGTAAACCTCTCTGCTAACTGACAAATATCAGCATGTTTTCATTTTCATTGTGAGCATGTTAGCATGTTGATGTAAGCATTAAGCTCAAAGATCCGCTGGACAGACTTAATGGCATGATACTGTATATCTTTCAATTATGTGCTGTAAAGATATGTCATCAGATTGGGATGGACTTATGTCTATTTGTTTTATGAGGCCTGCGGTTGGTGGTCCGCACATTTCTGCTGAGTAGTGAGAGGCAGAACAGAAAATCTGGGACTGAACAGTTTCCCACAGAGTTCTACGCTCCAGCTAATGGAGAAGGAGGGAAGTAGGAGGGCTGAATAATGGGCGATGTTCTAGGAGGGCAAAAATAAGAAAGTGAAGGATGATCATAACCATATGGAGGCTGCTTTTTCGCTGAAAGGGAAGGAGTGAGCAAGAGAGGACGGGAAGTTTAGGGAGGGTGACAAAAAGAAAAAAAGCTGGGACAGGAGAAGAAGAGGGTGAAAGAAAGTAAATATCCCTGCCAGAGGATGAAACGTCTAAAGATAAAGATGTTAAAAAAACAAGGAAGAAACTGAGGATTTGCCGGGCTGCTCACCTGTGTGTGGTAAGCTGTGTTTTGTTTGGAATTTGAGAGCTGGGGGCCGAGAGAGGAGGAAGACAGGGAGAGGGAGAGAAAAAAGGAAGCACTCTGCTGTTTCACACACTGCTGGTGAAGCTGAGCCCCTCGCAAGAATTCTCCTGGCTATGTCCGCCATCTGGAATGTCGAGTCACTTCCTCTGTCTGCCCTGCGCTCTGACGGGGTTGTCCTCTGCCTCTCATGCTCCCTCCCTCTGCTCTGACAGCACTCTGAAGAACCGCTGGAGACACACGCCAGCACGGACGGGACTCTACTGACAAGACACACACACCAGCACACAAACATCCAGCATGAAAGCAAGACCCCCGGAGTAGCCCACGTCCAACTCAGACACACTCTAAATGGAATCTGGGCCTGGAAGAAGCAAAGACAACAGCAGTCATCAGCTGAACATTTTAGAGGGTGTTTCTATTCCCTTATATGGCAGCAGAGCTGGGAAATCATTTGAATTAGTCTGGTTTCTGTTGCATGCCTGTCTGGTTTTAGTGCTGACTGAGTTCCATCTGGTATGTTTCTGCCTCTGCTGTGTGCGTGTGTGACTGTGTGGGTGCCGTACGTGCAGCTTGATTTGTTTGTTTTGCCATTCTTGGTTCTTCTTTTCCTGTTGTTTGCATGTGGGGTTTTTGTTTTGGGACGAGAGGAGGGCTTGTGTTTGTGGTTAAGCTAGAGGCATCGTCATTGCCTCAGGGGTGGCTGCTTCATTCAGACTGAGCAGCACCTCTCGCTATTTTTCCTCTACCCCCCTCCCTCTGCCTCCCTCGCGCTGCTGTGATGGTCTGTGTTTGTTGGAGCAACACACCCACCTGGGCGCAGCAACTCACAACCAAAAACTGAAACAGGGTCTCTCTGAACACGGACATTATCTGAAAGGTGGACTGGAGCTTCTGTGGACTAACCTCGCAGTCAGCTGGATGTTTCTCCTTTATTCCTACATTGCGACAGGATGTGTGACCCTGAAGGACCCCACAGGGGCACAGGAAGTGCTAGCTGGTACAGACAAAGTGATGGGTTGTCTGTTTGACACTTTGGTCACGAAGAAAAGGATCATGGGAAAGTTCTAAACACTAAAGAAGACTACTCAACACACTCCTGCACTGAATGAGTCAGCCAGCGTGATGCCATCTGAGCAAGTCTGACAGTTGAAATTTGTTTTACGTCAAGTTCCTCACCTGATGTGGATTATTTTTATGAACATATCTCACAACATTGATTGCCATGGCTACGGCAGCATGGTATCATCGTGACATCAGCCGTGTGCATGCAGAGGACTTGCTGGCACGGGCAGGGAAGGATGGCAGCTACCTAGTGAGAGACAGTGAGTCAGTGCCAGGAGCCTATGCATTGTGCCTGCTGTGAGTATTCACACGCTCACGTTCACCTACTTAAAGGTCCAGTGTGTAGGACTTTGGGGGATTATTTACAGAAATGGAATAGAATATAATAAGTATGTTTTCTTTAGTGTATAACATATATAGTGTAGATGTGTTTTCATCACTTTAGGATGAACTGTTTACATCTACATAAGGAGTGGGTCCTTGTCCAAGGAGATCGCCATATTGTGCTGCCATGTTTCTACAATGCCCCAGAACAGACAAAACAAACACAGGCTCAAGATCACGCGTTTTTGTGTTGGCTGTGATAGTTAGCGGTCTCTTCGTGATGTCAGCGTTGGAAGAACACTGATTTTTTTACATTTCAAACTGCTTTATTTGGTGCTTTTCACCTGAAACTAAAAACTGCTGTGTTGTCGTTACCTTAGAATGAGCCGTTACATTTACATAAACAGTGGACCCTCATCCAAGAAGTCCGCAATGTGGCATGTTTCTACAGTAGCCCAGAACGGACAAACCAAAAATTGGCTCAAGATAGGGCCATTTGCTTTGTTTTGTGTTGGCCACCCTAGTTAGCAGCCTCTCCGTGACGAGAGCATCATAAAAACATATTATTTTTTATATAAAAACTGCATTAGACCTCTGCGGATAAGTCAACTTCCCGATTAAAAACCTTCCGAGTGTCTTGATCCTAAGTTATCAGACAGAAAAAGATGAGTTCACGTTAGCATGTGCCGGGCTAGTGGCCTGTCTCTGACATGCCGAACAGCATTGGAGATACACTGATTTGTCACGTGAATCTTCTTTGTTCAGTGTTTTTACCAGTTTAAATCACCTGGTCCATTTTTTTTTGTTTTGGAGAGGAGGAGACCTCTGTGGGTAATTTGGCTCCTGGTAAAAACCCACTGAACAACAAACACTGAAGGAATCCTAAACGGGAGCAGTTTCAGTTGGCTGCAATCTGCAATCTGCAGTCCTCACCACTAGATGCCACTAAATCTTACACACTGTTCCTTTAAAGGACAGCCAGCTTATTTTACCTATTTTGCCTATCAAACTTAACCTACTTTAGCTATCATGATCTTAGACAGTACGTTCTGTATGACCTCCTGTGAGCTTTTACTGTTAATGCATTTATAAGTGTACAGCTCTTGTAAGTGATGCAATGTAGATCTGAATTTAAAAGAAAAGAAAAAGAAAGGGATTGTGATTCTCTGCACTCACCAGAAGTCATTTTTATAGAAGTTGTTCACTGTTACTTTATATGTCTAATTTTATGTGCTCCACCCCCTTGAAAATACTTAATGAATGATTCACTCAGGATGTCTTGAAGTAGTAAATGCTGCCCTGTGTGAGAAGAAACACTTCTACTTTATGTAAAAACCATAACTAGTCGCCCTGAATCTGTGAAACTTTAAGATTTCGGCATATAGGACTGGAAAGTATTCATACGATTTCTACAGAATGTCCCCGTCTGTAAATTGATTCAGCAGCTTTGCTCTCCCTGTCATATCCATCACTTTCACCATCATCTGCCAGCAAAGAATGGAGTGTTGCGTACAGGCCGGGCCAACCTCCAGACTCCAGGCAAGTCACACCGTCCTGTCCGAACACAGTCCCTCTCAGCCAGTCAAACCCTGGCCCAGGACTCCCTGTTTCCCCTCTTGCCCCTGTTTCTTCCCTGGGGCCCCTGGAAGAGGGCGGGAGCTCCAGCGACCGCACTACGCTGACTGCTCATCAGCCTGAGCCAGATACATTCCTGAAAGCTGAGCCGGGCCGCTCGCAGTGCTCCCTCTTTCCTTCGTTCTTTTCTCAATATGTCATCCCCTCTTTTAGTTTCTTAAATATCCCTACACATTTGATTCAGTCATTCAGCTGTCATGGCCCCCCTTTGTTCAGGTAACATACAGTAGCTGACTAATGGCTTCATCTTTACGTGCTGCCTGAAACAAATTCCTGTGACGTGACTGATGGAGATGATGATCTAAGTGTCTCTCACACATTGTTTAATCAAAACAAGCCACGTCATTAGTGATCTGTAAAACAACTGGCGCCTCGTTAAGAACGTTACAGTGTCTTTAACTACAGTTAGACATCTGGTCCTTATTTAGATGATACGTTTAAGTACATTTTCCCTTTGAATGTTTGTTCTGAAGTGTGTTGTAGTAATTTGCAATGGCATTAATAACAGGGCTATTTTTGGTTTTCACAGGTTCCAGCGTCACGTTCACACCTATCGTATTCTCCCCGATGCAGACGGCCTTCTAGCAGTTCAGGTGAGTGTTCATCGCCACAGGGCACTGACTCCTCGGTCTCACAGGAAAGAGAAACACAATAGATGTCTTGGCACAAACTGTACACACTGAGAGAGACACAGGCGGTCAGATGGAGTTAGAGGGATAAAACAATGGTTTGTTATTGCCTGTTGTACGGAGAACAGGAACATGTTTGTGTTTCCTTTCTGTACAGGCTCTGTTGCAGTGGAGTTGTTGCTTGAATGGCATCTCTGCCATGTGGCCGCATGCTTGCAGCATCGGCTCAGCAGCACAGAGGAGAAATTGTTTTTATGTCTCAGAGATTCCTACTCAACCCACATACTGGGTCACTGACCAATGGGTGTGCTTATTTGTTATGTGTATATATGGGGGTGTTTGTATTAGACATAATGAGTCTGTTGGATGTGGCAGAGTTTGAGTCGGTGATGGTGTGTGTCTATTTTTGATGCTCTGAGCAGGGGGCCATTTAGTCAGCAAATGTCCTAATTATTCAATGATAAAAAAACACGTACATGCACAAAGTTTGCAACCCCGCACACACACACACACACACACACACACACACACACACACACGCACACACAGTGGGTGAGAGAAAACGAGAGAGTGACAAAAATAAACAGTTTCAGGGCCTGAACCACTAAGCATCTGTGGCTTTTTTAACTATGTCTGCATATTAAAGTCCAATAACGAGTTTAATAATGATTGTCTGGCAGTCGTCTTTAAGCCTCTGACTTGTAAAAAAAAATCCCCCGCTTTCAGATGAAGACCTTAAACCCTTGTTGCTATTTCAGTTGTGTTTCCACTGCCATCAGTATAAACCTCCAGTACGTATTTTCCCCTCACTGGATTTGCTCCACTAACTCACAAGTAGCATGCTTGGCTTTTTGTTTTTCCAAGATGGCCATGGAGATATTTCGGGGCCCATTTTGTCTCTCACTGTCTCTTATTCCTTGTCATTTCTTTTTAATTGCTTTTCAAGAGATCCTTGTGGTACCAAAAAAATACTATTTGAAGAGTTCCTGGCACAGCAGAGTGGTGGCTCGGGCCAAAAAAACGGTTTCACCACAAAATGAAAACAAAAACTTCTAAAAAGAGGGCACAGGAAAAGAGCTAGCTCGGTATTGTGGTCTAATGTGAACCCTGCTGATTCTGTGCATGTGACCGATAGCATTATGAGTTTGTATGCACAGCACCTGTGCTTATTTAATCTGAATTTCTGCCTGGACTGCTTTGAGTGCCAGTGAAGTGTAGCCGTGCAGGTTTTTGTTGGATGATTTGAGAGCAGCCTTGCGGCTTGAATGTGTGAACGTATGCATGTTTTTACTATGTTTTTTGGGGGGTTTATTAGACTGACTTGGATAGTTGTACCACGGTGAAACATGACAGCCAACTGCTGCTGCTGCTGCAGCCAGGAAGTAGCTGTCAGTGATGTCACCTCTCCTGTTTGGCAGATCTTTCTAAACCCCCCAGGGATGCTTTTATCACACAAAATCATTTGCATGTGTCTTTTTCTGTCATGCAAATAAATATTTCTGTGAAGAAGATTTTGGAGAGAGGGTCGGGGAATTACCACCTAATTATACAAATTAGAATTGGACAGTTATTTCACTTTGTGTTTGATTCCATGCAACAAGACATTCAGATTAATTCAAATAGCATAGTCGGTCGTCCAGGGGTATTTTTTAAAAAGATTTTATGTAAAAGACTTTAATCATTTCTGTTTTCTAAAAACATCTGAGAACTAAAAACGAGAAGTTGCAATAAAATAGTATTTAATGGGGCCTTAACACTGTAGGTCCTCATGTCATGTATATACTATCTCTTTGTATCATACGAAGCATGTTTATCTAACACAAAGAAAAAGCTTAAATGTTTTAAACTGTTTTGTATATATCCAAAAATATGTTTCTGCATGCAACACCAGTGTGTTGTGTAGATCGTGTCTGGTATCCGCCACAGTGCATTTGTTTATGGTTTTTGTGGTCTTTCCAGTTTATGTTTAAAGCAATGACAAACTGTGAGCACGCATACGTGTTTGTGTGATTTATACAGTAGATATAGCCAGTGACTTCTGACATGTGTGTGCTTCTCTCACAGACAACACAGGGGGTTCAGGTGAACTGTTTCCGGACACTGGAGGACCTAGTGTTGGGTTACCAGCATCCCCACAAGGGCCTGGTCACTCCTCTGCTCTACGCTGTTCCCAGAGATACAGACACTGGGGATGAGAGCTCAGGTGGGCCCTCTAGCTGTTGTCACAACAAATCACCCAACAGTTAAATACATTTATGTTTACATAATAAAATGACACAAACCTATGAAAAAATGTGCTCCTTTTAGGGCTGCAAATATGGATTGGTAATTATTAATGTGTCAGTCTCAAAAATGTCAGCTCTGTAGTCACTGGTGGAAACAGAAAATGTGGTTTAATACAACAGGTCAGGAGGTCTGGGGCAGCAAAACAAACTATTGTCCTTTTAATAAAGAAATCAGGCAATTATTGGCCTTTTTTCCATCATTCTGTGAGAAACTGTGATCTGATTTTATGCTACACACGGCATGAGTCGGTTACTGTGCTAAGTGAGAGGTGTGCAGCCTGTCGCCTGCTGCTCTTCCATCTAACAGCTCACTGCGGCTGCTGCTCCTTGTTCCATTATTCCATGCAATATTTCAAACCTATCCTCTGTCAGCAAATGCCAAAAATGACCATTGTCTTGTTTTATGGACTGATTTTGAGTGAGTGCTAAGCTCACTGAAAAACACGTCACTATTTCTTTGACCCCTTCATTATGAAAGTCAGCTCTTTTTTAGCCAGTTGAATGCTTTCAATGTTAAGATGCAGCAGGAGGAAATGTTCAGTTTGCTTTAGCTGTAACTGAATACAGCATTTTTTCCACAAAGGTCACCCTCAACACCGAATTTTTTTATACTGCAAATAATACATATTGCAATACTTTCATCAGTGGGCCAGTGGATCAGTCACCATTGTGTTACCTCATTCAGTGATAGCAACTTAAAGATTCCGTTTGTAGGGTTCATGAGCATATATTAGCATAAACGGTATATAATATTCATAACTATGTTTCTATTAGTTTATAATCACCTGAAAATAAAAATTGTCTGCTTAGAATAGGCTGTTTATACTACAATTGCAATGGAATATCGGTTTCAAAGAATACTGTGATAAAAAAGTTGACATTATATTGTTTACATTTGCTTACCTACAATATTGAAAGAAATGCAACTGGACGTTGAATCTCCCTCAAGGGGAGACTTTTTACACGTGCTTCCATTAACAAAATGGCTTCAAGTTTCAGTTATAGTCATAAAACATTTGTTCAACTAACACTAAGCCTTCCGTTTTCATTCCTATAAGGGTCATTCTCACTGATAATAATATAAATTCTCTACTTCCGTGATACGTATAACCACGATATTTTCTGAGATGCTTATTGTACCATGAAAATCTCATACTGTTTCAACCCTACTACAAACAAAGTGGGTCCTCTTCCATGGAGACCGCCATCTTGTTTCTATACTCTAGGCTCTAGATTGGACTATTCATGTTTTTGCATCTGCCACCGTAGTTCTCTTACATGCTTGGCACACGGGAGAAGTTTCAGTTGGTTACCAAACTGCAGCTTCACCACTAGATGCCACTTAAGCCTCTACACTAGACCTTTAACAGACATATATTTGAATGAAAATCTTCAGGATTATTACACTGTTTGATGTCATGTTTTATTCATGCACAGATGATGAGAAACCGTCTCCAGTTTCAGCCTCTGCCAACACAGTGCCTGTCACAGGACCACCAGCAAAACCAGCCCCTCATGCTCTGATCCTGGATAAGCTGCAGGAGCTGAACACATCCAGGTATGATTATCTAGAACAACTGCAAAACGGTGATCAATTGCCACAAGATGTTCCTTGCATAGTGCTTATCTGTGCTGCAGGTGTAGCTTTTCTAAATAATCTTTGTGTTCTGTTTGAGAGCTGATTATTCTGTGTGACAATATCAGATTACTTTATAGATGTGACTGTTTATTGACTTGAGGTGATTTATGATGTCGTCTGTTCTGTTCACACTGTTTTCTCATTTAAATATGCATCTGCTAGCAGTCAAGCATAGAGAAAACATCATGTGACACACTGATTTGACTTTTTTTTGGCCTATTAATAAACAGTGTTGATGTGCTATCTGCTGTGTGGTTTTTGCTCGCAGATCAAACTTAAGCAACAGTAATATTCAGAGAGCAGAAATGACATGCACTGTTTCTGAAATGTTGACTGAATTCTGCCTGTTTTATCCTGTTTACAGCACTGCGGGTGAGGTGATCAGCCTACTCAATGACTACCTCTTCAGTGAGCTGCCTCTCGACATTGAGAATGTGCACAAAGGGGCAACGACTATGTGCCACCTCAAGCGCACTCTGGGTACTGCGTGCCAAGGCTTAAACAGGTTGGCATGCTTTTATAGCGATGAACCACACTTAAAAGCTAGAAGCAGTTTGCAGATTTCCAGACTGATGATGCCATACACTGATATTATTATTTACTAAAGATATTAGATGCTACACTTAAACAGTGGTTCGCGGAGTGACCCGCAAATGTGTCAACTTTGTCAAAAACACACTTTGTTTTGAAGTGCCGTGAAGTTTCGGCACAGAGGTGTTATTTTTAAGTGCCGTTTTCCTGCTGAAGAGTGAGTGACTACTGATCAGCTACGTGACAGCAAACTAGCTCGACGACATGGCCAAATGCAAGTATGACACTGAATATATTAAACTGTGTGGACCTTGAACTAATGATGAAGGACAAATCTGGACCCCGTGGCTGGACCAGTTGGGAACCACTGCACTAAAATGTATGTAAATAGATATATGGTCATTAAACAAAAGTTTTGATGTGATCTATACAGTGAGATTGACCAGACTCTCTCAAGTCTGGAAACCCTGGCCAAGGTGTTCGACCATCCTAGCTGCTCTTTAACACACACTAAAGCACAGGTATGATACAAACCATGCAGCATGCTTTCTGAAGAGCTGTAACTAACTGTAACCCAGTACTGTGGGGGATAACACATCCATATACATCAAGTCATTGTGCTTTGGTCTTGTATTTTTGGAACCAGGGCCCAGAGATGGAGATTGACAGCATTTTGTGTAAGATTTCAGCGTTGGTCAGCCTCCTTTCTTCGTTGGAGAAAAAGGTATATATACAATTACGCAAAGTTACCTGTTTATGGGTTTTCTTGATAATGGCAAGATTCATGAGTGATGAGATGGGATGGAGTGAGGAGAGGAGAGCCTTTATGATAATCTCCACAGGGAAAAGTCAGGTGTTGCAGTAGCACAAAAACAGAAATAAGTACAGATATATAGGGAAGTAAAATTAAATTACAAAATAAGAATAAATAAAAGAAGAGGTACACTCTAAAAAATGATTCATTGAGTTAGTGGATGATGCTTAAAATAAAGAAGTTATTCATCATAAAAAAATAAACTATTCAAGCCAGTTTTTCAAGAAGTTAATATTTTTGATAGGATGGGATTAAAATAAATAAATTAGAATATCTTAAATAAAATAATTTGTACACTAAACATCACCACAACTTTTGGATAAATATTAGGTGGGTTCAATTTAATTAAGCTTTTGGAAATCAAAGCAAAATATTTTTGTGGATGTACTAAACTAGTTGAGTTTGTCAGATTATAAAAGACTCTAGTGAACTGCTTAAAAAGATGCATGCAAATTAAGTTGAAGCAATAGATTATTTTTTTAGAGTGTATATAAAACTAGTATAAGAATATGTATATGTGAAAATATGAACGACACAAGAGCAATTAAAGCTAAAGTTATGTGGTAAAATGACAAGTTATGGGGGTAGAGTGCCAATGGTGTGTTAGGTAGCAATGAGTCAGCAAGTCTGGTATTATGGAAACAGTGTACCAGAAAAGCATACAGTGTGTTTAAGTAATGAGTGATAATGCAGTGCTTTGTTGCAATACTTTTGCTCACAGTCTTGTAACTTTTAGTCACAGTGATGATGAGGTTTTTTAAAATAAAAATGCACAAACCAGTCTTGTTTTGTAATGACACTGCAGATTGTAACACTGAACATTCTCTGCTCCTAAAGGTATTGAAAGCATTACAAGACGCAGTGACCAATCACAATCTGGCAGTGCAGCCAAACCCGCCTCCTCCTGAACCAGCGCCCACCACCGTAACACCTGTCAAGAACCATGCCAGACAGCTGCCAGTCAACTCCTTTCAGGTAAATCAGGTTGAAAAACACACTTCATCTTACAACCAACAAAATGAAATAAATGGCCTCTTGTTTAGTTTCATTTTATTTTTAAAAAGTTGTGTTTCTTGGTGTGTGCAGGTGAAGATGGTGAGGTATGGCAGACAGACTGTTTCCGTGGACGTGGACACAGGAGTGCTGCTCTTTGACAGGAAGGCCTGTACATTTGGTATAGAGAGGGTCTCACATGACAGAAGTAAGAGACAATACACCTGTTAGTGTCTATAACCTTTCTCTCTGTTGCAGATATATTGTTTAATTGTCTGCTGGCTTGTTTCTTCATCAGTCCTTCAGATTGTCAAGTTCCAGAGCAGTCCGGCCAAGGTACGCATGGTGGTAGACAGCCACCACAACACACCGCGGGAGATGACATTTGAGAGTGCACGGGTAAGAAAGGATGATTATTTTTATTAGTAATTGGAATTTGCTGTTTTCTTTCCCATAATTCACCGAGTGGCTGTCGTCTCTTTCAGAAACGTGACGCCTTCTGCCAACTCCTCCAGCTGATGAAAACCAGACACTCTCAGCTGAGTGAACCTGACGTGATCTCTGTGTTCGTTGGCACCTGGAACATGGGTAACCATTAATGTGATGACGGTGTCTTTCACTGTCAGACAACAAGAGGTTGAATTAGAGGGAGACGTTTTTTTAGATTATTATTATTTACAGTTGTTTTGCACACACAGGTGGTTCCCCTCCTCCTCGCAGCCTGCAGGCGTGGGTGACCTGCTGCGGTTTGGGACACACTCCTGATGACTCGACTGCCTTACTCCCTCATGACATCTATGCGTTGGGGACTCAGGAAAACCCTCAGGGGGAGAGAGAGTGGACAGAGCATATCAAAGCAACCCTTCGCAGCTACACTCACATCGACTTCAAACAAGTAATTCTACTTTTCTATTTAACTTTTTTCAACTTGAAGTGGTGACTCTTATGTCAAAATATGATGCATTATCATACAGCTGCCATATTTTCATGGAAGAAGGATTCACAATTTTACATGCCCAGAATACTAAAAGGGGGACTCCACCAAAGTCTATTTATAGATTATGCATACATAAAAAAAAGTTGTATACAGCAGGGCAGTGCTAATTCAGTACTGTTTCTAATAGAGCAAGTAGAGCAACACAACACAGCACAGCACAGAGAAGAAAATAAATATACAAATTAATCAATACTATTTGTAAAGAAATCAATAAAATTAAATTAATAAATAAAATTAATAAATTAAAAAAAAAATCCCTGACAAACCCACAGGTCATAAGTAATATCAGAATGAATGATTTTCCAAGCAAAAAATAATAATATAAGCTTATTGTACTACCAGCACGAGCAAGGGTCAGTTCCTGTTATGGATATACAATATATTTTCCTTATTTTCCAATATATTTGTCAAACCTATCAGTACTTCAATAAGACATCTGCTCATACAAGGCTACTTGACCAAGTTCAGTGAACCAGTCCTGAAGGATGGGCACTGATATTTTTCATTAATGTCACTGATTTTAGTAATTTATTTTAGTTTGTGCTTAATGAATATATAACAAAAACGCACTACATTTTAACGTAACATCTCAGAGTGAAGCAACACCCACTATTTATCAGTTTATCTGAATTGAATTGACACATTTCTCCAAACCAAGATACATTTTGTTCAAACAACTAACACAGCTAATTCTTAAGATTAAAAAATAAATAAATAAACATTTAAAATTCATCTCCCAAATGATACTCTTACAGTAAGTCTGCAAATCAAAACACTGCCCTGCTGTCTAAACAGATTTGCAATTTTGCGAAACAAATACCTTTGCATGATCTAATTTTGCACAGTCTGATGCAACTGTTCTTTATTTTTGCAAAGTAAGTTCACATTTTAAAACAATGTACAACAGTACTTGGGTAATATGTTAGGCCAGCCAGATGAATTTAAACTAAGGATATTTTATTTGAACAGACCACTATATAAACATTTTACTTCTACTCTGTAATGCTGGGGTCACCCTGGCACTTTAGTCTTACAAAGCTTACGTTTCAACTTCATGTAAATCACAATCACTGCTTTATTCATTTTATAGTTTTGTACGTACAACAAGATCAAAACATGTTCCTCAACATTTCAAAGGACGTCCACCCTCAAGTGAAACCTTGTAACGTCACATTTGGTAGACAGTGTGCATTAAGTGTGAAGGAACATCAGGTTTCTGATATTTTGTCATCAGTGTTCTTGTGGGAATATATTTGAAAATACTATCTAAACGATAGATTAGAGTTTTGATATTTTTGTGTGTATTTGTTTTTACAAAGACATGAATAGAAACACAAACTGAGTGTCTGTTTCAGTGGATGTGTTTGACTGAATCAGAGCCTGACTTTATAGATATGTGTTGAACCAATTAAGAAATCTGTATTATGTGTTCCTTGGTTGGAAACTGTTCTTGCTACCTGTTGTAATGCAGAGCTTTGTCCTGTAGGTGGCAGTACAGTCCCTCTGGAATATGAGGCTGGCTGTGTTTGTGAAGCCGGAGCATGAGAGTCGCATCAGCCATGTGAACACGGCCAGTGTGAAGACTGGCCTGGGGAACACATTGGGTAGGCTGCCCTGTGTGATAAAGCACATACAGAAAACGTACAGCACCATAGCTGACAACAAAATGAAATGTTTTAAGGTTTGAGGTTGAGTGTTGTTGTTGTTTCAGGAAACAAGGGCGCTGTTGGGATCTCCTTCCTCTTTAACGGGACCTCTTTTGGGTTTGTTAACTGCCACCTGACCTCTGGCAGTGAGAAAGTCCTGAGGTACATTGCTAGTATACATGTGTACCACCAAATGTGCGTGCTCCTATTTAATTTCTATGCAGTATTAAAAATATTTCTGTCTCTTGTAATGTAAATGATGTTCAGGAGGAACCAGAACTTTGTGGACATCCTCAGGCTTCTTTCTCTGGGCGACAAACATCTCAGTGCCTTCGACATCAGCCTGCGCTTCACCCATCTCTTCTGGTGTGGGGACCTCAACTACAGACTCGACTTGAACGTACAGGTGGGACAGACTTTTTATTTATGTATTATTCATTGCTCTTTTTTGACAGTGTTTGGAGACGGGTTTGATGTTACATGTGGCATGATATTCATGATGTTCCTGCTTCTCTCTGCTCCTCACTGACTCCAGGACATCCTCAAACATGTATCTAAGAGAGAGTTTGAGGAGCTCATGTGTGCAGACCAGCTGACCCGAGAAAGACACAAGAGGAAGTCCTTTCTCAATTTCAGTGAGTTTCAGTTTGATGTTGACCTTTGTTCTATATTTAAATCCATAAAAACTTTATCAGACAGTTGATGTGTAAACACTTTAAGGCTATTTTACAGTTACAAAATACATGATAAATAAATAAATAAATACAGTACGATTTAATTTGACTTTCCATCTCTGCCTTTGCTTAACTCACTTTTTCTCTGTTTATCATGGTTAAGAGGAAGAGAAGATTGCATTTCCACCCACCTATCGGTATGAACGGGGCTCCAGAGACTGCTACCTGTGGCAAAAGTACAAGACTTCAGGGGTGAGTCATTTCTTGTTTCACAAAAGCACAAAAGCCCTCAATAAATACAATATCCGCACCTCTGAGTTGCTGCCAAAAAACTGTTTAGACACATACAAGCAAGACGTCCATGACTTCAGTGACATCAAGGTTTTCAGCAGCATAGCTCTAGGCATGGCAGAATTGGTCTGTTGGTGAGTCCTGAAATATCTCAACAACTATTGGATGGATTGTCATGAAATTTTGTAGACAGTAAGCCTTGTGCAGAAAGCAATATACATTCAAATTTTCTTTGGATTTATCCTCTTGTTTTTAGTACCCATTGATTTCTGGGATTTACCAGTGTTTTGCGCTTCTCCTAGGTAAGAAAACATTTTCAAGTGGTTAAGAACACTCTTATTGAGAGAGAAATCTTGTTTTCACAGTCCACAAACTGTTTGTCCAATGCAAGGAAATACAAGTTTTAAATTTAAGTAACATGAAAAAACCAAGTGGCAACCTCCGAGGCTGAAAAAGAAGCTAACACCAAAGTGCCAAAAACTGCAGTTCTTTAAACGGCCACTTGAGGCTGGCTCCAGACGCCAGTCAATCCCCGTTGACACTCATGTTAAAATGCCCAACTTCACAGCAGAAATAAACACGTAGACAGCCTGGTACGAAAAACAGTTTGGGTCTGTATAGCTAATTTCCTCCTTCATGACTACTGCACAGGATTGAATATTTATATAACTCACCCCTTTAAATTTTACTAAGGCTAAAAGTTATGCATAATTAAGGGCGGGCCACTTTGAGTGACAGACTTTCTGCAGATAGTGTCCTTGATTTCTCAGCCTGATCCACCCCTAACTCCTCCACAGCTCCACCCTCTCACCAAAATATGGTCACTTCTGGCTCCAAAAAACACAAACGAATGGGTGATATCACAGTAGCTACGTCCATTACTTTTACAGTCTATAGAACAAAAAATCACAGGTAAATATCTTGTAATCAAATTTAGATTATAATATAATGTAATAATAGTAATTGGATTATTAAATTTGTGGATTAAAAGAAATACTATTGGTCCACTGATCCCAATTAAGACTTAATGATGATGACTGGATGATAATGAGAGGCTTACATACTGCTCTTAGATGCTTTTGCCCAAGTAGAGTATGTGTTTTTAGAGATCACACAGATTTAATTGATAAAACAGATGAACGGCTGCTGACCGGTCCAAATTGCCAAGAGCGCTGCTTTTAGATATCTGTAATACCCTAAAGACTTAAGGGTATTCATTTCCTGGCAGTTTCACTTACAGTGCATCCCTCTGCGGACTTGACATTTACAGCATCATAAATGTTTTGCCATTGCTAGGTTTTTGATTTTTCTGTAACACCAGTTATGATGCTTTGGTTAAGTTTATTCACCAGTACGTTAATTTCACAGCTGCTTAAGGTCTTCTTACAGCCTTTTCTGGTGGCATCTTTCATCTTGGGCACAACACCTGCCCTTATATAGTGTTTAGGGAGCATTACCTAGGGTAATAGGTCACTAATGATGAGGTGGGATTCATGTTTCAGCCACCTGGGTAAGAGCAGATTTGGACGGTTGAGAACAGTTGGTGCATCCGGAGTTGACTTCTGTTATTTCTTCCCTTTAACAGAAAATTAAGAGAAAATGTAAGACAAGTTTAAGAATAAAAGAACAAGTACAGAGCCACTAGCATGGCTGCAGAATCTTTGTCTTGCTTATATTAAAGGTGCTGTATTGAACTCAGGAGAAAGATAGCTGACTGTTAAGTCTTATTCCCAGGTTATCTAATACCTACACTTTGGGTTAGTGGTTTGGTGCGACTACCAACCCAAAGCATCAATATCTGATAACCTGGGAATGAGACTCAACAGTCATCTGTCTTTCTCCAGAGTTACATACAATCCGTTTAAGCTCCTGATGAAGATCTGTTGATCCCAAAGTATGTTCCTATGATTAAATGTTTGCTTTTGGAGTCACTCAGTTTTGCATTTATTGCTGTGTTAATCACCTTCACATCCTGCACCTGTTTGTCTTGATCATTTATCTAAATGACACCGCTGTCATACTTTCAGCCTGTAGCTTTATGTAGTTTAGACTCTGATGCTAAATCCAGTATGTAATACATACTGTCCCAGCAAAGCACAACTACCCTACAGAGACGCTCTAAATATACAGTTGACTCACTTCTTAAGATATTTTTATGCGTACCTTAATCCTATGCTCCGTAGGGATACAGAACTGACAGCAGCAGCCACGACCACTAAAAATAGGAGGTTAAGAGTTAAGTCAGAGTCTAAAGAAGGAACGTGTGGCATAACAGGAATGAAGGCATCCTCAACTGCATACTGTTTCTATTTGTAGACTGACAAACATACAATACATTGTTGATTTATAATCTGTGTCTGTAGGTGCGAGTCAATGTTCCATCATGGTGTGATAGGATTCTGTGGAAGTCCTACCCCGAGACACACGTCCTCTGCACTGCATATGGTAAGATGTGGAGATTTAAAATATATATATGACTCAAAAAGCTTTAAGTAGAGAAGGAAACAGTTAAATAAGATGCAAATGAAACATATGAGAGCAGCACAGAGTCTTGTCATAACCAGAGGTTTTGATGCAGCACTCTCAAATTAGATATCTGTGGTCATTTTTTTTTTTCATTTGTGCCACTGTAAAATGAGAGCAGCCCTCAAAAGGAATAACGGTCGACCCCTACATCCTGGTCTGTGGTCCGTAAAAAAACAGAGTCATTTCCTCCTATTCTGCCCGAGCTTTTGTTTCTGACTAACCTCAGCAAACTGTCAAAACAAAACATACTGTGTAGTAGCAAAACTACACTTTGTCTCTTAAATCACACTTTTGTCACATCCTGTGAAATATCATTGACAGCTCGTCTGCCTCACAGCGCTGCACGGTGATTTCTGCAACAGTGCATGTGAGATATTTAGCGCTATTATTACAGTTACGATAATAAAGTACCATGGGTTTGTCTCTTACCAGGTTGCACAGACGACATCTTCACAAGTGATCACTCACCTGTTTTTGCCACGTTCCAAGTGGGAGTGACATCACAGTACAGCTCCAAAGCAGGTGATGTCATTGTTGTGGCCCCACTGGACACAAACAGATGGACTATGACTGAATCCCTTCATTAAGTGAACTGTATTGTGATGCGTTTGTCTCACACAGATACAACTCCAGGCATGGAGAGGGCCTGGATAGAGCTCGAAGGCATCGAGGCCATCGTGAAGACGGCGAGCAAGGCAAAGTTCTTCATTGAATTTCATTCGTCTTGCCTTGAAGGTATGATGTCGCACCCTATGAGACATTTTATATAAAGCCATTATGCAAAACGGTGGTAAAAGATTAATTCATGTCTTTCTCTGCAGAGACACGACGCTCCACAGAGAATGACTCACAGAGCTGTGATGTCCCCGGGTTTCTCAAACTGGGCTGGTCCTTCAAACAGCTGCCGAAGGTCAGAGGCTTATTTGGAAATGGTTGAAAGTATGGTTTTGTTTCAAAGTCAGATTCTTAACATGGATTTTTTTATTTCATGTCTGTCACAGCTTCTTCCAATTATGTCCGACATGGAGTATCTCCAGGATCAGCACCTGCTGTTGTCTGTCAAGTCATGTGACGGTTTCGAGTCATACGGTTGGTCACACGGCAAATTAATTCTGTCTAATTAAGTAGTCTATTCATAATGTCCCTCTAGATTGGCTAATTAGGGCCCTTAAAGTAACAGTTTATCCAAAAACATGAAATGATTTTTCTTGTTTACACTCTTGTTAAATATGATATCAACAGGGTTCCCACAAATCCTTAAATAGTCTTAAAATACACTGACTTCATTCATAAAAAACTAAAGCCTTTTTTGGTATTAAAATGTTTTAAATCAATCTTTTTAAATTCTTACAAATGTTAACACATGGAAAGTAGGATTTTTTAAATCTTTTTTTCTGACGTTGCATTGCAAATTGGGAACATCTATTTTCAAAATCAATTTTCCAAATGCCTCACGCCGATCAGGATAGCAGAGCCAACGATATTAGTATTTTGTTTCCAGCTGGGAAGCTCAAATCAGAGGATCTACTGTTTGCTAGCTAGCATAAATGTATCAAGAGAACTGAATACAACATTTGAGGCAGGGTCCTGTTCATTCCTGTGAAAGTTTTAAGTGGTGCATGAAGCCAAAAAAGCTTGATTTCTAGCCCTCTGCTAACTTGAATGACGATAACATGATTTAATCACGTGGATTAAAAGCAAGCGTCAAATCCTGATAATGAAACAAGTCATTTTACAGAGCTTGTGACACTCAAAAAATGTATCCACTGATTTACAGATACTTCTTTTAAAATGTAACCCTATAGAAAAAGGTTTTTTGGTCACATGGCATCACATGACGGACTCAAATGTTGGGATTCCCCGTTTGGCCACTGTGTTGAATTGACTTCAAATCCTGGCACTGAACCCTTGACAACATGGGAAGTGCAAACTCAACAAAAAACACGTAACTAAGATTTTGCAGCATTGCCAAAACCTGTACGAGGCAATGCATACGAGGCTTGGTGAATTTAAACGTTTTTTAAACTCCTGAAGATGAAAATCAAAGCAGTGGAATCTCACAGGCAGAGTGAGAAACACAAAATCAACAAGAAAACACATCAACAAATGCCAGGCATCTCTCAGTTCTACTCTACCCTAAGTCATGTTGCATATTAAAATAGATATTTGTGCAAAATAACTAAGTAATTGATGTAGCTTAATGTTTTTTTTTAAATCATTGTCAATTTGGTTTTTTAATTTCATTCTGCCTGGCATTAAAAAGTGTCATAAAGTCGTAACTTAAGTCTTCTGGCCTTAAACTTTATCTCCTAATCTAGATAGTTCCATAATGTTTTGATACTGTTTGAAGATTTCATTTTGAACTCCAAACATTTGTATTAAACACATCTCGCAAGAGCTGACCTGTGAACAGTTTCACTGATGACTATTTTCTACCGAGAATACTTTCAGTTTTTTCATTTCTATGCAAAAGGAAGAATTACACATAGCAAAGTGTATGGACCACTGTAGTTTGAGGTGATGAACTGCGAGTGTTAAAGTATAAATTTTCCTCTAAGTGCTCCAAATGAAATGTAATTAACCTTCAGAGTCATTGAACTGTAGTCAGTGTCGAGGTTGATGGAAATCATGCTGAAACTATGTGGATGGAAAGGTTGGATACTTTGTTTCAGGGTGAAATGTTTTATTGATAAAATGAATAATCTTTTTTTTTACAGGTGAATGCTGTGTGGCTCTGCGCTCGCTCACCGGTGCATCGGAGCAGTTTGAGACATTTTTGAGTCACCGCGGTGAAGAGATGGGCTCCATAAGAGGACGGGTCAGGGTCCATGTGCCCAAGGACAGACGAGGAACTCAGGAGAAGACCTATGGTGGGTCAGCCGGAACTCGTCCTCTCCTACCCTTTGCCTCGCTTGCACTATCACTTCCCACTAAACTTCTATCTCTACTGTCACTGCATTCTTTCACTCTCCTGTGAGTCTCACATTGCTTCCTCTATTTGGTTCCTCAATGATCCCTGGCTTGGCTTTACACTTGCTGGTATCTATCGACCGCTTCCTCTTTTGGCTCCTGATTGACTGACCCTGACCAGATGCATCCTGAGACACTGAAACAGGACAGATGAGTATTATGTCACCAGGTCAGGCATCACAACAACACACACAAACACTGCAATGCTGTTTGCAAACTGGCTTGCCCTTTGGCCTGCACGCGCCGCACAGTTTGAGGAAGGCCAGCTTATTATGAAATGCTTTTCTTGTGATTTGACTTTTTCAGAGTGTTTCTATTTTGAGAAAGATGATAAAGGTCCTGGAAGAGGACACATGGCTCCTGCATCCACACGGGTCCCAGTAAACAGGTGAGGACCTCTTAATGTGTCTGAGCATCAGTGTAAAGCAGCAGGACGCCTCCAGCTCTCAAGGAAAGGTTGGGATGTTAGATTCACAAACAAAATGTTCTTTTTCACCGGCTCTTAAAGAAAAATGAGTTAACTTGATTTTACAGGCAGGAGTGAATCCAAAATCCTGTTTCTGTATGGTCTATGCACAGGTGTGCGTTAGAGCCAGGTTAACTCCTCAGTGCTGCAGATTCTTGAGCCAAAAAACGGGGCATTCATGAGCATGCACCACCTGAGCTTAAGGACAAAAGTGAATCAAAGGGACCAAAAGAATCGTCAATGAGTCGGTTTTTGTGACATATAAGTGACATGAACTGGGTTACTGAACAGAATATTAATCCGAGAAAAGAATCACTCTTTTTTGGAATTAATGTTTTGTTTTGGAGGTTTACAAATTATTTTTGACATTGTGAACACATTTTACCTGATGTGTTTTTCAACATAACCAAGCTCAAAGTTCTACCCACTTTCCACTTCATACTTTTATTTTGAAAAAAACTTTCTCAGAATATTGTTCCCAACTCCTGTGAATTGTGATACGGTAGATATCTAAATTATTCTGAAAAACCATGAATGCTTTTTTTACGCTGTATGTGTAGCGTTTTGACGTCTGTTGAGCCAATAAATGGGACCTTTCTTATGCGTTTCCTTATTTTCTGTCATATATATAATGTTACAGTGTCATAATGTTCAAATAATGAGGTAAACATATGTAGAAGTAATCTCTGTGACCTCAGGCCTCAGAGTGTTATGAATACTCTATTTCCAACAGTTCTTTTCTACATTCAAGATAAGGTGACGTCAGATTGTGACAGATTTCTTTTTATGGTCATCTGCTCCAGGCATGCTACTGCAAGTGTTTCGTTACGTAGCCTGTGTACACTGCTACATATAGCTACCAGCTGTCGTCATACAGATGTTGTTAATTCCTTCCCAATTTTGGATCATTTTCCAGCAGGAACATGTCCGGTTCTGTTAAGAAGTTTTATTGGTGATTTTCACTGTAGAAAATGCTGCTACTCTCCATTACAGTCATTCACTTGCAGCAGCACAGAGCTGCCAAGATACAGAAGACCTGATGAAGGCTGACCAATCAGAGCAGACTGGGCTTTTTCAAGAGGGGGGCTCAAAGAGAGAGGCACTAAAATGGAGCAATTCAGAGAGAGTGTACAGGTGCAGCAGACAGTACAAGGAAAATAAAGTGTTGGTTTTTTTTAACATTAAGGCCCGGATCACACAGAGAGTGTTTTAGCAGCTGGAGGCGGCTTTTTGTTATTGTTTTTAATGACTGTTTTTGCGTTGTGACCCGCCTTGCATTCCTGCGCTCTAGGCACTTGGCATTTTTGCCCAAGTTCTCTGAACTCCTGGAGTTGAAAAAACTTCAAGTCAGAGTGTATAAGCGCCCCACGTCATCTCTGTTTTTTTCCCATTGTCCAATTGGATGATTTAAGAGGCGGCCTTCTGTGGTAGTCACGACAATAAGTTTACAGTTGGTAAACAATGAAGGAGAAACTGCTGGCAGTTGCTGGATACCCAGAGCTATACAGCCCTGACTATAGACAGCAGGTTGTCAAAGCTCCTGGACCCGTGATCCACCCTCTTTTTTAGGGTCTCATGTACCCACACAGATCTCCGTTTCCCTGTGCTCAACACACTCTTTACTGACAGCCTTTCACCCTCAACCACAGCTACAGCAAGTACCCTCTGCCTGAGATGATGGGATGGTTGCCTGGCAAAAATAAAAAGGCGCAGCAAGTGTTTTTATGCTAGTGGCATTTGATTTTTAAAAGCATGTAAACATGTTCTAGTAGAGAACCTGAAAATGAGCATAATAGGGACACTTTAAACTCGTGTGTATTACTCAAACTGGAATCCTTACATTGTATTTCATCTTCTCAGTGGTAACTGACGCCACATGCCCAGATCAATACAGCTCTTTTTTTAGGCTCAGTGCCATCTTTGGTCTGAATATCTGCAACAATATTAACAGTGAATGCTAGAGAACACATTACGAACTCCTGTGAAGAAAGTGAGTGTGAGGTGAGGACACATTTAGTAACATAAAATTGTAACATGTATTTTTCATTGCAGGTCCTTGGCAGCTCCTCCCAAACTAACTCCGAGCAGCTACACCAATCCTGCCTACTTCATATTCGAAGGTGTGTCAGTGGCACGCAGGGTGGAGGAGGCTCTTCCTCAGCGAAGGGACCCTCAGGTGATCTGGTCTGGAAACGAGGCCTTGCAGCTCCCAAAAATCTCAGGACGTCCTGGCTTCGACAGAAGACCCTGTCGCAGATCGGACTTTACAGAGATTGAAATCCCAGCCGTCCTGCCCCAGTACACTCCAACCAACGACCTTCATACACCCCAAACCAACTCCTCTTATCAGCTTTTCCCTGCTAAAAACCCATCTCCCATAACACCACCCTCAAGTAACGCCGTGTCACAGTATCAGGAACAGACACCACAACCCAGAGACAAATACCAAAAAAATATTCTTCAAGACTCCATACTGCCTGAGAAGAACCTGAGAAACTTGTATATGAATCACTCAGCCATCATCAGGGAAAAAACAAGAAGGGATCAACATCAGCTTCTCCCAGAAAGAACCAAACCTATCCGGGCAGCCAAGGTGCCACCAGCTTTCCCCTACATCCCCACTCACTTAGGACACTCTCATTCCCCTGCTTCCTGGATGGCGGATCAGCAGCCCCCTGCACCCACAGGAGACAACTCCCTCACTGCTTTGCAAATGGCCAAGTGCCTCAGTGAAGTAGACTTCTTCCCCACAGAGCAGAGAGGCCCGTCCATACCCAACCAGAGGCCGAGTTACAGAAATGGCCCCTCCATGCATGGAGACAGAGGCTACGGCTGGGAGAAAGAGGTAGCACACAGCTCTCAAAGACAACTTCAAGAAAGATGTGACTCCTGGTTCTCTGTATAAACTCTGTCTGCTTTATCTCAACTCAGGTGTCTGTCCTGCAAGGTGCACCGGAGACCGTGCGGGAGCTCCTCAGTACTCTGGGTCTTCAGAAATACACCCTGGGACTCAGCCTCAGTGGCTGGGATGATCTGGATTACTTCAGGTAACATGAGTTTGGATACTATTACAGCCATTACAGTCACTGCGACTAAGACCATTCATGCATTGACTTCATCACTGAGACATGTGGTTGCAGCAAGGAAATTAATAAAGCACTCTAAAGGGGGAAATAGGCTTTCTTTGCTTTAACTTATCATCATGAAGTACAACTTGATTGCACAATGTAATGACTAATGACCCCCCCCACACACACACACACACACACTTTTCCTTTTTATTGATTTGTCCACAGAATACATTCTTACATGAAAACAAATCCCAATGAGTCCGTCTTTCCACTTCAAAATTTTTTGTTCAGCCACACCAGTTTTACTTCCTCACCAGACTCCTAAATAAACAAATATTGAAACCAAAACTCCAGTAATGTGTGAAGCGAAGGTAGAAACTGATTTGGTCTGAGTTCCCACACAACCCTCAAAACCACTTGGCCTCTCCTCCAGGATGTCACAATCCAGTGTAAATAGGAAACTTCCCAGTTACTAAAGAATTTCATTGTAAATTCTGTCACTGTTTACTGGCAGACAGTGGCACAACCGAAGTTGCTCGGCTCTGAAGAAAACCGAAAGCGATTCAGTTGTCTTTGTGACGGTGGCACCAAAAATCTTATTATTTAGAAGCACTAAGGGGGGGGGAAGTTGACAAGTTGTCTGTCTAAATACTCTTTATTGTCTACTTTATGCACGCAAAAAAAAAAAAAAAACAGACAGAACTTTATCTGTGGTTTGCATGTGCAAAATCTGCAATCAAAAAAACAGCTAGGTTTCCACTTTACACTAGCTTTATTATTTGCAGTATTAGCTGTATCATTAAAGCTGTCACCACCAGGTCCCAGTGTTATTTCACACCACTGACCAGCTCTTCTTTCTTTTACAAAACATTGCTTAAGTTCTGCATCACTCTTTGATGCAATCACAAAATTAAATCACTGGAATACATAAATACATAAAACAGAAACTTGATGAGTAACTCACCTCTTTTAGTCGTATTTTATTCCATCCTTTACATGAGCAAAATATATTTGCTTGTAGATGACCTCAGTGTTCATAGGACAGTTGTAGTTCTGAATATATTAATAGCTTGCATGTGAGAGTTATGCCCATCCAGTGATGTAGTGGTAAATGGGTGTACTGCTACATAAGTGGGTAGGTTACCAGGGAGCAAGTGGGTAAACTATCCTGTATATTCTGTGTATGCCCTCCTAGTCTGCTCATCTGAGTAAGATCATAAATCTCGTCATGGTGTGTTTATGTAAAGATGTTCGCACCATGTGTACCTACAAATATTTACTGGACTATGAAAGTCTTTACAAACTATGTAAGAAATTAATATGAATGTCATTCTCTTCTCCACAGTGGTATCACCGAGGAGGATCTGCGCGCCGCAGGAGTGACGAACCCTTCACACCGACGCAGGATCCTCGAGAACTTGCCCAGGAACTGGAACTGACACACAGAGATTAAAAGCATTGCCGGCGCCTCGTAGCCTCGTAGTCTGCTCATTCAGAACTGGAAGAACTGTTCGAAACGAGATCTGAGAGCTGGACTTTACCACAGCCCTGCCGTCCTTTCATTTACTCGATCAATACTGTAACAATAGTTAGTCTGTGTCCACACAGCAAAGGGGAACATATCGCAGGAAGTACTCGTTGCAAACGCTGCTTTATTCATCATCCATCTTGATAATGAAAGCGGTGGGAATATGAATGGAAAACCTTGATGGGTAACTCCAGTTACTGACATGAATACAAATATTGATTGTGGTATCAAGATCTCATTGATTTTGTTTTAAATGAATTTTAAACGACTATAAAAATATAGTCCTTCAATTTCCAGCGTTCACTCAAGTGTTTACCGTTCACCTTCATCCCTTCCACTGTGTGCTTTCCATTACTCAGCTATTATTGAGCCTGGATCTGAGCTTGTAAAAGCCCTCTGTTAAACCTATGGAGCATAAAATCCATAGCTGTATATATCTACTGGAACAGCGTCTGTAAAGTTGGGATAGAAGGACCTGCCATATCTCATTTTGTTTACTGTCTCATACTGTTGCTATCATGTCACTTAATCAGCACCAGTGTCCACTGTGCATGTTTTATGCCACCTTTTATGAAGTAAAGTGCATAAAGCAACTCTTGACTGTCACTGAGCAATCACAAGTGTTATTTCATGCTGTGGAGCAGTGGTGGAAATCATTTCTTTCTTCCGGTGCAGTGCTCAAATCACATCATTACACTAATGCTGCTTGTTTGGAGCTGACATGTAGCCTACTTAATGGTCTAATGCTGCAGTACATATGGGCAGCAAGAGTAGAGAGCTTGTAAAACCAGAGATGCAACAATATTTTACAAATAAATCGTGGAGCAAGTATTGGCCACAATACTTTGCAGATCCATGATAAAAAGATGATGCTTCTCTTTAAAGGGTAACTTTGGCATTTTTCAAATCGGACCCTATTTTCCACGTTTAGTTTCTCTATGTGACTGATTTGAACATCAATTTTTGAAATTGGTCTTGTATTAAGAGGGAGCACTGCAGCCGTTAGACACACAACACCTGCAGTCTAACCAGATGGGGCAATTGTGCATCGTCACTCTAAGTCCATTAAAGTATTTTTTGCCACAGAGAGACTGAGATAGTTATTGTAAGTGTCTGAAGTGTCTCTTTAGCTTTCACATGATCCAGTTTGTTTGTTATTGTGTCCAAGTCTTGCTCAAGAAGACGCCTTGTTGTGAAATCTCACAAGACTTGACTTGTTGCAGGAAGACAACGCTGGAAATGCAAGTTAGAGGCAATAGTGTGCTGTGCTGGAGTAGAGTAAGTGTAGCTTAAGCTCAGTTCAGACCAAAGATTTGCAACGAGGTCAATTAAAACATGCAACTACTTGCAATGCCCTGTTCTGCAACGTTCTAAAAACCTGCCAGTTCACACCAATGCCACTAGATGAGATGGTGTATTGTCTCTATGCAACAACTCTCTGTACTTCTGTTCTGATTTCCAGCTTTTCAGGCTTATTTTTTGTCTGAATATAATTTGTAGCTTCTTAAAATATGAATGAGGATAGCGATCGTGAGATACTGGCTACAGCTGCATTTGTAGTAGTGATGAAATATAAGTACTTAGTCAACGAGAATGCGTGTGTGTGTGTAAGGGGGCAAAACATACAGTGAGCAGCAGCAGTGACCCACCGTCCGACACTGGCACACATGAGGACGGCGGGGACAGAGCACCTGCCGCAGCAAGCAAACACAGCATCTTCATTTATTATGACTTGATCAGTGGACTTCCCTTCAAGTTGTTTAGCTGTAGAAACAGATGATGAGCTTTATGTTCTAAAACCAGCCGCCAGCGATTTGACCAGCTGAGTTGCAGGTGACACCATCAGCCAGCTTGAGTCGAGCTAAGACGGCCAGGTCACACCAGTGCAACTTTTCTCTGCAACATTCTAAAACGGTTTTGTCTAGTTGCAAATCTTTGGTCTGAACTAAGCTTAAGTCTCGCTCAAGAAGAAGTCTTGTTCTGAAATCTCACGAGACGTGACTTGCTGCAGAAAGACAACACTGGAAACCCAAGTTAGAGGGATTAGTGTGTTGTGTTGGAATATAGTAAAGGTAGCTTAGAGTTATGGACGATAATTTAGTTGATTTAATAATGTGGATGAGGCCTTTGAATTCGATGGCCGCCCATATTTATATGAGCCAGAGTGTGCGGATAAAGCGCTCCGACCAATTCAAGACCAGACAAGGGGAGAGTGACAACAGGCAGAGGAAGGTGAACCAGCTGCTACAAGGAGCCTGAGCCTGTCTGGCAAATATAACCACTTTTAATGGACAGTAATGATGCACAGTTGCCCAATCTGATTACACTGCAGGTACTGCACAGCTACCATCTGCAGCGGTCCCTTTAAATACTGGACAAATTTCAAAAATTGTTGTTCACATTAGTCACTTAGACACCAAAACGTGGTATATCAGGTCCAGGTTGAAAAAATGTTAAAGTTACCCTTTAAGCATTCTCGGCACCCATCGGCTGTATTCGGCGTCTGACTTCCGGCAGACGGCGGTACAGCCTCTGGGGGCAGACCCCCGATTTTTTGTCATTCCGGTTTGATTTGTGCGGAGGAGGCGAAATTCCGTTTCCGACTTCCGTTTATATTTAAGTAAATATGCTGAACCATTGCGATGGATTCAGAGTTTGCAGTGACACCAATTATGTTCCGCCTCGTTAGTTCACCACACGGACTGTTTAACCTGGCAACAACTGCAGCCGGCTCAAACGTGATTGGTCAATATCACGCAGACTACAAACAGCCTACAACCGGAAACCAGGGCTCTTCCACTCTTCTTCCAGAGGCAAGATCTCCGGGTTTTGCCTACAGACTCTACATTCACTGAATGTAGAGTCTGTATATAGAGCCTACCCTTTAGGCAGCTGTCATGTAAGAACTAACACTGTGTGTTATTAGCTAGGTTTAGCCAAGCACCCCATAGTCTTTCTGTTTCTTTAATTTTTATGAAATAGTTAGTTCTTCTTGAGAAGTGCATGGTTGACTGATCAAGAACCTGCTTTTCCGCTGTTAAACAACTTGCACAGTTATGATTACATCAGTTATATTTGTGAATAGAGGGTGACTGACATGAAGTCAATGCACAAACATGTGAGAGCTGTATTTGTCAGCTCAGTTTAATAACAGACCACAGCAGCGAGAGATGGGACAATCTCATCCTCAACCACCAAAATCTCACACTCAGAGTGTGTGTGTGTGTGTGTGTGTGTGTGTGTGTGTGTGTGTGTGTGTGTATGTGTGTTTTTCCTTGTAACATTCAGTTGAGGTAGTTACTTATTATGGCATGACCAAACACATCCCTCTGACCTGACAGCAGGTACACAGGAGACTTGAGTGATGACATCAGCTGTAGGGGTGCTAGGAATGTTTGGAAACATGCAAAAAAGGGTTTGTCTTTTAGAACATGTTTAATTGGATAGAGGTTTAGATTGACATAGATTTTAGGTGTTTGCATAGCAGCATGTTTTAGTAAATGATTATTGAATTATGTTTGAAATACATGTGCATATGTTGACACAGTAAAGTTTAAATATCCTCTCCAGATATCAAAACCATGTTGAGCAAAAAGGTAAAATACCTTGTTAAAAGATCTTAATATCCTTCTCATTATAAAGTCCAGAGTCTCTGAATATGTAAATATCTGGCATTTTGAAAGTTTAACTCAAAGGTCCAGTGTGTAGGGTTTAGGGGATATATTGGCAGAAATGGAAAATAATATAATGAGTATGTTTTCTCTTTCTTACTGTGTTTTTATTACCTTAGAATGAGCCGTTTATATCTACTTAGGGAGCAGGTCCTCGTCCACAGAGTTCGCCATATTGCACTGCCATGTTTCTACAGTAGCCCAGAGTGCACAAACCAAACACTGGCTCTAGATAGGGACATTAGCGCTTTCATTTTCACCTCCGCCACCATAGTTTGCAGCCTGTCCACGACACACAGCGTCAGAAAAACACTGATTTGTAATGTTAAACTCCTTTATTTAGTGTTTTTTTTATGGGTTCAAATCACTTGGTATGCTTCTTTTGGAGAGGAGACCTCTAAAGGTTGATTCAGCTCCCAGTAAAAACCTCTTGAACAATGAACACTGAAGGAATTCTGACTGTGAGAAGCTTCAGCTGGTTGCAATCTGTCATCCTCACTGCTACAGTAGATGCCACTAAATCCACCTAGATCTTACACACTGGACCTTTAAAACTCTCCTACCCTACTGAAAAATCAATTCTTAGTGTTTGTGCACTGGAGATTACAGATTTTCACACAACCTTTATCATAGTTACATAATGAACCAAACCAACTAGTTATGAAGCTTTGTAATTACGTACATGTAACAACATGTCTGCTAATATCAAGCTCTGCACACACATCATTCTGCACAGTAAAAGGTCAAACATCCAGGATAAGTAATAATTAGCAAAGCACTTTATGACAAGTTAACTCAGAGATTTCAGAGAAAAAAGTTATTAACAATGGACAGATCAGCTTTGTTTGTATGTTGACATGTTTTCCATCTGTGAGGAGCTGTAAACTGACGCTGTGCTTTGAATGGGTTTCTGAAGAAGAACATGCTTTGTCAGTGGCCCACTCACATTCCTGACATCTTAACCACAGAAACCCAAACAGTACACAGACACAGAAACTCACTCTGCTGCCTGCCACCAAGCTGACCCACACACACACACACACACACATGAACACACACACGTTCTTACTGCATCTATGGGGTGAAGGGATCTGGACTTTCCAAATGTAGGGTATTTGCTTTCACCTCAATTACTTCTCAAACTTTTACTCATCATATTGGGATTTCAAATCATTTTATTACGCTGAAGAATATATGTTAAAGGTCCAGTGTATAGGACTTAGGGAAAATATTGGCAGAAATTGAATATAACATAATAATTATGTTTTCTTTAGTGTATAATCACCTCGAATTAACAACTGTACTGTTTTTGTTACCTTAGAATGACTTACATGACATAGGCAGTGGGTCCTCGTCCACGGAGTCTGCCATGTTGCACCAGTATGTTTCTACAGAAGCCCAGAACGGACAAACCAAACACAAGCTTTAGATAGGGCCATTTGTGTTTTCGTGTTTTTGTGTTGGCCACCATTGTAAGGACAGGTTAAAACCTCCTGAACAATGTAAGCTGAAGGAATTCTAACTAGGAGAAGTTTCAGCTGATTGCAATCTGCAGTCCTCATCATTTGATGCCATGAAATCCCCCTAAATCTTACACACTGTTTCTTTAATTTAACAAAAGTGCCAGGATTTACCTGGTGTTAAACCTTTGCTCTTTGCATGTAAACAGAGTCATATTTTACATCTCTGTATTGACCATAAAATGGTCATTTAAGTCATATGTGTTTATAGTCGTTGGGTTATTGGAGGGAATATGATCTTGTTTGCGTCCGTGGGTCAGTCAAACTTTTGGTAACTTATTAAGTGAGCGCCTCACCTGACCTCCGTTTATCATCCGCCTCTGACACCAGCATCGCTCATCCTGCCTGCTTTTATATCTTTATGATCAGCTGTTATAATTCCACTCCTTATCATGTGAATCTTACAGAAAAGCCTGAGATGACAAAGATTACAGAGGAGACACACCAGATGAACCCTCCCAGCTCCAGAGAGCAACTGTTGGGTTTTATAACAGCTGTATGGACTACTGTACAGCTGTGCAAATATTAACTTCTAGAACATTTCAGCATTGAGTGCTAGTAAATGTCGTCATGGGAATGACACAGATGATATTAATGGTGGCAAACATGGTTACATATTTTATTTGAGTTAAAGTGGCAATATCACCATGGACAACCATTCACTCTCACATTCACACCTGTGGGCGATTTAAAGTCTCTGTTAAACCTAACCTGCATGTCTTTGGACTGTGGGAGGAAGCTAGAGAAAACCTACATTAGCCACTTTTACACTGTCTATTCAAAGCAGGTATATCGCACCATTATGCTGCCTTGCCGCCCTGTGTATAAGGTACAATTGCAGAAAGTGGGGATAAAGTTGTCTCGCCTCTGAGCTGTGAACGGAGGTAGTAACAGCCCCCAAACAAGGTCTGTGTAACACATAAAGCCAGAAAGATGTGACCATGGGGGGGGGGGATGTGTGTCATTTTGATTACATATTATGTTGACGACCACACTGCAGGAGATTTAAAAAGCAGCTGTTAGCAATTAGCGGCTAACTCAAATGTCCACAAATTGGGGAAACAATGAGATTCAGGGGCTCATTTCTCTCCCAGCAGATGACAAGATCAGCCGCCATATAACAAAGGCAGTAAATGATTGTGACTGACATGTTATGCCATTGTTATGGTTTACAAAGTGCTGCTGACACATGTTATATGTCACACTTGAGGCCAACACTGTTGTCTTACATATCATGCCTGTCCCGCCTCTTTTGATTGCGGAATGCATTTATTTGAAAATAGCGGGTTTGTGCATTTAGTCCTTCTCAAGCAAATGCAGGGATTTAGGAACGATGCTTCAAGTGAGGATTGGGATTTATGCAATTCACATAAAAAAATGTTTAAACGTTTAAAGATCCAGTCATTACTAAAACTGTATGTCATCGAAGAGAGACAATAAAAACTAAAGTTATGGTCCAAGTTGTCACAGTGAAATTTAACGTGTGTTGATGGATTCATGTCGTCAACTCATACATTGTACCACAACAGAGGGGGAGCAAAAATGGGGACAGTACGGAACGGTTTCATTGGTACCATCCACAAGTTTTCACAGTGGAAATGGAAAAAATGTGAACCGAACCGAACTGTACTGTACTGGACTACTCGGTGGAAACAAGGCCAACATTACTGTCTTTAAAGCCTTGTTTCCACCGAAATGAACTGTAATGTTGGCCTCAAATTATTTTTGCCAGTGGGGGAGCCAGCAAATGTGTCAGTGGGGCAATGGCCCCCCTCTGGCCCCCTCTTGGGGGCACCACTGTCATCATGTGCTGTATGGGTTGTTGGCATGCAAGTATGATTTTGGTATTGTGGCTCCAGCCTGGGTGATTTATTTCATAATATTGCATTAATGTCATGAGCACATCATAAATTAGAGAATAAATTATATTAATAAGGTTTATATTTATCTCTGAATTGTTGTGGAAGAAAACAGTAGCACAATAATCATCTTTCAATTACTGCACACATTTTAATCCAGACAATTAAAAGAACATAACTGGAGTATTAAGAAGTTATTTATTTCTTTAAGTGTAGAAGTAGGCTACGTGAGAAGCTGCTGTGAGGGAAAAAGTAGCGTCGGAAGTCAAACTATGGAGTGGTGTTGATGTGTAAATGAGCTCTGTAAGCAGCCTCACGTGGTTCACCAAATTGAAAGTGACTTACACACTGAGGACTGGGCGGCAGTTTTGTCCACTCAGCAGAGAGGCTTCCCATCTCAGCCGTGCACTTTCTGCTCTCCATGTCCCTGCGCTCAGTGTCTCTGCAGCGCTGCCATGGACTCAAACACCACTCTCACCGATAAACAACTTTCAGTGTGTTTCTAATGTTTCTAATGTTCGCAGTCAGGACGGCTCAGAGACGAAGCAGGGGAGACAGAGAGGAGAGTAATAGCAGCTCGGCTGGAAAGTTACGAGGACTTCTGTGTAGCACCGGGACGGATCCAACCAGCCCGACACCAGCTCTGTTTTTGGGATCCCGGTTGGGGTGAGTAACCGCAGTGTCACGGTCACTCGGTTCTTGTTTGTGTGACCGAGGAGAAAGTTGTTCAACACCAGTTAAACTGATTATTTTTGACTTAACAGCGGTGCAGAATAACTAGTACATGTAGTACTTCAGGAGCCTACTATATTTAAATAGCCTACAGTTTGAGTTACATGTACTTTAGTCGAGAATTTACACTTTATTACTGTTACTTAAAAACCTCTTCTCCAGTGGTGGACTGCAACTAAGTACATTAAGGCTGCTCAAGTACTGTAGGCTTCTTAATGTACAGTTTTAAATACTTTAATTTTATATTACTATATACTTCTACTCCACTACGTTTTAGAAGCTACTTTTGTGTAGTATTGTATTATAGGCTACTTCACTACAGTTATTAGACCTTAACTTAAACTAACTTTAGTTACTTTGCAGATTTATAATACTAAATGTAATTAATAAATAAATTGTGATGCTTAATTATAGATGAAGACTACAAAAGCTACCCAGCTGCAACATTAAAGTGATTATCACATTAATGCGTCACTAATAACCAAAGTCTAATAATATATTATAGCCTACATTATTCTAAATTATTTTATGCATGATCAATATTTTAACTTTTGGTGCTTTAAGTGTATGTAAGTGATGCAAATACGTTGGTACTTAAAGGTGAAATGCAGATGGGCGATCACTGTTGATGCTAAATGTGATCAGTTGAAGCAATGGATTCCTCAGCCTCAGTGTGTTCCATATTGAATGACGGAAAAGCTGGGTTCTCCCATGATGCCTTGCGTTTGACCTCCTGACATAGTGTTTGATGACAAAAATACCCGCTCAGTGGTCATCTGCCCTCCGAGCCCTGCTGGTCATGGACATCTTTTCCAGTTTAACTTCTGGATTCCGAAAAGGGTCATCAGCACACCTGGGTCCAAGTGAGGGGTAAAGCATGTTTGTGTAGTAACCCTCACAGTGTTGGGGACAGCCCTCAACAACAGCTCTCAGCAGCTCAGGTTCTGGAGGGTCCCCAACGGCTGTATCGTATTTTTACAGCTGCAGCCTCGGCCTCTCTCTGCTGCATTTCTTCAGCCATATTCTCTGTCTCAAAAAAGTACGATTGACTAGCTGAGTCAAACAAAACATTATATCCTCATCCATAACAGCAGATGACAGGCTGTCATTTTCAACACTGGAAACGTAGTTAGTTTGCAATACAAGTGAAGAAAACTAGGAAGTTTGGGTTCTGAGCTTGAGCACGCCCCCTGATTACCCAACGTACCTGAAATAGCCTGTAGTTCTTTGTTCCTCCAACTACGTCACTGTCACGTTGAATGACGGCGCTGGATGCAGGAAGAACTACAGATTTTACAGCTGCAAACTCAGCTTTCCTGTTCAGTATAGCACAAACTGAGGAATTTATGGCTTCAGTCGACTACATTTACCATCAGCACTGATTGGACATTAACATAAAAGGTGGTTTTCCTTTAAGCAGAATTTTGAATGTAGGACTTTAACTTGTAACAAATTATTCATACACTCAAGTGTTGCTATGTGTTTCTTAAGAATCTGAATACTTCTTTCACCACTGTCAAACACAGACAACAAAATTAAACCTGACTCCTCAATGAATGAATTATATACCAAGAACTAACAGTTATTTTCATTATTGATTAAGCTGTCAATTATATTCTTGATGAATCATATGTTCTATAAAATGATAGAAAATCATAATTTGCAAGAACCTAAGGCGACTTAAACATGCAACAGTCTTATACCCAAAGAGATTCAGTTTCTAGTTATATAAATCAGCAGCAGTGACTGGTTGATACTTTTGCTTGAAAAACAAATGCACTCAAATTGTCTGTCAAACAACACATCAATTTATCAGCGTATCATTTTACTGTTAAAGGTCCAGTGTGTGGGATTTATGGGCATCTTAACTATGTTTTCACTGGTTTCTAATCACCTGAAAATAAGAATCATTGTGTTTTCATTACCTGAGAATGAGCTGATCCACGACTGCCATGTTGTTTCTATGGTAGCCCAGACAAATCAAACTCTTGCTCAAAATAGGGCCATTTGTGATTTTCGCATCAGCCACCATAATTCTTTTACCTGCTTGACATATATAATATAATAAAAATATTTATTTGTATAGTGCTTATCTAAGCAAGGTCACAAAGTGCATAAAATAAGACAACAAAACAATATGGAATATAGTGTGTACAGAGAAAAAATAGAACAAAAAGAAAAAAAACACAAAAGTACAAATCGGGCATTAAAAGGGAAAGCTTATTTATAAAAGTATGTTTTAAGCGCTGATTTAAAAACAGGTAATGTTCTAGCCAGTCTAATCTCCTCAGGCAGATAATTCCAGAGCTTTGGGGCCTCGACGGCAAAAACCCGGTCACCTTTAGTCACCAGCCTTAATCTAGCAACGGCTAGTTGAGAGTAGGCTTGAGGATCTCAGGTCACGAGTTGGAGCATAGGAAATCAAAAGCTCAGTGATATAACTCGCCGCTAAACCTTGTTGAGCTTTAAAAGCTGCAGCAATCTGTGCATGTTGAAGATGAGCTGCTGAAGGTTCACTGAGGCGTGTAAACAGCGCATTACAATAGTCGAGGTAGAGAATACAAAGCCATGATTAAGCTTTTCTAGGTCAGGAAAAGACACAGCTGATTAGATTTTGGTAATATCTCTTAGGTTTAAGTAGCAGGATCTAATGAGATTATTGACATGTGGTTCAAAGTCCAATTGAGAATCAAAGGTGATGCATAAAGTTCTCGCTGTAGATTTTATATTAGTTGCAAGAGGACCAATAAAGGGTTGTAATTTCCTTGCTAGGTGATCAGGGCCAAAGATTATTACTTATGTCTTGTCTGAGTTCAGCTGCAGAAAATTACAAGTCATATGGGAGATGTTTCTAAAACCTCAAGGCTAGATGCCAATAAGTCCTCCACACAGGCCTTTAATTAATCTACATGTGCATTTTCTCTATAAATAATATATAAATCTTCTTCCTTTTGAAGGGTCGGTCACCTGCTGGCTTAGTCACATCACCATGGAAACGGTCATCAGCAGCCCTGAAACACAAAACCAGTCGACAGTGTTCATTGCAATCTTCAACTCTAGCTGTCGCTTTGATGAGGAGTTCAAATACATCTTGCTGCCTGTGTCCTACAGTGTGGTGTTCGTGTTTGGCTTCATGCTCAACGCTACCGCTTTGTGGTTGTTCCTGAAGATGCGTCCGTGGAACCCCAGCACGGTGTTCATGTTCCACCTCGCACTGTCCGACTTCCTGTACGTCCTTTCCCTGCCCACCCTCATCTATTACTACGCCAACCGCAGTCACTGGCCCTTTGGAGTGGCCGCCTGCAAAATAGTGCGCTTCCTCTTCTACGCCAACCTCTACTGCAGCATCCTCTTACTCACCTGCATCAGCGTGCACCGCTACCTGGGCATCTGCCATCCAATCAAGGCGCTGACCCTGGTGAAGTCCCGCCATGCCCACCTGGTGTGCGGCATGGTGTGGGCTGTGGTGAGCGTGTGCCTGGTGCCTAACCTCATCTTCGTCACCACCTCCAGGAGGGACAATGACACCCTGTGCCATGACACAACCAGCCAGGAGTTCTTCGAGGAGTACGTGGACTACAGCTCTGTTGTCATGGTGCTCCTATTCGGCGTCCCGTTCCTGGTTATCGTGGTGTGTTACTGCTTGATGGCGCGGGCACTGTGCCGGCCAAGAAGGGGATTATCTGCCAGCAAGCAGAGCGCCGCCTCACGTCAGAAGTCCATCAAGCTCATCATCGTGGTGTTGGTGGTGTTTGCAGTGAGCTTCGTCCCGTTTCACATCACGCGGACGCTTTACTACACGTCCCGTGTGTTAAATCTTCACTGTGAGTTTCTCAACATTGTCAACTTTACTTACAAGATCACGAGGCCGCTGGCGAGCATCAACAGCTGTATTGACCCAATTCTGTATTTCCTGGCCGGGGATCACTACCGGTCCAAGATGATGTCTGTACTGACAGGAAACAGACAGATGACAAGCAGTCAAATACCTGAGCAGCCACAAACACAGCCGAACAATAACCAAGGCATCGCTCTGCACTATAAGAACCCAGCCCTTAATGCCAGTGGAGATTTGGAGAGATAGTGGGAAAATGTAAAGTATTAAACATGTATTAAATGTTATGTATTAAGTATTCCTGTTATTGCACTGAGAGGTTTGGAAGAGAAGCAGTTTACTGTAACATTAACTTACAGTATTTACCTTCACTCCATCTAACTTCTGTAATAATGACTGTAACAGACTGTGTTTCAGCTCCCCTCACTTTCTTGAGGTTATTATGTTTGTAAAATGAAGTTAAGTCAGTAAAAAATAATCTGTACCCTTTCCTCAGCATACAGTCTCCTGCCACAAATGGATTATTACACCAAACTCAAGTTATGATTGACAGTGTTTGTGCTGCTGTACACTGTTCCTCTTTGTGGGGAAAGATGTTGCCTATACAGAGGAAAAGTTTTACTATCAAATTACAGGAAGAGAAACTGAAACATTTGGTTAAGAGAGTTTGACACCAGTGGTCACAGGTGAACTAAAGAGAAGTTCATCCCAAAATCAAAAATACATATTTTCTCTTACTTGTAGTCCTGTTTATCAGTCCAGATTGTTTTGCTGTGAGTTGCAGAGTGTTGGAGATAAGGGACATAGACATGTCTGCCTTCTCTCTAATATAATGGAAATAGCAGCTAGTTCTCATTCCTAGGGCATCAAATGTGACATCCATACTGAAAGCAGCCTTCGGCATTAATATGAGATGCAGCGGCCAGTGTAAACCCATCCATGGCAATAGTTAAGAGCAACTGATGTAGCATAAACAGTGATCCCATGGTCATGGAAAACCCGGACAAGTCATGATTTTGTGATTGGTTTATTGTTACAGTAATCATCCGGGGATAACCTCTCGCATAATGTAACATAATGACACATTTATTTTGCGCAAGTTAGCCGTTGACATAACGTAGCTCTAATATGCGTCAGCTTAGGGCTGCACAATATATCCTTACAGCATCGACATTGGATGTGCAATGTCACGTGACCAAAGTAACCCAAAAAACTTGCACAGTTCTCATTTTCCATGGCTTACACCAGTCAAACCCTCTGCTATAAGTTGTTACATGTACTGTATGTGTGACAGTATAAGTGTATGTATAACGGCTGCCATTGTTATGGGAAGCGACGCTCTTCTGCATGCTTGTGTATAGAAAAGTACCATAACCAACGTGGCAAGTGCAGCAGACACAGTGAGGTACATGTTTTTTTGAAATGCAAATTTCAATATGGGTCTTTGAAAAGTCATGAAAAAGTTTTGTCATTGTGTCCATGAAAATGTGTGGGAACCCTGTATAAAGACTGATAAAGTCCAGGCAGGGTGGGAGGAAGGGGAGGTGGATGGCTCAAACAAAACCGGACCCTCACCCGGGGCAACCACAGTTTGTTTACAGTGTGAAATCAAAAGTCAACGTTGCTTTCATGTAATGTTAGGCAACTTAAAAACAGTCGTCACGCACTGACATCACTTGTGACATATTTACGTGACATTACGTACTTATATTAACCCAAAACATGTTTTTTTTTTCTAAAATTAACCAAGTATTTTTGTTGCCTAAACCTTACTCATGACCCTTTTCACAACATTAACCTTGAGTTGCGATGTGCTTCAGCTCTGTGGCCTTCCTGTCACTATGAGACGCAGATGAGACATGACAATTCGACGGTATTTGACCATTTTGGATGAGAATGTGTTGGAACTATATGCTAAAAGTGGTTTCCTCCTACCGAACTATACACACCAATCATATCACTGTGCACAGGGAAGTGTGCATCTACTGCTAGCTCACCTAGCTTACTGAGCTAGCTAACATTACAGCTCAGCTGAGGAGAACGTCTTTATTGTTTTCATCTCACACTTTCACGAGCATCTTGTCTGTGAATAAATGCACGCTTCCCTCTGCGCGGTGATATTATGCTCATAACCCCGAATACAGCTTGCAATATTTGAATCTTTGGAAACATCTGGATTTTGACAGGAATTTTAAATAATGCTGTGAGGGTTTGAACAAAATTTGCCCACACCACATGAGTTGTGACTGTGCTGCAACTATTACTAAAAATAAACTATGAATAAAGTGATACAGCATATTCACTTAAAACTGAATTTGTAACTCGAGACCAGAATTCAACTAAACTACTTCATTGGAACTATCCTTCTTTCTGCATGGTGAAAGAGTTAGCGGGTGTAGTCCGGTAGAAAGAATATAGTTCCTACATGAAACTGCTCACAACAAAGTCTGTTGATCTTCTTGAGTAACTGGGTCATGATTTCTGGAAAATGACATTAATGTTGGGTTAAGCACCACAAGCCGAGTGCCATCTAGTTCCATTATATTAGAGAGAGGGCAGATGTCTTTACGGCCAATATCGCCAACACTCGGCAACTCCCACTGAAACAATCTAGAATGATAAATAGCACCACAGGTGAGAAAGGGAAAAATATGGACTCTCGCAGTGTGCCTTTAAAGTAAATCACGGAAGAGTCAGTCAGTGAGTTGTTATCATCAGTTGGACGCTTACTGATCCAAATATTGAAGTTGATGTCTGACTGAAGATGACAGAGAGTCTGGCTATTGTCTCAGAAATGAGGCAATAATGAGGCAATCCATCCTGTTGTATCAACAATGTCTGTGTGTTACCCAGAAACTGCAGCTACAGTAAGTGCAGCTTCTGATCCCAGCTGTTTTAGTCCTTCAGCTTTCACAGCTGTCTTTTGCTCAACTGTGGAGAGAAGCGGAGGGACCAGGCTGGACCAGACATCTCTTTTCAAACCTCCCACGCCTCATTTGAAGGATAAGGGATTTTCCTTTTGACTCGTTTACCTTTGGGATTGATACACGGAATTTAAAGTCCTTTTTTCTATCGGTAATTTACGCTGAACTCCTAGATGGTTTTACAAGATGTGAAAGCAGCGTTGGAAAGTTTTACTTCATGCTACAGAGTGGCCCTCCACCCTTGTTTTTAATGTTGACGTATAAACCACTGCTGCAGCAGTTGTATTCTTACAGCTCTGTGCCACTTGGGTTTCTCATGATGTCAAGTGTGAGTGCTATCTTTGGAGATGTTTTTGTAATTACAGTTCGATGTGTATCATAAAGTGTTACATCATGAGTTTGTGGTATTTACTGTGTGTCACGTATCATGAGCTGATTATGCAACGAATGTTTCCTGTCTGGTTAGTATGAAATCCACCACGATATCATTAGGCTTTAATTTCTTTGTCAACTCACCCTCACTAACCTGCTGTGACCTGAATAGGTAGAGCTAATGTTTTGGAAGTGAAAGTATTACAACAAATACAAAATTATATTTCACTGAAAGTCCACCATCAGTTATGCAGAGTGAGAGTCCTGTGAAAGCTGCAAGACACGATAGGCAAACAAAAGCCCCACCAGAGTGGTGTGAAAAAGTCTTAAAAGGTTATCATTTCTTTAAACCATTCAACGGCAAGAACATGATGCAGGCTCCTCTTTAGGGCGCTGGCTAAATAAAAACTGTAACTGATGAAAAGTTTTATGTGGACAGGATAAGGATCAGTGCATACACTCCCAAATGTGAGATTCTTACCTTTGTTTTTATGCTTAAAGTCTCTTTAAAGGTCCTGCCTGTCAGATTTAGGGGGATATATTGGCAGAAATGTGTGTGTTTTATTTAGATAATAATCACCTGAAAAATAAGAATCCTTGTGTTTTCATTACCTTACAATGGGCTTTTTATGTCTGTGTACAGAGCAGGTCCTCATCTATGGAGTCCGCGATGTTGCACTACCATTTTTCCACAGTAGCCCAGAACAGAGAAACCAAACTGGCTCTAGACGGGGCCACTTGTGTTTTCATGTTTTTCCCATCAGCTACTGTAGTTCACCTACAGGCTTGGCACACAGGAGACGTTTCAGCTGGTTGCAATCTGCAACCTCAGCCACTAGATGCCACCGAATCATACAAACTCAACCTTTAAAGAAAAAAACCTTTCAGTATTTCCACACCATCTAATGTATACTTTATATTAACTTGCCTTTTATGCAGATTTTATAATAATAATATCTTTGGAAACTTAAGGATTTTGATAGGACTCTAAAGTAATGCTGTGAGGGTTTAAAGAAGTGTGTCCACATCACATGAATAATGACACAAAAGTTATCTATAACTAAAAATAAACTACAAAGAAAATGATACAGCATGTTCACTTGAAATTGAATTTATAACTTGAGACGAAGCAGCAACTTCTGGGGCTGAGAAATGAGGCCAACATGGAAGTGAAAACTGCAGTTCCTCAAATAACCACCTCTTATCATGTCAAAATGCCCAACTTTAGAGCAGAAGTTAACATATTTACAGCCCAGTAGAAAAAACAGTTTTGGCCACTGTAGCTAATATCAGCATTCATGATAACTGTACAAAATAAAACACTGGCTCTAATTTTCAAGTAACTCACCTGTTTACATTTTAACAAGGCTTAAAATTATGCACATTCAAGGATGGGGCTGCTTGAGTGACAGGCTGTCTGCGAGACATCACTACAGTCTATGAGTCAGATTCACCCCTCACCCCTCCACAGCTCCATTTTCTTGTCCAAATATGGTCACTTCTGGCTCCAAAAAACCCAAGGTGGTGAACTCGAGGCTTCAAAATGGTAGTCCACAAACCAAGGGGTGACATCTTGGCAGCTATGTCCATTATTTATGCACGCTATGCTCAAGACCAGAATTCACCAAAACCACCTCATTGTAAAAGTCCAAGTAGAAACCAATAGAATGATAACAGCAGTGCAGTAGTACCCAGTTGTGAACTGAAGGATTATAATAATCCAAATAAATAAACTAATTAATAGTTAATCCCCATGAAAATGTATACTATTTTTTACATTTGCAATGTACAACAAGCCAATAACCAATGGTTGATTGCTGCCACTCACTCTAGGTCCTTTTGCTCAAAACTGAAGTTAATGACAGGCTGCATCTTATAATTCATTACTTTGTGGTTCAGTACCAAACTGGTCTGAATCCTACTCAAAGATCAGGGACTACTTTGTGTCTATGGGTAATTAGACATCTGGGTGGGCAAAAATAACATACGGAGTTCCCCAAGGCTCCTGTCTGGGGCCTCTTCTGTTGAACATCTACATGCTTCCACTGCAGGCTCAGATTATGAAAACACAAAATATCTCACCATAGTCATGCAGACGACACATTCATTTAGATTAAATAAATGAAATGAATAAATGAACAGCTAGATAGGCCAGGATTTTCTTCAATTAAACAAAGGCAAAATTGAGGTAACCATTTTGGAGCCAAGGACTATTAAAAGTCAGCACTCAGGTTCACTCTGCATTGTTAAAATCCATGAACCCAGTCAGAAATCATGTCAGTCACAGACCTGAATTTCAACAGCCACATTAAAACAGGTTGTAAAGTCGGCCTCCTATGACCTTATGAATATATCAAGGATTAAAGGACTTATGTCTCAGCAGGATTCAAAAAAATGCGCCCATGCACTTATCTCCAGTAGACTCCACTACACCACTGTAACAGTGTCTTTACAGGTCTCCTCAAAAATCGATCAGACAGGTGCAGCTGATTCAGAGTGCTGCTGCTCGAGACCAAGAAAATGGATCACATACCTCCAGTTCTGAAGTCTGGCGTCCTGTCTGTTAAAGAATTGATTTCAAAATACCACTGTTGGTTTATAAAACACTGAATAGTTTAGGGCCAAATAGTTTATGATCTTCTGCTACATTATGACATTATATTAATGCTGCAACTCTCAGTTCTTTTAAATCAAGGCTGAAGACTTTTCTGTTTGCTGCTGCCTTTTATTAATTCAAACAATTATCCATATCTTACACTGCTCTGTAACTTTTATTCTTGTACTTTATACCTGTCTTTTATCTTATATTCTCTGGGCTCTTTAATTATTGTTTTTATTGTACTTAAATTTCCTTTTATAATGTGTTTCTTTTGCACTTTATCTTGATATTAATGTTGCATTGCCCTGTTACTGAAATGTGCTGTATAAGTAAACTTCCCTTGCCTTTCTTTTTCAGCAGACAGTCCATTTTACCAGCGTCTTCACTTTGTACTTCTTATTCCACCAATAGAAAAAGGTGACATTGACAAAAATCTGCTAATTTGACACATGATCTAATAATTTATAATTAAAGTGAATACTGGGTAGACATTCTACATTATATGGGAAAAGGTCTTGGTATTGCTTTGTGTATGAATCCTGTCTCTACTCCTGGGTCACTCGTGTCAAGATGCTATTGTTGGTTGCTCCGGCAGATTGAATGATATTCTTGCATATGCTTTTTGTCATGGATTAATGACAAACCACCTTCAAATACAAACTGAAAATATGGACTCCATACCTCCGTTTCTCAAATTATATTGTGGCTTCAACACTTGCAAGCAGATTGCGCTGTTGTTTTGAATTCATATCTAAATGTTTCATCACTTTTATTCTTGATGGTTGTGCAGACCAGTGTTGTGCAGAGCTGTTCCATGCTGTTTGTAAGAAGGAGAAAAGTCAATCAATATACTTGACAAAAAAAAATAAAAATAAAATGAATCTAATCAATTTTCAAACCGCCAAAAAGACACCTTAGTGCACCTTTTCCATCTGTGGTAATGCAGCTCATTCACTCCTGTGATGTCAGCTCATGAGCGCCTCCCTGTGGTGTGATGTTGACAGGAAGTTGCACCCAGGAGCAGATCAGGGGAGCTCAACTGCTCAGTTCAATGTCTTAAATAAACAAGTGAGAAAAGTTTATGCAGGAAAATACAAAAATGTGCATTTATTTAAAAACCTGTAGGTGTTTAAAGTGCTTTGTGTTTATTTTGGCCCCTGGAAGCGAGGCCGGAGGAAGATGGTTTCCATGCGCCACAGAGACACGGTAGGATGTTTCAATCTGCTAAACTGCTGTCCTCACGTGATTGTAACATGTTTAGTATTTTAAACACAAACACATAGGCTTACATGAGAACACGCGGACACGTTCATTGACATTTGGTTTGCTTTCTATCTCTTGTTAATACATTTCATTTCGTGTGTGATGATGTGTGACGCAGACTGAGCTCGGCCAGGTAGGCCTTGGCTTTGCAAGTTGGCCTTGTGTTGCGGGTGTCTGTCTATACCGGGTTCAGATGGAGGGCAAAGCTTTTTAAAATCACACAGAAAAGCAGAGAAATATTGCAGATGATTTTGTTAATTTTCAGTATAATTCAGGTGCATTGTGCAGAGGAGATGATGGATGATCATTCTGGGAAACCTTTCAGTTTGTATTGTTGACTCTCTGCCCTTTGTTGATCTCAGACACGTTTTGGTTGTCTTGAAGTTATCCTTAAAAGTTGATTGGAGCATTTGGGTTGAATAGAACAGAAGTGAGCTAAATGACACCTTTATAGTGATGTTTTCATGTTTTGTGTCACGCTGAATGATGAGCCACATGCCCCCTCTCTGAGATCAGAAAAATCTCCCTGTGTTGGGTTCATGGAACAGTTTAATAACCACTTAGATAAACAGAAGACACATGACTATAGGGTAAAAAGAGGTTTTGTCCTGATTGTTAGAAAAAGTGATAGAAAACTGCCTCTATGTGCCAGGAGATTGAGACGGATTTGTTCTAGTCATGCTGTTGGCTCACTTTATGTGTAAGGTTGCTTTTTAGGAGGCAGGTTTTGTTAAAATGTCATCAAATGAAGAATAATCAAAACAATTTAATTTATAAAGCCATGCTGACTTAGTGACCTGTGTGTGTGTGTGTCTGTCCTGGGCTGTCAATAAAGTGTTGTGTGCATTGTGATGAGATGAGGTTTGATGAGAGCTGAAGACACTAATTGTTCTCTTGATATTGCTGTGATTACTACACAGTGCTTTAATGTACTTTAAACTACTGTCAGACAAATATTTTCTTATGCAGTTATCAAATACTGCTAAGTGATACAATTCAGAGTAATTTAATGGTAGATATTTTATTTTCTATTTGATAGGGACGATGCAATTTAACACAGTTCCAATGCAGAGTATGGAACTGATGTGTTGCACAGAGAATTTAAAGCTTTTGCTAATTTATTAACCCTTGTCACTAGTTGGGCTTTTACATGTAGACCTAAAATGTTATTAGAATATACAGTTTAAACGATCATACAACCACAATACACTGTAAACATGGAAGACACGATAAAACACATAAACCACACTCTACACACTACAATACACACACCAGAGTACATATACCACTGTGCAAACATCACAACATATCCCACAATACATCTACTACAATAGACACTGAGATAGATAGATGAATAGATAGATAGATGGAAAAGTAGGCATACATCTGCCTATACGACACATAAAAAACACAATACAGTAATAAAGAATAGAAACATAAGAATAAAACACAGCAGTGAGATCATATCTACACAGTGCTGTCAGTCACCAATAATGTGTGCTGATGGAGGTAGTGCAAATCTAATGTGATGAAACATTAACTAAACGATAAAAACAGCACAAAAATAATGATTAATGATTAACTTAAAATGCAAATTGAAGATAAATACATGGACAAATACAATGGCCCTACATGCCTTTTTGCATGTGCACTATTTTATCAGATACATTATTAGATTGTATGTTTTAATGGTGTATTGTGTGTCTGTATCCTTGATTTTTGAGTGAATCTATCTATCTATCTATCTATCTATCTATCTATCTAGTACATAATTTAAAGTCATTTTCAGTTCTGTTCAGTTACTTTATACTTTAAATGGAGGTGCCATGTGCTTTTGGTTTGTATAGGAGTTTAAATGTAACCAGGTAACTCATATTAATTGTCTGTATTAATGTTGGAGGGCGTTTCCTTTTATTAGAGTTAAGATTTTGGGGAACAAGTATGTTACTAGTGCAGGGCCCCAGCCCACCCCGCGCCTGTCAGACTGCAGCGCGCGTATTTTTCGCCCTTTTTAAGTTAATTGGCGCATATTTGTTGTGTCATTTACAGTCTGTATAACAGGAGAGGTGACAGTGGATGAGACCTGGTAATGGAGGAATTAATTTTTAATATAATGATTGAGATATTTGATCAGTAGGTTAATTAGTAAATTAGGCGGCTGGCACGTTAATTGCGACAAAACAGGAGAATTAATGCGCGTTAAAATATTTTGCTTATCGAAAACGACATTTAAAAAATTCTAGTAAAGTATCTGATTATAATGAGCGCAAAAAGACTTCAAATAATCATTTAAAAATAACAAAAGAGCGCAGTACAGTGTTGTCGCCTATATTATGGCTGTTCTTTAAAGACATGTCAACCAGATGCAGCCTCGATTTAAAGAAAAAAAAAGGCTAGATTTGATGGGTCTGTTTGGACCTCCGTGCGTCTCCACTCTCCAGCTTCACTTGAATAAGTTGCAGCTTTTTTTCCCTTCCCTTAATCGACCACCGTGCAGACAACACCACTGAATAAAACACTTGATGTCCCCGGGCAGTGAGGATGTCTGTGCTCAAGGACGCTGTGGATAGCGAGTGCAATCAATGAATGATGATCCACGACGTTTAGAGGAGAGAAGAAGATTTTTTTTATTATTCTTATAGAAATATAAGGGGGAAAAAAGCGTTTCAGACTACTTTGAGAAGTCTATTCAGCTCCATGCATCCATCATTAATAAATGTGACAGCTGTAGTTTAAAATACTTGTGAAAAGCTTTCCATCAGCTGAAAGTCTTCTCCTGCAGAAAGACATTTTTTGAGTCATTTTGCACTTTCAAAAAGCAAAAAAACCTAAAAAATAAAAGTAATTGCAAGTGATTATGAAGGACTTCAAACCTATTTAGGACTGTTTAAAACCTCTTTTTTAAAAAATGGTTTAATCAGAAAGGATGAATGCAGGTTTTCGAAGAGAGAATTATCACCTCACAGCCATGTCAACCATCTAATCAGAGTCAAGGAAAATGTCATTTCTAACCATGCCATTATCAAAAAAAAAAAAACATCTAAAATGAAACTGCAAGTATGGAAGTATTTGCTTTTAATTATGAGGACATATTCCTGTTAGTAAATCTCAAAAAAATACACTGTATTGATTGTGAGATCCACCCACGCTTCAGCCTAAAGTGATGCATTTGTTGAGCCTTGGAACATTTTTTTTTCTGTGTTTTTCTCTTGTTTGGCAAATTATAAGGCAGAGACGAGGGATTTCAAGGACGCGTGGACTTCAATTTAATCGAAGAGGCTGAGAGTGGAGTGGAAGAGTGACACACAGAGGAGAGAAGTTCATTATTCTGCTGAAAAGGAAACCAATGGCTTTCACAGTCGCCATGGTAACTGGCCTTTCTTTTGCCGTCAGACCTATGATAAGGTACTTCACAGCATTAAGCACAATTATTGCAAGGTAAAAGGGGAAATATTGCTTTCCAATGCTAATAGATGTTAGATATTGATTGGCATGGTGATTCATATAGAAGTGTGCCCCAACTGTTTCACCTGCCTGACTCTCTGCAGCCTTTTAATGAAATGTGATGGAGGAGTGATGCTGGATGGACCTTTGTGGCGCTGTGGGCTTCGGGCTGCTCTTGCATCTTTACCTGAATATCAGGAAATCGTACTTGTGACAGCAAGAAGATGAAGACAGATTCAGTGAGATGAAGCAAAAAAAACAAGAGGTAGTTGTGATTTTTTTTTTCTGTCAGGGGAAAAATCTGAATGGCTGCTTCCTGCTCTCTTGTTGCAAAAAGTCTCATAACATAAATACTAAACACCCGCTGCTTCCCATCATTAGCATGTCATTCTGTTGTGGAGTGACCCTGCTCGCACTCTCACACAATGGCGGGGCAGCCTTGGCAGCAGTGAGGTCAGCGCCAAGCACAAGCCCAGGCCATGGGGGGCGGTTGGTTGGTGGCAGCCTGGTGGGTGAGAGCATGGAGGATTAGCATAGTGGAAAGCATGGGAGCTGTGGTGTGTGTGTGTGTGTGTGTGTGTGAGGAGGGATAGGGTGGTGGGGGGCAAATTGTTTTAACCCCTATTACAGCAACTGCATGGCGCTTCTCTTATCTAGGCCGCTGCAGCCACTCATTAATATTCCGTACATATGGCAGTGCTTTCTGTATCATTGTCTATTAATGGGAGGGATAATCGCTCATTCAATTATCAGGCAGTCAGCAAAAGACCAACCGTGCCTGCGCACCCCTGGTTCACACAGTGGCACAGCCCAAAACAGAGGTGTGCCAGTGAGAAGGTGAGAGCGATAGCGGGGATTACAACATATTAGCTTCTTTAATAAGTCAGGCAGCGTGGAATAATGTGAAGCAAATAGGGATCTGTTGGTGAACAAGAAACATGCCTGAACTTTGCAGCAACAAAGCAGAGGAGGGCTTAAACCTTCTTCCTGTTCAACTTTAAAGTCAGACATGCCTCTCGCGTGCATCGCGGCCGTGATCCATGAGGCAGCTTCAGAGACTGAAGCGACTCCTTTGTAGCGATGACCTGCGGTCAGAGAAGACCGCGGATGGCCGTGTGATAGACTCTGACGGCCGCGCTGAATGAAGCTTGACCCCCGATGTCTGCAGGCCAAAGATCTGTGAAAGTGATCAAATGTAGCCTTCATCCCTGTTGATCTGTGCTTTGTGGCCCCAGGACCCCGCGCTGTCTGTCTCCCTGCTGCCGGGGCCACGGCCTGGATATGAGGAGGTTACTGATGATAGTGTGACCTCTGGCCGCTTTGACCCGGAGAGACCTTGTTGAGTCAACACAAGCACACGAGAGAAGGCAAGAGGGAGAGTTGGAATAAGGTTGTTCAGTGAGTTTCTTCAGAAGGTGGGCCAGGAGATTGGGAGAGTGCAGAGCTGTTGCAAGCGGGGGTGTTTTGGGGGAGTGTGAAAAAGATAGGAGGTGAAATGTTAACAAAATCTTATAAAAATCCGTAGTTTGATAAATTTTCGCATTTTGAATGAACCGAAGGCGGCTGTGGTTGTGGAGGGGCCTTTGTTGGAGGTCCCATTTTCTCTGGCAGAGCAGCACGCTCACAGGGTCAGCGAAGTTACGAAAGTAATTAAAGCTCGGTGATTCACTGCCTGCTGCAGAGAAAAGAAAGCAAGCTGTCATTCTGATTTAGAAAAATAAATTACAATTTTAATAATGGGGGAGGATGGGGGTGCGAGAACGTCTAGAGCCTCAGTGGGTTGGGGGGAGGCGGGGGTGGGAATGTTGGGTGGGAGGAGGGGTCGAGGGGGTTGCTGGCTGCCTACTTATCAATAGTTGCAATTTTTTTTGAAACCGCATCGGTAGTACATTGCGAGAGCACAAGTGCCCTTAAAAAAAGAAAACCCTGGAACATTAACATACTGATTTCATGCGCATGGCAAAGGGCCTGAGCCAATATCAGAGAGGACTCAGCAGTCCTATTGTCTGCTGGGACTCTGGTCCCCTCTGATATGAAAATTCAATTATTTTATAACTAGATCTGGCGCTGCGTTTTGACTGTCGACGGTAGCGCCTTGCCAGCTGCATCAGTGTGGGGGACCAGAGGCTCCTGATAGCGAGAGGGAGGCCTTTCAGACATTGACATGTTTTTGGGGGACAAGATTGCCTAAATGTGTTGCATTTAAGGACTGAAAGTTAATCTAATGCACCACCATTATCTCACTCAGGTAATTCCAATACCATCCTCAATCTATGTTTACGCTCATGCACGCACCCGCATACTCGCACATCCATTCATTCTTTAGCACTTTGAATCTGATTCCCAGGCTTTCTGCATCCAAACAGGTAATGTATTTATTTATTTTTCCGCCCGTGCACATTCGCAGGCAGCCGGAAACTATATAAAATAGAAGTTGTTTTCTGGGAGACATCAGCAGTTTCTGGGTTGTAATTCTGTAGGAAGACATACCCAATATAAAATGGTGCTCAGTGTCAGAAATCTTTTTTAAAAAGGAGTTTTCCAAGTACTTTTATACTTTTTGCATCGCTGGGTACAAAAAGTATATACATACAATAGTTATATACCACTCCACCATGGAATATGGACACCATCCCCCCAAATTTTCACAAATATCTTTGTCTAAAAGAATAAAAATATCACTTTCTATTTGTACACAGGTTGTTTTGTTCTCATATATCTTTAAAATTTCCTCAACATTAACGTCACATTCGTACAAGCACCCAAACTTTTAGGTGCGATCCACACGGACACACAAGCTGCCCTATTTTCCGAGTTTATGGGACAAATCCTTTCATTACCTCCGAGGCTCATTGTGTGCGTTCTGAGGGGGGTCTGTTAAGATTAGGGAACAGGAAGCAGCCCCCTGGTATGGCCCTCTCTACTCAGACCCCTCTGTGTTGTGCTTATTAACCCAGCCTGGGAGAAGACGTACCTGCCTCCCCTCATTAGGCCGCCGTGGAGTACGCGCTCAGCTCGCGGAAGAATGGAACATTAATTAGTATTCTCTGCAGGGGGAACTGCCATTAGCACTTAATTAGCAGTAAGAGTACCATTCAGCCGGGCGGCCAGTTAGTGTCTAACACAATATGTTCTGTGTCTTTTCCCTGTGTGTCATGGTAAAACGCGGATGAAAGACCTTGTTGTTTGGTGCATGCATGTGTGTCGAGCTGTGCTCCATGTATTTTTTTTTTTTTTTTGAAGGTGTCCTTTTTTATGTCCTTTTCCTTATCAGACCAAAGATGTCACATCATGCTGTCTTTATTTCTGTCTGAGAAGAGAGGTATAAAATCTGGTCATAAGGCACAGTGAAGGCCTGAGCTCTCGTGTCAGCGTGCCTCCATCCTTATCTCTATACGATTCAGCTCTGCGTGCTGCCCTCTCGCTGCTGTTGACCTCCTCGAGGGCAAACGCTGCGTTCCCATCTGCCCGCGCGGCTCAGCTCGGGGTGGTAAAGTGGGCGATTAGGGGATTGAGGTCAACTTTTCCCATTGGTCTCAGGGAAGTTCCTTTGATCTGCTGAGTAGGCATTCTTCTCTCCTTTCTCTGTGTTCTCTGTCCGGCACCGTCACCACCGAGGAGGACAAGGGAAGCTGTTAACCCACCTCGGTCCGCTCCTCGGGCCTCGCCGGTCCTCACTGTCCCCCCTGTACTCACCCCCTCCTCCTTCCTCCTTCCTTGACGGTGGCGGTGGTACCTTTCACTTCCCGAAATCTGAGAGGCGGAGAGCTGTCATTTGCCAATTTGGCCTGAATGGGGCGGACAGCGGATTGAATGTCGTTTTCCCACCAGGCTGCGCCATCCAGAGCAGCAGGGGAGGGAGGGGGATACAGGGAGCGGGGTGTAATGCTAGAGTAAAATTAGAGCTTTGATGGCAGCTAATAGTGTGTGATGGGTGGCGCTGACGTGGATTTCCAGTAAAGACACCACAGGTTCCCTCTCCCTCCTCTCCCTCTCTCCCTCTCTCCCTCTCTGCCTCTCTCTGTCCTGCAGCCAAGCACTGACACACCTATGAGATTATGCGGGCCCTGCCTTCTTTCTCAGAGCTGTAATTTCTCCGTGCTCAGTGTAATTATACATCTCCAACTCCAGGCCTGCCTGTGTCAAAGGGCCAGACTGGTCCTGTTTCTCTGTGTGCTGCCTTCTCACACACACATGTACACACACACGTACACAGATCAGTGGTTGAGCAAGTGAGGATACTGCAGAACAAAACTTTTGTAACTGAAGTCCTCTACTTTACATGAGTGTGTGACACTGTAGGAGGTATTAGTGTTTAAATGACCACTCCTCAGACCCCGAGCTCTCTTTCAGAGCTCAGAATACTTTCTTAACTGTGTTTTTGCTGCTTAAAACTTTTTCTAATTTAATGAGAAATGCCTATAAACATGATTTTGAGCATGACATTTCAGAAGCCCACTCCAGAAATGTACATATAACTGTTGCTTGTGGTCACAGAAACAGCAGGACAATGCAAAGGATCTTCACCTCCTCTATATCTGTGTTGTTGTTGCAGACATGACTTTTTATTGAGCACTCCCAAATCCAAAATAAGCATATTTGCATTTCTATTATTGGCGTTTAAAAGCATTTTGTTGATAAGACATCCAACAGAAAAGCAGACTTTTTTGAGATCTGATCACCTCCGTATATTCATCTAATCAAGGGAAATTGCGATATATATATCAGTGTTGGTGATAATTTATAAATGAAATATTGACACAGTGTTAATGATACACACATGATTATACTGTATGAATAATCCAGCTCCTCTTGTATCATTTCCGTTTCCTTCTGTTCTCGCTTTGCCTCCCTCTAACAATGCCATCCAGTTCCCTTGACACTATCCTGTAAGTGTAATGGCTGCTTTCTTAGTTTTGTACAGTTATGGTGACAGGCTCTCTTCACCTCCCTTCATTTGAATTTTGAATGTACTCATTTGCCAAAAAGAGAGACAAAATTCACAACAACACAGTTAAAGATAAAACTGACTGATAGCATTATTGTTATTATGTAAATTTTTCTTTAGATATCGCGATAAAATTACTGTTGTGAAATCTTTTGGCCATGGTGAGCGTGTTGTGAATGATGTGATATTGTGCCAGCCTTATTGTAATGTTTGTCTGTGAACAAGTTGGCGAACAAAATGAATTTATATTTGTTTTTTCGTAGCATATCACGCATTTATTCGATCAAATCTTTATTTAGGACTTGGGAAATCAGTTGAGGGAGATCCTTATTTTCAATGATGCCAAGCATGAACGAAGACATTTAAAACAATCAGTCAGCAAACAAAGAACCATCATGTGTTTCAGTAAAACAGAAATGAAATCATACAAAACAACAAACAACAATAGCGATAAATGATTATTAACAGTACAAATACAGGATGACAAACTGGATGATGCCAAGGTGTACATGTATAGTTAAAAGCATTTACACTCAGTTAAAACGAGATCAGAAATAAGGTATTTAAACAGCCATGATGGCGGCAAGTTTAAGGTCTTTTGCAGATTACTCCATGTATAAGGAGCTCTGTAAGAGAATGACACTCTTCCTAGTTCAGTTCTGATTAAGGGAGTGTGAAGCAACAACCTATCCTGCAAGCGAGTGCCAGGATTATGTGAGGTCAGAGTTAAAAAACATAAAATATTTTCTTATTTGGTGCAATAATAATGCTTTAAGGTGTAATTCTGATTTCTTCATGTGCTGTTTTATGCGAAAAAATGTTGATTTTACCAATTTGTAGTATTACTTTTACATATACTGCATGGGGGAACATCGAGTAAACACCAAGTTAATCGATTAGTCAGTTGATAGAAAACTTATTAACCACAATTTCTCTTTCAGAAACATACATATATTTTTTAACCTCAAAAATTAAGCTTGAGAATGTGAATGGAGCTGCTGATTTTGCTCTGATGTATCCACAAGATGCCATAGAGGAGTATCATTTAGCATAGTTAGTACTATTCTGGCTGAATTTAACATGATGATTAACTTAATTATTTCCTGGATTTTGTTTTGCTTATAGTCCCTAAATGTATACAGACCTGCAGGATATGTAAATGGATATGGATTATTGACTGGATGTCTTGTGCCCTGGCCATTTGTTGCCTTTATTGAAATAGCTGCTGTGTTGTTAGGTTAATTGCAACAATATATTCTGTATCAGACAAGTCATAAAAAACACATCTATGAGTTTCAAGGAGATTTTAATATTCAGCCTCAGAATATGAGGTGGCTAAATGCACTTTTAGTTACTTTGAGTATCTGCCATTGTGACAAGTCACTAAATGAGTGCATGGATTTGTGTTGTGCAGGATGGGAAGGGTCTCAGGTATTGCAGCTGTCTCCTTCAGGGGTTTTCAAATCCACATTACTCACTCGGGCCCTGTCTCCCACCCTGCTTCCCACTGAGAGACACGAGGATGCACGAAACACAACACTGGGAGCCGCCTCAGGGCTGCCAGACACACACACACACACACACACACACACACACACACACACACACACACACGTTACATTAGGTGTTGTGATAGCTTCTGAGGCACGAGCAGCACTGTGATGCTCTGACATATGGAAGCTTAAAGGCTTCTTAAATATCCATATCAATCTGCCCGCTTGTCAGCTTGACAATGACGGAAACAGAACACCATTACCAGCGTCAGGCGGTATCGTCCTCATCTGTGCAACATTAGAGAAATAGATGGCCCTGTGGAAGACATTCCTCTGGACGCTAGCCGAGCCTGCGCACGGAGAGTGAACTATAGTTTTGAGTGTTTTGAGTTTTGTGTGTTCTGTGTGGTCAGAGCCTCCATGTTTGGTTCAAGAGTCAGAAATATAATCTCCTGTTTTAAAATGGATCTGATTGCATTGATTTGATTGTTCTGCTCTTCCTTGGTAATGCCTATATGCTTGTGACCGTGCGAGGCGATTGTCCTCTTCCTGCTGCACAGAAAGCATTGTACTCTGCTCTCTCAGGATGGGAGATGTTTTGTTTTTTGAGCTCTTTCACACCAGCTCTCTCCCTCTCTTTTTTTTTTTTTTTAACACAATAGCCCTCTCTCCTCTCACCCAGCGTGGCAACCCTTTCAAACGGGAAGCTCCAGGTCAGTTTCCCTTGCCAAGTTTTGCAGCCTGCCATGTTGTCTATTCTGCTCAGCTATTTAAAAAATGTTGAATATCAACAATGGCTTTCACTGGTGCATTGTCAACTTTTGTATGAAGCAATCTTGGCTGAATGAGATGGGTCCCAGAGCAGGGAGAGCTCAGCTGCAGTGTGCACTACCACACCAGTGACTGCCCGGCTCTCTCGCTCTTTATATTTCCTCTGCTGCACTGGGAGCTGCCATGGTGGTGGTGGTGGTGGTGGTGGTGGTGCTGCCGTCTGAATGGCCGTGAGTTGGACTCTGTGGCTGAGGCTCTGGGGCTGTGGATGTCACTGCTATCTTCCAGTCCATGGTCCTGCTCCTGGCCCTGCTGACAGCCAGCTGTTGAAGGTGTGTCTAACAGAGGGATTGGGAAGCAGCAGCAGCAGACTCGGGACCAGTCAGATCTTGGTGAGTGTCCTCAATTTTCTGGCCAGAGTGGGAGGAGGTTAGTAGTAAAAAGAGGAGAGAAGAGGGAGGGGGCGTTCAGGGAGATGGTGCAGAGAGCTTTGTATCCTGTGAGTTGTGTTTACTGTCTCTGTTCAAGCATATATCTGTGAAGACTTTACCTGCAGGTATTATTCACCTGTTGGTCATTCTGAGCAGAAGATTTAAGATATTTAACAATATTAACTTGCGCTAAATGTCACAACTCTTTTTTCCTGCTGCAAAAATACTGACACACTCTCCGAAAATCAGAACTCACGCAACAGTTCTTCTGTTTGCCAACGCCGCAACCATTTAGCCACTTCAACAATGTTCAACCCCCCCTACAATAACCAAAGGTTTGTCCCGTCTGATATGCACACTGGATGCATCGGCGACTTTCTGCTGAGCCCCGTGTGTTTGCACAAGCACGTACATCTATGTTTGTGTAAGTGACGAGAAAGATGAAAGCAAGAATGAGAGCTTGCTTCCAGATAATAGTAGCTTAGGCTCTTTGTCCTGCTGTCAGCCAGGAGAGGAGCGAGGCTGGAAATCGCTCCAATGCAGCGGCAACATCTTGTATGTTTCATTGACATATCAGTCTATGGGGCAATGAGCCGTCGCCTCTGCACTCCTCTGGTCTGTGTGTGTGGGTGTGTGAGGGCGTGTGTGTGAGAGAGAGTGTGTGTGTGTGTGTGTGTGTGTGTGTGTGTGTGGATGTGTGTAGAAAAAGGTGGCACACCGAGGTGTACTTCTTTGTTAGCTGTGTTAGTGAAAAGTGAAAGTTGATATAAGCAAGATGGAGAAATAACATAACAGAGGCAGTCGCTCTGAGTTTATCAGCTGCTTTAAGAATTAAGCACAACAATATTTTTTGCAGTTATTTTTTTTTATGCTTTCACACTTTGATTTTAGCTTTTTTGTATTTTTTCATATCATATTCAGAGATTATAGCAACAAGAGACATAAACAGCAACCTTAGGAACATAGGTACAGTCTCTAGTTCAGTCAAAATTAAACTAATTTAAAATTATAAGAAAATATTTCTTATATGGAGCAGTCACAAAGTCAACTACAGCATGTAATTTCATATTATTTGGAATTTCGGATTTGTCCGTCACACTGAACTCCACATTTTAAATATTGATTTGACACTTAACACAAAAACTTTTAATGTTTTAATACTTGTTTCTCACTATATTAAATTATTTATCTCAAGTAAATACAGCTATAAAGTATACTACACAAATATGCAATAAATGAAAGCTATTAATGTCTTCATAAATTACACATCCACGCAATTTTTTGACACTTAAATCAGACTTTGTGTGGCCTATCTGACAAATATAACATAAGAAAGACAATAATGTTACTTGAATACACCTGTAAACCATGTTTTGCTTAAGTATGGCAACACCGCTGGGACAAAACACATGCAGAACTGCAGTGTTCTGTAATACTGAAAGCAATAATAACAAGTTTAGCTGTTAATAATTATCATGATTAAATTTGCGACAGCAGTGCATGGCTGCTTGTTGTAAAATAGCAATTTTTTTATTTATATTTTTTTATATTTTTTGTTATAGGGGACAGTTATATCACATTTTTATATTGATGGGGATGTGTCCCCCCCATATGTATTATAGTTACTGCCTTGTGAGTATTTATCCTGAGCTAGCTCTTTTTATATATGCTCCTATTATCATTTATTCTCATATTTCTCTTACAGTTTTCTTCATTAATTTATTGAATGTGATCCACACTTTCCAAACACTTACCTGAAAGCTCCAAACAGTCCCAGTAAACCGAGTGGAGACACCCCACCTTCTCGAGGACCTGCGTTGTCCTCTGTCTCACCTCCTGCGAGCGCAACCCAAGGCAAGGTGACCAAATTCATCTCAGACCGGCCCATCCATTATCTTGTCAACACAGTCAGCTCCCCACCTTAGTTTGCTCTTCTCCCAGAAGACTCACTCTAATGAAATACGCAATAATCACCGCGCTCATCTCGTCATGCTCAAGGTAATTAATATATTTAGAGGGCGATGGCTAACTCTTAATTAAATTATGCCTCCTCTAATGAGACCTTGACTGGGACTAAATTTATGACCACTATCTGCTTTATCAAGTGCTCTGCACGCAACAAAGATTTGTCATTTTCTCCCAAATCACAGATTACGCACAATGGTACTCATGATTTATATGTCAATTTATGCTTGTTTGTTTCTTTATTTAAGGTTTAATAAATTACCTCTCATAATTACCTAACCTAGTTTTGGCTCCTTAAAAGCCCCAATTTCTGCAATTAATGCCTCAGTGCTGTATCGCTGTTACATATTCATTTTGGAGGAGAATACAGATAACAACTTGGTGGCATTAATCATATTACAAAATTGGGTGTATTTAATTAATTAAAGTTGCACTGCAAATTAATTGCGCATTCCCACAATATTATCTTAAACTAATGAAGGCTCGACAAAGAGACTGTTTCATTTTTTAAAAAGAGGCTAGATTAGTGGGATCTCAATTATGGCTAAAACAAAAGAGGGCTGCTTGCTTGGGCATGGCGCAAAGCAAAAAGTGGCGATTCAGCACTTTCTTCCAAACAAAAAACGGAGAAAGTTTCCATTGTTTTTGCAAAAACTGAACATGGCAATGATTCAAAAGATACATGGAAAATAATGAGTGCTGTAATTAGCCAGTCAGGCAATAACAGTATTTAAAATGATCATCATATAGAGGTGCTTGATAATGCCATTCACAGGCAGCAGGCATCTGCTTGCTGACAGAATATCATAACTTTAATGCTGGTGCAAAAAAAAAAAAAAAGAAGCAGCAGCATCCGGAGGCCTAATTTAAACTGCGCTTTCTTTTGTTGCACGTTTACAGCATTATTCAGAGTGCATCTCGCTCTGAAAACGGCTGCGTGGCGAACCCCTTGAAACTGGCAAATGAGATGTAATATGATGTCTCTATAGGATAAATGAAGATTGCACAGATTAGAGGTTCAAGTGTGAGCTGAGCTTTGGCTGAGGAAGTTCAGGCGGCGAGACTTTGTTCCTGAGCAAACACAGGAGTGATCATGTTGCGCGCGAGATGGCTTAATCCAGCCTCACCCAGTGGCTCAGAAGCAAAACCATATTTATTGAAATTTTCTGCCTAATTTAAACTGAATTGAAATTAGCTTTCAATGGGTAAGAGCTTATAATTCACCGTAATTTAGTATTTTATTTTTCATTTAACGCGTCATATACCAAATGTTTTAATATGAGTGTTCCCCCTGATCTGCTAAGTAAACGTAAAGAGTCTTTGTCTAAGAAATGACTTCAAGGAGCTAATAATGATTGTGTATTCATTTAAAAATGCTTCCACCGATGTCCTCTCCTGTGATATAATTCCATTTGCTTTCTAGCTTCATTAGTCAATAACTGCAGGAAAAAATGCTTGTGTCAATTATGGGAACTCCAAGGGTCAGTGAGTATATGAATTTTTAACTGCACACTGGTGCACAAGATTATATTAAGTGGTCTTGTAACAATGATTAACCCCGACTGTGTGTGTGTGTGTGTGTGTGTGTGTGTGTGTGTGTGTGTGCTCCTGAGCAATCCTGCACACACTCATGTGTCGAGCATACTTGATCAAATATGTTTGAAATGTGCATCCCTAAATGATAAGCAGCTACAAGCCCCCCAAAGAGGGTGAGGTGATGAAGTGAAAAACTATTCCCTTGGCTAAGTGAGATGGAGCAGAGTGTTGGGTGGTCACGCCTTGTCTGCTCATGACAGTGGCGGGTTAAAGAGATTACACTGGGTCTGTGTCAGCAGCCTTGGCCTTGCTCACACAGTAACATAATGAGGAAGGACATGCTTGGCCTGCCGGGGAGAAAAAGAGCCGAAAGTTTGAAGCATTCTTCACGGGCAGCTACAGGAGGCCAAACAGCTTTTTGCATGTTGTTTTACAAGCCGAGGTCAATAAGTAGAGACGGTTACATTCCGCAGAGCTGAGCAAGGTGGCGGACACATCACTTCTGGGCTTCGCCCCCCCCCCCCCCCCCCCCCCCACCACCACCACCACCACCCCCAGTCACCACAATGAAAACACAAATCACTTTGCTACAGCGGAGGCAAGAATGCAGCGTTCTCCATTAGCCCTCCTCACAGACTTGCAACACTCCACTAAAGCTCTCCTGAAAAATCGATGCATCTGTCCTCTGAGTGTGTGTTGTGTCTCTTTTTTCCGAAGGTTTGAGTGACAGTCCCGACACCTAATGACTGAACTTTCACTGCCTCAGATGGGCCCACGGTTAGAGATGATCGCCGGGGTTACATCCCAACGTGTGGGTGAGTTTATGAATCTGCCTGCTTCATGCCTTTCCCATCCTCTCTGGTGATGACTTAGACTCCATATGCTGCCACTATATGGTGGAACAGTCGAGGAGAAGTGATGACACGGAGATGCACTTAAGATAATCCCATTTTTTTTTAAGGATCAGGCCTCATATACCTCCATTTATTCTCTGTCCTGATGCACATATGAGTCTAAACACCATGGTGTTCATTTTAAAGTTTTGGCTGTCCTTACTCTGGATCAAATCTGCACATATTTGTGTAATATTAATATTTAATTCAACACATTAAAGATAAAACTTACTTAGATTTGATCTTCTTAAATCTCCAGTGCTTATTTTAGTTATTTTTTGTTATTTGCCTCTTAAAGAGAGTTTGTCGTAGCACCTGAGGGGAAGTTTTCAAGCAGCAGAGTGCAAAACTATTCCCATGTTTTTTTTTTTAAATAAAAGTATTTCATTTTGATAATATTTCAAACCAAATCACGCTAGGTTCCTAAAAGATCTGCCATGTAAAGACTAAGATGCTATCAGTATGAAATATTAAATGGGTTTTATGATACCTGTTGCAAGACCAGCTCATAATTTAAATGTCTAAATTTCCCAAAGCAGCATCCAGGGATAAAAAATGCACTCAGTTGAAAGCTTTAGATTTATTTTTAGCTCCTTCCTGACATAAATTAATGACCCATGACTGATGAGTGTTTGTACAAATGTGTTAATATCAGGTCACAATGTTTCCCCCCAAAAAATCTGATAGGGTATAAATGTTCCCTCGGCCATGGCTCTGCATTACGCACAGACATTAAACATTTTACGCTATTTTTGTTAAGTATTTTTTTGTCTCTTATTGGGTCAAATAAGTCAAATTACCATCAGGAATACTATCCCTGCTTTGTGTTAATAAAGAGGTGATAATAGCATCACTTTTATTCCTCCAAATGACCCGTGAATATTATTTTACCTGTGTTGAACTGGGAGGACGCAACCATTCACGCCGACACAATGGGAACAGCAGACCGTGCGTAAATTGCATCTTCATTTGCATTCCTGGGTCCAAAAAATCATGCAAATCTTAATGAGACAGTCTCCATTGTGGCTGTAATTGAAAACCCATTCTTTGTTAATTACTGTTACTCAAAGGCCTTGTCCGCAGTCACTGAGCTGAAACAAAAAAAGTTATTGATTCTGGAGGTCGTGGGGTTTAAAATGGACACGTAAAATAATGTTGTTTATTGTGACATCAGATGCGACTTTCGATTATTTAAAAAAAATCTCCTTATGTGGGAATTGTCAGAAATAAGACTACTTGTAAACGCAGGCTGTGGCGATAAAACGGCAATAAAAGGGCAATAAATTACAAGCTATTATCAGTTACTTATTTGCAGCTGAATGGCAGACACGCAGCGCCTGTGTCTCCCCGTATAATATTAAAGTTGTGCGCATTTTGTCCGTCATTAATTCAAACTGTCTGACCATAAAGTTCCATTGACAGGCGAGCAAAGGATGCGGACATGCAGAGATCTCCACTGGTTTCAAGGGTGGGATTAATGTGGTTTTGTGTCGTCTTGAATAGATTTTAATTCCCTTAAAGCTCTTTGCAAATATAACTTAACATTTTTGTTTATTCCCGAGGCCCACAGGCCAGAATTAGACCTTTCATTAAAGAAAAGTTGAATTTATTTTTATCCTAGTCAAATTTAGAAAGTAGATTTAAAGCTGTGGCAACACAAATGTGAAATAAAAACAAAATATTTGCGTTAAATTATCTGATTTTATTTTCTCTGCAACGAAAGCTGCTCAACTGAATTGATTTCTCTCCTTAGTTTGAGGGGAAACGCGCGCACAGTTCATCCATTTTTAATAAACATTAAATGATCCATCGAGCTGGCTGCATGCAGGTTATATCCTCCCATCAGGACATCCACATATTTCCCAACATTCAACAGTGGGATCCTGCAGCCGCGCGCCCTCACAGCCCCTTTTTAAGGCTGTCAGGCTTGTTGAGTCTGAATCAGAGCAGACTGTGCTGGTGGTCCTCCCTTCCCTTAATTAGGAAATTAGCTGCACAGAGGCCCTCATTACCAAACTCCGGGTTACTCCTGGTGTTTTTTTCTCTTTCTCTCCTCCTCTCTCTGCTACCGGTCAATTTCCATAAGAAGATTACAAGCGGATCAGTATTGAGATCTGCCCAGATAAACAAATAACTGGTCCCTGAGAATAGATGGCTGCTAATTGGACGTTAGTTTTATTGCTCTTGCTCTGTTTGTGACGCCCCATTGAACGCGAAAATTAAATTCATGAAGTGATGTCTCTTTGCAGCTGATTTACTGCAACTATATGGCTGAGGGGACTATAGGCTTTCCTTCCCTGGAAGATAACACATCATCATCTTTATTTGTGCCTGTGTGCGTCATTTAAGAGTGTAAATGCATTTTTCTGTACTCCTGTTTTTGAGTAATAGTGTAACTTTTATAAATATATATATTTCCTTGTCACTTTTTTTCATTTTGCAAAACTTTCAGTCATTATTAGGAAGAAAGAACATTGATAATTTAATAGAAGCAGCTCTTTAAACCCTTAAATCAGATCTGATTTGAGTCAGAAGCGCAATTTTCCAAACAAACTCTTATTTATTTATTGTTCTCTTTTAATATCTGCTCTTCTCCCACATTAAAAAAACCCCTGCACACCCCGGTCCCTCAGGTGCCCTGCCTCTGCAATAAAATGCATGACTTGTTTCAGATTTGAAAGCTGCAGGAGGTGAAACGCTCTAAAAATGCACATACCCCACCGATCCCTGCAGAGCTCCATGCAAATACCGAGGTGTTAATAGTCGTTTTCGATGGGCCCATTCGCTCGTCATCATTAGCAGGTGTGAGTTTGGCCCCTGTTGGGGTTTGCTGCAGAGTGGTTTCAGCGGCCGAGCGGCGTTTCAGGTCGTTTGTAAGCACACACATGCAAACGAAGGCCACTCCACGGTAATCATTTTAATAAGCATTAACACCGCCGAGAGAAAACAAGTCAGCAAACAGTAGCTGACACGCACATGACGGATCGAGCTGTGCGTGTATGTGGGAGATGGTGTGTGTGTGTGTGTGTGTGTGTGTGTGTGTGCAGAGTCCCAAAGTAAACTTTTCCCTCGGGGATTAAAGAGATAGCCTGTCCCCTCCACAAGAGGTCGTTGATGTATTAAAGTTTTGCATTGTGGTGCACCTGAACGCAGCACAGACAGACACATGAACGTGCCTTTCATTTCATTTAAAAATGTCCTGCTTTACAAATCATGTTTAGGTATTTTTTTAAGATTAAATAATGCTTTCGAATATTTATTTTAACCCGTGGAGCCATGCGCCTTTTTCTGTTTTATTTTTACGCACGTACACTCAGGGGATATTCCTCCACTGGAAGGAAACTCGGCAGGTTAAAGGAAATTCACTCAGCGCTCAGGGAGGAAAAACTTCCGAGCAGGTGGTCTAGAAATGCTCTCATGAAACATTTTTATCACATCAGTGTGTTGAGGGTTTTGACAGCACCGAGCCTCCAAAATAAAACGAAACCTGTGTATTATTTTTTATATTTAATGTTGGTAATATATTTAGCGAAATTGTGATTAAAACAACAAAGGCGTGTTTGACAGCTTGTAGAGATGAAACGATTTATATCTGCCAAGGGCACATTTTATTCCAATATTCCACTTTTTACTTGAAGTATTTGCACTGATTTAAAGTGGCCTGTTGGGATTCGCCTCTGCAATTAATTTAATGACACTGATTCCTTAATACTTTTACTCCCTGCAGCGTATGTACTGCATATGTACTCGTTTGCATTTAACATAAGGTGTAGCCTTCTGTCTGTAAAAGTTTTTGCATGTCTGACTCATACAGATTTATTCAGCTGAGTCCCGAGTGTGGAAAAGGAGCTGACAAAATAACCCATCATCGGATGTAATTAGCTCCAAAAACACCTGCTCAATAACAAAAATAAAGCTGCTGTATTTTCCGTTACTTCTCACATTATAAAGGTTGTAAATTTCTAACATTTTGCGCTCACGTTGTTGAGCTGCGCTGCTGTTTTAAAACTTTACCTCTCCCTCCTCCTCTAACCAAAACACGACGCTGCGCGCTCCGGTTGGTTACGCGCTGGATACGGGAGCTGCGCGCTGATTGGTCGCCTGTCCCTCATTGTCATGCTGTCAATCCACATCACATGGTCCGACCACTAGGCCTATTAACAGATGAGCTTGGCGAACAAGTTTACAGACTTCTGTTTCAGAGCCGTGGGGGACAGAGCAGCTTTGAGCGGAGAGCAACCAGAAGCACCTGCAGACTCATTTTGCCTCTTTGGGCACAACTTTTTGTTCCATCTTCTTATGAGACTGGTCAGTACCTCTACCTCTTTGACTTCTGGCGCTGTTTTGTGAACTTTTTATGTGCCTGTGAGTAAACACTAAAAAGCCGCCTGAATGTATAACATGATGGAAACCGAGCTCAAGACCCCGCTCCCGCAGTCCAACTCGGGCTCGGCGCCGGGCGCTAAGAACAACAGTGCCAGCGACCAGGAGCGGGTGAAGCGGCCGATGAACGCCTTCATGGTGTGGTCCCGGGGACAGCGGAGGAAGATGGCTCAAGAGAACCCCAAAATGCACAACTCTGAGATCAGCAAGCGGCTCGGCGCTGACTGGAAACTTCTGACCGACGCTGAAAAGAGACCATTCATCGACGAGGCCAAGCGTCTACGCGCTATGCACATGAAGGAGCATCCGGATTATAAATACCGTCCCCGCAGGAAGACCAAGACCTTGCTCAAGAAAGACAAGTATTCTTTGCCCGGGGGTCTGTTGGCGCCAGGAGCCAACGCCGTCAACAACTCGGTGTCTGTGGGGCAGCGGATGGACGGTTATGCGCACATGAACGGGTGGACAAACAGTGCGTACTCCCTCATGCAGGACCAGTTGGCCTACCCTCAGCATCACAGCATGAACAGCCCCCAGATCCAGCAGATGCACCGGTACGAGATGGCAGGGCTCCAGTACCCGATGATGTCCTCGGCGCAGACCTACATGAACGCGGCTTCCACGTACAGCATGTCTCCGGCGTACACGCAGCAGACCACCAGCGCCATGGGACTGAGCTCCATGGCGTCCGTGTGCAAGACCGAGCCGAGCTCACCGCCGCCGGCCATCACGTCCCACTCTCAGCGGGCGTGTTTGGGGGACCTGAGGGATATGATAAGCATGTACCTGCCTCCCGGCGGGGACAGCGCAGAGCATTCCTCCCTGCAGAGCAGCCGGTTACACAGCGTCCATCCGCACTATCAGACCGCAGGGACTGGCGTCAATGGGACGCTACCTCTCACCCACATCTGAGGGGAAGAAAGAGACTTCAAACTTTAAAAAAAAAAAAAAAGTACTTCGGATACTTGAACTTTTTGGTTGCTAAAGAAACAACGTTCAAAAAACAATTTTATCTCAATATCTCTTTGAGTTGTCCATTTTGAAATCTGAAATGGACCCGAAACTGAACGTTGAGCCCATCAGAGTAAAATGCATTGCAAAGAGGCTTTTTATCACAAGTATAAGCAATCAACTTATGTAGAAGAATTGGACTTCTATATTTTAATTAATGCCATATTTTCTCTCTATGAAAAGGCATGTGGCCTCATTAAGAGAGGCTGGTGTATTTCAGAAAAGCTGGATGGAAAAAAGTTGGTTCATAAATGTTTACACTTAATTTGTAGAATGTCAGCTGTCTCGACTGTGTCCAAATTTTTTGTAGTCTCTTTTTATTTTCTCTCCTCCCTCATTACCCCCTAGGTTAAAATGAAATGTTAAGACTGTGCGGGTCGCAAACGCAAGTTTTATTTATAGTAAGATTTTTTTTTTCTTTTTAGCTTGTGAACCCGATGTTTTGTCACGTGGAAAAAAAATGTTCAAAGTTTTTTTGTTTTTGTAAAATGTTATTTTCTGTGATGGTTTTTTGACAGTGTCATGTTTACTCATTCTCCTGAACGAAAAGGTTTATTTAAACTGACGTTTCTACATATTTTAAGACCATCCTCTATTCTTAAATGCTGAATAAATTTGTACGAAACATGATTCGTGACTCTGTCTTTTGTGTGTAATGTGAGGTTTGGAAATATGACTTTTGAAAATACCTGGTGTACTAAAACTAGAATTTTTACAGGTGTACAGATCTTCAAACACACTGAATGACAATTGTTATTTCCCTATGATAATCTTGTAAAGATCAAACCATAGAATTAGATATCTAAATATTCAAACAAGTTGAATCTGCATTTTTAACATTTTTGCCCGCATATTTATTTAAAAAAGAGAAATACAGGCACAGTGATATTTCCAGTTTAACACATCAGATATTTCCTCATGCAGAAGATAATATTCAAATAAATTGTTTCTCCAGTTCCTTTACGAGCCTGAAAGAACAGTGAAATAATTACACAGTGCTTTTGTGGACTTATTAAAATGTTAATTTGTTTTAAACATCCATTTAAAATTAAAAATATAAATTTACATTATTTATTCTGATCTTTCCTGAAAGCTTTTTTACAGGCTTGTTAGTTTTAGAAATATCATTCATAGAAAATAAGGGTACTTTTCATCTTTTTATTTTTTTGTAACAGTCGGTGAAAAGAACCTGTATTTTGTTTTGCTTTATCACGTTAATATAGTTAAATTAATTAGCTCATTTTTATATTTTTGTGGTGATGATTCCACAGGTTGTCATCACTGTGTTGCCTTGTTCAGTTTAAATGTGTTTTTTGTGTTTTATCATAAGAATTTAGTTTGAATATTTCTTCTTTTTTCAACTAATCAATTAGAGTCTAAGCAAATAAAACTAAAACAAATTTAAAAAAAATGAGATGTGCATCAGATTACATTTTAAAATGGTGTAAACCGACACATTTTTCAAATAATCTGTTATAAATTGTGTAAATATAACCCATAAAGCGCAGGTGATGACATCAGAGGCTTGCTGTGAAAAGTTTTGTGATGATGTGCCAAAGTATATATAATTTGTGACGTTCCGTTTGGCAGAGAAAATAATGTAATAAATTACTTCAGCTTAAGCATTTTATTTAAATACTTTACATGTTGACGCAAGTTTTTCTCTTTAGGTGTTTGATATATTTCCTGACGTGTGCAGAGAAACTTCTGTTGTGCTCATCTGCAACATTTAGAAAATGCTCTGCAGCGATGTGTTCCCTTCCGAGTTAAATTTCATGATCAGGCAACTATAATCTATATTTCATTTTTAACAAATTACACTGAAATTGCTTCACATTCATGAACTCTACAGCCCTGAACAACACTCATTGTGGCTGACACTGATAATGCAAAGGTGTGCTGGAGAGCGCACCGGCCTGCTGTTGTAGTGTACCTTAGGATAAATAAGCTCTGGCCACCAAGAGGGCCGAAGCAGTGGCAGTCCTGCTGGCCTTCCCACACTCCCTGTAGGACTTGATCCACAGCTCAGCACAGCGGCCTGGATTAGCCCCACGCACCTTTGTGGAGGGAAAGATTATCCAGACCTCCCTGCATTCACTGACAGGGTCTTAAGTCACTCTAGCGTGCCAGCAGCCACCCGTCACCTAATCACACTTTCCAACTCATTTTTTTGTGATTAAGCAGCTTTTCTCTTCCTGCTCCTCTGTGTCAGAGGTGTTTGCTGTGGGCTAGACGGACTGATGGTTTTCAGTCATTTATCAAACTCTGAAAATTACGTAACCTCGGTACGGCTTACACCTGCACAACTCCTTTGATAAATAAATAAGTTGTGGGTTAACTTTCAACCAAAATGTTGAGGTTTGATGCAGAAGTTTGAACATGTCAGCACAGTTCAGTGAGGCTCGGTGTGATTGGCACAGAAATGTCATGCCTAATGATGATTTAGCAGTGAAACTCAGTGTTTGGGGTAAGGTGTGTGGCTGGACCGTGCGTGGCTATTGATCGTGTTTGAATGTTCTGGCAGTGAGGCCATCCGAGTTGGGCTCCCTGCTCCCATCCCCCCCTTCGCTCTCCCCCTGCTGAGTGCCCGGAGGGCCTCTCTCTCCTGTCATGTGGAGCTCTGTGCCCACTCAGCAAGTGCAGGCATATCCCACTTCCATCTGCCTATGACCTCACAGCCCCTGTTTGTTTAACCCCCTCTCCAAAAACTAACCTAATTATAGCCCTGTAGAACATGGATTCAGCGGATTCCCAGTGGATTCTGCCACTGTGTGTCTACGCGCACCTATGCATGTGTGCAGTGCATGCAGGGCTCCAGCTCGACAGCGGCAGTGCTCTAGGCCGCGTTTCAGTCGATCCTGTTTTTCACATGTCTCTCCTCACATTATGTCAGAACATGCCCTGCTTGTTGCACGTCTTGTGGGAGTAGATGTGAACAAGGTGGTAAAAAAGCAACAGGAGTGTGTTTTGAGGTCTCTTTTGACGTCAGCATGATGAGTGGAAAACTCATTACACAAATCTGGCTGACAGACTGATGTTGGTGACATCACTAACTCGCCTGCTCGACTGGATGGGCAACTTCCAGCAGGAACACACCTTCTGAAAATACTGTCAAGTCTTCACATAATCTCAAACTCAAATCTGGAACCTCCTCTGATGTACAGATCAGACATCACTTACAACATAGTTTGAATGTAACGGATGAGTGGATGAGTACAGTGTGTGACCGTGGTTAGGGACTGCACCTATGACAGTCAGACTGTATTGATTTGCTGTGGCTGGGATCTCCAGGAGGCCCTTTGAGGCGAGCCTGGAGGGCCCTAAAGTGGCCTGTCCAGCTTGGGCAGGCCTGTCCAGAGCGGTGGGACTCGTGTGAGGTACTGAGATTGACAGCAGAGCGGTGTGTATGTGTGAGTGTGTAGAGGTGCGGGGGTTGGGGGTGGGGGTTAATCTCCCTGAACTGGGGCAGATGTTGTTAACGAGCTCCTCTCAGGTCGACTCCCTGCGTGGGAAAATGGCATCAAATCCTCCTGGGGTCAGGGCTTTTGGGCTGACCCACTGAGAGCCATCCCTCTCCACTGCACCATCCTCTCAATCCCCTCTCCATTCACTCACCCACTCACTCACTCATTCACTGACAGCACTCACCACAGACACTAGAAAATCACATTTGACCATTTTTTTTTTATACCTCTCCTCTTTTAAGTACATCCCCAATTTTCAGCTCCTTGCCTGAACGCATGTGAGCACTGACAGACTTGTTCCGTGATGCAAATGGCTCATTAATGATAGCTGTGGTTGGATCGCCATGCCTTACACAACCACAAGGAATGCTGAGTGGGAAATGCTTCAAAGGAAAGCACGCCGCCACTCAAGAAACTGCATCCGCCCAGCAGCGAGTTACTTGTGTTTATGGCAGTCGAAAGTAAATTAGCTGAATTAAGGCCTTATAGACTTTCAGGCGCCCGAGCTGCTATAAGGTCGGGTACCTAAAGAAATAATCGTGGGTGCAAAATTACATGCGTTTAAAAAAATATGTTCAAGTGGAAAAAATGATGTGTGATAGGTTTGTTTTTTCTGTGTTAGCTTTGATCTGATTCAGTAGATCTCTGTTGAAAGACATGTGAGAAACACCTGACACCTGTGCCACAGAGCATGAAGGGAATCAAACCTTTAAACTCAGAGACTCAAACCAAAATCTATGTTAAAATCTCAAAAGTGGGGAAAAGAGAAGACACCAAGCACCTCGACCATGATGTTGTTCGACCTATGTACAGACTGTATACACTGTACACAAGTGATGGCTCTGATGTGGCGACTTCTCATCATTCATATCCGGAATGGGCACGTCTGTCATGTCAACATACCTGCTTTAGGGTTTATCCTGACTTAGGTTTTAATACGAGGGTCATCCATTAAGGTGTCTGACTCTGAAGGTGTGTTTACTTTGTCCCAGCAGGTGTGTGTGAATATGAGACTTGTCAAATATGAGACGGGATTACCGCCTCTTTTGTCCCAAACAAAACAAATACAAATCACACGAACAGCTGAAATGGGAGGTTTCTGTTTTTTGCGCCGCCCGGGTTGTATGTTTAACAGTCTTTTTTTCAGACATGGATCCTTTTGACGTTTTTGTTCAGCTACTGAGGTTTACTTGAACTTGTTTTCGCTTGTAATTGCGGTTGGAGGAAGATGTGTAAAACCACACGCACACATGCACATGAGCACACAACCAAGAATGAAACTGGATTAAGAGGCCTCTTCCTGAATAACCTGTAAGGGCAATTACATACAAACGGTTGTTTCTAATGAGCGCTGAGGAACGCTCAGGCCAGACCAGTCACCAGAAGAAAATGTTTGCATTGCATTTTTCTGCAAACCACTAATTAATATATTTGCATGTTTTATAATTATCAGTGTTTTTGAAGTTACATTTAACCTAAAGATTGTCATTGGGAGTTGATGGTGTATACCATGTCACATGCCTGCTAAGCTGCAGACTACTGTTTTAAGACCAACGAACAACAAAACCTGTTGTTTTTTAGCGAGAAATTGCTGTGTTTCCTGTGGCTTTCTAGGCACTGAAGGTGGGTGTTTTTTAAGCAATCTGTAGTTGCTTTGTTTTCTGTGACTTCTAAGTGCCCAAACATGGGTGTCTCTTAGGGGCACGTAGCAGTTTTTCCAGCAGTGTTTAGGTAGCCAAACATGTTTTTTTTGCATGGTTTTGCGGCTTTTTAGCCCTGAAATGTGGGTGTTTTTGAGGGGCCAGTTGCTATTTTTCCGACAGTTTTTTAGCCCCAGACATGGGTGTCTTTTAGGGGCCTGCAGCTTTTTTCCCAGCAGTTTTGAGGTACCCAAACATGGGTGTTTTTAAGGGACCCGTTTCTTTGTTTCCTTTGGCTTTTTAGCCCTAAAATATGGGTGTTTTTGGCAACCTGTAGTTGTTTTTCTGGCAGCTTTTGAACGCCCAAACATGGAAGTTTTTTATTAATCCAGTGCTCAAACGTGAGTTTTTTGAAGGGACCCATTGCTGGGTTTTCACTGGATTTTTAAGCCTTCAAACATGGGTGTCTTTTAGGGGCCTGCAGCTGTTTTTCCAGCAGCTTTTGATACTTTAGGGACTCGTCACTTTGTTTCCTGTGGCTTTTTAGCCCTCAAATGTTGGTGTGTTTTCTTCAGCACTGAAATGTGGGAATTTTCAAGGGGCTTGTTGCTGTGTTTCCAATGGATTTTCAGCCCCTCAACAAAGATGTTTTTAGTGACCCATGGCTATTTTTCAAGCAGCTTTTCAGTATCCAAATGTAGGTGTTTTTTAAGGTACCCGTTGCTGTGTTTCCTGCGGCGTGGGTGTTTTTTAGTTGCCTATAGCTGTTTTTCTAGCAGCTTTTCAGTATTTAAATGCAGATGTTTTTACATGACCCATAGCTGTTTTTTCAGCATATTTTCAATATCCAAATACGGATCACTTTAGTTGTTCTTTTATCTCAGACATGTCTTAAGATATTACATGCCTTTTTAGGCTCCCTAACATCAGTTGATTGACAGATCAAATAAAGCTGATAAAGACATGTCACAACCACCACCAAGTGACGCTTCTGAGGAAGGCGGACACACCTTAAAACCTTAATACATGTCTGAGATAAAATAACAACTAAAGTGATTATCAGAAACTGAAGACATAATGAACACCATTGATCCAAATATGGATGTTTTAGGGTCCCATAGCTTTTTCCCCAACAGCTTTTCACCTGTTAAATGTGTGGGTATTACAGCAAACTGAAGCTGTTTTTCCAGCGGCTGTTCAGTACCCAAATGTGGGTGGTTGTAAGGTACACGCTATTGTGTTTGTTGCAGCTTTCTAGCCCCCAAACGTGGGTGTTTCGTAGTGGCCTGTAGCTGTTTTCCAGCGTCTTTTCAGCCCTGAAACATGGGTGTTTTTTTAGTGACCCATAGGTTTTTTTCCAGCAGGTATAGTGCCACAAAAAGTGTTTTTTAAAGCCAAGACATGAATGTGTTTCCTGTCTGGATAGTGGCACTGATTGTGGTTGGTTGTTGCCAAGACATTGCTGTGTTTTTTACTGAGGATTGTGCACCCAAACCAGGTATTTAAAGCCAAGACATGATCTTCTCCGATCCGTAACCAAGTGTTTTTTTTTTTGCCTAAAACATGTTAACTAAGTTTGAATGTATCTGCTATATATATAACGTACAAATGTAACATGTCTGTGGTTTGCAGAAATGTTTAATGCCAACATTTTTTCTGGCGTTTGGGTTGCTCAGGCACCAAGTGAGACACTGTAGTGTGTAAAAGTGTGTCTGCTGCAGCTGGCCCCTTTCTGAAGAACCCATCACTTTGTCTATGAACACTGGAGCATGTAGCGTTGCTTTTAATTCACCAAACTAGAGTTCTGACCCCACTTCTGACCTGTCTTGGAAGCCTTGGAAAATGGGGCCAAGTGTATATACTGTGCCTAGGGACAGCAGAAATATGGGACTGCTGCAAGACAATGCAGAGTCTGGGGGGGGGATAAGGACTTAAGGGGGTGACAAGGGGGAAGATTAGGCCTCTCATCTAGGCCACAGATATTGATTAGTGTTTGTCGAGGACAGTGAGAGGGAACACAGATTGACAGATACACAATAGTGGTGTGGTGTGAACATATCGCTATTGTCAGAAGCTGAGTCCATTCAGTAACCTGTACCCGTGTGTGTGTGTGTGTGTGTGTGTGTGTGTGTGTGTGTGCATCCCCAATAAACACACACACACTTCAAAATAAAAGCACATGTTGAAAAAAAGATGATTAAATGCACCCAAAGTAGGAGGAAAGATTTATTTTCCTAGTGGGGTCACTTTGTGTTTTAGTTTAGTGTAGCCCCGTGTGTGTGTGTGTGTGTGTGTGTGTGTGTGTGTGTGTGTGTGTGTGGTTTATGGGAGTGTAACCCTGGGAACATGGGGGGAGGTGGGAGACACTGGGCTATGGGTCAGTCCTGACTGACTCTGTCACTTATTGATTAGTTGCCATGGAGAGTTAGTCAGGCCATCTCTCTTTGAGGTGTGTCCCTGAGGGCCAGCAGCACTGCCCAGATGAGCCTGTGGAGGCTTTGTCTGCAGGGGGTCACTGCGCTTGTGTGTGCGTCTTGTGTGCACTGTGTGCGCGAGTGAGAGCGTGTGACCTCGCTAACTCTCACTCGCACTTCCTTCATCCTCATCCCTCTTCTTTTGACCCCCTGTGGTACTTCTTCTTGCACTTTAGGCGCTTTTCTGCATCATTCTCCTGCACGGCCCAGACACCCAGCTAATCTGCTCGTATCTCAAATGCATCAATATTTATGTACACCTACTCCCGAGGGGCCTGTAATAATGGGGATTGTAAACAAATTGTCCAAACTTATTGAGCTGTGAAATCCCCTTCATAGCAGCTGGATTTGCCTACTTATATGATCCTCTCTCGACTGTGTTCTTGATTTGTCAGTGTTCCCATCAAACATAAAGAAGGAGGGCTAGCAGGAGAGGGTGCAGGAGGGAAATGGATGGTTCAGGACTCAGTGGTGCCAGAGGTCCACCTGCAGTAGCTGACGACTCCACTGACAGCCCAGCAGGGGACGATGAGGGTGATGGTCTTCACACCTCTCTGGAATAATTAGGGAGCTCGGGAGTTGAGGCAACGGGCAGCATACCAGTGTTTAATTCCAGAAACAAGGTGGAGATGATGATTATTTTAATCAAGATCACCAAGATTTAAAGGATAATGCCATTGTTTTGCAGCTTATTTTCATGGCCTTGGTCATTTTTTCTATTAATAATAGTACTACAGTTTTATTTGCCAAGTTAATTGCTGGATTTGGGAACATGGAGACAGTGCAGAAAAGTCATAAAACTATACAAGTTTTAAACAAACTCCCAAGTTACCTGAACACCTTTTGCCCTCTGGCCTTCATCAGGGCCGTAAGCCAAGACACATTGGTCTTGCAGTAGAGTTTGTTGCTGGAGTTTCGACCCCCTTAAACTTCTTTCCCTTCTACATGAACCCTTGAAGTAGGTGACATTGTCCCAGAAACCCCCGACCTACTCAAACTTATTTGGAATGAACAGATGAACTGAAACGTAAAATTGGTAGCCACAGTGTTCTTCACACTTACTGCAGTTGTGGCCACACAGTTTTTCTGTGCTATGACAGTTTATTATCATAAAGGCCTTGACACGCCAAGCCGACAGTTTGCTGTTGCTCAATATGGGGTGTTCAGTGAGTGCCTCTTGCTCTAGTATTAGCAGCGTGTCTCGCACCGTTGGCACTAGTCAGCCCTTGTCTGCTGTTTTTTTTGGCTAGTTCAGCATATTGAGTCAGTGCCGGAGATGGCAGAACACATCCATAAATTAAATCAATCTGATTGGCAGTTTAGGACAGTGCAGGTGAAGAGAAATGGAAGTGAGGAAAGCAAACAAATGACCTAAAACAGCAGGGCTCAAGACTGAATCAGACTTTTTATCTTTTTATTCTCAAAGCTCTTAATAAGCAGAAACAGTTCATAATTGTTTCTGTGATTGTTTGCTAGCGCACTGTAAGTATCCTTTGTTCTTTCAACATTGGGGTTGTCGTTAATGTGCTCTCGGGCTAGCTAGCATCTTGAGACTGTCCTGTTGGTCTTCTAGTTTTCCTTTTAGCCATTTTTACACAGATATTGTGCTACAGGGCCGCTTCAAAGTTCCTTCTGCATGCCGCCTTTGCATTTTTACACAGAACCAAACAAAGGCAGCGTCATTCCTCTACAGTGTGTGATTACAGACTGCGTGCCAGCATTGCAGAATCAAAAAAGGCATGACAGGCATGACATGTAACACAACAACAATGGTGAAATATGGCAATGACAATTGTTTACCATCTCTGATATATGGCGGCTTATCTAGCCATCTGCTCAGAGGGTAAGGACCTCCTAAACCTCATTGTTTTTCCAATTTACAGACAGTTACAACCACTGTTCTTCTTCTTCGAGTCAGCCGCTAACTGCTAGCAGGTACTAAATTTTAAATCTCCCGTGATGGGTTGCATGCATAACATGCTGATTAAATGTTACACCCGTCCTGCCAGCTGACGTGTTTATACAGACTCTGTTTCACTACCGTTACTACTGGCGGTGGGAGCTTAAAGGCGAGACTACACCGTCTCCCCGTTCCAAGACTGTACCTTATATACCAACCAGCGAGGCCATATAACGGAGCATTTTTCCACCTTGAACAGGCAGTGTAAAGGGGCTTTTGAATGATGAATACAGACTACTGTTCGTTGCTGGTGTGGACAGTTTCCTCTCTCACAGGTGCAGAACATACCTGCTAGTTGGCTGTAGTCTTTGCATTGTGTTCAGATGCAACCTTTTGGGCGAAACAGGGAGGATGTGATGGGACGCAACTGTCGGCCTTCATCGCCACTTGTTCTTTTAATTTGGGGTGAATTCACTTTTGGTTTCCCCTGTAGTAGTGAATGATTTTAGCCCCTTTCCCACTGCACAAACATCCCACTAACACCAGCTAACATCTGACTTTTCTGCCTAATGGGAAAGGTTACAGTTGGCATTCACACCCATGTGAAATGACTCCGCAGTAGTCATAGATATTTATCAGCTCTGGCTCCGATTGGCAGTGATGGAGACGCAACACCTGAGTGAACGCACTAATTTTAGCCCTTTAATCTGTGAGATGCTATGACACGCCACCACAAACACTGTCCGTCTCTGCCCAAGCAACACGAATACATTGTTCCAAATTAGTCTGCACCAAGTTTGAAAGAAAGACTGAACAAGTAAGAGATATATAACGTAAAATATAAATAAAGACATAACTTTTGGTCCCAATGCTGCTTTCTACTGTTTACTACTCTGTTTTCCAGCCTGTCTGAGACTTTGAATGTGACACACTAGTAGAAACAAGAGAGGCACACTTGTTAACTGCAGAGCTGTGTCCAGGTCTCTGGTCTATTGGCAATGGGAAAGGACTCTATTGTCTATTTTAAGCAGGTTTTCCCCATGTTTTTTTTAAAAAAAACCTGTGTACATGCACTAATTTTGGTGTAAACGGAGAATTAGATAATGTGAGTAAACTGCTGGCTTGTTAACAACCTGTCTGAATGCCTGAATGCTCGTGTTTCTTGCCCTGTTGGACTTTGTTGTAACAATATCACCATATTTACAGATCTCAACAATTACTTTTGAGAGTATATCTGATAGAAAAGAAGGCCCCAAAAACTTTTTATTTATCCTTTAATGCTTCTCAAAGTTTCAAGCGCAGTCTTAAAGAGAAAAAATAACATTCTGGACTTGATTTTCACTTAAAATTTTAAATTTATCGTCAGAATGATGCAAACGTCTTCTCCTTTCAAGAATATGCGCACAAACTTCTTAACCCGAAACTTGACGACGGGCCCCACTATCCCTCCCTAATATCACACCTTGGATGCATAAACATGCCTGTGCTCCACACATCACCCCACCCCAGGGGGGCCTGCATGGCTTTAGTGCCGCGCTGTGACACCAATCAGGGGAGATGGCGGGCTCCTTTGTCATGCAAACACCAATCGCTTCTTGTCTTATTCAAATGTCTGCCCTCTCTCTTTCTCCTCTCCCCTCACTCTCGCTCAACCCCTACCCCGCTTCACCCTCCACCCCCGACTTCAGCCCTCTCCCTGCCTCTCCCTCCTTCTCAAGTCCAAGTAAATCCTCGCTGAGAGGAGAAGGAGCCTCCGGGCCCGGGGCTGCTGAGGCAGGCCTCTCTCCTGGGGGTCAGCCAGTGTCTCAGCGCATGGGGCTGTTTCCAGGCCCAACCAAGTCTATTTCATATTCAAATGTTACAATCAGGCCTCTGACCCACGGGGGGCTCTTTATGGTTGCGGCCCCAGGTCGCAGGGTCAAGATGGTGATTTAATAGCTCAGGCAGAGGAAAGGAGTGGGGGAGCCAAGTGATTTAGGGGATGAATGAGTAATAAAAAAGCATTTTTCCTAAGTTGTCATGTAAATTTCAATCCGTATTCAATATGAGGCTCCCTCCACACTAGAGGCCTTCCTCAATGGCTTTCTAGTGGACTTTGGTCATTCAGAATTAAGAAAGTCCATTTTCTGCTTTTACTCTTGACTTGTGCTTGGTGTAAACAGTAGCTGACGGTGAAGCGGCCGAGGATTAGGGATGGAGATAAGGAGACGTTAAAGAGTCATCATGCTTGTGTGGTGCCACTGTGTCTCAGATGTCCTCATGCTCTGGAGTGGCCTGTTATTCCTGTCCCCGAGGGTGTGTTCCCAGCACAGCAGCTCCAGTAACATAGGCAGGTCGGTGTGTTTATGTACATACGTGTCACAGAGAGCGAGCCAGAGTATTATGCTTGCATTATCTCGAGTGCTTATAAGGTAACACGTAGAGCTTGTTGTCCACAGGTGGAAAAAATGGAGGCGCGGATGGCTCTCGGACCCAGCATGCCAAGTTTTTCTCTGATTAGGTACAGTTAGGTGTTTCCTCACTGGCAGCACACCTCTGCTCTATATGTGACTCACACGGTGTGTCCTGTTCAGGCCGTTCCTGAACCTGACTCATTTAAACAAACAAACAAATCTTTCCATCTCACACCTGCTTTGATGTTGAGGTTTTAATTCTTTTCCATTTTTAGCTCAAGAATCGGCAGCTCTGAACAGTTTATTTAGAAACAGACGCAGCATTAGATGCAGATTTAATAAAAGGTGATAACACAGTGTGACACAGACTGAGTGGCAGCAATAATTATACTGTAAGTGAACAAATTGTGAGTGATTGAATGAATGACATCAATTTTCTTGTCTTTATAAAAACATGACACACCCGATCAGGCATGTAAAACCACATCCAAGTAACAGTACAAGACTTAATCTACAAATACACACATATGAACTTGCAGATGTAAATTTTTATATACAAAAACATACAGTATGCCACCTTCATTTATATGTAGAGATTTTTATTTAACTGGTATAGGTCCCATTGAGGTTAAAATAACTTTTCCAAGAGAGTCGTGGCCAGAATAGGCAGCAGCACAGGATAAAAACAAGACAGGACAGAAAAACAGATAATACTACAATGAACAAAATGCAGTACCTGCCATGTATCCAGAAATCTGTTCAAACACAAACACTCTAATGATTCTATCTCCAGGTCTTTCGAAATTGATTTACAAGCATTTAATGATATCAGCTCAATGAGTTCTTAATTACATCTCAATTTAAGATTTGAAATGTTGCACTATAAATAAAACAAATAAACAAACCTACAAGAGTCAACAAGCCTGAATATGAGGCCTTTATAGGTACCTGTGTGTCTGTCCCAAGCTTCCAAATAAAATCTGCAAATGCAAAAACTTTACTTTCACACTTTAATTTTAGTTTCTTTTCATTTAATGTTCTAATAATCATTTCACTTTCATTTTCATTTAGTTTCTCACATTAGTGGTGGTAAAAGGGGACAGTAAACCAATAAAACAAAACAAAATCAAATCGACTTTTGTTTTCTCTCATCACATTATCTAAGCCAAGGCTCACGACCCGTTTCAATTAGAGCTGCAGTAGTTGGTTAATTAACTGATTTGTCAGTCAACAGAAAAATACATTTTCAACATTGTGGTTGCACCTTCTCCAGAGCAAGGATTTGTGGCTTTCTTCTGTTTTATATCATCTAAAAAAAAACAAACAAACAAACAAACAAACAAAAAGTTGTTTGGAGATTAGCTTTTGGAAACTGACGGATGTTTGTCTGTTTTCTGGTATTTTAAAGACCAAACCATGAATCAATGAATCATTGAATCCAGAGATGAATATACAGATTATTAGCTGGGATGTAGCACCAAATTTTAGACCTCATGCATAAGTGTCTCTGTGGGGCCCTCGGCCATTCCCCTCTTGATAGATGTCTCTCACGCATATTTAAATTTATTTATTTATTTTAACAAAGTCAGTTTGCTTTCTTTTGTTTTTTGGAACCCCGATTTCCCTTTTTTCGGGAAAAGACATGACAGTGTACGCTGGTGCCCCAGCAGCATAAGCAGTGACTTGCTCAACTTTAGCTGCCCTCTCTTTATATATCATTTTGTCATATGGATTTGTGGATTTATTTTGTTGATCTGTTCTGTACGACATCTATTGCATGTCTGTCCATCCTGGAAGAGGGATCCCTCCTCAGTTGCTCTTCCTGAGGTTTCTTCCATTTTTTTCCCCGTTAAAGGAGTTTTTCCTCATCCGCTGCGAGGGTCCAAAGGACAGAGGGATGTCGTATGCTGTAAAGCCCTCTGAGGCAAATTGTGATTTGTGATATTGGACTTTATAAATAAAACTGAAAATTGAAATTGTTTAGAGACGAATCCTACAGTGCAGGAGCGGACTAAACCATTTTGCCCCAGAGAGCTCTCACATTTTTTAATACAAATTTCTGTCTGTCTACCAGTTTATTTCGTGAATTTTAATTCACTTATGGTGCTAAATACTAAGAAATAAAGAATCGCAAACAAAACCAAACATTTCATTACAGGTTTTTCGAGGGTCCCCCCTCCATTGGGACCCCGTGTAATCAGTCCCACTCTTTTCCTTACTACAACACCCCTGATCATTATAGTCACAGCCTTTGTGTCAATACATTAAAGTAAATTCTCTGATTTATCTGTGCTCATAGTGATTTGTATTTGTTCACATGATAAATATATTTTGCACATGAGTAATTCTGAGGGTGAAATAGATAACACATACCATACTGTTAACATCTTCACTATTAGTAACCCACAAAGTCTTATAAGACCCCTTTTTCTAAACACTTTAGATTTGATTTTTATTGTAAAATCATGATGACACAATGGAGTAGTATTAATAAAAGGTATAGCACTTATGTTACTAAAAACACTTATTTCCAAAGTGGTCCTCAATGGCAACAAAAAACACATGGGAGCATAGAAATCAATGGAAATAAACAAATTACAATATAAACCTGCTTGTCCCCCTCTGCAACTCCACGTCTGCAGTTCAAACTCCCTCCCTTAAAGGTGAATCATCAGCACTCCTCACAAATCCTCCTTAACTTTTGTTTTAAATATTGTCTTTGTTTAATACGCAGGGGCAGGTTGTTCTATAAGGAGATCTCAGTTGTTGATGTTGGAGATAAATACTTTCATACCCTGTAGCTTCCACTGACAGTAGCAGAGGCCAGAAGCAGAGGGCAGCACGGTGAGATGAGGTTGAGGGGCCACTGCAGGGCAAGGTAGGGCAAGCCTCAGTGGGCACAGCTGTAGCTCTATAGTCATTACTGCTCCTCTACTGGTTCAGAAGAAAAGGGCCACTACCGCCACATGGCCACTCTGCCACGCCTGCCCCCTGCCACACACATACACACCCAGGAAGGCCTGGTAGCGCCAGGCGGCACCACTCGCAGTTTGCTCTCCCGTCACGTGTGGCAGGGTGGTGGAGCAAAACAGAGAGGTGTTGCAGGAGCTGGGACGGGGCCGGGGGGTGAGGGGTAGGATGGGTGGGTGTAGAGGTTAAACCAGGGTAGGGGGGCTCTGTTCCTTCCTCTCTTATCTCCCGACTGACCATTCTCTTTCCCATCCCCTCCTCCACCCCTCTCCACTCCCCCCCTCTCTTCTCTCCCTTTTGTGGCCTGTGCACCTGCAGCCCTTGAGTCTGGGCAATAAAGCTGAAGGATTTGTCTACTGGAGGTTGGAGGAAAAGTGGGGGAATCATTAAGCACGGGGAACACAAAAGCAACAGGTTCAAACTGTGGTTGTTTGATATGGTGCTATGCCATATTCCCCGGTGATGGGCACGACGTAATGCAGTTTGACACAGAAGGAGTGAGTTTAAGCAGATTTGCGTCCAGATTTACACCCTGTTTGGGTTTGTGTCGTTATGAATCAGTTTGATCTGCCACATGATCGGCTTTCAACCTTTGGCCGGCTTGACTTTCATTTAGGGAGAACATGTATGTAAAATGAGCAAATCTCAACTGACCCATGAAAACCATCCAAAAGTCAATTTTCACGAGGTGACAAAACCAGCCCTGCTTTCAGCATCGTGACCATGCACTTATAAAATAATGCAATACTTAATTTTAAGAAGCAGTAGGATTCAAATCACCACAATTGGAGATCACTGGATGGCACAGGAAATGAACTGCAGTGACAGTAATAGTAGGTAAAACTAATCTTATTTTAATAAATCAAGACAAAATAATCAGGGTTTTTTTAATGACAAAATATCTTTGAAAATTGTCCATAGTGAGTACATGAAATCCTCATGATGAGGGTTTTATTTTCTAAAATCTAATGCATCAATATTTATAATTCAATTATATAATACAATACATTATTCATTTTCAAATTTCATACATGTTTTTCCTGTGGTCTGACAGTGTAAAAAATATTTGCAAACATGAAATATTCTCTCCCAAATCCAAACACTAGAGAGCTAGACCTCAAATTCGTGATGTCATTGAGTATAAAGTCTGGAGCTGCTTTATACAGTTAATTGGAAAAGATGTTCTCGATGACACTGAGAGCACCCAGGGATTGTTATGAGTATAGACTGACTGACAACTGCTGCCTCAACTGGTTAGTTTTTAGCCACATTAACAAAAAGGCCTACCTAAATAAAGCCAATATCAGTTTAAGTGTACACCATGTTTAGAAAACTGTCACCACTTTATTTTCCTGTCAGACAGCTCTCTCCAACAGGAATCTGATGCCGTTATCTCAAAGCCACCAGACTCCATTGATAAAAATAGTAATTTTACTCTGAGAATACAGGAGTTGCTGGTCTACCTCTGCCTCAGTTGGCTAATGATGCAATGTAATGCAGAGAAAATATTCTCAATATAGTATATGCTTAAAAGGATACTGATATTTTTAGGTGGCTAAAATGCGTTTTGCTGCGGCCCTCGTCCACAGCAGCATTGCTGAGCTTCTATGCTGGTGGATCTGGTTTATCAAAGAGGCTAGCAAAGCAATGCAGCCATGTTATTGAGCTAGTTTGCTGTTTCTGCTAAGTATCTGTCTGTTAGTCACTTACTCTACGGCAGGGAACGGCACTTTTTTTTTTACAAATAAAGTGTGTTTTTTTACAAACCTGACATGTTGGAAGTCACATGTGGTGCAATCTGGAAATCCATCGGTTAAAAAAAAAAAACACCTTTCTTCCTTTACCTCTGGAGGCACTGCCCGGAGTTTTTCAACTAACGGAAGTGCAGGGGCCTCGGCGATCGCTCACGCCCTTCACTTCCAGTGGTGCCCCCAGGGAATCGCCGTGTTGTTTACAAATACTTCGGGTAGAAAACCAGCAGAGTTTAGCTATATATCACATTTTTCACGTCACTATATCACCGTGTAGACTAATCTGATGTTTGTTAAGTCTATAAATACAACGACTGAACAAACGTTACTATTTCTGTGTACACGTTTTGTAAATAATAACAATAATAACATCGTAGATTAGCTGGGCTAACCGTTAGCTGTTAACGGTAGCCGTTAGCGGTGTCTGTAATAACCATAGACTGTATAAAAATAAGGTAATAACTCAAACGGTTCATAAATAAAATATCTTTTCCAGCGGATATCTTAGTTACAACATGATTGAGCTAGCAAAGCAGTTTTGTGTTGCTATGTGTGGTATTTATTCAGCTTTGGGAAATCACAATGTCTAGAAAGCACCAGTGGCTGCAGCTGACAGGGACAGTTAGCAAAGCTGACATCAGGACGTCATCTGTTAAAAGCCTCCCATTGTCTGATACGACATGAAACTACTCCAGTTAGCTCAATCATGTTGTAACTCAGACATCCGCTGGAAAAAAAAAAATTTTCACGTTGACGAGACGGCGTTTTGGGTGGAGCGGTCGCTATGGATGCGGAGCTTGCGGTTTCTGTAGGTACACATTTCCTGGGGACACCTGCATGTTTCGGCCACGCCCCCTCCATTGTGATTGGCTAAAGCGCAGCATCGTTCAAACTCAAAACCCCGTCCTCCCCTCCCTCTGTAGTCGTCTTTGACACAGGGCTGCCGACAGATTCTACAATGTAGATTGCAGAATCTGTCTTGAGAGATGACATGCGGTGTAATCAGAATAGACGTGCAATCCACTTTTGGACCGCAACCCACCAGTAGAGAACCAGAACCACTGTCCTTAAATATTACAGTTACGACTGAAAACAACAATAGAAATCACCAATCAAGTTTTTTTTTAACACAAGATTTCACACATCTCTGCAATTCAAATCAATTACCAGTGTCTATGTGGAATTGATTGTTTATAGCACAACATCATGATGATTTGGTCTATATGGGTACATTTTCTGATTAAACTGAGAAGACTACAATAGAGTAAAAATCATGTGGGCGTAAAAAACAGAGCAAACAAAAATCTGTGGGTCCAACAAAATCAGTCTCCCATTCACTGCCTATGAAGCAGCTCCAGACTTTATACTTGATGATGATCACAAATTTGATTTACTTCTCTGGTTTCTGGCTTTGAGAGGGAGTAGCTCATGTTCACAAACATTGATTAAACTTTTCTAGACCATGCGAATAACATTGGTGCTCTTCACTTAGGTGGTGTTCACCTTTAATTATGTTTGGATGTTAATACTTTTGTATATGTACACTTTTTAAAGCTTGACTTGAGTTTTTCTACTCTACACAATGATATTTCTACTTTTACTTTTTATATAAAGATCTGGGTACTTCATCCACCACTGAATAACAGCAGCAATTTAATTTCATAGTGAACTTTTCTAAGTTTGTTCAGCCTTCCATTAGAGCCATTCCTTACTATTTTCCATCATGTCTGAAGGATCTTTTTCTTGTTTTAAATCAAAACTGAGAAGACATTTCAGGGGTGTTATAAGCTCCTCAGATTATTTTTAAGCTTTCAGCCAGCCAAGCAAAATAAATTCACACAAACAATCTCTTAGGGGTCAAGTGATAGCTTAACAGTAAGAATGTGTGAGTTTTATGAACATACATGATGAAGGGATTGGGTAAATTCAAAACTAAAAAATCTAAGGGCTTTTATAATTAGCCTAATACTTGCATGAACATATACAGTTAAATATAGAAACACTAAATATTCCATGTAAAATAACTTGATTGTGTATTAAAACATGTGACATTGCTTCGACTGTGTTGTATCACCTGGTTTAGGTGTCTAAAGCTAAACACACAGTGACAGAGATATACCAACAACAGACAAAGCACTGGTTGTGATTGTGGTTCCCCAGGAAAGCTGGCTGTATACTGATAAACCCACATGAAGGTAAGTGTGCTACAAACTTTTCTGCCACACTGAAATGGTGGTTCAGTGTAACTCAAACGCATAGGTGAAGTGAAATAGTTCTCAGCCATGTTCTGCAGACTCCCTGTTCAATTCCCCACCTGTTGTAATGTTATGTTCAGTCATGTAGAACTTTTCTCTCACCCGTTGCATGCCAGACCCCCCACATTGTAAATCGGCGCAAAGGGAAAAAAGATTCAGCTCTTTCAGAGTGCGACCATGAAGGCAGAGGAAATCACTCTAAACGGTCTTAATTCTGCCATTAGATGAGAGGGAGCGCTGAGGGGATTGGCTGGCCCTATGCTCCATATTCACAGAAGCAGGATGAGGCTGGGAAGCCTGCTGAGAAAATGGTGTCGTAATCAGGAGCCGGCAGTTCTGCCTGATCAGGTACACTAGCCCCTCTTCTCCTTTCCTCAGACCCCTCCTCCTCCTCTTCCTCCTGCTCCTCCTCCTCCTCTGCCTCCCCTCCTCCCCCCCTCTCATTTCTCTTCCATTCCCCTGCCCCGTAAGGAGATCCTAATAAGAGTTTGGACGTACTGAGCTCCTCTTATGTGAGGACCTGGCAGGAGGGAACAGAGATGAGGCCTGAGGTGGGGGTTGAAGCTGGAGGTACGGAGTTGTGGTGGTGGGATGGTGGTGGGGGGTTTGTTTTTTTGTTCCCACATTTGATTATTCAGGTTGGCTGAACTAAATTCTAAACCCATAAAATTCGTATCCCCTCTGGGGGACCATTTGCATATATTTCAGTAACCCCCTCCCTCACATCCCAATTCCCCTTTTTTTTCTCAGAAAGTGAAAGAGAGGGCGAAGCAACCAGGCCTGTCTAGGCTTTAAGATGTCACCATGGTGTGAAATATGGGCGAACAAGCAGGGTCTTTGAAACTCAAACTAACCCCCCACCAGCCTCTGAGCTGCTGCCACACACACATATACAGACCCAGTCATCCTCTTGCCCTCCACTTGTTGCTATCCTTAAACAGGAATTACATTTCGGGTGTGTGGTTACATGCTCGGCAACTTTATTCTCAACTTTCTGCACCTGAGGTTCTTTCAGGTGACACATGATCACGATGGTCTGTAGTGTTTGTTGAGAGTCATATCTGCGCAGATTAAAAAGGAAGCTGCTCTCATTACAGTTGAGTGTGTCTCTGTGTTTTTATGTTTGGGCACACGGGAGTTTATGACTTTAAGATATGTGGAATCATCTGTCAGCTGTGTACGTGCAGCTATTTACAAAATAGCATAAGCCATGACATGTCAATTGGTGCCATTATATCAGCAGGGCAAAACTGCTGGAGGCCAGGAAGAGCTCCAAATATTTGATAAACATGTCAAAGCAGTAAAGCCTGGACTTGTAATTATGCCAATTTTACTCTTACCGTCGTCGATGCAGGGGATTAATTTTCAGACAAAAAATGTTCTGAAGCCAGGTCTTAAAATTCCGTTTAGGATGTGAGCCCGGCAGCATAAAGACGAGGGGAACACACATGTAGCCGGGCACACAGACCCTGAGAGGCAAGCTGGATGAAGGCAGGGCTCCACATCACCAGTCAGCCATGAGAGACACCTGTTCGTTTGTTTGCTCTAGCGAAACTCGAGGTTTTGTTTCTCACCGTGCCAACCAACCAGGCCCGCTGGCACTAGTTTTACTGCCCATCTGTATGGATGGGTGAAGTTAGACGATGGTCTTTGAAAAAAGGGGAGGAGGCGTGGGGGGGTGGGGGGTGGGTGGGGGGGGGGGGGGGGGGGGGTGTGATACTTGATGGCATTTTGGTCACATGGGGTGAGTTGCTGTCATCCTTTAACCCTCCCCCCTGGACCCCTTTCCCTCCCCCTCCCGTGCCCACTCCCTGGTGCACAGGCAGAATGCAGTGTCAGGAGGGTGAGCACTGAGCGCCCATTGTGTGTGCTAACCAAAGCGGAATGCCCGGGTGACAAAAGGGGGAGGAGTGGGCTCAGGGCACACAAAGCCAGGGGGAGGAGAGGGGTGGAGGAGGAGGAGGGGAGGGAAGGAGAGGGGGGCAATCTGCTGGGGGCTAAATAGACCCACTCAGCCCCCAAAAACTCTAGGCACCCTAAAAATCTCCTCTCACCTCCCCCCCGCTGCCTTCTCACCCGCACCAGGCCTCCCTGCCTCGGCTCTGGGGTGTACAGTATGCAGGCGGCTGGAAGTTGCCCGTTTGTTCCCAGCAGCGTGAAAGACGAGAGCCTACGACAACTGAACCCTTAAACTATTAAGTGTTGGTTTTGGTGTTGTGAGTCATGGCCCCGAGGTCTAAAACAAGGATGTATTTGCCAACAGTAACCATGGTTTCCAATCTGTGTCATCAGTCAGAGATGTCCTGTAAGCCCTGTGTATCACTGTCAGATGTTTACAAAACAGACGGGGAATTCTGCGTGCTCAACATGAAACGCTTCCTTGGAAATTTTCAGGAACAAGCATTCCTGAAAATTCAGGAACTGCTGATTCGCACTTTTCACCGCACACCTACTGCTATGTGAATGACTTCTATCACTACACGGCCTATGACTTAGTATCCGTGTTTGTGTGTGCATGGGGGGGCACATGTGCATGTACTCACCTGCCTGTTCTAGAAGCTGAGAGCAATCTAGCCTGTGTAGCATCGCATGTCAAAGCCAGCCTCTCAACTCCCACACAGGACCTGGGGCAACAGTGCGGCCACTTTAAAACACATGAGACAAACCCTGAATTAACTCTTTCTTAATACCAGTATATCTCCTGCAGATGCAAGTAGCAGCAGATCCACTTTTAACAGGCACCTTACCGCTGCAGGACTCTGGTACTTTTTAAATGGGCGTTTAATCTGTAAAATCGGTTTATTGGCCTTTAAATCTTTGTTCAAAGTGATGAGCATAAGTCTGGAATCAATGACCGAACATTGAACAATTAATTACAGGATATTATAGCACTTGCATCATTGGCATCAACCTGGCCATGATTAGCGGCATTGTAGTAGGGGAAGGTGGGGCTAATTACCCAACAAATAAAAAATTTGCGTAATAAATCGGTTGACAACTGAACTTTGTATAAAAAGTAGTGGGATCTCTATGAGGCCCCTCCCACCTTTCAAAGGCACAAAATGGTTTAGTCCGCCCTGCACTAGAATTCATCTCTAAATGCATGCAGAGCTGAGTGAGTGACTGCTTAAGGCTCATTTTTACTACCTTTACATTTATAAATAAATACATTCATTTCAAACGTGATGAACACCTTCATTTCAAATGTCCATGTCTTCTTTCGTCTCCTAAGGTTGTATTTAACTCGAACCACGCTACGCTGGCCCTGTGATCTCTGATAGTACTGCTCTGTTTTGTCCGTATCCATTAGCTTTTAGAAAACACAAGCACAAATACATACGACATGAACGCAGAGCACGGACAGAAGTCTCCGTCCATGTCCAAATATGTATCTAACGTTGAGCATAAATGAGCTACTATGCTGCTGGAGCACCAACATATAGAAATCAGGGTTCCAAAAAAGACAGGGCACCCAGTAGCTCAGTAAATAGGGTGAGTGTGCCATGTTCAAAGGCTGTGTCCTTGCTGTAGCGGCCGTGGGTTTGATTCCAGCCCGCAGCCTTGTTGCATGTCATCCATTCTCTCTCCCGATTTCAAGCTTCAAAACTGACTCGTCATTGACGGCAAAAAAGACCCAAAAAATAATCTTTAAGTACTAAAAAAATATGTAGTAAAAGAAGAGAGGGAAAGAGAGAAAGGAAAGGGAAAGAAAGCAAGCTGACTTTGTAAAAAAAATTCATAAGGTGCGTGAGAGAGACATGGATCGAGAGAGGAAGGACAGGGGGGCCCAAAGAGACTGCGTGTGCATAGGGCCCAAAATCTGATGTTACGCCCTTGGACAAGATGTTTAGGAAATAAATGAAGTAATAAAATTTTTGGCGAGACTCCACCAATAAATGTTATTACTTTGATGATCTTAAAATTCTTTCCAGGAGTATTTAATGAAACTATTTATTTATTCTATTATACATTTACTTATTTTATTATTTCTTGGTCTCTCTCTGTCTCTCCCTCTCTTTATGTATCATATGGATCACCGTAAATTATTATGTTTATCTGTTCTGTACACACGACATCTGTTGCACATCTGTCCGTCCTGGGAGAGGGATCCCTCCTCAGTTGCTCCTCCTGAGGTTTCTACCATTTTGTTTCCAAATGGCGCATTGAGAGTTGTGATGTTGGGCTTTATGAATAAAACTGAATTGAATATTATTATTTACTTATATTGCCCAGGTCTCCATTTCCTGGCTAATGGGATTAATTATCATCCTTTTAAAACTGACACTGATGGCAGGGTTTTGAGTAACAGAAGTGGCCTGTCAGATTAGTTATATTTGTTGACCTGCTTTTGTTTTATGTAACTTTGACAATCAAATCAAATTATTCCTCAAAGATCTTGGGTGATGTCACTCATAGATAACATTAAATCAATTTGCTGATGCACCAGCAGCATGTGGATGTTGCCAGTGCCAGTGAAGCCACAGGGCCACTTTTGGACCTTTTTGTCCCTTGTGGTCCTTCCTCTTTCCCCAAAATGATGACCGGGCAGATCAAAGGGGATGCTCTAAAGAAAACTCTTAATGGTGACCTCCCCCTCCTCCCTGCTTCTTTCTCCCACTCCCCTCATATGCCCCCTTAACATCTGAACTCCCTCCTTCTTTCATTCATGCAAACTCAGCCTTTCCCGTCGTATTTACATACGCCGCTGCAGGGCAAAGATAGTTTCCCATTTTATCTGTGCTGAGTTCATAGGAAGTAGCTTGCTGAGTTGTTTTGGTTTATGTGTTGTTAGTGAAACACAGAGGGTCAAATGCAAGCCTCGGGGGCGTGTGTAGGTCACAGAGTAAACCTGGCAGGGTCGATCCCAGCACCTTTGTGCCTGACACAAAGTGTGAGTGTTTTGGTGGTTGTATGTGTGAGTGTGCCTGCACGTGTGCTCATGCATGTATGCACATCAGTGCATGAATGTCAGGTGAGTTTGTGCTGTCTGTACTGGTGCAGTCACAGCCTCTTCATCAGTGCTGACCCAGGCAGCCATCATTGTTCTCAGGCTGTAAATCACCCTGCTGCAATCAGGGCCCTGATCTAGGCTTCTCTGAGCCCTCTCCACTCCCGATGATTCCCCTCCTGATTGGCCTAACTGGACTCCTGTCTGTGGCGGCAGATTAGCATGGATTGTTTTTTACTCTGTAGCATACAGATTGAGCCATGTTAGCATTCACACCTCCACACAGTGGCCGAGGGCTCTGTAGAGGCTCTGAAACGCAGAAGAAAACCAGACTTCACTTGTAGCTTTGAAAACTTTTAGAAGAACAACAGGTGGTGGACAAAAAAAAAAAACAGGGACAGCTGACACAATAATACATTTCTATGACATAACCTCAAGTGCTTTGTGATGCTGCATTTTTGTCAATACTGTATCAGATTTAACAAAGTAAATTTTTAGGCATTATTTTATGTTGCTGTTGTGTCAAAATGCATTAAAGGGGAACATGGGGAGGTATCTTCATGAGCCATTTTTTGGCATCTAACCTCTCCTGCACAATGTTTTAACTTTTAATTTCTTTTTCCTGTATTTTCTATACATGTATTTGCAAATAAACTAAACTAAACCACCTCAATTAAGAATTCCCACATGTTAATTCCGTGGTGTAGGAAAATTCAATCAACATTTATGTACATGAGTTACTCTGTCTCTCCAAAGCCAACAAACCAAAGGAGTAAAGCCCTATTCACATGGGACTAGTATCACCTCGGAACCTCCGGTAATTTGTAATAATTGCCAAGATCATCTGTGATCTTAATTCCATGCGGTACTGGCCGTTATTTGTCGAGTAAAAATTCCACTGCAAATAACCTACCCTATTTCCCTATTCAAACACAGAGGTCGTGTGATGTTACTAGTCCCGTGTGAATCTGCATCTTGGTGATATGGGGCCGTATTGATGTTTGCTGTTTCCTCCGTGCCTCATTTCTCCCTGTTGAGAATTACAGAGGCAGTTATAAAAGTAAGTTTTGACAGCATTTAGACCCATTCACAGAAAAAGCTCAGATCAATCAGAAGAGTGAAATCTCAATTGATAGCAAGATGTATGACGTGTGAAAGTTCTGTTTGTTTAAGCCACATTTAAAAGAAAACAGGAGGCACCCCTGTATATCACCGCTAATAGTGCTGTGCAGTGTTTCTGTGTTTAGTAGAGTGAAGTTACAGATGACTGTGTGCATCATATCCGGGGACAATGTCAGTAAATTCAAGTGAAATACAGGCTTCACTTATCTGTGTGAATGCGCCACACAAAATACAGATGTCGAGGGGTGATTTCTACATCACATGAGCTCCTCTGGTAATGACGGTCTCTTACTTATAGGGTTTAAGTCTCAAACTTGTGATGTCATAAAGTATAAAGTCTGGAGCTGCTCCATAGATAATGAATGGGAGCCTGATTTTGTTGACCCACAGAATGTTTGTCTTCTTTTTGATACCCAAATGAGCTTTATTCTGTTGTAGTGTTCTCAGTTGTGACATAGAAAATGTACCCATGTACTCATAACATCACCCTGGATGCTCTGTGTTGTCTAAAATATTTATCCCAATTTATTGTCCATGGAGCAGCTCCAGACTTGATACCATCTGACATCACAAATTTGAGTTTTAGGAATCTAGTTGTTGGATTTGGGATAGAGTTGTCCGTGTTTCCTAATATTACTTAGACCATAGAAATAACATGTATGAATAGTTCTTTTTTAAAGGTATTTGCCTTCATTTGTCCACACCTGGTATGTGTACAGGTTAACACTCAAATGTCACATCTACTCACATCCTTGACCTCATGTCAATTTAATAGGATGCGTTACAGCTGTTGGACACTGCTGTCTTCACTGATGGGATTTTTTTTACACAGTTTCTTACTGGTATTTAGTTTGCAGTTATAATTGTTCAGTTTCATCAGGATAATCCATTCAGTATGCAAATCACTTCCAGAGAGTCCTGGCAACATATACGAGTACTTATCAGGTGAGACAGAAGCTCCTTCTACACTGCCTGTTCAAGGCAGGAATATCAGGCTGTTATGCCACCTCGCTGTGCTGTATATGAAGTACAATCGCCGAATGGGGGGGGCAGAGTGGTCTCACCTTTAATCTGCCACAGGAAGTAGTGACAGCGCTGGAACGGTGTCTGTGTACACAGGACAGCCGGCAGGACAGGTGTGACATTTTGACGACATGTTATGCGTGCGACCCATCATGGGAGATTTAAAAGGTAGCTGTTAGCAGTTAGCAGCTAACTCAAAGACGAAGAACAGCAGGTTAGGAAAACGATGATATTCGGGTGCTCTTTACTCTCTTAGCATAGAATAAGATCAGCCACCATATAACAAAGATGTTAAATGATTGTAATTGTCATGTTTTGCCATTGTTGTAGTTTATAAAGTGCTGCTGACGCGTATGTTTCATGTCACACTAGAGGCTGATGCTGTAGTGTTGCATGTTACAACCATCATATCTCTTTTGATTCCGCGATGCTGGGATGCAGTCTATAATCACACACTGGAGCGGAATGATGCTGCCTTCGTTTGGCAAAGTAGGAATATATCCTTTTTCCACCAACATTAGCGTGTGTACACAGGTTTTTTAAACATGGGAAAATGAGCTAAAAATATGCTTAAGACTCCATTGCCAGTAGACTAGAGCCATGTTTTACTGGTGTGTTACATTTGATGTCACAGACATGTTGGAGAACGGGTCAGTAAACAGTAGAAAAAAGCATGGAGGCCAGTGAAAATGTTGCGGTGGTTACTTCCTTCTATATATCTTTTAGTTTTTCAGTTTCTCTTCCAAACTCGATACAAAGTAACTTGGACTGACCAGTTAAGGGGCTAAAATTAACATGTTCACCTTGGTGTTGTGCTTCTATCTCTGCCAATCAGAGCAGGAGCTTATAAATACCCACAACTACTGCAGAATCATTCGACCTTGGTGTGAATACCGATTGTGATCTTTCCCATTACCTACAAAACCCAGTTGTTTGTGGGTTTTTCGTGTAGTGGGAAAGAGGCTATAAAGAAGGAACTTAGTAGAGGCCCCATACCGTGATCTCTGTATGAAAAGGGCTTGTATATACCTGCAAGATTTCCTATCTACGGCTGCCCATGAAGTTCTACCGCCTGGGGTCATTTGTTCTCCCAGTGGGGGACCATTTGCCTTAGCACCTTGTCAACAGTAGTCAGGGAGTGACCGGTGGATAGGAAGGCCCATTGACTCCCATGGAGAGAGACTTGCTTATCTATCAGTATCCATGCTGCAGCATTTATGGGAATGACAACAATCTGTGGTGTGATGTCATGTGCAGTTTGGAAGACAGAGATGATAGTTACAATCAGGATCTGTTATATTTTGATATGAGCACATTAGATAAATGGCACTTTATGAGCTTGTTTACACCTGGTATTAACATGTGTCTTAGGTGATCCGCTTACACGTGGACAGCTCATAATCTGTTGTTAGTTCACACCTGGCTTTAGAATGCGTCTCCAAATGAGTCTCAAGTGACCACTTGTGATCGGATCTGAATTGCCTGGTCAATATGCAAATTAACAAGTAGCTTACATCATTTAATTCTACATAATAATAGTAATAACTTTATTTGTATAGCACCTTTCAAAACAACTGTCACAAAGTGCTTCACACACAAGGACACACAAAGAAAACAGGAAACAATCAAACACAAACTCACAGTCACCAAATAAAAGTGCACATAAAGAGCAGATGACACAGGAAACGGATAACTAAGACAAGTTAAGATAAAGCCAGACGGTAGAAGTGAGTTTTGAGAGGGTTGAAGTCCTTACCGATGCGGTGTGTCCTGTACTGTTGGCCTTTTTTCCGCCAATTCAGCGTGTGGAATCGGCTTCGGAAAATTAAATCACTGTGACTGGCAGTTCAACTCAGCATGTGAGAAGAGAAACAGAAGTGAGGAATATCTGGATAATCTATTGATAATATACGTAGGTTAACATAGGGATAACCAGTTTCAATTATGTCAGCTTTGTCTCTGCCATTTTGGCATGGTGAACAGCTCTACATACTACAGGACCCATGAGCCCTAACTGCTGTTGCCATGGAGAAAAGGCCAGTCAGAGGTGCGAATTGAAGAAGTAGTGAATTCAAAATGCTTCATTGTAGCAGTGGTTCACAAAACATAGTACTATAATTGGTTTATTCAACCAGAGTTGGCCCCAAAGTATAACTGCATCATTTTTAGCTTTCATCCGTCATTATTGTTAATTTTAAACATGGTGATTGTAGGTTTCTTGCCAGAATGCACCTTCGTAGTCATAGTAACTTCTCCTAAATTTTTAGGTAAAGCAGCTTCTGTCTTTTTATGAAACAACCACTCCAACTGTGAGTCATGCAAGTTTGCTCATGGGAAAATTAATTAAATTGATGTTTTTATTGTTTTGGTTATTTTGCTTCTGCAAACCAGGAGCTCTAAAAATACCTTGTCCCTCACTGCAAATCCATAACTGGTTGAGTTATGTTGTCATGGAGACGGTCATTGTGTCGGCCTCATGGAATCCTGATGACATCACAGCGAGTCCAGGCTGTGTGTGTTCAGTGATTATGGGGATAACAGGCCTCAAGTCTGGGTCCTTACAGTGGACGAGAGACTGTGACTAAAAAGTGACAGGGACACAGAGACAGACAAAGAAGAGTTATACATTGTATGCATAATAGTCTGAAGTGAAGTGGAGATATCGGGCACAATTTCATCCAGTTACAAGTGCATATAGAAAAGAAAGTAGCCATGAAGGGTCAAAACTTCAGCACTAACAACAACTTCATATTCAGACTGAAGAGGTTTGGTTTGTCGACCCTGATGGAGGCCACATGCATGATATAGTCATACTAGTCAACACAATTACTCTTCAGTGCACACGATACATGTATGTGTACAACAGGACGATATGTTTCTCCTCTTACCTTACCTTCATCTTTGAGTCTCTTGTGTTTCTTCAAATCTTGTTTTTATCTTAATGGCATTCTGAAGACTTTTTATTTAGTATACTGAGCCTTTGTTAGCGGGATTAGAGCAGAGAGATTACAAGAAATGAAAGTAGAGAGAAATAAGGAACGACATGCAAGAAAGATCTCCAACTGGATACAGAATGAGGATATTGCAGGTCATGGTCAGCACCCTAATCCCTAGGCCACCAGGGGCGCCTCCTGAAGATCTTCTCGACAATAACTTTTTATAACACTTGTCTAAATTGTTTGCAAACTGTGACTAAACACAGTCCTTACAAACTTTATCTTTCTTACTTTATCTCGGTCCATAACTGCAAACAAGGCTAAACAAAGCAGGAGTCTATAGCCATGCTAGCAGCTCTGTGAGGCACTTACTGTGTTCCCCAATCCTGGTTTGTTAGCATGCTAACATTTGCAAATTAGCACAAACACTAAGCGCAGTTTAGGCTGATGACAATATCTAATAGATCTACTATGATAAATGTAATATAATCTATTAATATAATTAGTTTTGCAAATACCAGTATTGGACAAACAAAAATTTTGACCTGCTGGTGGACAGTTTATACTCTGAGGACCATGAATGTCTGTTAAAGTTAATTTTGATTTAAGAAATTATGTTAAACAAGTTGATTTTTATCGTAAGCAAGTTGAAAGACACCTCTGCACTGCCATTTTGTTTTACATGTTAGTGGCTCAATTTCAGACAGTTGATAATAGAGAGATTTTTAAGAGTGCATGTATTTGTCAGAGTTGAAGTTTTTAATGATGGTGAGATGTTACCAAAGGAAAGAACTAAAGCAGTATAAATTAGAGGAGCACTTGGAGAGCACACACCCAGGCCAAATGCCCTAACTCGCCTTGTTAAAGATGCACTATACAACATTCAGAACATATAGCAGCAAACTAATATTCATGTCTTCACTGGCTAGCTAATCGCTGCTACTATGCACTGCGCACTTTCTGAATGGGGTGTCTTTGAGGGAGCGGTGCTGATACGGTAGTGTTCATACAGGACAGTATGAGCAGTGTTGTGTATTAGCTCTGTCAGCACTACTGGCATTGTTAGCGCTGTTGGTGTTGTTAGCACTGTTACACCTCCTCCTAACATTCAGGGAGCAAGCAAACTCTGGCAGATGTAGCACAAAAATTGTTCAGAAACTACAAGAGACGACAACATTCATGGGAGCCTATCGAGCAAACAGCTTGCTGTTGCTCTGAAAATATGTTGGAGGTGTTCAAAGCTTCACAAAAAATAGAGCAATGCGAGCAGTTTTTCGAGCAAGCAACTCATCACTTAGTCAGTTCGCTGATGCATGGAGCAGGTTTAGACTTCTTCACCGGGGAACACAGAAACAATCAAAAGCCCTTTTTAGATAGGAATTATGCAAATTTGCAGGAAAGCCCAACCAGTCTTTTTTCAGCATTGGCAGTATAAAAACAAAATCGGGGAGCACGGCAAAATGCCGCCTGCCTACTTTTGTTTATACAGACTGCGCCTTTTTCGTGGCAATGGGGGGTGTGAGCAAGTAACAAAACATGTAGCTCAGCATGTGACGTAAACAGTGACGTGGGAGGGTCAGTCCTTCTGCGATTCTCTAGTAAGTCGGCCCATCCTTCATCGTCCCCGTCATCTGACGGTTAATGGCCTCTTTGTTTGTGAGGACAAGGAGGGCGCGCAATTCCTTGTCTCCCCAGTTGCTCATCTTTACAGTGTCTTTCAGATTTGCGTTTCCCTCTTGCTACTAGCTGCTCATTCCTGCTATCAGCTGTTTCCTGTTTATCCAATGCCAGTGGCACGTCACCTCGGATCAACTCGCCAATCCGGCTCTGTGAGTCTAAATGCTTGCAGCTTGCCGGCAAAACAGCCCAACATTCGTGGAAAATCTGGCAGTGTAAAAGGGGCTTGATGTTCACTTGCTTGCATCGCGTCCAGTTAGAAAGTTAGAAAGAAGTGTTTGGCTATTGGCACAAAGCCATATGGAACCATGGTGGCGGGTTTGTCGTGAAAGCATAGCTTCCCATATGGCTGACAACTCATTATGAGCCCAGGCCTGGCCACTTTAAAGTCAATTTCTCACACTTAAATCATGTTTTAAGCTAGCATGAAGGTAGTGGCATCATAAGACAACCAGAGGTGCAATTCAAGGTTGATCAGAACAGATTTTCTCTCATATCTTGCCTTAGATCACCATATAGGGTTTCAGAATAATCACGCGCCATGTTGGCCTTAAAATTCTTCATTCAAATGTAATTCAAGTGGTGAAATTAACCAGAAAGGATGAAAACCTGAAGATGGCAGTGATCTTGTGATGTCATGTTGACTTTGGTAATTGCAGAAAGAAAAATAGTTGGTGTATCCACCTCGTGGTTCTGATGCAGTCCAAAATGTAATGGATTCTTTCTTGACTTAAGCTACGCCCTTCTACCAAGTTTCATGAAAATCAGGTCGGTAGTTTTTCCACAGTTCTGCTGACAAACAGACAAACGCACAAACTGAGCTGACTTCATGACCTCCTGGCAGAGGTAACTATGCCACAGATAAAATGTGATATTTCAGTATGTCTTCCGTCGGTCGCAGGAAACTAGAGAGGAATTTGCACTCACATGCTCCCTAACTGAACGATGACAGAGGATGCCAAAGACTAACATCTCACTGACTAAGTAATGAATCAGACAAAGATCCTCTGGTGGAATTTGACAGTAGGAGAGAGAGAGAAAGAGAGAGGGAGGAGGGAGGGAAGGAAGGAAATTGCCTCTGGTGTACATATCCTCATGTCTGATAATCCCGCCTCATGTGTCTGAGCGAGACTCTCTTGACATGGGCGTAATGGTAATTATGATGATTAACGACTCGTTCCTCCAGTTGCTACCATTATATCACATGAGCTGTATGTTTTTTTTTTTTAAGGAATGGCGCTGAGTGGCTCATCATAACTCTCTCTAATAAAAAAAAAGCCTCACTTTGATTTGGACCCACTCTACGTTATTTGCCCTCATGGAGCAGTTTCGTGTGTGTCGGTGTTGCTTGTGCTTGCATGATAAAGGCGTGTTTCTCAGGCCTGATCGTGTACTCCAGTGTTTGCCTAATGCTCACATGTGTTGTTGACATGTTATTCATGTGTTTGCTCATTGAGTGTGTGTGTATTTACCTTTGCAGGGTGGGGCGAGGGGTCCAAGGGAGTGGGCGGGCGAGGAGGTGGGTAGTAGTGCTTGGACCTCATCTCCCAGGAAGCTCTCTGTGCTCCAGAAACCTGAGCTTGAGCCTGTTAAGACAATGAGGGGAACACGTGAGACTCTGGCACATGGTGGCTAGGGTTACCTGCTCGCTCTGAACTTTTGGCCCTGGGAGCAAAACCTCCCCACCCTTATGACTCCAGCGCTGCTCCACCTGTCTCACTGCTCTCTGTCCTCCATTTGTGCGGTACCTCCCTTAATGTTCGTGCACTTCATTTTGAAATGTGTCAGACAGGTTTGTGTCCTTGGTGCTGCTGCTCCGTACTTCAGTTCCTCCTACAGTTGTGCCCCCTACTCCTGCTCCTTCACTGTGCTACAGGTCACTGTGACTAATGATGTTTTGAGTGAAGCGCTCATCTACAGAATTCCTCTATTTTTGTATGTTTGTGTGTTTGCTGTCTGCCTCCCCAGACAAAAGCCTGGCTGGGCCCCTGCCATCAGGTCTCCATCCATCCACAGTCCACAGGTGAACTCCTTCCACCAGCCAGGCAAACCTGACTTTCAAGTCTCCCACCCACACCTATTGGACGGCTGTCCTCTCACCTGTGCAAATATGAAAGAGAGAGAGATGGAGGGGGAGGAGGGAAAAGAGTGAAATAGAAAGATATCCCGGCCTTTGGTTACTGGGTGGGGTGCAGAAAAGAATACTGCGCAGCTGAGCAAACCTTCATACCCATAGGACTTCACTGTACACTTTTCTCTCTCTGTTTTCTCTCTTAATCCATTCTCTCTTTCTGTAACTGGCCCCACAGCGATAGCAGGCTAAGGCGTTCTTTTATGGCCGCTGAATAGAGATTTCCTTTGAGGTTATGGAGTTGATACACTCTCCAACGTCAATTTTGTGCCGTGGTCACAATGTGGAGTGATTTACTGCCTTAGGGGACACATACTCTCTTTAGAAGTGTTCCCATGTAGGTGTAGGCATTATCTGGATATTATTCAGGAAATCCTTTTATCTAACGATATCCGCAGCAGAGGTTCGACTTAATTTGGAAATGTAACCTATAATCTTGATCACACTGCGCTAAACTGACTTGATGAGTGAGGAGACCAGCCGGTGATATGGATGGTTTAATAACTGAATCTGTGGCAGCTTAAGTCAGAATAAAAGCTGAGCTGTGTGGACAGTTGGAGGGGAAACTAACTTTTAAAAAAAAAAAAGCGCACCACACAAACAGATTTTGTACACATTCCTGAGACGCGTGACTGCTGAAATACAATGTGTTCATCAACAGCAATGCGCTTGGCTGAAATGTTAAAGCAAAACAAAGATACCCCACATGCTTTCTCGTTGCTCCTCGGTAAGAGAAATGTGTCGATACGGATCTGAACAGAAACAAGGTAAAATCATAAAAGTGTATCGAGCAGAGGTGGGATGAAGTCTTTGTTTTGCAAGTCACAAATAAGACTCAAGTCTTTGCACTCAAGTCCCAAATCAAGAATGACGAGTCCAAAGTCCTAAACCTTGAGTCATAATGCGGTCTTCATCAAATGTAATGCCACTTGCAATGCATGCAACAGAGTGATAATATATCAATATTCATGAAATTGAATTTATTTGTTAAAAGAAGTTAGTTTTAAAAATGTATCATATAGCATTATCAACCATTGTGTCTTTCTGTCCCGTCTTCTTGTATTTAACTTATTTCATATTGGAAAAATGCAGAGGTACGGGCTTGAGCCACATGATTTGGACTGGAGTCACAGATCTGATGACATTAGACTCAACTTGTCAAAATACAAAAAGACTTGCAACTCGACTTGAACACCAATATCACCAGTGACTCTTTACTTGAACCTTTTGACTTAAAAACACTTAATACCTTAACCTAAACCCAAAGATTAAAAAGTTTATGATTTTTTTTTTTTTTTTCCAAATTTTTTTTGAGCATTTTGCCTTTAATGGACAGGACAGGTAAGCGTGAGGGGGGGAGAGAGAAGGGGGGGATGACATGCAGCAAAGGGCCACAGGCTGGATTCGAACCCGGACCGCTGCGGCAACAGCCTTGTACATGGGGCGCCTGCTCTACCACTAAGCCTCCGACGCCCCGAAAAGTTTATGATTTTTAAAGTGTGGAATAAATCAATTAATTTCCCTTCATTTCCTGAATCAACAAGCCTTAACCTTACAGCATCCAGTCAATGTCAGCGGAGAACCATGAAGAACTAATGTTACGTTAGGGAGCACCAGTTGGAAGAAAAATTATACCACAGGCTGCATGCAAAAGCTATGTGGTGGTCAACAAAACAACTTATTGCAGTATGTAAATCACGCTGGTTGAATATCACAGACGGAGACACAACAACTTAGGTCAGCAATTTTTAAAACATTCCTGATTTTTCTAAATGTATTAAATTATTGCTCTGTTGTTAAAATTGCATTACAGTAGGTAAAGAGCCCGTTCGGACTTGTCTAGGACTTTCAAACTCAAAGTTTAGGACTTGGGTCATGACTTTGGATCTTCAGTTTTAACTTGGGACTTGAGTGCAAAGACTTAAGACTTAGGGTGCTTTCACACCTGCCCTGTTTGGTTTGTTTTAATTGAACTCAAGTTCGTTTGCCACTTAAGTGTGGTTCATTTGGGCAGGTGTGAACACAGCAATCACACTCGGGTACGCACCAAAACAATCAGACCGAGACCTTCTTGAAGAGCTGGCCCGGTTACAGACAAACTCTGGTGCGGTTCGTTTGTGGTGAGAACGTATTCCGATCTGGATCTGAACCAACTGCAGTCACATGACACATTGTTTGGGTTAAACATGAGCATGTTACAGTCCTGGAGGATTATTAATGTGCACCTCCTCCTGTACTGCCTTAATATGCACATTCAGCACATCCAGTGCATCAAAACATTGTTTTCTAGTTGGAGCTGTGCCTCGTTTTCAAACTGTATGGTTTGACTAAAGTTAGTCTGAGTGGGCGGAATTTCGCTGCAGAGATCAGTCTCTCATTGGGCGGAACGAGCCACCTGCTGAAGTCCTGCCCTACCACCTCCGGTTGTGTAGCAGTTTTCAACTATTTTCAACACGTCCTTTACTAACTTTTGCGGTGTTTGATCTTGCGGGGATGTAGCCATTTTTCTGCCATGGTTCACGTCCTGTAGGCGATATTTTTGTGGGCATGTTACACCAAAACCTCTTTCCCCCAGGCAATATTTTTGCAAGCGGACCGTTGCTGTGGCACCACCCAGAACGATTGTGATTGGTTGAAAGAAGTGCAAGCAGCCGGGGTGTTTTTTACTCCAATCTCAAAGTGAGAGTTGGCCCAGCCAGACCTTTCTTTTCTTGAGAAAGGTCTGGTGAGCAAGACTAGACTAAAGTGAACAATGACAGCAATATAGTCCACAATGACCAGCACTAAAATCAACCTGTGTAGTTGTCCCTCCATTGTGACATTAGAAAGTGTCACATTTATCTTGCAAGTGTACTCTTCTTCAACGTTTTGTTTACTTCCTGGATTTTTCCCACATGGAAATTCTGACCAATCAAGAGCAGCTTTCTCGCACAGGGCATTTTATCTGGTCCGCTTGTAAATGCTGCCGTGAGAACACGAACCAACTCCAAGCAATTATGCAACTTTATAACAAAATTAGTCCCTGATTCAGACCAAAGGAAGACAACTCTAGGTCTGAAAGCACCCTTACCTGTGACTTGCAAAACAGTGACTTGATCCCACCTCTGGAAAAATGTCTATGACTTTCTCTTCCCAAATTTGTTATCATTTCTGTAAGACTATTCTTCCTTTAAAGTGATATTACACTGTGTCTTCATGAAAATAAAATGAAAATAAAAATAGTGGGGAAATAAATTGGTTCGCGGCACACTTTTTAAACGATGTACCTTTAATCGTTGGGCTTGGGGGAAGGTATCAAGTATTTTCAAGTCAGGGCTCAAGTCCAAGTGAGTCAGTGGTAATAAAGTCCAAGTTGAATTGCAAGTCTTTTTTGATTCTGCCAAGTAGAGTCTAAAGTCATTAAATTTCCGACCTGAGTCCAAGTCATGTGACGAGTCTACACCTCTGGTATGGAGCGGAAACTCACCACCCAGCTAGATGCAAATGATAAGGACATGAGCACAGAGATACATGGGAACTCACTTTAATTATGAGAGTGTAAATAAACCCAAAGCGATGTACTTTTTTGCTGCCTTGCTGTTTGGTGCATTAACGACTGTACCGCACTTTAAAAACAGCCCCACTGTTAAGCTACCTGGACCTGTATGTGGTTTGACGGTGCCAGGAGTTTGAAGTGATGGTGAGGTATAAGTGAAGCATATCACATGAAGACAGGCAGACTCTCACACCTATTTGCTTTCTGCCTCTCTTCTCTCTCCCTCTCTCTGCAGGTTTGGGCCTGAAAGACGTGCCAGACCTGCTGCCAAAGCATCGGCCTCCACCTCACCCTGCAGACATGGCTGAACACACACGCATGCATACACACACAAACACGCACACAGACGGCGTTTAAAATCACACATATCTCTTGTATGTGTTCTCAAGTATTACTTTACTTTCTCATATTTCCATACATCCACCATGCATATGTATGTGTGTCCTTTTTCCAGCGTGTACACACGCAAACGCACATTCTTTGCATCTCTACGCTCTGTCTATTTTCTGTCTGTGATAACGGAGCCGTCACACATGCCTTGTGTCGGACCTAGACACGATCGAGCCATATTCACACGGTCTTCCATCACAAACATAAACACACGCAGGCGTTCAGTTTGTCAGTTGTCTCTCAGGCATGCCCTATTTTTAAAACTGTATGCACACCTACACACATTCTCCCATGCTTGGGACACACCCACTGCAGCACTGTCATGCTGTGAGACTGTCCTCGTCTTGGAGAGCACCCTACATGGTTGTAAGGCAGGGGAAATTAGTCAGGTGAAGTAAATCTTGACACCTGACACTAGTGGTCTCTCCTTAAGGTTGTTTGCATCACCGCCCCCGTACTTAATGGTACAGCACCTACTGATTATTGCATGCTCTGAGCTAGTCTGGTAATTGCGCGGTACATACCTGTCCAGGGTGTAAGCCCATCCGCTGAACATGGGGCCCCTCTGTTAGTTGGCTCACGGTATTGTCGTAACTGAGAGAGGGAGCCTCCTATCTGTCATTCACTGTCAGTCATTGTCTGTGATGCGTGTGTCGCGCAGTTTGAAAGGTCAAATCACAGAAAGGTGTGCATGTTCATATGTTTTTAAGCTGGTGTTCATGAGAATCTCAAATAACCAGCGTCTGTGACCTTATAAGCTCAGGATCACACTGAACAAGAATCACCCCTTCAGAAGTGAAGTCATGATGGTTTTCGACAGTCATTTGGCATGTTCTTAAACCTGAGGTTATGTTCGTGACATCTGAATGAGTCAGACTGTGTATGTGTTTGGGTGATGGTGATGTTTGTAGTAGTAGTGTCATGAGGCATACAACCACAGAAGCATTGCAAATATCACATCGCATGATTCTTGAGTAGTTATTTTGGGTGCTTTACCAATATTACTTTCCCTCTTATCTATAAATCAGACATATTGATTATCTTTTCTTATTAATCTGCTCCTTTTGCTCATCATACATTTGCAAACTGCTCTAAAACACCCTCTCCTACTTAATATGTGCTCGTGGAGCTGTGAAAGCATTAGCTTTTTGACTTAAATGTAACCATTACGAACAAATGTCTTCCGACAGACTCTTTGATGGCCTGCTAAGATGCTGAATGTACCGTAATGAGGAGGTGTAGGGAATCATTTATCGCTATTATTCACACAAATATGGAAGAAGGAATACGAGGGATAGGAGTAAATGAAAACTCACAGAGAGATCAAACCATCTACGAGTGTTTACCAGCTCATTCCTGGGAGAAGAAAACTGGAATGAGGAGTGGCTGCAGAAGTTTGTCACACGAGCTCTGTCTGAGAACGTACTGGATGTACACCCATGTTAGTGTACGTACAGAACATTTAGAGGTTAACAAAGGCAACAGCCCAGTGCCAAAACAGCTGCAGGTTCATTTGAGTTGTGTTATGTTGTGCTGTATTATTGGTTTTTTAAATTCCACTGCCCTTTGAGTACCCAGACCACATACATGGGCCTAAAGGAACAACACAGGGAAATGTATGTATCCTCATCTGCCCAACACAAGGAAATATAAAGATTTTTTTCAAGATATTTTATTTAGTTTTCAATTTTGATAATATAACACAAAAAAATCCTACACCTGACAGCAGAGATAGAAAAGAGCACATCACGGACCTTACAGGACAGGACAAGAGAGACAATCAGAGGGCAGCAGCATTACATAAAGGCAGTCACATTACATGGGAAGCCATTGTATAAAGATCACACAGCCTAAATAAAGATCACAGTTCAGTGGGAACACAGCTAATTCAGAGAACCAAAATGCACAGGTGGGAGCTTTAGACATTCACAGGGGTCCTCAAAGGGTGCCAATCTATATTGCCATGTCCCCTACTTATTTTTGAAAATTAGAAATATGTAGATTTCTGAATTTTATGCAAACTAATCATGACATTAAATTGGACGATGTGGATTTGTATAAAAGGAAAAGGCAATGATCAGTACACAGAATTAAGGTTTTAAGAATTAAGATCAGGGAAATCTACCCAAAAATGCCATTATTTTCTAATTTTATGCAGTTTGTGTCATGAAAAAGAAAAAAAATAGTTAATGTTGGTTTTTAGAAACATTTTTAAGAGAAATTAAATTGTTGCTTTGCTATGTAACTAGCTAGTTTGTCTGTGTGGTGAAGCATTAGTGTTATGTACGGGTGTTTGAAGCGACAGGATGATTGTAAAGAGTAAAAATAGCACAGTTATAACTCATATAGGAGTTTTTAAATAGACCACTGACAGACTTACAAATTAAGATCCACTTAAAGCTGCTTTTTCTTTTTAAACATGACTGGTGTTTCCACTATCCCTCCCTCCCCTTTTTACAAATCTCCCAGTAGTTGTGAGGTGGTGTTGTGTTGGTTAGGAGGTGGTGGTTGTTGTTATTGATATAGCCACGGGCCTGTGGCCGTTCCTGGGTGACAGTAACAGGAGTTAAAACCTGTAAATCTCCAGGAGACCTCCTTCCTTCCCTCTAATTCCTCATTACCTCACGGCAGGTTGTCTCAGGAGAGATTTAGGAGGCCTGCAGGGCTGCTTCAGTGGAGGAGAGTGTTTGACTGAGTGCGTGTTGACCTCTGTGGCAAGCATGTAGGACCGCTTCGGGCCAGGCGTACGACCACGGACCACAGGCAGGTAACACCATGTGGAGTTCCCATCGTTGGTCGTGTGTATAAGTGTGTGTGGTTTCACGCTCCAGGTGTAAAGATGCTGCACTCTGACTAACCTTTCCAGCAACCACAGCCTAAAATAATCATTTAAACAAACCCCAGAGAGGTTAAAACTTCAGATTCAACTGCTGTAATCTCCTCCGTCAGCTCAGTATATCAGGGCGAGTGTCACCTCTCATCCACCCTGTTAATTTTCCCTAAATGTTTACAGACTAAAAAGGACTGAGGGTTTGCTCATCCTTTCAGTGAGTGTAACCGAACACCCGGCCCCTGCAAACTCATCTATCTATTTATCTACCTGGCTGTCTGAGTCTTAACCTGTGTCTTTAAACAAACCCATGAAATCAATGTTGGTTCCCTACACTGTTCAAACAAGAACTTTTTTCTGAGTTGCAGCCTGCAGGGGAGCCTCATGTCATCTGTTTACTAGCTCCCACTAGTGGAGACAAGCAGTAGTGTCAAAGCCAACCTGGGAGGTGAGAAGTGTTCAGCTCGTCTGTGCTCTTGCGTTTAATATCTCGTAAAAGAAAGATGCCTTGTTTAATTTTTACAGATTCAAGTTTAACATTTACATCAACCTGATTCGTGGTTTGATTTAAAAAAGGAATTAATAAGTCAAACTAAATTTATTTTAGTGCACACATCACTTCTGATCTTGTATCATGAAACTGACAGCTGTAATGACTTTTCCCTTTCTTCACCAGGCTCTCCTCTGTGTGAATGCATGTTGTTGTGGTGTTGAAGTGAATCATTCAGCGGTTTGTGTGATCCCCTTCTATGGCATTGTGTCTCCAGCGACAGTGTTTACTGATAATTGAGTAATTACCTGTAAAAGATAGCACTCCCGTGGCTCTGTTCAGCTGTAATCTTCCCGGTCTGTCTGCTGCGGATCAGGTTTTAGCTTGGGAAGAAGCTAAATACAACAGTTTAGCACTGCTCTCTGTGTAAATGTGTGTGTGAGAGTATGTGAGAGTCCATGTATATTCATAAAACCACTCTTATGCCATCACTAAACCAGCATCAGAGACTATGAAATCACAGGAAACAAGAAAGTGTTTAAAACTCATTTGCCAACTCTGACAAGATGATGGTTGGACGTTGGAAAATTGCACAAAATCATACGACAGTAATTTGACATTCCTTTGTGAGTTTCACAATCCCACAGTGAATAGAAAGTTGTAACAGGCACTTTGTGCGTACACTAGTGGCCTCACCCACAATGGCATTTGAAAGACAAACAGCAGTGCGTGCTGCTGGCCGGAGCTCCACCGCAGTGAAAGTGGTCGTTCTTTTTGAGTTACGGCAGCCAAAGTTCAGCATAATGTCCGTGTCATTACAGTGTAAAGAAAGCTTTGTGAGTCAGCCCTGTCCCTTTCTTGATCTCCTCAAGCTATTCTCTTTCTCTTAAAGATTTTGAACTTGCTCTTCTTTCTCTTTCTCTCTGTCATCCTTCCTTTCTTCTCTGCCGTCTCTCTCTGTCAAACTTTGTTTCTGTCTCTCTGGAGATTCACAGGCTTTTTAGGTCTGTCTGAAAACATGTGTACTCATTCCTGATGTCCATACGGGCCTTTGTCACTTCCTAATCAAGCGAGTGTCCTCCAAAGTTTCAGCCTTTCTTTCCTTTCTGAGATGCAGTAACACGAAGAGATAATGTTGTACTAAAAAGGCTGTAACTTTGGAAGTTCTGTATTTCATTTAACTAACTGATAAACTAACAGATAAACTTTTCACTACATGTTTGCAATGCAGTCTTTGGATTTTGTCCCATATCACTTTCATTAAAAGTACATTAAAGCAACTCCATCTCCTAGACAGTGTGGTTGTAGTGGGACTAATAAGCCAGGGCTCCAGTGGAAAAAAACTTGGAATAAAATGTTTAGTTTAGTTTGCAGTTCTTTATTTCTAAGTCATTAGTGCCATAACTGAATTAAATTGAAAGACTGAACTTTGCTCCTGCACTAGCCTAGGGTTCGTCTTTGAACGCAGATAGAGACGAGGAATGCTGTTAGAGCACCAACGAACACTCATGTTATTCGTAAAATAGGGAAATTTGAATTCCGGAAAAAGAAAAGAAAGGGAAAGACAGCGACAAAACTGACTTTGTAAATAAAATGTAAAAAACAAAAAACATCAAAAGCTGCACAAGAGACACATGGATCAAGAGAGGAAGTGAGGGGTAACTGCTTATGTATAGGGCCCAGAATTTGTTGCAGTGCTCCTGCTCCTATATAGCATGTTTGTATGCTACTAAACTGCTCTCTTGATTACATTGCTATGGCAACATATCACTGTCTGGATTATGTTTAGTGAAACTGCTTCTGTCAGGTAACCAAACACTACAGTCCTGTATCACAACATAGGCTTCAGAAGGAGGTGATTGAGGAGAATGGCAGGCTTACAAAGCAGAGAATCTTGACACCAAAACTTTGGGGTTGTGTCCAGACTATGTGTTAGGTTTAGGCAACAAAAACACCTTGGTTAAGGGTTAGGGAAAGATCTCGATTTTGGTTACTAAAAAAGGTAATACAAATAAATTTAAAAATGTATGCTGTAGTCATGGATGGATTACTGAGAGGGCCTACCGGGCACAGGAGACACAAAATGACTACAAATAGATGCACAACTTCCTCAAGGAGACACAAAATGACTATTAATAGACGCAAAACTACACAAAGAAACACAAAATGACTACAAATAGAAGAAAAACTACCACAAGAGACATACAGAATTACCACTGAGACACAAAACCATATAAAAAGTTTAACAACAACGATGTGAAACAACAAAAAAGAGGCAAAGCAGCAACAAAGTCTGTGTGTCTTGCTCCTGTGTGGGAGAGGTGGTGGGGCCTTTTGCATATCCATGCCCAGGGGCCCATTGTCTCATAATCCGGCCACAGCTGTAGTCAGTACGAGTGGATACTGTATTGTAAGATTGCCTATATTGGTGGAAAAACTACTGAAATACGCTGTTAGTGAACATTTTGCTTACATGTTTAGTGTCAAAACTTTCTGTGACGTGTCAGATACAGTAATCAGCAACATTTCCTCATTATATTAATGGTAATTTGTTTGACACTACGTTTCACCTAAAGACATATTTGCTGTTTTAAATTAGTTGTATATAAATGTAATTCCCAAGCACACAGGGCTGATTAAAGGGACCTTCTCACAGCCAATATCAACAGGAGGAATGATCACAGCAGGCAGAACCTGTTTCAATGTTCATATAGCCGCCTGACTTACTTGACAGGACATACTTGAAAAATCGTGAGCCTATCCTTTAAGAAAACAGCTGCTGATCACACTTTTTTTTCCGTACCGTCACGTAACCTACTTTCTTTTCCTCTATCTATTGTTTTTTATTTCTTTCTTCTTGTAAACTACCAGCTCCAAACTGGGCCTCAAACCAGAAACGAGTGGTACAGGCTGGAATATTTGGTTACGGATGCATTTCCATTCGATTGTCCTAAAAGGGGACGAGAAGAAGTAAGCGATATGACTTAAGGGGATCATATTAATGTAATGTGCGTACACACACACACACACACACACACACACACACACACACACACACAGTAATCCCACAGGACTTCTTTCCCATTCCCATTAGAAACCACACCCAGGAGAACAGGTAACAGGAGAACACCTTTCACAGGGTCAGATTGGAAGAGGTGGGGAAAACAGGTAGGGTTTCTCTCTGATTAGTTTCACCTCTTCATATCTCTCTCTTCTTTTCACATTTACGACACTTGTTTTATATTTCTGTCACTTAAAAACTATCTCTCCGTCTCCTACCAGCCAAGTATCTGATCTATTTTAATACCAGTATTGGCTGATAATTTGAAGTGCCTCATGCATATACCCAAACTGATCGGCCAGTCTTTTTTTTTTTTTTTTTCTCCCTGCAGCGTTTGCCTGAGAGTTGGCGCTCTCAAAGGGACAGTAATATGCACTGATGTAATGTGTGAGATAGGGATCTTTTGTGGGGTGTGTTATAAATTGTCACCGTAATGCGAGTGCACAGGGAGCTGGGCTGAGAGGGGGGGAGGAGGAGGAGGAGGGAGGGATTGAGCGGAGGGGTGGGTGGATCAAGCAGTGTCACTGGAATCCACAGTGTTGTGAGAGCCCCATACCTTTCAGCTTCATTAAACCAATTTCACGCCGAGGTGAGCTAAGAGAGGAAGCTCTGAATCTCAGCAGTGGCAACAATGGTGCATTGAAGGGATGAGGCGAAAGTAAATTAGGTACCACTTCACAGACGGCAAATTAAAATCTGAAAGTTGGATAGGAAAAGTTGAGGGTAGATGATTATGTCTTTATTGTGCCCTCCCTCCTCAATCTAGAGAAACCCTCCCTTCCTTTTAGCAACCACCTTTGCCCCCCTCCCCACACCCCCACAACCCAATCCGCTAAGAAAAAATAATGATCTATTTCTTGTCTGGTAATTGGTTTCTAAGATGCTCCCACTCAAAGACCTGATCTCAAATACCAAGCTGCTTATGGCCCTCCTTTCAGCCACTTAATTTGCTTGAGCTTATCAGTAAGATTTCATATCCAGGAAAATCATATAAATTAAACATTAATGTAGGGCTTATTTCTGTGCAATCATTGACCTCCCACGGCCATTGAGCTGCTTTATCGGGTTGGGGACTTAGTGTTTGTCACTCAAACTGATGTGAAGGTTTCAACAAACGCTCACACTGTAGCCGAGCACTTGAGAAGTACTTAGTTTAATATCTGTGGATATACGTTGTTATGCAATCTGCAAAAAAGCAAAAGACTCCCTGTGTTTATTCTGATTTTTCTTTATCAAATTAAACTTTTAATGTGTGGAACTGAAATAATGAGTTGTCCTACAGTGATTACCAACTGGTCATATTAAACACAAATGATGAAAAATAAATTAAAAAAAAAAAAAGAAGTAAAATAGCAGCTGCAATTATGTTTTATTATTTTAAGTGGTGACAGATTTTTCAGTTGCTTTATCTTTTACTTACTTAAAGGTAAACTTTGCTATTTTTCACCCTGGACCCTATTTTCTCATAATTTGTGTCTAAGTGACTAATGGAGGCAACAGCTTTTAAAATCTGGTCCAATATTGAGAGACAGCGCTGCAAACCGCAGCCAGGAAATGCACTGCAATGTAATCCCTAGAGGCAATTGTGCAACGTCAGTTTATGTCCACGAAAAGTGCTAGTTTTTGTCATTGACAGGCTCAGATTATTATTGTGTGTGTCTGACAACGTTACGGAAAGGACCCTGCAGAGAAATTAAACATTTTTCCTTACCATTTGCTGGTCTATTTGTTATTTTGATGAATCCTGAATTCTGAAATCTTGTGAGCGGTGGAAACATTTGTGAGAGTTGGTGAGAGGAGTGCTGGGAAGACTTTGTTGTGCTGGAGCAGTGTTGATTTTGACAGCTTTTTTAGATTTAGTCGTAGTCTTAGTCTTGAGATGAAAATGCTCATTAGTTTTGGTCACATTTTAGTCATTTTTATCCTTCAGTTTTAGTCTAGTTTTAGCCAATGAAAATTCATGACATTTTAGTCATAATGTTTTCTATATATTTTTTCGTAATCTTTAAACTAATCCAGTGAGGCCAATTCATGCATCAGAAATTAGAATGATGGTGCATTTCTCCAGCAGTTTTTGACAGGTTTAAAGGGTGATTTACAAGCACACACTTACTGATCATCATTTGAAAAGCTCAACATCTCTACTTTCACACTAAAAATAACTAATCTGAGACAACTAGGATTTGTACCCAGGTGCACCGTAAACTCTGACCTATTGCTCTCAGTTTTTAAAAGCAGAAAAATAACTTAGTTAAAGCCTGAATTCTTTCATAATCTGCAACATGACAGTCCGGAGCTTTCTTAAAATTATGTCCTCTCACGGAATCACTGATTAAAACTAAACTTTAAGCTGTCAGAGAAAACTGATCTGAGTTCAGACTCTTTACTTAATGCACAGCTACACTCACAGATTACTGAGCCTCCTGCCTGCCTGTCAAACAGCATCAAACCATAAACCTCCTTGAGTCAGGACTGAGTCCTGCAGGGATCAGCTGTGAAGTCCGGCGGCCAGTGGCTGCTTGCTCTGCTGCTGTTCAGCAGCTAGTGAAACATCCTGGTGCTGACTATTTACTGGAGTTTGCCAGCCCGTAACTTGCGCAGCCTTTGAAGATAATTGCAAGCACGGATGCTCTTGGCTGTCAGTTTTAGTTTTTATTATCGAGATCTGTTTTTAGCTAATCATCGCCTGGTTTTCGTCATGGAAAAAATGTTGTTGGGTGAAAGATTTTCATCACAGTTTTGGTCAATAAAATTAGCACCTTGTTTGGAGTACAGAAAACATAGCTTACCATGATCTAAAAGATTTTCAATGTGATGGCTGAATATTTAGCTGATTTGGACAATGTGGAGAAGTCTGGAAGATTTCAAAACGAGACATCTCCTTGAGCGAGACTTCACAAAAACGTTTATTTTTCTGAAGGGTCCAATCCATAATGTTGTTAGACATTTATAATAACAATCTGAGCCTGTCAGTGGCAAAAACAAGCACTTTAAATGAACATATATTGAGGGTGCACAATTGCCCTAAAGGATTACATTGCAGCCTGTTTTGCCACTGTGGCTGTTGTGATCTCTCTATATACTGGACAACTTTCAAAACTTGTTGTATTTATTAGTCAATTAGACACAAAAACATGGATTAATAGGGTCCAGGTTAAAAAAATACCAAAGTTTTCCTTTAAGTAAAAGTTTTAAATATGATGTAAAAAAATAAGCAAAAGTCCTATTATAGTCAAGTAAAGTTAAACACATTACATTTAAGTATCAAAAGAAAAAGTATTCATGGTGGAAAATGGCTCCTGTCATTGTTACATTGGCATTTATATACTATTATATTACTATATGATTATCAGCACCGCTTTAAGCAGCATTTTAATGTTGTAGCTGATCAAAAATGGGTTTAACATAACAAAGCACATTTTTATAAGGTGATTGCATGTTTTGTATGCAAAATCTTAATCTGCAAAGTCACTTGTCTCAAGTGGTGGAGTAAAAAATGCAATAGTTCCCCTGAAATGTAATTTGTTTACTTCAAATATCTAATCTCTTTCTCCAGGAAGTAACTATTGGACCTGTTTCATGTTTTTAGTGGTGAGGTCTAAAGACAGAGGAAAGATTAATGACAGAGAGACAGCAGTAAACACTTATTGTTTCAGAGTGGCACACTGGGAGGATCATCATCAGCTCAGGGGACCCCCTCTGTATGTCTCCATGTATGTACATTCACATATGTGCACGCTTGTGTTTTTATGTATTTTTTTTGTTTTAATGTAAATGCCCATATGGACGCAGGCTATAATCATGTGCGTCAGTTTGTGGTGGGCGCTAAACTGGGCTCCCTCACTGGCTGGTGGGGTCACTCTGGGAGCCACGGAGGCCCCCACACAATGCCCTGGCAGCAGTGTGGCTTTTACTAGGCCTCGCGCCGCTGGCTTTACGAGAGCCAGACAGACGGATCCCCTTCACGCCATAAAGCCATCAACAAGGGAACAAAGAGGGCAGGTGCTGAGGGCTGCATTGAGAGCTCACCTGCACCCAGCGGGGGAACAGACTGTGTCCAGCCAAGCCAAGAGGCCCTCCACATTCACATCCCCACTCACCAGGCACTAACGGGCTAGTGTGGGTCTGCCGCCGCCACAGACGGGCCGTTTCTCTTTTAAAACAGAAGCAGATCCTCGGTTGATGGTGTCGATTGTGATACATGTGTACTGTATATGCTGTGGTAAATGATTTTTGTTGAATGAATGTTGGCTGCTGTAAGACCCAAAACAGGCTACAACAGGTTGCTGCTAAACTCTGTAATTATCAGCATTTGACAGGTAGCGAGAGTGAGGGCTTTGGGAGCCAGCCAATTAGGACTGCTTTCCAGAATTTTTTTTTAAAGAGGTAATTTTAGACAAGGATGTGAGATATTAAGTGTTTATGCTGGTGTGTAGTAGGGCTGTTTGTGAGAGTTAAACTGAAATACTATGGTAAAGGTTAAAGGAAGGAATTAGAGGGACATGTAGGGAATTGTGCAAACAGAGCCCCCAAAGGAGAGGCAGATGGTAAAGCTTGCACACCACAGCCACAGGTAGGCATGGCGTCAGGCAGGCAGGCAGGCTGTCAGCGGGGGCAGACTCTGAGCTGCCGCCCCGGCTGAAGTGACAGATGTGTGGTGAATCTTTAACTCTGCTAGTTCCCCACTGTCACCGCATCTGTCCCTGCGCTCCACGAGTTTGGCTCAGCCCCCTCCTGTGAGAAAGAGGCGACTTTAAAAAAGAGAGCCATCACTGGACTTATTGATTAGTCCAGGCTGTCCTGGCTGGCTGCGTTTAATGACCTCTGGGAGTCATTATTGAAAAGTCATTGTCTTTGTGATTAGTCCTCACTTTCCCTTACCATATGGGAGTCCTCCTTCTGCAAACTCAAGGGTGAAAATGCGCTTGAGTGGGACAAAAGCGCACTTGTTGGCCGACTGGAAATGAATATGAAGATATTTGATTTTTGTTTACATATCAAATCCGCTTGTAGAGAAATGAGGTCATGCTGGGGGACATGTTCAACAACAATAACATAAATAAGAGGCCGGCGTATGCTCTCAACTGAAACAGCAGCCCCGCTCATTGTCTCCATTTAAATCCTACTATAGAAAAACATATCACTGACAGTATGAATGATACATCCCACTTTATTCTCGTTTATACATTTGGTCTAATCTCCTCAGACGGCCCAAATGGCAGGGACACTGTCCCTCTCTCTTTCCCCACTCAGCCATGGCACTGGCAAGAGATGGTTTATTTTAATTGAAAATTAGCAAAACAAAACAAGGGCAAGAGGATCCCTGAATGGGGCCCCTTTCACCGGGAGCTCCTGTGCCGTTGAATAATGCATATGGGAGAAAGTAAACAGCAGCCGCGGGCCTTGCTGGGGGAACAATGGGCCGCACACAGCCCAACCAGGGCGCCTGATTTTATTACTGGCCTGTCAATCCCCCCAGCCTGGGAACTGTGGGACCTAGGCCAGGCAGCAGCTGCTGACCGCTCCACACTGACCCAACACACCCAACAACCTGCAGGATAAAACTCTCTCACCGCTGCATACCTCCACTAACCGCACTGTCCACCCCTAATCTGTCTATTCACACACTCAACATGGGTGCGGATGGAAATGGAAGCGGGCTGAATTGAATCCATTTCCTGTTTGATTGGATTCAGTCTTGTTTAATCGGAAGTTTATCTTGCAGGATAAGACGAGGTGTGCGCTTTTATTTAAACATTAGATTAAAATCAAATGAAATGAAAGTTAATTTGCAACCCAGTGATCAACTTACTTCACACCCCTCATATTAAAGTAGACTTTCCTGTAAATATATTATGTCCTTTAATTTGCTGGGTTTCAGATCAACTCCATCCCATCTCGGAGGCAGTGGTCCGAGGTCACCGTGGCCACTTGTAAACTTTTTCCTTCCACTAGAACATTCTTTGTGTGTTCTCTCTCTCTCCGGGCATTGAGATTCTGGTCTTGCTTCTGGCTTCAGCCAAGTCCCGGTTGCCATGCCGACTGGCAACTGGTCTCCCAGGATGAGTAATGATGTGATGTGGCTGTGCTCTAAAGTCCCAACAAAGACCTTATTACCGCTGCAGCACCTCATAACACACCATTGTTGTCAAGTGCTCCTGATATTAACCTGCCTGCACCGGGGCTTCCTCCCTTCACAGAGGAGATGTGTGTGTGTGTGTGTGTGTGTGTGTGTGTGTGTGTGTGTGAGCTCTCGTGTAAGCATTTTGAGGGCTGCTGCTGATGAAAGTTGGTCAAAAAGAGCCACCCTCAGAAGTTTGCTCTGAATTTAGTTGATCATTCTCACACTGTAATGGGAGTTATTGTTTTAATTTAGCCGGTTGATTAATTGGTTTATTCGAAAATGATTCGTTCTGAGGCTTCAGCAGTGACACACACACACTTTCCTCACCCATTTCATCATGAAAACTATCCTCTGGCAGTTTATACACTTGATTTAACTTTTGAATTTTCCACATTTCCAAAAGAAATCCAGGGTCTCCTCACCTCAGCAAACAGCATCCCCACGCCCCGTGAACTGTCCACAGTGGCCAGGCCCCAGCCAAGTGTGAACTGCCATAAAGGAGAGGTGTGTTATGTATGTGTGTGTCAGAGTGGGGGGCGGGGGGGGGGCGGGGGGGGCTGTGGACTATATAGGCAGGGTGATGCCACAGGATGTTTGAGTGTTTGACTTGGTTTAACAACATCCTCTGACAGAGACACCACAGGCTGCAGATGAGGTGAGAGATAAGAAACAACTGTGATCCAGGCCTTCACCCCGGCCATTGTCCTGCTTATCTCTAATGTAGCGCTATCTGCTAATAATGGGGAGGAGAGAGGAGGAGATAGAGGGAGGGGGTGTCATTGATAGAGAGCAAAAACATGGTGTTTTGTTAATTAAGGTGGGATTTGGAGACAATGTGCTTTATTAAAGAGCTAAACGTGTGCAAGGAGAAAACTTGCTTATGCTAAATCAGGTTATTATGACTTGACATATAAGGTGAAAAGAGTTGTGAAATGTCCCTAGAAAATAGGAGAAATATATATCTGTTCATCTCACAGTCCTATCATATTCACATTAAAGCACTAAGTATGTATTTTTGATGTGTTCAGATGTCTTAATGGGCAGCTTTCAGAATGGAGCCCTCTTTGTTTTAGCCTGATGAGGCGTACACTCAGGTGCGTCACACAGGATGTCTTGTCCTCTCCAGTCTCCCTCGCCCCAGCCAAGAAGGGGTGCGCCAAGGAGGTTATCAGTACAAAATCACCACTCCTGCTCTAGCCTCCACTGAGGGGAAGGGGGGGGGGGGGGTGGGGGGGTGCGTACATCACTGTCGCTGTGGGAAACCACATCCATCAAATAAAGTCAAGCATTTACCTGTGTGGCTCAGGTGACAGTGGAGGAAGGGCAGGAGGGTGGCTGGGGGAGAGAGGGGGAGATGTAGGTGGCCCAGGGGGTGAGGGAGTAACCCTGACCCTGTGGTGGTGGTGAGTAGTGGAGTGGGAGGGGTGGCAACGGCGGGCCAGCGCCCTGTGGCCTCTGTCCTGGAGCCAGACAGGGGATTGTGGGAATCGTGCCTCCTTCTAACAGGGTCAGCTGTCCCTTGGGAGACAGTCCCCTTTCTGGGAATATCAGCAGTGCCTATCCCGCCCTCCTCCTCATCTTCCCTCAGCAGGACTGGTAGAACAAGTTCAAACACACACTGCAAAGATTTCCTCTCACTGGTGTGATATTCTTGCACATTCTACATGCTGCATTTTTATTTAGTTGTTTATAAAAACGTGAAGAGATCTGCAGCAATACAAGAGTTCAGTAACCAGCTGCAAAACATGTATGCATATTTACTCGTGTGCATTCACATGGCTGCCAGAGTCCATGAACATGCATATATGTCATCTGTAAAATGAGCAGGGTGTGGCGTTTGCTTGGCTATGATCACTGACTATGTCATATTTCACAGAAAAACTCTTATTTCAAAACTCTTAAGGAAGTAATTAAAAATAAATCACCACCCCCACATTTATTAGAAACTCTGTTATAGATACTGTAGAAGAATTAATTACACTCCAAAGTCATTAAAAGTAGACTACGTCTCCGTTTTAATTACAATCATTCTTTAACGTGATCACTTTGAAAATTCATCATATTTCTCATACTCTAATGAAGCTAACTTCCATCGCAAATACCGCGCCGATTCTTGTGACATGTGACACATTATTTATATATTCAGTTTCCACCCGAATAAATCACTCCTGTGACAATGCAAAACAGAGCCGAAGACACCTCGGTTGATAAGAGGGATATTTGGTTACACCTGGTGATATGTAGATAAGATTAAATTTGAGACAGAGGGATGAGGGGACGGAGGAGGAGGAGGGGGTGGAGGGGATAAAGGTTTCCTCACTGGTGCATGAAGAACAACATCTAAGCTAGCTGGAGCAGGGGCCAAGGGGTTGTCGGAAGATGGTCTGATGCAGACTCAGGGCTGAGGTGAGGAGCTGGGTGTTAAGGTCTGATGTAGAGCTAATCCAGAGACAGGCTCCAGGACAGGGACAGGGTCTGCTGAGAGCGGGGCAGAGTGGATGGCCGAGGGGTCGAAGGGTCATGTTTACCTGTGGCAGGTATTTCCTCTGGGAACTGATAAGGCTCGGGGAGGGGAAGTGCTCTGTTCCAGGTGAGTGCAGAGGGGCCCGCAAAATGACACCATACACAACCCTCACCTAAACCCCCTCCCCCTCAGGCTCCACCCCTACACACACACACAAACAAGCCACCTTTATCCCTCACATATGACCTGCTCTTTTTACATGGTTGCAACAGGACATGCTCCTCATTTGAAGTATTGTGCCAGATGAATTTAAGTTTTCCCTCACAGCTATGACTGCATTTACTTTCACTTTTTTTAGGTTTTGTCATTTGACTGCTCAGAAACTGTCTGTGGAAACTAACTGCTGTTTTATTCTGCTGCCTTCACCTGCTTCTAGTGGACGTTTTGACTCACTTAATCTGCTTTTGTAGCTACTCATCATGAAATCAATGCATACACAGACAACTCATTGTGCTTTACATCAAAAAAGCAAAAGAAGCATCTATGTATGAATAAAATTTGGCGGCCAGTATCATTCTGACTTAATATGCTTTCCGCTGAATAAACTGAGTTGAGGTAACCAGGCAGGACAGCTGTGATACGGCTGCGGTGTCACCTTGTTTGTTTTCCTTCTCTCTTCCTCTTCCTCCTCTTCACCTGGCTCAGCTCTGAGGCCCTACCCCCGGGTGCTGAGAGGAGTCACTGAGCTAGAACATGTTAACAAGCACAGCCTCGACCACTGTATTGAAAGACACACACGCGCTTGCTGCACAGGGGGTAGGTAACAAGGCAGGATGGGGGGAGCTCAGAGCTGGTATTGATAAAAAAAAAAAAAAAATTCAACAAAAATAATCAGAGTTTATGCAAAGTTTTAAAGTTTCTGCAGTAACTAATTTGTACATGACAGGATTTGAAAATATACCTGCTCAAAATAATCTTGATTTTGTGTGTCCGTCACCTCTTTTGAACTGATTTAATATATTTGAGTTATCACAACTTAATAAAAAGTATTTACAGTATGACAGCTGTGCAGGACAACAGCTTAAACAACTGTAGTGACAGGTAGTTGCATTGTGCTGCAAATAACCTTGTTTGTTACAGAAATACTTAACCATCAAAATGATTACTTGTGACTCATTTACTCACTGTGTGTTACCTTGAATTCATAAAGAAAACTTTTTTTCTAGTATGCCTCCACGATAAATGAAGAATGTGAAAATAGGGGTTGTGTTTAAAAGCAGCAACAGTTCACTGACTAGTCCCTCTCGGATTTTGGCAGACTCTCTGTGGCATCATTCTGGCCTAATTGAATGCCTGATTTCAAGGCTGTGCTAAAAAATTTGAATGTATGTTGTGATGTTTTTAGGCATTTTTTTTGCAATTAAATTGCCAGGGCAACTGATAATTGTAAAAATAGTTGTGATGCTCTCTCTGATTGCTGCTCATGAGCAGCTGTTCCTGCTGTTTGAAGCAGCACTTAAGGCCCTTGTTTCTCTCTGTCCAGTTAGCACAAGTTAACACAGCAGCAGCCACTAATGCAGGATTTACATGTCTGTGTTGAATTGACGCCGTGCCTATTATAGCATGATGTCCAACTCCCCAGAAATGTAACTACATGTCATGCTGACGCAGACCTCCTGTCTGTTGTTGTAAGCTGACATCATTTCCCTCAGTGGAAAGGAAGCCTTTATTTTCAGCCATTTTAATTTCACAGATAAGAAACAATAAATTGTGAAGACAATAAAGCCTACACAAAATAATATTTTAAAGGCGCAGTATGTAAGAATGTGGCCAGAATGGTTACTGCACTCAAATTCAAAATACTGCCGCGAGTCGTGTCCGCCCCCCGTTTGAGCAAGTCCGGCTTCTCTGCTGCTAACGCTGCTGCCGGGATACAGTGGAGGAGGAGCTGGCTGCTAATGCTATGTACTGGGACACTGCTAATGCTGCTTGCCGTGCTGCTAACGTTTTTTTGTCAAAAAAAATCAGTTGGGTCGATGACCCACCTGCACATGGGCTACAATGTATGATCGAAAATGAATAACAGTTGAAAGTATTTGAAATGTGCATCCCCGTCTAGCTATGATGCTAGTTAGCCAACTTTGGCTAAAGCTTACCTGTCGAGGAGAAGAGTAGCCACTTCGACATCCGATTTCAAATTCCTCTCCGCTTTCAACCGTCTCCACCGTTCAAAAGCATCTCCTATATAGACCCTCGCTTTGCCTCGAGTTTTGTCTTGGCGTTTTTGGGAATCATAATGAGGTCGTTTGGGTTTAGTCTCACCGTCAGCCATTATAGCTCAGTCGTAACTACTGGCAACCCCGATGCTGAGACTCTACTGACTGCGTGACTGGTAGATGGCGGTGGGTGGCGCAACAGGCCAAAACACAAATTCAAAACATAAACATGATTTGCGGACCGTAATTTTTTTTTAAAAATGCGTATATTCTGGCTGTACTATTGTTGTCAGTGAGATCAGTATGTTATATGAACATTATTCCTTAGTCTCTGTGACATATTAGGAGGATTTTACGACTATTTGCTTTAGATTTCTTACATATAGCTCCTTTAAGTCTTGTGTGTGATTTATCCTGACTTCATAAGAGAAGAGAAAATCTCTGCTCGTCACTAGGCTAATTTATACAATGGAAAAATTCCATAGGCTTGTTCTAATAATGTTAGCATATTTATGCTAACATTATTAGAACAAGGACAGTTGTTTGTCAGTGAACGTTGTGAGTTGTAATGGAGCCGAACTATGTAACATTACCTTTGTTAAACGGCTTGTGCTAAAAACATTAACATGTTGTATTTGTAGGGAAAATGTGAGTTATAATGGAGCCAATTTGTGTACTTGTGTTTGAAATTGTATATATATAAATAAGTGTGTTTTGGGTGTGTTTTGATTCAACTAAACTTTACAGCACTTAACAGAAACCCCGCCACCGACCAGTGTTTTAGAAGTGTAACTGCAGAGTGACACACCACCGCACAAGTACAAATGCTCACAATGGCATAGGCAATGGTGAAGACCAGTAAACAGTCTCAACAATCTCACACCGACACTGAAATGTCTCAAGTCTGTCACACGTAAATAATCACTGAGTAATGGTAGCCATGTTGTGCTAACAGTTAGCACTGTCACTGAGTGTGTGCGACTCTGTCCCAGGCGCATAGCTCACGCTCCCACAGCAGCAGTCTCATGATAAACAGAGAGAGAGCTGGGCAAGGAGGGGCTACTCTAAAATAAAAAATGAGATTTCACCCATTTTGAATAGTCAAATTTGTGGTAAAATAGCAGTGATTGGACAAAATTGCAAGGTCATGAAGAATTCACAGGGACTGGGTGATTTTGCATTCATTCTTGTGATTGCAACATCCTGGAAGGGCTAATCGATCAGAGGTTCTGCTGTCACCTTCACCTTTCGCTTCCTGGCTGGTGAACAAGCTGAGAGCCAGGATTTCAATGCAATGCATGAGCAGAGTTCAAATGCAACACTACTTATTTATGCATGAGTGTTTTAATTAGTTAGTTATAGCAAAAATGCTTGTGTTTGGGAAGTACTAAGCATATGACTCGATAAATGAGACTTGGATTATACTGCTTGAGTGGTGTGACAGTTTGTAAAGAGATGTTTTGATATACAGTACAGGCCAAAAGTTTGGACACACCTTCTCATTCAATGCGTTTTCTTTATTTTCATGACTATTTACATTGTAGATTCTCACTGAAGGCATCAAAACTATGAATGAACACATGTGGAGTTATGTACTTAACAAAAAAAGGTGAAATAACTGAAAACATGTTTTATATTCTAGTTTCTTCAAAATAGCCACCCTTTGCTCTGATTACTGCTTTGCACACTCTTGGCATTCTCTCGATGAGCTTCAAGAGGTAGTCACCTGAAATGGTTTTCCAACAGTCTTGAAGGAGTTCCCAGAGGTGTTTAGCACTTGTTGGCCCCTTTGCCTTCACTCTGCGGTCCAGCTCACCCCAAACCATCTCGATTGGGTTCAGGTCCGGTGACTGTGGAGGCCAGGTCATCTGCCGCAGCACTCCATCACTCTCCTTCTTGGTCAAATAGCCCTTACACAGCCTGGAGGTGTGTTTGGGGTCATTGTCCTGTTGAAAAATAAATGATCGTCCAACTAAACGCAAACCGGATGGGATGGCATGTCGCTGCAGGATGCTGTGGTAGCCATGCTGGTTCAGTGTGCCTTCAATTTTGAATAAATCCCCAACAGTGTCACCAGCAAAACACCCCCACACCATCACACCTCCTCCTCCATGCTTCACAGTGGGAACCAGGCATGTGGAATCCATCCGTTCACCTTTTCTGCGTCTCACAAAGACACGGCGGTTGGAACCAAAGATCTCAAATTTGGACTCATCAGACCAAAGCACAGATTTCCACTGGTCTAATGTCCATTCCTTGTGTTTCTTGGCCCAAACAAATCTCTTCTGCTTGTTGCCTCTCCTTAGCAGTGGTTTCCTAGCAGCTATTTGACCATGAAGGCCTGATTGGCGCAGTCTCCTCTTAACAGTTGTTCTAGAGATGGGTCTGCTGCTAGAACTCTGTGTGGCATTCATCTGGTCTCTGATCTGAGCTGCTGTTAACTTGCCATTTCTGAGGCTGGTGACTCGGATGAACTTATCCTCAGAAGCAGAGGTGACTCTTGGTCTTCCTTTCCTGGGTCGGTCCTTATGTGTGCCAGTTTCGTTGTAGCGCTTGATGGTTTTTGCGACTCCACTTGGGGACACATTTAAAGTTTTTGCAATTTTCCGGACTGACTGACCTTCATTTCTTAAAGTAATGATGGCCACTCGTTTTTCTTTAGTTAGCTGATTGGTTCTTGCCATAATATGAATTTTAACAGTTGTCCAATAGGGCTGTCGGCTGTGTATTAACCTGACTTCTGCACAACACAACTGATGGTCCCAACCCCATTGATAAAGCAAGAAATTCCACTAATTAACCCTGATAAGGCACACCTGTGAAGTGGAAACCATTTCAGGTGACTACCTCTTGAAGCTCATGGAGAGAATGCCAAGAGTGTGCAAAGCAGTAATCAGAGCAAAGGGTGGCTATTTTGAAGAAACTAGAATATAAAACATGTTTTCAGTTATTTCACCTTTTTTTGTTAAGTACATAACTCCACATGTGTTCATTCATAGTTTTGATGCCTTCAGTGAGAATCTACAATGTAAATAGTCATGAAAATAAAGAAAACGCATTGAATGAGAAGGTGTGTCCAAACTTTTGGCCTGTACTGTAGTTTTGCTGGTGTTAAATGCTGCCCTGTTTTACTCCAATGCATCAAGACTTTTCTTTACATTTGGATTTTTTGTTCACTAGAGGCATGCGAGAAAAACATTTTTTTTTTTTTCACAAATTCAACAAAACGTTGATATACAAATGGTCATTTGGGGGCTGAAGTATTCCTTCAAATATTATGTTGAAATATCAAGTCACCCAAAGATGGTTACATCCCGACACCTGCGCTTGTGTGTGTTTGAAAGAAAATGAGAATGCGTACTCATTGTGTTATACAAGATCTCTGGTGTGTGTCTTCAAGAGTTTAGCATGGCTGTTATCAGCGGAGGAGGTGAGAGTGGTGTGTGAGGTAGGTGTGTAGTGGTACACTCCTCCTCTGTTCTCCTCTTCTCCACCTCCTCAGGCCCTCTCTTCTCCTCCTCCATCTCTGCAGAAAGCCTCATTAGTGGCGAGGAGCTGCTGAGGTAGCACACGGCTGCCATTGTGGCCAATCCAAACATCAGGTCCTCTCCATCCGAGCCCCCCACTTCAGAACCCCCAACCAAATCCCATTTTCAGGCTCTGCAGCTGCCCTGCTCTGCCAGAGCACTTAGCCGTGTCATTCTATCCGGCTCTCCAGGCCTCAGAGGAAACAGGCCTGTTTTGTGCTTGGCAGTCTCTGATATGACTCCAGAAATGGAAATGAAGCCATGGATCTTCATTAGGAGAGGCAGGTGTCCAAAGAGACCCAGCCCAGGTGAAGGAGCTGGGAGGGGGCGGCTCGGCAGGCGAAGGCGAAGCTGGGTAAGGGGGAACTAGATTGGTGGGGGTTTGATCCTTAAAACCTGATGATGGTTACCCCTCTATACACTTACACACACACACACACACACACTCACGTACACACTTCTTCACCATCGCCCTCCCTACCCCACCCGCTCCTCCACCCCAGCACTTAATTGCCCATGTAATGAGCTGCAGTGAATGGGATTACTTGTGTGGAGGCACTTGAGGACCCTGTGCATTGGGGGCACCTCCTGCAGACCCTCATCTCCAGGGAATACATTTAGGATGATGTTTTCTATGAAGCGCAGGGGCAAAAACCTCAGCTCTCCTCGCTGCATCTGGCAAAGTTGCATTAGGCCCTCCACAGCTCCCCCCCGCCTCCTCCCCCACCCTCTCACCCCCTCGGGGCCTTTTGTTTCCTTAATTATTCATTACAGAGAGGTGGCCTTCGCTTTGAAACCTGTAGAGGTGGATGAGGCTTGGCGCTGACCCACGAAGCACCAGAGCATCCTGGAGCCTGAGATGTGTCTTTGTAACAGGACACCTGTTATTTCTCCATCCTCGATCAACTTGGCCCCCTCGCCTCTAACTACACATTAACAAATCAGAGGGGAAAATAATACCCACACATCTTTGTGTCGTTCATGTATTACAAATGACATTAATATGATGCCCATCTGTCCTGTCTATGTTTTGCAATCACAGCACTGAAGGAACAACATACAATTTTTAATGATGAAACTAAAGACACAGATGGATTCTGCTTTGGAGGCTATGCAAATGTTATTTTGTGAATTCCATATAATACAGCAGACTGTACTTCGCTGCTAATGTGTGTGTAAAGTGTGAAGGAGCGCTCTCCATGGTGCCCAGGGCTGCTTCTCTTCTCACGCTGTTTTTGGTAAAATATTAGCCCCCGCAGCACTGTGCGGGGCGGCTGACAAATAGAGGGCCGTTGTCCCCCTTCTCTCACAGGGCTGAGGGTTAATGATCCCAGTTTCGGGGGGTTAAAGCCTGCCAGTAGGCCTTTCTCCCGCACCCGAACAGATGTTGCTAGGACTTTAATGTGGTTATCAAATCGGAGTGCCCTCTAAGCCCCAGGAGCTCATTGTGTGTCGCTGCATTCCAGGGCCTCGCCGTGGTGACAAGGCATCCCGGGGGCCAAGCTGGGCTCCCGCTGAGTCTTCCAGCAGCCCCTCAGAGCTGACAGCTAGGGCTGCCCCCTCTCCCCGCACCATCTCCACCTCCGCCAGGCCCTCTCTGTTCCTGCCCCTGATCCTGTCCCCTCAGTGTCATAAAGTCATCCTCCATCTCCCCTCGATCCCACAGTGGCCCTCTCAGTCACGCTGCCCTCACAAATCGGCCCCCTCACTCAGTCACTCTCACTAGCCCACTCACATTTTTGGTCACACACATTAAGCCCACTCACACATATGCCAACACTGACTGCAAACACACAAATGTATTCTTATAACAATGATTAAATCTATTTTAAAATGTCCTGCATGTGGATAAACTATGGATGTATGTACAGTATTACATGCAGTAATTATTCTATAACTTAATCCCTTAAATCTCGCAAAGCTGTGGGTGGTTCAGTCTTTACAAAGTCATCCTGTGCAGCCAAACACTTTTCAAATCCACATGATTTTATTTTAAATTCAAAGCTGAGTTAATAAAGTTTCCAAAGATGCCAAATATGTTCCGCTGAATTTCTGGGGGAAATGTGGAAACAATGATGCAATAATTATCTAGAGTAGTTCTATTTGATGGAAAGGAGAAGCCCTAAAAAAACACTGAGTGTAAGTCCATGGTATTGGTTAGCAGTCTGAAAAGCATCCAAGGCACCCCAACTCTAAGTTAAGCCCCTCTCCCACTGTACAAAAAACCCTGCTCACATCTGGCTTTTTAATGTAATGGGAAAGGTTACAATTGCTATTCAAATGACTCTACAGTAGACTCATTTATCAGCTTTGGCTCTGATCGGCATTGATGGAAACGCGTCACCCGAGTGATTGTGCTAATTTTAGCTCCTTCACCAGTGAAATGCAATGACGCACAACCACAAAATACCACCTCTCTCCGCCCAAGCAGTGCTCAAACATCGATCCAAATTAATCTGCACTGAGTTTGAAAGAGAGACTATATATGTAAGAGATATATAAAAAAAAGTAACCAGAGTTACAGGCCTCTGTGCTGCGACCGATTAGACCTGTTTTCCAGCCAGATGTCTAATGGGACACGCCAACAACAACAAAAACCCACACACAGACAATCAATGCATTTCAACTCAAAACAAGATCTTCATTGCGGTAATGTGGAGTCTAGCTAGGCAGTAATTGTCATACATACTTGGGGGGGCACGATATGCTCAAAATGTTCCCCAAATACATGGATAAAAATATCAAGAAAAAAATTGCTATGCTACTAAAGGCAACCATGCATTGCTGTCTGAAATTAATGTTAGCAAATGTAACCATAATTATGAATAAACTGGGCCTAATTTTACATTGTAGTGCAGTTCTGTGATTGGTTTGTGCAAGTGGCATTGCCGTACCCCTTAGAAGCCATTGCTCGACAGCTGTGGGTGGATAGAGTCAATGTCAAACACTGTTTGTCTCTCTGTTTTATTATTTTCAAATGTGCGGCAATCTATGATTCTTTTTCTTTTTCGCAGAGGGTTTGAATGAAAATGTTAAATAGGTGATCACGGCCTTGGAGTCCAGGGTTTGAATATGTGTAAACATATGTGTAAACAACATATAGCTTCAACAAAGAGCTGGAAAAAAGTTGACACAGATGATACTGTATGTGATACTGTTGACACATATGTCATGGAATATGATTGTGTTTCCAACCTTGAAGCTACTTAAGAGGACAAAAAGGGGAAAACTATGTTAAGGGGAAGAAGGAGAAGAAAGAGCAAAGAGGGCTTTAAAGCTTATATGTGGGCTGTATGTGCGTCTCTGGAAACTTATTTCTCTAAGAGGTGCCAAATTACACTTGTCTGAATAGGATATGTAGGACAAGTGAGAATTTACAGTGTAGTCATGTGCTTTACACGGCACCTAATGATTTCTGTATTTTGCATAATGATACAAACATTTATACAATGTTCCGTACAAGCGCACACTGCTGTAAACATAATGTGACAGCTCATTTGAAATTGTAAACAGGTCGAGTGTTCATAGGTGTCACAAATACCTCCTGGATGAATGGGTCGTGGCCTTGGAGGTGATACTGGAGCCCGGGGGTCAACCTGGGCTTTCTCTGCTCCTCTCTGCATATACAGTATCAATGCCAGCAGCTGTGGGATTGTTTGTACACAGATGCAGGGGTGCTTGATGATAATTGCCTTGCAGCTGCACTCCGGGGCTGGAACTGGGTGGTTTTTCTCCCCCTCTCAGTGGCTCATATTGTGTGTGAAGCGTTAAGAGCAGGAATGTGGGAAACAGTTGTAATTAAAGTATTCTGTAACTCAATTAAGGACTCTTCCCCCCACACAGTCCCCCCCCCCGAGCTATAACCGTTATCCTACACCTATGCCCTGCTGGAGTGTGTGAGAGCCTGTGGCCTCTGCAGCCTCAGTCGCCGGCCTGGGGCCTTTAGTGTTTAAATGTCAGGACTGGTTTCATTGAGAAAAGAGGGATTTGTTAGGTGTAAATGTGAAGGTAAGAGGGTATATGAGGTGGAGAGAAGACAGTGAAGTGGAATAAATGGGGAATTGCTGTTCCACAGAGGGCTGCTAACGTGGTTACCACTCAGAGGTTAGACACTCATTACAGCCGTGAGTCATTTTTCATAGGCTGTTATCAACTCACTGTGCACAGAAGATAGATGGATGACAATTACGCTGATGAAAACCTTCATTGGTGGGAATAGGAGCACTCCACAAAATCATTACACCATTATTTTTGAGTTTCCAAAATAGCAGCAATTTTACAAGACGTGCAGAAAAACAACTTTTTTGTTTTTGTTTTTTATAGTGTTAACTAAATATGTGGAAAAGTAACAAAATCATAAAGCAACAAAATACATGGACGTCGTTTGTTCTAATTCCCCCCAAAACTGCTGCAGGCTGCTACTCTGAACAATGACAGGCAACAATCAAGGTGCTCAATTAACTGTAGAACGATTAAGACATCAATTACCAAATTGATTGATGAGGCCAAATGATCCGATTCATTTTCTCCATCCAGCGTAAAAATTGGGAGCAGCAATATGAGAAAATTTGTTGATTAATGGTTCGGCTGTGGGAGCCCTTCGCTATGATAATATGTGCAATTTAATAGGAGAGAAAACTGCTGTAAACACTTTAATAAATATTTAGGACAGAAAATGCAACAGGATTGAAATATAAGAATTAAAGAGAAAACACAAACAGATAGTAGTTAGTGGTTTTGACATTAAAAAAATCTTTACAAGTATCTGTAAATATAGTTTAATTACTTCATCTTTTTTCTCTATTAATGCTTTGAATGTGCAAAAGCAGTTAATGTATCAGATGAATGTATTTCTTTTCTCCGTTGCCATTGACGCTGATGATGTTCCTCTGCCCCTCGAACAAAGGCCAAAACAATGTTTGAAGAGCGCCTTGAGACCAGCTTGGACTAAGGCTTTAGTTTTTATTCTGTTCGTGTTGTCAATGTGTAGAGGGATAATTGAAGCGATCCTTGACTATGGGATCTATTTATACAGAGCATAATTCCCTCTGTATTCAGGCATTATCATGGTGTCAGAACAAGCACAATGGCACAATAAGGTCAATATAATGAAACTCCAAAACAATATGGTGTCATTCGTATAATAAAAAGTGAGCCACTCCCTGGTTGTTTGGTCTTGTAACAGTGGTTGGGTTATACTGAACTTGGTGGCAAATGATCGTAATCATAACCTGATAAATATATTTAATAAACAAATACAATGCAAAAGAGTTTGTGGTGACAGCTTATCTATAATTATACCTATGGAAACATATTAAGTTATAGTGTCTTAAAACTTTTTAAAAAATAAACAGTATTAAAGTATTTTAACTTTTTGTTTAAACGTAGGAAAATAAAACTTTTGTCATTTGCTATATTTCTTAAGGGGTTTCTTTTTTTGGTCACTTTTTATTAAGAGCAATTGAGAAGAAAAAAAGACATCCTGTTTGTACAATATACACCATTATTTATCAGTACTCATTTGTGAATGTTTGCAAATATATAAGCACAAACAAAAAAAAGAAAAACCAAAAAATAAATAGCTAAAAAATAAAAAAGAAGATTTTTTTGAGTTTCTTAAAGTTTTTATTTTTATTTTTTTTGATGCTTCTTTTTTTACAGAAAATATTTAATGATCTATTTAAGCTAATATTGTGTAGCATTTTTTGTTCCCATAAATATAAGTCCACTTTAAATTATTATTTTTAATTATTTTTCCTGTTTAAGGGTTTTTTTTTTGGGGGGGGGGGGGGGGTTCTTTATCTGCTATGAGGACAGAGGGATGTCGTATGCTGTAAAGCCCTCTGAGGCAAATAGTGATTTGTGATATTGGACTTAATAAATAAATTTGAATTGAATTTATTATTATTAGTCGTGGTGGCAGTTGTAATGCTAGTAGTTATTGTCTTTGTTGTTGTATTGTAATACAATTCTAATTACCATTTTATTACTAGCACTAAACAGCCCCTATAACTTAATTTTATTTGTATCGCTATGACTTCATTTCTTTATTTTCAGTTTTCTGTTATACCCAACAGCATCTGGAGCCAAAATTACATCAGTTATCCGCTTTTTTCCCATTAGCAATTTGACAAATACCCCCTTTATAACAGCCCCATATCATTCTGCTTGACTTTCCCCCTGGGCCTGAATTCAGTTATTGATTGCCCGTTCAGTTTCACTTGGAAAAGGTTGATAAAAGGAGGTTTTCACTTTCTCAATTCGATGTGACAGCTCCCTAACAAGAATAATGGAAAGCGCCCATTCACAGGCAAATCAAGCTAATCCAGCGTGCCCCTCCACTCTCAATGGAGAAGTCACAGTCCTTCCCGGCCCATTCCATCACAAGCCTCTCTCTTCAGAAACCTTCAAAGTTAGCCCAACTCCTCCAAAAGACAACATCGCTCTTTGTATGGCCCTCTCACTCACCATCAAATGGATAAATAGGTCAATAAATGTATACAAAGTCAGAGGGGAAACAAAACTCAAGCATATAATCGGTTTGTTTTATGTGTAATCTGATTTCACTGATTCCCACTCCTCATTCTGGTTGTTGTCTGCAGCTGATGGGTAGATATTATCAGACCTGTTGGCGTGAAAACACTCTGGTTGAAATTAACAACCCGCATAATAAATAACAACACACATAAATTTTTATTCATCCTCAACTTTCAGCAGAAGTGTCTTCAGCTACAGCAGCATGTGTGACATTAGTAATAGTCCCCCTCCTCTCCTGCTCTCCACTGGAATGAGCTGCGGTTTCTCCTCTAATCCCCTTTCTGGGCAGAAACCAGGTGACGAAGCGAAGGTGTGTGTGTGTGTGTGTGTGTGTGTGTGTGTGTGTGTGTGTGTGAGTCACAGTAAGTGAGTAAGTGTGCAGGCTTCACTGTCTTAAGTTAATATGTGCATGAATGCATATGTGTATGTTAGCTGAATAAGATGCATACCAAAGCAAATACAGAGGTATCACTGCAACTTAAACTATGTTGTAAGTTTATATGTACTTTGTATTGTCTCACAGAGGTGTTGTGTTTTCCCTGGGGCCACTTTTGCAAAATGTTGGATGACAACGAGCAGTTTATTAGCAAATATTAAAAATGATTATAAAATAAATTAATTGTCTGCTTTCAACCTTTCAACATTTGCTGTCATTACTTATCTTTGCCAAGAGGTGAATCCACTCAAAGCAGCCTACTGCAGGTGAAGTGTATGCAGGGGTGTGTCTAGGACTTGAGGACATTCGGGGCCTAGCCCAGACATCTGTCGGGGGGGCCGGGGATCCATCTGAGGCATTTATTCTGGTTGATAAACAAGCTTTAATTTAATACTTTTTCAGCTTGACAATCTTCTTAAAATGCTGAGGCTAAAGTTAGGTTTTTTTCTCCATTGAGGCTAGGAAAAAAATGGTTGCTGCCATACTCTGACACCTTGTTTAGATTCAAAGTACAAAAAAATCTGTTTGTGAATCACTTTATTTTTATTGTGAGTTAGAAAATGGTCGGTGGGCCACCTGGAACCCTGTCATAGGCCAGATTTGGCCCAAGGGCCGTAAGTCGAGTATCACTGATCTAAAGTATCGTCCACAGAAGGCTTATTAATAGGATCCTTTGTTAAAAGGCAAAGCACCCAAGAAATAGTGACAATAACATAAATAAACTCAGCGTAAGTGTTTGCTGCGGTGCCTATATTTACATTTTTAAAGAATGCTTCAACTTGTCTTGTGTTTTGTCTGTGGAGCTCTCATTCACATTTGACTTAACAAGACCCAACAATGACTTTGTAAGACTTTGGTTAGGCCATTAAAGTGCCACAGGTTTGCTCCCATTCTGCTTTTGGAAGAGAGAAAAGGGAGATTAACATGATTTTGCTTTATCCACCACATATAAGCCTCAAAACCATAAAACACAACCCAAAGGCATCCCCGTCCTGCTCTGAATGTGCACTTGTTACTGCTCTCAATTCGGCTTTCAGCCCCCTCTAAAGAGACAAGGCCCAATCACAATATTGTCAAGGCTCTGTTGGTTTTCTGGTTCAAATCCTTGTTCACGCTGTTTGCTGAGTACTCATCTGCTGTGACAGCCTTCAGACAAACAGTGAGTCCTGAAAGAGGTCTCCCACAACCAGATCTTTCCTGCTGGGCAGCGGCTGAAATGTTCCTTTCTCTCTCCATCAAGTGGAACCCAGGCTATTGAGTTGGCCCCTGGGATCCCTCCATTGAGGTGGGCTATGGGCCAGTGCTTTGCCCCTCCTCGCCCTGGGCCACCCTCATTCTCCCGGCACACCTGTACCCCTAAACCCCATCGTGGGAACCTCCTCGCTGTCTCTGCCACCTGAGCTGCTCACTGTGCCAGCTGGGCACATCTGACAACACCATTGGGAGTCAAAGCACACAGAGACAGAAAATAGTCACAGCGTGCCAGCTCAATTGAGCTCTTTAGAACTTTTTTTTTTTTTTTGAGTGGAAAACTGTCGTGTTTATTGAAGTCGGAGAGATTAAGGAATCTCTGCACAAGTTATGAATCAAACTTGTGTGTCACTTTGTGATCTATAGCAACCATTTAAGATTTGCATATCTGAAAAATACACTCACACAAACACATTTCCAACCTCAGATTGCAGTTCTCCCTGCTCACACACAACCTCCCTCATGCACCCCTACCCTCTAAATCTCCATGGCACACTGCAAAAAATGGCATCAATTAATCAACATTCATGAACCGTTTACTTGAGCTCCCCTTTGTGTGCTGCAGGGCCTAATCCAGACAGAGACCAGGCTGTTCTGCAGCAGTGCAGACTGCGTCACTCCACCCTTTGTGGGAGAAACCCATCAACTGGTGTTTCAGGGAAATGTCTCCCCCCACTGAGAGCTTAACCTTCCCCCTCTCTCACCCTCTTCCTCTTGTGCCCCCTCAGTACTCAGGGCAGGAAGCTCTATCTCTTAGAGGAGGCCATCCATCCATCTTGCCTCTTCCAATCCAATTCACAGCCGCTCCACATGTATGAAGACATCTGTCCATATTTGATCAGATATTCCATTTTGCTGCAAATGATCCCACCCTCCATCCCCACCCATGAGGGAGGCAGCTATTTAAATGTGCTGATACTTTCCTGCATAATAACCTGCCAATTCTTTGCCTTGCAGAAGAAGCAAGTTTAATTGGGCTGTGCATTTAGAGCTCTTCTACAATTACACAATTACAGCGGAGATGCATTTCTGCACGTTGCGATGTTTGCCCCAATTTACTGCACTTTTCATACAGTTTAACACTGGTTCGCTTTTCAGAGGATGCAAATTTGGCTCATTTGGCTTCAAATGAAGCATAATTGCTCATATTGAAATCTACACCTTTCTACAAGAGGTTCCTGCCAGTTAGTTCTCATTAAACCTAAGGAGAACAAAAATTCCCAATTCCATTTCAGCACACATGCCATCTGTATCATCTTGTGTTAAAAGCAAGGAAATTGGAGACAAAATGGATGCTGAGTGCATGGGTGGAAAACTTGAAAATCAGTTTGTTCAAGTTAGTCGGTGCAGAATAACCTTTTTTTTCCCCTCCCCTCCCCTGACGTCTGTTTTCTAAATTTCTCACAAATAGCCTGAATTGGAAATTTACTAGGGAATGTTGTAGTCGGGGGGAAAAAGGGAACATGGCTGATTAAAATTAAACTATTTTCATTGTTTTCAAATACAGAATGTGTTTGCTGTGTGCAACCTGAAAAAAGCATTGAATTAAGTGCAGCCTAATTAGTTCAAAGGGCATGTACGGCTGGCCTCTCTACATTCAAAACACAGAATGGCGTGTCAACCCCGACATGTGATCGCCATCAAAGTGTTTTCAACTCCTTCCTCTTCTTTTATATCACTGTCTTGAAAGTTATAGAAAAAAACTCTCTTTTCCTAAAAGGCCCTCTGAGTCTGAAGTGGTGGCCTGAGCCCACTCCAAACAATGCCTTACAAGATACTGTTTAAATTCATATCCGCTCGTCCTTTCTTGCAGGGGGACAACACAACAAACCACTGACCCACTGATACACAATTAGAAGTGATGCGGCAGTTAAGGCTACAAGCAACTCTGTTTAACCGTCTGTCTTTGACCCTCCACCATTGAATAAATATAATGCCCCCAATGAGAGTAAGACACTGAGGTGGAGTGAAAAGAGAGCTGGGGAAGATTTTAAGCCACACATAAGTAGTTAAAGACCTTTATAGAGTATAACACCATTATCCCTGCTGAATAAAAATAGGATTTAGTGTTTTTTCCACTTAATTTAAATCAAAAGAGTCCCCACCTTACATATTGCACTGGTAATGTAATGGAGAGAGACCCACAAAAAAGGCTTTGTGGCTCTGACACCTCCTATAGTGGGACTGTGTTGTCCTGCGAGCAAAAGGGAGAGAAAGGTTTTTCTTCCCTGCGTTGCTATCTGCTAACACATTCTAATTGATGCTGCTGCATTCCTCCACTGGATGCATTCAGTGAATAACGAGCCTTGGACTGAATACCCATGAATTGGTCCCCACCAAGCAAAGCAGTAAAGCCTTTGGCCCCCCATCCCTCAGCCTCCCCGCACCGCCACCATCGCAACCACTACCAAGCACCACCTCCCCTCCAAACCTTCCCCAAAGCTCTACTCTAGCTTTACCGCCCATTAAAGCACGACCATTGTGCAGAGATGCAGTCCACAAAAGCTGTCAATCTCTCCGGGTCCTCCAAAGCTTGGACTCACACAGACTGGAGTGACAGACCCCCCCCTCCCTCCTCCTTCACCCCCCAACCCACCCGTGTTCCCCCAAAAAATCCTCTCCCTGAAAACTTCTCAGCTAACTATCCCCCACCACCCTCTCTCCCTTGCTCCCTCTCCCTCTCTTGCTCTCTCCAGCCCCAGCGCACAAAGCATCAATCTGTCTTCAGCCCCAGCACCCTTGGCCCTTTGTCCCATCTGCAGGTGCCTCTGAAAGCACCCACGGTCGCCCCAGCCTCTGCGCACGCCACGCCTAGTCCAGGGACAGGAACTGCTGACAAAGGCCCAGTGTGGGAATGAGGGATGCGTGGAGGGAGGGAAGGGGGTGTCGGAGGGGGGCTGCTCTAAGACAGATGGCTGGGGAAGTCTCCCAACTCCTCCACAGGGGCTGTCAGTTTAAATTCACAACTACGAATGAGACTCACAGGGGAAGAACCAGTAAAGGAATGCCCACTAAACTCAGCAGATACTGTACACTTCACTCAGGACCAGAACTCAGAACCAGCAGCTCTCTCTGGAGACCAGATATCATTCATTTATGAAAAAGAAATTATTTTAACTGGAAATGTTGACAACAATTAACATGATTTAGAAAAAACACTTAACTGTGTCTGAAATATTTTCGGTTGTTTCAAATGTATCTTAAAATATTCACAATAAACATTCTTTATTATTCTTATCATCCTTTGAGCCTTACTTTAACTTTAATAAAATTAAAATTTTGATGCATTTGCCTTGTGATACTTGCTCTGATTTTATTATTAGCACACAGCTAACCCTACTGACATACATTACATCTATATATTTAGTTTGATTTTGATTTATCATTATTTTTAACATGCCTGAAACCTTCTGTTTGTATATTTTTGTCTTGTATTCTGCAGTCACTTAAGGATCTGAACACAAAAATCTGACTAAACTCAATATTTGAACACCCAGCCTACATAGATGCCCTCATATTGTGTAGATATGCAACATACTTCAATTTCAATCTTGACCAGCACTTGTAATTATAATATAATAATTAGGCTTAAAATCCAACATTTAGGACTCTGAAGAACTTTACTAAATTTACACTTGAGACAAACTGTGATCAGCTCTGCAGCCCTGCTTCAGTTTCTCCCCTCAGTGCAACAAGTTAGTCACATCTCATTGGTGTTACTGGGCTGCCACCATGTGGACATGCACTGAAATACAGCAACCAGTTGCTTGATGAATGCCTGCACTGATGATGGGAAGGCAATACTGAACAAAAGTGACCAAGTAGCATAAAATATCACTGCTTTATGGTTATATCTGCACGGGTGTGAATTAATAATGTCTTTCTTATCCAAATATTTCTTACATTTTACTTTAGAATTCAAGTCCACAAAATAATCTTCCTACAAACTCCCATCAGTAGCTGTTCTGGAGCTTTTGAACATTTTATGCAATTACATAATCATATAGTATCTCTACAAGTGGAAGTTTTTTTTTCTATCTTGGTCCATTTTTTTTCATCACTCAGACATGTTTTTTTTTCTTTCTTTTGCTCTTGAGCTGCTGTTATCTTCCCTGCTTTGAGATTGATAAAGTTTAACTTGTGTTATTTTATCAAACAAGATTGTAGATAGAGATACTGAGGAAGATCATGAGATATGATCAAAATCCCCAGAACAGATAGTGAGTGGATCCTGTGGTGAGATTATTTTCTCAACTTCATTTTTTATTACATGAAAGGAAGTTTCAGTCCTGTCCTGTATACTCTACCACAGGGGTGTCCAGACTTTTTTGAATAAAGATAAAACAAGGTGAAAATACCTGGGGGCCAACTGACTCTTGCATTAAATGGGTGTAAAAAAAAAAGTGAGACAAATGCAACCATTTTTATCTTTTAATGAGCTATAACTTGATGCCTGCCTACAAACTGTATGATAGTCCTATCATTGTGAGCTGAATGATAAATATGTGAAATGATCTTGCTTGATTAACCATTATTGTGCACAGGGACACATATGGTATATTTTGAAAGTCAAGCCTAGGGCTGAATAAAAATGGTCTGTGGGCCACAATTGGCCCCCAAGCCAGACTTTGGACATGCCTGCTCTACCATCTTGATTTCACTTTGATAGCTCTAGAAATTTGGAATTTGGTAATTAGCCCAGAGTTTATGAGCTATACATATTCTAATGCTGTTGATTTCTACAAATGGCCTTACCCTACATGAAATCCAGTCCTTTTAGCGACACTGCAGCTCACTCAATGCTTTGATCTGTCTGTAAAGGGTAAGGGAGAGGAGACAGTTATTCTCAAAATTCAACACACAGTAAATAGAATGAAACATTTCTTTATTCGGCCACATGGTGGCGATAGAGTCCAGGTTACAGCAATGTATCCGCTCACTGGCTGTGGTTAATTGAACAGATAGTTCCTTTTTGTGAAATAATCTTGATCATCTCTGGCTGCCTTTATTCTTTATTTATTTGTTTTTTATTGCTTTCATCGGTTTAATATATTACGGACATTATGCAAATATGTTACTCTGAAATGAATAGTAGAGTAAAAACATGCAGTAGTCAGGAAACCATCTTGAATTTTGAAAGCAATACCATAAGATGATATACAACACACATTGCAGATTGTAAGGACAAATTTTGACAAGTTAACCTACTTTATAGTAATCAGTTTTCCTGATGAGTAAAGTACTATACTATGACTTTATTTTCATAAAAAAATACTTCACTATGACCTTTTTATGGCATACTATACTATGATTTTTGTATCGCATACTATACTATGACTTTTTAATCAACGACGGAGTATTAGGAAAAGAGATCAGATTTAAAATTTTGCAGGCAGTAACATCTTGATTGGCTGTTGGAGATCCTGGCAAAGTTTCATTGGATACCTAGAAGAGTGAATATCCATAGTCAGCTGTTGTTGTGTCATTGTATTGTACTGGTGCTCTGCTGTTGCTTGCTGCTTTGCATAGCCTCTGTTCTATCTTGACAATTTCTTGTTGCTATAATTAATTCTATCTTTATGTCTCTATGCTGTTTTTGTCCTGTGATTTTGTTAACCTTTTATTGGTTTCAAAACATCTTGCCAAAGGACTGCAGTTGAAAATTAGCCAGCTGGCTGACACTGGCACATTTACAGAAATGTTGATTAATGTGAGTTGTCCTTAGAAATAAAAGAAATCTAAAAAATATTTGAAAAAAAAAATCTAGCAGAGAGGTGGAAAACTGTGGCCAGTGAAGAAATTGTTTCTTCAATATGGTGCATCCCCTGGATGGCAAACCCTCTTCAGGTCATCATATCCATGTGTCAAAACAATTTCAGTCAGTAGCACAATCACATCATCACAGTGTAGCGGGAAAAAAACAGTGCATGGTAAAGCACTGTGGTAAAGCATCATATATTTAATTATGTATGTGTTCATTTATAATAAATAATGAATTTATTTATTTATTTGTTTATCGTGTCAATAGTGAACACTGAAATTTAGAAAATATGGAATGTGATACCTTTGTGACATCACAATAAATAATAAACTGGCTAAGCAAATATCCCTGAAAAAGAAGCACATAAACAGGGAAAAGAAGACCAAAAGAGGGTTAGAGAAAGTCAAGGACTCTCAATGCATATACCATGGCTGTCCAGGTCAACGAGACCAAGGGGCCGAAAAGGAAGAAAGAGAAGAAAATCCTCCAACAAAATGCCCTGGCGGATCAGACTTCTTTCCAGACACAGATGGAGGAGCTGACGTCCATGTTCAACAACCTGTCCCTCAACGATGAGCTCTCAATGGAGCTCAAGGCTGAGAGAGAAGACGATTGTTGTCCACCAAGAAAAAGGGCCAGACGAGAGGACAAGCCAAACAAACAGGAGCCTGAAGGATCAAACCCCCCCCCCCCCATAAGTAGACCATACCATACCATACACACACACACACACACACACTCTCCTCCGAGAATCGCCACCTTAACGTGGTGGAGGAGTTTGAGTGTCCCTGTGAACCTGGGAGCTGTGTTGTCCGGGGCTAATAGGCCCCTGGTAGGGTCTCCCAAGGCAAAGTGGTCCCAGGGGAGGGACCAGACTGAGAGCGATTCAAACTCCCTCAATGAAACGGACCTTTTGTGAGCACCGGGGCCTCCTCCTGGGGCCAGTGTGTGTGTGTGTGTGTGTGTGTGTGTGTGTGTCTGTCTGTCCCCTCCTGTCGCCCTCTCATGGAATTTTGCGGGGCGTGACGTTCTCTCTTCTCACCAGCAGAGGAGGAAGAACATTCTCGCTCATGGATACACACACCCACGCACACTCTAATGATCATGATCATGGGTACGCGACATTGCCAGGTTAATTACCATTAACCTCAGGCCAACGCATTACGAAACCTGCTGAGCCTTGCCCTCACTCGCATAGCATTATGCCGTCAGTCATCGGAACCTGCGTTAAAGCTTTTAGCGTCAGTCATCCGAACCTAACTGTCTGCTAACTTCACCTGCTTTAACAATCGCTTGGTGCTGGTTGGAGAAAGTACATTGCACTTCACGGCTCTTACAAGTTTAGAACATAGGCCTGAGTTGTCCTTTACAAGACGCACACACTTTTTCACTTTTTACTTTAATAAATTTCATCTTTGGAAATACCTTCCCATACATTTCCACACAATATCTGCTCAGCTGACTGATGTTCCATTTGTGTTTACACTTTTCCCAGTGACAAAGCAAAAAGATACTGGTAGTGGTACTTTCACATTAGTGAAATGGGGTTCAACTCCCTACAGTGTCATTGCTAAAAGCCAAACCCAAGACATTACAACAACTTCATAATCAACAAATGATTAAACATATACACCTCAATCTGTATCCATATCAATCACAGACACATGTAGCCTTTCATCTTTCAACTGATGCCTCCTTACTAAAATATATGCTTACTACAGCCACCGCACTAGTACTATACTATGACGTTTTTAATGACATTTTGATGGCATACTATACTTTGACATTTTTAGATTATACGACATGCTTTACCATTTCAATCAGGAGTGACTCAAAAATGAAAAATGTGGAAAATCTTTGGCGATTAGACCCCATTGAGATGGTATGATTTAGAGAGGATGATGAATCCATCGTCCAGTAGGGAACCCCCAAGAGGTCTAGACGGTGGTGGTGGTAAAGGTGGGGAAGATGAGATGTTAGGAAGATGGAGAAGTGCTGATGATCTGGATGAGTAGAGGAATGAGCCTTTGCTTGAGCTTGTCCTGGACTCTGGATACATCGGCTGGAGGTGAACAGGGTGGAGGAGGGCAGTACAGTTCTAAATCAATTGACGGCTGACAGCAGCAGAAGAGTACGACGGAGTATTAGGACCACATTGAAGAAAAAAAAATGGAAATTTTGAGAATAAAGTCGTAATATTACGAGAAAAAACTCGTAATATTACGAGAATAAAGTCATAAATAAAGATACAGACGCGTCGTATTTGCCAGTTTCATGAACAGCTGGTAGAGGCAGAGATGTGGATGGCTGCATCAAACCTGATGACGCGATGACAGGTTGACTGGCTGTAAATAGCATGGCCTCAGCCGAATATGCAACAGCTTCCCCATCCACCTGAGGGCACCACAGAGATTTGACTGTTAAACTGTGTTTTATTGTGATTACATGTTGATGACATCGTGTTGTTGTTCTGTTGACCTGATTCTTTTGTAGCACTCTGGGATTCGATTTTTGAATGAAAAGTGCTTTATAGATAAAAATGTATAATAAGTCAGTAGTTAGTCAGTTAGTCAGTAGCTCAGTAGTTTTGATTTGTTAGTAGCCTTGCATTATGTCATCACACTGACAGCTTTTTTTTACTACTTTATTTCTAACATTTACAAACACATACAATATATGCAGACAACAGTTACAAAACTTATTGTTGAGAAAGAAATGGAGCAAACAAGCACTTTAAAAAAAAAAGAAGAAAATAACAGAAGAAAAGAATAGGACTGTCATCATGGTACAGCTGTGGTACCCACATCGTCCTGTGGCAAGTTTCTTGTTTTGACTAATTGACAAACTGGTTACCAGCACTGGATACATAATGTCAATTAAAAAGTTCCCGCAGGTTGTGGAGCGATCTAGTAAAGGCTGTACCTGGTAGAAGGCAGTTGAAAAACATAGGAGAAGAAAGTCTTTGCAGAGCAATGGTTGATTTCAGTGAGGAAATTTCAACAGGTTCCTCTAAGGAATATATCTTTATATATTCCTTGGCTTCCTCCAGGAACCTTAATTCAGAAGGGTTCTTTGAGGAACCAGTTTTCATACTGAAGAATCCCAAAGGTTCTTGGAGGCACCTCTAAGTGCACTGAAGAACCTCTGAGTTCTTGGAGGAACCTCGGGGTTCTTCAAGGAACCACTAAGGAACCTTTAGTTTTTACTGTGTAGGAACAGTCCAACATGTGCAGCATGTGTTGACAGTGCTGTAACTTCTAAAAATATCTCTGTAATTCGAGCTGGTGAAGCGGTTTCGGTCAAAATGTAAACATTTACACAGGTACCTGTTGTTGTCAAAGATGACAGTTGGCCCTGCACTGATCATGTATGTGTGTTGTCTCTGCACTACTCCTGGGAAACACAGTGTTAATCAAGCTGGTCACTTCCTGATCATAATCACGACATGCATGACATGAGAGACATACTTAAACTACATTTAGCAAACAGGACGGTCCTTTAAAAGCTGTCACTTTGAGAGCTTTGACAGAATCAACAGTATTTTATAACTATAAGCTCAAAAAGGTCAAATATTTGACTTAAGAACAAGTCAGACACCGCTGCCAGCTACTGAACCGCGTTTGAGCTGTTGACCACTGTTGTAAAAATGTACACACTTACAACAAACCAAATAACCTGTAAGCAAAAATCCACTCAGTATATTTCCGTAAGGGGGTGTATACATTCTGATTTGCCTGCTTAAAATACTTTTAAAGTCAACTGGTTTATTTTCATCACACAAAAATGATGTTTTCTTGTCAGGATTGATGAGTTGTAGTTTCCACTGAACACAAACCACACAGACATAGATGTGATCATCCAATGGTCTGTGGTTCAGAGCTACTTCACGCACAGACACAGACAGACATATCATAGTGACCTCAACTCACTTAGCTGGTGTCCTTCATTGCAAGAATTATCTCTCAAAGTTATGTACGAATGTCTGTGTTGCACGCTAACTACACTTCCTCTCTTACTCTTCTTGTCCCAGTTTTTGAAATACCCACATGTCATTTGCAGCAAGGACACCACTGAGGCAAACATGCAAACCTGTTGCCACATGCAAAGAGCTGCCAGGGTCACACGCTGGGACACACACAAAAACAAATTCTGGGAACCACCAGAGTGTCAGATTTCTGTTTCTGACCTACTGAGCACCATTTCACATTGCATCCGAGGCTATAATTCTTTAATACAAGGTTTAAGCGATGATATAATTTTCAAAATAATGAGAATTCTTATGTAGTATTTCAAGACTTTCACAGAACAGCACTGTTTTCCTTAAAGAGACCTATGATGTGTCTAAATCCTTAAGCATGCATTCATTTTTATTCCTTATCACAGCCTTTGATGATGCATAGACATTGTTAAGCTCAGCTCTTTGTGTCATAGGTCTTTCCTGTTCCTTGTTCTACAGGATTTCAGCTTATTCTGCTTTTCTTTATGTCAACTTTTGCCACAATAGCACCACTTTTTCACTACATCTGCACATTATACCTGATGACACCAGCAGTAAAGACACTAATATGTGTTTTCTGTAAAACCAGGATTTAAACTTTTCAGTCTCCCAAACTACACATGGTAATCTCTCTGCCAATATAAAGCTAGAGGCAAGAAGTGAGACCTTTGAGGACCAACTTAGACTTCAAAAGGCAAATGCCAAGATTATTTCCACACTAAAAAGATCATATCACATAATTTTACCGTGTTATCATTTACTTTTTAAAGCCACACATGGATTGACACTGAGTTGTGTTCGAGTTTTGAGCCAGAGAGCAGTGAAAGCTCCCTGCTGGCTGATCAAATGCCAGCAAAACAAGAGCTGATGTTACAGTTCAAACACGCACCAAACACCGAGGCAAATTCCTTTTGAAAACCTTCCTGGCAAAAAACCTGACTCTGATCATAAATCAAGACAGTCCTCTAAGCTCCCAAACTCATTTATATTTACTTACATTTATGTAATGATCTTTTAGAATATATTTTGTACTGTTTACTGTTAATGTTAGTTTCCTCTTATAAATTTGCCTCTAAAACTTCTCTAGAAAGATGCCAAATGTTACAACAAACCTTATATTTTATTCTCGGACGCAAGTCATTTTAAAACAAGCCCATTATAATCACAATTAATATTTCCTGTACTATGTTTTTGAGTTTTCAGTGAACCTCCCACAACATCTGGAACAAACCTTTAGACCTATCCAGGGGTGGAGCCAGAAGTTGTTAACACATGGGGTTCAGCCCAAACCTAGAGGGGTCTGGGGGCATGCTTGCCTAGGAAGTGTAGCTATATGCACTTTTTCATAACTTTTGATATAATAAAATGCCTAAAAAGCTGTAAAACATTTGGGAAAGCATGATGGTTACCAAGGAAAAACAATTATCCTATAGAGCCTACACATTATTGTATCTAATTGTAGTCAAGCTGTCGTCATTATTTTGAAATCATAAGACACGCTTGCATCAGCATGTCACTTTAAGCCTTAATAGTTGTATAACAATCCAACCCCCTCTACAGTTAGAGGGGGTTGATAGAGACCAAAACTGTTTTTTGTACCAGGCTGTAAACATGTTTATTTCTGCTCTAAATTTGGGCATTTTAAATACGGGTGTCTGAGGGGATTGACTGGTTTCTGGAGCAAGCCCCAAGTGGCCATTCAAAGAACTGCAGTTTTTGGCACTTACAAGCCAGCTTCATTTTTAAGCCCCAGAAGTTGCCACAAAAAGAGGCAAAAATTATTTGTTACTATTTTTAAATAAGCGAACAAACTAGGGTATGAATTTGATGTTAACAGCATTACTCATCTTGAAACCTATATGTTTGTGATACTATGCTGCAGCAGAGTTCACACAGAGAATGTTTAGCTGACCAATCTGCTACATTTGAATCCCTGCCATAATATTCTGGCCTGCTCTAATTGCTAAACAAAGCTCCCAAATGATGCCAAGCAAATCTGGTCTTCAATACTCTGAATTCAATATTAGGCACAATAAAAGAACATTGACTCAGTTATATTAGATTTCTTTAGGGCCGGAGCCCCAGACGTCAACCCCTGACTCTGCCCCTGGACACACCCACTTTATATGAGGATTACGTGCAGGAGGCTTTTCAAAAAACATCAGGTGCTAGTTCCATGTTGAAACACTATCTAAAAGGACCTGCTAATTTCATGGAAAACATTATTAATATTGAGGAATACTAAGGAGCTTTATATTTCAAGAGGCTGCAGTGCTGTACACATCTATTGCAGGTGGTGAAGACAGGTAACGTGAGACACTTTTTGGTACACTACCAACACCATGAGTGTTACTTTTAGAAATTGTTATATATCTCTGCTACATTTCTATAAAGAAAATATTATAAATACCAGTTTCTTGCAGATCTGTTAGGGTAATTACTTTCATGCCTTCTTCCCATGTTTTTGAAAGAAATCAAGCCAATTTGCTCAGGTTTATACGGATTAAAGAAACCAAGATGTAAAACCTTGTTTGTCCCATTTTACCCAGCGTCCCATATACCTGACTTTACACTACACCAACTTCCTTGTTTGCAGTATGTTTTTGTACATGAGCTATCTATATAATATTACCTGTTGTGTATGTTTTCTCCAGATAACAGCTGAATTTGCAGGTTGTGCTGAGATATTTGTATAATCTCCACCTAAAGCTTATTATTCTATTATATGGGATGTGCTGTCACTCTTGAAAATCCTCTTCCACATCCACAGAAGGAATTTATATGGGGCTTTATTCAGTGCTCAATGATCCTTGAAGTCCAATCACAAACAGCCTCCTCTCCTCTACAGAACATATGTTGACATATGGTGTAAACCAAAACTATGAACTTATTGTCTCATACAAAATAGCGACCTTACATGAAGTATGATTCGATCACAGGTGGGCCCGACCAGTAAAACCATTGCAAAATATCCTATAAATGACAAACACCTCAAAATTTTCCCTTTTTTTTTGTTCAAAAAAAGTACATTTTAAAAATGCTAATCCATTTACAAAACAGATGACAAACAGCCTGTCTTCTGAAGAATAAATTCAATTTCAACAATATTTCTCTGATTTCCCACTTTCAGTCAATCACAGTGAAAAGAAGCTACTGAATGTTCAATTTGCTCCTGAAAGCTGGCACCTCGAAGTCTGCAGTGGGGTTTCTGTAAGGTGCCATAAAGTTTGGTTGATTCAAAACATGCCCAAAACACATATTAAACATGGTGTAATAGTGACAGTTTTAAACACAAGTACACAAATCGTCTTCACTATAACTCGAAACATTCACAGACAAAGCACTTGTTTTTATCTGGACACATTTCCCCATAAATACAACTAGCATGGGTCTATGGCATTTTACATTGCATAAATTAGCCTAGCAGCTAGCGAACATTTCTTCTTCTCATACAAAACCAGGGACAACAGCAGCATTTAACAAAGGTAACATTACAAAATTCGCCTCTATTACAACTCACAAGGTTCACTGACAAAACAACTGTTTTATACTAAATACATTTTCCAAGCCTATGGCATTTTACATTGCATAAATTAGCCTAGCGGCTAGCAAACATTTCCTCTTCTCATAAAACCAGGGACAACAGCAACATTTAACAAAGGTAATGGTACATAATCCATTACAACTCACAAGATTGACTGACAAAACAACTGTCTTATACTAAACACGTTTTCCAAACAAATATAACATGCTAACGTTATTAGCACAAGCCTATGGCATTGTACATTGTATAAATTAACCTAGCCAGGAGTGGAGATTTCCTCTGCTCATATGAAGCCAGGATAAATCCCGAAGTATAAATCCCTGAAGGATAAATCACACAAAAGATTTAAAATGCTATTTTTGTGAAGGCTTTACTGTCTTCACAATTTATTGTTTCTTATCTGTGAAATTAAAGTAAATAAAAGCTTCATTTCCACTGAGGGAAATGGTTTCAGCTTACAGTAATAGCCAGGAGGTCTGCGTCAGAGATATTGGATGAAGCGAGATACCCAACTCAGCTCACTTCCTGATTCAGTGACGTCAATGAGGAAAATGAATGTGATCACAATTTATGGTCAATTCTTTAGCCCTGTAGTCACTAAAGTAAATATTGGTTTCATTTTCCACAAGCCACACATCTTACCAACATTCTGACACTAAAGCTGCATTTTTCATCCGCACAGATCAAGAGAAAGTTAACTTTATTTGAGCCCTGTCCATCTCAGAAAACAAGTTCTCACGAGATCTCGTGATCTTGATAAACAGGTGGTAAAATCACAGTTAGCTTACAAACAGTTATTTACTGCTAGTAATAAATAAAAAATGCCCAAGATTTGCGCAACAATAGGCTGCAATAATAGGAAGAATGTATTTTCATTCCACCTGCTTCTCGATCCGCATACACAGACATCCACAGAGCCTCTGTGCAACATGGTGGCGGGGAGGGGGGGGGGGTTGAGGGAGAACAGGCTCTGATTGGAGGGAGAGCTAACCACGCCCACTTAGGAGACAGGAAGAGTAACCGTTTTCTTAACATTGGATAAGCCTACAGTTGGGTATCTTCCTTCATCCAGTATCTCTGTCTGCGTCGCTGTGATGTGTAGTTACATTTCTTGGGAGGTGCACGTCAGGCTACAGTGTCGATTCAATGCAGAAGTGTAAATTTCGCCATAGGTGGGCCAGTTCTGGCCCCTGGGCTGTATGTTTGACACCCATAGTTTAACGCCACCCCGGAGGAGGACATAATTTGTTTGCTGTGTGATTTAGGTGAAGCTGAGAATGAGGTTCACTTCTTGTTTTACTGTCCTGTATGTAAGGACATAAGGATCATACTTTTCAGTAAGACAACCTCTATCTATCTTGATTTCTTTTTGTTGGATGATCATGAAAAATTTGTTTCAGAAAGAGAACCTTTTTATTGTGGCTGAATGTCTTTGCCAGGCCGGGGACAGAAGGCGAGTATTCTGTTTCTGGACTGAGCAGCACAATAACATGTATTTTTGATTGTTACTGCAACATCATTGTAATAGTGTCTTGTAATCCCATGAGGGTTGGGCACATGTAACTGTGCATGACACAAATAAAAATCAATCAGTCAATCGTGGACACATTATGAACTGGGGCTGTATTCAGAAACAGTCTGAGCAGTGATTTAGGAATGTTCTCAGAGATATCTGAACAAGGAAGGGACAGAAACTTTTACCTTGGTGAGGAGGTGTGGGCGACCCTGTTGCTAGGTATAATGCATTCTAATAACAGATGTGATTGGTTGTCACAGACATGCCCTTTTGTGAGCCTGCAAGGTGTGGACACCCAGTGGAAATGAAATGAACTGCTGACTATGAAAGTGTTGTCATTGTGAGTGTGATCACTCTGTTGATGGAAGGTTGAGACTGAGTAAAGTCATCACTGCTGCACTGCTGCATTTTTCCAGCTTTCCAGATACAGTAGTGTTTTATTCATTATTCATTTTATGTTCGGTTTTATAATGTTAGGTGGGAAATGTGTGCGTATCCTTTATGACATCAACCACATATTATCCCTGCACGATCTAATCTGTAGCATTTACTCACTGTCAGTGTTTGGAGAATATTTCTCTGACCTCTTTGTGTTTCCATCATTTTTTCCTCTGCTTAAGAGACTCTTGAGCCTCCAAAAAGTCCTCCCCCCTGCTCCTAACAGTTTTCACCTTAGAGCTCTTTAAGGTCTAAGATGCTCTGTGAATAACTTATATCTTTACAAGGACCTCTTAACTTTAAAGGGAAATTGTAAGAAAACATGTCACTTCTAAAATTTTTCTTAGAGTTACTATGATGATATGAGCAACACATTTTTTAACTATGTTGTTAACTTCTTTATTTTATTAGGAAAATGTTTTATTCATAAACAGAAGCTCCTTGGTTCACAACTCTCTTTCCATTTAAAAAAATGAATTTAACTCAGTGTTGAACTGCTTTGGTCTTATGAGCAACAAAAAGTAACACCTTTTTTGAATATTACAAACAAATATTTGATGAAACCCCTGATGTGAAATGAACTGCCTTTTTTTTCCTAATCCCCATTCTTATTTTATGTGTTCATCTTTCATTGCAGTTTGTTTCAGCTTTAATGTATTGTTGTGTTCGTTTTATACCTGACGTTTTTTATACATTGTGTTGTTGAATAAAGTTGTTAAAAAACTCTCTAAACTCTCTTTCCATGTTTTTTTTTTTGTTATGGAATTTAACTCAATGTTGAACTGCTTTGGTCTTATGGACAACAAAAAAGTAATACATTTTTAGAATATTACAAAAATATTTGATGAAACCCCTTTTTTTGTTTTGTTCTGTTTTATTTTTGTTTTTCTAATCTCCATTCTTACGTTATCTATTATTTATTAGTGTGTTGTTTAATAAAGTTGTGTAAAAAAAATAAATAAAAATATTAAATACATGAATAAATGTTTTGTAAAAATGTCTGTGTTTTATTTTGTATTATTACTGTTAAAAACTGATTTAAAAAACCCATCAATCAATCTACGGAGCATACAGGAAAAAGGGAAAGCTTGTAGTTCGCAGTTGGACCACATTACCCATGGTTCCCTGCGAGCGAAACTCACCGCACCTTCCCCGGGTGGAGCTTGAGAACGTGGGAACGTTTGTGGGTTGCTGCTGCTGGGTTGCTGGAGTGAAAATTGTTTGACAGCGAGGTGAGGCGACCTGTGCTCGGGGGATATCGAAACGAGAAGTTAGTTTCCAGCGTGTCTCCGGCAGTTTGCGAGTCACCGGCGAGGCGGACTCGGGAGCCACAAATGATTCGCACGAGTCTCAGCAACAGGGCACAGAGCGACATGTCAGGGACTGTTTCAGCCTTCAGCGAAGGGAAGCGCGACTAGTACACCGCAACGCGGAAAATATCCAGGCGGAGAGAATGCGAATGGTGCGAAGATACCGAAATCAAACAAAATGGAAACGATGTAGCGTCGCTGCGGCATTTCATATAGCTAGAACTAACGTTAGAGTAGAGAATAGATAGCTAAAGGAGCTAGCAGGTTAACTAACATACATGTAAAGTTATTCCCCGGAGAAGCTGAAGCAGAGCCCGGAGGCGTCTGTTGAACCAGAAGAGTTCATCGGTGTTCCCAAATCAAAGAAGATAAACCGGAGAAGATGCTACGGAGAAGATTGAACCGACTGGTATGTGCGCCCTGGCATCACCACACACACACACACCACAGACACACATTGTTAGCTTATGACATCCTGCTGCTCCTGCTAGCGTTTTAACTGCAGTGATTCTGCCCTTAAAGAATGTAAGCTGGCATTCCCACCCATTTCCTTCCGACGTTTTCTCTGGAAATCCAAGAGAAGATCACAACAAACTGTTACTTCACCCTGACTGGGAACAGCTGCTGTCCCACTTCATTGCTCTTGTTAGCTAACTGCTAGGTAAGTTCTCCTCCAGCCAGGAAGTCACGACAGATGCAAGTTGGTGTTAGCTACACCCAGAGTCATTAAACTACACTCTGAGGTCACACACTTTGATTGTTGTCTCACATCACTCACATTCTCACAAACCCTGTCACCAAATGTACAGTGAGCCTCCCCTGTTTATGTAAAGCAGCCTTAAAGCTCTATTAGGAGAGCATCTACCTGCCTCCAGAGAGCTGGGCTGCTTTTCCTCTGGGGTCCCAAAAAGCTAAAAATAAGGCACTCTATTTAAAGGCACAAAGACCTGCATCAAAAGATACGTCTCTGCCCAGCATCAGAGGAAACAATTAGCTGACTAATGGATTAATGGATGACAGAAAATCAATCTGCAGCAAATTTGATAATCAGTTTAACTGTTTGACCAAGTCTTGCCTCTTTAATTTGAGCATCTGCTGCTTTCTAGTCTTTTCTTTTTTAGTATATCTTTGGATTTAGACCACTGTTCAGATACTGATAATAATCAATATTCAGTCCGTCTTTCATGGGTGGGTCATGAGACACTGAGCCCCCGGACACAGACATGCAAAAGGCCCCACTGCCTCTCCTACAGGAGCAAGACACACAGGCTTTTTGCTGGTCTTGCCTCTTTTTGTTGTTGTGATGTTGCGTCTCTTTGTAGTTGTCAGCATCTTTTTGTGGTTTTGTGTCTCATGCCTCAATTTTGTGCGTCCTCGTGGTTGTTTTGTGTTTCTTTGTCATCATTATTGTCATTTTGTGTCTATTAATTATATGTTTGTGTCTTTATTTGATCGTTTTGTTTCTTTTTCTAGTGGTTGTGTGTCATTTTCTAATCGTTTTGTGTCTCTTTGCAGTTCCTTTGCATCTATTTGTTGTCATTTTGCGTCTCTTTAAAGTCATTTTGTGCGTCCTTGTGGTTGTTTTGTGATTCTTTGTTATCGCTTGTGTCATTTTGTGTCTATTAGTGGTATATTTGTGTCTTCTTTTGGTCGTTTTGTTTCCTTTTTTTTAGTGGATTTGTGTCATTTTCTTATCGTTTTGTGTCTCTTTGCAGTTCCGTTGCACCTGTTTGTAGTCATTTTGTCTCTCTTTGTTGTATTTTTGTTCATCCTTGTGGTTGTTTTGTGTTTCTTTGTTATCATTAGTGTCATTTTGTGTCTATTAGTGGTATATTTGTGTCTTTTTTGGTCGTTTTGTTTCTCTTTGCAGTTCCTTTGCATCTGTTTGTAGTCATTTTGTGTCTCTTTAAAGTCATTTTGTGTCTATTAGTGGTATATTAGTGCCTTTTTTTGGGCGTTTTGTTTCTTTGTGGTAGTTTTGTGTCATTTTCTAATTGTTATGTGTCTGTTTGCAGTTCCTTTTGCATCTGTTTGTAGTCATTCTGTGTCTCTTTATAGTCATTTTGTGTCTCTGTGGTAATCTTGTGCGTCCTTTACTTGTTTAATGTTACTTTGCTATCGTTTGTGTCATTTTGTGTCTACTAGTGCTATATTTGCATCTTTTTTTTGGTTTTGTTTCTCTTTGTAGGTGTTCTGTGTCATTTTCTAATTGTTTTGTGTCTCTCAGCTGTTCCTTCACATATGTTTGTAGTCATCTTGTGTCTCTTTTGGTTATTTTGTGTCTCTTTGTGGTCACTATGTGTCTCTTTGTTGTGTCTTTGCATCTGTTTGTAGTCATTTTGTGCCTCTTTGGGGTATATTTGTATCTCTTTTGTGGTTTTGTGTCTCTTTGTGGTAATTTTGTGTGTCCTTGTAGTTGTTTTGGGATTCTTTGTCATCATTAGTGTCATTGTGTGTCTATTAGTGGTATATTTGTGTCTTTTTTGGTCGTTTTGTTTCTCTTAATAGGAGTTCTGTGTCATTTTCTAAATGTTGTGTCTCTTTGCAGTTCCTTTGTATCTGTTTGTAGTCATTTTGTGCCTCTTTTGGGTATATTTTTATCCCTTTTGGTTGCTTTGTGTCTCTTTGTAGTCGTTATGTGTCCCCTTGTAGCTTCTTTGCATCTCTTTACGGCCATTTTGAGTCACTTCCTGGTCGATTCGTGTTAATTTTAGTGACATGTTGCAGGTGGAGCCCCTGACACTTTGGGCCCCTGGGCCTGTGCCCAAGAGGTCCATTAAATAATTCATCCATGCCTCCTTTGGATGCATGATGGTTCTCTCTCTAAATGCACTACAGTCCCTCTACGCTCTAATGTTGCTTTGCATCCAGCCGCTGGATTTGTTCAATAGAAGAAGTTGGTATTTTGCCAGCGTGAACTGCTTTGACATCATATTTCACGATTGGTCAATTTAATGCTTACCCTTTTAAAGTTCATCCATTGGTTTCATGGCCCTTCTCATACATTAATCAGCCATGAGTGGGCTAGTTGAAAGTGGAGTAACTATCCGCAAGGCCAGGTTTATAAATGCTAAACTGCCTTTACTGCCTCTTTATCATCCTCTTATGCACCAGTAACCTGTTGTCACCAGTGGGTTGAATCCCCCACAGGCTATGTGAGCAGTATAGATACCGACAGCGAATAAGGGGAAGCAATATAATAATTATAGTGCCTGACCCTCGTTCTGGCCTCTCTCTAAGTGTTGCCAGGTCAGCTGATTTTCCTCCTTCTGGAGAGGATTGCTGCTGTAATTTCTCTCCAGTGTGAGCTGTAAATAATATTTTGTGCGGGGCAGCCAGCCACACTGTCATTGATGCACACACTGCCGTTATCTGAGGCTCTGGCTCTCTGCCTCCTGATTCACACCACCCTCCCCTTGCCCACGGGGGGTACATGTGCATCATGAAGAGGGAGAGGAGGGGGGGAAAGTGTGATTGCTCCTACCAAAAGGCGCTGAGGAGGCTCCATGTGTCTCACTTGACTCTCCCACTATGATGCACTGTGCCACTAAACCCTGAGTGTGTCTTTGGAAAATCATTAAAGATGGCTGTGGGAGCGAGTGGGGCTGGGCTTTTCATCAAGGGGGAAGCTCCAGAGGTTGTAATGCTCTGACAGGAATGCAAAATCACACAGTCGCCTTTGATGTTCGCTCAAGCCCTTGAAGGCAGCAGTATGATCTGTGAGAGGTGGAGCCTGGCGGAAATGTGATAGTATTCATTGTGGGAGCCCCTGCCTTGACTGCATGGAGAACGGCTCCGACACATGAAAACACCGTCACCCAGGCAGCACCTCAGTATCTTCTTTTTGCACCATGGTAACCAGAAGGCCTCCTCCTACTCTCTAGCTTGGTTGAAATCACACGTGTGAAGTTCCAGCTTCATGTTTTGACTCTAATGTAGTGCTGTAGCAAATACTCCCTCTGCTCAGTAATAAAGTACACTGAAGCTCGACTGGTGTTCTTACCCTGTGCACAAAGGCAGGAAGTGGTCGCGTTATCACGAACAGAATTACTCTGAGTTTGGATTATACAATAATAGAATTTAGTGCTGAAACAATCAGTCATTTAATCGCCTAACATAAGGCAGAATCAGTAGGGTTTGCCTAAAAAATTATGTTTAGACTCCCTCTAATCAGAGTGTGTGGCGATATCTGTATCTGCAGAGACCCTGCACTTTTCATTGTGCTGTTTGGGACATTTCTGCGTGTCAACCTTTGGGCAGTGGTGTGTAGCCTTCGGTTAATAACAGTGTTCAGTGTGAGGGTGTGACAGCAGGACTCTGTGGCCCTGTTCAGACCTGGTATTAACATGTGTCCTTGGTGAGCTGATGACAAGTTAACAACTTAATATAAAGGTGTGACTGCACCCAAGACACACTGTGGTGGACGCATTGAGACCCGATCACTCAGACCACATTCAGAGCTGGACAGGGCTGCATAATGCTACACTCTTTTAGCAGTGCGTATTCAAATGCGTCCTAGGCCACACTGAAGGACCACCTACTCAACTGACATTCTCTGTGTAAGCGGAAGCATGCACACATTTTGTACTCATTAAAGTGCATTAACAGGCCACAACAAGCAGGCAAAATGGGTTTTCACTGAATGGACTACACACGAAACACGCTGTCTGATTTCCATTTGGGTCAAAGAGTCAGTGTAATGGAAACTAGAAGCTTCATATTGCAACTAGGCAACATATGCTTCCAGCAGCCACTCATTTGGTCTGTGGAAACAGAAATGATATACATTTTATTTGCATATAAAGCGGGGGAGTGAGATTTCGATCACAAGTAGGTCACTCAAGATGCATGTGGAGATGCATTCTAATGCCAGGTGTGAGCTGACAGACACAGAGCTGTACACTTCTGATTGGATCATCCAAGACGCATGTTAATGCCAGGTCCGAGCAGGGCTAATTAAAACATGGTGGACAAGGTGCCAGATCATAAGCATGCGTCCAATTCCTACTGATTCTGCCTTTAGATTTTAGTATCAGTTAATCACTGTACTTTTGAAGGAAAAGATGCTAAACATTATTTACTTCCAGCTTCACGACTGTGGGGATTTACTGCTTTTTTTTTCATCTTACATGATAGTAAACTGACTTTATTTTTAGACACTTTAAACTGAGAAAATAATTGGCAGATTAATTGACGATGAACGCAATCAGCCCTAGGAAATAATAATGAAACCCTTATATGACTGATAAGTTAAAGAAATATACAGTTAACTGGACTGTTTCACATTTCTAATTTACATTTCCTGTATGAAGCATAAGGTGTTGCACAGTCTGTTTTAATTTAGCACCATACACTTAGACGTAGCATTGCAGTTTCAGTCAGCCTCTTGGGGCACAAGCTGTAGAACGCCTCAATATCGTAATGTCTTTTGTCTCAGTACTGTGTTAAAATACAATTTGAAATGTACCCTAACCAAAGGATGGTTAAGAGAGTCTGGCCTACATCTTTTCCCCTGTGGTTCAGGGTTTTGTTCATAAACACTCAAGTGATGACATGACATTTACACAGTTTATTTTCACAACAGAACAGCCACCTTTAATGCTATGGGAGTCATTCTCTTTCTTGTGGCCTGATGTAGCTTTAAAGGACACCTTTTAAAGGGGGGGATCTTATCCAGAGGAGGAGGAGAGGGTTTCATCATGTAACTTTCCATCATGTAAATTTAGTTGTGTTTTATATCCTGTGTAGTGGAGTCTCAGGGAGCAGCACCACTCAGGTCCTTCCCTCTCTCAGTAGGGCTTCCCCTTCACCCCTCTGCCCTCCTCTCCAGCTCTCTTCAGTCTATCCATCCTGCTGCAGGCTGAAGCACTGAGTCCAGCAAGTCTTCAGATCTGTGTGTACTTCACTGTGACCCAAGCACTAGTAAACAGACCCTTACCTGGCAGGAGATGCTGTTATTTGTGAGGGGTTTGAAGGATTGCATGTAAAATGCCTCTGGAAGCCCCAGGGCTCTGTAAACCTGTTTCTTAGGTCAATCGCAGGTTTGTGATTTACACACAAACCTGCACGCGTGCACGAACTTAAGTGCAGAAAAATGTCCACACACTCAGACCACACACACACCTGCACATTAAGGGGATTTTGTGCTAACGTAAACACACAAGGTTGAATGTTTTTTTCAGCGACTTTATCTGGTATCACTCCTCCCAGGGGAAGCTAATGTTTTGTTCAGCAGTAAAAAGAGGATGTTTTTGTACCTGCTGCTGTACAATACATTACTTCCATCTGACCTGCAGCTGTTGGGGCAATGAGTCTAATTTCAAGCATTATAAGCACTTTGCAATGTCAGATGCACCTGATGCTGTTTTAGTTACTGTATCGGGGTTTGTGCAGTGCTTCAGGATGCTCCAAATTGATTTTTTTATATTGCATTCTGGTCAGTGGTGTTTTTATATGCTCACGTCAGCTCGTAGCACCTGTTGGAAACGTATTAAAGGCTTTTTTATTAACCAGTGAGATACAAGAGTCCTCGAACAGAGTCGTCACTCCTGGGTGAGCAGTTAGGTTAAGAGTGCCATCCCAAGGCCACAGTCCATTCAAGGCATGTAGGACCATTTGATTTATCTGCTCTGTTTGATTAGAAGAGATGCGTATTGATTAGAGCCGTGCTCAGTTTTGCCGCCATTAGTCTTGCGCCGTGAATTGGCTTGCGAACAGAATTGCTTACTCTGATTTCTTTCTCTTCCTTCCTCCCTCCATCTGGTCTCCTACACTCTGCCCAGTAATGGAAACCCAGCCAAAGGAGCTCATCTGCAACACACAGCAGGATAATAAATATATTTAGTGTGGGGAGGGAGGCAGTGTGAAGGAATAAACGGCCCGGCTGTGGGATAGCGGGCTGATGAAATATAGTGGGGGAGAACGGAAAGCTCTGCGTGACTCAAACCCAAGAAACTCGAGTGAAACCAGGGGGGTGGACCTGTAGCCTCTTTGCACCTCTCCATCTCTTTCTCCACCTAATGGACAGCCTCTTTCAGGTTTCTTGTAGTGGTTCACATCGGAGTGGGCGGGTCAGGTTGGATACAAGGGGACCACGGATGGCTTTTTGTGGCAATTTTCCACTTCCTTTTAAAAGCTAGGTTCAATTCTCAGTTTGTACCTCTAAATAATTCAGGTCGCTTCATTTATTTTGAATTCTCCTCACATCGCTCCTCCTTTTCCTGACCCGCATGTCCTCACCAGGCTAGCGGCACTCAAAATGCATCCTCGTCATCCATATATGTATAAAGGCTCATCCAGAGATTTTCTGTGCCATGCTCCAGCTCTAGCATTACCCAGAGAGCATTCGCAGTGAGATGTGAAGAGAATGCTGAGATGTGTGGGGGGATGTGTTTTTTTTTTTTTTGGTCTGTGTCTATGTCTCACTCTCTGTGTCTGAGCACGGAGGGAGGAGGAGAGACGGCAGCATCTGTGATGTTTTCGTCATCCCTTTTTTTTTTTAATTGTCACCTGAAATGATAGGGTGCTCGCTGACACGGAGAACAGGAACAGCAAAGTCCATGTGAGGATTTAACGAGCAATGTAAGACACATATGAACGTGCCCCCCTCCCACACACGTTCACATGAACACCTAGGCTAAGCAACAGCCTACAATGATTATCTCCACCACAAAACTCCCAGCTCGGCAGGCGGTGCAGCTCAGTCACAGGGAGAAAAATGAGTCTTTTTTTAATGCGGTCACAGTTCAGTAGGAGGAAACGCTCGGTGAGAAAACCCAACCCCAAATCAACCATGCCCTCTGAGCAGCAGAAGGAAGGAGCCACATTGATTTTTGTCATTAGACCCGCTGCCCTTGTATGCAATGTCTAAGGATAATTAATTGAATAGCAATTACATCCAGTGTAGCCCGGTACATTATTAAAGATAATGTCAGGGCTGTAGCTGAGATGGAGATTTTTTAAAGCTTGTCAGCAGCATTACGATATACTGTAAATGCCTTTTTGTTGGTAGTGCATGGCTTTCTGCCAGATGTGGCGGGGCCTCTGTGTTGTGCAGTTTAGTTAAGTTACCACCCGTACACTACACAGAAAAAACAGCTGGATCGGGCACCTTCATCTAAGTAGCTGAATCTGGTGATTTGTCGCACACACGCACACAAAAACAGAACCTAGAGCATATGTGCACTTGGCTGGAAAAACCATACTCCATTTATGGCTTCACTACTTTAAATTCTCTTTAATTATAGATTAAAGTGTGACTAGGCTACTGCTTGAAATGTGCTCACTTCGCTCGGTCTTAAAGCACAAAGCGTGGAGGGTTTCTCCATAACAAGCCTATTCACTTTAGTCATTCTCCCCAGGATTTACTGAGCTAACGTGTCTAGAGGATGGCAGCTATGGGGACAAAGTTCAAGCTGGAGAAGGTGGAGTAACATATAATCTCCAGAGCAAAACCAAAGCCTCAGTAAATGAATGCTTTTAAGACTATAAACCAGTTAAAATATAACTCGACTACTGAAAACTTGTTCCAAGGTTTGTTTTGTGAGGTGTAGGCTACGTTCTTGTTTTCTATTTGGTCTTTGTAAGGTTCTATTTTGAGGAAGAGCGTGCCTCAGATACATGAATAACCACAGACCTCTGTCAGCAGAGTGTGACTTCCTTACATGTTTCCTGTGGTAACATCTAGAGCTGTTTTTTGTTCCTTTTTTTCTTTATCATCTTCTCTGGTATCAAACAGCAGCTGAGGTGGAGTGTCCACAGTGCTCACAGGTCTCCTGCCAATGATTTGGATAGTTTGTATTCACATTGTGCACAAACTTTCATCTCATGGCCGCCTGTTATCTCGTCACTTGAAGGGACAGTTCACCCAAATATCAAAAATACATGTTTTTCCTCTTATGTGTAGTGCTATTTGTCAATCTATACTGTTTTGATGTGTGTTGGAAGTAGAAGTAGATGGCACTCGGCTTGTGGTGCTTAAAGTGACAACAAAAAGAAATAGCAGCAATGTCTCTTTCTGGAAATCATGACGCGGTTACCCAAGATAATCCACAGAGCTTGTTTTAAGCAATTTCATGTAGCATGTTTTCTTGTTTTCATGTTTACATTTACATGTTTTCTTTCTACTGTACTACACCCACCAACTGAAATCACTGTGTCACTGTGCAGAAGGAAGTGTGCATCCACCCATTAAATAGCACCCGCGGTGGCTGAGCTATAATATTAGCTAGCTCAGGGGTGCTAGGTGAGCTAGCAGGAGATGCATGCTTCCTTCTGCATGGTGATATGATTGGCAGGTGTAGTTTCTAAATGAACCTGCTTACAACAAGGTCTGTGGATTATCTCGTAAAGACACATTGCTGTTGAGTTGTTCAAAATTTTTTTTTGCATTTTAATCGGGATTTATACTCATGCAGCAGACCCTACGCATGTCGCCTACGACGTTGTGAGCATTTTTACTTCTGCGGTGGGTTGTCTGTGTCACTCTGCAGGTACACCAGTCGGCGGCGTGGTTTCTGTGAAGTGCTGTAAAGTTTAGTTGATTCAAAACAAATTGAAAACACATCAAACATGGCTTAATAGAGACAATTTCAAACACAAGTACACAAATGAGCTTCACTGTAACTCGCAAGATTCACAGACAAATACTTGTCACTATCTGGACACATTTTCCCTTCAAATACAACATGCTAATGTTATTAGCACAAGCCTATGGCATTTTACATTGTATAAATTAGCCCAGCAGCTAGTGGACATTTCCTCTACTCATATAAAACCAGGGACAACAGCAACATTTAACAAAGGTAACGGTACATAATTCGTCTCCATTACAACTCACAAGATTGACTGACAAAATAACTGTCTTATACTAAACACGTTTTCCAAACAAATATAACATGCTAATGTTATTAGCACAAGCCTATGGCATTTTACATTGTATAAATTACCCTACTGATGAGCGGAGATGTCCTCTACTCATTTGAAGCCAGGATAAATACCAAAGTATAAATCCCAGAAGGGTAAATTACACACAAGACACAAAATGCTATGTTTGTGGGGGCTTTATTGTTTCTTATCTCTGAAGTTAAAGTAAATGAAAGCTTTCTTTCCACTGAGGGAAATGGTTTCAGCTTACAAAAATAGGAGGTCTGCATTGCTGCAACGTGTAGTTACATTTCTGGGGAGGTGCATGTCACCCTACGGCGTAGGTTACGAAGAAGTATAAATTCCGCATTAAGCATCACAAGCCGAGTCCCATCTAGTTCCATTATATTTGAGAGGCAGAAATCTCTACGGCCGATCTCTATTCTCAGCAACTCACACCCAAACAATCTAGACTGATAAATAGCACTACAGGTAAGACAAATTTTTTTTTTTTTGATTTTTGGGTGAACTGTCCCTTTAATGTTCGTAGTAATTAGATGTTAGACATTACAAAAGTTGTCAGCAGACCATGGGCATTGCAAAACCAGTCAGCACAGTATCTGTCTGTGGCTTTTTGAGGCAACTGAATGATTGAGGAAGCAGCTCCCAGTACGAGGTCTGGATGAGTTTCCCCTCCTCCCCATTGTCGAGGGACACGGTGTAATGTAGGCCAGTACCAGCCCATGGTACAGTACGCTCTGTGTCTTGTACAGCTGCGGGGATGCTAGTAGAACAATGAGCCTTTGCCTATCCACAACAGCTCCTTAGGATCAGCCCTCAGTTCAAGTTGGACTATTATTACTCTGTGGGGGCCATTCATCACTGTGCAAACAGCGGACAGGGGAGAGAGTAGCCTCTGATATGGACTCTGTAGACTATGCCATAGGCCAAGTGTTGGTGGATCCATGATGGAGGTAACACCTGTTCTAGCTTCACTATGATCTGCTTTTTCTTGATTTGGCAGCCTCAAAATATGGATACGCTCTGTAGCCAACCAACCCAGAAAAAAAAGGTACTAATGATGATGTACACCCACCTGTTAGTGATGTTTCTGAGATAAATACAGGGAAGTCTGGAGCTGGAAAATCAAAATGTCTTATCCAAATCTTAAGAAGCAGTATAATTAATGTTATGAAAAGTTAAACACTATTTTCTAATGAGACAATTAGGACTGCACAATTTGCAAAAAAAAAATCTTGATTAATTTGACAGATATTTCAGTAGAAATGGTAATTTCTACATTTCATATTCACTGAAAAAACATAAAAATGATGATGAGTGGTTTTTGCAGGGGTCTACACCAAACAAGGATGTACCCTTACAGCTGGAATACAATTTGTAGGCCTCTGTAGCACCCAATGCTTCATTTATGATGGTGTGTTGTGACACATTTTACTCTTATCAAAAAAATTGCAGCTCCGAGATTTGATATTGTGCTTGGTGGTTTTGCTATTTGGCTAATATTTTGATTAAGTGTGCACCCCGAGAGACAATATGGTCTTACTGTATGAGGTAAGCTGCTTAAATTATACTAAATAAATAAGTAAAGATGTATCTGTTACACTTATATCAAACACGGGATCTTTGTGCTGAAATTAGACAAATTAGCACTTGTGAAATGGCTTTATTAAGAGCTTGTTTGTTGCAGCTGGAAACAAAACAACGAGGTGAATACTTCTTAAAGTCATTGAAGTGACAAACTTTTCAAATTCTGTTTTGATGTTAATGTGTCTATATTTTCTTCAAATGATAATGTAGCCTCTGTAAATTCTCCGCAGCCCCGGCAATGAGCGCTCGGATGTGTAATCAAAACTGAGAGAGTTACAATTAGTGAGACAGAGTGAGCATGCTGGAAGAGGACAGGCAAGTGGGCTGACAAGAAAGAGCGAGTGAAAGAGGGGCGAGTGCCAGATAGAGTACCGCAGTGACTAACGGCATTGACTCAACGCGCGCATCTTTCCCCTCGCGTTCAAACATTTATCACTCAGCTCTATTCAGCCTGTCATAATAGCAACTTTATGTTGCGGTTAGGCTGTTTTTACTGTTGTCATCAACATTTCTTGCAACGGTTCACTGGAGGTTGGGCACTTGCTCCGGCATTATTCATTCCATTACTCTCAGGATATCATTCGATGTTTAGGCCCAGATTTACTCTCATGTCATAGATCCTCTCCTGGGACTTTCCCTCTCATGGTTTCTGCTGTGTTTGGCGAGAGGAGAAGCTGCTAATATGTACTGCATTAACAGGCAGATAAGGTTGACCTGTGATGAATCCACTTAAGCCGAGAGCAACATCATAAAATCTGATAGGAGCGATAAGATGCATCTGAAGCAGATGTTGTTAAGTAGTTGAATATGATAAAGCACTGAGCCACCCACACTCTTCAGCCCACTCTTCTCATGCACTTGGCACAACTCAATGAGGTATTAGACTGTGCTTGGTTCATTCTGCGCAGAGAATTACACGAAATGGATACTGAGGTCAAACGGGAACACAGACTTAACAACGAATCTGTCGTTCTCAGTGTAGCGCCGAGTGTTATTAGTACACGTGCAGGACATAAAGAAGTACAAGCACAGGTCCCCAGTGCGCTCTCTTCTTCACACAGCTCCCTCACACCTCATTAAATGTGTTTAAGTAGATTTTCTCAGTGGATTTTTTTGAAGCTTAATGGCACAGCTCCTGCATTCTGCACTGAAGGAGCTTGTGTGTTTTTCTCGCCTGTGCCAGAGATGCAAAAAAACACATGAGCGGACAAGCTTTAACCCACTGTATTCTTTTGGGCTTGCTTTTTTTAAAATTTCAATTTGCTTCAGCACTTTTGTAAGAATAAGTTACCGCATCGATTTTATTTGACCTCGAAATCTATTCATGTCGGGGTGAATAACACTCTCTGTGCTGATGTCCCACCTGCTGTCACTGGCCTTTTCCCTTCTGCGCATCCTGGTAGCATCTTTATTTGCCTGTTTGCTTAGAGATGCTTGTCAGTTTAACTTGTTTGACACCAAATACTCCTCGTCTGGAGATACACATGTATGCTGCTGGAGACACGCTTTAGTTAAACCTTGACACCGAACTTAACAACTAAAGATGCAAGCATTAGACACTTGCTGTCTGGAGCAGCCCTGACAGACAGAAGCACTTAGATAACAGCAGTTGTTGGGAAGGGCTGTGCAATATATCAGTGCTACATCAATATTTTGATATGAGAGTAGATAGATTGTGGGTATCGTAATACCATAAGTGTTGTCTGTTACTGGTTTTAAAGGCTGCATTACAGTAAAGTGATGTCACTTTCTGAAATTACCAGACTGTTCTAGCTGTTGTATTAATGGCGTCTACCCACTTAGTCATTATATCCACTTAACTGATGACCGTTTATCAAAAAATATATTAAAAAAATGTATAAAAAATACATGAAATATAAAAATATTGTCTAATATTAAATAACAATAATAATAATAATGATAATAATAAATCTTATCTATGTTTTCTGAAAGCACCAATAGTCTAACAGTATTGTCACAATATACAAAATGTTGCATTTTATTGTGCCTTCCATGCCGATAGTGTATTGTGGTTGTATAATGAAACTGTATATTTTGTAATAACATTTTAGGTCTACATGTAAAAACCCAACTAGGGACAAGAGTTGAAAACTAGCAATAGCTATAAACTCTCTGTGCAACACATCAGTCCCATTCTCTGTATTAGAACTACATATGTTCAATCGCATCGTCCCTATTAAATAAAAAAAAAAGAAAGAATTACAGCAGGTTGTCCCTCACACTGTCACATACTTTGGATTTGATTGTGTGATTGTTAGAGCAGAAACAATTATTAGATAAATCAATTATACGAACAGCAAATCATTTGGTTATTATTTTGATAATTGATACATCGTTGGAGTAATTTTTAAAGCAAATATGCCAGACATATGTTGATATGTGTGGGAATCTCAAAATTCGCATCAGTTGTGATACACAGTGCTAAGATGCAAATATAAAACAATTATTGATGCATCATGATGGAGCACGTTTACATAACGTGCAATATGATTTCTCATGCTGGTTGTGTTCCCAAAATATTTTAGTTTAGTTTGCAAATAGTGTGTTTCATGACAGTTGAATTTCTGTCCTCCGAGCTTATCCCTTTGGTCACTGTCACTTTGTCCCTTTACCTGTCTACCTCCCAAACTGTTTGCACTTCTGCATGTACATATTTATTTGTCGTTATGCATATACATTTTACATTCTGTGTATTCATTGCACTACTGATCTTTTTTTCATACTTTGTAATATTTTATCCCTTATTTTAACTTGCACTACTTTATATCTAATATTCTCTTTTTCACTTCAATCTTTAATAAATCAGTTTTTGTGACGTTGACATGTCAGTTACAAGAGCATAAGAAAATAATTAAATAACTGAAAAATAATGAGAGCTAATGAAACAAAAACTGTTTGGGTGAATACACATTTTTATAGCCTTATGGATTAGTGATCAATTGATTAGTATTCCAGTCTTTTTGAGTCTTGTATAGAGTCAATATTTCCCATTTTCATTCTAGTTGTGCTTCTTCTAGTCTCAGTATGTGTCAATTACTTAACTAAAAAGATTTCTTCCACAATTGTTAGCCACTGGTCCTTCATTGATGGTGTTCCTAGTGATAGCTTTCTTACTTGCTACTAGCTATATTTCGATCAAATATCTATCACTAGCAATAACATTTTCCCCCCAAAATTTACATGGATAAAAGCACCAAACAACTGTTAGGAACCTCATATCCTAGTATGTGCTGAAGCTCTTTACATTCCATTTCCCAAAATACAGTTATTTTCGGACATTTTCTGTACTTGTGTGATTTTATTGATATTATTCTTTATTTCTCTTTCTTATACGTATCTAAATTTCATACCTGGAGGGAGTCTGAGACCAAAGTTTTTCAATGGCAGTGACTGCTCTTGTAATCGTTGTACATTTGACAATAAAAGACTTTGAACTTTTGCTCAGGTCTCTTTTCCCTTTAACTTAATAGAAACAAGAATGCTTCCATGTGCCAGCTTTTAAACCAGGGGGTGCTGGACGGATTGTATCCATTTGCGGTTGCTCACACTCAGCCTTTCTCACCACAACTCAGGAATTAGCAGAGCTAAGAGCGTAAACAGGATGCATGTGTTTTCCTCAGTTAACTTTCCCACTTTAATTGGTTTAGTTGTGAGGGATGCACAGCCCTGTATTGCAAAAGTGTTGTAGGGGATCATAATATTAAAAGTGGAGTTTTAAATTTATGATTATTAACTTTTCTGCCTCGAGACAGTCTTTCAAGAATAATTTGTGCCCCCACCTCCAATGGAATTGCTTTTCTGAGCATATATCACTGTTGTTAGACTTTTCATAGACTAAACAAATAATGGATTAATCAATAAAACAAGCTGCAGGTTAATTAATAATGAAAACAACTGTTAGTTGAAGCCCTAGCTCAGGGGTGGCCAACCCGCGGCTCGCGAGCCGCATGCGGCTCTTTGCCTATCAGTGTGCGACGCTTCGATCCATTAATTAAAACCATCGGCGTGAGGCTCTTCCGTCATAAAAAAATCAATTTATTGTTATGAGTGCGTATGGCCTTTTAAGAAATGTAACAGGCTTAAGTGGAGCGAGTGAGAGAGAGGAGTGCGCACGGGCTGGTGAGAGGGTGTGGAGTTCGGGAGGAATGCAGGACTGCAGCGCGGTGGCGATATCGTGCAACAAAAATTGTCAGGGAAGAAATGGGTGTCTTTGTGTGTGTGGAGAGAGTATGACAGAGGGAGAGACTGTGTGTGGATGTGTGTGGAGTAGTGTTGCACGGTATACTGGTACCAACGGTAGACCGCAGCAGGCTGCTACTTTAACACCACAGTAGGCTACATGACATGGTGCCACTACTGTGGGATAAGTTCAAAGTCCAATCAAAGGAGGGTGAGTGTCCATGCACTGGCCAATAACAGCCAAAGTGCTCCGCGGCGCAAGATAACCTGAACAGCCGAGCTGTGGCGGCACACAGGTATGTGACGTGTCAGAGGAGAAACGAGCCGTTCACATTACTCTTTGTGGCAGGTAACGGTCCACAAACCTCACCGCACTTTAGGGACTGTTCTTTACTTATGAAGGGACTTGTCAGGGGAGGAGGGTGGCTGGTTGATTCTTACTTTATTTATTTTGATCCCCACTATGTTCATCACTGACTGATGCTGTTTTTGAAGTATGAATAAGTCAATAAGTAATTTATTCCATTGAAATATCATTGATGTATTATAGAAAAGTGATTTATCTTTTTATAAATGACAAAAGGCACATCTGCCTCATTTTTGCTGTGGTATCGTGATACTACTCAGAACCGTGATACTTTCACTGGTATCGTGCCGTGGGTCCCAATTTTGGTACTGTGACAACACTAATCTGGAGAGACTGTGGATGTGTGTGGAGAGAGTGGGAGAGGGAGAGACTGTGGGTGTGGAGGGGGGAAGGAGAAAGACAGTATGAGAGGGAGAGACTGTGTTTGTGTGTATCTCTATTCATGGTTATTCATTTGTGTGTGAGATAAATAAATCTGGCTTTGAAAATTGGAAATGTATGGATTTTGATTTTATGTCATTTTGTGTTTGTGTGAGAGAGGGAGTGCGTTTGTAAGCACATGTTTATGATGTGGCTCTTTGTACTACCACGGTAATTTTTGTGGCTCTTGGTCTCTGACTGGTTGGCCACCCCTGCCCTAGCTTATATGGCATTGGCTCAACTTCCACAATGCCTTTATTGCCCATAGTGAAGTTAACAGAGATTATATTTGACAGGGTGGATGCACTGTGGCTATTTACATTACACGTTACACATCCTACTGAGGTTATAGGTGCTGACAGGTTTTCCAGCTGAGATGAAGAGATGACGATGCAGCTGAATCCATCAGTCCAGGAATAAATATTACCATTTTCAAACGTTTCCTTTTTTTTTTAGACTTTAGACTAGTTTATCCACATTGTTTACATATATAGAGGAATTATAATGCACACCACAGTCTACAGCACAAATTATAATGTAAAAAGTTTAAAAAGAGATTTTACTGCGACTGTTGTGATGGATTGTGTTACAGTGTAAATGTCTTTGTACTTTTCTGGTTACTCACTGTGTTCAGCAAACAGCGTGGAGATTGTGACAAAGCAAGATAGTCACTGAATAGTGAGACGGTGTGACAGGACGCAGTGTCATCAGACCCGAGTCATCGTTGGCACTTTGGCAGAAGCTGAATGCACTCTTATATATACCACCACCACCACCACCACCGCTCTTAGTGAAGCACCTTTCCCCTCTGTCCCATCCTGTGCTGGTGTCACAATCTTCGCATAATTCAGTTTAGAGCATTACTTGATGTTAAGTTTCAGACTTACTCAATCCTCTAATGCACCATTTATTTCTGAGTGAGCAACGTCTCAGCTCAATCGAGCATTGGATGTTTGCGTTATTGATCTCCATTCGTAGCTGATGCTTTTTCATCAAGGGTGAATCTGCTGCTAGCCGTTGACATACTGGCGCTTGACTCTTGGTCACTTTTTGCTTTACTTGCTAACATCGTTGGCATCCAATGGCTGCGTTGACCTTTGACGATGAGGTATAGATAATGAAATCACTTCTATTTTTTCCTTACATTAGCATTTCCTGTTTGGCCTTTAGCTCACTATTTTTGAGATGAGCATTACGATCACGTAACTGCTCAAAAATGAAGTGGGCCGCACGGTCTGACCCTCATTATATTTTACAGTGAATTCGCCACTAAATCAATGGCCATTCAATAGTTCTTTCTTATCTTTAGGACCCCAGGGCACGGACCGCTTCCTCATTTTATGCAGAGTCTCATTTTCAGCATGAGTTATGTGTGTGTGTAGGTGCCAACATTTCTTTTTCAGAATCATCTCCGAGGCTCGCAGCTGGCTTATGTAGGTTTTTGCAGCGTTTCTGTGGTGTTTGTTTATCAGAAAGGCCTGCGACCTTGAAACTGCGCATAAGCGTGCCCCTTGTGCATAATCAGTCCTAAAGAGATGGGCACAGGTGAGAGATTGGCATTAGTGGAAGCCAGCCAATGAATACTGTTGACCGTCTGACCTGTTACCCTGACGCTACAAGCCAGAGCCCTTTGCAGGGCCTTTTAAGGCTAATTTGTTTTGTAAATTGTTCCTTACTTGCATTTTGTATTTTGCGTGCGCAGCCCTTTGTACATGATTGCTTTTTCCGCATCTACATCGTCTCCTAATGTTATGTTAGCTGATCGTTCTGTTGCATATCTGTAATGCTGCAAGTACATTTGTAGATGGCATTTTTTCAGAGAACACAGAGGAAGGATAACTGCCAGAAACTCTGCATCTGATTCAAATAAATGAACAAAGTAGTCCGTGAGGGTGTCCTTGGCTTACTGTTCCTCCTGGGGGCTGGTTGTTGTTTGATAAAGCAAACCTGGATGTGCTTGTGTCCTTGGATGCCGTTGTACTTCCTTTTCTCTCACACGTTTTTTTTCTCCCTCCTCCCACTCTCCCCCTTCATCCTCTGGCAGCCCAGTCCGTCCGGTCCTGCTGAAGGAGTGTCAGTGTGTGCCGAGCGGGTAGGGGATGGTAGATTTGACAACCATACTGAGGTGTGAACATGGCAGCTCATGCATAAGGGAGCATTATGTAAGGCTGTTGGCTCCCTTCTCTAGTCTGGACTGGGGAGACGATGGGAAATATTTCGGAATTAAGACAAGGAGTTTTTCTTTATTTTGTGTTATCTGACCGTTAATGAGAAGCAAATTATTGCATAAACTGAAGTTACGCAGGCCATGTTTGTCCCTGCATGCATAAATTTAGGCTTCCAAGTGTTTGAGGCTATTCTTTGATCTAACCTCTTGTCGGCAACAGACTTTGGGCAGCTCGCTGTCCAGGTGGCCGTAATTCACACGTTTCCTGGCACTCGTCCAGGATCAGATGTTCATGGTAATGTGTCCCCTCTACCCACATGTTGCTGGCCTTTGTATTAGATGAAGCAGATCATCGGCTTGCATAACCTTAATAATTTACAGGCACAGTATTAGCTGCACAACTTGTGCTTGAGCTAAAAGTGCAACTGCATTGAAGAACTGGTTTGAAGTGTTTTCACTTATAATGTTGTTGAGTTTCGTGGGAGAAATACATGGATAGTGTGGGACATGCACAAGCTTGTTTTTCAGGTGCTGATTTTGACTGTTAGTTTATTACTTTATTCAAGTTTGATCAACCATACACTCATACAGCCACCATCTAAAATAATGCTTTTAATGTAGAAAATCAAAAAAAAAATTTTTTTTGAATATATTATAAAAATCAGGTATTTGTGACACAGTTGGAATACCCATGAATATTTTTTAAATACCGAAATTTTTGTTCTTACTTATTGATTTAGGTACTTGCTCACCTCACCCATTTCTACAGGTGCATAGAGCATGAAATGTTTTTTTCCCCCCACATTTTATTGGGATAGATTTATTTTGGAAATTGTCAGTGCTACAGAGGGATTATACATATAAATATTGAACACATTCATGATGCGTGTATGAACTTGCTCATGGGGGAAAACCAAAAATCTTGGTCACCTCGCTGTGACTGGGACACTTCACTTGAAGGCATGTCCCATTTAAAACGTGAAGCTGAAACAAGGGGAAAACTGGAAAACAAGTTGACGTTACAGGATTGCACTTTGCAAGATGCAGCATGTTTGTGGGTAGACAAGCTTGTTAAAAAATGATTTGTACAGGTTTATTGTCTGTCTCTCTCCACCAGTTCACATAACGTAGAAATGAGTGTAAGAGAGGGAGAGTGAGAAAACCTAAATCACAGTTAGGGGTGTAATGAGACTTCGATCTGAATTGATATATCAATTCAGTGATCAGTGCTCCAGTATTATCAATGCAAAGTGAAAACATCGATACATAATATCATCTTTAGGATATGTTTTTATTTTGAAATTCCAAGGGTACATCTTTGTCACCAGTTCCATCCAAGCACACCTCCTTCCTAGCGCCAGCACTCTTGCCCATGAACTGAATGTTCATTTCACTACCATAAGCAGTCTTCAATGCAGTTTCTATGAATTTGGCAGTACATCCAACCAGCCTCATAACCGCAGACCATGTGTAACCACACCAGCTCAGGACCCCCACATCCGGCATCTTCACCTGCAAGATCATCTTAGACCAGCTACCTGGACAGCTGATAGAGTAATTGGTTCGCACAATCGATGAATTTCTGCGCAAACTTTCAGAAACCGTCTCAGGAAAGCTCTTCTGTCTTGAGATGACAGCAGTTGGTCATCGTAACGCACTCGTGCGTTAGTGTGGCTGGTTGGATGTACTGCCAAATGAATGGAAAGACATTGAAGATGCTTATGGTAGTGAAATGGATATTCAATTCACAGGCAACGGCACTGGTGGACATTTCTGCAGTCAGCATGCCAATGGCACCTGCCATATCTGTGCCATTTTGCTGTTGTGATCAAACTGCACATTTTTAGAGCAGAACATTTTGTGACCATCCCAAGGCACACCTGTGTAGTAAGAAGTGCTCACATACACGGATGTTAACAAATTTGTGACCAAAATGTGACAGAAATTAATCTATTGAGTGCATCAAAAAAGTCTTTGATCTTTTATTTAAACCTGTAAAAAATGGGAGCAAAACCAATAATGTTACGTTTAAATTTTTGTGCAGTATCATGATTTGTGATTTACACCCCTAGTCACACTTCCTTATTAAATGAGTAACAACAGCAGGTAGAAATCAGTTCGGAGCTGAGGACATGTGTAGTCGAAAGTTCATGAACCACAGTGATAAAATCAGTGAAGTGTCACAGATAGGAAGCAGACAGACAGGCTGAACCTCAGACTATTAGTACCCATGTGACACATAAATAGAATAAATAGAAATAATAGATTTTTTTGGAGGATAAATGGAAAATATTGTCAGCAGTAATCATAAGTGCTATATCGTAGGCAACTGGACTTGCTTGAGTTTCTTAAAGACATTTCACTTCTTCTTCAGTTCTAATGGACCGGTGCAGAGTTGCAGGCTTTAAAACCTGTGTAGGTGTGAACCCTGTTGACGTCACCTGTGAGCTCTGAGTTTCAGAGTCAGTAAGGTCACATTTGAGTTGTTGACTCACCTGGCTGTGATGTGTTTCATTAGGATTGCCTATGATATATCACTTAAGATTACCATGACCTGGATGACTGAGAATCTTCACCAACATTGTCAGCAGTATAGTTTCCCAGAAGCACCTCAGATTTTCTAATATGACCTCAAGATTCCTTGAAAAGAGACATTTATCTGATGATACACATATACAGATACAGTAGATGTAATTTTATCCAATTTGGTACTCAACAGCTCATCATTGTAATATCTTCAGAATGATTATTGACTGATCAGTTAGTCTACCCTTGAAAGAGGTGGGAGAAGTCTTCATGCATGGTGAGATAAGGAACACGCTTGAGGATAAGAAAGAAGAGGAGGTAGAATCAAAGGGTGTAGTAGCTCTGGCTGATCCAGTATACTGGCTTTGTCGCTATCATGATCCTGCAGCCCTTGTGGCTGTCCACCCAAAGCCTCAGGATTCCTTGTGTGTGGGATGTCAGGAATAGAAATTGAGGCCATTGAGAGAACAGCATAGGCCAAGTTTTCTGGGCTGCTCTCTCTAGGACAGAAAAATGTCATGTGTGCCTGTGCGCAATTTGGATTCATTCAGGATCCCATTTAAAGCTGTAGCTGGTAACTTTTATAAAAAATAACTTCTTGTCGTATTTACAGAAACTCACTTTATCCACACAGCAGTATATGAGACAGAAAATCTGTGAATAAGAATCATGTTCCTCCGCCACCTTGTAGTGCTTGTAATAGTGTTTGCAAGAATCCCCAGCACTTGAATGAAAACAACCAATCAGAGCCGAGGAGTCTCTAAAGTAGCTGCCATTCATGTCAATCACAGCTTGTGAACTGCGGCCAAACTGGCAAACTAGGCACCGCTGATTAAATATGAATCATGATTCTCTCACAAGAGGGTTCCTGGCTTGAACCTAAGGTAGGGGCTTCCGGCCCCAGTCCATCGGTCATCGGAAGCTGTATGTATGTGACTCTACGTTGCCCGTACGTGTGAATGTGTCTGTAAATAGTTGTCCGCCTCTGTGTGTTAGACCTGTAATTTTCTATCGAACTGTCCAGGGTGCACCCCCGCTGGGATAGCTGTCACATGCAGGTGACAGGTGTCAGCTGGGATAGACTCCAGCCCCCCGCAGCCATCAACAGGACAAGCGGTTATGGACGATGAATGACTGAAGGATGAATTTTAGTGTACTGTTTAGCTGTAAAATGAGAAAGTTTGTGACCTGGCCACCAAGTAGAAAACAGTCAAACCCGAACAAAGCACCACCCTCTCATTTGACAGCTAAACAGTGCACTGAAATATGTGTCTGAAAACATTTTAGGTAAGAAATAGGCAATGCAGTAACAAAATCTTGATTTGTTTTTGATCAGTGCTGCCTAGTTTGGCAGTTTGACTGCAGTTCATGAGCAGTGATTGACATGATTGACAGCTGCGTTAGACTTCTCAGCTCTGGTTGGTTGTTTTCATTCACGTGCAGTGGATTCTAGCAAATGCCATTAGAAGCACTACGAGGAGGAGGATTTTTTCTTTTGTTACAGATTATCTGTCTCATTTACAACCGTGTGGGTCACCAACAGTAGCTTTAATGACGATAAATCTTAATTGTAGTGATGCATGCACTAATATGATACACTGGATCTGTATTGCTTTTCCCCTATTAAACAGCATTGTTCAGACATGACTGCTCCACATGAAATCCCGTTTCTTAGCCACTGTTGTTATAAACTTTTAGCAGTGCTTGGAACAATAAGAGCTTACAAGCCTAAAAATAATGTTAATGTATGAATTTCTGCACTTACAGTTATGAAGCGAGTGCTGTTGCAGCCCCAGGTTACTCCACACACAGGAGAATGAACCCAATCAGCTCCGTGCAGTGCGGCACACTGATTTTAAATTCAAAAAGAAAAAGGTCCTACCTGACACTTTCCGTCTTGGGTCATCATTTATACTGTTTTTTGTGACATTTACGCAAGGAAAGCTTTCTTAAAGTAAAGCTAAGACAACAATCTGCCCTCCCTTCCTTCCTCTGTGATTCATCCTACCTGCCTTTTATGGAAGAGGAATGCCCTGGCCACCTCATGTTGAGGGGAGTCCAGCGTGTCTCTGGCTCCTGACCCGCGTCCTGGAGTCTGTCCTCTGTTAGACATTTGGCTAATGTTTGCATGCACACTTTTTTGTGTGTGTGCACATATCACCCTGCCATCTGCAGCACGACAAGGTGGCTCAACCCATAAATCTGAGCGCAGCATTTTTTCTCCCGGCTGCCCGCATTTATGACTCGTCTATCATTGATGAGTGACCACCTGGGAGAGGAGGAATTAAGTTATAGTCCTCACACAATCACCATTTTGGCCCAGTGATCCTTGTCATACTTTTCTTTGTCCCCTCTCGGAGTTATTGGCTCGTGCTCAACAGTTGAGTGCTTTTCAAGTCTTTATAATTTTCTGCACCACTGTAGAAATTCTAATCTCTTAATTCTTGACCTGTGGGTGGAATTTAGGCCCCATCAGACTGTAAGATGTTTTATGGCCACAACAAATCCTGTGTGATCATTGTGGATTTGCTGCACCTAAAATAACAATGCACTATAAAACAAGTCTTTTGTTTTCATTGATTTATTCTACATCCCCCTTGCTGTAGTTAGTGGGTCTAATTCTGGCTTACGCTCAAGTAATTCTTGTTTCTTGTATGATAAGCATTTTGTATTTGTTTAGATGTAACCGGCTGGTTCAAGTTCTAATCTCTGTTTTAAGTGAAGAGACGTACTGAGAATTACTAACATGTCCACTCTTTGCTTTCTCTTTTTATCTTTATCTCTTCCCATCCCCCCCCCCCCCCCCCCCCCCCCTTTCCACTGCTCCGTCCTCCAGCTCGGTGGTGATGAAAGAAGAGTGGACAGTAGGACTATCTATGTTGGTCATCGGTCATCTTCCACCAATGAGGCTTTCATCCCACCCAAGTTCTGTGATAACAGGATTGTGTCCTCCAAGGTACAAAGCACACTCACACACACATGCCAGGGCTCCAGTCTGGCCATACACCAAGATAAAATTCATATACCTCTGTTTGTTTCCCAGCTCCTCTGCGGATTGTGTTTCACCTGCCTTTTGGCATTTTTCTCCTCTTATCTAACACTTGGAATTAACTCCTGAACAGTCCTGAGCATTCCTGTGTCTTCTTCTCTTTCTTCCTCCTCCCACTGCCTCTCCACGCGCTTGTCTTCGCTCCCAACGGAAGGCGATTATTTGTCTGTCAGGGGAGCACTAGCTGTGGCAGTGAAATACATGGCTGCTATTAATGTACTGGCAGGGTGGGCAATTTGGTCGTTTCCCCCTGGGCTCTGATAGACCACACTTACCCCCCCCCCCCCCCCTCACCTAAATCACACCTCTCAGTACTGTGTCAGCGTCATGGTTCAGACAGGTGCTGGCTGCTTTGCTTATTGATATGAAGGGTGAAAGTGATGAGGAGGAGGAAGCAATGTGAGTGTTAAGACGGCAGTGGGATTTATAGTGGTGCAGAGGGTCCCAGTGAGGATGGGCCAATCAATTGGCTCCTGCCAGTATGTCAGGGTAAACAGCCTTTAATTACCCCGGCTGTAGTGTTTATGCTCCTCCATGCCTCTGCTCTCCATCATCCTGTTGCTTTTGCACTCCGCAATGTCCAATCTCCGCCTCTCCTCTCTTGCTCTGGTTGCTACTGCACCACCACCCTCGCCGCTGCTGCCGCCACCCCCCTTTTCTCATTACTTTCACTCTCTTTTCTCACTGGCAAAATGAGATGGGCCATTCTGCTGCCGCTGCATTTCAACACTATCCCCATGCAGACATCCCCCTTCATAAACAGTGCTTTATTGCTGTTTCTGTGCGGGTGTGTGTGTGCGCGCACGTGCATGTATTTGTGTTTTTTACCCTCGTACTTTGTTGTGTGGCACCGTGTTACCAGCAGGGTATTGTCGAGCCGTCTCTCAGGGATTTAAAGCAGATAAAAGTGTCGCTTCAGCCCCGATGGCATCAGCAGTCACGGCCACTTAAAAAAGAACAAAACGCCCAGATGCAGTCACCAACCTGATAAGTTCATCGGCTCTGCATTCAAGGGTAGCCAAATTAAGGAGATAAATCTCTAATCTGAATCAATAGAATACCTGTGGTCCCCCAAGGGTCGACTCCTTAGGCAGTACAAAGAACAGAGACTCGGAGCTATTGAAGTTGCCTCTCCTCTCCCCCCTCCCCAGCACAGGCTGAAAGCACATATGCAAGACTCTGTGAATATTGAATGCCTCTAATCTCTCTCCCCTTGCCAAGCCTTTCTTTAACCTCCCTAAGTTCTGTTGAAAAACATCATGGCTGAATGGGAAAATTATGCAGAAAAGAGCAGTAAAAAGCGAGCCATGAACTCTAACACCCATTTTATTTTTCTGTGACTTAACATGCATGTTTTTCTTTTTCCTCCCACAGTATACAGTTTGGAACTTTCTACCAAAGAACCTGTTTGAACAGTTTAGAAGAATTGCCAATTTCTACTTCCTTATCATCTTCCTGGTGCAGGTGAGGACAAGCTTTGTCAGTGTGTCAACCCAAACACAGATAAGGGTTTGTTTATTTATGTTAAATAATGACTTCATGGTTTCTGTTTGTGACTGTGGTGTTGTGTCCTGAGGGCCTGCACGTACACACATGCTTTCTCATTTAACATATGAAGTGGGTTTAAGCCTGTTGATGATCAATCTCAGTGAGTTAATGTGTCCCATTCAACTTGGCTTTAAAACCTGTGTTAAACAGACCTGTACAGTGTGTATGTATCCTGTGAGAAACTTCTGTGAGAGTGTGAGAGAGTGTGTCCATTTGCATGTGGACATGACAGGTGTGACACAGATACTAGATGTGTGAACTGTACAGGATGTTTGAAACAGGTGTGCAGTCATAGCTGGTGTCAAAATTGCTAAAGCTTCCCTGAGGGCATGACCACTGTGCATGCATGTGTGTCAATGTTTTTTTAAAAGGTTTTAAGAATAGATATATTCCTTGACCTGTGTCACACACATCATTTAATATTCTGCAGTCCTGAGTGCAGAATATACCACATACATATGCACTGTAGTACGCGTAAAATTTGAGCTGCGCGCGTAATTCTCAGCTCTACATGCAGCAGTACACGTAACCTGTACTGTCAACTCACGCATTTGTTGACCACAGGTGACATTTTTCTCATGCTCTCACACCACATGTCCATTTTGTTATGCAGCAAAACAGAAATTAATAACTGATTTAATTATGCAGCTTAAAGAAGACACTAACAGCGCACGCACAAACAAGCAGCAGCAGCACCGAAATACACTGCAATCAAGCCAGTTGTGGCCGCGCTGTGGTGAGGTTAGTTATGAGCTGGGTATTTGACAGACATACACTCCTGACCCAGTGGCGCCTTCTTACTCAGTGTCACCCGATGTTGGTGGGAGGAGGACAGCTAGCTTGCTTCTCAGCCCTCTGTTTGACTGCTGGGGGCTCATCAATGTATTACTTTTTAAATGACACAAAACCACTGTTATTTTGAAAACCTTTCCTTGCCAATATTAGTGAAAATTATTATTAAAATTTTTTACTAAATTGGTGTCATATAGGAAACTTATTTTTATTATTGATGTCTTGCTAATTTATTTTACATAAATAATTTTAAAAGAAAATAATGGCAGTTTTTTCAGTAACTTCCATGTTATATGTCCCAGCGACACAAATTAAATATCAAAATGTATCACTACACAGGACAAACCTCCTCATGTGGGATTTCAGTGCTTGATTTTATGAAAAAAAAAAAAATCATTTTTTTTTCAATATCAATAATCAATCTGTCACATCTAGTCTAATTCATATTCAAACAGAATTTAAAGGTGTTTTAATCATGAGAAGTTAGTGATCTAAGTTTAGAGGTCTATTCTGTTAGAATTATTGTATTAATATAACAAATATCTAAATAAAATAAAACGTTTTCATATTAAGTTTGCTGAGAATCTTCTCAAAATGTACCTATGACCATGCAACATTTAAAATAGTTTCACCACACGACTGCAATTTAGGCTGGATCTGTTTGCGGCTGTGGCAGAAGTGCCAGGACAAAAACACCAAATGGTGCATATTGGTGTGAGTAAAAATACAACAACAAAATGACAAGTGTAATTTTTAAAGTTATATGGACTAGTGCATGTACAGAGAAAGTATTTTGAGCCCTGATACACACATACACACACGTGCATATTCACAAATGTACATTAATCCCACCTACGTTGTTTTTAGACTAATACATTTGAATTTTGAATTGAAAAGGTAGGCTACAATGTCAAAGGTCCATCTTTCTAAAGAAGTATCCATTAGATTGCAGGCTAGATTTTTGCATGTCACATCTAACGTTTGCTTCCATTGCACCAGAGTTGTGAGATCATGTGTGAGCGTAATACTGGATTTTGAAGGGCTGTCAGTAGGAGGACTCGGGAGCATGTCGATTTTATTTTTATCCGACATGTCGGTAGGGAAATTCCATAAATCTGTATTTGAGACAGTTTTTATTTTAGCTTCCGCTCTCTCCCAAAAAGTCACATGCAGTAATTTTGGGCAATCCCAAAATAGAAGTATGCTTTGAATTGCATATATATTTTATTGTAAATGCTTTTGTTATTCTCTGAAAAGAAAAGACTTATTTTACCAGATTTTTTTTTCCATGTCTGCCATTGTTAGCTTGTGTTGTGTGTGAGCAGCCCTGTCCTCATGAGTGGAAACTGTGAGCTGGCCAGCAGCACTGGCTAACACGCTCTGACTGGCATCTGTATTCCCCTGCTCTGTGCTCTTATCTGACCTCTTCTCTCCTCTTTGGGACGTGGCACTGGTTGATGGTGTAGGGAACAAAAAACAAAAGATTTAGTTCTTACATCTGCACTTGCTCTTCTCTCATCTCAGTCTCTCTCTGTCCTTTTTTCTGATCCACGGAGATGGAAACTAACCTCTCTGCTTTTAGCAGTAAGCTAAACTATGGCGGCAAACAGCCCTCTAGTGTAAACAGGTGCCGGTGTTAGGTCTGCACAAGAGGGATGTGCTCTATCTAGTCCGCATGCTGACTAAATGAGCTCACAGTGACTGCCTCCAGAAGCCCAGCACTGCACTAAACTGAGAAGTATCTGCTGTCGCCAAGTAATTCCATCATTCTTAAGTCAATAGCAGATCAACTGCAGTGTTTATTTTTCCCCCGGTTCTTGTTTCCTCCTGTATTTACAGTGGACGCTCAGTTGACAGCCTTTATTTTCCAGTTTGTCTGGTTTAACTTGGTGATCCTCGGCTAATTCATGAAGGTGCTGGATTTTGGACAGTTGTGAGCTAACGTGTGAAATTATCATGAGCTAATGCGGTACACTTATGTGGGAGTAAACCGCCAAGCATGTTTGCAACACTCCCACAAACGCGAGGATTATCGGTGTGTGATGTGTGCAGCGTAGACTGTCTGTTTGTGTGTGAATACATTGTATGTATGTGCGTGTGTGTGCTTGTGCACGTTGATGTATGACTCAGTGGGTGTCCGGGGTTTGCTGACGGTGTTTACCCAAGCTGCAGCGTGGTTGGCGTTTCTCCACTAATCCAGCCTCTCTTGAGGGGCTCCTTATCCCAACCACTCAGTTTTTCCCATGCAGCCTGCTATTATATCAGAGCGTGAGGATGAGAGGGAAACAGGTACACAGGCTCCGTGTGTACTCATTTTACACTCGCATCTTCGCAGACAGAAATAAACCTTCTCACTTCCCCTGAGAGGCTTCATGCAAATGCTCTACCAACCGCCAAATGTCACGCGTCCTCCGATTCCATCCTACCCTCGTTTTGTCTCGCCCTTTGTCATTTGGTCTCTTTCCTTCTGTCGTTCTTTCTCTCTTCCTCTCTTTGATTCCACCCATCTCTCCGCAGCGCTGCACTGCTGACGTCAGCAGCCAGGAAGCCCTCTGTACTTCTGAGTGCCACAAATAGACACAGGCTGATAAAAAAGCACCACTCTGCTATAAATAGCCCTGCATGTCTTTGCTTGAATTTGATCGAATGGGAATAGAGTGCAGTGAGAGAGTGAGATAGAAAGCGATGAGACGAGGAGGAGAGAGTGGGGGGGCGGCGAGAGGGCAAAGGGGAAGGAGGACGCGGGGGCCCACAGCGCTGCCCTGGAACCCCGGGGATCTGCTGTCTGTCGCTCACTCTGACACACTTCCCGGCTCAGATGAAGGGCTTTGTGCTGCTCCGCTCTGCAGCTCTGATATCACACCAGCACATCAGCAGCAGCACACAGTTCACTCCTATTGCTGAGATGTTTTGGCTTTGCGTTTGGTGCAGAGGAGGAAAGGTATTCGGCCATCTGGAAATTTGGTGGGGATTGTTGTGAATCAGCGTGGATAAACTGTGAAAGACACGCTCGGGGAGAATTGTGCACTGTTTGGCAGGAGTACAGTAGCTGAAGGTTTTGTGTAGGTTTTAGTTTTCTCAGGAGGTTGCTGTAGCAGTATTTTTTCAAGAATGATACTATTGACGCATTAAAGGGCAGTTTTCACCCTCACCCTGTTCAGAAATGATGGCTGTCCTTGATACAGTTCTGTGAAGCTTGTCAAGTCTGATTTCACACGATATTTTAGTGTCAGATCGAAGATTTGGTTGGGTTTTTTTTTAGAATCACTGTTTATGTACTGATACTAAAAAAGACACCGCCATCATTTATCTCTTTTTATAGTCCTTTGCTGAACAGTTGCCATCAAAATTGCCATAGAAGTATCAAAGATAAATAAAAATCAAACAACATTTACGCCGAGAGTTTGCTCTGTAAAGTGTTCTCTCTGTGCCGTGGTCACCCTTTGTCAGGTTTGGGCCATCTGGCTGCTGCATTAGAGGGACATGATGTCCTCAGTCCTCCTGCAGGTGCCTTTTTTTCGCTTTCTGTGATCAGTCAACCTTCAATCCAGCCATGGAAATAGGCAGAAATAAAGTGCTCCATCACCTTTTTCCAATGTTCATCACACCAGTGGGAAGTGTTCTCCTTTGAGGATCTGGTCATGCCAAACAGTGGCGAGCTGACTGACCAGGGTAAACCTCGAGGCAGTCAATAATCCACTGGCTACATAGCCTATGGCAATATTCAAGGTGTAATGAGTCTTTAACACAGAGGCCCTTATACAATGCTCATGCACACATACACTGCTCTTTTGAAGCACTCTCACCTCTGGCTCTCTACACCTGAGGCTACTGCGGCAGAATACTTTTTGCTTCTGTCTCACCGGAATCGCCAACCACTACAAATATAATGCAGACTCTCCTCTGAATCTGCACTCCTCCAAATGGTCGATGTGCACTAGTCCATCTCTGCCTTGTAATTGATTTATCCTCCAGTTAATTGTAATCACAGTAAAACTCTGGTGAGATACTAACTCCCTGCCCTTGTACTTTCTGTGAGTGTATATGCGAGCGAGCGGGTGTGTTTGCATGGTTACAGAGTGTGTCTGTGTGACACCAGAGACTGCTTCAAAAACGCATCTCCTGCTCTTCCTTGAGCTGATGTCTATCTGACAGCTTGTAATGCTCCTGGTCAGAATACCAATGAGCTGGATGTGTTGTGTCTGTGCGTGCTGGAATACACACTTCGGCTCAGGGGGAGACCAGCCTGCTTTCTGCAGGATCAGAAATGCCAGGATAAATCCATCTTATGATGGTTTTAAGGAACACAGAAAACACACAAGGCCATTTGTGTGCTGGGGCTTTAGCTGGGAGCCTTGGTCAGGTGCTGCTCCTAAACTGGTTGTTTGGGATTACCTGATCAGTGGGGCCACATTTAAGCTCCTTTCCCACTGCACAAAAAACACTAAAGGCTAGTTCACATTACATGATTTTCACCCCGATTTTGCGTCGCGGAGACTGTCGTAATCTGTTGAGTGTTCATACCTGGCGATGTGTGTTTCTGTCATTGGGAGTCTCGCCAACTGCGTTACGACCTGTGTGTGCACACCACAAGATTTCTCCACCGAGCCCTCGCTGACAGAGCCCAGATAACGCGGTGACGTCACCAAACTTGGAGACGACACATTGTAAAGGCATGGATATTCTCCCCAGTGTTGAATCAGATCTGCCTCCAGGGCCTGGATCCAAACACAACGTGCTCCCCGTGATCCTGTGGACGCCGCCATTGTTGTTGTTGCTTGCTGGCTGGTCAGTCTTGCCAGATCTTGGCAGAGAAACAAGCAACCAGGTCTATGGAAACAAGCCCAAAAGAAGCAACTAGACCTGGCAACCCTGCGGCTTGTCCTCCTCACATTTCTTCCGTCCTCCTGCGTGCTGATGTGGGACGTATCCCGCCTCTCATTGGCTGATGCTCTTTGTCAGTCGTGTCACACTTCTCTAGTTTTATAGCATGCCATATATCTGGTCCCAGTCGCAGAGGAGGGGGCGACTTGCTCATAGGCTTGTTCACACATGAGGACTCGTCGTGGCAGACTATCTGCCGACTCACCTCCGACCCAGTGTGGCTCCCAAGATCCTCTGCGATGTCAAAATCGCGGTGAAAATCATGTATTGTGAACTAGGCTTAAGACCCACTAATATCTGGCTTTTGTTTTTAATGGTAAAAGTTGCAATTGGCATTCACTCCTGGGATGAATGACTTTGCAGTAGTCACAGGTATTTATCAGCTTCGATTGGCAGTTACGGAAATACAACACCTGGATAGATGTGCTAATTTTAGCCTATTTGCTGGCGTGATGCAATGATGGGTCGCCACCAAATACCTTCCATCTTCATCCAAGCAGCGCTCAAACATCTTTCATGGTTTAGTTGGCACTGAGATTGAAAGGGAGACTGCTTAAGTAAAGAGAAGTGTAACATTGTCACTGGCCTCCATGCTGCTTTCTACTGTCTACTACCTTTTTTCCAGTTTGACTTCAGAAATGCATACTCATCTTTGGTCTACTGGCAGTTGTAAAGTAGTCTGTCACCTGTGTTTAGTAAGTTTTCCTGCGTTTTAAACCCCCCCCCCCACACACAAGCTGATTTTGGTGGGAAAAAAAGGTGTTATTCTCATTACACACAAAAATAGAATGCATACACACATACCCATCCCTTATGCACAGCCCGGGCAGGTAAGGTGAGTCCAACAAAGCTTTGTGTTGGCCCTCTCTCATGCCTTGGCAGAGTCACAGAAGTGTTGGCATGCCTGCAGATTAAGCACTCTGCCCCTGGCCCGCTTGATTAAAAGTTCTGGTCCAGAACCTCCCTCGCTCCTTTCCAAAATGTAAATGTCTCCCCTGTGTTTCCTACTGATGAACTAAATTTAGGGAATAGTAGAACCGCCTCACAGCAACAGACTACACCCTGCATTTAGAGTGCTTACCCCTTCTTCTGTACCGTTCCCACACAGTCCTCACTCTGTAACCACAAACACACGTGCTGCAGTGAGATTTGAAGTGATGTATATGTGTATTGTTGAGTGTAATCGTTACATTTGTCTTTATTTTTCCTCAATAGGTGATAGTGGACACCCCCACCAGCCCAGTCACCAGTGGCCTACCCTTATTTTTTGTGATTACAGTAACCGCTATCAAGCAGGTAAGCCTAATGAGGCAGATGAGTATTGATGATAATGGATGTTTTATATTGATTTCTTCTGCCATGTCCTCATTTCCTCATATTGTCCCTCACTGCATTATACCCTATCCCCCCCTCTCTATATAACATAATAACTCCCCCCTGCCTTCATAACTCCCTTGCTGTGATTTTTGTATAAAGTACGTGACTAATGCTCTCTTGGGTTTTGTATTAATGTGCTCTGCTGGTGAATTCTGATTGGGGAGAAGATGAAATGGGCTCTCGGGGAATGCGTGTGAGAGAGAAAGAGAGCGAGTCTATTACAGAGATACAAATTATCAAGGGGAGGGTCTGTTTCTTTGACTCTGTTGCTTCCATGTCCCAGCTTTAGATGTATTGTTCTAGGATTGGCTTTTTAGCCGGTCTACTGCTGGGGCTTTGAAATGCATAATAGTGGGTGGACTTCCCTCCGAAAATATATGGGACGCGCTGATAGCGCTGGGCCGCCTTCAGCCAGGCTTTGAAGTGGGACACCAAGGCGGTCTGCCCGACTCTATTAGTCAGGGTTAGGTGAACTGTATAGTTCAAGTGACCATCCGTGGAATGCCTCCCCTCCCTCTCCCCCTCTCTCCCCCTTTCATCCACCTGGCATCATTTCTCCGCATCACTCAACCAGACTTTCTCTCTCCTCCTATCACCTTTCCCGGTAATCCCGCTTTCTGGCTCGGGCTCCGCCTTGGCACACACTCTGGTTCCCCCCTCTCTCCCCTCTGCATCTCTGCACCATCTCCTCTATCTCCATCACTATCTTAAAGTACTTGTGAAGTCTACACTAGGCTTTGTGCCTTATGCTGCTGCAGCCCCAGGAATTATTATTTTTCCCCGACTCAGTATTATTTCATGGCATACTGTTCCAATGCACTGCTGGACAATTGCTATCCCATTCTGCTGCAGGCACTCTTTCCTACATAATGATGAGATACTAAATGTTAAGATTGTATTGTATGCACTGATATTTCTTTGTGTCTTAAACTCTTCCTTGTAATTGGTGAGAGATCCTGTCAAACTTGCAGTGCTGATATCAATGTCCTGTCCCTCAGAGACAAAGTTTTGTCCTTTTTGTTGTACTAAGCAAATAATGCAGTTCTGATTTTTGATATGTTGCCGTAGGGCTATGAAGACTGGCTACGACACAAGGCTGACAATGAGGTGAATAAGTACCCAGTGACAGTGCTAGAGCAAGACCAGAGGATACGGAAGGAGAGCGAGAAGATCAAGGTAGCAGCCACATCCGTCGGAATAAATATTTCCTTAAAGACGGGGCCAGGAAAGAGCTGCTGGCAGCTTGGCGTGACTGTGTTTGGAATTTTGTGCACAGGGGCGAAACATGCTCTGTATGCTCCACTGATTAGATGTTCAAACATGGGTGTGATGCTTAATAATGTGTCCAGGGTGGTTTGTGCAGGTTATTTCTTCAATGTGTTCTTATCTGTTTATTTAGGTATCAGTATTTTTCAAACATTAATGGATGTTCAAGGGTTATTGTGCATTAAAGGGACAGTTCACCCCAAATCAAAAATACATATTTTTCCTCTTACCTGCTGTTTATCAATCAGGATTATTTTGGTGTGAGTTGCAAGTGTTGGATATATTGGCTGTAGAGATGTCTGCCTTCTCTCTAATGAAATAAAACTTGATGGCACTTGACCTGTGGTGCTCAAAGTGCCAAAAAAATACATTTGAGAAACTCAACAGCAATGTCTAGAAATCATGACCTGACTCAAGATAATCCACAGACCTTGTTGTGAGCAGTTTCATTCAGGAACTATTTTCTTTCAACCAAATCACTGCGCAGAAGGAAGAATGCATCTACTCATGCATGAGAGGCTTGTGACAGCACGAGATGTAAATATTAATGGCGTCCTCTTCGGCTGAGCTGTAACGTTAGCTAGCTCAGTGGTGCTAGGCGAGTTAGCAGTAGATGCAGGCTTTCTTCGATGAAAAGGACACGCCTTCTCGGAAATGCGCGCTCCCCCTTTTCTCATCTGCAAGGAAATAAACACACAGAGAGCTTGAAAATGGATGCCGAGAGATTAAACTCCGTTTTATCAAACGTGTGCTCATCCATGAAGAAAATATTTTTTCCAGCAGATGTCTTAGTTACAACATGATTGAGCTAACTGGAGTAGTTTCATGTCGTATCCGACAACGGGAGGCTTTTAACAGATGACGTCCTGATGTTAGCTTTGCTACTAGTGTTAGCTGTCCCTGTCAGCTGCAGCCACTGATGCTTTCTAGACATCGTGATTTCCCAAAACTGAATAAATACCACACATAGCAACACAAAACTGCTTTGCTAGCTCAGTCATGTTGTAACTAAGATATCCGCTGGAAAAAATAATTTTTTTCACGGACCGTTATTACCTATTACAGACACTGCTAATGGCTAAGAAATAGTAATGTTTGTTCAAACATTGTGTTTACAGACTTTACAAACATTGGATTAGTCTAAACGGTGATACAGTGATGTGAAAAATGTGATATTATATATATATATATATATATATATATATATATATATATATATATATATATATATATATATATATATATATATATATATATACACATATATACATACATACATATACATATATATATATATATATATATATATATATATATATATATACATACATACATATATAGCTAAAAGCTCTGCTGGTTTTCTGCCCGGAAGTATTTGTAAACAACAAGGCGATTCCCTCTATAGTCCGGCCGGATGGCTGAGCCAATTTGTACCGCTACACTTATTTCTAGTGGGACTATGTTTACAATCACAAGAGTTCAGCGAGTCACCGAAGGACCGCCCTGCAGATTTACTATTGGTTCTGCAACGTAGGGAGTTTTTTTAAACTCTGAAATTGTATCCGCCCATCTAAACACAAAATCAGGGAGAAAGTCATCAGTCTTTAGTTAAGCAAAGCGTCTCAAGACTGATTTGTGAGTCTATCCTAAAGGGAACTGCTTACATCAAGGTCTATGGATTATCTTGAGTAAGTGGGTCATGATTTCTGGAAAGAGACAATCCTACTGAGTTTTTCAAATGTATTTTTGGTGCTTTGAGCACCACAAGCTGAGTGACATCTAATTCCATTGTATCTGAAAGAAGGCAGACAGCTCTACGGCCGATATCTCTGACACTAGGCATCTCTCATCAAAACAATCTAGACTGATAAATTGCTCTACAGTTAAGAAGAAAAATATGCATTTTTGATTTTGGGGTGGACTGTCCCTTTAATCAACAATTTTCAGTATTTAAAGTGAACCAAATGACTTCTGATGCTGTGAACGGGCTGCTAGTGCTGCTGACACCACTGAGAGTCATCGTCCAGCTGTCAAAACCTAAACAGTGTTGCTTTGTGTAAAACTTTGGACAGCTGCTCCCAGCACAGGAGCTCACATAAGTTCACCAAAGGCCACCTCCTAGTGCTAAAGGGACTCAAGCTAAAATAAACATTTAGCAAGCCAAAGAGACACATTTTCTGTCAGTAGCCAGCTCACCAAACCAGAGCGATGAGTGATTATTGACCAGTGGTCGGACAGAGGACTCTGCGGGCGTGATCATGTTACTCTGTTTATGCTTTATCTTTGAGAAGGCAGTTGCTTGCTAACAAATAAACCACAACAACTTGAAAGAGAATTGGCAGTGATGTAAGTTTATTTTGGAGTCGTCCTGCTCCCCATTGGTTACATTACTTAAATCTGTGGTTGTTTAAACTTCTGTCACTCATCTTGTGCCAAATCCGACCAAAGAAGAAGGAGAAAGCAAGCTGTGAAAAGTGTTTACAAGTGGTGTTTGGTTATGTTTCTTTGATCAGGTTGGAGACGTTGTGGAGGTGGAGGAAGACGAGACCTTTCCCTGTGATTTAATATTGCTGCAGTCTAGTCGAGACGATGACACGTGTTTTGTTACCACAGCAAGTCTGGATGGAGAGTCCAACCATAAAGTAAGACGGGTCACTCTGCTGTCATTTTTCCATAGCAGAATGGTTCGGTTGTAGTTTTATTATTAGTTATAGTTGTTATGTTTTTATTGGATTAGGAGAAGGGAAGTGGGTATAGAGGAGCATATTTGTATCTTATATTAATTGTTCAGTTCTTATAATTAATAGCAGGGGTGTAGTGCTGCCAGAGCACATCTGAACAGCAGCACTTTTTTCTCCAAGTGAGAAAATACAATATTGGCAGTTCGCATAAGCTGGTAGAAATTCTTAGCCTATACATTTTTTAGAGGCTTCATCCAATCATTACTAAGAGGCCATTTACACGTTGCCGGCTATTTTTATAAACGGACATTTCACCATCTCCGTTTTCAAAAAGATCTTCGTTTACACTTACCCTTGTATATATACACAAGAGCATGCCAAACCTGTAGGTGGCAGTGTAACGAGAAGCTCAAGCCTTCCACGTAGCCATTGTCACCATAGCAACATAGGTCGCACTTTTGACACAGGCACAAGTTCCGGCGCATACTGTGACGTCGACTGCCTATAACTCCGTTTATCTCCGTTTATCTCAGTTTACATGCAAACGCGCAACCGGAGTTTTCCAAAATCTCCACTCTGGCCGGAGTTTTTAGAAAGACTCGTTTTCAGAGGAGAAATCTCCGTTTGCGTGTAAATGAAGGGCACAAACGAAGGAAGATGTCTCCGTTTATCAAAATCACTGTGTACGTGTAAACGGCCTCTAAAGCATATGGCATGCAAGAGAGACAATAAAAACAAATAAAAAGGTTACAGTTGTCATATTGATATTTACGGTGTGCACTGAGTAACAATCAAAGAAAACATTCCACCTTAAAAGTTGCCGGTAGCTGCTGGTGGTCGTCTTGGAGTTGCACAGAGGATTAAATTATTTTTCCTTAGTCAATAGCTGCTGTTTACTAGTAAAAAGATGAAAAGGCAGCAGCAAATCATCCTTTCATTTCATAGTTATAGTTGACTAATGCACAAACTTGTCAACAAAGGAACAGAGGTTACATGACCTTTGAAATGAGCCACACCGTAACTGTGTTCATGCATGTGTATGTGTCATAGATGAGCTGCAGTACTTAAACAAACAGCGCTACACCCCTGATTAATAGGAATTTAAATCTCTTTATAGCACAGTTGTTTTCAAAGATAGTGCAGTTGGAGTTATCAGCTTTGCCCTGAAGAAAGTTCATGTTTCTCTTGTGTGTCATTCCTCAGAAATAGCATGACTTTGTGCCTTTTAATGTCAAATTGTGAGTCACAGTATCTGGGTCACTTTTGTCTCCCTGTTGTCAGGACGGCAAAAATGATCACTTGACCTGAGCCGTCAACGCTCACACTCCTGTCTCTCTCTCTGCCTCTTCCACTTGTCTAGACACACTACACAGTGCCAGACACAGAGAAGGATCTGGAATCTCTCAACGCCACCATTGAGTGTGAACAGCCACAGCCTGACCTTTACAAGTATGCACTTATCATGTGGCCCCAACAGGTTTACACCACAAGCATGCGTTGCCTGTGGTTTGCTGGGCGATGGATTCACTCAATGCCAGTTGAAAATGTCCCGAATGACTAATATTAACATGCAGATTGTCAAGTGGAGAGGCTTTGGCATGCCTTGTTTGTTTTATATTAGGAATGGCAGTAGCAGGCCTGGTGTCTCCAGAAATCTTTGGTCTGCTCAGCACACAGTTGATTCTTATTCACTTGTAGGAATCTCAGCCCAGTCAGCAGACAGCCTTTGACTCCCTCTTGGGACTGGGAGGGCCTGGCTAAATTGTCATTTAGCCAGGCATCAGTTTGGTGTTTGAGACGTGCTAGGGCTAAGTAAGCCACAGCGCCAAATGCTTGCTATCCAGAGTCAATAAAACGACAGCGTGCTGCTGGCCAACCACCAGTAATTAGCTGGCTCCCAAACCTCCGAACCTGAGTACTTACAGCTGTGTAAATGAATGAACTTTGCACAGTTTTGGATTCCTCAAGTTCACATCTACTCCAGTATTAACAGATTGAATTATATATGCAAAATAATTATCAAATGCAATTTTTACATTGTTTTTTTCTTCTTCTCATTTTTGTCTTTTTTAGATGATTTTTAATGTTTTTGTTCAAGACATATATGAGCCTAATTCATTCTGTATCTACAAAAATACCTGCATCAAGTACAAAATAAAATAAAAATTACTGAAAAAATAGGTTGTTATTAGCTGCGATTAGTTAATTAGCTCGATGATGTTAGTGATGAACGACACTAATATCAATACTAGTGATATGCTACTACTGTTATACAGTACATCAGCATATTGATTAGTTTAAACCTGAAAACACTCCTGCAATGAACAAGAAGGCAGCGAAATTACAGTGTCCAAGTTCAGCTTTGTCAGCACATCCCCAATCATTTCCTTTTTTACATTTTTCAAAATTTTTATCACAAGTGAAAACCACAAAATAATCACAGGACAACACCAGAAAGAAAGAACATGAAATACTTTTTACAAATGATTCTGAGTGAGTTTGTCTTTTCGTTCCAGGTTTGTTGGCCGTATGCACATCTACAAAAACGATCAGGAGCCTGCAGTGAGGTGAGAGCACTCACGCACGACCATCTCAGCCCACTTTAAGTGAGAGCAAAATCAAAACACAGTTGCTTAAGCACTCATTTGTTTCCCTTTGCATCACCAACAAATCATTATTCCATTGATCCTTCATTGCGGACAAGCATTAAAATTAAAACAGGCTGGCATGGCTTCAGCCTCTGCTTCCAAAGCACTCCCACAGGCATTTATCATTGACTGCTTTGTAATGGCCATATAAACAAATGCCAATGTCCTTCTCAAGAACACTGGAACCGGTGTAAGCCCAGACTGCAGTCATACTGTGTATTGTCACTGCGTATTTTAGAGTGGATGCCAGCTCGCCTGCCAGGTTTCCATTTAGAGAATAGAGGAGTGTGTGGATTGCACAGCTTCTGTATGACTAAAGTGTTTGATCCGCTGATGTGACTGTGCAGGTCTTTGGGCCCAGAAAACCTCCTGCTGAAAGGGGCAACTTTAAAGAACACCCAGAAAATATGTGGTGAGTCAAATGATATCGACTTTATTACAATAAATTACTTTGATGAAGGTGGCTAAAAATGATAACCCCTCTCCTTTCCTTTCTCAAGGTGTTGCAGTTTACACTGGCATGGAGACAAAGATGGCTCTCAACTACCAGGGCAAGTCACAGAAACGCTCCGCTGTGGAGAAGTAAGTTTAGAGGAAATTATGAAAAGTTAAAATACATGATAAACTTTTGGCACTGATTATTTTGATTTCTCATGTTTCCAGGTCTATCAATGCCTTCCTTCTGGTTTACCTTTGCATACTGGTGAGCAAGGCCCTAGTGTGCACAACACTTAAGTATGTGTGGCAGAGCAAGCCTGGACAGGATGAGCCTTGGTACAACGAGAAAACCCAGAGAGAGAAGGACACCAATCTGGTGAGAGCATATTTTAGCAAACAGCCTGTCCTTGTTGTCAAAGCAATGAACTGTGGGTGTGTGATGGGCCCAAACCAAGCTGTACAGGAAATACCACTGCTGAGAGAAGCAAAGCTAATGGGTCTACATGTAGGTAGCACTGCATCAATTCTCTCTATTACAGAATATGTATTGCAAATGTTTCCGTGGTAAATACTGACACTGAGGGCTTGTAGTTGTAACTTGCGAGGTCGCACTTTGATCGTATTAAAGTGTTTTATAAGCCTTAGCCTCTTCAGATCCACAGTAATAAAATTCCTCTCAGCAAAGTGGCCGCTGCAGACCTACATTGTGACATGGCCCGTTTCATTGGCTGATAACCTTCTGTCTTAGCAAAGAACTGTGAACATTTTAATACAACCTTGTGATGTCCATCATGTTCTTACATCTGTTGTTTGGATAGTCCAGGACTACTGATCTCAGTTTAAGCACATGATGGATGTTACTTACACAGAGTGCAAGATATGATATACATTTAATGTCCCCCTTCATTTAAAAAAAAGAAGGTGTTTATCTTATGTTAATGTCCCCTAAAATGTCTGAACCTGACTATACTGACTTGTACCTGTGCCAAGTTTGTCATGAGAGAGATGTTTTCGCATTCTTATACTGAAGGGGGAGATGTCTATGTACCTCCCTAAAATCTGAGAGTCCTTTGTACGCTGGGCAAGGTAGATTTGGTACGTCACTACGTGGGAAACACATAGAGACAGGGGAACAAACTTTAGCCAACACTAGCGATGAAACCTGAAACTTTAAGCGCAGTCAACAAGAAATGCTGTGTCAGCCTCTGCCAGTTACAAACAACATAAGCAAAGACAAGATGTTAACTACACTTGGATACATCTGCTAGTTGCTGTTTCGGTGCTCAATAGACACCTCATCTGAGGCTGAATCTATTTTCTTCAAGGCTAACGCTAGCCATCTTGTTGCGCACTGCTCTTTCATTGGTCAACCTAGCGCAAGCAGCGCTGCAAAAAGTGAAAACAAGACCTACTGCAAGCAGCGCTGGAGGGCGGAGGCCAGAAGCTCCAGCCCATTTTCAGAGTTCTTTTCTTAAACTAAAATGTGGGAAAACCATTTTAAACAAATTATTAATATTATTATAATATACTTTGAAATGTGTTTTTTGAGGGGGACTTTAAATATATATCTGTGTTCTCATTTTCCCCCAACAGTACCTAAAGATGTTCACCGACTTCCTGTCCTTCATGGTGCTCTTCAACTTCATCATTCCGGTGTCCATGTATGTGACAGTTGAGATGCAGAAGTTTCTGGGATCATTTTTCATCACGTGGGACAAAGACTTCTTTGACCCTGAGATCAAGGAGGGGGCACTGGTCAACACTTCAGACCTCAATGAGGAGCTAGGACAGGTCAGGCAGATGCTCAGAGTTCAATGAATGAATTTAATTGGCAGAAATGTCACTGTGGAATTGCTCTCTGTAAAGTCAACATTCACACACTTGAAATATGAAAAAAAAGAGTAAAAGTACAGTTGAGACATAGGTCAGATTGAGTCCATCAAAACTCTGGCCTCCAGACTGATCTGCACAGCTGCTGTAAAATATGAGCTGCTTATAATAACACCAGATTGGCCGCGCGGTCCTGACTTCTTCTGTTTTTATGGTGCTTCTAACTCAAACAGTGCTGCCATAGATCAGTCACACTTGGTTTGCCAGATGATTACTTCAATTAAAGGTGATGCTTTGTTAAACTGATTAATGCAGTGTAATTCTTTCTGGGAGTAATTGCCTAATCTTATTGTTGGAACCTGTTAAATGGGAAACTGAATCTTTATAGGTTTGGAAGAGTCTGTAATGTATTTTTATCACATGGCCTGCAGGTGGAGTATGTCTTCACAGACAAGACGGGCACCCTCACGCAGAACAACATGGAGTTCATCGAGTGCTGCATTGATGGATTCCAGTACAAGTACCGGGACGCGACCTCAGAGTTGGACGGATTCTGCGTCACAGATGGACCTGTGAACAAAGTGCAGCAGAAAGCTGGCAGGGTGGGTGTTGTGGTGTCCCTCCATCTGCTGTAAAAGTCACACATGCAGCAACATATGGTCATTACATAGCTGGCTGCTCAGAAAGACCCTTCCTAGGTCACCCACATACAATCTCCTTGACATGTCAACATGGACTCAACATGGAGGGGGGAGCAAAGTGGCTGTGTGGTCTTCACATGAGCGCCTGATAACACTTCACAGACCGTTGCCCTTTAACAGGCATGTTGATGAGAAGCTAATTTAGACAAATGGTTATAAAATCAGTGCTTTATCTGAACTCCAGCTACTGTTTATCGCTCCATGCTGGGCTGTAAATTAATGTGAAATACTTTCAACACAATTTACTGCATCGTATCTGACATGTTCATGTTGTGTTTTCAGGAGAGGGAAGAGCTGTTCCTGCGTGCCTTGTGTCTGTGCCACACAGTCCAGGTGAAGGAGTCTACAGAGCAGGGTCAGAGCCAAGGGGATGGACTGATAGACCAGGTGGATGGCTTAGGGGTGGATGGAGAGGTGCTTCACCCACCCCAGGAGCAGAGAGGCTTCATTGCCTCCTCACCTGATGAGGTCGCTCTGGTCAAGGGTGCCATGAGGTAATTTAACTCAATTCAAAACACTTTATTTGTGCTCAGGGGGGCAATTTGCAAATGCATGTAGAGAAGAAAAAAGACACTGGAAAGCTGTGCAAATCAGCTCCTTGCCCACTTGACAAAAAGCCTTCTAACAACCACTTAGATGTGGCTTTTGTCTTTAGTGGCATAGGTTACAATCTGCAATTATTCCCAGGACAAATGACTCTGTAGTAGTCACGAGTATTTCTTGGCTCCAGCTCTGATTGGCAGTAATGACAAAATGACAACTGGGTGGACACAAATTTTCACCTATCTTGTGGCACGATGCAATGGCGCTCCGCCACACATTTTGTCCGTGTCCAACCAAGCAGCACCTAAACATTGTTCCAAATTAGTCAGCACCAAGTTTGAGATAGACTGACTAAGTAACACACAGGAGAAAAGAAGTAATCACTGCAACATTTTCATTGGTCTCCATGATGTTTTCTGCTTTTTACTCACCCTGTTTTTTGGCACAATTCATGACACACCAGTTAAACAGAAAGGCATACCCGTTAACCCATATACACAGCACAGGGTTCTCATTTATAAACATTGCATATGCACAAAACAAGCCCTGAAAGAGGTGTATGCAACTTCCCACACAAAAATTGTGATCTATAAAAAACAGGCTTAATGGGAGAAATTTTGACCCATGCTTACGAACATTTTGGAGACAGGAATTGGCAACACAGATGGTGAGGTGGAAGCCTGATTGTAGAAACTGTTAAATATGTTTTGGTCCACGCCATTTTTGACTTTTGTCTGTACGTACATTTATAGAATGGATCCTACATATTGTTTTATAAATGAGATCCCAGGTCTTGTGGCAACAGGAAGTGAGACTATCACCTATTTTATATTCACAAAAATCTGCATATACATACTAATTTTGTTGGAAGAGGGGAAATCATGACACCAGTATAACACTTAAATACAAAAATAATCTGCACACACCATGATAACTAATAAGCTGCAGACATCATGATACAACACAGTCTCAGAGAAATACATAGAGTGGACAGGAATCCTACAACACCTACACCTAAACAATGTCTATGCAAAGTCTGTGACAAAAGGTCACAGTTTTATTGTGAAACAATCTCAGTTTGATGAGGTTTAGGGGAAGAAAAACACTTGGTTAAGTTTCGAGAACAACAAAAACATTTGGTTATGTTTACGAAATGATTGTGGTTTCGGTTAAAATAACTACGTATGGGAAGTAAGTGACGTAAACTTCCATGCATTGCGTTGTTATTGTAAGTCATATCACGTTTAATAGTTAAGTAAGTAGAAGATGAACTGATCTCTAAAAGGCATGAAGTTAAAGATTAAACAGGCTTTTCAACATTTTAAGCAAGACTAGTGTTATTTTTGTCTCGTACAATTTAAGAGTGAAAAAAAATGAAAGGAGCACCATGCAAAAGTTTGGGCACCCCAAGACATCTGAGCTCTCCTTTACCAGGGTCTCAGACCATGATTAGCTTGTGAGGGCTCTGGCTTGTGGCCAGTTGATGTAAATTTCAAAGCTTTATAAATACTCAGCCTCCTGAAACCTTGTCCCAACAATCAGCAGCCATGGGCCCCTCTAAACAGCTGCCCAGCACTCTGAAAACTAAAATAACTGATGCCCACAAAGCAGGAGAAGGCTATAAGAAAATAGCAAAGTGTTTTCAGGTAGATGTTTCCTCAGTTTGTAATGTAAGAAATGGCAGTTGACAGGAACTTTGGAGGTCAAGTTGAGGTCTGCTCAACCAAGAAAACTTTTTGAGAGAGCTGCTCGTAGGATTGTTACAAAGGCAAATCAAAACCCCTGTTTGACTGCAAAAGACCTGCAGGAAGATTTAGCAGACAGACAGTGGTGGTGCACTGTTTACTGTGCAGCCACACCTGTACAAATATGACCTTCATGGAAGAGTCATCAGAAGAAAACTTCTCCAGCGTTCACACCACAAAATTATGCATCAGAAGTTTGCAAAGGAACATCTAAACAGACCTGATGCCTTTTGGAAACAAGTCCTGTGGGCTAATGAAGTTTGAATAGAACTTTTTGGACGCAGTGAGCAAAGATGTGTTTGGAGAAATAGGATGCAGAATTTCATGAAAAGAACACCTGTCCAACTGGTAAACACGGGGGTGGATCCATCAGGCTTTGGGCTTGTGTTGCAGCCAGTGGCACCGGGAACATTTCACAGGTAGAGGGAAGAATGGAGTCAGTTTAAGTCCAGCAAATTCTGAAAGCAAACATCACACCGTCTCTAAAAAAGATGAGGATGAAGAGAGGATGGCTTCTACAACAGGAAAATGATCCCAAACACTTCAAAATCCATAATGGGCGACCTCAAGGGGCAGAAGCTGAAGGTTTTGCCATGGCCCTCACAGTCTCCTGACCTAAACATCCTTTAAAATCTGTGGAAAGACTTAAGAAGATCAGTGTATGCAAGACAGCCAAAGAACACTTACAGAGCTAGAAGCCTTTTGCAATGAAGAACGGGTAAAAAACTCCAAACAAGAATTCAAAGACTTTTAGCCGGCGATAAAAAGTGTTTAGAAACTGTGATAATTGCCCAAGTGGGTGCTACTAAGCACTGATCATTCAGGGTGCCCAAACATTTGCTCCAGGCCCTTTCCCTTTTTTGAAATTAAACAATTAATCCTGCTTAAAATACTGAAGACGTGTCACCTTTAACTTCATGCTTTCATCTTCTACTTACTTTTCTACTCACAGTAAATGAAATTTTGACCAGGGGTGCCTAAACTTATGCATGCCACTGTAACTACGTTGACTTTTGGTTTCATCAGGGACAAGAACAGCGGTCTCCTGGCTGGAAAGCCTTTTCTGTTTGACCAATACACATCCCGTCCTGGCTGACACAGACTTTCTCTCTTTATACTTAATCCATGTGTCCGCTATGACAAAAAAATCCTCATTGACTTTGCATTGGCATTTTTTTGTATTGCCAGTACGTAATTGTAACACATTTTGTGCCCACCACCATGTAATGCATTGTTAAGAGCCAGTGTCCATCTCACATTTTGCTATGAGACTGTGCTGCATAATAACAACAACAACAATGACATTACAACAGCACCAGTGCAAAAACAACAAGCTGCACGCATTATGATTGATAATGATGATAATGACATAACAGATGGGGTGTTATGACTCAGTGAGTTGAACTGACATTGTGGTAGTTTGTTTAAAGAGCCAGCACAGTGATTGAATATGGATGTCACAGGGTGTATTTTGAAAACCCTACATGGTGTGTAATTCATTACAGCAGTCATTCATGTAGCACATGACCACATTAAGTGGCTCATCTGTAATGATTTGTCTCCATCTGCAGGTACGGCTTCACATTTCTGGGGCTTGAGAGTAAAAGCATGAAAATTCTCAACAGGAACAACGATGTTGAAATGTAAGCCAGTGATTCATTACAGTAATTAATCATTTTCCTATTTACATTTCCACTAAAGCTTTTATTTTGTACTTCCCGAAGGTATGAACTGCTTCACGTGTTGAACTTTGATCCAGTGAGAAGGCGAATGAGTGTGATAGTCAGATCCAAATCAGGTGAGTTTGAGATTACCGTCAGGTTTATTGCGTTGGTGGTGATTCAGTGTTGGCCCTCAGCCCTCACCATGCTGTGTGTTTGTGTGTCTGTATGTGTGTTGTTGTTTTGTTTCCAGGTGATATACTGCTCTTCTGTAAGGGAGCAGACTCTTCGATTTTTCCGCGTGTCAGACAAGAAGAGGTCGAAAGGATACGCATGCACGTGGAGCGTAATGCAACAGTGAGTGACAAAAGCCAATTTCCTCTCAAAATCTAGTCATTTCTGTTACGTTTCTTGTTCTGACATTGGATGCTATGTGTGTCACTGTCCAGGAGGGCTACCGGACACTGTGTGTGGCCTACAAATATCTCAGTGCAGAGGAGTACGCGCAGGCAGATGCAGGATTGAGGGAAGCAAGGCTGGCTCTGCAGGACAGAGAGGAAAAGCTCATGGCTGTTTACAACCAAGTGGAAACTGGCATGAGTCTAATAGGAGCTACAGCTGTGGAAGATCGGTGGGTGCTCACACGACATAACCAGACAGCTGTCTCCGATGAACCTGCTGAAAAGTCTCTGAATATCGTGCATTCTGTTACCTTGCTGATGTTGTCCTTCTCCTCCCCTCTGTCTCATTAAAGATCAGTGCCAAGAATTTTAGGAGGCCCTTAATCTCAGAATACACCTAAACTTGATAGGAGAGGCCAAAAGTTAGCAGATGCCAGGAATAAACAATGTGTCATAAACGTCCTGCTCTGTCCACTGTTTGCAACCTCAGCACTTCCTGTAGTAGCAGCCTCTCCGCACCCTTTTCCTGCCTCATGCCTTCTGTCACGTCACCACATTCTTGGTGGTGTTTTGCGGATATGAAGTGGCTTATCTAATTTGGCTTGAGTAATGGTGATAGCCAGAAGTCCCACTTTTAAAAACTTTTTAATATGAGCTCACACTGCCATCTTGTGGCCATAATTGGGTACTCTCTCACAATCCAGGATTATTGTTTTATAATTAGAAAATGCATTAATTAACACAGAAGGGAACACTTTATTGCATCAGCATGAATCAATGCATTTTATCTAAAATACATTTACAATGAATTAATTTACATCAGAGTAATTATTGTCTTCTTAAATTATTGTAGTAAAAAGATGTGGTTATAAAAGATACCTCCTCCTATTTACTAGTGCTCTTTTTTTTAAGTACCACTCCACCCAAACATTAAGGAATTTTTATTAGAATTTGCTAAACATGCTGATAACATATGATATTATAATATATAATTTGATATATAATATATGATGATAAATGATATAAATGACAGTGGTGCAGTGGTTAGCACTGTCACCTCACAGCAAGAGGATTCCTGTTTCGAACCCCAGGGTGGGGGAGCCCTACTGTGCGGAGTTTGCATGTTCTCCCCATGTCACCATGGGTTTTCTCCAGGTACACAAACTTCCTCCCACAATCCAAAGACATGCAGGTTAATTGGTGACTGTAAATTGTCCGTAGGTGTCACCCAGTGTCAGCTGGGATAGGCTCTAGGCCCCCAACAGGATAGGTGGTTACAGAAAAAAAATAAATGAATGAATGAATTGAGAACATCAAGTACAAATTGTTATTTCATTTTTGTCAGCCACCAGCTTTGCTTCTCTCTTTTTTGGCTCTTTCCCCTTCATAGACACCCACATACACACATACATCACATACTGCCTCCGCCCATCCAGGCCACTCTTCTGGGTGAGTGTGTGTGATGTATGAGGCTTGTTTTTGGATCTAAAGGGAAGCAGGGAAAGAGCCTGCAGAAGCGCCAAAGCAAGTTTATGCATGTAGAGTTTGGAAGCAGTAATGGAAGATGGAGGCTTTCATCACGCAGTTATTTATATTAATTTGACAGCTGTTAAAAGCTTATGTGTGCAATTACCTAGTTAAAATAAATATTTTGATGCGTGATACTTATACTTAATGCTTGATGTCATAACAGTGGTATCGTTGCTACCAATGTGTGTGTCATGATAAGGAGCACTTCCCTACTGTCCCTCCTCATACCTCTCTGAGACATGAGTTTCATCCTGATTAAAATCTATAGGCATGAGAAAAACAGCAGCTTTGTCCAGTCTCCCTTTGCACTACATCTCCTGTGAAATTTAACGCTGATGTCCACTATGTTGTTTAACTGGTGACATTTTTTTCTTTCTAGGGATATTATAAACACTTTAGAATTGGTGTAATAATCTGTCACTTGTCTCATTATGTCCTTTCTTTGCACTTACCCTCCAGGCTACAAGAGGAAGCAGCGGAGACCATGGAGGCTCTGCAGGGTGCAGGCATGAATGTTTGGGTCCTAACAGGGGACAAGATGGAGACAGCAAAGTCCACCTGTTACGCTTGTAGATTGTTCCAGAGAAACACAGAGCTGTTGGAGCTGACTGTGCGGACTCTTGAGGATGGAGGGAGGAGGCGGGAGGAACGACTGCACGAGCTCTTGCTTGAATACCACAAGAAAGCTGTGCAGGATGCACCACCGATTAAGGCAGGCGTCACCAGGTTAGTAACTCGTCTTACTTGATCTGTACTGAAGTTCTTGATACTTTTCTCTTGTGTTATGGTGATTATTTAACCAAACTGATTAGCTGATTTCTTTGTTGTGTTTTGTAGGAGCTGGTCTTCAGCAAGCCAGGACTTTGGTTTCATCATAGATGGAGCCACTCTGTCGATGGTGCTCAACTCCTCGTCTGAATCCAACTCAAGTCGCTACAAGAACCTCTTTCTGCAGATCTGTCAGAACTGTACAGCCGTGCTCTGCTGCCGCATGGCTCCTCTACAAAAGGCACAGGTCAGAACAATCATTTAAATGTGGGATTTTTTTTTTTAAATAAACAATCAAAATACTGATTTTCACAGGTAACTATGGAAGCCCATACAGTACTTTATTGAAATTATATTGTATACTTGAAAACGATTATATAATTCAATAATAGCGTTATAATGTTCCACAAATGTGTGTGTTATTTGAGTAAAAATTTAAATGAAAATGCAGTAATGTAATTTTTATTTTCACATACTTGCATAGGCATTTTATGACTATATTAAAAGTAAAATCGAAAACCTGTTTGACATTAAATTTTAAAAGTGGTACCCTGTTGTTCAATTCAAATTAAATTAAATTTAAAAATTAAAATGCAATATTAAAAGTGAAACCTGATTTGCAATCTGTGCAAGCAATATTTAAGTAAAAATGAAAATACAAATTTCTAACAATTTAAAATTGAAAATGGCATTTGACATTACATTTTCAAAGACTTGACCTGCTGTACTGTGGAAGATCTTTAAAAGTTAAATCAAAATTTGAAAATTAAAATGCAGTATAAAACAATGATAAACTTAATAAACTGTATTTGTATAGCACTTTCTAAAATACAGTTACAGTGTGCTTTATGAGACAAATAAAACAATATTATAATAATAATATAAATAATTTAAAACAATGTAGCCGAATATTTTATTTGTACAAGAACAATTCAAGCACAATGAAAATTAAAATGCAATTTTCCAAACTTTTGAAAAAATTAAAAACAGCATTTGACATTTCATTTTCAAAGACTGTGATACTTACACTTGGAATTTTGCATTTTAATTTACACTTTTACCCAGATAACACATATATATGGAAATTTATAATGCTATAGTGGAGTATTATTTTAAAAATATACATCGTCATTTTAATAAAGTGCCCTGTGGGCTTCCGTAGAGAACACTTAGTGTTAGATGTTATCAATTGTTGCCCCTCTGTCTTGGTCCTTCTTTAGATAGTAAAAATGGTGAAGAACTCTAAAGGCAGTCCGATCACCCTTTCCATTGGAGATGGTGCCAATGATGTCAGCATGATTTTGGAAGCTCATGTCGGCATTGGTAAGAAACAGATATCTAACTATTGTTCCAGATGGAGGGAAGAGTTACCTTTTGGTGAAGCTGGTGTGTAACATTTGTCCCTGGTGTTCCAGGCATTAAGGGTAAAGAGGGGCGGCAGGCAGTGAGGAACAGTGATTATGCCATCCCCAAACTCAAGCACCTCAAGAAACTTTTGTTGGCTCATGGGCATCTCTACTATGTTCGCATTGCACACCTGGTGCAGTATTTCTTTTACAAGGTAGGAAGCAATTGTCTTTTCTCAGGCTAAGAATTTGTTTTGTGTTTCAGCTGAGCCTGTATTTCCCAAACACCCCCCCCCCCCCCCCCCCAGAATCAATCCTCTTAACAAACTTTTTTAACTTCAGCTGCATTATAAGCGCAGGGGAACTTATGAATGCATTGGATGGTCTTTGATGTTCCTTTTCTCTCTTTCTCTGTTTGCCTGCAGAACCTTTGCTTCATCTTACCTCAGTTTTTGTACCAGTTCTTCTGTGGCTATTCCCAGCAAGTGAGTATGTCCTGAGGCCCTTTGAGGTTCAAAGATGTTCTGAACATGAAAGGAGGCAGTATCCCTTGAATCCACACTTCCTTGTCCTCCTGAACGCCAGACTCTTTCCCTCAGATTGCCCCACCCTCACTGCCCCCTGGGATGTGTGAGCTTTGATTGACGTGTTTATATACTGACTTAGACTGCATAGAAGTGTTATAAATAAATACAGACATGTGTCATGTTCTGCCACCATGCTACATCGCATGTGGTTATTATGTAATCATGGTGGCGTATGTCTGTCCGTGTGTGTGCGTATGTGTGTGTGCACACTGATGAAATTCACTTTTCTTATTAATGAGAACTGAGTGTATTTTATAAATGTTTTATGGTACCATGTTCATATAAAAACTGCTCCTGACATAGAGATATCATGCATTAAAGCTGTCATTGGTAACTTTTATAAAAACAACTTTATGTCATAAATGAAAATGTCACTATATCCACACAGCAGTACATGAGACAGATATGTCTATGAAAAAAGTACAACTACTCGCCTCGTTGAGCTTCTAATGACCTTACCACACATGAATGAATACAACCAATCAGAACCAAGGTGTCTCTGACACAGCTGTCAATCATAGTTTGCTAACTACAGTCAAACTAGGCAGCGCTGATCAAATATGAATCAAGATTCTGTTACTGCGTTGCCTATTTCATGAATCAGATACTTTCAGAAACATATTTTAATGTAGTGTTTAGCTGCAAAATGAAAAGGTTTGTGACCCGGCCACCATGTTGCAAACGGTTGAGCTAAAAAATCAGCACCGCGGACTGGCCGAACCAGTGATTGACATGATTTACAGGTGCCTCAGAGACTCCTCGGCCGCGGTGGAATCCAGTAGGCTACCCGACTGGGAATTATGTCAGTGGAATTGGATTTGACTGTTCCACATGAATATTTGACTACTGGTTGAAACTGAATGGATGGATGGATAAATAAAAACTCCTCAATTTAAAGAGTCTCAGTGGACTGAGGGGTCCCTAATTGATGATTCAGCTTTCAGGGTGCAGCCCAAATTCTAGCAAATGCCATTGAAAGCACCACAAGGTCTCATGCTTCTCTGTGGATGTAGTGACACTTTCAGTATAAATGACAAAGATTTATTTTATATAAAAAGTTATCAACTGTACTTTTAATTAGTATAAAAATCTTTTTTTTAAAGAGTTTTAATATTTCTATATGTAAAAATTGGGTTGAATTTTTTTAATTCCCCCTCGTGCCACATGGCCCCTGACGTAGATCCTCCATAAGTACATGAAAGATGTATATAAGCTCGCTTATATGACACACTGTATGTGGAAGTATGATGGTGTGTATGAGTTTTGTCCTCTCCATGATATTAACCCCTGGTTGCCCTACCCCTCCTCCTCCTCCTCCTCCTCCTCCTCCTTACCAACCCCTGCCCCTTCACTCCATCCCCTCCTGCTCCCATCCTCCCCAGCCCCTGTATGACGCGGCCTATCTGACGATGTACAACATCTGCTTCACCTCTATGCCCATCCTGGCTTACAGCCTCTTCGAGCAGCACATCTGCATCGAGGTTCTGCTGGACAATGCTACCCTCTACAGGTAAACCTGAGAACATTTGTTTGTCTGACACAACGTTGATGGAGATGAGGACAAATACTCGTATAAATCTTAGCGTAAAAATTGACACTTTTTTCCACAAGTTTAATGTAAAGATTTAAGACTTTTTCTCCCAATGCTGTGCACAAATTTGTGCAAAATGAAAGTGTGAGTTTTGGTTTTTTTAGTTTAGTGAGAGCTGTTCACATTTATGGTTCCCTAAAATAATAACCATTCATCTTTCTCTCTCATGACTTATTTAGAGAGATTGCCAAGAACGGCATGTTACGGTGGGGACCTTTCCTCTACTGGACTTTGCTCGGAGTCTTCCATGGCTTGCTCTTCTTCTTTGGTGTTCGATATTTGTTCAGTAACCCAGCTCTGCAGGATAATGGCCAGGTTTGATTTAATTCACCTTCTAAGTGGGCGTGATAATTAAATTACTTGATTAGGCATTGTCTCCTAAGCACACTTCCTAATTTGTCTCCTTTAATTCCAGGTTTTTGGCAACTGGTCGTATGGAACAATTGTCTTCACTGTCCTTGTCTTCACTGTCACACTAAAGGTAAAGCACTCCCCTGATGTTTATCTATCTTATTATGAAAGGGTGTCTCATTAAAGCAGCAGATATAAATTGTCTTGCAGAATCAATTTAGTGACTTTTCTCTGCTGTTCTAGCTCGCTCTGGACACGCGGCACTGGACATGGATCAACCACTTTGTAATCTGGGGCTCCCTGGCTTTCTACGTGTTTTTCAGCTTCTTCTGGGGAGGAATAATATGGTTAGAAAACAACCTCAGATAACATCACCTACACAGTCACTGCAGCTGACCTGTTATTTCTCAATTCTTTTCCAACCCCCTGTAGCTCTTTCAGTCAGTGTAAACCAAAGTGTCCCCTTCTCCTGCAGGCCTTTCCTGAAGCAGCAGCGTTTGTACTTTGTGTTTGCCAACATGCTGAGCTCGGTGTCAGCCTGGCTGGTCATCATCCTGCTCATCCTGCTCAGCCTACTGCCAGAGATCCTGCTTGTGGTGTTCCGCAAGCCCCGCGGGCCCCACGCTCGACAGGTAGAGCTGAGACACACATGGACTTGGCCTGACACACACATTTGCGCTCTACTTTCTCTTTCTGTAACCCTCCTGCCTTATCGATACCTGTCCCAGATTCACAGTGCTCAAACTTTACGGATATTTGTTGTGACAGTTTAACCATTTATTTTCCCAAAGGGTTCGGTCGTCTGAGACGTGGGTGGGGTGTAGTTACGAGAGGGATTTAAATCAAATCCTTCACGTATGATTGGATTTGTATATAGTAGGCAATGCTCCACTGTAGAGGACATTTGGTCTCTGCGAAACTAATAAATAAGACTTTAACCACATTTTCTTTTAGCTCACATCCAAACACACACCTCTGAACACATGAGCTAATGGTCAAGTGTCTTTATATAACAGCTAGTCATTGAATCACATATGATTGAAGACATTTACGTTCAACCTAGAGCTCAAGAGGAGTCATCTGAAATATATGTTATCAAATATTTTAATGTTTTAAACAAGGAGCAAAGAGTTTTTGTCTTCACATTTCCTGTAGTTGCCATTTACCAAGAGATCATGGAGCTATTAACACGGCGACACAGTATCAGAATATGGAAAATTATTATTTTTATTTCACTGCATCTCTAAGATCAGGATTTAATATATTCTTTCTGCAAGTTTTCGGCCTGATTGCATTTCAGAGGGGCAGTTTTACAGTTTCCTCCAGAAGACAACTTTCCCAGACATATTTAGTCATTTGAGTTAGCTCCCCATGAGGCTAATGTGTTTTCCAAGCAGCTGGAAATGTTTGGTAGTGTGCGCTTTGCTTTGGGGTGCATTCCACACTTGTGTTTTTTTTTTTTTTTTTTTTTGAAATTGTGTCTAGACTCGTTTTATTTGGGAAAAGCAATAAACAAAACCAAATGTTTTACACAAATTTACAGGGAAGTCTTACAGCAGGTTTACATTGTTCTGTTTGAGTATGTATATGTCAGTTTAAAGTTTCAGAATCAAAAAGAAATTTACAAAATTTATAAAGTTGTTAGTAGCTGCAGGTCCTGGAATACTGTGGATTTTGCAGTCTACAAATTAAAATGAAAGTTGTTGCTTTAAGTGGTGTAGTTTGACTATCTAGAACACCCCCTCTAACTCTATTTTTACTCATTTTCCACCTTTCCAACTTTGTTTTCCTAACTTGTGCTCTCGCTTCTGCACTTAAACGCATTCTTCTTCCTCTGTCTCACCCTCTCGTCTCCTCTCTCTTCCTCTCTGGGCCTGCCTCCCTAAAGATGAAACATCGCCTTCCTTCCTCGGGGACATCTACTATCTTCATGTTGTCGCAGACCACTAGCACTCACAGCTTCTCGTGGAGTGACTGAGGTCTCTTTTTCTTTCTGTCAGCTCTTAGACTTAAGTCCCCTGCTGCGAAGTTTCTGTGTCTGTCAGTCTTGCTTGTTTCCTACCTGTTGTGTCCTTCCTCTCCCACTGTTTGACTCCTTCCTCACCCTCTAAAGTGACTCGGGGGTGGCGTTCTGAGGCTTTTTACAGTCCCCACTTGGCTGGGCAGATTAGGTCAGACAATTTAGATTCCAGATAAATATCACATCAGGAGTGTTATCCTTGGAGGGTCCCATCTTTAAACCTGGACTTGAGTGCTTTTCTTTAGATATATGTTTATTAAATTGGGAGGAATGTTGGTCAGCGGGCTGGTGTGTGTGCCCAAGCAGTGTGGAGCAGGACCGGGTGTCCAAACATGCAGTCAGTTGTTCATTGTTGTCTGTCCAGTTGTATCAGTCAGTGTTTCCTCCCAGCTGCCTGTGCTGCTCCAATGCCTGCTGCCTCCGCATGTCAAGTCAGGTGAATGCAGCACGTCAAAGCACACAAACGTATCTGCATGAGGCTCAAGTCAACAACCTCATCCTGGATCCTCACCACAAACCCTGCGGGCCACTGCATTATGTCTGTGCGTGCGTGTGTGTTATCGTACATCTATATCGTACATGCTTTTGAGAAATGTGCAAGGATAGTGTGTATTAAGACGAACCAAATAATTTACAGCCAAGGCCTCTGAAACAAATATTATTGCAGGGAAAAGGTGTCTAAACCAGCACCAGGACTGATCATTATCCACCTGTCCAGTTTTGAAGTCTTTGTGTATGTATATGTTTGTTCCCTGTGTTTTTGTGTTTGTCTGTGTGCAAGAGAGAGCACAAAAGGAGAGAGAGAGGCGAACTGTGTGTGTGTTTGTCAGCATAGTGATGTCATCGGTGTCTCTTGCCTCACCCTTCTAGAAGAAGCCGGTTCAGTCGAGAGTGGGGGGCCACCAGTCTCCCCGGTCGTCAGCCAGGCCCCTGCTCATGAGAACCTTTTCAGATGAATCCAATACTGTCATTTAAACAGGTACCAGCCCACCTTCAGGCCATTTAAGCCAATCAAAGACTCGCTCCCCCAGTCGACCTCTCCAGCAGTCCTGGTCCCTAACTCTGAGTTTTAACATGAGAATCAAAGGCATAACGGCACACAGGCCACATTCAGCAAGACCCAGTGTGTTCTTTTGTGTTGTGTGAGCTGATATTGGCTGGCTGAAGAGATGCAGTTTATCCATGTCTGACTCAATACTGAATCAACATTTTTAGTGGAAACGGTGCATTTATTAAACAGGTGTATGCATCTTTAGGTCTAATGTTGCTGACCTTAAAACCATGCTCCTTTCAGCCTCCCTTTATAAGCCAAGCTTATATTACCCTCTGCATGTGCTTAAAAAACCCAATTTGAGTCCATCTCATTTTTGTACTAGGAATGTCTGAGTGTGAGGTCAGTGTGTGTCGGTGTCAGTTTGTTTGGTGACAGTGTGAAACAGCAGAGCTGGTCTGTGATTGTAGCTTCATGTACCGTTTGTAACGTGTTGGTCTGGTCATGGTCGTGTCGTCCTGTGTGCTCATGCAAACCTGTGTTGGTGGTTGCTGTCTTGCTTACTTTCCTGGTCAAACAAAACGGATGCCGTTGTGAGTGCTGAGCTTAACTCACTGCATGATGTGACGTTGCCTTAACCTCAGACCGGATGCTGCTGCATTTTACACACAGGGGGTGACAACAACATAAATGAAAACATCACGATAAAACACATCAGAAACTGTTCAATTTAAATATGGAAAACCAAAGTGTACAATTTCATATAAATAATTAAATTAATAAATGAGACATTATGGAGTAATGACATGTAGACAAAATATGAAATATATATGACACTCAGCTCACTATTAGATATTTTTTCATTTATTTAGTATCACATTATATCAACTATATCAACACACAGTCATCTTTCGTTGGGTACTTTTACATAATGATTAATCTTTTCAGTTTAAAAAAAAAAAATTATTAATTACACAGAACATGAGGTGTGTTTTCACTTTGGATGAATAAATAAAAAACTTAACAAAGAGTTAAATAAAGAAATTTAAACAGAAGAAGGGCGTTCTGGGTAAATATAAAATTTTCTGCTTCTTCCAAATTTCCTTAAAATTTCATCACCTGAAGCTTCACTCAGAAGGTTGTTTTTTTTTTTTCCATTACAAAGATTTCATGAATGATATCATACCAGTTCTCTATAGATGTGGTGTCTGGCTGAAGCAATTTCTTTTTGGTTGCTTTTCCAAAAAGGAAATTTTGTTGTAAAATTTGTAGACATTGAAAGTAGAAGTTCAAAAAGGAGTTCATCCCACTTAAATACAATTTTTGCCCCAAATACAGTTGTTAATTCAGGTCCAAAACCAGTGGTAGGTTGGCTTCTTTGGGGCCACAGTTCCTCCAGCAGCTGGAAGACTTTGAGTGGTGAGGCTTCTGAGCAGGTGTAATAAACATCTACTAAGACTCTTCTAGCCAGAAGCTCTCCATAAAATACAATGTTCACTTGGAAGAATGACACTGATTGGGGAAAAAAAACTAAAACCACTTTAAAACAAAACTGAAAAAAAGCAGCATAAAATAACATTTTTATGAGCTGAGCTTTAAAGGTCCAGTGTGTACGATTTAGTGCCCTCTAGTGGTGAAATAGGAGAACTGAAACCTCTCTCGTCTGCCAAGCCTGTAGGAGAAATATGGAGGCTAATGTTAAAATGATAATGGCCCTGTCTACAGCAAGTGTTTGCTTTGTCCATTCTGGGCAACTATGGAACAACATGGTGGACACTGGGAAGAGAACCTGCTCCATATGTAGATATAAACAGCTCATTGTTATGAATGATGTATACCCTTTGTGCCAGTAGATACCCCTAAATCGAACACACTGGACTTTTAAAAATATGTCGGATTATTTCGCAATTTCATAGTTTTACTTATATTTTGTCTGCATTCATCCACATTGATTCTCATATATTGTTTATTTTATAATGTCTTTTTTATTGATTTAATGTTATATACTTTCAGTCTCAAATATATAGAAGACTTTGGTAGATGGTGTCAAATTGGATTTGTTTAAACTCGTCTCAAGCAGGTGTTTAAATATTCCACCAGACGTCCTTAAAGTCCTGATGTATGGCCACGATATCAAGAGCACCGGAGGTGTTCTGAGGTGAAAGGGCATCTCTGCACCTTTTGGGGCACTTGATATTGTGTTAAATGTCGAAGTGTTTTCATTTCTTAGTCAACCCCCTGTAGGTAGGTCTGAATGTCACACCTTCCCATCACTGTAGACCAGGGTCACTGATACCTATGGCTTAACTATAGCACCAGGACTTGTGCAACAGCTTTCGATGTTTAACCTGCGTTTTTATTCTCCCGCTAGCTGTCAGAGGACGCCCTCCTACAAACATCCAGGTAAACTATAGCGAGATGAGCCTGATTGTAATTTTCTGTGTCTGTTCAATGTCCCTGCTGCGCTTCGACAGATCAGTTAACTTGGATGAAATTGGGAGCATTTCCTTTACTAATTTTTGCTCGTCTCTGGTGGCGGGGAACGTGTCGTTTGAGTGTTTTTTAAGGATTGTGGGATGTGGCTAATCCAACACTTACTCTCTTGATCAATGATTTTTTTGGGGTGATTTCATGGTGCTTCGTCCTCTTTCTCTTGTTGCCACAAGCACATAATGCAAACACTGAAGTAACATCTGTCTGCTTGTACTATCCCAGATTGCAGTGGTCATACCTCTATCCTACAAGCACCTGAAGGAGCGCGAGTGAACAGCAGCAAGGACTCGCAGCAACGGTGGCAACGGCCACTTTCAGGGTCCTGTAACCAGTCGGGTCAGAGATGTCTGCCATCATGCCTGATCTGAAAAGAGGAGGAGGAGAAGAGGAGGGAAAAAATAAGAAGAAAAAGAGAGATGTGCTGACTGGGGGGGAAGGGATCAAAAGGGGTTAAGCAGTCTTTTGACTTGCGTCTCTCTGCTCCGTCCTCTGCCCAATCCCAACAACTCCCGACCCCCCATGCATGCCTGCAGAGCAGTGCCCTGCATAATTTTTTAACATATCTACACAGATGACAGGCATGACTTTTTCTTTCTTTTACTACTTCTTCTTCTTCTTTTTTTTTTTTTAAATACTAGCTTACAAATGAATGCATACACGGCTGCCTTGTCAGTAGCTCTATCCAACTGCTGTGTTTTAACAAGCAGTTGTAATAATATCCACTCCAAGAATGGTTCACCTGCATGAAAGAAGGCTCTAAAGAATGCTTCACTCCACTGATATTCAGTCACTGTATTCTGCAAAGACATAATGATCTCATCCTCTCCAATGGTTACACTTTAAAACGGTTATTCTACTTTAGCGTTATTACGCTTTTCAACGGTTATTCTTTAAATGGTTATTAGGCTTGGGTGGTATCAAGGTATCACAGTATATTAGGATATTTACAAATTCAGAAGGTGTGACTTTCAAAACCATGAAAAATACAGACCCTCCTCTTTATAGATCAGGAAATGACACAGTTGTTCCACTTAGACTTCCGGTCCAGCCACTACTACACATTAACAGCAGATGAAATACTGAATTTAAGTCCACCTGACCTGAAAAACACACTGTGGGAAACAGCGAAATTAGTTTTAGGAACTTGGCACTCAATGGTAGGTTGTTCCTTTTGACGATGTATAAACTTGTCAGTAATAAAATTCTGCTGATTCCCAGAAGAAACAAACCAGTACAAAGCGTGGATTGTAGTGATCAAAGGAAAGAACTGGATACAGTTGGGAAATTGCAAAGTTTGTAGTGCTGATGTCATAACGCTTTTTTTGTGGGCAATAAAATACAAGACAGATGCACAGCATGCACAAATACAAATGCTCCTCTGTTCCTCTGTAGACTGTTGGCTAGCATTTGTTAGCTTGAGCAAGTGAACCTACCAGTAATGAAATCAGGGCTACAGACCCTGGAGTCTCCCAACAGTGTCCGGGTCTTTCGTTTGACTGCTGCATTCCACCCTTTGTGCTGGTTCGTTTACCGTAAACTTGAATTGATAGCCCGGGCTATTATTAGCTTAAATCACTGAAATCAATGGGCCTGTATTTGGGACAAGTGTCTATATGGGAGAGGCCTTTAATTCCTTTCACACACAACTGTTGTATTAAAATTAGGCCTCAGATAATATATCAATTGTGAATAATTAATTTGATCTACCTCAAACAGAAGCCACTCAAGGATTACAGCACCCAACATACCGACACACTTCATCCTGTTAGAACTAGTCACAACTTGAAAAACCCTTTGGATTCCTTAGATCTGAGCACCCGTGCGGACTAAAGAAATATGAATAACTTAAAGGGTAATTGAAGAATGGGCACATAATTTGAGATGTTTGCACGTCTGAAGAACTTCTATAAGAAAAAGAAGGACTGCTTGGCAACCAGACCAGGCGTCTAATTGAGACAAGTGTTTATTTGTCAAAATGTGTACCAACACTGGGCGAGTAAAAGGGACTGGGCTTTTAATTGGGGCTAGGCTTTTAATTAAGTTTTAGGGTATTTACCGAAGCCAGAGACTTTTATTTTGACATCAAGTTAGTACCTTGTTGAAGAGAACAACCTACAATTGAGCAGCAAAGTCCTAAAACTATTTTCCCATTGTGTATTTCAGCTCAGGAGGACTAAGGTTTAGCATTTCATATGCTGTTTTCGTCCACAAGTGGCTGGACCAGAAGTCTAAGAGGAACAACACTGTTGTGTCCTAGGAACCAAAAGACACCTTGAAACTATCTATATTAAGATGTATTGTATGTAGTGCACATCGGGCACCACCAGAGGTCATTGTCTACCAGTGGAACAGGCAGCTGAGCTGTCAAACATGGCGACAGTGAGTGGTGGGGATAACCTTATTTGACTGTAAACAGCCGGGAGCAACGGTTGAGAAGCTGCAGGGAAAACAGCGTATTTGCACATCTAGCTTGGTGAATAAAGGTAGCACCACACACAAGTACCGTCATATACTGTATACCCCAGTGAAATTTCATGAAGGTGTGACAAAAACAGATACTGCCCAAGCCTAATGGTTATATGTTTCAGGAAATGCACTCCTCTACAGGTCCAAATCATTTAAGATGAAAAGTTACTGAAGATGATTTCAGACTGTTAGAACATGTTTCTGGTTTATAGATGATTCTATGATTGTTTCCACTGATGAATTATTTTATGAATACTAAGATATAAGAGAAGTTAACGGAGGCCATATTACCACTCAATCCAAAAAGTGTGTGTGTGTGTGTGTGTGTGCAAGATTGAGAGATAGATTAGAGACGTTAAGCAATGAAACATTGCTCGGATGCTCGGAGCATGACCCAAATCGTCCAACCTCAGAGATAATTTAAGAGTCAGTTTAAGATGAGAAAATTAATATATGTGCTGTACTGTATATATAGCTTAGAGATGTATGATAGCATCTGCTCAAAGCCAAAAAGATGAATCAGATTCTGTCCACGCTAGTGTGACCTGAAAGTGACAAGTCAGTGTGTGTGTGTGTGCCTGTGTGTGTTACATAAGTGCGTGCTGGATGAGAAAAGCCAGCCATGTGTCGTGAAAACCAGGATTACTTGAACCTCATCGATGTAGTACGGTTAGAAATGTCCTGCACTATTAAGGAAGCTGGTTTTGTCATTGCGTCTCTGAGGCACATGAATATATGCCTGAGCACACGCACATATCAGATAGACGAGAACAAACACACAATAACCACACACGTCATACATATAAATGCGCACATGCACTAAAGCCTAAATGAGGTATTTATGTTCATCACTCATTATCTAGTTTGCATCATTTGTCTCGGGCAGGCTGACGTAGGAGTGTGAAGTAAATCAACTCCAGACCTGCGGAGAAGTTAATGCCACTGTGAGGCTCCACGCTCCGGCTCCCTCTTTCTGTTCTTGGTCCAGTTTGCTGACCGACAGGATGACAGAGTGGACTGTTTGGCCTTTTCTTCTTTCTTCTTTCTTTGTGTGCTTCATACATTCCATATAAACATGCCGTGATTTTAAACACTTAGAAATAGTTTCTGAATATTTTTTTCTGGTTTTTTTTTTTCTTCCCACAAACATGTTATTGTCTATTTGGCATATTTATTGTTAAGTGTACTTTTACTCACAAATGCTATACTTTTATTACATGAGTCTTTTTTTATTGTGGAGAGAGTGGTCAGCTTTGTGCCAGTTGAGTTGGTCTGTGTTACTCCAGCCCTGATGTGAGCCCGTGCCAATCCTGTTCAGTAGTCTTTGTCATACATGCAAAGACAGGCAGCCCCCCCCAACACACTCCCAATATCCCAGAGTTGAACCAATGCCACTCTTTATACAAAGTTATCTCAACTAATGGTTTAAATCGATGAGTTCCTGTCACTAATTGTTTGTTTTGTGTCACAGGATCTGTCAGTATGGTGATTTTACAGTTTATTACTTTACTGATCCCTGATAAGGGGAGACACCTCAGGTGAATAGAGTAAATTTTAACATATAGATATCATATCAACATAAAACTCCCCCAGTTGAGATAATAATTTTTTGTATGACGAATTTTCTGGACTTTTATGTTAAAATATGCAAATGAGGCATTATCTAATAAAATATGCACCATTTACATATATTCCAAGGGCAGAAATCTGAACACTGGAAACCATGTCCAAAATTCTTGTTTTATTGTGTTAACATATTAGGTCAAATGTTTTTATTGAGGGAATTTTAAATATCTCTTTCTAAATCAGAAAATACTGTCAACAACTATACACAAAATGAAAACCTTCAGAATATAGGCATGAATCAAACTGTAAAGTTTGGTTACTAAAATGAAGATTTTTCGCTCAGAGAAAAATTTCATTTTGAGAAAATGTCCTTTATATTTCATGTTTTATATTATAAAATATGACACCACAGGGTGTTAGAGCAAAAGAATTAACTACTACAAACTTTTCCAGTTGAGTACTTATATTAAGACAATTATTTTTTGTATGACTAATTTTCTTGAATTGTATGTTTAAATATGCAAATTAGTAATTAATAAATATTAATATTAATAAAAACATTTCCAGAGCAGAAATCTGTTTAATGGTTAAAACCACATTTAACATTTTTGTTTTATTTTGCTGACATATGAGAGTCAAATGGTTTTACAGAGGGAATTTTGGATATCTCTTTTAATCACTCCATAAATTAGACAATACTGTCATCAGCCATACAAAAATCCCTTTTTTATTTATTATTTTTTGGGAATAAAAGGTTGTATAAATCAGGCTTCGAGTGATGTATAAAAAAAACTCTGTAAAAACCTTCAGAATAGAGATAAGAATAACACTAAAGCTTGGTGCATGTAAGTGATACTGAAGTGAAAACTTTTGGCTCAGAGTTTGAGGGGAAAAAAACTATATGTATTGTCATATTTTATACATTGTAGACAAAAAAAATGACACCACAGGGTCATATTCTCAGAAAAAGAACTACAAACTTTCCCAGTTGATCACTTTCACAGTAGTTTTTTGTATTACAGATTTTCTTAAATTGTGTGTTCAAGTATGTAAATTAAACATTACCTTATTAAATTTGTGCAATTTACATAAATTCCAGAACAGAAATCTGACTAAAATAAACACCTAAATGTGCATTTTGAACTCATTCCTTTCACTGATTAAATTAAGACATATTATGGAACCAAATTGCCCAAAATCTCCAGCCTGACCGGTGCCGTTTCACCTGGGGTGTCTCACCTCAAACAATAACTCCAGTACAGTACTCTCTCGCACTGGGCTTGTATTTCACCCCACTGACTGTAGCCTGACATTTCTGATCCAGTGCACGCGCAGAGTGGCAGCCATAATGCCAACACATTAAGATGGTGTTTATTTGTTCTTAACAAATGGAAAAATGTACATGCCTTTCAGCGTCATTTTCTACTAAGCTTGTTTTTCCGATGTTAGGAACATGAAGGAGGCTGCTCTTTACTCTGTCACCTCCAGACTGCACTGTGCCGGAGACACCGGATGTTAAGAGGACACACCGAGAGGGGCTGCCTGCTTTGTTAAAATCAAAAGGAAAAAAAAAACCTTTAAGTGACGTCAGAGATGCTATTTTCAGAGCTTAAAAATATCTTGGAATCTAACGTTTTGCCTGTCTAAATGAAAAGTATAAAAGAATGGATTGTATTTTTAATGCAACCTTTTTCCAGCCACTTTTGTAAGAAAATCAAAATGTTGAAAGGAAAAAAAAAAAAAAAAAAAAAAGCACGAGAGGCTCTGTGGTTGTGGACGCTGTCCCTGTCTGCGAGGGGTGGAGGTGGACGTCTTCAGGCACCTCAGTGACCCTGTGTCACGCAGCAGGGACACCCCGCCACCTCCAGCCCTTTGGGTGTCCAGCCTCAACACTCCAAACCTCCAAGCTGAATGTACCTCTTTGAAACTAGTCTGTTCAAAACCTGAAGATTTTCTGTAATAAAGCAGAATGTTTTGAAGATGACGTCTTCTAGTGCTCTGTCACACACACGGTTATGCCAGCAGGTTCTGTGTGATGTAAGGATGTGTGGGCGGCTGAGAGTGTGTGTGTTTGTGTGCGTTTGACCACACTAAGCAGATGCTGTGCGGTAATGAGATGGCTGAGAGGCTAAGCTGGATCAGCTGAGTGGCTGCGTATCAGGACGGCGTATTGCTGCTCTCCCGCTGCTCCGTGTGTGGCCTCACATCAAGAAAACATCAAGCACTGTGAGTCACTGAGTGGAGCCTTACACACATTTATATATATCTGTTTTCTCCACTTGAGTCTCTGCTGTTTATGAGCACTCATTCACTCAGGGTGGTTGTGGGCTCAGCAGTGGGGAGTCGAGTTGAGAAAGCCTCTGTGTATCTGTATGTACACAATGATACCCTTTCATATTTGTTCTGTTTGAATGTGATTGTTGTGTATTAAAGGCTGTGCTTCGCATGGGCCAAACTTGTTGGCTGAGGGTGCGGTAGATTTTCATTTTCTGTTTACAATAGATCTATTCTCCACTGTGTGTGCATCTATGTTATAGTAAAGCTGGAGGAAGTGGGGACATGGACATGGCAGCCAGACAGCCTAACAATCCAGCCTACTGTAGTACAGTCAGCATTATACTGAAGGCATAGAAAACTGCACAAGGGAGCACGAGGGAAGTGAGTGGAAAAGTTGGGAGGGAGTTGGCGGCGTGTCAGGAGCAGACTCTTGAGCTCTGCTCGGTGCAGAGCTGACGCACTAAAACCCGGAGAGGGAGAGGAGAGGAGAGGGGAGGGGAGGAGAGGGGAGGGGCGACAGAGGGAGACAGACAGCAGTGGCTAGATGGAGCCTAGTTTGTTTTGAAGTAGCTGCTGCTGCGAGCAGGACAGTCTGCCGGCACTACTGTGTGTCTGTGTGTGTATATGAGAGGAAAACCTCACTGCACCCAGTCTGGGCTTATGTGGACAGGTTTTCTGTTGGAGACACTCTATGCAGTTCAAGGTCAGGAAGATCCAGCAGCCACCTCAGGGAACTGTCCCATCTGGATCTTTGGACCCCGCAGAGGCAGGTGGGCGCAAGTTTCCCTGTCCCTCGGTCACAGGGACACTATGCAGGGCTATGGGACTCTGAGGAGGATGTGAGGCCTGGACTACTGTCAATACCTCCCACGACAGCGTCAGTTCTTCCAGCCTGATCCTGTGTGGAGTTGGAGTCGAAGGGGAATGGGCCCGGCCTCACTGCAGGAGGAGAGAGAGACGGAGACAGAGTCCAAGGGGGAGATGGAGGGCTACCGCTGCCTTCTGCAGGCCGGCTCCCAGCTGGAGAGCACTCTGCAGCGTGAGTACGCATGATGCTGACTGTCCTCATTTAACTCCTGCTGGCCACTAGAAGGCTTTTAATCCTGTGGCTACCCTAAAACTGTTTCCCCTGACTAAATTTGGCAGTGTTGTTCTTAGCAGGCTGAAACTTAAAGACACTGCAGCACAAGTCCATTTAGTTTGATACACAGTGTTCATTTGTGACTTCTGAGGATCATTACAGGAAGTAACAGGAGTACTGCAGCCTGTGTGTGAGGTTAGTCAGTGGTATTGATGTGCCAGTTCCTGCAGCTTTGCTCCAACACCGGGCCATTGCAGGGATTATGTCAGCTATTTTAAGCCATCACAGATGGATAGATATTTATCCATAGTGATACTTTGTAGCTGCTGATGTCAAATAACCCATTAGGAAGAAAAAATGGAATGTTAAGAAAGCACATAATGCAGCTTTCATCACTCAGGATATGTGTGACATGTATTGAATTACGAGGCTAATAAACTGCCAACACTTTATATCCTAAAGCAGCGACTGAATTTACAGAAAGGAAAAATTGAGGGTGTTTCTTTATACAATAATGTCATTAACTTGAAAAATCCTTCCCAAAAGCAATGTTTAAAAGCACCACAACAACATTACCCTCACCATTTGTCACCACTCTGAAGCTTTACTTTGCAAATGGCATGTAAAACTGGTGAATGAAGGTAAGCTTATGGACAGAAATAGTGTCCGATGTGATTGATGGCTCCACGGAGGAGCTTCCTCCAGAGACTAATGTGATTACTTTGGGATCTTGGCAGCCTTGAGTTATTGTTTAATTGATGCGCCTTTGCCTTTTTATGTCTCCTGTGGGTTCATCATACCTGAGCTAGGGTGTGTAGGTTACAGAGACAAGGCCACGCTGAGTTTCTATTTATACCAGATAACGTTTTTTTCCCTCTCTGTGCGTGAAATGTGAGCCTTCCTCTCAGGGTTTGTCCTAATCTTCTTACTGCGGATGCAGTGGTGAGCATAAAGAACACACTGCTGTGTGAAACAGTAACCAGGGAGACATCATATACTTCATGGGTGATGATACATTATCCATCATGTAGCTCACCTATTGCCCTCTCCCTTCTACACCAGAAGTGTGTGAACCGCCTTTGGCTCATTTAAGGAATGTGAGAGATTAAGTTTACAGTATACACAGTAATCATCATGACACAGGGCCTCATGACTGAGTGATTAGGCAACACCCAACGGAAGACTTTTCTCCCCAGGGTGTACAATCTAAATCTTCGTTTTGGTCTTGTCCTGCTTATCAGTTAAAATCTGTGTGAAATCATAAACAAGTATTCCAGCTGGTGCAGTATACCATGAACAAATTTAATGTTCTCCATGCTGACAGCAGTGTGATAAATACCACACAGTCTAATAATACTTTATGAGAGAAAGTAAAATAATAAAATAATGAATCACCAGACATTACAAAGGTTAACAGGTCATGGCGCAGTAAAGGCAACATTTTCCTCCTTTAACCACCACTTATACACACTTAAGGCCAGTGCATACTTTTCTCACCCCAATGTCAGTGTGAACACACGTGCAGCCCAAAATTTGTGACCGCACGGACTGTATACTTACATAGCAAGCGCATCAACTGCAGCATGCTCCAGTTATAAATCTCTTATTTCTTGCACCAGTGTACTGTATTCCTCATCCCTGGTCCTATTCTTGTTAAGCAGTCACTTATTATATATTTTCTTTTGCATTTTTTCTTGTTGTTCAGCTTAAAAACAATCACAGGAGCTTTTCCAAGTGTCATGACCTCGCTATTTTCTTTCCTAATGCACCTGCTTCTTGTTCTTGATTTTATGGTAGTAGGCAAACAACGTTGTAGAGCATTACCGCCACCAACTGAAATAGAGTATGGATCGGGAAATGCACAGACTTCAAAAAACAAACTGACCTGGACCTTCAATGGACCTTTCGCTAAGCCCCGCCCCTTTGTGATCGTCCGTCAAGTTGTCGGAGTAAGCATGGAGCCCACACTGTAACTAACTGCACTCCCTGAAGAAATATCATCATATTTTTGAAAAAATGAAAGAGTGATTCCAGAGAGAAGCAGACAGAGGGGTCTACAGTCTGTGTTTGAAGGATATATCCAGGATGTCAAACTGACTCAGCAGCAACAACAGGTTAAAAAGACAAAGATAGTTAGAAGCTAAAGCCGAACTATAGGCTACAGATCACAGTGTAAAAGTGAACCACCACATCACTGCTGATCGCCACACAAGACAATGAATATAAAGGGAAGCTTTGCTGATATTGAACCAGCTGTGTAGCATCACAGTGTGTGCAGATGAACGGTGTTTGGCTTCGCCCCTGTGCTGCTGCCAGCACCCAGACCTCCACCGCCTTCCAGGGGAAGTCAAACAACGTTCATCTACCCACAATGCGATGACACACAGTTGGTTGAATATCAGCAAAGTTTCCCTGCTTCCCTTCACTGGTTCCTGTACAGCAGGGTCGGTCTTTGTTTCACTGTTATAATCATTAAAAAGCAAAAGCAGCATGTGTATACATTCAGTAGGCTATATCTTCAGTAGCTAGCTAGCTAACCCTACACTTTTCAGGGTATGATTTTGGTTTTGGAACAGGGAAGGAATGTATATCTTTTTCCAACTTCTCCAGGTTACGAGTATCATTAATACACGACGTGCCCCAGGCACAACATTTAGCTCCAAATCCACAAAACCAGCCTGAAAATGAAGGAAATCTGAAATGATTGCATTAGAGTTAAAGGAGCACAGCTGTGTTGTTGTCGGGCCCTGGTCTGAGCTGGCCTGATGCAACATTATGATTAGCCAGCCTGCATCCAGGGGCGGGACTTGGAACTCAGTACAAACGTCTTCCACAGTAACCACACCATTTACCTAGTAGTACACCACCTCTTAAAATACGACCACACCACTGCCTATGTCCGCTATGACTCAGCTGCCTACAGGGCTTTAATTAGAAGCTGAAATGTGAAATCCTTCCAGAAACAACACCTTACCTTTTTTTCAGTGCTTAAACTTCAGCTGACATTTCAACTACTTTAACTGCCTCTGCTGCACCTCCCACCCTTCTCACATGCAAACAATTAACATTTAAGACATTTTAACCAGTTTACCATGTTTGCTTCTGACATTTTCAGCACAAATGAGCACAGAGAGTTTTCTTTTTAGAACGTTGCCCTTTCTGGTTGTCTCTACAGCAGTGTGGCAGATGCCAAAAGCAATATTATATGATAGAAAGCCACATGAGTCATGGTAAATCACTAAACACTACAGAGGCTATCAGCCCATATAACAGTAAAATATTCCTCCTTCCACAGCACCAAATATTTTCATCTATTTGTGTCACATATCCCTGCAAAAACTACCAAACATCTTCAAAACAAATACCCACATAACTGTCACAAGGGCTGCCCAGCCAAAGATATGTGAAGCTATTGTCTGGGGTTTACTACCTAAGCCTCTCTGGTCTAAAACCAATCTAGTTTTCGTGTGTCCCTGCGGGTAGAATACACAATTTTCTTCTACCCTTTTCTATCAGAATGCAGCCACACAGCAGTCTAATCCCCTTAGCATTGAAAGCTTTGTTTAGCAGAAATATCTCATGACCTAAAAGCAGTATGAGTTTAGGCCTCTGTGTACTGTGAACATGTTTGTATGTGTAAGAGGGGATTTCTTGCTCTGCGAGGGATTACGTGTGTCCGTTTTTTGGGTCTTTACAAAATCAGACTGAGTACAATATCCACATTGTCTATGTGTACTCTCTACTCTTAAAACCAGCCTCTTGTTACTGTCTTTCTGTAAGATTCACTAAGATTTACTCTACTATGTGAGTAAAGTGTGGTGCTGCAGCATCTATTACTGTCAGTATAGAAAATAATCTTGTGTCCCTTCTGTTTTTCTGCACAGAACACTTTAGTTAATATTCAGACAGAAGTCATGTTTAAACAGCCTCAACGTGCATGGGTTTAATATTTTACCAACCTATTAAACAGACATCTTATGGTGTCTATAAAATGTACACACACCCATTTGACTCCTTATACATGCCTTATTTTGTAGAGTTTTCCTACTGATCATTGTTAAAAAAAAGCCTAATAAAATCCTCTGTGATTTCGTGTTGTAAAATAATAAAATGTAAAAAACTACAAGGTGTTTAATGTGTTTTATAGGAGAGGTATGTAATGAAATCAGTGTAGATGGCAATCACTGTTTGGACAACAGAGATAAGCTCCCCGCCTCCAGCTTTGTGCGTAGACCGAAAGGATTGGTCTTGGAGTCTTGATCTGTTTGACTGGCAGCAAATCTCTGTTTCCATCCACACTGGCAGAGTTTCCTCTTCCTCTAAGAGCAGAGGAGCAAACAGAGGTTATTTGACTTTCGCCTGTGCACACCGTCCTGTCTGTGGCCCGGAAAGGTTGTGACGCAAGCTCAAAGAGAAGCACAGCATGTCCTACTCTGACCACCTGTGGCTATTTAAACTGTGTGTGTGTGTGTGTGTGTGTGTGTGTGTATACATGAGTTATTTTTGCAGTTTAGTTTAGTTTCACATACATGTAAAGAAAATGCAGGAAAAAGAAATTAAAAGTTAAAACGCTGTGCAGGAGAGGTTAATGAAGTGTTAAGATTCTTTGCAAATTAGAGTCCTTTTCAGATGTTTTTTGAATAACGCTAATGTAGATGATGATTGTAGAGATGGAAGAAGGTTGTTCCAAAGAGATGGTCCTTTGTATTCCAATGAACATTGATTAAGAGAAATCTGACAATATGGAGGATAAAGGTTCTTTGAGTGTCTTGTGGAATATGAGTGAATATCTGAGGAAGACTTTAAAAAGTTCTGAAAAACACTGGTCAAGTCATGAGTGAGATACATATTTATACAAGAATACACAAGTCTGGTTTATGTTAACATTAAAAGTTGATATTTTCTAAAGAGAGAAACGGATGACTTGCATTTTTTGGAAAGCTAGTCACTCAAAAATGTCTTTTGAATTAGAAAAATCTTGAGAGATAAGTGGGCCATGTGGCAGCCCAAGCAGTATTACAATACATAATATGAGGGACAAGTGAACAAACTCTACTTAAGGTACCAATTGACTTAATAGTCTTTTTACAGACAAGTTGAATGGTATTTCCAAGTTAGTTTCGATGTTGTTGTCTATGAAAATTAGGCTTTATCTTTGTTATATTTTTTATTTTTGTCACAAAATATCAAGTTTGATTTTTCAATATTGAGAGAGAGTTTGTTCATCTGAAACCATTCAGAAATAGACGATGGCTCTTCATTTGCTCCTCTAAAATTTTTATGTCAAAATATCAGACATGTATCATCAGCAAATAAAAAAAGGCAGTACGTTTTTACAGACCCTAGAACAAGAACAAAAGAGGTCCAAGAATGGAGCCCTGGGGTACTCCACAAAGTAGCTTAGTTCTATATGAATTATAGCTACTAACAGAGACATACTGTTCTCTGTCCGTCAAATAATCAAGCAGCCATTTAAAGCAACACCATGAAAGCCATGTTTCTGTAATTTTGCAATACGGATGTTGTGATCAACAGTGTCAATCGCCTTTGACAAGTGTAGGAATATGCCAAGAGTAAGTTTCTTGTTGTGTAAGGCTGTAGTGATTTTGTTAACAAGCTGCATGTTTTTCCGAAAACCATATTGATGGCCATACAGTATGTTGCTGTCATCCATATGCTTTTTCATTCTGGAATATACTAGTTTTTCAAGAACTTTAGAAAAACGTGGTAAAACAGATATAGGACCTGTTCTGAGCATTAAAAGTTAAACATGCGTGAGAGGCTCAACAATAGACAAAACAACTTTCTTAACAAGGCTAGATCTTATTTCATCATGCCCTGCAGAGGGTTCTTTCATCTCTAGTATAATCTTCTGCACTTCTTTAGAGGTAGGAGGGTTTAACATGCTTATGGAATGATACTGGTTGATTTATTAAACTGATGTTGCTTTAGTGCTTTGTACTTAATAAAATTCCTTGTTTGACTGATTATAAGGCATTTCAGTTGGTGAGTTAGTGGTCAGACAGGGTGAAGGAGGAGTGCAGTACCTCCACAAACTGGCAAGTGTATTAACAACGTTGCAGTTTGCAGCACAGGCTGCCCTTCCTTTGATCAAACACTGTAGAGGTCCGCAGTGTGTGTGCTTGTGTATTAGTGTGGTGGTTTTTTTAGATCAACTTTAGTACATTTAGAACTGCTGTTGTAATTTATCAGATTTTGTCTTTGGCATCCTATTTATAAGATCTGAAACTGTTACATTACATAAAACCCAGGACCCGTGTGCTGTTCTACATCTCACTAGCTCACACATTGTTTTATATAAATAATTACAGCATAGCAGGCCTGCATATTGCAGTTATCTCGATGGAAAATGTTAACAACATGACGTTTATTTGTTTAAAACCTGTCTCAGCTTCCTGAAGCTCTCGTGGCTCAGGGTACAAATGGTTATGTAACTATTCCAGCGTGACGGTAACTTTATCCTGCATCTGTGTGTGCACAGTCCGGCCATTGGCCCTGCTGTGGCCCGCCTTGGCTCAGCTTCTTTCTGTTACAGACACACATCAAATATTCAGCAGGTACCAGCAGAGCTCATTACTTGCTCCCTGACAGCCTGATGGACACTGTTACTGCAGTCGACGCATGGAACATAACACCTTCTCCTCCTCTCTCTCGGTTTCTTTTGCTCTCTGTTGTCTTTCTCTGACTGTGTTTTTCTGCTTCTCTTCTCCAATTTATTTTTAATGTCTTTCCATTATGGATGAGGAAACAATAAATTGTGAGCAAATTGACCGCCTTGCTAATCTGCTGCATTAACCACTAAACAGTTTAGTGCCTTAGTACTGTTTAATTTTTGCTCCTATTTCTGCCATTATGATTCTTGTTGGAGAGAAAGCTGGATAGTTACATTAGAGTTTCCTTCACTCTTTACTCTGTTTACATGATTTAATGTTCAAAAAACACATGATTTTTCTCATACTCTCGCCTGAATATACCTGTATTCACCCCCTGTTTGAAACGCTCCAAAAAAGTCCAGTCTGCTCTGATTGGTCAGTGTTTCTGGCACAAGATTAAAAAAACACACATTATGTGATGCTGACTGATTTACGATTACCATGACCTGGATGACTGAGAATCGTCACCGACATGCTGACTGATGGTTTTTTTTTAATCTAAAGTGCATGTTTGTTTTCCTTTTTATTGGTCTCCAAACTATAGACAGTAAATGTAGTGATGGATGTATCTAGCGTGACGTCACCCATTGGTTTGTGGACTTCAGAAGTTTGGCATTTCGGCTTTCGCCATCTTGGGGTTTTTTGGGGGGGCAGGCCAAAAGTGACCATATTTGGGTGAGAGGTTGGTACTGTGGAGGAGTGAGGGGTGGTTTTAACTGAGAAGCTGAAGAGACTATCAGCAGACAGCCTGTCACTCAAAGCGACCACGGCCTTAATTATGCATAACTCAAAGCTGTTACAAAATGTAAATGGATACATTATATAGAAATAATTAGCGCCACCTCCTTACAATAATAGGAAATATTATGGAGAGAGCTGGCTGAAGTTAGCCCTCCTGAATATAACTTAATAACAGTTTGAAGGTTGGTTATTTATTGATAATCAAATACATATGTGCTGTATGTGCGTGCAACACAGTGACACTATGTGATGTGGTTAATTGAACTCTGGTCAGTCATAATAAGTTGGACCTGCCCTGCTTGGTTGCGTATCATGGTTGAGCTAATGTTATATGCAGCTGCTGGACAGAGCCATGATCTGTTTGGACCAATAACAAGAAAAACAAATATGCACATTTAGATAAAACTAGTCCATACCCATTGGTAGCTTTGTCACCTTCTACCTATGCCAATCCTCAATGCCTATGTGCAGTTTCACATAGATTGACCACGTCAGTGAGTAGAAAAATGTGGGACAGACAGAATGACTGACTGACAGAATGACACACTGACAGTTCCGTGATAATATACAGCAAACCATACCATGACTTAGTCATACCAAAAATTAGAAAAAAACAAACATTGGGCCACAGGGGGAGCCACAGCAATCGGTTGCATTTTAGCCATTTTTAAGCATTTTTCTGTTGTTATAGCACCACCCAGTTGCCAATTAGAGTTAAATTTCTCCAGTCACCTTGAGGCGTCCTGTTCTACATATCTACCAAGTTTAGAAAAAATCGATATGATGGTTACGCCTAGATAAGAAATTAGCTCTCTAGCGCCCCCATTTTGTTTGATGGGGTCAATAATGGAGGGGTCCCCTCAGATTATGTGTGGTCATATGCCTACAAAGTTGCGTGGTGATCAGTGAAACCTTTGAGATGTTATACACCTTTATGTGATGAGCCACGCCCTTCGCAATATTCATTGCCTTATAGAAGCTCAGTTTTAGTAAGTTTTCCACATTTTGCCAAGAGGGAACTTTAGATATTGGTCCCTAGATTATGTTCACTGAGTTTCATGCAGATCGGTCAAACTTCCTAGGAAGAGATTGATTTGAAGTGTTTTTCAAAAAATTCAAAATGGAGGAAAATCTATGTAACCGGAAGTTACGGGTTCTTGAGGCAAATGTGTTCCTTGTGAGGAGAGGCATCTCTGTGAAAAGTTTCATGTCTCTATGACGTATGGGGCATGAGATATGCCCATTCAAAGTTTGCAATTTCAATCGGTTGCTATAGCGCCCCCCTTTGGCCAATTGATGTAATATTGCTTCATTCACATCCTCCCATGACCCTCTACCACTGTGCCGAATTTCACATGGATTGACCAAGTCAGTGAGGAGAAAAATGTGGAACAGACAGACCCACAGACAGAGTTTTCGTCATTATATACTAAGATAAGATATGTCAGTCAACATCACACAGTGTATTTTTTTATTTTATTTTGTGGAAGGAGTTTTCTGTTAAACAACAAAGGTATGATGGGTAATAGTGGGGCTTGCCCTGACTGCCCCACTGACTTCAACAGAAGTGGCCCCAAAGTCTGGCACCTTTGCGAAAGCAGAATGCTGTCACTGATGTTATGACCCTTACTTCTTTTCTAGGTTGTAGCTGACAGGAAATAAAGAGAGACACGTTTAGAATTTTTAATGTTTACATTTGAAACAGTCTATATAGTATAGTATAGTTGTGACATCACAATTTCATGGAAATCCTGACAACTCATTTAAAAGTACAGTTTCTGAATATGGACTGTCTGCATTTCTCTGTGTACTGAGTGTTGTGATACTTTCACAGTGTTTATATAGCATGTACAAAAATGGAAATCAGACTTTTTACAATATGGGTCCTTTAAATCCACTTTAAACACATTGTAAGCTGATATAAAGAGTCTCAGCTGCTCCTACACATCTGGTTGAGTGATTGTTGGTGCACCAACGGGCAGATGAAAGCCTCCTTTGAACTGCACTGACTGCTCTATAAGAGACTGTGTGCATTTATTGGCCACTCAGACACTAATGGCACCAAGCATGAGACAGCGGGCCATCTGCCAGTAACTTAAATTACACGAACATCCCTTCAGATGCTGTACAGTAAATGACCTAATGCTTCTTAATAATGTCCTTGTCTAATTTGCACCAGATGTAGGATTTACATCTGCTTCAGGCATATAGTTACTGCTGAGTGTTATCATGGAGTATCTGTTACTAAAGGAAGACAAGACTTTATTTTCAGATGAAAGCTGACAAGTGTGAGTCTCTGTCTTTAAATGTGAGCACTTTGATGTCAAAGCTTCAGCAACAAAGGCGTCAGTGTGGCTGTCACCATGGAAAAGCCTTTGAACCGTTATTTAGGCCATCACGTTACTTCATGAAAAGCCTGGGGTTTGGTGTGTTTTAGAGACGAAGAAAGATGGGGAAAATTCCTAAATACTGGTCCCAGATTCACAGTTATTTTACTATTAAATCACACACCAGATGAATTCAATTTTCAATTCAATTTTATTTATAAAGCCCAATATCACAAATCACAATTTGCCTCACAGGGCTTTACAGCATACGACATCCCTCTGTCCTTAAGACCCTCACAGCGGATAAGGAAAAACTCCCCAAAAAAAACCCCTTTAACGGGGGAAAAAAAAACGGTAGAAACCTCAGGAAGAGCAACTGAGGAGGGATCCCTCTTCCAGGACGGACAGACGTGCAATAGATGTCGTACAGAACAGATCAGCATAATAAATTAACAGTAATCCATATGACACAATGAGACAGAGAGAGAGAGAGAGAGAGAGAGAGAGAGAGATGCAGGTAATGACAGTAGCTTACAACAACATTAATGAAAGTAATAATATTATAGTTATAGTTCTGGCTACTGTGGTACAATATGTTGAAAGTATGTATTAGTATCAGACAGTATACTTGTGTGACAATAGTCATATGTGTATAATAACAGTAGAAGTATGACTAATGACTAATGATGGCAGCAGCAGCAGGAGGCATCTGGCAGGACCACGGCAGCAGCACAACCACACACGTCACACTGTCCAGGCACCGCTGCGGTATGAGTTATTCTGAGAGACAGTGGAGCACAAAGGCTCCGGAGAAGAAGCCGAGTTAGTGACATCCAGAATGGCCGAGTTAGCAAGATGCAGTAATAGGATGAGAGTGAGAGAGAGAGAGAGAGAGAGAGAGAGAGAGAGAGAGAGGGAGAGAGAGGGAGCCCGGTGTATTATAGGGGGTCCTCCGGCAGACTAGGCCTAAGTCAGCCTAACTAGGGGCTGGTACAGGGCAAGCCTGAGCCAGCCCTAACTATAAGCTTTATCAAAGAGGAAAGTCTTAAGTCTAGTCTTAAATGTGGAGACGGTGTCTGCCTCCCGGACCGTAACAGGAAGATGATTCCACAGGAGAGGAGCCTGATAGCTGAAGGCTCTGGCTCCTGATCTGCTTTTGGAGACTTTAGGGACCACGAGTAACCCTGCGTTCTCAGAGCGCAGTGTTCTGGTGGGATAATATGGCACTATGAGCTCACTAAGATATGACGGAGCTTGACCATTTAGAGCTTTATAAGTTAACAGTAGGATTTTAAATTCAATTCTGGATTTTACAGGGAGCCAGTGCAGAGAAGCTAAAACAGGAGAAATATGATCTCGTTTCTTAGTTCCTGTTAGTACACGTGCTGCTGCATTCTGAATTAGCTGGAGAGTTTTTAAGGACTTACTAGAGCTACCTGATAATAGAGAGTTACAGTAATCCAGCCTTGAGGTAACAAAAGCGTGGACCAATTTTTCTGCATCTTTTCGGGTCAGGATAGGCCTAATTTTCGCAATATTACGCAGATGAAAAAATGCAGTCCGTGAGGTTTGCTTTAAATGAGAATTAAAAGACAAATCTTGATCAAATATTACTCCGAGGTTTCTTACGGTAGTGCTAGAGGCCAGAGCAATGCCATCTAGAGAAACTATGTCATCAGATAAAGAGTCTCTGAGTTGTTTGGGGCCAAGAACAATAACTTCAGTTTTGTCTGAATTTAACATCAGGAAATTGGTGCTCATCCAATTTTTTATGTCTTTAAGGCAGTTATGGAGTTTAGTTAATTGATTACTTTCTTCTGGCTTCATCGATAAATACAACTGTGTATCATCCGCATAACAATGGAAGTTTATAGAGTGATTTCTAATGATGTTACCTAAAGGAAGCATATATAGAGTAAATAGGATTGGTCCGAGCACAGAACCTTGCGGAACTCCAAAACAAACTTTGGTACGTAAGGATGATTCATTACGAACGTCAACAAATTGAAAACGATCAGATAAATAAGATTTAAACCAGCTTAGTGCTGAACCTTTTAGGCCAATTAAGTGATCCAGTCTCTGCAGTAGAATTTGATGGTCAATTGTGTCAAACGCCGCACTAAGATCTAATAAAACAAGAACAGAGACGAGTCCTTTGTCTGAAGCAATCAGAAGGTCATTTGTAATTTTAACTAGAGCTGTCTCAGTGCTATGATGCACTCTAAATCCTGACTGAAATTCCTCAAATAAATTATTATCCTGGAGAAAATCACACAGCTGGTCTGCGACTACTTTCTCAAGGATCTTTGACATAAAGGGAAGATTAGATATTGGTCTATAGTTGGCTAACACCTCTGGATCCAGGGTGGGCTTTTTTAGGAGAGGTTTAATTACAGCTACCTTAAAAGACTGTGGTACATAGCCTGTTAATAGGGATATATTGATCATATCTAATATATGAGTGTTAACTAAAGGAAAGACCTCCTTAAGTAGCCTAGTTGGGATGGGGTCTAAGAGACACGTTGATGATTTAGATGAATGAATCATTTCAAGTTGAATATCTTTACTGATCTACATTGTATAATTTGTTGAGAGCAAAATGACATAACAATGGTCAGTAGAAACCAAAATCAAACCAAAAATCCCAGAGCCCCCTGTACCAGCGTAAGGTCTGACAGTCGTTCTGAGGATTTCATCCTGGTACCTAACAGCAGTCAGAGTACTGTTAGCTATGACATGGAGGCATGTGCGACCCTCCAAGGATATGCCATCACTGACCCACTGCCAAACCGGTCATGCTGGATGATGTTACAGGCAGAATGACGTTCACCACGTGTCCAGACTTTGTCAAGGCAGTGTCAATCTGCTCTCATCTGTGAATAGAACAGGGCGCCAATGGCAGTCCTGCTAATTCTGGTGTTCTCTGGTGAATGCCGCTCTAGCTGCACGGTGCTGGGCTGTGAGCACAGGTCCCACTAGAGGATGTTGGGCCCTCATGCCACCCTCATGGAGTCTGTTTCTGACAGTGTGGTCAGAAACATGCACACCAGTAGCCTGCTGGAGGTAATTTTGTAGAGCTCTGGCAGTGCTCCTCCTGTTACTCCTCGCACAAAGGAGCAGATACCGGTGCTGCTGCTGGGTTGATGGTCTTCTACGGCCCTGTCCAGCTCTCCTTGTGTAACAGCCGGTCTCCTGGTATCTCCTCCATGCTCTTGAGACTGTGCTGGGACACAGCAAACCTTCTTGGTGTTATACTGTGACCATTAAGTGTTCCCTTCATTATTTTGAGCAGTGTATTTTATATGGACATGAGTGACAATTGTTGATTTTAATTTGAGTAGTATTTTGTTTATAATGGAGTCCAACAGTTTTTCAGTGCACAGCACTTCCCTCAAGCCTTTATAATTTGTGTGTCTTTTTCCAGAGGTGACCGTCCCTGTCAGCCTGAAGGAGGTGGGAGGCTACATAGAGAAACAGGTGGCATACCTGTCAGGTGAGGCTTTGCTTAGTCATTCCTCAGCACTTGTTTTTAGTAACTAAAGTGTCTCACCTGTAATTTCATGTCCTCTACAAAGAAATTGCTTATATTTTCCTCCCCAGGGGGCCGTGGAGAAGACTCCAGCGTCATCATCACCCTCCCAGAGTGCTCGGCTTTCAGCGACATTCCAGAGGAAGCTTTAGCCAAAGTCTTTACATACCTCACTCTCATCCCTCGGTGTGTCCCCCTTCATCTGTTCCTGTCTGATTCTCTCCCTCTCTCTTTCTGCAGTGCACCAAAAAGCACGGTGCTTGTATTCTGGGCACAGCTGGTCCTCACTGCTCCACAGTGTCAAATGTCCTACTGATGCCCTCTATGTCCAAACCTCAGTCTCCCAAGAGAGTAGAAAAGTTTACGTTATATCATATCCAGAGCTTTTTTCCCTCTCACGTGCCATTGCAGTGAATTTTGAATAATAGAGAAGTAATGTATGACATGATTTGAGTAGTTAACCTGCTCTTGACTAGTTATCCTTTCTTGATTTCCTGTCTGAGAGCTTCAAATGACAAACGACATCACAGCTGTTCACCTTTGCCTCATTTTTCTTGCAGAACGAGGCAACCCGGAGTAAAATTCATCATCATATTAGACCGAAGACTGGATACATGGGCCTCTATCAAAACTGCACTTGCAAGGATAGCAGTGAGTTTCATATTTCCATTTTTCTTTTCATCAAGGCCATTTGTATCTAATCAATATTCCTTTCAGACAGATCAGACATCAATATGACAGATCAGTGTTTTGGAGCTGCAGCATGGCTCTGTGCACTGGCTGCTGTTTAATGGATGGGCTGCTGTCCATGGTGCTGAAAACCTGAGCTCTACCTGGACAGCACCCATCACATCTTCTGCATATAGTACAATTAAAGGTGCATTTCGGTTTGGTGTATAGATCCATGTGGGGTGCAGTTTGATTAGAAGGTAAACAATCTGTCCGTACTGGATGTCCCGTTGCATATTGCTGCAAATGAATGAGTAAGCAGAAACTGTGTGATGACGCGGGGTGCTGAGGAGAGGAGAGGAGAGGATGAGGAGGGGAAGGAAGGCGGGAGGGAAACGTTGCAGTCAGCGCTGCCACCCTCCTTGAGGCAGCAGCAGCAGCAGCAGCAGCGCTGCGGCTGTGGTCAGGCAGCCGGACTCAGATGCATACCTTTAAGATTAGCACCAATTTCCACCGGACAGACGGGAACTTACATGTAACCGAGATGGCTTCCAACACCATGGCTGATTGCTTTTACCGGCGGGGAGTGCCGAAGATCCGCCGGAGCCCGGTAACAAGCTGCTGATTAGTTTTAATCACCGTGTGGAGAGTTTGGAGTGAAGTTTTTGGGCGGGCAGGGTGAATGCGGCAGTGGCACCGGTTGTGGCTGCTGGTGCTGCGGGGAGTGGAGCACTGCGGTGCACAGCGCACCTCTGCTTAGTCATGCGACCGGCTGTGTGTGAACCCTAAACAGACTTATGGGTGGCTTTTTTAATGCATGTTTATCCTGTAAGCAGAAGGTGGAGTGATTGAGCCTTCATGGTGGAGTCAGGACAAATGAATGTCAGAAGTTGCGTCACATGCAGAAGGATGCATTGGTGATATTTCTGGACAAAATACATAGAAAGCAATGTTGCATATAAATCCTACTGCAGGGGATGATTCTGCATCACATTTACCTTCATGATGTAAATGTGCATCATTTTTAATCATACATAAAATATGAAATTAAATTATTTTACTTTATTTGTGTACAGCATGCTGCAGTAGTTATTTACAGTTCTGCAGGAGGCAGGCTGGGTATGGTGCAGAAATTCCTGCACAGTCAGGCGACGACCTCAAACGCCCTGAGGATGAAATGCAGCATATGACATGTGTATAAATGGTGTAGTGACTGAACCTTGACTCCATTAGGCTGACAGTAATCGTCTCAGTGACAGAGTGCCTAAGACCTGAAGTCTCTCCTGTCAGATGAAGAGGATGAGAGCTTATTAAAGCTTTTTTTTTTCCTCAGCTCATGTCTCTTCCTGTGCCAGCATGCATTCAGTAGTTAGTCCATGTTGCACCGTGAGCTTAAATTCACAGTGTTATACTTCTCCATACGCAGCCTCATTAATATGACAGTGAACCTCTCTTCCCTCTGCAAGGCCTCCTTTCCTGGGAACCTCCACCTGGTCTTGGTGCTCCGACCCACCAGCTTCTTCCACCGCACTGTTACTGATATTGGCTTTCGCTTCAGCCAAGAGGACTTCATGCTCAAGATGCCAGTAAGGCAGCCCCTCCTCAGTTACCAAACATGTCCCACATCACGACAAGGTACACCTCGTTCTTGTTACAACCTTGATCTCCATGAGTCAAAATGTTCTGTGGTGGACACGCAGCCAGGAACACGTTTTGGTTTTGAAACAAATATTATAATGAAGCAGGTTATCTGAGGATGTTTCTAAGTGTTTCTGGTGATCTAAATGATTTAATTTTATGAAGTATCAAGAGTAAAAATATGTTTGTCATGCCATTTTCAACAACCGTGACCACTAGGATCAACTTTATGTACATGCCAGTGGTGCCAGTGACCCTTTAATGATCAATCATACCTCCTCCAGTATGGCAAAGAGACCTACTCTAACTATGTTTCCTATTAAAACAAAAATCAATCATGCATTTCAAAAACACCAGGTAATAATGTACAGAAAAGGAAAAATGAAACTACTTTGCTAAAAGTACAGTACAGTGTTCTTTGTGAGGTCTCAGATTTTGTCTGCACCTTTAGGTGGTGATGCTGAGCTCTGTCACAGACCTGCTGCGCTACATTGATGAGAACCAGCTGACTTCAGAGTTTGGAGGCACTTTGGATTATTGTCACAGTGACTGGATTGTTTTACGAACAGTAAGCTACAATTTCAATTCTGAAACACACTGGGACCAAAGATTAAACGATATCATCATCATCCTCTCCATGTTTATTTCATTTCTGAGGTTCACCCCTGTGACTGAGTCACTATATATTTATTTTTACCTGTCTGATAATGCTGCTGCTTGAAATTCTGCATATATGAACATGAAATATATGAAATATAAATACACAAGGAAATGCCTCTGAGTATCCAATGTGATGTTAAAGGGGCAGTTTACCCCAAAAGAAAAAAATGCATATTTTGTCTCTTACCTGTAGTGCTATCCATCACTCTGGATGGTTTTGCTGTGAGTTGCTGAGTGTCGGAGATATCGGCTGCAGAGATGTCTGCCTTCTCTTGAATTTAATAGAACTAGATGGCACTCAGCTTGTGGTGTTCAAAGTGCCAAGAAAATACATATGAAAAACTCAACAGCGATGTCTCTGTCCAGAAATCATGACCCGGTTTCTCAAGATAATCCACAGACCTTGTTGTGAGCAGTTTCATGTTGGAACTGTTTTCTTCCTACTGAACTACATCCGCTAACTGCATCACTGCACAGAAGAAAGCTTACATCTACCGCTAGCTCACCTAGCATCTCTTAGCTAGCTAACATTGCAGCTCAGCCAAGGAGGATGCCATTAATATTTACATCTCATGCTGTCACAAGCCTCCCGTCCATGATTAGATGCACGCTTCCTTCTGCACTGTGATTTAGTTGAAAGAAACTAGTTCCTGAATGAAACTGATCACAACAAGGTCTGTGGATTATCTTGAGTGACCAGGTCATGACTTCTGGAAAGAGACATTGCTGTTGAGCTTTTCAAATGTATATTTTTGCCGCTTTGAGCCCCACCAGCTGAGTGACATCTAGTTCCATTGTATTCAAAAGAAGGCAGACATCTCTATATTCTTTCAACCAAACTACACCTGCCAATCAAATCATGAGCACAGGGGGCAACTCACATCAGAACAATCTAGACTGATAAATAACACTACAGGGTAACAAAAATGTATTTTTGATTTAAGGATGAACTGTCCCTTTAACCTGCACTTGGCTGGCTGTGCTGCATCTCTCTCCTTCACCCTGGATACTGACGTGTCTTGCCGTCTTGTTGCTGTCAGAAACCCACCAGGGGCTCTGCATCCTTAAGACACTGAGCCACGGATTGTTCTCCTCTCACGAGACTCTGTATTTTTTGTTTTCATGACAGGCTATTGAAAGTTTTGCTGTCACAGTCAAAGACATTGCACAGATGCTACAGGGCTTTGGCACCGAGCTGGCAGAGACGGAGCTGTCGGATGAGGGGAAAGCCATCGAGTATCTTCTCGAGTCTCACACTGACAAGTACAGGAAACTCAAGGTAGTGTTTTTCCATACAAGGTGTATTTCTTAATATTACTACAATATTTTTTCCTTGCAAAGAGATGTAGAGGTATTTTATAAAGTCCGCCTTTGAATGCTGCTTTGACAGGATGCCATCAGGTCAGTGTCAAAGGAAGGTCGTCATCTTCTTGCGAGCCTCGAGACCTCCGGAAAGGAGGACGACACCCAGTGGGACGTGAGGCTGGACTGGGAGACAGTGCAGAGGTAAAGCTGCCTTCAAGGAAATGCTCACATTTATAATCTTATAGTTGAACTGTAAACCTCAAATACATTTCTGAGCACTCTGTCACTTTTAGGCTTCTTGCTCAGCTCAGAGACATGGAGTCAGCCTTCGATGGCTTCTTTGAGAAGCATCATCTGAAACTCCATCAGTACCTGCAGCTGCTCAGATATGAACAAAGCTTTCAGGAGGTAAAGAATTCATTCATTTATCATGTTTACATGTATGTGTTTATGTGTTAATGCCCATACTTTCTTTTTAGTCTGTGTATCTGATGTTGTGTGTTTTCTGTTTAGATGGAGTTGTGTTTGGAGCACCTGACTGCTCAGGAGAAGGCGCTGTCCATATCTGTCGACACTCTGGCTCAAACAGAACAGGCTCTCAAAAGGTTGGACAGTCTGGAATCAAATGCACAGGTCAGTGTTGCCAATATCAGGTGGCTTGAAGTCCTCAGTGATCACAGTGTGTCCAAAATAATGGACCCCTTCCTTCTGGTGTGTCTTTGTTGGCTCGATCAGGAGGTGATGTCTCGAGCTCAGATCATCATCCTTCACGGACACCAGCTATCAGCCGGTCACCACTATGCCATGGCTCTTATCATGCAGCGCTGCAACGAGCTTCGCCACTACTGTGATACACTCAATGCTGCTCTCAAGACCAAACACACTCGTCTTCTGCAAATACACCAGCTGCTGCTTTGTCTTGGACAGGTATCGAGAAACGTGCATCTACACACACACATCAGAACACACACAACACTCTGTACATTGATACATGTGGATTCTCCACCTTCAGGCCCACAGTTGGTGTGATGACGGAGCGTATCTGCTGGCCAATCAGCTGGTAGATAAGTACCAGTCTAAGGAGGGGGCTCAGGCTGCTTTGAGGGAGATCGAGAGGTTCCTGGAGGGGGCGCCGTCTATACTGAGCTCAGGACCTGACATCCTGGCCATCGAGTATGAAACTGTCATTACACCTCAGCTGCAGGTCAGTCACCACAGCAGTCATTTTAGATATTTAGACCACCACTTGAGCAATAAATCTTCCAATATTTTGGCTTTGAGCGAAAATATGAGCTTGTTCATTAAAAGAATTGTCAAGTATACACCATGACCTTATTGCCATAATTTCCCTGTTTATTCTTAACAGCGTAATTTCTAGATTTTACATATCCTGTGTCCATCTTGCTTTCTGTTAGACGCAGATTGGAAAAACATTTGAGAAGCATGCAACAGTGCAGCAGATGATCCAGAGCCGACAGGCTTGTCTGAGGAAGCTGGCTGATAAACATGTGCGACCGATCCAACTGGTGGCCCCTAGGCCTGAAAACCCACCGCGCGCCAAGTCCCCGCTTTTCTCCCCCAAGCATGGTACAACACACACACATACACACACATACAGTACTTCTATCTTTGAAAGGACCCTCACTGACATGATGCGTTCCCTACAGAGTCCAGTGTGATTTGTTAATGTTTTATTAATCCTGCTCCTCCCTCTGGATTTACAATTACCACTTGCTCCCACAGTGTGTGTGTTCTACTCCCACCCGCACACATGACCTGGGAGGCTTGGCAAGGGCTGATTACATGTGTACAGCATACAGCAATCAGTTACGGTTGGCGGGGGTTTAATGTAATTACATACTGTTTGTATTTATTGCAACCCTAACCAGCACTAATGCAAATGTTCATCACACTCTGTGTCATGTTTTCAGGTAAATAACACTCCAGGAATAGTTAGCTTACTTCTTTATCGTCTTTCATAGACAGGACAGAGCATTCACAACAGCTGACTTCCACCGGCACACAAACAGGGCCAGTAAAGAGACAGGCTTGTTGTATTCTAACAAATCTCTGGACCTGCACTGTATTTTTGAGTGCAACCACCCACCCGTAGCAAATTTAAAACCACCTGCTCCCATGAAATTACTGTCTGGATCTCGATCCCAATGCAGTCCTCTAACCCTCACCCTTAACCATCACAACTAAGCAGTGTTAGGCAAGTTACTCTCAAAGTGTAATATATTACAAATTACTAGTTATCTTCATTTGAAAGTAATATGTTACTTAACAATATTACTCTCTAAGTAATAAGTTACTTACTTACTTTTGCATTACTTTCACCAAAATAACCTTAGAAAATGTTGTTTCACAGCAGCTAATCAAAGTGCAGAAGCTCCAGTTTATCACAGTTCATTTCAAATCCAGTGCTGCAGGTCTGACCAATTCATGCATTCATTGTATTAAAATCCCCTGCTTACATTAATAATAGCGTGATTATATAGAACAATTAAATAGCCTAGACCATTTAAAATAAATGAATAGCCTTGGACACAGAGACGGGCAGACAGAGAATCAAAGTTTGATAATTAGGAGATATAGATAAATATTTATAATATTCAAGTCACTATGACGAGCACAAATTAATACACCGGAGAGAGTTATGCATAAAAACGGGACTGTGTGCTGGCGTTGCTCTGCAGTTGTAGGGGATTTAAATGGAAACACATCCAACATGTACTATATTTGTCCATGACTGGGACAAGGAAAAAACAAACCAGAGGCCAGCTCCTTATCTACACTGCTTTCTAGCAGCCTTAGGACGCAAATGCAGATGGGATGCAGTGTATGTATATGAATGGAAATAACCTGGACATGAAAACGCACATGATCACCAGCATCCTTCTATAAGGTAGCTTATAATCGATGAAGTGGCAACACACAACAATATTTGGGGATGTTTTTCTCTGTTGGCGGAATTGGAGCAGTATGGATCATTGTGGATGAATGAAAAATGAAAACCATTAACAATGAAGTGTGGTTGTTGTTCTGTATGAGCTACTGGACAGTTGAATATCCCATCTTCTTCTATGTATTGAAATCCTCTTGGTAACACTTTATATTACTTTATTACTGCTAATACCTAATATATTACTGTAATGTGTAACTTTTGTAATGCATTACCCCCAACAATGCAACTGAATTCCTAACCCGAACCCTAATTCTAACCTTAATGTTAAAACCAAGTCTTAACCTTCAAACAGAGTTATGGAGAAGTGAAGCCCAGTCAAAATGTCCTCACTTTCCAAAAATGTCCTCACTCTGTTGGTTAAAAACATGTTTTGGTCCTCACTACGTAGCAAGTACACACACACACACACACGCACACATAGGGCCTACACACCAATAACCATATCTCAAAAGAAAAGCTGATATAGATATTGTGTCATCTCATGCATACACACATGTAGAAAGAGGCTTTGTTGCAGTTGATCAAACAGAATTTGTCTTTGGTTTGCTGCCCCAGTTTTTTAGCACACACAGTAGTCTTCAACTAACTCCCTACCCTCCCTCCTGTGTTTCCCAGGCCCAGTATGGGGTCTTGTCCTAGCCCTTATGGCCTGGCACCAACCCCTACTCCCTTGCATCTTTCCTTTAGGCACCATAGCTAAATTAACACATCACAGGGTCCCACTGAGTAGGCCTAAGATGTTCCTGAATGGACTGAGGGTGTTAGCAGGCCACCTTTACTCACAAGCCTGAGCGAGGGTAGAAGGTATAATCAGTCTGCTGGGAAATACCTGACTGCTCTATTAGTCAGGATAGCAGCTATGGAGCCATATGTGGTTCATATACATTAAAGAAGCTTTCATCTCCCTTTGTGTCTCGTGGGAGTTTGCACAAAGCTCACCGTATACAGTACAGTGCTGCCTAATTAATACTGTATGTGTTATCTGGTGTGTTTTTCTTTTGATTTGATGTGTCTATCATGCTACTGAATGTGTCTCCATTGAGTCTAAAAAACAGGTTTTTCTTTATGTCCATTCATGTCTTTAAGGTTTGCCATGAAATACAGCCATACTAATGAGAGTGATAACAACAAAGAGAATGAAAGTGATCACGAACCCCCCTGTGATACTGTAGAGACAGCAGCCATTTAAAAAAGGAGATGAAGGGGAAAGTGGTTAGCTTTGAACGATTGGATCCGGTACATGCATACATGTACAGTATGTATATGCATGCACATGCATGCACCTACATGCATATGTACCACTGATGAATGAAACATGGCACATGCAAGGGCACAACAGTCAGCTGAGCTTGGACTGCCATGTAAGGATTCAGCTGCCAGGATCATACAGACACTGAGAGTCGTGCCAAACGCAGCTTTAGATCTTCACATGCTGGTTCCAGGCTGCACCTTTAGAGGAATCAGCCCTCTTAGCATTGATTACCTCAGATGTCAATTATGACTGATTGATTCTTTAAAGTTACTGAGGAATAATAGAAGGTCATAGAAAGGGCAAGCAAATCCCACAGAGTCATAAATGATAATGTTTTTTGATTGTTGGTGCTTTAATTAATTCTCTTCAGTATGCTTCATCAGAGCAAATGGAAATATACTGTGTGAATTATACTCTAGCACTTTGATTAGCTGCTGCGTGTAATGATGATCTGGCTCTTACAGGTGACGGTCTGAAGTTCACATTTGACCTCTCTCTGCCTGGGAAGAGAGCATCCCGAAAGAGCCCCAACCCCAGAAAGGTAAGGCGAAATAAAAACCTTTCATTTATCAACCTTTTTCCGTTTGGTCCAATAACTTGTTCCGTATAAGAACAATTTCTCTACATCCACTTAAAGGAGTCATTGTTGTCTAACTGTGTTCAGATAGAGGTGATCCACGACTACCAGGAGAGCCGGAGCTGCGTGTTGTACAGCCTGGATGGAGAGGACAGCCCAGATCTCTTGAAGCGGTGAGGAGGAGGAGGCATCTGTCCACCCATCTGATTGTCCTCTGTATGGCTCTTGATGCTGTTTACTTTGTGATTCTCTTTGTTCAGTGCTAATGATGCCCTCTGGCTCTCTCTATGTCTTCTTCTCCATGTGCGTGTGTGTGCATGTTTGCGTCACAGTCATGTGATGAGGGAACTCATAGAGACAGAGAGGATCTATGTGGAGGAGCTGCTGTCAGTGCTGCTGGTGAGAAAACACACTTTTATGTCACACAAAAATAGAAAACTATATGTTTGTTGTTGGTGAAGTTACTCTGGTAAGGCTGCATATCCACAAACCATATATTTCCCTAATTGTGTTGCTGTGATTTGATATTGCAGGGTTACAGGGCTGAGATGGACAATCCAGCTCTGTCAGGGCTCCTGCCCCCGATCCTGCGCAGCAAGAGGGACATCCTCTTTGGAAACATGCCCGAGATCTACAACTTTCATAGCAGGTAAGTGAACAGTGTCTCACATCACACATAGACCTAGTTGAAATATAAAGTTAAGCATGAATGTTAAAGGTTCAGTTTCTGACATTCAGAACATTAATAAAGCAGCAGCTGTGTGAAAAATATAAAGGAGTAATGATGTCCTGAGCAGAGAACGAAGTCACGCTTCCTCTCTGTGTGTTGTACTCCAAACTTTTTTGTTCGTAAATGTGGTAGATGGTCCAGCTGGATGAACATGTGAGTCCCTGTGAGTGTGTCCCACTGGCTAGCTAATTCCTGCTGCTCTGCAACGATCTGAAGGCATCATTGGAGAGGCATAGCGCCCACCCTCCTGTTGCTCCTCTAGTTAACAACATTTAAATCATGAGAGACTTGTTCTGAGAGAATATTTATTCACATGTGCACATAAGTATGAGAAATGTCAAAAGTCATGGAGTCTAGAAGCTGGTGGTGTTGAGAGGAGATGAAGAGGGAGCTGGATGTGAAGAGGAGTGGGCGTTTGATGAGCTGGTCCTGGGTTCTGGATAAGGTGACTGGAATCGATGACTTTTGACATTTCTCATGTCAAAAATGTCTAAAATGACAGCTGACAGGAGCAGAGAGGAGAACAGATTTAAGGTTCGGCAGCAGCAACATGAATGGCTGAAGGGGATTATGGCAAAGTGTGATTGGCTAACCAGGAGAGGGAACACCCATAGTCAGCTGACTGGTGGAAGTGGTGGGAGTGGGATAGAGAGAGAATTGTGAATGGATATAGCACAAAGACAGTCTTCCTGATTGAACTTACCAATCCTCATTAGCTCTGTAAGCACTGTTGCTGTTGTTAGCACTGTTTATGGAGTTAGCACCGTTAGCTGCCAGCTGCCACTTCCATGTTGAGAACTGCGTGCAGACACCCCAACCCCCCCGACTCTGAATAATAAATTTGCTGCAGTGTTGCATACAGCTATTTTACTGTTAGTAATATATCGATTGGGTGGTCAATCTGTGCACAGCCTGACAGATTTAGTAGTATTTAGAGCTTTAAATTAGGATTATTTTTTGCTTTTACTTGGAAGTGTTAGCTTTGAGGAACTGCACTTTTCACTACTTAGTCCTACAATGCTGTCACACTATTTACAGGTGACGGTTAAACACTAAGACATGCAGCGTGCCCAGTAGAGGCCTGGAAAAGATGATGTTAAGATAGTAAAAATGGTTGTAAACAACAACCATCCATAAAAACTCTGCTTTGCAAGCGTTTTACGAGGCAGGAAATGCACTCAACACATTTGTTAGACCTTAAGATTACACACGTTTTTGGTGAGTGACACTGAATGTCAACATAACTTTTATTTGTCTGTAAGAAAACTCCACAGAACACCTTTAACATACCAAATATACAGTACACAGTGGAGTTGCTACTCTGAACTACAGAGTGTGCCTTCCGCTGAGGTCCATGGATCATTTTTAGAGCAAAATACATTAGTGTGTAGTACTGAGAGAGATTCATTGATAGCTACAGTGTTTTTTGTAGCATGATTTTGTGTACATGCCAGTTACCAACCAGCTCTCTTGGGAAAGGGAAGAAACATAAACCAGCTTTATCATTTATTGCATGGACTGGTTGTGTGGCTTAACTTTACAAATGCCAAAAAATAATAATAAATATAAATAAAATATAATATAAATAAAATAAAAAAGACTTTACATACATGCAAAACACTGGAAAATAACAGCTGTATAGAACAGACGCTGGCCAAGGCCCCAACAGTCAGTTATTGTATTAGGCTGATGCGTGTTAGTGTATGGGTTAAAATGAGTGAGATCTAATTCTTGACTTTGAACTTTCTGGGAATCCAGGGTTTTCCTTCAGGACCTGGAAGGATGCCTGGAGGCTCCTGAAAGTGTGGGAGCTTGTTTCCTGGAGCGGGTGAGATGAGAAATGTCGTCATGTTTTGGAGCTTCTTTATATTTTTGATCATTTGTATACAATTTGTTTCCATATTTTTCTAAGAGGCTTCTGTTTCCTGTCTCCCCCAGAAAGAAAGTTTCCAAATGTATGAATGCTACTGTCAGAATAAGCCACGCTCTGAGGCGCTGTGGAGACAATTTTCAGACTGTGGCTTCTTTCAGGTCAGTTTTGCAGTGATTCCCCCCTCAATCAGTATTTACTTCTACTGTTTTAAACTGTGTAAACCCCTAGGTTGGAACAAATGTGACTTCAACTTTACAGTTCAAATTAAAAAGCTATGATGTGACAAACAATCCCATCATTGTGCCTGTATTTGTCTTCCCTTTGAAGGAGTGTCAAAAAAAGCTGGAGCACAAACTGGGCCTGGAGACCTACCTGTTGAAACCAGTCCAGCGCCTCACCAAATACCAGCTGCTGCTTAAGGTTAGAAAGAAGGCAGCCTCAGAACCCATCGGCTATCAGTCTGATGACGATAAACCTCTGTGGGGAACAGGCGATATCTCTGAAGATCTGGTGTGGCAACACAGATATCAGGGCCAGGACTTCCTCCCCCCGGACCGGTCATTTCAGCTTATCTCCATAAACAGATATCTACATATGAATGCAGATAAATGTTATAATAGCTAATTTTAAGTTAATATGATCAGATGACAGCCGATGGGTTTCGAGTTTGTTCTCGGCCAATGTGTCCCACCTCTCCACTGTTTACCTGCTGCTCAGACATGATTCATCAATACTATTCAGACTACAAATGGAAACCAGAAATTGCAAACACTACATGTGTTAGATTGGATGCCGAAGCCATTGATTCAGATTTTTAACCTCTGATATTTAACATAAGTCTTTACCACTAGAGTGTGCTGTTTCAGCTGCTGTATTTACATGTGGTTTTACATTAATTTGTGTGTGCATGTCTTTGCAAACATGTCTGTTGTTCTGTTTGTGTGTTCAGGAGCTGCTGAAATACAGCACAGATTGTGAGGGGACGTCAGAGCTTCAGGGGGCACTGACAGCCATGCTGGACCTGCTTAAATCAGTCAATGACTCCATGCATCAGATAGCTATCACAGGATATGAGGTGAACATTCTCATTTCCTGAACTCAAATTAATGTCCTCTAACTTAGATTTGCGCAGGAAATATATTAACAACAAAATCTCACACACATAAAAACCTCTTCCCATTTTACGCAGGGTGACATTTGCGAGCTGGGCCGCGTGTTGATGCAGGGTTCTTTCAGTGTGTGGATCAGCCATAAGAAAGGCCCCACGCGCATGAAGGAGATGGCTCGCTTCAAGCCCATGCAGAGACACCTCTTCTTGTATGAGAGAGCTCTGCTCTTCTGTAAAAGGAGGGAGGAGCACGGAGACGGCTGTGACAAGACCCCCTCATACAGCTTCAAACACTGTCTCAAGGTTGGTGTGTGTCTTTCTTTGTGTGCGTCTGAGAGGAATACGTTTTGAAACACCAGCCAGTGGGTTAAAAACAGTAGTGAAACAACCAAGTACAATCACTCAAGTATCGTATTCTTTGAATAACTTGAATATTTTCATTGTATGCTACTTTACACTTACACTCATTACATTCTGGAGGCAAATATTGTTGTATTTGACAGTTTAGTTACTTTGCAAATTTAGTAGAAATAAAATACTAAATTATAATGTATTATTTAATACAGTAGGTTAAGCTACCCAAAAGTTCAGTTCAGTTCAATTTAATTTTATTCATAAAGCCCAATATCACAAATCACAATTTGCCTCAGAGGGTTTTACAGCATACAACATCCCTCTGGACCCTCACAGCGGTTAAGGAAAAACTCTCCACCCCAAAAAGGCAAGAAGTATATAAAGTAATTACAATTAGCCCCACCCTTACCAGCTGCAACTTTAAAGTGATGAACACATTAATGCATCACCCAGTAACATAATGTATACAAGTCTGAATGAGTACTTTTATTGTTGGTACTTTAAGTATATTTGACACTAATCCATGTTCTTCTACTTCAGTAAGATTTTGAATGCATGACTTTCTCTTGTACCAGAGTATTTTTACACTGTGGTGCTGCTACTTTACTTAAGTAAAGGATCTAATTGCTTCTTCCACCACTGGTTAAAATACATAACTAACATATTTTGACAGTTGCAGGTTGTGTTTTGACAGATGTTTACTGAGCGACACAGAGTGACCTGTGGTGTCTAAAGCGTGAGAAAATGACACCTTGTGGCAGCTGCAAAGCAAAGTCTTTATTTTAAATGCAGATTGTCATATTATGTAGGAGGTTGGTACAATTCATAAAAATATTATGAGGATTATTAATGACAGGCCACTTTCATGGGTAAAAGTTTCTTGCTGTGAATGAAATCAGTCTTTATTTGCTATTCATCAAAGTACGTTTACATCTTGCGATGATGTTGGAGTGTCTGAGTGTTAAATGAGTGCAGTTAGATTTAAGACTTTTTAAAACTCCACTGCTGCAACTTGATATGAAACTTGAGAACAATTTTACAAAAAAACAAAATTTAAGGGGGAAAAAAAAAACATATATTGACATCACTTACTTATGGACAGGGACACTTTTGCTCAGATATTTACTGCAACACAAAACAGACTTTTGGGAGAAATGTCTGGCAATTGTTGACAAGTTCTCTTGGTCATTCTGTGTCTCTCCCTCTGCCTGTGGGATTGTACTGCCTTGATTTCCAGTGTGAGTTTTTTTTTTGTTTTGTTTTGTTGTTTTGCATGAACACCGAGCCTCGTATGCATTGCCTTGTACTGGTTTAAGCCATGCCCCAAAATCTAAAATAGCATTTTCATGAATTAGTACTTCCCCCATGTTGTCCAGGGTGCAGAGACAGCTAGCTAGCAAACAGTGGATCATCTGCTCGGAGCACCCAGCTGAAAACAAAATCTGAGTGACGTTGGTTCCTGCTCTCCTAATCTGAGTTACATTAATGTGAGGGGCAGATAAATCATCTTTATAAAGTAGATGTTACCAACTATTTTAAGAATTTACATTGCAACCTCAGAATGAAACAATTTATAAAATCCTTCTTCCCATGTCTTAGCAATTTTAAGACTTTTGAAAAATGGATTTAAGACATTTTACTAGCAATTGCAGCCTTATTTTTAGATTAATAAATTTAATGCCTCTTCTCTGTAGATCTGTAGAATTGCCGATACAGGACTCAATACATCGGCATCATGTCCTGAATTGCACTTTTCTGAATTTGATGTTTGTCATATAACATTACACCTGTCACAATGTTGATTTAAGAGTAAAAAAAACTCCATTTACTGCTCACTTGGGGTACTTATTGTGTAGACAACACACACGAGTACACAAGAAAGTGCTTTTGAGCATTAAAACAAAATACTATGAATAAAAGCTGATGGTGGTTTCCTATTTGACACATCCAAAAAAAAAAACTGTTACAGTAACACTAATAACTTAATACAACAAATGGGTAACGGTCATCATATAAACACTCATTACTCCTGACATTACCCCTGATATGATCCATACTGAGGTCTCAGCACTAAGTAATGGAGTGACTGATCTGCAGGAGACACCTTGTTGATGTCACTGTCTGTGTTGTTATCTTTTAACACATGTAAGTTGCCCAGCTGGCCACAGAACCTGCTGTATTCCTGTAAGACTTCTTTTGTTGTATGTGTTGATGTGCGGAGGGTGTCGCAGCAGGTGTCACACCAACAGCTGCTGCTGCTGCTGCTGCTCTTGATTTATTATTGAGGATGTGGGGAGGAAGCAGTCACACAGCGGAGGTGTGTGTGAGTGTTTGTGTTCTGACAGGACAGATGTGTTACATGATGTAAGTCTGACGTGTGATGCTGCTGTGTGTGTGTGTGTGTGTGTGTGTGTGTGTGTGTGTGTGTGTTGGTGTAAACAGTATATGTCTCTTGGCAGATGACTGCTGTGGGGATCACAGAGAACGTCAAGGGAGATGTGAAAAAGTTTGAGATCTGGTACAGTGGCAGGGAGGAAGTGTATGTGGTTCAGGTAAGGAGTCGTAAAAAGTTTAAAGCTGGATAAATACAGTACATTGCTATAATTTCTTGTTGAAGTGTAGTTTTAAACTTTTTCAACTAGAGCTGCAATTATTAGTCAATCAGCAAAAAATAATTGGCATAAATTCTGATAATTAAAAGACTAATTCATCTCCCAAATAACCATTTGTATGTCAGTAAATCACACCATGTTACGCTGAATTCATGAACAAAATTTGGACAACAAAGAATCAAAAATCAGAGAGAATTCTTGATAAATACAAGTCATACATTACCACATTTAGCAAAGCTGTTAACAAACTCTCACATAACTTGTGCAAAATATTCCAAGTCTTATATATACTCAGTATTTTCCAAACTTACAGCCCTTTTCAACAGGAAACTGAACTAAAAGTGAAACTAATCATTGCTCCCTCTTTACTACCAGATTCCATTGACAAAAACAGTAATTTTACCTCACTGAACACAGGAGCTGCTGGTCTACTGCTGCCTTGATCAGTAATTTGTGTTACTGTGTGACCTCTGTGTTTTTAAAGGGTTAGTTTGGATTCACCAAATCACACAGTAACACAAACAGATTAACTGATCGAGGCAGTGGTAGACCAGCAGCTCCTGTGTTTAGTGAGGTAAAATTACTGTTTTTGTCAATGGAGTCTGGCTTTGAAGAGAGTATAGATAAGTTTCACTTTTAGTTTAGTTTCCCATTGGAAAGAGCTGTCTGTTGGGGAAGAACTGACCAAAGTCTGGATAAATGAGACTTGGACTACACTGCAAGAACTGTATGAGAGATTGTAAACAGCTGTTTTCATACAGTTTTGCTGTTGTTTCCTCTGTTTTATCAAGAATTTTCTCCATTTTTGGATCGTTTGTTCACCTGAGGCATGCAAGAAATACGTTTTCTTCACAAATTTAACATAAGACAGGTGAGTGATTGATATACAAATGGTCATTTGGGGGAGAAAGTATTGCTTTAATACTCGTTTCCTGTTCTCAATTGTGAATAAGCTGTTTCCTTAGTCCTCTTTTACAATAAAATCTTTTGGTTTGTGGCTGTTGGTTTTTTGGACTCTGGGAAATTCTGATTTTTTTTTTTTTAACTACAGATGAATGATTAATTGTGCAACTATAAACAGAGGTTAAACAAAAGAAATGTTTAACTGTTGTAATCCACTGACCGTCTGTTGTAATATTTCTTTTGTCTCTCAGGCTCCTACAGTGGAGGTGAAGATGGCCTGGCTCAATGAGCTTCGCAGGATCCTGACCAACCAGCAGAAGCTGCTCAGAGGTCTGTGGACATCTCAAGTTAATGTTGGACAGATAATCTCTAAATGCAGGCTCCACTTCTTAGCTTTTGAGCTTTAAACTGCATCACATGGCCCAGGAGAGCATGAGATGTGGTTGGAAGCTCTGAAACTTGTAAGTGGAGGTTTGTGCTGTTTTACTGTTTCCAAAAGAGCTAAATATGGTTACTGACCCAGGAGCGACATTTGTTACCTCCACCAAGGAGGTTATGTTTTCACCGGCGTTGGTCTGTTTGTCTGCAAAATAACTCAATAAGTTAGGAACGGATTTTGATGAAATTTTCAGGAAAGGTGGATAATGGGACAAGGAACAGATGATAAAATTTTGGTGGTGATCGGTTAAAGCAAAGTGGAAAAAATAATAAAAAAGTCTATCGTCTGACAGCCTCAGCAGTAATTCCAATTTCTAAAGATGGTGAAAATAGCGCCATCTGGTGGTCAGAAAGCACATCTCGTTCTACTTGCTAAATATTGTTGTAATTCTAAAGTTGAAATTAATGTTCTGTGTTGGAAAGAAAGAAAGTGAAAAATACAAAAAAACATATTACACTCTGTGTTGGTACAAAATAAAAACAAAATTCATGACCTCCTCTCTCTTCTCCCAGATGAAGCATATCAACATGGCCAAATGGTCGGACACATGCAGCTTTCTCCACCTCCGCTCTCTGAGAGGTCAGTGTTTACTGGTTGTTTACAGATCCAGTGTTTACAGCAGTGTGTTACAGTAGGTGCATGACTGTAGGCCGTAGCTGCACATACACACAAACACACACAGGCAAATTCAAAACACACACATGCAGCCACAGCACTACTATCTGCATTTGCTGAGTTTTCACATCTGATCACAGCTTGAGTGAATGAGTCGATATCATTTCACGTTGCCCACGTTGAAGCTTTGTGTGTTAGTGGTGTGTGAGAACGGGCGCAGGCCCCACTCTGTCCACTGCTGTCTGGTTGCCTATCCCCACTCCTCCCATCCCCCACCTGCAGGGGCATGCGGCCGTCCAGAGGGGTACCCAGGGGCTGTCTGCCGGGGCTGGACTTTGTCTCGCTGTCGGCTGACGTGTTTCTGTGCCTGCGTTCCCGGAGCCCCCGTCCCAGAAGCCCCCGGCAACGGCCCCGGCCGCGCCCCCGCCACCGCCCCCAGCGCCACTGACCTGCCCTAACGCTCAGTGGTAAACTCAGCCTGGCTCACCTCGCCTGGCATGATCCACCTGGCCCGGCTTGGGGACTAAAAACCCAGGGCTGCTGTGTTTGCATACTGATCGTCACCTGCTTCCCCTTTTTATAACCTCCATTCTGGTTCATAACTGACCGTCACACTCCCCTGCCGTGTTGAAAGGCCTGTGTCTCAGCAGCTTCTCCATGGCATCTCTAACATTGTATACAAATATTGTTCTCATTTCTGCATCTCAGCTGTTTTGCATGTAATGAAAAGAGCAAACAAAAAGAAGAGTTTTGGTTTTCATTCCATGAATTTTTCTAATTTACTCATGACAGCTGTGTTTTTAAGATGGGGCTCGTTTTTTGAGATCTAATCAGAATACTGTAGAATTTGAAATCCAGAAACCTTCCTCATCATCTAAACATAGAATGACCAAATCTCAAAATTTGGATCTTGATAAACCGAGACCAGATCTTCCCTTATGTTGACACCCTATGTGAACACTGCGTTGGTGGTCTGTGAGTCCTACTTCCAACTCTTACAGAGAAGCTTGCACATGGCTGATCTGTGTTGTGTGCTGCTGTGTGGCTGTCACCTGAATGGTCATGGCTGTATGAGAAACAACAGGACAGAGTTGTTCCTTGACACTCATCTGGGGTCAGCTATACTCTTGGAGGTATATGGATTGGATTCAGGAAGCGACAGCAGACCCGAGATTGCGTGACTGTGGATAACGTCTATCCTGAGTGTGTCTGCTGACTGTGTTAAACATTTACTGACATTTGGTGTTTTGTTTTGTTCCCCCCAGCAAGCAGCAGAGGGCGTCGGTGAGCTCAGAGGACAATGAGTCGGGGAGGAGCAGTCCAGACCCCCAGCCTCACTCCCCTAAACACCAGCACAACCGCAGGAGTGAGTAAATCTTGTCTACACACATTTATGCCGCAATCAAGTAGATACTTAGTAACTAAATCACAAAAAATGCTTTGGGAGTTGATGCAAATCATTCTTGCTTTACACAGTTTTGCACTGCTGTTGCTGATTTTCTTCATAATCTCTAACTGATGTAGATATTTGACTTTTCCCCCCCTCAGCAGTTCAGGTGTACTTTGACCTGAAGAACCAGGTACATCGAGGAATTTTGGGGAAAAAGGTCCAACTACTGAGATTAACTTTTGATTCTACGTTCTTGTTAATTTCCCAGTAAGTGACAAAGAGGTCTTTATAATGTCGATACAGTTACTAAGTATCTACATGGTGCCTTTTAGTTGTAGCGTTTGGATAAATGCATTCATTGTTACCTGCAACAGCCTGAGTGATGTGTGATTGTCACAGGTTGGCCCGGAGCTCATCACTCGGTAGACATCTGCGAGGGTCTGGAGGAGTGGTCTGGAGGTCGGGACGCTTTCCACCCATCTGACACGGAGGAGGAGGAGGTTTTGGTGCAACTGGTGAGAGCAAATGCAGCCACATAAGATACACTGCAATAAAACACTAACAAAAGTATGACACAGAATATTTTAAACTGTGTGGACCTTGAATTAATGACTAAGGAGAAATCTGGACCCTGGGGCTGGACCAGTTGGGAACCACTGTGTTAGTGCATGTGTGGATCTCACTGGGTAGCTCATTGCTGCTGCTTTGCACTATGCTCATACAGCAGTTAACGCTTACATTGGAATAGCATCAATGCAGAGGTGTAGCTCCAACCGTCCAGTTCCTCTCTGATTAACACCGTTAGCTCTGTCAGCACTGTTGTCGTTGTTTAGCACTGTTTATGGAGTACAGCTCAGCCCCCTCCATGTCCAGACAAATAATACACTCTGAATTTTGCATAGAGCCTCTTTAACAGAACATAAACAGGGGGCCGTGCTGACTTGTAATATTTAACTATACACTTATCCAGAGTTCTGTCTCACACAGGCTCTGCCCTCTACTGGACTCTTTGGGTAATACTCCTCTAATCAAATGCATAAACATAGTCAGCCAATCAGGACGTGCCTACCTGAATACGTGCAGACTGACCCGACAGTATATAAGAAGGCATCAGACATCCTTCTTCTCTTTGCAATCTTTCTCTTCGACGATTTCATATTCCTAACTTTGGATTTATTTTTTGTTACAGGGGCAATAGTCAATGATAAACAGGCAAAGACATCAGACGTCTTCTTTCATTTGACAGTCCTGAAGAATTAGATAATGCTCATGTGTAGGGCTGGGCGATATGACCAATACATATTATTGCAATGTAACATAAAGCACTGCTGTGATAAAGTTAAATAAAAGTACTGTTATAATAAATCTGAATAAAGTAATATTATAATAAATTGAATCAAAGCAGAACCACTGGTGTTTTCGTTTGATCAACAGTTAGATGTTAGCAGTTATCAGATGGTTAAACCGTTACAGTGATGCTATATACTTGTCCCTATACAAATAAACATTGAATAAATAAACTTAAGGATTTATTCGCTGTGAACAGAAAACAAACAAACAGCTATCCAGATTATGTATTAACATTCTCGGAACCCATCGGCTGTATTCAGCGTCTGACTTCCGGCAGACTGTGATACAGCCTCGGGGGGCAGACGCCCGATTTTTTGGCATTCCGGTTTGATTTGGGCAGAGGAGGCGAATTTCCGTTTCCGACTTCCATTTATATATAAGTAAATATGCTGAACCATTGCGATGGATTCAGAGTTTGCAGCGACGCCAATTATGTTCCGCCTCGTTAGTTCACTGCATGGACCATTTAACCTGGCTGTTTAACGCGGACTACAAACAGGCTACAACTGGAAACCAGGGCTCTTCCGCTCTTCTCCCAGAGGCAAGATCTCCGGGGTTTGCCTACAGACTCTACATTCACTGAATGTAGAGTCTGTATATAGAAACTAATGTATTGATAATTTTCAAAGTCACATTAGTGCTTATAATAGTCAATAATTGATATATCGCCCACTCCTACTTTTGTGTTTTCACACCTAGATTACTGTAGTTCTTTCAGGTTCCTGCCTGAAATTATGTCTTTCCTTCCGTGTTGGTCTTTCCTCATTGTCTATCTACTGTATATTTCTGAGATGTTGTGTCCATATACTTCTTTAAAGTCTCTCAGGTCTGCAAACTAACATCTACAGGATGTTCCTGGCTTCAAATGAAGAAAGCATGCATTTGCTGTTTTTTAATTTTGTCTAAACCTTGGAATACGTTATCTCTTACCACCAGGCTATCCAATTCAATTTGAATACTTGATTTTGACACTTTTCTGAGCTGATGTTTTGCCCCTCATGTTTTTCTATTATTTGTCTGTTTTAATTCTATTATAATTCCTCTTTGATATTTTGTGCTTTATTACCTTTATTTTGAGGAACTTCATAACTTTAGCTTTGAAAAGTTCTGTATCGAGTCTTCAGTATATAAATAAATCTTTACTTACTTTGTTCCTGACAGTTTTCCTTTTGTGTTAGTCTCCAGGCAGATACAGGGCTTTGGCTGACTGTCTTCAAAATGGACCAGACAGCATCACCATCAAATGTGGAGACGTGATTCAACTGCAGTGTGAAGACAACAAGGGCCGCTGGTGAGTCTTCCGCCTGTCAACACACATGATGTGAAGTGAACCTGTCAGTCGGGGTGATTTAGTGATCAGCCAAACTATCCTATATGTGACAGGGCACAACATTTGACACAAGTAGCTTTATGGTGTGTTTTTGAGCTAGAAACTGAAGCCCTGCCAAAAATGTAAAAGCAAATGTAAAGCTCAACCTGGTAAGAAGTTTATTTATCCAATTTCTCCCCCCGCTTTTGTTTTCACCCTTTCCTGACTCTTTATCCTTCAGGCTGGTGAAAAACCTGAGTCGGCGACAGGAGGGCTTCATAGCTGCTGCCAGCCTGCAGCTGATTCTAGGAGACAGCAGTCGAGGACACTCCTCCAGGCTAGGGGGTAAAGAAAATACCTAGACTTCCAAAATGACAATAGAATGTTGAGCCATAGTGTTTCTTTACTTTGATTTCCTTTTTAAAAGCCTGTGTATTTTCTTGTAGACGCAGGAAACCTGAAGGCCAGGAAACTCAGCTCCCCGTAGAGAAGAAAGCACAGACTGTGAATCTAATACTCCCCCGTGGATGATGAGCAGACAGAAGGAACAGGGTGAGCCATAGCTGTTTTGTGACTGATCAGCCACCCACTCCTCCCTCCCCGGTGACTTTTTTTCTCCAGCACAGATCAATCATAAAAGAGAAAAAAGTGGGAATATAGGGACCTGATTTTCCTCCAGGTCATGATTGATGATCTACTAGGACAGTGTTTTCTGATAGTGACGGCTCAGGAACTGTTTAGCCCTCTTGGACAATCAACAGCCGATGCGAGGACTCTGATTGGCATTCTTCTTTTTTGATTGGTGAGGAGAATCTTCCATCTGTAACACACATAAAGTCAGGATGTGAGGCCGCTGCTGCAGCAGGTCATCATTACACAATCTGTGGAAACATTTTTCAACCCTCATTCCAGCTAGTATTCAAGACTCTGGTTTCTCCGAATGTGTGTTCCTGTTTGTCTAGTGTGTGCTGGATGGATGGCCCAGGATTTGCCTGAAACATTTCTTAAAGCAAAGACTTTTGTACATACACAGTATCATTTTTAACATTTATTGTACGTCAATGTTTCATCTTTGTTAGTTGATGTTTTTTCCATTGAACGACTTTATTGTATTTTTCTTACATTTCATTGCTCCAGGCACCACTCTTCTGTAAAGTCTACGAGTTAGAATGCCAAAATGTGCCATGCCATAATGCCTTTTTTATTCCATGCTCTTTTAGAGTCTCCAGTATGTACTGTTTGCAAAATCAAATACTCTGTTATTGCTTTAACCTGACCTCACAAATATTCAACAGGCACTTTAATAAGGTGGATGGACAGGAGAGACAAAGAAACCCCCACCTTTTGTCTACTGAATGTGTGCTTTCCTTGCCGCTTTACCTCTCTTACTGTGTAGCTCCTCTTATTCATGCTGTTGTTTCCTTTGTTTATCCTTGAATGTATGATGTGTTAGGGAGGCAGGGGAGACATACCCCCTGCATGCAGGCAGCAGTTGACATGTCAGTGATGGTAATGTAAGACACTGGCGGACATGAAGATTGATGGCAGTGTATTCCTCGGTGTGTGCTTCAGAGTGCAGCGTACAGAAGGAAGAGGTAGGCAGAGTCAAAGAAAGGCAGGCAGAGAGCAATAGAGAGGGGGAGATTATGCTCCGTGTACCGCTCCATCACAGAGGCAGATTGTTTCCTCCTCACCATTACAGCTCAGTTAATCTCGGGCTCCCCATTAAAAGGGATCATACAGCCAACATGAAATACACCCTCTGTGTCGAACGCTTAATTAAATATTGATTGCAGACTTATATGAATTTACCACATCAAATCGAGGCCGCGGTCGGAGGGCTGCCTTTGATTCGCTGTGTTTGATATGGAAATGAGTCGAGAAAGCAGCAGGGGCTGCTCTGCACTACACATTTCCTATGTTGTTAATTTATTTATTTTGCTGTCATGTTGTTCCTTCATATTGTGAGGTATGTGCGCAGCTCCCAATGAAATTACATCTCCATATATTTATGGGAGCTATGCTACAATGCACATTAAAAACCCCCATTTTATTTCTTTTTTAGCTTAAATGACAAAAATCAGATGGTTCCTTTGTCACTTTAATCCAAAATGCTGCAGATTTTGCACAGATTTTCCAGGTTGGAAAACAAAAAAAAACTGCTTGAAATATTAAGTATCCTGATGAGCCAAGTAGCCTGAGCTTGTTGCTGAATGTTTCTTTAAGATAAAAATGCATGGCAACTGAACACTGAGCAGGTTTGTATTGCCCGACAGTCACTGTTCTAAACTGGCTTGTTTTTGTACAGCTTCAGTTCTGCAAAAAAATAAACTATTTATTGCAATAATTGTTTTGGTAATTTAAATAATTCAGTTCTTGTTTTAACACGGTGATCACCTGAACACTAAGGCTGCTCTTTTTCATGCACCCTGATTTAATCTATTGGTTCTGTATTCTTGTTTTAATGGAAGCCAACTGAAATAATAAAACTGTGCAGACTTTTCTCTTTTCTGTGAGTTTTTGGTCACATTTGAAGCCTGGATTTCCAAAGATCCTTTTTTATACTACTGAGTACCACTATTACCACTTGTAAAACATTTATTTACCAGCAGATGGGAGTGATGTGTTTTGATTAGGGTGTCTGCAGGTCTTCAAATGTCTGAAATTTGAATATATAAACTTTAGACCTTAAAACTGAATAAACTGTCTTAATTAATTTGTGAGGTCTTAAATACCATAACAATTTAATTTTAGATATCCATTTAAACTGCTTTGACCTGCCTACTGTTGCTGTTTCCTCTGCAAGCCGCTTTACAACCCGCCTCCACCCCAGCTCCTTTTCATGTTGTGTCTGACTTACCAATGTCATTTCTGTTTGTCATTGATGTTGGCTCTGTTCTGAAGGGCAGGGAGGTTTGCTCTCTCTGCCTTAGGCTTTCCCCATTTGCACATGGAAGGGCAGGGAGGTGTGCTCTCCCTGCCTTCAGCTTTCAGTGTAGGCTCATAGAAGGGCAAGGAGGTTTGCTCTCTCTGCCTTAGGCTTTCCTCGTTTGCACGCGGAAGGGCAGGGAGGTGTGCCTTCTTTGCTGTAGGCTTTCCATTTAGGCACATGGATGGGCGGGGAGGTTTGCTCCCATTTGTGAGTGCTGGCATTTTTCCCTTTGTCGCTGTTTTTTGGCCGTGCACCTTTCGAGGGGATTTATTTTGAGAGTGCTTGCTCTTTTCCTACAAGGTTTGCTTCCCCTGCCTTAGGCTTTCCTTGTTTGCATGTGGAAGAGCAGAGAGATGTGCTTTCTTTGCCTTAGGCTTTCCATTTAGGCACATGGAAGGGCAGGGAGGTTTGCTCTCGCTGCCCTCGGCTTTCCTCATTTGCACGTGGAAGGGCAGAGAAGTGTGCTTTCTTTGCCTTAGACTTTCCATGTAGGTGCATGGAAGGGCAGGGAGGTTTGCTTCCCCTGCCTTAGGCTTTCCTTGTTTGCATGTGGAAGAGCAGATAGGTGTGCTCTCTCCGCCTTAGGCTTTTCACTTAGGTGCGTGGAAGAGGCTTACTATGTAGGTCTGAGGAAAGGCAGAGAGACCGAAGAACAGAGCCATACCGCCAAATATAATACTGCAAATCGAAGTTTTTTTTTACTGAAGTGTTCCTGACTGAAATACATTCACGTAACTCTCTCTAATAACTATATTCCTACATTAAAACTACCTCAGCATGGGCCAAAAATATATACTACTTACCTTTAAACTAAACCCACAATGCTTAAAAAGAAATTTAAGTGTCTGATACCTGCAGACACCCTGGTTTTGATGTAACTGTTCACAGTCAGTACACTGTTGATGTGATGTGAATTTGATGTGATTTATTTCTTATTATTTGGTTAATAGAGTACAAAAGGACATATCAAATCATGAAAGTATCCCCTCATATCCTGTGAAGTTAAGAGTATCAAACAATAAAAGGAACATTTGTATACCATTTATATTCTTAAAATCTATAACCTTTAAGTTTCAGGGTCAGGTTCTTCCACATCAAATGCCAGCCTGTGTTTAGTTAATCCCATAATATGGTTTATCCAGCGGTAATAAAGGGACAGCCGTGTGTACACACCATATTTCCCCTGCTTTGCACATTCTTCCCCCCAGCTCACAATGCCCGTAAGGAACCAAGTGTCATAAAATTTGTTTGCGTGAGGACCTCCACTGTCCCCCTGACAGGCATCTTTGGCCTCGTCGTAGTATCCTGCGCAAAACATGAAGGGAGTGATCCTTGAACTGCTGCTCCGCTTGCACTCTGTCCGATCTGTGAAGGGAACCGCCACCTTCTGCAAAGAGTCGGCCGTGAATCCAAGGAAGCGCGTTCGACCCCAGCCGCTGACCGTGGCTGGGGAGGAGTCCTTCACTAGGGCCTCAGTGAAAGCCATGGGCCCGATGCAGATGGGTCGGACTCTTGCAGAGAAAGTGATGGCGCTCTTTAAGTACAGCAAGGCGATGTCATGGTTGTATAAGCTCACAGTGCTGTTGTAGCGTGGGTGTATGTGCTGCTTCAACACCTCATAATCCTGCTCAGTGTCCTCGTTGAGGTAGATGTTATGGTCCCCTGCAGGCAGAGATATGAGATACAGATATCACTCATTCAATGTCCTCATTTACTCCACAATATAACACATGCAGTGTTTGTCTCAAAGCAGATGGCAAACAGTGGGATAAACTACATGACATCAAGAGTGATTGCATTCATTGTGGCAGTGAACCTTACCTACTCTGACAAAGAAGGAGCCTTGTGCTTCCACCAGGCAATGAGCAGCAGTGATAACCCACCGTTCGCTGAGAATGGAGCCCCCACAGAATAACTGACCACTGGGACGTGCTATCAAGGCTACCTAAATAAAAAAGGAAGAGATGAACATACTACAGCTCCTGTTTTTGCTCGCTCATGTATTTCCTGTAACAAAGCCTTACATGCATTAATGCTTGTACTGTCATAGAATACCTGCCATGGGATCTCTCCTGGCGATACCACCTTGCCACCTACAATGCGTTTAAAAGGCCTGGGTGGCTCGTCAGTGGGGACCTCAGCCTCACGGTTCATCCACAGGGGCAGTTTCTTAATGGAGTGGTACTCTATGGGGATATTTGTGGTAGGAAAAAGCATGGGGGTACTGGCTGGAGTCGAGGAAGAGGTTGTAGTAGTGTTGCTGGTCAGGGAAGTGGTGTTCTGCAGGCTTGCATTCCCATGGCTGAACAGAGACCTTCTTAATCCTAAGCTTACCTCTGTCAGGGCAGTTCTGCCACATGGAAATTCAGCTGGTGATGTGAGAAAAGAGGAGTCACAATGTGGAATTTAAGAGTCATTATCATGATATTAAACAGAGAATTCAATAAAGACAGTGATACCTTGTGCTTCACAGTTAATTCCATCCTCTATCAGCTTGTAGCCTCTTGCACAGGAGCATTTTGCTCCAAAGGTTCCCATTGATTCACAGAAGTGCATACAGTCTCCGTTGTTCAAATCACACCTTCTGGATACAACTGAGGAGAATGGAAACACAATATCAGTGAAAACCCATCATCTTATTGCATTTATACAATAACACATCATTGCTTTTATTTCCATGTTAAAGGTTGTTTTGGGGGGAAGTTTTTCCTTATCCGCTGCGAGGGTCCTAAGAACAGAGGGATGTCGTATGCTGTAAAGCCCTCTGAGGCAAATTGTGATTTGTGATACTGGGCTTTATAAAAATGATTGATTGATTGATTGATTGCTATACAGTATGAACTCTCTTACGTTTTGTTTTACGAGTGCCAAACATGTTTTGTGTGAATATTGATTGTATTTTTACACAGAATGAGGATTGTGGATTTTGTCCCTCATGACTTACATTGGAAGAGCATTAGGAAAGGATCTCTTGGTGGTAAGTGTGGACGAGAGGAATGACAAGCATCACGTGTTTCAGGATACATATGGGCACATACAGTGAATACTGTTTAACTAATAGGACTGGGACTTCATTTTATGACATACTATACTATGATCATTTTTAGAACATTTATATGACATACTATACTATGACTTTTTTTCATGGTTTTAGACGACATACTACACTATGACTTTTTTTTCATGGTTTTAGACGACATACTATACTATGACTTTTCTTTCATGATTTTGGAAGACATACTATGCTATGACTTCTTTTCATGGTTTTAGACGACATACTGTAGTATGACTTTTTTTCATGGTTTAAGACGACATACTATACTATGACTGTTTTTCATGGTTTTAGACGACATACTATACTATGACTTTTTTTCATGGTTTAAGATGACATACTATACTATGACTTTTTTTCATGGTTTAAGACGACATACTATAGTATGACTGTTTTGTGATGATTTTGGACGACATACTATACTATGACTTTTTTTCATGATTTTGGACGACATACTATGCTATGACTTCTTTTCATGGTTTTAGACGATATACTAAACTATGACTTTTTTCATGGTTTTAGACGACATACTATACTATGACTGTTTTGTTATGATTTTGGACGACATGCTATACTATGAATTTTTTTTCATGATTTTGGAAGACATACTATACTATGACTTTTTTTCATGGTTTTAGATGACATACTATACTATGACTTTTTTTCATGGTTTTAGATGACATACTATACTATGACTTTTTTTCATGATTTTGGACGACATACTATACTATTACTTTTTTTCATGATTTTGGACGACATACTATACTATGACTTTTTTTTTATGGATTTAGACGACATACTATTATATGACTTTTTTCATGGTTTTAGATGACATACTACGACGGAGTATTAGGGCCACATTGAAGAAAAAAAAATCAGAGATTTCGAGAATAAAGTCAAAATATTACGAGAAAAAACTGGTAATATTTCGAGAATAAAGTCATAACTGAGAAAAAATCATAATATTACGAGAATAAAGTCAAAATATTATGAGATTAAAGTCGTAATATTTCGAGAATAAAGTCATAATTTAACGAGATTAAAGTCGTAATATTTTGAGAATAAAGTCATAATATTACGAGAAAAAAAGTTGAAATATTATGAGATTAAAGTCGTAATTTAACGAGATTAAAGTCATAATATTACGAGAATAAAGTCGTAGTTTTTAAGGAAATAACCAACAACAAACAGAATATCAGATTGTCTTTCATGCTTTTGTAAGTAGCCTACTTAATTAGGTTCGGGAACCGGCATCGAGCCGGTTCTGTGTCAGTCGAAACTCTGGGCCCAACTCTGCCACTGATTGGCCAGTCTGACATCCTTCATAATACATATAGAACGTTAGTGAGACGGAGTTGTAAGATCGAGCTGACCCACTCTTAATACTCTTCTTAGCCACCAAACGCTCACAGATCCAGCCGCGGCAGGCACATTAATATTAAACTAAGCAAGGAGATGTTAAAACAGTGCGCGGCATATATTTTTTGATCTATTTCATACTTCAGATTTATATTGTTTGGCGTTAATTGGTGACAGAAAAGAACGAATTTCATTCTGCAGGGAAACACATGTCCTAACTGTGCATATTGAATCTTGAATCTATGTTTTATGAAGACCCTGTGTGCGCTCAGAGCTGTGGCACAAGTTACGCACCGAAATCTGGCGGAAGAAAAATAATAATAAGACGAAAAATAAGTATGTGTGTGACTTATGGCTGATGAAGTGGTGGGTGATCGATGTGCCTGACATCGATTGATTTAGTTTCAGCACCGCGGTAGTGACCAGCTCCTGTTAAGAGTTTCTTAAAGAGTGATCTCAAGTAAAATCTTAAATGGATGCAGAAAGTGAAAAGAAAGCAATAGCCTAATTTAAAAAGTTGCCTCAATTGAAAATGCATTTAATCTCTGATTCAATTTGAAAGCTATTTCTCAAGACAAGTTCTGTAATTACCTTGTCCGCTTTCATTCTGTTTATATCTCAACAGGAGCTGGCCACTACCGTGGTGCTGAAACTAAATCAATCGATGTCAGGCACATCGATCATCCACCACTTCATCACTGTCCCCATCACTGTTTTAATATCTCTTTGCTTAGTTTAATATTAATGTGCCTGCTGTGGCTGGATCTGTGAGAGTTTGGTGGCTAAGAAGAGTGTTAAGAGTGGGTCAGCTCGATCTTAAAACTCCGTCTTAGTGAAAGATCTTAAGCTAAGAGCGATCTGGGAAACGTGGCCATTATCAGTCAACATACAGGGAAAATGGTTTATGACATTTACCGGGAGAGCTAGAGCCATTTGACTAAAGCTGACGTTATTACTGCTGTAGCATGATGTTATTAGGCTAAATATTACATTTCTAACAGTGTCTGAGCTGATTTATTGACACAGCATGCTTGTAGGCTGCGGTTTACAGAGGAAATAACGGGATGTGACTTAATCATGTAAAAATATCGTTAGTGAAACAGAAACAAGCGTTAGTTAGGGGACAAGAGTCAAGAGTCACAAAGACTCACGTATGTTAAAAGTTACTTAGGCTACAACCGGTGTATTTAAGCTATGTGTCCAGGGTCCTTCGCCTGTGGAACGAGTAACGTGACCAATAACTTGTTCCCAAACAAACGCATGTGTTTCACTAACGTTCTATATGTATTATGAAGGATGTCAGACTGGCCAATTAGTGGCAGAGTTGGGCCCGGAGTTTTGACTGACACAGAACTGGCACGGTGCAGGTTCCCAAACCTAATTAAGTAGGCTACTTACAACGGCATGAAAGACAATCTGATATTCTGTTTGTTGTTAGTTATTTCCTTAAAAACTACGACTTTAATCTCATAATATTATGACTTTAATCTCGTTAAATTACGACTTTATTCTCGTAATATTATGACTTTTTCTCAGTTATGACTTTATTCTCGAAATATTACAAGTTTTTTCTCGTAATATTTCGACTTTATTCTCGAAATCTCCGAATTTTTTTTTCTTCAATGTGGCCCTAATACTCCGTCGTAGTACTATGACTGTTTTGTTATGATTTTGGAAGACATGCTATACTATGACTTTTTTTTTAATGAATTTGGATGACATACTATACTATGACTTTTTTTCATGATTTTAGATGACATAGTATACATTGACTTTTTTTATGGTTTTAGACGACATACTTTACTACGACTGTTTTGTGATGATTTTGGACGACATACTATACTATGACTTTTTTCATGGTTTTAGACGACATACTATACTATGACGTTTTTTTCATGGTTTTAGACAACATACTATACTATGATTTTTTTCATGGTTTTTGACAACATAGTATACTATGACTGCTTTGTGATGATTTTGGACGACATACTAATCTATGACTTTTTTTCATTATTTTGGAGGACATACTATACTATGACTTTTTGTGATGATTTTGGACGACATACTATACTATGACTTTTTGTGATGATTTTGGACGACATGCTATACTATGACTTTTTTTCATGATTTTAGAAGACATACTATACTGTGACTTTTTTTCATAGTTTTAGACGACATAGTATACTATGACTTTTTTTCATGGTTTTAGACGACATACTATACTATGACTTTTTTTCATAGTTTTAGACGACATAGTATACTATGACTTTTTTTCATGGTTTTAGACGACATACTATACTATGACTTTTTTCATGATTTTAGAAGACATACTATACTGTGACTTTTTTTCATAGTTTTAGACGACATAGTATACTATGACTTTTTTTCATGGTTTTAGACAACATACTATACTATGACTTTTTTTCATGATTTTAGAAGACATACTATACTGTGACTTTTTTTCATAGTTTTAGACGACATAGTATACCATGACTTTTTTCATGGTTTTAGACGACATACTATACTATGACTTTTTTTCCATGATTTTGGATGACATACTATACTATGACTTTTTTTCATGATTTTAGACGACATACTATACTATGACTTTTTTTCATGGTTTTAGACGAAATACTTTACTATGACTTTTTTCATGGTTTTAGAAGACATACTATACTATGACTTCTTTTCATGGTTTTAGACGACATACTGTACTATGACTGTTTTGTGATGATTTTGGAAGACATACTATGCTATGACTTTTTTTTCATGATTTTGGACAACGTACTATAGTATGACTTTTTTCCATGGTTTTAGACGACATACTAAAGTATGACTTTTTTCATGATTTTGGAAGACATACTATACTATGACTTTTTTTCATGGTTTAAGACAACATACCATACTATGACTTTTTTTTATGATTTTGGAAGACATACTATACTATGACTTTTTTCATTGTTTTAGACGACATACTGTACTATGACTGTTTTGTGATGATTTTGGACGACATACTATACTATGACTTTTTTTCATGAATTTGGACGACATACTATACTATGACATTTTTTATGATTTTGGGCGACATACTATACTATGACTTTGTTTCTGATGATTTTAAATGACATACTATAGTATGACTTTTTTTCATGATTTTAGACGACATGCTATACTATGACTTTTTTATTGATGATTTTAGACGACATAGTATACTATGAATTTTTTTCATGATTTTGGACAACATAATATACTATGACTTTTATTTTGATGATTTTAGATGACATAGTATACTGTGACTTTTTTTTTGATGATTTTAGACGACATTGATTTTAGACGACATACTATACTATGACTTTTCTTCATGATTTGGGATGACATACTATACTTTGACTTTTTTTCACGATTTTGACGGACATACTATATCATGATTATTTTCAATGATTTTAGATGACATACTATACTATGACTATTTTTCATGACATACTACTCTAGGATCTTTTTTATGACATTCTTATACCATAATACTATACAATGAACATTTTTACGATATTCTTATGACATACTATACTATGACTTTTTTTTTCATGATTTTGGACAACATTCTATACTGTGACTTTTTTTTGATAATTTTAGACGACATACTATACTATGACTTTTCTTCATGATTTGGGATGACATACTATACTATGACTTTTTTTTCATGATTTTGGACAACATTCTATACTGTGACTTTTTTTTTGATGATTTTAGACGACATACTATACTATGACTTTTCTTCATGATTTGGGATGACATACTATATTATGACTTTTCTTCATGATTTGGGATGACATACTATACTATGACTTTTTTTCACGATTTTGACGGACATACTATATCATGATTATTTTCAATGATTTTAGACGACATACTATGACTATTTTTCATGACATACTACTCTAGGATCTTTTTTATGACATTCTTATAGCATAATACTATACTATGAACATTTTTACGATATTCTTATGACATACTATACTATGATCATTTTCATGAAATTTTTCAAGGACATTTTTATAACATATTATACTATGATTTTTTTCTCCATATATTTAGGACATGCAATAGTTTGATCATTTGTATGACATACTATACTATGATCATTTAAATGACATACTTATGACATACTATATTATGATCATTTAATGGCACTCTGATGACATACTATACTATGATCATTTTTATGACATTTTTTGACACCATACAATGGTATTTTTTATGACATTTTTAGGACATACTATAATATGATTATTTTGATGACACTTTTATGACATACTATACTATGATCATTTTTATGACATTTTTTGACACCATACAATGGTATTTTTTATGACATTTTTAGGACATACTATAGTATGATCATTTTGATGACACTTTTATGACATACTATACTATGATCATTTTTATGACACTTTTATGACATTCTTATGGCATACTATACTATGATCATTTTTATGACATTTTTTTGACACCATACTATGGTATTTTTTCATGATATTTTTAGGACATACTATAGTATGATCATTTTGATGACACTTTTACGACATACTATACTATGATCATTTTGATGACACTAGTATGGCATACTATACTATGATCAATTTTATGACATTTTTTTGACACCATACTATGGTATTTTTTCATGACATTTTTAGGACATACTGTAGTATGATAATTTTTATGACACTTTTATGACATACTATACTATGATCTTTTTTTATGACATTGTTACGACACACTATACTATAATCATTTTTATGATATTCTTATGACATACTTAACTATGATCATTTTTATGACACTTTTATGACATAGCATGCTATGATCATTTTCATGACATTTTGTGACATAGTATACTATGATCATTTTTATGACACTTTTATGACATACTATACTATGATCATTTTCATGACATTTTTTGACATACTATACTATGATCATTTTTATGACACTTTTATGACATACTATACTATGATCATTTTTATGACACTTTTATGACATACTATACTATGATCATTTTTTGTGACATTTTTATGACATGCTATACTATGATCATTTAAATGATGAAACAGTTTTGTAATGAATTTTTTAGGACATGCAATACTTTGATCGTTTTTATGACATACTATAGTATGATCATTCAAATGACATTCTTATGACATACTATACTATGATCATTTTATGACATTCTAATGGCATACTATACTATGATCATTTTTTTGACATTTTTTGACACCATACAATGGTATTTTTTTATGACATATTTAGGACATACTATAGTATGATCATTTTGATGACACTTTTATGACATACTATACTATGATCATTCTTATGACACTTTTATGACATTCTTATGGCATACTATACTATGATCATTTTTCTGACATTTTTTTGACACCATACTATGGTATTTTTTCATGACATTTTTAGGACATACTATAGTATGATCATTTTGATGACACTTTTACGACATACTGTAGTATGATAATTTTTATGACATTGTTATGACACACTATACTATAATCATTTTTATGATATTCTTATGACATACTTAACTATGATCATTTTTCTGACACTTTTATGACATAGCATGCTATGATCATTTTCATGACATTTTTTGACATACTATACTATGATCATTTTTATGACACTTTTATGACATACTATACTATGATCATTCTTATGACACTTTTATGACATTCTTATGGCATACTATACTATGATCATTTTTCTGACATTTTTTTGACACCATACTATGGTATTTTTTCATGACATTTTTAGGACATACTATAGTATGATCATTTTGATGACACTTTTACGACATACTGTAGTATGATAATTTTTATGACATTGTTATGACACACTATACTATAATCATTTTTATGATATTCTTATGACATACTTAACTATGATCATTTTTCTGACACTTTTATGACATAGCATGCTATGATCATTTTCATGACATTTTTTGACATACTATACTATGATCATTTTTATGACACTTTTATGACATACTATACTATGATCATTTTTTGTGACATTTTTATGACATGCTATACTATGATCATTTAAATGATGAAACAGTTTTGTAATGAATTTTTTAGGACATGCAATACTTTGATTGTTTTTATGACATACTATAGTATGATCATTCAAATGACATTCTTATGACATACTATACTATGATCATTTTATGACATTCTAATGGCATACTATACTATGATCATTTTTCTGACATTTTTTGACACCATACAATGGTATTTTTTTATGACATTTTTAGGACATACTATAGTATGATCATTTTGATGACACTTTTATGACATACTATACTATGATCATTTTTATGACACTTTTATGACATTCTTATGGCATACTATACTATGATCATTTTTCTGACATTTTTTTGACACCATACTATGGTATTTTTTCATGACATTTTTAGGACATACTATAGTATGATCATTTTGATGACACTTTTACGACATACTGTAGTATGATAATTTTTATGACATTGTTATGACACACTATACTATAATCATTTTTATGATATTCTTATGACATACTTAACTATGATCATTTTTATGACACTTTTATGACATAGCATGCTATGATCATTTTCATGACATTTTATGACATACTATACTATGATCATTTTTATGACACTTTTATGACATACTATACTATGATCATTTTTTGTGACATTTTTATGACATGCTATACTATGATCATTTAAATGATGAAACAGTTTTGTAATGAATTTTTTAGGACATGCAATACTTTGATCGTTTTTATGACATACTATAGTATGATCATTCAAATGACATTCTTATGGCATACTATACTATGATCATTTTTATGACATTCTTATGCCATACTATACTATGATCATGTTTGTAACATTTTTATGACACACTATACTATGATCATTTTTATGACATTCTTATGGCATACTATACTATGATCATGTTTGTAACATTTTTATGACATACTATACTATGATCATTTTTATGACATTCTTATGGCATACTATACCATGAACATTTTTATGACATTTTAATGACAAACTATACTGTGATCATTTTAATGACATACTATACTATGATACTTTTCATGACATTTTTATGACATACTATACTATGATACTTTTCATGACATTTTTATGACATACTATACTATGATCATTTTTATGACATAATATACTTTGTCATTTTTTAGGACATTTTTATGACAATTTAAACTATGAGCTTTTTTTAAAAGAAATTTTTCATTACACAGCATACTATGACTTTTTGGGGGGAATTTTTTATAATATTATATACTGTTTTTTTTTTGTTTGTTTTAGAATATTTTTAATAAAATCCTACACTGTGATGTTTTTATGACTATGACTTTTATGACATACTATACTATGAGTTTTCATTAGGACATTTTTAAGAAATATTTCACTTTAGCTCTTTCAAGGACATTTTTATAACATATTATACTATGATTTTTTTCCCATATTTTTATGACATACTATACTTTGATTATTTTTATTACATTTTTATAACATACTACACTATGACCATTTTGATGACATACTATACTTTGGCTTCTTTTAAGGACATCTTTGTATTTGGACACACTATACTATGGGGTTTTGTTTAGGATAATTTTATAAAATAATTTTATTGTCTGTGGGATATTTTTATTAAATACTACAATGTGAATTTTTTATGATTGTTTTTGACTTACTGAATTATGATTATTTTTAATTACATGTTTTGTGTCATACCTTATTGTGACTTTTTAAGGACAGACTATACTATGATTTGTACTGTGTAATTAATGTGTGAGTCACTACTCACAGAGAGGGCACTTTGGCTGCTGTTTTTAGAATATCCAAAAAGACAAACAATCTTATTTTAGGATCTAAAACCAGATTGATGCTTGATGCAAGCCCTTGATTTGATTTAGAAACAGAAGAAGGGAAAAAAAGGTCTCTGGCTGTTTATCCTTTGAGACTGAGATCTGATCAGATCTGATCTTGTATCCTCAGAAACGTTGGATCATGTAACACAAAAATCTAATTTCTTTTGATTGCATTTTAAAATCAAGCCACAGGACTTTTCACTTACCGATTTCACAGTTCCTGCCAGTGAAGCCAGACAGACATGCGCAGGTGTAGAAGCCAAGGTGGTCATTGCATGTCCCCTGGTTCAGACATGGGTTTGATTTACACTGATCGCCATCTGTAGAAATCCAGACACAGTATCTTCAATTACTTAATTTTGTATAATACTCTAATAAAACAAGGTTTACTCAGAGAACAAAGTAGAAACATCTTTCCATAACAGCAGGTCTATTACAAGATAGAGTGTGTACTCTGGAAGCACAGGTCTGATTCAGAGAGAAACACATTAAACAAACAAAGACAAAGTCACCACTGCGACGTACCTATAGTTCTGTTTGTGCTGGGAGAAATCTGTCATTAAGAATGTTTCTTACCTACATATCTTGCCCAGAACTCCATCTACAATACAGAGTAAAGTCTCTGCTGAGTACAGCCAGCAAAAAACAAGAATACGTATAAGAAAAAATAAACAAGATAAATAAATAAATACCCACTGTCTTTTTGTCATCCTCAAAGATCTCCCTGGCCTCTTCCAGGTCACATACTTCCTCTATACACTCTCTCTCCATGTCGCCTTCCAGCACCTCCTCAAACAAAGTGTTGTAGCGCTTGTGTCTCCGCAGAATGCTGTCGGCCATCTGACCGGACAGAAACACTGGGCCTGAGGCTGGAGCTGGGGCTAGAGTGAGCAAAGGGAAAATACAGTCAGTGTTTAGGCAACTGTCTTCGTCTTATAGGTTACAGCAACAAATACATAGAGATATTCTTTTTTACAGAAATAAAGTAAATACAAAGGACAATCCTCCACCTGCCACTTGTGCTTACAGCTTTAAAACTAAGACTGCATAACTGAAAAAATGCTTCAGGTCAGATTTGAATTATATATGAGCATCATAAAGACATGAAATACCTCCATAGCTCAGCTGAAAGTCCAAAAGCAGCAAACATAAAAAAGGCAAAGAAACTAGTTCCATTCCAAAAAGCTCTGGTATCCCGACACTAAAACACTGGACCATCACTCCAAAGTACAGAGCTCTGTTTGCTCATGTACACTCACAATTAGTTGCACAATTACTGTGTCTGAAAACACCAGTGTGTCGACACCCACATGTTCTGAAAGAGTTGTGTGTTGGTTATTTGTAAATTAACAAACTGTGAGGATATCACAGACTAGAATAATACCTTTTTTCTTTTCCAAGAACAAGGCTCACAGAACGGTCCCCCGACAAGTTAACAAAAAGTCTGTCTGTTACTACAGCAGCTTCTCACCTCTGGACCCAGGCCTGTTTTCATGCTCCAGCTCCTACTGAGTTCAGCTAAGGTTACCAATGTTAACATCGGAAAAGACCTCATAATATGGCCAGTTTTCTGTCCTAGATGCACTTCATTTATTTCATTACAAAGGTAACCATAAACCAAACATATAAATTATTTATTTTTAGTTACAACAACTGGACTGTGTGTTCATATTAAGAACTCAAGCTTGTACCAATGTAAAGCTTTTCAAAGCATTATAATCAAGGAAATGTGATTTAACATACACAAAAAACACATTTTGTTGCCTTATTTGTGATTTTTAAGTATTTTATTACAATATTCAAAAGAGAAGATATTTTAACATATTGACCAAAATATATACCTTGATATTTCTCTTTCTTTGAAACCACACTCTACCTATAGTTACTACGTTTTTTACATTAATACTAATATACTTCATTGTAAGTGCTGAAGATGTGCTTCTCTGTGGCTGTGGACAGCTGTGCCTTCAAATCTTCCTCATTGTGAATTTTTGGGATCTGTGCTGATGTCTTGATAGTTTGACTGGATTTGAAATACCCTGATAATATTTGTGGAATAAACCTAAATCCTTAAGTTCACTGAAGTCATGCCTTCCACAATAATAATGATAATTCCAGCTTTTCTTTACCTCTTCCATGCTGAGATAAAATGCACAAAGGGAGTAGGTTTCATTTCAACACTAGGGGGGAGGACACATATGAAACTGGGTGTTTAGTATGCGTCAGATCAGTCTCATAATGAATGAACTCACGCAGGGTTTCTCACGAATACACATGCTCTGGTTCACAGTTGTATTTCGGACTCACTAATGCACATGATCTGTTTCACAAATGCACACGCTCTGGTTCACAAATATAATTTTTATGCAAAGTTGTAATATAAATTCGGAAATGCACACGCTCTGCTTCACAAATATTATTTTGAGGCACACTTGTAATATCAATTCACAGATCATACGAATCGCTCAATGTGCATTTACAAACTGCTTCTCATTTGTGAACCTCTCTACATTTGTGAGAGAAATCTGTGGTGAATTTTGAGACTCCCCTGATGTCGCAGTCAACAAACGTCACCATTGGCTGATAAATCTGTCAATCAAATTTATGATTCTGATTGACAGATTCATCAGTTAATCAGGTGTGTTCGCTTTCAGCCAATTGTATGGCTCCTTACATAGGGTGTATTCATAGTTTATGTTCATTCAAACATGTTACTTGGCTAAGCAGAACGCTTCAACTCATTATAATTCAATAACATTGCATGATTTACAACGAGGGGATAATAAGATAAATGTGTTACTTACAGGTTGAGATTGATCCATGTCTCTTCCACCGTTTCAGTCTAGCGCGTCTTGTTTGAACACTGCAAACAGTAGCTCAGTAGCTCTGCGACTGGTTTAAAAGTGTGGCGAATATGTAAGGAGCCATACGATTGGCTGAAAGCGAACACACCTGATTAACTGATGAATCTGTCAATCAGAATCATAAAATTGATTCTGATTGATTGATTTATCAGCCAATGGTGACGTTCATTGACCTGCAACATCAGGGGAGTCTCAAAATTCACCACAGATTTCTCTCACAAATGTAGAGAGGTTCACAAATGACAAGCAGTTTGTAAATGCACATTCAGCGATTCGCATGATCTGTGAATTGATATTACAAGTGTGCCTCAAAATAATATTTGTGAAGCAGAGCGTGTGCATTTCCGAATTTATATTACAACTTTGCATAAAAATTATATTTGTGAACCAGAGCGTGTGCATTTGTGAAACAGATCGTGTGTATTAGTGTGTCCGAAATACAACTGTGAACCAGAGCATGTGCATTCGTGAGAAACCCTGTGTGAGTTCATTCATTATGAGACTGATCTGACCCCATAGTTTAGGGTCCTCTACTAGAACATTTTCAGCATTTAACACTTCATTTCTTGCATTCTGTTTATTTTTTTACACCAGTGTGTGCATTTTTGAATCAATTTATGGAGGGATGCATGGTAACATCAGCATGTCATTAATATTGGCTGATATTGGCTTTAAAATGGACTGTCAGAATCGGCCAACATGCCATTTTCTTATTTTGAACAATGAATAAATATTACATACGTTGAAAAGTATTGTATTTCATGTCTCCATCTGCAGGTAGGCCATCATGATAAGAGTATGAATGTATAATATGGTGTTGATTCCACTACAGAGGAGACGTGATGATCACTAAAATCAGGTGGGGAAAAAGTGGATAGATCAATATCAGTATCAGTTATTGATCAAATGAGTTGCACCCCTAGTATAAATGTCTTTAAAAATAAAAGTCCTCCGCTACTTTCATGTTTTCACTGGGGCAGACGAAAGCACATGTTCAAAATGTATTATAAGTGGGACGTGTCCCTTGCATACCCCCTGAAACCTGCACCTGTTTGCATTTTTGCCCTTTCACCACAAGATGGCGCACATGCACCTCAGTCATTCAACTTCACACAGCAAGACAGTAATAAAGATGGGTGATAGGATCATGTGCCCCATTATTTATCACTGCAGCACAGAGACAGCGCTCAGTCTGAGGTAGAACACACTACCATCAGTGCTGGGGGAAGAATTAAACCAAATGTATGCATAAAAAATGGCCTTATTTGAAAAGTTCATCTTCTACTAGAGGCAGGGAAACCACAAACTGTGTGTGTACAATAGGCTGTATGTTGTGTGAGGCAGGAAATATTTTTTGTTACATTTGGCCCTGACTGAACTAGGTAAAGGGCAAATAACCAGAAAGTTGGCCTGACTCACAAAACAATAACACATGTAGGGAGTGTAAAGAAAAATTGATGAATACCTTTTGGGTCAGTGGTCAATACACACCCAAGACGATGATGCAGTAGTCAAGGGTGATGTGAGGTTCGAGCTGATTCAGCGTGCCAGTTCAAGATTTAACTCCGGTGTCGTTTTGTGGTCTGGCGTATTAGATACAGCCCATCACTGGCTATGAAATCCCCCCAGAGGGAGTCCAAAGTCTTCTCGAGTGTTGGCAACTATTGACTGGAGGCATTTATATTTCATTGAATCGTTCAGCGGGTGAATAATTCATTTCACTTGAGTAATTAACACTGTCTGCTCAATACGAGAGCTTCTCGATCATCTCCAGCCAGGATGAGTGTCAGAGTGAAGTAGTTGTAGTGCGTAGAGCAGTTTTTCTGGGGTAAAGATTTTCACAGGTATTCCAACTATAGTCCAAAACATTTCTGTATGTACACTCTGCACTGCCCTGGTTGAGTCATATTTCTAAATGTAAGTCTGTTGCTGAGCCTTGTGGAGAGTCTGTGGGCTTGATAACCCCAGTGGCACACTTTCCACACAGTCTCTTAGCCTTGTTTAATGGCAGAGTGGATACAGACAATTGACTGGACTTACTACAGTATGTACAGGAGAAAATAGCAACAATGGTTTTTGCTATTAGCACTGAGGTGATGAATTGTGAGCTGAGTACGCTAACAAGACTCTCGGATGAACGCTGTGGATGGAAGGAAGTAAAATTGTCTGTGACTGACTATTGATTTATGAAGATCTCCCTGACATCTCTGTCTTCTCTCTTTCTTTGGCAGCACCGCACAGCCCGGGAGTCTGTGTCGGCTCCAATTAGATTAGTCACTACAGTTGGGGATCGAGTCAGGGCCTCGCAGATAATAAAAACTCTGATGCTTGCTCAGTGCTATCGATTCTTACCACGCAGTATCTCCTGGGCTGCAGTCAGCCCAGACCTCAGTGTTTCACCAGGGACACAGTGTCATTTGCTGAGGGCTTATGTTCTGCTGCCGTAAAAAGCTTCTTCTGTAGTTGTGGATCAGAGTGTTTGTAGGGCTCAAACAAGAGAAGATTTGGGAAAATCTGTACAACCACAGATACACAGTAATAATTGAATTATTTCTAGTCAGTCTTGTGATATTTAAAGGCACAATCAATGGTATCAAAAAATAACGGCACTTTCAAGTTGATGAACAAGGCTTTAAATGTGAAAAGTAACACCAGGAATAGCTGAATCTGAAGTCTAAAAAGATCTCTGGTATTTTTAAATGCTGTAAAAGGTTTGTTGCATCAGTAGGGTCTGCGTTTTGAATTATAATTAGATGAAAAACTCACCAGAAGGAAGATTTTACCATCGAGATGCTGACTGTGTCAGTCGGGGCTGACAGTGTCTGGACTGAAACTCTTCTCCCACAGTGACCTTACATCTAAACTCATTACTGACTCCCTATTTGTTTTGGCAGCAGCTCTCAGGCACTCACTACAAAGACAAACACTTTGTTGTCCCATTCTAATCACACTAATATAGCTGTCTGTGGACTCAATAATAATCCCTGACTGGATTAGATTTTGGTTTTTAAATTGGCTACAGTGTGTAACACAAAGTTAAAGTGTTGTCTCTGAGTTTGTTCATGGTGACATTTGAATGATGCCATGTTAATGATATTTAAAGCTCTTGCTGTTTAATAAGATCAGCCATTCCTTCCAGGTTTTACAGAGGGACGACACGAGCTCAGAGCTTCTTCAGGCTATAACATGTAAATGTTAAGATTCGCATGTGTGGACTTATATTGAATTTATATTAGCTTACATTGAATTTCCCCTCAGGGGGATTAATAAAAAGTAAATAAATAAAAATAAATAAATACAGATGTAACAAGAAGACAGTAACGGTGACATGCAAGCACTCCATCTTTCTAGTTTAGTTTATGGCAGAGATGTAGACTCGAGTCACGTGACTTGGACTTGAGTAACAATTTGATTACTTTAGATTTGATAAAATCAAAACATTCAACAAGGACTTAAACACCAATGATTCATGACATCAACTGGACTTGAGCCTTTTGACTTGAAAATACTTGATACCTTTCCCCAAGCCCAAAAATTAAAAAGAATTTAAAAAGTGTGCCACGAATCAATATACTTCCCTTCATTTCCTGAATCACTAATCATTAACGCTATTCATTCCCAGCGAGTCCACACTTAATTCCTCAGACCTACTGTGCTTGAAACAATCCGAGAGCATCCAATCAAGCTGAAGGAGAGAACCATGACGAACTTATGTTACGTCACTGAGTGCCAGTTGGAGAATATTACACCAAAAATGATTTTGATGCCGTATAGAAACTAGGCGCTGGTCAACAAAAAACAAATTGCAGTATGCAAATGTGCAGGTGAAAACTACAGATGGAGACGCAACAACTTCCAACAGACATGTTTTAACAAATATATATATATATATATATATATATATATATATATATATATATATATATATATATATATATATCTCAAAAAACACTCATCTTGCTCAAGGATACTTCGACATACAGACTGGAAGAGCCCGGATCGAACCGCTGATCTTTTTGATTGGTGGACGACCCGCTCTACCTCTGAGCCACAGCCACCCCAACTTGAGCTGACTTGAGTGCAAATACTTGAGACTTACTTGTGACTTGCAAAACAATGACTCAGTGCCACTTCTGGTTTATGGTCACCTTTTTTCCCTCTGTGCTTTTCATCAGCCTGAGGAAGATGAGCTGCTGTCAAGAACATTACAGGAACTGGGGACTAAATGAGCAGTTAGACGTTGTGTGTGCTCCTAAAGCGAGTGCAGCGTATCATCAGGTGCAGGCAAATAAAATGTTTGTTATGTGAAATCCTCAGGAGACACAGAAAAGTACCCTACAATGTCATTGGCTAAAACAGCAGAGATTATACGGAGATGATGTAGTAATATTCACTCAGTATAAACAAAAAACACAGTTCTCTTCATGGAGGGGGTTGAACTGGCGGCCAGCAGCTAACGATGCTAACTCCATAAACAACACTAAACAATGCCAACATTGCTGACAGAGCTAACGGTGTTAACCGGGGGGGACCGGAGGGTGGATGCTACGATTCTGCGATGACAGCATCCCGATATCAGCAGTAGCTGCCGTTTGAGCGCAGTACAAAGCGGCAGTGATGAGCTAGCCCATCTAGCTAGTCTTTTTTTACAAAACAAAAAAGTTGTACCTGTCGGATTAATTCTTGGTGATGCCAGGACTAGTTAGGCTAGCTTTTGTCCCTCCATTTCAAGACTTTGTGCTAAGCTAAACGAATCTTCTCCTAGTTGTAGCTTTATATCAAACATCCATTCATTCATTTTCTGTAGCCACTTATCCTGTTGGGGTCGGGGGACTATCCCAGCTGACATTGGGTGAGAGGTGGGGTAAACCCTGGACAGGTCACCAGACTATCACAGGGCTGACACATAGAGACAGACAACCATTCACGATCACATTCACACCTACGGACAATTTAGAGTCACCAATTAACCTGTATGTCTTTGGACTGTGGGAGGAAGCCGGAGTACCCGAAGAAAACCCACGCTGACATGGGGAGAACATGCAAACTCAGCACAGAAGGGCTCCCCCACCCTGGATTCAAGGCGGGAACCCTCTTGCTGTGAGGCGACAATGCTAACCACTGCACCACCGTCCGTCTAATAGACAGACTAAATAGCGGCATCAACTTTTTTTTCTTACTCTTGGCAAGAACGCAAAATCAGAATATTTCCTGATGCTATGCGTTTTATGGTTTCTCAGGTCTCAGAAAACAGATGTGATTAATTTGTCTGAAAACAGTCTATATTACAGCCATTTTCAGAAGGCCGAAACTTTCATCTTGGTGATGTAGATCTCTGAAACTATGGCTGACATTATCATGAACATGGTTCAGTGGTGCTGAGGCCTCGGGCAGGGAGATAACGCCACTGGCAAATAAAGGGAAACATGATTTCCGTTTGATACTCAAAGACTAAATCCACACTTGTGTCACTGGGCGTTTCACAACACTGAAGTCATGTGAGCTTGTACAGTAATATCCACAGGGAGCTCATATGATGTGAGCTGTAAAAAGAAGCACCGCAGGCCTCAAAGCTCTGCTCCCCTCAATCACCCCCTCCTCCCCTTCTCTAGATAAAGTCATTGACATTAATGTGATATTTGAGAGTCTCGCTCCGTTAATTAGTACAGCCATTTTTGTAATTTGAAAGCCTGATGTTTCGCACCCATTCCCCCTGCTTGCCCACATGCATCCCCACCAAGACAAACACTCTGATGTCTTAACAATTGGTTTGATAGTTTGCTGTAATCAACGAGTTTACTTTGAGGTGGAAACTCTTCCACAAGTCCTTTACTGGAGTACAAGGAGAAAACATATTTCCGTCCTGGTGTGATTCCATTTTAAACCAGGTAAGGCTACTGTAAGTGGGTCAGTGACCCAGTATTGCTTGGTCTAATTAGTCCATAGGTTTAGTTAATTTTGTAAAGGTATACTTTATGGATGCATGCTTATTTGTGTTCATTAAAGTAAGTACATGTGCAGCTGTGGGATAAAATGAAGATGAGTTAAGAAAGAAAATCCACTGCCTGACTTTGCAGGAGTGTATGTTCCTAACTATGCTTTCTCTTTCCAATAGTGACCCAGAAACACAGTACTATTATGAGTTCCTCAGAAATGAGAGCTCAAGTCCACTCCTGGTTCTGTGAGCCGTGATGCAGCCGAGCTGACAGACGCTGCCGGCTCGGGGATGTTCAGCCACCGTTAATGAAAAGTGGAGCTCCCATCCCTCCTGGTCAGAAAGTGCCCGCGAAGCTCAGTGTTTTTCCTGCTGAATGTCAAAAATGAGTTTGCAAAAAGCTACACTGGACCGAGCCAATGAGGTGGAAATGGGTCAAATACATTTTTCACAATAATAAATCCATTCCAGCTTCGCGCTCCTCACATAGAAAAACACGCTTCAGGTGCTAACGACTCACCTGCCAGTGGACGGATGAAGATTTCATCACCAGAGATAAACGGCTGCTGCAGCAGAAACATGTAGATCATCTGTCCCTCAGCTGAAATATACCCTGACTCTGTGACATGAGAGATATAAAAATGCAATCTGGGGAGCGGCCAAGTCAATTATGTGGTGTGTTATAGGGAGACGTGACAGAAATACGACATCCTGTCGCACCTTTCGACCCTGACCTCTTTAGTTTTGAAATAACTTGCTGACCCCATTCTGACCTTTGAAACTGAGGTCAGTGCGGCTGAGATCAGAGACGCTCAGAGATAAATGAGCAGGTGCAACCGTCCCGCAAGTAGTGTTTGATGAAATATATCACTTTAATGTGCGAGCCTATGGACAAACATAAACATGCAGACACAAATGCACATACACTGGTGTGGCCTCGGTTTTTATTATGCTGCATTTGCTGCTATTATTCATCATATTTAAGATGACAACATGTGAATATTTTATTTGCTTTGCTTGATACCCAGCACATGACACTGACCTCTCCTCCATATAGCATAATCTTAACCTCTTAACAACTTCCAAAGTATGAACAAGTAAATGAAATATATTTTCATAGTGTCCATGTTCTATATTAACTGAGTAAATTCACAGTTTATGACAACTGTAAACCTGCAGTTCACTGATAAGCGTGAAAGTGGTAGACGTAGAGATTCATGTAAATTTTGGCCCAATGTGAGTGAGATAGCAGATTGTGGTAAATCCAGCCCATGTTACACAAAATATGGACACAAACACTCCTCTACCTCCAGTCTGTATCCACTGTCATCAGCACCCCTGTAACAGAACCAGCCTGATTACCTTATCACACACACTCAGAGCTGGAATCAGGCTAACACATACAAACAGTGGCAGATGTGTAACCCAGCTGCACAATATTGGAGCATTAATCACCCAGCGACACCTCACTGCCTGCCCCACAGAGTGGTTTTTAGGACTGACCCCTCCAAGCACCCATACTGGCTTCTTTACAAATATCACCATGGGTGATATTCAGTGCAGCAAGTTACAAATCAAGCAGCTGCTCTACTATTGGTCCGGTGTTAGTTTGTAACTGATTTATAAGTCAGCTGAGTGTGCAGATGGGGCGAGAGGCTTTTGTCTGTGCGATTGGAAATTGATTTTTGAACTGACGGATGTGGTGAATACACATTTTCAGCTCTATGCAGCGCTGTAGTCGAGATCACCTTAGCCGAGACCTTATGAGCAAGACCAGAGATCAGAGTGTATTGAGACCAAGAGAAAATCAAGACTTTGAGGGGTTGAGACCGAGTCAAGACCAAGACCAGACCAGTTTAAGTTCCACACTGTGTAAAACACTTATGATAAAAAGTGAAACATGCAAACAAAAGGCACTCTTCAAATGGATCTCAAAGATCCACAATCCCAAGAAAACACACTGAAAACAGATGAAGATTTCTTTTTATTCACCCCTTTTATTGCTATATATATATATATATATATATATATATATATATATATATATATATATATATATATGTATATACATACATACACATATTTAAATGTCTTAATGAAATAATCAAAAGGCATTGCAGAGGTGAATTTTATGTGTAGGGATTTTGCCTGTTTTTCTGTGAGCAAACAAACACTAAGGAGATGAAATCAACTTAACCATCTTTATTCAACACTCCTTTATCCCAGGGGCAATTTAGTGATAGTGATGATACAGTCGTGGTCTTGACCCATCTTGAAATAAAATCCTGAGTCCTCCTCCTCTGAGACAAGAGAGGAGGAGACAAGACTGAGTCAAAATGCGGTCGAGTCCGAGATGAGAAAAAAAGGTTTAGAAAAGTGGTTTTGAGGCCAGTCTCAAGACCAAAGCCGATCTTGAAGACTTCAACACTGGACTTAGAGTAGATGCATCATTTTCTTATAAATACAATATCTGGTCTCTTGAATTGTAACAGATGTGATCAGGCCTCTGCCAGTCCTGTATATATCCTTTGGCTCTGTTCATCCTTGTTTAACTTCTGGACAATGTTCTTTAATACTGTCTGAATTACAGGGCCGAAAGCTTGACCCTAACTCTTTCAGTGCTCTCTTTAGGGTGTCAACCTCTTTACCTTCTTTCTCTTTATCCCAAAAGAATGTAATCATCTTCACCACTTTACTGGCTTGGAGACTGGTCCTGACGATCGGGAAGTCCTCCATGCCTCCATCTCACACTCATTAGATTCAAGACGTGCTACACTTTCATTAAGCCCTAACCCATCAGCATCCCCCCTTTTCTTCTGCATACCTCCTAAAAATACTGTCTGTACATCTTTTTAAAGTGCTCTATAGTTGTGCTTCCCTTCAACTCAACATGTTCAGCAATTATTGGAAGAAACCACAGTGCCATGAAATAAATCCTTATAAACACAGAACATGCAATTTCTTCACCATATGACATTGTGCCGCCCTCAAAGTTTCATCTTTGATTAGATGCTGCTAACAGAAATGATAAATATCCAACACTATAAATTTCCTCTACTGGACAATAAACACTGTCATTCTACAGTATACTTTAGGGTTGTATGGTGTGCTCAGGTGACATGGGTAGTAGGGTTGGGAACGATTAACCGATACGACCGGATAGATGGTTTGACAAGCGAGAGATACAGCTGCGTCGATAGCAGCCTCCTCAATCGATACGAATCAGCCATGAATCCTTAGATGAATCGATTGTAAAGTCATGGATCGGGTATCACGAGACAAGCAATGAGTTGACTGGCTTTAACAGTTTGCATCTCTAAAACAACGCGAGACCCGGCGGCATGCTCCGTAGCAGGCATTACTGATAACGATAATGGATGTAAACATCAGCGCCAGCTTGACCGGTGGAGCTCAGGAACAGAAGCTAATGCTGGTTGGATAAACCAGGGAGCAGCCAAGCCACAGCAGAAACTGGCGAATCCTGCCAGTTGTGGGTTGAACGGGGGTCACAGACACAGACAGAAATACATATTCCTATCAAATACGTAGGCCATAGTGCACCACGGCGGCGACCGAGAAGCCCGGCTCCAGGTCCAAGAAGTCTTTGTCGGTGTCATGACTGCCCAAAAATACCTGAACAGCCGAGCTGTGGCAGCACCAGCACACAGGTATGTGACGTGTCAGAAGAGAAACGAGCCGTTCACATTTCCACAAACCTCACCGCACTTTAGGGACTGTTCTTTACTTGTCAGGGGAGGAGGGTGGCTGGTTGATTTTTATTTTATTTACTTATTTTATTTTGATCCCCCCTATGTTCATCACTTATTGATGCTGTTTTTGAAGTATGAATAAGTCAATAAGTAATTTATTCCATTGAAATATCAGTGATGTATTATAGAAAAGTGCTTTATCTTTTTATAAATGATAAACACAGAGTGTAGCAAACACAGAGAAATAGTCTGACATGCTGTCAGTGATAAGCTGCTAGTCATCACAGTCCATGATATCAACTAATAACAGATGTCAGATTCTGCCCCTACATTGCATGTTATTATTTTATTCTGCTTTATGTTTATATTGTACAGCGTTATGATAAACTTTATTCCAGACTCAAGTCCATATAAGATACATACAAAAACACAGACAATGTGTGATTTTGTTGTAGTTTGTCTTTTTATTTTATTTTTGCCAGTGCCATACAGCAACAATGCTTGGGGATGTGGTCTTTTACAAATTTGAAAATACTGTAAGAATGTCACTTTTATAGAATTGGCTTCTTTATTTTATAATATATGATTAATGTCTACATCAACAAATGTTAACCATAGAATCGTATTGAATCGTACCGAACAGTATCGTTCCTACACTGTATTGAATCGTATCGAATCGTTCTGTATTAAAAATATATCGTTTTTGAAACGTATCGTAAACCATGTATCTAGATATGTATCGAATCGTCTATCACAGAGAGATTTCCAACCCTAATGGGTAGTGTGTGTAAGTTTTTATAAATGCTGAGATCTTAACATTTATTTTTAATAATTATGAAAAATACCAATCAGTGGTCCCAAACACAAATTAAAGTGAATTTTTAACAAGGTTAACAGGGAAACTTGCACATTAAAGGTTGTACATGCTTCAATAATAACTGACGTGTGTTTTAGAATGCATTTCAGTGAATGTCTATATTAATCTTCATGTTTTAAAAGGTTTGTTCAGTGGAAATAGTGTGATCTTGAATGAACATGTAAGCCAGAGTAGATGCTGTAGAAACATTACTTACAGTAACATGCCTCTCATAAGAGCGTTCTAATAAATGTTTCATGAGGTAATGTTTCATGAGGTGACGTCGCGTTTTCCAGCAGAAATCCAACAATCAGCAGACAAACACGAGTGATTCAGGGTTATTTTGTGGCATGAGTGGACGCAGCCTGTGATGTGACATCAGAGGTGACAGAGTGTGAGTCAGGAGTTTGTTTGTGCTGTACCAACTGGGCTGCAGGGCTTTGCTTTAAACGGGCTGGGGGTGAACGTAGCACTGTACGGCGATGCCCTGCTGGAAAGGTCAAAGGGGGCCACAGGCCATGGACACAGTTGGAACACAACCCACTGACATTTACGTACACTCTCTCTAACCCTCGCTCTTTATACCTCATTCCCGACATACGTGCACATGCCCTGCTGCTGAGGCAGAGCTCTGGCTCATGTCCACACTCCTGTGTATCCCATTAGGTGAGGTAAGAAGTATTATGGTGACATAACTCACAGTCTCACAGTCTCAGTAGGAACACTAAGGCATTATTTACATTTCCAAATATGTATACATAATGTAATATATCTCCTGACCACACCACGCAGCCTCCCCCTCCTTTACTGCCTGTTCATGAACTCTCTTTTGGTTTATATATTTATAAATGTGATGACTAACTTTAGGATAAGTCATTTAAAATTGTGATAATTGTGTTTTGTCAGGGTTTCACTTACTATAATATAAAAACACCCTGTTTGAGACCACTAAACAACAAGTTATTGTACATATAATGACGAAAAGACGATATTTTCATGTAATTTAACACTTTCTTTTCTTGAGAAGAGGAACATTGATTATTGAATGTGTGTTTTTGATTTGCAGGCTAAGTGAATGATTGCATCTCTTATGAACACCCCCCCCTCATGATCGTCCCCTCCCCCCCTCAGTGTCACTTCCTTGACCCCTCAGTTACTGGATGGTCAGCTCCTATCGATTCACAGTCCTCTTGATTCTGGGCTGGTGCTAAGATAGATGCATAGAAACAAAATGAATAGAAAAGACACTAAGGCGTCTGCCATAGTCATTTGACTAATACAAAAGAAAATGGCGATTGTTGTTAGATGTTATGGGCTCCCATTAGAGGTGTTTTGGGCATGTCCCACTGGTAGGAGACCTTGGGATTGACCCAGAAAACACTGGAGGTATTACATATCTCATCTGGCCTGGAAACCCATCGGGGTCCACCAGGAGGAGCTGGAAAGCGTTGCTGGGGAGAGGGACGTTTGCTTGGCATGCTGCCCCTGTGACCTGGCCCCAGATAGTGGGATGAGAATGGATGGTTGGATGGATGGATGGATTTTATTGTGATGTCAGTGGGTCTGTAAAGTGGGTTACACTCACTAGTTTTAGGATTCTGTTTAGGCCTATTCTTACACCTATTTTTCTTATCATACAGAAAAATACAACCGTACACCAATCTGTTTCTCTCTTTCACCAAACTAACATTAACTATTACGTAAACACTTCATTTAAGCTTAATAGAAACTAAATGAAACTCACCAAAACCGTCTTAGTTAGTCTTGTTAGTCATCTAGTTAGTCCGCTGATCCAACAATCACCAGCTCTAGATTCAGAAAGTTACAGTAGATGTGAGTGTATGCTGATCTGCAGGATGTTTATCCCTGCGGTCACACTCAGCTGCTCTCGCTTGTTCATCTGAGTCAGCTACTGTTTCAGTTTACATGTTTCAACAAACGTGACATTTATGACAACAAAAGAAACAGGGAAATACAGTTATGATTATATTTCAAAAGTAAGAGATTGCTTATTTGAAAATGTACGACTCCACTGCTCATATGGTCGTTACTGCAAAGCCCGACACATTATCACTTTGACCTTGTCACATATCGCCTCTTGGTTGTGTACTTTCCATGTCTACATATGATGTGCAAGGCAGCCTGGGTGTGTCTGTTGTTGTCGTCCAGGAATGTCATATCAACTTCAGCCTGTTACATGAATTGTGTCTTTTCAAAATATGCTTTCATTTTCGCAGGAAATGTACAGTTTGCATACAGTCTATTTCAAAATAAAGGTATTATGTCGGGACAGTGAATTGACGATTTCTTCCTTCAACAACAGAGCATGTGGTTAGGTTTAGAAAAAAATAACAGGGTTTGACTTTATATTCATATGTGAAGCGAATATTGGCTTCTGGGTTGAACGTCAGTGATTAGCCATCTTTCCATCAGCCTGTTTAGATGCGCATCTAGAAGTATCACATTGGAAAATTATGATGGAAACGCCAAAATTAGAATTAAAATCCCATGATTCGCACAAACTAAAATATGCTCGCTTTAGCCGGGTTTTGGTTGATTCGAAAAAATGTTGATTCGCAAAACGGGGGATGGAAACAGTTATGTTCGAAATAAGTCTGACATAGCGCACCTCTCTCCATGGTGATATCCACACTCCGGGTCGGAAGGCGGTAATGCATTTACAAGCTGGTTGCCAACTGCCAGAAAACGTAGAAGAAGAAGAATGCGAGACTTGTTTTGTTTCCGGTTCTGCGGAAAACTCGCGCAAGTTCGTAGTTTTCACCAAAGTCCGTACATTTAATGGAAACACAAAGGATTCGGATTTCTTTTAATGCGCATTTCCCAATGATTTGAATCACTTTTGGATGGAAACATAGCAATTGTTGGACCCATTCACCACCCCTCCCACCTTTGACTACTCTGAGTTTTAGCCCTCTTAACTTAGTTGTTGTCCAGCTGTGTTTCCCCCTGATGCTGTCAGTTGTTGTCACACACTAACGGCACTAAGTCATGTATCATGCTGACGTGAAAGGACAGCTTTTTTCATCTTTGTCTGACATGGAAGTCACTGCCCAAGTGCCAGTATTCTATGACTTCGGAATGAGACTGCGTAGCAAGACCTCCCCTCAGCGCCTTTGCATCTTGGTTTCCATCCATCCATTTTCTAAGCGCTTCATCGTCTTGAGGGTCGCGGGAGGACCTATCCCAGCTGACATTGGGCGAGAGGCGGGGTACACCCTGGACAGGTCGCCAGACTATTGCAGGGCTGACACATAGAGACAGACAACCATTCACGCTGACATTCACACCTACGCACAATTAACCTAATCCCCAATCTGCATGTCTTTGGACTGTGGGAGGAAGCCGGAGTGCCCCGGAGAGAACCCACGCTGACACGGGGAGAACATGCAAACTCCAACCCTCTTGCTGTGAGGCGACAGTGCTAACCACCACACCACCGTGCCGCCCCTTGGCAGAGTTTGTTTTTCAGAAGTTAAACTTTATAATATAAAGAGGTTAGCCCACAAACCTGACTGTCAACTCATCTGCCATTTCTGCACTATTCAGAAGATGGAGGACCGTCCTGTTGACAATATTCCAGCTGTTATTCTGGGTTAGTGGGAATGGGGAGGACTGTGATTGGACTTCATGCTTTGTTCCTCGTCATATGTATGCTTTGTTAAGTTTGATACCTGCTAAGAAATATACATTGTTAAAATCTATTTAAAAAAAGAAGAAATTGCCCCACTACAACAGTTGCAATGGCGACAGTACACATAAAAACATCAGCTCCACTGACCATCCTGATATGTTGATTTAAATGAGAATGTCTGATCTACTCTCACTCTACTTCTATGATAGCTGCTATCATAAATTGTAACCATGCACCTGCTCACTGCCAGTGAATGCTAATGAGCTGTCAGATCTCATGATTTAAGAAAACAGTACGAATCAATACATTTTATCAAAAATATAAATGAGCCAAGCCCTTTAAATGGAGCTGACTGAAAGTAGTAGGAGGAATTTTTTGGGTCTTTAAATTGTGATTTAATAACAGTAAAGAAGCACATAGACAATGACTCAGCTGTCTCCATTACAGAAGTATTGCAATAACCACTGAGAGATGTTGAGAATCTATCAGGAATAGTTGTAAATTGTAACAGTCAAGAGTCATATATAAAAATGCAAAGAGCAGGTGAACTACTCACTGAGTGTGCAACCAGAGATTGAAGACAGCCATCTGCTAATGCTATATAAAGCAACACAGATGATGCACAGACACTCAACAAGGGATGCACAATAAAATGAATGTGTATATGCTGTAAAATGCCATATACTGTGACAGAAACAGACATAATGCAACAATAAAAAAGATGAAGTAAACCAGAGACCTGGTTGTTTTACAGTTACCTTAATCTGAGCTCAATGTGTTGTAATGACTATTAAAAACAGAAATATCATAATTGAACTTTTTAGTAATTTAACCACGTGAGGCAGAGCAATTAGTGTAAACAGGCCAAACAGGCCACAGTATGCCTTACACGTCTCAGGATGATTTGAGCATGCAAAGGAAGTTTGGAAGGAGTCCTGTTTCTTCTAAAAATAGCAACTATATAGACCTTGTAACCCTCAACCCGCAGGTCTTTTTCCTCTGCTGTCACTGAGTGCAAACGGACCTGCAGGGCCGAGAGATGTGACAGAAAACCTGCAGAAACTGAACAGGGATCGGAGTGGGACTTCTGAATGACAGCTGATAAAATTAATACGCAGAATTATAATTACTATATTGACCTTAAAAGTGGATTAAGGGGCCTGGAGACAATTTGGATTTTTGGCCGTAAGTGTCGCTCATTTGCCATCTGGAAGTGGATGGTTTAATGCGAATCCAAGGATGAGGTTTAACTTTTAGGATTCATCTTTAAAGGTTTTAAAGGTAAGGACCCCACGGGCTTTAAGATAAAATAAATGACACCAGCATGCTGTATAGACCTTGGTGGGAGGTAGCTGGCAAACAGCACTTTGTTCCTGGAAGCAAAATGTATTTCTGCTGACTGTCAAAGCTCACAAATGAAATTAAATGTGCCTCCACTGTACTGGGGAAACAACACTAATATTTGAGGACAGATATCGCAAAACCTGGGCAGATAAATCCCAAACTTTTTGCATGCTCAGATAGGTGCATAAGAAAATATGATTTTTGCAAGTTGGGTGAACCTACACTTTAATAACTGGGCTGATGACAAAGCAAGATTATAGATTGTTGCAGGCGGCTCTGACATGCTTCTTTCCATTTCACACCTGGTTAAACCTCTCTTAAAGTTAAGTTGGAATTGTCCTGAATTCTTTCTTAACAAAGTAAACTGAAAGGAGAAACTACTTGGCTTGCATTTTCTTATTGGTCTTAAATAGGTGTCAACTTTTTGGAACAGGCACAAGTAGCTCTCTCCGCTGCCTGTGCTGTGGTATCATGAAAATTTGTTGAACAAGCTAAATTATGCAACTGTCACTGACACTTTTGTTATGGTGGATGCGGCAGTCTAAACTCTGCTGACCCGCACTGTCAGGAGAAAACTTTTCAGAGTGCACAAGTGTGCAGTAGAGATTTGGGGGAAATGGTACAACTGATGCATCCAAGCTGTTACTGTCACATTATGTATTTAATCTAGTTGCAGTGACCTTGTTTCACACAACACTAGTGTTAGTCTATATGCAACAAATGCTTTACAAACTTACTGGGCGGCACTAGATAGTTAATGGCTGGACCGGTGGAGATTATTTTCAGTTCATTTGTTTTATGTGACTCAAAACCATGATCACATGGTATGAAACAGGAACATAACATACAGTAATAACCAAACAATGGCACATGCATTGGCTTATGTTTGAACATAAGAAAGACATTCTTAAAGAGGGCACCCACTTTATATGTTCTGACTTATCTGATTGTAATAACAAATGAATTTAAACATAGATGGGCAGTTCAAATTGGATAAAATTTGGCACTGAATCCCCGAAAGATTGTCATTACAGAGGTGGCAGATCCTCTGGCTTTTATCCAGCCCTTTATATCCTCCAGTGACTTCAGGAAATCTGGTGAGGTTCACTCAAATACTCAAATATCCTGCCTCTTCTTTTCCAGTTTGAGCTCTTGTTTAAATTCTACATGACACTTCTGAGCTCTGTTTACCACTTTTGCATGACCTGATCTTTCAGCCTCAGTTAGTTTCACAATTGGTGTCAGTGCAATTTTATGTGAGCCAGAGGTGAGACAAATCACAGCCATCCAGTATCTGCTTAACCTGCAAGACCCATGGTGACGCATATACACTTGTATTATAGGCTCATGGATGGATTATTGAACGGGCCTACAGGGCACACGCCCAGGGGCCCAAAGTGTAAGGGGCCCTACAGTTCATACAGCAAGTGCATACCAATTGATTAAATAAAAGCTACAAAAATACAAGTCTAAAAACATTGGGTTTTTTTAGATTTCGTTTGAAGCTGTCTCCTCTGGAAGGCTGTTCCAGAGACAAAGGCCAATGACACTGCATGCAGCATCACTGCACTTTTTAGTTCTACTCTGGGGGACATTTAGTAGGCCAGAGGTGGAGGATCTTAAGGATCAGGAAGGAATGTATTTGACCAATAGATTAGTTAAAAAGTCAGGAGCTATAGTCCATTAAAAGATTTAAAAACTAAAAGCAAAATCTTAAAATAAATTCTAAAATGAACAGGAAGGAGCCTTCAAAACCTGAGTAAAGTGTTCTCGATGTTTAGTCTTGGTGAGTACACGTGCTGCTGCATTTTGGATCATCCAAAGTTTGAAGATTTCTTCAAGAGGTCTAAGAACACGGCATTACAGTAGTCAAGTCTGCTGGAGATAGAAGCATGGACACGTTTTTTGGTGTCTTCTTTAGATAAAAGAGGTTGCACACGGGCGTCTCTAAGATGGAAAAATACATATTTGGTGATGTTTCTCACTTCAGGTTCAAAACACAGGTCACAGTCAGAGCAAGGTTCTTTACTTTGTGCTTTTTGTGCCTTAGTTTTGTGCCCAAATGTAACTGGAGGAGACAGGTGCAGACCAGGAAGAGTGGCAACACAATCATTAAAAGACAAAAATGACCAGAAAAAAAGACACAGAATCACAAAAAGATGCCTAAAAACTACAAAGAGACACAAAACAACAACAACAACAACAACAACAAAAAAAAGAAAAGAAAAAAAGCAAAACCACCACAAAGTCTGTGTTTCTTGGGGGGCCTTTTGTGTCTCACAATCTGATCATATAGGCTGAGCAAATAGTTGGACATAGCTTACAGTCAGCCTCTTGAAGCAGCCAAGATTCCCTATAGCCTATATTCTACGGAAATATTTTGTTTTTAATGCAATTTCATTAAGTTTTCCTGTTTAAATACAGTTAATCTAAATTACAACGCACAACATTAATTAACTTGTGATTTCTATTCATTCAAGTCACAGAAAGCACCTCAGATCCCAGGCTAAATGCGCAAGCTGTATGTGAATGGGATGACGCATTGCTCTGCAAAGGCAACTGATTGAGAGCAACAGCAAGATGGTGTGCACCATGCAGCGCAACATCCCGCTTTAATTCTCCACCACATCGCACAAACACAGCTCACACAGTGAATGCATCTTGACGGACGGGGTTCGTTTTCATCTCAGCGGTGCTGCTGAAGTAAAAAAAAAAAAAAGCAAACAGCAAATGTCCACGGTGTGAATTGGCGCTGTGACGGGGGGAGCGCTCTCACGTTGTGTATCCTGTTGATCCTGCCTGCCGAGCGTTTAGAGGAGCACAGCCCGTCAGGAGGAAAAGCCTCACACAAGACAACCTGGTCGCTCATGCTACACCGGATGGCATTTCTCCCCCTGGGCTTTGTTTGCACATAAGGACGCTTCAGTCTTTGACCTCTATTTTTCTTTTTCCTTTCCACCGCTGATTGAAAACCTCTGGAAAAAAAAAACAACCTGCGCTCCATTTCTCAGCTGTTTGCTCCTCTCCTTTGTCACAGCAGAGCAGGTCGTGATTTTTGTATGCAACATAACGGGATTCATGGTGGGAGCATTTCCTTTCATCAATGTGCATTGATGTAGCAGAAAACGTGGAGGAGATAAGGTAGGTCAACGCGTGGTTTTAAGACACAGGAGAATGAAGGATGTGCAGACACACACACACACACACACACACACACACACACATACACACACAGCAGGATGGTTGTTGGTGTTTATTGAAACCATATGGGCTCTTTGTCGTGTCGCGTGTCAGTGTGTGTAGACAGCATCAACACTTGGATGTTCCCACTGATGTCCAATTGATAAAGCTCGCTCCTCGAGCAGCTCCCACGGTCCATTGTCTCGCTACATGGCCCCTTGCTTTAGACACCAACCGCTGCTGTTTGTGCTCCATCTCTGATGAACATCCCTCCTCTCTCTCTCCACAGAACCCTTATCTCAGCACCTGGAACCTGTGGTAAGGATTTCATTGAGGACAGTCAGCAATTAAAGGGATTTCGATTCTTGTCTAAATCGGGAATTACACATCCAAACTGGGATCTATGAGCGGCAAAGTGGCGAAGCCTAAAGAAGACAAGGATGCTTCCAAGGGTAAGAAGCGAGCCTTGCCTTGCACAGACTGCTTTAACCCTCAATCACAGGTTTAATATCGCGACCACGCACCCATTCATCCCCCCCACCCCTTACATGGTGCTGCTCCAATCACCCCGAGGTTAGACTGGAAACAATAGCAGCCAGTGGATGGTGGAGCCATCATTCCCAGCACGGTGCATGTGGATGTTGCTGCTGTTTGAGATCTAAGCAGTCGCTACTGTAGGCCTACATGCTGCACGATGTGTCGGTTTCAGATCACATGCTTTACTTGCATTGACTTGGTGATCGTTAAAAACAATTAGGCAGAGCCATGAAGCAATGTGTTGCAGAGCGTCAGGCTGCAGATGGAGAACACGCGCGGTGTTTACATTCAGAGTAAGCATTAAAGGTTGAAATGATGGCAGTGGTATCCCATCGTGTCACTGGCATCCTGTTGAAATGTCCCTTTGTGTTTCTCTCTCCGCATCACATCTGTACTACCATGACGCGCGGAGCCTTCTCGGTGTCGTAGCCTGAGCGTATGACTTATGACGTACAAAAACACCATCTCCTTCACCTCTCAGGAAAGAAAGGAAGTAAACTGCCTGTCCATTGCCATGGACACGGAGCGGAGACAGGGTTGCCAGAGAAACCTGGCGGGACTAATCACCCGCTCCATCCACACACGGGGATGTGAACGACACTTTACGCACCGGCACACACACAACTGCACTTTTGCCTTTTTTTTCTTTCTATGAAACAATTACACAAATCAATCAATGGATCATGTGGTGCTAATCAATGACGCAGCTTCAGTGCGTCAATCAGAAAATTAACTCCTTTGTATCATTTCCTGGACTCTCCATAACCTGAGGACATCTCTGTGGTCATTGAGTAATTTCCCTGAGTGTAATATAATAACAAGCTCCACTACACTGTGGCAGCCTGCCCACTGCAGCCCTCCTGTTTATTTACTGTATTGCAATTGAATTGGATCCCCTTGTTGTCAGGTTCCCTCTCTGTTTAAGGTGCTCACAACAAATCAATAAAGCTAATTGGCTTATTTTGGCAGCAAGTGATGACGTGATGCTACTATAAATGGCATATACAGTGATGGTGGCACCACAGTGACCTACACTTAACATCCTGTGTGCAGACTTTCCTCCAGCTGTTCTTTACATTCATTTACAGTCTATGTGAGTTCTTATCCTCCACAATTACCAGCAGCGTAGACACTAACTATTAATTAACTATTGTGATAATAAGAATATTTCCCAGTGAAGAGACTGCACTAAGTCACACTCATATGATCAACCAGCAGCTTTGACACAAATACAGAATCTAAAAAAACCTATTTTAACAGCTCTGTGTTTCATACATTACATAACAGGCTGTAGTTTAATGTTTATCCTTCTTTTTATGTTAATGATGATGCGTTTACTGCACGTCTATTCTCAATGTTCGAGGTCTGGGTCAAAACCTTTATCTTACTGACCAAAATAACCCAGTGCCAAGTGGTACTGAAACTTATCCAGTCAAATAATACCTGCATTTGATCTTTTTTTTGTACTCAGATCTAGAAAAAATAGCAATTTGTATGGTTTTGCTCGCAGCCAGACGCTGCAAGCATCCTTTGATTTAATGCGACATGTGATTGGCCCTATACTGCAACAGCTACAACCTATACAGCCTGTAGTGTGGTGATGCAGAGCTGACAAAGTTGTGCCACCAAAACATTTAGAAAGTGTGGCTATATCACACATCTGTGGCGTCTGATAAAAACAGATGCATAAAATGTGGAAGGATTATTTTAAATTCAGTACTCTATTGGTATCAGTATCACTTTAAGAGTACTGGTATTGTATGTTTTTTGAACCATAGCCAGCTCTAGTTGAAGCCATTATTTAGTCTCATCTGTCTGGATCAATTTGAAAATCATTTTTTCACTTATCAGCCCCAGGTCTGCAGAGCTAATAGCTAAATCTGGTCCAGAGCATCCTCTTCTCTTTCTATGTGATTCATGTGTTTTTAGACGTAGTGCCTGATAATAATGTAGCAAAACTAACTTATAAAGCTAAAACACAACCCCAGTTACAGAACAGAGATAGCCTGGCATGTCATGCTGACAGTGCAGTGGGCAAAATATGCTCAAAAATAATTGATTTCAAGATTAACCTCCACAGCAACTTTCCCTCTCATCTCCCACTGGAAATCAATGGCATGCGAATGGCTGACTCATTTAAGCCCTAGGGCAGCTCCATCTCCAAAAACTCTCAGATGAGACAAAAAACATCTTTCACCTTAACCAAGAACGCTCAACAAAGCGTGCTCTCGTTTTATAGACGCACAGCAGGAAGCTAAAAGCCAGTGTGACTCCGCTGCCTTCCAAAAGGGGGGGAAAAAAAACAAAACTGCAGTTCATTATCTGCATCACTGAGAGGGTCACTTGGTGCCAGCTGCCCTCCATTAGAGACTTGAATGGCACAAGAGCAGGGAATTGCACGAGGGGGAAATCAGTACTGACCCTGTCAACGTTGGCAACCACCTGTCCCACAAATTATTTTAGGGAAACAGTCCATTAAAGCCGGAACCACCTGCCATCTCCGCAGCATTTTTTTCCCCTGCAAGCTGTTGGCCTGCAGAAGCTTCTGACTGCCCTGCTTATTCAGAACAGAAGTGATAGCCCCATTTCCTCTCATGCCTTCCCCTCATCAGTTTGGAGTCTGGATCCAGAGCGACTCAGCTTTCTCTGCTAATTAACCAGGCTGCTAAAATTACATATGAATGTATGTAATCATTATTATATTAGCTTTGCGTCTGCTTGTTTATGAGGATTCCAGTTTCACTTACCTCATATTAAGCGCTCTGAACAAACACCCAACACCCATCTAGAGCTGATTACTCATTCAATATAATCCATAACTGCAGAAGATGTGGGGAATTGACAGGTTTATAGAACCCACAAAGTCCCCTGCCAGAAGAATTTATTGTTTGTTATAAAAAAATGATAGAGACAGGACCAACACAAATCAGAGAGATGGAGAGAAAACTCTCAGGAGTCACTTCCCTCCAAATAAAATTATATTGAACTAGAAGGGCACACAGAGAGCGCAGACCTCCGCCAAGGCCAAAGCCCTATCATGCAACGGTAATGAAAGTGGACAATAATTTGTGTGGATTCCTCCTTGGCCCCTGCTACACCCCTCCAACAGGTTTCACAAAAATAGGGCCAGTAGCTTTTCCTGTAATCCTGCTCCTGCTCCTGCTCTGCTGGTGGAGGTAATTAATATGTTTTCTCCACGGTGGTCCCAGTAAAAACACTGAGTTGCCCTAAAACTGCAGCTGAGGCCACTTCAGTTAAGTTTTTTAAGTTGTCCTCTCTGTGGCTCAGTTAGAAAGGCCACAGTTCGTTGTTAACAGTCCATGTGAAAACAGAAAGTACGCGGAGACACAGAGAGAGACACGGTCAGGGTTAGAGGGAGGTGGTGTGCGGCGGAGCTCCAATATCACCACCAGTGAATCACACTGTGTTAGTTTCCCCCTGTCCTTGTGAAGCTAAGCTGTGTAGAAAAGTAATGTGTCAAAGCATGACGTACACACTCTCTCAGCTTTACAACAGAGCCCAAACACTCAGATGAACTCGTTTATACCCATTAACAGAGCTGCACTGATGCATTGTGCATCGATTATGCAGACGTTTCCACCCCAGCTGTCTCGCCTCTTGACATTAATACAACCTCATCTAACAGTCATCATCACGTTTAAACGTTCAGTACAGTTTTATGATAACTTTTCTCGCAGATGTTTTTTCGATGGCACATTCATGTGAGCGAAAATAACTTTAACTGCACTTGTGTCACTCTCCTCACACTTCATCACAGAGCACATTGATAGACTCCACTCTTGGGTGTTGAGTGTCAGCCGGTGGATTCATGTCTGCCTCAAATTGCAGGTCCGAGCCGAGCAGAAGGCATAAGTCTTGCATATTTGCAGGCAGATTAATTCAGCGCAAGGCCGGCCACGGAACTGAATCAATAGATGCCCAGAGAGGAGTTTCGAGCTGCTTCATTAATCACAATGCAGGCAGCTCACTCCTCCACAGCACTGACACCTGCTCTAATCTCATCGGCACAACCGCACACTGTCAACAGTGTCGTTAAAATCTTTCGATCTAATAGCCGGATTTCAGAGAAACCCGCTGAGTAGCATGTGGTTAAGGGAGAATTTGCCCAGTTTTAATTATGACATCATTTCATATGTAGTCAATATCTGTGCTGTCTGCTTGTCATCTCTTACTGATGTTTGACAGATGTTTGCAGTGGTGGAAAGAGAACACGCACCTCTCTGCCGGAATTATTAAACCGAAGTTAAGTTACTGAAAAGATATATAATATTAAAATACACTGAAACTGTTTGCAGAGTCAAAGTACCAAGTCTGATTTTAGCTGTGACCAGCAGTATACATCCCACAGTGTATACATTGACAGGTTACAGCCACACACACCACAGTATCTTGTGCAGGCACATTAATGTGTGTGAGCTCAACTGGTAGTGCAGGAGATTTTCATGTGGGGGGTCCTCAAATTCTAATCCCAGGGTTTGGAAAAATGATTCCAAATAAATCTTGAACCCAGCAAGCTCAGAGGATTTCCCGCAATTTGACAGGGTCAGCTTAAAATTATATTTTCCTCTAACATATTATTACAAAATTCAGTTTAGGCCTCTCTCATTTATATCCTTCTTAGTGACTGTACAATCTAAAGAGTGAACTTTTTGGACTACAGCTTGTCACACATGCATGTTTGGGCCCTGACCAGTGGCGTACAGTACACACTATTATGACGGACCCTGTGCCAGATTTTGTGTCAAAACAGCCTTCATATATTTTATAGTATGGTCATATGATCAAATACAGACTTGACGTTGGACAGCATCAACATACATACTACCATCATCACTGCAAATCTGTATATTACAAAACTACCAAATAAAATGAGAAATTATTCATTAAATTGATTTGTTAAATGAATAATTTATAGTTTATGTAAAATTAACGTATCATTTTGTTATAGATTTCTACTGACTTTTTATACAAAAGAAAAAAGAAACATTGACAGAGATGGGTGTGCTGTCTCAAGGGCACTTATAGCAGATGACAGCACTTGTCTTTTAGCGTGTGTTCTCCTTTGAACACAGGCGTATTTCTGAGGTGGCATGTTGAATTACTGGCAAGGGCCTGTTCTTTGCTCTAGAGAGAACAGATACAGTGACCACCCCATGGGCCCCAGTGCAACTGTCAATATTTACGACCCTGACCCTGACACGCCAAACCAACGGTCGACTGTTGGTCACTTTTTTTGGCTGTCAGTGAGTGTCTGTCATCCTAGTTTTTTTGCAGTGTGTCCGGCATCATTAGCACTAGTTGGCCCTTGTCTGCTTTTTTTGGGCTCATTTAGCATGTTGAATTGGTATTAGACCTGGCGTAGCCCATCAGAAAGTGAAATTCCTTTGATTGGCAGTTCAGCTCAGTGCATGAGAAGACAAACGGAAGTAAGAAAAGCAAAGGAAGTAAATTCAAAATGTGGAAGATCAAAACAAACTTGTTATATTAGGTAAGATAAGTTCTTTTTAGCCATTGAGCTCTTTAGCAGAAATGATTCATGATTGTTTGTGTTACTGTTCGCTGGTACACAGTAAGTATCTTTTGCTCTGTTAACACTGGGTGCAGAGACTGTTAACTGCTAACTAGCATCTTGAACCCGTTGTGTTTGTATCCAATCTCTGTTTTTTAATCACAAATACAGAGCACCGCTGCCTGCTGGTATGAAGAGCACAGAACGTACATGCTAGTTGGCTGTTGGCTGTAGTCTGTGGTGTGTTCAAGTTTAACCTTTTGGCAGTGACACAAGTGGAGTTAGGCGGCGCAACAATCCGCCTTTTTCGCTACTAGTTCTTTGATGTTTAGTGCATTTAAGTCCCTGTGTGTATCCCACTGGATAGCTAATATGCTAGCTCATATCGTGATTACACACAAATACCACCAATAATGGCGTTCTTATGGAAGCATAGTGCCCACCCACCGATTCCCCCCACCTATAGCTCTGTAAGCGCTGTTGCTGTTGTTAGCACTGTGCTTGTGCTGTCAATAACGTTAGCTGCTAGTCACCGGCTAAGTCAGCTCCATGTTGAGATCCGTGTGCAGACAATCCAAGCTCAGAAGTTGTAGAGTTCTTTTAAAAAGTGTTTTTTTTTTCTCTCTTTTGGTGCACACTTTAATCAGTAACAAGTAAGTAAAAACGTGCACTACAAAAAATACTTCAAAAAGTTCAAATAAATCAAAAGTTAAAGACTCAGTTACAGTACAATAATTTCTATATTCACAACAATATATTCAACACAGCCACAACAGTCTGTCACATGTAAACACTGGGGTTTGTGGGGGCATGTTCTTGTGGAAGTATTCGTGGTGTCAGGGTGGTGGAGTTGTTGCCTGTCAGATACTTTCCTGGTACTGACGCAGATCCGGTCACACTGCCCGGAGGAAACTGGTTCGCCTCGCATCAGAGATCTGCCACTCTCCATTGCTGACTTGCACGCTGATCGCTGTTTGGGAATGTTGAGAGCCCCCTCTCTTCGATTCCTCTGTCAGTTTGGGTTTCTGAGTGACACGGGGCGCCCTGTGACTGGTGCACTGGCTTCTGGTTCTCGGTCTGGGATTTTGTTCAATTTGTTTCTTTGAGAACAAAGTTTTGTTCTTCTAAGTATGCCAACCGCATCACTGGAGTTGGCTGTGCCAAAGTTTGAAGTGGCCAGTTATTGATCAGTCAGTGGTGAAATATATCTGCCAACAAGTCCGGGGGAAAACACATTTATTTCTCTTGACTTTGAAATGGAATCACGCTGTGATTTAGCTACGTCATCACTGCCAGAAGTGTTCTGCCCTTAAAATCTCTAAATACCTGACTGTTGTGGTGCATTAGTCAGCTTGCTGCTAGTAATCCACAGAGCTGCATGTCTTCTGAGGTGAACGTCTGTGTGAGCTGTCCCCTCGGTGCCTACTGGGACATGCCTGCCTCTGGTTTTAATTTCCCAGGCCACAGAACCAGTAACAACATGTCAGCAGTGTCACTGGTTCCCTACATAGCCTTTTCTTGTCCTCACTGTTGTTCTCAGTCATCTTTTTTTTTTTTTTTAACTCTTGTCATTTCTTCGTGTGGTTATACTCCTCTTGGTAGATATTAAGTTGCTCACATCATCTGGCTTCCTTTCTAAATATCACCACTCAGAGGGACTGAAGGGTTTTAATCCTTATTTTTAACAAAGTGGCCATGAATGTTAAAACATCTGGCTCTCCGCTGAATCTCGTTGCTCTTTCGCAAACACGGGAATACACAGATACAGTTCACACAGTTTCAAGTGTGTATTAGCGACACTGTAACTGTGAGGGATATTAATGTCAGTGCCAAAAAAAACCCTCACGATATAAAAAGCTGATACACAAACATATTTTTTAAAATTACTTTATGCAAAAATGTTTTCTTTCAACAATAGGTTTCATAGATTTTATTGCTGAAGTGGCGTTTATTGCAGCCAAACACTGACTTGGCACAGACTTCTCTCTATAGGCCTGCTGCAGATTTTTCTGTGGCCTACTGTTGCTGAACGTTGCTCATGATGATAATGTGACTTCTACACTTGAATTCTTTATTTAACGGTGCAGATCGGATCTCTGACAAATAGGTGTAGCATCAAACTACTACCTGTAGATTTTGGATTACTGCTACTTTACTTTCAGAAATGCACTCCATGCTACAGTCGTTAATCCCATCTAAAGATAATCCCCCTTAATTGTGGTTATGCGTGTCAAACTGCCCCGATAACAATAAATGATGCCTCTCCGCAGGGCCAGAACACTGAAATATTCCTGAGTATATTTCACTGTATATTAAAAACTATGTCACATAAGGCTTTACACTGACATCAGCTATATGGGATCTACCAACCCGTTCCTATATATGTTAATACCTAAAAGCCAAGTTGAGGTTAGCTGTCGTCATCTGGTGCTGGGACGAAGAGGACACGACAGTTTATCCAATGGATTATCTGCTAAATTGGACAAAGATGACATCAGCAAAAAAATGGCCCTTAAGTGTGTCTTTATCTGGTCTGCTTTCCCCAGATGCTCTTAAGGGACACTTTGCTGAGTTTCAACCAGCTGTGTATCATAACTATGTGGGCAGTATGTGTGTATGAGCTGCGGTAAACTTCCCAAAATCTTAGCAGCGCCCAGATCTCCCTGCTCATCTCCCTACTCAAATATGCTGGATGAGAAAAACACATCATCCACTGGATTTCAACTGACCGTCGTGCTATTGCTTGAACTGCATTTTTGTATGCCCACCACCACAGACACAATTTATATGACAGTGGATTGAGAGAGACCCGCCCCTCACTTTTACTTATAAGAATGTATTGCCTGTTCATCACCTGATATGTCTTCAAAAACATAATTTAGTGTACTGTTTGTCTGTGATTTGAGAGTTTGTGAACAAGAATGGGCACCATATTGTTTCCTGTATTGTAAAATCAGAGGTTGAAAATGCTGAGATCAAATTGTAAAACTAAGCAGTGCTGATAAATATGAACCAAGAGTCAGTTACTGCGTTGCCTATTTCTCGCCTCAAATGTTTTCAAAAACATTTTTTAAGCTTTCTGTTTAGCTGAAATTTGAGATCATTTGTTAACAGCTGTCGCCATATTGTTCTGTGCGTAAAAACAGCCAGGCTTGCATTACATCACCCACCAGGAAGAGCATTTATTGGTCTTTTGGATGCAGTGCATTTGGGTAGTTGTAGGTTTCCTACCTCTTGAGCAAAAGCTAATGCCACAGCTGTGTAGATAGGCAGATAAACAAATAGATAGGTTTTTATTAGTCCTTTTTGAAATTCATTGGGTCTCATTCATGAAATGTGAGCAGAACGAATTTGTGTGTAAACTGTTTGCAGAACATTGTATATTGGCATTCATCAATATGTTAGTAGCTCCGATCTTTTAGTAGGTGGTAACAAAATCTACACCCGCTTCTGACTGCTCTTGGTGCTTGTGTAAGTAAGATTTTGTACATAAATGTTGCTTAGAAATTACAATTTTTATTAGTTTTGTGCTCTGTTATGTTCACAATACCCAAATGCCTTTGAAACATGTAAATTAAATATGACAAAAGATTAGATAAATTAGTTGCCATTTAGCAGATTTTAAAGGGTGAATGAGTTATTTAAATCAACCTCATACAAAACTGGAAAACTACAAATCAACGCAGTGCAGCCCCAAACTGCATAACATTTTTGTTTAATCTAATTATCAGAGACACGATATGGAAGACATAAACATTCAAATTTAGTTTTGGTGTAGGGTTAGGGTTCGGTTTTTCCTTTAACGCCAGACTATCTTACTTGTTATTAAGCTAACACTAATGGTGGGTTTTTGCCTAAATCAGACTGCCTGTATTAAGATGTTTTAATAATGGTTTAACATCACAACCGAGATAACGAATGCCAAGGCTTGGGGCAAACACAGTCGTTTCATGATGGGAGATGAGGAAGATGAACATACAAATGAATCTGGAGTAGGTTTTTAGTACCGAAGTGTTTTATGTGCATATGTACTCACAGATTTACTAACATTTCATGAATGAGACCCATTATTGAGTGCTGTACACTAATTGTCAGATAATTAAACTATATTAACACAGACAACACCAAAACAAAACCCAAACCCAAATAAGGTGCAGCATCTTTCCACACAGAGGTTAATGTTTTTTGTTCAACAGTGCAGTGTAGCACCGATTCCAAAAGCATCTGTGTCTTTCTGTTGCATATACAGCCCAGTTTTATAAAACAGACCACATTCCCAACAGTGAAATACTTCTTTAAAAGAGCACATTGTCCAGTTTCCTTTCTTAAACTCATTGTATACAGGAGATGACAAATGGCAAACTGAATCAATTCGTCCCCACAGAATACCTTTGCCAGGCATGTGACAATCCAACTCTGAGTGCTAATGGGCTCACCGCAGATCAAATGCTTTTAGCCCATCTGAGATGAAGGAAAGGGCTCATCTGTTCAACTGAGCATGTGGCAGCAGTGACTCATTCGTCTGTAAGCCTTCACACCACCCTGAGCTCACTTTCAGATTGTGTACAGTATGTGCCGCATGCATTTCTACCGGAGCTGAATACCAAAGATGTCTACTTCATTTATCTCCGGACAGGATAAGTGCACCACTGAAGGTCTGAAAACTTCAAGTGGTTATACTTGTAACTCTTTAGATGCAAGTACTTCAAGAAAATGGCATCATGGTTGCTTCAGACATTTTTTATTTCATTTAAAAACATAGAAGTGGAACCTGAACTACACTTTTCATGCACAGTAACACTATTCAGTATACTGTATACCACAACAAGAGATCATGTATGGCACTGCGGAGAGCTTTTAGATGTTTTGAGGGCACAAAGAGGTCAAAAAAAGCAATCACAGTATTCCAAGGTCACTGTAGAAACCACGAGTTGCTGTAGTCATCCAAAACAACATGCACAGAGCCTGGTGGGACCGAAGAGAAGGGCGTTTTCCGGTCAGAGCGTCACCAGTGAAATACTAGTAAATGAAAGGTCAAGGTCTCAAACTCATGTAGTGTACAAAGGTTTTAAGGCCTGATGGATTCTACATTTTAAATCATGCTCAGGATTAATAGTTGCTCTGGACATGAACTAATTAAAGTTGGTGAAAATTATAAAGGGGATTAAGGCGAGGTAAGAAAGGGAGGCGATAAGGCTGGACCAGCGGTAATAAACAGGAGCTACAGGCTGGAACAGAGCAGGCCTGGGAGACGACGTCTAACTCGCCAGCAGGCCTCTGTAGTGGTGATGGTAAGGGCGAATGATTGCTGCTGGTCTGAGCAGAATGCAGATTAGTGATTGGCAGTCTCTAAACTTTGAGCAAGGCTGTAGTCTCTGTTGTGATGATTCACCAAGAAGACACCAGAACAGCAAACCACCATCTCCTCCCTGCACACATGCAGAGAATAGTTAACAGGATTACTCGCTTCTTGCTCTTCCCCAATCCTGCAGCTCATTTCACTAGCAAGTTACAAACAGGGCCTCACATGAGCTTGCATCAGTCTTCCACCTCAGCAGGTCTCTCTGTCTGTGAGGAGAAACATCAGCACAGAAAGCAAACAGGAAGTCCTGAGCTGAACTGGTAAAGGTTATTTTTTAAGAGGCTGGTAATGGCTTTATGAAGCCCCATCCATTGCTTGTTGTAACCTATGGCACTCTATGCCAAATGTCAAAAAACGTCTAACTGTGCTTCTTAAAATCTCTGGAAATTGTTCCCTAGCATTGTGTGTGAGTGCAATATGAAGCAGTAGAACAGAATAGCAGCCTGCGGTTTCAGTTAATGATGTCCGCACTGACAGCGAGGAGTGAGCAGAGCAGGTTCGGGTTTAAGATATAATTGTTTTGCATTTATTTTAATGACACTGTGTCGGTGCGCTGTGTCTGTAAAGTATTGCTTTTGGCTGAAAACTTCATTTGAATTCTCACATTTTGTTTGTGTTGCAGATAATATTTATTATAGAAACCATTAAAGGAAAGCTGTGATATTATCCAAAGGCAGAGTGGCTCAGTTGTCAGATATATTCAGTGTAAACCCAAATGGCTTGGACTCATTATCAGCACTTCTAGACTCCTGCTTTCTTTGCAAAATAGACACCTAATTTTTTATTGCATTATTTCTACCTGTAAATTACACTGATATGTTGTGTTAGAAATCAGGTTTTGTGGAAATGTTGGCTAAAACTGTGTAGAGGTAGTAGTGTGATCATAGTTTTTAGTAGGGCTGCCCCCCAGTAGTCGACCAAACGTTAGTCGACCAGAAAGCTCATTAGTCGGCAAGATTTCATTGGTCGCTTAGCTGCGGACGCTCTATGAGGGATAAAAACCTATATATCTGGACCATGTGGGAATTTAATTTGAAAGGACAGACACAGGAAGAGGCCACGCTCAGCAGTCAGACAGGAGTCAGGTTAATTTCCAGGGCTGATACCTGCGATTATTCCACAGGCTAGTTAATAACATGTCGGGCAGGAAATCCAAAGTGTGGGATCATTTTGAGAAGGTGAAGGACAAACCCAAGGTGATATGTAAACTCATCTTCATTGGTTGACTACAAACATGATGTATCATCTGAAACATGGAAGTAGCTACATGCCCATTAGCCACTTAGCACAATTATTACTGCTTTGCTGACAGCGTCATTAACAGGCGGCTCGCTCAGTGTGTGACGTGCACTTGTAGATAAAATATAGACCTATATTAATGAAGCTTCATTAGTACGGTTTGTATTTCTCTGTAATGTAGCACAGTGTTAACAATGTTACTGATAAAATTCTTTCTCACACCTTCAACTCAAACCATTGTGTTGCCCCGCCCAAAATATATCATTTAATAATTAAATTAATATTGTAAACATGCGGGCGACTAGTCGACTAATGGCCCTAAATGATGACTATGTCTCGACAATTCTTAGTCGGGGGCAGCCCTAGTTTTTAGTGTTTCAACCAGGATCACAATCCTTTTCCAACGAAGCGGCAACCTTTGGGTCTAAGTGAAGCCAATGCAAAAGTGCCTTCTAATGGTCAGCAGGGGGAGACTCCTCTGGTTGCAGAAAGAGTTCAGACTCTGGCTGCAGCTAAAGATTATTATCATTATTGATTAATATGCTGATTGTTTTCATGTTTAAAGGGATACTTTGCCAAATTTCAACCAGGTCTGTGTCTTTGAGGTGTGGACGTGTGTGCAGATTGACAGTGTTAGGGCGCCTCCCTTGCCAACAGTGCTGGCAACTCCCTGCCGGGCAGCTCCTGGCATGGGGGGGTGCCTTTACACCATTCATCTGCACACATTCCACACACCGCGGTGACGTAGACCTGGTTAAAAATTTAGCAAAGTATCCCTTTATTCACTCAATTGTTTAGTCCATAAAGTGTCCAAAAATTGTGAAAAATGCTAATCACAATTTCCAAGAGTCCAAACAAATGTCTTCTAATTGCTTCTTTTGTCCAACCAACAGTCCAAAACCCAAAGACTTTTAATTTACCATCATAAATGACAAAGACAAGATGCTAGTTCTTAAATTTAACAACCAAGAACCAGATAAATTTTGACATTTTTGCTTGAAACCTGAAACTGACTTATTAACTAATTACTGCAACTCTATCTGCACCCTATCGTCCAAATATGGTCACTTCGGGCTCCAAAAACCCATGATGGCTATGGCCAAAATGCCAAACTCTTTGGTTTCAGAACATCAGTCCACAAAACCTATGGGTGACATTGTGGTGGCTACATCCCCTTCTTTTCTTCAGTCAGTGTTTCCAGCCTTTACCAGGTGGTTCTAGTTGCCAAACTCAACCTCACAAACATGGAAAATTTGAAGATATATGCTCCAGAGAAACATTTGCTGTGAACATTTTGCGGCACCAAAATGTCGTTGTTAATGACAAATCAACGCATTCTCACTACGACCTTGTCACATATTGACATTTGGCCATGGACTTTCCACATCCAGGTACAATGTGACTTTCTGGGACGTCGTGTAAAGTTATGCCTCTCACATGCACTGTCTTCTTTCAAAATACACTTCAAAGTAAATGCACTTAGTCAGTACAACACCAAGAACTGACTTTTTTTTTCCTTCAACAACTGACACGTGTGATTGGGTTTAGGCAACAAAAGCACATGGTTAGGTTAAGGAAAAAAGAACAGGGTTTGGCTTTCTAATCTTATGGGATGCGAACACTGCTCTCCTGGGTGAAACTTGAGGTTTGTTGGAGAGTACAGGTGATAAGGCTTAGCGTTGCTGTGTAACCAGCTGGTGAGCTGGGTGAACGAGAAGATAGTTGGAAGCCTGAAGAAGAAAAAGCAATTTGAGATGTTGCTCATTAATTAAGGTCTTGACTGATCCCCCTACCTTCACCAAGCTGCGTGCACTCCGGAGGTTAATACTATTGACCATATTGATCTGTGGGTCACTCACTCAAAATAGCTGTTTCATTAGAGTGAAGGTATGGACAGTCTCTAGAGTGAAGGCTGAGGATGCAGGAGATAAGAGAGTGTTTGTTTATGCTTCCAGGTGTTTTGACTGATGGGTAGGAAGGGTTAACATAAACTACACATAGGTGTGGATTAGATCGCTAATGAAGATGGACAGGCAGCTGAAAGACTACTATGATTATTGCATAAATGCCACGAATGGGAACAAAGAAATAACTGTATGACATTTAGAGTCATATAAGTAGTGTATAGACACATCTTTGGGATGAGTTTAATGTCTGGAAGGACCGTGTCACTTAGTATTGGCTTCTCTTGAGCTGGAATATGAAAGATGATATATAGCAGAAAGCCATTAGTAGCATTCCTCAGAGAAGGCTCATTCATTCAGCATTGATGAGGACAGAGGATGGAAGGTTAATACATTCGGAGCATAATATTCAACAGGGAGAAGAAGATAAAAGAAATTCAGATAAAATGGCGGATGGCTAAAATCAAAGTATATGAAGTGCAGTAGCAAATGTCAACCTCCCAAATGAAATGTGGGTGTGTGCCTTTATATGCGGTTGTGTACTCATTGTGTGAAAATGATGAAGCGAGTCTTACATGTGAGGGGCCTTCTGTTTCGAGGATGTGAGAAAGAATAGGGAATAAAGACATTGTTAAGATGACTGCTAAATATAGCAACGATCCTTCACTGGTCCCTGAAGCCAATTTTACACAGTCTGGAGCAGTGAACATCACGGCTGCGCCTGCCTCCTTCTCATCAGGGAGACATCATTTACATAATGAGACGCTGCCACGGCAACAAAGCCCCAATAAGCACGGGAGTCGTCAGTCATGGGGGGTGGATACCAAGGTGCCTTCCTAACATGCGCTCTTGATGCGCTGGAGGCTGCGGCGTTGTGAGTGGCGTCACACGTGCAGACACACACAAACATACGCTCTGAGCCCGGGAGACAGAGTCCGTGTGGAGAGACACACTTGATTAGAAAATAAAGGGTGGGAAGGCAACTGTAAATGGGCGGTCCTCTGGGGTGGTGTTGGTGGAGGGGTTGGAGGTGTACGTTGTGTGTTTGTGGTGATTGTGAACATGTGTTATGCACATTACACTGAATTGTCTGTGGGTTGCTTTGCGCATTTTGGTGTGTTTTTGATGCCTGATGTGTGTGAGGTGTTTGATAGCACTCTGTCACTCGTGGCTACAGTATCTCAGACAGTATCTGATGCATGGCAAGTTTGGCCAGTTTTCTATGTGACATCAAAACAACAAGTGGACACAGTGTCACAAGATGTCCAGTTGACATTAGAGCTGTTGTTTACCTACAACTTGTGTTTCCCCATTTGAAGTAGGCCCACCTTTAAGAGGCCATCTCCAAAATTAGAAAGAGGTTTTTCTTGGCTTACTTGTACAGTAAGATAACATACTGTAGCTCATATGGGCACAAACAACTGCTAAGGCTCTGACTACATCCACACTGATACATTTTTGTTTGTTTTTGCATAACTGTTGCCATGTTTACACCTAGTCTACAATACTCCGGTGTTTTGCAACCCACTAAAACAGACACGTCTGAAAACACTGCTGACCCCTTTTTAGTTTGAAAACTCAAAGGTTGCGTTTTACTGTTAGAAACAATGACACAGGCACCCATGTTTGCTTACCGACAGGGTCTTATCTGTTACAGCTTGTCAAGTCAAAACATTATAGCTAAGCTAACATACCTTTTGGTTTCTTGCTTAGTGTGTGGGTACTCCTTTAACATGACCATGGCTTCTTCTGAGGATGGATCATAATCCCAGTTCAACTCTAATATGTCGCCGTATTTGCTTTGCAACAACACCCAGTCTGTTTTCTGCCACCTTGACTGCACTATATCTTGTGGTGTCTGAGAACTATTGTGTGCTTGGTCAGAAATGTGAAAGGGCGTGGTTAATGCGGAAAAGCGTGTGTGACGTATGCGGCAGTGGGAGGGGCCCATGAGGACTTCGCAGGAGTTCTGCACTTGAGTTACATGTGAAGTATGAATTGTCCTGGCCAGAAAGAACTTTGTTCGTGTTCTTGCCACATCGAGAAAAAGAACAAATTTCCCTGTTCTTGCGGAGTATGTACAGGGCTTAAGACTAAACTTATGCTTCTGCAAAGATGCACATAAACTTCTCTGCTGCTTTATGCTGAAAGTGTGTTGAGGGAAACCATAGACTACACCTCTCAGATCTCAACATGTGGTGACCTGAGTGTACACGAGCTGATTGGGTGAACAAGCTCCTGTCTGGAGGTGGGTTCAAAACGCAAGAAAAACATGCTAACATCGTACAAAAATGTGCACAAATATAACAGCCACAGTGATGTAAACTTCTGACAGTTTGCCCAGAAGAGCATGTTCTCACTTTAACGCACAGTAAGGACCATAGAAATAGAATGAGAGTAAAACGGATTCAAATCAACATAGCAAGATGATCAGAGTGGCGGCCATTTACATGTATACCATTGCCATTGCAACTGTTGTAGCTAACCGTGAGCTAACTTCCTTATAAGCTTTCATAACAAACAGACTTGTGGTAATTTGGGAACTTGCTGAGGTGAGCTTTTGCAGTAACAACTAAACCAGCAGTGGAGTAGAATGATGTGTGGAAAGGCATCTCTTGTGCACTATCTCCGCTGCCTTGCTGCTAGAGAGGAAGTCATCAAATTCTACCCATGAAATGAAAACTCTGGCTTAGGATGTATGGAAGCTCTCAAATGACTGAATATGATGACACTTTACATCCCCGCTGACATATGTTGTCACCATCACAACTAACAAACCATTTGCTACGCCAGTGCCCTTTCTGTTCATTCTATTTCTATGGTCAGAACATCAACATCTATGTATCAGCTCCGTTCCTGTTATTATAAGTATTCATTTCCACACATCTCCATTATGGACTTCAAAATTACAGATGTTTTTTATTTATTTAACTAGAAAATCTCTTTTTCAAGAGCGTCCTGGTCGAGACAGGCAGCAACAGAAGTCAAGGACAACACAGAACAAAAATACAGAATAAAAAATGTGCAGCTCTAAAACAAGTATTATAAAACACAAAATGAGATTACTACAAAGAACAGCCAAAAAGTATGTTAATATATACTAGAAGTGAACCATAAAAACGCAAACGCATGATTACAAAGACCAGCTAAGACACACAGTGACACTGGCAAATAGAAGAATGTGTACAAAAATCCTGCAATTGTGCTTTGAAACAGCTGAGGGGAACCAAACAGTGCAACTTTAAGTCTTTCTGCAGAAGATTCCACATGTAAGGAGCTGCATACATAAATGCTCGCTTCCCAAACTCTCTACGTACCCTCGGTAAAGACTAGAAAAACATCCTGGCTTAATGTACACACATAAATATACTGCAAGATAGCCTTACACAATCACATTTTTACCAGCAGTGTTTGCAGTGAGTTCTTGATACTGTAGGGATGGTTGAGAACGGTTGAGAACACACACAGGTGCTGCAGTTCCCCAAAAACCTTAACGTTACCTGGCAGCCAGTAGACCTTTAGCTGGACTGCAGTGTGATTCAGTTTCCCACCTGACAAACTTTTCTTCTTGTTTTGTCACATGTCATCAGAGATTCTCTGTGGTGAATGATCACATCATTTTCAAAGTAATTAGAGGAGACAAGTCTCTGCCTACACTGCAGTACAGAGGGAGGGAGATAAAGAGAGAGAAGCGGAGGGACAAAGAGAGGGAGTGTGAGAGGACGTGAGAGAGATGGCAGTCAGTGATCTAACAGTAATCCATAACAGCAGAACTGGCTACCATAAAGAAGATGAACAGCGCTGTAGGCGAGCTGAAAAGGTTACACGCAATAACGACAAAACGCCTCAGCTTTGCTTAAAGGTTACAGTGGAACATTTAGACAGGGACAATGTTAAATTGCTTCAATTCCTTGACTTACTGTGGTTCCTTGACTAATACCTTCTATAGCAGCTTCATTTCTAAGCCATGTTTGATTCTATCCCACTCTTCAGCAACTAGTCGACGTCACACATGGTCCAAATAAAGTCCTGTTTAATACTCAATAGTCGTAGCCAATCCTTGGATTGCTGACCTTTATGCCATGTCCCTATGTTTCATGTTTCAGGTGGCCACTCGTTCTCCCGACCTTACACAACAGACACCTTTAATTCTTTTTTTCATCTTTGTCATACTATTCATAGCACAAAGACCTTTGTATTGCAGCAACCTTTAGAACATGTCCGACAGTGAAGGAAATATACTGAAACCCCCAACCAGCAGAATCTGAGATGGCTCCTGTTTTCACATGATGGTCTCTTTGTCTATATGTGTGTGTGTGACTGTGTGTGTGTGTGTGTTTGTGTGTTTTCTCTCTGGTCTGCCAGTGTATTCTCAGGATTTTGCAGGGCTGTCTTTGTATTTGGCTGTACTCTGTAGATCAGAATGGAAGGCATCTGGTGTTTGTTTACAGCCCAGATTTTATCTTTTTCTTTGGTGTTTGTGTTGTGATAGTCCTCCGTGTGCTGTGCTGTGCATGTACGGATCTGTACACAACACGTGTATCTGACTGTGAGCGTGTATGTGTGTAGCATAAAGAAACAATTAGTCCCTGAATCAATTAGTTGAACTTTCTTTGGTTGCAACTTTACAAATGTGAGAATCTTTTCTCTCTTTATATAATTAAAACAGATAATATAACAATATGATTAAAAAGGAGGGAGGGATGCTGCACTGTCTGCTTTGCTGCAGAGAAGTCTTTGTGTATGAGCCTACAAAGTATACGGTGTAATCTTACCCACATCCGGTTTCATGCACTTAACACGTAACACATTCATTCTCAATCATAAATAATTCATGAAATGTGAACATTTGTAGACACTCACACGCACTCACACATTTACACAGAATTATAGCACATGCCTCCATGTCAACCGTAGCATGCACATCCTCGTTTCAATAAGAAAAGCGAGACATTTGATACTTCAGTACGACTCTTGATACCAAGTATTGAGCTGAGCAGCCTACTAAAAGTATCCATCCATTGAGCGTAGTGTTTTTGCGATACTAAAATATCTAAATTCGAAACAATGCCTTGAAATATATCAATATTAAAGTTGACATTTAGGGCATAAAATGTGAATTTTTAAACGATAAATATAACAAGGCTGTAACATGACAACAACATTTTTCCTCAGTAGCAGAGAAGCAGAGTATGACTGTAATAAACAATAACCATGGGCGCAGATGGTAACAGCGTATGAGTATTGAAACCATTTCAAATATTCATAATCAGTATATATACATAAATCAATAATTTTGACAACACTAACTGGATGTCATTACATCTACACATCCGTGCTGCTCCAACAGTTTCATGGAATGATTTTACGTATTGTGTGAAGTAGTGTGTCTGCTAAGAAACTGTGTTTGGACCCCGTGGGCATTTTTGGTAGGCTGAACAGAATGTGTTGTTAACACAGTGTGGAGGCAGTCCTCACACTCTAAAATCAGTCATCACACCCATTTACAAAAAGCGCTTGCATGGCTCCTTAGCTGTGAGACACAGAAAAGTGAAAAAGAATAAAAAATAATATTGTCGTCTGTCAGGTCAGTGAACTTTATTCGTCGTGTATTTTCTTGGAACCACTGGCGCTTTGAGACCTTTCCATAACTAGCTTGTGGTGCACATTTCCATCCTCCGGCCCATCCTCCGACAATCCATTGTTTGGTGCAGATGAAAATGTAATGCATCAACAAAGCAGATGCTTCACTTTGGTAGCAGATTGCCAGAAGTTCTCATCATATAAACAAAGTATGGACATCGATTTTACATCGTCACACGTATTCATTCATTTTCTTTTATTCATTCATGGATTCTGCAGGATGCCAGAGTAGTGATCAATCAATTCTGGAGATTCAGGAAGTGTTGAAGCTTAATCCTACAACATAACAAGCTACTTTATAAATGCACAGGCTCCATCAGCTAAATTGTGTACAGTATGTGTGTGTGTGTGTGTGTGTGTGTGTGTGTGTGTGTGTGTGTGTGTGTAGGGTTTGTGTGGGTGGGTGGGTGGGTGCTCAGTGCCCCACACTGTAAAGCTCTGAGGGACAGATGGCTGCTCAGTCTCATTGCAAGTCGCTCTACCGGTCTCTTGTCTTTGGCTCTGGGTCTCCATCCTGTTTTGGCCGCAGCATCACAGTAATACCCACCCACCCATACAGTACACACACACACACACACACACTTGGAAGTATCCGAGTTCCTTTTACCCAGCAGGCTAACCAAGCTGCCTACTCTGCGATAACCACTAACCCTGCTGCTGCCAGTGACCTGACCCAAGCTGGAATCGGAAGCAACACGCTAATCGCTGCGACAGGCTACTGGCTCAGCAGGTTTTTTCATTAAACTTAATGGCATTACCTTACAGGCACATGTGAGCCTATGGAATTCACTTTAACATGAATTTAACTTAATAGCATACACATTGTTCTCCTTTGTTACCATAGCTGCAGTGGTACAGTATACGGATCTTTTTGGGAATGGCTATGCCAGTGCCAGTCTTTTGTTCTTGACATACTGGCAAATTGGCACCATTAGAAGTATGCTGATTAGCTTTTTGTAGTCCTTGTTAGCAGTGTTCTCAGGCATGTACAGACAACCTCCACTGGATTACTTTGATACTGAAGAAAACTTTCAAATGTGATGATTCTGAGGCAATTTCTGCAGTCATAAGGAGTGCCTTTATTCTATGATTTCTAAGCGGATTTATGGATCCTTTGCTTGCAACGAACATCAGAGATCAGTGTAGCAGACGCTAAGAGTTTTAAAGTACCTTAATTGCCTCCACGAGCCGTGTGTCAAAGCCACAGCAGCTGCCTGCAACCGCTGACTGTGTGGATGAGCCGGCAAACTCAGTGACATAAACTACAATAACTAACATGCTGTTGGTTTTAGGAACACCTTGCACGTGTCCCTTTCACCTCAAGCACTATCTTTGCCTCATGTCTCTTCCTTTGTGTCTCCCTTCAACTCATACTTCTGCATTATTTCACTACAGTATTAACAGTAATGAATGCCCACATACTTGTTTCTCATGTGCAGCTGATTTGTGACCTTTGCAAATGCGTTGTAATCTTAATTAGTATCTTAATGCAGTGTCACTACTTTATAACTTCTATTCTGACTTTGCTGTTCTCAGACAAATTCACCCCAGCCAAAGTGCGTGTTAGAAGGCAGTCCAAGTCCCTGATTGCGTAATTAGCCACTACCTTAATAATTAGGCACTAATTACCAGCAGATTGCGAGCGCAAATTGAATGAAAGATGCAGCATTAGTTTTGCTTGGTGTAAGTCTGACCTCAGTGATGTACAGTTTACAGTGCAGAGACAGCGGAGTGACGAGAAACGGTTAATAAATCCCCAGCTCGTGATAGATTTGATGACGGCTGCAGCGGCTCTGCTCATCCTGCTCTGAATAAAACTGAACAACCCTGGCGGGTGTATATTTGCATGTGTGTGCAGGTTTGTAAGGGTGCAGAAGTGTTTTTTATTCACTCATCTATGTGTTTGCTCTCCTTTGTAGGAGATTTCGAGACGGATAAAGAAACGGGGAGTGCACAGGAAGCACAACGCTTTCTCTCTTTGCTCCTAACAGTCTGAGCATGTACGCTTATACAAAAGCACACACACACACACACACATACACACACACACACAGGCTGTAACATACACAAAAACCCAGCAGAGGATATGAGTTGTCACTGCAGGTGCATACATGTTTTTAGTCCTTCAAATGTATAATGCAAGGCAATTTTTGTTTGTAGAAGTGACTTATACATGAGGTTTGTCTACGTGCACACAAACATGCTCAGAGTAGCAGAGTGCTGTTTTACTGAAAGCTCAAGAACATCATGTTATTACAATATAAACAGTTGCATCACTCGTTGGTTTGTTGACACCACATTCAAGAGAAAACCACAAATACAGTAAAAGCTTCAGTGAACCTCAGCCACAATAATTGTGCCCTCCCCTTTAAAAGTGAAATCCAAATCTGGCCCAGACATAATTACAGTACTGGTGATGTTATGCTTCTCACCCGCTTTTCCAAACTATTTTGAGTTGAACTTATTAAAGCTGTGCCGCCACTAATTAAGTTGTTTGTCTTTGCAAAGCGATCTCCACTTGCCCAGTGCTGCTTACTAATGAGTAGTTGTGCCACGGCACCCTGCCTGCTGATTGAAGGGGAGATGAAAGCGGGAAAAAAATTGAAGAAAAATGACCCGATGGTGGCGGATTTTTCTAACAGGCAGTGCTGTGGCTGTCGCACACACGTTGCTGAGTCGTGCCTGCGCGGGCTTGTTAACAGGCAGTTGTGTGGGTGCTCAGAAGGTTCCTGCGGAGGTTATAGACAACACAGGTTTCCTTCAATTAAGAGACACTGAAGTTTAAGGAGAAGCTGAGCTCTTTCGGATTTGAGCCTGAGTCATTAAAATATTTAGATGAAAAGTGAGATGCTGATGCGCTACTCAAAATCATTTTACCATTGAACACTCTGTTAGATTGAAAAAAGCCTTTAAAAAGTTTACTTACACAGAGCAGAAATTGTGGCCTGCTTGAAGTCACTCTGTTGCGATGCACGCCCGTGGCAGCAAGTTTTCACAGCGAAACAATTATCAAAACATGATAAAATGTTCATAAAACCTCTTGTAACACTCCTGCAGCATAATCAACTTCTTCACTGTCCATCTGTATGCTCAGTATGTTGCAAAGACTCGTAGTTTTGCCAAAATATGGCTAAATACTGGCGGGGCTTGAGGAGGCCAATAAAGCAACACTAAAGCAGTGTATTTACTCATATTTTGGCAAAACAATGGCTGGAACATACTGAGCACACAGATGGACAATGGAAAAGTGGATTATGTTGTAAGAGTGGTCTGAGAAGTTTCTATGGACCGTTTTCTGCCTGAAAAATGTGTAAACTTTCTATTTTTAAACCTAACAGACTGAATTGAAGCTGACCACAGATACAGCTCTCTGTGATGGACTAAACAATGTAAAGCCATGATTAATTGTTTTACTGTTTCACAGCTATTATAGTTTTAAAATCTGTGAAGAATCAGTGTTTAATACTCAAATCTATAGGTTTTGGGTGAAGAAACACTTCGAAGCTCAAGTCTTGCACCAGCACATATAGACTATACTCTGTGTCGTCTGAATTTCCTGAACAATCATCAAAATCTGCCGGGAGGATTACGCACATGCTCAGTTACCCGCCATCTTTGTCCATTTTTGCAGCATATTACTTGTTATTAAAGTGCTTGCTTTTGGTTTCCTACAGTTGGGGATGTAGAAACTGACATGCAGTGGAAGGAAGTAAGGGATAGTCAGCTCATATGTAACTTATCCAGGGGTGTAAATGTAGACAGTGCAGACAGTGTGGTGGCACTGGGGCCTACAAAGTAGGGGACCCATAGAGAGAGTGGGCCCCCCATCAATGTGTTGGATGGAGAATGGGCCCTTATGAGTGACTGCCGCCTTGAAAATATGCCATATAATATAACAAAATTATATGCTTACTCTATAACTGTGAGTCAAATATTCAAAACTCAAATATTCTGTAACTCTAAATCAGCTATTAAAATTCCATCCATCCATCCATTTTCATCCGCTAATTTTGGGCTGAACGTCCCTCTCCCCAGCACCACATTCCAGCTCCTCCTGGGGGACCCCAAGGCGTTCCCAAGCCAGATGAGATATGTAATCCCTCCAGCGTGTTCTGGGTCTGCCCCGGGGCCTCCTACCAGTGGGACGTGCTCGAAACTCCTCCAGCGGGACATGCCCAGGAGGCATCCTAATCAGATGCCTGAACCACCTTAACTGACCCCTTTCGGCGCAAAGGAGCAGCGGCTCTACTCCGAGCTCCTCACCCTATTTCTAAGGCTGAGCCCAGCCACCCCACGGAGGAAACTCATTTCGAATGCTTGTACCCGCGATAAAGAACTATTAAAATTGTTAAATTCAATTCAAAATATCTTATTTTCTTTGGTATTTTTGTTTAGCAGTGATGATTGCTGGGTAATATGTATGCTGATGTTATCCAAAGTCAACTTTCTGATCATGTGACAAGACGATATGTGCACAATAGTGTGCACTCGGGCCCTTCGTAACTACCTTACACCACTGACCTTACCCCTGTAGAGATGTATTAAAAATTCATATCACAATTAGGGTGATCAACATGATCACAGTAATCATTATTATTAGCGAATTGTTAGAATGTGCTGAAAAACTACTGATTAACAAACTGAAATCATTTCACCATGTTCATATTGAAACCCACACTTAAAATTCGCAGCACTGTTCACTGTGTGTTTTCATAACCATTAAAATATCCACATAGTGAGCCAGTACCTTATGTAAACATATAAAAACCATATCAAATCTGCATGAACATTATGTAGCCTGTTTTTGAAATGCTTGTTCAAATGTGTCTGTGTCACTGTTGATGAGGACAAGGAACCAGTAGACTCACTGGTTTGCCTGCTGCACGCCCACACACACTGTAAACAAGGGAACAGCAAAACAAACCCACGTTGCATGCTGCTCCTGCATCTGGGAGACTGTTGCTGAGTTCGCTTGGTGCTGGACAGAATTTACTGGAGGGTTTTTTAAAGCACAGTAACTAGGGCTGTGCAATTAATTGAATAATTTCCAAAATGGCAGTATGGCAAAGTGCAATGTCCAAATCACAGGAGCTGCAGTTTTTTGATAAAAGTACAATCTACATTCATATAGATGTGAGGGAACATGCTTGTTTGGTACAGCTAAAATTACATCATCATCATTTTTATATTTTTTTCATGCAGCCTTAACAATAATCGAACACAGTTTTAATGATGACTAAAATTTAAAATGGTAACACGAACATAAGCAAATTTCCCATGGTTTATCACGACACCAGAAACCGTTTCATCCTCATATCCCTGCTGACCACATTTTGAGTCTGACCATTATAGCCGTGGAAAGTGACGACCCATCTTTTATTTTGAAGGATCAGTTTTTGAACCCTTACCTCAGCCTGTGTAAAAACAAACCCTCAGAGGCAGGGGTTGTGTGAGCTTGTGTGGACCTAATGGCTTTCCCATCTGCCGTGTCTGTGTAGTGCTGGGGCTGCTGGGCTGAGGGGCCCCATGCTCCTTCATGTCATCTAATACACAACATGGAGGGAGAGAGGGGAGAGCAGTCGGGTAATTTTAGCTTATTCTGAAGACATTACTGGAAACAAAGTGTGCGCACGTCTCAGTCCATGATCGTAGTATGTAAATACTCTGCGTGTGGCGTCTGTGTGTACTGTATGCACGTGTTGGCGAATATATAAATGCAAATTTGCATGCAGATGCATTTATGTGTTGTAGTGTGAATATTCTAGCACGGTTGAAGTCACAGCGTATGGTTACACGCAGAATAATCCACACACGCTCATTCTCATTCAAGGCACAGCATCACCTTTTTTTCTGAGATTCCATATTTTGAATATTTTGCGAGGATATTCTACATTTGAATGTTTCCTGGACACTAAAAGTGACTAAAAGCCCTTTTAAGATCGTAAACTGCAGCCAGGTAGTGTTGATTTCACAAGATAAAATGCAGAAATGTCCATGTGAGCACCCACTCACTGCACATGATGTATGATTACCCTTCTTTCTGAGTGTCTCTGCTGCTGTGTGTATATACAGAGGTTGGACGGCAGAGGCCCGTGCATGCGGTCTTACAAGGTTACTTCATGTGACTCCTCTGGCTGGAGGGTTTCTCTCTGCCTCTCTAGCTCTCCTCCCGCTCCTCTCTGTCTCTCCCACTTTGAAGCGTGCTGTGCTGTAGTATGCTGTCTGAGCCAGCAGCAGTCTGAATGCTGATGAATGTCTGCACAGATAACCTGCGACTGATCTCACTGTCTGAATCCCCTCAAAATTAACCCTTGTGTCACCAGGCGAGTTAAAAAAAAAGAAAAAAAAAAAAGAATACGTCCTTATTTGCAGCATTAGCGGGGTGATCATTGAGGGTTACACACATGCTGTGCACGACTACAGTAAGAAGCAGCAGTTAGAGGCTGGTATCATATTCTAGTGTATTCCACTGCTAATCTGTTGACGGAGAAAGAGTCATCACTTAAGCTCCCCTGTCCAAAGATTTTTCTATAAGTGCTTCAAGCCCGCTTCCGTAACCTTCACAAAACTCCTCTGGACTATTTTGTCATCACTTTTCGCTTTTTGCTCACACCACTTACTTTGTTTTCATCACTCCAAACTACTTCTAGCAGCACATTAGTACTCCCTTTTAGAAAAGGGTTTAAATCTTTCTGCCTGTCTACTTCCCTTCTATCACTTCCACTTCGACTTACTCTCTTAACACTGGACTGAGAATAACGCGCCGCTCGTCTCCTCCTCTTCCTCCCTCAGCGACACTTAGATTTCATGTTGTCAAATTTTATGTCGCTCTGCTGGCCAACGAGCTTGTAATATCCCGGGCCAGAAGTTTTACAGTGCTTTACCGTCTGTGCTGTTTGCATTAGGGGCTGGTTGTGTGAGAGTAGTAATAACCGTGGAGGACTGAGGTAAAATTAAAGTGCAGTAAAATTTGAACATCAGGATAATGCATGAAGACAAACACAAAAAGCTGTTTGATTAGACTCTGCCAATCTATTGAAACACCGGGTATCTGCTACCTGCATATGTACCTGCAGGAAACAGCCTCTATAGTGCAGAAAAACTGGGCTCTCATTCATCAAAAACTTGTGTCTATACCTGTAACCCCTCCCACACACACAAACTCATCCCTCCATCACCTCCCATCTCCTGCCCTCTGGGATTCTCTCACCTTCAAGCTTCACTGACTTGTCCTCATGTTTTGCACTCCACTTGATCCACGCACATTCATCAGGTAATCACCTGCTTCCCTATGACATCACTCCACATGATTGTCGCCCCATACCGGAAGTGCTTTGTTCTAATTATGAGTGCGCCTGTGTACATTCGAATGCCTCACATGCAACACAATGCCTGTTAACATGAAATCAGCGCACGGAGGAGCAACAGTGACAGTAGCAACACAAGGGTGTCGATCCCAGGGTGCACTGGGAGTGCTTGAGGAAATGTAAGCAGCTTAAGCAGTCCATGATGTTGTCATCTCTTCTCAGCTGAGCTCCCAAAATAACAGGCCCTCTGGGTACAGACTGGCAGAGCTGAGCAGGGGACAGTCAACAGAAAGACCCAGAACAACCCGGCCCAGATTAGACCAGATCAGACTAGCCCAGTTACTCAGTCCACTAAAGCTCAAACTGGTCAATTTAACCTTGCGAAGCAGATGTTGCACCAGCGGACGACACTTCTCTTCCTCTCTACCCAGAAACCTGCACCACTCAGCCTATTATAGAAAGGCCTGAATGCAGCCAGTGATTTCCCATCAAGCCCTGCCTGTTCCCGGCTCACGTGTTCTGCAATTGACTCTGATGAGCATGCTCCCTGTATGAGCCTGGTGTGGCTGGTGAGGTGGTCGTGGTCCTGGTGACAGGGGAGGTAGGATTAACGTGTCTCTCTCTCTCTGTCTCATACGCACAAACACCCCGAATAGGCCCCATTAAGTGGCTAAGTGTGTCGGAGAAGGAGGGCCTTACACTTCCACTGAGACAGCAGACAGCAAAAAGTGTTTAAGTCTCCTCGCTGCCCCCCTTTCTTCCATCTAGGTCATAATGTAGGCTATAGGCTAGCCTATGTATACTCTGAGTATGGAAACACACAGCAGGCGTGTCTGTAAACGTGAGGATCATCGTCACCGGCATACCTGATGTAGCACATTTGCGTTAAATGTCGTGTACGGTTGTGGACTTATACGACTATATATAAGGTGTTATTTTCTAGCATCTTTGTCGCCTGTGATGCAGCACTGTAGGAGTATGTGGATGAGCTCATTCTCACCTGTAAAATGTGAACTGAATTATTCATGAGTGCGAGCTAAACTGGATGGAGCTGACAATAAGCTATTTCTGGAGAGTCACATTTGAATATTATATAAAAAAAGAAATCCCTCTCAAATATGTTGCCACGTGTTTGTGTGTCTCTTGTTCTTTATTTGATAAATTTGAAACATGGAGCATGTGAGCAGAAGGACAAAGACATTTCAACGGTTTAAAAAAATATATTGACTTGTGTTTTTGTAACATCTCTCTCATGTCTGCTACAGACAGAGAAAAATACATACTGAGAGTGTGATCATGGATTCAGATGAGGACTGGAGATCTGATCAAATCTATTTTCTCTCTATTTCTGTGTCTCTTGTGGAGAATGACATTTAGCAGTGGACAAGCAATTTGCGCACAACTGCTGTATATGGGGCCTGAGTGGCTGTCCTGCACAACGTCACTGGTTGTGATTGCTGTGTTACTGACAGGCTGACAAGGGCCATGTCTATATACAAAGCCAGAAACATTTTCACTTCCATTCCATAATGTAAAATACTTAAAATTAATAAAAAATCCTATTATGATCATTTTCAAGTTCAAACTTGTATTTAAGGTTTCTACTAGAGGAAGAAGGGATGCTTTATTTTCAAAAACACTGTTTTCCTCATACTGTCTTTGCTGTATTCACACTCTGATCCCTTTTGGGAACCTGTCTCTTTAAGCACCTCTCTTGAAAAAGCCCAGTCTGCTCTGATTTTTCAGCATCTTGGTCTCTCTGCACCCTCATTGCAGCCAGAGAATAGCGGCACTTTAAACTGTGAAAAATCACTAATAAAAGCCACTTAACAAAACTGCACATGTTCCAGCCGGAATATGATTTGTAATCGTGAAGAAAGCAACAACATCAGCAACTAAGATTACGTGTTTCCCTGATGTTAGCATGTAGCTACATGTAGCAGTGTACTTGCAGCGGGGGAATGACTGTGCACAGTGAAACTTTCCTCTGTTAAAAATCCCCAATAAAAGCTTCTCAACAGAACTGCACGTCCCAGCAGGAATCTGAAATCAGTGAGAAATTTACAACATAGATAGAAAGTTAGATTCTTTATTGTCATTGTATGCTATACAATGAAACTTTGTTGAAGCGATCCACTTAGCAGCGTATAAATGTTACACATGCACCAGCACACACTCGTTCATGGCATTATTGTCACGGTCGCCTAGACACACATTCATATCTATATTTTTTAAAATATATGATAAATAGTAAGTACGAGCAATAACAAATAAATACATAAATAAATAAATAAAAGCCAAACACAACAGTTATTGCACAAAGTCCATTATGGCACCTTGGGTGAGTTGGGCTGGGGGTGGCGATTCTGTCATGGTTGCGTGTGTGTGTGTGTGTGTGTCTAGCTCTAGGGAAAAAAGCTGCTCCATAGCCTGCTTGTGCGTGTGATGGGGGTTGTCAGTCTGCACAAGGGAAGGGTGTGAGGGGACTGATCTTATGTTTGTGACCTGCGTGAGAAGACGGCCTGAGTGAATGTCACAAAGAAATGGTAGGTGGAAGCCAATGATCCATTCAGCCATCTTGACAACCCGCTCCAGGCTCCACATTGGCAACCAGGCTTACATGTTTTTCTAATGTTAGCATGTAGCTACATGTAGCAGTGTAGGATATATAAACACTTGCAGTAGCGTGCCTTGAGCAGATGACCATAGCAAGAGCCTGTCATAATCAAGCGTCATAGAAAAAAACATTGGAAACAGAGTGTCTGAACTGTTTGAAGCCAGAGGTTTTTGCTCACCTCCTTTTGCTTATCATCATTTGAAAATTTGGCCACATTAAATGTGAACGTCGATCATTGTATTATTATATATATATGATAGAAAATAGAGGAAGAAGAAGATATACAATTTTTTTTCACTCTTTTGTCATATACAAACAGGCCTGAAATCCACACACATGCACAAACAGGACCTATAAATGCATTAAATGTAGAGATATCAGAGGGAGGGGGCTGCCCATGGACAGGTGCCCCAGGCAGTTGGGCGGTCGGCGTCTTGAACAAAGGCATGTCAGTGATGTCTAGCTACCAGTCCACACTCCATATTTGGTCTGGATAGGGACTTGAACCAGTGACCCTCCGGTTCCCAACCCAAGCCCCCATGGTCCAACACATTGGAGTCCACACATGACCCTGGGTTAACGGTGGGACTTAACAGTGGGGCAAGGACTGCAATGCAGGGAGATTTAGTTTTTCCTAATTCAGACAAAAAGGGAAAAAATACAGTTAAAACTTAAAACAAAGAAAATCTTGACTGTATAACGCTGTGATTTTCACATTCTGAACATCAGCACCACATACTCTACGTTCGTTTTTGTCTCTATACATTAACAACTTCCCAAGGTCAGAAGCCTAATTGCAGCAATCTCATCATTTTACATATTCCCTCTGGCCTGTTGTTACTCTCAGCTCTCTGGGTGTCTAACATCCATTCCAGTTGTCAAACCCAAGGTTGTGGTCAGTTGTTGTATCCCAGAACCACGCTTATTTAAAGAATTCATCGGTCGCTAAGCTGTCATCATGCTCTCAGCCTTGGAGTGCCATGTTCACAGTTTCGGCTGTTTATGGCACAGGTCAGAGGGCAGGGCACTCTGAGCGCTGAAAGGCATGCCGAGGATGAGGAGAATGGTGACGGATGGATGTGATGTGGTGTTGATTGCTCCTGTGCCATTTGCCTTATCTGGTGGTTATGGTGCCTTTTTCTTCCCAGGGTGACCTCCTGAGGTGCTGGGGTGTGACAGGTGGAGGGATAAAGAAGTGGGTTCTACGCCTTGACAGAAAAGTAATTAGGTCGTTGGGGTTACATAGCCTGACTGTGCTATATTTAGCCTTCTTTTACAGCCAAAGGTCATTTGTTTGTACGAAACATGACCTTTTTTAATCTTTTTAAATAACAGACTCTTCAAATCTAAATTCGGTACTGGTGCAATAGATGGAGCGATGATAATTTTAGATGAATGAATCCGAAAGACTGCTTTTCCCATTTCCCCTCCTCCTATGTCCCTCGGTGCAACATCTTCAGGTCTACTCGTCTCTCTCTTTGTCTATACCTGACTGTCTCCTCCTCAGGATGTTGCTCTCCTGAAAGACACCTCCCATCATCTCTAGCTGCTTTACCCACAATCCCCTGTGGATAGTGAAACTGCAGGCCAGCAGCAGCAGCAAAGGTCATGTAAAACTACTGCTGATCCCTAGTTTTCCTAACCTACAGTATTAAACTTTGCTGTTAAGCATACCCTGCTATGTGGTATCACAACAGTAATGATCCACTTAACCTCCAGTTCCCCTTCTTTACCTTTCAGGTTTTTCCGGTAAAAGAAAGAAAGACTGACATTGCAAACTAGACAAAATGAAAAGCACACAAACAGCTCATTGTGAGGAATGGCCACTTGACCCTAATGGCTTTTTGACGTACCCTGGTAATCAGAGTTACGCTGGAAAAGTTCAGTTAAGGGAATTGTGCTGGATCAGAGGTGCTTTATGTACTGAACTACGGTCCCTCTGGGTTTATGGCCTCAAGCCATAATGGAGTGTTTGTGGTTAGGTCAAATGAAGGACAAAGGCTAGTCCGGTCTGCTTTAGATTTAAACCTGATGGACTGTGGAGAAAGCACCAGTTGTACGTCAGTGAGCATGATGTGTACAGTTGTAAGCTCCTTCATAAACTATATGTTGCCAGTGGTAGCGTTTTCATGTTTGCTGGCTAAGGTCTGTTGCTCTGACATCAATCAAGGCTGTGGTGTAAAGCCTTCACACAACACAACAGCAGGAAAACAACGTCCAACCAAAACAAATTTAATGGATCTATGACCCCTGATTCCTGCCACACAACTGCGATGGGAAAGTGGGACCTTTTCTCTCTATTTTTTCAATTTGATCATTTAGCTAGAATAAAAAACAACAGAAATGTAAATTTTGGACAGTTGAAGGCTGAAACCATCATTAAGATATGACGCTGACACAGTATCTGCCTATAGTGATGACGACTTCCTGTATGTAACAACTCAGAAATCAGAACAGCAATGTATCCTCATACAACAGTCTGTATGATATTTTACAAAGTTATGCACATGGTTTGTATCTTATGAATGATCAGCATGATGTCCGATGAAGAGGGCTGGTTATTGTTTAAAAAATTATTATACCAGCACCAATACCAATACCCTTTAAGTGATATAAACACCAATAGAGTACTTCATTTGATACCCATAATGTGAATGGAGTATAGTAATGCCACTTTTGTTAATGTTTGGTGGCACCTCAGCACACTGAACTGCCAGCTTCTTCAAACACACTATGCTAGACTTCACCACACCACAGACTGAATGGATTGTAGCTGCTGCTGCGGGAGTGTGAGCTCCACACCAGGAACAGGTGGTTAGAGTCCACTTGTGCACACAGGGCTAATTGTTAGCATCACATAGCTAATGTTACCTACAGGTTATTAATGGGTTTAACAACAGATGTGAGCTGTTTTGGTGTTGGTCCGAGTTTGTCAGGAATGTTTTATGGCTTGATGTTAGACGTTAGCTGTCGTTGCTAGGTTGGCTCGTGCTAAACAAACTGTCTGTTGGCTGGGGGAGGAAAGCAGCTCCTGAGATGGCAGCAAAAGAAAGTTTGCTGTTCGGCAGGGAGTCTGGATGGTCCGGGATCAGACCATGGTGCAAAGAGGATCAAATGCAGGTATTGTTTGACTGAAGATGTTTTAAAACTGTTTGGTACTGGGTTATTATGGTCAAGTCCCTAAAACAGTGGTTCCCAACTGGTGTAGCCACGGGATTTAGATTTCAAATTCGTCATTAGTTTAAGGTCCACAAAGTTTAATATATTCAGAGTCATATTTGCATTTGGCCATGTTGTCGAGCTGGTCTGCTGTTTCTGTTAAGTCCACTATTCACCTACTCTACAGCAGGAAATTCATTTTACTTCAAAATAGAGTGTTTTTTTTTTTTTTTTTTACAAACTTGACTTGTTCTTGAGCTGCTATTGGTCCATTCAGAATGGACCCGTGAACCACTTTTGGACCACGACTCACCAGTTGGGAACCACTGCCCTACAAGGTATTGGGTACTGATACCCAGCCCTACTTACGAATAAGTGCTCCTACCGTGGGTTTAGAAAAAAGATCACGGTTGAGCAATGTTAGATACTTAACATGATGTTACAATGTGATGTGAGGACGTGATGACACAATGTTACGCGTGTATGTAACTTAAAATAATGCTTTTTATGGTTTCACATGGGACACAAACCCTGCTCTCCTGGGTCAAAGTCCTGTGCTTCTTTGACCCATCCACCACCCTAGCCTGCCTCCTTATGCCAGCCTTGTAACTCTCTATACCACGTAAGATGATTCCTCCTTCACCCTGTCATATGACAGTGGGCAGCCTGCAGCACATACTGTAGGTCACATGATCACAGCCTCATGGTGCATGATTATGTTGGTAATGTATAAGTTACAGTGCATTACTTTTTGTAGGTATAACTATGAGTAATGAATGAGAGCAGTGTGAGGAGTAGCACTCAGCTCGTGAAAATAGTTCTGTGTCTTTCTGTATCTATGTAAAATACGTGGTCTGTGAGGTCATGCAGACACAAAAAAATGTGCCACAGCCTGATCATGCTGGACCCGGTGTTGATATTGACTTCCACTGATCTGCATAATGCGTCACGGATGAGGTCAAATTCTGGCTGTGATTCAAGATGAGAGCTGCTGCTATCGATCATCACATGTGATGTGAGCCACGCTGCATGATTTCAAATGCCGCACTCCTTTGTGTGTTTGCATGCTGTAATATCATGAAGCTCGAAGGATATTAGGTTTATTCTTAGTATCTCTTCATCTCGGTTGAAAAGGACATCTGGCCCTGTAGCAATACAACCATAATAACATGAGGAAATGGATGCTGTATCAAGAATCTCTCTCAGTGCCATTTTCATCGTTCAAGTGCAGCAGTGTGGCATTTTGTTTCCAGTGTGCTGCTTGGTTTTGTGTTAAAACAAAAGGGCAGGGCTGTTAGTACAAACTGACCTATGAAACAGACGAGAAAGCTCATTATCTCCACCAAATGGCTGCCCAGATAAATAAGATCGGTGCCATCGGTTTATAATAAAATGCACTGCTATTAGACTGGGCAGTAATGCTCTGTTAATGTTAAAAAAGCAGGGAAGAAGTGAGATTTATTTCAGTATTGTTGTGAAATACTCTGAACTGATGGCCTTTGCAGCATGGTTATCAACATTAGCATCATCACAATAGCATTAATGCAATTCCTGCTGTCTATTCTGCTGTCTAATCTATTGCAAATAACATACAGCACAGATGCTGTTTGCAGTGATTGAGCCAAAGCCAGCTTTCCTTGCTGTAAATAGTCATTTGCTGCATATATATGGCCATCAAATATTTAACATACCATAGTGTAGTCGATGCAAATTCCTACTGCAAAGGAGCAGTAGACAAACACGCCTTTTATTTCAGGAGTGTTTGCTGAAGTGATGTCTACGATTTGTTTTGCTCGGTGCCAAATCCAAGTTAGCAGTATAGACAAGAACATACACACTTTGCTCTTGTTGACAGCATATGAATCCTGACATGCATACTGATTCACCACAGCTTGTTTTGAGTGATGGGCGGCTGCGTTTTTGAAGAGAATCGACTCTGACACGAATCAGCAGGTGAAGCCCATTCACAATTTACTCAACAATGCAGATATCAGGGCAGATAAGTATGATGTAGCAATTAATGCTTAATTGTTACAATTGTCCCTCATTAAACAAGGTATCGACCACGCTAATAGCCCATATCCCAGGAGGGATACTGCCTCATTTGATAGATTCCTGTAACGTTGCAGTGTTTCTGCTGCAGCCATTCTGTCTTGTTTCTCCTTTTAAGCCATGGATGTTGTCATGGTAATTATCTGCAACATTGTGAAGCAGTTTAGTGTTTTGTGGCCTTGGCTCCTGCTCGTCAGCGTTGGCTGTTCAAACACACAAACACAAACACCCAAACAGCTGTGGCACCATTAATGAGGGAAGAGCACAGTAATCTCTCTGTGCAGGTGGAAGAGAATGCAAGTGTTGGCTGAGCATTCCAGCTATTCATTCATCCATCAGCGATCAATCAGTGGGTGAATAAATGAATGAAATCAGTTAAAGTCATACAAAAAAAAAATGAAACTGGAGCTAAACCTGACACGGAGCATGTCGGCCTGGTTCACCAGCTGCTCCCCTGGCCTCACAGTGTAGAGTGTTCTGGAAGAGTGTGGCAGCGTAACAAGCGGTTTTCGGTTACAGAACCGTTTTCACACGGGGATCATCAACAACTGGTCCTTTCCTTCATCTCACACCACTGTCGCTCCCTGTAGCTGTCCCTCACTCGCACGACATCAATAAATATTTTGGCGGCTCTTGTCTCATTCCAGGCGTTGAGGATTAAGTTGTGTTGTGTTTAAGATAGTTGCTGGGACAACATGAAACCCCACTAATGTAGTTTTATTCTGCTGCGCTTCATGATACCAGCAGCATGTCTCTAGTGGTTTGAGCCAGGGCTTAAGCACACTTTCCTCATCGTGAGCCAGATCAGACCAACAGTGGCTTGTGTATTTGAGAAACTGCAGTGCTGGCCCAAGTCAGTGTGTCAAAATTTAAATTGTCAAATTGCTTACAAAGAGCAAAATAAAAGCATCATTGGTTTTTGATTTCACTGGTGCATGTTGGCAAGTAGAATTACTCCATTTTAAGAGAGGGCTGTGTAAGTGCTTCAGCCAATTAATAAGCAATCTTGTGAGCCATTGGCCATCAGTCTAACAACAATGCCTCTGGGGGCAACAGCCAATATTTTGGGAGATCTGGTGTAGCCAGTGGATATCTCGTCCAAGACTTTGTCCTTTGTGCACTGGTCATTTTGGTTAATCTCAATAAACAGATATGTGCACATGAATGCATTATGGCTAGGCAATATATTGATATTATGTTGATATTGTGATATGACACTGGATATCATCTTAGATTTTGGATATTTTAATATCATAAGCGTCTTCTTTTCCTGGTTTTAAAGGCTGCATTGCAGTAAAGTGATGTCATTTTCTGAATTTACCAGACTTTTCGGGCTTTCCATCATTTACCTTTCCTCAGTCATTATATGCACATTACTGAAGATTATATAAATATTTTGTGAAACCAACAACAGTCAATCCTACAATAAAGTCGCAAAAAATTTGGTGAAAAATATTTGATTTTCTCCATAAAGCCCAGCCCTAAAATGCAGATACATTTTCTTAAAAGCTACTATTAAGCTAAATCATTGTCAGACAATAGCTGACAGCTTCTGAGACTGCATTTCAGCCAATATGTTCTGCTTCTATTGTTTGTGATTGGTTAACACTACTTAAAAAAGGCTCATTTAGTTCAACTTAAAAAAAATAAGGTAACTGTTTGCATGCATCTTTATAAGTAGTTCCAACTTTGGTCTTATTGAGTAAATCCTACTGTATGAGTCTGACAATCTAACAAACCCAATTAGTTTAGTACAGCCAACATGATTTGCTTTGACCTCAAAAAACTTAATTAAGTTGAAACAACATAATATTTATTCAAAATTTGTGGTCAAATTATTTAAGATATTCTAACTTATTTATTTTAAATTCCATCTGACTAAATAATGTTTTTGATTTAGACCAACTTCTTGAAATAAGATGTCGACTGATTAAAACACACAATGTAACACACATATTTTTTTATGCTGAAAAACTTCTTTATGTTATACACAAACCCCATGAATCACCTTTAGAGTGAACAAATGGAAACCAGAATGCCTCTAATACAAAAATTGTGTCCCATTGCGTACAGATTCTGAATAAATCTGCAGATATCTGTTCATACAGATTAATTACTTGAGCAAATAGACTAGACAGTGCTGCCAAAGAATGGTTACACATTGTCTGGAAACCATCGTAATTCTTCAATTGAATCATATTTTTTTATTACCTTTTTTAAAAGTCTTCTTATGCTGGATTTTATAGTTGGTAGTAAAGGGGTCATGGCAGAGCTACAATGCCTACAGTATGCACATAGCTGCTATAGCTATGCCGTAGGTGAAAAATGTAACACCTGCAGAAGATTTTATTGAGTCTACATGGAGAAAGCAAGTACTGTGATTGATCTTCTGTATTCTCTGTTTTGCTGATGCCATAGTAGAATATTGAGAGTGAAGTCGCCTTCCAGAAAGTCCTGCTGCTTTTCTCTAACACACATCTAGCCATTTGCCATTTCCACTATAAACCCTGCTCATCCTGTTCGATGCCGTTTATCACATTGACTGTGGGAACGTAAACACAGTGATCACTCGGTAGTTCTCTCCTTTTCAGTAAAGAGACGAAGCAAAACTGTGAATTACCTGTATGTTAATCCAGTTCTCTGTGTATGTGTTGCTCAACGTACTAAAATAAACAAAGGAATGTAAACACACTTACTGTTTGTTACATAATGAAAGCATGCTGTGGTCTGATCAAGTACGATCCATCCATCTAGTGTTGCACTGGTGCTATCAATCAGATGCTGGATCAAAACGTACAGCATATGTAACTACTGTATGGCAGGAGTCTTAAATCCAGTTTCTAACTGATGGGCTTCATCATATGGATTACTACCGGTGCCTAAAGCTGAACAGTTACGGGAAACTGTAATACAACACTGTCTAAACTGTTCTTTTGACACATGGCGCAGACTGAAAAATAATTCTGTTCCCAGACACCGTTTGACTCTGTTGTTGGAGATGTCTGGATGCCAGTAATCCCTGGAGAAATGTTGTCAATAAAAACTAGCATCAACCTGGTTAGTCACCTGTTGCTACTGCAAGTGCTTGTAAATACCGGGAAGGGTGTAGATCTCCATTTACCACTTGTTGTATGTGTGTGTTGTCGGGTGTCAGCGTATGGCGAGCGTGGGTGGTTTGATAACGCTGAGTAAAGCAGCTGTCTTAAGCAGTTCCTGTGTAATTGTAATCCCTCTGATCAGGAGCTCTGTAAACACCAGATAGTAAACCTAGCCTGGAGCTCGACTCAGCGTTGGACACACACAGACACACACACACACACACACACACACACACACACACATATATGCGCACGCCTTTTTTCTCTCTTCTTCTCTATTTCACACACACTTACTCACATACCAGTACAAAGACACCTGGACTTATAGTTGCGTGCACACACACACACACACACAGAAGCCTCATGGTCCTCTGTGGAGCTCTCATATGTGGATTGTCCTTAAAAATCACACGCTATAATGCTTGAAAAAACGAGTGGCCACTTACAGCACTTGTGTGTTTGATTGGTCACCATCTGCAGGGCTTAACATGATGACCCCTGTCATCCATCGCAGATTCACACAGATGGTACCCCTTGCCCTATTTATGCTTATGACTGGGTGCGATTCCTGTAAAGCCCCCCACTTGGGATCAAAGTGAGAGGGAGGGAGAACCCTACTCCGTGTATCATTTTTAAATCCTTCAAGCGCAGTGGCCGTGTGAGACGGATGGAATGAACTCTTTTTTGCTGCATCGCTCTCGGATGTCAGTTTTTATCACGGGTGACGCCAGAAGCTTCTGCTGCGATACCCTCCCTCCTGTTTTCTTCCTCCTCTCTTACCCCCTCTCTGCCTCTCTCTCTCGACGTGTAGCACTGAGTGGCGGCAGGAATGTTAGCTAAACTTGCTTTGCCTGTGTAAGGCATTTATAAAAGATACACAGCTACATGTCTGGATGGCCCGGCTGCATAATTCATGTCTTGGTGTAGAGCTAAATCCTCTCTCCATCTTCCTCTGCTGTACTCCTCAACTGTGTAATGGGTTCTGTGTTGTCATAAAATGCTGGTAGCATCAGCTAATGCCCGTCCTACCCTGTCCACACACAGAAACACACACATATTCACATACACAAACACACACATACACATACAGGCAACCTGTAGACAGAACCAGAACTGTACTCAGTTTAGAATTGCACCTCTTTGTAGCCATACTTTATTCATCACAATGTCCTTCAGTCCAAACAGTTTGTCTCAAAGGTTTTGAGTTCAACATTCTCCCTGTGTCAAAGTCTGAGTGGGGAAGGCAGGAGTGGTGGTGGATGGGTCCAACAAACACAGACCTTCACCCGAGAGGGCGGTGTTCGCATCCAGTAGGATTCTGAAGCCAAACCCTGTTCTTTTTACCTAAGCCCAACCGAGTGTTTGTTGTTGAAGGGAAAAAAAAAGTCAATTTGTGGTGTTGTGCCAACGTAAATTTCCTGTAAAAACATAAGTGTATCTTGAAAGAAGACAATGCACGTAACAGACAGAACTTCACACAGTGTCCTAGAACGTCAACAACAAACGCACCCAGGGTTCCTTGCACGTCGTCATGACGGCACAATGCAGTACCTTGAATAAGGTTAATGGGAGCGGATTAAAAGTAAAAAATGTTATAAGTAAAAGTCCCACCACTATTTTTTAAATTTTATTCCTATATATCCTTCATTATGAAGAAATAACTTTCTTTGCTAGCCTGATGCTAATGACAGTACTGGCAATAATGACAGTAAAAGGCTGGGGTTTGTTGACATACAGTTGTCAGCAGATCGCTCTGCGTTCCTATTGGTCAAAGTGACAGCTGTGACGGGAGAAGTTGTGAACGACAAAGAGAAAATCAAATATGCTAGACTTTCTGTCAGAATGTCATGAGGCATCCCAGATGCTGCATCGTTTGTTGTCTATTATAACACACTACACAAGATGAAACGATGGATTATTGCGGATGACACATTGTCGTTCATGATCCGAGCCAACACCTTACGACGCTGCGTCGGGCTAGAATCAGGCTGATATCATGTAGAGTGACCCCGGCTTAAGTAAAGGCAAACAATAGTACAGCCAGAACAGTCTACTTCACTGAAATGCAGCCTTTAAAACCGTGAAAAGACAACACTCAGAGCAAAATCTAAGACAACATCTGATGAATATGATACTGATATATCTCCAAGCCTTATCCTCATAAATGAATTTGAGGGCTACAGAATTCATCAGGTGCTATTTTCTCTGCGCCCTTCACGAGGATTGTTTAATTTATTCGCCTGTTGTTCCACATTAACTCCAGGGAGACACATAATCAATTAACATCTAGAGCTATTAGCCGAGGCCAGAAATAAGTAAAGAAGTGAGATCTGTGCCCTGAAGTTGGTGGTGTACAGGCTTGCGTCCGCATGTGTTTGGACAGCGTTTGCTGTAGTGAATTAGTGTTAGGATGGGGAGAGTGCCACTTGGGATAAGACCAGTGTGGTCTACATGTCTCACAGGGGGGGCTCATGGGGAAAAGCAGGTTAAACACACACTAACACGTTACCTGGAGATTATTATTCACAGACCAAACACAGACAGACAAAAATTCACGTGCAGACTCATGTCTTGGTAAACATGTTCCTGCACACAAACTAAATATATCCCACAAGTGGGGCTGTCGCAGGGATGGAGATAGCCCTGTGGAGATTAAGGGTGGCTCAGCAGCGCAGTTTTTGAAGCTTACTTCATTTGTAAATAAGCGTTATTGTTCTGCTATTATTAGGTATTTTGTTGTTGTTTTAAATGATGAAGATGACACTATTTTCAAGCAAATTAAATACTTGTTCACTGTTACATGCAGAACACAGAAGGGCAACCATTCCAGCCAGGGGGTTCCAGATTTCTCCTTAGGTCCACACAGTTTATTATAGTCAGTGTCATACTTGTGTTTGGCCATGTAGTCAAGCTAGTTTGCTGTCTCGGTCAAATAGCTGTCCGTTAGTCACTCACTCTATGGCAGGAAATGGCACTTCAAAATGAAAGCTTTGTGGCAGAAATTCACTGTAATTCAAATTAACGTGTATTTTTTTTTATTATTTTTTTTTAAATTTTTTTTACAAACTTGATATGTTTGCAAGTTACTTACGGTACATTCAGAATGGATCCGCAAACCACTAATGGACCGCGACCCAACGGTTGGGAACCACTGGTCTAATGGACGGTCTTGTTATTCTGTAGTTTGAGGGTGTGTCATAGTGAAAGTACTTCCGTATCACCAATTACATCAGCTCCTCTAACATGTAATCCATTAAAATCTCATGGTTGATTGTTTAGTTATGATGATTTCATGCTACAGGTCACGGCATTTTAAAAACTGGATTATGGCTCTGTGTACACTGTATATGTGCATTCACACACACGTGCACACACACATCCACAGAGACACACACGTGCATGCAGTCTCCAGATGCGTTGAGGCCCCTTGGGCAGATGGACTCCCCAGACAAGCCCGTCTACACACATTGCAGTGCGCACTGTGATATTTGTTATACAAGCATATTGGACACACACACACGCACACACTCATGCATTTGTGCGGGGCGTTCTAAAAAACATAAAAAGCAAGATGACCAGAGACCGTGACCTCACCACGAACAGCGGCGCAGATGCTGTAGTCACTGCTGTCATGCTGTGACGTGGGTGTTACGCATTGCAGCTCTGGTTTGATTTCTTCAAAGTGACAGAGCTCACAGAACAGGCCGTTGTTTTCACAGCACTGGCAGACTGTCTTCAGAGATTGTGTGGTGTTCGGACAGGGTGACAAAATGAATGTCACCTTTTCTATGCACATCTTCTGTTGGGCACTGAAAGGTTTCTGCACACAGAACGGTTAAAAAAGAGAGTTTGACTGAAAGTACCAATGAGCAAAGCAAGGCAAAAGGTTACCTGACGTTTCAACACAGAATGGTCAAACAGGGGAACATACCATGACTGGATCTGTGTCTAACTCTAACCAGAGATCTACTAAGAGTGTCAAAACCAAACGTACAAACTATGAAGATGCTGTGGCATCCTGCTTCAGCAGAAACTAACAGACAAGATTTTTCAGAGTAGATATGCAGAGCCACAGTGGATGATACAGCCTGTACTCAGTATCTCTGTCTCCCGTGATGCACTCCCACCTGTGCTAAGTACTAAATGTCCCATTGGGGGGACTGTTCAGCATGATGCCAACTATTCCGGCATTTTTATAACTTGATGACTGCCATTGTCCCATTTGAGTATGTGGGTGCGTGCATTCAGGAGAGTGTTTTGAGCACATGATACTGTAGGTTAACAGCTGGGATGACTTGGCTGATGTAGCAGGGAATGTTCAGGCTGTGGAGCAGCTGCGAGTGAACAGGATCCGTCCGGTGTCTGACCACAAGACTCGGAAAATATGTTTTCAATTCGTATTGTGGACGGTGGGCTACAAAGACAATGATGCACCCGGTGTACTTTGGTTTGTTCCAGGAGACAGGAAGGGAATCCCTACGACACAACCTGTGTTAGCTGTGTAACTTGGCAACTGCTGCCGTCGGGGTCATTCTATAAATCTGCAAAAAAAAAAAACCTACATAATCTCCACTTCTAGTTCAGCCAAACTTTCCAAAGTACAGCATGAATCTATTTACACAGCTTTCTGGGTCAGATTAGCTGCATTTCTGGGTTGTTTTCAAGTCCTTGCTTGAAATCAGAAAAAAAAATTGTAAAATATATAAGAATCTTCATTTACAGTGAGTTTTGCGAAGACTAGTATAGGTAGTAAAATTACAACATCCTTACATTAAACATCAGTGCACATGTACAGCGCACATGCGGATGGGGCAAGGAGACACCTAGACATGTCCAATTGGTAGGAAAGAAAAGAAAAGGTCTCATTGGTGAGCTCTCCTGTCTCTTAAGTTCAGAGGACTAAGGACCATTGTTCTGGAATAACCTTATTTGTTCCAGTTCAGTTCATCTCTTGCTGTGGTTCCCATCACAAAGCGTAACAAATGCCTGGATGTTTTCCCAACTTGACACAGGCAAAACAACTAAAGAGATATGTGTGTGTGTTTGTGTGTTTGTGTGTGGATTTTGTCCCTCTTAAAATGCATCATCAGGAAACTGAGCCATCAAACACTAATCCCATATTTTTGATGATTCAGATAGCGTTGGCGTTAGCTGTTCCTAAATCTCCTCTCTCTGAATGTCAGGATTTGAATCCTTTATGTAATCCTGCATCAAGGCCAAGTTGGGACTCTTGGGTCAATTGGAATTGACAGTGTGTTCTTCACTTGTTAATATAGCAGAGGGGTTAGCCATAATACCAGCGTAATCCTTTTCTCTGATATTGTATTTTCTATTTTATTCACTTATGTTGCAATGTAAGGAGCTGTTGTTCGATCCTCTCGCTCTTGTTCTCATTTCTATTTGGGCCAGTCCTCGTTGTTCCCAGCTTCTCCTCTGGCAGTTTTCACCTGATTTTGTTGAACTTCTACAGTGAATCAGTGAGGCACAGACATGAACATGTTTACTTGTATAAATAAGGTAATTAACATGATGAAAACATGAGGAAAATATCCACAAAGCATCATGTACATCTCACATTTAAAAGTCATGGGTTGCATGTAACTCTTAAGTACCCCTCGACTATCAGTTTGAGTGAGAGCTAGCTAGTGTCAAGAGTTTACCACTCCTAATGCCACCCGTAACCATGGTGGCTGCTCACCCTCTGGTCTCCCCCTGGGTCACCCCGCTGTATAAGCAGCTTAATTTTGACCCAAAAAATCCCTTATGCATAGTTGTAGCTCTGTTAGCACCATTAGCAGCATCAGCACAGCTAGTGGTGCTAAGGGTGCTAACATATTTAACAATGCTTACAGGGTTTTGCAGCTCAGAATCAAGCCACCTGGGGGGCCAGCAGAGGGCGGTCACTATGTTCCTACAGCAATGGCATCCTGCCACCATGCCACGGGTCAGGACAGCTTTAACAGTAAAAATCAAAGTAGCGCCATTAGCCAGGCTCCTTCCCATCTGGTGCACAGTGCAGAGCAGCTAGGTAAACAGTGGAGACTGGAGGGTGGGCACCAGGTTTACGCAACTGAATGTGGCTAGTTGGTTGTCAAAAAAGCCAAGAGAAAATAAAAGGCAAGACATTTACAACACAAAGCATTAAAATTTCACCACCTCTAAATAGGTAGCGCTTTGAAATGCAGCGTTAAACCTCTTTGGAGCGCAGACCTATGCCCAGTTCAGACCAAGAATTCATGATGAGACAAAACCGTTTTAGAACGTTGCAGAGAAAAGTTGCAGCAGTGTGAATTGGCTGGTCTGAGCTCGACTCAAGCCAGCTGATGGTGTCACCTGCAACTCTGGTCAAATCGCTGGTGGCTGGTTTAAGAACTTAAAGCATGTCGTCTGTTTCAACATCTAGTTGGCTCATAGTGAAGTCCACTGGTCAGGTCAAAATGACTGCAGATGGTGTGTTCGCTTGCTGCAGCAGGTGCTCTGTCCTGCTGAGCCCTGTTTCCGTCCTCACGTGTCACTGTGTCGGACGGTGGGTTGCTACTGCTGCTTGCTGCATGCACCATTTCATCACTACTACAAATGCAGCTGTAGCCAGTGTCTCACTTTAACTATCCTCATTCATAGTTTAAGAAGCAACAAATTATGTTCAGCCACAAAATAAGCCTGAAAAGCTGGAAATCAGAATGCAAGTACAGAGAGTTGTTGCATAGAGATGACACACCATCTCATCTAGTTGCATTGATGTGAACCAGCAGGTTTTTAGAATGTTGCAGAATGGTGCATTGCAAGTAGTTGCATGTTTCAATTCGTCTTGTTATAAATCTTTGGTCTAAACCGGGCTCAAAAGCAAAGGTCTCTTATTTTTCACATAATTTTGCACCTTTGTTCTCAAAAATTAACCAGTTGGGTACCGGTTAATGGATGTCAGGCTTTGGAAAGGGAAATGAACCGAAACTGAAATCTCTACTCCCAACCCCTGATCTGATTACTTTCTATTTGCTGTGAGCTCATGAATAAACTCCCTCTAAATAATTGCAATAGACACAACATGCTAAACTGAGAGGACATATGGAACACTGTTTACTGTAGCAACACATTCACAGCACAATAATTATGAATCAAACACATTAACTGCCCTCCAAACTCTCACACTGAAGGGCTGGGTGAACACAACCGCAAAAAAACAATTTAGCTTCATTACTATTTCAACATTTTAATCCTGGAGTGTTTCACCGTTTGCCAAGCTTCATAAAGTCAGTGTCTATTAAATGCTATAGAGTTTATTAAGAGTTTTATTGCTTTTATTAGTGGTTCATTGGAATTTATCTTCATCTGGCAGCAAAGAAAAATTACAATCCTCCAGTCAATAAGCCATTAAATGATACAACGTCTTTACACAAAGAGAAACCGGTTCACACAAACACTCACAACTAACTGTAATACGTTCTTGAGCTTTATAAGTATAATATGTTTAAAGTTTCCATAAGGCTTAGCCACAACAGCAAAATGTCTACTAATAGAAACTTGCAGAAGAATTACAACCTATGGGCTCAATGTTTTTGTTGTCTACTCCAACTTCTCACCTAACTCTTTCTCATCTCCTTCCTTCCTTCTGTTTCTCAGTAAAGTATTGATCTGTGATAAACAACAGATTTTAAGACTGTTTGCGTTTGCTGCAAGTGTTCAGTGAAATCTCTGCAGTGCTGAGACTCACATTAAAGCCGTTTTTTAAGGTCACCCTCCTTTTCTCTGCTCCACCTCTTACTCCTGTTCTTTAAAGCTGCACACATGCCTTCACTCCTCCTTCTCCGCCCCCTCTCCCTCTGCTACCTTTCCTCCTCTAACAAACAGGAAAGGCTGTAAATGTGCATTAATAAACTGCGTAAAGTGTGTGTGGTTTCGGTGCCCATCTGGGATCTGATCTGGTTGGCAGGGGGCAGAGGAAGATGCTGCCCTCCATATCGGCTCTGCCAAGGACTGTGTTCTTGGCGCAGACGCTTGGATCAGGGACTTTTTTTTTTTTGTGAAGTAATTAATAAAGAGGCTTGTCGCAACTTGTGAAGGTTTAGTGGTGATATGATCATATGGTGCTCGCAACCATTACGTAACTGTTGTTGAATTTAGTGACTGAATGCTTGGAATTGCTGTGTTTCAAATGTTCTTTACCTCTCTTTGGTGTGAGCTCAATGGGTTTTGTCAAATGAGTCCGAGGTGTGGACGTCAAAGATGTCAAGAGAGAGGGATTCTGGTAGATGATTCAAGTTTTCAGTTCTAAGGTGTAATCGAGCACTGAGCCAGGACCTGTCGACCCCACATTAAGTTACAGCGATAGATGGAAGTGGAGTGGGCCTGTGCACTTAGTCAGCCATGCATTGAGACCTCAGTAAGTGCACTGAGGGTTGACAGAACAGAAGGTTGGGGACGGTCACAGCTGCCCCAGCTAAACAGCAAGTATGTTGTTCCTATAATATAATGCTATGTATTCCACCAAGAACAAAGTGATGTTCTATGTGACGTAGCCTTCAGAGGGTTAAAATAGTTGATTTCCCAGCATTCGATGCTTGCCCACACCTCGTACATAATCAGGAGATTGCTTCCTGATCAGGTCTCTGAGTCCTGATTAAAGATTTCTATCTGACATGTTGCAGACGGCTAGTTGTGCTGGACCTCATGATCCAGCAGCTCGGGCTCTCCGTTTCTCTCACTCTGAGCTGCAGGTCTCACAATGAGATTGCCCCCTGTTATGCAACTCGCTAGACGACAGCGCTTTTCTGGCAGAGAACATTTTCTGTTTTTTTCCCTGAGTTGAGCATTTAAGGCCACCGGACCAATGAAGGACACATTGGTGACTTTTGCTAACTTTAAAGCAGTTTGTATGTTACAACAGTGCAGTTTTTATTGAACCTGAAAAGGTGAATAGTTTTGCTCTTCCTCCGTTGACGAAAAGTCATGCACTGTGAGTCTATTTATTTGTATGCTGTCATAAAGGCCGGAGCCAGTTTGATTCAATACACAGTTTACCTTCTTTCTACTGTATCCCTAAGTGATTCATAGTGTATGTATGACTCTTTATACCTTGGCTAGGAATTTAAAAGTCTATACAGTACAGTATGTGTGTATGGCATATGCTTTCTTCAGCATGAAGCAACAAACGTGCTGTTTGGAGTCAAGTGAACAGTCGCAAAGAAAATGTTCTGTATTGTAGGTTTGTAGTGACTTCATTATTTTTTACAGGTAAAGTTTGAGGGTCGAGGAAAAAGTCCCTCCCTGTTGCAGCAAAGTTAAAAAAATAGCCGCCCACAGACGTCATAACAGGAGATATGATGAACTTGCTGTCTTTAGTTTAGTTAAACTCACTGTTTGATGATCCAGGTGCTTCAGTTGGTTTAGGAGTTGACTGATTTGCAGGATGTATGGAGAGTTGCAAGATGACGCTATGAACTGATTTTGTTGACTGTCGCAAAACTAAAAACTCCCCAAACAAACAGTCCCCAAATAAACAGGTCTTTCCAAAAAACAAAGTTCAAATCAATGGGGCATTAAAAGACTTCATCAAACAATAAAAACTAAGATTAACCAAAAAACAAGGCGGTTAAAGACTATAACCCTGTGGTGTCACGCTCCACGCTTAATTCAGCACACCTGTCTTTAATTAAAGGTTCCTGAGATGCCAGGTCAGATGGCGCATTAGAGTGACTCAAAAAATAATAGGAAACTAGGACTTGCTAGAAATGGCTCTAACTTCCCAGTCCATATTACAAAGACAAATTGAACTTTAGGTAGCCTACTAGAATAATATAATCAGCTGCTTTTTCAGTCCACTACACACATTTTGCTGCGAAAAAATGAAGTGAGATGAACAGACTAAAAAATTCATCTTTATAAATAATACAGGTGACAAAGTTTTCCTTTGGGGACAGTATGTTTTATCACAATACTCAGCATATCGCAACACATTTAAAATCACAATAATATTGTATTGTGATAATATTGTATTGTAGAGCCTCTGGTGATTCTCACCCCTACTAGCTAGCTAGGTGAATTAGCTATGTCCCACACACAATTGTTACATAATCATACCTAATGTATTTTAACCAGCGGCTCGTGAATCAGTGGTTGAAAGAACGAGCAACAGTGGTTCGTGTGAATACATAGCAAATGTCATTTAGATGACTTTTGGGCGTGTAGTCTTTCTAATTACGCATATTCACAGTTGTATACTCAAAAGTTTTACGACAAACTGTGACTCACTCCACTTGACAACATTATCTTTTGAATTTAAAAAAAAAACATAATTTAAGTGGCACAAGCATGATCAAAAATATATTTGACTGTTGCCGTTAACTACCACTCATATTTTTTTCCTGAAATACGGTTGCATAATGGTCCACTGGAGGGGGAGGGCCTTTGCCTTTCTATATGAAATGTGGACAAATACATAAAGTTAGTAATACTATTTACAGCCAATTTCATAAAATTAAATATCAGTGTGATTGTTTGTAGGCTTCTAATTATAAATGTCTGTTTTGAAAGTCTTCAAAAGCATTGATTACTATGACTTATGACTATGATTTTTATATACACTGTCACTCAGTTATCATAATAAAAATGTTTCAAGATTTTGTCATTTTTCAACATGATGTATTTGGTAATACATAAGCACGCTGTGTCTATTTTTATACACAGTATGCATACACATGTGGGTGGGTCCTGTTCCTTTGTTGCACTTAACTGAACTGAGCAATGGTGCGATTAGTTCACTAGTTCATGATCATTCTGCGGAGGAGGTAGTCGACACTGTGCTAATCGTCTTATGCACAAAAGAAGACAGATGTTTCTTATTAAAATCCTTGACTGGAGATGAACCGCACCTCATAAAACACACTGTCAGCTGCCGGCAAGTCGTAGCGAGACGGACAAGCAACGCATCCTTCCGTCTTTATAACCTCATTGTGTGACGTTTGACAGCAAGCACAGAGTCGACGTGAACAGAACACATATGAATCATACGTGAATCTAGAGCGGATTTGACATATGATATATCATAAGCTACTTGGTGTCACTTACTGCTCAGGCCTTGTTGATCCTATTACACTTGAACCTCCTCCCACAATGTTTCAGTCTTCTCGATCTCTAAGGTCTGCTGATTGGCAGGCAGGAGTATGCTTTCAATCCCATTTGCTCTTGTCAGCTGCTAATTGCCGTGAAAGGGATCCTTAGCATTAATCTGCCTCAGCAGGAGTGTGTGCTTGATCCCCGTTGGTTGACACGAGATCCATGAAACATTTAAATCCATGAATCCATGTTACTGTATGTGCGTGATAATATTTCAGGTCATGTTTTAGGTCATTTGTGTGTCGGTGTGAGTTTGTGTGGGTGAACGCTCATCTGCTACACTGCAAGGGTTATTTTCTTTCATCAGCAGGATGCATAGTACATGGTCTAAAATGTCTACACCTTTTAAAGGGGAGACAAGCAAGACAACATTTAATTCTCCTGCAACAGCCATTAAGGATGCACTCGGATTTGAGTGAAAAAATGTGTGTCACAGCAAACCTGACATTGACTTTGACTCTGATATGTCAGAAATGTTGTGTGCTTTTCAGTGTTTTATGTTGATGAGTCCTTTGTCTGCATATTTGTGAGTGTTGTGCTGTCTCTGCTGTCACTCTGCCATAAAACAGCACGTTGAAGTAATACTAAAGGTTAGATAAACAGTGGAAATGTGTGTGTGTGTGTGTGTGTGTGTGTGTGTGTGTGTGTCAGGAGACGAACAGAGTGAGTGAGTTGGACCCAAATAGTCTCTCCAGTCTCCACATTGATTTTTCTCAACTTGGCATATTTTCAAGCCAACTGATGCATTCCAAGGATTTAAACCTCCATTATAAAACTACTGGGTGCGGAAAATAGTTTTCAGGGTGAAAAGGTGAAACAAGAATAGTTTTTTAAATATGTCTTCAGTAGTCTGTCTCTTTAATGGGACTTCAATAGCAAAGAAGGTGTAATTTCTGATGTAATTGCATCATTTGAGTGAAGCAGAGCCAGCGAGACAAAGCATTCAGGTGGGGATTGGATTAGAATTCTAAATGCTAGAGCTCTTTATGTAGTTGGAAACAGTGCAGTATCTTATATTTGATTATAAATCATAACAGGCAGGTTTTCAAGATGAAACTCTGACTGTTTAAAGAGTATGTCTCTGTAGAGTTGGGATCTCTCACAGGGTCACATGCTAAATCTGAGGAGTTGTAAATCTGTTGATGGGATAGTAAAGAAGGAAAAGAATCATTCTGCGACAGTTTGCCAGTTCTTCCTCTTTACTCTAATTATTAAGTTCACTTTCTGTTAATTTTGCTTTCAATAGCCCGACACCTATTAACTGGTATCGAAAAAAAAAAAGTGAAATGATGTGAAATAGACTAAAAGCAAGAGCCTCTTCCTTTTAGTCTGGCACTCCACTGGCTCAGTGAGCTTTATCACAGCTTTTCAAAGTGCTATCCGTTCAGAGGTGATGAACTTTTAATGTCTTGTCATTCAAATGTCTGGCCCTTTATTTTATTTTATGTTCAGAGACATGTTAACATGCACAAATATAATGCCCACTGCCCACCCGCTAACATTAGCTAGCCAGGCTAGTGTTGGTTAGCTGTAATTAGCCTTGACTCTGGTTAGCTAACATTAGCCTTGACTGCACTGCACACCACCCAGGTTGGATGGAAGCTAGCTTGCGGTGCTGCTAATTCAGCATACCGCTGGTAACGCTGTCCCCTTGGCGAACGACTTTGTTACAGAAACATAGTGGCCACCCTTAAGTCTCCACTGGTTAGCTAACATGAGCCTTGACCTCTGCACTGCGCACCACCCAGGTTGGATGGAAGCTAGCTTGCAGTGCTGCTAATTTGGCGATTACCACTAGTAACACTGTCCCCGTTGCAGGATGGCTTTGCTGCAGAAACATGGTCGCCACCCTTAGGGAGCCCCGTTGATGAAGCGGTTTTACAGCAAAACCTTTTAACACCACTGACTGTGCTGACACCGCTAACTGTGCCAACAGAGCTAACAGTGTTAAGCTAGTTACCAATGCTAATGGGCATTTGCAGCTTAAAACTGAGACATTCACTCATGGGGTGACCTCAGGGAAGACTGAGGGGTAGGCACAATGTTTCCATAGCAACACTGTTGGGTCTGGATGGTGTTACTAGCAGTAATTGCCACACAAGCACGCTGCTCGCTAGCTCCCACCAGACCCAGTTGGTGTTCAGTGTAGCAAACTGTAGAGTAGGAAAATTGACCTATAGATCTGTTGTGCTTAAACATTTTCATGTTATGGACCCGTAAGTTGATACACATTAGGTAATGGACCCCATTTGATAGGATTTCTCTTCAGGGAGCTCTATCTGAAAAGACTTTGGCTGTTAGATATGATTAAGACCAGAGTTCTGTAGTTGTCAGCTACAGTTGGGGACCTACCCGAGGAGGAGGTGAAACCTATGATCAGAATCGTCACTCCTATGACTCTTACTCACAATGGGCTTACTTGTGTAGTGAATTGAAAAGTAAAGTAAAGAATTTTCCCTGTTTTCCTGGGGACCCCCTGGAACTCCCTCAAGGACCCCTAGCTGATAGCCACAGCTATAAACTGACATTTAAGCTGTTAACCGATTACTTGTTGACCACTGTCATCCCTAACACTAATCATTTCTTGATACTGTGGGTAGTTTAACCTCTTAAGGCCTCCAGGGATTCAGTGGAAACAAGGTAGATAACAACAGAGTAGATAATGCCGAATTTTAACACCTCATAAGTTTAAAAGGTTGGAAACCATTAAAATTGCATCACTTTGTTCTGTTCCCGTACACTGTGAGAGGACTTGGCCTTTGAAAGATGTCAACTGACCACTATTTTGTAGTTGTGGCACTGGATATTATAAATCCATTTTGAGCACTTAATGGACTGCCGTATGCGTGCCAATGCAGTGTTTTTGACCCCCTCTCACAACTGAGAGTGGCCCTCTGTCCTACTTCCTGCAAACACAGATTCAAAGGGAAGCCAATTCAAGTCTTCTGCCAGGAAATGTAAAGTTTTATGGTGTTTAAGGTGCTATCAGAGTGAAGCTATTTTTAATCAGTGTGACATTCTACATTTCTACCCCAAACCCCACTCACCCACTCACCACCACCACCACCACCACCACACAAACATGCTTATAAACAGATAGCATACGACGGCTTTCTGACTCATCAAGTGGGAGTTGCATGAATGTGTGCATGGACTAAGCCTGAGGCTAAGGAAGCTGTCAGAATGAGGTAAAATGGGCTCTCTGCAAGGCCACTCTTTAATACTGGATCAATACTTTTTCATACGAGCGCTGTCTATATGTCTATCATCGGGCCTTCACCAATAGTTTCATCACATTCATCTCTGCAGACATGTGGTGTTGGCAGGCAGTGGTATTACACTTGCTTTCCCCCTCTTCTGCAAGCACACCACAGACACACTTACTCAAACACCAAACCAACCTACCAAACCTCCGATGGGGCTTATACTGTGCTGTATGTGACAGCCTGTCAGAGCAGAAGGGACTCTGCTAAATATGGTTCTGTGCTTCACTCCCAGAATTTCCCTCCTCAAAGGTCAGCTGCATACATCTGAATATATCCCAGGCTCTGAAAGACGCATAAAATCTGACCATAGACTTTTGGTTAGTTGTGATTTCAAGGGAAGCTATTATGCTTTTTTCTAATTTTCTGTCAAATATATAATGTTACAATGTTGGTTGTTTATATTAAACGTGGCCAGTGTTTCAATGAGACAAACATATGTAGAAGTAACCTGAGGCTCCATGCCATTCTGAATACTTTTTTTTCCTACTCTGGAGAAAAGCTGACGTCAGCTAGTGACAGATTTCTTTATGTGGTCACCTGCTCCAGGCACGCTACTCCAAGTGTTTACATTACATACACTGCTACATGTAGCTACACATGCTATAGGGTAACATGTAATCTTGGTGATCAGTGTTGGTAATTTTACCCTGATTTTCAATCATATTCCTGCTGGAACATGTCTGATTGTGAAGATTCTGTTGTAGATTTAGTGGTGATTTTTCCACAGTAGAAACTTAGTTTCAGTCATGACAGTGCAGAGATGCTGAGGGTGCTTTCACACCTGCTCTGTTTGGTTCGGTTCAGTCAAACTCAAGTTTGTTTGCCTCCTAAGTGCAGTTCATGTGGGCAGGTGTAAACACAGCAATTGCACCAAAACAACCGAGACCTTCTTGAAGAGGTGGTCTCGGTTACAAACAAACTCTGGCGAGGTTCGTTTGTGGTGAGAACGTGTTCCGACCTCGATCTGAACCAACTGCAGTCACATGACACATTGTTTGGGTTAAACATGAGCATGTTACAGTCCTGGAGGATTATTAATGTGCGCCTCCTCCTGTACTGCCTTAATATGCACATTCAGCACATCCAATGCATCAAAACATTGTTTTCTAGTTGGAGCCGCGCCTCGTTTTCAAACTGTATGGTTTGACTAAAATGAACAATGACAGCAATATAGTCCACGATGACCAGCACTAAAATCAACCTGTGTAGTTGTCCCTCCATTGTGACATTAGAAAGTGTCACATTTTTCTTGCAAGTGTACTCTTCTTCAACGTTTTGTTTACTTCCTGGATTTTCCCACATGGAAATTCTGATCAATCAAGAGCAGCTTTCTCGCACAGGGCATTTGATCTGGTCCGCTTGTAAATGCTGCCGTGAGAATACGAACCAACTCTAGGCAGCTTTGTAACAAAATGAGTCCCTGATTCGGACCAAAGCAAGACAACTCTAGGTCTGAAAGCACCCTGAGATAAGGCAGACTGCAGAAGACCAATAAACACTGACCAATCAGTGTGGCCAGCTTTTTCAGGAGAGGGGTTAAAGAGAAGGGTCTTGAAATAAGTGTTTGAGACAAAGGGGAAAAACAGGTGATTCAGCACAGACAGTATGAGGAAAATAAAGTTTTTTTGACCATTAAAACATGTATTCATGTTCTAGTATGAACCTGAAAATGAGCATAATAGGTCCCCTTTAACTAAGTTACAATTCCTTTCCAATTATGTCTCAGTGAAGCAGACCTCCCTTGTGTGTGTGTGGCTCACACTGTCACGATGCACATTTGGTGGGAGATGAGAGGAAGATGAGATCGCACAGCTTTTCTCCAGATGAATAAACAAAATAAGATGGCCTCTGAGGTAGTTTCATAGCTTCTTTACGTACTATATTGACATGAATTAATTGCTTTTGCACAGAGAGCATGGTAGAGCCATGACCATAATGTGTTGCATTTGAGTAATTGCCAGCCTTACTGGAATTTGTTTCCCTGTGCTCTTATATGCATAACGACTGCTTTACATTAATAGGATTAGACTCTGACATATATTATCAGTGCAGCATGCAAAAAGTATATATTTAAAAATACACATTATTTAACATTTTGCTTCACTTCAATGGCACTATGTATCACACAGCTTAACAGTCATAATGAAAGATAACAATGTAGTTATACTAAAGCCTTGACTAAGACGTAGTCATGGATACAGTGAGACCTCAAATTAAGGCTACTTATTTCTTCTTTTTAGTCTCCTATTTAGTTTAATTGTCTTCACTCTAGTTATCCAGCGATTAATGTGCGATAACAAAAGGCTACAATATTTGTCCCATGTTATCATGTCACACTGTAGAGCCTCTGTTTATAACCAAAAAAGGCAAAGGAACAAAGAACAAGAGGAAGAAAGAGACAAAGACAGAGGCAAACAATGAGCTCAGAGGGATGAAAGAGCATGAATAAAAATGCAAGCTCATTCTGCGTTTCAAAGAAAACCTCAAGTTCAACTCGCCTCACTTTCTCCGCTGCCTGCAAGGTGACTTACAACCAAAATAAAACTATTCTTTCTTGAGATGGAGCCACGCTGAACCGAAGGCTTCCCAGAAGACAATGTGCTAGATTCTGCTCCTTGTAAAACCACATTGAGGCCAGGCTATTTTGGAAACACAAACCTCAGGCTACGGACCCGTCTCTGTGCTTAATTCTGATTCTAATTTAGTGAGTGTGCTATTCGTCAAGTCATGATGAATGTGCTCCACCTCGATGGATAAAAGCCATGACTTGAGTGAATTGTGCAGATTGCGGCTCATACGTGGAAGTGCAGCTCATTTCTCTGGATCTGACAGTGCTTCGGTTGATTACACACGTCCTTGAACCCCATTTGAACATGACGCAGGTGACATTTATGAGGCCAGGTGTCACTGATGACGCTGTGCCACATTAAACCTGCTTTTCCGTCCTCACGCTGCAGTCATTGAATACGACTTGCTTTATACTCCATACGGTAAATACTGCCCACACGCACACATCTACCATACTGATGCCATATAACCTGAACATGCCCCGTCATTCATAAGGGGCCTTAAATAGATGAGCAACTAACCGAAGCAAGATACACATCACCCCCCTTCTTCTATTTGTACCCATTTCTCCTTACTATGAGATTTATTCCTGTCAGAGGGGCAAGGACATCTATTGCAGTCTGCTGAAGGTCCAGTGTGGCAACACGGGTGCCTGTAGATCACAGATATCATGAACCCAGGTGACAGCTCACTCTGAGTGACTGGTCTGATAGAGAGTAAGGTCCCAGGCCCCGCTCTGTCATTCATCACACATCCTTCAATCCCAGTATGCGCTCTTCATCAAGGCTGGGGCAAGGATGAAGGAGACAGGCTGTAAAAGATGGTGCCCACCCCCTCCTCTGTTCGTCCTCTTAGCCCCACCGTCACTCATTTTTATTACCTTGGATGAGCTGGCAGTTAGCTGGCTCATTAATAAACGCCGGCTGGAATTGGACATTTGTGGAAGTTCTCAAGAGTCTGTTCTCCCCGTCTCACACACACACACTTTCTACCTCAGCTATAAGCTGAGTTAGAGACACTTAAACACAAGCAGGCAGGATAGCGAGGATGAAAAAGGGGAAACAACTACAGAGTGCATCAATGTTTGTGCCAGTAAGCAATTTGAAGTTTGACCCGCTGCCAGCTAACCTGTGGATGTGTCTCAGTGCACCTTAACACCTGGCTGTTGCAGATAAAACACACCCTGCTTTATTTGTTAAGTTTGTTTGGGGAGGAAAGAAACAGATCGGGCAACAGGGAAATAATCAGGATATCACTAGTTTAAAGGGACACACTGTACATTTAACATTTTCTGCCCACTAATGTTTTGTTGAGATTGATAGATAGGAAATTTGGATGTCACAGAAGCAGTGCACAAACAAACCACACAGTACAAACAATGTGTGCAGTTTAGAGGTGTTATAAAAGGGCAGATTATCTTAGCTTAGCTCAATTTCTACTTGATCCGGTACAGTAGCAGCACCTCTGTGCCTCAGGAACAGAGAATGGGGTCATATTCCTGGAAGGAAACTTAGACCTCGCCTCTCACCATTCCAAAGCACCATTAAAGTTTCAGTAGTGTTGTGGTTTTCTTGGCGAGGGGCTGCGATGGATAGTGTCTGTGGGGTATTCAGGAGCTTCTGCTGGTGCAGAGGTGTTAGTGTAGCAGGGCATGCAGGAGCCTGAAGGAGGCACAGAGATACTGATAAGTCCCGTAGGACAAAAGTCATGTGGTGATTAGTTGCACTGGGCGTGGAAGCCTGATTATCTGCTGCCTATTAATGTGTGTGTGTATGTGTGTTTTGTGGGGTAAAGACACTAGGGAGGCTTGAGTCAGGCAATGTCTGGCCTACTGGAGAATGGACCTGCTCTTGTTGGCACATGAGCATTCATTTGGCCCAGTTTATGGACCCTACTGAGGGGTGTTTTTGAAAGAAATGCAGCTCAGAAAGTTAGGTCTGCTATTTAAAGCAGTTTATCTGCTGAGCACAGTGTCTGCCTGATCTGTCTCATCTGCAGTCCTCAGTTTTTACTATGATATTTAAGTCTCACTACTCTGGGATCATCAGATACGCACCGAGTGGACATTCAGACGATAAGGTCAAGTGCTGCCTCTTCAAATCCCTGAGCTATGTTAACATCTAGAGAGAAAAATCCAACAAATTAAACACTGTGGACATACAAAAGACAAACATAGACAGTACCAGTCAAACGTTTGGACACACTTTACCATTTACTTGAATGGAAAAGTGTGTCCAAACGTTTGACTGGTATTGTATATTTGGAGGAATTTGAAAATGTTTCTGAACAGTCGTCATGTTTGTTTCAGTCAGTTTTAGTTTGAAACTTGTACGCAAAGATCAATAACTATTCAGGGAGTCTGACTTGTCACATCTGCTGTAGGGAGTTTACTTCATTTCTATGACAGAGAGAACTGTCGATCATCTTTTGTGCGGCCTATTTGACATCTTTATCAATGACCATTCCTCTCAAGTTTATTTATCCACAGCTCTGCCAAACCAGACTAAAAGTACTCTCAGACGGCCTTGAGAGGCTTTTTCTGTTGTGAGTTCTAGTTTCCAGTTTTTTATTTGTATGTCAAAGCAAGAAAGGGTGGCAGAGGAGATACCCGCACACCAATGCAACTGGGCTGGACAGCCACAAAAAGGCTCGTAGGCTGAGATCAATGAGATCAATCAACTTTTTAAAAATAATTTTCTGCACTTTGAGCACCCTTCTTTTTAAGCACGGATGTCCTAAAACAAAATTGGCATTTATTTGCATTGATCTCAGCCTGTGAACCTTTTTTGTGGCTGTTCGGCCCAGTTGTTTCCAATACAATTGTTACTTCATTCCTGTGGTAAGTGTGCCACTTTACTCCAAATAAGATCAATTGTATTTAGAACTAAGAACAGATCACTGAGCTAAAACACACTCATGGGTGAACTGACAAGGAATGAATTGAGACAGCTGCTTTGTAGCATCATGACTTGTGCACCATTTGCAACCACTATCTACCCCGTCTTAAGGTCTGATTCACAAATGATATTGCGCTCATGATAATACAGTGCAAAACTGCCCATAAAGTTTTGCAGCTAAGTCGAATTTGCTTTTATTTTTTTCCTTGTGTGTGTGACTGAGTGCAGTTATCTGAGTGGCAAGATATAAATGTTGCCCTTGTGCCAAGAATACAGTAGGAAAAATCAAACTGGAATTTTTAGACTGCGAGGTACAGGTCCTAAGCAATGGGGTGCTAAAGCATTCCTCAAAGATTCAGGCAAGGACTTTAATCAATAAAAAAGTTTGCGAGTGACACGCCTTATAAATGCTCCTAAGTTACTACCAACTCCCTGAAGATGCTCATAATGTCACTGGAACTGCGTGTGGCTATTAGAGCTGTTCTTTCTGAACTGACCTTTCACTAAGCCCCACACCTTTGTGATGGTCCAACAAGCTGTTGGAGTAAGCATGGAGCCCACACTGTAACTAACTGCACTCCCTGAAGAAATATTATCATATATTTGAAAAAATTAAAGAGTGATTCCAGAGAGAAGCAGACAGAGGGGTCTACAGTCTGTGTTTGAAGTCAAACTGACTCAGCAGCAACAACAGGTTAAAAAGACAAAGATAGTTAGAAGCTAAAGCCGAACTATAGGCTACAGATCACAGTGTAAAAGTGAACCACCACATCACTGCTGATCGCCACACAAGACAATGAATATAAAGGGAAACTTTGCTGATATTGAACCAGCTGTGTGGCATCACAGTGTGTGCAGATGAACTGTGTTTGACTTCGCTCCTATGAAAGAAACGTATATCTTTTTCCAACCTCTCCAGGTAACGAGTATCATTAATACACAACGTGCCCCAGGCACAACATTTAGCTCCAAATCCACAAAACCAGCCTGAAAATGAAGGAAATCTAAAACGACTGCATTAGAGTCAGTGGAGCACAGCTGTGTTGTTGTCGGGCCCTGGTCTGAGCCGGCCTGATGCTACGTGATTGGTCAGTCTGTGTCCAGGGGGACTTAGCAAAGGGTCAATTGGACTGTTGTTGCAATAAAGCTAAGTCGCAAAGAAAGGTTACAATTTTACGCAAAATATCTGGATATTACTCTAATATAAAAATGTGCAAATCGCACAGGACCATTGAGACGCTATTTGCCTGGGAGCGCAGTTGGGTGCATTTCACCCTTTGCAGGTGCTTTGAGAGTTACCCATTGTCTTATGTGTGCACGTTTGGTGGCCACAAAAGCTGCGCCTTTTGTGAATTCGTCTCTCAATGTTAATGTGTGTAAAAGGCTTTTATAGATGATAGTAAACCTGCAGCCAATTGTCAGCAGTAAATGGTTTGGGCTCTTTATTCCTAGTTGGCTCCAGTGAGGGTGAGCGTGTCGGGTTTATGAATACAGAGCAGAAATTTACTGTAGTTTGCTGCTGGTGACTTTGCACCCACACAGGTCCCATTATTGATCAGCAGTCAATAGAGTAGTATAGTTGAATAGTTTCATTCATAAAAACTATATTTAAATACTACATAAACCAGTACATTTTCATTAGGCTCTGACATGAATTGAAGATGTGTGTTAATGTTTTCAATCACTATGACCTTAAATTCTAATAAGTGCTTTTCACCGCACAGCTTTGTCTGTACATTTGCAGTATCTTCTAATTCTGCCTGTCCTTTTAAATACAATTTAACACATTTATTTGGACCCACTACATGTGGTGTTGTTTATATTTCCTGTGTGTGTTTCTGTTTGTGTTTGACACACAAAGCAAGAGAAATGTGCGCTTCCTGATCGTATTTTTGTGAAGAAGACACTCTTTGCACTCAGTGTGAAAATACAGTACATGGAAGTCAGTGTGTGGGAGTCTGTCTACATAATGTTTTAGTTTATATTTAGTACGGGGAGTAGAAAGTGAGGCGGTACTGTGGTCCATTCAGCTTTCTGAATAAAGCTGGCTGAGGTTTACCACAGCACAAGATTGTGATATTATCACAGTATGAGCGGAGTGGATATCGGGTCATCAAGAACAAACTCTCTGTGTGAAAATGGGACATCAGTTCCTTGTGTAAATTTTTAACACTATTCCTGATGCCATTTTTTTCTGGTGAGTTTAGCTAAACTGAAAATAATTATGCTGGGTCACACGTCATAAATGGCTGGCGTGGGGGATTAAGCTTTGTGGTGGTTCGATAGTGGCTACTGATTAATAGCCTTCTCTGTAGTCATTTTCATTAAGTAGTAAATGTGTCAGAGAGAGGCATGGCACTCAAATCCATTAGGAACAGAAAATACCATTTATTTGGGCTGATTCGCTTGTAGCTAATCCATCAACACAGAGAAAGTAGGTCAATGATCGAAGCCAAGCAGGGACTGTGCCCAGAAGAGGACAGATGCAATAGATCCAATGCATTCACACAGAAACACAGGGCTTTTCACAGGATCCCAGTACAGAATTCCTATAGACACACATCATGTTACAGAAGCTCTCACATACAGCGAGCATGACTTCATGAAAGCATATCTGGCCGCTCCAGAGTGACCTGGAGGCCTATGCATGCCTTTGCATCTGCTTGCCCACTCATATAGTAAATGGGGTGGTTATGTGGTGAACAGGGGGGGCCATACTTCACCACCATCTGACCTTAGTTTCAGTAACGCTGACTTGTAATACACAGAAGCAGACAGCACGCTTGCCTTGCAATCCCACAACCTTTTACGCCTCTACGGGCCCTACGGTCGCCTCATTAAAGTGCAGCAGCTTGTGGTTCTGTGCCTGCTAAAAGCCTGCCATAACACTGATCTTGAACATGGAACTGTTTCCTTTCCCCTTTTCCTTTGTGTTATGTTATCACTTTTCCCTTTCAGCGACCGAGGATATATTTAACGCAGCCCCCACTGTTGTTGGTTGTGTTTAATTTGAGTTGTTTAGTGAACTTGGTGTTCTTGATCTTTCTTTCTGATTCTCTTCTGTCCCTCTCTCCTCTCTCTTCTTTCTCTCTCTCTGTCACTATGGCCCAATCCCAAAACACCCCTCGCGCTTAACACGTAGACCTTACCCCTCCGTTTTGTGCATTCATGTCCAGCAGTAGGGCGTCCTTGTTGGGACAGAAGGTTAGGGTGAAGTGCTAGGGTGCTAGATCATTGGCTGCACAAGAGACAAAAGATACCGACAACTGTATTTTCTTCATTGATAAAGATTTTAAAATTCAGATAATCAGATTATCTTAGTATCATGATGTATTACGGTCCTTTCCTTTATAACAGAACAAACGTTGGTTGGCAGATGTCTCGATTGCTAACTAGCTAGCTAGTAGGCGTGTAAGTCCCCGGTTTCATCACGATACGATATTATATCGATTCTTTGGACAACAATACGATATTTGCCAACATTATAAAGTCTGCCACAGTACGATTTCGATCTGACGCGATTTAAGGGCCTGCGATCAATATGAAACGGTATTGTGTGCCCGTTTAACACAATCGGTTATAGAAGAAGCTTTGCACTTTGCATCGATGACATTGGATCGTTGATCATTTGATCGATATATTGCTCCCGATCGATGGATCGTTTCATGCCTACGACCTAGCTAACATTACATTATTATTGCTGATTTGTGCCTGACATTCCTTCATTTTGACATACTCGCATGTCACATGCACTCTGTTTGACGGTAATGACACCTAAAATTTAACAAAAGTCCAGCAGCAAAGTTGCTGCACTTCTTACTGCTTCTCTAATATCACTACAGACTGCCTGTTAATGAAGCAGTATTCTTTTTTATCTGATGATTGGTTTGAATGATCGATAGCATGAAACGTGAATTAATCCAAGCCTCCTGACAACCGCAAAAGGCTGCCGACACAAGAGAAATCACCACTGTAGAAGATGGCATATTTGCAAAGAGCGGCAACACTCGTCTCATCTGTTTACATAAATACCAGCACACCAATGACGTATCAGGGTCTTGAAGGGTTGTCCCATTTCGTAGAGGACGTTACCGATATAACTCTGTTCCGAGGGGCAAGGTGACACTGGAAGACGAGGGGTAGGGGTAAAAATATGAAATGGGATTGGGCCTGTATTGCTGTTATTTAAAGCTATAGCTGTTGCCAACATGTGATGTCTTTTTATTTGCCTGTGTTTCTGCCTAGTGTTTTTGCTGTTGTTGTTGTTTTTGTTTTGTTTCTGTGTGTGGTGAGCTTTCTAACCCCAGTTCATTCTGTTATGGCACCACCGCAGTCCAGGATGATGCTGCCCCAGGTACCCAGGAGTACATTATGTTACGGCAGGACTCCATCCACTCTGCGGATATAAGGAGTAAAGGGTCCCCCTTTCGTGCTAAGTGTCACGAAATCTTCTGCTGCCCGCTGAAGCAAGTCGTCCACAAAGAGAGCACAGAGCCCGAAGGTTTGTTCGCACCCCCTCCTTGTTTTGATTTGCCGATGCTCCTCGTATCCCCTGCCCACTCCCATCTTGTTTTCCCCTCTCTCTCATATTCTGTGTGAACTGATAGTTCTCCACCCCTTCAGACTAAGTTCTCTTTCATTCCTGTCCCATTTTTTCGAGAGCATCTGGTGTGCTTCTGCCCCTTTCTAGCATGTGTGTGTTTGTGCACGAGCGCGTGTGTGAGCGTGCGGAAGTGTGAGTACGTGTTTGAGCATAGTATAAGACTAAATGCTTAGGGCATGTTTGCTTGCAGAGAACCTGTAGGAGGGCATCTCTCTACGGGCTCCTCTGCTCCTGTCCAGTGTGGTGTGTTTGGACTGTATGAGTGAGTGTGTGTGTCTGCCTGCACATCTCTTACGTTGGACTGAGTGAGGAGCATAGCATCTGTAGCTCCTGCCCACCCCTCCCTACCCCAAACTATTAACTCGGTCATCGCCACCCTGAGGCGCATGCACAGACCAAAACAAAGTGCAAAAAGAAAAGGGGTTATAGATGGAGGCAGCTGCCGCCCTAATGAGTTCAATGACTGGGCAATTTCAGTGTGTGCTTCCACTTCAACTGGCCTCACAGAACAAAAAAAAAGGTGAAACTCTTTCATCTTGCTGTCCTGAAGACGATGTGAGATTGAAACGTTTCATATTCATGACTACATAGTGATCTGTTAAGCTGCAGACTGCAAGTCAGCAAGTCTCCCCCCTCCTCTTGTTCCCTCTGCTTCCCATGCTTCTGCCTGTAGCTCTGTGGTCTTGGTAGCTGCATCCTACCCTCTCAGTGCTTCCCTAGTTCCTTCCTCCTCCCCCACCCTGCTGCAACTGCTTCACCTTTACCCCTACCTCTATTTACTTCTTTAGTGCTTGTAGCAGCATGAGGATACGCCTGCGTGCTGAATATGCTACCAGCGTTTGTACGGTTAGGACACGCAGTAAAGCACAACAGACGATAAATCCCCTCCAAGCATGCTTCCCTACCCTGCACTGTCTGGCACTCAGTCGCTTTGACTGCCTCATTTGTCATCTATCCCTCAATAGAGTGCTAAGATTATAGAAATTGCTTTCCTTTGCAGACTTCCCTGATAGGTAAGATATGAATTGTCTCGCTCTTGATATGTTTCCTGCAATGTGTTGCTATGTTGCATCTCAAAGAGGGACACTCTACGCTTTAGGTATCAGTTAACCTGTTGATGGGTGTCTGTGTGCCCGCTGAAGGACATTGAGAAAGACAGAGAGGTAGAGACAGAGAGAGGGAGATAAAGGAGTGGAATACTAGCGGAGGTCTGGCTTGAAAAGTACAGATGTATTATTCAGTTTGGCTGCAGCTCCAGTTGGACGTGACTGAATTTACAAAGGAAGGAGGGGAGACTACAGCTGTTACGTAAGCTGTTCATGAAGACGTCATTAATGTTGATGCATGATGCGGATGGAAACTGTATTTAACCATGTGTGGAGCAGGTCATACACACACAAAGAGACACACAACCTAAAACACAGAGCTGTGGACATATGTAAGTAACATAAACACCAGATACACTCAATGAGATAGGAGATGTTTGCACTTTTCTTTGCTGGAAAAAAAAAGGTGTTTGATATGCAATGAAAAACAAGAAGGTTGTATGTTTTGAGAGATCTGTGCAGGAAAGTCAGCCTCGTCACACCGTTGCCATGGCAACAACATTCCAACCGCTTTGTGTTGCACTTATTAATGATTTTCATGGATTAGATCACTTAGCTTCATGTTAAATAGAGTTTATAAGTCACGGTGGATTGCAGCACAGACTGTTCAGTCAGCAACTCTGGCTGCTTGTCTCTTATCCCTGTGTGGTTAGATTATATTAATAACGACAGCCATTATACTGTGAGCAGTGTTTCCAACGTGTTTGTTCTGTTGACGTGCTATACGTGTGTTGCTGACAGTGACAGGTGCTCTGAAAGGTACAAACATTAAGGCGAGATCTAACAAGACTTTGACGGAGTCAGTTATTCGCAGTATCATTTCCTCTGAGTCTAATTCCTCTGATGCAGATCCCAGCACTACACCGAGGTGGCTGAGACAAAGATATTGGTTTCACCAGTCACTGCTTGACAGCACAACACATCAGCAGCACACTGTGCCACCTCAGAGGATGACTTCAAATCATATCAGTTCATCTCTGTAGAGCTGCAGGGAGTAAGAGCACAGACAGAGAGCACTGGACTCGCCTCCTCCGTGCTCAGGTCGGCGTGTGCTGCTGGCTGTCTATCAGTTTTGTTCTCTATCTTGACATACACTCGACAAGCTCTTCGGCTCGCTCGGTGTCACCACCTCTCGATTCCTCTTCATTCTCAAACCACTCTCTCCTGTTTCCCTCTGCTTCTGTTGCTCCCTCTTTGGCTCTGTTTCGTTTCTTCACAGCAACAAAAGATGGTGCCCGAGGGGACCGATCTGTGTAAATACCCCATCCATAATTCAGATGACGGCAAGACTTTGTGTTTATAGTTCCAGGCTATGCCATGTACACACAGACAGACAGATATCCATATAGAGGTGTAAGCTCAGAAGCATATGGCATGAGCATGTATGTTTCACTTGTGAGAGATAAACTCAAGGAATACGTGTTTCACTAGTTGAGTTAGACTGAAATCTGAACTGCAATACTCACTGTTAACGAGAAGTATCTTCACTCCCTCTGCACTGACTTACAGGCTGTCCTGGCCATGACTTACACAAGAGGACTTTTGTCTCACGTGGACTGGGTTTAGATTACACAAGTTTTAAAATGCCAAACAACTTAGAAATTTGACTGCATCACAGAAGTAAAATGTCACAGAGAGGAAAGAGCTGAAGGTGGTCATTAATCCATGATAATTTTGTAATATGAGCATTTGTATGAGATGAATCCTCATCTCATTCTCTCGAGCTCTTCCTGTCTCTTAACACAAAATATTTTTTTTATTAGTTTTTCAGATCATACAAAAAACAGTCACATCCCATCCCACAAGTAACTGTAGCCCACTGCATCATCACACATTTACAACATGACATATAAAGGTAGAAGTTCAGTGGTAAATAGGATACAGACAAAATAAACAAATAAAAGGGGGGTTGAAATTCATCGAACATCTGTTCTACCTGATCCACAACTGGTTACCAAATGGTGTAGAAATTTAGGGCGGAGCCTCTTGTAGCATCGCTCATTTTTTCTAGGGTCAGATGATGCATAAGATGAAAGTTAGAGGAAGCCTGCTGTGCCAAATATTGCAATTCTGGCAAAAGGTTCAGTGGATATTTAGACTTTTACTTTTTAAACATTTACAGGAAATGATGGAAATGGCTGGGGCTGTCCCAAGTGAATCTTTTGACAAGTTTTCAGGGTTCAGATTTGATCTGTAAGAGTTAAAAGTTGACCTAGCTGTCTTCAGGTTCAAGTATACAACTTAAAACCCAAACTTGGTTTTATTTTGAGACCAGCATTAGTGATTTAGACTGAAAAGATCACTTAAATTTTACAGTACATGGTGATATTAACAAATGCAGCTTTAAATGATAGGTTCAAGTCTGCCTTAAAACAATAGTCCACTGCCCCTATAAGCACTGCAATCATTCACTGCTGTCTGAATTGGTTGATTTATGTGGTTAACTTCCAAAGTTACTGTCTTTTCGGTAAAAAAAATTCTTTGTGTTTCCTTGTCAACCCGGTCTCACTCCGAAGTCAGTTGAAATTCGGGGCTTGGGCAGTGACTTGCAGTGTCAGACACTGACACAATAAGCCGTCCTTTAACATCGGCATGATACGCAGCTGGTTGCCGTATTAGTTTAACAGTGCCTAGTGGTGTCAAAGGGAAACGCAGCCAGACAAGAATGAAAGTTAAGGCAGAGGAAGTTCGAGTAGGGCAGGCGGAAGAGGTGTTGAATGGGTCCAACAACCACTGACTTTCACCCGCAAGAGCAGTGTTTGTGTCCCGTAAGATTATAAAGCCAAACCCTGTTCTTTTTCCTAAACCCAACCACATGCTTTTCTTGCCTAACCCTAACCACGTGTGTTAGTTATTGAAGTAATTTGCAGTGTTGTACTGACGTAGTGCATTTATTTTGAAAGTGTCTGTATGTAAATGTTACATTTCCTGTGAAAACGTAAGTGTATTTTGAAAGAAGACAATGCATGAAACAGGCAAAACTTGACACAGCGTCCCAGAACGTCAACAACCAACACACCTAGGGTACCTTGCATGTCGTATGTGGACGTGGAAATTCCATGACCAAAGGTTGATATGTGACAAGGTCAGAGTGAGAATTTGTTGCCCCTGGTGAACTGTAATGGAAGGGTTGTAACACAAATTGGTCAATTTCACACTAAAAAGACTAAAGCTTTATAAGATATTTACTTTATTTAGTCAACTCAGATGGCTGAGGCCTCACGTTAGCCTCAGATAAACTTTGGAATCCACAACAGCTGTGGATTTTGTGCCACAGCGCTCACACTGGAGGCACGTTATTTTATTGCTCATAAGGGCACTTAATTATTGTTTTTCAACAGCCTTGAAAATTGTGAGCCTAACCTTTAAAGTGTCACACTGGGGGTTTGGCTTGTTTTATCCTTTATCTGCAAATCACATATATTTCACATTACCGCTGACCTTTAGTAAAGCACAATAAATTGTTGGGTTGACTCCCGACCCTGTAGCCTTTAGTTTATGTTCTTCTCACTATAGCTTGCAGAAATTTGAAACTTGCTTGAGACTGGTAATTCATCATAATGAGCAGGGAAGTGCATGGACATTTTAAGGACAAGTGGTTCAACCTAAGGCCATTATAAAGCTTTGTTGTGTTTGTCATAACCCACCGTGAACTCTAGGATGCACCATCTAAAGCCAGTGTAATGAAATCAGCAATATGATACGTCTCTTACAGGCAGAACAAATTTCGGCACCTGTGCTGCTCGACATTCAGGCTGCTATCTAATCTGTTTCAGACTTATTGACAAAATAACTCATCTGCTGACCACTCAGCCAAGAAAATGTAAGCAGAGTGCAAGAGGAATGAGTAGTAGCCCCATCTATTTCCCACACCCGATGTAAAATGCATGGCGGTGATTCACCACAAAGTCGACACAGCGCAATTACATTTCGGGGGGGGGGGGGGGGCAGCGTCTCTCCTTATAACAGAGTATCCCACTGCAGTGTCTCACCGAGTCCTGTACACTACTGCAATGTTGACAAGAGACAAACATGCAGCCTCAGGATGCACTCGTGCTCCAATAACAGCTTGTTTAATTTTCTTTCTTTCCTCCGCAGTCTTTCTGCATGAAAGCAACAGCTCTGTTTGTCTAAGTCAATACATAAATAGACTATGCATGAATAAATAATGTGTATGATAATGTGATTTGGTGCCTGGAGAGAGTAGGCTGGGAGGAGAGTGTCAATGTCACATCAGCACTGTAAGTTCTGCTGTGTTTACCTGACCTCTCTGTTTGCCTGGAAGAGTGTATTCTGGAACCTACTGAGGTTTTAGCGTGTAGTCTGAGTTAGGGGTGTGAATCACTGGTTTCATCACCATATGTTATCATATCGATTCTTTGGACAACGATACAATATTTGCCGATATTACAAAGTATGCCCACGATACGATTTCAATATGATGCAATTCAGGGGCCTGTGATCAACATGAGACAATATCACCTGCCCATTTAACAGTCGATTACAGAAAAAGCTGCCACCCCTTTCTTTTGCCATAAAAATTAGTTAGTTTACTTTATACTGACTCCACTAACACACATACAACAGCTTAGGAATAAGTTAGCCTCCAGGGCTCTCTGCCAGAAAGACCATTCTAGAAGAAATCTTTTCATTTTGACACAAACTATGATCTTTTTCCCAAAACTTCAGGGCTATCTGACTTAAAGCCCTGAAGTCAAACTTCTCCCAACAGCCATAAAACATGGATTAATAACATTGTTTAACAAAGGTATCAAATTCAGCTCAATAACAACTGTCAGGGTTCATAGACATGTCAATTGATTGTTGCTTGTCACCCATTATTAGCTCAAGCATGTTTACATTGCAAAAATTAGCCTAGCCGCTAGCAGACTTTCCTCCACTCATACCTTAACAAATTACATGTATTATTTTATACTTTTTCTTACTCATTGCTGGTTTAAGTGTCTCCCAGCAGAACAGATCAATTACATTTCAGTCTGCATGCATGTTTTTTCAGCTGAACATTGTTGAAACAGAGCAGCTAATGTTGCAGCAGTGAGAAGTTAGCTGAGTGAGATGCCCTTACAACGACCTATAACACAAAGCATGTGCTTTGTCTCTTTACCCCTTTTTTCCTCAAAATATTTCCACACTGCTGATTTATTCCTGAGTATATAACGTTATCCTCATTGTCTGTCTCGTGGCTGCTTGCCATCTGCCTGCTGGCGTTTGACAGTGACACAGACTTTTGAAATAAAAGTGCATCCTAAAGATGACAGTACAGATCGATGTTTTCAGACAGTGGGGGAACAGAGTTTAAAGGTCCAGTGTGTAGGATTAAGGGGGATATATTGGCAGAAGTTTAATATAAGTATGTTTTCTTTGGTTTATAATCACTTGAAAATAAGCATTGTTGTGTTTTTTAGAATGAGATGTTTATATCTACATAAGGAGCAGGTCCTCATCCATGGAGTCCGCCATGATTCACTGCCATGTTACTACAGTAGCCCAAAATGAACAAACCAAACACTTGTCGAGATACAGCTACTCACATTTTAGCTTTTTTGTGATGGCCACCATAGTTAGCAGCCTCTCTGACACAGCAGCGTCAGAAAAACACAGTTTTATGTGAAAATGATTTAAAAGTTTAAATCACCTGGTCTGTTTGAGTTTTTGAGAGGAAGAGACTTCTAAGGATAATTTAGCTCCTGGTAAAAACTGTCTGAACAAAAAAAATTGAAGGAATTTTAACCAGGAGAAGCTTCAGCTGGATGCAATCTGCAGTCCTCGCCACTAGATGCCACTATATTAGGAATATCCAAAAGTATTTTAACAGGGGCCAGATTAGATAATGTAAATATACCTGGGGGCCAACTGCTTCTTGAGTCTAACAAGTTATGAAAAAATAAATAAATAACAACGCAACTGTTTTACGCTTCCACATCTGCTACCTAGAAGTAAATGTCTGCTGTTAGTTAACTGTTTGTTTATTGTTTACTGTCTGTTTATGAAAACACACAAGTTCAGCTTGCATAATTCCTACTTTATGTGTATTAGCTGTAAGTAAGTAAGTAAAATTTATTTTTATAGTGCTTTTCACAGACATAGGTCTTTAAAAAAAGGGGTAGATATTGTATGATAAAAAGTGTATGATAGTCCTGCCACTGTAAGGTAAAGGGAAAAATGCAAAGTGATCTTGCTTGAATAACACTATTGTGTAGGGCCACATATAGTTTTTCTTTAATTTATTTTACCAGCTGATAATAAGAAGAGCAAGAATTAAAGCCACAGTGAACATTTATGTCAAATAATCCAGTACATATGAAGGACTAGTGTTTTATTAGCCTAGTTCGCATATAATCAACACTCGCATTTGTTTTCTACTGCAAGTGCAAAATACTTGGCATCTACCTGCATACTTGAACATGCTCACTTTTCATGTCATAACACACACACAACTTTTAAATACTTATTTCCTCAGATTTAGGCAGAAATGCTGACATAGTGTTCATTTCTGGCTTCACTGGGGATTAAACTAAAGGCATAAACAAACAGCAGGAGTGGGTGTTTATGACAACATTAATGAGAAACTACTCTGGAGACCGGCAGAGAAGTGAAGCAGAGTAAAGTTGCCAGGCCTATTACATTCCATCATTGTCTATTTAATTAGCACGACTCTCGTATTCGTCTCCACATCCCAGGTCCTCTCCTCACGGCAGACTCAGCGACAGCCAAACCCACCGGAACTGTTCTGTTCACAAATACAGTCAATGGCTTTGTTATGAATGAATATTGTGTCTACATTCGTCAGCCATTACATGTCTTTTAAACATATTGGAAAGTATCTTAAACCAATCAGAATCGTGAATGGCAGTCCTTTATTGCATGGTATTATATGTAATATTGTATAATGCATGCTTTGAAGATGACTTTAATAAATTATGTTATTTGCCTTATGCTAATGGACTGTGCAGGAAGTAATATTTCCTGCATACTAGTGAATGAGATGCAGGTACAGCACAAAAATAATACCCCATTTTATATAATACATATAGCCAAATGCATCATGTGTTTTTATCCCACATGTCCACATTAGCAGCTTTACTCCCCATCACTTTCACTGCCTCGCTCAGATATGACCATCCTTTACACAGCTTGACCCTAAAATCCCAGTTTATGTAACTAATGGATATGCTGCATTATTGTTTCATTCAGTAGAATCCCTGTGTAACTACAGGACAGCTCTAAATCTGAGCTAAACAGGAACGATTGGTAGAGTAGTCAGGTTGTAGTAACTGTGACACAAGCAGGGGTGTAAGTTTTCCCCGGAGTGAACAAGCGTCAAGCTATTTAATTGAGGCAATGAGGCACACTGCTGAGTCAGCACCACGTTAATAGGAGCCTTGCAAAGTGGCTCCAGACAGCTGCCGGGATAGAGATTACAGATACATAGTGTCAATTATAAGGAGAAGAAATGTATTTGATGGCATAAATGTCAACAAATACTGAATCCTGTTTTTCGGTTGCATAACATATTATATCTTTGCTTTTTAAATCTCCATTGCAAAGTTTCAGTGCTGTCTTTTGCTACCTGTGTGACCTTCTGTTATCTTCATCCATCAACCGCAGCATCCTCCCTGCACTCAGCATAGATGGGAGCAACACAGACACTCATGTGGTCTCCATGCTCTCGTCTTACTAAACCTAATACTTAAACAAGTTGTTTCTGAGTGTAAGGTCAGCTTTGCCAAAAACTTTTTCCTGTATCTTTAAAGTTTGGGTAGGCACTGTAATTTTGGCATCATTGGGCAAAAAACGTATAATAAACTATGAGCATATTGCTATTCATTAATTTATTCATTTTTCGTATCCGCTTATTCTATTGGGGGTCGCGGGTGTGCTGGAGCCTAACCCAGCTGACACTGGGCGAGAGGCAGGGTACACTCTGGACAGGTGACCAGACTATCACAGGGCTGACACACAGAGACAGACAACCATTCATGCACACATTCACACCTATGGCCAATTTAGAGTCACCAATTAACCTGCATGTCTTTGGACTGTGGGAGGAAGCTGGAGTACGCAGAGAAAACCCACGCTGACATGGCGAGAACATGCAAACTCCGCACAGAAGGGCTCCCCCAACCCAGGTTTGGAACCCTCCACCCAGGGTCTGAAGCAGGAACCCTCTTGCTGTAAGGCAACAATGCTAACCACCGTGCCACCCATATTGTTATTCAGGTGGACTAAAGGAACACCAGACTTTTGCACCCCCTCTTGGCTTTGTTTTCAGCCGTGTTAAAGAAAGTCTGACAATAAAAAAAAATAAATACATGGCAATATGAGTGAAGCATCTCATAGATGTAGAGAAATTGTTGCTAATATTTTAGCCTTATGCTAACCAGAACCAAAGGCTCACGGCTGCAGCTTCAAGTCCATGTTTATGTAACTGACGCAACTAATGTTAGGGCCTCAAATCACAGTGTGTCTTCCGCCTCATTCCTCGGCACTCCACACCACCTTGCGAGAAGGGAAGCGAACAGCAGCTATGGAGACAGACAAGTCAGCAGCCGCAGCAACCTGAATGGAGCCAGCACAATCTCCAGACTCCTTGCGGGATCAGCAAACTTTCAGTTGCTGCCATTACACAGTTTAAACCCAGCATTGCTACTGGCCACCAGCACTACACTACGACAAAGGCTTTGCAAATGATGATATCTTCTCTCACAGATTGAAAATTTATGGTTGTATCAGGCATTTTTTTTAAATCAATGACAAAACATGGCAAAACAAAGGGAACTACTGGTTCTACTCATCGTCTTTATATTTATTGAGTCTCTCGAAATCCTTGAGGTCCAGCCAGGAGCAAAAGATTCAGAGAATTCACACATTAGGTGACTCACCAGTTTTCGTCTCACATGTCCTTTTGTCTATCTGTCTAAGTGTCCAGTATTAGTCAGGCTCTACTGCCCTGGCCGTGAATATAGAATAAAACAAAGGAATGAACACAGAGTTTGCTTCCTATTTCCTTTCCATTGTACCCAACCACTATTGTCAGCTGGGTCATGTCTCCTGTCCAGATGTTGTCAGGTTGGACAATCTGTTCCACCAAACGATAAATCACATCAACCTGAATGTCAGTCAATCTGATCACACTGGAATCTCAGTGATAGTGATTGAATTCTCCATTGATCAAAAATACTAAATTCTGGCAATCTGACCTTAAAAATTGTCAAAAAGGACAGCAAACATTGCACTGGGACTATTTAAGGCCATAAAGGTTCTGTAGACTTCCTAATTACTGGGCAGGGGACACCAGATCTGCCCAAGCAGCACCCCATTAGCAGAGACCGAGAGAACAACAGGCCAGTTTGGCTGACACATGCAGACAGTTTGAGGGTCATATTGGGTGCTGGCGGGGTTATGTAAAGACCCTGCATGTGTCATCTCAGGGGGGCACCGAGTAATGTGCCAGCGCGCCGGCCAGGGCTCATGTTGGCTAGGATTCATGCAGACACCCAATTTCTCCCATCATGTCGCCTGCCAGCCACCGAGAGGTCTTGGCTCTTCCAGGAAGCCTGATGAGACCCAAATTAAGGACCAGAAAAGTTGTTCCTTCCTCCACATACAGACAATATACTGTGTAGTAATTAGGGCTGTCACCTTTTATTCAAAAGATGAATATTTGTTCAATGTAGTTAATATTTGAATTATAATAACCTGATCGACCTCAAAATCTACAGTCCATAAGCAAAACCAACAGTTGCTGCAGGCCCCGTTGACCTATCAGTAAACTACGCTAGTAATGTTATGTTGTTTGCTATTAAAATGGAGGACACTAGTGAGCCATGAGCCCTGAGCGGACAATCACGACACCAAGCATCTGAAAAGCAGTGTGTGTTTTGGGCTCGATGCGATATATCGATCATGTACGATATATTTTCGAACAACATATAGATTTAGACAATACGATTTATATCGATAAAGGGTCAAGTTGGGTTACATAAAACATTCCAGTGTGCATCCCTCCTCTCTCACACTCTCTGCACAGCTCTGCCCCACTCACTCACTCACAAGTTCTTCAGCAACACTAACAGACACAGAGCTGCTCCTCTGTTTAATCTGTCTGTTAATTAGTCTACAGTGAGACAGGAGTCTATATGTTGTACGTGCTACGCTAAACCAGTCTGTTAGATGAATGAAATTACCGCAGTAGCACACATGCAGCACAGAGCTGTGCTGCATGTGTGGGAGAGCTGCTGGATCATATCAGGTGAGCATTTGTTTGCTAGTTTATCTGTGAGGTGGATCATCGTAGTCTATTTTGTGACACTGAGACGGCGCCTCGATGCAGGTGACAGATGTGTTAAAAAAAAAAAATGCAGCGACAACACAGAAATCTCATATACAGGACGTATAGAACGAGGACAAAGTGTCTCTCGCTCCTTCCCTGGCCATGGAGAATGACTTTTTAACTCCGCCACTAAAGATTTTTAATTGGTCTATAGTCATGTTATAGTTTTATGTCCTGTGCTGCAAACCTTTAAACTTCTGTAGCTCCAGTGCTATGTGCAAAAAGTTAACATACAGCCCTGCTATTTATTTTATTTATGATATTTTCTTTTGATCGTCTGTTTTTATGAATGACATCTCAAAAGTGGCTTTGACTTGCAACTGAACAAGTAGCCCATTTTGTAGAAATACCGCTATATATAAAATACCAAGATATGAATCTTTGTTCATATCGCTCAACCCTAGTTTTTACCTGTTGAAGGGCCGCATAGCCGCGAAAAAATAGAGACCAGCTGTGTAAAAATAGCATTGAGCTGTGCTGTGTCTGCGAGGGCAAGCGCAGCTTCCGTGGTCAGTGTAGCAGCTTCAGTTGATCCTAATTGTCGCACTTTGCTGAGGGCATTTTGCAGCAGACATGTCCTGCTGTGTCCATGCCCCATGTATTTTGGCCGTAAGTCTCGAATGACAGAAAAAACTGTGGACACACCTGCTAGCTTGCCACCCAAGTGACACAGTAATGGTACCACAGATGAGCAGAGCAACATCAATTGTACAACCTTGTCTGACTTCGGCACACTCCGCTTTGGCAGGCCCTTTGACAGAAGCTCTTAAAAACAAATATAGCAAGATTTATATGCAAGGATATGCTGCCAACTGATGTGTTAAATCAGCTGTTAAAGAAAAGTTATTAATTGCTCTAATAGTGTTATTGCCAGATGCTGGAGAAAAGTTGGTCAGCTTACATCCAAGAACCTTCAGTCAAGAATGGGATCAGATGTGTAACACCAGCCTTCTTAAATGCTGTGCCAGCCAGACAGTGTTTGTCTTCTTCCCCCGTCTCCCTTTCCTGGTTGTATTTCTTGTGTGCTGCACTAGAGACTCACTTTGTTTGTTTACTTCCTTCTCAATGGCGGTTAAATGTCTGGAAAGTGTCCAGGGTATTCCACAGTTGCCTTAGTCAATTTAATGCCGACTCAGTGATCTGTGTGCTCTGCAATCTCCTCCCCAACTTTGGAACAGCAGCGACTGTGGAAAAAATAGCTAAAGCATCCAAGTTATATATTTAATCATCAGGATGATGTATTATAACGGCTGTTTGCAGAATCTTGTTTCACCCCTGATCTGTTTGCATAACCGTATCCCTCTACAGCCTTCTACATCTAAGTGACAAAACAAGTGTATTTTATTGAAATACAGGCTGTTGTGTGCATGTGTCCTACTTAAAACACTCAGATGTCTTACTCGCACTCAAATTTAGGATTTGCACAAGTATCATCACATGGATCTTTTTTAAAACAAAATGAAATCAATGTCTGAACAGATAAATCTCAAACAGGATAAGCTGCTATTTAATTAAAACACTTGAGTGTGATAATACTTAAAAGTAGAGCAATCTTCTCAAACATTATATCATACTCTCGTCATCATTAATAGCTAGTGATCGCTAAAAGTCATTGTAATTGTATGAGCCCGAACAATAGATGGGTTAGACATTAAAAATTCATACTGTTAATGAAATGATAATTCTTCAACTGTCAAAGAGTGCTCTCTCCTGCCTCCTCAGTTTGCAGTCCTCTCCCTTTCTTCATCTCCTCCTGGCATATTGTTAACCAAAGTGTGCAGTGCTCCTCCGTTACCCTCTGCAGGTGTTTGTCAAATGAGCCCAGATGTAAGTAAGTCAACTGGCCTGTATGACGTGCCTTTCACCTCCAACAAGCTCCAGCAGAGTGTCACGCCCCTGTGCTGTACGGCATTGTTGTTCTCACTACACACACACACACCCTCAGTCGGTTGTCTTACATCAGTATGCTGTGAACATGAGGCCCACGAGTCATTATCGCAGACCCAAATCTAATTTTACAGCACGCATATGAGCGACCAAGCGGGACAGGCTGGTGCACTGGACTGAATAAACAACATAGAGGCGTTGCATGTGTGGTAAACCTCAGCTGTCAGGTGCTGGTGAGACACGGCAGGATTAGGGATGTGCAGTATTGGACTTTTTGCCGATATCCAATATGCCGATATATAACAACCTATGTGGCTGATGACTGATAACAATATCGATATACTGTATCCACTCTTTTCCCCACCTAATTTTAGTGATAATCAAGTCTCTTCTGTATAGGAATTAACTTTATATTATGCATGACATAATGGATTTAGCCACTGTGACATTACCCACTGGTTTGTGGACTTCCATTATGAAGGCTCAAGTTTGGCATTTTGACAATCTTCATCTTGGGCTTTTGGAGCCAGAAGTGACCATATTTGGATGAGAGGGTGGAGATAATACTAACACTAGCTGCTAGGTTGGTAAGCACAGTGCAGCGCAGTCTGTGGTTAACTGTGACAATGCTAAAGCTAATTCCTACAAGCAAGAAACAGGCTTAAAGGTCGAGTGTGTAGGATTTAGTGGCATATGTTGTAGATTACATGTAGGAGAACTACAGTGGCCAATGCAAAAATGGGAAAGTCATGTCAAGAGTGTGTTTGGTTTGTCCTTTCTGGGCTACCGTAGAACAACATGGCAGATCTCATGGAAGAGGACCTGCTCATTATGTAGATATAAACGAGTCATTCTAAGGCAACAAAAACACAACAATTAGTTGCTAATCACCTGAAATGATAAGAAATATATGTAGAAAGGCATTACTTTAAAGCTGAGTTCAAACCAAGGATTTGTGATGAGACAAGTCAAAACATGCAACTACTTGCAATGCGGCATTCTGCAACGTTCTAAAAACCTGCCAGATCACACCAATGCAACTAGATGTGATGGTGTGTCATCTCTATGCAACAACTCTCTGTACTTCCGTTCTGATTTCCAGCTTTTCAGGCTTATTTTGTGGCTGAATATAATTTGTAGCTTCTTAAAATATGAATGAGGGTAGTGAAAGTGAGATACTGGCTACAGCTGCATTTGTAGTAGTGATGAAATGGTGAAAAACAAAAAAACAAACATCAGATGGACTGTATTCATAATAGATATGCCACAATAATATAAATAACCAGTGCCAATTAGTTAGTCAATGAGAATGTGTACGTGTGGGAGGGGATAAGCACATACAGCTAGCAGCAGCATCGACCCATGGTCCGACACCGGCACACCATGAGGACGGAAACAGAGGGCTCCATGTGGACAGAGTATCTGCCATAGCAAACAAACACACTATCTGTGGTCATTTTGACTTGAAAAACAGGTGATTCGACAAGCTGAGTTGCAGGTGACGCCATCAGCATCAACATTTCTCTGCAACATTCTAACACCGTTTCATCTCATCACAAACTGGGCGTAAGCCTTAATAACATCTAAATGTGTGAGTTATACAAAAATTCACCCTTTCTTCAGTTGTCAGAATGTTTAAATTAGCTGTTCAGACCAAACTATTTTTGTACCAAGCTGTAAACATGTTTATTTCTGCTGTAAAGTCCAGCATTTTAACCTGGGAGTCTATGGGGACTGACTTGCTTCTGGAGCCAGCCTCAAGTGGCCATTCAAGGAACTGCAGTTTTTGGCACCTGCATGTTGGCCTCATTTTTTAGCTCTGGAGGTGGTTGCTTGATGTTTACATAAAAACACACATGCACACAGTTGCAGTGATGAAGGTAGACGACAAACATAGCAAAATTCTACCAATACTCGCCGACCATGTATCGTCCAGCCCCTAAGACCCCTCTGCCAAATGTCCTCCCAGAAGCTTCCTCCTGGCCTCCGTGCCTTCTGCTGTTGCATCATTAACCATCATATAGCCCCTTAACTTTAAGTGTTGGAAAACACAGCACATCTGTCCTCTTTATAGGAGAATTTTCCAGTAGCACTTGTCTGTCTGATCCACATTTTTGAGCTTTGCGTGAGGGTGTGTGTATGCATGTGGGTCTTTGTGCGTGTGTGTGTGTTCACCGGGACCTACGTCCTTATGGCAGCCATTAGTGTTAGCTCGCTAATCCACTGGCTGGAGAGATAATTAGACATCGCACATCTCATCAGGCCCGGCCAGCATCCATTCACAGCTGTCTTTTTTCCTCTCTCCCTCTCTCTTGCTCTCATATTTTCTCTTTCTCATATTTTTCTGTCTCTCTAAGAGAAGGAGCTCTCTTAGGGTGGTGTGCTACATTGTGAAGCAAAAATGGAAGTGAATGTTACACACAGATTGTTTACATCAGTGCCTCCTCAATATAATGGGGAAAATACTGAGATTGGCTCTTGGCTCTGCGCAGCTGGTGTGTGTGAGTAGGATGTCACAGGCTTCAGATGCATGTTCAGTATGATGTAATGGGTAGCAATCAGGCAGGCAGGGAGGCAGTCCTTCGGCTGTACAGATGATCACACGTAAACCATCATCACAGCAGGCCAATGTCACGCAGCCACCCATCTCTAATCTGCGCCCTCAGACTGCCAAAGCATTGGTTAATATGTCCTAATCTCCCCGTGTTATCTCCTCAATTGCAAACACACACATTGACCCTGGATGATGGTGCTTAACGCAGGTCATGCCTCGACATTCAGCAATGTTTATTTTCCTACGGTCTGTGGTACAAATCTCACCCAGCAGTACTGAGACAAACATGTTCTGACTTGTTGAATATGAGTGCATGCTTGCAGCAGCTACTTTTAATAAATTACCAGAGCTTCAAAATACCACAGCAGCTGTGCAGCTTGGGGAACTTAGCCTTCGTAAGATGATATGGGCCCCAGTCATTCGCACTGATCCTTCAATCGGTAGCAGAAAGCTCAGTGCAATCATTCAGTCATGTTAAAGCATGACCTCTGACTCACTGCACCCCACATGGAGAGATCTCAGACTGTAGGGCCCGATAGGAGGAGGAGCCAAGAAAGAGCAAGGGACACTGTGTAATAATCCCCCCGTCCGTCACTCAAAGAACACAGTACATCTCAGTCAGTCAGCGTTACTGTAAAATGTATCTACTTTTGTTGCTATTAGAGAAGGTATTTACATATGGTTATGCTAAAGCTGACATGTAATTATAAGGATTTGTAGGAGATTATTGAATCTCTCCATGTAAATTAAAAAAGTCCAGCCAATGGCCCATAAGATCTTTGTTAAAGTCCCAGTGAAACATTAGTTAGTGTCTTTAGCTTCGTACTGTGATGTATTTCTCAGTGAAACTTAACTGAGCAGTGTACAGTTACAACAGGGATTCAAGTCAATTCTTTCACATTTGATTGGACTGCTAAAAAGTGGGTGAGCTTAGAGTGTAGCTACAACGATCAGGGAGCTACAGCGGAGTAGACTGTTGGCCCCATGGACACGTCCCCTACCATGAGATCAGGAGAACGAAGGAGACATGAATGCATTTGACTTCAAACACATTTTGTTTTTGGAAATAAAGACAAAAGGTTTTGCCCACTGATAACCAAACACACATCTATTTCTATCTCTTTTCTTATTACTCTGTTAGCTACAACAATCAGGGACGACTTGCTACAGTTTACAAGTGGTGAGGTGCAGTTTTATATGAGCAGTATGGCTAGCTATTCATCCAAAGTCATATTTGACGTGATGAACTTTTGTTAACACCTTTGAGTGCAGGATGAGTCATCTTTACTTGGTTTTGTAGAAAGATAAAGGACAGGGATTTTGATGTAAAAAGACTTTGAAACACATTTTTTTGGACATATATTAAGAAATAAATGAGCAATTAACACGGGAACATGGGATTAGAACTAGGAAAATATTTGATAAGAAAACTGAAGGCAGGTCCATGGGGCATTGTAAACAACTGCTGTATTTGCTGTGTTTAAGTGCTTTACTTATACTAAAGTATAATAGTATAACAGTTATAACTTACTTATGAGGCATTATTATAACCCAAGGATCCATATTATGCCAACAAATTCAATCCATATGCAGTTCTCACACACTCCCAAAGGTCCAGACCATTGAAATCCAGTGAAATATTTACTCCAAAGACATTATTACATCCATAGATGTGCACAAACTGCCTTGCACTGCGTCATATTTCTACACATAATATCCATAATTTCTTCAGTTATTATGTAAAAGTGCTGACCTTTTGATTGACACCTTACTTGAGCCAATAGGAGCTTCCATGTTGTTCATATGGCCTCAGTAGCCAACAAGGGCCTATGTAGAAACAAAGACGCCCCCTTACTTTGTATGGCCTCAGAGTCAATCAATCCAGCGATTGGCCAATGGCTCATGGGTCTCGTAGTCAATGAGACTTCTCACCTCCAGAGTTTTTAACATTACAGACTGTTATTAATGTGCACAAATAATAAATAAATCACTCCTCTGTTGTCTTTAGAGGACAAAAACAGTCTTTCTGATCGATTTAGTATTTCAGTAAGTGTTTTTGCAGTCAGTTCCTAAATGGACATTCCTGTCCTTGTTGAGAATTTTTTTTTTTTTTTTTTTTTTTTGGAAAAGCACCTGGACAAAACCTTAGAAAAACATGTGTAAATTCGGACTGTGTGAGGCTTCATGCTTTGGTCCCATTGTATTTCTCAGCTAACAAGTCCCAGTTCTAGTCATCTGCGGCACCTTATTTCGAGAAAATATTCAGGTGAAGGTTGAAAAAAACTTTGTATCCAGTGTGCTGAAACTTATTTGTTGGGAAAAAAACATGATAGTGTCACCTTTCAAATGAGACCATGTATGTACAAACAAGAACAGCTTTCAATTTACTGTTAGTATTTTTACAGGACCTTATGGAAGTTTTAACACACCATTGTAAGGCAAAAACGGAAAAGGACTTTTCACTAGTTTCATAATAATCGATGAAAACTACACTAAACGTACAACTTCTACCTTCTTAGAATGCACAACCTGACAATCATGTGAAGTAGTGGGTATCAGAATCCATGTGGTCTGGACTCTGCTACTGTAGACAGGCTGGAGCTGGAATGCAGAACTTGTGGACCAACTCTGTATACTGCACACCTGTTGTGTTGCATAATGAAGATTCTAGCAAAAGCTTCAGGCAGAAGCTATGACGGCTATGAGGGTACTGAGTGTAAGGATTGACGGGGAAGAGGTGGATGCCGCAGGAGTGGACTGAGTTAGAAAAGAAGTTTTATTTCCACACATCAACACGCATCTATACTTGTGAGGACCCTAGCCCCTAACCCACAACCCTAAGTCTTAACCTTCAAACAGCCCTTTGACGTTGTGAGGACTGGCTGAAATGTCCTCACAGTGCCGATGTCCTCACTACGATGGTTTAAAACTGAAACTGGTCCTCACAAGGTTAGCAGAACAAGTACGCAGATACATAAAGCACATTGCATACAACACACACTACCAATCTTCTGTTGAGCCAAAAAACAGGTGGGACTTGTGAGTCAGCCAATAAATTGTTACAGAGATGAAGGAAGAACCACCACAAAATCCCCCAGATCCCTTTTCTCACCAGGGTTGCACCACAAACACACACACACACACACACACACACACACACAGGCGCGCCTATATTACACACACACAGCATGCACTGCAGCAAGGACTCTGCTGTGCTGCCTTTGGATTTTTTGGATCCTTCTTCATCCTTTTTGATGGGTTCATAAAGACAGCAGGATTGGAGAATGCATGAATATTGCACACGGTTCATTCCTATTTAACTGTTCGCAGCCCAAATCAAAGAGAAGAAGAAATATAAGATGCTGCACTGTTCTTGAGAACAGTCACATTTCTGATTTTAGGAATCGGTTGGGCACAGTTGTTTTTTTGTGGTTCATGACATTTGTTTTCACATAGAAATGATATGAATTTAAGGGTGTGTATGACAGGATGACAATAATTTAGTACAGACTAGCTTGACAGAATCAGTGGTGGATTTTTGCCTTACTGTCTCTGAATATGTTTTAATATCTGTGTCGCCTTTCAACTAAGAAGAAGGGGCTGCAATTTCACAGCAAGGCCAAGATATGAGAAACAAAACCCTGCTTGTCTGTAACTTTGTGTTGTATTGCTCTGTCTTGATCAGGGCCTGTATTCACAAAGATTCTCAGAGTCCTCTCAGAGAGCTCCTAACTTAGCCTAAAAATTCCTAGCAAGGAATCTTAGCTTAAGAGTGATTCAGGAAGTTTCTGAGAGCAACTCTGAGCAAGGAGGTGACAGAAACTTTTATCTTAGTGAGGAGGTGTGGTTGACCCCGTCGCTAGGTATGAGTCTTCTAAAAGCTGTGATTGGTTGTTACAAAAAAAAAAAAAATGCGATCATAGAACTTAGACTGTAGGCTATTAAGAAATGTGTAATCGTGAAAATAATTTTATGTCATGATGATGAAACTCAGCAAAATTAAATTAATTGTTACACAGCTTCAAAATGTTTGAACGTACCTCATTCACATGCTGATTGTTAAATTGATTTGCTTATTGTTATGTTTACTCGCCATGCTGGTAATTTTACTACTTAATCTATTTGATATTAATGGTGGACGCAGACTCAGCTGTCAGCAATTACTGTGATTGCTGGCCTCCTTGTAAAAAGCGGTTTGATTTGGCAGAATGACCAAAACAAGGAATGAAATGGAGAGAAAAAGAATGAAAAAGCCGAACTGGACAGAAGAGCAGTGCCTGCTGTTGGCACAGCTCGTGGAGGAGAACAAAGGATTTTTAAGAGGGAAATTTGGTCCCGGGATCACGGCACAAGGGAAGAGGCAGACTTGGGAGCGTATAGCCCGACAAATCAATGCGTCGTTCCCTCTCCTTTTACGCACAAGTGATGAGTGTGAGAAGCGCCGGTACGTGCTGCAATCCAAAATGGGCGTTATTGCGTTACTACGCTGGGTGGGAAAAGTAAGCTCATCCCTGATGAGGTCAACCACAAACATTCTCCCTGCACGATCAAGCCGGTAGCGTCTTAATAAATCACTGTCGTTCAATACACGGAGAATATCGCTCCTTCCTCTCTGTCTTTCTGCCATCTTCTCTGTTTAAGACATTCTTAGGCTTCTTAAAAGTCCTCCTCCCTCCTCTTAACAGTTTTTCACCTTAGGAGCTCTCTTAAGGCCTAAGATGCTTTGTGAATAACTTTTATCTTACCAAGGGAAAATTCTAAGAAAAATCTTAGAATTCGAGGAATTCTAAGATTTTTCTAAGATTTTTCTTAGAATGACGTCACTAAGAGCTACTTTTAGTCTTAGGATTCTTTGTGAATACGGGCCCAGGTCTCTCTTGAGAAAGTGATTTCCGTGTCTCAATGTGATTACCTGTTTAAATCAAGGTAAAAAATAATCTGATTGTTTCTCAAATCAGATCTTAAAGACAGACTGTCTGCGCTGTTATTTGCAAGTGATCAGATTGGCTCTGCATGGTCCGCTTTGGTAATGATGTGGGCACCAGTAACTGTGTAGCTACACCAGTGACACAGCTTTAAAATACTGAAGCATGAGAACAATCATGCTGTTAAGCCACAGTTACTTGTTTCAATTTATTTCAGCTTCTGCCCGTGGACTATTGTCCTCCATGTTGTCCTTCATAGCGTTTTTTTTAATTTAACACAAGAAAACTATACAGAACAAGTTGGGGAATAGATGTACAAAGACAAAGGATAGACTTTGGTAACAATGGTGGAGATTATGCTACAACACAATCTAATACAAGAAAGAACAATAGAGGCGGCACCAGTATATTGAAAATCGAGAGAGAAAAGGGATTTTTAAATGAAAAGGCAACAAAAACTACAAGCAGAAACAATCAGGTGAACAAATGAGGAGCACAAAAGAGCAACGTAAGAGACATTAAAAGAGCAAGAACCTAGGAATTGATTTATCCAGTTTTTAAGCTTCACTATTCCCATATATTTTAGTGACTTGAAGTAGTTGGCAACGCTATATATGAACACATTGAAAGAGGGAGTACAGCCTTTACACTTATAAGTATGAATATGATATTTTCCCTGCTGTCCTCCATAGTGATCTGCAAGTAGGAGCATGAATTCTGCTCAGTACTTCCGTCATTCGAGTGTGTCGCGTTGTCGGCGACATGAAAGACACTTTAGCCTCGTTCCCACTGCACAAAAAACCCACTAACACCCGCTAACATCTGGCTTTTGTATGTAATGGGAAAGGTTAAAATAGGTATTCACACCAGGGTCAAATGACTCTGCAGTAGACGGGTATTTATCAGCTCTGGCTCTGATTTGGCTCTGATCTGGAAACACAATGCCTGAGGTTAAGCACTTATTTTAACCCCTTTACCAGCAAGATGCAATGACATGCCACCACAATATATCATCCATCTACGCCCAAGCGGTGCTCAAACATCGATGTAAATTAGTCTGCACCAAGTTTGAGAAAGAGACTGAATAAGTAACATTTTTACGGGCCTCTGTGCTGCTTTCTGCTGTTTACTAACCTGTTTTCTGGCCTGTCCGTAAAAACCAAAAGGCGTACTCGTCTGCCGTAGAGCCATGTACACAGCTCAAGTCGACAGGCAATGGAAAAGGAGTCTGTAGCCTATTTTTAGAGGGTTTACTAAGATTTAAAAAAACTGTGTACACGTGCTAATTTTGGTGGAAAAAGGGTATTAGAAATCCAATTAGAGCATCTACAGTGTCCAGATTGAGATGCATGTGTAGATATCCAATTGGAAGCACATTTCAAATCATCTCCAAATGTTCTGTCCAAACTTTCTAAATGAATGTGGATACAATCTGGAATGCCAAAAATGGATTACGGCTGGCAGTCTGACCAAGGCCAAAGAGTTTGGTTTACTTTTTTAAGTTTGGTTGTTTTATTTTTAGTGGCTATATTTTATTAAAAACAGTGTTTCCAAACACAGTCCTGTGGTTACCTGTTACCTGTGTATTTGCTAAGCATTTGGCTGGTGGCTAGTATTAATTTCTTGGCATGATGTAATGTCCACACAGGGATTAGATAATGTTCTGTTATTACTGCAGGCTTCATTATGATTTAGAAGTCCAATTCTGTTCAGTAATAGTGTTGCATTTTTACATGATATGCCTACTACAGACCACAGAGAGCCATTACTGCTTCACTGCTGTGTTCTGGCCTACTTTTTTCATACCTCTGTAGGGTTCTCTATCAGCTCTGCACAGCTCCTCCCACCTGTTATATTCCAAACACTGGTCCACTACCATCCATTGTCATTATGTTTCCATTGATTTCTCTGTGTGCTGACTTCACTAACAAGCGCAGGGGCTGAAAGTGAAAAGTGGGATAGTCTGTGTTGGGTAGGGAACATGACCTATTTACCCACCCACTCCTATAAATTGAGTCATCATGTCTGCTGTCGTGTCATTTCAAGCTTAGTCAATCTGTTCCACCTAACACATTGGGCTTTTAAGTACACTGAAATAATCCGTGCCAATCTGAACTGTGCTTTCACACTGCCATCCCCATCTTTTTGTATACATAATCATCTTAAGTTCGAGTGTAGCGCCAGAGATGTAGGCCTGTACTGTATACAGCCATTCATGCTCACTGTATGAAGAGCCGGTCTCCTCCATGCAGCTTCCCTGTCTCTCAGATCTGCAGTCAGGCAACATGAGACGTCACCGCGCCGAATGAAACCCCCAATACCTTCCTCGAGGAAATGCATCAGTGGCAGGGGAAATAAAGAGTGTGTGGCCGGACTAAATGAGCTTCATTAATGTTCACACCCAGTTTGCTGCACTGCACATTTCTGACCTCGTTGCATAATATTCACAGTTATTCTTGAAGACAGACAAGGGATGTAATGGGGTTATTCTGAGGACAGGGACCTGGTTAATGGATAAGCTCAGGGTCTATTACAGAAACTCGGATGAAAGAGACGTCTAACACCTAAAGAGGAGTCAGCGTTTCTTCTCATCAAGTGAGCACGAGAGAGGGCGAAATGTTTTCATCTCCGTTAAAACCTCGTGTACTTGCTACTTCTAAATCGAGACACATTTTCGCAGTTTCAGTTTCAGGAATAGCACAGTTTGCGCTTTCATCATCCTCGCTAAGAAGCGTCCGTCACCTAAAACAACAACAAGTTAGCAAGTCTTAAAAAAAGACACGAGCGTGACCCCTGGTGCTCTCGTGCCAGTCTCAGAGCTTCCCTTTGTGTCTCCGTCAGTAAGCAGACAGTTTAAGCCAGCTGGTGTCTGAGATGATGCCTTTAATCTCACTCCATTCCCTTCCTTGATGTGTCATACTGGAAGGGATATGTAGGACAACATCACTTCACTTACTGTATTCTGGGACTAAGACTGCTCTTGCTAGACGGGGTATAATTAGCGTAGAGTTATTAATACAAACTTTCAGAAAGTCTGGGCTCCTTTATTTTGGCTGCAGCACACTTCCTTGATTTCTCTTTGATACCAGATGTCCCTCTTCACTGTGACGAGAGCCCATTTCCTGGGTGTGTTCTGCTTAATGGAGGAGGGATAACTTGAAAGGGAATAAAAGTGATTTCTTTTTGTTGTTGTTGTTGTTGTTTATGGTCTCTCTCAACTCCTAAATGCTGTCTCTCTGTAGCTTTCCCCACCATGATGGATATTGCCAAAGGGCTTCCATTGACTCACCATCCATGATTCACACATGTTACTGTTCAGTCATCCATTTTGGCAAGGGAGCGTCTCCCGCACTTGATTTCCTCCTCCGGCTACCTCCTGTTGTGATGCTGGCAACAATAGAAACTGGATGTTGTTCTGATAACAGGCATTTAGAGACTCCTATTAGATTTGGCGGGCTGGCTGCCTGTGTGTGCATGTGTGTGTCTGTTATGCATGTATATACGTGTGCTTGCTGAATTATCTACATGCACAAGTGCTTACATGCAGACATCATGCTGTATGATCGTATCGTCCAGGCGCTCTGCCTTGGATAGCTGATGTAAAAGTAATGTGGCATTAGAGACTGTGTGCTGTGGCTAACCTAGAAACCGGCATCATGTCCACAAAGCTGATTGTGTACTGTACATTATGTGCAAAATGACATTATCGTAAGCCTGAGAGTCGCTTTGAACTTTGTCCTCTGCCTTCCGTGCAGCCCGACTGCATTCCCTATAATCTGAACTGAGTCCTGTTTATTGAATCAACCTCACAATGTGGCTTTAGTTCTGTAAGACCTGCTGCTGTTTAAAGTATTTGCACTGTCTAAGTCTCCACACACAGCAATCAGTCACACGGGCTTTTAGCCACCTTCCTCTGGCTTACAACAACATTGGCTATGATTCACCCACAATCCCCCTGGGGACCTGAGAACTGCAGGGTCATGCAATCGGTAGACACATCCACACACTCTGCTTCCACACACACACACACACACACACACGCATATTACATTTCAATTCCCATTAGTGGCCCAAACAAGACCGTAGCCTGCTGACATCATCTCATCGACGTTTCATAAGCAATCCTGAGCGTTAAATAAACCTGCCTCTTTTTCATACCCCTGCTCACCTGAGGAACAAAGACGACATGCCAGACTGTGTCATTATCAGACAGAATCAGCTTCAGGGTCTTTAGGGTCTCCAACCTGTGGCTTTTTAGCAAAGTGTCACGTTGTTTGAAGTCTGAGGAGTAAAAAAAGGGGGTCAGCTGGTTAGAGGACGAGAAATGGGGAGCCTCTGTGGCCCCGTAGTTTTACAGTCCTGTGTCGGGGGGGTAATGAGAGCACATCGCTGGTACAGCATTAGTCATTCCGAGCAGGCTGCTGTGTGAACTCTGGCCATTTCACACACGGTTTGGTGCCTCTGATTGAGATTTCACCACGTCATTACAGCCTCACACACACACACACACACACACAACCGCACATACAGCGTAAAAGCCGTAGCATGTGAAAGCCCACAGTATGCTTTGCAGCTAAATTATGTACTTCACATGCAGTTAAATTAAGAAGTGACAGATTATAGAGTCGAGCTTGTGTAAATTTATTCACTAGTATATTTGCTGTGATTTATTCAGAGCTTTTTGTCAAAGGTATATCAAGTACTTGCGAGCAACAGCTTCCAAACATCTCCTGTGTGTGTGTGAATTGTTTTTTTTCTAAATGACAGTAGAGGTTGACGAGGAACATGTAAACATTTTCGTGAATCTGCAGTATTAATCCCCCTTATTCTTATTAGAAATAGAGAGTTAAATATTTGTTGAGCACGTATAAAACTGAATAAAAAAGATGAACCAATACACTCTTATTATGTCCTTGTGTGTGTAATGTCCCCAATTTTCAGCGACCTGTTAAAATCACAATAGCGGCAATTCTTAGTTAGTGGTCAAAATGTCGTATTTGCATAATTAAATAACTGCATAAATATTTACGTCATATATTATGCAGCAGCTTGAGGCACACATGAATTCATTTAAATGTCACCCTCTGAGATGATCATAACCTCTCCTTCTTCTTCCTCATGAATCTTGCATTTAGCCGTGAAGGTCCAGATTGCGATTGCATCTAATGGACGAGCATTATTCAGCGGCGCACCTCCTCGTCTATTTGTATCGTTATCAAGCAAACAGCCACAAAGTGTCTGGCAGATGCTCGGCTCCTGAAATTGCCTCAGTTCTGTGTTTCGCTGCCATATTTAGCTTTTATTGATGTGGAAAATAGCATTGTTCTTTTCACTTGGGTAACAGAAATATCCGCAGCTATTCTGTGTGTGTGTGTGTGTGTGTGTGTGTGTGTGTGTGTGTGAGTGAGAGAGAGAGGAAATATGGCAGCGCTGATCAGTAGACAAAGACTTTGAAGGCAGTTGTGAAACAAAAGGTGAGAGGTTGAACAAAAAACGCCAGGCATTATGTTTGCCTGCTCCTAATTAGTTTTGCTGTTTTAAAGTGAGCACTCTTGATGATTTAATGAGGAGCAGACTGGCACACAGCTCATATATCGTCTCAGTATTGATGTTTATAAATATGGTTTATATTGCATTTTCCCTGCCACTACAATCAAGATTTTACTCTGTTATTAAATGACTTAAAAATCTTTCTGGCACTTCAGACACAGGATTAAACACCAGATAATGAAGCACAGTTGATGACATGTAATGTCGACTGTGTATCTAAGAGTTCCAGGATGTAAAATGATGATTAGCTCCCATGGTGGAGTTGTGGGCACTTTCTCTACATGGTTTGTCCCCAAGGTGGAGATCATCCTGGTTTACCCGCTGGGAGAAATAATGGGACTAATGTCCTCCAGTTTCACTCTACTGACTCCTTGCTTTCATGTCCCGAACACAGCCCTCTGGTTCTAAAGGGGGGGCAGGCAGGACAGATCACACAATCATGACTCTGGCAGTCGGCCATGACTGTATTCCAGCCCCCTCCTCTGCTGGAACCTTGTGTGACTTATGGCTTCTTGTTCTGTACCATGCAGCAACCCCCCACTCTCAGCATACATTCTCTCCCTCTCTATCTTTCACACACACACACCCTCTTACGTATGTGCAGTCTCCATGGTAACGCGTGGTATCACTATGGCACTGGTGGCCTAGCATGCTGCAAGCTGCTGTTGTAGTGGATTTACTGTACCAGCGCACGCACAAAGAGCAGACAGCCAGCAGAACGCTGCCAAAGGGGCTGAATGGGTTGAGCAGCAACCCTGTGAGCTTATCACAGATCATTCCTTTTCCCCCGTTGATAATATTTCACATTATCCCCTCACTGTGTACCAAGAGGTTCAACTAAAAAAATCCTGCTACTGCATTTTTCAATGGTATGTTAAGATATCCATTCAGTTGGGCAGTTTGTATCTCGATATAATCAGTGGCACAATCCTAGTATGCAACTTTGCCCTCTATTACACACCACGAGCAAGGTTAACCTCCCCATTTATTCAGTGTCTGCCCTTGGAGGCCGCTTTTCTCTATGAATTTAAAAATTCATTAAACCCTGGGTGTTATCATGACAGCCTCGGGTTATTAATAAGAAGAGATAGCTTTAATTGTTTGGTTATATTTAATAATACAAAGGTCAACAGAGTGCTCAACCTTGGCAGCACACAGGCATATCTCACACTTTCACTTTGGAGCTCTGCTCTCTAGTGGACAGAGACGGCAAGAGCAGCAGGGTGCTGGGACCTTCTGGGTCTGTGTGAAGACACGCCGTGTGTGTGCGGGCTGAGTGGAGCTTTTTTTTAAGAGTATGTTTGAACAGTTAACTGTGTAAGGAGGAGGTAACACTGAGCCTTTTATAGGACAGCAGTTTCTGCAATATAGCTTCACAGTTAAGAGTTTCAGTGCATCTTTTAGTAGAAAAGTCTTAAGTGTATCAAATCTACATCTAATGTTGGGCTGTTTATCAGCGCTGCAACAAGTACTCCACAAGTTTTTTAACAATTAAAATAATTGCCAGCTAATTTGATAACTGATTAAGTGGTCTGAGTGATATTTAAAGAAGAATTAAAGTCAAAATTCTCTGGTTATCATCTTCTTAAATGTGAATATTTTCTGGTTTCTTTACTCCTCTGCATTGAAAAACATAACATCTTAGGGTCTAGACAAAACAAGATATTTGAGGACATCAATATCTCTTAAAAGTAGTTTGTATCTTTTCGGACACACTGAGCTGTAATAACAACGCCACTTCCTGAGAGCCACCTTGCTGGTTGGAGAAACATAACCATGGTAACCCGTGCCAACCTTAGCTCCACCAGTATCTACAATACCTGACAGCCACATGATCATGTTGGGTTCATCCCCCTGTCCCCTCTCATTTATGTCACATAACGCTAGCCTCTTAATTAGTTGGCTAGCTACTGACTTAACTCAGTTAACATTCCAATCTCAACAGTGAATCAGCCTCACCTGCTGTCTGCCATTGTCTGTTATGAACGTTATCGTCCCTATAGCATTACATTGTAGGATATTTATGCTAAAGTCATGTCCAGTGTTTGCATGCTGTAATGTTCACTGGTAACAGCGTGCTTTCCATGTACTACTGGTGTCACACTAAGGTTTTAACGCACTAAAAATCCCACACACGTTTTAAGCGTACTAAACAGCATGTTAGTGCAGCATTTTGGACACAACGTATAGCTTTGCCGCTATCTGCGTTCAGCTAAGAAAAAGCCTAAATGCTAAGCTAAGCTAACTGACTGCTGCTTCCGGCGACATATTACGTACAGATGTGAGAGCATCTCATCAAACTCAGTGATCAATCATCTGTAAAGTCTATAGTGTATCAAATATAAGTCTAATCTTGGGCTGTTAATCAGAGCTGCAACAATTACTCGATTATTTTTCAACTTTTAAATTAATCACCAGCTAATTTGATAATTGATTAACTGGTCTGAGTAATATTTAAAGAAAAAAGGTTATCTTCTTAAATGTGAATATTTTTTCTTTTCTTCACTCCTCTGTGTTAATAAACATAATATCTTGGGGCTGTGGACAAAGCAAGATGTTTGAGGACATTGTCTTAGCCTTTGGGAAACACTGACATTTTTCACCATTTTCTGCCATTTTACAGACCAAATAATTTTAAAGCTGCAGGTGGTAACATTTATAAAAATAAATGTCATATTTGCTGAAACCTTCACTATATTCTGAATAAAGTACATGAAAGTGATAACCTGTGAAAAATCATGCCCGTCCTCCTCTTCTTACTCCCTCTGACCAGAGGTGACCACGGTGCACCAAAAACAACCAATCAGAGCCAAGGAGTCTCTATGGCAGCTGTCAATCATGTCACTCACTGCTTGAACTGCGGTCAAACTGTCAGCACTGATCAAATATGAATCAAGATTCTGTTGCTGAATTGCCTATTTCTTACCTCAGTGTACTGTTTAGCTGTAACAAGAGAAACTTTGTGACCTGGCCGCAATGTTGGATGCAGTCGACAGCTGAGGCGAGAAATAGGCAGTCACAGCATCTTGATTTGTATTTGATCAGTGCTGCCCAGTTTGACAGTTCGACCACAGTTCATATGTACTGAGACTGTGTTATGATGGAAACTAACAGAAGTGTGTGCTTTAGCTATTCTAAATTATTTTCTCCCTCTCCCTCTCCCTCTGTGTGTGTGTGTGTGTGTGTGTGTGTGTGTGTGTACAGTATGTGTGTATGCGAGTGAGTTCAGTACAGTGAAGGTGCCCCCAGGAGGCCACAGTAGACTGGCATTCTGGGGCACTACAGTAATTAATGTGCCCATGGCACACTGCAACACAAGCAACCACAGCACACACACACACACACACAAAGTTTCTGAATCTGTACGTCCTTGTGTCCTCCTTGCTCGTCTTATTTACAGAGTCTACAGGTGTAGGTTACAGAGGTCACTTGTGTCTGGATTTGTTGAGACAGAAACTTTTTTGCGTGAAGCTCAAACCAGAGGCTGGAGTGTTATCTCTCATCTGCTGGGATTGATTTTCTGACAGAGTAGTTCATTAACGCTGTCAGAGTCTGTGGTCGACTTCAAATGAGTCAAATTTAGCTGGAGTCCACTTTTGTCTCGCAAAACAGACAAAAGAGAGCTATATTTTCTTCAGAGACTTGTGAACTCAAGAAGAAATTAATAAAACAAATGATTTATACTATTTTTGTTTCAGCATCATTTTGTCTATTTAAAAGACGTCTCTCTCCTTTACTTATCTCTCCAGTTCCACTCCTGCCATTGTACGCTGTTTTGTATTTTTACTCCTCCATCATAGCCGGGCTGCTGCTAAGAAAAGCACAAACAGTGTGACGGACATTATCAGGCCTGTACACATTTGCACTTTCTTTAGTGTCATCTTAGGTGTTTGATTAGTGTCGCTGTTGTACAATGCAGCCCAACTCTCATCACCTCTTCCTGTCCTCCTAACTGTCAGTGATAAACCCAGCCATCCTCCTGAAGGGCCACACTGTCTGCCTGAGTGATGGCCCAGGTTTATCAGTAGTGGGAGGACTGAAGCAAAACCTGGGATCTGCGTCTGCTGGTGTTGAGATCTGTCTGTCTGTATTTGCTCGTGGTGGAATTAGAGGTATCGGATAGAAGCAGGCAGGGACACTGTATGCTGCTGCTGCTGCGGCAGTGTAAATCAGGCTGTATGGAGGTTTGTTAAGCAGCTTTTCTAGAGAGCGGCACTAACATATATCCCATATATGACCAGGACTCCCTGGGAAAAGAGATCTTGTATCTCAATGGGACCTTCCTGGCTAAATAAAGGATAAATAAACAAATAAATAAATCACATGATAGAACCACAGTATGCCTACTGTATAGCTAAATCCTGAACTCGTGTTATGCTGCTGTAGGAAAGGCACACATGATACATATAAAACTGTGCACCTTCTCTCAAGGCATGATTGCAGAAGAAGAAGAAGATGATATACTTTATTAATCCCTGAGGGAAAATTCAATTTTTCCACTCTGTTGTCATACACACACAGGCCCCAAATACACACACATGCTCAAACAGGACCTATACATGCATTAAATGGAGAGCTGTCAGAGCACTCCAAGCAGTTGGGGGTTCAGTGCCTTGCTCAGGGGCACCTCAGTGGTGCCCAGGAGGTGAAGTGGCACCTCTCCAGCTACCAGTCCACACTCCTTACTTGGTCTGTATAGAGACTTGAGCAGGTGACCCACAGATTCCCAAGCCAAGTCCCTATGAGCTGAGCTACTGCCGCCCCATAGTAGTATAAGTAAGTTCCTGTATGTACTGTAAAAGAATTTCTTAAATCACAGTCATAAACTATGTGTCTCAAAATGTGTCGTCCATTTTTTTGACACGCAACGCAGCAACGCGTGTAATACCATGCGTTGCCAGCAGGGGTGATAATGCAAGCGATGTACTTGAAATTAACCACTTTTTGTTATTCACAGAAGAAGCAGATATGAAATATGGCAGGCAAGGAAGAAAAACTTTGCGAACTCGTACGGGCACACCCCCATTTATGACAGTTCTAGTGCCCTGCACTCTAATAAAATACCAGTACTAGCTAGCCAGAATGTACCAGTGACTCTACTACCCCATATTGCGCGAGTGATGTATTGCATTTCAAACGTCACCTGCGTCGCTTGCGTTCAGTGTGTTGATTATGAAAGGAAGTGTGTTGCTCACGTCACTTGTGTCGCTTGCTCGTGTTGCGTGCGCCGACTATGAAACGGCCCTAACAGCTGATCCCAGATTTACTCATTCAGCATTTTGCCTCGCTATATTTGCTTTTTTTTTCCAAGGCTGTGTCTCTTGGATGCTGCTTAAAGTCTGTCACCTAGTCTTTACCTTTTTATAAAGTCCTGACCTCACCTGAGCGCTGTGAGGGTACACGCCCATAAACGTCCAAACAGAAGAATCAGACAGGCAGAGGGTAGACACTGCAGCAAAATATACCTCCACACACTGTGAGTGGGTCATCAGTGATGATTGCGCTATTTCTTCTGTCTGAATCGATCCATTGTTTTTTAGGATAATCCTGCACACAAGGTAGAGCGGCTCGACCCCCAGCTCCTCCTGCATGTTGAAGTATCCTTGGGCAAGATACTGAACCCCAAATTGCACCTAATGGCTTCTCTATCTGTGTGTGTGAGCGTGTGAATGGTTACAGAGTAGCAGGTGACACTTTGTACAGTAGCCTCAGCCACCAGTGGAAGGAAGACTAGAAAAGTGCAATACAAGTTCAGTCCATTTACCATCTTACCTTTAATATTTCAACAATACAATATCAATATTTTACCTTTGATTTTATGTATGTAATTTTCAAATTTCAAAGTAAAATCTCTTCAACACTTCAACTCAGTGACACACCGTACTACAACTGCCCTTTGGCAGCAATGTCATAGCTACAGTAACTTTTAGTAGCATGTGAATTTATGCTACGATTAGCTTAAGGCAAAAATATAACTAGACAAATTACTTATTTATGTCACATGTGTGAAAGATCTACTGCTCGACTGGAGCTGCCTTAGTTCTAGCCTTTTTTTCTAAAGACAGATGGAAGACAATGAGTAAATTGTGCAGTATTGATTACAACAGCATTATGATCCAACTAACAGTGTTACAGTAAGTGATATTAGGTTACCACTGGTTACAGGAAAGGATGACAGTTAATCACGCTTCACAAAGAGGATCATTCAGGATTTGTCTTCTTATCAATGAAAATGTTTTATTGTGTGCTGCCTGAGATGTGATGTTTGTTGGCTCTTGGTTTTAGGAAAGTCGTTGTGACCTCGTACTCTTTCTACTCCTAGTAAAGTAAAAATGCCTCTATGGATATAATGGCTACAACATATTTAAGTACCAGCTGTTCTTGAGGTCATGATGATTCTACGAAGCCCAGTTTCACTTTAAAACAGCTTTGGCAAACATCTTGTCTTAGACTTTGTTTCATTTCTTTTTTTTAAAATATATAAACAAGCTCCATTTTGATTTTTTATTAAATCTGGCACCTTATTCACATTCAGATTACAGAAGAAAAGTCCCAGTGTGGATCAATTTAATTTCACTGGGAATTAGAAAATGATCAGTGGGCCACCTGGCACCCATCACTGACCCTAAGATGAGTATCACTGGGTTAAAGGTTATGGAGAATATAAATGACAGTAAACAGGAAAACAAATGATTTTATCTCCACAGTATGCCTCGAGTCATTTAAGCCACATCCTTTGTAAATCAATATATTGGTATTGACCCATGAACTATTTATATTCCTATTAGGTTTCCATATGTAATCATAGAAACTGCTGTCATCGGCATGGCTGTGTGCTGTCAGCATGTTGCGTTATTAACCTCTGAACAACATACAAATATATATATCATTGCAGTGGTGACTTCATTGATTTGTCGTTTCACTTTGAAGCACATATGTATTTTTAAATACATGGTAGTCTCTGAAAATGCCATGATCGCACACAGCTTTAACCCTTTAATGTCCTTACAAAGACAAAAAGCAATAGAAGATGTTTTCTTGGCTGTTTTTTCCCTGTTTGGGCTGTAATAACAAAAATCAATGTTGCTTTTTCAAACAGACTTCATAGTTTTTTTTAAATATAGGCCTCTACTAAACGGTTAAGATGGTCCTTCATAGTAATGGCAGACAGAAAGGAAAAATCAAAAGTACAAATTACTGTCATAATGCTTGTAAGATGTCTGTATACCAACATATATCAGTTTGTGACAATAAATTAGTAGCATTACCAGTCCACATATGTATTCTAGATATGTAATGGTGCAGCACTTTAAATAAGTATATTTTTCTAACATTAAATACAAAATGAAAAAACATGACATTTATGACATTAACAGCAGTGAATATTTACCCTTTTTTATTTCGTGAAAACGGTGACTTTATTATCTCAGCATCACTATCTCTATACAATAACAGGACAATTGAACTGTTTGATTGAGCGTGGCTTTAGACAGTAAAAAATCATACTTGTGAAATTATATCAGCATATATATATATATATATATATATATATATATATATATATAGCAGATAGCACTAAATGTATCATTTAACAACAATGAATGATCAGACGATTTTTTTTTTATTTCTTTGCAAATAGTACATTTTTATAACCACAGCTAAGCATCACTACCTTCACCATTTAAAGGACAAATAAACCGTTTGGTAGAGTGTTTTAAAAATGATTTGACTCTTATTAGGTTTTTATTTTTTGTATAAAGTTACATAAATCTGTTCGGTGAAATCTGGGGTGTAACTAGTTGCTGACTTCCTTACAGAGGTGAACTGAAAAGGCATGCTATAGAAAGACTGACATTTAGTAGATTTTCTAGCATAATATTTTATAGCACATATAGCACATTTTTCATTAAGACAGAGTGACTCAAAATGTGCTCTATCAAACAGTTGAGCAGGCCATTAAAGGGTTAAGTTCCACCCTAAAATATATATATAATGAAGTGTGTTGTATGTTTTGTGTTGGAACACCTCGAAAATTAGGGGCTATTCGCTAATACATCTTTATTGAAATATTTGTGTGTCCTGGTTGGGCAAACTTGTAAAGCTGCATTAAAGTTTGTGAGTTTGAGGTTTGAACAGCAGAGAAAGAGGCCGTGTTTATGCGTATGGTCATTAAGAGACAAATCCTGGAGCTGTTCTGTGGATAGTGAATGATGGTGATCCTTACTGGGACATGAGGACATTTTCTGATTCACAGCTGTTAGCTCCACATTAAATGAAATTAAATTGCATGTTACAGTGATGCTGATTCAAGGTGATGCTTCGCATAGAGAGGCATATGTTTCATAAATGCTGTGAGTTTTGAGGTGGGTTTTTTCACTTGAGTGTGAACGTGCTGGTCTTGATATCCTGTCCACTTGCTCCATCTAGTGGTCAAAGCTGTGTATAGCCACCGCACCAGCTTAGACCAGCCCTCAGACGTTCCTGGTGTACTGTAAGGCTCACTGTTTCTCAGAGCTCATTGTTTAGTCCATCAGCACATACAGTGCATCAATAAAGCAATCTACTTTTCATTACACGCCTTATTTAATTGCATTAATATGAAACAGAGCTGCAGAAGAGAGCACACTTCCTCTACTGTGTTGACAGTAATGTCTGCCATGATGTTGATTAATAATGAGTCACATTTGGTCAGTGTCTGTATTATCTGTGCGATGTGTAAAAACCTGCTTCTGCAGTTTTACAGAACAGACTTGTGTTTGTAAAAAAACACTTTGCCTAATGCATGTTGTCTCAGCTGATTGTACATCGATATTTCTCAGCCCAGAGTGGACAGGCCTGTATAACCGGTTTAGTCAATGCATTATCGGATCATTTTACATCATTTTTTGTAACATGAGAGCAAAGTCTTCCCTGCCCCAAGAAAGGAAGTCCAATCCCAGCCTGCATTTTCGATCACTTTTTTCCAATCCGGCCCCTGCAGAGCCGCAGCAGCACACTGAACACACACGCCCGTGTTTGCCGGATCAACAAGACCTCTAAATGAATGTTTAATGAGCGTTTTAGGAGTCATAATGGCATGTCGCTAATGTCCTGTAATGATCTTCCTGTTGATGGCCACGCCTCGATGCTTTCTCTTCCACTACGCCTCTGACAGTTGTCTGACAATGGTTTGAACTTTTGCTGAATGTAGACTTAACTCGCCTTCACTTCACAACCAGGCGCCTGCAAGGATCTGAGTCTCAGCTTTGGCTTCGCTTTAAACAATCATGACTTTCCCACTGAGAAAATCGGTTTCAGGTAGGATGCTGCTCTTGTTTCTGAATTTTAGCTGCACCTTTTTGTTTTTAAATCTTTATTTTTTGAACTTCAAATTATGTCTGTTGAGTGTTTGTAAGACAAAGTGTCCCATGTTTTCTTGAGTAAATAAATAGTTTATGACTTTAAGTGATGTTAGTAATGTTTAGTAATATTTTATTCTATTGAGAAGGGGTGATTTTCTTGTTACTGTGCAGTGGTTAACACGGAGCTGTCCGTGGTGCTGAAGTGGAGGGAAACTGAGCTCTTCACTGTTTTGCTGTTTGATTAGATCTTTTATGTTTATTAAAGACACATGTAGGAGCTTTATATTTTATATGTAAGATTTATATAGATGCTTACTGTATTTACTTCTACATCACTTCCATTTCTATTTTCTTCAGACTAAGCAACGCCCCATATTTAATTAACCAGAAATATATAATATAGAGGTGTAGTTCTGTGTGTGTTATTAATCAGAGGAAATGAATAAAACGTCTACAACAGTTTGGACTGAGGACTGTAGATGGCACCATTGGTTAGGCTGTTAACTGAGCTCAGACCAGGACTGAAAAGGCAAAGCAGAGACGAGGCAATCAGGGCTGGACAGAGACATCAGTGTCAGGATATGACCTTTGATCTGGAGTTTATAAAACAGCTTTGACCACTTTGTTTTCAGCTGGAAATTTTCACGATGTAAATTAAAAATCATCCAGTAGCAGCAAATTAAAAAGGTGACTCAAAGGTGGGATGATATGGGTGTTAAAATTTTGTAGAGATATAACCGGTGGACTCTAGTGTTGTCCATGTCGCGTTGACATGAAGAGGCACAGACCGTGGATATCTTTGAAGGCAATCTCCGTTTATTCCCGACAACTCAGAGCAAGAGGCAAAAACAAAATCCTCGAGCCCCACTCTCATGGAGCACAACAGCAAAAGGGGAGAGGCAATGGAGGAGACACCCCTTTCTAGGCGGGGTACCCCTACAGGTGAACATAGGGGTACAGAAACTGAGTATCAGACGTTCCACATATTGACTATGGAGGCCTAAGCATGTCAGATATTATTAACAACTGAAATAAATTTTGTGTAATTATAAAACTTAATATTACAAATGTACATTTTGACTTTGTTACACATATTATTGCTGTGTAATTGACCCTGTTACAGAAAAACACAAGTTAATATTAATTATATGGACATTTATGAGGCTGTTTCAATTTTATTTTACCCCCCAAAAATCACTTCCTCTTTACTTCTACACTTTATCATGCATGTAAATCTGCTGACATCTGATGATTGTTCCCTGCTGCTGAAGCGAGCATTTACATTATAATAAATAACATTTTAAATAGTTAATCATGTTACTTTGAATGAGATTTATTTTTTTTAATTCAGCCAAGGCAAATGAGCTGTATCAGTAGTTATTAACTTTGTCCCCTGTGACTTTCTGTCTGATAAAATATCCTAAATTTTGGTGGTATCCCTCCTTCTTTCTCCTATTTGCCAGCTCCCCGCCCCCACTCCATCTACGCCCCTGCCTCTCGCTCTGTAACATGAATTATCCCATATGCCGGCCTATATGGAGACTCTCCTAACTGTGCACACTGACCGGGTTTGTTCCACTCCCTGTCCTCTGCCTCCTCCTCACTGCTCATCCTCCAGGTTTGTCGGTGGGATGCTGTGAGCAGCTCAGCTGAGTCTGTGCCGTGCGCTCAGCTCGGATACTGCGTCCACAATGATGCGCCTGCTGCCATCACCTCCGCTTCAGCAACAGACAGACAGACAAACTAATGGGATCTGTGTAGTGATGCGTTCACATCCTCTGCGCTGACTTCTCTGAAAAACCGCGATGTAAAGTGTGTGACAGTGAGGGATTAGAGAGAGCGGTGCAAACACTCCCGGCGTCTGCAAACAGGTGTTTCCATCCTTTTGGCTGCGCATTGAGCTTCATTCACGACTATGTGCCTCCCCGAGCACCATGTGCGCGGCCATGTAGTTTAGTGGGATGATGCAAAAGCGCTCACACAGACTGGCTTTGTGCGTATTTGTTGTGATGCAGGGAAAATGATACAGTTGGAGGAACATGCAACGTGCTGCGCTCCAAGTCTTTGTGCAGCTTCACGGTGGACCGTGTGGGGTTTATCTTTTGTTAAGTTCCACTTTCTTCTCGGAGATGCAACGGACAATTGCTGAATAACGCCCAAATTGCCGAAAATGATTCACTCGGACATTATCTAACTGGCTGTGCTGCACTGCTGGGACTGTTTTACTGTCTGCTCCTCATAGTCCACTTGTTCTTTAACGCATTGGTATAGTTGCCTCACATTGTCTGGACGTTTACATCCGGAATCCAGTTTGCTGGGTGATTTTCTTCCTGGGAAGTTGTTTTCCAAAGCGCAGCCAAACTGGCCATGGCTGCAGCGATCGCCAGCTCCCTCATCAGGCAGAAGAGGCAGGCGAGGGAGCGGGAGAAGTCTAATGCCTGCCGCTGCGTGAGCAGCCCCAGTAAAGCCAAAGGAAGCTGTGAAAAACCCAGCCGACTAAACGTTTTCTCCCGGGTTAAACTCTTTGGCTCCAAGAAGAGGCGGAGGAGACGACCAGGTCTGTTGTGTCATTTCATCAGGCTGCAGGATCACTAACTCTGTATCTAATGTATTATATTTCAAAAACCATCTAAACAACATAGAGTATAGTGAGTGCTGTTTAATTTCTATGCAAATTTAAAAGAGATGAATGACTGTGCCAGAGTTGGTGGGAGGATGAGGGGCTCCCTTTTGAAGTTAGTCCACAGGGAAGTCACCTCTGGCATCTCAGGCTGCTGAGGGATGTGTTAAACTGATAGCTCATCCTTCACTGTCCACTTAACCAGCTCACACTGGAGTATATACAAAAGTACCTATAAGTCAATATTTTAAAATCACGAAGACTTCAGTGTGACCAGCGGGTCAAATTAAATTGAATTCATTGAAAGTAATTTAAAAACTGTATCATCAGTCTCCAGAATGATTCAGTACTATTAATAAATGGTAGCCCTGGGTGGATACAAGTTTACCGACAGATTTAAATAAGCAAAACAAGCAGGTCTTAACTTTAATTTTGAATTTTAGAAAAGTCGTATCTCCCCACATATTGCTGGACAAGTTATTTGTTGCTGAAATGTGTCAAACTGCAGAAATACTTGCCAGATAATAAGAAATAAGTGGTACCTACTGTCAGAAAATGATAACTATTACAAGTACATTTATATATTTATAACAAGTAGCATAATGGCATGTGAGCCAAGGTCCAGTGTGGCCTTTAAAGCACTCTTATTATCACAGTGACTGAAGTGTGTCTCTGTAGCCTAAAGCACTCAATCCCTCACTAATCCATTGCAGAAGTGACCACCGCTGCATATCTGATATGATCACATCTTCAGCCCAGCGCTCACCTTTTGTCAGTTTTGTCTTATATGGACGCGATGACTAAGAAGATTCAGCAGTTCTCTCCCAAACTTTATTCGATCCCTTCCACTTCATTCATGTCTGTTTTGTAACTCTGTATAAACATACCTGGAGACAAGGTGCATGTTTATGCAACAGCACAACTATCCTACAGTGTTTGCACCCCTCTCACTTCCAATTTCCATTTCTATCCTGTGGAGGAAGCAATGAGTGCCAAGGAGAAGGCGTTGTCTGTGTGTGACTTACACCCAGCACAAAGAACTGGCATGTTTCAGAGATACAGTGTGGACCGTATGTGTAGTTTGGTGTCTGGTTATGCCCGTTCTTGTGTGTTTACAGTACATGCTGACATATGCACGTTTCTAAAAGCAAAGTCAGGTGCCGCACTGAAAAGTTGTACAACAAAGTGATAGCAATATTTCCGGTGTACACGCTGAGTAAACCTCCTCAGAAAAAAGTAACCTTAGTAAGGGCAGAAATGGCAGGATTGAAAGGTAAGTGAGATGAAAGGATAGATGAAAGGTGTGGTAAACCACAGTAAAGGACACTCCACCAGGGACAGTAACCAGGGAATGGAGAGCACTTAGCTCTTATCAGACATTACACTGATGTAACACAGACAGGCTGCCGGGCCACTTCAAAAATAAATGCTCTGCCACTTCAAACTATTGTCTTTTAGACTTATTGGGGCTGGTTTTATATGTTGCTGCACAGAGCAGTGCGGCTGTTGTCCATATTATTAGTAATACTATTACTATTTTCTATTTTCTTAACTCTATTTTTTATTTTGTCCTTGTTTTAGATCATATATTTGAAAATACGGCTGCTTCATTGTATCAAAAACATGTTGAAATATGGAGCACTACATTTATGCATGTAAATTTCAGCATATTTCAATTTTAAACTGAATTTACCCAAATTATAGTATTTACTTAAAATCACAGATTTTATTGAAGTTTAGATTTTTATTTCCATTTTTCAACTGCAAATATCCTAATAAATAAAATATTATGAGTTTTCTGGACACCAAGGTAGCTTTTAATTTTTATTTGTATTAATATTAATATTATTATTATTATTATAAATATATATTATATATTTTATTGAATTTTTTTGTTGCTTTTTCTCGGATATAAACGGCGTCACCGAGTGTTAATAAATCAAATTAATGTACATACACAAAAGGGAAAAAACACAATAACTAAATAAAATAATAATATAAAATGCGTAAATTACAACACACAATTAATTCTCTAAAAAATAAATTCCTAAATAAATATGCACCATAAGCAGCATACTAGCTCTCAGACACTAAAAAGTGTGCGCACATGGCGTATGAGTCACTTCAAGATCCATCCACACCAGCAATGTGCTCCAAGCAGCTTCTCACCAATATAGTTTTTTAAAAAGATTATTTTTATAAAATCCTGCCTCTATTGGAAAAAGACATGAAGCATGGGGAGAGAAGAGGGGCTGACATACAAGAAATGCCCTCGGCCATCTTAGACCAGTGAGCCAACACATGCCCCCGAAGCCATTTTTCAAATTTGATAATATTTGCTCTTGTCCATCTGTGGTCTTATTTCTCTGTGGAGGGGCCACAGGGGCCGCCTGTTCAGTCACCTCTGTTCCACTGCAGAGAGAGGACAGAAATATTTTCATGGACTGTGACCACACCTTGCCATTTAAATACTATTAACAGGATTTTCTGGGTCTGACTTTGCAGCTCCATAAAACCTTAATGTTATATAAAATTGTTTTAATTGATCAGACAGCTCGCCATGTTGTTTATGCAGCCTGTGGATAATAAAAGTGAAATGGTCCTTGTAAAGTGATGGACAATCAGTGAGATCTGCATATAGGATATCATCAGGCCAGAGCCGTTCAGCCAATGTTAAAGTATGTTAAACTGCAGCTCGTCTTATGGCTGACACGTTCAAGCTCCAAAACTATCAAACACAAAAGGATTCACTTCTTTATAGTTGAAGAAGCTTCTTCGGACTTTTTCTTTGGTTGTTGGTGGTGATTGTGTTTGCTTCAGTCAGCTGTCGTAAGTGTTCCTTTTTGTCCCACCTCAGCTCCACTCAGCCTTACCAAGGTTTGACTAAACTGAATTTTGTGGCTCCAGTAACTTCCAAAATGGTGGCTTGGAAGCTTCGACTATGGGTGACATCTTGCTGCTACATTAAAGTTTCTCTAGTCTTGTGGTTTCATTCTTGTCTTCCTGTCTTTGCCTGCCTCCACAGAGCCCCAGCTGAAGGGGATCGTGACGAAGCTGTACAGTCGACAAGGTTTCCACCTGCAGCTGCAGGCAGATGGAACCATTGATGGGACGAAGGAGGAAGACAATGGTTACAGTAAGTTTTAAGTTCTTTTCATTGCCATGCTAAGCTGTTAGTCAGAGGGAAGCAGCCTCCTTGCTATTGTCAATTCTATGTACTACTGTGGAGACTGCATTAGCTGTATACCATCTAATGGAACATCTCCATTATGGCAACTTAAACATCAAATTCACACCCCTCAAATGTGTTTAAAGGATACTTTGCTGATTTACAACCAGCTCTGTATCATAACTGTCGGTAGTATGCATAAATGAAAGTGAATGTCGTAAACTTCCTTCAGTCTTACCAGTGCCCAGATCTTTCTGCTCATCTCCCAGCACGTTTCACATCATCCAGCAGATTTTCACTGGCTCTAGGGCTGTTGCTCAAACTACAGATTGTTCTCCTGAATTTTCATCTGCCTGACACCACGGACATAAAGAGTAAAGAAGCAGATTGAGAGAGACCTGCCCCCCTCTGTCTCTTACTTCTCAAACATAGACATAAGAAATACAGGACAGAGGAAAAAAGAAAAAACAAAAAAATGAATAATGATAATAGTAGTAGTAATAATAATAACAATGATAAGAAATTATAAGATTAACAATAACACACTGCCAGCTACAGGAAAAACAGCACAGTTTTATGCCAGTTAGTACTGTGTCCACAGCAAGGTTGAATCTGCAAAGTAACTAAAGCTGTCAGATAAACGTAGTGGAGTTAAAAGTATACGATTTCTCTCGAAGATGTAGTGGAGTAGAAGTATCAAAGAGAAAATGGAAATACTTAAATACCTTAAATTTGTATTTAGTACAGTACTTGATTAAATGTACTTAGTTACTTTCCACCACTGGTAACTGAGATGAGAAGCACCATGAGGCTAGCTAACGCTCGTTTAGCTAACAGTGCATATCAGAAAAGTGGCTTCAAACAGTCTGCAGCATTATTTACATGACACTGTCCTGTAAGGCCACGGCTACAGTGCCATTACAGGTGGTGGCACTTTATTTGCTCAGGCTGCAGGTAATCAAACTTGACTCACGGCAAACTCTCACATGCTGGGAAGTATCATTCTCACATAATCCACTTTCACCTGAGCAAATAAAGAGCTACACTGTAGCCTCCAAACATGACCAGAGAAACAATACACGATAATGGTCTGTACAAAAATATAAGCTTGCGTGAAGTTTTGACAGACACAATCGCTAAGGAGTCATTCTCTCCTCACACCCTGCACACTCCACCTACCCTACCAGTCCAAGATGTAATTTGTGGTGGCCTGTGAAAGACTTCAAAGATATCTTGGTTTTTATTGGCCAAAGATTTTTGACAAAATGCCTAGATTTAAATATTACAAAAATATTGTTGGTGCTTAAACAAAATATTTACACGATAAGATTTTCGATAAATAACCATCAGTAATCTGAATATTGGGGTTGAGCAGAATACTTAGATGACGTACTTTGTATCATCCGAGTAAAAAGTGTCAATATCCGTACTCATGACGAAGGAAAATCTCTAGTAGGGTAGCTGTGATTGATCTGTGGTTACCCTTGTGGTCAAAAATCATGAAGCTCAATTCTGAGATTGTTCTGTAAATAGTTTCCTAATAAATTACAAGAATATACAAACTTCTGATCAACCCATTTCAATTTCCGGTTTGAAATAACAACCTCTGGTGAGGCTGATACAGTATAGTTGCACAATATTTTTGTGTGGCAGTATCGTATCATCACACAGTGCCAAGTATCGATTAAACTTTAGGTAGCCTACTAAAATAATATAATCAATTGATTTTTCAGTCTTAGATACATTTTGCTGCCCCAAAAATGGTTGAAGTCAGATGAACAGACTGAAAGCTTTTCTTTGGGATTAACAGTTGAAAAAAGGTAATAAATCGCAATATATTTTATCGCAAAACTCAGCATATCGCAATATATTTAAAATCGCAGTAATATTGAATCATGACTTAAAGTATCGTAATCTTATGGTGATTCACAACCCTAGCGAGGCCCTACCCATTTTCGATGCAAGTCCCACCTACGTCTTGAACGCTGGCGTTAACTCAGGTCATTTAGAGTACAGATACAGATACAGATAATTTAGTTAGCTGAAAAGATACAGATACAGATACAGATAATGTTTTACTCTGTGATCTGTGGTGTATATGATGAGTAAGTGGGTAAAGACAAGTAAAAGAACAGCTAGAACAGTCTAAAAAATTCAGAAAATTACATCACTCTAATCCAGCCTTTAAAAACACAAACAACAACATTTCCTATATTTCAATGTCCAAAATCTAAGATGACATCTAGTCTCGTATCACAACATCAATATACTGTATACCCCAGCCATAACTGCCAGACTGCCCGACTGCTCTGCCTGCCCATTGACACAATATTAATCTGACCACTCGCTGGCAGCCCTAATACCTCAGCGCGCCGCCCCTCCCTTTAAAATGCCAAACTCTCCATCTGAATTGTGGTTCAAAACTGAAATTCAGCAACACTGAGCTTGTTTTTATTCTCACTCCCGCTCCTGGATAAACAGTATTGGTTCACAGAACAGAGACAAACATTCTTCTTCTCAGCCAGTGCATATGAGCACTGCAGCACTGAGTGGCTGTTTAATCTGATCTAATCAAAGTCATCCTATGGCGACCTCAACACTAACCATGATTGGCTTTTTAACTCTCCTCCACGCTGCCTCTGCTGCGAGAGCCAGTTTTGTCTTAAACTATGTATTGATGCATCCCTATCATAGCCGTCACACCCACCAGCCCTTTGTTTTCCCATAGACAGATTAAAGAGGAGATCAATGGAAGAGGAGCTACGCAGCCACTTGTCTGGTAACAATGCAGCAGAAATGGACCACATATAATTAGACAGTGAACACTACATGCTTTTAAAGATGAGAGCAGTACAACAGATAGTGACCTACGTGCAATCCACTTTGCCCCCATACTAAAACAATATGAGGGAAAAGACCTGCATGGCGCACTGAAACAGCTTTGATGTAATACTTGCTGCGTAATCCCGACACTAAGCGGATGTAAACACTTCTGGAGCCTCTGAATTAGTACCTCTGTATTCAATTACTCCCCTGGTGGACATGGCGTGCGTATCTTAGATATAAACAGCAGCTCTGTGAAAGTGGGATCTGATTTGTGTGGAACTTGTTCCCTAAATAAAACGACAGCAAAGTTAAATACGGCACAGAACAGAGTGTATAGTAAAAGTGAAGACAATGAAATGACATCTTAAAGACGTCCGCATTATACCTCACCCCACCCAACATGTCTGCACGGACTCACTTTTCTGTTGACTTACATAACAACTCGCCTGCACTGGCTCCAAAATAGTTTTTTGAAGAGAAAATTAAAGAGTGCTGCTGAATAGGAAAAGGGAGAAAGAGTGAAGCTCTTTGCACTGCTCCAAAAATAGCGTTGTTAGGCGCTGGGTGCGCTTGTCTCCATGGTGATGGAGAGCGCAGTCCTCTGGTGCTACTGGTGTCTTGTGATGGTGGGAGAGGACCTACTCAAATGCACACACGCATACTCACACAGACACACACAAGGATTTGATACTGCAGTGTGCTGAGAAGACAGACTCAGCTGTTTGGCTGCAGTAATAAAGAAGTTTGATATTTTCCATGACATTTTCATTAGCAAGGCAAACAATGTCAGAAGTAAGAAACCCAAGTCTCATAAATCCCAGTGATTTCTCTCCCATTTTATACAGTATCAACCATTTTCTCATGTTGCATCACAGCTGAGCAAACCCACTGGGTATCCACACAGAGAAAAGAGACAGAACTGTACAGCAACTCTAAATCCTCTTCTTCGAAAGAAGGAGCGTACTGCCTCAGTGTTCAAAATGCAGTCCGTGCTCAGTCTTGTCCTAGATATTATGCTTTCAAACATCTTTGTAAACAGACAGTAAAGTTTGGATTCAAAGGATTGTTAAAATGTCCAATTTTCTAATTTATTGTCAGCATGACTGGAGACACTGTGGATCCCAGAATTAGGCAAAGAAATTGGCAAGTCCTCTGACGTGAAATTCACATCAGATAAGAGCTCATTTAATTGCCACCGACTGTTTAACAATTTTTTTTAGCAAGTTTCACAAATTAACTCCTCCTGTCATTAAAGTTTCCTATATCTATAATGTCCTTTGCACTACACATTTCTGTGTTCTGTTAATCCTGAGAGGAGTAGTCAGCTGACGTCTCTTGTGAGCTTCCCGAGCACACAATAATCTAAAAACACTGCTATACTCTGAAATTGCATTTAATGTTTTGACTTCTGAATACAAGAGTCATGTTTTATTTACCTAATTCAGCCTTACATTTTCTTAACATAACCTAATTTATCTCCACTGAAGAGCCACTGCAGTCGCACAGTAACAGACCACAGAAGGGCCGTGTAATCTTGTCACAACAGCTTACTTTTTAGCTGTCGGGATGTCATATTAAAGTTGCTCTAATTGCCGGCATGCTGCTCCCAGACTGAGTAACAGATAGGATAAATGTTTTAAAATGCGAGTAGCGATTGCTGGGAACGCTCAGGTTTAGTGTCAAACTAAACTGATCATGACTCCTGGGCTGTTAGTGGGTGAAACATGGAGACAGACTGCGAGCAATCATGAAAACTGTCACACAGGCCTCTTCACCCTTCTTATTCCATGTGCCACTCTGCGGCAGGAAAGGTCTGTGAGTGGGTGGTGGCCCTGTCATCCTCTTCAGTGTGCTCAGGTGTTTCTAGGAGCCAGGAAGTAATTGAGTTTCCCCTCTTGAAAATCTCCATCAGTACACCGGCTGGTAATCCTTCTGAAATTAAGTGGACTGCAGATGTGTACTGTGCGCCGTGGTGGGAGAACAAAGGGAGGAAACTCAGTGAGTGACGCAGAGTGGGAACGCTGCAATTATAATGACGAGAACTGCTCAGGTAGCAAGATGTTTCAGGAGAGGGAGGAATCAGATCTAAAACTATGCTACATACTAGAAAAACAAGATACAAAATGTATTTACACAAATCCAAATGTGTTGGATAAGTTTGCAACTCTTGTCGGTTTGATAGTGAAGAGAGATGTCTTATGAAAATACATCCCCCCCAGCTCTGTACATAGCAACGCTAAGATGGATCAATCAGAACAGAGAAGGAGAAAGTTTGCTGATATTTGTAACTTGAAACCATGAATTTCAGGAAAAAACTGTTCAGCCTCCACAAAGCAGTATTGAGGAGTGCTCCAAAAGGGAGAAAAATTGGAAAGACAACAAACAAAGTACTGCATGCTCTTTCGTTCCTTCCATATTTTTGCTTAGAAAATAAATAATTTATTGTGGACTAGTTAAGTAATTATGTACATACACTAATTATAGTTTATGTTAGGATGCTGTTCGTAGTGCAGCTCAGGTTCTACCCATAATTGCAGTATTGATAGTTTCAGTAAATACAGATTTGGCAATCAGATCCATCACTGGTTTGTAATCTTAATAGATGCACAAGATTACTGTATAGTGTGCATAAAATACTGCAGATATTGAGGTTGTAAGTAGTAAGTCCTGTATGTTTGAGATATACATTTTACTGGCAGCATCTGCTGAACATGGCTGCCAAAGCAGGCATCACCTATATATATATATATATATATATATATATATATATATATATATATATATATATATATATATATATATATATATATATATACATATATATACACATACACACACACACACACACACACACACACACACACACCAATCTGTCGTAGACAGTGGTGCATCTTTCCCATGGGAGCCATCTTTTGATTGCTGTACCATTATAGGACTGTCACCACTAACTATGTGTTTATGTGCAATTTAAATGTGATCTTAAGTTAGTTAACAAAGTGACTCGACTATAAATCACTAAGAATATAATTTAGAATTTAAGATGCACTCCACCATGCAGCATCAGTATGAGTAAGAAGTGGGCCTCAGGAGGAGCAGACATGAGTTGTGATTGTTTACTGAATACATTAAAACAAAAACATCGAGACAACTCTTAAGGCAGCATGACATACATTAATTCATTCATTAATTTTCCATAATTGCTTATCCTCTTGAGGGTCGCAGGGGGGCTGGAGCCTATCCCAGCTGACATTGGGCAAGAGGCGGGGTACACCCTGGACAGGTCACTAGACTATCACAGTGCATTTATTTTGAAAGAGACTGTATGTAAACGGTAAACTTCCTGTGGAAACGGAAAAGTGCCTTGAAAGAAGACAATGCATGTAACAGGTAGAACTTGACACGGGGTCTCAGAACGCCAACAACCAACAAACCCAGGGTACTTTGCACATTGTATGTGGACGTGGAAAGTCCATGACCAAGCAAGTCAATGTCTGGCGAGGTCAGAGTGAGAATGTGTTGAGAGAACATACAAACTCTGCGCAAAAAAGTCATATTGCAATTATTCTGACAGGTATTGCAATTGCGATAATGTAAAAAATATATATAAAATGATGATGATGTGTTTTTTGCGGGGTCTGTACCAAACAATTATGTTCCTTATGTCTGGAATATGATTTGTTGTAGGCTGGGGCATCTCTGTAGCACCACAATGCTTCATTTAGAATTGTTGTGGCACATTGTACCTTCAAAAACAAAAAGCATCCCCTGGAATTTGGATGTTGCACCTGGCCATATTGCAGTCTCAATAATACTCTGAGTAATTGTGCAGCCCTATTTGCTACTGCGTATTACACTACAAGCTACGCTAAGGCATTTTATGTCTGTGACATCTGTTTTGGAAATATTGCTTGTGATCAGCCAAATCATCCTCCAATGTATCCGTCATTCTTAAAGTGCTGGTAAATATTCTTGTGGGATCTTTATCTGTCCAACTGCCTGACATTCTTTGTTGTTGTTGTTGATATACTCTGACCGTGAAATCATTTCAAACATGTCACTGGGGACACGACAACAGACAAGGGAGTATGCTGAAAACATGGCATTTGAAGAAACAAAATAACGATGAAGAAAGATGGATAGAGAGGGAGAGGCAGGGAACCACAAAGCGAGTGGTTCTGGGACTTAAACGTCTTTCCACTGAACTAGGAATATATCGGCCATGCCTGTTTACTCTACCAAGTAAATACATTATGCATTCCTGTGGCTGTTGTTTACAATGAAAGCTCGGAGAAAAGTCGGTCTGCAGCGTTAAAGCGATAAGGGCAGATGAAACAGCCCATCAAAAAGACCCTATAGTGCACTTCGCTCAAAGGAGTCCGCAGATAGGGATCTACTAAGTGGCTGACGAGAGGACCTATAGTAAGGGCACACACAGCCGACTCAAAGCTTAACTGATGTGAGAATGAAGTTTTATTTCTCCTCAACCTGGAAGTCCACATCCTAATGTGACAAAGGGAATCAAAAGGGAAACTTAAGATGAATGTTATGACTCTCCTGTGGGCATTATCTACTGTCATACTATCAAAAGTGCGAAACAAAACTCCACAGCAGTGGCGATGGCATCACTGTTTGGCAGCATGTGCAACAACAGTCAGAACAAAAGCCGAGAAGTTTCCTTTTTTTCTTTCCTCTCTGGGATAGAAGCACGACTGCAGACTTTCAGGTGGATGTACATGTGCTTCCCTCTCTTCAGCCCGTGGGTTTCCTGGCAGAATCTTATGAAACAAACGCAGACACACTTGTATACAGTACAGGCTGACATTAATTAGGTAGAGGTGCACCTCATTAACCAGCTGTGCCGCCGCTGGCTCTCTCTGCCTCAGCCCACCGGTCACAGACAGGTTTATGTATATGTGTGTGTGTGTGTGTGTGTGTGTGTGTGTGTGTGAGCATGAAGCTTATATACAGAGGTGTGCAAGTGTTTTCTCTCTCTTTTTCACTCTCGTATATAATGCTGCATCACAGCTGGTCCATAGCGACTGCAGATAAATAGCATGATGGAGAGAACTGCGTTGTCAGATAACAGCTGTTATCATCACAGATTTACATTTGGCCACAGTTTGTTTTTTTCATCTTAAAGAATTTCACATATTTTCGCAATGTAGGCTTAACTTTACACAGCCTATGATTTCACTTAGTGTGAATATACAACATGGTGAGGTGCTTTGTCATTTCAACGATTTCTCTGTTTCTGTGTTTTGTTTCTAATTTTGTTCATTTGCTTCTTGAAACACCCCTGGGAGAGAGTGGCTGAGTCCCCGAGCTTATGTCGTACCTCTATTTGTGGTTTGGTTTTGACAATTCACTCTTCCATCCAGACAGAAACAGGGAACACTCATAACAAATATTTTAACCCCTTAATGGTGAATGCTGCCAGGCAGAGCTCACTGTGCCTTGGGCTCGCTCTTAAATATGAATTTCTCTAAGTAACAACTAGCCCCGTTTCCACCAAACACTTTAGGTATGGTCCCTTTGGAACCAAAAGTAATGCTTCAGACATACCTACCTAGATCCGAGCATTTCAATTGCAAACAGTACTCTTTCATGTGGTTGTTGTCACTCACTGCACCGTCCAGCACTCACTGTATTTCCTCCTTTATCAGTCTGCACCTTGTTTATCATCCACAGACTGGGGTCACATGCAGACATTTTCAGAACAAAATAAAACAGGCTGCAGTGAAAGTCTCTCTCCATGGGATATTTAAAAATAGCAGGTTTGTGCATTTAGTCCTTCTCAGGCAAGCTCAGGGGTTTAGTGTTGCAGGAGCCCACAGGAACAATGCTCCACGACATTTTTTTTTTTCTCCAAGTGATGATTGGAATATGCATCTTAAATAATCCGGTCGAAGTTAATATATATAAACGCTTGAAGATCCACTCATTACTAAAAGTCATGTTAGACGGAGACGGAAAAAAAGCGCACTGAAGTGAACCAAACTGTACTGCTTGTTGTGAACGGGGCTTTAGACATACTGTCTGTCCTGTGATGTGAAAATGAAAATGTCAACGGCAGGGTAATATTGTCTCTGTCAAATTTGACTCTGTTGGTGGCTCAGTGAATTACTCAACTACTGTATGTGATTTATATCTTAAGTATCTAATAGAATCATGAGAATTTATGGTAACTGCATCATAGACATTTTTTTATTAATTGCCTTAATGTCTTTGAAAAAATGTATTAAGTGTACACGCTTTGTTTATCCTTTCTTTCTGTTGTCTCTTTCCAGCCATGTTCAACCTTATTCCAGTGGGGCTGCGAGTGGTGGCCATCCAGGGGGTGCAGACCAAACTCTATCTGGCTATGAACAGTGAGGGCTACCTGTACACGTCAGTAAGTGTCTAAATGTGTGTGTGTGTGTGTGTGTGTGTGTGTGTGTGTGCGCACGTGTGGGATGGGTCCTGGCTTCCATCCTAACTCTGACCTTCGAGTCCAGCTGGATGCAGACAGAATGCTCGGTCTCTGGCAGACATTGGAGTTACTATGGTGACATGAGTGATTGGAAGAAGCATAACAAAAACATGCGACAGAGAGAGGATAGATACTGTAAGGAAAAGCAGTGATTTTCATTAACGTGTTTATACATTAGCAGATTTTTCTTTTGTTGATATTATTTGTCGCTCTCACTGTGCCCACTCAGACACAACATCATCCCAACTCTGATGAAAGAGCAGCATCATTTTCTTATATAATTCAGTGTCAATAAAAAGTTCAAGGATAGTATAAGCAGGCGGAGCAGTGACATATCCGATCGTGGCAGCTGCCTCTTCATCTTTGATTAAATGTGCAAGGTTATGAATAATTCAGTTGCAGGCCGAACAATGTTCCTGTTCGTCTTCCTCCCAAATGCCACCATCACATTGTGTGGCAGGCGTCACCGAGAAGACTGACAGGCGGCTTGGATGTGCACCCGGAGGGCGTGCAGACACACACATTCACGGTTACCAGACAATCCTCATAGTCAAATTAGTAAAGATTGTTCCCTATGGTAAAGGTCTCGGTAGGCAGACACAATGGTGATTGATGGAAACAAGCCTAGAAACAGCAAAGAAAACCTAATGATCTTGTAGCTTTTTATTCTGCAGCTGCTGCTGACAAATTATCTATTAAATAGTTAGACAGTAATGTGATGAAGGAAGGAGGGAAACAGGCCTTCTGGCTCCTCTCTCTCCCCCCGATTTCACTCTCTCATACACGCAAACACAAATGCATTAATAAACAGGGCTAATGTGATAGCTATCACCAGGCATTAGTTCAGTCAGAGACACTTACGTCAAGGAACTGCAGATGGTTATTCAGTTAGATTCCTTGAGAGCTTCCTCAAAGAGCAGAGCCTCTTTCTCCAAATCCAAGAAGCAACAAGAATACAGCTGAAAGGACTAACATCCTGAATAAACACATTCAAGAACAATGCTACCAAAAATATTCAATACATTAAATAAGAGATTGAGGTATTGGCAGCAGCAGCGAGCAGCATTATAAAGATGGCAGCAGAATAATAGTGAGAACTGTCTCTGAACCAGAAAGCTGGTAGGTGATGAGCCACTGATAGTGACACACAAATAAAATAACTGAAAGCTGATCATGTAAACTTCAGTGCTTCACATGAAGTAACACCACGCTATTTAATCTCAATTAAAACTATGTAAATACATAGATTTGCAATCAGCCAGTATTAAATCCACAATCACTGCATCAATCAAGTAATCATAATGATAACACAGTATTATTAATAGACCAAAACCAGAGTGTTTCCATAAATATATCTTTCTGCATATTTTGAACATTGGAAAAGCTATTATGAAACAGCAAAATTCGATAAAACATTCTTTGTTTTATGCTTGCTTGAGGAAGTTTCTACCTTTGTCAAAAAAGAGTTGATGGGCTAAGTGGGATATTGAAACACCTTTGCCGAGTAAGTTCAGACACAGCAAACATGTAACTGACATGACTGATCGGCTGTTTCTGCTGTTGGTGTTTTTGATTTATGTGATATTTTGAATTTGTCTTCTTCCCCGGACAGCATGCAACAACTTAATTAAAATAAATTCCTGAAGGCTTCACTCGCAGATGGGTTACATGGCCAATGCGACTTGTTTTGTTTCCAGTCTCAACCTCTACTTCTTCTACTCTGTTTACTGGCGGATTACAGCCATACATAAAGCATAGCCTATATCGCCAACTTCTGACAAAACTACGCTTTGTGTCAACTTGTTTCTTCACTCCAAACCAGTTCAGTCAGACAACTCACGTTTAAATGTTTATTTCAACTGCAGAACATAGTTCGAGTTTGGCATCTAGACTCCGGCCTCATCGCTCCCCGCAGAAATGTTGACATGAGATATTGGGGAGTGGTGATTAAATATCTCCCCCATAGCCCGAGCCTGTAGGTGGAAGCTGGGGTGGAGGTGGAGCTGAAAGAGCAAGCAGCACTACTGATGCAGGGCAGCAGCAGCATAGACAATGCAAAGGGAGAGTGGGGAAGATTTTGTAGCTTACATACACTGCCAAATTGGGAAGGTGTATTTTGTAGATAGCATATGGAGAGTGAGGTATGACGTGTATGAATTAGTGCAGTTTGAGATGCCTGAACTAGCTCCAGGTGTTGCTCCATTTAATGGTAACACACCTGATTCACTTCTTTTTCACAAAGACCCTTACGGACTAAAGGAATATGAATAACTTACAGGGTAATCAAGGGATAGACACAAAACTTGAGATAGCCAACAATCAAACGTCCAAATAACTTCTATGAAAAAAGAACTGCTGGGCAACCAGACCAGCCATCTAATTGAGACAGGCCTTTATTTGTCAAAATGTATAGCCACACTGGGCTGGTAAAAAGAACTGGGCATCTTGTTGGGACGAGGCTTTTCAATGAAGTTTTACGGTAGCTACGCAACCTGAAGAAACTTAGAACTGTGTTGTTTTACCGGTCATTCATTATCAGTAAGTACAACTAATTGAGCTGCTGTCCATAGAAATGTAATTTTCTCCCTAAATCTATTTAAAAAAAAATCATCAGTTTAAAATAAATATTTAATCTCTAGTTAAAATCTATGTTTAGAAAAAAGATCCCATTCAATGTCTGATTTTTAGGGCCAAAAGAGTAACAACATAATAACTGTGGCCCTTTGCAGTGTGCTATGGTCCGCCTATAATTACATTTTAATGAGCCCTTGCAATTGTTGGACAACATATCCATGGGGGTTGTTGCCCCAGCTAAGCATGCCTGAGGGGAATATACAAGAATAATTGAAATAAAACATAGTTCTTCAACCCCTTCCCACACATGCATGTACTGTATTTAACATGGCTCCCCAGCAGTCCACAGCTCTCAGTGAGTGATTTTAATGATATGAGCTTGGCTGTCAGTAATTAAGCATAAGCATATGTGGCAAGCTGTAGGATTAATTTAATAAAAATGGATCCTGCTGGCAAAGGCTCCACCAGCAGAGAGAAGCAGCAGTAGAGTTATTGGCCTGTTTCTAAACTGTCTTATTACTCCGCCAAGGAGGTTATGTTTTTGGTTCAGTTTGTTTGTTGATGTTTGTCTGTCAGCAGGAGTACGGAAAAAAAACACTTGCCAGTTTTCATGAAACTTGATGTAAGGGTGTAGCAAGGTGTAAGAAAGAACCTACTCGGTTCTCGAGTGGATCCAAATCATGGAGCGTACATACATGATCCCCCCCCACTTTTGTTAACATTGCGAGATAAGGCCTTAACAGAATGAATAGCATGCATCCTAAAATCCAGTAGACAATTGTGAAACATAATCAACTGTAAAAGTACAAAGACTCAATATCACAATTCACATTCACAGGTACCAGTAATCCCCTGGGGTAGCCTACACATTTAATTGCTAAAATTTCATACAGAAAGCAGGTGTTATGGAGCATTCATTTGACATAGCTGTAATAGTTTTGGAAATCTATCGAGACATTGTTGCGGTTGCAGATTTGTATATTATGGAAGACTGGACTACGGCCTTGGCTGAGGTGTGGCCCTTCTATTTTCTGATATTTTCAGCAAAAATCCACAATGCCAAGCAGATTTCAACTAGCTTTGATGAGAGTAATGACCTTACCAAGTTTCAGTTTTGCTTTGTCAGTGGTGTACCCCAAGGCTCTGACCTGGATCCTATTTTGTTTCACAAAATTAGTGATCCAGAGCACCAATACAAAGCTTTTTTTTCCACCAGGTTGAAAAGGTCTAATCTGACACTTATTTTGTTTTCTTTAATCTGCGTCCTTACCAAATTCAGAATCCATTTTGAGGTCCATGTGACCACACCCAGAGCTTTCTATTGGTCAGACTACCGATCTTAGTGAGCTATTACAGCGCTGTATCACTAGATGGTCTCTGAGGTACTGACTGGAGTTTGTTTGTCTTACTTGGCTTCAGGCATAAAACTAAAATGAGTCTATGTACTGGAGGTTGTGACTTTTAAACTCACTACTAAACTCAAGACTTAAGGCCTTTGCACACTGAGTCCTTTCTTTAAATCTATCATCAGAAAACAATCATTACGCACAGAAACCTTGCACACTGATTCTGATGCGTTTTATCATTCTATACATTGCGAAAATTCATGACAAAATGAAATGACACATTTCCTCCCTTGCCTCTCTCCCCTGAAATTACCTATGGCTGTCACCACTCCCTCCCGGTCTTTCATTTGGCACCGCAACTGCATGTAAGGGTGGAGCTGTCCTCCCTCTCTATCTCCACATCCTCCTCTTCTTCATCATCATCCACCTGAATATTACTATCTGACCTGTTGAAAGTGAGCTATCTGAGTTATGAAATGATTCTGTGCGCCCCATTCTTCTGTCTCATCATGGCTGTGTCCTGCCGCCACATTTTCTTCACTGATCCTTGGTCAAATGTCTCTAAAGGCTTCTGACGGATGCGAAAAACGCAGAAAAGTCTGCAAAAAATAGTGTGCAAAGGTCTTTACACTTAAAATTGCCTTTGTTTGGTTTTTACATTCTCACATTGCGTCTCTTATTATATGTTTTTGTGCGTGTTGATTTTTAATTGTGAAGCACTTTCTGACATCTGACATTGCTAAATTCTTCTTGCAAGCACTGCATTTGCATTTTAACCTATTCTGTGTATTTGTGATGCAAAAACGTGTTAAATCTTAGTCAAATGGTAAGGAGCGTAAAAAGAAAAAGAGAATGCTGCATGCTACATACTGTATACCATCTATGCTGTGCTAAATACCAGCCCTCACATGAAATACAGTACATCTTGTAGGTGTGTTAAATTGAAAGAAAGCAGTCGGGGGGATGGGGTGTAGAGCTTTCCATTTCAGCTAAATTAGAGAGGGAATTGAATTGAATGTGTAGCTGGCTGCCTAATAGTGCCTGTCTTACTGGGATTGCTGCTATGGTAAAGTGCTGCCTTGAAGGCACACAATAAACCAGCCAATAGCAGGTCAGCATTGGAGGGAGATTCCCAATCAACTGTGGAGAGACAACAGATGACGTATTCTGGGTGTGTGTGTGTGGGGGGGGGGGGGGGGGGGGGGAGGGGGGTGACATGCTGCTGCTCGGATGTGGATGCTACCCATTATTCTACATGTGTGCATAAGTGCATGCATGAGTGGAAACTGGAATTAATGTTTGCAATATAATGAATAGGATTCACATGATTTACATGTATAGTCAATTTACATTTTTAACATACACATTCTAATGCATACTAAATTATAAATGTATATGCATGTTTAAGCCCAACTTGATTTTATGCATTTTCTTTGATAGCTGATTAATTTGAGTGGCTTTTAGAGTTGCGTCACATGCATCTAGTGTATGTGCATCTGTTTGTACAAACTGTTTTCTGTAGGTATAACAGCATACACCAAGGAAAAAAGAGAGTGAGAGAGAAAGGAGGAGTGAGAAAAAGAGTGCACATGTGTGGGAGAGGCAGAATGCAGTACACCAGTGAAAATATATTCATCCATCAGTGTCAATGTGTGGGAGAGGAAGAGCCAATTAATATGTATTTTACTTTACTATCCTCTCTTTTCTTGTTTGCCCCTCTACCTTTGCAAACGTAGTGGAGCAAGTTTTACATTAGAGCTGCCAAAGCATCCTCTATTACAGATAAGTAAAAAGTGTTGTCGACATTATCTAAAATAATCTGAGAAAATTCACAGTTACCAGCCCAGCATCTTCTTATATATCTGTAGCAATGCATTCAATATTCTACTGAATCTAGAAAATAGCCTTGGAGCTTTCTTGATATGTATTTAGATATGTGGGTATATTTTTAGATCCTGAGCTAAGTGGTGTCCACATATCTCGCGAGGTGCCTTTGAAGTGGTGTTATTAATTTCCTGGTGGGTCATATTTGAATTAGTGTGAGTCACTGAGGCTCCAGTTGAGTTTCGTCTAGACTGCTCTGTGTGAGTGTGTGTAAAATGGAGAGTTCAGGGCTCTTGGGGTGGACATATTTATCAGGTGAGGTTTACAGGCTCTTTTATTGCCTAAATAACCAGGCTGGTGAAAGATCTGCCATAGTCGTACCTCCTGTGAAAGTTCCTGCATTACACATGAGACCAATCTAGCCCAGTTGGCAGAAGAAAAAGTTTGCATTCAGGGTTTTTTTTGACAGCCAATATGGCCGTTAATATAGAACAACTACCAGACATATGTTTTAAATGGCCATATAATAGCTTGTATTTAAACGGCAATAAAACACTTAACATTAAATAACTTGAGAGAGTAAACTAAATGAAAAAGCACTCTATTGATGAGAGTGACTAATAAGAGGTTTAGTGGCAAAAAAGGAAAAGGACTAGGTGTGCCAAGCATCTGCATAAATCACCAAGCCCGCTGCTATCCACCGTCTGGCTCAGTGTTAAGCACATCCCCTGCCTCGTCTACAAGGAGACCTGCGGTGTGTTTGAAGGTCTTCCTGGAGAACGAGGTCTGGGATGCCGTCACCTAACTACACCAAACTTGCTAAGAAGAAGACCATGACCACTGTGGATATGGTATATGCTCTGAGGAGGCAGGGACGCACCCTGCACAGTTTCCATGGACAATTATTATAACAATAATAAATATATTATAATAAACTATACATATATAACACATTTCATACATGAAATGCAGCAAAAACTGCTTTACAATAAGGGCAGTATGAGCACTGAGTGCATCACATGAAAACAGACAATGAACATAAAACAGACAAACAAGGCAATTCAATATAAAAGCACATTTAAACAGTTTAAAACATGGATTAATTGATTCAGAAATCAAAGAGTTGTAAAACTATGAATCATAAAATCAAGTTAGATTTTAATAGAGTTGCAGCAGCGTAAAGTGTAAATAGAAAGAGTTTCAGACCTGTATGAGCAAAGTCAAAGCTAGTTAAAGGCTAAAGTGAACAGTTACGTTTTTAGCTTTCTTTTAAAAAATATTTAGCGAGCTAGCCTCTCTGATATCCATAGGTAGTGCGTTCCATAGCTTTGGGGCGTAACTGACAAAGGCTGCATCCCTGATCATCTTCCAGCTGTTGCCGGGAACCTCCAATAAACCAGCAGCAGATGATTGCAGTGTTTTTGGAGGCAAATAGTTGACAAGGGAGTTGGCGATTTAGCTTGGTCTGAGCCCATTTAGGGCTTTGTATACAACGAGGAGGAGCTAAAAATAAATTCTAAATGTAACAGTAAGATAAACAGATCCGTCAGTAATTAATATCCCAAAATCCTGTCTGCATAATACAAGTTCATATCTAAGTTGTCTTGGCAACTTATCTCATAGGTCACACAATATTAGGCTATTTAACATGATATTGACAATGACATTTCCCAGTGCACATTTAGTCCGTTGATATTTTCATCTGCCAGACAACGACATGATACCAGCAAAAATCCGCACTGTATGTTACTACAAACCAAGGATACGTTACATTTGTATGTTTCATATGTGTCATATTAGCATTTCTAAAGAACAGGCTGAAACCTGGGCAAGACACCCACCGAGCTGCAGACCGCTGCAGAAAGTAGTTTGAGACCAACAAACAACAAGGGCTGTTTTTTGGCACCAATCGCAGTGTTTCCAGCAGTTTTTGGTGCACTGAACCTGGATGTTTTTCACTGATACATTGCAGCATTTCCCTGCGGCGTGTGAGCCATAAAACCTGAGTATTTTTCACCAATCCACTGGCCGTTTCCCAGTGGTGCTTGAGCCACTGAACCTGTATGTTTTTCACTGACAGATTGCAGTGTTCCCAGTGGTTGAGCCACCAAATCTGGATGTTTTTCAGAGACACATCATAGCGTTTGCCAGTGGCGTTTGAGGCACCCAACCTAGGTGTTTTTCACCAACCTGTCCCTACTTTTCCAGCAGCTTTGTGCCACCAAACATGGGTGTTTGAAGCCAAAACATGACCTTTTCCTAATCATAACCAAGTGTTTTTTATGCCCACACCTAACCACACCTTCACCACAGCATTGTTGCAAAACATGAAGTTTCATTGTATCCACTACATAATAAAATATCCATGGTTTGCAGAGACATAACATTGCAATCATTTTTTTTTCTGGCAACTGGGTTGAAGTAATCACATTCTTATTCATTTATAAACGCACTCTGGATGCCAGCCAAACATCTAAAATGAAAAGCAAGGTAATCTGAATAATGCACAGGAGAAGACAAAAGAATGATGTTGATGAGGAGGTGGTGAAAAGAAAAAAGAGGCTGCTAGGAGAATGTGACACCAGCATTACATCTACATTCTCACTTATTATTTTCCTCCCATTTTTAGTTGAGATTTAGGTATAAATTCTTCAAAACAGGCTAATGCTTCAGGAGTGTCGCTGAAATCTTGAATTAGGGAAGCAGAGGTTGTTTTATTATGTCCTTCAGAGTAGAACAATAAAATTATATTCCTATGTATGTAGGATAAATATAAATAAAAATACAAACAGAAAACAGCTGCATATCATTGTGCTTGTACAGTATGTATTTGTTTTATACACCCTTGTTAGATATGAGGTTGGCTCACACCCATGCCTTTTCATCCATTTAGCAAGCACAATGCCTTTGGTAAATAACCACTGCTGTAAGGTTTCACTCCATTGAGCTGTGTCATTAACTAGTTTGTGTTGTGTGTGTGTGTGTGTGTGTGTGTGTGTGTGTGTGTGTGTGTGTGTGTGTGTACCACTGGCTTGAACGTGTACCCTGTGTGGGTGTGTCTATTTGTGTTTGGTATTTGCAAGGGTCTTTTCCACTAGCTTAAAGCTCTCCAATTTATTCCCAAACAAATGAACACTATGAGTGTACTTTATCTTTAGCTAAAGAAAAAAAAGGTGCCTTTTAATCCACTTCCACTCTACTGAAAAGACTGGAACATTGAAAAGCCGGATTTAGGAAGATTTGTCTTCACCACACAGCCATAGCATTAGCTTTTGTGAGTCTTACGAGCATTGATGTGTCTGCAAAGAAACTAGCACAGCACTCAGTCCTGATTCCATTGGCATAATTGGTGTCATCTTAGTTTCGATATGGCAGCTGAATACACACGGGGCAGTGTGCAGCATTGATTTGGCTTCTCTTGTGAAAAATCCAGCCAATATCTTTACAGAGGAGATCAGATCCATTATGCTAGTATTTCTCCTCCTGCTGATTGGATCAGGAAAACACTATGGGGGTGTAATTGCTCCCTTAAAGCCAACAGAATGCTGCTTGAGAGTGCATCATAATTGATCGTGTCTTCTTGACATGACTGCCTTGCTAATGGAATATTCATTTCACAGTTACCCTTACCACTGCTGAATTGTGTAATTGTATGATAGAGTACAAGAGGTTTTTACAGATGGGCAGTGAGTGCCTGTGCCAGTTTGTCTGTGTGTTTTACATTCATGGATATTGAAAGTGGGCAGAGAAACATCCTTTAGTATGTTTCACTCAAAACTTGCATCAGCCTTTAAGTGTCTCCTTCCTTTATGCAGTTATTGGACAATAAAGAGCTCAGGCAATGCTGCCATAACTTAAGCTGAGAATCCCCATCGCTGTAAAACACAAGACCATTCTCTGCCTCTCTCTGCCCTTTGCCCCAATATAAAATTCACTCCATTTAGAAAGATAGGTGTAAATAAATTTATGTATGAGAAATGTCTGTATGCAAGATAAAATACAAATGTACAGGCAAGCTTACATGTGTCGTTGTATGTTGAGATTTGAAATGAACGCTGCACTGAAATGAGATTTGCATGCCGGGTATTACCGACACTTAAAAAAGCAAGGAGAGATGGCAGAGCAGAGAGGATGGAAGCATATTTTAGGCAAACCTTTTGTGTTTCCGATAAAGTTCAATCTAAGGCTGTGCAAAAGTAATTACGCTCATGTCCTTTTACTGTATTTTTGCGGGGTAAGGGTGGAAATTAAAAATTAGAAAAGTATTTCACTGTTGGAAAGATGGTCTATTTATAAAACTGGGCTGTTTATACAGTAGGAGGACACAAATACTTCTGAAATTGTAGTTATATGACCAAAGAAAACAGAGGCAAAGGGCTGTGGCATTTGCTTTAGCTCGAGAGATAGAAAACCTGTAACTATTAGAATGCACTGTGCTGCACTGTACCAATATTCGCTCCGCTGGTAGGTAATGTAATGGGAGATTGGCTGTTTTGACATAGAAAACAATGTCAGCCAGCTGGTAAAATGCAATCTCAAATAACAGTTCAACATTAAGCTAAAATACATTTCTGAAAATATATTTGGTGAGAAATAGGCAGCACAGTAATAGAATCTAGTTTCATATTTGATTAGCGCAGCATAGTTCTACAATTTGATCTCAGTTTTTTCAGCCGCCTCAGAAAACTCGTATTACAGGCAAACAGTGCTTTAAAATATGTTTCCTGAAACATTTTTGGCAAGAAAAAGGCAAAACAGTAACAGAATCTTGCTTTATTTTTTATCAGTACTCCTTAGTTTCACAGTTTGATCAGAGTTTGGTGTCAGAGAGAGAAAGAGGGGCGGGTCTTTCTCGATCAGCTCCCATAGAGACAGAGCGCAACGCGGCACAATCTGAAAGCCATGCCCCCAAAGGGAAAATGAGGCCCGCTTTCCCCTCACACTTTCCCCCTCCGTTTCCAGCCTGTTGAGTTTTCCCTAAGTCCAAATGCCGAAAAGCTGCTGTGTGGTGGGCTGCACGGCCAATAAAAACCCAGAGCTTAGCTTTTATCAGCTGCCAAGCAGAAAAACGGAACCTTGTAGAAGACAAAAGTGGATACAGGCAAACCTGAGGCTTCAACAGGGAAGAAATTGTGGGATCCTGACACTCAGTATGCCTGTGTGTTCAGCAAACACTTTGTCAAACCCTCCAAATGTATTTTTTAGAGTAACAGTTAACTGTATTTATGTATGTCAAGCTAAAGCTGTCCATTCCAGCGGTCCGCTCTAGCACTTATATCAATCTACCAGCATGCCTCTCTGGTAGGCATAGCATGCTAAAATAATCCTTTGCCATCTTATTATTAGCTAATTATTAGCTAGCTATAGCTAATAATTTTAGCTAGCTAGCTAGCAATTCAGTCGTGGAGACTTGAAGGCGCGGCTGCGGAGGCAGAATGACAGCAAACGAGCGAAGAAGCGGAGGGGAAAGCGGGCCTCGTTTCCCCTTTGGGGGGCGTGGCTTTCAGATTATGACGCGTTGCGCTCTGTCTCTATACTATTTGGCTGACTCCAAATGTCCACCCTCTGGACCTGCAGACTCAGGCCTCATGGACTTCAGTTGTACATAGTTTGACGTATTTACCATCATCACATAAAGTCTGCGAGTGCAGAGACTGCAAGCGGCTGACAGACAGCCCTTGACACTGTTTTACTCGTTGCCGTGGAAATGTTCAAGTATCGCTGCAGTCATATTCATGTCATATAAGTTGATGAACAGTGCCAAACTCATCTGTTCCTGCAGATAACGCTAGACTTCCCTGGAACACGCCCACAAACTCCCCAGTTCTGCATGTGTGGTGAAGTCTGGACATTTGGATTCAACCTTTGTGTCTTGTGGTGGTAGGCATACAATAATGTGAAGTAAAATCTGTAGTTCAAGCAACAGACCTAGAGCCAGCGAAATCCATTGGATGACACAATTCAAGCTGAGAGATGAGCAGGGAGATCTGGGCGCTGGTAAGATGGAGGGAAGTTTACCGTATTTATACTACCCACATTATTAAGATAGGAAGCTGGTTTGAAATCCAGTTTGCTGTGAATGTTGTCAGTTTAATTAAAAAAAAAAAATCTGAGTCACTGGCCTTGCATCAGGGTGAAAAAATAACTTGATATGTAAATAATGGAGGGTGAGATGAAACCAGATGTCACTGCTGGCACTGTATTAGCTTGAAAAAAATTAAGCTGCTATCAAACATGAATAGAAGACCCTAAAGCTTTCTGTTCACTTTAATTTTCCTATCTACCAGGCAGGTCCAACAGCATGGGTTAAAACTGAGAGGTCTGTTAGGTTAAATGAAAATGCTGCTCATCCCCCACACAGATGCTTTACAAAGAGGAATGAAAAGGGATGGACTGTTTCCTATTCCACGTCCATACAATGTAGAGAAATGTATCGCAGAGCACAAATTTTCTCACAGCTACAGAAATAGCCTGCAGGGTAAGGAACAGCTGACAGACTTACACAACAGGGCTATGCAGCTAATCTAAATCTTCATTGTATCAAACACACCACAGCCTTTCATCTCAGTTTGCTTTGGCCCAATTGGTTCTGTACGAAAAGGGCACAGCTCCTAACAACATTACGTACGCTTAGACAATGCTGTAATCATTTTTTAGAAAAACGCTTGCCTGGACATTGTGTAAGTGAGGTTGCCAGCTGCGCATCATTTGGACAAGGACTTGTCGTAGTTGCATATTTCAAGGAAAAGCCTGTGTAGTGTAATGGGATCATTAAAAGTCCATTTAGTCAAACCACCATAGATACGTGGGGGGAGGGAGATGACATGACTGATATTATTTCTATGCAGATAGTGTCCTGCTTTTTATTTCTAAAGTGATTTCCCCTCGCTCCATCTGGCACCGGAGTCATGATTAAAGTGATGTGAGATTTTTTCACCGGGAGATTGGTTTCAGTGAACAATAGATATGCTATTGACTGAAGGAGACGCTACTGGAGCCCATTCAAAAGAATCTGAATGTTTCTGTCTGTCACAGTACTGTTAGAATAGAAATGGGGATCCCCTGCCATTTTGGCCCCTCCTTGTGTCAGTCTGAGTGAGCCTGTCATCCATAGACCCACTCCAATACAGCAGTACCGGCCAGCAGCCTCTCCTCCATCTTGGCTCTCAATGTGCCTGTATCTGTATGCGTCTGTTTATCAATAGACTCTTATTCTTCTCCAGGGCGTGTGTAACCAGCCAAATCCACATAAGCTCATTATTAGAGGTAGAACAGAACTCCTGGCTCGAGAGCTGAGCAGCCCGTTGTTTGGCTCTCACTTGCTGCCCGAGCATAACTGAGATGGATGCTGCCCAGCCTGTCTAAGACTGCTGCTGCTAATCAGAGTCTGACGGCAAGAAAAAAGAAGACAATTAGATATCGAAAGAGAAAAACAGTCAAGAAATTAACAATGTTCTAGAAGGATTAAGACAGAAGTGGAGGACAAAATATCTGAATTAAATAATTAAGCAGAAATGAAAGAAGGGGGAAATCTATGATACATTTAAAAGTGCAGTGAGCAGGATTTAGGAGGATCTATTGACAGAAATGGAACATAATATCTATAATTATGCTTCATTATTTTAGTTAATTTTCATAAGCTTAGAATGAGCCCTTCTTATCTATGTAAGGAGCAGGTCCTCTTCTAGGGAGCAAGCCATGCTGCACTGCCATGTGTACAGTAGCCCAGAATGGACAAACCAAACACTGGCTTGAAAGAGGGTCTTTCACATTTTTATTTCACCTGAAGGTTTTCCTCATACTTGGAGGGGGAGGAGTGAGCGGAGAAGTATTCAGATGGTTGCAACCTGTAACCTCACTTCTAGATGCCACTAAACCCTACATACTGCACCTTTGACCACCTAGTCCAGGGGTGTCAAACATACAGCCCGTGGGCCAGAACCCGCCCACCAAAGGGTCCAATCCAGCGTGCTAGATGACTAAACTAAGAGGTGCCAGGTTTCAGGACACAAATACTGCCAGTGGGTTTTTTGGGGGGGGAAGTATTTTGCAATTGTCAAATATTCACCCTAAACAGCTGGGCTAACAGTTGTGCTAACTAACTGGGGAAGGCAGCTAACGCTAATGTGTTACCTTGGTTTGGCGAAAAGAACAGCCGACAGCTGGAATCAAGTGATGCAAACATGGTGAACACGGAGGCCTCGTGCTCTGAACCAGCACCTCTTCTAAGCCCTGTCGGTTTTTGCTTCGTCTTTGTAAAGTACTGACATTGAGTCACAAAGCTCCAGGTGCCCACAGACAGTGACGATAATACTGTCCTCCATTTCTGATTCCTGGTAATGTCTCAACCAGATCTCAATACTGATAGGCCCTCTTGATACAGAGTTATGCAAATTTCTTGAGCAAGTCGAAAATTTAAACTGCATCTGTGCATTGACTCTGTATGTTATCATGCTGTACAAAATATTCGCTTTGCATGTGGTGTGACCACACCATAATACTTGAAGAATATTGCTATACAGTAGCTTACTACTAAAGAACTCACAGACCACAGTGATCTGCCTGTGAGAAGAGCCAGGGCACTCTTTATTGTTTTATGTAAGCTTAGCTCCTTTAATATGTGAAGGAAGACATTGAAAATCTTTTACCTCTGTGCTGTTGTGAGTGCAACATTGCTGCAATCTGCTGGGACAGAAGCAACAGAGCTGGCAATGCAAACAAACTGAATACACTGATCAAAAACACTGAGTTGGTGCTCAAACTAATCTGGAGCTGTTCAGTTTGGAGAGAAGGATGCCGTGCAAACTGCTGTCAATCATGGAAAATATCTTGCATCTCCTCCAAAATTTAGTAGTAAAACAGCAGAAACCTTTCAGTCATTAAATTATTCAGCTACCGTATTTGGCATAAGGACTTTCATAACCCCTTAAACAGGTCCTATAAACAGAGATTTAAAGCTTTGCTTGAGGTCAGTAGACTGGATTCACCATCCTTTGCTCTGTTAATGGGTTCAAAAGACATAATAAAAATGTATTTAAAATGTCCAAAATAAACGGAATTGTCCAATTTTTTAGTTTACAAACCTTGACTAACATTGGTTGTAACCAAAAATGGTTACACTGAATATAACATACTAAAAAGCCCATGTTATTCCTAGTTCTTCTGTATACGATCTTGAAACTGACTTGAAACCCAAGCAATCATCACATGTTGCTGCCTCATATGAGCATAGCTGAAGTAAGACTGCACTTTGTATAGACTATCACTTACACTAGAAGCAGTTTAGGGAGGCTGTATGAACAGGAGGAACAGGTGCAGCAACCAATACATAAAGTCATTCAATGAACATGTGCACATGGACACATTGTTTTAATATACAGTATATCTGAAAAAATGTAAACCTATCCTTTAAGGCACCAGGCAGCATTTGGTAGACAAAACCAAGACACACATGCAATCTATGGTAGGTCCCTGAGATCAAAGGCAAAACTAAGTGCAGACATGGCCTTGAACAGATATTGATTTCTATGGCATGAGCGCAGAACCTCAACTGTTATAAACCAAGTACTCTGATAGTGACTACAGATGAACAACGGATGTTGGTATATGAGTACACAATACCTTTAAAGTTACCGGGCTTTATAACCCAGTACCAAGTGCTATAAAAACTGCTGCAGTTAAACGATACCTGAATTCGATCTGAAAAATTACTTTTTGTATGGTTTTGCTTGCAGCCAATCACCATAAGTGTTCTTTGATTTAATGTGAGCGTGGTATATTTGACAGATGTGGCAGTTCAGTGTGCCAAGATGTCACCAAAACGTTCAAAAGTATGGTGGCATTTTATGCAACTGAATGCTTCCATTCACACAGTGGGTATCCAATGAAGTAGGAAAAAAAATCTCTCCTATGATGATACCAATGCCATAAAACACAGGATTGGACATTTGACAATTTGACTTGACAATTTATAGCGTCTGACAAACAAGAAGTATCAGTTGACACGCTAACAAGCTTTTTAATATATTAAAAGGTGTTTCCTGGCACTTAAGCTGCTGTTTCCTGTCATTTAGTGCCAGTTCTGTCCAGCAATTTTATGACTTAATCTATTGGTACTGATATCACTTTAAGGGTACTTGTATTGTAATTTTTTAAACAATACCCAGCCCTAGGTCTGAGTCAGTGTATTTCTCTTCATAATTTCTTCATATTTCTTCATATGTTATTGTTGATGTAGACCTTGAATGAATTGGTAACCTTTTTTTTCTTTTATGAACGACTATAAATTTACTGTTCTGTGCAGGCTGTTACTTAATCTTCTGATAGATCAAATATATTATGCTGTACACAGTGTTATGTCAATATATTACTGTTGCAACATGGCATGACATGAAATGGTATTCTTTGACATCAAATATTACTTCCGAAGCACATTTCTAGTTAGACTGCATCCTCACAGTGAGGGTTAACGGCTGGCGAGCAATCCCCACCCACAACTGAGCTGTATGTCATGGTAAACTGATGGTTGAACGTGTGTGGTTGTGAAGACGATTAGAGATAGACGCTCTATGTTCAGCTTTCAGAATCTTTATAACTTTGGAGTTGCATCGGTTGGGAGTTTTGTTTCATTACCATGTTGCTGTTTTGGCTTTCATCTAACAGACAGCAGGCTGAGTATCTGCTAATCTGCACATGGGAAGCCCAGTTAACGGGCTCTGATCATGGTTGTTCAAGGCATATGAATCCTAACATGATGAAAATTTGACATTAGACATTACAACACTTCCAGCAGGAGCAGAAGAGTTTTGCATCTATACTACATATTCACAAGGTTTGGAAGTCTCAATCATTATCAGAATACAGTGTTTGAAATATATTTTGATTACTATAACATGTCTTGTTGAGGACTCTTTATGGAACATCGAGGGAAGATTGTCTCTGCTTTTAACACACGCGAAAAGTCATTTACGGGCCATGTTATTGCCAATGTACTGGCAATTACTACTGTTTGGTATGGGGCACATGTGGGACAGCGGTAGGGTATGGAGGAGACATTTTTATGTTCAAGTGTATAAGAGTGTGTATATGTTAGGAGGCTTAGAGAGAAAAGAAATGTCTTTGTTGTCGACAAAGAACGATCATTATCCTTACCCTAACCCTGAACATAAACCTTCATACGTCTGCACTAACAATGATAAAACAAAGAGCGCATACTGTCATTTTTCTTTGATTAATCCCTCAGCTTTTTTGTCTTTACAGTTGGAAGAATAATTTCTTCCTGAACTCTAACACTGTAAGCTCCCAGCTGGTTCTGCAGCCCTCCTGGTGGGCTTAGCATTTATTCAAATGGAGTGTTTGGTACCCCTGTGATGTTGCAGCTTAACTGAGAGCCAGAGCTGAGCCAACAGGATGTATCCCATTGAGGTGATATGTCACAAGCTTCCTGTGACTTCAGCTTTGTTTCTGTCAGAGATTTTTGCCTAGTGTGGTCTGTGAAGGCTCGATCAGCGAGAGGGGGTGATGAATGAGTGTAGTGTTGTCACGATACTGGAATTACTAACTGCAGTACAGTACCTTGAGAAATACTGATACCATTTTTGATGCCACATGTAAAAACTGACATTGAAGGAAATAAAATTTTGAATGTTTGTTCAAAGATAAATAAAACAAGGCAAAAACTTGACGTCTTTTCTTGGTTAGCGGCAGAGAACAGCAGAATGACATTAAAGCCCGGTTCAGACCAATGATTCGCAACAAGAAGAAACCATTGAAGAACGTTGCAGAGAAAAGCTGCAGTGGTGTAAACTGGCCAGTCTTAGCTTGACTCAAGCCGGCTGATGGTGTCACCTGAAACTCAGATGGTCAAATTACCGGATACTAGTTTTAGAAAGTAGAGCTCGTCACCTTTTTTTGACAGCCAATCATCCCCACCGTGCCCTCTGTTTGCGTCTTCATGGTGTGCTGGTGTCAGATGGTGTATCACTTCTACTGCCCACTGTATATTCTTATGCCCCCTTTCCTCATTTTGTTTCAATTTTCCGCCATTTCATCACTACTACAAATGCAACTGTAACCAGTATCTCTTTATCACTATCCTCATTCATATTTTAGGAAGATATAAATTATATTCAGCCACAAAATAAGTCTGAAAATCTGGAAATCAGAACAGAAGTACAGAGAGCTGTTGCATACAGATGATACACAATGTCATCTAGTTGCATTGGTGTGAACCAGCAGGTTCTTAGAACATTGCAGAATGCCGTATTGCAAGTAGTTGCCTGTTTCGACTTGTCTTGTCACAGATCTTTGGTCTGAGCTGGGCTTTAAAGTTATGCCTTTCTATGTATGTTTCTAATTATTTTTCAGGTGATTATCAACTAAGAATTGATGTGTTTTTGTTACCTTAGAATGACCCGTTTATATCTACATAATGAGCAGGTCCTCTTCCACGAGATCTGCCATGTTGTTCTACAGCAGCCCAGAGAGGACAAACCAAACACACTCTTGACATGACTATTCCGTTCCACATGCATCTTGCCTAGGGATGCACGATAATATCAGCATGATATTATCGTGCATGATATTATCGGTATCGGCCAACATTGGCTTTAAAATAAACTACCGGAATTGCCCAACATGCCCTTTCTTCACAATGAATGAATATTGCAAGTAGTTGCCCGTTTCAACTCGTCTCGTCACGACTCTTTGGTCTGAACTGGGCATAACAATGAGAGAGAGCAAAACAATTTGTTATGTATCAATTAATCTATATGTTTTACATTAAATGAGAGCAGTTGTCAGTTACTGTAGGTGGGTTAAAGTTCTTTGTCTCAAATGGGCACAGTGCAATATGGCAGTATATCAAGCTGATCTTTTATCAAGTTCAACAAGTGAACATTTTCCAGCCCCTTACAGTTCACTGCTTTTATGTCACAAAGCTTCTCTATGCTTTCGCTCCATTGTATAGAATACAAAAGCTTCAACAGCAGAGTGAAGCACATCACCAGGCATGAACCTCATTCAGTCTTTTGAAGTTCTATTAGTGCTGCACATGAAGAGTGACGCTGCTGAGCTGTTATAAAAAACACAGAGGCTGTTATAGATGACTCCATGTCTGGTAGTGACATGTTGTTTGTCATGATCTCACAGTGGGTCTTTGGCCCTGGGGACATGTCATCACTCTTGCCATTGTCACCCACCAAAGTGATGTTTTTGTTTGTTTTTTTTAACTGGAATAGGACTGATCCTGAGTTAGACCAGCTTCAGTCTGAAAGAGGCATCCATCCTTCTCTTTCTAAGAGAGCTCACTATGTTTCCATTGTGAGTTTGACCCGTTGGCTATTCCAACTGTGTTTGCATATACCGTATGTATTTTTACTGGCGTACAAAGTGTCCTAAGAAGATGATTTAAAAGCGTGGCAAGAACAATCCACTTCTGACTAGCACACACTGTCCCTCGCGCTCTCTCAGGGGGAATTGTCTTCTAACTGATTAGACACTGTTTTGTAGACTCACTGCCCAAGCAGCTCTACAAATTGGACAAACACACACTCTCATAGACCTATGCACACACACATACACTCACACACACAATCCTTGCCTCCGAGGAAATAAACTTCAGCCACACTGTTGTAGCATTAATGGCCAAATCCTATACAGGCACTGGGTTCTAAACCAAACAGAAACAGTGAGAGGGGAGCCTTGCACAGTATGGAGTCCGGAGGATGAACAGCAAAATCGCATGTCTCTAGGGAGTCTCCCCACAGCCAGTTCATTAGTGAAAGAGATAAGAAAGTACCCAGATAGCATAAAAAGATAGTTGGAGAACACACACACCTTGCAGGCACTACCCAAGTGCACACAGATTGCATATAAACCCATTAAAGCCATCCCGTGAAAGCAATTCAATCATTTTTTTGTAGTTTAAAAGAAGTTAAGCACTTAAATACGTAATATAATAAGTGAAATGGCCGTACTAAATTATTGTGTCCAACCAAATCTTAAATATAGCGGACAAAACTCTGAGAGTTAATGAACTGCCCATACATAATTAACAGCTTGGAGCAAAATGAGAATATACTCTTCATCTCGCCTGTATGTTTTATTAATGCTCCTCTGTATCTGTCATATCATCGTTATCTATGCTATAAAGTGCTACATTATTCACGACAGTAAATGGAATGAATAGTTTTGAAACATTCTCAAGAGGCAAAATAATTTAAAGCAGGGGCTTGAGCCTTGAGATAACTTCTTCCCTCCGTTCGTGCCCTACTGCGAGTTGAATATGCAGCGCAATGTACCGTTATTAAGTTGCACTCTAATGTAATGAACTATTGCATTTCAGCTGCGTCTGTTCATACCAGGATGTCAGAGGCTCTTGAGACCTTGTGAATTACTGTCCAACAACTCCTATACACTGTATCTGCTTCTCCTTTTTCTCCCAGGAACACTTTACGCCAGAGTGCAAATTCAAGGAGTCGGTGTTCGAGAACTATTATGTGACATACTCCTCCATGATATACCGGCAGCAGCAGTCGGGCAGGGGCTGGTACCTCGGTCTGAACAAAGAAGGAGAAATCATGAAGGGGAACCATGTCAAGAAGAACAAGCCAGCAGCCCACTTCCTTCCCAAACCTCTAAAGGGTAAGGCTTCCCTAATCCTCTTTTACATTTTACGTTTACTCCATAAAGAGTCGAGTGTTTGTAGTTGCTCTAAATGGCTTCACTTGAAGGCAGTGTGAAAAGCTGGCTGTCATAGAGGTGGGGGAGGCGTGATATAGATTGAATTAGGGGTGGGTGATGTATTGATTATGGCCTGCTCGATGCATCGCAGCTTGTTTCACGTGGGATGAATAAAATGACGATATCATTATCAACTATAAAATGTTATAAAATGTTGGTGTTTCAGTTCTTGTTCTCACTCCTATGGCTCTCTCGCTCTCACAGACACAAAGAGAAAGACTCACAAACATGCACCACGTGCACTCTACCACCTATCCATACTACACACTTCTAAATTATAGTGTGTGAGCAGGCTAGGTGTGTGTTTTTGTATCTGCAGGGCTCCAGACTGCAACTATTTAATCACATTTTGCGACCATGGAGCACCAGTATGACTTGCAAATGTTATTAATATATTAACTGGAGAGCTGTAAGGTTGTTTAGCACTCACAGGGAATAAATCCTCACGTTTAATGGCGCCACTGTAAAGCTTAACTTTAAGCTAACTGCTAACATCTAACTGTTGAGCGACAGTAGGGGTCGGCGATATGGCTGTTAAACAATATCGCGATATTTCAGGGTATTTTTGCAATAACGATATTTTTGACAATATGACAAATTAGTAGGAAAAAAATATATATTATAAATTTAAGAAAATAGAATTGCAACTAAATAAATGATATAGTTTTACATTTTTTCTTCAAATACTCAGTAAAAACTAAGCAATAATGATCCCTCATTTCTTTAGTTTGTGAACAACAGTAACTCAGAGTGAGATTCAGATTCTGTATACAATATTATTAATAGTTCAACAAAATAAAATCTACCTCAAATTACACATTTAAACAGCTCACAAAACAACAAATATACCCTGGGATCTATATATATATAAATCAACATGTGATATTCCTTAATAATTGAATTGTTTTTTCCACCTGGACCTTTATGCTCTGCCATTTCTCCTCTAATCATCACGCTGTAACCCTTTGACAGGCTGTTATGATACCACAACTATCGCACATTCACATATATGTAGTTTTTTGTTGAGCGGCAAGCATCACGCAAGTTTACATTACCAAAGGTTTATGACAAAATCACATGACGACACAGAGAGGCAGAGACATTGTGCTGCTGCCAGAGGAGCCGCTGAATGAGTTCCCTCTGAGCGGTAACTCGCTACAAGAGTCCGGGGCTGTTTATAAAACATTCAGGACGCCATCGTATATCCCACACTACTGAAGATGCTCCTCTTTATGGAACCACTGTAGAGTCGGCAATAATTTCGCTTTCAGCCTTGCTTGTTGTTGCCGTGGGTAACAGTATGACGTGAATATGTCAACAAGTCAATTGGAGTATCCCAATACGAATTTTTCATGTGATATTTAAATGTATATCAGTATTATCATGATTGAGATGAAACGGCACAATGTGAGCTTCAAGTTCACAACAAAAATATTAACACTTATGACCTGAGATGAGCCAGATGTTTCAGAATAAAAGCAGCAGTGGTTCCGCTTTAATTTGTTTCATTATCACAATACTTTTTTAAAAACGTATCTATCTATCATAACAGTACTTTATTTAACTACACTGTAACAGCAGTTTACTTTACTTACAGGTTACAGTAGTTTATTAGTTTAGTATTTTAGTAGTCTACAGTAGTTTAGAGGAGATTTCAAAATATTGATATATATTGTGTATCGCGATTTAGCCTAAAAATATCGTGATTTATTTTAAGGCCATATCACCCAGCCCTAGTTTGAAAATGGGAATAATGGCACACATTTTCAAATAGGCTCTTCTGGTAGACAAGCATAGTGTGGCACTCGGTTGTTCACATGAAAAGTGACAGAAATAATAGAAATACTAGAACCAGAAATAGAAATTTAAAGTCTATGAATGTCAGATTGTCAGTTTTGTTAAGTTACAGAAATGGTTCCATCACTCTTTCCAATGTCAGAAAGGTGCTTGGGGAAGGTGTTTCTGCAGCTACTCGACCGTCCAATGCGAAGCTCTGATGGAGTCTACTGGCATCTTATGCAGCATCAGAGATAAAATTGCTCTGACGACAATCTATTGAGAAAGTTTTCTAATTATTCAGCAATAACACTTTTCTAGTTGGCAAAGGAGTTGTTTTTCATAATAAGAGACCTTCCCTGAGAACCACTAGCTCCTCTCTAATTAAATGTCCCCACTTTCTCTATACTTCCAGCCCATGTGGATATTCTCTTACTAAATGAGCTGCTTTCTACATGACCCTTTGCCATTTAGCATTCTCCTTAGAGATGCTGGTGTAGACCTATCTTCCTCTCACTGGTCACACTATGCTGCAGACACAGTGCAGAACGAGGCTGAGCCATTGTCTGCGACCACAAGCAGCGGGACCAAATATGTTTTAATGCTTTGAACAGTAGCACCCAGGACTTTATTTTCAGTACAGTAAAGTCACAGAGAGAGAACCACACCCATCCAGGCTATGTGTGTGGTAATGTGGTGAATGTGGAGAACAGAGGAAACGGAGGGGAGAGGGAGAAATGGTCCTCTCTGTTGAAAAGGCCACAGTTTCCTTTCATCTTCAACAAGACACAGATTTACCTGTCAGCACAGAGGAGACAGAGAGAGAGAGAGAGAGAGAGTCTGTTTTCACTTCAGTGGGATATAAGAGGAGCACTTTTTTTCTCAGTAAAGAATAAAAGCCTTGCGACGCAAAAAGCCCAAACAATGATGAAAAGAGGGCCGTTTCTTTAGATTGTTGATTGTCGAGTTTTACGGTTTGGATCCGTCACACGTGGTTCTCTTTATAGTTTCGCTTCATTCTTTTGTGTGTGTGTGTGTGTGTGTGAACATTAACATGCCTACTGGCACTGTCAAGTTATTACTGGCTCCTACAGTAACTGGGTGACAAGATAATTAAGTTATAATCCCAGTCAAACCATTTGGTTTAATGAAGCACCAGATTCAATACTCTATAATATAATCATCAAAGATTAGGGGATTTGGGCAACATTTAAATGATCAAGTTTTACTGAGATATATTTTTGCTAGTTTCAAGAATGTTACTGCATTATTACACTTACTGACCACTTTATTAGGTACACCTGTACAGTTAAATGTACTTGATTATAACAGTGTTGCCATGAATTCTTCTTTCACAAAACATACACATTTTCAGGTTTTGTTGACATTTTTCAGAAAACTGATAATTCTACTTTGTGTTTATTTTTGAGGTCATAGTTGGTGATGCTGCTGTACTGAGTGCATCATATTGACATGTGCTTCTTACATTTTGCACTACTCACATACATATATGGGATGAACAAAATATTAGAAAGTTCAGTACATCACTGAACCCAACCAAACCCCACTATACAATAAAATTAAGTGTCCTGTGAATGTATACTTCCTAAATACAATTTAAATGTGGTCCTGTACATTTCTACGAACCATGAATTGATTGATTGGTTGATGAAACTTTGTTTCTACAATGCTGTTGTTAATGTGTGGTTATGTTTAGGTGCAAAACACCACTTGGTCAGGGTCAGGAAAAAATATGGTCTTTTCACCACAACTGTGTCTGGAAATGCTGTGATGTCCGACTATAAAAACACCTGGTTTTGGTGCCACAATTTTCGGCTAGAAAGGCCCTGCTGTCATGCTAAAAAAGCACCCAATTTTAGTCACACAATGTTGGCTGAAAACGCTAGAATGCCTCACTAAAAAACACCCAGTTTTGTTGTTTGTTGGATTTGAACAGTGGTCTGCTGCTTGGCCGGGATCTCGCTTAGGTTTCAAGCCATCCACCATACCTTCCACCTAAAAATGACAAAGTCAGCTCACTATACATGTAATCTGAACTACATCACTGTAGGAATATTGATACACTAAATGTGAAAAGTATACATGTTACATACCTGTGGTTTGCAGAAACGTACAATGCCAACATTTTATTCTGGTGACTACAGGTTGTTCAAAATATGATTCTTTCAGCTGAGATCGGGCTGGGTGATAGAGAAAATCAAATATCAAAATATTTTCGACAACATTTATCAATATATTGCAAAGATATCATACAGTTTACTGTTGGTACTTTAACAAAATATTAGACAATGACTTTTGAAAATAATCATTAGTAATGTGGATAAAATGACTAAGTGGATAAAGGCAAATAATAAAGCAGCTAGAACAGTCTAGTAAGTCACATCCATTCACTATAATGAAGCCTTTAAAACCAGGAAAAGATAACATTATGATATCAAGATATCCAAAACTGATGATATCTAGGCTCATCTTACAGTATCAATATAATAGCAATATACAGCCTAACCCTATTTTGACGGTATCTATAATCATCAGTGAAAAAAGGAAACATATAATCTTGTGTTAAGGCTGAATTAAAGCATACATGCTCCTCCAAAGACAAGGTCAGTATCGATCATTGCAATCTTTTTTATTTCCACTGGAAATCAAGCCTCCACTCTTTAATTGAAAGATTAAATATCCCTGGTGAGATGGATCCTCTTCACACCAAAGACAGTAGCAATTATAGATGTTTTACATTTGTGTGTTAACTATCTTCATATGAGGTTAATTTCAGATACCCAGCAGTGATTACAGTGCTGGATATTCCAGCTTGGGGTTAAATTCTCCATTTCCTCAATTTGCAAATGTGACGCCGCCCGTTCTTGCGTCTTTGGTGGAGCTCCTCCAGCCAGCATCTTATTAGGAATCTATGTCTGCCCTCGGAGATCGCTGTAATAGCTTTTCACTTTCATTTAACGGGCCATCCAGGGGGTCTCAAACACACTTAAGAGCAATAGCCAGAGAATGATTGCCTTGCTTTATGCCGAGAAAAAAATACTGAAAAAGAGAATAATAAGGACAGATATAGGCTGGGTGAGACAGTAAATCTAACAGATTCCCAAAACCATTACCCTCAGCTGCCTTTTGTGTATTTTATCCATGAGGAGAAATATAGTATTTTTTAAGGTCCAGCAGCAAAACCAAAATGAGAAAAACAGATTTAATAACTGCGTGTGTTGTAATACCCAAAGATTTAAATAATTCTCCTTCTTTTGCACAAACTTTAAATTATCCAGTAATGCACAATATTTACTAAATCTTGTACATAATTTAAAATCCAGATGTAGCTGGCAGCATGGAAAAAGCTTTGCAAGGGAAAGAGAGAGAGAGAAATAAAGGAGAATTTGTTCCAGCAGCTCATAAAGATTTAGATGCAGTGGTGTTACAGGGCACCAATTAAAAAGCTGTCTCTGCGTTGGCAATGGCATCTCCTCCAGCCATTACTCACTACTCCTCTGGTTCCAGTCTGCGAGTCTCAACCCACAGCCTCTCATTCTGTTGTCGTCTGGGTTTGAATGACGTGAGCTGAACTTGCTCCATCCAAACAGGAAAATCCTCTTACAATTCTTCCGGAAATTCTTGATGCAAGTCACAAAGGGTTACCTCTATCGGAAAAAGTGTACTGTGGTCTGTCAAAAGCCGTCTATGCGGGGGGTCTTGTGAAGGAATGTGCAAAATGCCAACACGGATGGTCGTTATTGGGGATTAATGCTTAAAGATGAATAGCAGCAGTGGTGTTGAGGTGATACCGTAATCCAGAGGTCAGTCGCCCACCATTATAATCATACATTATTGTCACTAACAAGACTGGAACCAATCATCAGCAGTTTCCCGGTGGAACTCTGCCATTGATTGATGTGTATGAGGATGGTCTCCAGATTGCTGCTGTAACAAAAAAATGCTGGGCTAAGTGAAGTGTCTGAAGGACTGGGTTTGCTGTTTCAGCCACACACTCCCTTAGGAATGAACATCAAATAGCATTCTGGGCAGAAGGATGTTGACAACATCCTGAAACCAAAGACTCAGATTACTGATATTTTCTCTGAAAAGCGCCTGCTGAGATGCACATCGGGCCAATGCTGCATACACAGCAAAGCTAAAGCACTAGCAACTACTGAATTTATAATGCCATGCTGTGAATATAGGATTTTTTTTCTACTTTGGCACCAACCTGGTCTGTTGTGATCTCTTGATTCAGCTGTTTGTAGGGAACTGTAAGTAAGATCTTATGTTATACCATCACTGGAAATATTCTTACCAAACCAGAGCGCAGTCCCACTTTATTGCTATCTGTATACAATAAATTGCGACATATGCTGCAATGTTTATAGCAGTTTTCTGCAATGAAACTGGGGGATCAAGAGAAAATTGCAAAAAAATAGTTGTGATGCTGTCTCATATTCAGAGCCTACTATTATGAGCATTCAGTGTTTCCCCCAGAATTATGAATGTATTTATGAAGGTGGGTTGGGTGGCTGATTGCCAATAACCAGCTGTTGCTGCTGTTCGCAGCAGTGTTGAAGAACGGTCTCTGTAAGAAGCCGTCCTCCAGATCTTTCTGCCCGGTTAGTACAAGCTAACACAGCAACAGCGGCTAACATCCGACATCAAACCATTAAAAGGGTCCCAACAATCTCCCTCTGACACTGAAAAGACTCGACTCTCTAATTAAACCCGTTAATAACTGTTGGGTAACGTTAGCTGTGTGATGCCAACTAGGGAGCAACTAAGTAATACCTTTTATTAGTAATCAAGGAGAACAATAATACATATTTGGAATAATGTGCAGTAAAAATGACAATCTTAATGTCAAATAAAGAATAACACAAACTCCCCAAATAAATTGGTCCACTATGGGTTTAATGCCCATTGGTAAATCTGTGTTACATAAACTATGTCTGTTGCATGAAATGTCTGTATTATCAGCAATCATCTGTTTATAGTTACCAAACTATGATAAACTCTACTAACCTATCACCCCAACCAGGCACTGTCTCACTCCCTCCTCGTCTCCTTAAAAGTTCTTGTAGTTATACATAAGTTTTCTCCAATTACTACGATGAGACTAACAGAGGAATGTTACCAGCAGAAACAGCAGGTGTTTTGCAACTTCATTGTATTGCCTTGTGATGTCTAACAACTTCAGTAATATCTGCTGCCTTACGTCTCGACACACAGCTCAGTTGGCTGATCAAAGCAGCTCCAGACTGTGTTCGTCTCCGTCTGTGGCACAGCAGCCCTCAGGTTGATAGACTATTACTCATAAGGTGTAACCAATCAGACAGTGCTGTGGGTTGGACATCGAGCAAGGCGACAGAGTGGAGACTGTAGACAGAGGCTGAAAAAAATCTGAATATTGTGGCCGACAATCAGCCAGATCGATAATCAGTTGATCCTTAATGCCATTCTGTCCCAGACACAGAGCTCGCACTCCTCCAGCAGTAGTCTCATAATAAACAGAGAGGGAGAGGGGCAAGGGATTGGCCTTATTTTTAATTGTCGCAATCGCAACACAGTTCATGTTTTTTGTTGTTGCTCATATGCAAAATGCCAGTTTGTCTTATTCTTCTTTATTCTGTGTTTCCACAGTGGCAATGTACAGAGAGCCATCACTCCATGACTTGACAGAGTTCTCCCGCTCCGGCAGCGGCACACCCACCAAGAGTCGGAGTGCCTCGGCTGTGCTCAACGGAGGCAAAGCCGTGAGCCAGAACGAATCGACGTAGCCCGGTAGCCGAACCCAGGCCTGGGGCCGAACCACAAAACCTTACCTCCAGCAGAGCGTGACTTCAAGCAGACTTCTCTCACCGATCAGCGGTTCAGGACTAGCTACGACAACAAACCACACACAAACATCCAGACACCATCAATAAAAAAAACAGTTAGGTATCATCTTGGTCAGTCGTCATCAAAAAAATCATCAATAGTAAGAAACTTAAAGGCACATAAAGCATTCTGGACTTAAAATAACAAATTAAAATATTGTTTTGGTCTTGACATTTATTTATTTACTTGATCACTCTCTTTTGGTGATGATCGCGTACCAGTTAGCTCATCCTTATCTTATTTAATTTTCTTAATTTCCTGTGGACAACATCTTTTCTTTGGTCATGTAAACACCAAGCACTCGTGCATCTGTCAGACAGGGACAGGAAGTTAGACATGTAGGCATTCAGGGCAGCCAGTAATAGCGCTGGTGTACAAGGCTGCAGTGGTACAGTACAAGCCCTGATCTCTGTCTCATCCATGCTTCTGTGAATACAAAGCCTATAAACTCCCTGGTGTGGCACAGCCTAGTGCTGCTGGGACTGTGGCCAGCCAGACGGTAGCTCTCCTGCGTCCTAGTGCACACGCTCAGAGACTGAGCTCTCTAGCATGGGAAAATGAAGCCTATGTTCAGCTGACCTGAAATATAAGGGACAGTGTGGCTCTCTTGCAGTTTTTGTTTTCTTTTCAGAAATGCCACAGCTGCACCTTGGTTTTCGCTAATTTTCTGAATTAGCTGAGAGCTTTTTATTTGAAAACCGGTTTTGTTTTTGTCCCCTCTTGTTCTCTTCCCTTACCATTGTTCAGTATTTGTATTTTTGTTGCTGTTTCATCATTGAAAGGGGTTCCAGCAAACCAAAGACAGAACGAAAGAGTGTCCCTTTAAGCCGCTGAAAACCAAGCCAGTATAAAGGCAAAGCTGGAATTTTTTTTTTCATTGTACATTTTTGATGAAAGAAAGCAAAGATTTTGTGGAAAACAGGAACAATGGACAAAGAGAGTGATTTTAAACACTTTGGAGTTGGCAGCGTGCTTGATGTTGTGCTTTTTGCTGATATGCTCGATGACCGAGGTATGAAATGTCTATTCTGTGTTCCCATTCCCTTCTGTTACCACTTTGTCACAACATCTCCGTCTCTTGTCCTCGTGATCCGTTTCCTCCCTCTGTGCTTGTGTCATACTTCGACTCCCCCGCCATCCTTTTTTGTCGACTTCTCTAGACTGATACAGTTCACCATAGGAATATGGTGCAAGCCCCTTCCCAGGATGCTTGTTATGTGTTTGAGTAACTTATTGTGGTGACAATATTTTCTATATTTAAAAAAGAATACTGTGGACTTTTAGGTGGCTTAACATTTTATAGGACACGTCATATTTGTAAAAGTGAAGAAAAAAAAAGAAAAAAAACATACAAAAATGAACATCTTCCCTTTCTTGCACAGGGCATGTACAAACACAATTATGTACAAAAAGGACCCTTTTTGTGGGCTAGGTACTCCTTCCTTCAGCTACATAACTTCTTTCTGGTACATGCTTCTGGGAGGCTTTCTTTTCTTGGTTTCCTCCGGAGGTGGTTTGTATTAGGTGAACCTATCTGTTGCATGGGAGAAAGCAGGGAAATTCTGGTCTAGAGCTGCATGATGTAGGCTATGTGTATTAACCCATGTTGGATCATGTGTTCCAAACTACCAGGCTAAATCTGAGAAAACAACATTTACAGGCAGACACTGTGGCTGCCTGGTAACTTCCAGTTGTTTATTATTTGTTGTATACACAAAAATGCACTGAATAAAATGTTTATATTAAGATATACTTTTAAAATGTGTCAGACTTTCTTCTTTGTCTCATCATTTGCCTCATTCATATACTCAGCATTATCTGTGTATTCCACCATCCAGCCAATACAATTACAGAGCATCTTGGCTGTGGGAATTAGATTTAAAAGCCATTTCCCGCCATTGTGATGCAAATTTGCAGTGTGGAAATCTGGAATGTTCCATAACAACTACACACACTGGGTTTGGTGCAAATTATCTGCGTTGCCGGGTTCCATTTTTGTCTAATAAATTAAAAAGAGTTCCTTCCTAAATAGTGCCCGTGTCCACTCCACACAACAAAACCTATCCAGGCAGAGAATGTTCTCCGGAAAACAAACACCTATTGCTCCAAAGCCCCATTTCTCAGAAACAATACACTATTCCTGCATTACAAAGATTGATGGCCTGCAATCAGTCAGCCCTGCCTCTTTGTGTTTCATATATTATAAACCAATCAGCCAAAGCATTAAACCCCTGACAGCAAAGTGAATAACATTGATCATCTCATTACAAAGCATGTGCTGCTGGGAAACCTTGGCTCGTGGCATTCACACTGAAAAAACTGCTCAGGAATGGTGTGATAAAGACCTCAAGGTATCAACCTGGCCTCCGAATTCCGCAGTTCCCAATTCGACTGAGCATCCATGGGACCTCTGTAGACCAGAGGTCCTGTGTGCATGCCTCTACAGGTCAGAGGCCCCACCACGGATCAGACCTAGCTCTAACCTGACGAGGAAAGGACACAGGACCTCTTGGGGTGTTTGGTGATGTGTGGCACCAGGGCACTGGCGGGGGATCCTCTAAGTTCTGTGGGTTGCAAGGTGGAGTACAGGCACGTGACACAGATGCTCAGTCGGATTGGGATCTGAGAAATTTGGAGGCTATGTCAACGCTTTTTATCATGTTCCTCGGGCCATTCCTGAGTAGTTTTTGCAAGCGTAGCCATTGGGGATTTTTGCCCTGAGGGGGGTGGGCAGTACTTGGTACTTGGTAAAACAGTGTTTGGATGGGTGGTGCATGTCGAGGGGCATCCACATGAATGCCAGGACCCAAGGTTTCCCAGCAGAACATTACATCGTAACAAGATGATCAAAATTATTCACTTCACCTGTCAGTGATTTTAATGCTTTGGCGGATCAGTATATATGGCTGACATCTGGTAACTTAACAGCTACGACAATCGGCTGCTCCAAACATCAGACCTCTGATGTAACAAAAAAAAAAAAATCACCCGTCCATGAAGAAATGTGAGTTCTTTGTTCTTCTTAGGGGATTATGCCCTCACCACCATCATAACATAACCGCTGCATGAAGCACTACATAATGCCAACCAGGGATAAAGAACTGTTTGATTAAGGTTTGACAGAGTAGCGCCCGGTGGACTGATGATGTCGTTCTGCATGATAAGTAGCCATGTGCTACGTTCATCATATTCTGTGAACAACATATCAGATCAGCAAGTGCATGTCAGCTACATTAGCAGAATTTATCATATCAGCTATAGCAGAAACCTGATTGTTATGACCCTGAGGTAATACATCACTGGGAACAAAGAATTTAATTAGTCAGATATATATTTCTGCAGGTGGACATCCGCTGAAATCGAGGTCTATCTGAAAGTTTTTCCCCTGCAGAAATGTTCCGCAGGGGTGTGCAGGCATTCGTAAGAACCCACAGATCTGTTTTTCTATTTTTATATACAGTGCAAATTTTTCAGACAAAAATCCATGCTTGGTGTGAAAGGACTTTTAGTTGGCAGGTTTGGTAATGGTTGGATGGTAAGAACAGGAAACCAGCTATGCTGCATTCTGGCTTGAAAAGCCTTCTTTCTTGAACACACGCTTATACCCAGCATCCTTCTTTTCTGTGGACACCAACATATCATATATATGCCTTAATTGAGTTAAGAGTTGAGGACAGGCTTATAGGGCTCATTCTATCTAATAAATCAATATCTCTTCTGGATTTCAAAGGCTGGAGACTGGATACCGGGAAATTGCTCCACTGGTGTGGCTTTTTCTTTCATCTGTATCAGTGCCTCCTTAGCTCAGTAATGTTTCTGAGTAACCTGAACAGTTTTACAGTTTCGCCCAAAGGTTGATTTTAGATTGGTGTTGGTAAAAGTGATCAAACACGTTCTCCCCAAAAGATAAAAGATAAATCATGTTTGGACTAATACACAAGATCACACATTCAGACCCATCTGTCACAGAGTCCTTTCTAAGTGAAGGGAACTGCAGGGTGTGCATGATCAAACAAGTCTTTACATAATTGGGCCAGAATTAAAAAAAAAAAAAAAACAGTCCCATTTGACGGGTAAAATCAAAACACATCAGTTCTATAGGGTCTTCATATGTGCAGAGAGGACGTGACACGAGGTGCTAATTACCTGCCGAGCCAGTCTCTGCTAAAACAAGCAGGGAAAGAATGATCTGAATGATGGCATGACACTGTGTTAACCTACCAGGCGTTGTTAATAAGGTCAGCCCTCTCTCCACCGCCTCTGTCATCTCCTGAAGAAGCACTTTCTTTAATGAGGGGTTTTGTCCATGATCACTCTGTGCTGATTGTCGCCCACAGTGCATGTCAGGAATGATAAGGGTAAAGGGTGTGAAAATGTGCCGCATAAATTAAGCAATGTAAGAAAAAAGAAGAATTAACTGGACGCAAGTAGTTGAAAACGATAGAAAACAAGAAAACTGAAAGCTTTCTGAATTTTTTTTCTTTCATAGCAAGAAGGAAATCACTGAAATTCCCAAAGATTTCTACATATTTGGACAATTTAGCAGTCATCTGAAGTTTGATGGGAAAGTTATTCAAGGCACAGTTTTTCCTCTGGTTGTCCTTAGAAGTTGCTAGTGCCATAACTTTGGGTATTCAGACACCAATATTGTCAGCTCCTTCCTCTTGTCTTCTTTCTGCTTTCTTGTTGCCGACTATTTGATTGGCCAAAACCCTGTTAGACATCCATCCATTTTCATCCACTTATGCAGGGCTGGGTCGCAGGGGTAGCAGGTTAAGCAAAGCACCCCAGACGTCCCTCTCCCTGGCACTGCTTTCCAGCTCCTCCTGAGGGACCCTGAAGTGTTCCCAGGCCAGACAAGATATGTAATCCCTCCAGCCTGTTCTGGGTCTGCCCAAGGGCCTCCTATCAGTGGGACGTGCCCGGAACACCTCTAACAGGAGGCGCCCAGGAGGCATCCTGATCAGATGGCTGAACCACCTCAACTGACCCCTTTTGACGTGAAGGAGCTCCACTCCAAGCTCCCTCTGGATGTCCGAGCTCCTTACACTATCTCTAAGGCTGAGCCCAGACATCTCACAGAGGAAACTCTTTTCGGCGGCTTGTATCCACTACCTCATTTTTTCGGTCACTACCCAGGGCTAATGAGCATAGGTGAGTGTTGGGAGGTAGTAAATCTTCCAGCTCAGCTCCCTCTTTACCACAACAGTCCAGCGCAGTGCCCACATCACTGCAGAAGCCGCAGCAATCCATTGATCCATCTCACACCCCATTCGACCCTCAATCATGAACAAGAATCTGAGATACTTGAACTCCCTTGCTTGATGCAGTAACAACAGACAATTAACAACCAAAACGGACTATGAGAAAGATAACTAGAAAGAGACACATTTAAGTCGATATATAATGAAAAATGCCTTTTTAACCCCTTTAGATCAGATCTATTCCCCAGTCATAACCTGTACAGTTGAATGCATTCAACACTTTATGCCAAAAAATAACACAGAAAATAAATTCCTTCGTATTCTTATATCAAAATCCAATCATGTTTTCTTCCTGTAAAACAAAATAGGATAGTACCAACCAATTTTGACCAATAATGTTATGGCATAAACCAATCAACCAGTCTGCAGCTGTTAGTCACACAAAGCTAAGATTCACTAGTCAGCCAACAGCAGAGTACGTTAGCGTCTTTGGGTGTTAGCCACCTAAAACCTTGGGTACTGCTTCTACCAAATACCATGGTTGAAGGCCCACTGGCTAGAAAGTATTTACTTTGAGGAAAGTGGTATCTGTGACACAGCTCCAGATCATGCACAAGGCATTTTACAGTGAACTACTACAACCACATGGAGCATACAATTGACTTAGCCTCTCAGTTCCTGGCATACACTGCTATGCAGTCGGTGTACACCATCAAGGCCTCTCCATGCTTGTTATGACATGCCTGCTTTTAGACAATCAAAGCAAATACCTCATGACATTATATCCCACCTGCCTATCCTGTTTCACTTAGAAATAGGCCACGATAGACAAAGGATGGACAGCTTTTCTGAATCTGAATTTGACAAAAAGCAAACAAAGGTCGGCGTAAAATGAACTTAAAATGTTGTATCATTGCAAAATAGGCACAGACGAGACTTTTGCTGGTTCCAACATTCTATTGTAAAACTCTACAATAAGCTCACTCTCCATCGTTGGAGTGTGAGATAGAGTAGGCATCAATTTGGTCTATGGAGACTGCCTCATTACGCCCATTGCCAGCAGAGACAGGAGAACTAATAGGCTTCTGTAATATAGGCCCCGATATGAGCTACTTCATCGTTCATGTAGTTTGACATCCCCCTACTCCCTTCATTTCCTTTCGCCCATCTCTAGACTCCATTCATTAGCATGGGGCAGTCCAATTCATTAACAGAGGCTGCTTGCCTTATTCAGAGATGGTGATGTGCGGAGCAGCCACTTTCAGCCTGTGGTATCTCTTTCTTCCTTTCCCTTTCTTTCCCTCTCTCTTTCGCTCACTGACCAATCAGTTATTCTGCCCCTCACTTGGCCAGACTAATGAGTGTTCATGGAGCCCCTGAAAAGAGCGGATGCAAATCCTGAGGGTGTGTCTCATGCACATACACACAAAGCCACACACACACACAAAGCCACACACACACACGTCAAGCAAAGCTATTGCCACTCCACTGTGCAAAGATTTGAGATCTCGAGTGAGATCAGTCTGCAATAATCTGTCACGAATCAGGCCGAGCTGATGGAACTGTGATATATGTGAGCACTGTGTACCTGTGAATGCTATAACTCATTACCCTTTATCACTGCCAGCACAGGCTGACTGGCTTCATTCCTTTCTCTCTTTCTCACCCGGTCTCCTTTTCTGTCTCTCCGTCTTTGTCATCGTCTTCACAATTGCACTTTTGTTTAGTTGTAATATTGAGTGCAACATCTCATCACATGTACAGAAATTACACAAAGGATTTTATACACTGCTAAATATGGAGCATTGAATGGCAAGCCTCACTGCATGAGCTCTTTTCTTCTGTGCCACTTTACAATTGTTTTTATTGACTTTATTAATGGTTACTAAATTATTCATTGCTTCGCAAATCAGCAATAAAATATTCAGTCACAGTAAGCAAAGCATCAATAAAAGATTTAATAACATTGACAGAACCATAACTAATTTACAACCTCTTCATGACTATGCTTGATATGACTACAACTGTTTACTATACCATGTCTAAAATAGCACTATGGCCAATAGCCCATACAGATACCAATGTTTTTTGTTGTCGTTGTTAACTTCATTTTTATTGTAATTTATTCCACCTTTTGTGACACTGAAAGAAAGAAATCTCCATGAAAAAATAACTGTTTTAAAGTCCTTCATTACACTGCCTTTGAATGAGCACAAACTCAATCATAATATATCATAATTCCCTCTCTAATATCTATTTTATATTGCTGTGAAACATCAACAAATGTCTCCTTCGAAAAACTGTATTCAGTTAAGTTTCCCTCAAAAACAGAATTTTACAGGATTACATTTGAACACATCATAATGTAACTCAACGCTCAGTGCTCAGTGAGCTCTTAGTTCCAGCCAGCAGCTTTCAACAGCTAATGTCAACTATCTCTCTTCCATTTTAACACAGATTTGTTGTTCACAATGTAGCATTATCATGGAAACAATAGGGTGCGTCCCCTGATACTTGGATGGTGAGTGTACTGCATCCTATCCTCCCCAACAGTGCCCTGGAAAAGATCTCTGTTCGTCCTTAACATGTTTTACCCCAAGGCGACAGGTTGCCAGTACTTTCAAACCCAGCCACTGCTATTGGTGATGTCATCTTATTTGCCGACTGGCCCATGGCAGTCAACAAGGCAAATATAATCAGTGCATTCCTAGTTGTTCTTTAATATTTCACTGGGATTAGTTCTCCTCACTTAATGTTATGGATGTGTCTCTTTGCCTTTCATTATCCTTCTCTTACAGTGTTGTCACCAGAGGTGTGTTATACAGAAAACAATTTTCCACCTGCCAGTCAAGAAGTCAATGCATGAAATTACTCTAATTATAAAACAAGCTGGAGTGATTTGCTCCTTGCATTTTGCACACAACTTAATGTACAGCAAACTGAGTCAAACGCAGCTCCCCAGAAACATTGATGCTTTTTACAACCTTCGGAAGAAGACAAAGACAACTTAATCTAATTGACTGGCTGACGCTGAAGCCTCCCACGAGGGGCAGCTGCAGCTCTCATTAACTTCTCCTCTTCTGTTCCTTCTCAGTCTCCTTCTTTATCCATTTTGTTGTGGACAATTTAGAAATTATTTACTCGATATGTTCATATATTATTTGCAAATTAAAGGAGCAAATTACGTATCATCAAGAACTGGTCTTTTTGAACATGGAGCTTTATTGTCATTTTTCACAGTTCCCAATCTTTGACAATGGACCATACCAAAATAAACAGAGGGAAGAAATTGAAGATAGCAGACTATAAATAATGCCGAGCTATATGGCTCTAAACCCTGGAGACATACCAAGAGTAAACAGGCAGGAGACCGCAGGGGACAGAGAAAATGTGATAGCGCAGAAAGAAATAGGATAGAAAGGCTTAACAGCGAGATAAAGAAAGTCACCCAGCCAGCTAGTGTGAGGAAACAAAGTTGTGCATATCCCTCCTGGGGAGAAAACGGCAGAAATAAGTGACACTTGAGTTTAGTTGTTGTGTAAAAAACAGTGCACAGAGCTGGCTTATGTGCCAAGGCTCTCACACAGAAAACAAAACAAATCTTCAAATAAGCTTATCAGGTGACAGCAGTCAGAAACACAAGCTGACTAACATTCTGCAGGCCTTCAGCTCATACAAGAAAAAATTGTCAGGTCGAGAAACTGATGAAATTGAATGAAATGCACCTCTGCCGCTAACCCTGAAAGTGCCAGGCCTCTCAATCCCACAACACCCCAGTGCCCTCTGAGAGCCGAGAATCCAAATAGAGTCTGCTGCTATTTGTCCCTGTAACAACCTCTCCTCCATCATCCTCCCTGTGTGTCCCTGGTTGGCACAGAAAGGGCAGTAGCTTCGTTCTCAACAGATTACCCTGAGCAGAGAGTGTCTCGCACCTCTGCTTATCAGCGCTACCAGCACATCAGAGCACCACGGACAGACGGAGAAGATGGGGAAGACACACTGTCCAGAGAATGCACGTTGATAACACCCACCACAAATAGCACAAGACATCACGGCTTCCTCCATTAGAGGTGTTGCCTCCTGCTCATTCCTCAGGCTATAGCTGGATATAATGTGGATTGTTTATCAGAGACTGGCGCTCGACCCACTTGTGATTACTGAGAAAAAAACTAAAAGGAAATACGTTGGAACAATTCGTGACAGATTTTTGTTGTGTTGGCTCTGTGCTCCTGCGCACAACACAGAATTCAAAATGAAACAATGCCTATAAGTACCTTAATTTAAAGGTATTTACATTCATACAGAAAAACAGCATAGAAACGGCATAGAGGAATTAGCAAATGAAAGGTGCCTGTCAGTCAAGAACAATCCCCAGTTTGGGATGTTTGGCAGGCTACACTGGGACTACAAAAAGAAAGAAAGTCTTACACAACTCACTGGTCCAATATACAAGTGAATACTGTTAAACTTCCTTAAAGTCAGCATTTCAGGTGGCACAGGAGCTTGAAGCATACCAGGTTCAGGTGCAGCTGTCGCCTTTGTTGCGTGTCATTCCACATCTGTCTCTCCTTTCATTTCCTGTCAACTCTCTAGTGTTGACTCTCTAGTAAAGGTATAAAATGCCACAAAAATACTTCAACAAATCTAAAAGTCACCAGCCTATCGAGCAGCTCTATGATGCTGTACTTAAAAATCACCGAGGTTAGAGCAACCCATCCTCTGGGAACCATTAATTTGTCCATTGGCTGGACAAAAAGTCATGTCAGACAACCGTTGAGTTATTTCAGTCGGAGTCACAGTGGCGGATCAACCATCTGACGGACCAACACCACTGCTAGCTTGGCTAATAAAAACAAAAAAAAAAGTCAGCACTTCAACCTCACAGTCATTATGTCATTTGAATCAAATGTGAAATGAAAACCATTAAAAACACATCCCTGGCTACGTTTACACCCACACTAATATTCCACTATTAACAAAGATGACAATATTCTGAATTTGATGCTCGTCATGTTGATAGCATATCATTTAGATATTACGAATTTGTTTTTGTTTTTTTTTCTCTGACTTAAGCATTTCCGATTAAGACTGGGCATTGGGAGACATTAAGACTTTGGGGTTTTTACCACAGGTTGCAACACACACCTCTTAACCTCAATAGCTTTGTGCATTGTCATGGATATGTTGTACACAAACCAACTTCCCAACAGTTTACACAGCTCATGTAGAAATACACCCAAAAAAGAGAAGCCCATATTTCTGGTCGGAAGACAAAGGACACTACTTTTAAACATTATGAAAGCCTTGGACATGAACAGGTTTTTGGATATGCCCAGATATCACAACAATGACCTTTTCAAGACAGTGGTTGAAAGAATAAAAGAGGGAGGCTGTGTTAGCACTGTTGAACAAGTCCGCCACCACTATGAAACTTCAAATAAATCCTATTTTGATGCAAAGAAGCAAAGTGAAAAGCAGCTCCAGCCCTTCCTCTTTTTAAATAATATTTTGGGGGGTTTTTTGTCTTTAATGGGAGTATTGGTGGAATATTGATTTTTATTCACCAGGTAAACAGCTCAGTAGGAATATTCTCTTTTTCCGAATGAGGCCAAAAAAAAGAAAAAAAAACCACTGTGTATGTAAGTGTAGTCAATGTCTTAATGGCTTCTGACTACACTGTACTATGTGTCTGACACCATCATCTCATCTACCACTGATAGCACATGCAGTAGCAGCAGAAACATCAGTGTAGAGTGGAAATAATTCAATTTAATACAAATGAATGCTTGTGTATTCTGAGTTCAACGCTGTGGGCAGGTTGACTTTGCTCAAAGATGTATACAGCGGAAACTGCTTATAGTGGGGGTCAGAATGATCACTATAAGCAGATGACTATTATAACTTTTATTTTTATTTATTTCTCAGGCAGATTACTGACATTTGCACTTTTAATAGATTTTTTTTTTTGACAGTTTCAAAATACAGTATAGCTGTTTTATTACATAGGCATTATCAGTCCACTTGAGAGTGTTTCATGTTTGAGGAGACTAGACAAAGTAGCCTGAGGAAGTTTTGCTGCTGCTTCTTGTTGGCTTATAGTTTGTTATAAGCTTTGAGGAGATTGCCATTTTAAGTAGAGATTAGGGCCCGACCGATATGGATTTTTTGGGGCCGATGCAGATTCCAATATTATGGAATAACAAAACCTGATAACCGATATATCGGCCGATTAAATTTTTCTGTTTTTCAATTTAAAACCCCCTGAAATACCTGCTTTTGATGGCTTAAATATAGTTCAAACACTCATTACTGGGGCGTCGGTGGCTTAGTGGTAGAGCAGGCGCCCCATGTACAAGGCTGTTGCCGCAGCGGCCAGGGTTCGAGTCCAGCCTGTGGCCCTTTGCTACATGTCATCCCCTCTTTCTCTCTCCCTTTCACACTTAACTGTCCTGTCCATTAAAGGCAAAAATGCCCCAAAAAATATATAAAAAAAAAAAAAAAAAAACACTTGTTACAAAGATATAAATTGAACATTGAACATTTTACTATTTTCAAATACTTTTATTATCAGAAATTGTGTGGAACAAGCAGCATAAACAATTTCAACACAAAATAAATCAAAAATCTGATGTGCAAAAAGGCAGTCAACCTCTGGGAAATAAAATAATCATGCAAAGTCTGTATGAATTAAGACATTCACATGTATGTTCACAGTACCAGAGTTGTTCTTATTATTGGCAATTTAACAGAGGTAGGTTATAGTGCAAAAAGTAACGCAAGGACATCATTTCTAAGTAAAACACCATATTCCCTGCATTTTATTAGCGATGAAAATATAAGTGTTAACATCAGCGTCAATCGGCCAACTGCCAACAGTTTTGTCTCCGTAAGTTTCCATGTATGAAAAGACCCAAAATGAAAACCTTAAGCGACCTACTTGATTACTACAGGCTAATTAAAAACAGCATCTGTATAGGAATGGCTTTGTTCCACGCTATTTGATCCATATAAGCAGCTGATCACTATAACTGTGATCACTATAAACATTTTTCACTGTAGTAGCGTTCCCATTACTTGAAACCATTTTAAAATCCAAGGCCCTCTGACAGGCAGAGAAATGGAGTCATTGTGGAATCCTCTGGCTACAGCACAACGCTGTGTTTCCTGTGTGTTAGATAACAGATTTAGACCACACAGTATGACAAATTACACAAAAGCTGATGGAAAATCTATTATTAAAAGCCTTGTGTCTGGTTTGAGCAACTTTTGCTAAATCCAGTGATGACGTCTTAATTCGCGCACCTGTCATATGTCATAGGTCTGCCGGACATCTGGCCCCACAGGATGTTTCATCTGGGATAATATAAAATGCAGCCAATGGTTTGCTCAAGACCCATTGTGTCAAAGATTACATAAATGAAAACACGAGGTGTAATTAGACTGAATAACAAAAAATGATTGGTCCATGCAGCGCCATGAAAGCCTGACAGGGTTTTGATGAACCAATGAGGGATCACATATCCCAGTCTCAGTCAGGGGAGTCAGATTAACATTACTATAATCCAGACAAAGAGAGCAACCCATTACTTTAATGAATAATCCCCAGTTAATAATGCAGAAGAGCAGCTTTGGATGGTAATTTATGGATAATGTAAAGAGGAAATGTTTTATCTGTTGTGCATGGCAGCGGTTCTCATTACGGTTTTTATTATGTATTTGTGTCGGAAAAATCATCCCAGTGTTCCTGTGGGGAAAAAAGCCACCAGCTGCAGTCTTATTGTTTTATATAAAGATGTCTTATTACATGAGAAGGGGTGGGGAGTATCCACAGGGGACGCTACAGTAACTTTAATATTTAGCTTTACATGTTTTATCCAGCCGCTGAGACCTTGATGTCTGCTCAAGGTAATGTTTGTATAAATGCAAATTAGCTCTAAAGAATGAAAATATAACTCCAATATAGAGACGTCTCTGCAGACTAGTGATGCATGGATTGCCTCTGATGTCATCTGAATCCATGTTTACCCACCCCCCACCCACCCAAGTGAATTTTTTTCTCTGATTCAGAGACCCACACCCATGTGGACATTCATTCCCTCTTTATTAGACACTGCAGCCTATGTTGCTTTTTAAATTATTTACTGTATGAGTGAGAGGCTGCTTCAGTAATTGTGAATGTTTCCATGTGAGCAGTGGTGTCACTGCAGCAAATATCATGGGACATTTAAGCCGCAGAGCTAAAACCTGTGGTTATAAACTTGACAGAAGAAACAGAACTAAACTTTTAGCCTCTGAATAATCAATGAAGTGTGGAAATGCGCACAGCTTCTCTCTTAAAGGGGAAGCACTCATAGTTTCTCCTGCCGTGATAGCTGCAAGTATTTAAGTCAATATCATTATTAAGCGTAATGTAATATATTACTATAGTTCACTGAAGTAGGCTGGTTTTAAATAAATGAACATTATTTAAAGTTAAAGTTAGAGATGTTCATATACCATTTTTGTCCTTTCCAATACCTAAACTTGCGCATCAACTGATGCCAAGCACCAATCCTATACAATCATATTTTCAAAAAATTCAACAGCTGTATGCTACTAACCCTGTATGGATGTGAAATTATTGCTATCATTGCTGTATGCATGGCTCAAGTTAAGCCCGGTATACACTGTGATATTTTAGGCTGTCCCAGACGAAAGATTACCAACGTGAAAGAAACTTGGCGATATCTTTGTTCGTAGCTCTAAAACAGCAGTAAGAGAGGTTGGATGGTCGTTGTCACAGTCTTGTGATCAGACAGCCTGGGCTAAAATTCTGGCAGTGTCAGAAATCTGGGATGACCATCTCACTGTGTGACTGCTGTTACAACCTAGGTCTACTAACCAACCAATAGCAAAGCAGCATGAAATGGCGCACTGGCGCTAAACCTAAACAAGCAGATGGATAGCAGCTCGCCATGGAGGCGAAACTAAAAGAAATGTGTGGGATTCTAGCAAAGAGGAAAACTTGTTGGGTTGTGGCAGCAGAAGCCTTTCCTGTATGATGTGTCCTCCAGCTCTTACCTTGATTGCATTAAGAAGGACTAAGCATGGAAGGAAACAGCGGCGGAGTTGCAGCTGCCAGTTGAGCAACCTAGAAGCTAGCAAACACACACACAGACACACTGCAGTATAAAGTGCCCACAAAACTTTGTGACCCTCTATATGTTGTGCTTCACAGATGGAGAAATAATAACGCGTGCAGCATCCTTGCACACTCAGTATGGGAGCAATTGCGTCGTAGATCGTAGCCTGCGATTCAGTAGGTGCTGTAATCGTACAGTCTGCATAAATCAAACTTGATGTTGTACCCAAGTTTATTAGATCCATGTCACACAGTGTAGCTTGCACCGAACGTATGACTTATGAGACAGAAGGAATGGCATCAAAATATTGCTGACATTTTACCAACGGCTAATGTTATGCTATTCAGGGGAAATCAATTCTTCTTCGCTGCTCTAAAACAGTAGCTGCTGGTGGTTGCACAGCACAACTGGACACCTGGACAGTTTTGTCCAGGTGTGAAACTACTATAAAGTTTATAAATAAATTAAGTGGATCGGATCAATGCATACGTTTGCGTTGTTGCCAATTGCCAATCCAGCATTTTACATTTTTATGACCTGAGCGATCTGCAAATTAAACTATTGAACTATTATTGCAATCTGCACATCACTACTTCAAAAACGCCTCTGTAGACACACCTAGGGCTGTCTGACCTGCGCGACATTGCTGAGATGTGCAACTCTGTGCCTTAAAATGTTTAACTTGACACCAGGAACAAAGAAGACACATAACAACATGAAGCACGCCAGATGTGTTGTACCATAGGAAAACAAGTGTTTTGCAGATGTTGTGCTTTAGGCAGCACCTCTCTTCACACTGTTACACATGATCAATACATGATCAGCAAGTGCCAGGAGTTATTTTGCAAAAACAAACTAAATTACAATAAATTAAAAGATCTCCTTGTGGCTATATTGTATTCTGGTCTACTGAGGTTAAAGTCTGGAATTTGTATCTCTGGTTCATTAATTATGCATTTCTCCCTCAAGGATTATTAAATGTCAGTGGAAAATGTTATCTGGCAAGAAGCTCCTTCTCTTTGAATCTGAGGGACTGACACCAAAGCCTTTTCTGTTAGAGATGTTAGAACTTTTTCTAGGCAACAAATTAACACTGTAGCTCTCCTACAACGTCTTGGTATGAACAAACTAGAAATATGCTTTGTATGACACACTAACACAACTTTTATTTAGTGTTTTTTTGGGTGACAATTATCTGAAAATCTGTGGTGAGATATTTTATGAGAGTTTGTGTTTTACAAATTCAGTATTAAGGGAACTTTTGCCACTGATGTCTGTGCACCACTGTCTCAGTGACGTGCACTTGTAGATAAAATATAGGCCTATATTAATGAAGGTTCATTAGTATGGTTTTGTATTTCTCTGTAATGTAGCACAGTGTTAACAATGTTACTGATACTATTCTCACTCACACCTTCAACTCAAACCATTGTGTTGCCCTGCCCAAAATATATCATTTATAATTAAATCAATATCGTAAACATGTGGGCGACTGGTCAACTAGTGGCCCTAAATGACGACTATTGGTGGACTAGGAAAATTCATAGTCAGGGCCTACTCACATGTACCTTGAACTATCAGTTTATTTGGTGAAAACACACGGTTATTGGCAAACTGAGTTTGGAATTGTCCGGCTGTGAGTCTTGCGTAAGAGAGCAGGATCAGAAACATTTCATGTACTTTGATATTGTGGGTTCAAATAGCAACCGCTGTCTGAGGTCGTACCCTCACTCTCTTCTGTCTTTTCAGTCACTCTGCTCCACACCACTCAAAAGAAGAAAGATGTTATATAATTTTTTTTTTTTTTTCCAAAATGTGAGACCATTTTATTTATTATGGAACCTTCTGACTCATGTTTTTGAGAGATGTGTGTGATTTCTCATCAGATACTATGAACTGATCTTGTGTCAGACCCACCGACAATATTTCTATGCTCTATTTTCAGTTATCATTGTGTGTATTCTCTCGGTCTCGGCCACCTTTTGACCAGCTTCCTATTTAAATAAATGTCATCAATTCTCACAGACAGGGACATCACCAATTAATTTTGCTACTGTGCCTGAAAAACTATTTGAAATGAGATTCATTAAAGAGATGTCCAAACAACCAGTATGGTCTGTTATGCAACTGCAGCACATTTCAGCACTGCTTCCGTTTTTTTTGTCTCACTACTTCTTTACCTGTTCCAACTGGATTTGCCTCAGTACTTTTTACCTCAACTTATTCAAATCTCAGTCCTGCGAAGCCAAGTCATCCCCTCAGGACAGGAGGAAACACTTGCTGCTTGCTGGACTACTCATTTCCTCCCTGCCTGGCAAAACAGTCTCTCTCTCCTCTCATATAGTGAACGACACAAGTTACGTTTTCACCACACAGTGAAGAATCTGATCATACTCGTTTTCTGTCATTCTTGTTTTTATCAGCATCTTGTCATCTGGAGTCCAAATGCATTTCAGTTATCATCCTCCCTCTATCCTGTCTGTCCCCACTCTTGTCGTTAATAACCACCCATTTTTCTCTTTGTGCTGCATGGTGCACCCCCTCCCTCCCTCGCTCCCTCCCTCCATCACTCCATCACTCCTCCCTTCTCCCCACGGCTCGTTTCCATGTGCAGGAGGGAATCCCAACTCTTGCCTCACTGCAGTGGATGAGGTCAGGCATTACGTAACAGGGAGCGAATGAGCAAGACAGCCAGCGCTAACCTCTTTTAGTTAGAAGGCAGGCAGTGAGAAGCAGGCAGGCAGGGGCCATATCTAATATTTATGAAGCCTCTGCAGCATAAATGCATTCTTCCCCTGCCCTGCTACAGTACTGTAGACAGCACTTGGTAAACGGCTGTGTGGGGAAAACATTTTGCCTCCAGTCCTTCATCCTGCATCGCTCACTCCTGCAACCACATCCCCTCCAAACAGGGAGGTGGAACATACAGTATAGTATTACTTGCAGAGATACAAGAAACAAAAGAGCCTGAGGGAACATTAATGAGAACTCACATCCCTGCGTGTCTCACCAGAATATATGTGTAGTTCTGAGCCAGCAGATGTGAGACTGGACCTTCAGAATATCTGATCAAATCAGTCACGGGGATCACATAATGAAATGTGTGTCATAACGTTTTGATATTACGTTGAATATGCATCACTGACAAGCAGCGAGACTAAATCAGAATGTGTAAAAAATGTAGTCTGTGATGTTTGCCCCTGTCAAAACAACAACAGCAGCTTTAATATCCTGCTGGATTGACTGCCTCAAGCCCAGGTCCGGGAATGAATCAATATCGCCGCCTGTATTATATTGATGTAATGGTGTGATTTACTGATCTGATATTTGAGGATTTGCTCTGCTGAGAAAACATGACAGTTTGTGAAGGCTGTTTCCTCTTCTACATATGCATACCAGTAACACATCCGCACAAATAAACAGCCTTGACATTAAACATGTGGCAGGAGAGCGCAGTGAGAGAACTGAAGATAATGAAAAGGACTTAAAGACATGTGTGAGTCAGAGAGAACACAAAGGGTGAGGAGAGAAGACACAGATTATGAAATCAACACAACAGAAAAATAGGGCAAAATATCAAACTCCCTGCAGGGAAGCATTCTGTTTCATCATAGGTTGACTGCTTGCAGTAATTGAACGCTTTGTAAAGGGACCACGGATGTAGCAGGTTACTATGTAGTCTGCCAAAGCTGCAGAGCTCTACTGTATCTGTGCCATCGTATTCACTGTACTGGTACTACATGTTTCCATCCAAATTTAGATCAAACGTGAATTTTCAAACCGTTTAACTTAAGTGTCAGCAGAAGAAAATGCAAATCAGCATCTTGTTTCATCTACAGTGAATATAGGGAGGGACAAGACTCATTTGTGTTTGGCAGCTCTTCTCATTACAGTTTTCATAATGTTTATGCCCTGAAAAATGATATGGAACTCAAACGTGTGTGAAAATGCTTCAGTACTTCCTCACTCTGGGGAATTGTTAAATTATTTTACAGTGTGCAGCTTTATCCCTTAATTGTCAGTAGCAACCAGTCCAGACTGGAACGGACTCAGTCCAGCCTGGTCCGATCAGTCGTGGCGCTTCGATTATCAGCATCAGCCAGACAATTATACTAAGTGTCCATCTTCACACACCAAGCTATGAGCTTTCTTTCAGATCTCTCCCCCTCTATCACACAGCTCCACACCATCTCCCCTCCTCTTCCACATCATTACAACTCCCCCTCTCGGTTTCTCTCATGGCTCTCTGCTCTGCCATGTCCCGGTCTTATCTCCTGCGCACAATCACTTTCTCTCCGCCTCCGGCTAGAGCTTTCTCGTGCATTATGCCTGTGTGTGTCATATCTTTGGTCTCTATCTATAAGTGATTGTTGTCTCTGTGCTCCACACAAGTAGCGTAATGTTGTGGAAATTGCTTTCATCTCGTACACCGTCCTCTTCCTGATAATTTCGTGGTGATTCCGCTTGTCAATATGGGACTTGTGGTTGGGACGAATAATGCACATGCTTGGAGATCTGTGGCTTAAATTCCCATTAACAGCTTAGACTCTGAGCTCAAATGTAACAGGATGTCGATATCTTGGCCAGCTGTCTGTCAGCTCTCTAAGTGGAGCTGAAGCCATCAGCCTGGGGTGTCCTGCTGGGCTTAAGGTATCAGTATTCATCAGTAATACAATTCACAGAATCCCTACTATCTCTCTGTTGCCACTATCACCATGAAAACACCGGTCATTGTTGAAAATTACTATGAAATGCCATCTCATGTCAGGGGAATAACTAATTCCACCTTGTGTCATTTTACTACTGTGCATTATAATTTACCACAGGGCGTTTCAAGCAGCTAAGTAACTTGTTTCTGTTAAAAGAAAGTGCCTTACAAAGCATAAAAAATGAATGTTTGCAGGGCTGGACCTAAATATTCAAATATTTGTTTGGTAGGTATTCGGTTTTGACTTCTGGCATTTGATTATTGTTTTGCTTTTTTTTCCTTGTTTTGAGAAATGACAAAGAAGTTATGACAAAATATAAATGTCAGTGATTCCCACACATTGATTTATTTGTAGCGATCTGCTACAATATCAACATTACTATTTAAAATGGGTAAAATGTTATTTCATTGTGGAGCTATGCGCATCTCTCTCGGTTTATAATGAGAGCTCCACACCGGGGACAGGTGGTGAGAGTCTACCCACGCACATACACCCACATAAAGTCACAGCACAACGACAATAAAGTCCATCTTATCTTGCGTAGTGGCAGGGATAACTGTTAGCATTACACGGCTAATGCTACCTAATGGGTTGAATGACAATGTCAAGAAGTGTGTGTTCGTTGGGACAGTTTTACGGCTCAGTGTCCATTGGCCATTGCTGCTGTGTTAGCTCGAGCTAACCAGGCAGAGGTTAAACTGACCATATGCCAAGACGAGAGCAGCTCCAGAGACAATCTTGGAGTTGATTATTCTTCAGTGCTGGCAGGTGTCCATGAAATGGAAGTAAAAAAGCCTCCTCCATTTTCTGTATTATATCATATATGTGTACAATATGTTGTACTGCACTTTACTGCTTCTTTTGCACTTCTGGTTACATCCTTAATGCATCTCGTTGTCTCTGTGCAGTGACAATAAAGTTGAATCCGATCTGATTGCCATGCATTGTTAGACACAGCGCTGTCTTATACCCTAAATATAAATCTAACTTTTTGTTTTTAGAAAAGATTATGAAGTCACAGTGAAGTTGGTCTGGGACCTTTTGGATAAAAAATGTCATTACTTCGTTATTTTATCCTGTTAGACATTTGTGTCAAATTTTCATAATTTCATAATTAGTGCATGAATTCTTGAGTTATGGCCAATAACATGTTTGCAAAGTCACAGTGACCTTGACCTTTAAGCACCAAAATGTAATCAGTTCCCTCAAGGTGTTCACAAGAATGGGACAGACGAATGGACGGACAATCCGAAAACATAGAGCTGAGGTCGGCACGGAGCCATTAAGAAAAAGGTGCTGGCTTTCACCTGTGAAAAGTCACACTGCAGTACCACTCAAAGGAATCTGATGCAGGGTCTCTGCAGAGGTGGGTGTGAACTTGTGTCACCTGTGCGCGTCATGGGTTTCCTGAGGTCATGATTTCCCCTTAAATGGCCTCATCCTCAGCACTTAGAGCTACTCTAATAATACAGGCACATTATCTGAATAGTAGAATGATGAAAGTGTAAAAGAAAATAGAGCAAGTCATTTCAGTTACAGTTTTCAATCTGATCTTGTATTAACGTAATCGAGTGTGTTTACACTGGGAAGCAGAGAGTTTAGCTTGTTTCACCAAGAGGCACTACTGTCTGCCAGTCTCACTGGGTGAGCTGGCAAGAAGACGCCATCTACGCCACCCACTGTTAATCAGTAACACATATGTACGTTTGTGCACAAAGGCCCACACAGAAAGACAAAACTGCCCAGTATCGCCAGTGACAGACCATTTAGCAAAACCCTTTCAAGACACAAATCTGCAAGACACACAAAAACCAATGCATGCAACATAAACAGTAAAAACATATAGTATAATTACATAATGTGTATAAAACTATAACCAAGACCTGTACAGTAGCCGATTCTGCATCTTTCTGAGTAATGACAATGACAGTGATCTCTCTGGAAAGATCTGATTCAGTTAATCTGCTCTGACAAGTTGATAACGTTTTATTTTTTTCCTCTTTGTGTGTTTAAGTGATAGTTTGGATGCATTTATATAGCATCTTTCTAGTCTTCCTAACGCTCAAAGTGCTTTTATATTGCCATGTTAAATTCAGCCATTCAAATAGACATTCATACCACCAAACAAGGTGCCACCTGCTACTCAGTGAACCGCTCACACGCACTCACAATTTGGGGTTCAGTATCTTGCCAAGGATACTTCACCATGTGGACTGGGTGAGCCGGGGATCGAACTGCCGATCTCCAAATTAGCCCTACCTCTTGAGCCACAGCTGCCTTCGTGAGAGGTTGTATGAGGTACTTATCCATGGTTGGCGCATTACAGTAGATAGTGGGTATGCCCCCACTTCAGAGAAGCAGACATAAGTACCACCATGGAAGCAAAACACTTTACTGTTGTGGATGGGGGCAGCCTCAAAACTTAATTTGCCACCTAAAAAAGTCTTACCTATAAAAATCATTAGTTTAAGTGTACACTATGTTGAAAATATGAAAATATTTTTGCTTTACCTGATGCAGAAAGTCCGTTCAGACGGGATGTTCTCATCAAAGGCACCAGACTCCATTGACAAAAATAGAGATTTTAGTTCACTGAACACAGGAGCTGCTGCCTCGATCAGTTAGTTTGTTTGTGTTATTGTGTGACTTTGGTGAATCCGAACTGACCCTTTTAAACAGCTAAGTCTCACAATAACACAAACAAACTAACTGATCATGGCAGCAGTAGACCAGCAGCTCCTGTGTTCAGCTATGTTAAATTACTCTCGTTCTCAATGGAGTCTGGCTTTAAAGTGAGCGATAAAACATCTTTGGTTCCCCATCGGGAATCGCTGTCTGACAGCAAGGTAAAGTAGTGAAAATATTCTAAATATAGCAGGCACTTAACCTGATGTGGATTTTTTTTTAGTTGGGCCTTTTGCCTGTCCACAGCAGTACATTGCTTACCCCCCGTGTCGGTACTCCTGTCTGCTTCTCCAAACTGGGGTCATGCCGACCGACATCTACTAACTATAGAGAAGTACCTCATACAACCTCACCTATAAAAAAATCCAAACTATCCCTTTAAAGAAAACAACTAAACACTGAGTCACACATGGCAGACAGATTCTACTGCAGTGCGTGCTGTGGTTTAAAATGTTAGGCATATTGCACGTCTGGCTACACCCCAATTAGTGAAATAACATCATGTTTTGCCATTGGCAGCTGTTGGGCAAAAAAACTGCTCTGACATCACTGACTTCAGTGTGATCAAATATTTCTGGCCCCTGTTTTTCCATGAGCTCACTCTGCTCTGCTTTAGTCGTGCCAAGCCATGACATAGCCCACATTTCCATTTTGACCTCGCACCAGGGGACTGTAGCACTGCTGTGGCCGTGCCTGGCGGCACAGCCAACCACAGATATGAAGGACTGAGGCTGGGTGTTTAAATGCTGCGTATGCAGAAAAACCATGCATACGCCTTTTCACCCACACATAAATTGGTATTTATAAGAGCAGTATGTGCAGTGAGGATGTGTGCACCTCATGCATAGTTCACACCAGGCATAAACACAGTTTTCTAGAGCTGTTTCTTTATGTCATTTGCCAATTTAGGTGACTGAGGGTTTTTCCAATCTACAAAAAAAACTAAAGGCCTATTTATAGACTTAATTTTAATTACAACTCCTGAGTGATGATTTGTATTTGTATCACACTTTGACACTCTATTAATGAATCGTTGATCATCTTCTTGACGTTTAATAATGATGGTTACGATATCAGTGATGGTTTACAGGTAGACTTGATGAATTAGTGTTATGGGTGCTATAAATAGTCCCCACTGTGCGTAATGCTTGTGCATAATGACAGCTGCTCTGGCACTGTTGGAGAACCTCGCCGATGCTATACAGTCGGTAAAATTGCACTTCTTAACCATCATTTTTGTTGACAGGTTTCTCAAATGGTGCAGTAGGTGGCCGTATGCCTGATGCGCTAAGAAAAGTGATAGATCAGCAATATGTCAAGAGTAGGTGTCAGTGGTTGCATGTGTGCATACTTTGTGTCTACTTTCACGTCTTATGCATGGGCTAGGCAATACTGCTGTGGTGGGAAAAGAAGAGTGTGTGTGCGCCGAGGTATTTCATTTGTCATTACCTATTACAGCTTATTGCACGCTAAGAGGGTTTACGTTGAATGAACATATTGCCTCGAGGCTCCGCAGTCACTTAAAATAAATGATGATTAACCTGTCAAAGAGGTTGCCAGGATCGCTTTTCTCTTGTTTTCACATGCATCTTATTAAATGCACCTTAATCATGTTCATGTCTGCAACGCTGACCTAATAAGCAGGAGCTTTTTGTGTGTTTCTCAGTCATAATGTCTGAGCACTCCCTTGTTCAGTCCCTGTAATAATAAACACATATTGTCAAACAGTATCTGTAATTTAACCTAAATAGTTGTGTTGCTTGTAATGAGACCAGGAGCTTGTTAATTACAGCTTATGAAAGGCATTTAAACCAAGCTGCAAAACAGCATCTCTCTTCATCACTGTTAGGCTACAGGTGCTGGACACTGGAGAAGCCTTTGTTTGTAATGCCGGCTTCAAAGCACTTCCTGTATGAAGAAGCTAATGTCTCACTGTTCAGGTGAGATTTTGGCCCATTCTTCCACTCAGACAGTCTTTAAATCTTGAAAGTACCAAGAAGCCTGCTGGTGAATCTTGATCTTCAGTTCCTTCCACAAATGTGCTATTGGGTTTGAGTCTTGTGATCGACTTGGCCATTCCAACACCTTTATTTTCTTCCTCTGGAACCAACTAACAGTCCTTTGCAGTATGTCTGGGATCGTAGTCCTGCTCAAAGGTCCACTAGCATCTCATCCTCATCGTCCTGGTGGTTGGCAACAGATAGTTCTCAAGCATTTCATGGTCTTACTTCCAGCTTGTCAAATACCAATGCTTAATCAATGGCCTGTCGGAGTCAGACACCCAACACACAGGGGCACCCTTTAGCGGCAGTATGAGATGACCTGCGCAGTGGCATTTGTTGATGCTCCGGGCAACTACTGTAGTATATAGAGCAAGAGAGTCTGCATTGTGGGCAGGGGTGGAGGTGGATGGGTCGAACAAACTCCAGACTTTGACCCAAGAGCTCGCGGTTTATGTCCAGTGTGAAACCAAAAGTCAAGATGGCAGCAACTCTGTTTTGTCATGTGTCTCTGTTCAATGTTTCAGTGTTGTGTCATTTTTAATCAAGAATCTCAACCTTGTGAAAATATGTTACATTCTCACCACAGATTTTGGATGGATTTCTAGAGCCTACACCTGATTCATTGATGCCTTTGCAAAACAAAGGGTCTGCATTGTTTGTGCTAAGCCACTGGAATCACCTTTCCTCGAAATCGGCCGAGACAGCAACCTATCAACGCAGCAATCTCTCCATTGGTGAGTGAGCGGACTACTAGAAGCCATTTTCTGGGATTTATTAACTCCATTTTTTGGATCTTGGACCAAGCTAGAGGCCGTGGCGGGGGTATCGACCTGCTGTCTGTTACCCACATCTGATGCTTTTCAAGCACGTCGTCACACATTCTCACCATGACAGGCACAATGCTTGCTCTCCTGGCACTATTCTGTCTGCCACCAGTGAGCAAGAAGTAAATAGGAAAGATGGGTGAGTGACTGCAATTATCCTCATTATACTCGTCTGAATCCTTGTCTACAGATAACCATAATGAACTGTTTCTTATGGGGGACTTGAACTAGAATTGGTTGGCTCCTGTCTCTGATCCTTTAAAAAAAATTGTGATTCCCTGAACCCGCACTGTCTTTGGTGGAAGTGCTTTCAAATTTTTTGCTCCCTCAACTTGGTGTCAGCTAAAAAGTCTCCTTAAACTATAATCTATTATAAGCATGGGAAGATTTTTAAAAACAGGATTAAAGGCCTTCTGATGACTGAGAGTACGTCTGGTTATTGAACACTGCTAATTCAATTGTTGTAAATTGGTGGTTTGTTTTTAGTCTGTTGCTTGTTTTTGTGTGGGATTTGTTATGCTGTTTGTTTGAACTTTTTTGCTGTTGTGGTTTTAGCCTTTTATGTGAAATCCTTCATGCTGCTGTCTCAGCCAGGACTCTTGAAACGAGATTTTGAATCTTAGTGGGAATATTCCGGATAAAATAAAACAAAATGAGTTGTTTTAATGATGACATAATATGCTAGTATGTTTAGCATTTCCTGTGAAAACAGAAGTTTGTTTCAAAAAGAGACAATGCATGTAATGAGCATAAATTGACAAGCTGTCCCTCAATGTCTGAAAGTGACGCAGGAGGAGGGGTACGTAGCGCGTCATATTTTGATGTAATGGGCATCTGACCAAGCATCTGTATTTTAGTTGGAAAAAGTGACAATGTGTGATAGGGCTGCCACTAATGATTATTTTCATTGTCGACTAATCTGTCGATTATTTCTTTGATTAGTCGACTAATCATTTCATCAAAAAATGTGTTAAAATGTAGAAAAATGTCAGTCTGTCTCGCCCAAACCCCAAAATTACATCATCTAATATCTTGTTTCATACTCATACCAAAGGGTTTTAGTTCACTGTCACGGGAGAGTGTGTAAAGCTGCCAATATTTGAACGTATGATGCTGCAATATGAGTATTTTGGAGTACTTTTATAGTACTTTTCTATGAAAAATGACTCGATTAGTCGACTACTAAAATAGTCACCGATTATTTTAATAGTCGATTAGTCATCGATTAGTCGACTAATCGTGGCAGCCCTAATGTGTGACATGGCTCCACTCATCCTCACTTTGATAATTTGGATTCTACTGGTACCATAAAAGGAAAAAACAGCCACATGTGTCCACCTCCGAACGTCACTGTAGGTATGGTATTTTTAGGGTCATACACAGAGCCATTTCTCATCCAAACATGTTGCGTCATACTGCCGTAAGCCAAAAAGCTTGTTTGAAGTTTGCTAGACATTTGAAAAAGCCTGGATACTCACATTTTCTGAATATGAATTACTATGCATTTTATGAATTATGTTCATCTGCTCTGAGCATTTTCTAATGTTTTTATTGTGCCTGTTTGTGTGGATGCCCGTCGTGAGGGCTCTGTCGGTGATGAGGATTGAGGTGGAGGTGGCACTCAGTGCATATAATCAATCTCTCAACAGGAGACGTGGAAAAAAGCGAGGCCCTCACTGAATGGGAGGGATCCTCTCTGGTTGTGTTTACTTCAGGCTGAGGCAGAGAGGATAACAGTTTGGGTCAAAGTTAACGTGTCTGTGTGTGCATGGCTGGAATTTATGTGTCTGCAAATGAGTGAGCCTGTGAGAAAGAAGCGGGACACTGCGATGTGTGGGTGTGCAATGTGGGTGCGCTTGGTTTAGCGAATGTTCATTCTCAGTGCCACACTGTATTGACACAGTGCATATGTTTCATGTGAGTACACTACAGTACACTGCATAGTACAGTGCTAGGTTACATTTGTCTTTGCAGCATTTGAAAAGCGGCTCTCAAAACAGGAGGAGCGAAATGAGTTCACGATTCATCTCAGGAATAAAAAGACCCTTGACATTATTTACAAAAAGGAGATGAGAAGAAAGGAAGGAGAAAGAGGAGGTGGGTCAGTCATTCTGGGCAGCCCACAGAAAGGAGATGGTTGCCATGGTTTCAGGGTAGTTGTGGCTGGTGTTGCTGGGCCGATGGGAGGCAGGCAGCTGGTTGCCTAACAGCAGCAGATGGAGCAACGCAGGTTTCCAAGAACACACAGGCACTGTCCCTCGCCTACATGTGTCATATCGTTCCCGTCATCGTTATCCTGTCCACGCACAGTGCACACACGCACACACTCACACGTTTACAAAAGAAAAACAGACACCAGACTACTCTGTGGGGAGCCATGACTGGGCTTTAGCAGGCTTTTAGCCTTTTATGTGGCAGCGTCTTCATCACCAGAAAACACAGAACAAAGCACCATGACGTCAGTTGTCTTTAAGCAGAGACTTCTGCTTCTGGATTCAAACAACCTAAATTGAATAAATGGCGAACAAAAAATCTACACTTGTGCATGGATAGAATAAGCATAAAACACCATTCTCTTTTGTCATCAAAGGGAAATTTGAAACCCATTAAGTGTGGTATTACAAATGATCAGCGGTATTATTGTTGTTTGGATGCTGCTTACAAATGGCCCTGTCTCTATCTGATTTGTTCACAGGATCATAAATCATCCGTTTCATTCCTCGAGTTGGTTAAACTCTCACAAAAACCACATGAACTTAAAAACCCTCAAAGTATTGTGAAACTATATTTAACTAGCAGATTTTGGTCAAAAAAATAAAATAAATCACGCATGTGCACACCCACACATATACAGCACCGAGAGATGCTTCTCCTGTGCTTTAACGTTGGCTAGCAGTAGTAGGTTTCTGCTGCAGCCCCTAAAAATATTTGAATGTGCTTTTGTCAAGAGCACATGTCTGAGCATGTTCATGTGTGCCTGTGTCAGTCTTTGTGCATGGTGTTATTTTAAAGTTGAGGAAGACAGATAAGCAGAGGAGGCAGCTGAAAACAATAACCAGAGGATCACTGAACCCACGACTGTGAACTTTAATAACTTCACAGACCTGTGCTCTCACCCTGGGTAACATAAGCCTAATAATAGCTAGGCAACATGAGATATGAAATACACAGAAAAACTTTTATAATCCTATATCTGCTGTAATTCTTTGCCATACATCTTGGCAGGATGGCATCACATCATTGATACAGATTGGACAGGGAGCTCAGCAGGTATTATACTGTAGGTGTGAGAGCAGGAAAAGAACAGATGAGAGCAGGCCATACCTTACTCTTGATAGTTTTCCTCAAATAAATCACGACTCTACAGAAGAAACATTTTTCGTGCAGTTGCTATGGAAACCATAATTAGGGTCCAGCATGATGGCACTGTTTCCAATTAGAGCATGGCTCTGTACCAGATCAAGCAATGCCAACTGGTTGCTGGATTTTATTATACATCACGGACAGCACATTCGTCAAAGACGAGCGTGTAGAGGAGCAGAGTTGGACCAAAACACTGGCTGCGAAAGAGTGTGGAGAGGAAGGGAGAGAAATACAGAAAGAGAGTGGGAGAGATGGTCGAAGCATTGAAGCGAACGGAGAGGGTGACAGTGGAAATGGAGCAGTCATCAAGATAAACAAACAGCTTTCTTCTTGTTTGGACAGCACTGGCTTGGCTGACCTCCCACACATGAGTGAGCAGTTGAAAGATTGTTTGGTCGGAAGGGAACCTGTTAATATCATCTAATTAATATTCATTACATTATAACATGATTACTCATCGGACAACACCCCACCCCCCACAATGCCTCTGGTATTGCGCTTGCTTAAATGAATGTGTGATTAAAGTGTTTTCCCCGCACAGCATATAGCCCACGGACATGTCAGCCGCGCTCACAGCTCAGCTTAAGAACTTTTATTCGCTGCATCCATGTCACTGTTCCCCTCAGTCACACATCCCATCCATCTTGCCCCACATGCTAAGCAGGGGGAATTGGAGCGATGGTGGAATTATGCCCATTAGAATAATTAATTTCCCCTGGCGGGCCAAATGAGAATGTATCAGCGTTATTAATAATGAGGTAGCCAGGACCAAAAACAGCCCTCCGATGACAGAGATGGAGGAGGGCAGTCAAATTAAGCTGAGAAACTCACCACAGGCTTCAGGCTGCTGCTGGGCTCTGCTGAACTGAACTGCACTTTACCAATAGGCAGACACACAGTCAAGATATTGTACATGGAATATATAAGAGGAGCCGGCACATGCAAAACGTATTCACTGCTACTAAATATATGTAGTGCACTATGACACCGATGTATGAACTCGATGTATTGATTCACTCCCAAGGATACAGCCGGCAATTCATCATGTCTATAGAGTGCTATATATTGCTCACACAGCTATAAATCATATCCTGTAATTGCCCACAACAGGATGTTTTTTTACATCACCTGGAATACTAGTTGACAGAATATGTTCATAAGTAAGTATTGATTCATACCAATGTTTTTCTGTCTGTGTGACAGGGAAGAAATTCCCTTGATTTTTGCCATAGATTAATAATAACAGCAGCATTTCAACAGCCCCTTTACTTGTTTTGTATCTTTTTTTAAATGACACGTCTAAATGGATTAATGTGCTTTGTGTTCCATGTGTCTTCTTTCACATGGACTTAAAGGGATACTTTGCTGATTTTCAAACATCTTTATATCATAACAATGTGAGTATTTGTAAATAATTTATGGCAAACTTTCCTCCATCTTACCAGCGCCCAGATCTCTCTGCTCACCTCTCTGCTCATATCGCATCACACAGCGGATTTGAGTTGGTTCTAGGACTGTGGCTTGAACTACAGATCGTCCATTTGCATTTGCATATGCCCGCCGCCACAGACGCAATGAGTATAGAAGCAGATTAAGAGAGACCTGCCCCCTCTTTCTACCAAACTAAGACCAAACTGCTGATCAAATATAAAACAAGATAATGTTACTGTATTGTCTATTTACTGCCCCAGGAATTGGTCCAAAAATCTGGAAATGAGCTAGCATTTTGCCACTCCCATCTCAAAATCAATGTTTTGTTTTTTTTTTGTTAACTTAAGAGACTCTTTTGTTCTATGACGTAAATCACATCAGTAAATACCCCACATGTGAAGCTTTTATGCGTCTTTAAAAAGGTGGTTTCTAACAAGTGGCTGAATGAGGCTACATAACGTCATCTCACTGACCACCGTTTTACAGCTGGTGTCGTTCGTTTATAGCCTGACATTAGCTTTTAACTTCTGGCATTTTCATTTAGGCTTTAAAATCATAAAAGTGGTGTTCATTGTGAAGATTATCTTGCTGAACAAAATGTATAAGTATCAGAAACTTTTGCTGCCACGGATCTTATTTTCTGCAGTAATCCAATTCCAATTGAAAAGTCTTATTGGCTTTTTGACGAGTGAGCCAGGGCGATGCTAACTTCCATGTCAACTTACAGAAAAACGTCATCACTGGCGCACTCTATTTCTCGTCTAAAATATCTCCAGTAACGTAATATGGAGCATTGTTTGGCTGTAATATGAGAACTTGTAAACAGGAAATTGGTGCCATACTGTTACCTGTATTGTTAAAGCAAAGGTTGAAAAACTGGTAAGACCATTATGATAATGTGAGCTCAACATTCTGTCTCACGCTTTCTTTCAGTCTGACCCCCCTGCCGCCCCAAAAACACTTTCAGTGGGCAGAATTACTCACCATGACTGATAAACTCCTTAAGCCAATAAGCATAACAAAACACTGGGGGAAATTTTCATCTCTAATGGAACCAGTTTAAAAAAAAATCAGGCTTTTGTCAAATCCAGCTAGAAGGAGGCAAAAAACGTATTTTCCTCTGCAAGTGCATATTCTTGTTCTTGTTTCATTGTTGTTATTGACTCTAGTTATGCAATAACTTCACTTATTGCTGTGTTTACTCTACTAGGTATTGGGAGTTGCTATGTTCTGCAAGCTGTGGCGTGTGTCAGTCCCTGACTGACTGCTTACGTTTTCAACTACAGTGCGGATCCCTGATTGGCACCGATTGGTTTTTAACTTCTGGAAAGTGTTTGGGGCAGCAGCGGGACCGGACTGATACAGAGAGTGAAACAGAGTGTCGAGCTCACGTCATCAGGATGGTCTTACCAGGACAGAAAAAACTGAGATCAAACAGTAAAACTAGGAAGTGCAATTCAAATATGACCCAAGATTCTGTTGCTGTGTTGCCTATTTCTCACCTCAGTATTTTCAAAAACATATTTTAGCATACTGTTAAAATGTAATTCAAGATCCTTTGTTACCAGGCAGCTGCCATATTGTTTTCTGCATCAAAATAGCTAAGCTGCATTACCTCACCCACCAGAGGGCGCATATATTGTACCACTGAGGTGTAGTGTTTTCTGGTAGTGGTACATTTACTACCTCTTGAGCAAAAGAAAATGCCACAGCCCTTTTTTCTGTTTTCTTTGGTCATATAGTACCAAGCATTTGCATCTTTCTACTGCATAAACAGTTCAGTTTAATGAAAAGACTATCTTTCCAGCAGTGAAATATTTCTCTAATGAACGATCACGCTTAGCTAAAGAGTTATCCAGAACAACAATAGTTTTAAAATGTCTAATCAGCACACACAATCAGGCAATCAGGTTCTTCAGTGAGGCAATGACCTGTGTACTGTGGGCAGCCAAAACTGACCTGATCATTTAAGCTACTATCTAACCCATCATATATGTGAACACACATACACCATCACACATGTACGCACACAAACTCTTATTAGCCAGCAGATGTTCCTGCCTGCAGTAAAAGCACAACAACACAAGACCGGCCAACATATGATGTCATCATTTGCGGTTGTTATGCACAGATTTGTTACAAAACAAACAATCATCCATTCGGAAAAGGTCACAACTGCACACCAATTTTACAAATGGAACAAATAATGGCAGTTTTCAGTGCTGGAAATCTTCAGCAATTCTGGTTTGGCTGCCATTTAAAGGCCAAAATAAGAGGACGTGAATGTTACAGTAATATCAGCGTGGCAGCATGTTTTGAGAGATTAGTTCCTGATTTTTCTGTGGGTGTCAGAAGACTGACAAAACACAGCATAATCCATTCACTGATATGAAAACACTCAACTCAGGCACAATAAAACACCAGCAACACAGTGACTGTGACAAAATCAACTAAAGACTTTCTGTGTATTCAAACAGTTTATCCAGCTTGGCCAGCGTTTACAGTTTTTCTCAGTTGCTTTGGCACAAGCCTTAAATGAAAATCATTCATCTCCAAATACTGTGTGAACATCTATTCCTAATTTTCTCACAACAGCATATGTATGTCTTGATACTTTCACACAGAATTCAAATACATGAGTACAGTTATCTTCAATTAGCCTTGTGATGCAGTCCTCTTATAAACTGAGTGTTTCTTTAATGTACACGTGTTTATCTGTACTGTGTACATCCTCACATGCAAATTATTCTAACCCACAGTTACAACCTGACAGACATACAGCATGTATGTCTGTCAGGTTGTATTTTCAGTTTGGTACTGTCACAAGATCAAAATTCTTGATAAAGATCAATGTTGAATTGGGGCTGTGATGGTATGGATTTTTTCTTACCATGCTGAAAAAGCAGCTTATCACTGTGGCTTGGCAGTTTGCTGCCAATACACAACCCACCCCAACACTGTGCCCCCCAAAAAATACAGTCTTAGTTTTTTTATTGGACTTTACAGTGACCCCACCGGCACTTGGTGGCCTAAACATAGAGTGTTATGTGTGTGTAGATCATGAATGTTCCTCATCTGTATGCTCCGGCTCAAACAGGTATGGCTCTGGGTCTGTGTCCGCTACAAGAAACTCTTCAAAATTGCGTTCAAAGTCATCCATTGCAGCTACTATAGTCCGGAGATATCGCTAGGCTAAATAAACAGCTGAGCTCTGTTTACCGGCTACGCTGTCAGTCAGTGTGCGGGCTGGAGATTGGTGGAGGGGGAGGGGAGTCCCCACTCGGTATGGTAAACGAGTATGTGTGTAAAGTTATGAAGTGTGTCTGTTACGCTAGAAGAGTCAGAGTTTGGGACGGAGTCTTTTACCCCCTGGAGTGTTACCGTGCACTGCAATCTAGAATTTGACCACTGATGTCACTGTTTTCAACCCATTTTACACACTGGCCCTTTAAGCCAATACTGGGAGCTGGTTCATCTAGGTAAGCAGTATGTGGCATTAATTCTCCACTCAGGTGCAACGGCAGAAGAAGGCACAACATGATGATGTCATTACAAGAGCACTTGTCAATCCAAAAAAGAAGGACAACAATGGATACTGGAGCAGCACACTGGACATTGGAAATAGAGAGTTTTGAACAACTAATATTAAAGCTATGTGCTCTTGGAAGAGTTCTGCTAACAGCCCTGTGTGCATACATTAGCACATTAAAAGCCATCCAGATGGACGCCTCAGACAGATATGCCAGATCTTCTGGCCAAACAAAATCTCCAACCTTCAACTGTACAAGAAAACAGGTAGCTGGAGTATCACCAAGGAAATCACACACAGACGTCTGACATGGCTAGCCCCTGTGCTAAGAATGGAACAGGGCCGCATCACAAAAAGTCACCTTAAAATGGACACCACCAGGCAAAATAAAACACAGAAGGCCAAAACCACCTGGTGCAAAACTGTGACATTGGAGTGAGAAAAGATGAACCAGTCATGGGGAGAGGTGCAACATGCAAGAGCTCTTTGAAGCCTTATGTCCTACAGGGGATGAAGAGGAGTAGGTAAGTAAGAGACGGCAAAGAGAGCTTGCAGTGGCCAGTCCATCATGTCTGCATGTTATTATTTATTTGCTGGATCTGTTTACATTGCACTTGTCAGATTAACCTTTTATCGATACACCAACTTTTTTACCTCTCCCAAGCATAAAAACTTTTCTGTTATCAACTTTTGTGTCATCAAACAGATGCAATTCATCATTTTAGAAACACATTCACACCGCAGAGGACGAAACCTCCTCACTCACAGAAATGTCTGCTGGCTAATCCAGCAAATTAAGTACCTTACAGATCAACATGCTCCATTACATTCACGTGAATATCATAATTTTTAAAAAAAAAAAAAAAACAACCAAAAAACAATGTTGCTACACTGTCAACAACTAATGTATGAAAGTGAAAGCTACTACGGTATAAACACTATGACAATATGTCTCTCAGTAGACCGATGTCAGTGTCTCACAGTATATGTCATCATATCGCCAAACCACCCATGTGTACTTTGAGTACCTCGTTACATCACCCTCACACAGAGTGTGTGTTGTGCAGCTCTCGTAGAACATTATCACTGCAGGCTGATACTGTCCAGCTTAAAATGACAAAATGTTTCAAACCACAAACACACAGCATCACTGCAGCCAGTAGAGTAAGTCAATGGTATCATAATGCAGGTAGTTAAGGCAGTGGCTCTCGATCAGGGTTCTTTGAGGGAGCTCCAGGGGGTCCCCAAAAAACAGGAAATAGTTTACTTTCTCTATTTAATTTACTATGGAAGTGAGCCCAGTGTGAGTGAGAGTCATAAGACTAACTATTCAGAACATGGCTCTCAATTCCTCCACAATTATCTACTAATTTTTGATGATAGAGCTGCAACTAATGATCATTTTCATTATTGCTTAATCTGCCCTTTCTTTTCTCCATTAATCATTTCGTCAATAAAATGTCAGAAAATAGTGACACATGTCAGTGTAATTTCCCAGAGCCCATGGTGATGTCTTCAAATGGTATGTTTTATCCAACCAACAGTCCAAAAATACTATTCAGTGTTATCATGTATGACCAAGAAAAACTGTTTGATTAAAAAATTACAAAAACAATTATTCAATTATCAAAATAGTTGCCAGTTCATTTTCTGTTTATCAACTGATTGATTAATTAACTCCCTGTTGCAGCTCCAGGTGACAACTGTACAATTCTGGTCTTAATCATATCTAAGAATGGTGGCTGCTGGGCACTTGATGTATGCTGGCATCTGTGACTTAACACACGACAAATAACACAACTTACAGACTCTGGTGAATAAACATTTAAGAAATGTGGTTAATAAACCTGTGTGACAAACAACAACAAAAAGCCACAAAAGCTACCTGATATACCCCTTTTCCATCAGCACTCTTGGCCGCACTGAATAAAGTCATGTTGCACCAATTTCTGTTTCCACTGTCTGTTTAGACGTGCCGTGCCATGCCAAGCAACAAGCAACAAAATTAACAGGGGACTTAAGCTGTGGATCAGCCCGCTGCTTTCAAACATCTTCACTCAAGACAAGACATCATCAGTTTAAAGACACACCTTCAAGAAAGTAGCCCTGTTGTAATGGAAATGCAAATCACCACTGTGCTGGGCTGACGGCCCAAACCAAGCCAAGCCACACCAGCCCATGACTGTCAAAAAGGGGTAACAGATCACCATAATGGTGGAGAAATCAATTTTCACGTGCCAGCAGGTACAGGATTAAGACAAAGAAACAAACGTGTTGCTGAAGAAAATGAAGGTAATACAGACAAAGATGGACAACACTGAAAGACAATTCAACAGCAAAGTGGATAGCATGCACGATCCCTGGAAAAAACTAAGAAAGCTGAGCTCAAGAAGTCAGTTAAAGAAATAAGGCAAAGTATCGATCTGGCAATAGGTATCTTAAAATCACGCCTGGATTCACATTAAGAAAAAATACAGACAACCACGCCAATGACATGTTGATCATTGTGATGGGCCTGCCATCTGAGGTTGGTGAGGACTAGAAATAAAAAAATAAGAGAGCTACAGATTGTGAAACCATGTAATCAGAATGGCAGAGGGTAAAATACATAAGAAGGCGTTTATGTGTCGTAAATCACACAGTTCTCCAAGGGGAAAAGAGCTTTACTCAATCTTTAAGGAGGCGGACATGGTGTTTATTCACAGGAATAACTCATGCTGAAATGTTAACTCTATATTTAAAAATGATGTTACTGAAATTTGAAGAAAAACTGCTTGAAAACATTCTGTCAATGCCAAAATTAAGGACATATGTGCATATAAAACAGAAGTTTGGCCCTGAAGCGTATGTAATGTCTCACTTATCTAGATGCCAAAGATCTTTAGTTGCACAGCTGAGAGCTGGTATTCCTCCTCCGGCCACTTAGGTTGGGAAATTCAGTGATATTCAGGAGGAAAACAAAATGTGAGATATGTGGTTTGGGTGAAGTGGAGAGTGAGTCCCATTTTCTTCTATACTGTACAAACTATGACGGCTTAAGAGAGGTAACATTCCATGAAATGGCTCATCTAACCCCTGATGTATTCTGGTGCTCAGATGACCAACAGCTAGAATGGTTGTTAAATTCTGATGAGTTTAAGTTTGCCAATTTTGTCGCAAAATCCAGAGAAAGAAGGCAAGATAGTTTATTTAATTAGTACTTAATTTGATAGTTTTTTCAGTGCTACACAGTAAATGTCTTTGTGAGTGATCCATGAATGTTAATCTGATTATTTAGGATGCTTCTGTCGCTTTGCTCCAATTTCCATTTTCTTTCTTTTTAATGTTGTCTACGTTGGTTTTGATTTTATGGTGTCTTCTAAGCCCATCGGCTGGGTATAACTGTTTGCATAACACAATAATAAAAAATAATTAGAAATAGAATTTCCACCTTGTGGTTGTATGCCTCCACACACCAGTCAAGTTGCAGTTACAGTTTTCAAAAACATAGATGCCTCACACACATCGGGACATCTATACAATCAGCACAGTTTGGTTACCCAAGATTAGTGTCATCAGGTCAGTATTGTTCCCTCTTCTGTTCGTGAGTTATGACATTGGGTGCGTCCCAAGTCTCTTAAAATTACTGCTAACCACCTAACCTAGCCACCTAACCTAACTGTTTAGTCCCTCCCACTTAGGAAAACATTTAAGGAGTCAGGAGTTAGGAGTGAGGAGTGAGGATTGCTGATAAGAGACATGAGACGGCCTTACTCTGAAGCGTCACGTGAAGCGACGTCCTGTCCTGATGACGGCGGCACAGCTGGATCTGCTGCATAACGGAGCCAGCATTTGGCTTACATCCCAAGTCCCATTATATTCGCTGATCAAAGCCGTAACCCCCCCCATTACCACTGTTATTGAGTCATTTGCTGAAGTTTGTGGCAATTAAAGAACGGTCTGTAGCCCTGCCACTGTCACTGTGATGAGCATCATTATCACTATTATTAAATCCACTCGCCATCATTCAACAAGTCAGCTGCTGAGTGAATAAGACATCAGACCTGTCAGTCTGCCTCAATCAATTCAATTTTATTTATGAAGCCCAATATCACAAATCACAATTTGCCTCACAGGGCTTTACAGCATACGACATCCCTCTGTCCTTTGGACCCTCACAGCTGATCAGGACAAAAAAATCTTTAACGGGGGAAAAAACGGTAGAAACCTCAAGAAGAGCACGAGGAGGGATCCCTCGTCCAGGACAGACAGATGTTCAATAGATGTCGTACAGAACAGATCAACATAATAAATTAACAGTAATCTGTATGACACAATGAGACAGAAAGAGAGACAGAGAGACAGACAGAGAGAGAGAGACAGAGAGAGAGAGAGAGAGAGAGACAGAGAGAGAGACAGAGAGACAGACAGAGAGAGATAGAGAGAGAGAGACAGAGAGAGAGAGAGACAGAGAGACAGACAGAGAGAGAGAGACAGAGAGACAGACAGAGAGAGAGAGAGACAGAGAGAGATGCAGGACAGACGGTAATGACAGTAGCTTACAACAACATTAATGAAAGTAATAATAATAATTAATATTAATATTAATAATTATCTACAGCCTATTAAACATTATTCCACTCACATGACATGCAGGACAATTAATGATGGGCAAATGTGTTTGTGTATGTGTTTGTGTATGTGTGTGCGTGGTGTTATATCACTCGAGCAACTGCACATTTAACAGCCACGCATCACAGTCCGCTGAACACCGCAACGGGTTGTGAATGAAATAAACTTAATTACAACATGACAGTCTTGCACGAAATATCATTAACGTTACTCTTTGTAGTCACGTAGGCATGTAAATTACAGCGTTTCATTGCAAAGAATGCATGTAACGGGTACACTTGCGCTGTTTCTCCGCCATCTCGTTCAAATGAGACAGACGTAGGGGGCGGGTATTTATACGTCATGGCCTCAAGCTGAAAAAGACTTCCTGTTAGGAACCTCTCGTGTAACCTTACTCATCGCACCTAACAGATCCCTCCTAACGCCTAACGCTAACTCCTTACCGGCAGGAAAAAGAGACATGAGACGGCCTTAAAGATGGCGGACCTTGAACGACTTCCGGTTAAAGTAAGGAGTTAGGAGTTAGCAGTATAAAATAAGAGACTTGGGACGCACCCATTGAGTAATGGCCAGAAGCTGACCTTTGACCTTTTGGATACAAAAAATGTCATCACCTCATCAATTTATCCTATTAGATTTTTTTGTAAAATGTTGTCATAATTAGCATATGAATCCTTGGATTTTGGCCAAAAACATGTTTTGTAAGGTCACAGAAACCTTGACCTTTCACCACCAAAATCAAATCAGTTCATTGTTGAGTCCAAGTGGATGTTTGTGACAAAGTTGAAGAAATTCCCTTAAGGCGCTCTTCGTTTTCACAAGAATAAGACTGATGAGGTCATAGTGACTGTTACCTTTGACCTACGACCACCAAAATCAATTAGTTGTTTCTTGAGTCCAAGTTGTGATTTAAAAAATCCCTACAGGCATTCTTGAGGTATAACGTCCGCAAGATTGGGACTGATGGACTGATGAATTGATGGACAGATGGACAGACAACCCAAACACATAACGCTTCCAACCACGCCTATCACCAGGGCTGAGGCATAAAAAATCCTTTTCAGATGGAGGCCCCTGAAGTGAACTCTTATCAAATTGGAGTCCGTGACCTAATGTGTTGGGTCGCTGACACAAAAAAGATTGAGATCCACTGCCAGAAAGTAATAAACTCAAAGATTTTAATTAAAATAAATGTCTGTTGAGTCACTAACACAATGGTGATTGAGCCTGTCGCCCACTGATGAAAGTCCTTGCATTTGCAGTATTACAAACTGGGTGTCTGTGGTGACATTCACAGCGAAAATGACATGTGGCGCACAGTTAGTGATGCATTTATTATCACCCAGCAGTGGTTGGTCCACCAAAGAGGGTATGGCAGCCGTAATGCAACAGACTTGCTACTCAATTTACCTGTTTGAGAAGCAGCATACTGTTTCTTTCCGGTCAACAAATTTGATGTTCAAAAGAAGGCAAACAGTCAAAAAGCAAGGAAACCCAAAGTTACCATCGATGTTTCCAAGGTGGAACACATTGAAAGAAGAAAAGGGCCTGAAGGCAGACACAAGAGTGGCTCTGCTTCTCTTGGACTGGTAGGTACTGCTTATGTTTAAAATATAGAATCTGCTAAAAATGAGATTCAAAATCTCACCTGCAATAACCGCTTACCTGCACTGATGACACCAAAGAGAGCGAAACAGAGATCTTGAGATTGTAACTTCCTGCCTGACTCTCACAAATATTTACAGCAGGGATCTCAGAGTAAAGAGTAATGCAGCAGAGCAGCAGTTCCAGGATTTTGTCACTTTTGGGCATCTACTGTGTGTACATGGACACATTCAGGCATGCAGGTGTATGTTAATGAATGCAAGAGTGTGTGACTAAAGACAAAAGAGAATGCGTTTGGTAGAAAGACAGCAGTACTATCTGAACGCTGATGTGTGAGTGAGAACTGGTTTAAACGTCTTTAGCTGAGGTGCTCAAAGACTAATTGCAAGCTGGTGGAAGGGGCCGTTCCACTTCACCTCCATGTTTGAGAACCAGTGCTAGCCACACCTTTCATAATTCATGACTTCAGCAGAGCAAGTTTTCATTATTTATTCTACAACTAACACTTTTTTCTAGATGACCCTGCTCTCATCTTTCCTTCACATTGTTCGATGCTACCTTGCGGTGGAAATCAGTACAATATATTTACTAAAAAGTTACAGTCATGTATATAAAAAACATATACATTCGTTTAAGGATCTCAATGTTGTTGCAGTACTGCCACGAATAATGAAGTGAAATGAAATGCCAATACGGTCTGATTTTAATTCTGTTGAATAAAATCCAACAAAATGTAATCAAAGGACAAAAGAAAGACCAAAACAACAAATTATGTATGGACATGTGTGCCCTACAGACTGAGTGATGCTGAAAAATGCAGTAAAAGGCTTCTGAAACTTACTGCCATAAAAGTTTAATTACAGTCGCAGCCTCTCGCCCTTTCATTCTTCTGTTTTGTGAACTTTTCTTCTTGACGGGCCTCATAAACATGACTGAAGGGAATGTACTATTGTGGCATGGAATATTTACCGTCCATACATCTTACATTCACATATAATGCCAAGGTCTGTTGTCCAGCGCAAGTTAATTTACAGTAGGAAGAGTCATATCAATGGAAAAAAAGAAAAAGCAGCATCGTTCACAGTCATATTCAATGCCAAAAATGCCACAAACACTGCAACCTACTGGCTAATTAACGCAGGACTGTGCCACTGTCCTTGGCAGTGACACCAACAGGGTGACTACACATTGAATGCCAGTATGCAGGCCATGTTTATTTAATGCCACAAGTCTGGTTTCCCTCTCCAAAAAAACAAATCTCAGACAAACCTCAGTGAGCTTAATGTTGAGTTCAATTAATTTTCAAGATTGATAAAGTCACAGGCAGGATTAATGATGGAGTGGCAGCCAAAACAACCACAATATAAGCTGATAAAAGCCATAGTCCTAATGTAAAGAGAAGAAGTGTGTAATATACTGTTAACCAACAGTGTGACAGCTGTTCTGACACCAACAGGCTCAGCAGCAGTCACATGACACAATGAGCTGATGGCACGGCGGCCAACCAAACACAACAGTATCAACAAATATAAATATACTTTCACTTACTGTTTGTAGGTCTAGGTTGTGGTAACAATGGCGTCAGCTCACAGTTATCCTTGATAAGTCCAACTGTGTGTTTCAGTAATTTCAGGTCCACTTTTCCCTCGGTGGTGTCAAACTCTCCTCCACAGGTGCTGCTGCTTAAAAACAGCAGCTGACATCTCACCTGGTTCGTTTTTTTCCAACCGTCATAACCGTTGGTTAGCTAACTGTTGGTTAGCTAGCTTCAATGTGCTAGCTACACATTTGTAGTGAAACTTTTAACTTTGAATAACTTGACAGGTGGTTAACAAACACTCCTCCATTAATAAAGGTGAGGCAGAGCCCTGACAGGGTGGGTCCGCTTCATTAACACACAGGCGTGCACCTGTGGTGGTGTCTCCACACCATGTGACGGGTATGGGGTGCGTTCCCAATCGCATACTTTTTCTTTTGACTTTCAATACTTACTGCAGCTGCCCGTAAAAAGTACGTACCTAACATTACGCCCTGAACTTTGACCCTCCTGCTTTTATATCCGTTACCATGGAGACTGTAGGAACTACTATCAATGAAAAAAGCCCCTAAGAGGCTGAATAGGTCCATAACTGTGACTCCTTGAATAAAATTCATGCCAAAGTCCAAAGATGCGTTCTTTTTCTGACGATTTATTAAACAAACAACCAAAGATAACCAAAGCAAAATATTACGTGATGTGATTGCGGTCAAAAGAAAATATCCAAAGAGCCAAAAACCCACACTCTTTGTCTATACACCGCCATGCCAGTGAATGAACATGTAAAATAATGTCAGACCACATACTGTGCCAATTATAACTACGAGGTAGCCAAAATGACCTGGCCCAGCATCAACCTGAACTCGGCATGTGAGAAGAAATAAGTTGCGCTATGTCCATTCACCTGATTCAGCTGAGACTCGGGATGAATGACGCCCCAGAATAGGGCAAAATAAACTGGCCTGACTCTGGCAGCAATGTCTCAGCTGGGATGTCTACAATGCCCAATCAGGCCCAGATTTGGCGACCATCAACGGGCCAGTGCGCGTTTTGGTGCTGGCTGCTGTTTCTTCCAGCTGTTGTTTCTCAGCCAGAGAAGGCCCATGTCTGTAACATATCATTTTAAGCCAGATTTGGTGAAAGTAAATGGACCAAAGCTGCTTCAAATTTGACACCACTGAGCCAGAACACAGCCAAGTCAGCCGATACGCAGCTGCAAATGGGCCGAGTCTGATGGTTACATGGGTCACTGTAAAAGTAAGAAATATTTGGATATGATTGTGAAGTACAAAGTATAAAGTATGAAGTATAAAGTATGACTATATACTAGATGATCTAACTCAATTATATTTTGAGGCAGGATGCCCCTGGTGGTTTTAGCTTCCTTTCTAAAGGGTGCTTCTTATGCCGAGTGTCTAACTTTACATTTTTACTTGACTTACTTGAATGACTCTTGCCATAAATTCCCTATCATTTTATATAGATATATAATTGTTCTGGTGGAATAAAACTCAGGAATGCAGTCATTCTGATTAAATGTCATGATTCATTATAGCATAGCTGTTCAGTATGTTGTGAACAGATTTAGTGCCATATGTTGGTTGTGTATGTATATGTTGGTGTCCTCCCCCATCTTACCTAATACACCGCATTAAAAATTATATGTGAGCAAAAATTAACATGCAACACCTGAATTAATAAAAAGCTTCTTCATACCAACCAAACGGCATGTTTCTGTGTAATATAACATCAGTTTGGCAACTTGTGTATTAAAGTTTTCGCTGACTTGTTTCCTGACTTGAGGGGGCGTTCATGTGAATTTTCCCAGTTTAGAAGTCATTTTTCCCACACCATGTGAATGCAGTGTTGTATATTAAAAGATAAACACTACTAAAGGGACACAAATGATAGTCTAATAATAGGCAAACTGGGACTGAAAAACAATTTCAGTCATTATTTGGCAGTGTCTTATGAAACATGCTTGTTAAAAGCACATTGAAACAGTCTGGTACTTTTTTTATTTATCCATCACAGCTTAGCAGGTGTGTCTCCTGTCCTGTACCTATCCATAATGCTGACATCTATGGGTGTCAGCAGTATAATAGAGGATAAGTGAGTGAGCCAACCCCCACCCACACTATATTGTGCTCCATCTTTCCATTCTAATACAGCAAAATCCAACCGTTTGTAGGTAATGGTCTCATCATCAAAATAACAGGCATGCATAATTTGTTCTGGATTTTTCATTCCTGGATTAAGCTTCGGCATTTTCAACTGTTCACACGGTAAATGCCTTTAATCCTGTAATATTATTACATGGATAAGATTAAATATTAATCTAGGCAAAACAACCTTCCATCTGTGTTTGCAGTAGCCATGAACAGATTGATGTCTCAATGACCACTGTTTGTCAAAACGAGGAACCAGTGGCATTCAGTGGATTTAACTGAATTTACACAAACCAGTATTTGGTGAAACTGATGAGTGCAGTGTTACACTGCTACACTGACGTGCTGTAAGAAAGGTCAGACTGGAGAATTTTTAAGACTGACGAAGACGACCGTTTTGATGTTGACAATGATACTGTAATATCTGACTTGAACTCCTCAGAAAGCGCACACATTCTAACTAATACTGTTTTAGGCAGCAACAAGCTGTGGTTCCGGGATGAAGTCAGCTTGCTTTGTACTGTAAAAAGAAATATGAAGCCTTTAAGAACAACGTCAGAGTTCAGTACGACTGTCTGAACTATGAATTTCAAAAGACTGTAAAAATAAAAAAAATTTAAAAAAAACAACACCCAAAGCTTGCTACAAAGACAAATTAGAGACTAAGCTTCAGGGCGCAGATGTCAAGGGTGTCAAGGCTCGCAGACATCACAGAGCACAATACCGAGCACCATAGCCTAGTTTGAAATGCAATGCTTCTTTCCTCGACTGTTTTCTACTGGAGATTTGGAACTGATGTAAACCACCACCCACCCCCTCTCTCCTGTTAATGGCAACCAACGTCTTACTATCTCAGAAAAGGAAGCCAGCACCCTGCTCTGCCAAATGAACACCATGGCTACAGGGCCGGTGTGTTGCTGCCACCCTCCAGCACTGGGCTGTTGAACTCACCCTGGCGTTGACTACCATCTTTAATTGGTCACTACAACCCTCCTGCTTGCTCTAAGTATGAGCTCTTATTTAGGTGCCTGAGGGAAAGTAACATCAGTCATTTTAATGACTACAGACATGTTGGTAAGTACAGTAAACATCTCTCCAGTGTTGTATGGCCAGTTGCATTAAGGCAACAAGCTCTGTGGGTTATACATTAAAGTCTTCCACACAGTGAAGTCCAAAGTGATTGATTGACACTGTTGTGCTTGTTTGTTCCTTCGCACATTGCAGTCACTAGATGTTCATATGTCACTTACTGTATAGTCGTTGCATTCTGAATTCCTGAGGCCTGTACTACGAAGCCAGTTCAACTTACCCAGGATATCTTTGTCTAACCCTAACACTGTCCATCTGGATAATTGATACTGCAAAGCTGGTTATCAACTAGTGCAGTCAACTCTGGGTTTTCCTGTCCAGCCACGAGCGCGTTCATGTGAAAGAGGCAGGGGTGTAGAACCATAACTGAAGTAGGCTGCTTCATATTATATGAGATGAATCGGTACCAAAAGTGCCTGGGACTGCTAGACAGTAAAATGTTAATGATGCGGGATGTAAACGATACTATACGGGAAATTTAGAAATATTGAAAATACTATCCAAAAATACACTGTTCCCAACTGCTGGGTCGTGGCCAAAAGTGGATAGCGGGTACTTCCTAAATGAACTGCAAGTGACTCGCAAATGTGTCAAGTTTTGAAGTACAGTGAATTTTCCAGGACAGAGATTTTATTTTCAGTTGCCAGTGTGCCATTTCCTGCTGTAACAGACAGCTACTTGACAGAGACAGCAAACTAGCTCGACAACATGGTTAAACGCAAGTATGACCCTGAATATATTAAACTGTGTGGATCTTGAACTAATGACTAAGGAGAAATCTGGACCCCGTGGCTGGACCTCTTGCAAATTGCTACACTAGGCTATATGTGACATTAGTATATTATTTATATATTTAGCCTAGTATTAGTATTAGTTTCTTTTTTGCTTTTCAGTTGGAAGATGACAAAATTACTCTGAATATGTCACATAAAACACTTTAAAGTAATGTCAAACTGTTTCTGCCACTGAAGTAAAGAGTGGAAAAGTAGCCTTGTTAATGACCGATGAGGTCTATCTGACATTCATAATAACAGTAGCCAATTAACAGCGTGTGGAATATTATATCTTCCTTTCCGTAGTTCTCATCACACAGGTGTCCCATTATTTTGAGCCACAGTGATGGAATCAGAGTGTAAAATAGCAACACTGTCATTGCGGACTAAAATTAACTTTGCATAAGTTGAAATGCAAAAATCATGTGTTTAATGTGTAAACAATCTCTGCGTTTGTTAGAAGCTCTGTTTTAAAACCAGTGGAAATAGAGCCCTGGAACAATGAAATGGTTCTGCTGACCTATAACAACATATAGGCTCCTCTTTTTACCTGAGACTCCAGACTTTCGCCCATGGATACTTATTTCTTCAGTAGTCTGATTGGTCAGAGGTCGGGGTGTTGACATGCTGTGATCCGATGCTCTAAACATAACCTGCTCTGGAGCAGGTCAACTGTTCAGCATAAGTTACCGTGGTGATATATCCCACTAAAAAGAGAACCAGCTTTGTGGCACTAAAAACCAAGAGTTAACCCTGAAGTTACCTCGTTAACTTCAAATCATGATTCATAGCACAGGCCTCTGGTCTAAAAGTGAAAAGTTTGTAATCATGTCTCAGGCGTGTTCACCACTTTCATATTTATGCATGGATGCAATCACCAGACCAAAATACTGGTATGTAATTACCAACATTATAGGTTGCTTTTTACATCACATTTCAAAACAAGAATTACAAAAAAGCACATCCAAAGATCCTTTCTACTCCAACCTGGTTGCATCAGGCAGGAGGTGAAGGAGCATGAAAATGAAGAACTTCTCACTGTACAGAAAATGTATTATTTACTCATACAAAATGAATCCCTTTATTGATCACTTATGACCCATGAGGTGGTGTATTTTTCTGCAGAGACTCTGCCCTCTGCCTGTATTTTCTTATTTTATTTTGAGGATGTTTCTGGGAACAATGTACAGATGAGGCAAACATAGTGAGTGGACAAGGCTTATTCCAAAACAGGAGTAAATCTGGACTTGACTTTCGCTTGCACCGGCAACACAGTTTACAAACAGCAGCCCATAATCCCTGCGTAGTATACCTCCAGCGTTTTATGTTCTGTCAGTGCCAGGGTGACACGGCAATAAACTACTGAACTTGAATAGAGCATGAGTGAGCCAGTTAGTCAGTCAGTAAGCGAGTCAATGAGTGATTAGCCGGGAAGTGAGTTAGGGAGCAAACAAAAATGACAGATTGTTCTGCCATTGAAGCTCTAAGCGGCTGACAGCAATGTTAAGTGAACAATGCTCCGCTTTTGTCATCTCAGGGCATTTGTGTACGTACAGTACACGTCTGGGATCTCAGAGGCTTGTGTGTATTTGTATGCGAGCGTGTGTGTGTGCGTGTATTTGTGTATCAGGCTGTCAGGGCTGTCCTCCACTCCTAATGGTTTAATGGGCACCCTGTGGTGCCTCTCAAGCCCCCTGGAGTGGGACACACTCAGAGTGTGGGGGAGCACAAAGGCGCAGCCATGTCTCTGGAGAGGAGTGTCTTTGTGACGAGGGGCCACTGCTGTGCTGACTGTTGCTGGCCTCATGGTGATTACCCTCCCCGGGGGGTCTGCTTTGTGGGCCCTGAGACCCAGGACTTCACCTTTACATACCCCCCTGCTGCGCCTCAACAGGGGGCCGAAACGCACCCCTGTCGATCACCTCACTTTGGTGGAGCAGCCCCTCTGTCAGCACACTGTGTCACTTTTTCCAATCAAGAGAAGGTACACGACTGTGCTTCACGACTGCAATGATCCCTGCAGTACGTGCATGCAAATATACTGTATCTAATATATAGTATATAATATATATAATGTAGAAATGAGCAGGTCATTTGGATATGTTACTGGAGAAAACTTGGGTTAAAACTGTCCATTCTGTCCTGGCAGAATCCAAAAGCATCTCGACAGTGCTGAATTAAAAGGAAGGTAGATAGACGCACACAGATACATGCGCACACACCCATTTAATACAGGCATACAGTAAATACATCCGCAAGCCTGTCACATTTTCTCACATTTCATGACCTACTTCTAAACAAATGCATATTTTATATGTCGAGCAATTTCAACCACATTATTCTCACACACAGAAAGCCAAGTACAGTATGCAGATCCAATCCCACACACTCTGCCCACTGGCTCCCGCGTTCCACACCAAACACCCTGCAAGAGCGTATAATTGTGTGTTGACTGTATTCCTTAATAAAAGAAACCCAGGACTTAATATGCCTTTGAGAAGGCTGTAGCCTGGAGCAGGAGAGCGGGCATCCCAGAGCCTGGCTCCAGGTCCAAGGTAACGGAGGCGAGTAGCTTAGTTCCTCTGATTCCACTGATCAGGGTCACACTGCGGGGGCTGGTCCCTGGTGAATAGTTCAACACCCACCTTCGGATCTCGCTGTCATGGAGACTGCGGTTGACTCCTCACATTTCTTTTTCCAGTCTTGATATACTGTATCTGGAGAATAAGTCTGATGGAAGTCTGTTGACATTACAACAAAGATGCATTTTACACCATGTTCAGCATGTGACTGATGTGTTACTGCAGGTCTTTATAATTACCTGAGTTTGGAGGATCATAACTCTCGCAATCGTAACATTAGCAACGTGAAGCCAGAGGGTCTATCTGCCTCTGTCTCCGTTTCTCCTCTCGGTAACGCTCATACCTCCTCCGGCTCAGACTAGAATTAGATACCCAGCTATCGTCAGGACATGTTTAATTTTGCTATTGGTGATTGAGGATGCATCTGTGGTGTCTGGCTGTCCACCACAATCAATAAGCTCTCTGAGCAGCGTCTGGGAACAATGTTAGTGTAAAGGTCTGCTTAATGTGGAAATCGATGGCCGGAGTGTTTCGGGGGAAAAAAATGCTGACATGAAAATGGGCAATTTCTTTTTAACTTCTTTTTTCTTTCATTTATCAGGCAGCTCTTTGAAATCAGCTCTAAAACCTGAGAGCAAATGTACTGATTGCTTTTTTTTTGGTTTCATATAACTAATGTACAGTCTACATTGTTGTGCTCGAGCTTGTTTTTGAAGTCCAGTTGTATTGATCACAGAGTAAGCAGGGTCGTGACTTAAAGGAACCAGTTATATGCAGGGCTAACTTTACCAAACACCTTTTCAAGGCAAAGCTGTAGAAATCAGGGTGAAAGTGTTTACATGCTTAAATTTGGTCTGTACTAGAGTATCTTTTCTTAAGATAGGCTGACCTTTATTATTTTATGATTACTGTCTTCTTCCAATTTTATGTTGCTTATCTGTGTCTGGGTTGAGGTGGCAGCTGGAAAGGAACCCAGGGAATTCTCAGTCCAAATGGGGAATATAATCCCTCCAACATGTTGTGGGTTTGCCCCAGAGGTTAACTTCCAGAAGGCAATTCGATGCCCTAACTACCTTAACTGGTGCCTGTCAGTTTCAAGGAGCATCAAATCTACTTGAGGCTTCTTCTCGATGTCTGAGCATTTTCCCCTGTCCCTTGGGCGCCCACCCACCTTGCAATGGACAATTATTTTGGTCACTTGCAGGGTTGGAACTTGGGTCAACTGGCAAATTGTGTGTTTTAGACTCAGTTCTATCTTCATCAGAACAGTCTGGTGTAACACCTGCATCGCTGCGGATACAATCTCGGAAGCCACCAGCTATTGTCTGATGACGATAATGCCTCTGGGGGAAACAGCCAGTATTTGGGAGATCCAATGTAGCCAGCACATACTGGGGCCAAGAATTCCGTGTGCTGCTCATTGTTTAAAGTTCGGTTAAGAACTTCAGACAGATCCAGACAACAATTCAGCTAATCTCTACAGTAATGCAGATAAATTAGGGGGAAATAAGCTAATAAGCTACATTGTCACTAGATGATACCCGATAGGTTCCCAAGATTGCATTTCTGCCAATGCGTTCCACCTCATTTGTTCTCCACACGGACTGTTAACCTGCAGGCAACCAAAGCCAGCTAAAATGGAGATTGGTTAACACTACTCGGGCTACAAATGGAAACCAGATTGCTTCCAGTACCAAGATCTTGTGCCATTGCCTACAGAGTCAGCAAACATATGCTGATATCTGTTTATAGAGATTACTGCAGACACAAGTTACAAGATACTTTAACTCCTTTTTCCACCAATCCACTCCCACATAGAGAGTGGATCATTTGCAGAACATTGTTGCTGCAGATTCGGAGCTTCTGACTCTTATCACAACCTCTCCGAGTGCACACTAGGGGTCACACTTTGAACAAGACTGCATAAGTAAGTCTTGTTGATGGGTCACTTAAAATCAAATTTGATTTGCCTGGACTGGACCGGTTTCATATTACTCTCCTCCCTTACAGCATCTCAGCAGCATCTCAATGGCTGTTTATGGCCATTCAGTGTTGGCAGCAACAACAAGAAGGGGAAGCAGGGAGTCGTGACAGAGGCAATGTAGTTTGTTTCCCAACAACCCTCTCCTTTTCAATTAACTTCTTTCACGCTCAGCTGTGATTCAACTCCACAATAAGCATTCAGGCAAACATTCAAAGGCACCTCCCCAAGTGATTTCTAAATAAGGGCTTGTTTAATGGAAATATTTAGACAGGGGATTTAGGGTGCTCACCAGTTGTGCTCCTGCTCAGCCTCCACCGGAGCTCCCTGCTACATTCGAGGTTTGCTGTTTACAGCATAATCAGCTTAGGTTCTATAATGTCTTTCCAGCATAGCGAGAGATGCCATTTACAGTGAAGTGGGCACTTCAGCAGGGATCACACACAAATATCTATTTCACAAATCAGGATTTATTGGATAAATAAATCCAGATAACCTTCTTTTACTGTCTCACACACAAATATAAACACGTAGACATTTTGTACTCGGGCAGCATGGAAAGTAGGACTGACCAGGAAAGGGCAGGTCATTTTGCTGCAAGAAAATATCCTGTATATAACTGGATATAAATTGTATTTGTCAGTGTATAAGCGAGAGGAGAGAGAGAGAGAGAACACTAATTCCATGCAATGCAAGCAGCACTCACAGTGTGTGCCAGCATATTGGCAAACAAAATACACTTCTGGTGCATTATGTAATTCTGGAGGAGTTCCCACTGTAAAGCCAAGTAGCAATTCAGAGGCTGCAAGGTGTGCTGCAGGAAAACTGCTATGAACTATTCATGACACTTCCATTACAGCCACAGTGCTCCTTCATGCTTTTCCTACTTTTTTAACAGCTGTGCAAAATTGCCATCATGCCAGAGGTCAGAAGTGATTAAGATCATTTTTTTGGCAGTAGTGTGTTTGTGGATGTGTGTGTGTGTGTATGCCTTCAGGATTTAGATTAGCTAGCTTACAGTGCAGAGCTGTGCATCGAGTCCTGAGAAAGGCTGTAAAAAAGAAAACAAGTAATAAATTATTATGTCAATGCCTACTAGCATTCCGCTTGGCATTTTACTCAATTCAGGTTCACATACAATACAGTAACCTGAGTGTAGAATTGTAATTGGCACACACCTTTCGCGTTGTGTAAATTGAATTCAGTTGATTCAGCCCAGCCCTTTGTCCCGAGACAATGATTCAAACAGCCTATAATTAGGGGTTTGGTACATCTGACAGTGTGATAACTACACACAGGGAGAGAGGAAATGGAATTGTTACGGCTAATCCATTGTTAATGGCCTATCACAGGTTTTCCACAGCTTTAATGGCAGTTTTTAACCGTGAAGCTGGATAAGGGGGAGGAGGAGAGAGAGAAAGAGAGAGGAGCTGCAGGGGAAAACAGTAAGACTGTGTCAAGACAACAGAAGCAAGACACAGAGAGAAGGGAGTCAGTAATAAACGGGCATTCTTGCAAACAAAGACATGAAGCAGAGACATTTATGAAACAATAACACATGCATGCTTTTTGATGGCTTCTCTTTCACTGATCGTCTGTGGAAAGCTGGGTCAGCACAGTGGTGCCGACATCACTCGCTGCTTTACATGTGAAATTCACTTGTATTGTGCTCCATACAACAGGAAAGTGAATTGCTGCATCCAGTCAACTTTTGTAACCCCCAACAGAGAAGTGCACTGATTTTGTTCCATATCAATGCACTGACTTTGTCCAACGTGTGAGGAACAAGGAAAGAGTGCAACAAAACAAAGATAGGCAGCATGTAGGTTTGTTTTTCCGGCGAAGAGTTGCTCAATATTTCATGAAGTTGTTGTGCAGAATGTCCAAGTGGGAAGAACAGAAACAGTCCTTATGGAGAAAACTCTGCTGGTGCTTAACTAATAGCTTTGTAACAAAGCTTCATTTTAACTGTTAGTCCAAACACCTTGGCAACAGCTTCCATGATGCATACTCACCACTTTTATAAAGGGGGAAATCATAATTTGTCATGTCAGAGATCTTACTGAGTACACCGTGAGCAGTTAAAATAACCGTTTTATTATCAAGGGTGAGCGAAGTTCTGAATACTCTGTTCCCACTTCAAACCTGCAGTGGTGAAAAACTCTGAAAACACACCTGAGAGTGGATATTATCAAGAATTTGCCAGATCACATGTTTCTCTTTCTAGCAGAAGAGCTCAGTGTCTGGTTACCATCTCCTGTGTGGCTTTGCAGAAAATATGTAATGAGGTGCATCCAGGTGCAGAGAGGACCCATGGCATTCACGCCTCCCTGGGGTGTTGAGGCAGATGAATTTCTATTAATGATCATGCACAACAGCCTTCTGCTGCCTAAAGGCACTGGAGAGATGACTTGCAGATTAGCACCCCTCTAATTGGTAGCAATTGCCAGCCTCCGTCCTTCTCTGTACCTGCAGAATAGTACATCGCTGTCTTTGTGACTGATTGTGGAAATATTGCTTATTACTTTTAGGGAGGCGTTAGTGTGGGGAAACATCTCTAACATCCTCAAAATCCACCATCAAATCAGGTTATCTCTTTCTGTACTGCAGTGCTCTACTAGCCAAGTTTTGCATTCAAAAATATACCTTCCACTGCACAGGTTACGGGTAATACTTGTGACACTTGCCATATGGCTGCATACCCACTGCACCATATGTCATGTGCAGTGGCAAACACAGAGGGGATGAGAAAGGAGGGTAAAAAGGGTCAGCTGTGGGAAGGTGCGGCTTAATACTGTGCATTAAGTGTCAAGAACTGAGTGGATCCGCAGCAGACCTGCCTGGGTTATGTAATGGATGAGCCTGGTCTGTGAAGCCTCTGCTGTTATCATTAATTCATGTCACCCAAGACAACATGCACAAGAGCTGAGGAGCCACCGGTGGAGACACTGAGAAGGAGGCTGATCCTGTGGGAGGATCAGGCAGCACAGAGGATGGAGAGATGGAGGGCAGAGGGGAGAGTGAGGCTCGGGCGTGGTCAGACAGACTTTGTTTCAACTGTCAAAGAGCCAGACAGACACAAAGACACCGTGGCAGTAAAGAAAAACCCGAATGTGACCACGGTGCTTAAGATGATTAGCAGTGTTTTGGCAAATGACAAACTGAGAGTTTACCTCTACCCTTTCTGGATTAGTCACACTGTTAAAATTAGCTCATGCGACAGAAAATCATGACATCATGTGGATGACCTGAAACCTTTTGTTCTCTTCCACCGCAGTGTGCTAAATCTCTAATAACATGTCTAATGTTCTGTGACAAATTGTGGAAGCACTTTCTCTCTGTGACTACATTTTTGGGGGAGTTTGAACCAAATTGGTGGAGTCACAAGGGAAAATGTTTTAAAATTAGTCTCAATGGTTTGATGCTTTTGTTACTGCAGGCTTATCAGGAATGCCTGTGTCTTCTACGTGCTGTGGGACACAGTCACTAAACAACGTAATAAATTGATGTGTTATTTCTGACTACTATAACCCACTTACAGTGTTACAGCACAGTCTTGACTTATTTCCTGTGTTCTTTCACCTGCTTTACCTTTGTACAGAGTCCACATTTTATTTAGAACAGTGTTACCAATGGTTACAGTTGACTGTCGACAGAGATGCAACTACACATATATTCTGTGTCACCGCTACAGCAGCCACAAACATGTGAGTGCATGCTCAGACACATGCAAAATTTAACAGCTAAATATGGAAGGCAGCCACCTTTAGACACTGGGTAAGAGGCATGACTCAAAAAACACAAACTGTACTTGCAAACACCCTGGTATCACAGTTTATGTTGTATTTTAGGATAGCATTGTGTAACATCTTGTAACCTTTTGGCTATTTCTTTTGGCTTTTTTTATACCATGTGTATTTATTAATTTGGACTGTCCCTTTTTAAGTAAAATAAACCGAAACTGAAATTTGATGCTGTTCCATTTGACAAGATAAAAAAGACTTGCAACTAAACTTGGACTTTAACACCAATGACTCATGACTTCACTTGGACTTGAGCCTTTTGAACTGAAAATACTTGATACTTTTCCCCAAGTCCAAGTATCAAAAAGAATGTTGTTTAAAAAAGTGGCAAACATTTATGACGTTTACAGATTCATCAGCCTCATCTGCCTCAGTAGTCAGCAGCCTCAGGGTCATCAGCCACCGCCACCACCACCAGTGTCTGGACTCCCTGGGGGGATTTATCCTGCTGCCACTCAGATGTCAGTATTAACAATTAGTGAGCTAATGCTTAGCTAATGTCAGCTGAACAGCTACGAAACTTTTTTTTTTTTTTTTTTACAAATTTATTCAAACAAATAAATGCAAATTTTAGAAAGTATACCTGATTATTGTAAACTTAATATATTACCAATCTGTTACAAAAATGGCTTTACATTTTGTGAAGACCATATTGTGATTTGTTTGGGACTTGAAAATCAAAGTTTTGTACTTATGACATGTCAGAATTGACTTGAAACTTGAGTGCAAAGACTTGAGACTTATATGTGACTTGCAAAACAGTGACTTGTTCCCACCTCTGCAGTGTAGACATCAATGGGATTGTACTGCAGTCAGCACTACTAAAACTCACCATGTAAAGCCTTGATTGAGCTGTTGATGTTTTTAGCATCTATTTATTTGATTTTATCTTTAATCTGCACCTGTATTTCCACAAGTATACTGTATCTTTATTGTAGAAGAAAATCACTGCAGTAAAGTAAATGTGGCTTTGACTGAACACTTGTTGACTTTAAACAAGAAGCAACCCTCTGTTCATGTAACCAACTGTAGTCACAGCTTTATGGATGGAGATTAATGGCACTGTATAGCTGACAGGCCTTAGAGGCCTTTTAAGTTCCACAGGGGACATACCAGGGGTCCATGTCAGTGCTGTCCACTCCTCAGTGACACATCAGAGGGTAGTCGTTCTCTCCTCTCCCTCCATCTGGCCCTCTAAGCTGTTGTAGAACAGATAAGCCTTTGGTCACAGAGTTTTACACTTAGCAGAGGAGGCATAAAATGCTTGACTTCCTTCCACACAGATTGGTATTCACTTTCTTTCTGTCTCATTGCTTCCTTCATGTGATTTACAAGCCCAGTCACGTCACCCATGGCCTTAACCCTCACCTAACCTCTGACAGCACTTAACCCTCACCTCACGGCTCCCAGGAGCACACAACATCATAATCAGACACAGTGAGGCCAATAAACACGACTCCTGGAGGGGCAAGCATGTCATAAACTTTGCCTCGTGTTAAAGTCTGAAGGCATGAAGTTTGTCTTCTCTCGGCTCTGGAGCATGGAGAGGACTCAGTTAAAGTAGCTTGTATTCACATTTGTTCACACAGTTTAATCATTTGGCATTTTCACAGATAGCAAAGAGAAATTTCTCTCCCACAGCAGCATCACAAGCTCATTTTTACTTCAGCCAGATGGCAGGTGGCTAAGCTAGATGGGAAAGTTATTGTCATCATCAACCAATAGAGAGTAAACAAAAAATGCACCACTGCTCCTCAAAGAAATGAGAAAACTCAGGCCAGGAAATCAATAGTGCCCTTCCTTTTTTGGAGGTTTTTAAATACACATAGCTAAGGCTGGATAACATATGTATGATTCATCAAAATACGTATTCTTCATACATTTCCTCATATACTTTGTCTTTGCCTTATTTAAAGGTCCAGTATGTAAGATAGGGGATGTTTTGGCAGAAATGGAATATAAGTATATTTTTGTAAGTACATAATCACTTGAAAATAAGAATTCTTATGTTTTCATGACCTTAAAATGAGCTGTTTATATCTACACAGGGAGCAAGTCCTCATCATGGATATATTAAGAGACTTGGAAACAGCATTGGCAGTGGGACCCCATTCATTCCTATGGAAGTTGCTCTGTGGCACATGAAGCCCAAATAGCTCTATACTTGCTGTATGAAGTTACTGAAATTACTCTGATGATCAGTTCTGCTTCCGCATAATTGGGCCCATAGAGCAGGCTCACGGCCGCTGAGGATGATCAATCGTGGCTGAGCAGCCAACTTCCACTGACCAAGTGGCTATCTTCCGGTTCAGCGCCCTGCTAATTTGAATGTTGATAAAATAAATTCTGTGGCTCTTTTAGACTTTCCGAATGTTATTGGACCAAATGAATTAAATCTTGATAGTGGAACAAGACATTTTTCATGGGCTGTGACACTCAAAAAAATGTATCAACTGATTTACAGATGTCTCTTTCCCAGTGTAAGTCTATGGGGAAAAGTATTTTAGGGCCCAATGCATCACGTGAGGGACCCTGGAAATTGCAGTACCACTGTTTGGCCACTACGAAAATTGGCTTCAAAGAAACCTCTGTGGATAATTTAGCTCCCGGTAAAAACTTCCTGAACATCTGGATTTGAAGTTATTAAGCCTGTCTGCGATGAGCCGAACAAGGTTGGAGAAACACTACTTTGTAACTTGAAACTGCTTTACTCAGTGTTTTCCTGGTTTTAATCACCTGGTTTTAATGGTCTGTTTCTTTGAAGGAATCCTAACCAGGAGCATTAGCTTAGCACATGGGAGAAGTCTCAGCTAGTTGCAATCTGCAGTCCTCATCGCTAGATGCCACTAAATCCTACACACTGCTCCTTTAAGTACAGCTGTGTTAATTCTAATTGACACTGAGGTCCTGTGTGAGTCTCACACAAATGAAGACCTATCTTCGAATTGTGATTTAAATCATCCACCCATTGTTTTATTAACTGCACATCCATTATTCACTGATAGTGCCGTCAGATTACATAATGATCATCATTAGATTAGCCATTATTAAAAAAGTCATTACAAATGCTGCAGAAGTGCTGCCTTAAATCAGCAGAGACTCTTTTAGTATTAGTGTCAACCCAAAGAGATTATATCTGTTCACCTTGTAGAGAACTGAAAGAAATCTGAATTTGAGGTTTGTGTCTCTGATCTATTGTACAGCCAGTATTATCAGAGGCTGTTGCAGTGCCGGGATGGAGTGCGAGATAATTATCATCAGTACAGTATGTCTGTTCCTTCCTGTCTTCTCTCCCCATATTCAGATTCTGGTTATGTAATCACAGCATGCCTGGTCTGTGGAGGCTGACAGCGTTGGATGTTAGGCTGCGGATATAGATCTCTTTTATAAACCTGAAAGCCTCTGTGAGCTCTCGAGAGCAGTCTTTACCTTCCTCTAAATTAGGTTGGTCATTTGGATCAATCGGGGATATCTCTGAGCGTGCATGTGTGTGGAGGGTGGGGGTATACACCATGCTACGTCCTGATCAAATGTTGTTTTTTTTGACAGCTCAGTGACAAGAAATGAATCTGAGTTTAACTTCATGGATGTATTACAGATCAGGTAGAAAAGGAAGTGGGCCAAGGCTGGGGCAACAGGTCAACACAGCTTCCACTGACAGCAATGGTGAAAGAGAAAAGCAGGAGTGAAACAACACTGCCTTCCTTTAGCAAAGCGTGTGAATGATTTTGTCGAAGTTCAGAGTCTTGTAAGGATCGTGTGGGAAAATATCTTTTTAAAGAAGGAGTGCAGTACGATCCTCTGACTGGCCGCAGTGGGTGGGTGGGCGGCTAGAAAGGGGCAGTGTGTTTGATGCTACAGTACTTTTCATCTTCCTCCAGGGCAAAATGAATAGTGACACAGGAGAAATGAAGATAGCGTACATGCAGGAGATGCTCAGAGCCTTGTCGTTTGCAGTTAACCTTACATGGTAGAAAGACTGAATCCTTACTGTTCTCATTGCAGCCAACTAGCCATGTGTGTGTGTGCAGGGGAGAATTTTGGTGCCCCCCAACTCTGGGGGATCTCTTGTGATCTCTGTAGAGTGATGCAGGACTGAGTCCTAAAACACAAAAATGAGTTAGCATTTCAGCACTCCAGGTTCCCTCATCTCAAAGTTCATGAACATTTTTGAATGGGTTTTTGGTCAGATGCTTGAAATAATGTTTGTGGTTATGCATCCATCCATCCATCCATCCATCCATTGTCATCTGCCTATTCAGGGCCAGGTTGCGGGGGCAACAGGCCAAGCAAAGCACCCTCCCTCTCCCCACCAACGTTTTCCAGCTCAAATGTGCAAGAATCATAAATGTTTGCCACTGAGCATAATTTCTGCAATAAGTCCAAATCCAATGGAAAAATCCCATCAGCTTCTTGATGAGGGAACCAGGGCGCTGCAACCTGCCGCGTCGGCCTACAAAAAAAAAAACCCTGCAGCATTCTACTGTAGCTAAAAACAGGCATCAGAAAAAAGCCACCAGAGAAATAAGTTACCTGTCTCTTTCTTAAGGGTAATTTTTAGCTGTGTCATCATGGTGCCACTAATAGATTTATTTAAAAGTCAGCCAAGTTCTGATGAGCTGCTGCAACCTTTGTAAGAGAGAATATCCACAAATATCACTTGTTTAATCTTCAAACAGCCACTAAAAGCAGGAGCACTGGCTGATTTTATTTATATTATAAACCCAGAAATATAAAAGAGAAAGCCACAGAGGTTATCTGAGATGGCTCATGTCTCTTTACGTGTTCCACACCTGACTGTCCACCCTCACCTTGTCTTATCTCGCGATATTCGCCGGGCTTAACCCTGGTCAATCATCTTCTGACGCCAGAGACTCCAGTGTTAATGCCCCCTGTGGTCCAACTAATCTCCCTTTACACAGTTCTTTGCAGTAGGGGAAAATGCCCTGGGGTCATGTTTCTCTTAACAGCTCCACACCTCCTCCACTGGCTCAGCACGCCAGTCCTCCTCCTCCTCCTCCTCCTCCTCAGCCACATCGCATCCTCTCATTTTTGCACCAACTTCCTGATTTTGCTCGGCCCCCCTATTTCCTTTTTGGTGCATTAGGCGTCGGCAGACAGCCAGCCACAGCCTGTATTAGTGCTTTCACAAAGTGGCTCCAGAGGTTAGCCCTCACAAGTGGAAATGTTCCCTGTGGAGTTACAGCCTATCAGGGCCGATACATTCACACAGCAGAGTCAATAACCAGCCCTGTGTGATGAGACACAAGAGCAAGTGAAGGCTCTTTAAGACTACATAGCTTCAGGGCTCAAGCCTCAACTACTCTGTTCAAGTAGGAAGATAATGTCTGACTAATATACGGCAGCAACAATATTGCTGTTGTTTTCTATGCAGCAGGGAACCTCAAACACATCTGCACGTCTTCTTTAAAATATTTATATATTTATATTTCTTACATAAATGTTTCAGCTTGTCTATTTGCAGTCATTTCTCAGACAGATATTAGCGCAGTGAGACGATAAGGGGACAGAGGTGCGACAATCCCATGAGACTCATGTCAAAACATGTTCAGTTGCATTCTGTCATTGTTACGTGAGCGTGAAAAATTATCCGGCTGCCACAGAAGAACCTGTGCCATTTTGGCGCCTGGTGACAACAAAAATGCTGCAGATATAAATACATCAAGGAGATTGATGGAATTAATTATGGCCCCAGTGACATATCACTTATTTTGTCCCTGTTTCTGTGGATCGCATTTCATGTGCAATGCTGCCACCTGCTGATGAAAACAAGGAACTGATTCAGGGGTTGAAACACCGTTCACAATGCCAACAAAAGAGATCTGTAAACATCTTTGTGAATTTAAAGACAAGGTGCAGAGCTGTGTGTCTCGCTGTTAAGTTATAGAAAAACAACTTCATATAAGTTGTTAACTATAAGATGAAATATGAGGTGTCATATCTCACCTGGTGCAGATTATATTTGCATAGGAAGACATGAGATAAACACGGAGTTGGCATCTGAAAGACACGTCGCTACTCACAAGCTGCCACATCTCACTAGGATCAAAACAGACAGGAAGACAGGTTTGTCTTTCAACTGTTCCACTTAGATTGGGTAAAAAGCTTTTCGTGCTGCAGTTAAGTTTCTATTTTAGGCACGTTAAGTGCCAAGTGAAGTTTGAAATGTTTAATTACAGCATCTCGCAGACTGACTTTGAACAAAGTGAGCTAAAAATGTAGTGTGTAAATTTAGTGTCACCTTATTGGCACTTCCTCTCCTCTCCTCTCCATACTGAACACGCCTACACTGCAGAGGCCCCCAAGTGCCCAACGTGTCAGGGGGAGCCCTGGCCATCACCTGCAAAACATCACTCAAATTAACATGTCTCTCCCAGGAACAGACTATAGAGATGCAAAGTAACTGCAAAGAGGCATAAAACAATTACAGAAATGGGCAAAAGAACCACAAAGAGACACAAAACCACAAACAGATGCATAACAACTACAATGAGTCGCAATGGAATTGCAACAAGGCACAAAACAACAACAAAAATGGACAAATACCTCCACAAACTGCCTACAAAGAGACACAAAATGATCAAAAAATTGATGCAAAATTACCTATAAGAGAACCAAATGACTACTAAAAGACACATAACAACCACAGGGAGACACAAAATGACTACAAAGAGACACAAAATGACACTTTATTTAAACAACTACAAAGTGATGGAGACAAAATGGTCAAAATTGATGCAAAATTACCTCAAAGAGCATCAAATGACTAGAGAGAGACACATAACAACAGGAAAGAGACACAAAATGACCAAAAAATGACACAAAATGATTTTAATAAGACAGAAAATTTCCTCAAAGAGAGCCAAATGACTACAAAAGGACAAAAAACAACCACGAAGAGAAACTAAACATATACAGAGACACAAAACCACCACAAAGAGACACAAAAATCCTACAAAATGACACAAAACCGCAAGGAAACACAAAATGACTAAAAAAGACAAGAAATAACCCTAAAGACACACAAAACAACAAGGAGACACAAAACAGCTACAAAAACGGACAAAGACCTCCACAAATTGACTACAAAGAGACACAAAATGACCAAAATATGACACAAAATTTTCTTAATTGAAGAGAAAATTACCTAAAAGAGATCCAAATGACTAAAAAAGACACAAAATAACCTCGAAGACATACAAAACAACAAGGACACACAAAATGACCAAAAAATGACACAGAGTTGCCTCAAAGACAGCCAAATGACTACAAAAAGACAACCACAAGGAGACACAACATGACTACAAAGAGACACAAAATCACAAAAAGATACAAAACGACTACAAAGAGACGCAAAACCACCTAAAGGAGACACAAAATTACCAAAAAATGAAAAAAGACAGAAAATAACCTCAAAGAGATCCAAATGCCTGCAAATAGACACCAAACAACCACGAGGGAACACAAAATGACTACAAAGAGATATGAAAATGACTAAAAAAAAGATACAGAATGACCTCAAAGACACACAAAACAGCAAGGAGACATAAAATGATTAAATAAAGAATACAAAGTTACCTCAAAGGGAGAGAAATGACTAGAAAAAGACACAACACAACCATGAGGAGACACAAGATGACTACAGAGACATAACATCACAAAAAGATGCATAATGACTACAAAGTGACGTAAAACTACTACAAGAAGACACAAAATACCCAAAATATGAAACAGAATTACCTTTTTAAGACAGAAAATGACCTTAAAGATATCCACATGACTACAAAGAGACAAAAAACAACCACAAGAAGACACAAAATAACCAAAAAATGACACGTTACCTTTTTAAGACAGAAAATTACCTCAGAGACCCAAACAACTACAAAAAGACACACAACAACCACAAGAAGAGACTCAAAATTACTTTTTAAAGACACAAGATGACCTCAAAGATACACAAAACAACAACAAGGAGACAAAATGACCACTACATGATGGGGGGAGGGGGGGTTGTCTTGTAATCCATCCTCTCCTCTCCTCTCCTCTCCTCTCCTCTCCTCCACCCCTCTAACCTCTAAAGTGTGCGGCACTAACCTCATTTTCCCCCGCTCCCCAGTGAGAACTAAACTCCATACTGGATAGCTTTGCTCTTGGATAAGCACAGAGAAAGTAAGGCTCTTTGATGTAGCAAATGCAATCCAGCAAAGGGCAGTGAGACACACCCTACCGGCCACACTGAGGGCCAGGCTATTTCCTTCCATCACTCAGACCTCCAGGCTCCACGGACCCATAAACAGCCGCTCTCATCCAGCAGGTCCCAAATGGCCGTCTTTTAGAGCCAAAACAAAGAAAGGTCAGCGCAGATTCAGACGCAGCATTGTTCTTAGACATTTAACAGTTTGCGAACGGGCTAGACTGAGAGTTTGCGCCGAGATTAGTCATGTCTTAGACAGCATCCTCTTTTCTGGCTGGGCCTGGGTTTCAATGGGATGCTGAGGAAGAAGGGGGGTCAAGAGAGATCAGCTTAACCATCCTGCCTCTTATCCTCTCGTACTAACCTACATTAAATTAAATGAGCACAGGGCCAGCTCTTGATATGTGTGAAAACCCTGGGAGATTACAAAGTGGTAATTAATAGGAGTAGCTGAGATTACAAAATTCTCGTATCTGTGTGTGTGTGTGTGTGTGTGTGTGTGTGTGTGTATGTGACCCCCGAGCTCACAGGAGGTCTTCAGCTGGACGTACCCCCCACTGACCGTGCACCCTACTGGGAAGTGACTCACCAAAGTCCCCATTTGAGATGGATCCTGCTATTTTGTATCGTTGCCCCTTTAGCTCAATTAACACAGTCACTTTTATAGATCCCCTGATTTAAATTGTGCTGTTTGTGCATGTTCCTGCTTATAAAACATTTTGTTCTGTTTGAAACTGTTGCGAGTGACATAAGCTTTAATTCTCTCTATGAATGCTCTTCTTCTTCTGCTTTCATCCTCCATTCCAGAACACATGTTGTTAGCGAGCTTTCATCAGAGCAGAAGTACGGTTTATAATTGAAACATGAGCTAAGCGGCAACAGCTTAAGATCATATGCATTGATCCTGACAGAAAAATCACTCACTCTGACTCTCGTGGCACTCGTCATAAATCTTCTCCAGGTGAGTAAATAGGGCATTTATTATACAATGACGCAAATGGAAAACACACGCAGGCAGACTTGCGCACACTTGAAAAAGCGGTTGCAGTAGCACAGGAAGCCACATAATGAGGATTACTTAATTCCGTCTGAATCCAGATGTAATGGATGTGCTAACGTATTTCGGGGGAAGGAAGGTGTCAACACTTTCATGTCGTCCCTTTCCTCGCTGTGATCCAACATTTCATCAGCTGTGCCCTCGAAACGCTTTTTCTCACCTCAGATCCACTCTGCAATTCACATCAAGTCAATGTATGCAGGGGAGCAGATGAGGGGGCTGAAGAGGAGCTGCTGCTGCACTGGAGCTCCCTCTAGTGGAGAGAGTGGGTCACTGCAAAGAGACAGGCATGATGATAATTAATCCTACTTTACAGGACGCACAGTAATGCATTAAATGAAGTGAAACATCACATAAAATCGTAGCATTAACTTCTGATTCTTAACAACAAAACTATGGACAGCAACATCCTGCTTTCATTTGAGGGCTCCAGCCGGCAAGGGCATGGGTTTTGTTTCAACATTGGGGAGGGATACATATGAAACGGGGGTTTGGGGGTCCTCCACCATGAAATTTTAAGCATCAGACCCTTAATATCCTGCATTCTGATGAACTTAATGCACCAATTTGTGCCTGTTCTGCATCAGTTCATGGTCTATCTATCTTTAGTTTTGTCAAAATAAATGTCTTCTGCTACTTTCATGTTTTATTTGGAGGGGAAAATGCATTGTCTAAATACTCAGAGGGATGTTTCCCCTGCATCCACCCCCAAAATCTACACCTATGAGGTAAGGAACGGCAAAAAGAGCCTTGCGTGCCCCTTGTTTTGTATATGTGACCAAACTGAACTCATTAGGACATCCAGTCTTTGACCTGACGACAGACACTGGCAGAGCATGAGGAAAAATAAAGGGGTCGCCCTCCCCCCAACTCGTGCACGGCTCATGTTTTGCACAGTTGTTTTTGCCACACTGCGGTGCTGTTTGATAGATAACTGCCGCCAGTTTGCTTTTTTTAGGAGATAAATCAGATGCTTAACATCTTAGGAAGCCAAGCCTGGCCCTCTCTGCTCATCAGACTCCATCCTTAATTACATAATGGGATGAATTAATTGACTCTATTAATCCAGGTGACCATCTGTTGGCCAGTCTCAGTCCAGACAGTGTCCAGAGATAGTGTAAGCCGGTCCTCACCCAACCTTACGTGCAAGACAGCACGGCCAGACTATTACACTGCAGCAGAAAGTCCTTTAAATCGAGGAGTGGATCATTTGCTTTAATTTTTCCTCCCCCTTGGCTGATTCGAAGGAAACTTAAGGGATGAAAAATGTGTTTTGCAAGGGCTTGTTTTGACATGGGTGTCAGGCAGAGAGTGGCTGAGTGTACATACGTACTCCCCCATACAAATTTCTGATCGCAGCTCAGCTGTCACACCGTTAAAAAGGCGAGGAACAAAGCAGCAACTTTGTGTCATGTCATTTCTGAATAGACAAAGCTGTGACTTCTCTTTTCTGGAGACTCTTTATTTCTCTCTCTCCCTCTCCTCCTCTCTTCTCTCGCTCACTCCAGGGGCCCCAAGCTGCTATAAACTTTAATACATAGTGTTCAAATAGGTGCAGCTTAGAGCTCTGCACACACACACACACACACACACACACACACACACACACACACACACACCCAGCAAGCTAGGAACAAAGACCTACCTCCACCCTCTCCTCAGCCTTTCAACTTGAAATCAGTCACCTTATCACTTACCAACAAAAGTGTGACAGATTTAAATAAAGTGTCTATTTTTTTACTCCTTTTTTTCTCCCAGTGAATCTGAATGTCCAAATAATTAAAAATGGTTCAGACATTTTCTGGAGAAAGACTTCAAATGTCCATTGGTGCTGGATAAAAAGAAGATGCAGCCCCCTAATAGCTGTTATTTGAAGAGGCAACATGCCAAGAACACTCTCATGCTAGTCCCTAATGATACCAGTCCACAGAGAAAGGATTAGTGGGGTTTTGGTGTAAATATAACACACTTCCTGTTTACTCTGAGCAGAGGCTACTTGAGCCTGTCTCGAGCTTTATAACGTCTGGGGTGGATGCAGCACCCTTGACGCTAAGATGCTCTTTCATTTGAAATTAAATGATCCCCTTAATGACGTACACATCTGAATTAAATATAAATCAATCAATCAAACATTAATCATGGAGGGAAATTGTGATGTCTACATTAGAGGCACTCTACTTGATGTTCATGAAGTGAAATCTCACAGCAGCGACAAACATAATTGTGCATCTTGTCCAGCAGAGGGCGGCACACAGCCTCTTTGAGAGTCTTCCTGAGAGAAGCAGCCTCAGCTGGCAGACTGTTTTCAGTTTAAGACAATTGCAAAGCTGCTTATACTGTAATATCAGGCTATTTACCTAAGATTTGAAAAGAGCCTGTCAGGACTATTTTCCTCTTTGGGCCACATGTCATTTCCATTTGTGCTCGAAATACCCTGGTCCTTCTTATTTTATGCAAACAGGGATAATAAGGACAAGGTTACGGAAACCAGCTAAGACAACTGGTGATTTTGTGGTTTGTGTTGACACTTGTATGGCTCTGTAAGCCGCAGGCAACGCTGCACGTGAGAGTTATGGCACCGAACACAAACTAGCATGCACGCCTATGCTGTGCTGAGTGTTTTATTTTTTTCTTTTTGCAATAAATAAATCCTTTTCTTTTAAGGCCATAATGAGCAGGAGGCGTATAAAACTCTAAAGAGGAGGGAGAATAGAGACGCAATGAGATGAGATGGGAGAAGCGAGGGGAGAGAAGAGAGACTTGATAGTTTGTGCCAGATCTGTGGTACAGGCAGAGGGAAAGAGGGAGTGAGTGCTCCTCTAGTCTTAGCCCTATTTGAAACAGATGCTGTTTATAACCCAAAACCTTAATGGCGAGCTCTCTGGTCTGGTGCTGGCCTATGATCACGTTCCAGCCTAGCTCCAGTGCCCATCGTTTTTTCTTGCATGGGGGAAAAATGCCACAGGAAAAAAAATATATATATCTACTCTCCCCCTTCTGTACCAGGGGCAGCTCCTCTGTGAAGCCCTAGATTTATCCAATCAAACCCAGCTCTCTGTGCTCACTTCAAATAGCCACCCCCCTGACTTCAGCCCTGCACTAAAAGGAGCCCTCATCTTTCCTCTGACCACACAGCAATATGACCAAAGACATGCTTATTATTTTATAGACTGTGATCTCCGAGCACATGTAAAAGCATAACCTAAAAGTGTGGATTTTCAGGTTACACGTGATCCCTTAATAAAACTGCACCCAGCTAGCTGGCACTGCATTTCAAATGAGGACATCAGAAATACACCCGGTTCTATGAGCATGAGACAGCTGTTGGTATTGCCGCCGTGTGCACGTGCCCCTGATGTTTGTGCATAAAGCTAATTTTTGCATTGAAGCGCCCCCACTAAAAACCAATTCAAGCTTTATTTTGATTTCACGAACCTTTTAATCTACCTCTTCCTGGCGAGTGCATGAGATCAAAGAGGGAGCCGACCACATCTCATCATGCAAGAAATAACATAATATCTATTCCATTACTGGAAAACATTGGCGAGATTACGACAGATGATTACTCATGTATATGCTATTTCAAGCAGAGAATTAACTGGTGTTTAGTTTGGTTTTTTTGCCCACTGGTCACAGTGACAAAGTGAAATTGCAATTTTGGTGCACGCATGTGAAGCACACCAGAATGAAGGAATCAAAATAGCTCCATGAAGGTGTGAACACATCATCATTTGGCTTTATTGCAGCGAATCTTGATAAAAAGAAAAAAAAGGTAGACCTTGTGCAGTATATTTTTTATCATGGGATTTTGTGTCTTCTTTCAGTGTAGTTTGGTTGGGTTTTTGGCAGCCTGTAAAGCATTTTGTGTTACAGTTCAGTTTTTATAATCTTAAGTAGGTCTGCTTTGCTCAAGATATAAGGATGAGGGAGCAGGGGCGTAGAGGGGGGAAAGCAGGACACGGGGCCCCAGTGGTGGTGGTGGAGGGGGCTCAAAAAGCCTGGAATGAACCAGTTTTGTTTGCAATGGAATTGAAATAACCGTCCTTTAACCCTATGGGCCCGAACAACGCATTGTGCGTCCAAATTCACACCTGTTCTTCTCTATTGATTTTCTCTGCGACCGTGCGTCATAGCGAGAAGCCACGCATATCACGTGAAACAGTGAAATTGTAGCAAGACCAAGCACTTGTCGGTAGTCCAATGTTTTCATAGTGAAAAAAAATGATAAAGTTACACTAAAATGATGAATAACAGAGCTTTCATACAGCTCTGCACACACATTACTCTTGGATGGATTACTCGCGAATGCAGGCTCGCACAGAAATGCCACGCATATCACATGAAAGCGCAGGACCAGAGCTTTGCAGTGATGCCACACACATCATTGTGCTGTCATCCCATCACACTATAAATCCAGATTTATTGTCTACAAAATAAAAACCTGACGAATTTCTTTACAATCCATGATACAGATCTTGTTATCAGTCACTTCATATAGTGAGGAATATCGTATCTTACCACGTCTTAGGCTTGCGTGTGTTTCTCCCTGTCTATCCACATTTGTAGTCCGGCTTTCAAGATGCAAATATCTCCATATTGTCCAGCTGACACTCCATCAAACTTTGTATGGCAAGACCAGTCACTTCCCCTTTGCACACCCAGACAACTATAGCCTAATTATGCATGCTGACAGGGCCGTAGTCACCATATACATTGAGGGGGACATGTGTCCCCCTCAATGCCCAAAATGCCCCCCCAATATATAACTGAAACTGAAAAACAACAACAAACTTTGTTTACTAAAAACAAAGTGGTAAATATTATCTTGGAGGACATCATTGCACTTGGTTGACTATTTTTCTGTTATCTTAGATGTAAATATTGCATGTTTCTTTCAGATAAAACACATTTTTGACTTGTGAATGAGTCAATGGAATTTCTTGCAATAATGAAAAAATACTGGCAATCATGTCCGCCTGGCACAAACCACATGTTTTGGACAGCTGTGAAGTGACAGAATGTCCCACCATCATGGTTCTTATATTACCAGATTCCAGAGTCTCCCTTCTTCATATATGGCAGAATATGTCAACTTCCAACTTGCTATGGTGAGATACATGTAAAAATGTAAGAATTTAGTTTGTTTTTTTCATTGATATAAAAAATAATATAAAATACAGGCACATAGGAGGACATGAAATGATGGCAAATCTGGATAGCCCTGATTGACCTGGAAAAAAAAAACAAGATATAGCATGTGTATGTAGCCTTTATAATGACTGTGATATGAGCTTAAAAGTGAAGGCAGTAAAAATACCCCAAAAACACCTAGGGCCCATGGGGTTAAAGGCTCAGTTTTTAAGCTAGGGCTCAGATTTTAGTGTTCCACCCCTGTGAGAGGGGATACAATACCTATCAATAACTGCTGCAACTGATTAAGAGCTTTATTGCTTTGAACAAAGACTTGCCGATCAACATGTGATGATTTGGGGAGGCTTGAAAAGCTTAGAAAGAAAAGTTTGGTTTTGTTTGCAATAGCATTAATGTTGCTAACCTTTGAAGGCTCAGTTTGTAAGCTAGTGCAAAGCCAGTGCTAATATTTTCTTAATTTAGGTGTTAGAAAATTAACAAGGTAATGAATTTTTCACTTAGTCTTATACCTTAGGAATGACAAAAAATAAATAATAATAATACTGCAAGCAAACCTCATTTAACTGCAAGTATCTCATAGGAATTATAGGATACAGGATGTTGTGAAAAGAAGGTTGAAATGTGTTGAAATTTCAACTGTGTAGACTTAAGCACATACAACAGACTTTTATCAGATTGCTTATTTAACTGTAGCATGAAATACTTAACTACTTGTAACATAGAAACAATGTTGGGGGGGGGGGGGACTGCTTATTCATCAGGCCCAGAATTTGACGCTATACACCCCTGTGAGGCAGGATACAATTCCTATGAATAACTGCTGCAATTTATTGCTAACATTATTGCTTTGAACAAAGATTTGTAGATCATAAAAAGCTCAGCGAGTGATGGTTTGGGTTTTTTCCCCCCAACCCACATGGTACTGTATTTTTAACTTAATCTTATACCTTAGGAATGATAAATACTTAAAGTTGAAAAAAAAAAAAATCTCAAGTATAATACAAGCAAACCTCATTTAATCGAAAGTATCCTATCGTAATTGCAGAGTATAAGATGTTATAAAAAGAGAGTTGAAATGTGCACAACACACACACAACATATTTTTTATCAGGCTACTTATGCTTAATTATGAAAAAAAGCCTAATTTTTTGTAACACAGAAACATGGTGGGGGGCAGGGGGGCTGCTTATTCATCAGGCCCAGAATTTGATGCTATACGCTCCTGTGAGGAGAGATACACTTCCTATCAATAACTGCTGCAACTGATTAATAGCTTTATTGCTTTAAACAAAGATTTGTCGATCAACACAAAAAGCTGAGAAAGTGATGGTGTGGGAGGAGCTTGAAAAGCCTGGAATGACGAGTTTGATTTTGTTTGCAATAGCATTAACGTTGCTGTCTTTTGAAGGCCCAGTTTTTAAGCTACTGCAAAACCAGTGATATCATTTCCCTCAATGTAGGCGTTAGAAAATTAACATAGTACTATATGTTTAACTTATACCTTGGAAAATACTTAAAGTAGAAAAAAATAATAATCTCTTCAGGATAATACTCAAAGAAAACCTCATTTAACCGTAGTAAAAGTATCACAGTAATTGTTGGTGACATGATGTTGAGAAAAGAGAGTTGAAACGTGGTCAAATTTCAACTGTGTAGACTTAAGCACATACCACAGACTTTCAACAAGCTACTTATTTAAATGTGGTATGGAATGCTCAATTATTTGTAACATAGAAACAAGGTTGGGGGGGCAGGGGGACTGCATATTCATCAGGCCCAGAATTTGATGCTATACGCCCCTGTGAGGGAGGATACAATACCGACATTGACTGAGTGGTAATCTTATTGGTTGAAACAAAGGTTTGTCTATCAACACGAAAGCTAAGACAAAATATCTCATCCAGAATCATCAAACCAGCTGCTAAGGCCTGCAGACTGCTTTACAGCATTAAGTTAATATTTGTGATTTACAGGATATCTGCAGGGTCAGAAAGAACATGTGGTTAGAGACATGAGCTGAGCTGGATTTCAGCCTGACGCAGAGTGTAAATGCTCTCCACACAGCCCAAGGGCACGTACACTCTGATTTATAGCAAACACTGCAAGAAAACGGGGCATTGGGGAAATTATACACTTATTCCTTGGCTTGAACATGAAAACACTTCCCATTCAAATAAAGAGTAAACTTTGCTACTTGTGTTATTTTGCAGGCTGTGAAATCTGCACTCAGTGTTGTGGAGGAGCTTGAATTCTTCTGTGGCTGTGTTACACAAGTGGGGGTCGGTGCTACGGTGGATTACTTGACTGGAATTGGGAAATAAGAGATCTGAACAACATCTTACTGTTTAGCCTGTTCCTTGTGACAGGAAAAGAGACACAGGCGTAGAAGTAGATTGTAGGGGTATTGATGTAAACTTGCTTCTTTAGCGTCTGAAAGATTTCCCGTGTTGTTGTTGTGTGCCGTGTGAGGTTTAAGAGGTATTTTAAGGTCATGTCATTTTTTTTTCCTTGTTTGCCTGCATGAGCGGAGCTGCTGTGTTGCACAAACTGTGCGATTACCTCGCTATAATTAAACGTCAGTGTTGATAAATCTGATTCTCCAAACGCTTGCTGATCCAACCTGTTTATTTTCGCATTTTTTTGTGTTCCGCAGACTTTTTTTTAATCTGTGGAAAAAAAACTGCGGCGTTCAAACATTTTGACGCCCCTCTCCCCATAATTTACAATATAATTGACTGTTTTTGCCCATGCATTAGTCTGGGATCACAGGCCCCCGAGGTTCAGACATCTCTTTTCTCTGCACAGATCAAATGGAGCCAGCTAACCAACACATTGAATTCCCTCGCAAGGAAAATTGGGCTGCATAAATATGGATTTTAATCACTGCCCAGTATTTATCTTTCTTCTCCACTCATCTTTTGATGTTGCCATATTTTCAGGCTAAAATATGAGTAACGTCTTAATCGGGGTATGACAGGAAAAGCACTGTATTTCTACTATTTCCTTTAATTGTTGTTTAACTGCAATAGAGATCTCCATCTTTAATTAGTCACGCAAACAGAGTATCTTGGTTTTGGCTTAATACTGGGGAACTAACTGCCATAAGGAAAAGGAAAAGCAAGAATCTACAGCCAAGTGTCTGTGATTGACTTTTCTCATGGACCCAGAGCACAGACAAAGACTCAAAAGGGGGTCCAAGTGGGAAAGGCCTAAAAAATGTGCCCAGCAAGCTCCTTCAGTATTTTCCAGCCGCCTTTTGTGGCCACAGCCACATTTCTTGAATTGTCAGTGACTCTCCGGCACCATCTATACACATCAGTCACAGGGGCTGTCTTATTTATTTTATCTGTTGTTCCCCCTCTTTCTCTTTGTTTTTGTTTCTTTTCTCACTGTCAGGTATTTAAGCAGCCTGCCGGTTTTATAGAGCTCGCTGAATGGTCTTGATGGACCGGAGACTCAATGGACAGCATGTGACCCATCTGACCAAAGCTCCTTTATGTACCGCCTCTCCTTTGTTGTTTTGTTTTTGTTTGTCTGTGAGAAAAGAGAGAAAAGACCACTTCATTGGGTAGGAGGTTACCAACTTGCTCTATCAAGGCATTGGGGATTTCATTAGCCACAGTCAAACAAGGCAATAAATAATAACTTGTGACCTTTGAAGTCGTACAGATGGAGAAGTGGGAAGAGTGAGCTTCACTCTGGCAAATAAAAGCTGACAAAGTCGCTCCTCTAGCCTGTTGAAACTGTTCGCTGGGCAAATGGAGAACCTGTTATTCTTATTGTTTCATCATAATCTCACCCGGGCCATTTTTCTGCGTGCAATAACACAAAATCTGTCCCTGGTTTGGCTGTGTTGGCCGGTGTGGCAGGGTGGAGCAGCGGACTAAAACAAGGTTCATTGTGAAGTGTGCGAGAAATGGTGCCTTCACGCTCCAGTGCACACGTTTGCTCAGGGGTGATTAACTGCCCCCCAAAGAGGAAATGCTGTATTACTTTAGCTACTGTGTTTCTGAGAGGGGAGTGTTATGTTGAGTGGGGTTGGAGACTAAGAAGTCCGACCTGAGACTGAGCGCGGCGGGTTTTATTCAAAAGCCCCAAAACTGCAGTGTCGCCCCACTCATGTACTCCCCATTAAAAGAAACCCACTGACTTCTTTCTGTTTTGTTTTAAATCTGCTGAGACAAAGTGTGAGGGCTGTTTAATTAAAGATTAAAAGAGCACGACCCCCCATCGGACCTAAATTTCATTGGGTCCTAAATTTGCATGACCTGGCCAGGATGGGGCTTTTGCCGAGTTGCCCCATACAATGGCCTCTGGGAATTCACTGCCTCTGTGCCCCAACTGAGTCCCCCACACCCACCCCCAAAGTCCCGAGGTCCCCTGCAACTCTGCACCACTTCCTGTAATCATCCCCACATGTGGTGGTGGCATTTAGCCTCTCCTACCATGGCACACGTCATTAGGCCGAGCTTTAAGCAGGTCTACCTTGCTCCAGGCCAAAGGGGAAACTTTCTTTATGGAGGTAGGGGGTAAAGGGGGGGGGTGGTCGGAGGTGGGGGTTAATGAACCACTGACTGAATCATACCACCTAGAGAGGTTTTGACATGCTGAGGTAGCAGCAGCAGCCTACGCACCGGCCCACGGTAGCTCTTGTCCAGCTCTGGATTCATGTGAAGGGAGTGTCTGTAGGAGTGCTGGGTGGCAAAGGTCAAGCCAGTGAAAGCTGTAAATCCCAGAAGGGGACCGGCCTAAAGGTCAGCCAGTCATGGCGATTAGAGGAGCCATCTACAAGACGCGAGAGAATCGGGGGTGGCGCAGAAAAATCCCCCATGGACCCCTGCACTCGGGGACAGACACCATTGTTTTCCAGAAAGCCACTTTGACGACACGCAAAGTTTATATTTCAGGATAATGGCGAGAGCTTCGTCAAAAGAGACAGAAGCACTTAAGCAAACATATGAATAACATGTGACAATGTCTGTTGTTTGATTGCTGTTTGTGTGCGTCTGTGTGTGGACGTGTCTGTGTTTGCTTGAACGGGGTTTTTTTCTGCTGGCTGATACACATTAGAGGTAGCTTAAGGTGGTTTCTAGTTTAAGTTATTTGCTCCAAGAAGTAAGCGACACTTGAGAGTGCATTTAAATGTTTTGTAATTCTCAATTTTACCTCCGGGTGTATGAGACTAGAGGAGCTATGTTCTGTCCAAGTGATTTTTGGATTGATTGCTAGATTAAAACTGTACGTTTGTCCCTCTGATGCCATCGGCAAAGTGTTTTATCATGACTGCCCCTACTGAGGAAAAAGAAACTCTGAGGAATAAATGCTGCTTTAGCAGAAAATGCTACTACTTCTTTATTGGCAAACATTTTGTGAAATTAAGGTGTTCATTATAGAGAAACTGGACAAAATGACTATTTAGGGGAGACTGGGGATGGATGTAAAACGGGATAATTATAACACGTTTAATTTCTCCAGCCAGGGACAAGCTACGAATCACTTGATTCACTCTGCACATGCATAGCTTTGTGAGCTAATGTGAGGAGTTAGCAACCTGTGGCAGACATGGCCAAGTTTATGAGAGAAAAAAATAATTTTGAGGTTTTTTTAACTTCAGTTATTTTCATAATTGCTGTACCTATTTTGTAGTTAAATTAATCAAAATGAAATCGTGTTGATTTTGTGTCTATGTAGGTATAATTCATGCAGGTTGTTAGCGCAAATGTTTTAGCCGTTAGCTGTAAGGTAACCTAGTTTGTAGCAACAAGACTTAGGGTTAGCTGTAGCAATATGTGAAAAAAAAAAGTAAAAACCTACCCCAAGCTATTTTAATTTTGGCTCACACACACACACACACACACACACACACACACACACACACGACTGTAGTACAGCCAAGCACAAGCATACCAGACAGTCAAGTAAGCGTTTGAGACTAAGCCATACATTTTCTGTTTGTGTTACAGAGATAACAGCTACACCATTTAACAGCGACACATTTAACTAGTTTATATCACAATTTAATCGCACTGGATTAAATGAGCTCCAAGATACAGACAGAAATGTCAAAAACGTTACAACCATCCCCGGTCTCCCCTACTCTAACAAAAACACATTATCAGGTTAACAAATAATACTCAGATTAGGAAGTATTTATGTTTGTAGATGTCTCAGAGTGTGAGCCTGCAGTTAGCAGATAAAAAACACACACATCTTTCATGCGGCTGTGTGTATTTTTCGCTGGTGCGTGCACAGCTGGCCGGTGAGACAGACTATTTTCTCTCAGCAACCACTTAAAAACTCATCTCTCTCATTTATGCTGAACTGTATTTCTGGGATTTCTTTGCGCTCCAGAGACTCGCTGACGTGATGCAGCACACAATATCTATCAAACTGAGTTTTAGTTCTCTGCTGTTGTTGGCTTATTCAGCATCCATCAATGCTCACGAGAGATACTAACAAAATTAAAAGGCAGTTTTGGTTATTTTCAGCTTTGATTTGCTAGTTTTTGCAATTATCCAGATCAATGCAGTGAAGACTTTATAAATACACTTACAGGAAAGGGAAAGTTTGGGTTGTGCGCTGCTCTCTGAATACAATTAAACATTTTCTGGTTGAACTAAAATGGAGGGTCACACTAACCTTATCAATAACCTTGATGAATATTTAATTTTAACCCTCATGCCCTGTTTGGGGTCCTGGAGACCTCGGGCCCTCTGTCAGACCTCAATAAAGCATATTAACATTACTTTATCAGCTTAATACTTCATGACATTTCCTAATTAAGTGAGAATTGCTTATAAACCTGATTTTGAACCCGTGACATGTTTTGGAAGTCTGTTACAGAACATGTAGCATTACTTCTGTTTGGGGTCTCAGAGACCTCGACTGTAAAACATTGTTAAATATGATTGGTGCTGACAGAACTTTTTAAGCAGTGCTACCCCTCCCATTCCTAATTAAGTCCCTTTGGATTTCTGTTAGCCAAGTTTTATAACTGTTCACAAGAGGTTCCACAGGGAGTTAGAGTCCAACTGACTTCAAACATGTGCGACAGCATACTGTACATACATCTCAAATAATATAAATGTTTGTTAATGCAGATCTCAAATAAGATATAAAGCAAAAATGAATGAAAATCTTTCATTTGGCATAACACCAGTGCCTTGTGATCATTTGTGTATTTTATCCAGTTTGTTTCAAAGGGAGGTGTTAGCACTTCAGTGCTTTTCTGCATATTGGGTTTTAATAAGGTCAGAAGAGAAGAGAAAAAGTATTTGGTCGAAAAAATATGGTAAAAATTGTAGTTATTGTTTTAATTTTTATTCACACAACAGTGTGTAAACAAAACATGGGGGTTATTTACCTTGTGGCTCTTAAATAAAGAGATTTCTATGGACATGCAATGTCACCTGGGAAAATGCTTCAGTTATGAGTTTGGTGCTTTTACTTTTAAGGGATTTTTCTGCAGTATATCTACAAACACAGGCGTATATCTTGGGAGGCTCAGGGGGACATGTCCCCCTCAATATTTAGAACATGTGCCCCATAATAAAAACATCATTTTGATTAAATTGTGACCATAATTTGATGCAGAAAAGGCAAAAAAATTGGTGTTTAAAAATTTAAAAGAACGCAGGAAATTAAGTGATGCACAAAATTTGCCAGCGGACAGTGTTAGGAAGGTTATTTTTGAAATGTAATAGGTTACAGATTATTGGTTACTCTGGTAAAAATATAGTAAGTAACGTAATGTTTAAGTAATTTATTACATTTGATTACTTTTCTAGCAAATTAAGAGTAGATACATTTTCTAGCGGGGCAATAAAGCTAAAATATGTCCAGAAATAGGCTATGCCAAAAGACAGCATTCCTGTGTGGTGAAATGATTCGAAGCAACAGAATGAATGTTTTATTCTACGTATTAAAATTTAACCAAAAAGAATATATTCGTATGTAACCCCAGGGTGTCTACAGATATAACCAAGTTAAATTGAGACTTTTTAAGACCTTTTCAAAACCACCTTATATGAAATTTAAAACCATACCTACATATTGTATATATATGTTTATGACACACATGTGTACGTACTCTTTCCAAGAAAATACACTGATGTCAGTTCAAAATGAACAGTAAGGAAAATGACATCTGTTGGGTGAGTTTAATGTGTTTAATATAAAAAGAAAACATCGCTGTCATAAATGCTATTTATTATTGCAATTCTTCGGTCTGTCCAACAGTCATTGGGTCTGTCGGGCTGGAGAAATTCTCGTGGTAATGTGACCGAAAATATTTAAGATCCATCAAATCTGAATTCAAGACAATTTAAGACTTTTTAAAGAAAACTTAATTTAAGACATTTTAAGACTTTGAAGGACCTGCAGATACCCTGGACCCCTTTGAAATCGCCACAGTTTTAATTAGTAACTTTAATTTAATAACATCTTTTTTTCTCAGTAACAGTTACAGACTGCAGTTACATTTATTTTGTAATTTAGTTTCATGTGACTAGTTCCTCCCCAACACTGCTGACAGAGGACCCCCAAATCCCCTTGTTTCATGTGTCCCCCACAGTGTTGAAACAAAACCTACGCTCTTGTCTACAAAGGACATAAACACAGCAGAGAATCTTCTGATATCACCGAAGACAGAGGTGCCTGATGCAGTTTGTGTACCGTATACTACATTTTAACCCAATTATTTTGGCTGCAAACATTTCCCTGAGTGAAACACAAACACTTTGAGGTGTTCGGATGTGAGTTAAGTCTTTGCTTTTGTCCACACAGTGGCTGTTAATTCTTCATCTATCTAGGAAGCCTGTGCTCCTCTTCACACTCACACCGTGACCTCATTCACCTCCAGACAAGTTAACTATGTCCGCACCCCCACCCCCCACTCACCCTTGGTCCAAACTGTGAGAGGATGAGTGGTGCACCACTTAAAACGAGCCGAAACAGAGGCGTAGCCATCACCTCCCCACATTCACAAATACCCCCTTAAATGAGGAGAAGTCAAAGACAGAAATTCTAATCACTTGCCTTCCCCTCCTTTCTTGTTGAGGGAGATAAATAAAGAATAGAATACGATTTGAACCGAGGCCAAAGGCAGGGGAGGCACTCAGAGTATTGTTGGATGATCTCCACTTAGTGGAGGCAGGGGCTGAAAAGAGTGCTGTCTTGTTAGTTAGTGTGTAATGAACAACTTTCACAAGCCAGTTGGTCAATAGGAATCACAATGTTCCATTCTTGTGCTCTTAGAAATTCACATTGAAGATGGCTGGCACGTAAGCGCTTCGTCTTTAAACAAGTAATGAATGAATTAATACGAATATCGTGATAAACAATTCATTTTTATCTGGTATGTTTGTCTCATATTGGCCACCAGAGACCTGAGCTTCATCTTTCATGTCACTGGTTAAAAGGAACGCGAGTGGAGGCGTACAGAGGCTAAAAAGGACCGCCTCTGTTTGGTAATCGTTCTCTCTCTATCTTTTCATATGACCAGACCTTTCATTCCATCCTTTTCACCACAAAAGAAAAAGAAAAAAGTTTGTCAGTCCCCTGTTTCTTTTGTTGTGTGCTTTCTTCTCCATGCTCTTTCTACTTTTATCCTAATCCCAGCCATGCATGAGCGATCAGTTGTGTCCTGTTGTTTCACTGTTCTGCTAGTTTTCAATCAGTAGGGTTCCTCCTTTGTTCCTTTTCTTTGCCAAACACAGAAAAGGTAAGGAGAGGAACGAGTAATGAAATCTCTTCTGTAGACTTAGGCCTTTGTATCCCTCATCAGGATTTTTAGATATAGCTCTGACTGTAATTAAGGGGGATTGTTGCTGTGATGCGGCTCTCGGCTGCCTTTCCTGTTGGTCTTTGGAGAGTTAGAGGAAGGCTGCATCAAAGCTTCTATCTGGAGTCCAGCAATCACGGGAACTGCGCTGTTTTGATGTGTGAATCATATAAAAAAAGATCAGCGGACATCAGAACTTGTGGAAAACCAGTACCTGACAGGCCGAGACATGACTGTTTTTGTCTTCAATACACAAACAGACGTCTGAGCATCTGAAAATCTACCTGAAACCAAGAAGTGAATTATGAACAGACTCCTGCAGGAAGCCACTCCGGGTTGTCCTTAAGACACCTCAGACGGAGCTTTGATCCTCTTTTGAAAATCTAGATTAAAAAAGCAATAATAATAAATGATTTTTCCTTTATACTTTTATTCAAATGAAAGTTTAGTTGAGTGAGACTGACTGCCAATATATTTTTCGATATTCCCGTTGCATACAGACAGACGTCCAGATCTGCAGAACATGTGGTCCAGTGTGGAGACTACTGCTGTGTGCTTTTCCTGAGGTGATCGTTATTAGCGTGATCATGGCACTATGCTCTCCATATGGGCTCAGTGGGGACAGGGGCTGAGGCCTGTTCAAAGGGACAGTCATTGTTACAGGCTGATCTCTAATCTCTGTGGTTGTCTGCCCTAATTAAAAGTCTTGTGGGTGTGTAGGGTGCCTGGGCCTCTGCTCTGCAGGAAATTATGATCGCAAACGTCTTCCTGTCGAGTCCTGCACTTGGCACTACAAAGTGATGCGGGCCGCCATTACCTGAATGGGCTGGAATCAGAGCAGACAGCCGCATCATCCCAGCTCTTAGTCTATCAGGCCGTGCACAAGTGGCCATTGTTGACGCCAAAAACGGGATTAAGGAGGGTCTTCAAGGGAATTGATTTTCATGTGAGAACAATAGTGGGGCGCAGAACACTGGGGCCTGGGTCTGAATCACACGGCCAAAGAGCTTTATGAAAAGGGGTGCGCCGCAAGCACTGAGATTAAAGCAATCAGGTTCTTTACCCCCACTCTTTTTGGATAACCCTCCTCCTCCTCCTCCCTCCTCCCTCCCTCTGTCCTCGTCCCCTCGGCACAGTAATTTCATCCCAAATAATGACCACAGAGGAAAGCCTGTTCAAAAAGTGTGGAGGAGGGAAAAAAAGGCACAAGTTGTTTACTTTTCCCCACATTTCCTTTTTCACTTTGGTCTAACAAAGGTTCAAGAGCCATCGACAGGGCGGAGGTATGTGAATCACGACGCGGAATGTCTGAGCAGATTCTGGACGCTCTGTCCAGCACTCCTAACAGCCGGGCCAAAGGCTCATCTGTGTGCATAGAGAAAAGCTGTGGGGAGTGGGTATCTGAGCTGGGAGGCGACATGGTTCTTTGGCGGGGACCAGTGTTGGGGTGAACATGACGTGTCACTGAGAGGGGATCAGGGGTTACGGATGAAAGGGACGGCTGCCTTGTCCTCTGTCTTTGGCCGACTGCGTGCAGCTGTGGGCACCATTGTGGACATGCTCATTTGCATACGTTTGGCAGGAGCTCCGGGAGGCAGCACAGGCCAAGAGGAGCGGCCCTGTTTAAAATGGAGGCGAAAGGGCGGGCAAGTAAACACCCAGTGTATGCAGATACATACCCATACATTATCTGCACTACAGTACACACAACAGCAGTGGCCAAGAGAGAAAAAAGGCTTGTTATTCCAGTGTCAACATGTAAATATAAACAGTCGTGAGGGAGAGTGTAAGTTGTATTTGAGTGGGTGATAAGGCCATGTCACCCTGATGTCATAATGACAGAGTGAGCGACTGAAGGAGTGTGCTGCGTGGGGCTCTTGGCTGGCGGCGGAGGGGTGTGTCCTACCCTGACTAGAGACAGGTTTATTGGGCCTGATGAGTGCTAAGCTCCTGTGCCTAGCCACAATGGAGCCTGTGATCTCCCTTTGTGGCTCATTGGGAAGCACTGGTGCGCTCGGCAGCCCCCGCTCTGTCATTAGACAGATTGTGAACAGGCTGCACAAGGCCCAGCCAGGGATGACGGAGCCACCAGCCACTTCATTAGGGGCATTATGAAGAGGACTGAAGCTTTCTTCTCTCCGCCTGTGTCCAGAATTCACAGGTCTGTTTAATCACATAATTCTCCTCAAGTGCCCCAAGGAGGCTGCAGCACAGCAAGAGCCCTTTAGACCCATGACAACTTGGAGAGATTAATTATATTCATCTTTTGGAATATCTGCAGAATAAGAGGGAATTTGATATTGGCTCGCTTTTATTTTTTTTTCCTCTCGTCTTTTTCCAACCAGCTCTTTGATGTCCTCCTGTTATTGTTGGGGGACGTCTGTGCAACCCTCTGCTGCCAGAGCTTTGATATGCTCCAGCAGGGGTTAAGGGTTAGCGTCCAGAGGTCCAGGGCCAGGACGTCCTAACTTCTGTCTTGGAGAGGGCTGACCCCTGGACCTGAGGGTTGGTCAGAGAGTCTCCAAATTCCGCCTCCCTTTGATGCGCGCTCTTTCACAGCAGTTAATTAGCCAGGGTGGCTAAACGTTTAGCCTGGGCGTGAAAGAGTCTGGGATAGCATGTGTGTCCAAGACATTGCCCGCTTTTTTGTGTGTCACAAGGTCTTTTGAAACAATGTGGTTCTTGGACAACTTGTTTGCATAGGATAGTGGGTGAATGCTGCAGCCTTTTCACAAGAGCTCATTCACCGGGAGGAGTTTGGAGAAGGCCTTTCTGGTAATGAAGAGAAGTCCTTGACATTTCACTCATTTCTTCTAATCAACAACATGATTTCCCTCTTTTTCGAAGGCTTTGTTTTCTGTACCTTACAGGAATATATCCTAAGGAGAAGTGACAATAGAAGAACCTCTTATCTGGCAAGTGGCAGCTTGTGAATCATTTCAAGCCACTGCTACATATCTAATCTTCATCCAGTCTTTGGGTTGCATTAATATACATTTCTGAGGATATGACTTTCATCAAATATCCTGTGAGCAGTCAGGGTTTTCAAGCAGGATCCAATTTTCTCTTCCTCCTATTCTAACAACTGCTAAAAGCAGTCATGAGCCAGACTGATAGCTCCAGCTGCAGCACACTGGATTCATCACTGCTCTAATATCGGTTTGTTACTGCTGCACATCAGGGATAATAATTTCCCTGTGTGTCAGTAAGAAAAGGCAAATAAAGCCTGTTTGTTTGATTTTGGAGAGGCAGTTCAACTCCCCTTTGTGTCCTGGACCAGAGTGCACTGCAAGGTAATACGTTATTGGAAGCAACAGACCTGAATTAAAGGGCAACTTTGGCAATTTTCAACCAGCTTTGTATCACAACAATGTGGGTAGTATGTGTGAATAAACTTGGGTAAACTACTCTCCATCTTACCAGCTCCCAGATCTCCTTGCTCATCTCTCAGCTTAAGTCAGCTGGGTGATGCATTTTTGCTGGCTCTAGGGCTGCTGCACGCACTACAGATTTTACTTCTGTATTTACATATGCTCACTTCCACCATAGATGTATGAGGAGAACAGAGTACAGTGGTGGAAGTGAGGCCCTGTTCATTCCTATGAAAGTTGCTCAGTGGCACACGAAGACAAAAAAAGCGTGGTATGACATTACCCGCATCGTCCATACTGTGGGGCTCAAAGATCAAGTGCGCTAGAGACTTACTGAGGCCGAGTAGCTAACTTCCTGTCCAGGCCTCTGTTAACTTGAAGGGGGATAAAACTGTTCAATCATGTGGCTCCTCCAGACTTTAGAAATGTTATTGGACTGAATGGATCACATCACGATCATGAAACAAGTAATTTTGTGGGGTTGTGACGCATCACAATGCAAGTCTATGGGAAAAAAGTCTTTTTAGGCAACACTGCATCATGTGACTGACCTGGATGTTGTAATTCCACTTTTGGCCACAATGTGAAATTGGCTTCAAAGCCTGGCACTGCTCCTGGGAGCTTGGTCACCATGGAATTGAGAATCGAAAGTATGACCTGTCCCAACTCAGATCAAACAGTAAAACTAGGCAGCACTGATCAAATATAAATCAAAATCATGTTACTATATTGTTTATTTCTATCCTAAAATGGCTTCAAAATCATATTTTAGTGTACTGTTTGGCCACAACACCAATATTTGTGCAGAAGTGGGTGCCATACTGTATCCTGTATTGTTAAAATGGAGGCTGGATGTACTACAGTATTTCATACATATGAGCATAAATTACAATATTAACCTTTGTATGCACACATGAAGCAAGAGAGAGAGTATCACTGTGACATTTAACCAGGTCTCACCCTAAGGTTGGCAAAATCCAGCGCTTGGGTAGTGACTTCTGGCGTCAGACCAATGAAAAAAGCTTTCTTTAACACTGCCTTAAAACACAGGAGGTTGCTGTTTAACTGAACGGCACCCAGCAGCATCAGGGGGAAACGCTGCAACACAAGAACAAAAGTTAAGGGTGGCGAAAGTCCAAGTAGGGTAGGTGGGAGAGGTGGTGGATGGGTCCAACAAACACATACTTTCACCCAAGCCAAACCCTGTTCTTTTTCTAAACCTAAACACGTGCTATTGTTGTCTAAACCTAACCAAGCATTTGTAATTTAAGGAAAACAAAACATAAATTTGTGGTGTTGTACCGATGTAATGCGTTTATTTGAGGGAACTGCCCATTGGTCCGACATCCCATTGTTCCGACCATATTAAACCCATTGTTCCGAAGTCCGTTCCGAAATCATCATGATGCCCTGTGGTTAAGGTCTGGTTAGGTTTAGACACAAAAACCACTTGGTTAGGGTCAGAAAAAGATCATGGCGTGGGTTAAAACGAAAAAGAAAGTGACAAACACATAAGCCGGTTGCAGCGCACCATCAAGGCAGAAATACCTACGCCCGCCGGGAGCCGTTCAGCACCGTGGAGAGCTCCCCACACAACCCCGACCCCAGAGTTAATAACAGGAGGTTATGGTGTTTCACTCTCTTCTCTCTATGGCACTTGTATCTCGACCAGTAGCCTACTTTTGTTGCATTTGCTGATCCTCTATGGTACACAAATACAGTATAGCCTAGTATAATCACATATCGGAACAAGGGACATCGGACTAATGGGATGTCGGACCAATGGGCTGTCGGACCAATGACATGGACCCGTTTATTTGAAAGAGACTACATGTCAGTGGTAAATTTCCAGTGAAAACTGAGTGTATTTTTAAAGAAGACAATACATCTAACAGGCAGAACTTGACATGGCATCCCAGAACGTATCTGGACATAGACAGTCCATGACCAAACGTTGATATGTGACGAGGTCACAGTGAGAATGTGTTGTAACATTACTGTTATTCAATTAAGCCCAAAGCTAATGTAGCATGACAGCCATGACAGCAACACATTCAAACTCTTGCTAACTACTGAATCAGTTAAAACACATATCACTGCACATAATCATGACACACATCAAATAACACGGTACCTTGCTCCAATTCCAGCCAGGCGCCTACATATACAACAAGAGCATGATTATGCAAAGTAAATGGTCTTGCTTCCTTTGTACTCAAACTTTTCATCATCACTTTTCATATCAAAATAAAAGTCAAAAAAGATCACAAACAACAAAGTGACTACCAAAATAAAGGCTTACAGGAAGTAATTTAGCCTTATCTTTAACCTTATTAACAGACCTTCATTTACCTTTTAAAGTCATTTACACAGCCCCTTTACTCTGTTTTCACTGGTCACACAGTACCAACTTCAAAAGTGCTTGTGTCTTTCTACTGCATAGACAGCTCAGTTTCATGAAAACACCATCTTCCCTGCAGTGAAGTATTTCTTCAAGCTACAGCAATACTTTTGATACATGTGTGCTTCTCACTGCAGCACCTGTGAGTACAGTAAGTCATTAGCGCCGGTGACGTATTTAAGTTTTCTCTTCCTACCAAATCTTCTTTAGCCTAAGGCAACCTTCAATCATTTGCCCACAGAGCAACATCAAATAAAATTTCATTTCATGTTGTTTGTGCTTCGGATAGTGGGAGGAGGGAGCCGGGTTGGGTCTGCTTGATATTGTAGAGATATTGATCTGCTATTGAGTGCACACTGTGTCCAGACAGTTTCCATCCCCGGGGACTCAAACACTAAATCATTCTCTCATTTTAAGCTAACTTGTACGTCTGCAGAGCTGCCAAGGCTCTCAGGGTAGACTAACTTTAAAGTAAAATACTCTGTCATTTTTCCAGCCGCTCTTCTTTCCCTCTGTTCCGTCTCCAGCTTTGCATCCAGTTCTTACACCACTGCACCATATACGGATTCAAACGTAGCCGCTGCCACTACAAACTATGATCTTAAAGACGTGTTCCCAAACAAGACCCTTTTGTCTTAACAAGCATGAAAGGATTTTAGGAGATTTACACTCTGCCTGTGATTTAAACATCAAGGCTTAACCTATTTCTTTATGAATAAGGAGTTGCAGGGGATGGGGCTGCTCTCACCGTATAACTTGATGATTCACTCATTTGTGGATACGAGGGGAGAAATAGCTTTGACTGTTTTGTTGCTTGAATGTGTATGATCAATCAAGCACAATGTTTCTGATGTATGCTGCCGCTGTAACATGGCCTGTTAAAGGGGACTGCAATCACACTGTTCATCCATTATAGGAAGAGGGGGCATTTTCTGAGCTTTTAATAACACATTAAAAGACAAGAACAGAACTTTATTCATTATGAATCACAGTCTGAGCCAAAGATCATTTACTTGACTCATGCAGACATCATATCTTATTTCAAGCTGCTCCTCACAGCTGTTGCTCAGTTATCATGCATGAAGTCATCAGATTATGAAGCATTCTGTGTGAGGATCATGAATCAAACAACTCTCATACTCTAAACTATCTTCTCCAGTCAGTACGTCGGTCTGATCCGATGATTGCTGGAGCGTATAGTCCCTCCATATGTGCCGTTTTGTTTGTGCCTATGTGCCTGTGTATGCTGTTTGCTTGGTAGTCAGGACAGGTTTCGGAGCGCTCGGCGCCTGTTCTCCAGCTCGGCCACCTGCAGCTGGGGATCGATCAGCTCCCTGGAACCCCAGCCCAACCCCCCCACCAACCGGCCCCCACCTCCAGAAGCCCATCCCGTCCCTGGCTGTATCAACCAGACCAACGGGGGGGCTGCCTGTTTCTTCATTTCTCTGGTCTGAGTGAAGTTCATATCCGTAAGATGTCAAAGGACGCAAATACCAACATGAGTTGATACAAAACTCACAAACCATTAACCACTGTCTTACCAAAGCTACAGTGTGCACAGATGCAGAAAGTCATTTATCCTATGATAAAATATAATTTTGTTAGCTATTATAAATCACAAGGATTTTAATGTTTCAGATAACACTTTCTTGTACTACCCTGCATTTAAATAATGTATGTCTTCATTTTTATTGCGCGGTTATCTGTAATACTTTACCTCTCCACCATTTATCAGCTGTATAATAACATTTAAAAACAGTTGATAATAGACTTAGGCAGTATCACTGTATTATATGATTCATGAGGATATTTAGAAATCCCAAAGTTATGATTTTTAATACCGTCACAAATACAGATGCTCCTCTTTCTATGCTGATAGAGATGGTGCTTTGAGGTGAAGTGTTGTAGTGCACAACATATACCACCAGGTTAGTCTCTACAGGTGAGACAGGAAACTGGGCTGAGAAAGACGGCGACTGCAAGTAGTGAGGCTAACCTTACAGGACAACACATTCTCACCCCCAACTCGTCAAATACTCGCCAGTGCTTAGTTAGTGAGCCTACACGTCAAACCGTGACGCTCAAAGTACCAATCCGGTGTTAGTTTGGACGTCCAGGGATGGCGTGTCAATTTACGCTCATTACGTACATTGCCTTTACAAAATAAAACCCCATTTTCACAGGAAACCTATAGTTTTCGTTCATTAAATTTATACAGTCTCTTTTCAAAATAAACTTAAAACATAGAAGGCTTGGTTTTTGGGTTTGCTTCATAAGGTGTATGCAACAAAAGCATGTGGTTAGGTTTACAAAAAACATCATGGTTTGGCTTAAAATAAGTACGTTAGTTATGTAATATAGCGTCACGTAGTCTGAGTGGGCGGAAGTTTGCTGCATAGATCAGACTCTCATTGGGCAGAACGAGCCACCCGCTGAAGTCCCGCCCTACCACCTCCAGTTGTGTAGCAGTTTTCAACTCGTCCTTTACTAACTTTTGCGGCGTTTGATCTTGCGGGGATGTTGCCATTTTTCTGCCATGGTTTGCGTCCTGTAGGTGATATTTTTGTGGGTGTGTTACACCAAAACCTGTTTCCCCCCGGCAATATTTTTGCAAGCGCACCGTTGCTGTGGCACCGCCAAGAACGATTGTGATTGGTTGAAAGAAGTACAAGCAGCCGGGGCGTTTTTTCTACAATCTCAAAGTGAGAGTCGGCCCAGCCAGACCTTTCTTTTCTTGAGAAAGGTCTGGTGAGCGAGACTAAACATCACGTAACATATGTTACTAGCATAGTATGCTAAAAAAAAAATACTAGCACACTATGCTGGTATTAAAGCAAATAGACTGACTTTTGGTTTCACTCGCTTTTGCACCTATGTGCATCAGTGTCTGACGCCACAGGCCACTGACTGTTGTTGAAAGATGACTTTAGGGAGTTTTATATTGTTTTTATCGAATTTGAATTAATGTTATTATATCAGTTAACAAAGCCATTGAGCTAACATTAGTTTAGAAAAAGAGAAAAACTTGAATTCTGAAGGTGTGCAATTGTATTTTTCTGTTTATTAATGACAATAAAATGTAAGAATATTTCCTTCATTGACATCTAAGTTTATTTGATTGATTTATTACAGTGAAAAAGCTAAGAGAGCTTGTGGAATGTAATTGTGGAACAAAAAAGTGCTATATCGTAGGCAACTGGACTTGCTTGAGTTTCTTGAAGACGTTTCACCTCTCATCCAAGGGGCTTCTTCAATATAAACTGCAAAAGCCTCAAACAGAACAAAAAGTGCACGAGACTAGTCTGGGAAAAAAAGGAACTAAGGAAGCCTCTTGGGTTACAGATGAAACGTTGTCAAGAAGCTCAAGCAAGTCCCGTTGCCAACTATTTACGAGTTACCACGTGCTGGATCACAAAGAATCTTTACCAACTTGTAGAGCGTAGTGAACTCACCGCTGACACAAAAACATCATTGTACTTACTGTATACCATGATGAATGGTCAGGTATGTAAAAAAACAACATATCCTCATACAAAGGTTCATATGATATCTAATGAATTAGTGCCCCACGAATTGTTACGTATTTAACAAACAGTTACATACTGAATGTTAAGTTACGTAGGTTGGGTTTAGGAGAAGAAACATGGTGACAATATACCTTAAAATGACTCAAAGTTTACTTGGTTTCATAGACTCCTGAGGGAAAGTCCTGTGTTTGGGGATCCATCCACAACCCTAACTTGCCACGATACAGGTACTGCTTCTTTATTCCTGTCAGCACATTGGTCTAGTGATTGCAGCCTTCCCGATTACATAGGTGATACTCAAATAACTAGCTCATGATTATGTGGGATATATATTATTGTGGTACATTAGAACAGTGTGTAAGAGGTGGACTTAATGGCATGTAGCAGTGAGGATTGCAGACTGTAACCAGCTGAAACTTCTCCTAGTTGGCATTCCTTCAGTTTTAATTGATCAGGTGGTTTTTACTGGGAGCTTAATTATCCACAGTGGTCTCCTGCTTTAAAAAAACAAATGGACCCAATGATTTAAACCAATAAAACACTGAACAAAGCAGTTTAATGGTGCAAATCAGTGTTTATCCGACGCTGTTTGAAACACTGTGTCAATGTGTGCTCATGTTTTTCTCTGTTAACTTAAGATCCAGATGTCCAGGAAGTTTTTTTAGGATGTTGTTTTTCTTTTTAAGCCTTTATTAGATAGATAGACTTAGTGTAAAAGGGGAGGATGACATGCAGCAAGGGGCTGTGGGCTGGACTTGAACCATCAGCTGCTGTGGCAAGGATGGTGTCTTTGTACATGGGATGTCTGCTCTACCCACTGAGCTACTGGGTGACCTGCTCAGGAGGGTTTCTTACCTGCAGCTGAATTACCCGCAGAGGTCTCTTCGTCTCTAAACCAAATGAACCAGGTGATTTAAACCAGTTAAAACACTGAATAAAGCAGTTTCACATTCAAAGAAATCATTTTTTCCATTGCTGCTCATCACAGAAGGACTGCTAACTACAGTGGACGACACCAAACTGAGAAAAATTGTGATATATCTAGAGGCAGTGCTTGGTTTGTCTGTTTGACCTACCATAGAAACATGGCGGTGCAACATGGCGGACTCTGTGGATGAGGGCCTGCTCCCTATGTAGATATAATCGGCTCATTCTAAGGTAACAAAAACACAATGATTCTTATTTTCAGGTGATTATACATTAATGAAAACACTTCTTACATATTCCATCTCATTAAATATTAATATTGTGCTTATAAATGCTAAATTGGAGTGTGTTGTGTACATGCAATTGTTCACACAGTCACAGACAAAGACACTCATTACTTAAATGCTCTCCACGGAGCACAGGTAAAACTCTGCCCGTCTTATTTCACTCCAAACACTGAAACTAAGAAGGAGATTTGGATGGCTGCTGACTCGAAATCCCTCTTAGTTTAGAACTCCTACACCTCGTCAGCCTCGTCGCGGCACATGGGTTTTGACAAGAACAAACCGGTCCTGCTGGAGAAGTGGAGGTTGTGCCAGACCCTTACAAGGTACTCCCCACTGCAGATCCAGAGGAGAGAAGTTTCCTATTATCAAGGACTCTCCCTTAATGATGAAAGTAAACAACATGAACAAGAGTGTTTAATATTTCATGGCCCACCCACAGGTGTAGCAGTGTGCTGGGAATAACACATACATCCACACATACCAATGCGGCTCTGATTAAGACGAGGGTATTGTCCCTGTTGCAACTGGCCAGATCTCCTGTGTGTGTATGTATGCATGTGTGTGTGTTGGGTCCTGAACGTATTTGCTGCCTCAGTCTTTTTTTTTTTCTCTCTCTGTGGTGATATATGGAACATATGGGAAATTATTGTGGGGTTATAAAGGGCTGTTGACTCCAGCAGACATGCAATAAATTAGGCTGTTTGTGCAGGGGAGGAAAAACACGAGCTCTTTAGGAACACTTAGTGCAGATTTCCTGTACAGACTTAACGCTCCTTCTCCTTCTCTCCTTCTTTCTAACTCCTCCTCTCAGCCTTCAGCCTGTTCCCTCCGTCTCTACCTGACTCCCTCTCACTGCTGTAACACAGGCCACAGCACAATCTCATTCTGTTCTCCTAGTTGGTGGTAACACAGTGGGATATATCCACACAAATTACACACATAAAACTCGTAAAGCCTGGAAAATATTTTAATAGTTTCCGCACCCCCTTAGCGGCAACAAGCTGCATGTGCAGAGCTGGTGAACACCACCAACATTATTGGTGCAATTAAATGTGAAACACAAGAGGGGAACATGGGGGAGTGGGAGCCCAAAATGGCTGTAAACAAGGAAAATGACACTTGACAAGTTGTAATTTATGGACGTCGTTTCAAAGGCAAGAGACTCACCGTTCCTACACTGGCAGAGGAGGAAGAATAAGGCACAAGGATCCAGGCATTAGAGGAACTATGCACAGAATGTTAGTGAATCAAAGCCACACAGAGACAAAAAAAGAGGGGAAGAGAAAGCTGTGACTTCAAAGTCGAAGCATGATGAGCAATGCACAGAGAGAGAGAGAGGGAGAGAAACCAAGAGAGAGAGACAGGAAGTGTGTGTATGTGTCAGAGGAGGAGAGAGAGAGAGAGAGAGAGAGAGAGAGAGAGAGAGAGAGAGAGAAAGCTTTGCAGGATGATAGTACCCAAAGCAAGCACAGGATGGGGGGGTGAGGTGGGGGGAGGCCCCTGGATACAGGCGTACTCATCTCAAAGAATGCTAAATCACACACACACACACACACACACTCACATACACATACACACACAGAGGCTTTCTGAGGAAGAGACGCCATTAAACAGAATAGAAAAGGACTTGAGTACTGTCATACCCCAAACCCATCCCGAAACAAATCAGCGTCACTATTTACGTGTTTACTCTCTTCCCAAAATGAGGACAAAACTGAACCAAAACAGTCGCTTTAAATAAGCACGCTACGGAAACTGAAGACGTTTGTCATGCTTGATGAAAGCCTCCAATGTTTCCTTCAACAGCAGCCGAGGCCAGATGTTTACTGTGATAGTTACACTTTGTGTTTTCGCTGCAAATACCCTTCCTTAACTACCTACAGTATAGCAGTGTAATTTTAGATTACACTGCCAACAAAGTGATTTAAAAAGCTCTATTTAATTTGTTTATTGTATCGATAGCGTTATAAGTTAGTTCCAAGATGAATGGCGCGCTCTTCAGAAGTGTATCTGAGTCAATTTGCACCTCTTTTAAACTTTCTGTAATACAAAAAAGGTTCCTTAAAACTCGTCTTTAAGTAATTTGTCATATTCAGTCACTTCATCTTAACTAAAGGCCCTTTTTCTCCACGCAGCAGCCAACCCCGCTTTTTAACAGCTCTCCAGTTTCTTATCTGCTTTTCAAGAATTACATTTAAAACCAAACGAATAAAAGGATCTAATGCATGTGGAGCACATCATAAGCTTATTCTTCAAAGTTGTCGGACCTGCTGAAGGCGCTGAACAGTGAAAATTGTTTAATTTGAGCAAACGGCAATCACTTTACTTGAAAGTGCTCCGTCTCTCCAATGTGATCCATTTGTTTGCACCAAATTCTGCAGTGGACCCAAGAAAGTAATGAAGATTAAGCGAATTCTGAAAGTCTTCACAGCATATACGGAAGCCCCCTTTGACACATAAATACACAAGTTAAACTCGCAGTGTAGATATCCTGTAATTTGCAAAATGACAAGATGCTTGTCTGATGCACCAAGCACCTCCAATTGCAGCTCATTAACTCAGTCAGGGGGAAACGTTCTACAAGCACGGAGAGAAACTATTAAAATACTTCCATTAACTGGAAGGAAAAATACCCCGGTTGCAGCCCAAAGTGTCTTCATTTGGGCTCAAATGTGAGATATGCCGTTGCTATGGTAATATGGCAATGGCTGTAGCCCTCCTCCCAGCTGTTGGTGGGTTTTGTGTGTGTGAGAGAGAGAGAAAAGGAAAGAGAGGGAGACTGTGTGTTTGTGTGCGTGCACGCATGCATTGATGCTGCCTCCGTGCTGTGTTCCCCCTTTCAGTCTTCAGAATAGTGTCTCTACTAATCCGTGAAAGTTGCGGCGCTCTGAACCAGTGGCCAAGCCTTTTCCCACTGAACCAAGGCCCAGGGTCTGCGCTCTGCTTTACACTTGATTGGTCCCTCCCGTGGCAGGACTCCCCTCCCTGCTGGGCGTGGGCCCGTCCCCCTCGCTGGGCTGCTCAGCACTGCCTAATCGCCTTCTCCCCACCATAATTACCAGCGCTGAGCCCAGGACTCACCAACACACCATTAAAGTCTGGCCAGCCAGTCTTCACCAGCCCTCACACATCCAGCACTTAGCACAAGCCCAGAGACAGGCCTAAGACCAGGCCCGACTCCACCAACAGAGCACCTGTTCATGCCCAGGATGCCCCGCAGCACTGTGGACTTGGCTTGGTGCTGCTGCTGGGTAGGAAAAAGAGAGGGGGTTGGCAGCTGTGCTGTTGTCCTCCTCCCCCTGCAGTGGAGGTGATGTGTTTATTTGGGCTGGGATGCTGCAGTGAGAAGCTGTGAGAGGTAACTATCTCCTTGTTGTGCTCTACAGAGTACCAGAGAATCCACCCTGCAGAGACAGAGCCCTTTGATATGTGACCACTTCAAACCCACACATACAATGAAAGCAGTCAGTTGTGGAAATAGCCCAAGTTGATGTTGTGTGGGCAAGGTGAGACAAATTTGCTTTGCTCAAAACCAACCCTGCACTTTATTTTTCCACCCCTCCATATTTTCAGGAAAGCAAATATGAAACATATTGTACATTCTGAACGTTGACAATCCTGCAATGTGTGTAAAATCAGAAATAGAAATACTCCCACTTTCAATTTTGTTGTACCCACGAGGTTCCAAATTTCAGACTATTGCACCATTGGGGAGAGCATATGGGACTGGCCAGGTGAAACGCAGTGACCTGGCAAACAGTCCAAAGGCTGATGAGAGTCGGGTACACGTCAGAAGGCACTGGGTGTGCTGGCACAAACAGTACCCAGAATGTGGATCAGACAGACACCCAGCACTCGTTAGCTTATTACTCTCTTATTAGGAACATTTTTGCCTTGCATGGATTGGCAGAGTCCCGCTAGCCACCCTCTTCACATGGCCCAGGCTCTGTCAGAGCTGATCAAAAGACATTTCTTCACATCTCCAGACGCCAGGGAAAAAAGGAGAAGAAAAGAGGGAGAGAAGAAAAGAGCCAGAAGGGGGCATACTGCTCTCTCTTTACTCTGGTCTTTTGGTGAATGAGGACTTTTCACAATGCCCTCTCCTTTTTCTTTATTTTTTTTTCCTCATTCTTCCATTGGCAAAAAAATAGAAAGAAAAAAGAAAAAACAGCATTTCCCATCGCGTTTCACCAAATTGTTTTTGCCATATCAAAAACAATTGTCCTCAGGTGAAGAATGCGCCTGCAGAATTACAACCATTCCAGGGGGAGAAAGAGGTCTTCACAAATCTGACTGGCTTCCAGGCAGCCAAGACCCCCTCGAAGTGGTAATGAAAAGTGTAACTTTAGCCTCCCAGCTGTACGTCTCAATCCATAATCCTTCCCCAAAAACCTCACCGTAGTGCCGCCTACCACTCCCATGGCGTTCCCAGCCTGTGCCGGGCTGGGCCTGCACTGATTTATGTGGCAGTCCCGTGTCATACTCTCAACCTGAAAAGGATTTGCTCTCTTATATTTACCAGGGTGGTCAGGGCAGCTCTCTGGAAACACAGAAAGCCCAGTCTCCGGGCCTCACTCACAGACAGTCTCTTTAGCCCTCTGTGCCAATAACCTGGACATTTTGGACCTTACCAGAAACAGACGAGGCTCCAGTGTTTCCATAGTGGTGTGTTTCAGCAGTGCAGAGGTGAGTGTCTGTGTGGGCGTGTGTGTGTGTGTGTGTGTGTGTGTGTGTGTGTGTGCAGTGCTGACAACATACAGTAGCTGAGTTGGTACCTGGTACGTGTCATAGTGTTCAGGACTGGTGGCTCAGCCTATGAGGTGACAACGGGCCCATAAACCTCTGAAATGCACAGACAGTTAACAAGTCAGCGTGTTTTACGTGTTAAAACCGTGTTTATTTTGCGGATCATTGCACAGGCACTCACAGCTGGTGTTTTTAAACAATAATTTGGAGATCACGTGTATGAGATGATCCACCTCCATGACATGCACTGTGGTCATTTCTATTTCAGGCTCAGAGAAGTGTTGCAGGAAAGTGTTTTACAGTGGTCTCCTGGCAGCCCAAGCTAACTGCTACTGTGCAACACTATATTAAAAATGTATCGATTCCCTGTGAATTATTCCAGCAAAGTTGAAAAGGAAGACGCTAATTGGTAGAGGTATAACTAATTGATGACGTGCGTGAGAATTACAGATTTTCAAAGAGTTTAAAGACATAAGAGAGAGGAGTCTTCAGCAGGTCTGTCCATCACACTCTCTCCTCCATGGTGCAGCTGACGTGGGTAAAAAGTACAGATTTGCTACTTACCCATACAGCGTGACTCAAGATCCAGTTAGAGACGAGAGAGCTGAACACATGTTGGTGTGTGAGCTGTCGTGGATGGCGGTGGTCCACTCTGCCACTGTGCATCCACTCCAGTCAAGTAAACAAGCCAAGGTGACCTCTGGACAGCTGGGTTTATACATCCTGTGGTTGGTTGTCTACGTAGTGTGGCGGTGGGAGCAGCGGGTGGTTGACGCAGACTCTAAGGAAGGGATCAGCTCATCCTATTTTACGTGTGCGTGTGTGGTGTGTGTGTGTGTGTGCCCCGTATTGTGCACACTATTGTGTCCTGTATGCATGTGCATTTGTGTGACAGCCATGTGGTTAATACTAAACACTGTCTGGTACATCCTGAGCAGGAAATGAAGGCATTACTGCTCAGAACACGCACAGCGCATGCCTGATATAATCCACATTTTCCGCCATATATCTCGCTTAAAGGCGCAAATTAAGAGATCTCGCTCCTGTGAAATGTCTTGAAATTGATGTCGCCATCTCCCGAAAACCAGAGTTTCAGAGAAATGTGGCCTGACCTGAGAAAGACATTTGGACCAATGCAAATGCAGACAAAATGGCCGCTGTTGCTAAGCTAACAGGGGAGGAAGAAGATGGAGCTGATTCTCTTTGAATGCTGTTTGGGTGCAAGCACATTCATACGTGACTTTTTACGCAATTAAATCACACAACACACAGGATGGTAGAATTTTTCATTGTGTCCAGCGTGTTTGAGAAGCTACTCTGCGTTCAGATATGCAGTCTTTTTCTGTGTTATACAAGCACTTCGCTCTCTCAAAGGTCTTCTGATATTACAGCTTCAGACTTTTTAAACACGTGAAATGCTTTTCTCTGTGTTATTTACTCAATTTTGGAGGAAAAACGGCGTAAATAAAATAACAGTGCACACTTCAGCCGACTCCAGCATTAGAATGACTGACTACTTATATTTTTTCAGCCAGAATTGTGAGTTATGAGATGAGTAAAATGTGACAGCTTCATATGAAAGTCTGTTTGAGTCTTTGCAGTTGAAAGCTTTCATAGTATGACACAAGGAGAGACTTCAGATTTTTTTTTCTCCTTTTCTTTTCGTCCCCATGCGTTAGGTTAACTTTGGGAAATCATGTGAGAGATATTTTCTCTTTGTAATCGAGTTTTAAAAGGATAAGATTGGTAACTTTCTTTCCCAGTATACTTTTCCACTGATCTCAGATTTTAAAAGTGTAGATTATGGAGGTGAATATATTTTTTGGCTTTTTTTTTTTTTTTTTACAGTATGCTTCATAATGTTTAAAGTTTCTTTGACAGTTTAAAGTAGGTTATGATTGCGAAAAATAGACGAAAATAAAGAAAAGATTTAAAACATGATAGAAATTAAAATTAGCATTTTATCTATTTAAACCACTACTTTATATCAATTGAATATTTTCTGTAAAATTAAATCGCACAGCAACATTACAGCAGTTAGTGTAAATAAAATGTTTAATATCAACACTATTTTCATTTAAAATGTTAACTGTTTGTACTTTCAATGCAGTTGGCTCTCCGATGTAAATACCATACAAAAGCTTCATAAAGAATTGTAGATGTGTGTTGTGGGGATGTCTAAGTGTCCTGATAAGTAGGAGGGACTCTGCTGACAGTTCAATGTCCTCTCTACAGACGAACATACGAAAAACAGATGGTGGCCTTTCATTCTGCAAACTGAGACAAGTTTCACATTTCAATCTAGGAGTAACATCTGATTTGATTTGCAGTTTTTTGATCAAAAACGCGCTTCTTATTTATCATTGCATATTATTAGATTATGATGAGAGCCTCCAGTGTCCCTTGAAGAAATAAAACAGACTTGAAATAAAAGAATCTTCTGCCAGTTAGATTCCACCTTGAAACAGAGCTAATGAATTTCATTGTCTTTTGATGCTGCGCATGGAAGTTTTTGCAAATGTAGAAACAATTGAAAAGAATTACAAAGAAAGGCACAAACAGATGGCTTCTTCAACAAACAGCTAAACTAACACAAAGTGTGCATAATCACTTTCCGATTGTTCTGCAGATTCCGTTTGTCTGACATAAGCTGGAAAAGTTTTTCCACCATGCTCGCACAACTTTCTTTTCTCCATCTGCTGAAAACGACGATTAAAACTGTAATGTCCGTTTATTACTGTTTCTCTTTGGTGAAAAGTATTGGTGTGTGTGTCTGTGTGAGTGTGTGTATGTGTAAGAGGTCAAAACCAAGTTCATGCACATTTCATGAAAATTTTGAAAAAAGAAAGAAAAAATAATCTTTTAATTCGAAGACACGTGAGTGAAATTGTAGAATTTTATTTAGACTTTGCAAAAGTTTTTACGATCTTTGTTTTTTAACGAGCCCTATTACTTTCCTATCAACATGCTAATTTGACATTTAAATGTATTTTTTTTAAATTACAAAAAAAACACTGGAATTATCTTGCTTTTTATTATCACTTTTTACTGAAAATAGTATTTTCATTATCCACGTCTATATATTAAATAAAACAATTTTTCTATTGTATGATTCATTTTAACTTTATTCTTAAATTTTAAGTTTACTTTTTAGAGCAAAACTAAAATTAAATTAAAACCACACCTTAGCCTTAAATTACAGTAACAATATGACGTTACTTATTGTGTGTCTTAATTTAATTTAACATATATAACAAAGCCAACATTTATGGAGGACTGCTTGCTCAGAAAATTAAAAGTTTAACATCGAGCAACATTTGACTCTTTTTTTTAAACGCTCCGGTGTTATTTTAATGTTATAGTTAGTGCAGAAAAATTGGTATTATTTTACTTTTTTAATTTCAAAATAAATATATGTTCAGTATCGGCCCGTTAGTTAAAGTGAGCGATAAAATGTATGCATTTTATTTTGCAATAAATATTCTGAGTGTTTTGGTACCAATCAGATTACGTAGAAAACAGGAAACAGAGATGATGATGATGATGATGGTGATGATGATGATGATAGCTGAGAGCACTGTGAACACAGTATCAGTATCAGTCTTCTGTAAGAAGACTGCATTGAAAGAAGTGGGAGGCCTGCTTATATCACAGAGGCCCCACATTCACTTTGTGGAGTTAAATTGATTCACCTGAAGGTTCTGGTCACATATTTCTTTAAATGTACCTTAAATGAGCCCGGCCATAATTCTAGTGTACAAAAGGGACGTGTCAGAGTCACACAATTGACGAGAAATAAATAGGGAGAAGGTTTTTGTGGACGTTCTTCAAAGGCATTCCAATTTCACACCGTCAAATTAAAGCACCCTTATATTTTAGTTCCATGAGTGTTATTATTCTCTGCTGTTTGGTCTTCAGGCTTTTTTTCCTTTTGACATAATTTATGCAACATGAGGGATGATATTTTGGAGTTATAATAATCAAAATGATTTATATTTTTGCAAAATGAATAAATAGTTAGAGAGATTGTTTTATATTTTAAAACTTTACGTCATTTTTAACCTACATTTTAACTTGAATATTGATGGACTGACACTTTTCCGTCGCCACTTTTCGGCACCTTACAGCAGTCCCATTCAAATCTGGAGACATGCAGTCATATCTGGGCTGCACTTGAGGCGTGTTTGTTATTTATCAGAACTCTTGTTTTGACTGCTGATGTATATTCTGGGTGAATATTTGTTATCAGTGGCGTTACCTGTCCTGCCATCACGACATCATCTCACATCCCGACACTTGTCTGAGCTGAGCGCTGCCATGCGTCCCTTTTTGTTCTGGGAATATCTGCTGCATGTCACTCAATATCTGCAAAAGATGACATACATGATGTGTGACCTGTGCACATGTTGGTGCTGATGCTCTTTTGAAGGACTCTGATGTGCAAGTTTGAAAAAAGGAAGAGCAATTGACACAGTGAGGAGGTTCAGTAACCTTTAGCTCGGTTTGCGGTTTTAAAACACACATGATCGCAGCTAGCATCGATGCTAGACGACATCTGCCATCTCTGCTGCAAAGTGATCGGTACAGTTGGGCCCAAATGTAAAAAAGCGGTGGAGAATATTAAGCAAAGTGATGTTTCTATTTTGAAAATTCATAAATAACAAACAGTTTTTTTCCAGAGTTGCGATCTGTGCAGTACACTTGAGTGGGACCTACAACCTTCCTTTCAGTAAAAAATGGGTCAGCATTATATAACCAGGAGTTTGACTGCCAACGTCCTGCAGCTTGTTTATGGTGACATCTCATTGCTTGGTCGACAGGGTCCTGCCAGTGTGCGTCTTTATTAGTTTCCATGCACTGCTGGCGTGGGCACCCCGGCAGCAGCAGTGACAGCCCTTATCCCTCCTCTGTGCCCCACCTCATACTAAGCCCTGGATTTGAAGGACAGGCAGCTCAGGACAGAACAAGTGCGCCAAAGCAGAGTGTAAGCAAAGCTTTAGAGCAGGAGGCCACATTCCAGTGTATCATTCTTGGACAACAAGTACAACACACTCACTGCTTTAAAAAGGACATGTCACAGTTAATGCTTCATGTGCCTCCGTGCGTCAGGTTTAGCCAAAAAAGGGGGGAAAAAAAAGTTAAAGGGCAACAGTCATGAGCAGGAAGTCATGTATTGAGTGCGTGAAGTCCATCTATAATGAATCCATCAGCCCAGATCCTCACATCCTGATTTTAAAGGCCCCATAGTCAGACAGATCCTGGATTCCTACAGCAAAATCATTACAAGTCAACAACATTTTGCTAAATTATGGAAGAACAGCATGATAAAAAACATAGCGAAACACACTGTTGTTACTACCTCCAAATCTGTGGGCTGCATTCTTTATTCCAGAAGGAAAAGTTTCCTCCCGGGGAGCACCAGGAGGTGCTGTAAAGCAGTTAGCCTTTGATAGCACCAGCAAAAACAAACATGGCTGATGAAGGGGCGGGTGGGGGTGGGGGGACTGGGCTGACAGTAACGTATTCTGGTTCAGGGAGTTAATGCAACGATACCGTCAAAGGAGCTTTTTCGAAGCCCGGGAGCACCAACATTAAAAAAAGATGCCCCTGAACGCCCTCCTACCTGGGCCTCAGAGAGGAGACGCACCCTGCTATGACCTCAGCTGAAAAAAATTCAAAGTCATGTCGAAAAAAAATGTAGCGCTGTTGCTAGCATGGTTGCTAAGAGGCACTCAGCAATGCTGAGCACCCCACAATGCAACATGGCGTAATCAATACGGAGCTTTTTCCTAGTAAAGCAGGCGTGCAAACACTGTTAAATATACTGCATATCACAACTTTTGCAAACAATGATTCAGTTGAATGGCAGCTGGTTACCTGTATTCGTATTTTTAAAGCATTTTGGACATTTCAAAGTGTTCGACACTGGGGATACGCAGTGACTGGATCAGTAGAATAGGTGGATAAAGAATGGGTTTTGATGGACTGATTGACAACAGCAAGTGGTGAAGGCTTGTTTCATTGAGTCCCAGATCAGGCCCAGCACAAAGTGATAAACTAAAAGACGAAGTGAGGCGACCTGGTCCTCCCTCGTCCTCATGTGAAGTGCTAAACCTCACCCTGACTTTGCAACGCTGAGGCATGTGAGTCACAACTGTGAAGATATAATGTTATTTAAACCCAATCTGTCACCAAATGGAGTGAAAAGAATGCTTGCCAAGTGCACAAGTCTAACATCACCACTTATGAGGCACACACTCGCACACACCAACACGCACACACACACATACACCTCCCTATCTTCATGTCATTACACTAGCAAAATCGCCAATTAATAAAAAGGGAATTCATGGAGTTGTCATTAACACGATCACTATCAAAGGTCAGGTTAGACATTACACAGTAAGTGACAGAAGTATCAACACTGTTCTATGACTTAATATGACACAATTATGAGAAATAATTAGTCGCCATAACTGACAGGTTATTTCACATGGTAATGAGAAAAAAAAACCTGAAAATATTTTCTTGATGTGATAACATACAGTAATGAATAATTTCTCAGCGACGAACATCACGGCATCCCTCTTGGGTCTAAGCTGTTGCCGCGGTGGCGTGACCCATTTTGCCTTTTAAACAAACCAGAAACGCTGCTAATTTTGACAGCTCCATTCACGAGTACCCAACCCTTAGCAAGTCTGCCACCTTCTGCAGCAATATTGAAGATGGTGACAGACAAGGAACGCTGACATGTTGGTGCCCTGATGGTGCCCAGGTGGTGTTTATGGGTATGAAACTGCATGCTGCCACATGCTCATGATGAACGGGTGGATGTTGAGGCCAGAAAAGTTAGTTTTGCAAACTGTTTCTGACTCATATATACATACTACATGTATAGTGGCAGGTGAAGTGTTCAGATCCTTCACTTAAGTAAGACTGTAGAGAGTTTGTTAGAAGCAAAAGTTTTGCTTTAAAAGGAAAGTACAAAAATATGAGCTGCAAAATTAAGTGTAAAAGTCAGTGTTATATTTATGTATCATATATCATCCCACTCATTTTCATGCCATAGTTGTACATGGTGGAGCTAAGCTGACGGTGACAAAGTCTGCAACTATTTTGATGACTGATTGACTGTGTCAGATATTTTCCAAGCAAAAAAGTTAAGCGGGTTTCAGCTTCTCAAATATGAGGACTTCCTGCTCGTTTGTATCATATATGACGGTAAATTGAATATTTTCTGATTTTTAATCATCAGTCAGATAAAATAATCACGTCACCTTGAGCTTTGTGATGTTGCATTGGGCGTTTTTCACTACTTTTTAACGTTTCAAAGCCTAAACGATTAGTTGATGAGCCGATACTAATACCCTGAAAATAATCGGTGGAGTAATTAGTAATGAAAATAATCGATAGTTGCAGCCCCAGTTTAACCCTTGGCGATGTATTATTTTATAAAGTCATTATACAGGAATCTGGAAAGAAACTAGCAGCTATCGGAAAATGTAGAGGAGTGAAAAGTGGTATAAAATGAAAATACTCTCGTAAAAATCATACCTAAGTACTGCTCTGATATTATGACTGTGTCTCAGCTATGTGTGTGGCTATGTCTTCACCATATCTCATCATAGCGTAAATGACGGTCTGCAATACCGTTTAAATTAGTGCAATGTCACAAAGTTCCCCACTGGAAAATTGCACATTATTGTCTGTTTGCATCAGAGTTGTGGAAATGTGTTAAAATACGTATATATATATATATATACGTCCAGTTAATTATGCTGTAATACATGTTTGCTGACTCTACAATGATTTGGATTTTTGTTGCAGTTTTTGTGTCTCTGTTTGAACCAATTCAGGCAAACTTGCTTTTCACAAAAGTCTCATTGAGGACAGTCGAGTCCTTTCCAGAGGATTTTTCCCCTCAAATATTATATAACTGAAACTATTCAGGCATGTTGAGCCCTAAAACCTGCACAGTTGGTTTGACTTTGTCTTTGTGAAGGTCAAGGGATTCTGTTGAATTACTTTACGTCAGTTTGTTTAAATCAGCAGGTCTGCAGTATAATAGAGCGGACTAACCTAAGTACACTCGGGATATATCATTCAGGCGCATGAATTCAAACTGCTGACCGAAGCGATATTTGCAACCCCGGGCCACATTAGGAATCGAATCAACATGGCCGCCGGGCCTGAAAGAATAATAATAATCTAAAAGAAAAAATTATATATTGCCAAAATGAAATTGGCGAAGAGTGCAGGGTGTGCATGAGGCAGTGGGCTGCTCTATAAAGACATCTGCTGATTACACAGTTTGGGGAGGCCTGGTGGAGAGGAGCCTGGCAGTGAAACGTGTAAAGAGATTGAGACCGCACGATGACTGCTGAAAGAACACAGCACTCAGACCCTAACAGCCAGTCACTCTGAGCATGAAGCCATAAAGACGTGAAGCGGAAAGTTGCCTTCACTCTATTTTACACAACAAGAGAACCTGGGCTGCCCAGGGTGGCAGAATAATATTAGGCCCCCGAAATCCAGTCAAGGGCTTTCTCATTTTGTTCAGGCCTACTGTTCTGCAGGCGCACAAAATACCCAACACAGGCTGGATTGCAATTTTTCACTGCTATTGTGAAGTGTTAGCAGACTATAAAAAAATCCTCTATTTTGATGGTGCAGTTTTGAACATGCTCTCTGCGTATGTCAGATGTGCTGCGTTCAACTCCCCAAGACAGTGGCAAATTGGCGTCTGTCTCAGCTGACAGTAACATGCCTGCAGACAGGTCTGCCTACACGCATCCCCTGCGTGACGTTGTGTCAGCGCTCTGTGTGGCAGGTAGAGACAGAGACCTGCTTCAGGTGGGCCATGTGCTGCAGCGTGGCCCCCCGGGGAGACGCTATGGCACCATAGTGCAGATGTCTTCCTTGACGTGGCAAGAGGGCAAACCCTGAGAGCCACAACACGAGGACCCAGAGCGTTCCACTCAAGGGTGTAGCTTTTGTTTCAGCACTGAACGGGGACACATATGAAACAGGGGGCTTGGAGGTCCTCTGCCAGAAACACTTAATTTCCTGTGATATGGTGAATTTTAAAGCACAAATTTGTGCCTTTTCTGCATCAATTTATGGCGTAATTTCATGTTTTTATTGGGGGGACAAATGCACATTAGAAATATTGAGGTGGACGTGTCCCCTGCGTCCCCCCTGAAATCCACACCTATGCTTCCACCTGACAGGACCAGATCACTGGACATATACACTGCCCACACCCTTCTGCCACATTCTTTTTATATTCAATGCTGACTCAGCACTGCAACTGCCACCTATGTAATCATGCTCATCAACCCTGTCATGCCTTTATGAGCCTTTGAAGCTGACTTCGAAGCACGTAAACAGCAATTTGGTTCAGAAGGCGATGAAAAATTAAACAAAAAGTGTACGCAGCAATATTCAACCGTAAAAGTACGGCTTATTTAAACAGAGGATTTCAAGTTAAACTCATAGTTACAGAGAGGAATTTGGGTTAGGTCAAAAACATTTTTATTTTGCCATAAAACTATTTCCCCAGCCTTATCTGATATATCATCTCCCCAACTGCATCTGAGCAGAGGTTTCATAAAAGATTTGTTTGGATCTGTCTCTGTGGTTAGTTACACAAGGGCTCTACAACTGACATGAACATTCAGAGAAGAAACAGACGGACCAGAGAGAGTCAACTATCCATTCTTTTATCTTTTGTCTTTTATCACATGTCTATAAATATTGGCTGGAACAACCTTTCCTCAGCGGGCCTCAGGTACTTTTTGTTCAGTGAGGGGGCTCATTACATTTGAGATCAGTGTTATTTTGAGAACAACAGCTTTTTAATTTATAACTGGGCATATGTAAGTGTTATTTAATCAGGAGTTAAAGACTTTTAATTTAAGCTTATCACTAAATTAAATTTACAGGGACACTTTCCTGATTATCAGCCAGGTTTGTATCATGACAATGTGGGTAGTGTGTGTATATGAACTATAGTAAACTTCCATCCATCTTACCAGCACCCAGATGTCCCATCTCATCTCTCAGCTCAAATCCCTTGGCTCTTGGGTTGTTGCTCAAACTATAGATCGTACTTCCTCATTTTCATCAAGGAAACTGTAAAAGAAAAAAGTCAATATGTCAGTGACAGCATTTGAATTTTGAATTGGTGCCAGACTTTGGTGCTACTTCCATTTAAGTCAATGGGACAAGCATGACAAGTGACACTATAATCTATCATATGTGTTTTTTACCTTTGACTGAAAAATGCCTTCACAAAAAAAACCCAACAAAACATGTTGACTGTTTTTTATCTAAACGTGCAGGTTTGTTTTTCTGGCTTACAAATAGATCACAGATCTGTCTCGAGCCCCTGTTTGGTCCAAGATAGTTAATGTTACATCATGGTACAACAAACGGGGCAAGTCGGACCTATTATCCCCAACCAGACTGTAATTATAATCAGATCAATTTTTAATAGCTCTGATTATTATTCTGGCTGGACTCAATGATTCGGCCTGTCAGTTAGGTAAATATCTGCCAAACTAGGACTTAACCCCATGCTGCAATGCTTTGCTTTTTGCCTCAATGATTTACATTAATGCTAACTAACATTCATATATATTATTAGCTAACACACACATAAGTCATGACAGTGATTAAGCTTGAGAGGCTGTAACATTTGCTATCACTTACCAACACTGCAGCTCCCTGTCTGTTTCTTTTACACCTTCAGGAGGATTATTGCTTAGTAATGTTTCCATCCAAATTAATGTAGAGTGTCTCAATATAGGTAATGCTGGCTAATGTTAGCTAAATGCTAACTTAGTTTACCGACTGACAAAGTAGGTCAGTGATGCAGGATAGGTAATATGGCGAGTAGTTTCTTTTATTTTCGTATGCCCGTCACCATGGATACAAAGAGTATACGCAAATCAAGAGAAAGACTCGCCTCTCTCATTCCCAAACTCTGCTTAAATTCAGACTTAACTGCAAAATTAGGCAGTGTTGACCAAATATTAACTAATATTCTGTTGCTGTGCTGCGTATTTCTTGTCTAAAATGTCTTCAGAGACGTGTGTTAGCGAACTGTTTGGCTATAACACGAACGTTTGTAAACCGGAAGTGGGCGCCAAACTGTTTCCTGTATTGTAAAAACAGACTGAGAAAAAAAATGCGATAAAACAGTAAAAAATACGAAGCGCTGATCAAATATAAAGCCATATTCTGTTAACAGTTCCATATTTCTAACCTAAGTGCTAAATATATGTTAGCTTACCTTTTAGGTGTGTTTTGAGATTGTTTGTTCTCAGCCGGTCGCCATTTTGTTTCCTGTGTTGAAAAGTGCAGCACAGTGCATTCTGGTAGTTGTAGGTTTTCTACCTCTTGAGCAAAAACAAACGCTCCAGCCCTTTTTCTCTGTTTTCTCTAGTCATCAAGGATCAATTTCAAAAGTATTTTCATCTTTCTTCTAAAAAGACAGCCTAGTTTTATGAAAAGACCATCTTTCCAGCAGTGAAATACTTCTTAAAGCACAATCCACACTGAGGAGGCGTTGTTTACATTGAGCTTATATTTCACCAGGACATCTGAGGGCATCTGGTTCTACCTCAGCTGAGCCATATGGGTCCCTCTGATCATGTTTAGCCAATGCATCCTGCGTGTGTTTTCCCTGAGCCTCCTCTCTCCTTCTGACCTCTCACCCAGGCTCTCTCTTTCGCTTTGTTGTGCAGGTCAGAGTCCACGCACCCGCACCCACGCAGCCGCATGGCCACATTTTGGTATGCAGATACACAGACGCAGGTAAGTCGGCTCCAGGTGCACCCCACGGTGATCCTGACCTATTCCAATTCACTTCGCAGCTCTCAGGTCAGGCCTAAGGCCCAGCAGGCTCCCAGCACAGGTCACAGAGGGCCTCAACATCCCAGAGATGAGACTCCAGACTGGCATGAAGAGGAGTGTTTGATGTGGCCCTGAGCTGGGCTATGTTACCATGTTGCTATGTCTTTAATTAGCTCCAGCAGCTGCTACTTCCTGGTTTGACAGGCCCTGGCAAACTCCACTGTCTCTGTAATCTCTTACAGGTGACTGTCAGTTGCGTGTCAGCTCATTGTATAGTGACAGGCTGTGTGTTCTTCTTTAAGTCAGGTGTTAGAGCTTTGGAAAGCAACAACGCTCTGCTGTTTACCAAGCTAATTAACTGTGAAGTGACTGTAGACAAGATCCGAATGAAAAAAAAAAGAGCTCACGGTGCTATAATGACCACAGCATGTTTCCAAATATGTTATGCAAATATGTCTCTGAGCACCAATCCCCTGCCCATTATTTATTTTTTTTACAACTTTTGTGTCTGTTTTTCTGAGGATGCAATCATGATTAAGAGACAGCAAAGTTCTCCTGGTGACAGTAAAAGTGCCACTCCACATTCTTTATCTGGATTTCCACTTTGCACAAAGACATCTTAACCACAGGAAATTGCCCTCCGAGGACTGACAGCTAGAAATTGATCTCAGGTTAGATGAGCGCACCTCGTTCCCCTGCTCTCCTTTGTCACTCCCAAGTTGGTGGATCTTTCCTTAAAACTCCGCCAGAGATGAAAAAAGGGAGACTTCTCAGCTGGCTATGGCATACTAATACCCTGGACTCATTAAATTAATGGGGGCCAGATTCCCTTTACTGAATGTGCACGGATGCCCTTTGAGTTTGCCGGGGCTAGAGGGTGTGCAGCACTTTGAAAGCCCTGACCGGCATATTGAACGTGTTTTAATAGAACCCTTTTGAGACTCCTGGTAGGATGCACAGTAACTCTTTGCCTTTAAGTTCCCGCACCTCTCTGTGTGATCTCGTCAGATAGCCACTCTATCCTCGGATTCAGGCCTTGAGAGGGGGAGGGGACCATGTACGTTAAATGAGGCCAGAGGTGCCCATATCTCAGCAGAGGCCATTCTTTCCTGGAGATGTGAATCTTTGAGACATGGTGCTGAGCAAGCTTTGATGTGTGAAGGTGCTCGGTGTACAGGAGGCCGACATTCAGTGGGATTCCCTTCTGGCCTCTCATTGGACAGCCGTCCATACAGTGTTGATTTAATTACTCTGTTCTGCTATTCACCTAGCCACTGAGGCTGCACTATAAAGTAGATTCAGTCCCACACACGGCCATTTTAAATGTCATCATTGCCATTTAATATGAGGACACCACTGCGATCACTCCATAATATAGGCAAGCCGCAGGAATGTGTAGGATCCAGAGAGGAGGCTTTTATTGCCAAGGGTAACAAAAGCAGAATTTCAAGGTTTAAAGGGTAAAGAAAAGATATTGTTTTTGATGGTGATATATTGAATAACTCTTAATATAATGGGTGGAATAGAATATTAATATATGAATTTTGCATTTTGCCCAACAGCAAAAAGATGAATTGATAAGAAAAGAAAGCTGGCGAATTTGCATGACAAAAAAGTCCCTTTAGAGCACTAATACATCACCCTCGTGGTTATCAGAACCACAAGTACCAGATGTGAAGATAGGGAGAGTTTATCCTCAGAGAAATTAAAAACCTTTTTCGCTTTTTTTTTAATATTGTTGTTAGGTAACAGCAAGCCAAAAAACATGTTGTGCGCCCTGAGCTGCGAGGACATCATGATATAATGATAATCTTGCTCGCAGTTCTGCTCTGTCATCTTGACTTCATGCTCTCATGAAGCAGAAAAACATCACCCACAATGATGAGATTATACACAGTCAGGAATGAGCCAACAGAACTCATCCCTGCGGACTGGAATACCTTTTAAAACGCAGCTGAATAAGACAAGTGGATACTGACAGGAAGATGTGGCGTCTGAGCCAGACAATGAGGCTCCGGCTGCTGAATATAGTGAATAAACAGAAATCCAGTGGAGCTAAAAATGGCTGACTCAGGTGCGCGGTAGTGGAAGCATCACGTTTCTCGATTACAACTTCCCTTTCTCTCCCTCTGCCTCTCTATCTTAGCCTTTGCGTGTGACAAAACAGCACTATATACCTCTTAGAGAAATCCGTGTTGGGCAATCATTTGATTTTCATAGCCGGCTTTGACAGTAATGATTTCATAAAGCCTTTGATTTTAGCTCGATCACCATGGCTGCAACATCGCTGGATATCGCTCCTCATTAGTGATTCCATAAGCAGAGAGCAATGCACTGCTGTAGCGGCTGATACTTACATGCCTCCCACTCTAAAGTGTGGCGGTAATTTATTCTCTCCCCGGTGCTCATCATCCTGATGCAACTCACACAGTGACAAGACTCCATCTCTGTGGTACCTGGCAACAAAGCGGGGAGAGGGGTAAAGGGAGGAGGGGGATCACATATTTTGTGATCACAATCAGAAAGGAGAGGAACGGTTACTAGGCAGGTTTAGAACATCCTAATGCCACGTTACTACCACCAGAACATCCTGTGAACACAAAAACCAGAGAGAGGAGGTGAAAACAATTCACCGGCTGAGATTTGATCCAATATAAGCTATCTTCTCCTGCCAAAACTTTTTCTCAGAGTATGGCTTAAGCACTTCAAAGTTAAGCACTATATAGAGAGTATGATTCATTTGGCAGCTCATATTGTCCCGCTTCAAAAACCTAAAGCTAGCCAGAGACACACTGTGGGCTGTTTTCAGCTTCAGAGAGGAGAAAGAATTTGGCTTGAGCTTAGGCGGCCCATCCCCATCCAGAGATGGGCTCTTTTTCATCTTATCGTAGTCTTAGCGCATTGGTGTGGTGACTATGTGCTTCACAGGTGGGAGTCTGCCTCTGTCAAATAAGCCAGTTCACTAAGGACGGGATTTGCCGCTGTTATTTTTCTATTAGGGAAGAATTATGCTAAGCCTTTAGAGGCCATCTTTGTGTTGCTATGGCAGCCCATATTTCCTACCGGGTTGAGACCTTGAATGACTACAGTGCAAAGCCAAGTAGCCCCCAAACCCTTTGAGGATTAGAACCAGGGTCTCATAGTTATGCAAAACACCTCTGATATGATTGAACCTTGAATAGTTGAATGACAAAGTTTATTGAGATTGCCTCTCTTTTCATCTGATTATTGTCATTTGATTATTCCCAATCACTTGGCGCGGCTTCAAACGCAGCTTTTCAAATGGCCATTGTTTAGGACAACACTGAGAGCTCTTTCTCTAGCATGTCCGCAACTCTCATATCTTTGACTATTATATCAGTGGAGAACAAGAATGCATGATTCATGGTGGCGGAGATTGAATAGTAAGGCGTTCATCTCAAACAGAAATACAGTGTAATGCATTACTATTGAGCGCTGTTGGTTCTTTTTATTTTATCTGCTGATTTCGCTCCATTAATTGATCGTTTAGCTTGTTTAAAAAGCCTCTTATATGTGTGTGTGTGTGTGTGTGTGTGTGTGTGTGTGAGCTAAGGGCTCATCTACAAATTGCTAGTTTTGTTCTAAAACCTAGAGATTTTAAATTATATAAATAAAGGCAGCAGAGAATGTTTAGTGTTTTTGCAGATTATTCGATTACCAAAATTACCTTTTCAGCACTAACCGAGGCAGCTCAATAGAAAATATGGTTTGTTTTTATTTTGATATCATTTTCAGAATCATGTTAAGCACCCTAATCTCTTCCTTCATGATATAAGATCATGGTAATCTCATAAACGTGGCACCACACTGCTCAGTCTATCTTAATATGCAGGTTTAGATTCAGAGATAACCTTTTGTAATATACAGCTGATGGGGAATTTCCTTCCTATATCTCCCACAATGCTTTTCAACCTAATGTTTCCGAGCTGCTGTAACCATCAAACGTTTTTTTGTTGTTTTTTTTTTGCTTATGAAAGCAAATTCACAAACCACAGGTCAAATTCCGCGTGCAGCCAAATCAATAGGAATAGTTTTTCCCTTTCTGGATTTTTGTCATAATGTTCCCAACTGTTTTCAGACCAGCCATCAAAGCCTCAACTCTATTCGCAGACATGTATAGACAGCTACTCAAAGCTGACACGGAGATGAGGCTTTGAAAGTACGAGATTGACACTATTGTGGTCACAAAGCACAACAGGAAACTACTTTGAAGAGGAAAGTGCTTTGAGTATCGGATTTCACTTTAGGAATTGTGGCCGAAGACGAGCTGGAGCATTAGACGTGTTGAATCGGTGTACATTAAACAACAAAATCAGACATGGGCGCTTGTATGCTGCTTCTGCGAGCGTGTCCACACAGAAGGTCAGAAGTTTTGAAACCACACATAAATATGACACTGCTGTTTTTTGTTTTTTTTTTAAATGTGGAATTTTTGGTTTCTTACTGCTGCATCTTGGGACGGTGCAGGCCTGTGATGCAAATATAAAGTTGACAATATATCCAAGCGAGCAGTACTTTTTTTCCTTGCTTCACAAAATAAAGTGCCGCCATCAGAGCCATGTCTTGTTGGCAGTTTGGGAATTGATCAGTCTCAATCCCAAGCTGCATCCTTGTCAACTGGCAGGTCTGCTGAAGATGACACATTTTCTGACAGTGCCTTGTCAATGACTGTGCTTGAGTGAAATCCCCAGCCATGTTTGCTCGCTGCCAAAGTGATATCTATCATCTTATTTTTGACAAATTCGTCACACCCGTCTCTCAATCTAATTGGTCTTTGAGGTTCCTGTAAGACAAAGCCTGCTAATCTTAGAGTGTGTGTGCGTGTGTGTTTGAACAGCGCTTGCCATTGAATACTTCTCAAGTCTTTGAGCTTGTGTTCAGCGAAGTTTGAAAAACATGACAGTCACATTTTAGGTGCTCTGATGTCACACAGTCTTTCTGGCTTAAAAGTTCACTCAATATGAGGTTTGGTCTACTTTGATGTGGGGTCTCTAGTGAAGCGATTTTAGCATGCTATCTGCCTCTGCTGTTCTCTGTCACCCACTCCTGCAAAGACTGACATGGGAGCTGCCAGAGCTGAGACTCAGCCTTTTATTCCTAGTGACTACAAATTAAAGATAGGGGGGCTGGGGGGGGGGTAAATTCAGGCAGCACCATGACAAGCAGGATGTTGAAACTTCTGCTAGTGTTTACTCCTGCAAGAACTAGAATCTAGATTTTAGATGTGATCAATCATGTATATATTTTATTTATAAGGATAAAGTTTTTTATTTAAAAGGCAGGAGCATGCAAACAAAGATATCAGGTGCTGCATCTTCACGTGCTCCTTTGTTAAAGGAATGCAAGTGTATTTATTCATTTTAATACCTCACGAAAAAAACAACAACTTACAATTCCTGCTCATTATGCAACATTTCTCCATCTGAGGCAGAGATTGTGGAGTTGCTGTTGTGTGTGAGGGGGGAAAAACGCTCCGTGATAAAGATCTAGTAATCTTGTTTTATGCTTATGACGGCGAGAGGAGATCCTCCGCCCCCCTGCGACGCGACGCTCACCTGAAGAGGCAACCGGAGCTCCACATGACTCCTCCGCTGCTCACATCTCCGTGTCCTGAGAATTGGGATTTAGGGAGGATTAAAGCGGAATATTTCAATTTAGCGGCGGAATTTACCTGCCTGTGCCAAAGTAATTACCCCTCCTGGAAGAAAAAAAAAATGCTATTATGGAGACAGTAAAACACACCTACAGACGGGGGGAAGATATAAAGGGCTAAAGGCAAATAAACAGGAAATCTAGGACTGTAATGGAAGTAATTAAAAAAAGAATCGCGCGGCTGCCAGAGCTCTTAATTTATTGCCTAAATAGGCAAAAGGTGATTGAGCTGAAAAGACATAAAATCACACAATGATGCATTCACTGACAGACGCAAAGGGCCGATTGAGGATGCAGTCTGCAAAGGAGACAATTTATTATTCATCTTTTTGTTCACATTGAGCTTTAATAGATTTTAGAATAGTTTTTGGGTGCGTTCAAGGGGAAAAAAGAATCTGAAATACCTACTTTGTATATGCATCTATTGTTACATGCATAATTGCAGGAAAATGCAGTGTTTTATTAGGCATATTTGGTGTTTATTTTGCAGTGAATAGCAAGTAGCATAACAATCGTGTGTACCTGATAAAACAGGCCCACGCACTTTGTGTGTGCACGCAGAAATACATCAAGTGAGCACATCACAATATATATTTTATTATCTATAGATAGTAAATGACACATGCATGATAATTTTGGACGATCTGTTTTGCAGTAGTTTGAGGTTGTGTTGGAAATCATAAACAGAGGCATAGAAAAAAATTAAAGGCCAAAAACATCTTGCTTATATTAAAGTGGGCTTGAGGCTGAAAGGGCTGGATTGTTAGGGCTAAATTTAGATTATTGGTGCGTTCAAAGTCCTCGTACAAAATAGGTTATTTTTTTGCTTGGACACATAACAAAGCCTTGGCTTGAGACGGCCTGCAGAAACAATAAATTCACTTTATAGCCCTTTAGGTAAATTCTGCTTTTGTGCGTCTGTGGTGTGTTCAGGTGTTGCATGGAGAGTTGTTCAATTTATTTGTTTGTTAAAAAGGGGGCTGCACATAATGATTTGGTGTCCACGCGTGTGATGCATGATGACTCGTTACAGTCCAGTGTTATTGCAAGTATAAATACATAATTAAAAAGTGTTCATTCGTTGCACAGTTTAATAAATGCACTGAGGTGAAGTTTGCACATTTCGCGGAGCAGACTTTTCCAACATTTCTGACATGAATGCATCATTAAAATCTAATATTTGAATCATGCATGTGAGGGAGAAGTGGCTTTATGAAGCGGGTGAAAATATGCAAGAAGAGAAAGATGCTGATGCTCCTTTTAAAGCGACACATTATCTGCTTTGGTTGCAGACGCTCTTTCACTGTCTTTCATTCGTATATATGAGAAGGAGAGAGGGAACAAATAAAGCAGTACCTCTGTCCGGTCTGACACACATGGAGGACGAGACAGAGGCCCTCTGTGGGTATATCCCATGTAAACAGGGCCCTGTGCATTGTGTAAATTAGCTGGATTAGCCCCTGCTTTTGTTGGGACGGGGTGTGTACACACGGACACTGATTCAGCTCTCCTTAAAGCCAGTTTGGCCCTCACAACTTTAAGGAAGTCTTACATTCCCAAACCTTGAGCCGGAGATGATCTAAAGGGGGGGGGGGGGGGGGGGGGGGGGGCTCCTTTTGAAGTAACACAGCATTCATCAGTGTGTTCAGGTTTTTGTTTGGCGAAATGCAAAAAAAAAAAAGAAGAAGAATAGAAAAACATCCTGTTGGTGTGTTAAACTCATCACATGGAGCCCGACGACTGAACCGCAGCCTGAGAGGAAGACCTTTAATTATCTCATGACTAATAATCAGCAGACGCCACAACGATTGATTTGAGTGACATGAAATTTATCAGGAAATGTGTCCATGTTTAACACACTCACACACACACATGCACACACAGTCTCCTAGCCCACCCGCCGCGTGTGCACGTGAGTGCGCGCCTGCAGGATCTGGAGGTGTAAATATAAACATTTGCACATACTTCTTAATAATTTCAGCATTTGGACCAATTAAGGCAGATCACTTTAATGGCTGCTTTATTAGCTGCGGCTAATTAAAGCGTCCCCTGAATGCATCCTATCTTTAAATCAATCATCCTAATATGATTCATCCAAATCATTTATAAAAGGATGTGTGATGCTCGCGGTCACGTGCCCCTCGTCCCTGTCAGGTGGTGTGGAAGATTTATTATTTATTTATTTATTCATGATAGGATGCTGTTTCTTTTATTGTGGTGCAAACTTTGCGAATGGAAAATAAATACTTTTTTTTATCAACCTGTTTCTCTCCTAAAACTTTTACTTACTCTCCCCTCTCTGCTGCCTTGTTGGGAATGAGCTGCAGCATCAGTGAGAAGAAAGGGGACACTTTATTTCATCGGGCACCAATTAATGTGGATTGGCCTATATCTAACATCAGGACTCTTTTATCATTTTAGGGACTAAAATAAAGCTGATTGGAGAATAGTTTTAATGTGGATTTATTTTTTAATGAGAGGCTGAATCAGAGCAGGAGGCCTACAGGCCCACAGTCTGGGCGGTGGTTTCATCTTTATTCCTCCACCTGTGGCACCGAGGCTTCTGTTCATTTCACTTCCGCTAAATTAAAATAAACTTTTTTTTTGTTTTCATGAAGAAGTGTTCTTGCTTTACTTTTATTTTGTTTGAGCTTTTTGGATTATTTTAAAAAATAATTTGTTGCATGTTATTTCTGTTCTTTTTTTCTGATTGGCGGCGTGCTTATTTATAATAAATATATAAAAGTGCATTCAGACGCTCAATTTTGACATCACGTCTTGTGTCACTGTTTACAGCTGACCCATTACACACAGAGGAAACTAATTCATGCAAATTATCTTCACTTCATCCAAACTCTACTTGTCACATGTCGATTTAGAAATCAGCCTTTTCAATGGCACATAATTGTCCAAGAAGTAAAACGTTACTATTAACGTCATAATTATGATTAAACAAACATTTAACATCATTTTTTATGTGTGTGTGCGTGTGTGTGTGTGTGTGTGTGTGTGTTTGCAGGATTTTTTTTATATGTGTGTATGATTCAAATATTGTCGTGTTAAAATACAGTTTCTATTAGACTTTGTGTCGCCCAGCAGCTCGCGCTGACTGACTTTGATTCTGCTTAATATGAAATGATTTTGCGTCTTTGTGCGTGTTTGTGAGTAAGCGGATTAGACTTGGAAAGAGGCGCTTCAACATGTGGTGATAACCTCTTCAAAGAGGAGAACATTTCACCGGGTCATCGCAGTTTCTTATATTTCATTAAATGTTTTTTTTTTATTTTATTTTATTTGGAACAAAACAGACATGTAAAAATATCCCGCTCCTGAGTGAAGGGTTAATTGTCTTCAACAGGAAGAAGTGCGTGTCGCGTGCCTTTATGGCTGCGGCATTGGCTTCATCAGAGGGAATAAAGCTTCACAATAAAGTTAGAGGAACAAGAAATTTGCATTTATTTTCTGGAAGAAAAGGAAACCCTCTGTCATTGTGAGTATTGTAAGCACGGATTCCATATGTGCACAAGTGGTTTTAAAATAAAGTAAAAATGCCCCCTTGTCTTTACATTTTCATTTCTGCAGCATTTCCTCTGTGTTTTGTGAAATGTCTCGCCATGTGTGCATCTGAGGAAAAAGACACCCCTGTCCAAAAATCAGGGGGAATCATAGTAATTCAGCAAACTTCAAAGAACAATGCATGCCTCACTTAAAGAAAAAAAATGCATATTTGCACATCTGAATCCAAATATTTGCAGCAAAAAGTAACATTTCAATGTGGAAACATTTTTGTTTTCCTCCCATCAAGGTCCTGATAAGACTCCCCTGTGCATCCCTCTGTGACAAGAAGAAGATGTCCAGCAGAATAATGCAGAATCGCAGCCTCCCCTCTAAAAGTGAAGGTAAGAGAAGCACCATAAGAAGTATGACAGAGGCCATGTAGGATGAGGTACTTACACATTTCACAATTTCAACTGTACAAATGAGGTGAGAGCTGCAGGGAAAGCTTTACATTCAATGCCTGACAAGGTCTGATGAATCAATTTGAGTATGACATGCGCTGTATGTTTGAGGAAACAGCAGAGTGAGCTGAGCAAAGCTCATTTCCTGCTTTACGTCTTAATGGATTCTTTATTTAAAGACAGGGTCATTTAATCCATTAGTGTGGTGAATGCTTGTTTCTACACGTCTAATTTTACAGTATACAGTATGTCTGTGGACTTAATTGTGCCTAATTGTGTGTGTCCTGGAATGTGTGCGCTCATCATATTTGTCTTTTTGTCTGTGCCTCCATGTGCCCATGTGCCAACGCAAGTGTGTGCCCATATGTGGGTGTATGAGTGCTCCACTGTTACTCTGTGCCTGCGTGTGTGCCCATGTGTGTTGTATGCAGCCTATTAGTGGAATTTAACCCCTGTGTTCAGGGAGTCACATCCCCTCAACACACCAGGCTCCATTCTTACTGCAGCACGTTAACATTTTACTCTCTTCCCTCCCCACCCACCCCCTTCACTTTTGTCCTAAGAGGGCAATTAAGGAAACAAACGTTTTCCCCAAGATAAGCTGGCTGCCAGCTTTGCATACTAATGCAATGCCAAGTGGTTACAAATAGTGAGTGCTCTAATTACCGCCACTGTTTTCAATCAGAAATTGCTCAATTTCCCAGGATGAGGTCTCCATGGCTGTAGAAAAAAAGCACAACCTGACAGAGGCAAGAGACAATCATCTCTATGTGGAGTGTGGTCTGATTTTGTCTGTGTGTGTGTGTGCTCACATGTGTGCGCGCCTGTTGGTGTAAATAAGCTCATCCGCCTCTGTGTGTGTAGACGCCGGCGCGACCCTCTCTATCACTGCTGCCCTTGACAAGTCAAGAAATGGATCCTGTCAGCCTCTGCAGCATTTAGCACCACAATTATCCCCTTTTCACAGCCTGGCTGCATTAATGTAAACCACACCAGGCAGTAGTTGCCACTCAGTGATGAGCACGATGTGGCGCACCATCTCTGGGTGAGCAATTTGATGCAATTGTGTTGCTGTGTGATCATCAGTGCAAATCAGGGCCTGCTCATTTATTAAGCAATTTCTGTAGAAGAAAATTAAAAGGAAGGCTTTTTTTAATTTGGCGGGGGATAGTAATATCTCTAAAAGCAACAATAATGCATAATGTGGCTGACATCAAACAGTGTGAACAGGAGTGAATTTGGCACGCATCAGCCCATCAGGGAGGTGTGTGCTGTTTTTAGAGGAATGGCCATCGTCATGTGGCCACCATGAGCAGGGGGCAGCACAGACCGAAATGACAAGGACTCACTCCCTGGGTGTGAGAATGAGTCACTCCATAGGATGCACACACAGGACCCATCCGTTGGCCTTAGCTGACCTTTAGCTCTGACGGTGGCTAATGGAGGGCTGGCCCTCGATCAATGCACTGAGAGACTGGGCTCCCCATCCCTGCCCTTTCGCCGGGCCAGGAAGGGACGGATGCTGCCAGAAGCCACGCCGCGGAGCCATCGACCCTGCCACTTTCCCATCCTGTGGGTGACAGCTGCAGTGCCAATGAGCCTGGGGACGCCACGCTGCCCTGCCACACAGGAAGGACAGCCAGCGACTCTATCTCCACGGTGGCGGGAGGGGAAAGTCACTGATGATCTGCTTGTGAATGTCAGATCCATGTAAACAATCCCAGCAAACACTTTAGTGTTGAGTAGATGTTGAAATGACGACCTGTAGCAGCGCTGAAACACTGCAGAGCAAGGTGAAACTTGCTCATAGTCATTTGAAAATGTTTTTCCAGCCTAGTCTCCAGAAAAGATGTACTTTTCTGCAAATCACGGATACATTACATTAGTGCATTATCATGTTGCAGTTTCTTTAAGTGACTACAATGCTGTGGTTAACATCAGATTAAGTTTAGGCACAAAATCCTCTTGGTTACAGTAAGGAAAATACCATGTTTTTTGCTTAAAATACCCCATTTGGGAGGCACAATCCCAGAAAGAATAGCAAAGATGTCCCTTTAAAAGGCTACAGCTTTTTGTGCCTAATAAGTCACTGGAAAAACACTGACCGGATGCTACAAAACACTCATGTTTCGTGCCTAATAAGCCACCGAGAACACAATAACTCACAAAATCCCAGCTGCTGGAAAATATTGTGTTTTGACTTAAAATACATAGTTTTGGGGGCACTATTTCGGCTGGAAACGCAGCGTTGTCTCTGTAAAAAACAACCACTTTCTTTGGCACTATCAGCAGATAAAACAGTGACCGGACGCTACAAAACACTCATGTTTGAACAACTCGCTAAATCCCAGGTGTTAGTTAGGAAAAGATTGCGTTTTGGTTTAAAATACCTGGTTTCAGAGGCACTATCCCGGCTGGAAACGCAGTGATGTCTCTGTAAAAAACAATCACTTTTCGTGGCACAATCTCGGCAAGAAAAGCAAAGATGTCAAAAGCAACAGCTTTTTGTGCCTAAAATGTCACAGTGACCGAATGCTACAAAACACAGTTTGGTTCCTAAAAAGCCACTGAGAACACAATGACTCACTAAATCCCAGCTGCTGGCTAGAAAAAGATTGTTTTGGCTTAAAATACCCAGTTTTAGGGGCACTATCTCGGCTGGAAATGCAGCATTGTCTCTGTAAAAAAACAACCGCTTTTCTTGGCACTATCCCAGCAGGAACAACAGCGACCGGGAGCACAATGACTCCCTAAATTCCAGCTGTTAATTCGGAAAAGATTGCATTTTGGCTCAAAATACCCGGTTTCAGAGGCACTAAAAAACAACTGATTTTCATGGCACTATCCCTGCTGGAAAGAAGAACGACAGTTGCTAAAAAATACCCATGTTCGGTAACTAAGCTGTTGTTTGTGTGTTGTGTGTTGGTCTCAAACAGTGGTCTGCAGCTTGGCAGACGTCTCGGCCAGGTGTCACACCATCCGCCATCCCCTCCACCTCCACATGACAAAGTCAGCTCATACGACACTTTAGAAACGTTGACATGACTCGTATGAAATGTACAATGTGTGTCTTATTCCTGGGTCACAAAAATGTACAATGCCAATATTTTCTTCAGGCAAAGTTTTAAAAATGCAGTGCTTATTAGCGTTGGAAAGTTTTCATCCATCAAATGCTGCTTCAACAGCTTTGTGCACGAAAACAGATTCCAATTAATTGCTTTAATTCAAGTTGAATAGAGTTGGACCAAAAGCTGAGAGCTCTTATAACCTTTTGTCAGTAAAAAGTTGAAGTCACATCAATAAAGCCTGACTCCTGCATAACCCTCGTCAAATGTTAGAACTTGTGTTTGCAGTTTGATCGCTCTTTGCATTCGTTGTGCACTTAAAATGTTACCGTGGGGAATATCATTTCACATGCAGCACCATGTTGCTAAGATGTGCCTGATGTTGTGCTTGGTGGTGTACTTTGTAACCCAGATGGTGCACCACTGTATACCTTTTATCAGCCTCCTTGTTGTGTCCATAAACAATGCATGCATGGGAAACACAAACACACAAAACAATATTTGCTGTGCATTTTAATTGCATAGACTTCAATTCAAACGTGTAAAGACATTCAAAACAATAGCAGATAAAACATTCGCTCCATATGGGCAGAGAAGAGAAGACTTCCAAGAGGTTTAGCACAGATTGTTCTTTTTATTATCATTAACAGTAATGTGATTCTGAAGCCCCCCCGTGACCTCCTCACAGCAGCAACTCATCTCAGAAGTCATTCATTAGAACAAACAGAAGGCAGGCAGAAAGACAGCGAGAAAGAGACACGGGGAGAGAGCACAGTGTAAAATAAATTAGATTGTTCTTATTAGATGAACCACTTTGAGATGGTAAAAGAGGAGCATGCTTCACACATTTAAAGAATATCCAATAGTACAGTATTTGGAGAGGGAGATGTCACGCTGAGCCCCTGATCCAGTTGTTGGTCTTGTGCTATGTGTGTAATCACAGTTACACTTACTGTCCATTTTGGGTTGTAAGGCCCACAGGGAGCCTTGAAATATGGGTCTGAGCAGCGCATGTTTGGATTGAGATTGGGCTGCAGTGTTTCTGCTGGAGACTGGGCTGATGCAGGCTGTGGTGAAACTAATCAAAAAGCTTCTTATGTCTTCTTCCTCTGATATAAATGGATTGTACAGTCCCTGATGATTTGGCTCAGTGTTTACTGAATAAGATTTCATACACTGGAGTGACAGTAAAGGCCACCTCTCTCAATTAAGCCCCCCTGGTTCCTTTTCCATAAGAGCAGTTAGACAGCGTTTCGTCATAGCTGCACCCCCCGGTGCTTCTTATCGCGCCAGGCCTGTAATGGTCGACCTCTATACATGTTAATGTGTGAATGTATACATATGTGAGGATATAATATGAGAGTGGTCAGGGGCTCGGTTGGGCCGGGGCGACGGAGGAGGAGGAGGAGGAGGAGGAGGAGGAGGAGGAGGAGAGGGGGGTTGAAGAGAGCCGTGTGGATCCTTGGAGTGGTGTGACAGACTCCCCAGCCTCCTGGTAGGATTTGTTGGAATGTGAGAGAGAAGGATTTTAGCACCAGGCGAGCCACGCCAGAGTGCTGCAGACTTCATGCCATCTGTCTCAGCCTCCATCCTCTCTTTGCCAAACTCATCAGACCTTTATTTCCTCTCCCTCTATCTCCTTCTCATCCCTGTTCACAAGAGTAGCGGACATACTGAGATCTGCTAATGTATTGGAGGGAAAAAAATGGCTGGGCTTAATAAACAGATTCAAAAATCTCGATTGATTAATATGTATTCTTGGAGCTAATTGTCCGACAGCCCTCATGGAGATAAAATGTGTGTTCGATAGCCCTGCCATTTGTTACTTGACCAACAGGGAAAGGGAGATGGAGATATTCTTACCATAGCAGATCTGTTGATCAGTTAATAATGAAACATGTTTCAAGTGAAAGCCAAAAAGTTCACTTAATTTAATGCATCATTATAAACCATTACCTAAATAACTTTTTTTTTAGCATACTGTGTCGTGAAATGAAAATTGCCTAATTAAAATATATCCTGTAAATGAATAATGCTGTGTGTTGATGTGGTTATTCTGTCACTGACATTTTATGGATGCATTATATATTAGACACCTGCCAGTGTATTAAAATGAGAATATAACCAAAGGTAAAGGTAACCGAAAATCACTTCCGTCTAGAGAAAAACACATTCTTAAGCCATAATTAAATCAAATCACACATCAATAGGGTGTGTGATTGTGTGGTGTTTTGGTGGGACTGATCTCTCACCTCTCTCCCCGTGTGGGCGACTAGGGAGGAGGCTGAAGGAGATCACAGGGAGGAGCTGTACCGGCTCCATGTCCTTAACCTGTTTGCAGAAGGGCAACGGAGGGGTGGAGGCAGTGGAAAGGAAATGTACCCTTTGTCCGAAATGGAGCACCAGGTGGCAGGAAGTGGGCAGGAGGCGTTTGAAGATGACCCCTGGTCTCTGCGCTGGGACGGCCTCACCGATCGATCCGGCCAGAGATGGCAGGGAGGGGAGCCAGGTGCCCCCAGAGAGCCTGCAGACCACGCAGATCTATTATGGGCGAGGAGGAGAGTGGAGTCGGCTGGGGCCCAGCCCCACTGCTCCCAGTCATATCACTGCTCAGACAGCCAGAGTCAACTGGCTGCATCCTAACAAGCAGGCAAATACTGACAACAGTCTGGTGCACAACAAGCCCAACGGGCATCGTATGAGAACTTTAGGAAGGGTTTCCACTGCAGAATGCTGTCAAATCTGTGTATCAAACATTGGACAACACTGACTAATTGGTGTGAGTGTGCATACATGCAAGTATGGTATGTGACAAATTAAATACACGCAGGTCAATGCAGAGCTTTTGGAAATGTAGCTGCACACAGCGCAGTCTGAAAGAAAAGGAAATGAGTTACTTTAGTATATTGATATATTAATTTTTTTACAGAATACATCCACAGATTGCATTTAAATGACTCGCGGGCTGAAATTATCGTAACACGAGAAATCGAGATTGAATGATGCTACATAACAGAAAGAGGAAATAAACATCAAAAAGGAGCATGGACAAAAAGGAAAAACACAAAAGCAGGAAATTAATTCAGCAGATGTTTGTGCACATCTGCACACGCATGTGAATGTGGGGAGGCTGCTAAGCGATTCAGTAAATTGCAGACATTGCTTTGAAATTGTCAGAAAGAAAACATCAGCAAATACTGAGCAGCCATTGTTTGCTTTGGGGGTACCTCTGCCTGTAACACTAATGCACAATATCCGTGGATAAAGCTGAAATAATGAGGGAAATCAGTGAGACATTTGTATCCTAAGTAGGTCTTACATGTCTATGAATCAGGCATCCCATTCATGAGAATGTGTTCAGCTAGAACACTAGACTGTTACAGCATTTGTATTTTGGCCAGATTTGGAGGAGGTGAGTGCTATCAGTGTCTACGCGCTCATCCCTCTGTATCTCTACGATGTTTACTGCACACAACATGCAAGCAAACACACACTCGCGCACGCACTTAAATGCACAAACAGAAACTCTAATCCTGACCCCCCCCCCCCCTCTCCATCCTCTCTCTTTCCTCTCCCTGCTTCCCTCCCCAGGCGTGGAAATGAAAGCTGGGCACTTTGGAGAGGATGGCTGGAAGAAATGAAGACGTGTCTGATTTCCACAGCAACCAATGGTGATGCAGCGCTCCGCACTCTCTGCCCTCTGATAGGTCTTTGTCACTCTCTTCATCTCTGAGACCCATGTCATTCCCTCTAATCCCCCTCCCAAACACAAACAGGCCAATCCCGAGACAAGGCTCAGGGGCTGGGGAGGGATGAAGGAGCTGAGGCATGGAAGGAGTGAGGGATGTAGTTCAGGAGGAGAGAAAAGGAGCACCAGAAGCTGGTGTTGGTGTGAGAAGGAGCCAGTGTGTTATTATTAATAAAGCATTAAAAAAAAAGTGAGCACATCAAAGCATACAGGGGCTATGCTATCATACATGAAAGTACTGCACTATGGCTTAATGTTTCCTAAGGCATGTTATGGTGACGCTGCTTTGATTTGAAATGCATTGTGTGGAAAATGGATTTACAGGAGTGGGGAGAGAACGCTTGGTGTGGGTGCAGACCATAATTTAAAACCTGACCTCATAGGCTCTTCAAAGTCTCTGTGAGTGTGGATGTTTAGGACTTATGTACAGTATGTGTGAGACCTAAAGCACAGCTACATAAACAACAAATAAACACATACATACGTGCGGGGCGGAAGTGGAGGACGCCTGCAAGAGCAGAGAAGGAGCAATCACTGTCACAGCACAATCAAAAATACGTAATTTCACATTTTGATCATTAGGAACTAATTTTTCAATTTTTCTTTATTCTTTTCTTTCCGAGCAAAGGGTGTCTGCACCTCATTATATCGTACTTGCTCCGTCGTCGATCAGGGCCTGCAGAAGTGAGACATCTTTCTCATCATTCCCCCGTGGCCAGGTAATTATCCTAATCTACCTTCCTCCTGTGCTGCAGCTCCTGTGCCACACTGGCTCGGACCACCTCTGTGGCTTCATTATCAGTGCTGGGACTCATTAATGGCTCCGCGGCCTCACTGTGCAGGCTGCTGGCAGAGAGAAAACCACGGAATAGGAGAAGAAGAAGGAGCAGGAGGAGGAGGAGAACAAGGAGAAGAGGGGAGAAAAAATGAGACACTAAAGAGCAAGGGGCTGCCCTGGAGGTTAACATCTCAATCATGAGGGACAATACTTGCGAGTCCAACAGCTTCAGCTCCTGAAAAGTCATCGCTGGCTGGCGAAAGACGAGGCTATAGGGCATAACAGTGTCAAAGAGGAAGTCAGGAGATCAGCCAAAGTGCTTCCTGCAGGGCAAGATGACCATGAAGTGAGTGTGTTCGAGGTCGCCATGTCCACGTGTGTGTGTGTCCCTTACACCCCCCCCACCTTGGGTGTTTATAACCTCACAACATACAGAAGGACTGGGGGTGGGAATTCAGTTTCACTTTTTTTTTTTCCTGATAAATGACACCCTGACAGTTGGAAAAAATGTTGGGGTCCCTGAACAGATTTCTCAGTTACAAAAATAAAATGTGTTGGATTAGACAAAGACAGACATTTTACATTCTACTTTTGAACCCCAATGAGAGCACTGACAAATGCCACCCCACCCCCTCTCCGTCTGTGCCATGATTGTTTTTTTCTCTCCAGAAATGTCATATAGTTAAGAGGTGATAATTCTATATGGCACAAACAGACACTGACGTCTTCCAAGTGTACATAGCATATAGGCTGACACAGATTGAGATGGTGTAACATGTCTTTGCATCACTCTAAATAGCCACTCGAGCTTTGCTCATTCTTTATATACGCTCAGAGATTCCAGCGGAAACTTTTTGAAATGGATGAGGAACTCAAACGCAGTGCCCTAGAGGTGAGAAAAAATATTCTTGGGTTGAAGTTACTGCAGACCTCAGTGATGTGTGAAAATCTATAGTACTCGTGTTCCTGTGTAGATGTAGAAGCCTTCCTTCCAGAAAACAGACATACATACAGCACACTGAGTCCTCTGAGAGCTGGTGTTAACAAATTCTGTTTGGTAAGGGCAACAACCACCAGATCATACGTTAAATGCATGCTTAAAAAATGCTGATGGATGAGGCATGTTGAGCATGTTTGAGTGCGCTCGGGCTTCAGCGAGAAGGACAAACCATTTTAAAGGTTAAATATTACATGCAAAACTTGACTGCAGCTGCAGCAGCTCCTATACCACCACAGTGAACAGCGAATCCAAAAAAACACAAAAGATTCTTCATGAATTAAAGTAAACAGAGACACATTTAACAACAGCAAAACTATATCAAAGCATTCATTTAAAAGCTCACACAACTTGTGCAGTTTAATGCAAGTTTGATTTATCCAGCCATATGCTCAGTACTTCTGGAACACACTGCAATTTCACAATGACACTATGATTTAAAACGTATCAGTACTAACAGTCTCATGCACGACCAAGGAGTGTGCCGATGCACACCAACACGTTCTCATCCCAACTTGTCAAATATTGCTGCTTTGTTAGTGGACATACACATTCAAATATGATGTGCTACGTACCCTCTTGTGTCTGTTACGGATGTTCAGGGATGGCGTATCCACTTACGTTTGTTAGATGCATTGTGTCTCCTCAGAGAGCACTTCCAGTTTCACAGGAATTGTACAGTTTCTGCTTGTTACAGAACATACAGCCCTTTGCAAACTAAAGTTACAACATAAGTAAAACACTTCGGGTTTTTTTAAGTTTTAGTTCCTCAGGTTTAGGCTACAAATGTCTGTGGTTAGATTTAGGCAACAATAGTATGTGGTTCAGTTTATTAAAAAACATATAAGTTGGCTGAACATTCACATGGGGAACAAACAACAGGCTCCCTGGTGAACATCTGGAATTTGTTCGATCCATCCACCTCCCCTCTTGCCCACCCTTTACGCACTTACTCACTCTTTATTTAATGGTAGTTGCTGTCGGTGTTACAAACTGTTGATCCCTGGTTTGCATCATAGCGCTGAGAGGGGTGTCTTCACGCGTCTGTTTCTGACGCTGACGTCCACTGACACGGTGCTGGTATTTGACAACTCGGATTGTTGCCCACTTCCTCTAAAACTGATGCGCTGTCTGATGCTGACATCAATGACAAAGTGCTGGTATTTGACAGGTAAAGAGTGAGAAGGGGCTGGGCCTACGCATGCGTTCGAACTTACGCTACTAGGTGCACTACTCGTAGGCGGAAGTTTTTTATATTGTAATATTTTAGCAAAGATGGCTGCCATATTTGGGAAGTACTGGGCATATGAGTGGATAAATGAGACTTGGATTATACTGCACGAGACGTGTTTGTAAAAGGATGTTTTGATATAGTTTTGCTGTTGTTAAACATGGTCCCTTATGACTTCAATTTATGAAGAATGTTCGCCTATTTTGGATTCTCCGCTCACCGTGGAGGCATTGAATTCAGGGTGACACACGATAAGTAGCTGATATTTTGGGTGAAGTATTCTTTTTAACACCTCCATACTTAAACATCCTCTTTCACCGATGAAAATTTAACTGTGCACTTTGAGGTCTGGCATTCGAGTGACTGGGAGCAAATCATCTGCAAATGAGCAGAAACATTCAGTAAGTCACAAGACTGCAGGTACAATATGAAGCCTCAAAGTAAGACTACTGAGCTCAAGTTATGATCTAATGAGCTCTACCGATCCACGAGCAACCAGGACAGAAGACAAGTTATAGTGCAGTGAGTGGCTTCTGAGTTAAAGGGTCAGTTCACCCAAATTACAAAAACTCTTTTTACTTACAAACAACAGCTCTGGAAGTGTTGAGCAATGCAGATAGTTTTGTTTAATCTACCTGGGTTATATCCATCTGAGGTTTCTGCCTGCACTCCTAAACAAGACTGTCTCTTCATTATAAAGTCTTTCCATTGAAAACTTTTCACAGTGAGTTCTGCTGATTGCAGAGAGAAACAAGGACAAGGTTTCTGGAAAAAGAAAGATTTTTTTAAAATGTAAATGAGATGAATATATCAAAACCTGGCTGAATCAAACCATATCTCATTGCATGGATACAAACCGCTACGGGCAAATGAAAAAATAGAATATTTCTTTATTTGGGTAAATCAACCATTTAAAATGGAATTTCAATGACTGCCATTGAATCAGGAGCTCACTATTCACACTGTGGTCCCATGCAGGTTACATACTGGAGCTTAAGGAGGGTCTCGTGTTCGAAGTTGCTCGTGACACTTTGAGCCAAACAGAAGAAATCTGGTGGGAGTGCAAACTCAAAGACATAGTGTGCGGGTGGATTGAATGGCTGGTATAAAACATTGCCCTCAGTGCTGGTGGCTGAAAGATATATTGGAAAAAGAATATTTAGAAAATATTAAATATCAAGATCAACAAGAAAACAGTTCGACAATCACCAGAAGAAAATACTGGCATTGTACGTTAATGCAAACCGCATATGTTACATTTGTACGTTTTGTACGTATTATACCAACGTTTGTAAAGTGACAAGATGTGGCTGCAGACCACAGTTAGCCAGTCATTGCTGTGTTCTCGTGTTCCCAGCAGCTTTGTAGGCACCAAACGTTGCTGTTTTCCAAAGTGTTTGTTTTTTACAGACGTTGTTGCTGTTCTTGCTGATATTGTGGCCTAAGAGCGGTTGTTTTTTTACCCAGACATCTACTTGTCTGTCCCCCAAATAGGGTATTTTAAGCCACAACATGATAATTCCCAAACCATAGCCAAGTGTTTTTTGTGGCTCAACTTAACCAGGTTAGGTTTCAACATATCTGCTACCAGTGGCACCAGGAGCTGTAATCCTATACGCACTGTGTGTACATTATTTTCAATGATTTATCATCCTATCTTGAAATTAAAATCATGACAAAAGCAGCAGAGCGTGTCTTTGGGCTCTTTTTCACTGATGAATGTGCCTGAGATGCATTTTGTGGCTACGTCCACTCACTATGACGCAAATACATTTGGATGCCGATGATTGGTGCATGTCACAGGCCAGAGTTCAGTGTTTGATAAACATTCCCGGCGCTCAATTGTGATGCTAGGTTCGCATTATTGTGTTACTTACCTTGTGCATTAGCAAGCAAAAGTAGTTAGCAGCTTGGTTTGGGCTTCGTGTTACATATTGTTGCTGTATATTTGTTATATCTAACTGTTGCTGTGTAATGCTGCAAAATGAGGGAACCTGTTGTCTGCTAAATGCCTGTACGTTTCTCTGGACTATATTCAGTGTATTATATTGTACTATTATTTTTCTGGCTGTTGTTTTTAGGTCTGTTGGCTTGTTTTTGAAATGCATGTGACAGGCAAACCAGAGTTTTATGGTGGTGTTGTGTCGGTAACGTTAATGGGAACCTATGTTAAAGGTACCTTACAGCTGTGCACTATGGAATATAATCCTGCCGGTGCCACTCTTTGCTACATAATAGTGAGCAAACGTAACGTGTCCGAGGCTTGCATTTTTTTCTGGTAATTAGGCTGCAAAAACATTTTTGTATTCACATGTTCACAATTTACAATTTACTAATATTTTACTCATATTTTATTATTTATTCATATGGATGTAATTGTGAAGCTGTGTAACTGACATGGCAGCAGAAAGGAAAATGTGACAGAGCAGCACAGTAACTATGCACCATCTTATACAGTGCATTTCAAGGTCCTTCTCCTATAAAGTAATATTTTTCTTACTTTAATTCACCACACATCCCCACAACTTCACTTCCAGTGTCATTAACCAGTTTTAATTTCATAAAAAATGGTCTGTATTTCCAAAATGAGCCAGATAGGTTAGTTCAGTCTTTGAAAAAAACTATGCTAGAAAATTAGGATATTGGCAGACTTTATTTGATTGAACATTCAGAGTAAATGACTAAGCGCCTCACCCTCCTGCTATAGTGAGGCTAAACACTGAAATGGTTCCAGTATAAAGTACCTTTTAGGACACCTATATTTGGTAAGCATATAAACGGATGAATTAAGGTGACAGTAAATGCGCATGCTTGGGGCTCAGGAGGATATTAATACATTCTCCACCCCAACATTGTTGTCAGAGTCAGATGGCATGTGCACTCATCAGAGGGGTGTAACTCTGTGTGGGGTTTGGTGCAGACAAGCATGAAGACATGCTTTATTTTTTGTCAGGGGTAATGTGATGATACTTGATGCTACGACAATCTTTTTTGCGCAGGATTCTGAATCAGAAACGTGCTATAAATAAATATGCTAAAACGGGTTCCGATGGGTTTTTTGGAGAGAGAGAGAGAGGGAGAGAGAGGAAAAAAAGATCTGCTTCAAATGTTTCTGTGTTTTCTTCCCACAAGAGCCCTTTTAGTTAGGAAAGAGTTATTGAAGGTGAGAGGGAAAAGTAAAACCTTTTCTTGGCCTTTCCAGGTCACAAGACAGCTTGAAAGGTAAAGGTCTGCTTATGTGAGCACTTCAATTTCTCTGTAGTCGATCACAACCTTTTGTTTATCATCCTGTGTCATGCTGGTAACGGTGTACCTTTCCGCCTCAGGTGTAGTGCTGAGCAATGCAGCTATATAACACCGAATGTTATGAGTTATATGACTTGTGTGTGTGAGACTTCTCAGTGTATGCAGGGGAGGACAGTACAGGGCAGTTAAGGGCAGTGGAGGGACAGTTTTTTCTCTCACATGTAAAAACTCAAACCTTACTCACTTCTATAAAAGATAATGAGGGAAAACAAAAACCTGCTGTTCTGCAGCTTTGCTTTGACAAACCAAAATAGGATCCAGCTCCCTCACAAACAAGCATGTGTATAACAGAGGAAATATGGGGTTTCTTCTCTCTAAAGGCTTCTGAAAAATACACAAATAGCACTCATACAGAATATGGTTTACAAAACACGGTCATGCACAATGTTTTGCCGTATTTTGACTAATTGCAGTGTGTGTGTTCATGTGTACCTTTACAGAAATGTGATATGGTTGTTAAATTGCAGCTGACATTTTGAAGAAAATAAAGCTATCAGCTGGTGTACAGGCAGGAGTGACAAATACATAACAGATCTCAGAGACTGGAGTACATGAATTATAATGTTTATTAGTGAAATATACTGAGCATCAAAGTTAATTCTTGACCTTGGAAACAACAGTTTCACAAAATAATCTTAACTCAAGATCCTCTTACCAGCCTTTCCCTGAGCTTTCAATCAAAAATATTTCACTATATAAAATATTCAGTAATAATTCCTACTGTTTACCATCCTTCCATTTATTGTTCAGATTTTTACATGACTAATATGCCACTCACCATCACCACGACTACCTTTTAAAACTAAAAAGGATACTGAACGTGCAATGGTGGAAAGTAAATAGAGCACTGTAGTTAAAGGAAAACTTTTTTTTTTCAATCTATACAGTATTTTCCCATGTTTTTGTGTCTAAGTGACTAACAGGAACAACATTATTTGAAATTGATCCGGTACTGAGCGATTAGTGCTGCAGTCAGCAGCTGTGAAACAGAGTGCAATAGGGGCAATCGCACACGATCAAAGTATGTCCACTGAAAGTGCTTGTTTTGCCACTGACAGGCTCAGATTGTTAAGTATCTGACAAAGAAAATAAACATTTTTCTTTACCTTTTACTCAATCAAGTTGGTTTGTTATTGTGTTTAACCATGTGTAGCTCAAGGAGAAGTCTTGTTCTAAAGCCTTGCGAGAGCTGAGTTGTTGCAGGACAATAGCACACAGATCGGATCAAGTGAAAGGTACAGGAAGGTAAGGTAAACATAAGATGTGTGATGATCTTATGATCTTATATCTGATACATTTGTTATAGAGTAACTACCAAACAGTAGATGAAAGTAACCAGAAGGAGCTCTACTTTAATTAGCAACAACATCAAAATGCATTTTCAACATTATCACATCATTATTTACTGTCTATTCATATCATATATAATAATATATATAATTATTTAACACTCACAGGGGTCCTTTTTGTGCATAAGTACTTTAAATTTTGATAGTTTAAAGGGACAGTTCACCCCCAAATCAAAAACACGCATTTTTTCCAGTCCAGTTACCAGAAGAAAATGTTTCCAATATACATTTCAGCAAACTACAAATACGTTACATTTGCATGTTTCATACGTGTTATATCAAGATTTCTAGAGTGCAATTTTTTTTAACCAATACATCACAGCATTTTCCAGCAGTGTTTGAGCCATGAATTTTAAACAGACACATCGCAATGTGTCTCAGCCATTTGAGCCACAAAAAAATAGTATTTTCCTCTGCTTATCCTGCACCTTTTGTGCTATTGATCAATCTAGATTGTTTTGGTGTGAGTTGCCAAGTGTTGGAGATATCCACCATAGAGATGTCTGCCTTCTCTCCAATATAATGAAGAATGGTGGCACTCGGCTTGTGGTGCTCAAAGCGCTAAAAAAACAAACAAACAAACAAAAAACCTCAACAGCAATGTGTCTTTCCAGTAATCATGATCCAGTCACTCAAGATAATCCACAGACCTTGTTGTGAGCAGTTTCATGTAGGGACTATTTTCTTTATACCAAACTACACCCACCAACTGTATCACCATGCAGAAGGAAGAGTGCATCTACTGCTAGCTCACCTAGCACCACTGAGCTAGCTAACATTATAGCTCAGCCAAAGAGTACACCATTAATGTTTACATCTTGCGCTGTCATGAGCACGAGCCTCTCGTCCATGAGTAGGTGCATGCTTCCTTCTGCGCAGTGATATGGTTGGTGGGTGTAGTTCAGTAGAAAGCAAATAGCTCATACATGAAACTGCTCACAACAAGGTCTGTGGGTTATCTTGAGCAACTGGGTCATGATTTCTGCAAAGAGACATTGCTGTCAAGTTTTGCAAATGTATTTATTTTTTGGCACTTTGAGCACCACAAGCTGAGTGCCATCTAGTTCCATTACATTTGAGAGAAGGCAGACATCTCTACAGCTGATATCTCCAACACTCTGCAGCTCACACCAAAACAATCTAGACTGATAAACAGCACTACAGGTAAGAGGAAAAATATATATTTTTGATGTTGGGGTGAACTGTTCCTTTAAGTTAATTTTGGAGTATGAAATTTAGTATTTTTACACTGTGGTATTGCTACTCATATAAGTAAAGGATGTGAATACGTCTGTCTCTCATGAATGTGAATATAGAAACAGCTGAAATATCAGGCTGGGTCACTTACAAAAGCCACTGCTGTTCTTTGCACCTAAGTGCCTAACAAGGTTATTTCAAAGTCAATATGTGCAATATAGCAGACAGTGTAACTTCTGCCAATATTTCCTTCCCCCGTATAAAAACTACAATCATCCCTGAGATCAACAAGAGAAGAAGGCGGATCTGCTGAGCAGTGCAAGATGTGCTTTAAGCCCAGATCATGAGTCAGGTCACAGAACCAGGTTAGACAGCCCACAGTGACCCAGTCACACCGAAAGAAAACGTGTTTATTTCCATTTCAAAAGCTACAGTGTGACAAAGTATAAAGCGTACTCTGATCCCCATCTGAAGCAGTGTGCAAGGTGTGCTTTTAGCTTTACAGAGGACTGTGTTAGTCAAACAATGGGAGAGCATTAAAACATGCCAATAGAGGAGTATTAGTCAACAGTCTGAGTCAATACACCCCACTGGGCTGCATGTCTTCCTACAAACACAAGCAATTGCTTTAGAAGGCTTCAGCACTAGATAGAAACATCAATTACAGTAAATTACACCAAAACAGTGTGAAACACATCAATTTGTTAAATCTCCTGAGCTGTCTGAGCTGTTTTGGATGAAAGCAGAGCAGAGAAGTGGAGTAAGATAACATTCAATAGCCCTAAGATACAGTACATTGCCCTATCTCTCCTTGGTCGTGTTTATGCATTGAATGAGGGAGTTATTTATATTTTGATTCTTGGGGACTTACTTCGAAGGCATTACCAAACACAGAGAAACCGGCTCAAAATATTCTTTTTCCTGTGCGCAGCCTACTTTTTAAACGCAGAATTCAAAATAAGAGCGCTCTGTGCCATGACTTTAAATACACATCAGCTGCACTGTGTGCCCAGTTTCCTGTTGGCTCCCAGACTTTCTATGGAATAAAAGTAGTTATTTCAGTTTGGTCCAAGTTCATAGAGTTGAAAACACTTGGAGAGGCAAGGTCAAAGGCACTTTATGTGTTTATTAAGGCTTTCACATCAAAGTTAAGGGACACAGGTTGATAAATTCTGCGGTAAGCCTACACTGAGACAATGAAAACAAAGGGATAAAACACCATCTTGGTTTACACGCTCGCTTTCCTGCACAGAAGAACCACAAATGATAGCTTTCTAAAGGTAGCAACTATGCTCCGAAACGAAAACGTCCAATTTCTACTAAACTTTGTAGTGCTTCAATGACTTCCCTTGCTATGGTTGATTATCCGGGAGGGGTGTTGGTTGCTGGGGACAGATGAAGATTTGGCTGTTTCAGGGAACATTTTGGGGAGGAGGGCGGGGGGGCTGGAGTAAATGAAAGACAAATGCGAGTAGTGCCCACTCAGCTATTTTCCCAGTCAAGATCAAAGGCACGCCGGACTGGCCGCTCCACGGGAAACTTGAGATGGGTCCTGCCTTTGTTTGCTGTTGCTAGGAGACCTGCAGAAGGCTGAAAGTGTTTGCAGTGGGGTACAACATCAAAACCATTTCCAATATAAATTTTTAAGACAGCCATGTATTTGTGTCCCGGGCTTTCAATTTACTGAGTACACTGAAAACACTAACAAATAATGGCTCATCCCTGTGTTAGTCGCCGAATAAATTTCTTGGTGTTTGTTTAAAAGAGAAAAATCGTTACAGACAATTGCACATGTGCACACTTAGAAAGGGCACTTGTCAGCAGTGTGAACACTTTGCATAGTCTCAGCGCTTTGATAGTATGTAAGCACAGCCGTGTGCATGCACAAACTAAATTCAACAAACAGCCATAAAAGCAACACTTTTTTTTGTTTTGGTGCGGGAACACACAACACGTGAAACTGCACACACAACTTAAATGTAGTTTGATATATTTATAAGCTTAGGTTTGGCTTCCCAACAAAGCTAATTATGATGCTGTTATCTATTAATGGGCCCCATGATAGTAAGGGTGGCTAGACATGTGTCACAGAGAGCTCATTACATATCATTAGTTCGACACTCCAATAATGTCTACACCTGCTGAGCAGAAGATAATGACTTGGTCCCTGATATTTGCAGGACTATTGTCTACCAAGCAAAGCACCACCAGGAGGATAGGTCCACAGGCTGGAGAGCTGCATGAAACCTGATAAAGCTATACAATAACCTAAAGTACACATGCCTTTTTTATTTGTTTTAAGCTACTGTGAATGCAGCATTTGTCGAAAAAGCATTTGGGGAATAGCTGTAACTCATTAAAATAAAAACCAGCATTCCTACCATCTGTACATATGATGTTTTTATATAATTCTGGGAAAAACTCAGGAGATGTATTGCAATTAAGATAAGCAATTAGCTATTTACCATTTATGATGGTTGCTTACATCCTCATGATAGACTTTTCCTGTTTGCTTGATTGCTTCAGTAGCTCTGGATCACCCACTGTTACATAACCTCATCTGAATAACTTGACCTCGTCTTAATTTGAAATGAAAATCCACATTTTAAAAGTGAGCGTCAGCTAAATCCTGTACTTAAATGGGAACTATGCGCCAATTTTCAAAAGTCAGATATCTTATTCCTGTGGTCAGACAGTCCAAAAAATATTAGTAAACATAAACAACTTTCCCAAATCAAAAGCTAGAGTGCTAAAACTCAAATTTGTGATGTCAGAGGGTATAGAGTCTGGAGCTGCTGCACAGACAATAGATTTGAAAAGATGTTATAGATGACACAGAGCACCCAGGTAAATGTTTTGAGTATTTGGGCACATTTTGTGTTTCAGAACTGAGAACACTACAATAGAATAAAGCAGGGCAGCATAATTTACACTTCTCATCTTGTATATTTGTATATTATGCCAGATATTTAATTAAAACTATAAAACTGGACCCAGTGAGTGACCCTGGCCTGCAGAACCCACTGGTTGTTACTGGTTGTGAATGTTAAATTGTGGTTACTTTGCTTAAAGTTACTATAATTTGAAGCATTCTTTAGCACAAGAATTTCCTTCGTGATAAATAAACTTCTATTGAAGTGAGAAAAAAAAATCATCTTGTGACTATTTTGACAGATATGAGATATGATATGAGTCACAATTTTAGTGGGAGTGGTAATTTTTGCATTTAATTTTCACTGATAATGTGATTTCTGCTGGGGTCTGTACCAAACAAGCATGTTCCTTTTAATCTGGAATACAATTTTTAGGCTGGGGCATCTCTCTAGCACCACAATTCTTCATATATATTGTGACACATTTCACTTTTATCAAAAAAATATTGCAGCACCTGTGATTTGGATATTTCCCCTTGGCTTTATTGCGATCTTTATAATATTTCAATTAACTGTCCAGCCCTAGAATAAAGGTCATTTTTGTGTATGAAAAAAAAACCTTCACAAAATCAGTCTCCCATTCATTGTCTATGAAGCAGCTCCAGACTTTATACCTGATGACATCACATGTTTGAGACTTACCTCTCTGGTTTCTAGCTTTGAGTGAGCTCATGTTCTTGAATACTGATTGAACTAACAGGACCATGGAAATAACATTCTTCATTTAGGTGGTGTTCTTCTTTAACTCAGTTGTCTCAGTGTTACATTCTGCCGTGTGGATCCGCACATAGTATGGAATCTATCTTGTGACTACTGGGACACAGAAAAACTGCAATCGCCACCAGAGTGACCTTCGTGTCTGGAACGATAAAGATTAGAATGGTGCTGTGTCTGCCTCGTGTTTTCACTACTTGAGCCAACTGGCACAGCGCTGGCGTCCTCTCCTCAGCTCCCAGTCTGCCATGATGACAATGGCAACCAGCTACCGCATGGCATGTAGAAATGACAAAGCAAGCCAAGGGATATTTGGAAGATGGGGAAGATAATACGAAATACAACTGATCAATCGCTCTGTTAAGAAGACGCCGTCCTGGACATTGCTGTCACTAGCTGTTTTGCAATTCTGGGACATCAGCCTCTTCGTCCATGTTTGGAGTACAGTGCGCTTTCAGTGGCTTTAAAAGAGGCAATTTCAATAACTGGAGAGAAGAAATTAGGTTCTTTGAGGATTCTAAGTTTGTATCCTCTAAAGGGCTGAATTTCTTCTAACCACGAGAACTAAAAATGGCCTACATTCAAGTGTGCCACGAGCTTATCTGCTGTGTCCTGCCTTAACCTGCTCCAGTCTGTAACAGTGTGTGTGTGTGTGCTTAAGGAGAGAGGCAGTGTACAACAGACAGACAGTGACAAACAGAACATTTGTTTCACCATTAAAGACAAAAAAAGTCAAGGGTAGTCCTGCTGTTGTTGTCTTCAGAAGACAGAGATGTCTTACCCCGTCACTGCAGCCAGAGATCCACCCCTGCGTGACATCACAGTGAACACACTGCCGCCAAATCCCGCATCAGCAGTCTAAGTGCGCTTTAATTGGTGTGTGAGAAGCTGCTGTACTACCAGAGTATCCTGTAGATTTGTGACTGCTGAGCACAATTGAATTAGTTTTTGACTGAGAGTGACTTTGTTCATTTGGCTGCCTCCTGCCTCTCAGTAATACAAATACTTCGCTATAGTTATCAACACAGACTCGTATCGGGTCTAATTTGTTTGCCAAATCTCCGCTACATGCAGGACTTCCTGCCAACAGGCTGCTTGTTCTGGAGGGTTGGAAAATTGTTTGATTTAAGAAATAACATAAATCTGAAACCTATTGTTCATGTCCCTCTCTGCAAAGTGCAATATCGCAATTAATAAATCATCTGTGGGAGTATTTATGAATAATGTAGACTTATATAGCCATCAGAAATTTGAATATATAATATGTATGAAAACACAGTACAAAAGCTTTGAATAGGAAAAAATATGACTCATAAGTCCTGGGGCCTGATCTGATGATGGTTAAATCTTAATTTATGGTTCATTTAGATTTGATTGATAACTGATGCTAACGTTTCCACTCCAATGATCTTTACACCGTGAAGATGACGAATTATTATTTGAGATAAAGAGATGAATATTTTAAACAAGATTCTTGAGACAAACTGTCTCCGCACCACAAAATCCACGACTAGTTTACAATGAAGAATTCACCCCTGTGTTTGTTTTGTGCTCCTTCAAAGCTTTGACAGGTCTGAATGATAAGTGAGCACAGTAGCCAGGATGCTTCCCTGAACAGTTCACCTCTGTTTTGGGCATGACTGCTGCCTGAACTCTGCCCCCCCCACTGAGACAATAAAACGGCTGGATGACTATAGGACTAGCAGAAAAGGCCGACAGTTTATAACTCAAGAGAGGCGAAGCTATACAGCCTGTGTGAAGATAAAGATTTAGTAACGGTAAGAGATTGGAATTCTCTCAGTCTGAGGTCAGACGGCCAAAGTTACCTTTCTCAATTCCCTGAGGGCGCGTGAGGAGACCCTGGACTCAAGCTGGAGCGCACAGTTACATGAGACAAAGGAGTTGTCGCAGTGAATCAGAGACCTCATCATTCCAGCCAATAATTGCTTACTTGGTTTGTAAATGACATGCACTATCTTTAGTGAGTCTGTCTCCACTTTGCTGCAGCCTTTTAAAGCCTATTACAACTAGTAATATGGACACGCAGGGAAACAAAAGTTAACTTAAATTATCATAAATGTGTGGCCAATCCTTCACAATAATTGTCTCAACGCAGATTTAAATTTAGACTTAAATAATATGGCTCACAAATTGCAAAGCATGCAAATAGGTCTTTAATTTTATGTCCTTAAATGTCTTTTTTTTTTTTTTCAAAATAAATCTTGAAGAATTTGAAGAAGTTAATTACACAGAGATGAGGAAAAAAGTAATTTAAACAATGTAATGTAATTAATGTAATCTTTTCATATGTAAAAAGTAATTTATACAACTTAAAGTTACATCAAAGATCCACCAATTCAGGTTTTTTCCATGAGAGAAATGCAAATAAAGCAGAAACCTCCCTGTGTGGGTCTTCAATAAAAGCTGTATTCAAAATTCATATATAAAGAAAAGAAAAAAGAGCATTAAAGCCACTTATTGCAGAGTACTTGGATTATTTTATCATTTTCCTAACAGATTTATACATCAGGAAAACCTATTAGAGTATTGTAAGATGGAAATGTATCTAAATACAGCCATATTTTTTAAATCAACATATAAATGTACACTGTACAAATTTAAATTTGTTAAAAGGATCCAAAAGTTTAAACATTAGCGCAATATTATCTTTAGAGTGACTGGTGCATTATGATATAGGAGTAGTTTAAAAGTCTTGATCTTTTCACACTCTCAGAAAGAACTGTTATTGGAGAGGATTTGCTGTGAGATTCCCTTTTCATTCTAACGGCATTAAAAAGCGTAAAGACTGGGAGACAGAGGAGTGGGGCTGACGTCACAGTCCAAGAGTCACCCGCCGTGTGTTCGGCGTCTCCAAGTGAAGACTTATCTGCAAAGAAGTTTGGACGGACAATGTGGGTGGACAGGGCGTGAAACTACTATCATCATCAGTTCTGAATGAGAAAAAGAAAACATATCTTCCACAAAAAAGGAGGCTCATTCCAATTCAGCTGCGTTGTTAGGACAACGAGAACCATCCCTCAGATGATTAGTTCCACTTCAAAAGAATTTACTTTCCGCAGTGGAAACGTCCCCCTTTTGTGTCCTTACACAGGGTTTTCTCAGCCCAAAAGAAGAATCGTATGTTTAGTCAGCCTGTTTATTATTCCTTCTGTTCACACTACAATTGTATTAAATAAATAGAGTACTACTAACAAAGGCCTATTAGCCCATAAACATGTCCTGGTACACACAAAAAAGGCTAAATCACAGTCCCTGCATAAGAATTAAGATACTCTAAATGCTGATAAAGGCATAAACTACACTGCTCGGGACATGGTGCCAGCTCAGAATGTCTTGTCACTGACATCATGAAACATGCATGTTATGTTGCACATATTTTGTCTAACTGGGGATTTGTTATGAGGCTCAGTCTCAATTCTGAGAGACACCGCCCCTTGCAAAACAGCCACTGGTGCTACTGAGAAGAGGCAGCACATTTTCTGGTGCACATTTTATACATTAGAGTGAATGGATTGTGCTTGTTCACGTCTGATAAGCAATGAGAAGTAGTAAAAGTTGTAATCTTTGAATAACAATATCTAATAAAAATGCTAGGCACACTTTAATTTACATTACACAGATTCACACATTTTACATATCACACTTTAAGTTACTCCTGTTTTGACTAGAATGTTAAAAACAGTCAGAGTGTGCAAAAAAAGTTAATTACAGGTAAATAATTAACTCTAATATTTGGTGCAAATTTCATACAACCTAATGTGAATATTAATGTGTGGTTAAAGCAGCAGATCAAAGAGAGTTACAGCAGTTAGCGCGATTGTTAACCTGACTTCCTCGAGATTTTAAAGACACAATTTAAATGCAAAAGCGGCTCAGTTGAAGTTCTGCTGGTTGTTCAGATAAACAGACATCTTGCCTGAATCAATATCCCAAAAGAGGGCGGAGAAAAAAAATATAGTCAACACACCTAAACGCAGATGAGTGGTATCAGGATGAAAAGTTTTTTATTTTTTTTATTTTTTTAAAGCAGCCTGCGACTGGCAGCTGTGACATCGTGGTTACTTGTATTGGATTTTTCTTGTTTTTTTAATGTGAGGTTTATTTTTGAAGCTGTATCCCCAAATCAGTCTGGAATACAAACATGTCTGCGGGCCTTCAGGCAACATGCAAACAGACTGGCAACAATAAGTGGAGCTTTACTTTTCTAACAAATAATCTGTTTATATACGAAAACTAAATCTAAAGTAAAAATGTTCTTTTATTAAATTCTACAACTATAAATTCCTGGTTGATTTAAAAAAAAAAAAGGGGTCGAACCACTTCAATCGTTTCAGAGGTCCACTACTGCACTGTCTTTGATGACTGTATATTGCAGTATGAATACTGACTGGAACCGTGCTGGTGTGGCTCAGGAGCATCTATCCTTCCCATCATGATCAGTGATGAGCCTCCTTGTGACCTACAGTATATTAATATGCTCAGCAGAAAGAGGCCTCTTGGCACAGGACACGCCAGCAGCAGCCCTTTAATGTTAGCAACTGTCAAAGCTTTGATTTCTGATTGATGAGTAAGGTCGGTGCAATAGCACAACGGCACTACTGGTCATCTCGGCCCTTTTTCCACAACAGGAAACATATCCTTTAACATGGCGAGGCAGTCCTGCCCCTCGGACCCTCAGCAGCTGCAACATCACCTGTTTGAAACTGCATATCTATAAAATACATGCCTCACGGCTACAAATGTACAGAATAAACAGCATAAATGAAACATGTATTGACTGAGCGGGGGGCCAACATGAAGGAAGAAGAGTTTTTTTCAGTCCACTAGCCAGGATGAAAGAGAGAAATTGAAAACTGGTAGGCAGTTTATCTATAGTGTCACCAACATTGCACAAGTCCTCCTTCTCTACACCTGTAGCATTTGTTATTTCAAAAGACGAACATAAAGCATACACACTCAGGTTACAGTTTATTACATACACAAAGCTCAAACATGTCTTATATAACAGCCGGCAGTAAATTCCCCCTAAAATACGGCTGTATAGTTTGTCTGTGCAAGCAGCTTATTACGACACATATTTACGTCTATTGTTAGGATGCATCCTGTGGTGGCCATCGCAAATATGACGGAGGAGGAAATCAGGTGACGACATATAAAGAGAACAAAATCTGCGGTGCGTAGGCAGGAGGTCAGGGTGGATAGTTGGGTCAGTCAAACACTGGATTTTCATTGGTCAACTTACATAACATACTATACTTGCGTAAGATATGTAGCGTATTTAACTTGCATACGTGACTTAAGGTATAATATGTAACATTTCTGCATTAAAAGTTCAAAAACAACGACATGGATGTTATATATTTTGTTGGCTCGTGTACCTACATTACTCAGAATGTTTCCAATAATGTTCAAACTCAAAGAAATAAAAAGTAGTTTTATTGAAGACATGGCATGTGTCATTATGGTCGCATCTTCTTTACCTGCTCGATTTGTTTTAGGGGAACATGGAAAATACCAGATATGTCATCCTAAATCCTATGAGGTGTATTATACTAAATAACCTTAACACGGCATTTTTTTCTGCCACACAGCATCATTTTTTTCCATTAATGGCATGCTATTTAGCAACACAGTAGCAAGCTAATGCGTACAGTAAGCTAATGTATATGGAGCACCACATATTGGTTTTCTTTTTTTCCCCCTACTATATAAAATGGTTAAAATCTCCAGCATAGCACTGGCTATACATGTGTAACAGCAGCAACAGAAAGTTTGCTTATTCGCTTGGGGAATCAAAGCGGTCTGAATAAGACACCTGGCACTGTGTTAGCACTAGCTGAACTCAAGTTGCTATAACTACCTACTAACTGAAGGTCTCTGTATTCCCCCGGCCAAATACCACCACAATAAAGTCTAACTAGGGAAACACTGTTCAACAGGATCATAAAGTTATTTTCAGTATGAATATTTTGACCACAGATTATTACTAGCATTAGGTTAGTTGACCACCCATACAGTGACTAGCTAACATTATGCACCACAATTTAAAATTAGCTGCATAATGTTAGCTACAGTCACTGTATGGGTGGTCAACTAACCTAATGCTAGTAATAATTTAGCAAGATAACATAACATTAGTTTCAGCTATTTCATTAGATTGACATGACACAACATATAAGTGTGACTTCACGTACATGAAAAAAAAATTACTCGGCTACAGTTTCCTTGTCTGTGAATACAACAGCTCTCATTAGGGCTGCCCCCTAAAAGTCCACCAAACATTAGTTGATCAGAATGATCATTACTTGGCAAGATTTTGTTGGTCACTTAGTCACAGAAAAACAACAACAAAAAAAAAAACAAAAACGTGAAACTCTATCAGGAGCTGCGCCTTCTCAAAATAAATCAAAACCTATGTGACTGGACCATGTGGGAATCTAATTTGAAAGGACAGACACAGGAAGAGGCCACGCTCAGCAGTCAGACAGGAGTCATGTTAATTTCCAGGGCTGGTACCTGCGGTTATTCCACAGGCTAGTTAATAACATGTCTGGCAGGAAATCCAAAGTGTGGGATCATTTTGAGAAGGTGAAGGACGAACCCAAGGTGATATGTAAACTCATCTTCATTGGTCCACTACAAACATGATGTATCATCTGAAACATGTTAGTAGCTACATGCCCATTAGCCACTTAGCACAATCATTACTGCTTTGCCGACAGCGTCATTAACAGGCGGCTCGCTCAGTGTGTGACGTGCACTTGTAGATAAAATATAGGCCTATATTAATGAAGGTTCATTAGTACGGTTTTGGATTTCTCTGTAATGTAGCACAGTGTTAATGTTACTGATACTATTCTTTCTCACACCTTCAACTCAAACCATTGTGTTGAGAGACCGTTAGTGACAGAAACTGGATATTGTGCATTTAAGTTACGTAATAAACAAAGTTTTTTTCTGGACCTAACGAAGTAGTTTTCTATTTAACTGCAAACAATAAGGTTGTATGCTGATAAAAGCATTACATTTATCAAAAACTAAAATTCCTCCTCTGGGCTCCCATAGGTGAAGGGTTCTGTATCCAACAGATAATGAATGATGATATAATAAAACACACTTGAAATAATGTTGGCATCAATTAAAACTGAAGTTTTAATTGATGCCAAACAGTGTACATTAATCAATACTTAAAATGCTCTTACATCTGCTTACAGCTACATAACAGTGTGTAATTATATACTGCTTAAGAATACTAAATAAGGGGACTTGCATATTTCACAGTTACATTAGCTGACTGCATTAGTGTGAGCTAGATGTACCAGAAAACTCGCAAGTGATTGGCATGTGCATATGTCTTCAAAAGGAGCCTACTTGTTGGTGCGACTTTGTGAAGGGTGGAGTACAGTTTGACCCCTACAGCTACAGTTTCACACCACAACCACAGGGAGAACCACACCAAGCAGAAATACACTTTATTAGGTACATCTGTACAATGTAATGCAATCCAACACAACTGTTCTGCCATAAAGTCGACTTTTATGATGCTTATTACATTCAGTATTTATAGAGGTGTAAATTCAATTATATGTTTTAGCATCAGGTTCATAGTTAGCGGTGGTGTTGTACTGGATCGCATTATCCTCAAAGGTGTTTCTAATATTCCGCTGTAAATAGGGAGGACAAAAATTAGACCTCTCAACACTGCTCGGTGTAATGTAGTCCAGTGCGACACCACCTTTAACTTTGACTTCAGCAGTAAACATGTAATTGAGTTTACAAATTTACAACAGAATCAACAAAACCTGAACATACATGTAGAGTTTACAGCAGAGAATTGCACTAAATTGTACAGGTGTACCTAATAAAGTGGCCACTAGGTGTAAATAAAGTCTTTCCACCAACACAAACTAAATTATGGTTAAAATGCATTATTATTTTTTCCCTTTTTCTAATAAATGAGGACGAGCTGACTAGGGGGAAAAAAAAACTTAACTCAACTGCAACTAATTGCTCCTTTCATCTATCCAATTAAAAGCAGAATTTTAATCCGAGTAGTTTATTTCTTGTTTTGATAGCTCATCACGTGCCACAGCCTTTTAATCAGCACAAAAATGTAAGTATTGCATATTAATTCCGCACTGAGGGATGAGCAGTTATTTACACTGGTGATTTTCATCACTCTCTCTCCCTGCGTGGGACTCCTCCAGGGCCGGCCCCACGATGACTGGGCCCTAATTGACAGCCACACTGAAGGATGTGTTGGCAAAGCTAGCCTGCTAACTGCTAATATTTTCAATCCATACCCACTCAGGTGTGTATGTGTGAGAGGGTGTGAGGAGGTTGTTAAAATGGTGGCGAGGATCAATAGGATGTTGTTGTTAGTGAGAGACCTTTCAAGGGAAACATCAGTAAGGTGGCATCACAAGTTGTCATGTGTGATGTTTGTGAAATGTATCTGGAATGTCTCTACCTTCAGCTGCCTGTATAAACAGTCGGCGGCGACAGCTCAGCCTCCCTGCATTTTCTGTGATGAAACAGCTCGGTTGCATGAGGTAATCTCACCCTTACCCAAATGAGATGGTAATGCCTTCACTCAGGGAATTCAGCAACACGCAGCAGCACCTAGAAGGAGGCAGTGCAACTCAAATGGGACTAATAATAGAGCCTCCGTTCTCTTAACTCGGAATCTATATTGTACGCTTCAAAAATGAGATCAACTATATGGGTCAGTGGGATTTCTGTGAGAGGAAAAAAAAGAAATAGAAAAGGAGCAAAAGAAAATATGCTCTGCTGACAACAGATCTGAGGAATGCAGCAGCTAATAAGAAAATGATTTGGGCAGAGTAACAGCTCAGAACTTTAATTAACAGAGCTGGTTTTAACTGATTGAAAGGGAATACATGTCCACACTCGTGTGCATGCGAGCCTAATTATTTTCAACCCCTTGATTGTCTAAATAGGCTTTATAAATAAAAGCACAAGTGACTTGAAATGTTCAAAGGAAATTATTTTAGAAACGAAAATGATCAAAGAGCAGTCTTTCATAACTTCTGTGATCTGTGAGCTAGAATACACGGGGACTTCAGTCCTCCACGCTGCTGCGGCCTAGGTTTAACTGTGGAGGACACACACACAAGCACGCACAAGCACGCACACCACTACTCCACCCCCAACATCTGGCTTTATCAAGAGACAATAAAGGATATTTATTAGCCTCCATCTTTGTTGAGCGTGCCCGCACATTACACTGAGCTAATAGAAGAAAACAGCATCAATTAATATCAATATGACATATGATATAGATGTGAGAGAGATAAGATGTGAGATCATCTATAGGCATCCAGGGTGATGGATTTACAACATGGAACAACAATAAATCCAGTTTTATTATGGGAATGAATAATGAAACGTGTTTAGATAATGATGTCAGTGACTTCACGTTGCCTCTGGCATCTTGTTCACATGTGTGTATTACCAACAGCCCACGCTGGTTCCTGATGTGCTTACTCTGTTGCTTATGTTGTTGGCTGATATCTTTACTTTATGTGTTGATAAAAGGAAGTAAATGTACAACATTTCAAAACACATGCAAGAGAAAGAGCACAGTTGGGTACTTACAGTGCAGCTGCGCGGTGATAAGCTGGAGAGAGGGAGTGGCGTCTCTCTTTTCTCCCTCCCAGGCTCCTTGGCATTATTCATGACCCCTCGGACGTGGTATATTCTGAATTAAATTAATGTACAGAGCATAGTTAATGATGTGATGATCAAGTGGTGATAAGTCAAATACAGTACATGCATAGCTTTAAGTGATTAATTTATAGCTGGGGCCTTTATGCTGGCGCTCTTAAAGTTTCTCATATTGTACACTTTAAAACAAGGATGTCACTGTTTCCACAGCGAGCTCTTCTCTTCCACACAAGTTTCAGAAATCAGACTGAGTGCTGACCTGGTATCTGTCAAAGCAGGGTGGGGATTTTGTATTTGTCATACAGAAGGCGTTGCATCTCTGAGGGAATATGTTCTTTTTGTTACAGATAAATATTTCTGAGACACACCCCAGTTACTCAGATGAATTGCATAATTCTGTCAATTACATAACTGAAGGAACACTATGGCATTCACGACAGCAGCGGTACAGATAATGTATCGTGAATGGAGCTGAGGGCAAGTGCTAATTACCTCCGCTATATCCCACTTTAATAAAGGAGCTATATGAAACGCTGTGTTTTTGCATTGTGATGGATTTTTGATCCCCTGCCTCCTCCAGAAACCTCGAACACAGGATTATTCCCTGCGGACTGAAATAGATGCAGTCAGTTCTGCCTTGTTCTTTTTTTGAAAGTCATCTGTGGAAGGGTGCAAACTTCACAGGTTTAAGTCAGCAGCGATACTGGCGCAGCACTGATCCTGGGACAAAAACGCTGCAGCTGTTCTTCATGTTAAAAGTGTCCGTACACACACCTACACATCCTACATGCCATTACCATATCATAGCAAACGTCCGATACAAGGTTAGGCTGCCTCATTGATCATGAAAAAGATGAAGGGACAGTCCATCACTTTCCCTTTGCCACTTTTAAATCCGTTACCTGGGCTCCTCAAAGCAGCACTAGTGGCTAATTACTCTCTCTCATGCCCCTCCTGCTCCCTTTAGCCTGTGGCTAATGATAAACTATCCCCATCAATAGTTCTTTAACTTCACAGGGACCTAAATGACACTTTGGTCTGTTTGGATTATTTTATTGATGACTGTAAATAAATAAAGCAACAATGCATTTCTTCCTGTTGCCTCTGTGCCGTGAGAGTGCCGCTATCTGTGTCAAGCACTTTAGGGTCAAATCACATTTGTCCCCTCCATTAATGTCACAGCCTTAAAGCAACATATCATCACAGTGCGGCGCCTGGCCTAACTGTAATTGAAAAGGCCCAAGGGGAATTCCTGGGTTGTGTGTGGGGGCCCCCTAACCCCCCGCCAACCTACATCCATCATTGTAGAGTTAGGCCCTAGGGTGTTCTTGTAACGCTGGAGGTTAACAGTGAGATCGCCATGCGTCCTCACTTACAGCTCTCTAAAATGTGGCCCCCATGGGCCCCCCAAGGACTGCCACAAACACCATGCACCAGCTGAAAGCGACATACAGCATCATGTCAAGTGCATATTAATTTGACAGCCACATACCAAGGACTGCAAGCTCGAGTGCGTCAACACATCCATGTTCAGCGAGTGGATGCACTTCAATGGGGATGTGATCAGAAACAGAATCCTTCCTTCAGATGTTGAGTTCACAGGCTTGATTACACAGCCGCCTTGCAATGCATACTGCAACAGATAAAATTAAACACTCGCGATTACTCGCCGCTTTGAAACACCCTGGACCATGATCAATGTGATCTCTTTTTTAAGTTAAACCTCAAATGACAGAGATTTGAGAAATCATACAAAAAGTATTCAAATGCAGTATCGCACAACACACCAAATTGTTGCTAATGAAATGTGATAGTTTTGAGAGACGGCAAAGACAACAGGCACTTAGGGTCTCTTTGCACTGTTTTTGTAAAATCTAAGGCATTGTGCTCTTTAGGCGTCGTGATCAAAGCCTTTATAACATTTTCGAACAAAAGCTTCCAGTAAAAATGTGAATTATTAAACAGAGGCTCTAAAAGTCTAACTGATAATTTCTCAGAGATCATATACTGCCGAACTGTAAAGAAGCACAGATGAAAATAAAGGCATCAATTCTTGCTCCAGTGTGCAGATTTAAGCATATTCATCTGGCTCTTCACATACATGAAAGCTACCAGCTGCCCTTGCCAGCGAGTGGAGGACATTAAGGCTCAGCCTGGTTGATCTCTGATGACAAGGGTCTGGAGGAGGGATTAGAAGCAAGGGGACCAAAGTAATGGTCATTCCCTTAAAAGGATGGCACTGCATCTCATAGGCCTGGAGCTTACAAGAGTTGAAAGATCTTCAAAGGTCTGCTCACCCCACACAACCTACACTAACTCCCCCCAAAAAACCTTGGATGTATGAATTTTGAAAGATGTGGACTTTTAAAATATTATTTATTTTCCTTTTGCATTGCGACAGCCCACAACAAATACCGCAGGCTCTATCTTAAAACTTTCACTCTCAGTTTGTTGTTTACGCGCCCTATGAGATAATCATTGTCAGTCATTTGGTTGCCTCCTGAGCTTCGCAGCTCATAGGAGACCATTAAAGTCTCCATGATATCTCAGAAACTGGCTCATCACAAAATGTCAAAATATCTGTTACGTAAGGCATGGATAATAAATGAAAAAAAAAGGACATCTTTTTAAGAACCATCCACAGGGGTAAATTGCAATGCATCAAAAGGCAAATATGCATTAGATATGAGGATAGGCGGGGCCTTTCCCTCTATCCCGCTGCATATCGGCTGCTCAGCAATTCTCAGTTTTTTGGCGAATTCTGCAACAATAGTCAGAGAGCTGAGCGTTCGAGGGGCTTGGGCTTAAGTTGACAGTGGAGCAACCGTTGGGGAGAGTGAATAGGAGCCTAGTTTAATAAGCCCTGGTACAGGCTGGACTACACAGGGGGCTGGCACCGCTGAAATCAGAAAACTGCAGTGCAGATGAAGATGAGAAAGAAATCTAAAGGATCAGTGTGGTTAAAGCACAAGAGCACAGTGCTGCGACTCCACGTTGCTATTCACCATTTTATGGTTTGTAAACACATGAAACATGTGCATATAATTGTAGTGATTGCATTGTCTTACATAAGAGCCGCTCTTCTGATGGTAACGCTTATTAATTGTGAAGCTGTCAAATTAACAGGGGCTTAGACATGAAACAGATTACCTTACTAATGTTCTCACAGAGTGACATGAGCTACACACTCTGTTATTTCGTCTTATTGACACTTCTATTATATATTGTTGCATCTTTTCTTTTAGAATCAATCTTTGTTCATTACAATTGCCCTCAGCATGGTTAGCATCATTGACGCCTTGATGCCAAAGCCCTCAGTAGCTACCAGTCTCCAACTGGAAAGAGAATGTGAAGAAAAAAAAATTAAAGCAGCAGTGCAGCTGCATCCAGTTTACCACGTGGGGTTGCAATTTTCCATGGAGAGAGGGGCAGTGTACAGAAAAAACAGATATATATGAGTCAAGTTCCATGCATGTTTGGGGGGAGAATCTGGCGGAGGACACCTACTTACCATGGAACCACACTGGCAGAGATTAGGGGGCCATCATGAAGGAGCCATAGAGGGTGAAGATAGCCAGGAGCTGCAGGGATAGAGATAGATGAGACGGAGGAACAAGAGGACCTGGCAAAAAAAAAAGGGGAAGGGGGGGGGGGGGGGGCACAGAGGGGTGGATGAAAAGAAAGCAAGTTGGGGAGCAACAGCACCACTGGCTTTGACCTGGGGAAGATGGGGGGGAAAGCCAGAGATCCAATTAAAATCGCACTTGGTCAGTGAGAGTCAACGCTGACACAGCCTCTCCAGCCCGAGCCGAGTGCTTAAACCGTACTTGGAAAAAAGTACGAGAGCCTCACAGTGTAAGTTACGCAAGATGTCATACGTGGTTATGATGATGCATAAAACCAAAGACCTGGTGTGACAAAGCAGCCCACCCCCTGGTACACAGCTGGGGCTCGGCCCAAGTATGGCATAACAGACAGGCAGGGGGGCGAGATGGCAACCGAATGGATCCCAAGGTGAAATGGATTTATTTACATTAAATTGATGTATACCCTGTATACTGTTTCCAAAATGGCGCCTGCGCTTGTTGCTAGGCAGAGAGCGCAAGAGTAAAGATGGCGGCGGGCAAATGGCAAACTGGGAAGCGGAGGTCTAATCAGTTGTGATTACTGGGGGGAAGGGTGTGGCAGGGTTCAATGATTATGGAATATTACCACAGCTTGGTCAGAATACACAACGGGAAGCTTACATGCTGGAGTCGGAGACATTTTAGGTTGCTGCCTTTGGCTTCATACACGTCCTCAGAAAATCAGTTCTCCACATTGCAAACACAGAAGCCTCTCTGAGCACAAAATAATGTTTGATCACCTCCATTGTGATTTCTGTGGAGAGATTTACTATTTTTAGAAACAGAGGACAGGAGGGCAGAGTGTGTGCATACAATAGTTGGGGTTTAGAAGATGAGCTCTGAGATAGAATATCTCCTGATTACTCTCAAAACATTGATATTACAGTGACACTAAAAGCACTTGATGCAAGCTATTGATAAGGTTACAATACAAGAGGAAGGGGTCTCATAAATTTCAGTCATCACATCACTAAAGTACACTGATCAAAGCCAACCCAGTTCACCTCAATTTTCTGGAAGAAAGAAGCACTTCACAATTGAAATATGTTCCAACATCAACCACTTTAAATCCTCTATCTTTGACCATATCACACCACTTACCAAAAAATCTTCAACTGCATAAAAATTATTATCTATATCACCCTGAGTCGTACCAACGCAGACAGGTACACATACTCATCAGTAGAAACATGAATTCAGTTCAAACTAGTATTTGTCGTTGTCAAAACTGAAACCCAGATAATGAAATTTGTGGATGGTTTTCAGAGAGAGACGCCTCACGGAAAGCCAAAAGCGAAATTAACTGCAGTCAAACTCTGAAGGGATTTGCAAAATGCATCATCAAAAATATCTGACTGTCCCTAAAGATGCATCCCCATGAGTATCGTGTGCAACATGCACTTTTAACCAGCACACAGAATGCGTAAACAAGTTCATCAGAGCTTTGCAAAATCTGGAGAACAATTACAGCGTAATGTTTCGCTTAAAAACATGACAGAGGATTAAAACCGTTATGGGATTTTTTTAAATGTTTTTTTTTCCTTAAATATAGAAGGATGAACGTTGCAATAAAAATAATATGAGCGTCTTGTAGGCTTGTCTTGATTGTGTTTTGTTTTACAAATAGCATCAAACACTAAAACCAGCATCTTCTAAACTTCCAAAGAGCCTGAAGTGTATTAATATGGTCGACACAGGAAGGAAAACATCTCCTAATACAGTCTTGGAGCATTTACCCGTTGTATTTTTGTGGCCATGCACACAACTGCCCCTCCATCAAATCCTCTCACTGGAATAAAGAACATCCTGATTACAGCTAGTTAGCTGTCAGATCACTGTAAGCATATATTTCAAAGAAATGTAAAATTAATGCACTTTTGACCTGATATCCCTCTGAAACGTGTGAGGCAAATTGGTATATATATAATGGCAGTATTCATCCGTATGTTTAATGTTATAAAATGCTGACATCCATACATACAGGTACAAAGTATAAAGCGTTGCTGGCAGGGGAGCTGAGGGGTTTTTATTACCTTATTCATCATAATTGTGACCTGTTTGACCTCCACAATAATAAGCTGGATGAGGACAGACACTGTGTACATCTTTAGCTGTCCCATTAACTGTACTTAAATCTGTTCACTCGCTTTCCAATCACTCTCCCTTTAAGTATTGTTAGAAAGAGAGGCGTAATTTCTGGCTCATGAAACAGGCAGAATGAGCTGTGTGACAACAGTAACTCACTACACATGAGTTCTGCACCAGGACTAAATAGTGAAACTGAATTCCAAGCTCTGCCGAGAAAAAGACAGGCTTCAAACAGGAATCTGCTCAGCTTATTTCTCAGAAATAATGAGGTGTTTGTTGACATTTACATTCCACAAGGTACAAAAACACAACCAAAAACATGAGCAAATATGTCAGCGAAACTGCAGCTTAGGTGAAGTGAAGCAAACATGTTGCTATTAGGAGTTTGTGCATCCAAAAACAGAAAGCTAACATATTTTTGTTTGGCTTTCCCCCCCCCCAAAACTTTCCCAACTTTTATTAACAGCCACATTAAACAAAACACCACATATCTGTCTTCTTTGAGTTGTTTGTGATTTTTTAAACAGTGAAAAAAATCTATCAATTCAGACTCAAAATGAGGAGCTGAAATTATTTGAATTTAAAAGCCTTTAGAGAGTGAATAAAAGTTTTCTGGTTTGAATAGAGTAATGATTGGGGATAAAAAATTGAGCATTTATTTGTTAGTGTTTGGACAATACAATATTTTGGGGCTATATGTGTGTTTGCAGCTTACTCACCTTCAAGGTAAGATTTGAAGGGTGTGTGCGCGTATGTGTGTGCGTGCGTGAGCGACAGAAATACAAAGAGGGACGGAAATCAAATGAAAAGATAAAAACTGGTTATTGGATGTAAAAAAAAATGAGCAAAAATTGCTTTGAAGTGGTTGCAAAATGCACGCGAGGACGTGTCTCATTGAAAAACATTGAAACAGAATGCGCGTGACCTTGGGGCAAATACACCTGTATCCAAAAACACGCGCATTAATGGCGCAGCTAAGAAATCAGATTGTAAAGTGGACGCTGTTTGGTTGTGAGAGGGCCGGTTGGTTTTTGCTGTGCAGAGTGACCATCAGATTTTAACCACATTTTAGTTTCTCGCGTGTTTCTGGTCTCACACACACACACACACACAGTCACACTGGTGCAATAACCTCTGAGTTGCAGGCCTGACCTGCTCCTGCAACTATAAGCACACAATATGATCTTCTGCAGGTGAGAATATCCGCCATGTGCATGCGTTGCATTAGTTTGCACAAAAATCGCAAACCTGCAAATCTGACGTGCGCCACTAGAGAGAATAAAAATTAGAAATAAAGCATAAAAAAGTGAGATGAAAACGCATTGATTGGGTTTAACCACACACGCCTGATCAAAGAGAATATAGACACTTTAATAAAATATAGAATACATAATTAATTATACAGTAGGCTTATGTACAGTAGAACTGTATGCTAATTAAACGTTTTTAATAGTATCACGAACACTGGTTTATGCTCACACTGGTCTTACTTTGCACAGAAATGTGAAATATACATATAATACAAACAGGAATGTGTAATGAAAAGGGAAACTTAATCAAGAGGAGAGGGAAATAAAAAACCTACTGAGCCTCGCAGTATTTTAATTACAGACAAATCATGCTTCAGGCCCATCATCACGTGTTAGGTCCCAAAACTTCACTTGAGAGAGGGAAATTCAGATATTTATTATCTTGCGACATACATAAAGACATGAATAATGTTTCTATCTTCCCGACATACATTACATCTAGTTTACATTCAACAAAGACCCCTAAACTGAGGGCTACATTCAGCAAGACGCCTCCTTTCACTTTCCAGTAACAGCCTAAAAGTTCAGAAGACTTCCCATCAAAAAATCCTTTGTCCTTTTTTTGTCTCACTTAAGATAGATATCTTTAATAATTATGCAACACAGCGAACAATTAGGCATATACACTTTGTAAAAGTTCCTATAACCCACAGTGGGGGAGATATGGCTATAGGCTACGAGCCAAACCCAACCGAACAGGCCTCACAACAACAAATAAAGCTCGCCACATTTCGCAATGCAACATTTCAATAGGATGACTCAGGACGTGTCACAAAATATTTGATACAACATTCACAAAAAATACAGAGAGTAATAGAGACACTGGTGTAAGTTTTTAGGCTATAACATGGAAAAAATAGGCCCGAGAAGAAAAAAAAAAGCTGCAGGTCGTGGCGCATGTGTCCCAACAGGAACTCAGAGAGAGGGGATGTTGTTACATTGCTTTGGTGGGAAAGAGTCCACGCCGCTGTGGCATGTGTACCATCCATTGACGATACTTTTCTGAAAGGGAGAAGTGGAGGGGAAAGTCCGTGAGCTCTGGGCGAAAGTGTGACCCGTCTGTCCGCAGGGGTACTGGGAGGACTGGGACCTGTAGTTGCCTCTCTGTAGCAACAAAGGGTCCAAGAGGGGCTGTGACCTGTGCGCGGAGTAGTCCAAACTGCTGTCAAACGTGTGATGGAAACGTGACCTCGGGGTCGACTCGTCTCGACTCTCTGGGGACAGGGGAACATCTTGGGTGGAGGTGGGGGGCTGAGGAGGGCTGATATGGGCTCCATCCGGGACTCGGGTCGACCTGGCCTCCGCGATGTGACCCCCGTCGCCGGGACGCGCGTCATCGCTTTTGGGGACCTGGGCCTTGTTGCAGTGCAGCTTCATATGCTTTCTCAGGGAGCTCGGGTGGGTGTAACACTTGTCGCAGCCCCTGACCTTGCACATGTAGGGTTTGTCACTGGAGTGCACATGAGAGTGCTTCTTTCGGTCGCTGCTGTTCGCAAACCTCCGGTTGCAGCCCTCGAACTCACATTTAAAAGGTTTTTCACCTAAACGTGCAAAAAAGAGAAATGACGGCGAGTTACGAGAATGCTTACAGGCCCGTGCATGCTCTCTCTATGCTCTAACACTGATCCTGGTGCACTCCATACCACCATGCTATTAAAACAATGAGCCTGCACACCCAAAAAATGCACATCCAGGCTTCACTGCGAAATGACTATCTGATCTCCATCTTTCAACCAGTGACTCTGCAAACACACAGCCGCTCCTCAGCCTGTTGGTTAGACATGTTTAAAAATGCCACATCTTTACAGTAAATTATTATTAATGTGCAAAACTAGCAATGAGTCATGAAATTACGGAGTTCAGGCTAGTTGCTGAAACTTTGCTGCAGTCCTGCTCGCAACAAGTGAGGCGTTTAAGTGCGCAGTGACTCAACAAGGCTGCAGTTAAACATGCATTAGATTATGATAAACCTGCGACAGCGAATGCAAAGATTTGTTTAAATGGTTTTATCATGCGTAGAATGAATTATGGCTATCAAAATGCTAATTGATCTTCTAGCACGAAAATGCCTGCAGCTGTGCACTGTCCCTCCTGCACACACACACACACACACACACACACACACACACACACACACACACACACAGATGCAGCGGACAATCAGACTCAAAAATAAAACTTCCTGTTAAATCATCATTTTGCAGGCCTGCATCTTAAAGGATGTCTTTTGGAATTAAATAAAAAGAGAATATATTTTTCTGACATAAATTATGTCTAATTAGCGACACACTACGCATGTGCAGTAATAACAAACGCCATTAAGCGTCCCCCTTTTCTGTCTCTATTCTCTTTGCTTTCATTAGTAAAACAATTTAACACCACAAGTAAAAGGGGGCGCCTAATAAATATTTTTTCCCCAATCTGAAGCCTCTCTTCTTCCTCAGAGGGCCACTTACTTCATTCGGTAATTATATTTTAAATTTAAATGCCTACATTTCAGTGTACTTTGTGAGGTCACTGCAGTCCCTGAAGTGTGTGTAGAAATGAGAATAAAATCAGATTGTGCAGTAAAATCTTTTTTTGTGTGTGCATAGGAGGAAGAGCCCAAAGACAGTCACCGTTTTAAAATGAAATGCATTTGATGGCATCATTTCACAGTGCTTGGTGGCAACTAACAGGCCCATCAAAGTGGTGTAAATTAAACGAGGGCAAGGCCATAAATAAATCAGCTTTTTTTTTTTTTTTTTTTGAAATGTGACTCATTTTGTTTGTATTTATAGTCATCTCATTTTGCTGACTGAGGTCATCTGTTCGCTCACCTTTTGATTTCCCACCGCATCACTGTGTGATGTGCTCTGTTAGTGTTCCTGAGTCCCTGGGAGGCAGAGGCAGCGTAACGGCTACGTCACAGCTCTCCGGTGTCCCGGCATTTATTTAATAATTTCACTGAATGAAGTGGGAGAGGCACCCTAACCACTAGGCCTGCACACCAGGCTCGTTTGTAACTGGCTTACTACTACTCATCTGTGGTGCCTTCACGGAACCTGGAGGTGCTTTTTTTCTGCTGCAAACAGCAGGCAGTGACAGAGACAGCGAGAGGCAGCGAGGAAAGCTTTGCACAAAAACAGTTTTAACAGTGGAGGCCCTAAATAACACTACACAGTGATAGCAACAACAGGAACAATAATAATAATAGTGATAATACAAATAATAATAAAAACAATAATAATAATAATAATAATAATAGTGTGGCAGAATTGGCAAACTTCTATTATCAAAAATAAAATAAAAAAATCACATGGATAAACATTTTAAAAACTCCTAAATGTTAATGAAAGAGTTTGTTTTAAAGTTGAAAATACAGACCACATTTTTATTAAATAATTCAGCTATCAAATTTGATTATTATTTTTATTATTATTGTTATTATGTCATCATCAATATTATTATTATCATCATCATCATCATCATCAAATTGTGTGCTTCATCATGATCATTAACTAACCTGTGTGAGTCCTCTTGTGGATCTTAAGATTTTCTGATCTTGCAAAAACTTTCTCACAGCCGTGAAAGGGGCAGGGAAAGGGCTTTTCCCCCGTGTGGACTCTGACGTGGTTCACCAGCTTGTATTTGGCTTTGAAAGGCTTCCTGTCTCTCGCACAATTCTCCCAGTGACACACATACTCAGAGTGGTCTGGTCCTCCGACATGCTCCACTGTCACATGGGTGACAAGTTCATACATGGTCCCGAAGGCTCTGGAGCAGGACAGCTTCCCAGCCCCCTCTTGACCGTCACTCCACTTGCACACCAGCTCGTGCTTCACTGTTTGTTTGGAGCACCTGAGGAAAGCGTCGCCTCCTCCACGCTGAATTGCCATGTTGAGGGGCTTGTACAGACCCAGGAATTGGGAGACAAGCTGCTGGCTGTTGCCCTTGGCGTTGATGCTTTGCCCATAAGGGTGAGTCCGGCTGAGGAGGTCGCCAGGTAGACCCAGCATCATCTGGCTGCCGAGGTCTCGGGATGCGTCGGTGGAGGCGTGGGCCTGCTCCTGATAACTTGAGAAAAAAGCATGGCTCCTGTTGTCTCTGTAGCCAGGGAAGTCACGATACCTTCCAATCCCGCCATGTTGGTTAGTTCTTGATGCCAGTTGATCAGTGACGGGTGGCATGCCGGCTCCAGAAAGATTGGCTCCAATGATAATGCCCCTAGGGCTGTGCTCTAACCGGTGGCTGGGGTATCCAGAGTCTGAAAAATTGGGAACCGAATGGTCAACATATGCACTGGACCTCGTCTCGTGGTAGTCTCGCAAATTGTGCGAGGGGCAGAGTTTTAAGGAACTGCCAGTGGGGAGTCCCATGTGCTCTCCTGCCAAAGGTGGCAGCACCACGCTGGGTTCAGTATTGCTCTCCCCGGGGTTGACGCAAGAGAGAGGACAGCCACTAAACCTCGAAAGGCTTGTCATGTTTTGTTGTGAGTTTGGCTATGAGTTTGCAAAATCAAACCAGTTCAGCACTCAGGATACACCTAGAAATCCCCTCTCCATTTTCCCTTGTTTGTATATCATCTGCATGTGAAATTCTTGGCCGTGAACTTCGCAGAAGTAGGAACCAGACTCAATTTCGTTAAAGTTGGTGTGAGTCCCATGCCGTTCACTTTGCCCTCTTGATTTGTGGCAATAACCGTGGTAGTAAAATGCTTCGAAACAGGCCATGGTGCAATATAAAAGCACAGCAGGCAAACCTGCTTTTAAAAAGGGAGCTTTGGGATTGGTTGGAATGCGCCGTGATTGACAGGCGCTGGGTTTGTTTTAAAAGGGACACGCAGGCGTTCGCTGCACGACTCCGTTTTCAAATATCGCAGAGAAAATGCTTTGAAATGTGCCGCGATACTTGCAAATATTGCTGCCTCTTTAACTTCAGGCGCCTTCTCATAAGACCCCTTCTCTAAGTCTCTGCATATGAGGGGAGAAAAAACCGTGGAGGTTAATGTGTAATACTAATCATCTGATAAAAGTCAAGTGATTAAAGTGCAGACATGAGCAAAACACAAGACTATCACAGCCCATCTACCGGCTTTTATTGGGCTGCAAATCTTGCCAAAGCAAATGTCCCGCTCCTGCCCTGCAAGAATAATAGAGAGACTGGCCATAGCGTGTCCAGGCCAATTATTGTCAAGACTTTCATTTTGAGCTGAGTGTCACATCTGAAAACAGGGAAACTTACAGGAAACTAAATCTAATCACCAAAATCACTTATTTAAAATTATTTAAAAATACAAATAAAGCCTTTGTGCGTCATAGGAGTGCATGATCACAAAGTTTAAAGCTGTATTTTTTTAATTCAACACAGTTTAAAGATTGGTAAGAGTGGTAAGAGTATCTCTGCATGACACTTTTATTTTATAATGCATGTATTTTTATAAGGGCGCAAAAATACCTCATGTACAAAGAAAAATAAAACTTCTATAAAGCAACAAGTAGTTCTACATGAAGCACCGGACATCTAAAATATCATTATTGGAAAAAAAAAAGTTATTTCAGCTTCAGTGTCAGAGGGGAACACTGCAGAACAGGATGTACTATTTTACCCTTAAGCCCAACGTGAAGCCTTTCTACACATGCACCCTTTTTTCATTAGGCGTTAATAAATTAATAATCATCAAAAGTGCAGCACGCGTCTTGCAGGCTTTTGCACAAATGTAAAAAATGGTTACGTAAAATGTAAATGCTGGAACGTGACAAACAGCAGAGCAGGACCCAGTGTTCCTGGGAAACTCTGATAAACTTTCCTACTTTGGGGTGCTGTGAGGACAGCAGCTCCAGGCTCTCCATGCAGTGCAGCACATATTTCTGCACGTCTCCTCGCTTTGACGCGGCTCTGATTCTATCAGCGCACTTTTCTTCCCTATACCTAGGACCAGTTTAGCCAAATTCTTTTATCTGTTGCTTTTATTTAAATCTACATGACGTGGCGTGGGCTCCGGACTGCAGCTTAAAGGTTTAAGGTGGAGAAGATTTTTTTTCCAAATACTTAGCTGGCAGAATTTTCCAACCTTTTTCTTAAAAAAAAAAAAGAAAGAAAGAAAAAAAAATCCGTTTCCACATTGTTATGCTGACGTCACCTGCAGTGGATCCTAGGCAGAGACAAAGCAAGGGGGCCCACTTGACATTAAGTGCCGCAAAATAGTAGACATGCCCAGAACTGGCCTAATTCCGTCATGATTGTAATGGACGCTCATGTTTGTCAACCTTTAACCCGCTGCATTTCCGAAAATGATTGAGGGCTGAAGGCCAATAAACCGAAAGTTTCCAATCTGTCATTCAGAAAGCAGAAAAAGGGCTGACAGACCTGCGCCCCAAATCAGCCCTGCTCCTCATGTGCAGCAAGAAGGCAGAGGACTATCAAGAATAATTACACTTATATGATTAATAGGCTATTCAAGCTCATATTTCTGACAGCAAGTGTATGCTACAGGCCTATTCCATAACTAGCTTATACTGCAATATTTTGTACATAAGCACTGACAATATTTAAATGCACATAATAACTAAATGTGCTTAAATGCTCAAATAGTCCTAAATGTGACTATAACTTAACCAGAGTTTAGCCTGATCAGCAATTTCCCATAAATTACAAATCTATTAATTCAACTGCAAAACAGCATGGAAGTCAAGCAAAAACAACACACACAACTAAAAGAGTGTGTGTATTTATTTAGTGTGTTAATATGTTTAAAATTTGCCAAACACGTTCGACATTATTCCTATGAAATAAAAAATCTGTTAAAGTGGTGTGGTTAGCTTCACAGCGAAAAACAATACATTTATATTAGCAAATCTGTGCTGCGATTATTTATCACTTGGTTTGTCATGTTGCTATAACAACCATCCAGTTTTATTTGATAAAACACACCAAATTTGTGACAGCGTAGCATTTTTAATTTGTAAACTATGCATTTAAACTTCAGTTTAAATATCAACACTGTAGCCAGCTCAAGCATTTTGACATCTGCAATCCCCTCCAAGCCTTCAGCATTATGAGATCGGTCATTTATGTTGGTTGCTTGACAGGCCAGACAAAATCCTAGTGACTGTTGCACACAAAATATAACTCCCAACCATCAAAACACTCATGTCAGGAATAGTCTTTATGTCCATAAGATCCCAGTCAGTCCCAGTGCAGTGAATATGTAGCAAATGAATGACAAAGGGGCAATATGCAGAGGTGGAATCAAACAGGAGTGCCAGTCAGAGGACCAGAGGTACAGTGTGGCATCATGCTGCAGACTGGACTGAGAATTCTGCTAATTTTATTTCTGTTCAACGCGGGGTGTCGACAAGAAGAATTCTTCTGAATCAACGTGATTTTTTTTTTTTGAAACTATATTTTGTGTATGTTTATCGCACAAAGCCGATAAACACACACACACACACACACACATAAATGTACATGTAAATATGCATGTAATATTCCCAGTGTGTGTGTATGAATCACCAGGTGTTACCCTAATGCCAATATAAGACAAGGCATGACAAAAAATAATAAAAAGATAAGGCAAAGGAGGATAAATTATTTCATCAAGTATCCAAATCTGTGTGTGCATGTGTGTGTGAGTGTGTGTGTGTCAGACAGTCACAAACTATGCTCATATATGTGGCACAAACAGTAATGCCCATGTGTGTGTACGTTTAAGCATCAGTGTGGAGCAGTGCTGAGATATTATAATTGATGAGGGATGGCAGTGCACAGTCTTGCCATGACTTTATGAAATTTAGATGAATTAACAGGTTTGGGATGAGTCCATTTGCAGACAGATGCTCCAGTAAATCACAGCAAGAAGTCAATTAGCCCTCTCCATCAGCCATATGAAGGCAAACACCTACTGCAGCAGTCACTCCAGACCCAACTGACCATATAATGTATGAAATATAGATGACGAGCTGTGGCTGGGATTGTGCTGTACGGAGGTATATAAGCCTGTGCTGAGCAATATGAAGCGAATACAGGATGACAAAACATTTCTGTCTCTGCGATGACGAACACAGCACTGAAATATGCCCGATAGTGATGCAACACAGTCGAGCATTACATTGTGAATATCCAAAATACAAGACAGTTAAATTGTCACTCGTCATGTAAAGCTGTAGCATGCATGGTGGCAAATTTCTTTTCATTATCAGCTGCTACACTTGCACAGAAATGTGAAATAGCATTTGATTACAGGCTACATATGTCTGAAATATACAACACACAATGAAAATATATTCTGGAAATAAGGGGATGCATATTTAGCATGCATAGAGAGTGTGTTCGCTGAAACAAACGTGAGCCAAAATGTATTTTATTCTGTGAATGTATGAAATCTGCTGGATTATGGTATGAATGCAGACCAGAACCTGAGCTTTTATACTGTTGTGGGCTGAATGTAAAAGAACTGAGCAAAGTGTCAAGGAGAATGCACCCAGTGCACGATTCATTTTCCTATTATAAAGCAAGGCACAGAGAGAGTCAGAGTTGGCACATTAAACCACAGCAAAAACCTGCATGTTCATTCAGCAGAAGGTCCATTTCAGCAAAACAGTGAATCACGATATCATTCATTTAACTGTGCCGCTGGGATACATTGACCATTTTCTGCCTCTTTAAAATGGAAACACGGAAAACACACTCATATACAGCCAGACTGAGTCAATGGAAGCAGTAGTGGGCTATGGTTGTGCCATTGTTTCCAGGAGATGAAGATTTCACTTTTGTCTGGTCACTATTGAGTTAACTTCAAGTCCACAAACTCCTCTATAGCACCAGCGGCCTGAGCCAGCCAAGCATAGTGTAGGCTACAGGCCAGACAATGTGGACAAAAAAAAAAAAAAATTACTCAACATTGCTGTAAGGAAAGAAAAAAAAATCCAGAAGATTGGGCTGCCAAAGGCAAATTTCTTTATATAAAAAAATAATTCTCATGCATCCAAGTCATTTATCAAATTATGCATTTAAATAGAGTCTAACACTTCTAGTTAGAAGAAATGTGAGTTGTTTACCATTTAGGCTGATGGTTATGTTCTGCTCTTTTCCAACAGCATGGGCTTACTGTCACAGAGGTATGCACACTACAATATTGTGATATTTTAAGGTAACGCGCATGCTCAGTTTGAAGAAGATTATGTTATAACCAATGGGCTATCCCAACGCCCAATGAGGTAATCCCAGCAGAGATAACTAAATCATCAAATTACACATAGTCCTGCAGAATAACGGGGTATAATTTACCACCATGCAATACGCCCGCGTTTCATGATCATTAAACATTTTACAGTGTGTCGGACATTTAACACAAAGGAAACAAAGGCCTAAAGTAGTTATAGCTGCATGCTGATTTAATCATTTTATGCAATTAAATTTAACATTTTTAAAAGTTAAAGCAAATATATAAAATTGTGTCGTGGCAAAACTATGTGAAATTATAACGGTGTAAAATTTACTAGAATTTAATTAAATAGATGTGTCAAAAAATAGAGGTGAAAATGTCAGTGAGCGGAGGAGCGAGGAGCGGGGTAAAATATTCTGTGAGGAAAATGGCTGGTGTGAGTGAGACAAACGGTTAACAAAAGTGCAGCCTCATAAAGAAGTCTATGAAGCTGTCTTTCCCCCTCTTTGTAACTTTCACCATTTTCTTTTGTCCTGTAAAAAAAAAATATTACGCGACAAGGCAGCCTGCTCATTTAAAACAAGGAGGTAGATTAAAAAATACATTAAATTAAAAAAAATTAATATATATATATATATATATATATATATATATATATATATATATATATATATATATATATATATATATATGTGTGACCTAATATTCTTACAACCCAGAGTTTTTCGTTTTGTTTTGATGTTGGTGAAAGAAATATAATTTAAAAAAATCGCGTTTGAAGCCCCCTATCGTCAAATTCCACATTTGTAAAATTAATTAAATAATAAAATATTAAATTAATACCAGCATACCAGAAAAAAAATAGTTTTAAATTTAACTCTCGAGCAACAGTTGCTTTACATTACAGGCCCAGTTGTGATGACAGCTCCCCTTTTTCCCAGCAAGAGCCCAGTGACTGCTGCTGCTGCTCTGTCGCTCACAAACATTTGTGACTCATTTAAAGCACGTTACTTAATTATTTCATAGTGATAACGCGGCTGCAGACGCACGGCACGTAACCTGAGGTGGCGTACGGGGCCTTCATGTTGCAACAAGCCAATAAAATATGGAGGGAATACAGGAGGACTTAACAGGCTGCTTGTCACTTGTGAAAGTTCACAAAGGTCGCCATAAATCTCATAGTGCAAAACTGCAAAGGCAAACTCTGTTAAGTGTCTATGTGTGTGTGTGTGTGTGTGTGTGTGTGTGTGAGTGAGTGTGTGTAGGCTTCGGGTTTTATGTGTGTGTGTGCTCGTGGTGCTCAGTGTGTGTACGCTCGTGCACGCGCATGCTGTGTGCCGTGTGAGAAGACGAGTGTGTGAGAGTGAAGGGAGGAGTAAACTGTGAGAGGCTATGCCTTCGTGGTGAGAGAGAGAGAGGGAGGAAGAGAGGGGAGGCAGAGAGAGGGAGGGAGAGCAGCTTACGGAGGAAAAAAAAGAGATGAAGTGAGTCTCATTCGTCGTTTTGCTTCAAGATAAGTTGTTGAGGTTATGTGCAAAAAGCGCAAGTGGTGCACGACGGCCGTAAAACACAGAGGTATGCAGGTCCTTGCAACAATTAAATTACCATATGAGTAACCGGCCTAAGCACTGAGAGAGAAAACTAAACCCCATGCAGCCTCCACTATAGCTAAATATAATAAACTGTAGGTTCACACACTTCCACACCATGCAGTCTACGCACAGGCCTATCATGGCCCCTGCTCCCAACACACACACGACGGATAAGTAAGAAAACTCACCTTTCAATCTATTACTCTTTCTCGAGGAAATGTTCTGGAGTGAATGCGGTAGGATGAGGGCGAAAGCAGAATGAAGGACTGATTTGAAGATTTTTTTTTTGGTCCAGATCCCCTAAAATAAAGAATGTGAGCTCCTTCCTGGGACAGATTGAGGGGGGAAAGGATGTGAAAGGCTTGGAGTTAAAAAGCGCCGCTTGAAGCACTCAGCGCGTCTCTGAACTTGATCAGATTTTATGTGTCCTGCAGCGAGTCAGCGGCAGCCCCTGTGAAACTTGCTCAATGGCACGAATTTTTTGGCTGAGCGAAAAAATCTCAGGATATTACAATTACTGCCATCTTTCTTTCTGTCTTTTATTCCTCCGTCTTACACCCTATAGAGCTTTTGCTTAAAAAAAAAAAAAATACCCCCCTCCCCTTTCAAGCGGCTTCAAGAAAGCCACAGTTTGGAGCTGTGCCAAGTACATTCAAGTTTTCAGTTAATAAGAGCCAAACTGGTCACATGAAAGAGAGAAATAACACAGATAAGTCAATGATATATAAACTATATTACACAGATAGATGGATAGATAGATATTTTTAATTTGCAGGCCCTCTTAACAAACTTAAACTTGACTTTAAAAGTATAAGTTTTTCCCCCACAATACATTTGGGGAATAAAACCAAATATTATGTCTCAGATTAACTTCTCTGTTTCTGTAAAACAACATGCACTAAAAGTTTGCACGCACCATGCTGGTTTAAAAACACTGCAGCAGGTATAATAGCCTAAATATATTTATTTTTATGTCATATTCAAACTGCTTGGGGAGTTTCTGGAGGAGTGTACCTCACGTATGGCTGCATAAGCCATGCGCTACACATAACACATCCAGGATCTGCGCTAGAGTGCTCCGTTATACCTGCAAAATAATGCCTGTAAGAGCCAATCAAATGAAACCAATTGAGACGACCTGCCATCTCCAATACTAAACTGTGCCAATCACCAGAAATCTAGCCAATTAACACCCTCCTTCGCGGTCACGTGTCAGAGGGGTAGCCGCGCGCTGATTGGCTGTCGTAGCACTGCCTCCCGAGTTCATTTATGTTCTGGGAGTGAGTGATTGACTTTATCAGTCCAAGGACATCATCCGCCTGGAAAGGGGGGGAAGTTTGATCCTCTTTCTCACGGATCGCAGTCAACGGGAGTTTTTTTCTCCCAACTCTTTACGCATAGGATTTTTCCCCGTTTTGGCTACGTTTGTTTTTTTATTTTAGGATTTTGCTCCCCCAGCAAAACGTGGTAAATCTCGGCGCGGTGTCTGCAGCTTGCGCGCTCCGCTACACTGGATTTTAATTTTATTTTCTGTTTTCTTCCCGTCTCCTAAGTTTGCTTCAAGCTTCATGACTATGCTTCTTGATAGCGGTCCGCAGTTTGCATCGTTAGGAGTGGGGGGTTTCGGGACAGCACGGCACCACGACATCGGGAACAGAGACCCGGGTCTGGGACTGAATCCCTTCACCGATTCTTCCCACTCCGCAGCTTTCAAAATCAGCCCCGTGGCTCACGATATCGCCTCCAGTCAGACATCAGCTTTCACCCCGCAAGCCACTGGATATGCAGCTGCCCTGGGACACACTCACGGCGGGCAGGTGGGCTCGTACGGTGGGGGAGCGTTCAATTCAACACGGGACTTTCTCTTCCGGAACCGGGGTGTTGGAGAGTCCACAGCACCCAGCGCCCAGCATGGGATCTTTGCAGCTTCGGCGGGGAGCCTCCACGGGCCGCCCGGGATCACCGATAACCCCGGACATCTGTTGTTTCCAGGACTTCACGACCAGGGGGTGAGCCACACTTCACCGAGTGGACATGTAGTAAACAGCCAAATGCATCTTGGCTTACGCGGGGACATTTTCGGAAGACCTGATCCGTACCGTCCGGTCGCGAGCCCTCGGACGGACCCCTACGGGGCTCAGCTGCACAACTACAGCCATCCTATCAACATGAACATGGGGATGAATGTGCCGACGCACCACGGTCCGGGGGCCTTCTTTAGATACATGAGGCAACCCATTAAACAAGAATTATCCTGCAAATGGATAGACGAGAACCAGATGAACAGACCCAAAAAGACTTGCGACAGGACTTTCAGCACCATGCACGAGATGGTCACTCATGTGTCCATGGAGCACGTCGGCGGCCCCGAGCAGAGCAACCACATCTGCTTCTGGGAGGACTGCCCGAGAGAAGGGAAATCTTTTAAGGCCAAGTACAAACTCGTCAACCACATCCGTGTGCACACGGGCGAGAAACCGTTCCCATGCCCGTTCCCCGGATGTGGGAAAATATTCGCCAGATCGGAAAATTTGAAAATCCACAAAAGAACGCATACAGGTAGGCAGCGACACTATCATGGCATGGTGTGCGTAAAATAACACTTAGAAAAAAGTCAGGCTGCTCTGAGAGGAACTGGTGTGTGTTAGGCATTGTGCTCCAAAAAAACAGAGTGCATGTTTTTGTTGTTTACAAGAGTAAACTGAGAAGTTGGGCCCACATTTATCATGTGGAACAGTTCCCAAATTGTTATTAGTGCAGCTTATTCTCAACTATTTCTACTTATAAAATAGTGTTGGCACAATTACGCAAAAAAACATGGTTTTGCTGAGCAGCCCTGTGTGTTTAGACTCAGTAATTCTGCAGCTTTGATGCTGAGAAGTTGTGTGCGATATATAAAGATAGTTTCCTCACTTGCTAAAGTTTGGGTGCACTAGCTGCGTCAGGCTATCCAGGCAGACTATCTCTGTGGTGCTTTCTGGACGTCATATACAATTATAACGCATCAGTTTCTGACCGTGTTTGTAATCCTCACCCTTGTTCAGCTATCACTTAGAGCAGAGATGCCCTGTTGATTCAGTGTTTACTACATAGGAGCAGACGCACGGAGCAGGCCAGTAGTAGCATGAAGGAGCAGGCCTCTTGAATAAATAAAGCCTGACAGAGCAGAGTGTAGTAGTGGAGCTGTATCCATGTCGCCCCGAAAATGTAGGTTACTCCTGTTATATAATAAGGCTGCAGACAATTTACATCTCCGTGCTTCGGTTTTTTTTTACAGGTGGTGTGTGTTTGTTACAATGGGGGGGTTGGTGGTTGTTTGTGCGGGGCCACTGGTGGTAATTCATGGTGTGTATTTAATTCCTGCAGGTGAGAAGCCGTTTAAGTGTGAATTTGATGGCTGTGACAGACGCTTCGCCAACAGCAGCGACAGGAAAAAACACATGCATGTGCACACATCAGACAAGCCATACATCTGCAAAGTGTGCGACAAGTCATACACACACCCCAGCTCTCTCAGGAAACACATGAAGGTAATTAACGTCTTCATTACTCCTTAAACACATTAACACACACACACACACACACACACACACACACACACACACACACACACTTCACCCCTCACCCCCCTCCTCCCCCCACTGCCACAGACAGGGACTACAACAACTTGAGGCATTTCTTGAGATGTTATGGCACTGTTACACTGCAAGAAAGAACATTTAGGATGCCATTTAGTCTGTTAGTGACACTGAAATATATCAGTTATGTCTGTCTCTGTTTTATTTAATCACAGCTGCCCTTTTGTCTTATTTAAAAAAGTAATGACTTGAAGAAAAACGTTCAAATGTTGTGCGTAAATTACAATTTTTTAAACCACAAGCGTAAAGGCAAAAATGACAGATTACGCACTAATGGCGCATTGATGTTTTGCAGTGTAAAGTTGCCGTGCCACTTTCAACTTTGCTGTGTGTTTACTGTTATAGTAGCTCTATAAAATCTACTTAATCCGCGTTTAACTTCACCACCATCCACAGAGCCACTGTTGGAGCATAAATGGATATTATACGCCAGCCTCGGTTGCTCATTCTTATTTCTTTCTTTCTGTTTTTTGCAGGTACATGAGTCTCAAGGATCCGAGTCGTCTCCAGCAGCAAGCTCTGGATACGAGTCGTCCACACCGCCAGTGCTGGTCTCAGCCAGCACAGAAGACCCGACAAAAACACCGCCGTTAGCCGTACAAAACACGTCTGGCCACAGCGAAGGACTTGCACCCAACTTTAATGAATGGTACGTTTGAAGTCAGAAGAACAGACCCTCTCTCAATGTGGACCACGGGGGTTGTGGATAAAAGAGGATAAAAACCTTAAAAACTATTCCTGTTCTCCTCACACACACTCATACTCCCACAATCACACACACACTCTCTCACACACACACACACACACACACACACACACACACTCTCTCACACACACGTCACGCTGTCAGACACACACAAATGGGATTGGGACAACAACAACAACAGGAGATGAGAGCAAAAGCCAGCACCAAGCAGGCCACGTCCGTTCTCAGGATCACGAAAAATTTGACTTTTATTCCGCAGTTTTGAGGAAATCAAATAATGAAAAAAAAAATAAAATAAAAATCCACGAATAAATAAAATCGTAATACTTTCTCAGTATAAATAAATGTTTTTTTATCTTTTAGTTTACAGAAAAAAATGTTTTATTTTTCATTTTATGTATTTTCTCAAATTTTTATTTAAAAAAAAAGAATAAAAAGGAAGATTATTTCACGCTGTTTTATATGACGGTGACGCGCTACTGTCGCCTCTTCAATTGATTGTTGGAACTTCAAACAGTCTTAAGAAACGTGCCAAAGTCTTTGTCATGAACTTGAACACAGTTAAAAAAAAAATCCTAAATAAATATTATACTCGTGAATGTATTTCCTTGTTTGATGGGGTCGAATCTATTGTCAACGTCCGTTTTTCAGGTGGAGAAATGTGGTATTAGGTTACGATTGTTACCGTTGAATATAACGTTGCCTTTTGTTAATACCGTTGTAAATACATATCCATGATGCCATATTTATCAATTTGTAATTTAATTATGGGTATAAGTTCTGAAACTTAAATGATATTTATGGAAATGTTTTCTAACAAGAACTGTACAGTTTTGGTCATAACCAGCTTAACATTGAACAAATGATAAACTCTAAAGCTCCAACATCGCGATTGTATCCTTCTGTTTTTTTTTTCTTTTTAACCAATAGGCCTATATGTGTCTTATTTGGATCGAAGAAATCATCTATATGAATATTATGGATTTGTCTTTATATAATGCAGATATTTCCGTCACTTTTATTTTCTTTATGAGACCATTGACATGTAAATCATTGACTTTGTAGGACTGAGTTCAGTTGAGCTGAGAAGCTATAAAACGGTTCTGTTGATATCTTTATTTTTGGTTAAATTTAAACTTGTTTTGTGTATTTTACTTTCATAGAATCAGAAATAGATGTCAATTCGTAGCATAAACTCAGTATTGGGAGAGTGAGAAGAGAGAAAAAAGAATAAACCCATCAGCCTATTGCACTCCTATACAGGTCTTAGACGAGTGTGCGAAGTTCATGATTTCCAAATCAAGGTGACAGCATTTTGAGTATTTCAAATTCGGGGTCAAGCACCCAGATATATGCGCCTGTATGGCACTCTTTATAGTTCCAGCAATGTCTTTGTGCAAGTATGTTTAAATGTGTGCATCGGCAACAATGGAACTGTCACAACACAGTATCTTCAAAAATAAAAAAAGTTTTTTTGTCTGTCAGCTTGCATTGTTTTAAATGTAATTCTTCTGTGAAACTAAGCGTGTTATTTGTTGTGGTGTTGCATATAGAGCAGTTTGATTACACATTTGCTTGTTTTGTGTGAATAACTTGTCAAGATGACATTTTTTGTGTTTAACAAAATTTAGTGGAAGGAATTCTAGATCTATGTGGGTTTGAGGGAGGGAGGGGGAGGGAGGGAGGGGGAGAATACGTTCAGTGGCAAAAAGAGTTACAGCATTGCATTGTAACCTATTCTCAAGAATTAAATATTATGCATACACAAAGTATATTGTACTCATATGAGAACAATTTCAGACCACCAGCACTACTTTTAAAATAAAATGTAAAAAAACGGTACCTCGTGACAGTGATATATGAAATAAGTTTATTTAAATAATTTAAGGAATATATGTTTTATATGCTATTTTCTATACCTTAATTTAAATGAAGTACTTTTTCTTATTCCCACCACCTTTCTGCCCCATGTCCAGAGGTCAGCGAAAAGAAAAAAAAAATACCTGATGTATAAACACAGCTAGAATGTGATGTTGTAACACTTTCTGGGAGAAATGGGTCACACTCCAAGTTATTCCTGAAGAGCAAAAATGTTTTACTGATGAACTGTGTCACTGTGCCACATTGAGGCAAACCATGTTACAACAGCAGGCCTATGCGTTAGCCTATTTAGCTACCAGAGGCAAAGGTTCCTTGTACTTTTTAGGCTACTGTATGTTGGTTGATTTGTTTTACCAACTATTTATGAAGAAATGTGAACGGAAATTTTGACTGAAATTAAAAAAACATTATGAAAAGCGAGTCTCAGACTGCGACGTTGATTATTATCACCATGTTGTTCTGCTCCCTGCATCTTTACGCATATAGCCGACACTGTTTGCCATGCTGTTTGTATCAGACTAGTAGGAGTCACTTGAACTTGACACTGATTAAGGCGCCATCTTAGTATCTTGGCTGTGTGTGTGTGTATGTGTGTGCGTGCTGTGTGAATGGGAATATTGAGGGGGGAGCAAGTTAGAGGAGCACATCTTGGCAGAGAGCAGGGGGCTTAGATGGGGGATGTGGGTCATCCGTCTATGGCTGCAAAAGTTGCACATGCAAAGTTTTTTTTTTATTCTATTAAATGAGCGCTTACAAATAATAATCCTGACGTGCAGACTGGAAGACGGGCAACTGAGGACACTGTGTGACCGTGAAAGTGGAGTGGGATACGTTGCCAAAAGTGGCGCTGCCTCAGCGTCTCCCACTACCCGATTAACAAGGAACCGCTTCATAAAAACAACCAAAGGAGTTACCACACATCAATGGACGCCATAATAAGCATTTAAACGGCGAAAAAAATCAGTTTGAATCACAACAAGAGCTCATGCACAGGCTCTGAATCTCTAATATTACACAGTGTCATTTACCCGATGTTTTATAGCGCTATATCCGCTTAAACGCAGGAGAAACAACAAATACGCAGTGTGTATAATCTGAAAGACTGCTGTGAGAGAGAGAACACTGATTCACTTCCCTAAAGCAGAGCAGCATTTTTACACCAACCCCCCACAAGGTGCTTCAAACCAACACACACCCCCAATATCCTTCAACTATAAACAGATTTGGGAATATTGATTCAAATTCTGTTTTTGACTTTTGCGCAAGCGCAACCTTTGCATTCCGTTTGATTTCATTTCTTTTCACCCCCTCTTCTCTCCCCTCTTCCCCCTCCCTCCACCATCCTCCCTCCCTCTCTCTCTCTCTCTCTCTCTCTCTCTCTCTCTCTCTCTGCCCGGCTCGTCTAGTCGCACATTTCAAGTTCCCCCTCTCAGACACCGTGACGTCAAATAACCGAGACCCGGCTTCCTCTGAAACACGGCGGGCTCACATGGAGGCTGCATTTTTACGCATGCATCTGTGATGCGCTGCGCTCCGACCTGCAGCGGCTGATCATAACAAGGGAGGACGCAAAAATATGATGATAAAAACAAATAAAACGTAAAGATTTATACATCTTAACATGTGTTTTTCCTTTCCCTTACATCAGATTGCATCAGTCGTTAAATTAAACCGGGCGGATCAGCTGCAACTCTGCAAATAAAATAGATTTTTTTCCCTGGTGTTTTAGGTGTTAACCCTCCACTGGGAGCTGCTCGTGTTATTGCCCATGCATGTGCTTTATGCTGACGCCCAATACAAGTCATCGTTTCCAGATAATATGAGAAACCAGAGCAGGCGATTCAATCCAGAAGAGAGAGAGAGAGAGAGAGAGAGAGAGAGAGAGAGAGAGAGAGAGAGAGAGAGAGAGAGAGAGAGAGAGAGAGAGACATGAAAGGCTCCTTTCTGGTGGATTCTCAATGGATTAGAAAGCAGTGACGGTCACGTGGATGCAGTTGTGTAAAGACTGGCGGCTGTATCACAGCAATGCCCCTCTGCATGCACACTACTACTGGCTCTGCATTACGTTAGCGCTCATTCATCTCAACTTATCTTATGGATTGCTATACTGGGCTGCGGTGTGGACCCGGAGGATGGCAGCTGACTGTTGGCAGCGTGCAGTAGCCTATAATCTCTCCCTGCCTATAGGGTCTGCTGCTTGTTGTATCCGAAGGAGGAAGGGAGCGGAGGCTGCTGGGGGGGGGGGGGGGGGGTATTCTGCAGGAAATAAAAATAGTACAGAGTTGTAGCCTACTCCTGGCTGTCGCTGAAGTTTGATATCGGATTGATTGGTCAACCCCAGCCTCCTCTACCGTCTTCCTCCTCCCGTCTACTCAGTCGCAGAGTATTTGCTGGCTAAGCGGGAGAGCGCGCTCTAAGAGGATAAACCGACACAAGCAGGTCCCAAACGCCTTTTGTCACGCAACGGAGGCTGTGATCTTAATAAAGCCAGTGGCTAATTTATCACTCATTAATAATTTGCCAATTATTAAGCGCAACATGCACAGACTTTATCACAATGAATTCAAAAGTGCCCCCGTGAGCATATAGCTGCACATGCAAGGCTGCTTTTTACATTTGGGGCTTTTTATTTGGCACCATTAAAGCTTTACAGTGAGTGAGGCTGTGCAGGCTGCAGAGTGTTGCTCATGAGCGCTGCGGCAGGGCCCTTGATCTGAGTATGAGACTTTATGGATATGGGACGGCCCTTATGACCCCACTGCTGCCTGCAGCACATCAGGATGCTCAAATTCCCTCCCTTCACCTCTAAATAGGCACGATGCTGCCAAAACTGAATCATCACGAGTTAATTCAGTCATCTGAGTGTGTGTGTGTGAAATGCAGGGTTTTATCTTTCCACATATGGCAACAAGACAAGTTAACAGAGTGGATTACTGCACATATTTATAGCAGTCGTGTCTTTAATCAACACATTAAGCCTGCATATATTTTGTCATTAAACGCACCATGACAATTAGATTGAAGTGAGATGGATTGGTAACATCATACGGGGGGAAAATGTGTCTTGATAAACAAATAATTGCATAAGAGCTAACATACATCTGATAATTGCCTAAACGAGGTGCTTCCATGTGCGCGGAAGTCGATGCGCTTGCCAATTACGGATGCTTATTTCACCTCCAGCAGAGTGTTGAATATGCATTCGCGAAGTACCTTAATCCACGGTGTGTCTTTATATCTTTACGCGTTTCGTGGCTTTTTGTGATGCAAACTGATTAACACAATGGCTTTGTCTTTGAGTTCAATTATTCTTCAATTGACTCCTGAGGGACATTTACATCCTCCATCATACTGTATATGTAGCCTGCAGGCGCTGCTGATGATGATGATGAGGACGTGAGTGAAAGTGGTGGACGTGAAGTTATTCACTCAGTCCATTTGTACTCTGACAGAAGTTGACCTGGTGAAATGCCCAACACATTCACTGCTTCTGTTACTATAGATAGTGGCTATAAATGTGCGCATTAAAAAATCACAGAGGGGCCACTAACACACACAAAGCATCCGCCTCTCCAGTGACTCCTCTCTCCTGCTATGGGCTGAAAGACAAACTATTAGTAGGATGTCCAACAGGAGACAGCGCTAATTCCCCAACATCTGGCGGGGTGTCAGAAACTTGATGAATTCCTTATCAGAGCAGGCGCAGGAATCAACGCTAATAGGTCCCCGGAGTGGAGGCTCCGGCAAACGCTCACTCAGCAAAGCAGATGTTCGGCAATTGTGCTTTGCGTTTGTCTTTTGACAGATATATTTTCAACACTTTTGAGAGGTGGTAAATGGGAAAATGAGCAATTGACATGCTTTTAATGGGGCGCTGCTCTGCCCTGGTGGTGATGCCTCCCCCAAAACCGGCGCAATAACAAGAAGTCCCCCTGAGGAGTGCAGGCTAGTTTTATGAATCATTGAGCTGCAGGTTATTGGAGGAGGTGTAATGTGTTGAGGTTTAAACTGTTAAACAATGAGCACCCTAAACTATCACCATATGCAATTAAAGCTTTAATTAAAGCCGAGTGTTTGTCGTTGATTTCAGCTGCCAAGTCAACAAAAAGTTGCTTTTGTTTCACACTGCATGACATGAATGGCGTGATTCAGCACTTCCAGCAAACTTTTCACCTGAGAGCCGACCTCGTCCCGGGACAACCTCCACCTCACAGGACGGCTCTCCCCTGAGGGGACGGACAGCAGCGCTCACATATTCATCAGCCTCGCAAAATAAAGAGGACAATGCTCGTTAATGTCCCCCCTTTTCTACAGACAATGAATTAGAATTGGAGAGTGCCTTTCCATTATTTAAAGACTTCATTCATTCCCACTCTTGGTGATTTTTTCCTGCGCTTGCGCAATGGTCTGCAAAGTTGGCTACTGCTGCAACATCAGGGCGCACATGTGTTTTAATATCAAGACACACGTGTTGCGCAGTGGTGGCGCACAAAAAGAATTTCCCGTGATACATAGGTGGATGGATGGATAGATAGATCAAGTGCATGAATGAATGGAACAAGCATTGAATAAATAAACCGTCTACAGCATTTGTTCCTTCACAAAAATAAAAAAAAATATGTCAGTGACTACAACACAGCGAGAAACAAAATGAGCCCGTATCTCCTCCACAACTCCGATTTGTGCCCCAGAAATGCCAATCAGCGCAGAAAAAGGCGAGCTCTGGTTGCATAATGTTTGCGCAATCTTTAATCCGTTATGGATATGCATGAGGCAGGGATAGCACTATGAATAACTATCCGCTTGATCCTGCCTCAGCCTCAGCACGTGCGCGCGCGATTCCTGGCATCACACACACAAAAAGAAAGAAACAATGGAAGATCATTTCTCTTAAGTTTTTTTTTTTTTTTTGGCTACTACAATTCTCCATTCAGGCAGGTGGTGGGAGGCTGAGCGCACAGACTCAGTTTACAACTTTATTTATGTATTTCTTTAAGCTATAGGAAAGAATCCAGCCACCTTTATGGAGTAACAATAATCTTTGTGATGTAAATGTATGGAATACATCATGGTAAAAAGGGAGGGGTCACGCTGGTGATAATAGAGGGTTTTTCCATGCAGAAGACGCATACATTAGAAATACAGACATTTTTAGGTTACTTTATTCTATAATTATTCACCCACTTTTTTTTATTTACCTCTACACCACTCTCTCTCCCTCCTCTAGTAATAACGCTCACTTGAAATGCAATAAATGCCGGCTGTTAGCCACCTTCTCTAAGAACACTGCAGTAATTATTTCCCAAAAGATTAACAGTTCTGAAAGAACAGACCTGTTATGATTCAGACTAACATGGTGCTATATTGGCACCTTCTGTGAGACTAAATATTCTCCATCACGCATGCATGATAAACTTTTCCAAGTGTTGCCTTGTGCAAAAACATTGCTGCAGGCACACTTCTTGCAGAGCAGTTGCTCATCAGAATGTAAAATAAAAATTTGAGGGTGATCTATGACGCGGAGGCATCTTTAGTTTGCTATAGGGCGCAGGTTTCGAGTCAGCATTTGGGAGGGAGGTACATATACATATATGAAACGGCCATATTATTTTTAAGCATCAAACACTTGGGTGGATTTTATGCACCAGCTTATGGCGTAAATAACTTAAATTTTGTCAAAATTAAAGTCCTCTGCTTCTTATATGTTTCTGTTGGAGGGGGAAAATGCATGTTCCTGGAATCTTCATATATTTTCCTATATGTGAAAACAGAAATAAATAAATAAATAAAAATATTTACAAAAAATCTTCACTTTACAGAGGACATCAGTGCTGGTGTTATTATTTTACAACTTTGACCTTGATACATGCCAAACATTTAGTGACACTGAAAAGAAACACATGAAAATGTGTCTTTAATTTGGTTTTGTTTCCAGGGGACATTGACAAAATGTCTCATCTGTAATTTAAAGCATCACTAAAAAAAGAAAATATTCTTCTAAGCAAACAAGGACTGTCCTTTTGTGCATTTTCAGCATCTTCGTAGGGGATTACCAAAGCAAGGAGCCACTTAAGAAATATTTCTGTGTGTGTTAACATCTGCGGTGTATGGCCACAGGCACCATTGTAAGCATGACTATGAGTGGAGAGAGGAAGCATGACACATAATAGCAAACAGAAGCTTGAATCCATCACAACAACAACAACAACAACAACAACAACGCAGCCTGGGTTTTCCATATGAAATGTCTCAGCCCTTGTTGTGCTCCGCAATGAGAGGTGATCCCGTAATAAGGTGTGTTTGGATAACTGGGCCTTACAGGAAAGGAGCAGGTTTGTGGATGAGTGGTGGAGGGGGGGGGGGGGGGGGGGGGGGGGTTCTGCTGCTAAAGGAGAGTGATATTCAACAGCTGTGTTATACAGGTTTTTCAACAGCCATAATAAAAAGTGTTAGACATAGCACCAGTTATTTTCCTGCCACTTTTCCACTAATCTAGACTCGACTCTCCCACTGTGCCTTTTGGCCCACACACCACACCAGCGGCTCATATTTTCACAGCATTAGACGTACTATTATTCTGTGGGTTTTGGGTATTTTCTCGGTTCAGTCTTGAAGTAGACCAACAGAGCAGAGTCTAAGACATTTTCTCCCCGAGAAGTATCAACAATCACTTCCTTCATGATGGAAAACAATACAGTGTGATTGCACATCTTCAACTTTGTGCCACACTCACTGGACACTGCAGATTTTTTTTTCCTGTTTCTAATAATGGTCACCATCCTGGGACAATAACAGGCGAGCAGGGTTTGGAGAGGGAGGAGGAGGCATAGGAGGAGAAAAAGGAAGCAGGTAGGAGGGCCTGGTGAAGAGAAGGGGGGTGGGAAAGCCAGGTGCTGGTGGAAATTGGCAGGCGATTGCCAAAGCGACCTCATGCCAGGATAATGCATGGGGCCATAGGTGTCCCCCAAGCCAATCCCAACCCTCATGCTGATAGCTTTTCAATGCCTGTGGGACAATCTCTACAATAATTGCTTTTCCTGTTTCAATTCTGCTCTGAGGGCCGGTAACAAAAGAGAGGGGACTTTGTTTCTCACAACCATTGCAAAAGTGCGTGTTGTATAGTATTCAGAGCTATTATTAGTCACAGTATAGCTCCAAATAGAGGTACAATTTATCTTAGTATGTTATGTAAAACACCAGAAGCAGCGGTTTGGCATTTTGCAGGATTGACAGTGTACTTTCAAAGTTTGTACACGACCGGTGATTGGCACATCTCTCCTTAATATGTTGCACATTTTCCTTCAGAAGACCGTCAGAGGTTGTAACTAATCTCCTGTTTGTTAAAAAGTAACACACCCAATATTTTCATTTGCATCTCTGAGCTCTGAGACACCCTATCCATCCTCTGCTATGATGACCGATGACATACTTCTCTCCTGATGGAGGGAGTGAGGCTCAGCGAGGCCTGGGGGAAACCCAAAACCTCTCACCACAGTTTCCAAAAAAAAGTCCAAAGTTAAGGGAAAGTTTGACTTGTTGGTCTGACAATAATTATTATAAAGTGTCTTTTTAAATAAGCTATTCCACCATTTTTTTTTTAAATGCCTTACTTTGATGGTAAATATATGTACTAATAAAATATTTTTATTTACACAAATCTGACTAAAAATCCAAGTTTGACATATGAATACTGTTTTTACTAAGATGACATAATTAGAATATAATTATCAATTTTGTTCGTTTTCATTATTATACTCAATTTTTAAATTATACTTTAAAATCCTGCTGACTTTATTTTTCATGCTCGTTCGTTTCATGGTTTGATGAAGCGAATTTAAAGTTGAAAGAACCCCACAAGGCCTCAGTTTTCCAGCTGCAGCAGCCTTCCTCTCTGCGCCCTGCACAGCTCCAAATCACAGAAAAAAGACAACGTGCGCACTTCTAATTATTACCGACCCATTTGTCTTGTCTTTGAAAAGATTTGGGCGCAATGAAGTCAAGGAAACGGAGTTCAGTCCAAACAGGGCCCGTTTCTATAGAGGGGGGACGGTGAGGGAAACCCCCCTCATTAAAAGGAGCTGGTAAATAAGTTGGATTAATAAAAAGGGAGAAACGAAAAATCACTCGACTTTTTCTCAGGACAAAAAAAAAATAAAATAAAAATTAACTCTTAAATTTGTTTGAGCAGACTTATTAATGTTTTTTGTTCTGCAATGAATCGCTTCGATGGTTTTTATTCTCTGCTGCGTTCAAGAGCCAAATAAAGATAACGTAATTTAGATACATTTCTCCTGTGAATAAAACAAAAGGGTGAGGGGGCTGTAACTCAAGCTGTGTGCAGGTCAGGATACAGTTTAATACCGAGAAACGTTACCAACGCAGGCAGTTTGTTTTCATTCTTGCTGAGCATAAATAATGTAGAAACCTCGCCTGTCTGTCACTTACATTTAATATGCCGTTGTTCATGCATTAGAAATGAAGGTGGTGGAAGCTGTTGTAAGAGGTGATATTATAAGACGTGACATTGGGAACTGGCTCAACCTTCAACGACCAAGTTCACACCTTGGGAGGTTACAGAGAACATGGCCCCCTTTTTAAAAAATATATAACATGAATTAATAAGTGGACAAACTTACTTGGGAGGTTTTTTAAAAAAAAAACAGAGATAGAGAGGGGTGATTTTAATGTAGATGAGTGCTTCATTTCAGCAGTAAACTAACTCACAATCTGCAGGTTTATGAAGTGGAGTAAAATCTCAATTTCATTTGCAGCGTTTTACAGTCAACTTTATGTGGCAGAGCGCTCCCCTCGCTCTATGAAACTTTTCATATTCTGTTGAAATTGGCAACCGTGTGCCAGTCCAGTGCCTAGTTTAATTTACCTTGTCTTGGGAATGATTTTTCTGTATTACCTAAATAAGGTGAAATCTGGGGCATGTGGAGTCTCTACTGCTTGTCGAAATCAGTGGAGTGTGAAATTGCAACACCAGACAGCCAGGATAATAGCTCAGAAGGGGGCTAATGTCCCTGCTACATTCACAGAACATTTTTATAATGACTGAATTAAAAGGAAAAAAAGTATAGATTTATGCTATAGTCTGTTTTTTGCACACTTGATCAGTGTTTTAGCTTTCTGTAGGTGCATTTGTCCTGTTTGGATTAAGCTGTGTAAATAGATTTAGATCCAAAATGCTGTTTGCAAAATGGAAATAACCTGTGCTGTGCAGCAGTCCGGCCTTTCCTGGCTCTCATTTGGGCCCTTTAGGACCCTCCTCTCTCACCCTGCTTTGTCAAAAGGGGGACCAGGTGGAACAGTTAATATTATAGAGGGCTGTTTCTGCTCCATCATCCCTACACAGACACTCAGTACCACATACATGACCACAGACAGCACACACATACACTTTAAAACTCCTGTCAAACCTCTTCCTTCTCCGTCTGTCCTTGTAACACATCCACAGACACACACACACTCCAACAAGCACATAAATTACATGGGGATTATTGAGACATGGTTCTGTTCTGTGAGAGATGTCACCAGCAGGGCCTGATTTGTCAGGCTTTACTATACCTAAATTCAGTTGGTAATTCGTCTGCTTTTAGATCATTCCAAATAGCCCCCCAAATCCCTGCGACTCACCATTTACCACTCCCACTGGTGCTAAACCTAATCTTTCCTCTGACTGGGGTCACCATTCTGGTGGTCTTAGCTGTCCAGCCACTGGACCAACTCCTATCAACTTTGTCAACAGTCTGTCTCACATTAAAGCGCTCATCTGACACAAGACGTACTCATTTTACACATAGATGTATGAACGAGGCAGGGTGGGGCAGCATAGGTGCTGGAGATGCAGTCATCAGGTAGATTAGGGTTTGAATGTATCACACAAACTAACAGTAAAAGAATTATAAATGCGAAAAGACGGACCAGAATTTACTTAATCACAAGTTTCAGAAGAAGAAACTGTGTAAAATTAGTTAAGAAGTTGATCAACTACTGTATTAAACAGAAAAAACTATACATACACTCATAGTAAAGTCGAAGTAATGCTTCTTTTAAGGATGTTGTTCTGCTGATGTCAAAATGTTCCCGATAATCCGGGTTTGTTCTCAGACTCAGAACCTCATGAAATCTGTGTAAATAAGCATGTTTTCATGCACTCTCAAGCCCATAAACTAAACCCAGCTCTCTTCATTAGGAAGATACAGTGTTTTTAGATTGTTTTGATGTGGTCGGGGAGCAGACGGACCATTGGCTAAGCATTGGAAAGAGCAGACAGACAGACAGTCCAAGCGGTTTAGCCTTGTTTAAAATTATTAATCCACTTCTAATTCCAGCTGGCCCCCTGGCAGCATAGAACCCTATCAAAAAAATCAGCGCCTCCATTGTGAGGCCTGGCAGAAGGGGACTGGGTGTATTTTTTCTGCTCCAATCAGTTTCTAGAGGTTGGGCGATTAAAAAAAGAATCCCAAACCCCCCCTCCTTCCTCGCACAGTGGGGGAATAACGGAATCATTAATTCCCCATTAATTTCGGAAAAAAAAACCTGAAATGTCGACTCGATGTAGTGCCTTACACCGAATAAAAAAGACAGGAGTGACAGACAGGAGCGACAAGTGCTTTTGGTTTTCCGAAAAAGTGTTGAAGGGCAACATTCCAAAACTCTGCGTTATCTGTAAAACACCGTAATGTGATGTTTAACATTCAATATCACGAGAAAACAGAAAATACAGTATGTAAAGTCTCATGTACGGGTGCACAGGAGCACGACTTGTGGTCCTGTCATTCCACCAACTTCACAAAAGCTGATATTTTGAGAAACTTTTCGTCTTTCAGCTTTGTAACAAAGCTCTTCAAACAGATATTTAAAATAAACACATTTACAAGGCATCTGTTTGGGGCTGAGACATAAAGATACAGAGGTCACTATGTGTGGCCGCAGCAGTTTGCAATTTTGGGAAAGGATGTCAAACTACACACATACGTCTCTATTCAAACACACATTCATACACACATATCTGGGGTTCCAGAGGGCAGATAAAATATTGTAAAAGAGGTCTTTAACTCTGAATTATAACAACTGCAAACATTCAGCTGCTTTCTGAGTACCAGTATTAACAAATGAAACTCCTGTATCTGTATCTGAAACTAACCTGTGCAGCTTGTCTGTGTTCATAGGTGCAGATTTCGGGGTGGGGACGCATGTAACACGTCCCCCTCCATATTTATGTGTATTTGTCCCCCACTATAAAAACATGAAAGGAGCAGAAGACTTTTATTTTGATGATATTAAAGACATTTTCACCTCAATCTAACGCAGGACAGACGCAACTTGGTGTGTTTAAGTCTACCAGAATGCAGGAAATTAAGTGCTTGGCGTTCAAAATGTCTTGGGGGAAGGACCCCTCCAATGGTGGAACAAAATCTACACCCTTGTCTTTGTTCGTCATGTGATTTTGGTGACTGTCCCTCTTAAAGATTAAGTAATTCAGCAGATTTTGTAACCAGTGCACCTGCAGTATGGGCACAGACGATTCAAAGGTGTGTCAGCTGTCTCACTGCTTCAAAATCGCACAAATTAAAGTGCTACGGCCTGATTTCTGATTTCACGTATGACATATAATGAAATAAATTATATGAAAACCAACTTGTTACCATGATCAACCTTGACAGAGTCTCTGTGATTGAGTTATTTCAAGAGTTCCTTTTTCCGTGACAGGTTTGCATGATTCTGTGCAACCAACACAAGGATGTTCCAGGCTGCTACCCTCACGTACAGCAGGGTGGCCCAATGTCAAATCCCTTAAGGGACAAAGAGGTGGTTCTGCTCCATCTCTCCCAATGTAAACACCATACAGCAAGCACACTGACGCACGAGCACACGGCGAGTGGATGGGTTTTGATTAGGAAGCATGGCCGGGCCCCAAGTGTGGGCCCCTATCATCACCCTTTCATGAATACACACACACACACACACACACACATACAGACGCACACACAGACACTCATGGGGCCATTATAGCTGTCTCTGCTCGGAGTGACAGCCTTTCATATCTGTCTGTCTCCAAGCCAAGTGGTTATCATCGATGCACCCAGCCATTAGGAAATGTCATAAACACACAAGCTGCCGCGCACACACACACACACACACACGCACACACACACACACACATGTACATGCAAGCACACGCACGTAAACACACACACTTTTTTGCAGGAAATGAGGTCCAATTAGATGTAATCAATGGCGGATAAGTAAAAAGCATTTCAAAAAATTCAATGCTTTTAATTTTTTTAAATTGATTTTTCCACTAATTTCTCTCTGTCTCCCTCACTCGCTCACCCTCTTTCTCTCTCCGTCTCTCAGGGTGACTTTTGAGCGCTCCAAGATTGACAGAACAAAAGAGATTGTTGTGGAGATACTAATTATTTAATGAATTCTTTATTTATTTTAAAAGTTCCCTGGGTGGCGATGTGCCCAGACTGTTACAGTAGATGGAAAATTACAGGCTGGAAGACAGTGAGTGACACATGAACAGAGGCAGAGGGGCAGGGGGTGGGCCGTGCCATCCAAACATGCCCATGCCCTTAAAAGCCATGGCAACACCCCCCTCCCCACCACCACCACCACCACCCATCCCATCCTGCCAGACACCCCCCCCCCCCCCCCCCCCATCCTCTCCAACCCCTCCCCACCTCCATTTGCCACATTCCATTTCAACAAAACTGCCATATTAATCATGTGTGCTCGCTTCAAATCCTGCTTCAGTGTTTTTTTCCCCATGTAACGCTCCATTCAAAGTTCCAATTTTCCAGAAACAATCCTTAAAATGACAAAAAATGACGACCAATTTACCTCAGCGAGGGGCCACATGTCCACTACAATGAATGCAAACCGCTAAAATATCAAAATGATGTGTCCTCTTCCCCCAAAACCGATAAGTAGGGCATGGGGAGAGTAGGCCACTAAAGCCCGGGTCATTATTGATTTGACAAGTGAGTGAATAATTCATCTCTAGTGGCAGGCATCAGCTGGGACGGCCGTTTGCGACTACTACTGTTACTATGAGGGATGTATCCCAAAACTGACCTTCCCTCCATGTCCTCCAAGGCCATAGCCATGATGTCAGCATTGGAGGGGACCAATTCTGCTGGGGGATCTGCCCTCCAAACACAAAGTCTAAAAATATATGTATGTGTTTTTATTATTTATCATAGGCAAGTACAGCATCCTAAATGACTGACATGTTTGTGGGCTTTCAGACAAATATAAATAAAGAAATAAGCATTAGTTGAATACACCTGTGAACACTATTGTTCAAGATTCAAGACTTTTATTTGCCATTTCTTCAGGTACAAGTGTGCAAGGCTATTAGAAGTCTTGTGCTACTCTTGGTCTCTGGGTGGATGTGTGACTCAAGGGTGGAGGTTTTGTTTAAACACTGGGAGGACACATAAAACCTGGAGGTTTGGGGTCCTCCCATAGGACATCTTGAGCAGCAAAAACTTCATTTCCTGCATTCTGATGAATTTCTTTGCAGTGATTTTTGCCTTTTCTGCATACATTTTTGGTGGAAATGTATTTAATTTCATCAAAATAAACAAAAAATGTTAAATGTTGCCCCTCCTCCCCTGAATTCTACGCCCATGGTGTGGCTAATTTACTGCAGGTAACTTATTTATTTAGAGACATGGCCAAGGTATCAGCCAATAGAATCACATTTAAAATGCAACAAATGCAATATATAATACAATAGTGGCCTCTCAAGAAAAACAAACACGTCTCTGTCACCACATTCTTTATGATGCCCTTTAATTCATCAAGGGATATAAGTGTTTCTAATTTTAGATCTTTTTGGAGATTTTTCCATGACCAACGTGCAGAGTAGGAGTATGCAGGTTTCCCCAGATCTATTTAAACCCAGGGTACATTAATAAAAACCAACCACTTGGAGGGGCGTAGCTGGTAACTACCAGAGCTGACATACAGAAGGGTGCAGAGGTAGGATGGAAGTTTGCCCAATATTGCTTTATAGGTAAAAAATATACCAGTGCTGTTGTCTGCGATTGGTCAATGATGTCCAACCCACAAAATCATAAAGAATGCAGTGATGAGAACACGACTTTGCGTTTGTAATTAAATGTAGAGATGCTTGGCACACTGAATCAAAGCTATGTAAAAGGGAGGAGGTTGCATGCATGTACAATATGTCACTATAACTCAGCTATGATAGCTAACGTTTGTGATGGCTGATTAATTGACCTCACAAATCAGTAACGCAGAACTGCATTACACTGTAATACCAGAATGGGCAGTTACAATGATGGCAATTTGTTAAGTTTATTCATGATTACGATTGCATTTGCATGGGAAAATTTCGGACAGGGGTGTGTGGTTGCCTGTTGTAGCACAGCAATGGTTTTTATTTACATTTTCTTGTATCAATATATTGTGGGGGGGCATTTTGAGCATATTTAAATATGTGCCCCTCCCCAATATATATCATAATTACTGCCTTGATGTCTTCCACCAGTCTGTTATGTAGTCTAGCGCTCTGATACTGTACATCCCGTGCCCCACCTCAGTCGGCCTTCCTCACTTTATGGGAACTCCTCTTATGGTCTCTGGTAATTATTCCAAATGTTCCATTCAATCCCAGATTTTGTATGATTTCCTCAGCCAAGTGCTGCTTAATTTACGATCATTTCCAACTTCCCTGTAGCTCTTGGCCAGCGGGACACAAGGACAGCTTTATGCATGGGTGTAATTCACACACTCATTGGCACCGGCCCCAGCAACTGCCTGCTATACAGAAATACTGATTTACACGCTACCTCAGCATAGAAGATATAAGAAAACAGATAGTTTTGATTGGCTGAGTCATGTTCGAAGCTGTTGCCTGCTAAACACAGATGTGACTGCTGAGTTGTTAATATAAATCAGACATCCGCCATTCGTGCCAGTACTATACTGCTTGGCGCATGAATAACTGCTAGTTAGTCAGCGGTTACGACATGCACAGTAGTGCAAATCTGCTGTAAGTCAATCTTGTTAGTGCTAACAAAAACACAAGGGAGATGAAAAACAGCCCTTGTGGTGGTAACCTCACTGAAAGGTCGCAGGCTGATTCCAGGATTTAACTCACTAATGCCCAGTGACCATCTGAGGCTAACAAATCACTGCCCCCGCCGTGACTTCAGTTCTTGATTCCTTTAAACAAGTATCACTTAAACACAGGCTTTATTTTTTATCATAAAGTTACAGTCTCACAGGTTATTCCAGTAAAAATCTGAATGACATAAATTCTTTGACACACACGCGCACCTTGTGAGAAAATGACTAGAAGCTGAGCAACCCTGAACCTATCCCCATCTGTACACAATAAAAAAGAACTCCTGCAATTTATTCTACAATAAAGGAACAGTCGTGCTCTTGAAAAGAGCTCTCCGGGTGTGTGGAGCGCAGAAAGGCAGAGTTAGTTTCAATCTGTACTCGGACTACCTGCTGAGTTACCAGATCCCCAGCGAGTGTGAAGTCAAGCAGACTGCTTCTCTGACTCACGCTGCCTGCCACCACCTCCACGCTGCATCATGATTTATTCCCTGACAGCAAGACGTTGGGACTGTAAGATTAAGACGCGTTCTGCGAGATGCCTGACACTGATCACCTTGTGGAAAACGACATGTAAGACAAGCGTTTAGGCACTCACGCATACAGCCTCCACACCCACTGCTGGTGCTTATTCAGATTTAGTTACATCTATCCATGTACAGTATATATATGCCCGCACCAGTGTGCAAACATGCACAGCCTGCCTGTCACTGGGTCAAGGCACTGTGAAGAGTGTCAGAGCAGGCTGCGAGATGATGAGTTATGTGCTTGAGCTGTCTGTGACCTTTGCTGTTTGTCCATATGATATCACTCAGAGAGGAGGGACGCCTCAGTTCCAGATCATGCCACTCTGAACCTGCATACCAGTCTCAGGCGATCTGCATTTTGGGAGCACATGTGTCCGTCTGAGGAGGACAGTCTTCATTTCTTTTGCCATAAAAAGGATACTAGAGAGCAGCTGTGTGGCTTGAAAAATCTCTCTTTCTTTCCTCCTTCCTTTCTACTTCTATTTACATCGCCCGGCTCACTCAAACACACAAAAACACAGACATACACACACACTCACACACACACACACACACACACAGACAGGGGCCACAGGGAACTCCAAGTTTCCATTCATGCTTCTCATTATTGGGGCATGTCGGTATTTTATGAGGCCGTGTAAACCACTGAATTACTGCACTTTAAAATGCATCCTGACACTATTACGCGACCATGTTGATGGAGAGGCCTTTCATTGCTGGAGCGAGGACCTAAAATGGTGGACGACAAAAGAGCATGACTTGTTAATTATTTTTAACTGCCGGATAAAAATGATTATGAAGTAAGGCAGGATACACAAATGGCCGAGGCCACGTCATAAAGTGACCTCCTGTCTTTGGAGAGAAACTTTAGCTTTAGTTGGTTTGTCCTGTTAGTGAAACAAATTTATTTTGTCCTCGAGAACGCACACCTGATTTTTCAAGCTTGTGTCTTTTATTAACAGATCATTAAAAAAAGGGATCTATATTAAATCAATTAGTATACTATATTAATATATATTACATGGTAATGAAAAATGCATTACAATGAGTTCACAGCATTTTTTCAATTTATTCTGACACGTTATATTAATTACAGCAATAAGTGAAATTATTCATCCCAATTGTCTTTTCAATTTAATAGACAAGCATTTAATTAACTCATTCTCTTATTCAGACCCACACAAAGTGCTTCTGAGAAGTATCAGTGGATTTTTTGAATGAGTGTGTGTGTGTGTGTGTGTGTGTGTGTGTCTGTGTGTGTGTGTGTGTGTTCCAGTCCTGCCAGAGCAGTTCTCATGCTTCTGATTTTTTTTCCTTGCATAGATGCACTGATCAAAAGACATTTTTACAAATAGTTGTCATCACAAGTCAAAAAACATTAACTGACCATTTTCACAACATTAAAAATTTTCAAATTCATTAAACATCTCCAATTAATCATACTTACTGCTCACTAACTGGCTGGTAAATGCTAAAGATTTGTGTACACTTTTGCCAGACATTTGATTTTCCTGGTATTAGTATTACTAAGTAATACAGGGAAAATTTGGCACAGTCAGAATTTGCTCTGCAGTTTTTTTGATGATATGAAATCCTCGACTCTTTTGTCAGTCACACAGATAAGGTAACAAGTGTGTCTCCCTCCTTCTCACTCACACACCCTCCAGTACATTTATAATGTTCATATGCTTTATTTGACCAGTGCTATCATCAAAGCAGATTCCAATCTTTCCAATCTCTTCAGTATGCCCTGGGGTTTTCATATGTGTGTGGATGGGGGGGGGGGGGCGATGGGGGTTTTGCACACAAATGTACGTGGGCGTGCGTATGCCCATGTCCACATTTGCATTCCTGCTTGTAGTGCACGCATGTGTTTGTGCACAAGTGTGTGCACATATGTTGCATGAGCGTCTCCCCAAAGAGCCACAGTGGCAGTATAGCTGAGGCAGGAGCAAGCTGTTGGTCGGCAGAGTGGTGACAATAAAAGGTGGCAGACCAGTCAAAACAAGCCCTGTTCTTCCAAGCTGGGCCAAAGTGCTGTTGAAGAGGTTCTTTTGAGGCACCCTTAATGTGGTAAAGTGATCTCCTCCTCAATTGGGACACTCCAAGAGGCCATCCCTGACAACCAGAGCAAAGCAAACTCCCTCCCCTCTCCCTCAGCCTTGTCAGTTTCCATCTAACCCCCTTGGCCCGGATCCTGCGGGTAGATATCCCCCAACGTGGCGGACTTGTAGCGCAAAAACAATCATACTTAAATCAACATAAAATACTACACCTCTACTCTTCTTTATCTGTATCCATCTGACATCACTCCATTTGTTTGGGCGTTTTGTTGCAGCTGAATCAATTTTTGGCTGGCTGACAACACATTTTTCTCACCTTCACATCTACCGCTGCTCTCGATATCTTACTAGCTGTTCCCCCTGTGTTATTTATCATCTGCAGTGCGGATGTGGCCTAGGTTTCGGAAAAGCCAGACAGTGCTCAGAACACGACAGCAGAGCCCAGTTGGCGTCCTGACAATTTGGCCGACAATACCAGCCGTCTTAGCACTCACTTTTTACAAGGGCTGCCTCAAATTGCTTCTCTCTTTCTCTCTGTGCGGCACTCGCAAAAGAGAGAGTGGCAAATTGAAACTGAACTTTATTGGAGGCTGTAGCCAGACATAGTTGGTAATAAGTATGGTTACCCTGATCCAAATAAATAATCACCATCAAAGGAAACGGTCTCAAGCGCAGATTTGACCATTCTGGCTAACTCTCCGTAAAGTTTCTAAAGAGGAATGGAACTTTGGGCTCAACTTAAATGAAAAGGGGGTTTCTTTTCTTCTTCTCGCCCTATTCTAACTCTTCCTCTTTTCTCTCTTTACTTCGTCTTCTTGTCTGTTGAAACATGTGGTCAGCTGTTATGCTTCCATGTGGTCAGATGATCAAAGCTGAGGAGCAGCAGTAATTGTCCCCCGCTGAAGCCCTGCCCCGGCTGGGATCAGGATCCCAGCAGGTGGGGGGGACAGCCATGAGAACGGAGGGAGAGGGTGGAGGAACGCAAGAGGCCCTGCCTGGCAGAAATAAAGACTTCCTAAGGGCTGCTCTCTGACAACAGAGCCCCAAAGGGAGAGTGAAAAATGAAGCCTCCACACATTCGGAGGGGTTTTCACTCAGGGAAAGGGGCCGCCATTGGGGTGAACATTAGAGAGAGAGGGCAAGATGGAAAGCATAAGAGAATAGGATTATAATATTTGCTCAGAGCGAAGAGGAACAATTGTGCGCACATTTCACAGTGTCCTTAGAACTGAGCCTGTGTCGAATCCAAGAACGGATTTTTTTTTTTTGATGGTTCATGAAATATGGATGCTGTTTATTTCACCTGCTAACCCTGACTTCTCTGGTCAAACACCTTCCACTGGCAAACACTATCGCTGGCAAAAAAAGAAGAAAAACTACAGAAATAAACTTGGCAGCCTTTCTTGTAGAACACACAAATACACGAGCCACTGACATGGACGCAAACACAAGAAAGTCCACTCTTTTCCTCTCGCGAGCAAGCCAACAAACACATTATTACCATACACAAACAAAAACACACACACACACTGAGGTGGGGAAAGACCACGCATACCTCGGGCCGCTCACTGTTTACCTGAAGACCAGAGGGAGCTGTGAAAGCTCACAAGTCGGGCTACTTTGCATGTACGTGGGAGCCCACAAAACACTTCTCACTGCTGTCCGTCATTTTGATTGCCCAGCACGACTCCTCCGCCCCAAACCTCCCAACACCCCCACCTCGCTGCACCCCCTCCTACCCCCACACCCCCCCCACCCAGCCAGATGGCTTTTTTTTAACTGTCTGTGGGCTCTTGCACCTCTGCTCTACCACACTAAATCCCTGAGATGGCTGGGTGGAGTGGAGGGTTTGGGAGCTCTGCTTGGACAAATGGTTCGGAGGTAGCAGAGCAAATAAAACGGATTAAGAGGAGTCTTTTCACAGATACTTCAAAACTATTTTGGCGGTGAGCCATGAACACCCCCCCGCCCCCCCTTCAAACACTCTGCCTCGATGGGAGGAAAAATCAGACACCCACAAAGAAATTTTCAGAGCATACAGACCTTGTCTTTGGGGGATCTCAGATGGAAAGATTGTGCATGTGCTGCGTTATGTGTCGATCAAAAATACTTTTTAACCTAGCAATCCATACATGACTCTATATGAAACTATGACAGAGGTATCCACATATATTATAGGTGCATTATTGCTGCAGCCACTCCAAAGAAAAGATTTTTAAATATTGTCTAGTCCAACATATTGTGAGGGTAAGGAGTCTTGTGCGTCGGCTAATATTGCACATGGAAGTGCTCCAGAATTTAATCCAATAATACGACCACGCCATAAAGAAACAACAGAAGACCCTCAGCCTCATAACTCAGCCCATTAGTCCTCTTCCATTTTGCATTATGGGAAGAACGATAATATACATTTTCTGACTAACCAAGTGTTTTATGCCCTACCAATATGAAGCCACCGATGACATAAAATACTAAAAGCACATTTCTACAGCGCAGAATGACTCATGCACGTCCATATATATAAGGACTGTCATTTTCATAACAGCACCCTGTTAAAGCCGTCTGACACTGATTGAACGCTTTCAGGTTTCTCACTGGAGTTTAAACAGTTTTTCTTCCGTACTATATAAGAAAAATACAGTTACTTTAAAGCATACTTTAAACCATTTGAACTCTAAAGTGCAACACAGCCACAGCCAGAACGCAGTGCATCAATAGAAAGTAATATGAAGGAAATCCAAATGTCACCTCTTGGCTCTATCCAGCCAAAGGTTAGATTCTTGACTCCCCGCTGTCTCCTGTCATTAGGTTGCTTGGCAACGGGCTACAAGCTATAATTAGCTTAGCAAAATTAAGATTTCCATTTTGTTAACACAAAAACACTTATCTGAAAAGTGTCACATGTTCACTCAAAGAGATTCCAAAGGCATGCATTGAAATATGAGTGATTTTTTTTTATTTTTTTTTGAAGACTTGGCATGCTTCGACTGTCGCCACTGAGTGAGATGTACAAGTGCAGCTGTTATAGCATACTTAATGAAAAATCATAAGATGGGGCATGATATCACCCTGTGAGCATCTGTCAAGTGTTATTCTCATATGTTCGTAGCATACTAATTTCAAAACGGTCTAACAGTCCCTCCATCCCTTCATCCTCTTCATTACGCCTGCATACCTGCAGGAAGGAAAAATTCCTCAAGGAGCTATAAAGCGTTTATTTCTCCCTACACTTCTTGAATGCATCCGCCCACACTTTTATAAAGTCACAGGGCAGTAGTTGGATGTTTTTATTCAACGTGCCTTTTTAAATCAATTCCAGCTCTGTCAGACCTGCGAGGAAACAAAGCAGGAACGTTCACACCGTCAATGCCGAGCCACTGAGCCGCACTTCACCTTGCCTCCTGACTATGGTATAGCAAGTGCATCCACCCTTTGTCTATAATCTATCCTTCCATCATTCCATTTTCATCCCACAACTGCCACCCATCATGAAGCCAGACATCTAGTTATGACTTAAAACGGAGGGCAGCGATACCAGCTCCTGCTGATGTGTTAGCAGGCAGCGACGTCAGGGTCACCAGGATCACTCAATTAGCAGGGGTGACAAAAGACCCAGCAGGATCCAGCCCAGCATCCCCCAACCCTGACAGAACATCAGCCTCCACAGGCAGGGCCCTGCCTGCTGCCTCCAACCTGTATCTTTTGTTAATTATTATAGATTTTAATGACCCCAGTGCTTTGCTGTTAAAGTTACTGGATATTTTTAGTCAATATTCAGTATGTTTACATTCATGCCAAACAATCCTAAAGATGTTTCCCTCATGAATGGTCTTGTCAGCTCCCTAAATAGCATTTGGCTCATTGTGTCAGAACAAAGGCTCCATCTAAATGCAGGAAAATGAAATGAGCTGAGATTTAGCAGCTTTAAAAGCAAGTTGACATACATTTATTGTAGTGCAGAATTTTAAAACAGAAATTAAATATTTCTGTGGCCTCATCAGTGGATGAAAGTTTGCTCGGTTGTCATGGAGTTGGTAAAGTGGGGCGATCGAAAAATTACATTTATATACTACTTATTTGTTTTACCAGATATGATTGTAAGGCAAATGTAACTGCTGCCATTATGTTCAACTGTGATCAATGGGTAGTGGTGGTTGATGAGTTGGGTGTACGACTAGGTAGATGAGAAGGTTACAGAGGAGGAAGTGGGTATCCTCTCATATATATATTACAATGGCTTGGTTGGTATACTGTAAACCACCAGAAAAAGAGGTGGGTATAGCCCGTATAACCTCCACTACACTACTGGTTGTGTCGTGTTTTCCAGTTAAATAAAAGATACGTTCTTGACACTAGACACCAGGGTTATCATCCTGAATCATCCGTGTTGTTGGGTTTAGGTGACCAAAGCACTTTGGGTAAAGTTAAGGAAAGATTAAAGTCTCAGACAAGACAAGCATCCTGAAACTACAGGTTGCTTAATAGTTTACGAATTTTGCTTGGAAAACCGAGGTGCTGCAGTGCAAGTGAGCTTTTTTGTAATGTACGTGTTAATACATTTCATGCTCTGTTGAGAAATCTGATGTTTAAATTTATCTGTTGGCTGAATGGGTCTCAAAATGCAATCATAATGTTGTTATCTAATCCTGGTCTCAGTATTGTGCGATATCAGTCAGCTATGTGAAAACACTGGTATGACTGTCTCCTTGTTTTTATGTCTTTTTTAAATGGACCCTGAGTCTATCAATAAAGCTATCTATCTATCTATCTATCTATCTATCTATCTATCTATCTATCTATCTATCTCATTTACAAGTTACAACAACATGAACAAGTCCCATTTCCTGATTTAAGTTGCAGTTAACTTTTTCAGCATTTAACCACAATCCACAATCTTACATAACAAGTTCTGTGAGGGCCTCAACATAACCATGAAATATGGAAACCATTCTTTACTTGCCACGAGCAGACATTGTTGGGAAAAGGAATTAAACGTGTTGATATTGAACACCACATTCAGTATGAACATTTGTAAAAACCTTTCTGCATTATGTCGATTAAAGAAAATGTATTTGAGCATCGTTATGCTTCTTTCAAAATGTATTTACTGTAGCAAATATGTAGTATATTCTATGAGACAGGGTTGAGTAGGAAAGCTCTGGATACAGATAGGTAGATAGATCGATGGATATAGACAGCTAGATAGATTTTTTTAAGATAATTTCTTTTGGATGTTTCGCCTCTACTGGATATGATAGTCTCTGTGAGAAAGGGGTTGAGAGAAGGGGGATGACCTGCAGCAAGGGGCTACAGGCTGGACTCAAGCCAGCGGCTGCTGCGGCAAGGACATTGCCTTTATATATGGGATGCCTGTTCTACCCATTGAGCCACCAGGCGCCCAGGTTCTTGATCAGTTTTTACTCTTGCATGAAGAACTGTTGCTGCAGCCAGTGATTATTTTCAATATCAATTATTCTACCTATTCTTTTCTCGATTAATCCATTAATAGTTTCATTCCTAAAATGTCAATAAAAGGTGGATAAACTTCTTCAATTGTCTAGTTTCATCAAACTGACAGCCTAAAATGCAAAAATATTCAAACCATTATAACATGAAGCAGAGAAAAGGAGCAAATTCACACATTTGAGATGCTGGAAGCAATAAATGTTTGGGATTGTCCGCTTGATGAATGACAACTTGACCTCTGAGAAGCTAATTTAAAAATTGTATTTTAAAAAAAAAAAAACACATTGCAGATTATACCCATCATGACCAGAGCATGAACTGGATTACAGTGATACACAAAAATTTAATAAAACGCCAACAGTGGTCCAACAAACAGGTCTAATCTTCAGGTGTATACATGTGGATTCAAAATCCTGCATGGATTCACCACAACACACAGATGTGCTCACGCTTTTGTTCAGGTATCCACATGCACATACATCCTGTACGTATGTGTCTTTGTGTCTGTCTGTTCGTTAGTCTACTTTTTTCTCATCCTCTGTCTGTCAGTCTGTCAGGCCATCTGTGTGTATTTCCCCTCCGTGGCAACCTGCCTGCCTGCATTTCTCCCCCTCCCCCTTACTGTCCTATTTGCAGCAAAATGACTCCTGTCTAGATCAGTGTTGGGATATTCCTCGCAGCAAAGAATACACATAACCCTGTGTGTGTTTAAGTGCGCTCCCTGTTGAACGGATGCTTTTGAGTTGAGGATGCCGCGTGTTGAAGGGATATTGCCGCAGATAGAGGTGTCAGCGAGAATGGCAGCATTGTTAATTAAAACATTCCCCTTGATGGGTCTCCACCTCAGCTACGATATGTAGGGCAGTAGTAACATGAAATAGATGCCTTTGATTGTAGAAGAATACACACACACACACACACACGTCACACACGTCACACACGCGAGCACACACTCAAGAGTACTATACTGAAGCTGCGATGGAAATAAAAAGATTTAGAGACTTAAAAAATAAAACAACCCTCCTGAGTCTTTCAAAGGCTTTGTCTGTGAGAGAGTGTGTCTGTGAGAATGTGTCTGTGAAAGTGTGTGAGGAGGTTTGTGAAATCACGTGACCACTTGTGTGTATATATGGTTCTAGGCAAGTCCTGAATCCAGTGGAGAGGTTTTGGGGAGGATGATAAGACTCTTTAAGCTTCCAGCGTCCTTGAAGTTCTTGTATTCTGTGCTTTCCCTCGGTGATCACTGTCACTCATTTCCATCCATTCAGGCAAAATTGATATTTCTTCTAGAACATTCAAACCAGTAATAACAACAACAACAACCAGGAGGGCAAAGAATGAGGAGTGGCAGCTGCCTGATGCTAAGGAAAACATATTGTTGGAGCCCATCATTTCACTTCTTTCCTGTTATTTTCTCTCCTTTTCCAAGACGGGAGAAGCAGGAGTTGAAACACTGAAAACAGACTTAGCTGACTGATTGACTGACTGAATAATGGAACAGGGATGTTACTGGAAAGCATAAAGAGCAACTGAGCTGCAGGAGAAGAAAACACTGTGCGAAAGTAGTACATTTTCATAGATGCACTCAGCATTGTATCTTTAAGTATGACGCATTTGACCTTGCAGATGTTTAAGACCCAAATGCAAGACAAACTGTAGGTCAAAGCAGTGCAACAGCTGGCACCACAGTTTACACAGGCCTCTACAGCTGCTCTCATTCAGCAGATAAATACACCCATCAGTGATGCAGCCAAATAAACACACCAGAGACCAGTGAACTTTATGTCTCCATTCATTGCATTTGCATGGTGCAATTTAAATTCCGAGTTTGTTTTTCTTCTTGTTCTCCTCCTCCGAGCTCTCATTATGCACCAAGCAGGTACGGCGCGTTAACACTTCACTAATGGTTCCCTTTTGGTGCTCATTAATTGCCCAATGATTATCTTTACACTCTGCAAACAGTCACACGTCACCTTGTGTCACCACAGGGCCGACAAACTGGCCAATGAAAGGTTGGGGAGGAGTGGAGGCAGGCTGATAAAAGAAATACCTGTATCCAGCTGGTCACTAAAATAACTTGATAAAGCCAAGGACTAACAGCAGATGCTTAATGAGTCAGGAAGAGTAGAATGGCTGTGCTGTTAACACTTATGTCTCAAACCTTATCAAACCTAGAGACATTGTTTCAAACATACATGTACATTTAGATTAAAGGAATAGTTCAACATTCTTGGAAATATAGAAGAAGATCAACATCACTCCCATGTCTGTGTGTTAATAGGACAGTTCACCCCCAAATCAAAAATACATATTTTTCCTTTTACCCATCGTTCTATATGTCAGTCTAGATAGTTTTGGTGCGAGTGTTAGAGATATCAGCCATAGAGATGTCTGCCTTCTCTTCAATATAATGAAAATAGATGGCACTCAGCTTGTGAAAGAAAGTAGTTCCTACATGAAACTGCTCACAGCAAAGGTCTGTGAATTATCTTGAGTGACCAGGTAATGATTTCTGGAGAGAGACATTACTGTTGAGTTTTTCAAGTGCACTTTTGGTGCTTTGAGTATCACAAGCCGAGTGCCATCTAGTTCCACTATATTGAAGAGAAGGCAGACATCTCTACGGCCGGTATCTCTCACAAGCCCCTTTTACACTGCCAGATTTCGGCGAATGTTGGGCCATTTTGCCGGCAAGCTGCGAGCATTTAGACACACAGAGCTGGATTGGCGAGTTGATCCGAGGTGCATGCCCAATTTTCCGCCTCGTAGGGTAGTCATATTGGTGGAACCTTTTTAGTTTAAACAGAACAAGGCGGCCTTCCGCCACGGGAGGGGCTGTTGATGACTTGTGGGAGGAGCTGTTGATGACGCCGCACGTGCGACCCACTGGCGATGGATAAGCAGGAAACAGCTGATAGCAGAAATGAGCAGCTAGTAGCAAGAGGGAAACACAAACCTGAAAGACACTGTAAAGATGAGCAACTGGGGAGACAAGCAATTGCGTGCCCTCCTTGTCCTCGCAAATGAAGAGGCCATTAACCGTCAGATGACGGGGACGGTGAACGACGGGCCGACTTGCAAGTGAATCGCCGAAGGACTGACCAGCCGTGGCTTCCCTCCCACGTCACTGGTTACATCACACGCTGAGCTACACATTTTGTTACTTGCTCACGCCCCCTATTGCCTCGAAAAAGGCACATTCTGTATAGACAAAAGTAGGTTGGTGGCATTTTGCCGCACTCCCTGATTTTGCTTTTATACTACCAATGCTGAAAAAAGACTGATTGGGCTTTCCTGCAAATTTGCACAATTCCTGTTTAAAAAGAGCTATTGTATTGGAGAGAAGGCAAACATCTCTAAAGCCGATACTGCCAACACTCATCATCTCACACTAAAATAATTAATAAACAGCACAACAGGTAAGAGGAAAATATCTACTTTTGATTTTGGGGTGAGCTGTCCCTTTAACCATGGACCTAAACTGTGAGTCAATAAGCCAAACTTAGCATTAAGACTGGAAGCAACTTACTCAAGTTAAAAAGTATGCAGCGCCTCTAACCTCACTAATTAACACGTTGTTAAGTTAGTTTTTTTAAATCTGTAAAACAGAAATATAAAAACAACTAGTTGTTGTTTTATAGGAGTTGCAGGCTATAAGTATTTCTTGGCAACCAGCGAGCGGGCACAGTGAGTCCCTGGAGTCTTGTCAGAAAGCGACTAAGTGTATTTAGATCACAACCAAACTTGTCACCAGTCTTCACACAAATCTATTCATAAAACAAGAAGACTGAGAGATGAAGATATAACTTCCTTGGATTTCAAGTGAAACTGGGGTACATGTTTAAAAATTCATAATAGTCAAGCAGAATGTTTAAGTTAAAGGAGCAAGTCAAAGTAGAGCTCCGCCTGTGGAGGAGTGGTATGACAAAAGCAGGGGATAAGGCGGGGGTGTATGACACCTCTGTCTGTTGACTCTACACGTGTGTCGTGTTTAATTAGCTGTAATCCAATTGAGGGATACGGCTTCCTGTTAAGAGAGGTGCAAAGGGTTGAAATAAACAGCTTACAAGACTGTTAAACACTAAAGATGCAGCCTATAGCCTATAGGGAGACAAACCCCTGACCTTACTGACACACTGAGCCTCAGTCCACTCCTCAGGTGTGACCTGACCTCCAGGGGCTGCTTCATGTTTGTGCTGCTTTAGCTTTGTCAGATCTTTGAAAGAGTTTTCCTCATTATCAAAGCACAGAGTGTAGGATGAGAGACACAGAGAGAAGGGAAAATGAAAGGATGAAGAACAAAAGACAAAGGACATGTAGGTTCAGAATAAAGACAATTTTGTTCTTATAAAAACTGTCTCATCTCACTTTTATCATGACATCCACGTTTTCTTTTTTTTGGGGGGGAGGGTGGTTCAGGGGAGATCAAAACGTATGGCGAGCATGTGTTTCTAACTAGAAGCGCAGTGCACGCACAAAACGTGGTGTTATTAGGTCATTATGATAGTGATCACTTTCTCTCATCAAAGCCTCTGTTTCAAAACCACCCATGAGCCAAAGGTGTCAGCTTGTAAAGACTCTCTCCAAAGCTCCTCCAATCAGGCTCAAATCCTCATCCAAGCCCCCTATTCTGCAGATAAATGAAATTCAGTATATACATGATTTAGAACAATTGGTCGGAGAGGAACAACAGTTGGTTGATGCAGAAGGCATGGGCTTTTTTGAGGAATAAATAAAGCTGAGTGGTCAAAAAAAAGACTGATTGGAACATGGCTGAAAACCATGGCAACAGACTCCTTAGTAAACAGTTTATGGAAGCCCAGTAGGAAACCCGGTGGTTGGGTAAAGACAGCCTTGTGCTAATCAGTGCATACCAACACCTCCAGCTCCCAAAACCTCCGTGAATTTCTCAGGAACAGATGTGTCAACTGTGCCGGCCCCGACACTGTGCGGCTGCAGGGTCTAAGCCAATCAGAACTGTGTTACTCAAAGAGAATGGTCGCATAAATTACTATGCGTGTGGATGCATGTGTGCGTAGTGGTGGACAAAATATTTTAATGTATTCAGACATCCTGTCAAAATCAAAAGTTTCTCTCTATCAGTTGAAACAAAAAAGGACAACTCTTGTGTGTTTTGCAGTCAGTGAAGCAGCTCAAGTCCTTTCTTGTTTTTGTGCAGGTGCCACCTGGAGACAAAGAGGTCAAACCTGCACGAAATTTCAAAGGTCTGTCCAGTATGCTCTGACATAACTGCTGAATTCAAACTCAAGAAACCTCCACTAAATATTACATTAGACTCCTGCAGAAAATTCCACATCAAGCGGCTTCTTTTCTGTCTGAAAAACCAGAAGAAGAGCAAATAGACAGGAACATAAGAGACACTTAAAACTATAAGTTCAAAGAAGAATGTAAGAAGAAAAAAGCATCTTGACCTATCTGCCTATAGTGAGGAGCCATGTCATTAAATATAATGCTGCAACTCTCTGCGCTGTGATCAATAAGCCAGCAGCAGAAAGACCGAAGCAATCTTACAGGGTACACTACACACACATCATCTAATCATCTTCAAAGTTTCGCAACCCAACACAAACCCTGAGACCAGCCCTGAATCAAAGACCATCACTCTCCAACACAACACAGCACACATGTATCCACGTACGCACACACATATGCAGATGTGCACACAGACATGCACTTACACACGCGCAGACACTCCTCCTTGAGCAATTTTTAGCCTCAGCTCCTCTCCCAACATAACCCATAGTGTATAATTCACTCCTATCATCTATCAAAATAATCATCCGCTGGGGCAAACGGAGAGGCTTGGCAGCGAAGTGACACATCTGAGGTCAAGGGGAATCATCTTTCAGGGACTGCTCTGCGCTGCGGGTTGTTGCCAAGCTGCGGCGCTGGATGGTGAGGTGGCCGTGGCGACGGTGGACGGGAAAAGGAGGTGGGGGGAGGCATGGTGGGGGGGGGGGGGGGGGGGGGGGGGGGGGGGGGTGCTGCCAGTGCAGATGCCCACAGACAGACCGCCTTGCCTGAGAGACACGAGAGCTGCCGGAGCCTCAGACAGCTCTCTCCATCACCCCCTCCAACTCCCCCTCCCCTCCCGTTGCCATCTGTGAAGCACACACACGCGCGCACACACATATAAAGAAAGACGGCACCACTAACTGAGAGGCCCAGGGACACTTAGCCACGTTAGCAGCCTCGCTAAGACCGCTGTGCTGGGTAACTGCTGACATGCTTTAAAAAGACTAAGAGAGAGTGAGAGTTAGTAAAGAGGGAGGGAGGGAGGCAGAGCTGCTGAGCCAGATGGTTGGTCTAAGCTAAGCTAAGCGCCGAAGAAGATTGAGATACCAGCCAGGTGAATTCTCCTCTCGATTTTTTTTGACAGGTGGGCAGAGAAGAGCCGTCTGGGGTTGACAGTGCTGCCATGTTTTCAATAAGCAGTGCTGTGTATGTATGTGTGTGCATGTGTGTGTGTGTGTCCTACCGTGTGGCATGTGCAGCCCGTGCTGCTGGTGCGACCGTTTTTTGTGTGTGAATATGTATGTGTGTCTGTTATTCTGTTTCTGCGTGTCCATATGGGAAGTATGTGTGCGTGTGTATGATCACATTTTATTTATTTTTCCATGCGTGTGTACGCGTCTCGTGTATTTGGTAAGCCTCGGTGGTTCAGCCCTGCACTTGCATCAATTACAGCGGATGGTGTTGACAAGTGTAATGACAGAGTTGGGACCTCTAATAGGCCAGACTCTGTCACGGAGAGGAGCGGAAGCTACTGTTTTCAGCACTCCTCACGTCTCCTTCTCTCCTCTCTGTGTGCTATTCTTACTTTTCCCTCTCGCCTTTCCCTCTCTTCCTGCTCTTATATCTACTTCTTTCTTTTCGCCTCATCTGTTGTCAGGTTAAAAAGTCCATAGAAGGTGTGAACAGAAGTGAAGAGGTGACTCAATTTATCAGGATTCAACTTAAGGCTTGATGAGCTTCTTAAAGCTATAGTTTTACCATCATCAAGAATGAAGCCAAGGTTTTTTCTCTTTAAGTATTTCACTGCTGGAAAAATGGTCTTTTCACAAAACTGGGCTGTCTATGCAGTAGAGAGACACAAATGGTTTTGAAATTGGTGCTACATGACAAGAGACAAAAGAGGAAAAGGGCTGTGGCATATGCTTTTGCCTAAGAGGTAGCAAACCTACAGCTACCAGAATGCACTGCACCTCAGTGGACCAATAAATGCTTCTAATGGTGAGTGACATGTGAGCCTGGCCGCTTTCACACAGTAAACAATATGGTGGCCAACTGATAACAAACGATCTTGGATGTCAGTTAAACAGTGAACTAAAATATGTTTCTGGAGACATTTTAAGTAAGAATATTTAGTATAGGCAAAACAGTGACAGAGTCTTGGTTCATATTTGATCATCACTGCCTATTTTTACCGTGTGATGGGAGTTTGGTCTCGGTCAGTACGTTGACATGTAGCTTGAGAAAACTGAATTACTGGCTTAGTCCGACTGACGGAACTGCTAAATACATGTAAACAGCTTAGTCCGACTGAAACTGGACTATCAGTGGCTCGACTAACACACCTAGATAATTCGATTAAAAAATCAAACTGAAGTGCGGTAACTCCCAGTAAAACAAACAAACACCATGGCGACCGAGAAGCAGAGGACGCACTTCTGAACGGACGAGGAAATTACATTCTGGCTCCGACAGCTAAAGGAGCTAAACATATTGAAGTCAATGCATGGTAGGAAAACGCGACACACAGATTTATTTAAAAAACGTTTCTGAACAAGAACTAGTTCAATAAGCACTATATCAAAAAGGACACAGCGCGCCTATCGAGGCAGAGTGAGACGTACTTGGTCAGAAATTAGATTTTCTCCTCTGCATGTATACTCAGACAAGACAAGAAGTCTGACTTGACTGATTAGCCGAGCTTTAATTTTAGCTCCACTACTGCGTGCATGTAAACATCTTGAGTGAGTGAGAGAGAGCTTCTGCTTCTATACTTTTGTGTTTGTGGTGGAGGGCATGGAAATACGGATGTACAATCTGTAGTCTGGCGTTTCCACCGCAAACAGTACTCTTAAATGTTGGTGGGGTTGTTGTCACTCACTGCTCCATCCAGCACTCGCTGTATTTCCTCATTACTGGTGACACAGAGGTGCACCTTGCACCGTGTTCCTTTTTCCTCCGAGTGAGGATTCCATTGGTACCATCTAAAAGAAAAAAAGTGTACCGAACTGAACTGATCCGCACCGTACTGCTCGGTGAAAACGGGGCTTTACACATACTACCCACACTGTTATGGTACAAAGTTGGCTGACAATCACCAAAGTATCCCTTCAAAGTCCTGATCTGGAATCAGCCACATAGACTCATCCACAGTGTGGTTGAAGAGGCTCTGTCTGCAGGTTGTGGATTGGGGTTTTAGTAATTTCACTTTATGTTTTCGCACTGATGTTGAATCTCTTTGATGGCGGCGAAGGTAAAATGGAATATAATTTGGTAAAAGTATGAAATAGTCCCGTACTTTGATATATCATTCAATCAAAGAAGTACGCCATGACAACTGTTGCAGACAAAAAACAACAGTAAATACGGGTTAGCTTTTATCACAGATTTCTGAGTTTGGGACATCAAAGCTGGAGGTACTGTAACCCTTGACCCTTGATCAATTCCTGCACAGATTTCAAGATATCTTAAAATCCTGCATCATTTAATCTCTTCTTATCTAACTGTGCACATGATGTTGAAACTTTGAGTTAAGATGGCTCACTTTGAGCTGGATGAGCTCACAAACTTTGTAGTGAATCTTGTAGTAATCATCTGCCGTTAACATGAGGTATTATCAATACAGCTTGATTGTTTGAAAATGTATTTAAGAGCAGTCTTAATCGTCTAGCGGTGGGTAGCTACTGCATCGATCTGGGATGCCGAGTCAAATCTGCCGTTAATAATTAATGATTAGTCTGGGAGAGGCAAATGCATTTCGTGATCACTTCGGTGAACGGAGACAGTGCAGATTTGTTCACAGAGGATAAAAGTGCTCTTGCACAGATGAGCTGTGCAGACACACAAACTCGCACACAGACACACACACACACATTTGTGCGCACACAGTTGCATCGGCTCTAATCTGTAATGCATCCAATATGTGGAGCTATTGGCCAGCGCTCCACGAGGCACGGCTACATGGCACACAGAAACCTGCATGCTAGTCTCCATATATCTATCCAATCAGCATCTTGCCTGGCTCCGGTGCAAGTGGGCCAATCAGATGCCCCAGATGCAGCCCACACCCCGACCCCCCATGAAAACGCACACATATCTACAGTAAACACACATGCACACACATAAATCCAGCTGTGATTCTTGGACATAATCCAAGTTGCCTGTCTGGTGGCGTCTTTGTGTGTGTGTGAAAGGGATGATCTTCTATCATACAAAAAAATCTCTTTATATCAGCCATCATTGTTGCCTACATATGCAAAACAAAGAGGAGGTGAATGCTGAAAAAGCTCAGGTCACTCTGCAAGATGGCAGAACAATAGGCGTACAACTTGTGAGAATTAGAGAACAAGAGAGAGACAGCAAGAGAGGGAGAGAAAACGTGACTGAGGGCTTCAGAAAAGCAGGCAGGCAGTCATTGAATCATTCTCACACACAGAGAGCTTTGGCCCAGATCAGCCAGAGAGATAAAGGAAGAGGATTACACTGGCTGAAAGACTTGGAAGTCTCCTCTGACTCTGTGCCACTTCTACAAAGTCACCTCTGACAATGGAACTATCTGCTAGCAGAGCGATGGATCAAACACACACACAAGTACATTTGAGAGGTGCGCTGTGGAGCTGTGGAGGCTGTTTGAATGTCCCAAAGCAAACATAAAGAGTTACAGAATAGGCAGATGAGCAGAGTTGGCAGGGTTCACTGAGCATGTGCATGGGGAAATAAGGAAATCAGGGTGTCTACAGGTTTCAGACACCTAAATTTAGTGTTTTCTAAGACCTTTTAAAGATCATTTTAAACCAAATTCAGACTGTTTTTAGGCAGATCAACTTTTTCCTTTCTCAAGCATTGCAGGTAAATATAAATGCAAGAAGCATATACTATGTGGTCCTATGCAGAGTTAGGTTTTATGTAGGAATTTGGTCATTAGAGTGAGTTTAATCTACATTTTGTCAAAGTAGAAAGACATTATTAGGTTCAGTGGTAGGTTTAAAGAGTTGCAACATCAGAAATGTGGACTTGTGGACAAAAGAGCTCGACCCATTTTGAGAAAAAGAAATTAACAAATGGATAAATTAAATCTTTGTGGCAATATAAGATTATTTAATGACCTTTAATGGCCCATGTAAAATTGAATTTAAGACATTTTTAGGCTCTTTAAGGACCTGTAGACACCCTGGAAACATTTGCCCATGATGGGGTCAGTCTTCAGTGTTGACAGGACTCACCAGTGTTATAGAGGGCTGGGTCGATGCTACTTGTAGCTGTGCCGCAGGGAGACAATCAGTGTCTGTGAAGGACGAAAAAAAATGGAGTGAGTTTCACCTTAAAGGGTTAATTTTACAGCTCAGGTCTTATTTGCATGGCTTTGGCCATCAATTTTATTAGTCAGCATAACACTGGAGTACTCAAAGTCATTGCTGAATTTTGGAAATACAGCAAATTAACTACAACAAAGTGTCCCAGAGCAAGAACAGTCAGACTATCAGGCTGTCTAAAAGACAAAATCAAAGGTGAACACACACAAAATGTTGCACAGGAGAACTATGAGTGCCAGTGCAAATTGAACATGGAAGTCTGTCGGTAAACTGTGATGGGCTGTTTCACCTTTGCTCTGTCTCCCAAATAAGTTTTGGCTAATCTGATAATTGGTTTAAAACGTGACAGCTTGTGTGCCTTGTGGTTATTACCAAAAAGAATTAAGGTTGCAACTACAAAAAATGTGACCAAGGTTGTAGTAAACTCTCACCCCCTGTGCTCTAATCTGAGTAAGACACTTACTCTTGTCCACAAGAGCCACTTTCCAAGCCATCTACCCGACTTTAAAGTGTCCAGGTAGTGAGCTACTTGCTAATGGCTACTGATAGTGACTGTTTGAGGCCTGCTGCTGGCAACAGTGTTAGTCTTGTTTGTTGTGGACATGTTTGCACTATGTCCAACAGGAAACATCCCACAACTTTGGGAAATTCTAACATCTTTATTTAATCAGCATGTTTGTTTGTCTTACCTCTCCGTTAGGCAGCACTTAAACATGCTGTTTTACATCCAGGAAGTGCCAAACCTGTGCCAGCCTATTCTGACTCCTTTTATGGAGGTGTTCCTGGGGGAGTGCACCAACTGTGCTACAGGCGGAGGGGTGGCTGTGATGTATTTTGAGGAAATGCTAGTTTTTGAGTATTTGTTCTGATGTTTAGTGTGGTTTGGTGATAATTAACTAATCGTTTTTATTAAAAAGCCAATAAAATGCTGTTAATTGAGTTAATTAATTTGTTAATTGGTATGTCCAGTGGGGTGAGGGTCATAACTTAAAGGGACAGTTCACCCCAAAATCAAAAAATAGCCTATGTTTTACTCTTACCTGTAGTGCTATATGTTAGTCTAGATCAGTGGTTCCCAACTGGTGGGTCACAGTCCAAAAGTGGGTCATGGGTCCATTCTGAATGGGCCGCAAGTGACTCACGACCATGCCACAGTGAATTTCTGGCACAAGCTTTTATTCTGAAGTGTTTCCTGCTGTAGGGTGAGTAAATAACAGACAGCTACTTTAAAGAGACAGCAAACTAGCTGGTCGACATGGCCCAACGCAAGTATGATGCTTAATATATAAGACTTTGTGGACCTTAAACTAATGTCTAAGGAGAGATCTGGACCCCATGGCTGGTTCAAGGTGGGAACCATTGCTCTGGATTGTTTTGTTGTGAGTTACCAAGTGTTGGAGATATCGGCTTTAGAGATGTCTGCCTTCTCTCCAATATAGTGGAACATGATGGCAGTCGGTTTTTATGGTGCTAAAAGTGCCAAAAAATTAATCTAAAAAACTCAACAGCAATGTCTCTTTCCAGAAATTATGACCTGGTTACTCAAGATAATCCACAGACCTTGTTGTGAGCAGTTTCATGAAGGAACTATTTTCTTTTTCCTGAACTGCACCCATCAACTATATCACTGGGCAGAAGGAAGCGTGCATCTACTGCTAGCTCACCCAGCACCAAGGAGCTAACTTTACAGCTAATATTTACATTTCACATTGTCAGGAGCACGAGCCTCTCGTCTACGGTTGGTGGATGTAGTTTGATAGACAGAAAATAGTTCCTACATGAAACTGCTCACAACAAGGTCTGTAGATTATCTTAAGTAACCTGGTCATGATTTCTGGAAAGAGACATTGATGTGAGTTTTTCCAATTTTGTTTTCCTTTGGCGATTTGAGCACCACAACCGAGTGCCATCTAGTTCCATTATATTTGAGACAAGGCAGACATCTCTACGGCTGATATCTCCAACACTCGGCAACTCACACCAAAACAATCTAGACTGATAAATAGCACTACAGGTAAGAGGGGAAAATGTTTTTGATTTTGGGGTGAACTGTTCCTTTAAAGGGCCTTTTCTTAAAAGTATTGTATTCCTTCTGTTGTTCTGTCACTTGAAACAGGAAACACTGACATAGGAATGGCTTACACCTTTTCTGCTTTGCCTCTTGAAATATAGGGCAAAGTGGTGACTGAACATCAGTGCTGACCTGTAGTGTTACATTGCTGATGAGACTAAAAACAATTTTCTAAAATATTTTCTGTAATATCCTGAATAAATAAACTGGATAAAGGTTTGAATCTTTTCCAAGTTGCTTCTTGAGGCAGCAGTGAGCATTTGTATGCCTTTTCCTTCAGTAGCAGCTGGATGACAGTGATGCTGCTTTCTGATGACCTTAAATAGCTTATTGATTTCTGCAGGAGCAGGAATGGACAGACTGCAGGGTTTTCTTCGCTGCCCACCTCCTTTTGTGTTTTTTCTCTTCCAAGCCATTGGAATTATCAGGGTCAGATTTATTGTGGTATAAAAATACTTGTTTACTCACTCTGCCTTCTGCTGAAAATAAAAACAAGAACTACACACATAAACAACCCTTGCTATGGTGTGTGTCTGCTGTGCGTGAGTGTTTAAGGGCAGCCGTGGAGTTACTTATCCCAAAGGGTCAAAGGCATAATGGCTTATAATCTCCTTGTGGACAACCTTCACATCTAACAACACTGCTACTTGTAACAAAGAGCTTGGTCTCGGCCCTCAGCTGCCGCTTCCCCTCCTTGGCTTCTACCATCAGACCTTTAGACGACTGGTCCATTGTCGTACAGCCTATCGGCTTGTTAGATGAATTAAAATTTCACATGTCAATTAAATGAGTGTTGCCCTGGTGATTAGCAGATCCCACTAATTGTCGCTCCCTCGCTCCCTCCTCCTCTTTCCTCCACTTTTTTTTTGCCTCCTTCCCCTCCTCCTCTTGCTCTCCTGCCATTTTCCACATGGAGGAGCAGGGAATGGGGCTTTGTGCCGTCGGACCCAATGCCCCATGTCAAAGATGGCTCCTCAGCCTCTTCCCCAGCCACGCTCCTCCTCTGAGACTCCCAGATCCCCTTTCTCAACTTTAGGTAGAAGGAAATGGTGGAAATAATAAAGTGTGTGTGTGTGTGTGTGTGTGTGTGTGTTTATCTGTGTGTAGGGGACACATATAGATCACACAAGCATGAAGAAGTATATAGGCTTGAGTGAACATGCATTTCATCCTGTTTGGGGCTACAGCATCAGGATGCTGGATGGGATGCTCAGAAACATCCAGCGCTGAAATCCCACATGCACCTCACACACGAGCACAGGGACGCAGTTGCTGTGAAACTCACTCCCACACGTGCACCCTGGCAGATAATTACCCCAACAGCCTCCGGAGAGCAGAACGCCCATGTGGGCCCCATAACCGCTTTAGACAAGGGCCATGGCACACCCAAGAACCTCCTTCTTTGTCTATCTCCCAAGCCATGTGTTTGTTTTGCTTGACTCAGTGAACTTGATCTGTGGATCTTCACAGCATTGTGTTTCTCACGCATGTCAGTGATGTTAGAAAATCAAACCATGGACAAGTCTGAATGTGCAATATGCAAAGGCCCCTCCCCTCTGAAATGTATGAGATATTCCATATTTGCTTTTTTTAGGTGCACCCCTCTTGTGTTTTCACCTCCAAGAAAATGATATACTTTCACTTTTATTTATTGTATAACAGCACAAATTCACACATAGTGAAAGTACGTGTGGAAATATCATAATAGAAAACGTTAAAGCTATATGATGCATGAATTGTCAGCTGCTGACTGTAAACAGTCTCACCAGCAAAAGTGAAAGCCGACGCCATATTCACTAAATATGCTTTTTTTCAGCTTTGTATCTGCGTCTTTCATAGCTTCCTTTTCCTTCCTGTTGGCTCCTTTTAACAACCAAATCACCAGTAAAAATATTCGGATTGTACGTTTATACGTGTATATTTGGGACAGGCGTCTATATGGGACAGGCCTTTAATTCCTTTTACTCAAAACTGTTGCTCAGTAAAGATAGGAAACACAATCAAATTGTTTATTTAAAGCAGTATGAATAATACTTGCCTAAAAATTAGGCTTTAGGTAATATATCAATCGTGATCTGAGGACCCTTGCCGACTAAAGGAGTATGAATAACTTTCAGCGTAATCGAGGAATGGACACATAATTTGAGGTGGCCAGCAACCTGGTTTTATACATAGGAAGAAAAGAAAGAACTGCTTAGCAACCAGACCAGGCCTCTGATTGAGACAGGCTTTTATTTGTCAAAATATGTAGCCACACCAGGCCAGTAAAAAGGACTAGGCGTTTAATTGGGACGAGGCTTTTAAGTGAAGTTTTACAATATATTACATTTATACATTATTTCATAGCTGATACACTGAAACTTATTGTTTCTCAGCAACACTAAAAATCACCAAAATCACTTGGTTGTGGTTCGAAAAAGATCACGTCTTGGCTTAAAACACCAAAGTTCGGTGGCTCGAACGCTGCTGGGAAACACCACAATGTGTCAGTGAAAAACACACAGGTACTGTTCCCTCTACCTCCTGATGAAAAAACTCAGCTTATCTGTTGCGTCAGTTTAGATAGTTGATATAATACATATGAAACATGCAAATGTAACATATTTGTAGTTTGCACAAAGGTACAATGCAAACATTTTATTCTGGCAACTGCTTTTTATAAAGTCCTGACCTGTGAATAAGAAAATACAGGCAGGAGGCAGAGTCTGTGCAGATAAATACACCATCTCACACTTCTAGTGGGTAATACGTGATGATTGAGAGGGATTACTTTCATCTGTACATTGTTTTTAAGGAAAATCCTGCACAGTATACCTTTAAGTAAAAGTATACTTAATTTGTAATCCAATGCACAACATTTTTTCTTAAAAAGTACAAGTACACACTATTTGATAATATTTCCATACTTCACTGCTCAGGAATGTTTCACTCCGCGATCAAATGAACTCTTAAGGTCACATTCAAGTAGTTGTTTGCTTCCAGCTTGGCTTACTCAAATTCTAGGAGTACAAAATCTTCATGAAATTATTGCATATTCAGTGAGTCACCCTTTTCATTTCCAGCGTGAGTAGTTACTGCAGGTGTTGGATGAATGCATTGAAGTAAAAACTGGGCTATTTCCCACATGAACATCAATACACCCACACACATATGCCCTGCTCTGATCACTTTGACAAGTGTGTCATGTTGGCGCTGTCAGAGAACTCTACAATATTGGGATTTTAAAACCTTTGAAAGCAAGCAAGACAGAAAACTCTCCTCCAGTCTTAAGCAGAGCTCTAATCATCCCTCATCACAATTAAACACAGCGGACAGCAGCTCCAAACACAGGGTGACATCTTAAAACTGTGTGAATGGTCCCTACCCCCAGCAGCAGCCCCCCCACCTCCTTCCCAATCACCCAATGTTCAACACTAACCAAGCATCACACAGACCTACATTCACAGCTACAATGAAAAACACTGCAGCAGGCCAGTGCGGCCCAGACGGTTTCGTTTGCACTTTATCAGACCATACAAAACAGCAACGCCTCATTGAGCCACAATTTGCTGCTAGTTTCCTACAAGAAGCAAAACAAAGAATGGGGCGGCCTGGCCTTCCTTTTTGTGCCAAAGCAGCGGACCAGAGAGAACACACGCACACACACTAACACACACACACACACACACGCACACACACACACACACACACATATCCACACGCACACACTCATATACACACAGCCAGAGTAAGAGAAGTACAGACAGAGAGAGAAAAAAGTGAGAGCAGCAGAACAACACGCTCCAGAACACGTCTGTCACATCCTTCAAAGCACAACATGAGTAAGCTGCGAAGCTGTGCAGCCTTTAAAGATGTACTATGCAGGATTCTCCTAAAAAAACAATGTATAGACTCATACAGAAGTAATCCCTCTCAATCATCCCTTTTGACCTGCTAGAAATGTTCTGCTGTGTATTTATCTGCAGAGACTCTGCCCTCTGCTTGTATGTTCTTATTTTCTTCATACTTTCTGTGTTCAGGATGTTTGTGGGCGTGTACTCCCACATGGCTCAGGTGAGGTTGAGGCTTTATGAACAGGTAGTGACCAGGGGCCAGACTGTAAGCAGCAGGCAGTTAAGAGACACAGCGTCGAAAAAAGGCAAATATAGTCAAGGCAAAACCAACACATTCTCCACGTCTGCATACGAGGTGCAAGGTACCCTGGGTGCATTGGTTGCTGACGTTCTGGGACGCCGTGTCAAGTTCTGCCTGTTACATGCATCGTCTTCTTTCAAAATACACTTCTGTTTTCACAGGAAATGTACCGTTTACATACTGTCTCTTACAAAATAAACTTATTATGTCGGTTCAACACCGCGAATTGACGTTTATTAACAAAAAAAACTTAACAAAAACACGTGGTTAAGTTTAGGAAAAAATAACAAGGTTTCGCTTTAGAATCTTATCGGACCCATCCACCCCTTTCACTGCCTTAACTTTCATCCTTGTCTTGCCACGTTTTCCCCTGACGCCGCCGGGCACCGTTAAACTATAATGGCAACCAGCCGCGTATCATGCCGTCGTTAAAGGACGCCTTTTTTCGTTAGTTTCTGACGCCACAAGTCATTCCCAAAGCGCTGGATTTTGGCGACTTCGGAGTGAGACTGGGCTCGCAAAACACCAAATAAGAGTGAATCTGGGGCTGTCTTTTATTTGACGTTAGCTGGTGAGCGTCAATCCTCCATAGTATACCTTTAAACAGCCACTAAAAGTAAAAACAGTGACATTGCACACCTGCAACACAAACAACAAACCTATAATTTTGTTGTTATCAGTGTATGTGCAGAACAGACTTTGCATAAAAAAATGCATGTCTTCACTTTAAATCCTGCAACTTTCATTTATTGCACCGGCCTTGCTACAGCAGCCGTGGCAGCTAACAATGGCTTGTCCTCATGACTGGGTCATGGACATGGCAGCGTTTAAAAACCGCTTGGGGATAAAATACTTCTGTTGGGACAATCGCTCTCCTTTTCCCTCCCTCTCTCTGTCCCTCTTCCTCCCTCGTTGTCTCTCTCACTCTTCCTCTCTAGTTTTACTACCACGATAATTCCTGAGTGAGTAAGCGAGTGTGTTTTGTGTGCGTGAGCCAGTCGGGGCTGAAGTCCTGTTTGTGCATTTGTGTAGTCATGCGAAAGCGCGTGTGAATGAGTGTGTTGCTTGTGGATGAGTGCTGCGGCAGCGAGTGTGCTGAGGGAGACAGAAGTCTGCAAAGCCAGAGGGGCTTACAGTCAGGCTATCAAACAGGCCAAAAAAACACAGTTAGGAGTTTGGCTGTGTCTGCCCCTACACACACACACACACACACACACACACACACACACACACACACGCACACAACATGAGCAAATTATAAGAAACCCCGCAACCGCTGCAATTATCTTTGGAATGAGGGTAATGCAAATGACACAATAATGTCTGAAGGATAAAGGCTCCACACATCTAAATAAACAAAGGCAAAGAGTTGCTTTACAATGCATACATAAGACTAGATTCATTAGCATACAAACTGAGATCAAAAGGCTTTCTCAAGTTCAGTACATCATAGCCTTCTCCTCAAAGAATTCCTTATCAGAGTACAGTCAAGTGCACCCCCCCCTCCTCCCTTTACTTCCAACCACCACCAGCATTACAGTGCAATTTGAAACAGAGAACAACAGCCCTCTGGAGGAGAAAATTACGTCGCCATGACAACCCTGAAGAAGTTCAACTACTGACAAGATGGTGCAGATGATGTCCTGATTGTGCCTTGTATGTGTGTGTGTGTGTGTGTGTGTGTTGGCCTCCGTTGTTCTACCTTGCCCCACCCCACCCCTGTAATACCCTCTTCTAGCTGGCAGCTGTTGGTCCTGCCACAGGATGGGCATGTGATGTTGTGTCTGCCTGCGTGTGGATAAATAAATGATGAGAGTGTTGGGTCTTCAGGACAGGGCTAGGCCGCTGGTCTGTCCTGCTGCAGCTTTTCCGTCCTGTCAACAAGGTGAAAAAAGGCTCCGAGATGACCGCTAATTGGATGTGGCGAGGTGATCTGATGACACTGCGGGGATACTTTGGTTTGTCACAACGTGTAAAGGCCATCGCATTTCAAGGGTGGCTGCTTTCAAGGAGGAGTTAATCAATGCACAGCTTAACGCAGACGACTCAGGACAGAGCGCAGTTGCCGTTCCCGGGGTAACTGAGGTTAAAATCGGGCGAGACGTTTCAGGCAGACACTTACTTCCCCCGCTGACTTTGAAGCCATTACAACACAGGAACTGCAGTTTTAGCAATACATCACACGAGAAACTGCGCCAATATATTATGTCAACACTGTCATCTACGGCAGACAAGCTCCTGATGTTGGTATTTTACCTCAGCCATAACTGGATAGCAGACAGCACCACATCCTGCAGACAGCCATGATAGAGAGCCTGTAAGAGAGAAGATAAAAATGCATAAGCTCGGAGCATCAATCATGGTCAGAAAAAAGTGATTCCATACACAATCGATTTCCATGGTATCTTCACTCCCTACAGCACATATGATACTATTTCCCAACGACTTTCTTCACACTCACGAAGACATTTGATATGGGGCACAGGAAGATGGAGGGGGAAAAAAAGACGTGTGTGTCTGGGGTTGATGCCTGCGCCCAAACATGTCATATGTTTACATCTAATTCCCCTCTAAAGTAAAGAGCGTCAGACGTTACATCTATGACTAAACCCTCTCTTCGTTTTCCTTTTTCACTTACTCTCTCTCGCTCACGCACACACATGCACATTAACCGCCAGCCTTTACGGTGCGCTACACTGACTTGTAAAGTTGTGATTTACACTTGTGTACTAAAAACAGCTTGAGACAAACAAACACATTAAAATCACAAATGCTGAGGTCTTCAAAGTGTGCCAGCAGTTGGGCTAATTTATTGAGGCACCCCTAAATGTAATAGTGAGGCAAAAAGTAGTTGTTAAAAGCTTGTGCACCAAATAACAGTTGTTGTTTTTTCACATAATACACTCAAACTACGAGGAGAAGTCTTAGAGTTAGCCAACTTTTCCTTGAACCCTCTATCATACATGAAACCCGGGTCTCCTGTACATGCTCCCAGACCACCTTTGGTGCATCCCCTGGTGAAATTAAGATCTTTAGAAACCAATCTGCATTGTAAACACACCACGCAAATCTTGTTTACCATGTTGGGGGTCTGAAGGCACGGTGATGGTTGCAGGTCTGAGGATGCAGATCAAGGGAATCTCCCTGGACCACCACACAGACATGAACACACACCCTGCACCCACTGACTGCATGCCCCCCCTGGGGAGAGCGCCCACCTCCTGACCTCCTCCAACAGGGGGGTCAAAGGGAATTTAACACAAGGGTCCCACATTCCTCCAAGGTGATAATTGATGTAGCTGCTGGCAGGGGGTCACCAGGCGCAGGGTAAACAAGCAATGACTTTCTATGTGCCCCCCTCCAATTCCCACCCTGCTAAATAGTATGCATGGCTGTGACCTGGGTAAATTATGCCTTCAAGCCTGGCGTGACAGCGTGTCACCCGTTACATTGAGCTGCTTGGTGTGTGAGCACCCAGGTGTTTCGGTTAACTATAGCTGAACCATCAGTCAGACAAGCCACTTTACACATACTGACAAATACAAGCTAGAGGCTAAAGGCTAGCTGCATTAAAATCCACTAAGAACAACAGCTACGTGACAAAAAAAATCAGTGTAGCCTAATCACACCTCTCCGTCTTCTCTAGCTCTGAAAACGTGGGAGCAGGTAGGGAGAGCGATGGATGACAGCAGTGAAACAGTGAGGTCTACTTTGCTCCAGACTGTTTTCCTCCTGCTCTCTGTTACATGAGGCCACAGACCAATATGTTTCAGGAGGAGCTCACATCTTTTTATTTAGCCAAGGGCATAGGTTTAATTTTAACACAGGGGGAAACACATATGAAGCGGGGGATGTGGGGGTCCTCTGCCAGTAAATTTTGAGCATCAAATGCTTAATATCCTGCATTCTGGTTATTTCCTAATTAACCAATTTGTGTCTTTTCTGCACCAATTTATGGTGGAAATGTCTTTATTTTCGTTTCCTGGTACTTTCATGTTTTTATTGAGGGAGGCGAATGCACGTGTTCTAAATATTGAGCGGGATGTGTCCTCTACATCCTCCTTGAAACCTACTGCTGCAAATTTTACAGTTCAAATTCATATTTTTCTTATTTCTTAATGTTAATAAATCTCATTTAAAACAAAAATGATTACTAATCCCACTAAGTATAGTTTTCTGTGCAGCCAGATCCTGATACATCTCATTCCTCTGTGCCATGAAGACCTCCAGTGTTGCCCAAAAACTATTAAAAGCACATCAGAGTCCCACCACTGCACTGGGTTACATGTGCCATGGTTACGCTAAAAAACAAATTAAGCAGCAGTGAACTGCGGCTTGCTGCAGTAACTACATTTTTCTGCAGCTGGGTGGCATGTTCGTGTGTTTCAGGCAGGAACAAAGTCTTTGTAACACGGGTCAACATGTCACAGGAGTTACAGGACTCTGTTAACTGATTGGCTATGGGTATTATGTGGCTGCAATTCGCCGCCAAAATTTAAACTATCCCTAACATTTAGTTTGGCCACACTGTGCAGCAGAATCAAACTGCCACAAAGTTCCATGGACATTGTATGACCTCCTGCTGCAGGTCGCAATAGATGCGTTTTCGGCATGACAGTGAATATGGACACTGTAGTTTTTATTTGGAGTCCCATGCATGCCATCCTGCTGCTATAAATACTGACACGTGCACCAAATGTGTGTTAACCTATGGCTGAAAATAGTTCCCCAAAAATTCAGTTTCCTTTTGTTTGAACAAGGTTTGCTGAAACTGTTGAAACTGAATTTTTTTAGCCCTTTTTTGTAAAAGTAAAACTATATATTTGAGAATCTTGTTGAAAGATTTACAGTACATCACCAGTAGGATTGAATGGGCTTAAGACTAGGAGCCAGAGAGACAGACTGACATATTGTTGTAGGTTTTGGTCTATGAAAATGGGTTTCCAGCATTACAGAATAACATTTTTAGTAACATAGTTATTTTAAAAACTTAAAAAAGAGATGATATATGCGCTGGTGTCATGAGCATTTTAGTGGTGGTTAGTTTAGATAAGGGGAGGGCCTGGCGGTGTGGTTATTTCCTGGTCTCTTCCCACATGTGGTTCCCCCCCAGCCACACACTAAGGCTTGGGGAGGTTATAAAAGCCAAGGGGGTGATTAAGAAGCAGGAATAATGGCCTCCACAAAACTAGGAATGTGTTTAACTGCTACAACGGCTCCGGAATCGTTCTAAATCGGACTGCCGCCGTTAATATCAGGCATTATTCTGCTGCTCTCGGGCAGGGAACGTTACAGGGGTTTTAACATGATGTTCAAAGGAGCTGGCCCTGGGAAAACATGAGAAGCATAGGCAGGATGTACAGTAGGTTTATGATTTATGTCTGAGGGTGACCCGGGAGGATTTAGGGTGGGTATATCTTGAGCTGTGCTGACCTACCCACCAGTTCTGCATTGTTGGAGTTTGGTGGATCCTTCTAAATCCAGGATTAGAAAAGTCAAATATACAAACACCTCCACCTCTCATCTCTTTCTCACATACAGGCACACCAAGAAGAGAGAGAGAGAGGTAGAAAGAGTTACTGTTGGCTGCTACCTGCCTGCTAAGCATGCCCAAACCCCAAACCCCATCACTTTCCTCATTACTGGAGCTTCATGGCTTTTTAGGGCTCTGTGCTTTATCTGGGATTTCACATTTCCCAGCCTGCCACTTGACATGGCTCACCCAGCTGCCAGCAATCAAGTAGCAGAGGGCAGCAGTGGGGCCGGCTGAGTCTTCAGGCTGCACCTTGATTTGAGAATTGCACATCACAGCCACTGGCCCTGCTAAGCTTCGGTAATTACAGGCCACACATCCCATCATGCCTCCAACCCTATTTCTACCCCACATCATACACTGACCTGGCATAATGGGTGGAGGGGAAGGGGGGTGCATACAGGGAGATAGAGATGGTCACGGGTCAGGGGTGGATTCTAAGGATGTGGATCTGTGCCTCAAAAGGCATAAAGTGTGTGACAGTGTTGGAAAAAGGAGTGAAAATGTGCTCCATTAAGCATCCATGCTGTCAATCTTAGATTGTTGCGTGTATAAAACGTCGCTGTATGCGTTTTTCTGCGTGCGTGTACATGTGCGCTCGCATCTACAGTACACACATTGTATGTGTGTGTGCCTAATTGAGAGGTAAGCAAAAAAGTTGCCTTTAAAGTTGCCAATAAATATCCTGCCAGTAATGTTAAACACCTGCCCGTAAAGCCCAGAGGAATGCTAAATGAAACCAAGTTGCAGAGCCTGCCTCCTGTCTGGGGTCTCAAGTCAAGACAGCAGGATTTGTAATGGCTGTATCCAGGATTATTGAGTTCAAGCAGAACAGCCAGGAAGCAAGAAAAAAATGACATGGTCGGCAACACTGCTTTTCCTCCTTCTCTAATGGCCAGTGCAACGACTCATGTGTCCCCTTAGCAGCACAGAAGAGTCCAGATTATTCTTCGATGTAATTGCACGGCAGAATCAATGCTACAACTTTTGGCATCAAAAACATGTCAAAACACATCATGGCAGGATTTTTTTTCACCACCACCCTCACAGCTGAGTGATCAAAGCTCCTCATGGACTGTTGTATAATAGTAGTGGACATATGGGTGTTTTAACAAAAAGTGTTCCCAGTGTTCTTTGTGTGAGTGTGAGTTAGATAAACTAAGACAGATGATTACCGCAACTCAAAACATGGCCCCCTGATCTTCTCGCCCTGGTGTCACACACCCATAAAACACCCCATACATCCACACGTTTAAGCACACATGCCTGTACACGCACAAAGATAACCATGCACACATGCACTAATGCACATACATTCACAACCATACAATGTCAGGGCAGGAAGAGGCTCTCGCTGTGTTTTGGAGCCTCCAGGGGTGAAAGGGAGCATCTGACCCCAGAAGCCAGAGACGCTGCCATTTGGCCTCATCTCTGGTTTCGATTCCCTACACTCCTGACGCCTTCCTCCCGCTGCACCTGTCGAGCGCCAATAGACCCCCTGCTCAGACCCTTTCACCACAGAGAATATATGGCCCTGCTCCCTGGTCCAGTCTGGCTAATTGCTACTGGCCTCAAACTGGCCCCAAACGCCACGACGGAACGGGGCGTTTAGCTGCTGTTGCCACCCTGAGGGCCAGCTCAGCAGTCCTCCCTCTTTCTGGTAGCCCTCCATTCCTCAACAAGGGCCAGATAGGGCTGACCGAGCACAAGCATTTACTTCCAGAGTCACAAGCTGCCCCATTCAACTCGGAGATTAAGCACTACTGTCTACACGCAACCATGAATAATGAAGCTATCACTCCAGACAGGCAGGCAACAGCAGCGTGAGTTATATACACCAGTAATCCCATAGGCTGCTGCACACACGTGCCAAACGTATACAGTAGCAGCACTGCACTGTACAGCTCATACATTATTTCACATTGCAGAACACTCGTTTAGAGCCAATTAAACATCTTGAATGTAAGGTCCTCAACTTAGCTTTGCGAACATCTTAAAAAAGGACAATTCACTGACATAAAAAAGCCAAGGGGCCCAGGTGCAAAGACGTAGTCATGGCCCCATTCCACGCTGTTTTTGCACAAGTGCCATTGGAAACTACTTCAAGTAACAGCGTGCTTTATACTCGCAGCCTACACAAACAGAGATTCGTTTGTTGCTATCCTTGCAGACAGCAGTCAGCTCTGACATGTAGCATGGTTGTATTGTAGGACATCAACTTCTCCAGCAACTGGATATACAGCAACATTGAAAACCAATGTATGTACATATATAACAACCAGGGGAGGGGGGAGCAGGGTGCCAAATACAGTGAGCTGAAACAACAGTAGATACTGGAATACTGGAGTACATTGACACAATATATCTGGTGAAACATATAAATTTACTTTTGATTGCATCAAAGTTTTAGTTCAACTGTTACATTTAAGCTGGTTATCTGAAAATGTGGAGTATAGGGAGAAAGGTAACACCTGTCAGTAGCCTAGCACTGACATAGAGTGCTGCAGGGAGGATATTCATTTGTGGGCCAGAACAGCAGTTAACATCACCCTGCTTCTCTCGTCAAAAAACCAATGGAATTTTTCCATTGGATTTTGGATTACTGCAAAAAAATAAGCTCTTGTTTAGCAAGATATTTTTCTCAATTGGACACCACTTTTATCATTTTTGAATCTTAGATGTAATCGGCATAAGTGTAAGTCAACCTTAGGCTATAAATGAACTACACCACATTCACATGACTTCACCGTCGGGACCACAATGAGGCTGTAAAGCCGTGTTTGGCACGGTTCAACGTGTAGTCTCATTTAGCCGCTTCTTAGCAACCATCTTTTATAAGACACGTAAAAAAAAAATTCTCGAGTGGGGTATTTACTGACGTATTTCATCACAACCACAGACCTTCTTTCAGGCATCTAACCAAAAACCCATCGACTTCGAGACGAGTGAACCAGGAGTGCTAAAATGCTAACTCATTCCCAGGTTTTAGCACTCATCCCTGCAGCACTCTATTAATTTGACACAAGGTGATTGCTAGATATAGTTGACGGTGTGTCTGTGTATTATCATAAATTATTATCTCTATGGCAAGCTGTGACCTTCCCACCTCATGTCAGGCTAGGTCCTGGCAGTCAGGACAGCAGGTGGTGAGCTGATGGAGGCTCCCTGTTCATCATCTTCAAAAATAATATCCATCTGTCCGTCTTTCTTTGACAGGCAGGTTATTTTATAATGAGACATCGAAGCTGGAATTATGAATCGAGACTTTAAAGGTAGTGGGGTCGTAGACTCTATGTGCGGTCAGGTGTAGTGTTGCCTAGTGTTGTATATTCAGCAATAAAAATATTTTCTTTTTTGCAGTATTTGGATTATCACTGTGGATATTACATTGCTATTTGTATTATACATTTTTTTTAATTTCTTTCAAATCATATTGTTATCATGGTATAACATTTTATTTAATTTGCCCACAATTTCCTAAACATATTTCTAGGCTTTAATTGAGGAACAAAACCCTCCCTCACGCTGCCTCCTCACAGCAGTAGGCTGTACCTGACGTGAGGGTGGATAATAGCAGACACCACGTGACTGCAGCACTTTCCGTCTGGACGCACGGCAGGGTCTGTCAGAGCCTCCCTGGTGAGGACGACACACACGCACTGGACGGATAAAAATAGACGCCATTCATGCTTTGAGAGGACGCTTACAAAGCTACACGGTACATACCCAACTTGGTAAACTTCACCACAACCTATTGTTTTTATTAATGTTCACCCATCATCACAAATCAGCCTTTAAACAATCTGTTTATTGGGTCAAAATGCGCAAAAGCGCACAGACCGACCAGCCCCGCACGGATTTCACTCCTCCCTCCTGCACTTGCTATTCAAGTCAAAACAGTGGTGGTTTCTGTTCCATCGCACACACAACTCACACACAGACACACACCTCACACCGTCTCACTAGAGCGACACCGACACAATTCCTTCATTCACACAACAAGTCTTATCGCCTCTGCCATGAACTGCGTCACCGGCTTCAGAGAGGGGCAAAGTATGGCACCATATCTGAACTTGCATGAATGAAAGTGACGGCATTACAGCACTCAGTCAGCAGGCGACTCACTCAGCCTCCAGTGCGTCTGTCTGTCTCGCCTGTGTGGCGCTCTCCTGCATCCTTCAGTGAGCATCACTTTGTGGAGCCGGTGCGAGCCATCCTCCTGCACAAACACCGGTCCTGGACATCCTAGACAGCCCGTCCTGCGACATATTTTTAGTTTGGACCCGTTGATGTCACTTCCTGCTTGGGTAATAGCCTGTACAAATGAGCACAAGGATGTGGAGGGGTGTTCGGGGAGCCGTTAGAGGGAAATTTCGAGGTCACGCGGCAGGCGAGTTCACAAGGTCATGCAGAGGCGAGATTTCCGGAGGCAGACAAGAAGCGCGTTAGTCTTTAAAATGACAGCCATCATCCCATCTGGCTCATTCCAACTGTGCCCTATACTTTTATATAACCAGTCACATCCACATCATCCTACCCCCCTGTGATGCGCCGGCGAGTTTCATTTCCTGGTACGCTGTGCGCATTTACGGCCACGGTTATGCAACGATGAAGGCGGCATCATCACTATGGCTGTTTTGACTATGCATCACAGCCGGTGTGAACACGATAAACACATATGGCTTTCTATCAGCTATAGTTTAGCACAAAGTCACGGGACACCTGTTGAAGTTAAATTAAAATGATTTTGAAAAAGACTCATGAAGGTAAATTCAAGTTTCCTGCTTGTTGTGTTTAAAATGAGCTCACGGCCTGTTTGGACTTTATTCATCACCTCTGTATTTAAGCTCTAAGACACATTGCTTTGAGAAGCATGAATGTTGTTTGAAACACATTCAAAATAACCTGGAAGAGTCATAATGAGCACACACATTTCTGCTTTGGATGCCTGGGGAAGACTGATTGCTCTTGTCTGATGAGAGCTAGGCACACTGAGGTGATCTGCAGGATGGGTGATGGAAGCCACTCTGAGAATCGTCTCCTGCTAAGAGCGCTATCCTCTTTCCTCGCCCAGGTCGCTCCTCTTTACCTTTGAACCTGGGCCCAGCAGCCCATCTCTGATCTACAGACAGTCTCCTTTTACCCACGTCCCCCTCGCAGGCCCCCATGATAGATGACCATCAGCATGCCAATACTGCACAATATTTCAATTTCCTGCCCAGGAAGAGGAATTTAAGGGGTTGAATGAAGTTCAGAGGCACAGTGTGGTGCCTCCAGCTCACAACCAGCCCCCCAGCCTCGCGCCGAAGACCCGAGATCCAAACATTCGGCCGAGAACATTCCAGAAACCAGGTCCTCACTGTGTCAACAAAACAACCCCTGCTGCCATCGTCCTGCCTGACGGACAGCGGTGTAGAGGACACTGACGGGAGACCCAGCAGCCTCTGAGAGTGCAACATAACAGAGAGAAGAGCTGGTTTTATTCAAAAGTGAATATCCTGTCTGCAGGGTCAGGCCCATGTTGCCCTGGTGCTGGCCTGTTGTGCTACTCTCTGCAGATATGAACGGTTTCAAAGGCTTCTGGGAAAGAATAAATTCTGAATTACAAGTATTTTTTGGAAAATTGTAAAAGTCAAGCTGCTAAATATTTTTTGAATATTTGGAGTCAGTCACAAAAACATTTGGTAGGTCCTATAAATTCCCACCCAACTATTTAACCTTGAACAATTTATGCTTTATGTGATGGCTGTGGACTCACTTGGTTAATATTGTAATTTTAACTGCCACTTCTGAATTACTGAAACACCAAACAAGAATGTTTTGGTATTAAATGTATTAGTTGGGTGTGAACGTTCATTCTTATCCTTCAAAACAACAGTTTGACATAAATATAAATAACTAATCTAAATAAATCCATACTCCAGGTCCTCTTACTAGCTTTTACTGGAGCTTACAATTCTTTGTATAAAATACTTAATAAAATAAAATACTTAAAAGAAAATATTCAATTTTTTTTTTGCGATAACATGCACCTTTTTTATTTCCTCCTCTTTTTATATACTGTGACAATATTCTGAAAGAAAAACATACACATACTGTACTACAAACACATGGATAATGACGCTGTGTTTGACTTTATGTGGATTAGTTATATTTATATGCCACGGTGATTCAAACAAACAGGATTATGTACATTGTACCAATATGAGTAAGGCGGGCAGATATCCAGTATGTGTAAGACTGTGTACGGTGCATGCAGCCTGTACACAAGTATACATGGCATGTGTGTAGTGTAGTATTTTTTGATAGGAAGCCGCTCTCATGTGGCTCTGTTGTAAAGGTCTGCCATTGGTTGGATTAGTCAGAGGGCTGTGGCAACCAGGAGGAGAGGCTGCGAGGCAGGCAGTGCGACCTAGTGGTGGAAGAGGGGCGTGTGGTGCAGAGGGGAGTGCACTTCGGATCACATGGATACACTCACATATACACACACTTCCTTTCGCCCATAGAAACACACCGATGCGCAAACACACACTCGCAATCAAACCCACGTTTTGTTAATTTGCTGTATAGTAATTTATCTCTTTGAAACACATGCTCTTAACCTCTAACCCATGTATTTGATCTAATGTCCCCAATACTCAACGTGGTGTTCCAGGTTTAAAAATACCAGATAATTCCCCACAACCCACCCACATACACGACTTAATGCTCTCTAACCAGGTTTGTACGCATTTGTTATGTCAGCCCACCCTCCTAGCTCCTCCACCTTGCACCCTCTCCCTCCCTGCTCATACTTCCATCCTCCCGCAGCCAAGTCCTGCTCTTGAACCAAATGGCACTGATGACAACTTCAAAGTCAGGAGCTGTGTGACTACCCAACCTTCAAACCGAAACATCCCTTTGCCATTGCTGTGGAATATTAGGGAAGTACAACCACACCAGCTGACTGTACAGTGGTGTCAATCAACCAGCTGACACTCGCCTGTTTTTGGAGATGTTCGGCCTAGGATCACACTTTCCCCCCAACCCCCCCTCTAAAAAAATGACAGATTACCCCACCCTTCCAGATGTGTTTTTGCAGAGATTGAGTGGGCAGAGGGAGGAGCTTTGATAAAGAGGGGGCAGCGTAGTTGGGTGGGTGGAGCTGGTCACCAATTTTGGGAGAAAGAAGAGTACATCATGGACAAGTAAAGTCCCCAAAGCAGGGTTTAGTAGGGGCCCATCTCTACCGGAGTCACGGCCCATTTTTCCTTGAAGGGGATTAATAATGAATTAAGGCACTCCCACCCCCCTTCTAAAAAGATATTCATGCATGCTAATGCATCCATTATTTATAGTGTGCATAGAGGCTGGCTAGTGGTGGCCACATGCAAGTGGGAGGGATGCAAGGATGAAGTGAGAAGGTGGGGGTCTCTTCCCCCCGAATGAAGCTCCGAGGCTCTGGAAGCAACATCCGCCCATTGTGGCTGGGCTGGAGCTGGGTGGGGATGGGATGGGGACTGGATATGGACAAGTAGGAGGAGGTGGGGGGACGAGGGGGCCTCGTTGCCAGACAGGCAGCTCGTGCATAGTGAGAGGGCCGCCAAGTGTTGTGGGGGGAGGGGTGGATTAAACAAATAAATACATGATAAGAAATAATCATGCCAGGGAGGGAGAGCGTGATGGAGACAAAGAGGCTAAGAGGGATGAGGCGGGGAGGTTATTTAAGTCAGACAGGATTTACTGTCTGGTTGGGCCCACTCTTGACCAAAAAATGATGTGGAAGGCATGACAACTTTTCAGGATGTTCTTTTGATTTGACTGCTTGGTTTGTTAGTTCGTACTGATGATGCCCTCAAAGAAAAGCTAATGAAAGCTTTTTTTAAAATTTTGTCAGGATGTCAGGAAATGAAATAAACTGAATAAATCTCATTGAGCCCTTCCTGTGATTTCAATGCCGGGTCTAGCACATACAGTAATACAGTAAGGCAGCAGTGGGTGATAATTTAATAAAGCTTTGCAGAAGTTGATGCAGTGAAAGCAAAAGTTGAAAAGTAGAAATGTGAAATAGAGGAAAAGTGTGAAGGTGAGAGATGGAGGGAGAGTGAGAAGAGGCTGCACTCTTTTCATGTGCGCAGCATGCCAGGTATGTGGTGGTGCAGTGAAGAAAGGAGCAGGCGAGGAGAGTGATAAGATAAAGCGAAAGCACGAGCCAGATGAGCTTTCTACCCTACTGATCCCCATATTAGCATAGATACAGTCATCAGCCTAGCAGGGGACTGGTGTTGTAGAGGTGACACCAGGGCCACGACACCCCCAGCTCATCTCCATAGATATGACTGGGGCCATGCAAGTAAATCATACATCAGGCTTATCTAAGATATGTCTGTAGTGCATGACTTTCTGCCAACAAGCTGCCACCTTAAGTTTCAGTAATCCTTGTATTCTTTCCTAATACTGCTTCAGTTGTCCCCAAACGCAGAAATGAAACACACCTTAAAAATCTTGGTGACGCTCCTTCAGAGTTCAGTGTTTCTGTCCTTGACTCTTGCGTGCATGAATGCACATCTGCTCGAGATGTGGTGATATCTGGGGTAAGAGGTTATCAGTGGGGTTTGCAAAACCTGTTTCAAGAGGATTGCCCTCCCATTTCTAAGTGTTGGTCTGGCATTATACCCATGACATGCTAGGGGACAAAATCCCCCAGTATGATGCAGTTATGAATTGTTGTACCATAAATGCATCACATATTGTCACATGAACTGTATGATTCGGGAACAATGCAGGTAACAGCCAAACATCCATTAATGGCAGACATGCAACATGTTTCTCAACAAGTAGCACCGGAGGCAAGACCTCCCAGAAGTGACAATCTGCATTGTGCAAACATTGCAACCTTTGTTCCCCCAACACAAGGTGAGGCACTTAAGTGTTTTTTTAATACCGAAACCTCAACCACACACAGGAAAATCCATAAACATTGGAATGATGTCAAAACAACATTGTGAGGTTTGACGGTTTTAATTTTCCACTGCTCAAAGTAAAAAATGGCTCCTGCAACATTTCCTGCACCCCCGGTGATTTTTATGACAAATACAACAGCAGCTTAATTATACATGCGACCACCGCCATAAAAGCAAAACCATTAACTACCATCTTGTTAACACAGAGGACCTGCCTTGAAAGTGCTGGAGTCGCATTTTAAAATCTTTTCACACAGCGCCTGTCTGTTGTGGCAGATTGGCACTATTTAGAGGAAATATAAAAATGAACGTGGCAGTGTGTACACGCCTCTTACATGGGTATCTGGTTTAAATGAGCAGGATAGTGACCACTGGAGGTAATTTTGCAGGCTGTTTTTATGCAGTTTGTATGTATACCTAAAAGTAAGGCAGCACAATTCGTATGTAATCATGAGCCTGCAATTTGTATGTGACCCACATAGTCAGGAAGGCTGCTATCACGTGACCAAAGCGCTGACAGAACAACACGTTCTCACTCCGACCTCTGTCACATATTGACGTTTTGGTCATGGACTTTCCACGTCCAGATATAACGTGCAAGGTATCCTGGGTGCGTTGGCTTTTGAAATTCTGGGACACAGTGTCAAGTTTTCTTCTTTCAAGATACACTTCCGTTTTCACAGGAAATTTAACATTTACAGAAAAATAAAAAAGTCAAAATAACAACTTCGTCAGTACAACACCGCTTATTGATATTTTCTTCATTCGACAACTAACGCACATTGTTGGGTTACAGCAACAAAAACACGTGGTTAGGTTTAGGCAACAAAAGCACTTGGTTATGTTTAGGCAACACAAGTAAGTGGTTAGGTGTAGGAAAAAAGAACAGGGTTTGACTTTAGAATCTTACTGGACGGGTTTGTTGGACGCATCTACCACCATTCCCGCCCGCCCCACTTGGACTTTCGTCACCTTAACTTTCGTCCTTGTCCCACTGCGTTTCCCCGACACCACCGGGCTCCGTTAAATCATAACAGCAACCGACCGCATATCATGCCGACGTTAAAGGAAGCCTTTTTTCGTTGATTTCTGATGCTGCAAGTCACTGCCCAAGCGACGGATTTTGACGACTTCGAAGTGAGACTATGCTCGACAGAAGCAAGACAGGAAGTCCATGTAAGGAGGCAAGTTGGGGTGGTAAATGGGTCAAACAAACACAGTAACTTTCCCCTAGGAAACCAGCATTTGCAAATGTGTTTGGGACCATGTAAAACCAAGTAGACTTTGAGTCATTTTAAGGTAAATCATCTCCATATTTCTCTTCCTACATCTAACTTACAAAACTTAATGTTAAGTATATAAGTTCAGAAGACAAGCAAAATGTAGAGAAAGAATTATACTTAACATTATGTATGTAACGTGACGACACCATTCATGGGCCGCTAATTTGTTAGATACAATATGAACCGATGTATGAGGAATCCAACAAACACAGGACTTTCCCACAGGAAAGTGATGTTTGAGAACATGTTTGGGACCATGTGAAACCACATAAACTTTGAGTTATTTTAAGTCTATTTATATTTCTCCCCCTAAATCAAACCTACACAACTTAATGTTAAGTATGTAACTTCACGTTAGGAATGTAACCTGACAGTAAGTAAGTAATGTGACAACGCCATTCATGGGGTGTTGATTCTTTAGATATCATGTGAACCATTGTATGAGGAATCAAATAAATACAGGACTTTCACCCAGAAAACCAGTGTTTGTAACGCTGTGAAAACCAAATGAGTTATTTTAAGGTAAATCGTCACAATGTTTCTTTTCCTGACTCTAATCTATGTAACTTTGCTTACCTAAACCTTACCTAGGCAACTTTACATTAAGTATGTAACTTTACGTTAAGCATGTAACATTACATTAACTACATTACTTCATATTAGTATGTAATGTAACAATGTTATTCATGGGGCACTAATTTGGTAGATATCATACACACCGTTGTATGAGGATACATTGAATTTTAATGAACTATTCTTGAGTCTTGATGTACTGGCTGTTAGTTGAATACCATCTAGACATATTCAAAGAGAAAAATTAGGACACAGATACTTTCCCTGACTTTTAAATCATCCCACAGCCGCACAGATGCAGGAAGAAAGGTGGTTCCTGGTGTCCCTGACCTACCCCAGTGTGTCCAAGGAGAAATCTTTGGAGTCTCCAAATAAGAGTGAACTTCCCACCTCTTCCTCTGGTTAAGTTTCAAAGTCTTCCTGGTTTTAGGTTACTGGCCAAACACGCCCCAGCTGTACACAAAGTGGCCACTCTCAATGAGACCCTATGGAGGCAGAGGGAGATCAGACACCCCGTGACGTAGCCAAACATCCCAGTTAAAAGCAAAGCGAACAGAGGGCGTTCCATTGATGTTATTGCTTTCTTAAACAGGTCAACGTTCACTCCTGGCAAGTGTGATATTACAGAAAGTAATATCATACTTGTGGGCAATGGTTCAAGCCCAGAGGCCTCTACAAAGAGAATCCAAAGTTTGTCACTGTCATGAAGTAGAGCGGTCATCTGAATATTTCATACACGCTCCTTTAATCTACCTTATCCTTTAGACATCCATATGGACTTCATAGAATGTGTCAATCTCTTGAGTGATAGAATGTAAAACCCACAAAACACCCGCTAAAGGCAATCCCATCAAGCAGCATTCACCGTGGGATGTATAGACCTATGTTAAGCAAATGGGAAGAGAAATGGTGACCCACTGAATCCATTATTTCTCCTCCTATATCTATTGTCTTAAAGCCTGCCTTATGTCCCCAAAGTGCCTTTAAAGACATGTTAAGAGAAAAGAGCTCTCTGCCTTGGAATGAGCTAACTCAATTATAATAGCAACTGGCAGTGCTCTTTAACATGTCAATGGTACTTGGCCTGCATGCATAATTTTGCTGTGTTATTGTGGTGGCCTCTGCGTTTTTCACTGACAAAAAAACCCAAACCACAGGCACGGCGGCCTATTGTCATGGGCGCATCCATCTGGATCAAGGCCATTAGAGGATATTTGCACTTCCTCTGTGGCTCCTAGCTCTTTTTGACATGCGGCAGAAGGAGCAGGCATCACCCACCAGTGCACGGCCAATTGAGGTGCAGATTGACCAGAGGGACAGTGAAGAAGGGCAGCCAGCAGGGCAGCGCTCCTGTCAAATCCAGTGATGGACACCCACGTGGGGGCTGCTAGTTGGCCTGCGGTTTCTGAGGTCCTATAGCAATTGATGGGACATGACGAGGCAGGCGCCCTGGTTTCATTCCTTTGTCCCTTGGGATGTTGTAGGGTGTATCAGAGTGTCAGAGGCTCTTGGCTACAGCACACTTCTGGTGTCAACTGCCTACGATATACAACTGCCCCTTGCCTGCCCACACATACACCGATAAGAAGAAAGATATTCAAGCGGCTGTGATGTGTGACAGGTATACGCTGCTTTAGAAAATCAAAAAAGGGTAATTTTCTCTTTTTTATTCAACCTCAATATATAAATAAAACATGAATGTATAGAACCTATATGCTGTGAATGGAGCGCAAACAATCTGAACACAAATGCATAAATGATGCCCTTTGAAGCTGTGGAAACATGCTGATAAGGCACACAGATGGGCCTGATGTGGTTAACACCACAGCATTTACAGGGACCTTGGCTGTTCCTCCACATGTGTATGCATATGTGTGTGTGTGTGTGTGTGTGTGTGTGTGTGTGTGTGTGTGTGAGTGTGCTTGTGTGCCCAGGTGAGCCGATTAATCGTAAAAGCACAGATCTCTATACACACACGGGAAAGCGGCTTTCAGACATATCAAATAGAACCAATTCAGATCCAACACATAAACACCTCAGCTGTCAATCCATATCCCCCCATATGTAACTTATACGCTTGTCGCTGCACACGCAGCCCCTCTGAGCTGTGTTGGAATGCTGACAGCACAGAGATATGGATCTTGATTTGATTAAGTGTCGGAGTTGAGGCTCTAAACACTGGAGCCAATACCAATTCGGGTGGGTGGGCAGGGAGACTGTTGCGAAGGAGGTGAGGTGGAGGGGAAGGGGCAGAGTGTGATGGCAAGGGGTGTGATGGCAAGGGGTGGGGTGGGGTGGTGGGGGGTTACCTGTGGCCCTGGCTCCAACTGGGAGTAATTTGGAACAGACTGCTCCCAATGTGTTCATTAGGTTGTGATTGGGCTGAGCGCAGGTGGGGAGGGCCTGCCCTGCCCGACGCTGAATAGTCCTGATTGTGCCCAGCATAAAACGCCATCTGTTTCAATGAGGGAATGAGGGGGAGAGAGAGAGAGAGACAGGCATGAGGAAGGAGGAGGGAGTTACCGGTGAAAAGTCATGTTTTATGATGTCTGGTTAATTTTGTGAACTAACAAGGGGACAAAAATTAAATGGAGGAAAAACCCCGGCGACATTTGCAACTCTCTCGTTTGTCTTAAAATTCACAATGAGTAGAATAAAAAAAAACTCAGCAATTCTTTTCTATCCAAAAATGTTTAAGTCTATAAAGTAAGTCAATGACTTGGTGTGAAAATTATTGCCATGTAAGCACACTTTGTGTAAAAACACAAATAGCAACTTATTGTAGACAAAAAGTAAAATGGCGTCCATCTCCGGCTTAAATGGCAGGTTTCAGTCTAGCTGTGGCTTGCCACTGTGAGCAGACGGCTGAAGAGACAAGGGGATTGGAGATGGGGCAGCAGAGTTTATTTATGGGCCCTCTGCTTCAAAGCTGGGATGTTTTTGGTTAATCCTGTACTCATACCAAAAGCAGACATACAAATGTTAATCTAGATGTTTACACGCGCATTTACGCTGACTACTTTGCCGTAGACACAACATTACCCAAAATCACATTCGTAAGTCTTGTGTGGGTAAAAACACAGAAGCCAAAAATATCTTTTTACTCAGTCAGCCTTTCTTTCTGTCTCTTTTTTTTCTCCTCTCTGTCACTGCAAGGTCCTGGGAAGAAAAAGAAGAGAGCCGAGGAGAAGAAGGCCACTGTTTGCTGCTCGACTTTTGAAGCGTCTTTATCGGGCTTGGCAGCGTGGTCCTGCGTGTCCAAGCCTCGTCGTGCTTTTCATCCTTTGTGCTGTCCAAGGTGTGTCCAATGCACTGGGGCTTTGTGTGGGGAGGGAGACGACACATCACATTCTGTCTTCTGTCCCGAGCTGGGGGATGGGGGGATAGGGGGGTGGGCTGTACAACAGAGGGGGGACAAAAAGCAAACTTATAGAGGGCTACGGCTCTTCAAAGCCGCGATGCACAAAGGCTTATAAAGCGTTACTTCATGTAGAGTTGTGCCAGATGTAATTGCGGGGTTCCTGGAGATAGAGAATCACATGCAATGCTTAGCCCCGCCCCTGACACCATGAAAGGGCTGTGAAGCTTCAACTGCAAAGGGGGGGTGACCAAAAAAGTTTACTTCACTTTGATGCACAATAAACAAGTGAGTAAATAAGTTATCTTAAAGGTCCTGGTACAAATCCGCCACTCGCTGCCTCGGAAAGGGTAATTTCATGCACGGAGCTTGATGGATGCAGGAGGACTGGCTGTCCCCATTAGAAATCAGGAAGGGTGGAATCTGCACTGAGCGACAAGTGATCCCCCTCCCCTTTTTTGCTCCGCCATCAGCTTCGCGATATAGGCTCTCTCAAGTGTGAACACTGCTTTCTACAGAAAATTACGTTGATTCATTGTTAATAAGCCCAGAGGTTGGCAGTGTGAGCACGGTGCATGGCAAGTACAGGTAGGCTGTGGTTTTCCTGATCAACCTGACTAGTCCTCATCTGTTTCCTGTGACCTCCTGCTGGGATGGTGCGGGTGTCAAGTGTGCATTGTTAAATATGTTCCGGGGCACAAACGCTGCCTCTGCCAGGTACATATGCACAGCCTGCTCCCTGTTTGTGTGTGCACAGGTGGGTATGTGCATGTGTGTGTTTGTCTTTCTGACAGTGAATGGTGATGGGTGTGGAGGAAAGGGTGGTGCTATCACTTTAGGCCTGCAGATGGGGTTCCCAGAGGAGGGACACGCCCCGGTGTTTTCTGAGACAGCGACGAAGGCAAACATGGCGGCAGATCCATTTTTGCATCTTAAAGGTTCAGCAGACACTTCTGTAGCCAGAGAACAGTAAGTTCTTGTTGTCTCTTCATGTGTCATGTCCAAAGGCCTCCTGCTAGGGCTGTGGAAACTGCGGCGTCTGTATCCACAAGGTCAAGGCTTAGATGTCTTGCACAAAGATCTTCTTTAGTGGGCTTCATTTTAAATGTAACAGAGTAAACTAAATCATGTAGAGCTTCATCAAGGTGACATAGTGTGAGCACAATAATAGCATATAAATGCAGCCCATCTTTGGAGGACAGGTTTACTCAGGGACCGGTGTTTGTTTTACAGACATCTTTGCCGCTATAGATCAGAACTCAAGTTTACTTTATGTCTCCATCGCAGTAAAAAGGCCTGTGTTTGCTCTATACTTGCTGAATTACAATGGCGCTTCATGGCAGAGTGAAACCTTGCCCGTGATTAGAGTGGAAATGAAGGATCTTGTGTATATCCAAGTGATATTAAATGGCACCTGGCAGAGCAGGGGCGCTAAAGCCTCAGCTGGTACGCCTTTGCATATCAATAAGTAGACGCTCCCATGAAATGGAATAATTCAACCATGCGTGTATCGGACTACAAGAATTATGTTTGATGAAGGAGCCACAACTTGCATGTAAAGCCAGCACGGATGAAATATATGAAATAATCATCAAAAAATGAAGTTAATCACAAGTAGAAGTGGAGGAGAGAGCATCCACCGTGTTGTAATGGATGTCATTAGCACAGACTGCAGTAAATAACATTAAATGTTAAATGCAAATACAAATAAATATATTGACACAACGATAACGCCACTATAAAGTGGGCATACGTCGGTGTTAAAGTGCAGCATTCATTTGGTGATTCACCACTGCAACGTGTGTCCAGATGAAACTTTTGGATTAGCTGTAAGCTGGCCAGTACCTCTCCGCATGTACGCACCATTCTCAGGTCACAGAACAAAGCACAAGGGCCAGCGAGCAGGTGTCAGGGGTCATGGTATCCCAAGGGGACCTTGAGTCTCATCCCAAAACCTCTAACATTTTTCAAAGCCCTCCTGCAGCCCAGGCCCTCATCAGCGAGTGCCCCCGATGGCCCCGTGCACATATGCACTACCCCAAACACCTCTCTGGCGGGTGAAGGGGGAACCTGAGTGCATCACCTGGAGCCTCAAGTACGTGACGAACAGGCGCGGTCTGTCCAAAACCAGCCTGAGACCCGGTAGGGGGGGCAGTAATGATGTTGAGGGGGCAGGAACACGTACAGGGGGCAGATTTCATTTTCTCCATGTTTCACAAAGGCTTTTCGCACATCCTTGTTGGACTCAAAGCCTAGCTAGAGAGGGTTTCACCCCATGAGAGATAATTACTCATAACCCACATGGCCCTGTTAGCTTGGGTTCATATACACATTCACTCAAATTTCAGATGCTCTATCACCTTAGGTTTACTCAAGCAGAGCAACAATAAAACATCTCAGTTTACTTAGAGTTTAGAGTGGTCTTTCCTTACTTACGTTTCCAACTTTTGACTGTAGACAGTGACATATAAATACACCAAACTTTAACCAGCTTTGAGAACGAGGACAACGAAGGAGGATCGTTTAAAAAAGATAGGCACTTCTCGTGCTAATCCTGCATTAATTTGATATGTCTGTGAAAGTGTCCATTGGGCCTTGATGAAGTGATGTGGTTAAAACCGTTGATGCAGCAAATCTAAACCCACATCCCCTTGTCTGCCCAATCAACCATCAATAAAATCTTTCCTCGTCACTACTGCGGACAACTACAACACTGGCCATGCCCTACCTTCCATAGGGAAAGAGACTCAGCATGTCACATGCAAGAGGCTGAGAAAAAATTAAGGTGTTCTATCTCTCAGCAGATTATACTTTATCCGAGATGAAGGGTTGAAAAAGAGCGAGTGTAGTTCAGTCAAACTAGCTAAACGGGTGAGAATTAAGATGTTGTAGCGTGGGATGAGGCAGTTATGCATACATAACATGTTGAGGCTGGGACCCCCTACTGGGGAGAGGCACGACAAAGCCTCTCAAACAGCAATACCTCTGGGACAGCTAATGATTAATTAGCTTGTGTCATTAAGTGAGGCAAATGTCACCCGAGCTTCCTGGGGAAGCTGTCACACCATGTGTAGGCTACTCACAAGTTTCCCCCTCAGGTGTTGGAGAAGGGTGGGGGGTGGGGGGTGAGTGCACTGTAACTAGGCAAATCCTGACATCTAGTGGTCAAATGGAAAACTGCATCAGTCTCCAGCTGCCATACTAAAGGCAAAGTCTAGTCAGAAAACTTATTTACACCTTTATTAACCCCTAAATTCATTTTTTCAATGTTATTTTTTACACATTACACACACACACACGCCTGTTACACACACATATGCACAAACAGGACCAATACACATGCTTTAATGGAAAGATGTCAGAGCCTTTTTCCTTTGTCTTAGGCAGTGCATCTTAATGATACAGACAAAATGTAAACTTGTACACATATAACTGCAGCCTAAGATCTCTAACAATAGGTCATCAACAAAGAGGTTATCCAGATTCAGCTTTGGGATTACTCCCTGATCTCTGATCCCTGATCACTAAATTGGGTGAGGTGACCTCTGACCTTTTAGTGTCATTCACCTCATTGACCATGGCACATGACGTCAAAATTAAAGAGCTGATGTTTCCTCACAAAGCACGTTTCTAAGGAGGAGTGACCTGACATGCGGGCATGCTTGGCGACACAGACATATTTTTTTAATTGCAAAACCTGGCATCACACAAACATTTTAGATACAGCTTGGCCAAAATTAACGTTAAAAAACTGGATAAAATACTAAATAATTTCAGAAGTAGACAATTAAAATGTTCTTACCAAACATCCGAGATGCAAGCTGGGATTGACGACTTTCTCGCACAGTTTGGATGGAACTAATCCAGACAAGAGAGGCCGCCGAAATGTTTGTAAGAATCAAGTGACTTACTTTAGTTGCGACTTAAATGCTATTTTTTCCATCAGCTACCGCTGACTTTTCACCGCACACATGCTCATGCATTATTTTTTCTGTCTCTCCATCTCAGGATCAGTTAGTCTAAATCTTACGATGGTCAGCACTGAATCCTGGCCTGCTGTAAGACCAGACCACGAAGAAGTGAGAAGGCCCTTCTCTTCACCAGGGAGTGGCAGCGCAACGTGGAGAGGCTTAACACGCTCTCAAACGCACACACATACACACCTCACGTCTGTGTTTATTCACGTCCACAAGCGCACGTGCACACACACACACACACACACAATCTGCCTCACCCTCACATAGACATACGCATACAAAAGCACACCTGTCAGGGCCTTTCCACTGTGTGAGCAAAAGCAAAGAAGTCTGGCCCCCCCTCTGTCTCTCTGTATGTGGTATCCCATGTCTGTTATATTAAAGCAAATCCATTCAGTTCCTACTTTCTCATCTGAAATAATGGCATGAGCAATTTTCACATTTAGGCAAGCAAGGACACATGCAGTCTCTCTCCCTCTCTGTCTCGCTCTCTCTCTGCTTAATGAATGGAATCGGATCCGGGCCCCTGTGGCTGCGGTTTAATCTGCCTTTGAAGATTTCTACAATTTCCCGATAAAAAAATAAACCCGCACCTTCTTACACAGATGTATTCTTTTGCAAAATACACTGGGAAATAAGACATCTACTCACACCTACTTATACATTTACTCATATCTACATGCGCATGTGATTTCTGCATTATTTACCTCAGCTAAAAGGGCCCGGGGCCTTGCCAGGAGCCTCCCAATTGTGCCAGTCTACTGGTGTGTGACGTCCATTTGAAGGGGGAATCTGTCCAATAGAATGATTGAATTAAAGTGCACTTTGGTCCGGAGTGCTCTCTCTTTGCCACTTTGCACCATAACATGTCTTGTCCTAAAATAATTAGATTGAGGCCTTGGGTGGTGGAGTGGCCGGATCCTCAATGGTCAAAAGAAGGAATGGTCTGGCTTTGAATGGAAGCCTCCCATCTTAAAAAAACACTTTATTTCTTTACACTTGAGGTTTGTTGTCTTTTGTGACTATTATCCCCATTCACCATTTGCTTTCATGCAGCTGTGCCCCTCTTAAAAAAGTCTTTGTGCCGGCACCATGAATACAGGGAATGTGTCCATGGCAGGTAGCCCTTATTGCAAGTTAATCTCCTGAAAGAGCCTCATACAAGTACTTTTAAATTCTCCCCGAGCCACAGAGGGCTCATCATCAATCGAGCACTTCTCCCCTTTGTAGGGCTGATGAGTGTGGTGCCCGGCCGGTGACAATGGCTGCCAAGTGTGGCAAAGTAATCACCTTCTGGGGAAAACACTAGTAATTACTTCTAAACTGTTTGGGCTTCGGAGACAACTGCTATTGTGCAATAAAATGAAAGGCTCCCTTTAGAGAGAGGTGCTGTGATGGCTGCTCTCGATCTTTTTGTCATCTGTTTGTTTACAGAGATTTCTCTTTGCTGTTGCCCACTGCAATGCTTTATCATATATGTGTGTGCGAGCATGCGATTTAGTTTCTGTGTGTCCCCATGCCTCATGCGCTTCTATGCCTGAACACATCAACATTTATCACGCTTACAAAATGACACTGCACTGTATACGTTATAATGTTAAGAAGAGTCTCTTAATTTCAATCACACAATTTAACAAGTGTAATGTTCCCTCCATTTCTCAAGAGTATGTTAATTAAGCACATTCCTGCATTCAACCAGACCTGTTATTCACCCTCTGTTGGGCTCCGAATAATAGCGACAGAAGAATGTCTTCGACTATTTCCTGAGCTGCACTGATGAGATAATAAAGTATTTGTTGAGCAGGCATATAGGTCTCTATAGGTCTGCTACCACATGACATTACATTTTGACTCATTATGGGACAGAGTCGGAGAACAGGAGAAGATTTTATAAAGTATGAATTCTGAAACAGCCTTCAAAATTACAAAATTCATTTCGCAGTCTAATAAATGTTTATCCCTGTAGCTAGATTATTACAATTTTATGTTTTGTAGAAACGTCTTCAAAAGAGTACAGGCTGCTTTATTCACGCTCCCTCTTTTTGCGTGATTTTCAGTAACATTGACGGGCACCTCTATCGCATTTTTGATGGCTTTAATCACCCTAATGCTTACTTAAAACTGCCATAGATAGGAATATATCGAGGTATGCGTCTAATTTTGTTTTCACAAGAGCTACAGCAAAGATTTATCGTACCAGGTCCAAAACAGCAGAAAGCTTATATAAACTCCCACAGTATGGCAACACCAAAAATTATCACAGCATTTATGCACATGTACATGGACTTTAGTTTAAGGTTTTGGTTTGCTGGCTTTGCGATATCCAATAAACAAAAATACACACGAAATGCACAACACAAAATATCAGGAATTACAAGATTTATTAGTAAGTCCCTCTTCTGTTTTATTCACCTTATTTCTACAGTCAGTTTAAAACATTAAGAAATATATTAGTGCATGTAATGCCACAGATTTTCTCAGAGTCTCTCGGGGTAAACACTGATTTTAAGTGACATTATCAGTTAAAAGTAGCAGCCAGTGTTGATTTTAATAATATCTCGTTGACCTTTTTTTCTATGCCTCGTTAAAGAGTGCTCCACCGGCGAAATCATTTGATTTGCCACTAATCAGACATCTGTTTATTGCATCAGTAAAGAAAATTGTTGGAACTGCTGTGACAGAGACGCTGAGACATAATCTTTGTAAACTCTAACACTGTTTCTATGACAACAAGAAAATGGTTCTAATGGCACGAGACCTTAATTTTCCTTGCGATCTCTTTAATGTCAAATATCAAACACTTCAACCCATATTCACGTGTGTTAGGCTCTACGTGTGGGAGACAGAGATTATCAAGTAATTCAGAGACAACCACGGTTTCAGGAAAGTAACTTTCATTTCACTGTTAAGGGCAGATTTAGAAATAAACAACAACCTCACTCACCTCAGCTTCACCATTAGCTCATCTCTCCCCTTTAACGCAGCCATGTGGAGCCTGACTGGAAAGGCATGCAGGACTTCTCAAGCTATGAGGGAAAGGAAATAATTAAACACAACAAATGGATTTTTTAATAAGCAATTCTTACTTACATCATTTAATCTATCTTACAAGGGAGGGGATTTTGTGGCCAAAGATAATTATATTACAAAGTAGTTGGCTGCTGTAAATATTACATTCTTAGTTAAGACACAGAGGACAAGCAGAGTGTTTTTGCTATTGCATATTACTAAGTGTCTAAAATATGAAAACTAAGCTGTAAGAAGCAGGTTTGTGTCATGCTGTTAAAATACAGAAACAGCAACATTATCTGTATCTTTAGCATCTTCACCTGCAATCAGGCAAGAGAGAACTGAGCTGTATAATGACACCACTGTAAATTAAATGTACAGAATGCAGTGTGTGTGAGAGATGTCATTTTAAGGTATATACAGATGTTGTATTTTCAATGTCATTTAATCCTATTATTGTTAATCATTGGTTAATCAATGTTTGGCTCATGTTTGCTCTCATTTTTATTGTCATATTGCTTTATATGTTGTGCCACGTGCTTGGTTGAGCAATGATTGATACTAATGCATGCTAATACAGAGACACCCTTAAAGGCCCTTTTTCACCTGCAACAATGCTGGGCGTTGTTATCTGGGTGTATGGTAGCCTTATTTCTGACTGTTTATACTGACAGCTATTACTGACATAAGCAATGACAATGATGGTTATTGGTTATGGAAGTGAATACGAATCCTTCACTCAAGCTCAACCTGTCATGGAAAACCTTTAAAGCTGCATAAGTCTAGTTTTGGCTGATCAACAAAAGGCAGACTGACAGTGCTCATGTAGAGAAAAGAAAATTTAGCACAGTGACACTCAACTTTCGGTTAGCGGGCCAAATTTGACTTAAGATAGGGTGCTGGGTGGCCCATTGATAAAATAAAGATTGATAAATCCCAATATCACTAATCACAGTTTGCTTAAGAGGACTTTACAACATATGCCACCCCTCTGTCCTTGGACGTTTATATAAGGAAAAACTCGCCCCCCAAAAAACCCTCAACGAGCAAAAAACGGTAGAAACCTTAGGAAGGCCAACCGAATCCCCCCTTTCAAGATGAACAGACGTGCAGTAGCCTAAACATTGTGTGTACAGAAGAAGAGATCAACATAATAAAATCACAGCAATCTAAATCACAAAATAAATGAATACACAATGAAAATAAATTGAGACACACTGGGATTTTTTGTATTTTGTATGTCAATATAGTACCGCAATGAATAAAGAACCATCAAAATAGAGCTTATTTCTAAAAAAAAAAAAAAAAAAAAAAAAAAAGTGCCAGGGGAGCATCCCCCAGACCCCTGACCCCTGGGATGACGTCTCTCTGTAGGCCCATGTGGAAGTTAGCATCGCATTGGTTCCCTCATCAAAAAGCCTATGGAATTTTTTCCATGGGATTTTGGATGATTGCCGAAAATAAGCTCTGTGGCAAACAAACGCTCATGATTACTGATATGTTTTGTTCAGTAAGATCATGATTATTTAAGTCTGAATGCAGCTGTCAGTAGAAAACTAATGTTACAATATAAACAAACTACACTATGGTTGCACAAACTAACATCACCACCAGAACAAAACTGTAAAGCCATGTGTGACGCTTTGTCGTCTCATTTTAGCCACTTGTTTGCAACCGCCTTTTCTGAGATACATAGAAGCTTCAAAGTTCACAAGTGGGGTGTTTATTGATGTACTTTATGTTGTATAACACAAGGTAAAAGTCTCATAAACTTGTGTTAACAACAGACTATATATCTCAGGCATCTAACCAAAAACCTGTTCAATAAACCATTAACGTAGAGATAAGGGAACCAGGGGTGATATAATGCTAACTCTTATTCAGGTCTTAGGACTCAGTCCTGGGGCACTTTACAGACAATTGCTTGTGAACATGCCAGCCACATTTTTCTCCCTTTAGTGACTAACAGACAATTGTGTGCTTACATATCAGCCATAACATTTTTATTTGGTGTATTAGAGCTGTAACTATCAGCTTCCTGTGCAGTTTCTCTGCTCCGTGGTGGCTAAAAATCAGATAAGCTAAAATTCAAAATGGCTGACATGCTAGCAAACAATTTCCAGAACATTCACATGCAGGGGACACAACGTAATGTTAGCATTACTTTGGCATCCTGTTTCTGGCCACTTGAAGAACATAAGTTAAATATTTGCTCACCTTATTGCTATGTTTTTGTTTCCATCACCTCCAACTGACCAAAATGTCTCTTTAGCTTATGTGATACTAGTTGCTGTGTTTACCTTGGGTAACTTTGTCTGCTATTTGGTGCTGGGTTGGTAGCTATATGGTGAGTTAAAGCTTTGCTGCCTTTTTTCTTAAACAGCAGCTGCAACAGGTGAGGAAATACGGAAATAATAAGGAAATATGTCATTGCTGTGTAACTGTCAGCTTATTAGGTAGTTGTTCTGCTCACAAGTGACCAAAAACCACAACATGCAAGAATGTAAAATGACTAACATGCTACAAAACACTTGCCACACAAAGCATTAGCATTAGCATTCATTTTAGCATTTATGTCATGTCTTCTTTCAGGCTATTTGATAAATCTAAATAATCTAAATTCAACATTTACTCACCTTTTAGCTCTGTTTTGGTCTCTGTCACCTCCAACTGACGTTTTAGCTCAGTAGATACTCGTAGCTGTGTTTACCATGGGTAACTGTCTGCCATTTTGTGCTAGGTTGGTAGCTAGCATTAGGTGAGTTAAAGCTTTTTGCTGCCCTTTTAATAACAGCAGCAACAGCAAGATGTTTTCAGCAACCTCTGCTACTGTGCACTGAATGAAACAGCAGACACACAGTGTTAGTTATCAAAGGAAGAGAGGGTTAAGAGCTAGCAGGTTATTTTGTGACAATGGGCAATAGGCCTTTTCACCAGCCTCATCACAGGAGGACAAGCACAGGTGTAAATAATGAAATTAAATGGCTGAGTCCCGTTTAGCTGCTTTGATTTCAGATTCCTGGGCCCAATTCCAATCCGGCCCCTAAAGACTCAAGCCCTGAACCCTCACTGACTTAACTGACGTCAGCTTTAAGTGATTGAGTGTGAGAGTCTGAAAGGGCTCCGGATGCTATAAATAGGAATGGGACAGCACTTATCCCCCTCTCTACAAAATGTTGCTGACACTGGCGGCTCTGGGCGTGATCATTTATCGGTTATTGTCAGCACGCACAAGGCGTGTGAGGGATAGACTCCCTGATCAGTCAATCCTTATCCAAGCACTTGCGTTGCAAAATGGGCAAGAGGTTTGAAATAATGAATTTATTGTGTTTTTACCATATGCATGTTTTTTCCTAAACTAGCATCAAAAGTGTTGTAAGTGATATAGTGATATCTATTTTATATCTATATCTATATCGTTACCGTTTGCAGATCTGCCGACCATGTTTATTTGTTTACGTTTTTTTTTTAACACTTCCGGTGTTCCAAGGGCAACCCCTGTATTTCACGTCACAACGCTATGAACTGTGGGTAATTTCCTTACCGTGAGTCCGCATCAATGCTGACCTATGTTAAGGGGGCATAAAGGGCTCACTCACTGACTCACTGACTTGACGATTTGACAATGGGACAGCCCTCACACACTCATGCACTTCACATGAACGTGCCTCTAAGTCAGTGAGTCTGTAAGGGATCGGATTGGAATTGGGCCCTGGTGTTGTGCATGCTGGCTCTCTGTGACTCTCAATGGAGCACTTGAATGCAGCAGGGCCATCGTTAGAGTTATTAGCAACACCTGTGCTTTTCCTGCAATGACAAATCACATCTGCCTTAATACTGTGACTGTTTGTGTTTCACAGGGAACAAGTAGTGGTTCTGAACACCGACAACCTTTATTAACATGAACATCAGACTCGAAATTTCAGTGAGGAAATACAGCTGTGGTCATGAAGTGGGATAGCCAACTCAATGATGGTGCAAACTAGACAATAACAAAAAAATGACATTTGCCTTATGGAACAGAAAACAGGAAACTACAAACTACTTGGTACAGCATGCTGGGAAATGTGGGCACCGCTACAGTCCATTATTGAAGCAATATGTCAAGGTTGTATATCTGTATCAGCATATTTTGTTTGTTTACTGCTTGCTTGTGGCAGAAAGTTAACAAATTTGAAATTTCAAAATACATTTTTTTTTTTGAGAAATCTCTCTTTAAACACTGTCAGACTTTATCTTATCAAAGACCTAAAATAAGCCCCAAAAATACAAGCTAATGGTGATCTCTTTTAGATTTCATCATTTTATGATAAATCTTAAGAGGGAGATGTAGATTGTGCTGGTCATCAAGGGGGCAGCTGTGATAAAGATGCCAGTTTGTGAAGGGTAAACAGCTAGAGAGTGATTTTAAGAAATTCAAAATGCCCACTTTAGATTCAGCTTTTGTCCAAGTTAGAAAAAGGAAACTGTGTCAGTGCTGCAAGGTTTTTATTTAAGTAAATACGGTTCTTATCTATAATGTATAGTTTCTCTTCTTCTTTTTTAGTACATTAATAGACTCTTGCATTATTAATCTGACAACACTGTACATTTCCCCTATTAACTTAAAGATGAACTAAATTGGAAATAGACCCAGAGATAAACAGCAGAGAGAATATAGAAACAGAAAGAGAAAATAGGCTATGCACAAGTTGTGGGCTTGCAGAGCTCCTGTCCAATGTGTGTTTGATTTTATTGGCCCATAGGTGTCAGTGAATGACAGTGAATGAGTGCTGTGAAAACTGCATGACAGAGACGAGCACCTGAGGCCACTGTGAACATTCACACTGTATTAACAGTCTAATAATCCCATGAGGCAGCAGGCCTGTAGGTCTCCCTTTGAACCATAGTCCATTTGACAAAAGAACAGGGAAACATCTCCCCCTTTGCAGTCACTGGCATTTCATTTGCAATCTAAATCTAAAACACAGGGTGCTCGAGAGTCACATCAAAGGGCTTTTTGATAGCTCGGTTAGAGCAAAGACTTGAAATAAAATGGCTAATTACGAGCGTTGATTAGTTTGCCACGTAAGCTACAGACTAATTGGGTTGCACAATGTAGAGCTGCTTTTGTTTTCTTTGCATCTTAATGATGTCTTTTTGCTAGAAAGGCTGAAACGTTGAAGCAATTTTTATAAAAATGGTGGCTTATACTAATGTGTATATTCTACGAGCATTCACAGGCGAGAGGTTGTGGTTATTTGATCAAAACTGAGCTATCCACATATTCATAAACACTGAATGTGAAAGGTTTTTTTTGTGTCAATAGAGCCGTGTGAAGTCCCATGTAAATACATTTCAGCTCAGTACAATGGGACTCTATTTATCTATTCAGTCTCTGTTATATTTAGAACGAACTGAGGTCTAGTTTTCAGCTTCATCCCGTCAGAGGTTGAATAATGACGCCTGAAAGAGTTTCAATAATGGAACACATTCGGTTCATTTTCTTTTTACATTAGTAAATAAAGATTTTAAGGGTAAAACTATTTGCTTGTTTAGCAAACAAATAATTCGCTTTAAGTGTGTTTTAAAAGGCTGTACTGATGTAGCAAGTCTGGTGCAGATCAGACGTAGCTGCAACCGAGTATAACAGCAAATATGGAGTTTAAGATATGATATTAATTATCCTCTGGTTCTTTGGGATTGTTCCTGTGAAACTATAGATCAAGTAAACTAGTGCAAAACTAAAACTGGTAGTGTAATTCTGCCAGCTATCTTCTGTCTATGAATCCTCTGGGAAAGAAGCAGGAGAGCTGATCAGAGGTGGCGCAGAAAGAAACACGAAATCAGCATGAAAATAGCCGATGAAGATGAAGTTAGTGAGAGTGAAAGCAGCAGAGCAGCTACTGAATGTAAATTGTTTTCTCAAATGCTGGGTTCCAAAGTCAAGAATGAACTCTGAAGGTCAGTATTTTAAAGGACTACTTCACCCCCCAAATGACTATTTCAATTACTCACTACATGCTATGTTGAATTTGTTAAGAACAGCTTTTGTGCACGCCTTCAGTGAACGTAGAATCCAAAAACAGCAAGCACTGTTATTAAATGGAAGTCACTGGTGACCATGTTGAGCAACAGCAAAACTACATTAAATTACAAACTCTCAAGCAGCTCATGTGATATAATACAAGTCTCATGTATTCAGTCATATGCTCAGCACCTCCTAAACACATCACATGTTTAGGAGGTTTCACTTTCAGTTGCCCTTGGAAAGTGCCAGCTACAAGATAATGTGATGTGTTTGGGGAAGTACTGAGCAGTGAGCACATGACTAGATAAGAGACTTGATTTTACTGCATAAGCTGTGTCTGAACTTGCTATAAATGGATGTTTTATTATATTTTTTTCTGCTGTTTAATTTGTTCCCGTTTTACTTCAGTTCATTAACAGTATTTGCCAGTTTTGTATTCTTCATTCACCTGAGGCATACAAGAAAAATGTTTTCTTCACAAATCCAAAGGAACACAGACTGAATAGCCTTATTGATATAAAAATGGTATTTCAGGGAGGTGATGTCTTCCTTAGATGTTGCCAAAGCTTCTTGAGGGGGTCACAAGGCCTTCTTGACTTTAAAGGGTGTAAGAAAGCTTTTTTAAATATACAGTTGGTCTGTATCTCAGCATTTCATTAATTTCTGTGAAGAAAACTTAATGAAATTGTGATATTTTTTCTCAATCTTACAGGACAAGGACATGGTGAAGACCTGAACAGTGTCCAAGCGTCAGGGAGAAGAAAATACTGAATTTATCAAATAAGACGCCTATGAAGTATGTATGATTTTTTTTTTTTTTAATCTAAAATATGTATAGTCTACATGAGGGGCGGCACGGTGGTGTGGTGGTTGCCTCTGTTGGCAATGGTTCGATCCAGGGTGTGGGAGCCCTTCCGTGCGGAGTTTGCATGTTCTCCCTGTATCAGCGTGGGTTTTCTCCAGGTACTCCATCTTCCTCCCACAGTCCAAAGCAGGTTAATTGGTGACTCTAAATTGTCCGTAGGTGTGAATGTGAGTGTGAATGGTTGTCTGTCTCTATGTGTCAGCCCTGTAATAGTCTGGTGACCTGTCCAGGGTGTAGGCTCCAGCCCCCCACAACCCTCAAGAGCATAAGCGGTTAGAAAATGGATGGGTGGATAGTCTACATGATATGGATATACAATTGTATAAAAACATCCATAAAGATAACAGGAAAAAAATCACGTCTGAAGAAATATTCACACAAAATTATCTGCTCAAAATTCACCCACCCCCTTTTTAAACAAACTTACTGCAGTTATTGTATTCACTATTTGGAATAATTGTACAGTTTACCAGTTGACCTGTACTATTGTTGTTATGCACTGAATATGATAAAAAAACATCCATAAAATATGTCACTTACTCATGGGTCATCAGTTTCACTAAATGATAGAAAAGAGGTCCCCTAAGGAAAAAGGTTGGGAAACACTGTTTTAAGACAACATGGACATTAAAGTGACTCTGGCTCTGGTGGTCATTAGAGTGCCCTTGGGAAGAAAAATGACATTTGAACATCTACAACTTCTGGTGACAACTGTACAAACTACATATACTGATAAAGATAATGTAAAATGATCAATAGCTTCAGGAGGAGTTGTAGTAATTTGACCCTAATGTGAGATTAAAAATGGGCTAATGTTAATTATGGTGTGTCAGAACTCTTTCAAAGAAAGAAAAGGCTCTGAACAATCCAGTTTGTATTATAGTTTTGATATTTTGCTTTCATAACGCCATAAGGAACCATCACGTTTCACCACATAACAGATGCACCAACTGGGATGATAAAACACTGATACTAAGTTTGGATACTGGGTGATGTCAGCTCAGTTAACATGACTCATCATAAGAGGTATTTTATTCTGCTTGCAAACACTGAAACTAAAAATGTATATTGAAAAACTGGAAATCTGAAAATTACCCAGCACAGAAACACTGGATCAATAAACTTGTGTCATATAGTGATCCTGAGAAACTACTGTATTCTGTCTGGGAAAAGAGCCACTAACTTTGACTGTATCCTGTCATCTTACCACTGTTAGACCCGATTGATTGACCCATGTACTTAGATTAATTATTCCTGGACTTTATAATTTTCTATTTACTAAATAATGTGGTATTTCTACCTTTTTTTAAAACCACATGATTTTGAATGATGTACACCGTACATGGGGTCCAGGTCAGGTCATGTATTTGTGTTTTTGTTTCTTATTTTTTTGACTGTTATGATAAAAAAGGGAATGTGTTACTTCTAGTGCTCTTTTATATTCTATATATTCCCAATAAATATATCAATACAAAAAATGTTGATACTTAAAACGGAACACCACCCAAATAAAGAATTCCAATATGTTATTTCCATGGCTGGAAACTTCAATCAGTGTTTGTGAACATGAGCTTCTCTCTCTCAAAGCCAGAAATATGATGTCATAGGGTATAAAGTCTGGAGCTGCTCCACTGACAGTGAATGGGAGCCTGATTTTGTAGACCACCAAAATGATTTTCCTTTTTATACCTCTTTCTTTTTTGCTGCTACGTTTCTACCGGTTCTGGATTATGGTGATTTGTCATACATGAATGCATCTGCACACTGATTGCACGTGTTAGGTATTGCATATCATACTGCACTGAGAGAGCTACAGTCTGAGATCTCAAGATTTAGTTTTGTTGTCTGTTCCTAGTGCACGGACTGAGCTGGGAAAGAAAGCTCTTATCTGCTCTGCTGAAACAATGTGAACTGGTCTGTCTGCTCTAATATTTGTTATATATATTATTAATATATGTTAATATATCTGTGTTCTAATATTTCTACATGTTACTAGGTATCTTTTATGTTTTTTATTGTGTGACTGTTTGGCTGTTACATTTTGTATGCTGCTGTCTTGACCAGTTCACCCTTGTAAAAGAGATTGTTGATCTTTACGGGACTTACCTGGTTAAATATGGGTTAAATAAAATTTATGAAAAACTGGGGTGTTGGTCAGAACAGGAGACAGGATGTAGATTTGACCGTGTAGTGGCTCATTAACACAGCACAGCCGTACAGTAGACTCAGTTCGGCATATTTCAAATGTAGGTGTGTGTGGTCTGAAACACACAGGAAATAAAACATACATGCATCAGGTTATTCTACAAACAATTAACTAGGCTTTGCTGATAATAAATATAGAGGGAGATAGATACAGAGCTTACTAATAATTGTAATTTGAGTTATGACACTGCTACAGTTACTAACGGGAAAAATTAAAACAATAATAATCAAACCAATAATCCCATTAATATCAATGCTACCCAAAACATACTCATAACGTCCTATCAGTGCCCAAAGTATCAACATCAAACACCCGCTGACCATGTGGCTGGGTCATGCTTCAATACAGTGCTGACAATTAACAACTACACAACAACCTTAATGAACAGAGGCAAGATTACAACATTTCCTCCTGAGACCCTGTGTCCCCATATAAGGACATCACGTTTAAGGTTTACTTGACCTTATACTTTATTCTACCTAACTTAAACCTGTTGTCCTCCTTCGTGGACACTTTTTCGTGCCATCTAGTGGTAGTTTGAGAACAGTACACTAATCCGTGTAAAAACAAGATGGCAGCCATTTCTGCCAAGTCAGTAGACCTGTTTAGATAGGAATTGTGCAAATTTGCAGGAAAGCCCAATCAGTCTTCGTTCAGCATTGGCAGTATAAAAACAAAATCGGGGAGTGCGGCAAAATGCCGCCTACCTACTTTTGTTTATACAGAATGCGCCTTTTTCGGGGCAATGGGGGGTGTGAGCAAGTAACAAAACGTGTAGCTCAGCGTGTGACGTAAACCGTGACGTGGGAGCGAAGCCGCGGCTGGTCAGTCCTTCTGCGATTCTCTAGTAAGTTGGCCCGTTCTTCATCGTCCCCGTCACCTGACGGTTAATGGCCTCTTCGTTTGCGAGGGCAAGGAGGGCGCACAATTCCTTGTCTCCCCATTTGCTCATCTTTACAGTGTCTTTCAGGTTTGCGTTTCCCTCTTGCTACTAGTGCTAGCTGCTCATTCCTGCTATCAGCTGTTTCCTGTTTATCCACCGCCAGTGGGTCGCACGTGCAGCGTCATCAACAGCTCCTCCCACAAGTCTTCAACAGCCCCTCCTGTCTGTTTAAACTAAAAGGGTTCCGCCAATATGACTACCCTACAAGGCGGAAAAATTGGGCACCTCGGATCAACTCACCAATCCGGCTCTGTGAGTCTAAATGCTCGCAGCTTGCCGGCAAAACAGCCCAACATTCGTAGAAAATCTGGTAGTGTAAAAGGGGTTAGTCTGTGGCTGATCCTGACACAAAAGTGGACAAGGTCCAAAACCTGATCACATTTTATGGTTAAAACTTGTTATAGTCTGATTAATAATGTTTATAGATGGCAACAAATTTGACCAAATTTAGCAACAGCAACAAGCTAAGACACTGTTAATTAGGAAGTAGTCATTTGAAGACGTAAGGACGTTATCATCGTATCGTTTGAGGACACTGGGACTAAATAATTGTTTACAATGTTTCGTCTTTTATATCCAGGCTACTACTGATCCCAAGTAGCTAGGAGAAGTTAAAAAAGCATACCACACAAAAGTTTGGGTCTCAGGAGGATATGTATATATAGTCAGGTGTTTGAACTGGCTTATCATCAATACCAGTTTAAACAGTGTTAAACAAGCAGAGGTGCGATAAGCCAAAGTTTAAACATGCTAATGTAGTCTGTTAACTCCCGTGGGAGTTAACAGACTACTGTTTATCAACTACTGTTTATCAATTAACACAGAGTCGGGCAAAAGTCCGTTTTCAGTCTCAATATTGGTGAAGAGGCATAGAGCTTACTGATTGGACATTGGCGCATGCAGGAAAAGGCGAGGAAACATGCCAGTTAACCAAAGCAAAATCCATACAGATTGGAGAGTCTTGCAGCAGTGACTCGATGTGCGGGCTCGCCATCATCCAAAACTTGCTCGGGTGCGCGAGAGAGGTACGCCTTACCAGTCTTGGACTTTTATTACAATTAATACCCAAATGAGCTTTATTCTATTGTTATGTTCTCTGGTCTGAAACATAAAAAGTACCCATATACTCAGAACATTCCCCTGGCTGTTTTCCTTTTTACCTAGAACATCTTTCACCAGTCATTGTCAGTGGAGCAGCTCCAGACTTTATACCCTATGACATCACAAATTTGAATTTTAGTGCTCTAGTTTTTGGATTTGGGAGGGAGTTGTTCAGGTTTATTTACATTTATGGACTGTCATAGACCATAGGAATGACGTATGAATTTTGAAATGGGCATATAGCTCCCCTTTAATATTATAATTCCACACCTTGCTGTGCAGAGATGCCTGCAATGAAGGTTGACTTCTGTTCTGCTCTCCACCCTGACAGATACACATAAACAGCCACCTGATTGAATCACTTGTTGTTACTAAGGAGATCTGTGAGGCTAAATGTAAAATTATGCTCTTTATTGTGGGGTGCAAACATATTTCTTGTGCACTGATTTCTATAATGATCCATAGAAACAGGACTGTAGCCTACATGGTGCTTAAAGGGACATATTATATAGGCTATTAATGCAGGCTGTATGCGCAGCCCTCCTGTGATGTTGTGGCATATTCAACGCAATGAAAAACTGAGATTTTATATCTTATGATTGCACCATGTAAAACAGGTGTCAGACAGCATCGCGAAACGCACTCGCACATCCACAACAAAAAGGGAAAAAGCGGATGGGGGGGGGGGGGGGGGGGGTGTCGGTGTGGTGACAGGCTCCAGCGGGGGGAGATCTCAGCGCAGGTGTCCTTGGTTCCTTTTTTATTTTTTATTTCCTCCTGACACCTCGGAGACAGGACCCGACCGTAAGTAGCCTAAGACTGTTGAGGAGGAATCAAAGCTGATAAAATAATAAATGTTTGATCTGCCATGAAATCCGAGCAGGAGCAGCGAGAGGAGAAAGATAGGCTCGTCTGGATGAGAGACCCCCGCTGGGTGAAGACACGAAGCGTATGTTAGCTGAGCCGTGAAAGCTCGCTGCCATTGACTGGAGCTGAGGGCTGAAATGGGAGCAAAGCGATGAAAGGCGAGCGCAGGAGACTGAGCATCCTCGCGCACGGCGTCGCATCACTGATCATTTCGAGGTATTATACATCATTTACAGATCCGCGATAGTCGCCACTGTCTGGACATCGTCTGTCGATGCTGACAGGTTGAACGGCGGCATTTATGGTCGCCAGGCAAATTCCATTTTTCCCTCTGCAGATGTGCGCTGCGAGAAGAATAAGGCCTGTGAAGGGATTAATCACTTATCACGATGAACAGCATCTCCAGCATCACACCACGGATCAGTCGACTGTTTTCACATGTAATGGCTGATGTTTAGATGAGACATGCATGTTGAATCCTGCACCTGAATAAGGACATCCATTGTTTTGACATCCTGAAAAGCAAATAGACCCGAGCTGGTTTTCTCTCCTGACATTCTGCTAAAGCAAGATGGGACTAACCTGACTGTGTGTCAACACTCTGCCTGGGTGTGAGTCCACACATGCACCCACTAGCTCTGGTGTTGGGTGAAAAATGCCAAGCTCTCAGGCGCCCGATATGGGCACGAATTTCACTGACATTCCCTGGGAGCCTGGTTTCACCAGCTCCAGTCATGACCAGCTGTGGTCCTCCACCGTTAACAGCGTGTTGAAGATGGTGTTCATATCTCTCATTGTGTGCGTGTCTTTGTTTGGGAATGTGGTGGTTCTGCTGGTGTTCCAGAGGAAGCCTCAGCTCCTTCACGTGGCCAACCGCTTCGTCCTCAACCTCCTCTTGGCAGACCTTCTCCAGACCATACTAGTCATGCCCTTTGCCATCGCAGCCACTGTGCCAGGTGTGTGGCCCCTGGACGCCCGACTGTGCCAGGCTCTGGTGGTGCTCATGCACCTTTTCGCATTTGCAGGGGTCAACACCATTATAGTTGTCTCAGTGGATCGCTACCTGGCCATCATCCACCCTCTGTCCTATCCCACCCGCATGACCCCTCACCTGGGCACCAACCTCATCATCTGCACCTGGGTGCTCAGTTTCCTGCAGAGCACGCCACCTCTCTACGGCTGGGGGGCCATTGACTTTGACCGCCATCACAACGTGTGCTCGGTGGTGTGGTCCTCCAGCCTGTCCTACTCTGCTGTGGTGTCCACCTTCTCCTTCTGGCTGCCTGTGCTCATCATGCTTGGATGTTACTGGATGGTGTTCAGAGCGGCTCGGAGGCAGAACGCACTTGTGCACCCCATACAGACGCAGTCCTACTCCCAGCCCTGCCCGCAGGACTTCCAGGGACCTAGCAGTCCACAGCCCCAGCCCCAGCCCCAGCAGGCCAGCTCACCTGACGGCCCCTACTCAGCCAGGGGGTACCCTGTTCGAGTTCGGCAGAGACGCTTCCACTACCACTGCAAGGCTGCTCGTGTAGTTTTCGTGATCATGGCCTCGTATATCCTCAGCATGGGGCCTTACAGTATACTGAACACTATATCTATGAGTGCCAGAGCAGCCGTCCCGCCCTGGCTGTCCTCCCTTGCCCTTGTGCTCTTCTTTTTGCAGTGCTGCCTCCACCCATACATTTACGGTTACATGCATCGCAGTGTGAGGAAGGAGTTCCTCGCCCTGCTCTGTGGCTTGTTCTGCAAACAGGGCCGCCCCAGCCAGAGCTCTGCGGTGGAGAGCTGCTTCACAACTACAGAGGGACGATTAGGTGCTCACTCTCACCTGCCCAGCCTGACTGCAAGAGTCTTCCCTCTGCGGACATGGGAAGAGTGCACGACATCCTCCTCTCCCACTTTCGAGAGGAAGTCGAGGGACAGCCGTAAAGAGACCACGTCCACCAGCGTCAGCTCTGAGAGGGAGCTCACAGTCCACAGCAAACGAAGCACATGAACCGCTTCATCGGAAAGACCATGTTTGCTCTTAGTTGAAGAGCTTGTCACACAGTGTGTTCACACATAAGCTAATATGCCTTCTTAACAACAGGGTCATTCATTCTGAAGTTGCCGGCATTAGGAATATGGTTGATCCCCAACATTATAATCTTTAATCACTTTGTTATAAGCTTGATTAAATGATTCACTTGAGATTGAATACATCTCTTGGACAGAAAATGATTTATTGTTGGATTATGAATGTACAATATACTGTTAGAGTGAGAGAGATCCTAAACAATGACTATTACTTTTGATCAAAGTTTGAAAGTTTTACATGTAAACACAGTTTTAGAGTTACCACAGGTGTGTGCAGCTATTATTTACGTATCTTTATGTTGTATTGTGTTTTGTCTCTACAAACAATTGTTTTTAATGTATGCAAGTATTGTACAAGCTACTGTTACATCAAACGGGCATTTGAGTCAAAATTTCAAAAGATTCACACTAAAGTAAAACCAGAAATCACATTTAATTTGTATTTTACGCCCTTACCTGCAGGTCTGTTATGAAAGACACTGTTATTTTTTTAACCTGGACTTGCCATGCCAATATAGAAATTGTTATGTTGCATCAAAGTGGTTGTAGTTCGGACCACTTTGCCGTAATCACAGACCACAGATGTCTCTGAAAAGGCACTGATCTTCTGCACAACTACTCAATCTCCTTTAAACTCTCTGTGTGTTGTATTCTGTGATCACGCCTGCGGGCACAGGATGTACTGTCCTTGTGTTTGTGCACGCAAGCTTCGCCTGCAACTAATGAACTCAGGGTATGCTTGTGGAAAAGTGTGTAGTGCCCATCTCTGTTCTTGAATCTCGTAGAGCAAGTGAACATAGGTGTGTGTACGTCCCTGTCCCTGTCTCTGTTGCCGTAACTGTTCTTAGTCTCAAAGCGCCTTTTCAGTAAATGAGTAGAGTAATGATTTTTTTTTGTGCTTGCCAGTTACAGAACATGCAAGAGTTGGTGACTCCTCCCTGATGGGAAGGCCACAACTCTTTGTTTCCTTTATCTCCTTTAACCTTTAGCTCGACCTGTGGAGGTGGAGGTGGAGATTTTGCGTTTTACTGCAGTGGGCCACTGTATATTTGGATTCAGCATTTTCTGCCTTTGTATCAGCCTTTCTTTGAGGAAGTACAATATTTTTTGTTAAAAAAAAAAAAGCATAGAGAGCAGGGTACGATAAAAACATCACTCCAGTGGACTTGTTGAACTAGTTATTTAACGTAGGCTGCATGCCGCAAGATCTTATGTAACAGATGTCTTATACTCCTCTGAATACATGTAGATTTGTAAAGATACCTCCTGACATTTGTAACAGAAAAACCTGTCTTGCTTAAAGAGGGTGGATGCCTCTGTAAGTGTTTTATGCTTGCAGTGACTCATCGAGATAAAGGTTGATAGGTTAGATGTGTTGCCAAAGGATGTCACACGTGCATCACGACATTATGTGCATTATCTGACAAGTGTAGTCCCAAGTTTGTCCAGTTTTTTTAACCTTTTGTTAAAGAGAAAAAACAATCGCAGATGAGTCAGGGTGCTGTCAGTGTGTTAATATTATACGTTTTATTAGACTGCAATTGTTTTTTCTGGGAACAATTCCTAATTTATTGAACCTGACTGGACTGGTGTGGAGTTGAGTCTCGGTGAACTGAAAATATCCGTACTATAGTATTATAAATGACAATCAAACTTGTATTATAAGTTTGTCCAAGTGTTGCTTTGTAAAAAGCAAAGGGGTGCAGTACAGTATGTAACAAAATGTATTATCGAACAAGAGAAAATAATGTTTTTAAGTGCTTTAAAACCACATATTTTTGTGATTTCTATTGTGCTTTTGTATTATTTCTGGTTTCATTATTCAACATCTAAAGTTGTCTGTTGTTTAATAAAGGTGAACTAATTGTAGTTGTGCCAAGTTTTTTTCCCATATCAAACATTTGCCTAAGACTAAGTCGACCGCAGGTGTGTGTGTGTGTGTGTGTGTGTCTGCTCTCACCAATCAAAGCCTGGCTTCAGATATAATGAGCCAGATCTTTAAAATGCTACTAACGTATAAGTCTGTGCAGTCAGGTCTTTGCATTACACGAGGCAAAGGAACATTCTGTATAACAAGTGAGGTAAAATGAGGTACGTGACATTTTGGCAAACCTGTTCACCTGTCATTCATGCCAGTAAAGCTCATTGTAATTGAAATTCCAGAAATTAAACTGACACTAATTGTCCACTAATCAGAAGATCCTATATTCAATCCTCAGCTTCTCCAGCCTGCATGTTGGAGCATCCTTGGGCAAGATTCTGAACCCCAAACTGCTCCGATGGCTGTTCCATCAGTGAGTGAGAAGAAGTGAATGGTTACTGGATAGCAGGCGGCACCTTGTACGGTAGCCTCAGCCACCAGTGTGTGAATGGGTGAATGTGACATGTAGTGTAAAAAGCGCTTTGAGTGGTTGAAAACTAGAAAAGTGCTACACAAGTGCAGTCCATTTACCATTTGGAGGAGGGACAGTTTTGAATCCTATGCTAAATAAAAGAAAACCTGCACAGCACTTTAAAATACTTGCCAGAAATAGATTGTTTTGAACAAAAGCTGGAAGATTTAAAAGGTTTTTTTGTGCATTTATAGTGTTTTACATTTTTAAAAAACAGAACAAAAAGAAGTGTAAGATGTAGGAAATGTTTAAATATTTACCTGCAAATGTTGAAGTTTCTTTATATAATTTATCTCCACACAGATGCAAAGACAATGCTGAACACTGAATCATTTATTTTCTGTAACTGCTTATCCTGCTGGGGGTCGCTGGAGCCTTTCCCAGCTGGGTCTGGTGAAAGGTGGGGTACACCCTGGACAGGTCGCCAACTATCACAGGGCTGACTCAGAGACAGACAACCATTCACACTCACATTCACACCTACGGCCAGGTTAGAGTCACCAATTAACCTGCATGTCTTTGGATTGTGGGAGGAAGTACCTGGAGAAAACCCACACTGACAAGGGGAGAAGGGCACAGAGGGCTCCCCCACCCTGGGTTCGAACCAGAATCCCTCTTACTGTGTCGACACTGCTAACCACTGCATCACCGTGCTGCCTGAATCCCATAGTGGCTCTAGGGGAAAAAAAAACATGTGGCCTTAATTGTGAATTAATTGCATTTATTTGTAAAAATGTTATCACCTTGGGTGATGTCCACCACACTGCTCGAAGCAAAAGGCAGCAGTGTTTTACGTCGTTACAATTCAGCAAACCGCTCAGTCAAATCTACACGGGTGCATCTCAACGGTGCCTATGCACTGAATCAGTAAATTCATGGACTGCGTTATGGTAACCAGGTGAGAATCTCTTCTGTGGCCAAACACCTCAGGCATGTCATTGAGAGATCATCCTTCATGTGCAACACACTGTAGCATATGCGTCTGATACATATGTGCTTCTAAACCAAGTGTACCCTTTGTGTCTATGCAGACTTAAACGAAGCCATCAAAAACAAGAGAATGGACATGTGTCATAGCAATGTCAGTGTTTTATATAATTTCTGAACTACAATACAGGCTGATATTTAAGGATGTATAGCCCCATCTTCACCTTAAAAAAAAAGAAAAAGAAACTCCTACAGATGATTCAATAATGGTGACAATCTTTAAGTAGCATTTTCTCGCTCACTCTCTATACAGTATATGTACACACATTTTTTTTCCATCATTACAATACAGGTAATGAAAACCAAAACATTTAGTCATAAGGGAATAGAAAAGCAAAATACAGAACATTTTACTTTCTGTAGAAAATTAAAATACAAACATTTCAGCTTTTTTTGTTAAACCCACCAAAAACAAACTGCTCACTATGACAGCTAGATCATTGGAACCTACACTGATTTTCAAGGCGCCACTCAAAATATTACTGGTCAACAGTGAAGACAAAATTATATATATTAAAAAAAAAAGAAAAAAAGAAAACAATAGCAACGTAGGTTTAAAGCACAAAAGAGGACGGGCTCTGCTCTTCGGGTCTTTTCTATGATAAGTGATGGTTTCAGTTCAGGGCCATTCAGACCACTTGATCACCCAGCCAGCACTGAGGAGGGCAGTACTGCGACAGGAAGGAGTCAGTCTTTCCCACAGTCCTCTAGTCCACCTTGACCACACTGTAGATCTTATTTACGAACCAGAAGCAGGCGAAGAAGCCAATTGTACCTGAGAAGAAAAGACAGGTTAGAGGGAGGATTTGATAAATGTTATTACAAAAGATACAAAAAAAAAAAAACAAAAAAAAAAACATTGAAGCCAAACTTAAAGGTCCAGCTTGTATGATTTGGGGGCATCTATTGACAGAAACAGTGTATAATAATCATAACTTTTTTTTCATTTCATTTCATTTCTAATCACCTGAAAGTAGGAATTATTTTACCTCAGAATTACGACTAAATATAAATAAATAAGTAGAGATTGTTTTATTAATATAACACTTCTTTACCCAAAAATAAAAGACAAAAACTTGTCTCATGGATGTTTAAAAATAAAATAATCCTCTCTTTAAAATGATGACAATAGCGGCATATTTAAAAAAATTAGTCTAATTTCCACATCACTGTTGTGTCAGATGTTTGTTTAGAAAGTACTAGACCTCCTATTCAAAAGGATTGCTGTGACACATGAATTGATCTAATCACTATATCATAGCACTGGACAATCAATATTTTTACTTAAGTAGTTTACTTAAAAATTTAAAGGGTTATGACATGGATTTATTTCATCAAGGAACAAGAAAAGTAACAAACAATTTACAGACTACATTAATCATTCACTGTAACAACAGTCGCACGTTAAAGTACACAGAAAATATACAACAGCCAAATAACAACAGTAGATGGAGCATGGAGGTGTAATGTTGGCAGGGGTGGAGAAAGTTTAAGTGACTACTACTAACAGAAACATAATCCATGTGTTGATAATCCCTATATGTTACACTCGGGTGGGGACAAAAAGTAAACAGGATAGTGTTGTCTGCTGCCGTCTTAACAAAGTGCTCCAGTATGCTTTTACTTTGAGTGTCTGTGCACTGCAGACGCACTACTGTGAGACGTCATATTATACTTTGTAGGCGAGGTTTTTGGCTGCAGCTCGTTGTCCAGACAAATTCATGCTTTGACTGGGTGTATCTGCTTTTAAGTTGGCACACATTTTTCATTTGACGTACTTTCGCAACTGATGCGACGTTTGGTAGCCTTCTAGAACACTAAAATCAAGTGTTTTCCAGTTCACTAGATAGATTTTTCTGCAATAAAAATGATTCGTGTAAGATGAGCACACTGAAAGTTTTATCAAAACAGATGTCAATAAAGATTTCCTTTGAGGACATGATTTGTAGCTGAAAAAAGGTAATTAATCACAATATTTTGCAATATACATTACATTATAGTGATACTCAGCATATTGCAAGTCGTTTAAAATCATGATAATACTGTATTGTGAGGTCTCTGGTGATTCCCACCCCTACTACTTAGAATGACCCATTAATCATCCACTGAGGCCACCATGTTGTTTCTACAGTAGCCCAGAACAGACAAACCAAAAACTGGCTTTAGACAGGGCTATTTATGTTTTCGCTTGGCACGTGGGAGAAGTTTCAGTTCTACGACCACATCGCTTAATTCCTCTAAATCCTGCACACTGGACCGTTAAAACACCTGATTGGGACTACTAGCTCCCTTTGGGACAAACATAAGGACAAAATTAACAAAAGGCCACAAGGTTCTCAAATAAGACTGGGCGAGAAGCAGAAAATCGGATATCATAATATTTTTGACCGTATTCCTTGATATTGATATCGTGATGATATTGTAGGGTTGACTATTGGTGCTTTCACAAAATATCTACACAGATTTTTAATAGAGCTGGGTTGAAAAAAATCGATTTAATTGATTCGAATCGATTTTCCTTTGGGCACAATATCGATTCATTAATTAAAAAAAATCGATCTTTTACTATAACTATTTTCCTCCGTGGACATGTTGTACAGCCGGTAGCAGACTGCAGCACCCTGGAGTACTATCAACCCAGGTAGTCTCGCGAGATCAGTATTTAGCACCTGAGGTCATCGCGAGACGATCGGACATTGAATGAAGACAGAGCAGATGAGCAGCAAACAATGGTGGGAGCGTGTCCACTGAAGGCATGGGTCTACGGTGCGAGTATTTTCACTCGCATTTTCCCCTAAAAATATAACGCTAATAATGTACGAATGTTTAGTAAATGCACATTAGTTTCACAGAAAAAATTAAGAAATACCACTAAGCATCAGCACACTGCTAACTGTAGCCTCAGTTTGTACCTCATAACGTTACAGATCTGCTGGTAAAGTTAACTTGGCGTTAGCAAGCGTGATAAAAGACGGCAGAGAGGCGACGCTGTGCAAATAAACCAAAGATTTATTATTTTTCTGTAGCAGTAAACACATGGGCTGATAACAAATGTGTTAACTAACTATGCTAAAGCTTTACAAGCTATTCAGGGCTGCCGATGATAACGTTAACATGACAATCAGCAAGGCTAACGTTACGGCTAACAAGCTAATGTACTGACGCTCCTCACACACACACACACACACACACACACACATACCGGACAGCCTCTCAGTCCTTGCTTAGCCGCTAACGTTAGCTCATGTACAACACACAGAAAGGGTCATAATGTGCTTCTAGTGACTGTCAAATCGCCAGTGAAAGTTGTTTACACAGACACGGAGAGCAGCGTGCCTGTACTCATGGGACAAAGATCCTCTTAGAACAAAGACGGTTCACTCTGCTCTGCCGCCAGGAACAAACTGGGAGGCAAAGATCCTCTCTGAGGAAGAGGGTTCACTTTGCTGCAGGGTTCACCTACGTATATTGTTTCTCTTCTGATACAGTCAATGTGTGCATCACAACCACTGCAGTGTATTGCACAAAAGCTTTATAAGACGGTTACAGGCAGCAAACTTGTGGATGTCCTTTGTTTACATCTTTTGTAGCCACTTCATTTAAATTGTCTGCCTTGTGATTAGATTTAATTTAAAATATTTATTTTGTATGTGTCAGGTAATGTTACATAAAAGTACATGATGACTAATGTACTGCTTTGGGGTCAATTCTTAATGTAAACAGTATTTTTAATAGTAATGCACCAGGTCAGAGGGTTCCTTGTTAAATATACTTCGTTAGTTCTCAGAAAATATCTTAATATCCAAGCAAATTTTGTATCATAATTGAAATATACTTGACTGAATCGATATTGAACTGAATTGAATTGAATTGAATTGAATCGTGAATCGGATCGAACTGAGTCCTTGAAAATGGAATCGAATCAATCTGGAAAATCTGAATCGATACCCAGCCCTAATTTTTAAGAAATATTAATCAATAATGTGGATATAAATGCCTTAACTGGGTAAAGACAAAGAACAGCTAAAACAGTCTGGTATGATCAGAAAATTGAAAACACTTCACTGTAATGCAGCCTTTAAAAACAGGAAAAGACAACACTTAAGATATTATAATATCCAAAATATAGAAGACATCTAGTCTCATATCACAATATCACATAATATTGATACATTTCCCAGCTATATCCTGAAATTAAAGTTCTTCAGCGACACAGGCACGAAAATTGCCAAACTGTATAGCCAACTTGCTGTCTCAAGTTCTATCCACTAAAAGCTTGAAACATAACTTTTGACAGTCGGGACTGCAATCTCCACCAGACTGCGAAAACACCAGCACCTCATTTTGTCACGGAGAGAGCATATACTCCAGATTGGTCAAAATCCTGGATCAACTCAAGTGGGTATAAAAGTCCTATCTGACTGCGCAACAGGGGCCACGCAGCCCAATCCCGAATTAAACTGATCAAAGTTGGGACGAGGTTAAAAAGACAGACAAAAAAATAAAAAGTTAAAGATGGGGAGTGAGAGAGATTAGGATTATTTAGATCAAAACTGGAAGCAAGGAGGGAAACTGATAATCTTTTCCTTGAATCCTTGGATTATTTCTTAGCGATAGTCTTTTGACATCTCGTCCCCTCGCTACTTACAGCTCTGTCTTAAGATAGTGTCAAGCACTACTACGGTGACGAGCAGGGCTACAGGCTAACTTTTATCTGGTCTCATGACAGAGTATCACCAGGAAAAAAAAATGCCATCATGTGACATCATGGTGGGCGGTATATTTCTGGGTGACATAGAGACTAGGCTGTTATCTAGTCCTGTATATTATCCTTTTTCCCACACACAGCCCTGGTCTCATCTGAGTTGGTGTGTACAGGAGCTGGACAGGGCTGGAGAGTGCTGTTACCATGTCAACACGTGTCAATCCTTGTCTCCTTTAACACGGAGACAAAAGCGGCAGCAGTGTTCTGTTCATCCTCGCTCTGTGATAACCCCTGTGCTACATAAATCTGCACAACCTCAGTCACACGGCTGGATTTATTAGTCCAGAGAAACGCAGCGATGGTCAGGAATCCTGAGTGCGTATGGACTCATTATCATCCATGGCAGCGAGTCAAAGTGGTGCCTGTATCTTTTGATCTACAGAAAAAAAAACCCCTCCCTGATAAAATTAGGCGCCGGCTTGTCAAACAGCGAACCACAGACAGTAAAACTGACCCAAATAAGTCTGCAAAACTAGATCTGACCAAGAGGGACTTTGAACATTCTCGTCCTATTTCCCACAGTCTCTCTGATTTTCATTAAACATTAAACCAAAAAAAAAAATGACACAAATGGCACCCTTGCAAATAACGCTCTTTAACTTCACGTGACACAGTGACTCTGTACTGCCAGTGCAGAAATAAAAAGACCAAGGGTTGGCTTTTACTATATGACAAAGAAAAAAAAAAGTTGCATAATGGTGCGTTTACTTCCTGGTGTTTAATGTCATACGAACAGGATCAACATCCTTCATCCTGACAGCACAGTTGACCTGACACTGAGCAAACATCACCACACATCCACACCTACACACGACACACCCATTTATGCCTGGCATGCGATAAACTATGAGCTTACTCACCCGTCACTGACAAAATTAAGATTGCAGTTAAACTAGATCTAATGGTTTGTATTGTATTGCATTGTAAAGATATTACTGAAACTAATATCAATACTAATATTGCCTATTGATATCTATACTATTTATCAATAGTTATAGTTATTATCAATACTTCTCTCTATAATTTGGTGCAAAAAATAAAGACATGACATAAAAAGATGGGAAAAGATTTAACAGTTATTTCATTATTTCTTTTTAGCAGAATTAAGTTATATTTATTCCTGAGTTTCCTGTATTCCAGTATTCCTACACCTTAGCGCAAGCTACATTTAAGACCAATTTTACAATACCCAAAACTGAAGGAAGAAAAAAAAAACAAAAAAAAAAACTTTAACAAACATCAGTTACCTTGAGTTAGGGACAGTTTGGCCCAAGTGATCATTGTAACATAAAACATGATTTTTTTTTTGTTGGTTAAGTTAAATAGTGCTGAAAATTGTATTGTTATTGTATTATAAAAGTATCCATTTGGTTTGCCTTGACAAACCTTTTTCATTTGTAATTTGATTTAATGTTATATATGTATGCGGTGGTGTTTGTTTCTCTATCCTGATCTGTGTGGCGTAAATGTGAGAGGCATTCATTACCAATTATTTTAAGAGGTTACAATACAACTTCAGAAAAGAAAAATCCTACTTCCAATGTCTTAGCATTTTTAAGACTTTTTAAAAAATTGATTAAAGCCATTTTGAACCAATTAACCATATTTTTTGATTCATAAATGCAATGTCTTTAAAGACTATATAATGATCCGCAGGAACCCTGTGTATATATAATGAGGGAGAAGCAATTGCTACAAATGTCTGGTGGTGATGTGCCTCACTGATGCTTCACTACCAGAAGCTAAACTTGTACCATATTACAAATGACCAAGGAACGATTAGTCCTTAAAGTGAGCTGACACTTGTGAACATTTTGCCCTGTCAGCCATAATTGGACATCACTGAATGAAGCATGCAGTTACACAATGCCAGACGTAATTGTCTGATGCCAGCAGCTTCATTGGGAGAGGCTAGGAATGTGAAAATGCCAGCTATTTTAGAATGAACTCAAACACCTGTCGAACACTATGAAACCTTGTTATATCTTACTGTGGTAGTTTCTGTTATTGTTGTGATAACATGTTGTGTTGTCTTGCTGTTGTTATCGCTGAAGCCGCTGTGTCATGCATATGTCCTATTTTGTAATTGTGTTTTTTACACGTTAGTGTCTTTCAGCAGCGACATTATTCCCTGTTTCCTGCCCTACGGACTACAGATGAAAATTAGCTTACAGCTGACTCTGGTGCAGTAAAGTAGCTCTGCACTGTCCCTGTTAAATAAATTAAATAAATAAATATTACCATTACATAAATACCAAAAGCAGCACTCTCTGTCCAGGAGCTTACTAATGTTTCTGTACTGATTAAATGTACTAATTTTGTACCAGGTCTCAATAACCATCTCTATCATGCAGTGTACTAGATAATCATTTGTCACATTTATAAACTGAGCTCACCAATAAAAGAAACCGATTGTGACATGATATCCAGGTATCATTGCAATGTGTCAGGGCAATAGGGAAATCATTGTGTCTGCTTAAAGTGCTCACATGTCGCTTATCTCAAAGCCTCACCTGTGAAGAGGAAGAAGATGAGAACCATAATCATGGTGTATCCAAAGTAGAGGATGGTGCTGGCAGCTCCAATTATTTGCAGCTTGGAGAAGAAGTAATGCACGGCGTAGATGAACAGATAGACCGCTGTGAAACCGCTGGTCAGGAAGGAACGCCACCACCAGTGGTAGTCCTAGAAACACATTACAAAAGATGACATGTGAGGTCATGTCAACTGAAATTGTCCTGTGCAAAAATATTATCAGCATGTCATGTAGTCAGGGCTGTGTGATGGCATAACAACTAATATATTCAAAGGCAAAACCTAGAGGAAGCTGCTTTAGATATTTGCATTTTTTTTCTTCCTCTTTGACACAAGTGTAGTGCGTTCTATAAACAGTGAAGTCATTGTGAAGTGGAAGTACTTAATTTTCCCAGACCCAAGTTTGATTAAGGAGACAAAATTCTCTGAACACTGAGGTACCTCAGCACATAGGTGGAAGTAGCAGAGCAGGATTGTTGCCTCAGAGCATGTGATGAGTAGAATGATAAAAACCAGGAACAGGAATCCAAACATGTAGTACATCTGATGAGACCTAGCGAAAGGGAGGCAACAGGTGTCAAAAATCCAAACCCCTCCTTGTGATTACAGAGTTCAAAACTGGAATTGCAGACCAACTAGGAGAGGCAGCATTCCTGCCTGCTTACCAAATGCTGTTGAGAATAAAGAAAAGCTGAATGAAGATGCAGCCAAAGGGCAGGATGCCGCCCATCACGATACCAGGAATAGGCTTTGTGAAGAATGACTGCTCAGGGATTTGACGGGGGATTTGGTTTGTTCGCACTGGTTGCTCAATTGCCTGCACAGGAGCAGAAAGAGAGGGAATTATATAACAAACTCACAAACACGTGCACATTTCATCTAAAATCAATACTATGATAAACTAGAGGGCCTAACTCACAGCTTTTTTGAATCCAAAATAGGCACCAACGAAGGTGAGGGGCACGGAGATTCCAAACCACAGAGCCAAAATGGCCACCAGAGTGCCAAAGGGGATTGCTGCTGAGGAGCCCTCCACCCAAAGGATCAGGTTCATCAGGAAGAAGTCTGCAAACACAATACTGGGGAAGACACAATGACAGAGAAAGACAATACATGTTAGATTCAAAAAAGGTGGTGTGTAAGACAAAATACTAGTATACACAGCATAACGTCACCCCTGCACTCCGGGGCAGAATTTAAGTACAAAAATGAGACAAATGAACAAAAAGCTGCGCAAATGAAGTCTGAGAACTCACCCCGGGCACAGGAGCGCCGTCAGCAACACGTTTGTCTTCCATTTTTCGCCTCCAAAAGCTGAGAGCAGAAACAGAGTTGGATGAGGACATCGTGATGAGAAAGATTTCACTGACTGCAACGACTCAGAACACTGAACTCAAATTTTCACTGGACTCTTACTTTTGTAAAGGCGTGCAGACACATAGCCAGCAGGTGTGCCTAGCAGAACCCAGAGGACCACAGCACATGTCATGAGAGCCCCTCTGTTGGCCGGTGACAGGAAACCCAGACAGGCCAGGACTAGAGTGGACAAACAGTCATTAGTGCACTCAGTCAGACAAAACAGCATCACTGTAAATCAAGCACTGAAACATGGATACAAAGACTGCCTTAAATGCTACTCCTTTCTCCGCTGCCCAACTTCAGACTGTAAACCTAAAACTGGCTTCACAATGTATATGCCTTTAAATGTTTCTTCTTCTCGACTGATAAAGCTCTTCATTATATTTCAGAGGCTTCCACAGATGGGCCTTTATCCTTGTTATGAACGTCTACAGTGGAAATATTTTAACTTAAATTGTTCTGTTTCCTCTCAGGCTGCAGGGGTGCTGTCTCCATGATGGCACAATAAATCTTTGCTAAGGGAAATAAACAGAGTATGTTTGGGGAGATAACCAGCTGCGTTTTGTGATGTGATTTTAGTGGTGGACACAAAGGAAAAGTGAAACTAATGATAATCATAAACAGAGGATGTGTGTAACTATTACTGGTATTACAAATTACAGCCTAACATAAAACAGTGCTTACAGAGCGTGATGAAGGTCATGATGAAGATCTGGGTGCCCTGTCCGAGGAACACAGACAGCAGCATGCCTTTCCTGGGAGGACGGAAAACGTCCCCGTGCACCTGCTTCCACCCCGACTCCTCCTGTGCATCCTCCTGGGAAGGAAGGCAGAAAGCAACACGGCAACAGTCACAATCAAGGAAGCAGCTGACATTTGCAAATGATAAAAGTTAAAAGGTTAACCCGCCACCAAGCAGTGAACACTACCTCACCTGTTAGCAAAGAAAAATAAGGTGAAGACTGAGAAAATATGGTTTACTAAAAGCTGTAAAATGTGGTGTGACAAACTCTTCAGTCAATCCATTAGTGTAAGTCCTTTTCTTGAAGGTTTCACAGGAAAATACACACCATATTTTACATTCTGCTCTAATGTGCCGGTTTGCCTTAATCACACACCCAAACACCTGATTTCACAACCATAAAAGATTCTGTTAAAACTGCTTTCAATAAGCTTACGTAGAGTACAGAGCCTTTTTCCTTGGTCGATGGAAGCTTTATCAAGTCTGCCTGTGAAATGTAAAAAATATTTGTGTGCTGGGTGGTCTTTCACAGTACAGAATTAAAGCATTAGCCATATAACTAGGATGAAGATGACCGGTAAACACGCACTTACTGGTAAAAACCTCAACCTCTGATATATTTGTGAGTGAAATGTTTTAGCGCAAACCTAATACTTTTACTTTCTACTGTGAGATGAGACAAATCTACAACCACAGACACCAATGACCCTTTAATCTCCCAAAACAAGGCTGCTCTTCAATGTTCCCAAAAAGCTGTTGGCTTGTGAGATTTTCACTGCAGTGGTATCATCTGCTTTGAATAGTTCATTTGCATGGCGGCAACATGATTCCCTGCAGTACACAAATAGATTCAAACTATACCTTTAAAAACACAATCCAGTGATACTCAATTTATGGCCAGCGGCCCAAATCTGTCCCACAATAGGGTGCTGGATGGCCCTGCGACCATTTTCTTTACTATTAAAATAAATCCATTCACAATGGGATTTATCTTTACTTTGAATGTAAATAAGATGCCAGAGTGCATTAAAAACATAATAATAGACCTTGATTATATATAACATTGCCTGGGGTAGATCCCCTGGACCCTCCATGAAGACACAAAATGTCCTCAATTCCTAGAAACACCCCTGCGTTCACCTAACCTGCATGGGGCTGCTTCGACTGGATTTGCCTCTTGGCAAAAATGAGTGAGGACACCAAACATTCAAGGATGAAAAAAGGCAATTCATTTATTATATATACTTAAAAAATATTATTAATATTTGTTTATTAACAGGCACCAGGCCTCCTATCATTTTAGAAAAGTGGTCCATGGGTAAATCAAGTTGAGTATCCCTGATATAACCTGTTTTTTGTTTGTTTCTGTCAACTGCATCTTCAAGAAATGTTCACTTCACTATATCATCTTCACATCTGGATCAGCTCCAGCTACGGGAGAGTTAGACAATGCTTTTACCTGGTCCACCTGGTTGTATCTGGCAATGTCCTTGTGCAGAGTTCTCAGCATGATCATGGCAACCATGCCAGACAGGAAGAGGACAATGACCAAGGAGTTCATGATGCTGGAAGAACACACAAGTCACACAATAGCATCAGCTGACAAGCATTGAGGCCATGAGAGTTTTCAGGAGAGAGTGTGTGTGAAAAGTATATTCATACCTAAACCACTGGATGTTGGTGTGAGGCATAGAGACCAGGATGTAGTCCCACCTGGAGGCCCACTTGATAGAGTTGTCTTCCTGTAAAACAGCAGTAAAATAATTGCAAAAAAACATTGTACACAACATTACTTTTTTAAATTCTTGTTATATATTAGTATTGTTCGAGATATAATTGGTCTTATAGCTTAGAAGCCTACCTTAAAAGTGACAGAGTAGGTATAAGTGATCGCCACATCATTATCAAACTCCCCAGGGACCTCCATTGGGCTGCCTCCGTCACAAACTGGGTTCTTTTCATCGAGCTGTTTGATACTGTTGCGCCCAAAACAAACAAAATCCTCAATGTAAGATTATTCGAAAATAAAGTGTTGGTTTTGAATGGTACGTTGCCATTCAATTGCAACATGTTGAGACAGATTAGACCTAAATTGAGATATGTTGTCATCATGACAATTAACTACCAACCACAATTACCTCCTTGGCTCCAGAGTGGCAGCGACCAGCCGAGCGCCTCTCCATCCTTCTGACGCTCCGCTGTGGTAGGTGATCTTGATGTCCACGTGGTTGAAGACGTAAAAGGTGTTCTTCTTGTTGAACTCAGACTGAAATAGAAAAAAATTCTATTTAATATCAGGTACATTCCTCAGGTTAGGATTTGTTAACAAACATCTGTAAATTGTTGAGCATCTTCTACACTGTAATGATCTTATTCAAACATCACTTCCACTTCACCTCTATCTCACGTACGTCAGTTGTACTATTCTGTGTCTGTGTGGACTGAAACCCATCAGTTCAGATAATGTCATATGTCTGATTACATTAGTGACTTCAAAAATTATATTAAAGATTTTTACATGGTGTTTTTTGTAAGTATTATCAAATACTGTTTGAATCTTTAAATGACAGTTAATTCTAAATTAAAGGCTACTTTATTGTTCTAATACAAGAATCTAATGTGAAAAACACTAAATTAATATATTTTTCTGAGACACTCTTGACATAATCGAGAGTGCAGAGCACACGTTCGAAGAGAGAAATCACAACTCACATTGATAACACAGGCATCTTTAGCTCGGCCATCTGCAGTCACAAGGCAGCCAATGGGGAAGCCCGGGTTGCAGTACTTCTGACCATCTTCCACGTCATAACACCATGTCACCGGCATGTTGTCAATGATCCTGAAAAAATAATTGGTTCACCTTAACAAGCATCTTGCTAAATTAAATCTGTGCTCGTGTGTGTTTGCTTAACTGCTGTTGTTCATCTTTCAAGCAGTGCCCCTCCACTGCAAAAACTCATGCACAATGAACGACAGTGCAGTTAGGTAAATTAAATACAAACCAGTGGTGCTGGTAGTTGAGCTGCATTCCCATCTTAAGAAAATCCAGTTTGGTTGCGTCACTCTGTTCCCCTTTCTTGTAGTTTTTGGTGCACACCGTGCTGCATTTAACATCTTTTTTGAAGGTGACCTGTAAAAGGCAAACGATCAATAAAATACACTTAAAGTGATTCTAACATAAGCAACACCACAAACACCACACAAGCTTAGATGTTTCTGTTTAACACCCACCTTGTATGGTGAAGACTCAATTCGCTCACCAAACAGCACCTGTCCGAGGTTCTCTGAAGGCCTCATTTCCTTGGCATCTTTGCAAAAGTCAAACCTTTACAAACACAATGAGAAGATGTCACTGAGCTGGAAAACCGGTCATTATACAAATGGCATCAAGGAGAAATGAAACGTTACTTACACGTCATACTCATAAGGCAGGACTGACTCCACTGAGTCCAATCGATTGACAAACAGCTGGACCACTGTCTGTAAAGGAAAAGAAACAGTTTGTCTCTCAGTCTGTGTTTGTTTAACTGAAAAAATGGCTCCCTCACGCCACTGGTTGTCCATGTTCCGGGTTCAGTCATAAAACTAATATTAATATGGAGTAAATGACTCAGTTATAAGCAAAGATTAAGTTGTGGTAAATCTGTATGCTTGATCAGTCTCTCAAAGGGTTGAGTGATTTACTAGATCCCATCGTTTTTGGCGAGTCCAAGCCCACCTGTTCTTTGAGAGGTAATGTTAGCAGAGCAGTGACCGGTCAAGACAATTACAATGACGACTATTATCTATCATAATTCATTATCTTCATCAGTGTTAATATGCTAACAGTCTCATGTTAGGCTGGTGACACCCCCGAGACGCCAGCTACATTATATACTCCCTTGGTAATGACAGGAAGTGCCATTAAATTCAATTAACAATACACTGGAATATTATGCCAGTGCCCCGGTTCCAGATATTAGCCGGGGCCTAAGGACAGGGTTGGCTAGCTAGCAACATTGAGGAAGCTAACAAATTGAAATTGATAAAACGACTCCAGCTACATCACAAAACCTTCAGCAATACACAAGAGATGTGAGTCTCGTGAATTTGACATACCTGGCAATCTTCACTACCTTTGCCTTCTTCACAAAAACTCACAGGGGCTAAACCCGGAAGATAAAACGCCGAGCACAAACAGAAATACGAGACTAGCAACAAAACCAGCACAGAACTAAAGTGTATCCGCCTCTTCATTTTAACGCGGACACGGTTCTTCTAGTATTCTGTGTTCTTATGTCAAAGGAGAGTGGTCCTCCTTCTTCAGAAAAGGGGATGTTAGCTAGCTGTTCGCTGTTAGCTGGCTACGTCTTTCTACACGGGACGCAGTCACTGAGCTGACCTGTCTGGCGCTGGCGCAACCAGCATCGGTGACGTTTCGCTCCGTCAAACCAAACTATGTAGAAGCGACAGGAACAGAACCGGAAGTCAGACGATTTTATCTTCAAAACAAAAGATTTATAATAAGTAATCTGTTCATTACTCATGTTCATTACATTTATTACACGTTTATAGCTGACAATGATATACACACGGCGTTCTCAGTGGGATATTTACCATATTAATACCATTAAAAACAATTATATTTTGAAAGTGAGCAACACATGCTTTTAATTTGACAGGACAAAAACCGAACGTCCCATTTCTTACTGAATGGCTTGACACCGTGGAAGTAACACTGACGTTGCTTATCAATTCCTCCATAAACATCCTTGTTTTCTCCGCACGAACAATACTGTGCTTTATACTCCACATGAATTAGAAAATACTTTTTGAAAGAATAGCTTAAAAAAAGACAATGGCGATAGTACAAAATAAGAAAGAGAACAGTGAGAGAAAAAAGAGGGGGGACTACATTTTGAATATACATGAGGCTAACAGTTACTCATAGAGACCCACACTGTATGACACGACTGACAAGAAAAACCGGAACGCGTGCATGTTGCAAGAATCTCGGGCTGAAAATAACTTAGCGCATTTGAGCCTAACTACTTCACACGAGTACAATTTTAAAGTATTTGTAGGCTACTTTACTGAAGTATACCAATTTGATGCTTCATTATATGTGTAGGCAACTGCACTACAGTTTTTAGAAAAAATGTACTTTTGACTCCACTACGTTTTATTGAGAACGTAAGTTACTTTGCAGAATCAGATTTTACATATCAAACACAGATCAACAAAGAAAGTGTGATGCATTGTTAAAGGATAAACTACTTAAAGGACAACTTCGGTATTTTTCAACCTGGGCTCTATTTCCCCATGTGCATGTGTGCGTATGATTCATGGGTACCACTCGTTCTAAAATTGGTTCAGTATTGAGCCGCGAAACGAGCTAAAACGGTAATGGGGGCAAATGTGTCCTGTATAAAAGTGCTTTTTTTCGCCACTGACCGGTTCAGATCGCCAGTGCTATCTCTGTAAATAGCATATGGTAGCGTCCCTGGGGCAGTGGTGACTGTGAATGAGTGGAATCAGCTGTCAGTCAGTGTTGGAGCAGAAAGGCGGTAGTTGTCCCCGCTCGGTATTGTAAATGAGTATGTGTGTGTGAAGTGTGTGTTTTTTCGCCACTGACCGGTTCAGATCGCCAGTGCTAACGAGTGGTACCCATGAATCATACGCACACATACACATGGGGAAATAGAGCCCAGGTTGAAAAATACCGAAGTTGTCCTTTAACAGTATATAAAGTAGGCTATTAAATATTAGCTCCAGCCACCAGCTACATTAAAGGGCTGGGCTGTTTGTACTTTTGATATTGTTTGCTGTTAATATTTATTTTACACAAGCAAATATTTGAATGCAGGACTTTTTACACTTAATGTTGAGCACTATTTGATGTGGTATTCTGTGTTGTGCGTCCATAAAAGTCCAAGAGGGTTCACTATTGGACGTTCAGATACTGAACCAGTTTTGCACGTCCATAGATGTCCAAGAGAATCCCTACCCAGACATTCAGACACTGAACCTGTCTTGCATGTCCATAGACATCCAAAAGGGGTCCTAGTAAGACGATCAGATACTGGATCCATTTTGCACGTCTGCGTTCAGATCATGAACCTGTTTTGCACGTCCATAGATGTCCAAGAGAATCCCTACCCAGACATTCAGACACTGAACATGTCTTTAATGTCCATAGATGTCTAGAAGGGGTCCTTGTTGGACAATCAGTTATTGAACCTGTTTTGCACATCCATTGATGTCCAAGAGGGCCCCCAGTCAGACATTCAAATATTAAAATCCCATCTTGCATGTCCATAGACGTCCTAAAGGGGTCCTAGTTAGACATTCAGATTTGTTTTGCACTTCCATAGACAAAAAAGAGGGTCCCTAGTCAGACATTCAAATTTTGATCCAACTTGTATGTCCATTGACACCCAAAAGGGTCCTAGCCAGATGTTCAGATACTGAACCCATTTTGCACGTCCATAGACATCCAAGAGAGGTCGGAGTCAGATGTTCAGATATTGAACCCAAATTGCCCATCCACCAGATGTACAAAAGGGGGTCTGGACCAACTGACGTCATACAGACATCATCAGAAAGTCCCCCTGATGTCGCATGTTTGCTGGGCACAAGCCTTAATAAAGAATCTGAGTACTTCCACCAATGGTGGTCAGTAAATAGGTTCTCAAATCATCATCATCATCCCAACACCAAATGTGTCCATTCCAGATGGGGGAAACACAACCTGATGCCCAACTGCAAAAAAGGGACTTATTTCACCAAACTGATACTTGTTAATGTCTGAGCCGATCACGTTGAGACTAAAGAACTGGCGTCTGACCGACAGACAAAAAAACCAAAACAAAATAGTGCACCAAAGTTGGGCTGCAAGAAACCAATGAGCACTGGTGAACTTAGATGTACTGAAAAATTTTTTAAGAAGAGGGTGTTTCCATCTTTTCTTTAAAAATCATGCAACATAAAAAATATAAACTTAGAACTTCCATCTACTTAGAAATGTATTTGGTTTATTGTTGCTTCCCTCAGATGTTTGACCCCCTCTGTACCCTGTGATGTGTGCGCAGACTTTGACACCAGAAGGCTGTTTTTATAAATTCATCTGCTGGGGAAAATCTAACTTTAAATTTGAGTTTAAGTCTGACACAGCAGTGACTGTTCAAGTATGACTTTGTGACATCACAACTTAAGTTAGTTTGGAGGGCAATCATTATCCAATATCCAAACATGTGATTTGGAAACCGTGGAGGACATTTTAATGTTTTTGTCTGCAAAACAAATTTGAAGGGGGATCTTTATGTGGAGGATTGCTGTGAATGTGATCATGCCATACAGCCAGTCTGTAATAAGGAGAAAAAGGAAAGTAACCCGGTTTCCCTGTTCTGGAGAGTGGGTGGTCTTAATTTTCTATTGATATGCCCTTATGCTGTTGGCAAACTTCCTATCAAACTCTCCAGCGTTCATAAGCAAGCTCTTCTATGTTGGTCCCTCCTTTATGGCATCATATCCTTATCACACTGCAATTCAAATATATATGACAATAGTACTATAGCCAATTACAGCATTACCATGGATGGAATCTCAATTTTTGACAAAATAATTCATCAGTACTGAATGTGAATTAGACATTAACTTATTCCGAGAACAGTACCACCTGCTGAATATAAATGGACAGGCCAGACTCTTGATGGTGAGACGTGGAATACTGTATTTACCCTGCCTTACAAATGTGTGCTGTCCAACAAAATCAAAGAGATGCTTTTTAAAATTATACATAGATATCATCCAGTGAGCTCTATTATTTATAGATACATTCATGAGATGACTGACAAATGCACTTTCTGTAACAATGTGGTAGAAAAAGCCGTTTCTATTTGTCTTTTATTGAGAGCCTCCTGTGTTTTTCATTTATCTGCTGGATTCACAGCCTCACATTCAAAGACACAAACTGTCTAAATGGCATCATAAAAATCCACTCTAAGACCACAGGAGTGACGCAATGGGTTTTTGCAATCAACAAATCCTCCAGAGAGCCACAACTATTTTAGCTTCTTCTGGGCATGTTCTTGCAGGCGAATTTCCACTGCTGCTGTCAGGGTGTTGTTATGTTTTAGCTGCTTTTAAATCTAACCAGTATTCAAAATCTTGTATTCCCTCTACTATTCATCTTTAAAATTCTCTGTAAATTTTTGTTTTTATAGTTTTTATTGTTTTTTTGTTTTCTTTTATGATAGCTTATCTAATCACTTTTATTAATAATAGATTCCTAAATTCCACTGAACTGCATATTTTTTATTTCTATTTTTTATGGTTATTACTCATTTATTTATGTGTCCACATGTATGTTATGTTATAGTATGAGTGCAAGGCAAGCTGTTCAAACAAATTGCCCCTGGTGGGATTGATAAAGTTGTCTGAATTTGAATCTGACATCTGAAAACATTAGAACACTTATTCTTTCAATGTGTACTATTATCTATTTTATACTATACATATATATATATATATATATATATATATATATATATATATATATATATATATATATATATATATATATATGTACACACACATATGTATATGTTGAAGTTCAGTTGAATCTTTGAGGCCATTTTGACAAGAACATTTCACTCAAAGAACCTGATCTGTTAATAATATTCAAAAATCCAAATTTCTCCAAAAATGACCAATATATAATCAATGTTATTATCTTAGCTCAGTTTTACATTCATAACACAAAATAGCCTACTTAAAGACATTGCCCTTGTATCCTTCTTTCAAGAATTCACATCTGGATCTATCCTCCTGAGACACTGTGTCCTCATATGAGGACATCACATTTTGGGTTTATTTGACCTTATACTTCATTTTACTTAACTTAGACCTGCTGTCCTCATAAATGGACACTTTTATGTGCCCCATCTAGTGGTAGTAAGAGCACAGTACACTAATCCATGTAAAAACAAGATGGCAGCAATCTCTGCCAAGTCAGTCTACAGCCGATCCCCACAGAAAAGTGGACATAGTCCGAAACCTGATGACATTTCTGCAGTTGAAACGTGTTTGTAGTTCGATAGGGCAATAAAATTGACCAATTTCAGCAACAGCAACAAGCAAGGACACTGTTAATTACGAAATACTCTTTTGAAGACATTGGGACTTTATTGTTGTCTCGTTTGAGAGCACTGGGACTTAATTATCGTCATAATGTTTAGTTTTTTAATACATAGAGTATCAGTACCTATTGATGCCAAATAGCTAGGAGAAATTAAAAATGCATACAAAACAAAAATTCGGGTCTCAGGAGGATATAGCTTAAAACAATATCAAACTAAAAAATATATAATAAAAAATGAGCAAAACGATTGATTTATGCATACCTTACAACTTTATAACCAATTAGGTAAACCCCTATATGTGTTCATACTCGTGTTTATTTATTTATTTGTTTATTGTCTGGTGTTATTGCTGAAGATTGTGCTTACTTGTTAGGTTATTCTCATTTATGATTTATGATCATTGCTTTCCACTTGGTGTGCAAACTCAATGTAAAAACACCACATGCGTTGTGTATAAACTGTTAGTACCGGATTTGAACTGTGGGCGGCAGTGTTATGTCTTGGGCTGTTAGGACTACCGGAAATCGAAGAGAAGAAGAAGAAAGAAGGGAGCGGAAGAACTGTTGTGCACGTAGCACAAAAGCCGCGGCATATCGAAGTCTGGGAACGGATAGTTGCGTGCTTACATAAATAAATTACACAGCACTGCTGCTTTTCTATATTTTTAAAGTATCGTGTTTTGTAAAGCTCGAGTCCCACATTGTTAGCTCGCATACTTGCTAACTAGCGTTAGCGAACTAGCTAAAACTGCTAGCACGTTTATCGCCATTTTGCGCATTCAACAGCCCAAGACCTTCGCCAGCAGCGAGGTAATCATCCCAGAAATGTCTGGATACCGACACCAAAAATAACATTGCATATTTGAGATTGCTAATGCTAAAAGTTTAAATGGCCATGTAATGTTACGACCCTTCTTTTGCCGCAGGTGTTGAATTCAGTAGCATGGCAGAGGCAGACCGACCAGGGAAGCTCTTCATCGGTGGACTGAACACCGAGACCACCGAGAAGGCCCTGGAGCAGTACTTCAGTAAATATGGCAGGATTGTCGAAGGTATGAGTGGAACCACTGTCCGCCATTTTTTATCAGTTCATACCAAGGATAACTCAGGATAAAATATTTATTGTTAAAAACGCAATGCTGTTTTAGTTATTTTTAAAATAGCCTATTTGCGCTTTTAATGTGTGCCCTAACTTGGCTGTAACGTTAATTGTAAAGGCATTAAATGTAGGTGAATTCCTTTAATGCTTATTTTGTGAATTAGTTGTTACAAATCTGTGAATTTATTGGTATCATTTCTTAAACGAATCTTAAGCTCATTACCCCCTTTCCTCCAGTCCCCATTTTCTCGTCACTTAACATGAAGGATATCCTGAGATATCTTATTGCCAAGGACGTTTATGTGCAGTTTTGCTGCAAGATATAAGGAAATCTTTAAACCGTGCAAGAGACATTAGTTAAAACCAAAAGCTATTGGTCTTGGTTACAGTTCTTAAAATGTGGGTAACAATAAGCTTTCGTCCATTTTAAATCTGTAGCAAGATCAATGAATGTTGTACCTTTGTCAGACAAAAATGGAATCAGTCACAAAGCATTCCTCTCACTCTGCATTTCCTCATTCCAGTTCTTTTGATGAAAGATCGCGAAACAAACAAATCAAGAGGCTTCGCTTTTGTTACTTTTGAAAGTCCGGCTGATGCAAAGGATGCAGCGCGTGAGATGAATGGAAAGGTAAGTACAGTCTTTAATCAGCCATAATCTTAAAAAAAAAAACAAAAAAAAACATCAGCTTGAAGTTGTGATTGTAATTGTAACTCCTCTACTACAGTCTCTTGATGGCAAGCCTATCAAAGTGGAGCAAGCAACAAAGCCCCAGTTTGAGAGTGCTGGCAGGCGAGGACCTCCGCCCATGCACTCCCGCAGCCGTGGTCCACCCAGGGGCCCCCGTGGTTCCAGGGGAGGCCCTGGCAGTATGAGGGGCCCACCATCCAGAGGTAAATTCCTAATTTATTTGGTTGGTTGAGATAATATAATGTGTGTTAATGCAATATATATATTTATATTAATATATTATTATCATATATTTTGGAGCATGGTGTGTTAATATTCGCATTTCTTGTCTGTGCAAAGACTACTATGATAATTCAGGGAATGTAGAACCCTTCTTTAAAGGGATGTCATCCAGAGGCCCCCCTCCGATGAAGAGAGGACCCCCAGTTCGTAATGGAGGTCCCCCACCCAAGAGGTCTGCCCCATCTGGTCCCATGAGCAGAAGTAAGTGTGTTGGCTGTGTACACTTAAAAGAGATTTTGTAGCGTCCAATTTTCACTTAAAATCTAGCTCTGCTGCAAGAACCCAGATGGGTTATGAAGTGATTAATGAGTCAGTTTGTCATTACTTTGTGTTTTTCAGCCCCCATGTCAAGAGACAGGGATCCCTATGGTCCACCCCCTCCTCGCAGAGACTCCATGATGTCCAGGAGGGATGATTATCCATCACCAAGAGATGATCATTACAACTCCAAAGACAGGTGGGACATTCATATTTAGTTACATCATACAGCGACGTGAAACTAGTTGGATGAGCAAAGCTTTTGCAGACTTTGTTGAGCTAAAACAAAAGTAATTTGAATGTTTGTTTCAGACATCTTTACATCATTTTGTTAAACACAAGCTGTGAGAAAAGTTTTGTGGACTTAAGATATGTGCCTTAAGAAAACTATTTGAATACACATTACAATAAAACATGATTCAGATTTAAATATTATACTTCTTAAATCTCAATCTGTTGCCCTTCTTTTACTTAATTTGAAAATGAATGGGCAGCTGGGTCTGAGCTTTCCTGTATCTGAGATAATAAAACGCAACTAATATTTTTAAGTTACTTAGGTGTAATGGAAATCTTGACTCTATGGATGTCAGACAAAAAAAGTATATAGAATATTTAACATATTCTGGTTGCAGCTTTGCAGTTTATTGTGCTATGTTTTACAGCTACTCCAGCCGGGATTACAATTCCAGAGATTCGAGGGACTACGGCCCTCCTCAGAGAGATTATTCATACAGAGAATACTCCAATTCCAGCTCCCGAGATGACTATGGCTCGATGTCGAGGGGATACAGGTAGGAGTATGGGTCAGTACAACAGTTTAAAAATTGAGATTACATCTCTCTTGGTCCTTAAATAACAGCTGTTCCATTATGTAGTGACCGTGATGGTTATGGGGGAGGCCGGGAACCCAGAAGCTATATGGATCGTTCAAGTGGTGGCTCCTACAGAGATTCATATGATGGTTACGGTAAGATATGACTCCATTAGTGTAATGACGACAGATAACCACTGTGGCACCAAGAAGAGCTGCACAAATAACCAACCAAATCATACCATTGACTACCGCAATCTCCAGTCACAAGACGCTGCAGTTGTCCCCCTCCCTAAAGGAAGCAGCATTTCAGTCAGCCTCTTTAAGCTTCCCTTTGCTGCACCCCTGACCTGCAATCCAAGTTGCATATTTTCATGCTAGTAGAAATATGACTATTGGCATCTCAGCTGAGAAACAAAATTCCATTTGAAAACTGTCCACATATCACAGTCCATGTTACCGCTGCATTCGGCAAGAGAATATGTGTTTTGGCAATATCATGCAGAGATAACACAGAGTATGTAATGTGCCCCAGAAAGTTTGCAACCATAAGGAACCCCAAAAAGTCCTTGGAAACATCCGTTGACCACTCAGTATATGTTGCCTAGCAGAGCACTCCCTCAAGGAGTAACGTTCAAAAAACCATCAAGACAACTCTGAAAACCTCGTCCTTACCTACAGTTCTAACACTTGGAGCTCTAAAAGGAAAAATGGCTTCTCAAATCAATGGCATGCTGAAATGGGTAACACTGCCCATTTATTCCCTGTGCTTGGATATGTTACTGCCCATATCAACTAAATATCCATGTTAAACTTAAGCTCGATAAAACATGTCGTCCATTAAATTTATTTGTCAGTGAATTCTATTGGCAAAAAAGTGAGCACTTTAAAGTGCAAGAAAATGTATAAATTGAACCTTGCCAATTACCTGACCAACTTGACCCTGCAGGTAACTCTCGAAGCGCCCCACCTTCACGGGGCCCCCCACCATCCTATGGTGGGAGCAGTGGAAGCAGTCGTTACGATGACTATGGCAGCAGTTCCCGGGATGGCTATGGCAGTCGTGACAGTTACCCCAGCAGTCGGAGTGACCCATATCCACCTAGCCGTGGTGAGCGAATGGGCAGGCAGGAGAGGGGCCCAGCTCCCCCTGTTGAGAGAGGCTACCCTCCTCGTGATTCGTACAGCAGCTCAAGTCGTGGAGGGCCACGTGGTGGCCGTGGTGGCAATCGACCCGATAGAGGGATGGCTCGCAGCAGATACTGAACTGGACTTGGAAATCACATTAAAGCAAACGTTAGTCTCCGTGCACAGTTAACACTTGTTTTGGAAGAGCTCTGACGAGACAAACTATCCATGTCTAAATCTGTGGAATATAAGGCTTAGCTTTGAATTGTATTTTGACTTTCCCAGTTTTTTTTTTTTTAATGTGTAAAAGTTATTTTGTTTTTTTTTTTTTTTAGTATTTCTCTTGCTCATGTAACAGTACAGTTACCAAGTTAGTGTTAGTTTTTGTACACTCAGTGCTGTTGGAATCTGCAATGCCCTATCAGTCTGGCTTTCCTACTCTAATAAAGCTTTTAGTTGTACCATGACCACTGCTCATCGATTTCTCAAAACAAGACCAGAGACGGTAACACGAATGTCAAGTTACAACCTGATCTCCTTTACAAAGTTCTCTGCAAAGCATAGGTGAGTCTCTGCTCGTGCTTTATAAATAGTCAAATGACTTGAGTTCCTTCTTAACACAAATGTGCCATCAACTGGACGCTGCTGTTTTCAAGGGTTAGGCAAATGTTACTGTCAAAATGTTCCAATGTAGTTTCCTTGGAAATGGATCCATCACCCTAGAGCCATTCGATGGCATGCAACGACAAAACCAAAGGCAACAACAACCAAATGCAACTCGACTGGTAGTCAACAGCTGGTAAGCAAAGCAAACCTCTTTGTTTCTCATCTGTAAATGAGTTTCTCATTGTCCTGTATTGCAATCTCCCCTCAAAGCGTGATACTCGACAACTTTTCCCTTCAGAGGACAAAAGAAAAAAGGAAGTCAACTGAAGGTGCCTTTTTCATGTTAATCCGTTGTCATCAGCTAACATTGTCAAAAGTGCAGCAACATCCCAAGAAGTTTCGTCCCTTGTCAGCAATGAAAGTGTAACTGCCATTTTGCCAACTGAGCCCTCAAAATGACCCTTTTTTGCCTAACCAATCGTCCAACCTCAGTAAAATGATTGGCAACAGTGCTTTTTTTTAAATTCCCAAGTAAAAAAATATCCCAAGTATTGGTAAGAACTTTTTCTTGGTGAAAATTAAGAGCCATTTTTAATTGAAGAGCCATTTTCTCAGTATCAAAACCTGTTCCACAAGCATGCCAATCCAAACAATGGAGACCTCTGGAAGAACACCACCGTCCTAACTGCAAAACTGGAAACAATCGCTGAAGCAAATTCACAGTCGGACCGAGGACTATAAAACCATTTTCAGATGTTTCATGAATACATGATCAAAAGAAGGGCAACATGTTAATTGTATGTTCTCATTGCAGGATGACAGCCGCTCCAAGGCAACTGCCCTTGCAACGTAACCTGAATGTGTCCGCAAGTTGTTGGACCAATGAGACCACAGTGCACCAGTGTGGGTACATCCACCAGGCTGATTGTAGTGCAGGTACAAGAAGTTATTTGCAAAATAAATGTGTGGGGCTCTTTTTTCAGGGTGTCTGCAGGTCCTTAAAGGCTTAAAATGTCTTAAATTTTCAAAGTATTAGACCTAAAAACTCATTAAGTTGTCTTAAATTTGGCTCTTAGGTCTTAATGGCCACACAAATCTAATTGATCCATTTTTCAATTTCTTTTTGTCAAAATGAGTCAAGCTAATATGCTGATGACGTGGCTTTAGTTGGTCTTTTACAGCAAACAGACCAATCAGGTGAAGCTGCCTATCTGGCCCACACTAATGCCCTTCAAACATGGTGTCACATCAGCAAGTTAGAAATGAATGTGAGCAAGACTAAAGAATTGATTATTTGCACAAAACAAGATCCGGAGACAGCCAGTTTCACTCGATGGTCAATATGTTGAAACTGGAAAATTTGAAATACCTTGGGATGGTTCTGGACTCCCATGTGAGCTTCTCTTGAAATACTGAGTATATTTTCAAGAGATGCTCACAGTGACTTTATCTTTTTAGGACACTAGCCAGGTAGCCTTGGTGTTAGTCAGCAGATTTTAGTATTAGTGTACAAAACTATGGTTGAGAGTGTTTTAACTTTTCACCTACCTGCCTGGTACGGTCACCTTAACAGAATAAACTCTAAGATTATGACACTGGCAAGTAAAATAATTAGCAAGCCACAGAAGCCCTTGACCCAACTCTTTACTGGAAGGACGAGAAAGAAAGTTAGGCGTATCTTGGCAGATAGCTCCCATCTTCTCTTTCGCCAGTTTGAACTCTTGAGCTCAGGGAGGTGCTATAGAGTCCCTCTGGCAACCAAATATGTATTTAGGAAGTCCTTCATCCTTAGTTCCATCAGTATCCTTAACTCGACAAAGTTACAGATGAGCTTCAAACCAGACACTAAAGTGATATGTGTTACGTATACTGTTTGTCTGTTTTTACAATCTTGTCTCGTGTTTGGTGAGCCAAAGACAAATTTAAAGATATATATTCTATTCTATTCTGTGGGAAAGTCCACATTTCTATTATTTCAAATCTTTAAATCTGACACGGAACCCAAAACTGTGTTTTTACTCTTCACTTTCACTTACCTGCTGGTAAAATGCAGATTAACCCAACTTACTCCAATAACCATATTACTACATAAAACCTACCTGTCTGCACGGGACCATATTTTCCATTATACTTACCTGCAATGCTTGAATAAGAAAAAGATTATTTTCCCGAACATCAGTTTTAGATTTGGTAAAAATGGTCTTAAAAGCATTAAGTTTGAGTAATCAGCTTGACAAACAAATCCTCCGCACACTGACATTAAGTTTGAGTGTTTGATATCTGCAGACACCCTGTATGCATGCAATATTGATTAAATGCACTTGTTGCAAATGAATAAATGCATTTACATTGCTGTAAGATTAAACTGTTGATATATAATCAGTTGTTTTTTTATGTTTACTGCCTTTCAGATGCTGGCACAGGCTTCTGTTGAGAGCTGGTTGAATCTTCAAGTGGAGATGTGAGTTGAAAGTTGGAAGAACTCAGGCTGAAGATTTGCTCAATTGAAAGTGTTTCTGGTGTTTTCAATAAAGACTTTGAAAGGATCTTTGTTGTTCACTCAGTTTTGTCTCGACATGAAAGAAGAATGCAGGTAGCACAGTCGTTTCCTGAATTGGATATTGTAGTTTTTAATGTGTCACGTGTTTGTGTCCTTTTTTTTCCCCACCTCCATTGTGATACTGAAGCTTCTCTAATGGTGAAACAATCCAACATGATCAGTTACCATAGTGAATTTCGAGTCTACATAAATGGGTTGGCAGCAGTAGTCTGACAGCTTGTATTGCTGTGTCAGAAAACTTCAGCATGACCTAGTTTGCACTTCATCAAAATGGTACACCATACTGAAGATGCCATGGTGTTACAGTGAATGTCAGCAGACTAATTACACATCAGGCCTACTGATCACACACTGACTTATTCCTACTGTAGATTTTTTCTTTCCTCTTGCGAAATCTGCTGATGCACACCAGATATCACTTCCCTGGTGCTGCTTCCTGATCACTGCTGCATTTTAACCTGTAACATAATATGTGAGAAAGTGCCCTCTGCCAGCATGTGCTACTATGCAGTGGGGAAAAAAAGAGCCGCCTGTCTATTGTTGAGGTGCCTATTTGCCAGTAGGGGTGATCATCATTTTTGCGTGTAGAAACAGCGTCGTCCTTCCCCCCACCGCCTCTTTTTTTAACTTCTAGCAGAAGTGCGGATGTGAGTTGCATATTGATACGGAACAGGCCGCCAGTTTTTTTTCCTCTTAGCAATGCGTGCTTAGGCAATGAGCATTTTGTGGAGCTATGAATCCAGAGGAGCAGACTGTAACGTGGTTGATATCACTAGGAGTGCTCAGCTCGCCTAAAAAGAACATAGCGGACCCGGAGGAGTTTTTGAAAACATCGCTGAAGGATGGAGTCGTCCTGTGCAAGCTCACGGAGCGGCTCATACCTGGCTTCACTCCCAAGGTGAGTTGTTGATCTAAGTTAACTTAAGTCAACAAATGCCAAATGATCGACGGCTCCTGGGGAAAGGAAGGGAGGGGTTTGATGGAAACGGTACCGACTACAACTTCTCCACTGCAGCAGGCCTTGCATTTTTTTGTAGCTCACGGCAGCACCCGAGCCGTGAAGTTTTCAATAGCCGCCTGTGCGTTTTGCGTAATGCCCGATGCATCGAATTACAGCTGCGTTTGGGAGACTTTTTCACGTCAGATTTCAAGATGTGGTTTCCTGTGAAGCGAGGAAAATGTTCCGCATTCTTGACATGAGTGAGTCGGTGTGGACACCCACCAAAACAGGGACTAATTCGGTAGGAAGAGTGCATGAAACACATCGGGCACCGACCATATTGGAAAGCTCGAGTAGGGGGGGTGTTACACGAGACTCAGTTTATAAACAACTTTTTTGGATGTGATAAATCAACGTTAACAACATGCTTAGCTCAGTTGTTGAGATGACAAAGTTGATAATGATAAATAACAGTTGCAAAGGTTCGTCACTTCCTCCTGAAAGGCTCTTCCCGGTGCGACCTCCCCCTTTGAAAAAAAAAAAAAAAAGAAGCGGCGTCAGTACAGCTGAAGTAGAAAAAAAACCGGAAGTGCTAACTTCTCTCTTGTTTGATTTCCAGCTCCGTCTAGTTTGCCACTGTTTCTGTTTTGCTGGCACACATTGCTCTAAAAAGGGCAGTCTGGACTTTATTTACAAGCAGCGAGTATAAAAAGTTGTCCGCCATTTTTATTTTCAAACGTTCTGACTTGGCCGTTGACGCGACTTTTATTTTGAAAGTTTGAAGTTGAGCGGATGTCGTGTTTAAATATGGCTACTTTGACGTTTCTGTGGTGTTAATGGTTATGTATGCATGAAGGAGACGCAGGAAGAATCCACAGTTATTTTGACAACTGTAGGTTACCACTCTCCGATATGCTTCAGCCATGTTACTTTATGCGCTTTTATGTGTTAGTGACATTACAGTGACGTCGGCGTTAGATAAGTGCCTGTGTGTGTCAGATGTCTGTCTGCCATACTAAGCCGTGGTTTGTGTTTATATATTTATTTCGTGTGTGTGTGTGTGTGTGTGTGTGTGTTCAGTATTGCCAGGATCCGAGAACTGAAGCCGACTGCATTACCAACATCAAGGAGTTTTTAAGAGGATGCTCGTCCTTGAAAGTGGAGGTAAGTTGTATCTTGTCAAGTTTCCTGTGATAAAGTAGGATGTTTTGACATGGCCTGACCTCTCTGTTTCATGATCTCTTTACTCAGCCATGTGAGCCCTCTGCAGTTAACACACAAGACTTAAACACACTCTCGCATGTGTTGTGATCTGCTTACCCTGCTGGCATATGTTTTCCTCTCACGTCCATGCTGTCACTCACTCCCACTGATCAGACAGGATGGGGAACTCTTCTGACTGGTGGTTTTCACATGGCCACAACTTAGTTTTCAACATACTTCCTTTTATATTCCCTTTCTCTTTTTATACTGCAGTGACATTGATATTTGCAGGTTATAACAATCCCCTCAGGCGTACACTGCAGGGCTGCTGAAATGACGTCCTAATATTGGAGGGAGGCAAATCACTCACAGATGTTGGGAGTTTTCTCTGTCTCTGTACCAGCCTGTTTGTGACCACCACACTGGACAGTAATTTCTCCTCCAGCTTTAGAAATAATCCTTTCTGGTCTTGAGTCACATCACTTGGTTTCTTTAAACAGCTAATTGAGTCAGCAAGCTTGGCTCACTGCAAAGTCAAGTGGTTCAGTAGTTCTGCCCAGCTGGCTTGTTATGTCTGGGAGGTCCCCTTTGCTTTTATCCACCAACCCTGCCGTAGCCCATAATTAGACCTTTTGCGGTCTGCCAGTAGCTCATGGGCTGAAGTTTTTTGGAGAGCTGCTGTCAAATGTATCAGTCAGGGGATGTCTGTGGCGCTACAAGCGAGCCCTACCCATCCTTTGGTCAGTGATGTGATCATTGAACTTTTTCTCTCTTTTTTTTTTTTTTCGTGCCACAGCAAAATGTAGTGCCTGTTTGTCCTGTGACTGCACAAAGAGAGCAGTCATACTGCTTTCACTTCTGCCCCCAGATGCAGAAAGAGGAAGCACCAATTACTGCTCAAGGCTACTGATTTTTTGCTGCGTTATAAACTGCATGAGATGTTTATTTGTTCTGATTTTATGCACTGCTACAGCCATCCAGAGTAACATGTATTCATCACATGACTCATTGAACGTGGCTCTAACCAGGGTCAAGAAGTCAATAATTGTGATGTGAGGCGTATGTACTCTGCTTTGTTGTATCAAAACAAATATTTTTTCCAGTATTTTCTACTTTTGAAGCCACTGGTACAAAATATTATGCATAATTATCTGTTTTTTTGCATGATGAAAAGCAAACTTGGTCGTCATGTAGACCCTCAGGCTGACCCCACACCTAGAGATGTAATGGTCACACTTGCTTTAACTCTGGAGGAGTTTGTACACAACCCACGATGACCAAGGCAGAACTACTCAAACTCTATATTTAAGATGTTTTATTTAAAATGTGAAACCTTATCCGCTGGAGGAAAGAAGATAGCCGTCTGAGACAGAGCGAGCAAGCAGTGTGACCGCCTGTGTGTGCACGAGCGTCGATGTGCGCGCGCAAGTGCGCAGCGACTCGCAAATGAGTCTGGCACTGTCTGTTTTATTACACACCGCTAAGTCACAAAATATGGGTCATGCTCAACATGTCAGTTTTTATCTCTGTCTTGTTATGGGCTTATTCAAATCCCTGTGTGTGTTTCATTGTGTGTGTGTCTCACTCTCTATTGTTTGTGCTGCAGTCCAGGCTGTCTGTGTGTTTGTGTATACTAAGCGAGACTTACCGCTCAGATCTGTCCTATCAGTAGCAACACTTCTGATTTTGTCTTACTCTTCTTCCCCATCTGATGAATTCCAGCTCGTATGAACAGATGGTTTGGGTGTTTTTTTTTTGTTTTTTTTTTGGTCTGATGCCATTTTCTCTGTTCCTTTTCCATCCAGGGGTTTGAACCAGAGTGGTTATATACTGGCGAGAATTTTGGCAAGGTGCTGACCACTTTGCTGGCAGTCAACTTTGCCACACAAGGTGAGAGTTTTGCCCTCTCTTTCTGTACTTCCTGTCACTCATATCGGGCAGTGCTTGATAAAAATTTGTCATCTGTGAAAGTAAAGAATCAAATTGTGTGGAAGTGCGTACATTGTCTGACCAGGACACTGTTTTTGTGCTCAGGTCAGAGTGTAGAAAAACGAGAGATGCAGAATCCAGGTCTGGATTTAAAGAGTTTATTTAGATGCAGTTTGAAGCAGATACAAAAAAATATTGTGTGAAAGGAAAGTGTCAAATACTCAGGCCCGTCACAGTTTGCATGTGTCTGGTTCTATAAAAATACACCACAACAGCACAGACTGATACAGAACAGTAAATCTGGCACAGACAGCAAAAAGCAAACCCAAGCTAGACATAGGCATTTACATAACAGCTTGCATACAGAGCCAACGGCTAATAATGTCTGCAATGGAAGCTATCAATTAACAATTAGCAAGAACTAAATAGGCATAAAACTGTGCAGCATATAATGACAGGTACTTGCAAACAAAAATAGTGGCATCTGGTCTCACATTACAGTGTCCTGATGTGTGAGAAGACATCATGAATTCATTAAAATCTGTATATTACGCTATATACTGCACAAAATGATTCTTTAGTGCTCATCCTTTCCTTGCCACTTGATGCAAACATGAAAATAAACAAGCTCTGATAGTGAAAAACATCATGTGTAGCTATATATTTAGCAGTTAGCATTAGGTTAGTCTCTAGGTTTTTATAGTCTCAGGGGTTTTGCAGGTCATAAATGTTACTGTATATTACGTGTACTTTCTTTTCTTAGATCTAACATGTCCACAAACACATTTTAAAATACAATTTGCTTCATGTCTGGGCCCCTGTCGTCAAGCTTCTGATGGCTTATTAGGGTGTTCCATTTCACATCTCCATTATTTCTTACGAATTGTACATGTATTTTTTTAATCTGTTCTTTTTTTGTGAATAAAATTGAATTGACTGATATAAGCAGCAGCAAAGTGATGCCTTTTCCACATGTATTTGCTATAATAAGAATAATAACTTTATTTGTGCAGCCGTTTTCAAACCAGAGTTACAAAGTGCTTTGCAGAACATGATAAATAAGTAATAAGTACACACCCTCAAGATAAAAGCAACAAAAAGATAAATAAAAACAGAGAACAACTAGATAGAACAGTGTGTGTGATAAACAAAATAATAAAAGTGAGAATAGAGCGATAGAAACAAGACAAACAACAGATGAAAAAAAGCCTTCCTGGGAAAGTAGGTTTTAGGGAGTGATTTAAAAGAAGCCACTGAGTTTGCTGACCAAACTTCCTCAGGCAGGGAGTTCCACAGCTGCGGCGCTCTTAACAGAAAATTTGACGGTGGTGAAATCATAGTGGTCTTGGTCATTTTTCACAGACTTTGTCCATGCAGCCATTGTAAATCATGACTGTGTGTGTAACCCGTGGGCAGCTGGTGTGGCAGTGTGTGTTTGTGTCATGCTGGGTGCCATATTTACTCATGTGCATCCATTGTGAATAATATCCTCTTTATGCGTCTTTTCCATTTAGATTAAGCTTAGAAAGGAGCAAAATGTGCAATGTGACTGAATAGGAGTGTATCACTTTTAGACACACACACACACACACACACACACACCCTTCTCAAGTGCATTTCTTCAATAAGGACGCAGCATAAAATGGTTCGCAGTGCAGCAGCCTCACAGCAGTCTGGGGCTAATTACTTTGCTCCAGAGTCCTTGTTTGGGGGCACTGAAGAGGTAATACTGGTCTCCCTCTAGTTTCCTGCTTACTGGACAACAACCAGCAGCCTCAGAAATACATAGTCAGCGTTTTTAGATCAATCTGCCACCTCTGCATGCTTTATGATAATCGCATAATGTTCCAGGCTATTTGAGAACATGCGTTTGTGAGATTCTTGTGTGTAAACAGTGAGCTGTGGCTAAATGACAGTAAGGGTGGAGCATGATTTTAGTGCTGCAGCTAATGATTCATTTCATTTCTGATGAACTGATTAGTCTGTAAAATTGTGAAAAATGACCTTCACAGCTTGCCAGACCTCGAGGTGACGTCTTCAAATTGGCTGTTTAATGTGATTAACAGACAAGTGCACCAAATCCTCACATTTTGGAAGCCAGCAGCAGCAGCGAGTATTTGGCATGTTTGCTTGATGATTGACTAAATTGATTCATTATCTGGATAGTTTTTGACCCATCAGTAATAATAACCCTCACCACAACTCAACAAGTAGTCTACATGATGCACAGTTTATGTCTGCTATGTTTCACCATCTGATTGGTCCAGCCAAAATGAACATGCACCCTGGTCTTCCAAACTTGTTAACAGGTGATCATATCGAGGAGAATTATGTTCTAAACTTTCCTTATAGACTTTTCTGCATTGAGACAATCTTTCAAGAAAGAATCACAGTGCTTCTAAGAACTGATTTTTTTCCCCCCTCACCTCTATTTGATGATATGTTACACCTGCTATAGCGTTTTAAATGCACGATCAATCTCTTAAGTGCACTTAAATGAAGGGGAGGATACACGCCACTGTGTGAGACGTGGACTAGAAGCCTCTGTCAGTACTCTGGCTCTGCTTGATATGCAAATCTTTTACAGGCTGGTGATGCCCGGCAGCTGTTCTCCCATCTTCAAAAGTGAACTTGATTTGAAGTGGATTAGTCACAAGTTAGCTGATATGATCAAACATACGAGGCCTCTGTGTTTTTCCTCGAGATCCCCTTCCAAGTCTGGCTTTGCTCCTGACTTACTTTGTGTTCCTGTGCTCAGAATTTATGTTTGTTTAGGGGAGATGCTTTTGTGCATAGCCTGCATACAGAAATAACTGTGGTAACCACAGAGCGAAGCTGACAGAAGGGCTTGTTAGGCTTCGCTGTATGTGTTCGGAGTGGCATGCAGGATCAAGGAGCCCCACCTGGAGTACATATAGGCTGCCTTCACAGTCCTGTTCGACATATCAGTTAGGCCTCCCTGGCGCTTCAGCATATGGACAACAATAGGTAGTCTCTACACGTTACATAGGTTCTACATGATCTGCTGATAAACGTGTTACCGTAGAATATTTTACTGCCCCTAAGTCAAAGTGCACTAAGGCATCAGTCAGTTTTATAGGCTCTGTGTTAAACTCCTTATTGGATCTGAATTAAAGGTTACTAAGGCTAATGGTGCAGTCTTATTTATTTTTTATTCCTCTGTGATTTGCACAAGGATTAGGCAGTGGGCCTGGCTCGCATCCAGCTGGCATTTGATAAGGAGGCTTCAGTGAGTCTGTTTCTGCTTGTTGGCATGTAAGAGGTTGCAGGGCTGCCATGTGTCACTTTTCAAGTGAGTTCTGGCAACAAAATTGATACCTCTGTCAGTGAAGCTCAAGGACTGCACTTATGCTGCAGGACAGCTGGCAGCCACTGACCCTAAATCACTGTTCCTCTGCTGCAGTGGCTCAGTGATGGCACAGTGGAGGGGTTGAGTGTTGGTAACATAAATTAGATTTTGATTCTTTTTTTCACTAAACTGCACTTCAAATAGGAGATGGGATTGTAGGACATTTTGTTAAAGGGACAGTTCACCCCAGAATTGAAAATATATGTTTTTCCTCGTAGCTGTAGTGCTATTTATTAATCTAGATCAGGGGTGTCAAACTCATTTTAGTTCATGGGTTACACACAGTCCAATTTGATCGCAGGTGGACCGGAGCATTCAAACCATTGCATAATATCCTCTAAATAACCTCCAAATGTTTCCCTTTTCCTTGTTATAAAAAGTATATTTTAAAAGCGCTAATCCATTTTCAATCAAACCGCCTGTGATGTCTTCAGAAGGATTAAATGCAATTTTAACAATATTTCTCAATTGTTCCTCGTTCAGTCAGTTGACTACTCACTGTCATTGCATGTGCATTTTTTCTGTACATTTCCACTCCTCCTGTGTAGTAATCCCAACATCTTGGCACATCTGGCCTTGTCTGTTTGACGCCCCTGATCTAGATTGTTTTGCTGTGAGTTGCAAGTGTTGGAGATATCTGCTGTAGAGATCTCTGCCTTGTCTTTAATATAATGGAACTAGATGTCACTCGGCCTGTGGTGCTCAAAGTGGCAAAAATTACATTTGAAAAACTCAACAGCAATGTCTCTTTGCAGAAATCATGACCTGGTTACTGAAGATAATCCAGAGACCTTGTTGTGGGCAGCGTCATGTAGGGACTATTTTCTTTCTACCAAACTTCACCTGTCAGCTGTGTCACTATGCAAAAGGAGGTGTGCATCTACTCATGGACGAGAGGCTTGTGCTTGTGACAGCGAGATGTGAATTATAATGGCTTCCTCCTTGGCTGAGCTGCAACGTGAGCTAGCTCAGTGGTGCTAGGTGAGCTAGCAGTAGATGCACACTTCCTTCTAAACAGTGATATGTTTGTCATTCGGTAGGAAGAGAATAGTTGCTACGTGAAACTGCTCACAGCAAGGTCTGTGGATTATCTTGAGTAACTGGGTCATGATTTCTGCAGAGAGACATTGCTGTTGAGTTTTAATTTTTAAAATACATATTTTTAATTTTTTTTAATTTTTGGGCGCTTTGAGCACCAGAAGCAGAGTGCCATCTGGTGCCACTGTATTCAAGAGACAGCCGATACCTCCAGCACTCTGCAACTCACACCAAAACAATCTAGACTGATAAGTAGAGTAGTAGAATTTTGGGGTGAACTGTTGCTATGAGTGATCACTGAGACCTATTTATATTATAATCTAAAGACATCATGTTGCCTTACAGCTGCTTTTTCTTATTTTGCAGCAGTGTGCCAGTTTTGGTTAAATCAGATGATTCTATCAGGCATAGTAAATGTGTAGCCCGTGTGTGTGGGTGTGTGTTCCCTGTCCTGGGGCTGTGCAGAGCAATGGACCGTACTCACATGAATTATCATCACGTTGTCAGCCCCCAAAGTACGTGCACCTGCGTCAGCTGTGATGAAGATGATGATGCATGTGTTTATGGTGAAGTTTGTTGTTCACCTGATGAAGTTCAAACATCAATGTACCCGAAATGAAAAAGGCTCTGTGTGTGTCCACAGACTGTGCTGTTGAGAGGTCATGTTCGCAGTCTGGTGCCCACTCCCCTAGTCAGTCGACATCTTCACACACACTCTCCTCTGCCAAATCCAAAGGCTCTCTGCGTAGGCAATCCAAATCAGTGGTAAGGTCTTTTTTTATATACAGTATGTTTAAGTGTTTGTTCACTTGACATGCTTGCTTGCTTTTGCACGTTTTTAATGTTGTTACTGTCAGATCATTAAGTCGTTGTTTACCCCAGATGATTGCTCAGTGCATTCTCCTGCATAATGAAGAGAAACAAGCCAAATGCGCAGGTCAAACAGTGGGTTAATGTTGTTTTATAACGCCCCGTGTACAGACAAGCACATGCAGACAGATATTTCTGCTGATACATCCCATGAGCTTTGTGTCTCTGCTGCTGACCGTCTGTCTCTCTAACAGGAGATGTCTGAGAACGGCGGGGGGGGGCAGCTGATGGTGAAGGCCCGCTTCAACTTCAAGCAGAACAATGAGGACGAGCTGTCGTTCAATAAAGGTGACGTGATTCAAGTGGCGCGACAAGAGGAGGGAGGATGGTGGGAGGGCACGCTCAACGGCAAGACAGGCTGGTTCCCCAGTAACTACGTGCGGGAGATCAAACCCTGCGGTGAGTCGAGACACACAGTCTGGATCGTGATTTCCTCAGTATCATGGTCCTCAACGTTTCTGAGGGAGTTTTTATAATATGTGCAAAACATAAATGTAGCTTAACTCACATGGTAACTTGCATTTAACACTTTATTTTTGAAGTGTAATGATGGTGTAACGGTAGAGTGCGAAGATGCAGTGGCATCGCTTTGGTTTTAAAAAAAAAAAGGTGATGAAAAACTGTGAAGTTGCAAAACAGATAGCAGTTTAGTGCAGCCTCAGGCCTCAGAGATAGCATGACATTTTTGACATTATGTGTGTTCCAACACATTGTATGAACTATAATTAGCACTAATTAAAATCATTTGCAGGAGAGAATATGAAATAGAAATGCTGAGGTCTTGTTCAACTGAAAAATAATTTCAAATGTGCATTGTTATTTGTGTAGGTCACTAAAGAGGTCATCTTTCCTTAGAAGATTTTTTTTTTCTTCAGTTGGGTGTTTGACTCCAAATTGATTTCAAAGATGCTTGTTAATGTCTGGATGTTTGATATAAATATTTTAGATGATTATTTTGAATTAGCTCTGAGGAGCGCTCTAATCCTTGTTACTTATCTCCTCCACAGAGAAGCCAGTGTCTCCTAAAGGAACTCAGCTGACCAAGAACTACTACAGTGTGGTGAGTCAAAATGATGCAGGACATGTAAAGTTGAAAAACTCAGCAGCAGTGTCTCTTTCCAGAAATCTAGACCCAGCTACTTAAGGTAATCTATAGACCTTGTTGTGAGCAGTTTCATGTAGGAACTATTTTCTTTCCACCAAACAACATTCTCCAACTGAATCACTGCACAAATCTAGATTGATAAATAGCACTACCGGTAAGACGGGTGGGCTGAACTGTTTCTTTGACATAACCAAACAACTGATGAAGTATTGTAGACCAATACAGACAAAAATAATCCAGATTTTCCTGATTATTAACCAGTTTTACCCGAACATTTCGTTTATAGGAAATACTGTGCCGTCACAGAGTCATTTGCTGAAATTAAATATTCTGCTGATTGTGCTGCTTTTGCAGGTGGTGCAGGACATCTTGGAACATGAGCGGGAGTTTGTCAAAGAATTACAAACAGTGCTGAGTTGTTACCTACGACCACTGCAAGCCAGCGACAAGTAAGTGCAATGACAAGGAGGTGTGGCAGAGCCATGAATGGGCACCAAACACAGAGGGCAATGTGGATCACCAGAGAAATCTCGTTGGTTAATCGGATGATCCAAAAGCCTTGCATTAGATTTTTTTTTTTTTTACTATTTCAGTACATATGAATTTAACATTTTCAGAAATTGGTGAATATTGTTGAATTAACATTGTGATTGACATTTGTCATTGTCTGTGTTTCTTCAGAGTGAGCAGTGCAGACAGTGCCATCCTGTGTGGAAACCTGGAGGAGATACTCACCTTCCAGCAGGGACTGTGTGTGGCTTTGGAGGACTGTACCAAGTAAGTCACACTGGACACAGACCTCCATTAAAACCTTTGTAGCTTGATCAGTTTCATTTAATTAATTACTCTCAGTGTAGAGCAGCATTTGGACCGCAGCATACACCCTGCTGTGACTGCTCTGTGGGACATAATCAGACGCCCTTAGAAAACTATTGTTCTCATTTATGTCCTACAGTAGCTCATTTACTACACTGCACACAGAGCGCACATTATTGCCAAATGTTCTGCAATGCATACCATAGCTGATTATATTTATGCAATCACTTCCTTCCTCCCAAACATCTCCTCTTATTTATTTCTTCATGGTACAGATACCAACATGCAAAGACTGGAAACATTTTTGAATTAGGTAATCCATCATGGTGAACTTGAAGCACAATATATTTTCTTCAAAGTTTTATATATATATATTATTATATTTTATATATATTATATTTGTACTCATTGATTTTAGAAATCTGCATGTGTTACGGTGCATTCATGCACTGGTGGGGAAACTCTGAACAGATCTACTTGGAAAATATGTCTGCCTTGGGGGAAGATACAGTCATACATTTTAGAAAGTATGATACACTTTGGAAATATTATGTAAAACTCAAAGAAACACTGTAAATTAAAAAAAGGTTCCAAAACTGCAAAAACAGTCTTGTTACCTACTTGTCAGTAAAACTGTGACGCCCTGAGCAATGACAGCTTTTCACTTATTGGTAAATGATGCAGGATATCGTCGCTCCAACACTTTCTCTTAGTCTCCTTCCATATCTCTTTTCATTTCCCAGCCCATTTCTTTGCTCTTATCACCTCTCTAACCGTGTCTCTGTCTCTCTGACTTTGCAGAGTCCCAGAGGGCCAGCAGAGAGTGGCGGGCTGCTATTTAAACCAGATGTGTCAGATCAAGACTCTGTACCTGGCTTACTGTTCCAGCCATCCTTCAGCTGTTTGCATCCTCACCGACCACAGGTCAGCCCCTGCACACAGAACAACATACCAGAGCCATTCATTACCACAACAAAGAAAAGTCTGATTCTGAATCATGAAGATATTTTGAGAATTGGGATGAATAGTGCACATGGATAGCCCTGCTGTCATATGATAAATGTGTTAAGTCATGTAGTCTATAGACATTGATGCTTGCAGTGGGACTGGGCAATATAAAGATATTATATCAACATGATATGAGTTTGTGGCGTAGCTTTATCTCCATTTGAAGAAAGTATAAGTTGGGCTCCAGACAAGAGAAGAAACATCCACATTACTGATGATTATTTACCAACCCTCACCTATGGTCATGAGCTCTGAGTAGAGACTGAAAGAACAAGATCGTGGATACAAGCGACCAAAATGAGTTTCCTCCATGGGGTGGCTGGGCTCAGTCTTAAAGATAGGGTGAGGAGCTCAGATATGCGGAGGGAGCTCAGAGTAGAGCCGCTGCTCTTTTGTGTCGAAAGGGGGTCAGTTGAGGTGGTTTGGGCATCTGATCAGGATGCCTCCTGTTAGAGGTGTTTGGGGCACGTCCAACTGGTAGGAGGCCCCGGGGCAGACCCAGAACACGCTGGAAGGATTCCGTATCTCGGGGAGAGGGACGTCTAGGGTGCTTTGCTTGGCCTGCTGCCCCCGCAACCCGGCCCCAGATAAGCGGAAGAAAATGTATGGATGGATGGATCACAATATCGATATGGAGGTATTTGGTCAAAAATATTATGATATTCGGTTTTCACCATATCGCCCTAGATTTTTTAGGCTTTTGATTGACTTTCATGAGCCTAATGGTAGTAGACTCACTCAACCGATGAAAGTAACTACTTAATATCTGTTAACAAGGTTTTTTCTTTAAAAAAAATAAACAAAATAAACAAACAAAAAACAGAATCTTGTGATATAAACCAGCAGGGGTCACAAGATGACTTGAAGTGGTCAGGAGATGATTTCTTGGATAAAGAAATAAGAGGAAAAAAAACATTAAGCTACAAGAATGGTCTCTATTTCTTAAACTTTTCTCTTATATTTTCTTTTACAGTATGGTTTTGCCTCTCCTGGCCCCCCAAAAAAGTTTAAATTGAAAGTATAAGAAGAGAAACACTATTTGAACTATTGAACTGCTGGCTGCTGCACTCTGTAAGATGTCAAAGGCAAAAAAGGTTGTGAACCCTCAGACTCTGTTTTTGTATCGGCATTTTTCACGGTAATTTGAGCCATAGTTTTAAGAAGAGTTGCTGTGGGTCATTGGTGTGTGATTTCTGAACTGTAGTTTAGCTTTGAGCCACAAGATGTCAGCGTCGCACCTGTAACTGACTTGGAGGCCAACCTGAGTCGGAGCAGTTACACCGAGTCCTCCACGTGTTTAAAGTTTCCTTCTGTTCAGTTACTATAATAAAGCCACATTTTCACCGCTGTTAGGAAACTGTTTTTCGCACATTGATCTCAGTAGCTGTGAAATAGCAGAAACGCCATGGTGTAATTTAAATGATTCAGTCTTGTGTAACGCAGATGTAGCTTGTCAGCTTCTACACTGTGAGCTGCAGCTTAAGTTGAATTACACACAGGAAGCTGACTGTTGACAGGATACACAGTATTGCGGTTATGTTACCAGGCAAGCGAGGCGCTTTTTTCACAGAAAGCACATTTGCATTTCAGTTGCAGAAGCCCTTTTTCTGGTGACATTTACTCACCGTTAAAATATTAGCGATGCTACAGGAGGCCGCCTGATTGAAGTTTTGGATCATGGAAACATGAATGGTGTTACTTTCAAAGCATTTTTTTTTTTTTAAGTTTGCAGTGAACCGAGCATGTTGCAGAAAAAGTGCAGAAAGTGATGACCTCATTTGTGCTGCCCTTTAAATGCATTCACACCCTTACAGTTGCTTGTGGTCCATTTTCTCACATACAACAGGTGTGATATATTGTGTTAATGTTTCTTGCAGCTATGACAAATACATGGAAACCTTTGAAAAGTGGCTTCATACGAGACCGGATTTCTGTGCCTTATCAGAAAGCGGTTTATTTATTTTTTTATTTCAGTGGTTTGTTGTCACAAGATCTGAACTCAGTGCCCGTTCAGAGAGCTTTTCTTAATGCAGTGAATAAGCATATGATTAAATTGTGACCTTTTTGGAGGATTACTTTTTAGTTTCAGGGTGTAAATGCCCTTATGTTGACTTGTGTTATGTTGGTGTATGTAAATGTAACTTTGCTCTGGAGGCACGCTCTGTGGAAAAAAAATTTCCCTTTGGGGACATTAAAATCTATACATCTATTAATTTTCCACTTACCTACACAGATAACATAGGGTTTGATAGATACTCTCTTGCAGTTAATAGCATTTCCAAAACTTGAGTGGATGGTTAAAACATTATTTATGCAAATGTATGTGAATACCAGTCCTACTGAGTGTGTGCCATCTGGACTCACAGACATATTTAGTTAAATTGACAAACCTTACATTGAAATAAATCCTCAAATTAATGCAATGTAATGACCAAACTGCTTTTTGCATGTATGGTATTAACGTATCATCATGTTCTCTGCATCTTTGAAATGTCCTTGACCTGCACAGTCAGAGAACTGCTCTGTTCTCTGTATTTTAACCCCATAGGAGTAATCTACCATTGCCCTTAACTGTGCATGACAAGTGTGTGTTTGTGTGTGTTTCACAGCGAGGAACTGGACAAGTTCATGGAGAGCCAGGGAGCCAGTGCTCCAGGGATCCTGACCCTGACCACCAGTCTCAGTAAGCCCTTCATGAGGCTTGACAAATACCCCACGCTGCTGCAGGAGCTGGAGAGACATGTGGAGGTACAGGAGCAAATAACCACTGAAATCATATAGAATTAAAGACATTTCTTTAATGCTGTGGTAATGCTATAGTCATATCTATTCTGTGTATTTATAATCACAGTTAACAACAACTGTTAACCATTCAAATATGGACTTGATAACCACTAATGTCTGATAAGGTATAACAGTGGAAAGTTAAAAACCCTCAAGTCTTCATCTCTCTCAATCTCTGACTTCCTTTTTGTATCACCGCATACCTAGAATGTGCACTTGTCTCGCTTGAACGTTTAGAGGTCTTGGGTTCGATTCAGGCTGCTATGATTGATCTGCTGTTTTGTTTATTTCCTCCACAGGAAGCCCACCCAGACTATACTGACATTGTAAAGGCAACAGCAGCATTTAGGAGCCTAGTGGTAAGTCTGGAGCATCTAGGGGGCTTTGCATGCTTAAACTAACCTTAAACTGTATCATCTTTGTTAATCTCCACCAGGAATCAGGCTGAGTTAAAGAACCTGTAAGCCTCTCATGTCAATTCTCAATTACTGGATTGTAAATCTGCTGGATTTCCTATTTTTGTCCATTTATTGATGCGTTTTCGCAAACAAAATTCAAGATACCGTTTTGTGTCAAAGGTTAAAATGTGGCTTCAGTAAATTTGCTTTTTAAATGTTTTGTTTCTAATGTTAATCTGGGTTCCCACAAGGCCCTGAAATCCTTGAAAGTTTGTGAATTTGAGGCCTGAATGTGTTTGAAAATAGACGTAAATAGACAGTTGGTCATTGAAAGTGCTTTTTCTTTTCAGTATTTTTGTTTTCGTAACGTTAAATGTTAAAAAGGCTACGTTTCGCTGTCTGCATGTGTGTCTCTGTCAATTGCGCTATTGTTGTTTAATTGTAGTCTGTGAGCTTCTGTAAAGTCTGTTAGTTATTATTATAAAAATTATTTGTGTTGTCACAGGAATTAACCTTGATTGGTGTTTAATGGGTGTTGGGTCCTTGAATTTGATGAAAATTGGAAAGTAGGGCTGCAAAATTAATTGAAATATTGTCAAAATTGCAGTATGGCTGAGTGCAGTATCCAAATATCAGGAGCTGCAATTTTTTGATAAAAGTAAAATGTGTTATATAACATATGACTGCTGGTTCAACTTAAAAAATTTAGGTACCAATTTTAATGCAAATTTATAAGTAGTTCCAACTTGGGCCTTATTGAGTCAGTCCTGTGAGTCTTTTATAATCTGACAAACCCAATTAGTTTAGTACAACCAACATGATTTGCTTCAACCTCGAATAGCTTAATTACTCAATATTTAAACAAAAGTTGTGGTGATGTTTTTTTGTTTTGTTTTGTTTTGTTTTTGTAAAATAAAATCAAGTTGTTTTTTTTGTTTGTTTTTTTAACTGATAATTCAGTAAAGATGCACAGAGCATCAACAAACAAACATAGAACCAACAAGGACACAAAGAACAACCCACCCACCAACCCAGGAACAAACATAGAAGGACAGACCAGGGAAAGGAAATCCGATAGACAAAAATAAATAAATAAATAAATGAAAAAGAAAAAAATAATTAATTAATTTTTAAAAAAGGGAAAAATGACAACAAATGAATTAGCTTGTGTGACATAAGTAGGGGAGTACAACTTGTTTCATTAGTATTTTCAGCTTCCATATTTGCGAAAAAAGTTAAAAATGGCTGCCAGGTAACAAAGAAGCGTGTAGTCGATCCTTTAATAAAACAATGGATTTTCTCCAAAATGATACATAACATCCTTAATCCAATGTCCATATGTTGGAGGTGAAGAGTCCTTCCATTTACCCAGGATGAAGTGAGCAGATTGTCCGTTTGGGCTCTACTTAAGTTAACATCTAGAGGAGTTACTCCAAATATTGACAGGATGTCCGCGGGGTCTTAAAAAGTATTAAAAGTTGATAAATCAAATGTCAGAAAATTAAGGCCCTTTAAAAGTATTAAAAAGTCTTAATTGCGATTTTATGAAGTATTACATTTTCTTGGCATTCAAGCTTTGACAAAAAGTATCCATGAATGTATAATTTATTTTCCTCCTTGCGACTATTAAAAACAACGATGTGTAGGTAGGCACACTCGGACTGCCACTCGGGGGCGTGCACGTACCTGTGCGACATCATGCGACGGTGCACGTCCAGGCGCCAAACAGAGGAGCAAAAGACAATAAAAAATTCTTCTCATCTTATCTGAGTTCTGTTGTATGTTTGTGCTCCATAGATTTAATTGCAAACTACAACTGTTAGTAAGTTAAAGATGCGTTGCTGCTAACAACAGCTTGAAGTGGCGATGAGGTCTTAAGGTTTTTTTGGAAGGTCTTAAAAAAGTCTTAAAAAGGTATTGAACTTAACCTCAGGATCCCTGCATATACCCTGATTGATCAATATCATTGCTAATCTTAGCCTCCTGAGCTCTGGGTCAACCGAGTGTTGTGGTGATGTTTAGTGGTCAAATTATTTTATTGAAGATATTCTAACTTGCTTTTGTTAAATTGCATCCCACCCAAAAAATGCCAAAACTGTTTTTGATTGTGACCAACTTCATAAAATAAGTTTTTAAACTGATTAAAACACTTTAATGTAACAAACTGTTTTTTTTATGTTGAAAAACGTCTTTATTTTAAGCGTTATCTACAAACCCTATGAATCATTTTTTAGAGTGTGTTATATATGAAGCATTGTGATGGTACAGAGATGCTCTGGCCTACAAATCATATTCCAGATGTAAAGGAACACACTTGTTTGGTACTATACAGACCCAGACATAAATCACATCGTCATTTTATATCTTTTTTGGTGAAAATAAAATGCAAAAATGACCTGCCTTACTAAAATCGCATCACCTATCGCAACATCTGTCAAAATAATTGCAATATGCCTGTTTTTGTATATTGTGCAGGCCTACATGGAAGTCCTTGAAAAGTCTTTGAATTTGGTGTTAAAGAATGTGTGGGAACTGCCAAAAGTGCTGAAATGAAATTCGTCTCATGTGGGTTATTTTTGACTATTTAGGGTGTTAATGATGTCACCTCTGTGTGTGTGTTTCAGATGGGCTACACGCAAATAACAGTGTAGCGTAACCTAGCATTTCATAATTAAACACAGCTCTGGTGAAAGGGAATGTATATGAGTTTTTTTTTTCTGCTGCATGAGTGATGATGTTGTTCCTACAGTGGGTGTGAACTGAAATGCCATCAAAAGAGTTGGATTAGAAACAAGCGACCGCATTGTACCTGAGCGAACATCGCTGTGAGACACAGTTTCCTCAGTAAAGCTCCGAGTTCCTAGTAAGAATAGATAAGGTGACTCACACATGTCTCTTCAGCAGAGCTGCACAGGAAAGCGGGAAAAAAAAACATCACACAATACTATTGTGACTTGCAAGCCTCATTTTTCTTGTGCGTTTTGAATGTGTGGTTGGGTGGGCAGACGCTACTAAAAAAAAAAAAAAAGCTTGTTGCGTCTCTGCAGTGCTCCACGTTCAGGACCTCATTTTTACATTTACGATGTGCAGTGGAAAATCACAGATGTTGCATTGTCATTTGTTCTGTTCGTAGAGGGAGAGCCCCTGCCTAGCACCTGAAAATGTATGACTTTATGCTGCAGGTTACCCCACATACTTCTCCCCCCAATAAAACAAACAACGCAATAAATATCAACGCAAACAGTTACATTTCTAAAGCCATATCCAGAGTGGGTGCTCATTACTCAGTATTTCTGAAAGGGCAAGAAACCACCTTTTTCAGTGAGAGTAGGTGAGACATGTGAGTAATTTGAACTGAAACTCTATCTGCAAAAATATAAAGTTATTTCCAAATCTATCCAAAGTAGCCTTGTGTATCTCACTGTTCCAATGATTCATGAAATGTTTTGTCATCTCCACTGACTGATGCATACATTTGTGTCTGTGTGTTTAGACGCAGTGCCAAGAGCTGCGGAAGCGAAAGAACCTGGAGCTCCAGATCTTGTCAGAGCCTGTGCGGGGCTGGGAGGGAGACAGCATGAAGAGCCTGGGTCACGTGACGTACATGTCCCAGGTCCATGTGAAAAATGGCTCTAGTGAGGTGAGAGACGTGTCAGGTTCCTCGCAGTCCAGGACTCACATCAGTCGTTAGGATTCGTATGTCTTAAGCCCAGTTCAGATCAGTGATTCACGATGAGACGAAACCGTTTTAGAACGTTGCAGAGAAAAGTTGCAGCAGTGTGAAGGGGCCGTCTGAGCTCAACTCAAGCCGGCTGATGGGGTTACCTTCAACTGCAAAGCACGTCACCTGTTTGAACAGCCAATCAGCTCGTAGCAAAGTCAGCTGGTCAAGTCAAAATGGCCACAGATGGCAAGTTCGCTTGCTGCTGCAAGTGCTCCGTCCCCACTGAGCCGTCTGTTTCCGTCCTCATGGTGTGCTGGTGTCAGATGGTGGGTTGCTGCTGCTGCTGCTGCTCGCTGTATGTGCTTATGCCACCCCCACACACACACACACTCACTAACTGATTAATTGGAGCTAGTTATTTATGATATAGTGGCGTATCTATTATGAATACAGTCTGTCTGATGCTCATTTTGTTTCTGTTTTTTGCTGTTTCATCACTACTACAAATGCAGCTGTAGCCAGTATCTCACTATCACTATCCTTAGTCATATTTTAAGAAGCCACAAATTATATTCAGCCACAAAATAAGCGTGAAAAGCTGAAAATCAGAACGGAAGTACAGAGAGTTGTTGCGTAGAGATGATACACTGTCTCATCTGGTTGCATTGGTGTGAACCGGCAGGTTTTTAGAACGCCGCATTGCAAGTAGTTGCCTGTTTCAACTCAACTCATGGCAAATCTGTGATCTCAACTGGGCGTTAGTGAAAGCTTTAGAGTCCCCTGAGTTCCATTCAGTCGAAGAGGATAGATAGGCACCGTAGAAGGAAAGCTGTCACAGGATTTATTGCATTGCTAGGCACAAAATTTGCCTCAGCATGCATAGTGGAGGCTGTAAGAGGGACTTCTTTACCATCTCTTAAAGTCTCTGGAGTAGTTAAAGTGCAGTCCTTGTAACACTGAAATTATCATTAAGCCTACAGGGTAAGACAGGTAGACTTGCAATTGTCGTAGTTGCACAGTAGAAAAAATATTTTGCGTTTTTTTGGTCTTCAAATTAAGCCCACAGTCCAGACAGCAGCATTTTTTTGGCCTTTATATCTTATATTTTGTGCTAGATTGAGAATTCATGGGGTGCTCGTTGCAGGTAAGCAGACAGAGGAAGTGTGAATGGCACCATGAGGTAAAGCGCTCTAGCTCGGTTTGACTAATGCCAAGTCTCACTATTACGAGTGAAGGGCGCTGATGGTAACTTCACTTCCAAACCCAGAAGTGTGTCATTATTTAAAACAAATGTGGAGCATTTATCTTTGCCTAAATGTGTTACAGGGTTCCCTAAGTCTCTAAACAGTGTGTGCGAAAATCCGTCCTCCCTCTTTGTTAATTCAGTCCACCCCTCATATCAGAACAGAAACCTATGTAGGCCATAGCTTACTTAAAAGCCATCTCCTCTTTCTTGTGTGGTTTCTGTGTAGGGGTCGACTTTGAGTTGGTGGTTGGAAGAAAGCCCGAGATCGACATTTGGATTCACCCTCTTTTAATCACTGCTAACCGCTTTCCAACCACCATACCAGTCACCATATTTGTTTCGCAACTCGTCTTTCTTGTTTTCTCATCATATTTCCATTTATTCAGTATAACAAAACAACAGCCGTGCCCGCTAGTTTCTAATGGCTAACTTGAGCTATAGTATACTAGTGTCAGCTGCAGTGATGGTTTATATATTTAGTGGTGTAACAAACTAGCACACATTTGGTTTTAATGAACTGGGTACATTTACATGCACACTAATATTCACTGTTATTCCAGTATGACAATATTCTGACTTTAATGCTGATCACGTAAACAACATATTCTGTTAAGATCATCCAAATTGGCCTCATTCAGAATGACGCATTTTCCAATTAAGACGTGGAACATACCTGTACGTGGGTTGTACCGGTATGAGATTTTTACAGTACGATAACCGTCTCAGAAAATATTGCAGTTTCATGGTATCATGGTATTATAGATCTATTATTATTATCAGTCAGAATGACCCTTAAAGGAATGAATACAGAAAGGTGATTGTTGGTTGAACAAACGTTTTATTACTGTAATTGAAACTTGAAACCATTTTCTTGATGGAAACATGTGTAAAAAGTCTCCATTGCATTTTTTCCAGTATTGTAGATTAGGGATAGACCGATATGGATTTTTTAGGGCCGATGCCGATACCGATTTTTTTCCATCACCCTTAGCCGATGACCGATTATGGACTGCCGATTTACTTGAGCCGATATTTGGGGCCGATACTGCTTTTGCTCCCTCAATTTACATCAAAAAAATGACACAATGATAAAAAATATTACAGGTCTCAAGTTTAAAATAAGAAACATTTATTGAACAGTAAAAAATACTAAAACAAGATGGAAAGTTGAGGTAGAACAGGTAGAATATTATTATTATTATTATTATTATTATACATTCAAATAAAAAAAAAGAGTTCAGTGCTCTTAAATCTTCCAGTAATGTCTTTATAAAATAAACAAATATTTAAGCTGAAGCATAAATAAAACAACAACTACTGTACACAATAGGATTCGCTGCATGTGCGCTGCAGGGTCTTCCGGCAACACAGAGCTGCCCGTGGATGCCTGTCTGTAAATCATGCCAGGGAAAAATAAATCCGTGAACCCACGCGCGTATCGGCCGATGCCGACACAAGTAAAAAACTCAAATATCGGCTCGATATATCGGCCGGCCGATGTATCGGTCTATCCTTATTGTAGATAAGCAAATGCACATGGTATGATAACAGTCAACTTTTATGCCATGGTATATCTTGAAACTGGTTATCGCCGTCCCCTAATTTCAACTGGGGTTTTTACGGCAGTTTCCAACAGATGGCATCTTGCCCGTTTACAGTCAGCTCTGTGCGCTGTCATGGAGACGTGTACAAACCAACTCACAACCAGTTTGCAAAGCTGTGGGGTTCATGCCCCAAAAGAAAAGCCCATGTTTCTTGTCGGGAGGAGAAACACCTACGTTTAAACTTTATAAAAAACTTGGATATCAACAGGTTTTTGGATATGCACAAATAGAGGGAGATTAAAAAAGTCAGCCACCACTGGCAAACTTCCTGCCACAAGAGACAAATGTTTTCCACATGTTGACATGGTAAACGACATGTTAGGGCATGTTAACTGGAGCATGCACGGCTGCATGTAAACAGGAATATTGGTGGATTATTCATTTTCATTAGTCATGTAAATAGCTTAGTACGAATATTGTCACTGTGTTTACAAGTGACTGACTGCATAAACTACTCTGTCACATTGCAATCAAATCTTTTTTTTGTCTCTCTTGCAGGAAAAAGAGGAGCGCTATCTAATGCTTTTCCCTAATGTGATAGTCATGCTCTCCACCAGTCCCCGGATGAGTGGCTTTATTTATCAGGTGAGGTGCACCTCATATCTTCCTGAGACCGCAGCTTTTAAAAAGAAATCTTTGGGAAAAAGAAGATGTTCTCATATGAAGACAGTGGCTTTATGTATATTTATAGTCACAAGTGTGTAATAAATTATAAAACTGTTCATTTCAATGCCTGAACATGGCTGTGCGAAAACAAAATTGCAAATAATGGAACATATCTAAAAGACTTGTGATTTGTTTATTTTGTAACTCTGTATTGAATTTTCCATATGCTCCGTACTTTGTGAAATGCTGGTGCAATACAATAATAAAGTCCTAATGTCCTCAAACAAGATGATAATTTAGTCCCAGTGTCCTCAAACGAGTACTTCCTAATTTGTATTGCTAAAATTGGTCAAATTTGTTGCCATATCAAACTACAGACGTTATTTAGCAGAAATAAACACGTTTCAACCAAAGGATTTGATCAGGTTTTGTACCTCGTCCACTTTTGTGTGGGGATCAACTACTGATTTAGCATTAAAGTGTCCACAAATGAGGACAACAGGTCTAAGGCCCTGATCACACAGGACATGTTTTGCAGGCTTATTTGAACTGAATGCCACTAGTTAAAAAAAGAAATACCTGCTGCACCTTTTTTATTGTTGCCAGGCAACCACCTCATCATCTCCTAACATTCCTGTGAAATCAATGCACTGTTTATTCCTTTTATGTTTTTGACAGTAATGAGTATCTAGTCCCTAAAATGTTCAGGCAGAGGGTGTATGGATGAAAACTACTTACCTAAAAAGTACTGCACTTGGGTGTTTCACACTTGGTGTTTTCTGTTGAGATTGTGGTAACTGCGGTTTGTAAAGTCGTTTAGCTCTTTGTATCCAGCAAACGCTACCTCTAGTTTCTCCGTCATTGTTTGCCAGTTGTAAACGTGTTGTCGTGACCATGATGAAAAAAGAGATGACGTGGGGCGTTGTCATTTCTGTGAGCACACAATTCCATGAATTTCAGGTGCTAACAAGATACAGCACACACTTCCTGTCTTATATTCTGTCCGTTTGTTTGCTCCGTTCAGGGAAGACTGCCACTGACAGGCACCACAGTAACAAGACATGCGGAGGATGCAGACAGCGGCCACTACGCCTTTGATATCACAGGTTTGCATCTAAAGCCTCAGAGAAACTCTCCTCTTTAGTTTATTTGAGGATAAAGCAGTGATACAGTGTAGTGAATTGTAACCCAAATAAAGACTTGTAGATCAAGCATTAGCTCATTGAACAGCTGTGGGACTGTGTCTTCAACACTTTAAAGCTCCTACAGTTGTCACTTCAGTCCCAGGGAGCTAATTCATGACAGTGCTCTGAACATTTTAAAAACTAGCTCTCGAGGCGGCCCTTGTGAAATATTCATGCTGGTGTCTGCGCACAGTAAATAAAAGGATATCAAACTTGCCCTACTTTTTCAAAGAAGACCAGTTGCTACACACACGAGGCATTTGATTCAGATAATCCCTTGACTTCCACAGTAAAAATTGAAACATCTCCACCACAGCTGTCACCAGAACATGTTGCTTTACGTGCCTCACACTGTCATAGTCTGTGGCATCTATATGAACATTTTTTTATATTTAAGTCACACAGCATGAATTGTTTAATTTCCTAGGTATGTGAAGTAGACCCAGATCTCTACGTGACACCTGCATTTCCTAAATTGGCTGTTCTAGTTGTGGTTGTGCATGGGTTGACTCCTGTCAGCTATATGTGACTTTCACTGAAGGAAGTGTGTTTCCTGTGCTGCAGGAAGCATGATCGATCGCATCACAGTGTTCTGCAGCACTGCCCAGGACTTACAAGAGTGGCTAGAGCACCTTCAGCCCTTTACCAAAGGAGGCAGCCCCGCAGGCACCATCTCAAAGGTTAGGACTTACACACCCACACAGACACACGCAGACACACTCACATATATACAGTAAGCACTCAGAACAATACCAAAAGTGAGCCCAGCACTGCTGAGGTGTGAAAAGACTCATCTTTCATTGCACGTATAATTCCCACGCACTTGCTTATCATCCTTCCTTTGATTGTCCCACGCAGACGGTAGAAGGCAAGTCGCTGAGCATGGTCGGCACCCCCACCCACTTGTCCCACCTGGGCAGCCTCAGCGCCGTCAGTCGCGGCCCCCTGGAGCCGCCAAAGATCAGCAAGCCCTGGTCTCTCAGCTGTCTGCGTCCAGCGCCTCCCCTCAAACCCTCTGCTGCACTGGGATACAAAGAGGTAGGAGGTCATAGAGCTGCATAAACAAACCTACACAAGCTTGATATGCATTTCCTATGAGTGGTCGTGCAGTAAGCAGTTAGTCAGAAACCACAAAAAGTCCACAAGTCCCACTCTGTCCTCTCTTTCTGTCTCTACTATATTCAGACCTCTGCTGTCCTATTTCACACAGCACCACACACGCAAGGCCATCAAGTGAAGTTGGCATTCACACCTTTAGTTTGGTAAATGAACCCACATTCAGCAGGAAAATATATTAGCACTCCAACTATAGATTTATATAAGTATGGTGTTTTTTGAAACACCGCAGTCACCTACAGTCGCAATCTGTTTATGTTGGACACCTGTAATGTAATTTAGTACCTCAGCACCAAAGCTTTCAGTATTTACAGATGTATGTTTGATAAGTAACTTGTCTATGAAAGCTGAGGATGGACTTTTTTTTTTTAAATGCCGTTATCTTGAGATCACAAGTTAATTATTTCCTTATCTTGAGAAAACAAGCTTTGCTATCTCAAGATAATGAGGTAATCAACCTGTTAACATGGTTTATCAGAGTTTAGGAGAGTTTAGGAGGCCAGCATGCATACATGGCGTCTTGACAACTGTAAGTACGTCAAATTTTATTTATATAGCACCTTTTAAAACCTAGTTGTGAAAGTGAACAAAAGGAAGGAAGTTAAAAGACAACACAAACATCACAGCATGAGAAAATCGCACAATAAAAACAATTAGCAGCATCACAGCTCAAAATAGAGTACACAACCATAGCAACTGAGTCATGCTTGAAATATCAGACCAAGGAGTGTTACTGTATTTTTATCCACGTTTCAGTTATGAATCCTGCCTGACTTTCATGACAGCGATGTAGCATGATAAAATCAGGTGTGATCAAATAAAGGAGAGGCTGTTTTGGAGTTCTCGTTATCATCCTGTGATCTCTATACCGAAAGTCACTTTCTCGTGTCTAATTATCTTGTTATCTTGAGATTTTTTTTCTAAAACTGAAAAAATGAACCCCTTTTGTGAAAAAACAAGCTTTGTTTTTCTCTAGATACCGGAATTATTAAGTCAAGATGTCGAGATAAAAAAATAATAGCAAGCATCCCCGTTTTCGGCTACCATGCTTTTCTGCTTTTGCTTTACATTGTTATTGATGAGTAGCAGGAAGTGTACTACTATTATTAGTATTCAGTGACTCAATGTTTTGATGACTACTCCTTAGTTAATACTCCTGACATTTGACATCTTTACACAATCTACATTTGGTCACAGGCTCTAAAAACCTTCCACTGTGCTGCGATAAGAACAGGATAGACACATAGATTTTGCAGAGTGCGTGGGCAAGCTAAAAAAAGTTCATGGTGACTGAAAAGCAGCAGCAAACATTATCATAAAATTAATTATGCAGCAAACAGAACAGATTTAAAACTTGCTCGAGCGTGTTGTAAACATGGCAGTCTGTGATGTAAGTAAGTAAGTTCCAGTAACGGCTTCCTGATCACCTAGTCTGACTGGCATTGAATGTATCAGTGATTTCGAGCTGCTTGTCTTGTGTGATGGTGGATGCACAACACTGTGGTCGTCGTGGGAGGGTGAAGCTTTCACACAGTCATCAGTCAGCACTTTCTGTTAGTATGGACAGCCGGGTGATGTGTTACCTTATACTTACAGTAAACATGCCTCGAGGAAGTTTTTTTCAAACTTTCTAATCTAAAAGCGACTGCCTCGCCGTACTTTTCAACACTAAATATACACGTATACTTTTCCACAAACTGATTCTTGTCCACTGTGAGAATAGAATCAAGCAGGCTTGTAGCTATCGGGCTCTTTTTCTCAGAGATTGCATGCATAGTCCTCTGAATGCATAACCTTCTTTCTGCCAATTTCTCCACATATCTCCTTTTTTTTGTACATGAAATGATCGCCCTATTCTGCCCAGACAAAGAATAGGTGACTAGCAGAGGGAGGGGGGTGTAAAATGTTCACCATTAACTCTCTATCACACCCTTCTCTCGTCGTATTTTTCATGCACATTTCCCCTTTTTCTCTCTTTCCCCATCCTGACTTCTGTAGAGGATGTCTTATATCATGAAGGTAAGGTTAGATCTCACTCGGTTTCTATCTGTGTCTGTGTGTGTGTGTGGGTAAGGGCGAGGGGTGGGATGGGGTTGCCCGCGTGTGTGTGTTTGCCCCAGTGTTGAGATGGCATGCCATTGCTCCGTTTGCTTCACTCCTCCTCTCTCATTGGCATCTGTCAGTTTCCTGTTTTCTGTTGCCCTGCGTGTCTGCTCGTTTTTTTTTTTTCTCTCTCATTCCCTGTAATGAGTCAAGGTGTCACTCACTATGTGTGGTTTCAGCAATATGTTTTAAAAAACCTTCTCTAAAGTTCTACTGGGCAAGCTATTTTTGGAATTCCAGACACAGAGTCATGTCTACCATCTTCCAGCGCTGAGTGTGTTCACACCTGTGTCACATTTGAGTAATTGGCAGCCAGAATATGCTGTCTTAGGGTTACATATGTCTCTTTCAGCTGAATAAACGTTTCTAGAGAAGCTGGTGGGAGCATTCATTACTCACCAGGTGACCTTAAAGGAGCAGTGTATAAGATTAAGGTGAATTTAGTCAGCTCTTTCGGTGAGGATTGCAGTTTTCAACCAGCTGAAACGTCTGCTGGTTAGAATCCCTCCAGTGCACATTGTTCGGGAGGTTTTTAGCGGTAGTGGAATTACCCGCAGAGGTCTCCTCCTCTCTAAAACAGACAGACCAGGTGATTCAAACCGGTAAACCCGCTGAATAAAGCAGTTTCACGTCACAAATCAGTTTTTCTCCGAACCTCTTCGGCTTGTCGCATATGGGCTGCTAGCCTTTTTCTCTCATAACTTTAGATCCAGACATTCAGGAGGTTTTTACTATAGGCTGAATTAGCCGGAGGTCTTTTCCTCTACAAAACAAATGGACCTGGTGATTTAAACTGGTAAAAACACTGACGAAGGCCCTGATCACACAGAAAGAGTTTTAGCAGCTGTAGGCACCTTTTTGTCAGATAATTTAATGTTTTGACCTCGGGTTTCTGCCCTCTAAGCACCTGCCATTTTTGCTCGAGTGCTCTCAACTCCTTGAGTTGAAAAGACTTCAACTCAGAGAGGAAAAATGCCCCACGCTATCTCTTTTTTTGTTATGGTCATAACAACCAGTTTACAGTTGGTTGAAAATGGAGTAGAAGCTGGTGGTAGTAGTTGCTGGATGCCCAGAGCTATATGGCCTGACGATAGACAGCAGCTTGTCAAACTGCCCCTGAGTCATCCTAAAATATGCCTGGAAGCAGCCATCATGGAGGCGGAGCTCCTGGACCAACTGCCGGTACTCCCCATGATGCACCCTCTTTTTTAGGGTCTCATGTACCCACACAGATCTCTGCTTCCCTGTGCCCAGTAAACTATTTACTGACAGCCTCTCACCCTCGACCAGAGCCACAGCAAGTACCCTCTACCTCAACATTTCAGGAACTAGCTACTAATTACTGGGGGAATAAAACAGTAGATTGATTACACAGGAAAGTTAGTGTAACGGTTCCTGGCAACAATAAAAAGGAGCAGCAATTTTTTATTTTATTTTTTTCAAATAGTGGTATTCAATCAAAAAAATACAAGGCAATGCGATGCAGCTGACATTATGCAACCTGCAAAATGCTTTTGTGTGATCAGGGCCTAAAGCAGTTTCACATAAAAAAATAAATGTCTTTCTGAGGCTGTTCATCTAAGGGTGATGGCTGATGCGAAAACGCAAATGACCCTATCTAGAGTTTGGTTTGTTGATTCTGGGCTATTGTAGAAACAACATAGTTGACTCTGTGGATGAGGACCTGCTCCCTATATAGAAATAAACAGCTCATTATAAAAGAACAGAAACACAATGATTCAAATTTCAGGTGACATACTGATTAAGTTTCATTTCTGCCAGTATAGTCCCATTAATTCTACTTATTGGACCTTTTAACAAAACTCTGATTTAATGCTAAAGCCTCTCTGTGTCTGCTGGATGTGTAGACAGTTGTTTAACACGTTCGACAAAAAAGCTTGACAGCTGATCACTTGTCAGAGCTTTATGTCTTTAAGCTTCCTGTGAAGTGCTTCTGCTCCCAAGTGGCCATAATCATCATACAGCTTTAAAGTGACAGAAATATCACACATGTGTGCGCTGTGCATAATGCGCTACTGATGTGCTCCAAGCAGGTGGATGGAGCTAAATGCTGCCAATCTTGACACAGACAATGCAGCGTGCCGCTTGGCACACACCACTGTTGTACGCAATGAGAGCACCAAAGCAGCGAGGAAAGAACTTCAGTACACGTCAGGAAAATGTGCTTTGTTCCGCGCACCTGCAGCAACGTGAATCCCTCCAGTGCTTCTAAGAAACATGATGCAGTCAATTGTTCCTCCCGATTCTTGTGAGGGACTTTTAGGAGTCTGTGATAGACTCTCAGGATACCCCATGAATCACGTAAGCAGACAGTTATTTACTGTTTTCCTTGACTAAGCATCTCCGTTCCAGCCAGGTGCATGGGGCAAATCATGTGATGTATTCTAAGAAAATGACAACCATATGCCACAAGTTAGCGCCACCCATCTGCAATAGTATGAGCACATCGCTATGACTAAACTCTTACTTTTAACGAGCTAATTATTCATCACACCTCAGCTTTTTATGTGTGCTCAGGAGAGGAAACAGACACTGCGCCTGTTTTCAGACCCTAAACTCAACCCAGCAGCTAAAGAAAAGAGAATTTCTCATTCATAAAACCACATCATTGTGGTTTGATAGAATGTAGAAAATCATGTGTGCACATCTCAGCTTCCTTTCTAATGGCTTAGTAAGCACAGTGTCCCACAGGTGAAGCTTCTTTTCTTCTTCCCTCACAGCAGGTAGTTGCAGGTAAAATGTTTTTATGCAAGAAATACCTTGAAAAAAAATGTGCAAACATTTTTTACTAAATGTGATTTGATTTTTGGTTTTCTTTACGTGTTGTTAGGCCGGATTCATATTAGCACAGACATTTTACCCGGCAGGTTTGGTAACAGTCATCACCACATGCTTGCTGCCTTGTTTGTCGATGGAATTTTGTTCTTTTGATGTTGTTTGTTCACAAGGGGATGTGCGTCCCTGTAAGCTTGCATTCTGTTTGGTTTGGAGCCTTGGCTTTACAGGTGTGTGTAGCAGGTGTGTGTGTGTGTTGAGAGAGATATGTGCTAAATTTGATGTTGCACTCCTCCAGGACTCCAGCAAGAGCCCGCGGCCGATGAAAAAGTTCCTGCCAGGCAACAGGAAGAAAGAGCGGAAGCCCTCTGATGACGAGATTCAAACAAGGAAAAGTAGGAGTCGTAACTTATTATAAAATGAAATGTACGGGAGGCATGCGTGCACATGAAATGCAGTGTACAAATTGTGTGTTCATTCCACCAGTGCAGTAGGTTATCTTTGTATATTTGTTCTTGATCATTTTCACCTGCCTTTAAAGGGATAGTTTGGATTTTTTTTGAAGTGGGCTTGTCTAGGGTTCTTATCCATGGACAGTGTATTACCTGCAGTAGATGGCAGTCGGCTTGCCCCCAGTTTGGAGGTGTCATACAATTCTTCTTCAAAGGAGCCACACTATCCCTTTAATTTAAAAAACTGGGAATGTGCCACACATCATCTACTGAATGAAACTCCTAAATGTGTCTTCATGATTTTGATAATCTCCTGTTTCGACAGGCACGGTCGCTCTGGAGGAGGACGCTCAAATACTGAGGGTGATTGAGGCGTACTGCACAGGAGCCAGCCTGCACCAGACCAGCACAGGTGTGCGTTTATGTAAGAACAATGTTTCTATAATGCCTTATTAGGTTGCACATCGTCAGCAGCTGATACAGTCATGAATCAAGCTTTCTCTTTATCTGTGTCTGTGTGTGTGTGTGCGCAGCGGTGCGGAAAGAGTGCGTCCCTCAGGTGCTTCTGCCAGAGGAAGAGAAGATCATCGTGGAGGAGATGAAGAGCAACGGGCAGACAGTTATTGAGGAAAAGTAAGATCATTACTTTGGAAAATTGGCTTTCATTTACTGGTTGTACTAGCATTAGCAAATGGGGCTTTGTCATGATGTGTATTGAGCTTCTGATTTTCTCTGTAATCAGATTGAGAAATGTGATATTGATCCTATTTAGGCTTCACATAGAATGACCCTGGGGTGGAAGTCAGCACAACCTTGACATCCAAAGGATGTTTTTTTACATGCCTATTTAAGGAAATGTGGATATTTATCAAAACTGTGTTTTCTTTCTGTTTCTTTCAGGAGTCTGGTTGATGCTGTGTATGCTTTAAAGGACGAGGTTCATGAACTAAAAAAGGTAAGTGTGAATTTTGTTCCAATAATGTACTTTATGCCCTGAAACACATTATGTGTACACACTTTTACATGTGTCAGCAACATGCAGCACTCTCAGCACTGGACCAGTTTCAAAACTTGTTGTCTCCGTTTGTCACTTAAGCCCTGTTAACACCAAACACTTTTAGCGTGGTACCTTTGGAACCAAAAGTAACGCTTTAGACATGCTACATAGACCCTAGCGTTTCCACCGCAAACAGTGCTCTGAAATGTGGGGAGGGTTGTTGTCACTCACTGCTCCGTCCAGCACTCACTGTATTTCCTCCCTTATCTGTCTGCACCTCGTTTATTGTCCACATAACATAATCCGGTCGACGTTAATATATACATTTTTAAACGTTTGAAGATCCACCCATTACTAAAAGTCTGTCATCCAAGAGAGACAAAAAACAATTCGTCATGGTCAGAGTTGTCACAGTGAAATTTAAGGTGTGCTGATGGATTCACATCGTCAGCTCATGCATTGTGCAACATTACAAGTAAACGTTCCACCTTAAAAGTCGACAGCAGTCGGCCCAGTGGATAAAGTTAGTTTTATTTCTCAGAGGCAGCAAAACATTTGTTATCTTTTCAGCAATAGTTTACTAATGTAAAACTTGCCATAGTATGAGCAGTGGTTACAAAACCAGCCACAACTCAGCCCTGGGCAGAGTGACCGTCCTCTATTGACCAATCAACAGACTGCAGTGTTCACAGCTCCACCTTTTAGCATCAGAGTGTGCTAGGTACCCCTGTGCTTTGGACGTTTATGGGTGTGTATCCGCACAGCACTCAGGTGAGGCTGGGACTTTTTAAAAAGGTAGCGACCAGGTCCCAGACTGTAAGCAGCAGCCATTTAAGAGATACAGTGCTGAAAAAATGCAAATATAGCAAGAAGAAACCCCAAGTGAGAGTGAATCTGGGTTGGCTTTTACTTTCATTTTCACTAGCAAATGTGTTTACAAACAGTAATGGACAATCCTTAATAGCATACCTTTAAGGAACATTTGTGTTATCAATTTTTCTACAATTATACATGCCTATTTCCACCATATATATTTTTAACAACGTAAAAAAAATGAATGACAGTCAGTCTGTTTAATACTGTCTGTATGTTTGACAGGAGAATAAGTGGATGAAGCAGTTCCTGGAGGAGGAGCAGAAGTCTCGCAAAGAGCTGGAGAGAGTGGTTCGAAAACTGGCCAAGCAGAAGAACGATTGCGCTTGGGACGACAGCAGCCACTGAGCACATCCGCACAATCATCCTCATCCTAGTGTGGCTGTGTGCGTATGGCTACATTTCTGTATTCATGCTTGCGGAGGGTCAGGCGTGTGTGTGTTTGTATATCTTGTCTATGTTGCGTCTCCATATTTCAATCACACACAGCAGAGTCGAACTCCCTCACTGACGACGACAACGACGCTTGGAGTTTGTTAGCTTCAAGCACTGGAGCTTCACGTGATGTTTCTGATGAAATCTAATCTGTCTTCCTGATCCAGACCACGGATACGCTTCGTCATGAAGCAGCTCAGCTAAACCCAGACTGATAAAGTGGGATGTTTCAAACGTACTGCCTCTTGGCGACTGGCACTGTGAACACTCCCCCCAGCAAATGGACATAAACGAGTTCTCCGCTGCTTCTTGTGCTTCAGTTGGAAATAGAAAAGGACGAAGCCATCGAGTCCGATAGGTGTTCTCTTTGCATGCATTTCTGTTACAAAGGGGACTGATTTCCTTCTCTCTGCATTTTTGTCATTGTCGTATTTTATTTGTCACACGGACACCTAGTGGGGATTCATTGTGCTTTCATGTGCATTTTGTACCATTCTAGACATTCACATCACAGGTTTCCTGGCTGTTTTGTTGGCGTTAAGGCAAATCAAACAGGTTAGCTCCTCATGCTACGTTCAGTTGTTTCCAAATGCAGCCCTCGACTGTATATTTAAAAACTGCATGAATGTACAGTGTTTCTACGGTATGAATTCTGCATCAGAAATGTGATAATCGAGATATATAGTCCAAAGCTATCAGGGATGCAGCTGCGTAATAGAATAGAAAAGGCTTAACTATGTATGATTTATATACAAGAGTACGCAAATAATGACACAGACGTCACCTCTACTCTTCTTACTAAAATATATTCAAGTATAATTTTAACATATTAATGACATAGCCTTGCATTATTTTGGATTTTTTTTTTTTTTTTTAAATATTCTTTATTTATTGTTCACCCAAGCATTTAATTGTGGTGTTAGCCTTATAGATATCGTTTTGCTGCCTTTACATCTGTCTTGAATTTGGTAAACTTCACTGATGTGTAAAGGCAGAAAAATAATCCTCGTTTTGGCCAAGGGAAAGTAGACTTTTTTTTTTTTTTTTCATAACAAAAGAGGAAAAATGACTAGAGGGTTTTGTTTGCAGCCTCTGTGGCCTCCTAACAGGGTCCTGCAGAGCTGATGGAGACAGGAAATAAACAGAGAGATTTACTTGTGGGTGAAGAGTAGAGCTTAACTTGTTTAAGTGCCTCCCGACGGGGTCGATAAACTTAAAGAGAGTTTAAGACCGCACTGGGACTAAATGCATGATTTATATTCAAAGTGTCACAGGTGGTTTGTTGTAATATTTCAATAAGAATGGCTCAAGCTTCATGGGTATATTTCGGGTCGGAAAAAACATAACAGGGCTTCACGTGTTCTTGTGTTTTTTTTTAAAGATGCAGCCTCTTTACAAAGACCCACAGCGGTACATTTCCTCATGAGGCTGAGTGTGTGCACTGTCAACACTGTTATCCTGTCTCGCTGCACTGCAGAGCAGCAGTGGATGCTATTGAAATGCAATAAGTGACTGCTTTACTGACTGACCTCTGGGTTAGTCCCAGCATGGTGGGCCAGATTTGGAGAAACTGCAATAATAATGAATGAATTAACCCAATTTATTAACCAAAAAAAAAGAGGCCCGACCATGTGGTTCAGCCACCACACAGTAAGGCTATTCATTATTTTCCATTTGCCTTTTATTTAATCGAGTCTCTAGGTATTGATGATTGTTTAAAGTTCACTGTCCAGGTCCCAGTTTTCATTACAAATAATCCAAAATGTAATAATATTGTAATACTGTACAACGCCTGTGGGGAAGTGCTGTTTTTATTGTGTGCACTTCTCTACAGGGAGGTCAGAGCACTGTGTAGGGTACAAGGCAGCACTGGCAGCAGAGCCAGTCTTGCTCAAGGGCACTTCAGCTAAGACATAAAGCTGACCTTAAAGCTGTTATTCTTATAGGACGCTCAATGGGCAGCAAGATTCTCTTCAGCATAACAGAGACTCTGCTTCCTGTATAAATGTGTAACTGTCTCATCATGTGTTCACTGTTTAGATTATTGCTGTTCCTGTACCCTAAATTGTTTTCATCAAGTACCACATACTGTAGTTTTCAATTCCCAATAGCCTCAGTGAGCACTTAAGCGGTGGGTGGGGGTTTAACTTCGGTTTCATCTTGTTTATCTCCAGACCACTGTGTGTATTGTTTTTGAAAGGTTGTTCTATGCAATTATTGTTGTTGCAAGTATTGTAATGCTTTTTTTTTTTCTAGACACTCTGTACTTTGTGTTTGGTATGGTCATTCTTTTATTAAAAATTTAATATAACAGTTTCGCCGTTAATTTTCAGTGAGAAAATGGAAAACGCCAAAGGTATCAAACACGTGTGGAACTGCACAGAGCAACCTGCACGTTCCCTCATTTCATACTGGAAAATCCACCAAGACAGGCTTTTCCACGCGGCGCTCGGCACATGTGTGGCTCAGGAATTTGTAGGTTGCTCAGAAGCAAGAAACCCTTTACAGGGTGGAAGCAGTGACTAGAATAGATGACATCCTGTGAGAGTTTGCCGCCTCTGCATGCATGCACACCTCCATAGAGATTCACACTTTCCATGCTGTTGAGACTCCACCGCTACAGTGACATGTGACACACTGCCAGGTTTTTGTGTAGTCTGAGGTGCTAGTTTAAACTTGCATTGCACTGTGTTTTGCTGTTGATGGCTGGCACTCTTTTAATATTACTCACCAAGCACTCTTAAAGCTTTGTATTAGTCAGCATTTAGGTTAAAGTTACGTATAACTCATACCTGTCGGCTTCAGTGTATCCAGTGATTAATTTAAAGAAGAGGTCAAAGTCAGAACTTTGCGTGAGCATTTTAACTGAACAATTACAGTCCATGTTGTAGCCCAGTTAATCCTAAAAACTTAAATTATTGTTTTTCAAACTATGCTCCAATTTTTCGACTTTTCCTCGCCCTTTAGGAGCCACCGGCCTGAATTCAGTTTTGTGCAGTATGAAAATTAAATGACACTGTTGTGTAATCTATCATGATGACTGTCACCTTAAAGTTTTATTATTAATGTGAAAGGTCAGTGCCAGACTTTTACACATTTAGCACCCCAAGCAAGCTTTACCTGGTACCCCCCCCACCCCAAGAAAATGTTTTTCTTACTGACAATAACAAAAACTAATAAATCAACAAAAAATAACAAATTTGCTTAAAAAATTATAATAAATTAACAATAAGATGATAGTGAATGTTCAAATTTCGCGCAAAAAATTCTTTTCTTTTCCACATTCACTCCACTATTGCCCTTATGTTCGATTATTTTGAATGTCATTTTTTTATTTATTTATTTTATTTTTAATTTATTTTTATTTTTACTTCATTTTATTTTTTTATTTATTTTATTTTATTTTATTTTATTGGCACCTGTAGGTAGAAGATTGAGCTACTATATTTTAAACCAGTCAGCATTTAAACTGCATCGCCACATGACAAAGAACAGAAAAGAAAACTCAAAGTTCCCTGATGGATTACACAACTCAGCAAGTTTCCTGAGTCTGACAAATGATTCATATGGAAATGAATTGGAACCAGTGGCTCCCTGGAAAGGAGGAAAAACACATCATGAAAATGGAAAGTCTGCAGCCTGCTTGGAAAAACAGTCAGCGATAAAATGAAGTGTATCATTTTTAATTAAGGACATGATTAAGGTGTGGCCCTTAGAACAATCACATATTAATATTACATTTGCTTCTCACAGAGAAGGTCTCTCTTGTGCCACTGCAAACAACCTGCAGTTTGATGCACATGTCTCTTTACATACATCAAAATGACCGTCAGTACTGAGACATAGTAAACCACTGCATAGGTGGTAACCTACATCTTGAGTGGTCCCAGTTACTTGTGGTTTAGCTTCATGAGAAAATACGTCTGTGCTATGTGGTTGCTCGTGTCCTAGAAATTAAAACCAAAGTGGTACAGGCTGAGCTAGAATGAAAATGCAGTAGGGTTATGGGCTTCACAGCAAACCTTGCAGGCCTCGTCTATCTCCTGTGAGTAATTCTGACTAAATTACGTTTTTTTTAGAACTTTAACTTTTTGTAAACTTGGCTGCACACACTGTCTGTACAATATCTAAAATACTGATGCAGATATGCTCCATATTGGGACATGCACACCATATAACATCGAATATGTGATGCTCAGAGTCTGGATGTTTTAGTCTAAAGGTTCATTTGCAGAAACAGACATTTCTGTTTGTTATTTATTTTTCTAAATCATGTTTTTGTGTGTGTTTGAGCAAAGAAATATCAGTCAAAACTTGGATTGGTTGTTTTAGCAAGATATTGTGTTTTTTTAATGAGCACTCAAAGGAAAATCAATCAAATTTCCTAGCACACAAATTTTTAAGAATTATCTGTTTTTGCAAATGAACTCTTCGATCTCCTTTCCAACTGACTCATTCAGGACAAAGTGAAGAAGAGAGGAATGTTTCGGATTAAATATCAAAGTTTCATTTCACAGCCATTCAAACTTGTTTACATTAATAAATACAAACCAACCATTCACAATACTGACACAAAAAATAGCACAAAATAACACCGTTATGTCTGATTTAATAAATATAATATAGGAGTATAGTTTGGGAATGTGGTCTCTGAAATCCACCCAAAAAGATCACAATCCATTAGTTTGGTTACTGGTCCAGTCTATTTAACAGTGTTCTTAGTCGATTTAAATCCAAGTCCATCCACGTAATGAGTCCCCACTGCCCAGCTTAGGTCCATGCCTGTGCTCACGTGGGAGGCCTACAGTTTGTACATCCCAAAGGTTGTGGCTCTTTCCTCAAAGTCCACCAGTGAAAGGCCTTGTATCCAGACACCGAGCTGATTTCCTTCCTCCAGTGTGACCACCTCTCCCTGTGTGGCTGTGCACGGGTGAGAGATTGATGCATTTTCACCGCTGCTGTCCAGGCTGCAGTAGGCCTGCATCAAAACCTTCTCCTCCTTGTCTGACTCACTCTTCCTCAGCATCACCCTGGTGGCCAGTGGGACCTTAGGGTCGCCCTTGGAGAAGGTCACCCTGGAGTAGACGTAGTAGTCACCTGACTGCAGGATAGTCAGCCAGCTCTTGATGAAGGGCCTGGTGTTCCTAAGAGTTGAGTGGTCCCAGTCCCACTGGAGATAACCAGCTGGAGAGACAGAGGCAGAAGTTGAAGCAACAGTATTGAGAGTACTTGTACTCTTAACCTCTAAATACACAGAGTTTTTTTTACAATTAAAAAGAAAAATCCAAACTATGTCCCTAGTTTCTTACATTTAGATTTCTGATCTGGTGTCTGTGGTCGCTTGACAAACATGCGTGCCAAAACTTTGGCAGAAGTTTCCTGCTTATCTGACATGAGGGCAGCAGCTGGAGAAGAGAACAAACACTGGGTCAGAGACATGGTTTAATTTGCATTTTTATATGCAACTTGGTGTGTAAAATTACTTTCAAGAAGAACAAACAAATTAACGTACCTTTTGCTTCTTTTTTCTCAGGTGAAAGAAGCTGAAATGAATGAAGGATGAAAGGAGAAGATCAGTAACAGGCAATATGTTGATTTTCTTATGATATTTGTTTTCCTCACACAATATTCATAATTAAATATCATTGTATCTTTGTCCACAAAATGCTCATTGTGTTAAAAGGCACTGAGTCGTGAATATAACACCTCACTTGTTTGTTCACTTTCATTTCCTGTGTTTCATAATTAGATATATTTTTACACAGAGTAAAATGTATGAACCATTGGAAGATTTAAAAAGATCTACTTCAATACTCTAATGTAAGAAAACCCACGTGCACTGTCATGTATACATTTGCTTCATGTTTTAGAATGAAGCTGAATTAATTTGGCACAAAAATAAATTATCTATTTAATGGTTTTTTTTTATTTTATTAAAAAAAAAATTAAATATTAAATAAAATATTAAAAATCTTACATGTAAAAGTAGTTTAAGATTTTTTGAAATAAAAATTTGGCTATTTTCTTTAAGTTTCACCTTTAGATCATGTAGCAGGTGCAATACAAACTATTTTAATTTGTAATGGCTTGCAATATACTGTACAATTACTGTAATGACACATGTACAAGTGCCACCAAATATTACTACATCTAAGTTAACAGAAGAAAAATAATAAGATAATAGTTTCTTACCATTTGGTCATTGTGGTACAGAAGGATGAATCCTCCGACTGACAGAAATAATTGCAGCAACACTGCACCGACCAAAAAACGGATGAGAGACTTGCTGTGGCCTGAAAGCGGAGCTGGGATTAGGACCTGGTGGGACCTGCCGAGGCGCGGAGGCACTGGCGGTGGAGCCAGGCTGGTCTGGTAAGTGTTGATCATGGTGGAGAGGAGCGGTGAAACCTAGAGAGGCCCGAGGTCTGTGACATCCCATGCACTTCTGAACTGCAGCTCTCTTGAGCATCTGAGTTTTTCTCTCGCTACTTCCTGGAAGATCTGAACTCTACTACATACAGATCTGTTGTGACCTTTAGTGAGGTCGTGTGTGTGTGTGTGTGCGTGTGCGTGCTGTCAGACATACCTCTTTGGATTTGTTTCCCTCCTGTCAGATATTATGTCATAATGCTTCACAATTCCACAAGGTCTTATTAGTCAGTATTTCTTTGTCAGTCTGACAATACTTTTGGCCAGTGAAAACCAAATTCTAAAGTTTAGTATATAATGTAGTATGACATAACCATATTAGTCATTTAAGTAGGCGATAATACACTGAGTATACCGGAACACCTTTGTGTCGAGTGGTCAGTCTTATTTTCAGTTTTGATGCAGTGGGCTTTTCTCTGAGACCACAGCAGCAGCAAATAGAAATTATTTACAGAGTCAGATGAGAGGCAGGAAATAACACGTTTACAATTTCCCCAATAAAACATCGATGTCATGCTCACTGACCACTTCACCTCAGCTCTGCCTTCCACATGGTAGATAAGACACGTCCAAAGTCCGGCCTGGGCGCCAATTGTGGCCCACTGACTGATTTTAAACAGTCCTCAGCTTGACTTTCAAAATATAGTATACGTGGCCCCCCACACAATATTGGTTAGTCAAGCAAGATCACTTCGGTTTCTCACAATGGCTGGACTATCATACAGTTTGTAGACATTCATCAAGTAGGAACTACACAGGCAGAAGTAATGTTTTTTTCATAAATAAATAGTAAATAAGCAAACAGAACAGTTACCTAACAGAACAGTTACCTAACAGCAGGTGTTAACTGCAATGTAGCAGACATGGCCACAGAAAAGAAGCAGTTGCAGTGTTAATAACCAGTCTGATGTGAGAAGCAGCTCGCCCCCAGGTATTTTCACATTATCTAATCTAGCCCCACCAAAAAAGGTTTGGACAGCCCTGGGTTAGATCAGTGTATTCTTTTAAATAGGTTTAACCAGTTGGTGGGTTTTTTTTTCTTTTTCTTTTTATGTCTCTGTGGGTCAGTTTATGTCAGACACAGCACCTCTTTCATGTGGTGTCCCACAGGGTTCTGTTCTGGGTCCTCTATTATTCCTTTTATATATGCTGACTCTAGGACAGATCATCGGCCATTTGAGCAACATTTCTTAAATTTTTTATGCTGATGATATTCAGTTATATTGCTCTTCTAAACCTGATGAGATCAGCCAGTTGTCTATTTTAAATGAATGTTTGGATACCATTAAGATTTGGATGTCTGATAACAGCGTTCAGTTAAATAAGAAATAAGGCAGAAGCTCTTATTATTGCTCTTGAGAAGTATATTCCTAACGTCAAGCAGCACTTAGGGGTCTCCTAGTTTTTGTGTTAAGCAAAACCTTCGAAACTTAGGTGTCATCCTTGACCCGTCCCTGTTACTTGATAACCATGTCAGCCAGCTTATGTGTTCATGTTTTTTTTAGTGAAGGAACATTGATAAATTAAAATCTGGGGTGACCAAGGTTGAGATGGAGATGATTGTTCATGCTCTAATATCTTCTTGTTTATACAATTGTAACGCTTTTTTTTTTTTACCTGTTTAAATCAAACTAATGCAATCAGTCTACAAACTGATCACATATCATGCCACTCTCATCCTCTCTTTAGTGGCTTCACCTTAAATTCCAAATCCATTTTAAAATACTGGTGCTGACTTTTAGAGCCTTGGTCAAACACCACAATACATTACAGACTTCCTCCTCCTGTATTTGCCCAAGTGGCTACTTAGGTCATCTAAATATGAGTTACTGCCTGTCCCTCACACCTGCTTTATCACCTGAGTTGACCGAGCTTTCTGAGCTGTTACATCAAACTTATTGAATGCTCTCCCCTCATTGCTGCGACTCCTAGATTCCTGTGATAACTTCATGAAGCAGCTAAAAACATTTTTATTCACATAAGAATACATCACCTACATTATTTATTACCTTTTATATGTTATATTCCTGGTTTGTACATATGTGTCTCTGCCCTCATTTGGTTTGTTGTTGCTGTGATTTAACTCTATGATTTAGCTCTGTGCTGTTTGTCACTGCTATTTCATTTTTATACAGATTTTACTGTGTATTTGTTTTTAATGTAAAGCACTTTCTGATTTTTTTTATCTGTCAAAGTCAAGTCAACTTTATTTATATAGCACATCTCATATGACTGCCTCACTGTGTTTAAGATACATCATACATGACAATCATAAAATATCAGATAAGACAATAAAGTATTACATATATAAAAACAAGCAGGACATGATAAAAACAAACAAAATAAGAAGGTACTATTATCATCATTTCTTAAAAAGGGGAGATAATCACAATAATAATACTAATAACATCCTAACATAAATAAAAATAAAATTAAAATCCAAGTTAAAAGCTTGCAAAAGAGATACAAGTTTAGTTTGCTTTTAAAAGAGAACCATGTAGCTGACCATAGTTCATGTGGAAGAGAATTCCAGAGAGCAGGACCATAATGACAGAAAGCACTATGAGCTGGTTGAGAGAAGACCCCTATTTGATGTTTTAAAGGATCTTTCTGGTTTGTACTCTGTGAAAAGTACTTTACAAATAAACCTTACTTACTTATTTAAAGTAAAGCTGGCTGTGTACAGTGCCATCCCAAGATTTTATAATAATAATGATAATAAACTTTATTTATATAGCACCTTTCAAAACTCAGTTACAAAGAGCTGCACAATAAAACTAAACAATTAAAACACAAGAAGAGTAAAACAAATAACATGTCATAAAATGTCATCTAGTAAAAGATAAAATAAGTAAGGCCAGTGGACAGTCAGCTCAGATAAGTCTTTCCGATAGAGGTGCATTTTTAGGAGACACTTTAATGAAGCCAGTGACTCAGACAGCCTTACTGTATATTCTTAGGCAGGTGATTCCAGAGCTCTGTCCCCTTTGGTCTTCAGTCTGGACTCTGGGACAAGCATAAGACCTCTGCCTGAGAATCTCAAACTACGTGAAGGTTCATAAGCGACTAACAGGTCTGAAATGTAATCTGGAGCCAGGCCATGAAGAGCCTGAAAAGTAATTAATAAGATTTTAAAATCAATCCTTAAAGAAACAGGGAGCCAATGTAAGGAGGCTGAAACTGGTGTGATGTGGTCGTGCTTCTTGGTTTTGGTTAAGCGGCCCCATCTGGCCACTGGGGGCACCACTGGCTGTGTGACCACATAATGAGCACTATGCAGTTTGATTGTTGGAGTTATTTATTTCACAAGGAATTTAGATGGGATGCCATTTAACAAATATGCAATGACCAGATAAAGTCCAGGTGAGTAAAGCCTGGCTGAAAGCCACTCAAGTTCAATTGGAAGAGGTTTATTCAGATACACGAGGTCGTCAGTTTTTGATAACAACCGCAGTCTTTGATAACAACTGCTTGGTTGTGGTGGAACGTTTGCCTGGAATGAGATCAGCTAATGTTTCTCGTTGTGCCCACAGAGCCTGCCAGCTTGTGTGAAATGTTTTTAATGTGGCGTGCAAACACTGTAGGTTAAAGGATGCTGCATGAGAGTGTAATGCAACTAATGCTTTGCAACAGGTTTTGCCTGCATGAGGTCACAGAATAAACTTTCAATCAGCAGGTCAGTACAGCTTTTGAGCTTAGGTAAAAACCCAAGAGAGTAGGTTATCTAACATAGTGTAAGTGGTTTTCCTTACACATATATATATATATATATATATATATATGTATATACAGTACAGGCCAAAAGTTTGGACACACCTTCTCATTCAATGCGTTTTCTTTATTTTCATGACTATTTACATTGTAGATTCTCACTGAAGGCATCAAAACTATGAATGAACACATGTGGAGTTATGTACTTAACAAAAAAAGGTGAAATAACTGAAAACATGTTTTATATTCTAGTTTCTTCAAAATAGCCACCCTTTGCTCTGATTACTGCTTTGCACACTCTTGGCATTCTCTCCATGAGCTTCAAGAGGTAGTCACCTGAAATGGTTTCCACTTCACAGGTGTGCCTTATCAGGGTTAATTAGTGGAATTTCTTGCTTTATCAATGGGGTTGGGACCATCAGTTGTGTTGTGCAGAAGTCAGGTTAATACACAGCCGACAGCCCTATTGGACAACTGTTAAAATTCATATTATGGCAAGAACCAATCAGCTAACTAAAGAAAAACGAGTGGCCATCATTACTTTAAGAAATGAAGGTCAGTCAGTCCGGAAAATTGCAAAAACTTTAAATGTGTCCCCAAGTGGAGTCGCAAAAACCATCAAGCGCTACAACGAAACTGGCACACATGAGGACCAACCCAGGAAAGGAAGACCAAGAGTCACCTCTGCTTCTGAGGATAAGTTCATCCGAGTCACCAGCCTCAGAAATGGCAAGTTAACAGCAGCTCAGATCAGAGACCAGATGAATGCCACACAGAGTTCTAGCAGCAGACTCATCTCTAGAACAACTGTTAAGAGGAGACTGCGCGAATCAGGCCTTCATGGTCAAATAGCTGCTAGGAAACCACTGCTAAGGAGAGGCAACAAGCAGAAGAGATTTCTTTGGGCCAAGAAACACAAGGAATGGACATTAGACCAGTGGAAATCTGTGCTTTGGTCTGATGAGTCCAAATTTGAGATCTTTGGTTCCAACCGCCGTGTCTTTGTGAGACGCAGAAAAGGTGAACGGATGGATTCCACATGCCTGGTTCCCACTGTGAAGCATGGAGGAGGAGGTGTGATGGTGTGGGGGTATTTTGCTGGTGACACTGTTGGGGATTTATTCAAAATTGAAGGCACACTGAACCAGCATGGCTACCACAGCATCCTGCAGCGACATGCCATCCCATCCGGTTTGCGTTTAGTTGGACGATCATTTATTTTTCAACAGGACAATGACCCCAAACACACCTCCAGGCTGTGTAAGGGCTATTTGACCAAGAAGGAGAGTGATGGAGTGCTGCGGCAGATGACCTGGCCTCCACAGTCACCGGACCTGAACCCAATCGAGATGGTTTGGGGTGAGCTGGACCGCAGAGTGAAGGCAAAGGGGCCAACAAGTGCTAAACACCTCTGGGAACTCCTTCAAGACTGTTGGAAAACCATTTCAGGTGACTACCTCTTGAAGCTCATGGAGAGAATGCCAAGAGTGTGCAAAGCAGTAATCAGAGCAAAGGGTGGCTATTTTGAAGAAACTAGAATATAAAACATGTTTTCAGTTATTTCACCTTTTTTTGTTAAGTACATAACTCCACATGTGTTCATTCATAGTTTTGATGCCTTCAGTGAGAATCTACAATGTAAATAGTCATGAAAATAAAGAAAACGCATTGAATGAGAAGGTGTGTCCAAACTTTTGGCCTGTACTGTATATATATATTCATCCACATTAAAATATAGCATGATTACAAACAGTTTTACTTGTATGCCACTACTTGCTAATGATAGCTAACAACATGTTTATGCTTTGCAGGTTTGAATCTTGAGCGATATGCACATTATTTTGTGCACCATACATTTGTGACGGTTTTAGTGTACAGCTTGAGCTTGTTGTGTCTTAAAGCAGTGGTTCCCAACTACTGGGTCACAGTCCAAAAGTGGGTCGCAGGCTCATTCTGAATGGACCACAAGTGACTCATAAATGTGTCAAGTTTGTTAAAAACACTTTATTTTAGGGTACAGTTCCAGCACAGAGCTTTGATTTCAAAGTGCCGTTTTCTGCTGTAGAGAGAGTGACTAACAGACAACTACTCGACAGAGACAGCAAACTAGCTCAACAACATGACCAAACACAAGTATGGTGCTGAACGCATTAAACTGTGGGACCTCTAACTAATGAGTAAGGAGAAATCTGGACCCTGTGGCTGGACCAGTTGGGAACCACTGTCTTAAAGAGTCAAAATATATACATCACATATTTTAATCTGGATAAATAAACCAACAGTATTTTCAAAAGATAACACTGACCCTTTGATAGTGGTTAAAGTCAATCCAGTATTGAATCAGATCTTTAGTGACAGAAGTGTAGGTAACATTTTAGTGTGTATTAAACTGTACACTGTGTCTGTTTACTGTTTACACTACAAAGTGAGTGCTAATGGATATAGTAAACAAAAGAATACACTACATTCATGGATTTGTATAAAAGCTGTGTCTCTGATACACAAAAGATTGAGGTATACTTTTCCTTCAAATATTATAGGTAATCGATGTTGCCAAGTGGCTGACACATATTCAGCAAAGCAATGTAAACGTTTTTTTATATACTTATGTGTACAGCATATGTATAGTTATGGTGATACAATCACTATGAGAAGCCGGCATATCTACTGCAAATGGCATGTTTCATGTACACATTTAACGAGTCACAGCTCCCTCTGGTGGTTACAAATATCCTCAACTGTAAATATAAATATACCAGTATTTACATGTACAAATACACTGACTATATTAAATGTTAATAACAAATCCTAAAATCTGCTTTATCAGTTTTCTAGTTTATTGTCTTAGCTGTTGCCTGTGGTGTAAGACACTGTGTGATCTTTTTGTTTTTTATTCTGTATGTTAAATTACCCGTTTTCCCTCTTTTTTAAGTAACATCACATTATCGTGATGTTCTAATGTTACAGTATGTTGTGACTGAATTTAATACTCCTATTTGCTATGGTTGCTTTTTATTATGGAAAAAAATAAAAGAAACAAAAACCAGGATGACACTTGAAAATCAAATTCACCTACAGATGGTTTTGTTCTGATCTATACAAACCATGACAGACATTCATTTATTTGGCATTCTTTCATATGGATGTCTCTCAGAGAGCTGAGGACTGCTTTAAAGGTCCAGTGTGCAGGATTTAAGGACATCTATTCACCTCAAAATAAGAATCATTGTGTTTTTGTTACCTTAGAATGAGCTGTTTATACTGTATGTATATAAAGAGCGGGTCCTCTTCCACAGTGTCCACCATGTTGTTCTACAGTAGCCCAGAATGGACAATCCAAACTCTGACTCTAGAGACTCTATATAGGGCTATTCACCTTTTCCTGTCGGCCACCTTAGTTCTACACACTTGGCACATGGGAGAAGTTTAAAGTCTACAGCTTCACTACATGATGCCACTAAATCCTACACACTAGACCTGCAACAAACACATTCATCCAAATCACGTACACTGACTCGTTCACATATGGTGGGTCAGAACATAACTAAATTAAATATGCAATAAAGCTGAGGCTGAACTACATGGCACTGAGTTTACATTCATATGTTGGAGAGCTGACAGTGACATTCATCTTCATATGTAAAATCAATAGTACACTGTGGAGCAATTTGTGTCTCTTAGTTGCACTTTGGATTCTGGACAGTAATTCAGAAAAACGAACAAACATTTGCTTTCACAGTCTGTCAGATGAAAAAAAGATGAAAAGTGTTCACGGGGTGTAGTGGACGACCAGAGTGTGGTGGTTATTGTGCCGGCTGCAGAGGGCGGCGCTTCTGTAGCCGCTGGGGGTCTGATGGGGTGAAGAGTTGAGGCTGCTTTGCCTGTGGAAACCAGAGAACTGCATCCTCAGAGTTTTTGGCTCCTCTCCTTGAACAGTTGAGGGTTCCCCGCTGCACTTTATGAAGGCCACAAAGCATCCATAAAACTGTGTGGAGGGACAAAAGACTGAGGTTAGAATTTGGTGATTTTCAGGACAAAAGACTTCGCAATAAAACTGCAAATAGGTTGGTTTTGAGGGGACACTGTGGTAAATGTTTCAACAGCACTGAAAAACAAATAGACATTTCCAAGAATTCCCAATTTCATCTGAACTGCAAAGCACCTAATCAAAGCTCACTGGGTATGAGCAATCAGCAGGAACACACAACATCCGGCACATATACATCTGTAGGGGAAATAGAGCTCTTGTGGCTACAATGATAGAAGTATGCCATCTACATTAGTGTGCTACATGTAGCACATGAGAGGTGCTACTGAAGAGACACTGAGAGTGACAGCAGATTAACTGAGGCCCGACTGCCTTCTCAATGTCACAGAGGCCTGGGTGTCATTGAGTTCTCCTCTTCACCTGCTTTATATTCAGATAAGACTGAGCAGTCCTGTGCACTTCAACTAACAGATCTTACATAACACACTCCAATCTGCTAACAAATACAGCGGAGAAAGTGATTCTGGGTCATTGTTCATCACCACCCTGCCCTCGCCTCTCACCTGGTTGTTGAAGAACATGTAGATGACGGGGTTGACGACAGTGCTGAACTTGGCCAGGATGGAGGGCACCACGCTAGCCATGGGAGTGACCAGTCCCGTGCTTCCGAAGGTGGCCATCAGCGCCATGATGCCGTAGGGCATCCAACACACCATGTAGCAGGACACCATGGACAACACCATCATCAAAATGTGCTGCTCTCTGCGCTGAGCTGCCAGCAGATTGATCCTACCCGCCTGGAGGCATGAAAGAGGAGCAGAGGTTAAAACCACCTTGGCAATATTTTTTTTGGCAGCGTGAGGAGTACCCTACGATAACAGTGAGTAGGTGAGTGGGAAGTTCATTCGTCACACATTCATTCAGTGACAGACTCATTCCCCCAAGGTGCACCACAGTGCCACAAGAAATCATTCCTGCCTGTGGCCTAAACCTGTACAACTCCTCCATCAGAGTGTGAGCCGCTCTGAGTCAGTAGACTGGCATCTGGACGTCCATCCATCCATGTATGACCCAATAATGGTCATGTTGCAGTAACCATAGAAACATTCAAGAAAAAAAAACACCGTGGTCACTGTACTGCATTTTTTTTCTTTTACATCTGTCCTGCTGGTTTCCCCTGATGCACTGTGGTGCTGTGGCTGCAGGTTAAAATTGGCTCATACATCATAAGCCAAGTGGTTAGAGCAGCGTCTCATCTCTGGTAATTGTCACCTCCTCAGTATTGATTTTATTCCCCTGTGGTGGTCGCAGTCTTGTGTAATCACTGTGATGCTCATCACGGCACTTCATGCATAAATGAGTGTCGACGCAGTGAAGGAAGCTCTGTCCTTTCTGTCAAATTACTGCACATCCACACACTCAATTACACTTCACCTTGTGTGCTATTAGGTCACAACCTTTGTTGCTCTGTCTCCTCGACCCCCTATCATGTCATACATATTCTGACAACGTTCAATTAGTGGGTGATTTCTGCATCCCTGAACTTTTGCTGTACTTGGACAATTACCCACAGGAAGAAATCAGAGAAGCAGCACAGCCACATAGAGACTAAAATATAACAGAGAAACAAAAGGAATTATGTGCATATTAAATTGAGTCTTTTATTTGGAATAAAACTGTATATTTCTGTGAGGAAATGTGTCCACTGTCAACTCAGCGAGACACAATTATGGAACAGTGAGTGTGTGTGCTTTACAGACAGCATCATGAATCTAAATGCGGTGCTGTCATGCAGAGTAAAAAAAAAATCCATGCTTGAGCCACACTGATGCTGTCAATATAAATGTCACCTCTCCTTACGATGCGTCACTTTAAGCCACCTTCGAGAAGCCAGCAGAGGCTCCACAGACTGATTGCTCAGTTTCTAATAAAAGCCTGAGGCGGGGCTCAAGGAAAACTGATGCGCAGCTGAGCCCCCATTCACCGACACAGTAATCAAGCCTGCATAGCCCGTCTCTGCTCTGTATGTGTTTTTATAAAAAAAAAAAAACCCTGAGGTGGTTATATAACAGCAGTATCCAATAGTAACAGGTTGCTCCCACAATCTAAAAATATCATCTAGGTGATTCACTGATAGGAGTTGTGGCTGAAAGTGCACGGAAGGGCCCAACACCAATTGGGAACCCTTAATTGTCAATTATTTGTGTGAGTGGCAGGTTTATGTAAGCCCAATCAAGGTTGGGATGAATCACTGTAAGGCAAGAGGTGGTCACTGCCCTTAAGAACCCACCCAATGCACTCTCTGCCGAAGACACTGCCCTCATTCATTCTCCTGCTCGATAAACTGATTGGTAAACACAGAGCTGTGGCTTCTAGGATTATCTGGCCCGATGCTCTTTGAAAATACCTTGAAAACATGTGACTAAGCATCAGTGGGAGTCTGACACCCATCACTCAACCTCTGAGCTATGATCTAATGTCCTAAGAACATCTTGACAGCTCAAGAGCCACAACAGAGCCCACTTTAGCAGAGCTATTAAAGCTTCATAGCAGATGGACACGGTGAAAGGCCGCACATTATGTGGAGAAAATTACAGGTCTATACATGTAATCTGTGTTATATCCTGAACCTCTGTAAATGTTTGTATTCTTTACTGTTTGGGAATTGTTCCGAGTTGTATCCAGCCATACCAGACACGATGACATTATGCCGGTGGGATACTTATCCTTCATAAGAAGAAGGATAAGTGAACCACTGATGACTGAAAAAGGGGAAAGCATGAATTCTAATCAGTGGATTTACTGTGGAAAGGTAGTCACTTCATGACAGACTAACTGGGAACACATTTCCTGACTGTAAGTAAAGATACACCGCTTGCATACGAATGACACAAGTATCTAAATTTAGATCCAAGTCACTTTACCTTTGAGCTTCCATCTGCCACTCTGAGACTTTCTCCTGTGTGCTGTTTTATGCCTTCAATCCGTTGACAGCTGTGGCATTATGTTTTTGGTTTGTTCGTCTATATGTCCATACATCTGTCTGCCCATCCCGTTCTCGTGAACGTGATACCTCAAGAATGCCTTGAAGGAATTCTTTTCAGATTTGGCACCAATGTCCTCTTGGACTCAAGGATGACCCGATTGGGTTTTGGTGGTCAAAGGTCACTGTGACCTGATCCATCTCATTCTCGTGAATGCAATATCTCAAAAACACTTTGAGGGAATTTCTTCAAATTTGGCACAAACATCCACTCGGACACAACAATGAACTGATCAGAATTTTTGATCAAATTGCAAGGGTCACTGTGACCTCATCTGTCTCATTCTTGTAAAAGCAATATCTCAAGAGGGATTCAAGGGCGCTTCCTTAAATTTGGTGCAAACGTCCACTTGGACTCAATAGTGAATTGATTATAATGTGGTGGCTGAAAGTCAAAGGTCACTGTGACCTCATCCATCTCATTCTCGTGAATGCGATATCTCAGTAATACTTTGAGGGAATTTCTTCAAATTTGGCACAAACGTCCATTTGGACACAACGATGAACTGATTAGAATTTTTTTGATCAAAGGTCAAGGTTACTGTGACGATGCATCTGTCTTATTCTCATGAACACAATATCTCAAGAAGGCCTTAAGGGAGTTTCCGTAAATTTGGCGCAAATATCCACTTGGACTCAGTAATAAACTGAGAAGAATTTAGTGGTCGAAAGTCAAAGGTCAAAGGTCACTGTGACCTCACACAACATGTTTTTGGCCATTATTTAATAATTCATGTGCTAATTATGACAAATTTTCACACAAACATCTGATAGGATAAAATGATGAAATGATAACATTTTATATCCAAAAGGTCAAAGGTCATCTTCACTGTGACATCATAATTTTCTGCAAAAACACTTCTCTAGCCATTATGTCATAACTCACCTTAAAACTGTGCTGATTGTATCGATATTCTGTGGTGTTTTTACAGACATGAGTGTAAACTGTGAGTGCAACTTGACTGGTTCATGGAGGCATAAAACTGTGAGGTGAATATTCTGTTTTTTTTTAAACGTTCTCCCATTTCATGTTGTGTTGTGCTACTTGGTTGGTAGCAATATTTTTTTCCATAAGAAACTGACTTAACGCTGTATTTGTCAGTGGCTAGAAGGTTCCTGGTTCGAACCCCAGGGTTGGATGAGTTTGCATGTTTTCCCCATGTCAGCGTTGGTGTTCTCCAGGGTCTCTAGCTTCCTCCCACAGTCCAAAGACACGCAGGTTAACTAGTGACTCTAAATTGTCCGTAGGTGTGAATGTGAGTGTGAATGGTTGTCTGTCTCTATGTGTCAGCCCTGTGATAGTCTGGTGACCTGTCCAGGGTGTACCCTGCCTCTCACCCAGTGTCAGCTGGGATAGGCTCCAGCCCCCGCCTGGGATCCCCAACAGGATAAGTGGTTACAGAAAATCAATGAATGAATGTATTTTTCAGGAAACTTAGATGTAGATTTGCTCTTGATTGAGATTATCATATAAATATTTTACTTCACAGAATAACTGTATTGATTATCTGGTGACAGTTTTCATCCAGAGCCCCCAACATAATGTTTAAAGGTATTTTCTCTTCAGAAGAAGAAGGATTAGTGAACCACTGATGACTAAAAAGGGGGAAAGCATGAATTCTAATGAGTGGTATTACTGTGGAAAGGTTGTCACTTCATGACAGACATAAGAGGAAACACATTTCCTGACTGTAGGTAAAGATACACCGTTTGCATACGAATGACACAGGTATCTAAATTTAGATTGACGTCACTTTAACACTGAGCTGCCATCTGCCACTCAGAGACCTTCTCCTGTGTGCTGCTTTATAGAAAGGTGTTCCTATGTACACATCAATGAGACATAATATACTTATAAAATGAATACACTGACACAAAAACCCACAGAAGCAGCAGCTCTCTGCCTAAAATTTGCATTACATGTTTTTTCTTTTTTTATACATGTTTTGTGTTTCATGTGCTCCAAATGACCCTGTTTTCGTGAGTCTTTGTGTCCCATACAAAACCCACAGTGCAAAGAACATGTCCATGATATGGAAGATCAAAATAATTTTCCTATTTAGGACTGTAACAGTTTGAGTCTGAACTCACCCTCCTGATCGCCACCAGGATTCGGCCATAAGAGTAGACCATGAGCAGAAGGGGCAGCAGCAGGCAGAAGATGAAGAGACACAACACGTATGAGATGCTGGTGGGTGAACGGAGGTGCCACTGGACGGAGCACGTGGTACCGGGTCCCTCGGGCCCGTAGCTGCTCCATCCCAGGAAGGGCGGCAAGGTCCAGAGGAGAGAGTAGAGCCAGGAGCCACCGACGCAGAGCCAGGCCTTCCTGAAGTCTGAGATGTCGACCTGGGAGGATTGCAGCACGGTGGTGTAGCGCTCATAGGAGAGGACAGACAAGGACACCAGGGACACAATCCCTTCATGATCGAGATAGGAGACATAAAGGTAGATCACAAGTCAACAGATTGCAGTACTTACAGTGAGGAACTGTAATCTGTGAAGGTCTAACCTCGATTTTAAGGTTCTTTAATTTGTTTTTAAAACCATACATAGGCTCAGTAGTACATTGTTGAACTTCTCTGCCCCTACTCCAACTCCTGACCTCTTAGATCCTCAGAGCAATGTCTGGTGTCTGGTGGGTGAGGGAGATCATGCCTTTGCAGTAGCTGCTCCAAAGCTCTGGAGTCAAATGCTCCCCTCCATTGACACTATAAGACAAATCTTAAAATGTACATGTTGTCATTGGCCTTTGTTTGTTTTTAATGGTTTTAATATTTTAGCATTTTTATTTTAGCAATGCTATATATTTGTGTGTCATTCTTTTATTTTGTGCAGCACTTTGGTCAGCTGCGGTTGTTTTTAAATGTATTATATACGAATATGCTTGATTTGATTTGATTCATATTTATTGGAATAAAATGGAAACTAATTAGCTTAGAAATCACTACAGTTGTTAATAAAACATGCAAAAGTAAAAGCATATTTTGTCAAAATCTTTATGTGAAATGTTCAACAGACTTTGTCATGTAATTTCTGATGTAAAGGTGCTAATGTGCTTTTTGTTATATCTTTACAACAGGGGAAAATTCCTTACTCAATTCTATATCAGGATCACGGTACGATCTAGATCCAATCTTTACTGTGTATGTGAGCGTGGTACCATATATATATTATACCATATAATGTAAGCATGTCTTAGCATCCAGTGTATATTTAAATCATGTTTTATTTGTTAATGATTTAGCATTTTGTTCCCCAATGTTTGGTCCACTTATTACCTATTAATTGTCTTTATCTCATGCATCCTAACCCTTGGCAGAGGAAGTTTATAAGAGCAGTGGTTCCCAACTGATGGGTCATGGGTCCATTCTAAATGGGCCGCAAGTGACTCACGAATGTTTATTTTGAAGTAAAGTGAATTTCTGGCACAAGCTTTTATTTTGATGTCCCGTTTGATGCTATAGAGTGAGTGAGTAATGGATAGTTATTTAACAGAGACAGCAAAGTAGCTGGACAACATGACCAAATACAAGCATGACGTTGATATTAAACCTTGTGGATCTTAAACTAATAACTAAAGAAATTTAGACCCTGTGGCTGGACCAGTTGGAAACCACTGTTTAAGAGTATGTTTATCTGTAAAGCCAAAGACACATTTCTGTGTAAGTGGACAATACAGATTTCTATTCTGTTCTGTTCTCTGTAGTTATTGGTGTACCAACTGACAGGACCTTCCTGAAGACCAGCTCTGTGGCTGAATGCAGTTCCCCTGAATGTGGGAATGGTTTGTGTCTTCTATTATTTACCAACAGGAAACTTGAAGGCCAGGAGACATTCAAGGAAACATCCCACACAATCCCATGATGTTCCAGAGTTTTCATTTATTTTGCTTTTCAGCCAGCGTGGTTCAATGGCTGTCCCAAGGCCATAGCCATGGACATGAATATGCCAGGGGGAGTGGGGGTCACTCACTCTCAGAAAAAAAAATCAATATATTGTATATTATAATATATTCTTAATCATAAGCAGGACAAAGCTTCTACTACATAAATTAGAAATGCAACGCAACATAGATTGGCACTTAACTCACTGGCTATCTGAATAATGTAATGCAATTAAAACCTTAATGTTGGTTTTATACGCCATGAGCTGTGTTCTGCCACTTGGACAAAGCATGCGCAGAGCTGCTGTACACTGTAATACCTGAACCACTTGTAACTGTGGTGGCAGAAGTGAACACATGAGGAGTGAATCAATCAAGCTGTCTTTTGTGTTATTTAATTAAGTGACATAACAGAACAATACGAGTCAATCCATTTCAGCTGGAAGGTCAGAGCTCTGACACCTGGAGTCCTCCGAAGGTCTGACAGAGAAGAACAGATTCAGTCACATCATATAATAAAACTTATAAAGAGCAGGAGGCCCCCAGTTTACAGATAACTGTCTTGGGAACAGCTACAAAGCAAGTTTGTCACACACAAATGAAACTCCAAGGACACAGTTCACTGTACAATTAAGCCTTACATAAAGGAGAAGAAGCAGGATATTACACGTCTATATATATGGAAATTACAGATTTTGTCCCTACAGTAATTATAATGGCAAGTTGTTAAGTTAATTTAGTTTAAAGCTTTTATCTGTCAGTCCACATCTTTGGTCCAGACTTTAATACATCAGCCACCCAGAGACTTTTTCCTGTGTGCTGCTTTATAGAAACAGCATTGTGTGTTCCTATTTACACATGAATGAGACATAATATATAATAAACACGCTAACACAAAAACCCACAGAAGCAGCAGGTCTTTGCCTAAAACTTACATTAAATGTGTTTTCTTTTTAATATGTTCCAAATGACCCTGTTTTCATGAGTATTTGGGTCTCAAACAAAACCCACAGTGGCTCAGTCCACCCCTTTGGTCCAGACTGAAATATCTCAGCAAGCATTTGATGGATTGCCATGAATTATTTGAGAGACATTATTGGTTCCTGCACACAGAATCCTGATGACTTTGGTGACCCCTGACTTCCTGTTGCGCCACCACAAGGTGTAAATATGTGGTTTGAGAGAAATGATTGAACAACTAATGGATTGTTTGCCATGATATTTAGTACAAATAGTCATGTTTCCCTCAGGATGAGTTGTAATAACTTTTATGATTCTCTGACTTTTCATATAGCGCCATCATCAGGTTACAGTTTCACTTTGGAGCCATTCCCACCAGTCCATCATATAACTTTCTATATTGAACACAAGTGCGTGGAAAACAGGACTAAACACACACAAAGTTCTTGACTCACCAAAGAGGGAATTGGCGAACCCGTACCACTTGCAGCCGTACTCTCCAATGAGCCACCTGCCGTGCAGACTCGCAGCGAAACTGAAGGGTGTGCCGAAGACGCACACGAGGATGTCGCTCACACTGATGTTCAACAGGATGACATTGATGGGCGTCCACAGGGAGCGAAACTTTGCGAAGATGAGCAGAGCGAAAAAGTTGTTGAGGATCCCCGCCACTAAGATGAAGCCGAGGCATACCGCCACCACCGTGTGTCCGGTCCGGCTCAGCCCGCCGGGGCTGTGGGACGCCGGGGAGTCTCGCAGGGTGGAGGCGACGGTGCTACTGAGGCTGGAGCCGGAGAGAGAGCTGTCTGTGGTGCTGAAATTGCAACCGTGTATGTGGACGACCATAGCAGAGAGAGAGGAGAACAGAGGGCTGGAGAGAAGCACAGAGTCCTGCAGAGCTCCAGCTGCAGCAGCTGACTGAGGGCCGGTATATGACAGGTATATTAGAGTGTGAGGAGAGTTGAGTGTGCCCTGTGCACTTCTTATACCTGCACACCTATAATGTATGTAAATACCCCCTCCCCTCTTCTGTCTGCCACGCACACACTCACTGTTTGTCTTTCTTTTTCCTTCCTCAGAGTCTCTCCAGTTATTATAATGAGTCCTTTTGATCACAATGGCCTGCAAATATAGTAAATCCCCCAAATGTGTTGCTTTCCAGCAGCAAGGCGTGAATCAAATTCGCAGTTACACCGTCAATTTCTCACCGCAGATGTAGGCCAGATTATGTGATTGTCCAAAAATGAAGTTATAATTTTCCAGTCACACTTGGAAGAATCAGTCAGGGCGTTCCGCTCCAGAAACACAAACTTTGGTTGCATGATTTTGCTGAGCTGTGTGTTTCATATTCTCTGCTGCTGTCTGTGCCAGACTGCAGCTAGTTCATCTGAGCACGAAGAAAGTCACCAACAAAGTTTCACACTTGTTCAGCATTTTCTTTTTTACTTCCACATCCAAAATTACTTCCACAATAACTTCTATATGTTTTTTTTCCTATTTGGATTAACCATTTCCCAAATTGACCATACAGGTATACAGGATATACCCACCTCTTTTTCTGGTTGTTCACAATATACCCACTTATCATACAAAAAGCCATTGAGAAGACTACTCAGTATTCTGGACAACGCCTCTCACCTCCCTGCAGGCCACTCTGGAGTCAGAGCACATTCAGCCACCACAGAACTCCAGGAGATCTTTTCTACTTGTGGCCATCAAACTGTATAACTCCTCCCCGTTCTGTAGGGAGGGGAGCTGAAACAAAGGACACTGACAGCAACATTCACCTACATTAGGTGCACTACACATTTCACACGATGTGCATTACTACTTTTCAATATCTTATGCAGATCTTTCATGGCATCATGTGTTATTCTTCAATATCATGATCACTTATCAATGTAGTGCAATTTCACTTTCTCAGTCATGTCACTTTTTGCTTTTGCTCCTTGAAAACACTTCTGTCTCGTATATTTGTATATTTTTCCATATATTTAATACTCTATTGGTTTCCTGACCCGGGGAACCCACTGGTTTTCTGGCTGCTACTGGTTGTGAATCATTAAAATGGTATTTACTGCACTTTCATGCTTTCCCTCGGGATGAATACAATTGAATCAAACTGAATAAAATATAGGAGGGTATGCCCTATAGAAGTAAAATTAGATTCTATTTCCACAGTACACTTTGTAACCTACCCATCTCCTTAGTAGCACCCCCACCTCATTAACTACAATATGTAGAGAAACATAGATGTGGGATGGGAGCTCAGTTTTTTTCTGGATAAAAGGCACGATAAAGTTTATATTTCTCAGCTAACTGCAATGAGTTATTTTTCATACTCATGGGTTTACGTGTAGTAGAAAAAGAAAGAGAGAGAGAAATAGAATAAAATAAGATAAGATAAGATAAGATAAGATAAGATAAGATAAGATAATAGGAGAAATTTGTCTTGGACATTTGAGAGAACACAGACACACACATGTACAATCAAACTACAATTAAAATACAGCATCACCCCCAGATCCACACACCCCAAGAGTACTGAATGATACCCAAGAGCCAGGAGTTACACAGGTGCCCTGTTACACAGATGCCCTACAAAAGAATATTGCACACACACACACACACACACACACACACACACACACACACACTTCCTCTTGTTTGATAGATAATGGAACTAACGAAAATGTAAATGTGTTCAGCTTACAGTTTGGTAACCTGTACTCTCTGCTTGTAGGCAGCAACTCATACTCCTTATGAAGGATGTGGTTTGGGTCAGTGGTGGTTTTTAGGCCCTGCTTCCTAACTGTCTCCTCAAATATCTCCTGAGGAGGAGAAGATGGAGGAAGTATGCCAATTATTTTTTCTGCCTTTATGATCAGGTTTTGGAGTTGTGGTCTGAATTTGATCATCAGGTCACAACATGGTTTTCGTAACCTAACTGTCAGCTATCCATCCATCCATCCATCCATCCACTTTCAACCACTTAAGCCATCTTAAGCAGGCTAGCAAAGTATTCCAGATGCCCCTCTCCCCAGCAACACTTTCCAGCTCCTCCTGGGCGACTCTGAGGCGTTTCCAGGCCAGATGAGATATGTAATCCCTCCAGCGTGTTCTGGGTCTGCCTCAGGACGTGCCCTGATCAGAAACCTGGTCAGAAAATCTCAATTGTTAGGCTATAATCTCTGCTGGACACTTAAGACAGGAGTGTGTCTGTGAACTGAATAACGTAAGTGATCTAAAATAATTCAAAATCATGAGGAACCACAAAAAACTCACGTTCGTCAAGCATGTATTTGGCTTATTTTCCTTGGTTGCAGACGTCCCTATATAAGAGTGGTTCCCAGCTACTGGGTTGCGGGTTCTCTGTAAATGGACCGCAAGTGATTTGCAAATGTGTCAAGTTTTAAAGCACAGTGAATTTCCAGCACAGAGCTTTTATTTTCAAGTGCCATTTCCTGCTGTAGAGTGAGTAACTAATGGACAGATACTTGACAAAGACAGCAAATCAGCTTGACGCAATGCTCAAATGCAAGTATGACACTGAATATATCTAACTGTGTGGACCTTGAACTAATGACTAAGGAGAACTCTGGACCATGGCTGGACCAGTTGGCAACCACTGCTATCTAACACCCTTTAATGTGGAAGAAGATGACTTGCTAGCATGCTACCTAGCTAACACGGTCTGTCTATTAACTTGTTCACTTGTTTACTAACAAAGACCACACCAATAAGATAAAGATTAAGAATGGTTTATTGCATGAAGGGATGGAAGACTGAGGGTTGAGGGATGAAGGCTGGGATTCTGGGTAGCAGGTGAGCACGATGACGGATGTGTTGGGTTGAAGGCAGGAACGCAGGAGGGATCCCGGGTGTGAGACTGAGGGGGCGAGCTGTCTCATCATGAGCTTGGCTTCAGATAGAGCCCCCATTGGTTCCTGTATGCAGAAAGGAGCAGAGAAAAAGACACAAGAGTCAAGAGGGGATTGGATGGGTGGGATGTGAGAAATGTGTCGAAGAGAAAGAGAACTTCTTCAATACTTTTGGGCGGAAATAGGATGTGTTCAAGGTGTGGTCTTTGGTCCCGAACCTAGTTATAAAACTACATATTATAAGAAGAAGAAAACCTGATCTCTGTTAATGTTAGATAACGTCCGTTTAGATTGTTTATGTGTCTGTGATCCACTACCACTACACCGCTTGACACATCTCCCTCAATATTTAGAACTTGTGCATTATTAAAAAACATGAAAGCAGCAGAGGCCTTTTGTTGTGTGTTTGTGTTTTGTTGTACTGCTAGAACATGACTCACAGACGTAACAATACCTCCAGTAAAATAGGCACTGACAGTCTGCAACCTCTTTTGCTTACAATCTGCCATAGAACAGAAAGAAGCAGCGACTATGCACACAGAAAGTGCCATGATATTTTCCTCATAAATTGATGCAACACTTGATACAGGTGATCCATTTTAGCAAATCTCAGTTTAAGTTGTCAGTTCAGTCATTGTTGCATGCTGATGCAGTGACTTTTGCACATCCAGCATCATCATCACTTTGACAACAGCTGAAGCTGACTGTCATGATCCTGGGTGTTTGTTTATATTCTGTTTTCTTGTGTACTTCGTTTGGAGTTTTCTGTTTGTGTTCTTCCTTGTTTTGTTGTTCATTCATGTTTAATTTCCTGTTTTATTTTGTAGATTCTCTCCTCACGTGTCATGTGTGGTTTTACTTCCTGTCTTTGTGTGTTTTCCCGCCTGATTTCTGTCACACCTGTCTCGTTAGTCTTTCCCTGTTCCCAGAGTCTTCCCTTCACACCTGTTCTGTATTAATCGTGTTTGCTCCACCCTAGTGTTCCCCTCTATACCCTTGTTGTAAGCCAATCCCCATTTCCCTCCTTTTGCCTGTGTCCTCCTCCTCCAGCTGTGTCTCGTTCCTGTGATTAGTTATCTGTGTGTATATACACCTGTGTGTTCCCCTTACCTGAGTTCATTGTATTATCCTGGTTGGTTTTCAGTTTAGTTTTGGTCCTGCTTTCAGTTACCTGCTTTTTCTGGATGATTTTTATCAGCTGCATTTGAGCTTACTTTTTGTTAAAACTTCAACCTGCCTGCTACTCTGTATTTAGGTCCTTTCTGAACTGATCTATGACACAGACACAGCAATGGATTTCTTAATTTCAGCAGTGACATAAATGAGAACCATTGAATTTAAATACGCAAAAAAAATCTATGGAAAATATGAAACACTGTGGTATGCCTTGGAAAGTACCAGAGATGTAATATGAGTGGTAGTAAATGGTCTTACATGTGCAAAAACACCAGTATGGTCCTTTAATACTGAAGCAAAATGCAGTCACTTAACAAATTTGACCAAAAGACAGTACAAAAAATAAAAATCCTTATTACTTTTATCTGACACTAGTCTCTTCAGCACTATGTCAACACTGGTGAACCACTGATTATCTTTCTGCTATAGGGAAAAACAAAACACTCTGACTTGTTTTTGTTTCTTCAAACCAGTCACAATCATCTTGAGCAGGATAAAGGTGCAGCCATGGCGCTCTTGCAAAACAGTGTCAGGGGTGAACTTGTTTTGTTGGAAAATTTGCACTTGGGGAGGTGAACCTTGTCATTAAAATGACCCTGCACAAGAAAACGCCACAGCTGTATGTCACTGTGTGATTAAACTTTTAGTGATAAAATAAGACAAACATAATTTGATAATCAGTGCTCTAGAGGTGATCCCTGACTCACTGGACCCAGAGAAGTCCCAGATGAGTTGCAAGCTGTATGCGGCTCCTGCAGAACATTATTATGACAATATCACAAAAGCTCTGAGAAGTGGAACTGATCTGTACGTTAGTGAAGTATGTCGGTGCCAAATGTTGCTGCCAGAGTTTAAAGATGTGGCAAATCAACTATGGCTGGCCGTGTCAGGAAATGGATCAACAGTGAGCATGACAGTCCTGTGAGACAGGGTCTGGGCTTTTCCGAGGTGTGTTCACAAGTTGTTTTATTTGTTGTAGATCTTTACAATTCACCAGAGGAACAAAGCAGGCATGCCTTATTGCACAATCTTTAACAGAATGTACCATTTTCAGTGTGTAACTTGTTAGTGTGGACGTTATTCATGTTGTTTCCGATTGCAAAGGTGATTCAGAATCAGCAATACACACATAGCTGAATAAAAGGAGAATGATGGCTGAAATCATCAGCTCTATGGAAGGCTTATAGCCACAGTTTACATCCGGTGAGTCAGACTGTTGTGACACTGACACCCTGCACTTCCATTTCCTTTATACCTGTGCCCACATGATATGTCTTAGTGTGTGTTTTTTCTACATACTGCTGAGAAGAGAGACACTATTCCTGGAAAGACAAGATGCACTCATATGAGATTCCAGCGGACACATAACTGAAGTGACTGACGTCATGCTGCCCTTTGACGCCACTGTCTTAGGGGAGATCAGAGTAAATATCAATTGCTTTGGTCACTGGTGTCATCTGGAACCCTACACGCAGCAGCCAGGAGCATTTAATGCTCCCTCTTCTCGCTCTGCCATCAGCATCACTGGCTTGTTGAAGGCTTGATGGGCAGTCATTCTCATTCTCTCGCCCCTCTCATATGGGCTTCAGATCAGCCTGATTATGCCTGACACAAGGGAGAGGGATTATGATTTCAAGTCTGTATGGCTGCTGAATCCACACCTGCCTCCTGGAGAAATGAAGATCATCTGCTCTTCCCTCTCTACACTTGCATTCAATCTGCTTTCTATATGATTCTGAAACTGTTCAGGGAAAGCCCTTCAAATCCATAGCTGCTACAGTTTGTGTACCCAACTCTGGCTTTTGTACACTGCTGACTCCATCTGAGCTCTATAAGACAAAGAGGAATGAATTGTTGTCCTAATTGGCACCTGCCATACACTGAGCTTGAGTTTGAGAACTGTGGGGTTCTTTTTAGATTTACTCTGTCCACTATAGTTTATCTCATAGTCTCTAGTTTATTCACTTTCATATCTGCAGCAAGCGAACAACAGCAAACTGCAGACTTTTGCATCTTTAGGCTTGTTGTCTATGCTTTTTTCATTCCTGTTTAAAACATTAATTTGTTTGCAGGGAACCTGAGAATCATTCATACAGTTTTGAAGAAGTGATAAAATTACTTAAATCGTATCATGAGCTATACAGTTTATCTTTCTTATATATTTAAAGGGACAGTTCACCCCCAAATCAAATATCCATATGTTTCCTATTAACTGTAGTGCTGTTTATCAATCTAGGTTGTTTAAGTGTGAGTTGCAGAGTGTGTGAGATATCAGTTATGGAGATGTCTGCCTTCTCTAGTCATATAATGGAACTAGATGGCTCTCAGCTTGTGGTGCTCAAAGCAAAAAGAACTACATGAACCAAATTATCGCAGAGAAGGAAGAGTACATCTACTCAAGAGGCTCATGCTCGTGACAGTGTGAAATGTAAATATTAATGCCGTCCTCCTTAGCTGAACTGTAACGTTAGCTTGCTCAGTGGTGCTGGGTGAGCTAGCAGTAGATGCACACTTCCTTCTGCACTGTGATGTGGTTGGCGGGTGTAGTTCGGTAGAAAGGATATAGTTCCCACATGAAACTGCTCACAACAAGGTCTGTGGATTATCTTGAGTAGCCAGGTCATGATTTCTGGAAAGAGACATTGATGTTGATGTTTTTCAAATGTATTTGTTTGGCGCTTTGACCACCACAAGCCGAGCGCCATCTTGTTCCATTATATTCAAAGAAGGCAGACGTCTCTACAGCTGATATTTCCAACACTTGGATACTCACACCAAAACAATCTAGACTGATGAATAGCACTACAGGTAAGAGGAAAAATATGGATTTTGAATATTGGGGTGAACTGTCCCTCTAAATCTATATAAACGCTAAACTGTATGGTGAACTACATTCTTTATCGCTTACTCCAAATTGTTTATATGATTCATTTGGAGATTGTAGCATGCATATTAAAGGAATTCTTTAAATAAAAGGTCAGCCCCATATTATCATGTAAAAAACATAACAGAACTAGAAAGAGTGACAGATTTAACTGTATCTCTACTGAAGACAAATTCAACTGAAGGGATTTCTTTTACATTTCCAACAGAATAAACTAGATCTCAATAAAATATCACTTACATACGATACAGACAGTATTTGAAAAGAAGAGGTAAAAAAAAAACACAAATTGTATATGACAAGATAAATTCTACATCAAACGCCAATACTGATCTTCTATATCATTCAGCTTTGTAACAAGTAACAAAGTGTGTAACAAGATGACATTAAATATTTTTAGACATTCAGAGCAAATCAATAGAAAGATATTGGCTGGTACGGATGGAAAGGCTGAGTGGAGTGGAGAGATAAATTAATAATGAAAGGACTGTGAAAACTGAATAATTTCAGGAAAAATACCAATACAAACCCAAAAAAGACCGAGCCACAGAGTGAGATCATATCACTGGAATGTTTTACCAGGCTTTAGTTTTCTAGATAGAACAATTAATTATAGCACACTGTGTTAAATACCATCTTCAATAAGTTTCCAGTGTCGTCAAATGACAAATTACCATATGAAAAGTGACATTACTGAAACTCTGGGATAATTTGCACTATCATTAACATGCAGCCTATTGTTCCACAGTCATATAATATTATGTGGTTCCTAAATAATAGAAGCATGAAAAGGCTATAAAATATCATAATTAATCATTTTATAATTGCAAGTAATCCAGCCTACTATTAGTTTTTAGTCAAGCTACCACGCAAACTTCACTGTGACACCACAACATTGTGACTGTACTTTAAACTTCTATTCTGTCCCAAAGCATGTGATCAATACACGTTTATTCATACCGCACATTTCAGACACAATGGCAATTCAACGTGCTTTACATGGGCATAAACATACAAAACAAACAAAACTGAAAATGAGACAATCCATAAAATAGGAAAAAGGGCGTAGTGTAGATTTAAAGGATTTAATAGACGTATGAGAATGTCTTTAATATTTACATTACCTCAGGAAAAGCTGGAAACATTTTAAGCTGTTCTCTAAGTTTATTCCAGATCTGCGGTGTATAGAAATTTGTGCGTGTTGGCTCATAAGAAAGGAACATATCAGACATGTATTTTGGCCACAAAACATGCTTTGAACGGCAGTAATTGTATTTTGAAATCAATTCTTTGATTCACAGGAAGCCGGTGCAAAGCTCTTAGATGTGGGGCGATGTGCTCCACTTTCTTGGTTTTACTGAGGACTAGAAGAAGGGGAAAAGCAAGCAGTTGGTCAACAGGTCTATCTAAACGTAGAAAAAGGCCAGTGGCCTATATGTAGTAAAAATCCCAATACAAAGCAATGCACATCTAAATATTAAATTCCTCTCTTTTAATGTGTGGTGTGCACAACTTCAACTCAGGAGATGAGTCTAGGTCACAAATGTTCATAACAAGACTAAAAGTTTGCAGCACTGCTAGCTGCTTTGTTTGGCTGTAGGGACATGATAGCTTGAGCTTCATGTTGAGGCATGCCTATTGATCGAAACACCCATGTTTGGTGGCACAAAAGTTGCTGGAAAAGCAGGGACAGGTTGGTGAAAAACAACTGTGTTTGGTGGCTCAGTCATCACTGGGAAATACCATGAAAGGTCGGAAAAAAACACCTGGGAGCGGTGGCTTAAATGCCCCTGGGAAATGTGGTGAAGGGCCGGTAAAAACTCTTGGGAACATTGGTTCAAATGCCGCTTGGAAACGCTCTGAAGAGTCGGTAAAAAAAACCTTGGAGCAGTGGCTCAAACGCCACTGGGAAACACTGCAAATGAGCGGTACAAACACTTGGTATCGGTTGCCCAATTGCCCCTGGGAAATGCTGCGAAAGGTCGGTAAAAACACAGAGGTTTAGGGCCTTAAAAGCCATGAGGAAATGCCGTGTAGGGTCAGTACATACACCCGGGATTGTGGCTCAAACGCGACTGGGAAACTGAAATTTACTGCGGGAAAAATGGCATGACACCCAGAATGCTAACACCAGCATGCTAAATGCTACAATTCTGATGTTTATAGTAACCATGTTCAGCATTTAAGTTATCATATTAGCACGCTATCATCTGCTGATTTGCAGAAAATCACAAAGTACAGCTGAAGTTGATGGGAATGTCTTCTTTTCAGGTGTTTGGACATAAAGTGTTGGAGGAAATAAAAATTTGAAAAGATAATAGTTAAAGGGATCACGGAACTTATTTGAATTCATCCGAAAGTGGACATAAATGTGTGAATCAAAGTTTGCAACTATCCTCCAATAGTTGTTGAGACATTTCACTCAGTTCCAGATATGTCAACCTTGTGCCTGTGCTGCAGGAAGGATCGGAGGATCATCTTCCAGCAGCTGCGAATGATTGTATAAAATTTCATGTCAGTCAGCTTTATGGGATTCCACCCCTCCTGGGTGAGTCTGATTAACAGGACCGGTGTTACTGGTGCCGCACTGCAGGAAGCAATTTGCAGGAGATGGTACCTGTGGTCCTGAGGAGAGTGCTGTGAAAGCATTCATCATCACATCAGACGCACCAACCTCAATCACACAGTAACAGACGAGTTCAAAATGAATCGGTCAAACCAGCACCTCATGTCAGTGATCACCTAGTCTGCCTTTCATCTGGTAAAACTGTAGATGCTGATGAATGTCCTGTGTGTTCAGGTGATCAAGGAAACTTTTGGGCTGAAGGAGTGGGTCAGTTATGATGTCTGGCTCTTTGGATTCATCTACATGCTAACTGCAGAGACAATAAAACCCGGGAAGTAGACAGCAGAGACTGTGTAGACTCTCTAAGCTTTGGCAGAAGTCAGTTCTTCAAAAACTGAGGATGTTATGAGGATGTTATCTTCTTTGCTTCTGTGCACCAGGTGGTAGATATGTTAATGAGATGTGCAGATCCAGTGTGGGAGAAGATGTCCATATGTAGTCTATATAACATATGAAGAAGTCTATATATAGACTGTGTAGGCATGCAATGCACATATGCGTTTGTGCATAATTTTGACAACAAATATGTTCTGCCTGTGTTTATCAGATATGATAGCTGACGTGTTTCCCTGTTCTTGCGTCATTTTTTTTGCCTGGGCCTGATTATCAGATGTTCAGCTCCTGAGCCCCCTTTTCCACCCATTCCTGCACCTGGGAGCAGTGCACAGTCGGCCAATTTGGTTACCCATCCATCAATAATTCAGTAGTAGATGATATGAAAGTATTAGCACAGGATCATCAATAATCCACCCTCATCATGTGGAGAATCTACTCCACCATCTGTGGCCATGAATGGTGTCTGCAGTGAAATGTGGATACTGTCATCATGTGACTCTTGCTGTGTCTCAAATCGTGTACTTCTGTACTTACACTTAATATTTTGAGTGCATAAGTGCATTCACACTGAGAAGTATGGAAAAATGCAGTGCACTCAAAACGGTCAAGAAGTTGAGTATGGAACTATGGACATTTCTCACCCTCAATGGTCGCCATCTTAGCTATGTAGTGGAAGGGGAGGGACCACTTTTCAAACTGGAAATGGCGGCTGAGGACTGTGCGACCGTGAACGTCGTTGCATTTTACAAATACATGTGTCTTTTGCACTAAGCACCACTATACTGTTGTCGGGTATAAGCCAGCAGTATGTTTATTGGGTTAATTTAGCAGTCTGTAATGATTTGGTTCCGTGAATGATAATGCGAATGCTAATGCTAGTTTGCTAACTAGCTAATTTGCGGTCATCATTTCCAGTGAGTGCACAAGGCCGTGTTTGGTTTGAGACAACTCTACCCTGTTGTGTTATTAATTGAAATTCGCACACATTTTTTGTTTTGTTTTTGGGGATGATAATTTAAGATGGTAAACATTATACCAGCTAAACATCAATATATTAGCACTGTCATTTAATTAGCATGTTTAATTTAGCTTAAAGCTTTTCTGTAAGTATACGGCCTTAAAGAGTTGCGAGCATGACTGTAGACTGTAATCAAAATATGGATTATGTTAAACGACCAGTGTTCAACAGGACTAGTCTTCACTAAATCATGACCTACTTTCAGTCTTCACTTGCTTGTCTGAAGTTGAAATAAACTTCAACTATCTTGTCAGCTTCCATTACTGTAACACCTTCCAAAAAGTGTCATCTAGATATAGAAGTTTAATGAGCCTCCTCACAAAGCCTCGGGTGAAGTTCTTGTTGACAGAGCTCAGCTCAAGGCATGAACGCCCTCCAATAATGACAACTGATCTCTGAAGTTCTCCAGAAAAAAAACTCCACTGTGGGCTCCACATTTTTAATTAGGCTTCTTTTGCACCATCTTCTTCTCCGGGGTTACTAAATGAAATAGGTCATGTGGATGTGTGAAGAGTTAAAGGAACAAACAGGTGAATAGAGCTGAGGAAATTAATGATGCTGATGATGATGATGATGAACATTGTGTGTCCTCAAAAACAGCTCGTATTTGGAGCTCATCTCGGCCTCACACTTTTGTTGGTAAAATTGTTCATTGGTCAATTCACTATCAGAGTGTCACTCTAATGGGTTTGCTCCATGGACTTTGCACAGCAGAAAAAAATCTCTATCCAACTACTCTGTGGAAAAAATATCAATTAAAGCACTCAGTATGGATTAATCTATAAGACACGAATCACAGGAAGAAATACAGGACAAATATATCCCTGACATTGTGAAAGGTCCTTTGCATTTCCATTCAAGCTGTTCTTTTTATGTCCTTTTAATTCCACAATGCCATTTCATTTCATCAGCTCTTTGTCAGCCAATCAAGACAAACAGAGCAGAACCAGTTACCGTATGTGATTGCCATTTGGTCACTGTTCAGTATATGTATCTCTTTATATGATTTCTTTATTTCATTATGTCCCATTTACAAACAAACTCACTGATCGAGGCAGAGGTAGACCAGCAGCTCCTGTGTTCAGTGGCATAAAATTACTGTGTCTGGCTTTGAAGAGAGCATAGATAAGTTTCACTTTCAGTTCACTATCTGACAGGGCTGTCTGACAGTAAGGTAGAGCAGTGAAAATATTCTAAACGTAGCATACACTTAAACCCATATTGACATTTTTTAGGTGGCTAAAATAAGTTTTGCTTCATACATCGACAAGCAGAGCACCTGCGCTGATTAAACATTTAAAATAGTTGCATGTGTACAGGAAGTACTGAGCGTACGACTGGATAAATGAGACTTGGATCATACTGCATGAGTTGTGTGAAAGGTGGTAAAGAGATATTTTTTAAATAGTTTTGTGGCTGTTAATGGTCCCTATATACTTCATCAAGAATTTTCTCTAGTTTTCTAGTTTCATTCACAAAATTTTCTTTACAAATTCAAAGTAACACAATTTATTCATTTTCTGTAACCCCTTATCCTGTTGGGGGTCGAAGGTGTGCTGGAGCCTATCCCAGCTGACACTGGGTGAGAGGTATGATACACCCTGGACAGGTCACCAGACTATCACAGGGCTGACACATAGAGACAGACAACCATTCACACTCACATTCACACCTACAGACAGTTTAGAGTCACCAATTAACCTGCATGTCTTTGGACTGTGGGAGGAAGCTGGAGTACCTGGAGGATACCCACACTGACACAGGGAGAGCATGTGGACTCCCCCACCTCAGGGTTTGAACCAGGAACCCTCTTGCTGTGAAGCAACCATGCTAACCACCACAACGCCCCGTATAGTAACAAAAAATACTCAAGTAAAGTTCAGTACTTGAGTCAATGTGCTGAGTTACTTTCCACCACTGATCGGTGTCTTTTATATATTTTTGTAGGAAATATTTCACACTGTGCATCATCAGGTGTTGGTATTGTTCATTTTGTATGTTTGCTATTTGACCCTCATCACTTCATTTCACATTAAGAGCATGTTAAAGGAGCTATATGTAAGAAATATAAAGCAAATAGTCATAAAATCCTCCTAATATGTCACAGAGACTAAGGAATAATGTTCATATAACATACTGATCTCACCGACAACAATAGTTCAGCCAGAATATTTGCATTTAAAAAAAAATTTTACGGTCCGCAAATCATGTTTATGTTTTGAATTTGTGTTTTGGCCTGTTGTGCCACCCACCGCCGTCTACCAGTCACGCAGTCAGAGTAGAGTCTCAGCATCAGTTACAGTTACAACTGAGCTACAGCAGCACGGCAAGCAGCATTAGCAGTGTCCCAGTACATAGCATTAGCAGCTGGCTCCTCAGCTGTATCCCGGCAGCAGTGTTAGCAGCAGAGAAGCTGGACTTGCTTGAACGGACCGCTGGAAAGCCGAAGATCAAGGACGCGGCAACGCAGCCCTGCCACGGCAGCCGCCTGTGGGCAAACAAATCAGTCTCCAGCGTGCCGCTGTCCAGCAACCTCGAATCTGTAGTTGAGGGGGGCGGACAGGACTCACGGCAGTATTTTGAATTTGAGTGCAGTAACCGTTTTGGCCACATTCTTACATACAGCGCCTTTAAGTAGATATCTGTGTTCAACACTGAATGATATCAAGATTTTCTGTGTTTGCTCAGATATTTATTTAACTTCATATATGATTCCATTTTTGTACAGTACACGACACACAAGATTACAGAAAACAAGTCATTAACAAAACATTACTATCCTTCATTATTCATATTTTTTTGTTTGAATATATAAAATATTCTCACAGCAACTTCAATTTAAAAAGGTGGACTGTAACAGATATTAACATCAATATTTATACACTCACAAATGCTCTCACTTTAAAGGTCCAGTGTGTGGGATTTAGGGGGATTTTGGAGGAAATGGAATATAAAATGATGAGTGTTATTTTTTTGGTGTATAATCACCTGAAAATAACAATTGTGTTTTTGTTACCTCAGAATGAGCCGCCATGTTGCACCGCCATGTTTCTACCGTGGCCCAGAACTGACAAACCAAACACTGGCTCCAGATAAGGCCATTCATGTTTTTGCGTTGGCCTCTGCAGTTAGCAGCCCCTCTGTGGTGAACCAGACAACACCGAAAACAACATGGAACTGCTTCATACAGTGATTTTACTTTTTTAAATCATCTGGGGGCTCATTCATAAACAATGTGTACAAACAAAACGAGGCATGAAAGATATCTATGCCATTTCCCACGTAAAAGTTGTGATCTATGAAAACTTGATGGGAGAAACTTTGACCCATGCTTACGAACATTTTGGAGATGGTAAATTGGTGACGCAGACGGTGAGGTGGAGGCCTGATTGTAGAAACTGTCAAGTATTTTTTGGTGCACACCATTTTTGGCTTTTGTCCATATGTACATTTTTAACATGAATCCTACGCACTGTTTTATAAATGAGACCCCTGGTCCATTTTTTGGAGAGGAGGATAATCCAGCTCCTGGTAAAAAATCTCCTGAACAATGAACACTGAAGGAAATTAACCAAGAGTTCAGCTGGTTGCAGTTTGCAATCCTCACTGCTAGATGCCACTAAATCCTACAAACTAGACTTTTAACTTACTGTAATACTGGTCTTCTTACTGGTGTAGGCTAGAGTTGTCAAAAATATAGATATATTGATACATATTGATTTCAATACTCATTTTTCGCAGTGTTGACGCTATCAATACTCTTTCCTCACACTGTCTTCTTTCCAACAGTGAGTTTACACAATTACCACTGCAGTGGCCCCTGTAAGCCTGCCTCCACTTGCACTCTCTTCTAGATTTTATTCAGTTTAATTCAAAGGGGGCCTCACTGCCATGGGACACATACTGTTACACTGCCAAAACCAGTGTGACCTTAAAACAACAAATGCACAATAGGTAAAAACCTACTGGAATAAGGAAATGTTTTTTTCCCTTGCACTTAAGCACTTTAAATGTGCGACTTTAAATGCTTTTGAACATGTGAACTACCATATTGTTAATGGGAATTTATTGTTGATGTTTACCACAGTCACTCTGCTGCTCTCTGCTGCTAACCAAGAAAGAGAATTTGTTGTCATTTTAAAGTCCATGTCCTATTTATCTTTTAGTAAAAATCTCTAATCTTTATGCCCTCAATGTCAATTTTTCCCACTGGTATGGAATATCTATCATGTCCAAGGTATTGCATCGAAGTTAGGAATTCCAGTATTTAACAACACTAGTAGGCCCACTAGAAGAGAAGTGCCTGATGACAGCACAAGAAAAATGCCCTTCAATCACCGGGAGCAACAACATGTACAGTTCTTTGAGATCTTCTTTTCATCAAGAGGAGTGACAGAGTTGAAGAACAGGTTTGTCAGAGAGTGTTCCCTTTCAGAAAGGTTGTTCCAGTCGGTGCGTGCTGATGGGCTGAGCTCATTTCACTGTGGAGTGGAAATGGAAGCGCTGCAGTGCTCCTCCTGTGCGTATTCTTGGAGGACGCTCAGTGACACCTGTTTGACGAGAAAACACCTGACGGCTGAGCAGAAAGCCAAGCGGCTTTACAGAGTCACAAGTATGTGTGTGGTGGTGTTGAAGCTGTTCCTGCCTCTGCTGCTCCAGCCACTCTCCCTCTGTCTCTCTTTTCAGTACCAGTACAAGTCCTTCTTGTCCAGACGCCGTCCTGACAGAAAGGAGACAAAATTAGTTCTAAGCAGCTCTAAGTTTGTGAAAAGTATGCTGAGGAAAAATGGCCAGTATTTTAGAATAAAAAGTAAGATGCCCAAATCAGTGCTTACTGTTTAACAAGTAAAGACATCAGCAACAGGTAATTAACACCTAACAAATAGTTCCTAATTTACTCTAAATAGGATTATATAATTACAGGCTGTCTATTTTCTTGGCACATAATTACTTATTATTTATGAAGTGTTAAGGCATTTTGATTGTAACAAACTTTTGCTCTAAGTGATGTCCATAAACAGCTAAAGTTTGATTGGTATTTGTTCAGTAGGTGATGCCTTTACTTACCCTGAGCGAACACAGAAATATAAGCAGGTACATACAATACAGGGAACTAATGGTGAGTCACGATGGTTCAAGGTTTTGTTTCAGTGTTGGGGGGACACCAATGAAACAGGAGGTTTGGGAGTTTGAGCATCAAACACTTTTTTGTGCACCAGTTTGTACCTTTTATGTGTCAATTTGTGGTGTAAATGTCATTAATTTTGTCAAAATAAAAGTCCTCTGCCACTTTTATTTTTGTATTCCAGGGGACAAATGCACCTGCTATAAATAAAGAGTGGAATATGTCCCTTATGTCACCCCCAAAATCTACCCCTGTGCAATGGTTTGTAGTTTAAGTCGGGGATTTTCAAGAAACATATGGTCAAACGTGATGCTGCAGAGATGTCTTTACGTTTAGTCTGTATGTTTCAAGATCAAAAAATGCCAATAACTACACTTCCCATGACACAATTCAGTACTTTCTTTTTGTCAGATCCTTTTTGTCTGATAAATGTCTCCGTCCACACCCCCAGTTTGTTACCCAGGCTTATTGTCAACAATTCAAAGTTTCCAAGTCCAAGGCAAGATGAGCCTGATGACATCAATAGAGACTATTTTCTTAGACTTTGGAAAGCTCGTTCAGAGCCATTAGCATAGTAGCTCATAGTCGGTTCATCAAGAATACATTTATCCAAATGCAAAGATTTGTGGATCTTATAAAAGTAAGAAGTTATTCTTATCCTTCTGGTTGGACGACATGTTAGACTACAGGTGAAGGCCTACCAGGTTCAAATCCTAAGGTGGGGTCCATGGAGTCTCTCAATCCCTGAGGCATCGTCCAGCTGGGATGCAGTTCTGGCTTGGAGCTGGAGGCCACGCTGGGTCCCATCTCACCCCGGTCACTATGCAGGAGGTTGAGCAGAGATGAGGCGTATTGCTGTCCAGTAAGACTCAATCCATCTGGGGACAGGGAGTAGGTGAGGGACGGCAACCCCGGGCCCTCTCCTGTCCTGGTTGTGAACGAGTGCCACGAGCCAGCGGGGTCGTCTGCAGGGCTGAAATTCATGAGACGTCCTGCTACAGGAGGGAGCTGTGACTCTGAGTAACAGTCAACAGCCGGCCCCTGACAGGTGCTGGTTTCCTCTGCGGAGGGACGAAGACAGAAGCCAGACAGTGAGGATGATCATCCTAGGGTAGGTCAGGTAGGTCATATATTGTGCTCACCAGAGATTTGGACTCAAGTCACAAATTTGATGACTTTAGACTTGATTTGACAAAATCAAAAAAGACTTGCAACTAGACCTGGACATTACCATGAGTGACTTGTTACTTCACTTGGACTTGAGCCCTTTGACTTGAAAACATTTAACACCTTCCCACAAGCTCAAATATTAAATGCTTTTTAAAAAGCATGCCACAAATCAATTCATTTCCCTTCACTTCATGAATCGGCACTAAATTCTCCAGATCCACTTTGTTTAAACCGATCCGACAGAATCCAATCATCATTTGGAAAAAATGATGTCAAAGATGATTTCATTTGCAGAGGAAAATTAAAGGTAGTCAACAAAAAAAAAACTGCAGTGTGCAAAATGTGCAGGTCATTTGAAGTTGCTCACAGAGCAGTAAGTCCAGGCTACGTTAGCTTAACATCTAAGTAACTTTTTCACAAACTTATTTAACCAAATATATCGAAATTTTAAAAGCATGGATGATTTTTGTAAATTTCTTAAAATGGCATTACATTTGGTGAAGAATGCTTTATGACTTGTTCAGGACTTAAAACTAAAACTTGACTTAAGACTTAAGTGTAAAGACTTGAGACTTACTTTGACTTGCAAAATAAGCACTTACCCAGTTTAATACTTTTACGTATTTTCTTTGCCTTTGCTGCCGGTGCCTTGGCCTTGCAGCCTTTGCTGAGGGCACGGCTGAAGTGAGCGTCCACCATGCTGTTGATGTCACCCTGGAAGTAGGTCAGGATGACACACCGAGAATGCTCCTCCACCTTCACGGCTATGGGACTGTCTGTTCTGTCCTCCATGTGGGTCAGCTGAGACTGAGACAAAACAGCTTGTTTATTCTACAAGATCCACAGAACAACAGATTTTATATTTTTATTTATTTATCTATTTATTCCCTAAAACCCCCTTTCTCTTGAATAATTGAAAGCAATTTAAACTTAAGTTGCCCTGAGTGACTCACTGTTAAGATGTCCTTGAGGTAGACTGATTATAGTTTCCCACAAAAAAACATTTTTACTTAAACACCAACAGTAAGTGTATAAAGTACCTTTCATTTTGGTGCATTGTAAGTCTCAATATTAACATATTATACTCAGAGTGAATGAAAATGACATGCACAGCATATTTACTCAGCACCAAATGATCAATTCTGAGAAAATCTGGAAGTATTCACATTGTAATTTCCAAAAAGATGGACACTGTGGTGGCACATTTAATAAGACTTAATAAGAAATATATTGTGCAGGTTTTCACAAGAGGATGTTTAAGTAAGGGGGCTGAAATGCATAATGAATGTGCCTTATTTCAGGGAAAACATGTCAGCAACTGTAACGTAAAAGTAAGGAGCAAAGTGTAAATAATCAGATTACATCCATCCCACAGTGCTGATAGAAAACACTTTGTCAGCTATATTTCAAGTTACTTTGCTTCCCTTACCTGACCTGATGATTGCTTAAAGATGACCAAGGAGTGCGTCCTTGCATTGACCGGTGGATCAAAGCTGAAGTGTTCACCTACATGTGCAGCAGCCGAAATTGTTGGGAAAAAATTCACCTGGCTCGAGTTTAAACACCAGAGTCATTGACTTTGATTTGAAGACGCCGACATCAATGTTCCTTGTCTCTATGGACAAAATATTTTGCTCACTGAGCCTCCAATTTGCATGATGTGTTAGACTGTTGGGAGGGCGTGTGATGTTTCCTGAATGAAGACAGCTATGAGCAGAATGTCATCCAGCAAGTTCCTCCAGAACCTGACGGACACCTTATTAAAAACATTCCTCAGCCACACACTCAAAGCCTTGAACACAGTTTACCTTTACGGGTTGACCTTCATGGGTTCTGTGGCTGACTTGTAGGTCTTTGTGTTTTCACTGCAGTAATTAAGTGTTGGACCCTGTTTGGTTCATCCTTTGGCTTTTTTTTTATTGTTGCACAGAAAAGTTGTGAAGTGTCTTTGGCTGACACTTTGTCTGTCAAAGCCATTTTATTTTATCTTTGAAATCATTTGGAAAACAACACTACAATGAGACAGTCAGTGTAGATTTTATGATAGTAACTGATCGTCTTTAAGAAAATAATCACTTTATTTTAACAGACTTTGTAGTGTGGGCTCCCAGAGGGTTTCCAGTCAGTCCTAAAATAACATTAGCATTTAGTTTACAGTCAGAAAAAATCAGACGTGATCTTGATGGGTTGTAATCTTCACACACACACAAAAGCAATCTTCAGACGCTCACAAAACGTACATGAATATTTTCTTATCATTGAAATAAAGAATACATTTAAAGTGGAAACAGACAACTTTTCCATTGTTCAAAGTGTGGTATTATTGCTTGAGCCACTGTCACAAAGGCAACCAGATTGCTTCCATTTTCCTAAGAGCTTAGCAAATTACCACAGTTTCCACAGCTACTTCAGTTGTCCCACCATCTGCCATTTCCACTTCTAGGGGTAGTACCTGCAAAGAACTTTTCAGTGATTCACTTTGGTAACTGGGGACAGCTACTGACAGCTTCTGAGGAAAACAAAAGCACTCTCCTCCTCCTTTCTTGGTTGTTTTAATGGTTGTCACACTTCCTTTGTGCCGTAAATTGAGGCTTCATTTTCCTGGTAAATCGTATCTGGTGGCAGACAGAATTGCAGAGTGAAAGCGAGACTTATAGGGAACCAATCTAAATGCTGATGGTGTCATTATTCTACAGCCAATTAAGTTTTACTTCATAATGATATGTTAAAGCACCAAAAACGTGTCTCTTTCCACTTTAAAAACATTTTCAAAGGAAACATGAGCTGTAGAAATTTTAAGTTCTGAAGAATAAGCAGGCAGGAAACTGAGCTGTGCACAAACAACATCTCCTGTCTTACCAAAAAAAAAAAATCATGACCACAGTTTCTCATGTTTTGTCCTTGAACAGTTCTTGGTTACAGATCTTTCACATTAGATTTAAGTGGAAAACTCTTGCTGCTTCCTGTTACTCATTACTTCACTTAAAGTTTTACAAACACAAAATATTTTTTCAAGCATCTGTCCTTCAACAGTCCAGTGAAAGCAGAAATGTAAACCTTGAAGGTGAACTGTAAATTGGGCTGTCTGAATAAAATATGCACTTTTTAGGGCATATACTTCTTTGCTGTATTTTGACATGGCTGTCAGTGCAGTATTATCATAATTTTCATGTCTGATGAAGGAGTGTCCACGGACCCATTGTATCTCCCTGTATGTGTGCTTTATTTATTTATTTCCTTCCCTGCCCATAACACACACAGAGCTGTTCTACTTTCTGCTGTCAGTGTTTGTGATTAATGGACCTTGAAAGGGAGAGCTGCACAGAGTGGCACCGACAGAGGCCTGCTCACGCCCCCTGGTGGTGCTTTGGTGCTGATCCCGTAGAGGAGTCGGAGACCTTCCTGATGGAGGAGGTGTTGTCAGAGGCGACTGAGTCACAGTTAACAAGATGGTTCTTTTTGAAGTGACCGCCCACTGTGACAGAACGGCTCCAGTCTGAACACAAGGGGGACCAGAATGAGAAAACGATGCATCATCTGTGTTGAAAATACTCCCCCCTCAACCATCTGGCTATTATACTGCAATATGTCTCATGTGCACAAACAATATGTACCTGAGTAATCACTGAGTCTGAAGCGTCCGCAGCACAAGTGGATCCTCCACTGTTTCCTCACGTTTTCTTTCATCAGGCAGTGGAACAAAAAGATAAAGAACCCTACGAGGGAAGAGCAGAGACAATAATGGAAACATGATAGAGATATAGTACAAATTTTTGTTGACTGACCTACATGTTGCTCCACACACTAACAGACTTACAGATGTGTTAAAAATGACACTCCTCTGTAATGATTAACACCCAGCCCTGCTGCCAGAATAAAATGCTGGCAACAAACGTTTCTGCAAACCACAAATAAGTTACATTTGTTTGTTTCGTTTGTGTCAAGGCAACATCGCTAAAGTGATGTAGCTCAGATTACATGTCTACAAGCTGAGGTTCTCAGCAGGAGGAGGTGGATGGTGTGACACACTGTCCGTAACCAACAAAAGCAGGTATTCTTAATGACATACTGGGACTTTTCCAGTATTGTTTTGTTGCAACAAAACAGGCTGTTTATTCTACATCACGTCAGGACGTTTCCAGCAGTGTTTGTTTCGACAAAACCAGGTATTTTTTAATGTCATATCAGGGCATTTTTAGCAGTGCCTGTTGCGCAAAATTGGGTATTTTTTGATCTCATGTCGGGACATTTCCCTGCAGTTTTTTTTGTGACAATATTGGATTTTTTCGGGTCCATGTCATTGGTCCGACAGCCCATTGGTCCGACATCCCATTAGTCCGACAGTCCACGGTGCTGAACGGCTCCCGGTGGGCGTATTTCTACCTTGATGGTGCACCACAACTGGCTCTGGGTCAGCTGGAAAAGGCTTGAGGCGAAGCAGGCTCACAGCTTATGTGTTTGTCACCTTCTTTTTTATTTTAACCCACACCATGATCTTTTCCTAACCCTAACCAAGTGGTTTTTGTGCCTAAACCTAGTCTCGCCACCAGACAATCAGAGATCTCCGCCTTCTGATAGTCTGGGGACACTCCTTTCTAAAGTGTGGCGAAAACGGCCGGCAACAAAGCAACGCCTCTTGCATTGCGTTTTATCAAACGTGTGCTCAGTCCACAAGATTGTGGAAATGAAGGACTTACAGCGACTTGAGCCATTTTGTGCTGCTGCACGTGTTTCTAGTCGGACTATGTTTACGAGCACAAGAGTTCAGCGAGCCACCGAAGGACCGCCCTGCGGATTTACTATTGGTTCTGCAAGGTAGGGAGTTTTTTTAAACTCTGAAATTGTATCCGCCCATCTAAACACAAAATCAGGGAGAAAGTCATCAGTCTTTAGTTAAGCAAAGCGTATAAAGACTGACTTGTGAGTCTAGCCTAAACCTAACCAGACCTTAACCACAGGGCATCATGATGATTTTGGAACAGACTTCGGAACAATGGATTTAATATGGTTGGAACAATGGGCTGTCGGACCAATGGGCAGTTCCCAATTTTTTCAGTGTCACATCGGGACATTTCCAGCAGTTTTTGTTTCGACAAAACGGGGTATTTTTTAATGTCATGTTGGGGCATTTTAAGCAGTACCTGTTGCGCAAAATTGGGTTTTTTTTTTAAATATCAGGGCGGGACATTTTCAGCCATATTAACCAAGTATTCTGTAATGTCACATCAGGACATTTCTAGCAGCGTCCATTGCAACAAAATCAATTATTCTGTAACGTCACATCAGGAAAATTTCCAGCAGTGTCTGTTGTGACAAAACAAGGTATTTTTTAATGTCACGTCGGAACATTTCTAGCATTGTTTGTTTAATAAGATAATGTCAGGACATTTTCATCAGTGTTTGTTGCAACAAAACTGCTTATTTTGTAATGTCACATTGGGAACATTTCCAGCAGTTTTTGTTGCGACAAAATTGGGCATTATTTAATATCAGGGTGGGACATTTTGAGCCGTATTTGTTGCGACAAAACAAGATGTATTTTTACGTCACATCGGGACATTTCCAAAAGTGTTTGTTGCAACAGAACTAGGTATTTTATGACAAATCATGACCCTAACCCTAACCAAGTGCTTTTTGTACTTAAACTTAACCACACGGTAACAACAGCTTTAACAAAACTGTCACACAACTGACTCTTACCTTGGAACGAGTTGAAGATGGTGAAGAGGTAAATCAGGACCACTCTGCCTGGCCCAAATGAAAAAAAGCCCATTGACCACGTCAGGCCTAACAGGACGGTGAGACTGGCCACTGCCCTCAAGTCATGCACATAGCTGGGGCTGTTTGCTGACTGCTTATTGGCCCTCATCCTTCTGATCTGGACCAAAACCACGATGAACACACAGATGTTGCAAAACAGGATCAGAAGGACAAATGCCACCACCGTCATGTAGAAGAAGACGTCATTCTGCAGCCAGCAGCTGGAGGGAGGCAGAGGGTTAGTCATTATGTAACTGGGATTTATGAAATGTCATCATAAATGTCATCAACTATGTTTGTTTGTTTGTTTGTTTGTGTAAGACCCTGTTGAGTGTTTGATTTCTTGTGTGTTTGTTGTTGTTTTGTGTAATTTTATAAATCTATGATATCGGGCACTCATATGACCTGATCTCACAGTTTTCATCACAGAGTTTAGTCGTGATGCTCCCAGAATAGATATGACTCACCTTGGTCACAACTACAGACCAGTGCTTGTACTTACAACTGATCAGTGGACTGAATCACCGCAGCGTCTTCTGCCACACTGTTCCCGTAAGCATCTTTATCTATGGCGAGCACCAGGCTGACTATGGCCAGAGGAACACCTGTTAACACACACAATAATTACTTTGGATCAGAGTTAACTAAACATATTTACCCACTGTGACGAAGAAGAGAATAATTCCCAAATACATCTGGGTCATTCCTGACATGCAGCAACAAACAGACAACCTAACAGGGTGGATATTTTGAGTTTAATTAGCCTTAGCTGTGAGTAATCCAGATTGAGTGACCTCCTACACATGTACAGAACTTTTATAACGATATCAAATGTGTTATGTCATTTCCTGACAATGGTCTCAAAGTAATATATATATATATATAGGACTGGTGAACGTCAGAACTATTGTCAAGGACGAAACAACCAACATCCAGGAATATATCCGGAGGATGGCCCCCAAAGATGAGCTGCTAAGTGAATACCTCAGGCAGCAGAAACCTGAGAATGTAGGAGAGGAGGATGAACCATCAAGAAGGACAAGCCCCTGCACGGCATGTACCACCGTCAGATTGAGGAAGTTGCTGACATCTAGAAATCCTACCAGTGGCTGAAAGACATCACAGAAGCACTGATCATGGCAGCACAGGAACAGGCACAGGCACAGGCACAGGTCAGGCTGCTCCCGAGACAGTTCAGCACATATTAGCAGGGTGTAAGATGCAGGCAGGAAGAGCGTACGTGGAACGCCATAACCAAGTGGCTGGCATAGTATACAGGAACATCTGTGCTTTGCATGGGCTGGATGACTGAGTTAAGTTCCTGTGGGACTTCCAGATCCAGTCTGACAAACTGATGATAGCAAACCAACCGGACAGAAGGAGGCAGTGGTGATAGATGTAGCAATCCCGAGCAACAGCAACATCAGGAAGAAGGAATATGAGAAGCTCGACTGTCCTAGATCTATAGCTTCTGATGGAATTCAGCACAACAGTTGTTATAAATATTTGACATTTTACGTTAAGCAAATATAAGTGAGTTATTCACGGGGATAGAAATGTTGCTGCATAACAGGAATGATTCATTTCTGATAGAAATTCTGTTAATCTGCGTTTTTTTCTGAAATTCCCAAACTGACAGTGTCAGGTGGTGTAAATTGGGCATTCCTATCTTTATAATACATTACATATTTCTTTCCAGGATACTTCTCGGAAATTCTTTGAAAAACAAGGATCTATAACATCAAAAGTTACCAACTCAGCCACCAGCAGTTTGACAACAACCAATTGAAATCCACTCCTGAAACCAATCAGCCAATCACAGCCAACCTGACTGTCTCTACTACAGTGAGGAGCACCTAAATCCTGTCTTACCCCATCCTACAGTGCAGAACTTGAGGATGTAGGAGGGAACGTAGATGTTGAAGACCTTGACCAGAGCAAGGTACATATGCACAGCCTCCAGGCCCATCCAGGTGAACGAAGCCAACAGGAAGTAATGCAGCGTGGTAGCAGTGGCGATGCACAGACCGTAGTTGGAGAAAGATGAGAGCCAGGAGTCCAGGAGGAAGAGCATGTTCAACCCTAGTAGAGCGGCTGACAGGTTGATGAGTATTTTAGACGGGTAGTCTTGACGCAGCTTCCTAAAACGAGCAAGAATGAGAAAGAGACACAGGGAACAACTCAGTATGACAGACCTCTGGATTTCATCCTGATGTGCAAATAGGCTGATTAAGACTTTGTTGGCTGACTTTACAGCATGCAAAGTTTTACCGACAGTTAAAGGAGTGCTATACTGCTGTGAAGATGGTCTTGTCATTAACTAGGCTGTCTATCCAGTGGAAGTTTTAGTTTTGCAACCTCACTAGATGCTGCTAAACCCTAAATGCTGGACCTCTCGTTAACACAACCTGTTTTTATGCAGTGCAGCTAATGTAAATCCTCACTTATACAATGTCTTCTTTCAGCCTCCTTTGGCTGGATAATCTAGTAAAGATCGTCTCCATAAAATGAACGTGTTACAGTGAAATAAGTATGTTAGTGTCGCTCCGAGTGTCTTACTCAAAGGCAAGGTAGGTGAGAACAGTGATGCCCAGAAAGATGGAGGATATACCACAACCGAGATACGAGATCACTGTCAGAATCTGACTGTCAGCCTCACTGATAGGTGTTCTGGATACATCCTGAAACACATACAAAGCATAGCAGTCACACACATCCAAAAACCATTTAAAGGTCCAGTGTGTAGGATTTAGAGGGATATATTGGCAGAAATGGAATATATGATGATAACTGTTTTCTTTTGTGTAAAATCATCTGAAAATAAGAATCATTGTGTTTTTGTAACCTCAAAATGAGGTTCCCTACATAGGGAGAAGGTCCTTGTCCGCAGAGTCCGCCATGTTACACTGCCATGTTTGCATTGGCCACCGTAGTTAACAGCCACCTCATGAGCAGCATCAGAAAAACATTTATTTTTGACGCTTTATTCAGTGTTTTTACTGGTTTAAATCAGCTGATGTGTTTGTTTTGGTGAGGAAGAGACCTCTGCGGATAATTTGGCTCATGGTAAAAACCTCCTGAGAGAAGTTTAAGCTGGTTGCAATCTGCAGTCCTCGCTGCTAGATACCACTAAATTCCTTTAATCTTACACACTGGACCTTTTAAGCCAGATGCTGGACCAAAAGAGACAGCAATAAAACATGGTTTGCACACTGTAGCTCCATGAAGTGCAATTTATTAGCACATCCAAAAATCCTGAACACACCATACAAACACAATTAATATATTTTTGCATATGTTGAAAGCCCCCTAGTGGTGGTGTCAAAACTGACACTATGGGAAGCAAAAGTGCAAGCTTCAAAAAATCATCCCATCATAATTCTTAAAAAATAATTATGTAGGAAATTCACACGTTGTGCTGATAACATCAGCTTCGTGCATCGCTGGCAAGAAAATATACAAGCAGTCAGCAACTGGCCAGATTGTGCACAGTATGTTGGGGCTTATGGGAGCTGTTCGTCTCCTGGTTTGATTTATAAAGAAGCAGAGCAGTGACTCACCAGGAGCACGGCGAAATGTGTGAGGTGATCGCAGAGACAGCTGGTCTGATTAGCAGAAACACTCCGCGTTTCACAACCTTTGCTGTTCCAACTGCCCTGTCCACCTGACACACACACACACACACACACACACACACACGTTTGAACATTTGATAAAAGCTGCTTATCAACAGCCTCCTACGTCAAAGGACCTTTGTTGATGTCACTACTTCCTAAAAAGTACTTTGAGGCTCAATAACTGTAAATCATCGAAATCAACTGTAAACATGTGAAGTATAAAAGATGACGACCATCTCACCATTTTTCTGGAAATCCCAAAACATACACTGCACCTGGTCTCCTGGCTGTGAAGATGAAAAAAGGGAGGTGATGATGGTTTCACAGTGAAAACCCTTCATCCCACTGACGAACTTAATGTATTAATTTCTCACCTGTTTGAGTTTTTTGTGTCTGAAGATCACCACCACTCGATCTTTCAGGTTGCTGACAGTGCTGTTATTGATGCTGGCAGAAACTATATAGGAATTCAACATCAACCCGCTGTGTGTTGCATTAGTCGTGCGTGGATCCTGTTAAAAGTAAAGTGGTTGTAACATTAAGAGGAAGGACAAGGATAAGGTCACTGGTCAGTGTAATACACTCCAGTGAGAAAGATCAAATTTGTCAAATTTAAGTGATTATTTATCTTTGTTTGTCATTTACGCTTATTTGTTTGCTTGCTGAGAGTTAAATGAGATGTTTGACACCTCTCATGTGTTTATATTAAATATGAAGCTATGAAGGCAGACTGGAAGTGGGGGAAACAGCTGCCCTTGGCCATTTTCCTTGAAGGCTCTCAGGAAGTGATGTGGTAATTACAGCTCAGTGATGCCAAGAACATACCACAGTTTATGAACACAAAACTATGTTGAACATTGGTACACATATTGAGTACATCTGTCCATAGTATGCGATTTTGGATGCAGCGCATGTCTTGTTTGTTTAATCCTCAGAGAAACCCAAGTATAAAAGTGCTGGTTGCCTGGCAATTACTGCACCCAGCCAAGAAATAGCCTGGTGCATAATAACCCCCATAAAACCACAGATTGTCGTTTTTACAGTTTGGTTTTTGTACAGATTAACAAGCCAGAAATAATGTGTTTTAATAGTGAGGTTGTTGTTGTTACCTTTGGACTGAGCCAGGATAGCTGTTTCCACCTGTTTCTGGTCTTGATGCTAAGCTAGGCTAACTATTATCTGTCTGAAGCTTCATATTTATGCGACAGACATACATGGCATTGATCTTCTCAGGAAGCCAAATTAGCGTATTCCCCAGAAGTTCAACCTATTCCCTTAAAATGTCAGAACTGTAAGCATCATGTGGTCTGCATAAGATATTGTAGGCCTAATTTAGTCAGCCTTTTAGAAAACAGAAGGAAGGAAAATCAAGAACAAAGACAAAAAAAGACAGAAAGGGAAGATTTAACTTACAGTAGGTACCTGAAAAAGGTCGTCTGTTCCATAGAACTGAAACTGGACACGAGTTTTATTTCTTTCTCCAGGATTGAAAAAGTCATGGACTTCAGTGGGCAGAGAGATTGTTGCATCTGTGTCAGGGAGTGGTTCACTCGCAAAGCTCTGGTTGACAAAAACCTGAGGGGAAAAAAAACTGTGATTCAGACTATGAGTTCTTCTCATTTGCCTCTTTGTTAAAGGTTCACTTTTCACAGCTGGTTGAGGCCTTAATGTCTATTCACTAAACTGTTTCCAGGACATTAACACAACAGAAATTGTCCTCAAGCAGTCGAATGGAACCAGTTTTGGAGTTTAAAGAAAATCTAAGACAGGTTGTTCCTTCTGCTTGTGAATATCTCATTTTTTCATTTAAAAAAATACAGGTTATATGTAAAATTTGCTCCTCTATTTAGTACACAATTAAGATTTATAGCTTCTCACCTTTGGATTCAGGACTGGTGAAAGTGCAGATACACCAAAGGTGAGGCCTCTGAATTCATTTGGATCTACATTGATCATGGACAGGGCCAGCGAGGGTGCTGTGATGCTAACAGATTCCTCTGGGAAATCCATGTTGTTCCCCATTCTGTCCGTCAGATCGAGGACACTTTTTCCAAAGACAAAGGACAAATGGATTCAATCACATGCAAGTGTTCAAAAGTTTATATTTACTGGGATTAACCCGGCACACACGTACATGCTCGCCACTGGAGTGATGTCAGTTTTGGAAAGCAGGATATCTGAAACAATATTGACAATGTCGGCACCGACAGCAGGTTTGACACTGCTGATATTAACCACTTCACTGAGCTTCTCCACCACCGTGTCCAGCTCGGAGGAAGAGAGCTCTGCACTGTCCCCCAGCTGAACGTCCACAAGGTCCTGGATCATGTCCACAACCTCAGCCGCGTTACCTAGAGATCAATAACATCATTTATGCTTTTTGTTTTTTTGGCCACATTTTTCTTGTGGTTTATTTAGATGGAAGAATAACGAAGACGAAAATGTGATGTCTCATTTCAAGTGCTTTGGCAAATAATCTTATTAAATGTTGTTCTAAGCAATATAAATTAACCAGACTCTGTGTGTGTGTGTGTGTGTGTGTGTGTGTATGACTGATCCTCTTACCAGTGGTCACAGTGATATTGTCGAGGTCTGATATGGTCACAAGCGGGTCGCACTGTGTCATGTCAGGATCAGCCCAGCTGGTGTTGTCAGTTTCAGTGTCTAACTTACTGAGGAGAGAAGAGAATCACAGAAACAACAGAGGCAAAAGTAAATGAATATTCTTTCTGGTCTGTTTCTGATTGGTTTAATTAAAGGGGACCTATTAAGCTTTTCTTTAATTTCTGTCAAATATATAATGTTACAATGTCACATGTTCACAGTTTCAAATCATGAGGTGAACAGGACCTGATGGGACCTGGGCTGGGTTCAGATAAATATTTACAAATGATGTTCGGGTTCGGGTCCAGCCTGTTGTGTGTCTATTGTCTGTGCTGGGCTACTTCTTGACTGCTGGGGTTTGGAATAAATGTATGGTCCCATATGGTCTAGCGGTTAGGATTCCTGGTTTTCACCCAGGTGGCCCGGGTTCAACTCCCGGTACGGGAAATAATGTTTATTTGTCGAGGTAGAGCGAGAGCAGTTCAACCACTTATCAGAAAATCAGTGATTCAATCCTTGCATGTCCACGTAACCTTGAGCAAGATAGTGAACTCCAAATTGGTCCTTATGTTCCATTGATGTGTGTGTTACACTGGTAGCCTTGGCCACCATTGTATGAATGTGTGTGTGAATGTGACTCGTCCTGTAAAAAGTGCTTTGAGGGATCAGATGGATTAAAAGCGCGCTGTACAAATGCAGTCCCATTGCATCTGCATATTTACCCCCATGACCACAACACAAAGCCTTGTCAGGTTGTATGAGTAACCTTGTAAGTTACCGTTAGCTAGCTAACAATGAAGGGTGTCAAACAAATATGTCATCACCTAACATTACCAGAGGCCCTTCTTGCTTGAGACATTCTGGCCTTTCCAATAATAATAATAATAATAATTTAATATTTTAAATATTTAATAGGCCTATTTTTTAATATTTTATTTTATTTCTGGGCGCCTTTCATGACACTCAAGGTCGCCTTACAGAGAAAAATACAGAATAAAATACAATATCATACAAAGTACAAGATAATTCAACATTTTACAACACACTAACAAACAAACAAATATCAGATGGGGAGCAGAGCGGCTGAATGCTCTGCCCTCCATGGTAGTGAGGCGAACGGAGGGGACAGTGAGGTGAATAGAAGAAGAGGATCTGAGGGTGCGAGCAGGTATGATAGGATGGAGGTCAGAGATGTACGGAACAGAGGACAGTGCTGAACATCTGTGGTGGATTCTATACTCTAACTTCACAATACGACTATGAAGACCTGACATACGTTAATCGTTAATCTTAAGACTCAGATTATTTATAACTGATGATGAATGTGTGTGTGTGTGTGTGTGTGTATGTGTGCTATATAAGCCTATAAAACAATAAAACAATGTCTTCTGACTGTCATTTACAAGGTGCCACGTGTTTAATCACGATAAAGTCGCAAGTTGAAACCAAGGTGAAAACAACACCGTGTCAAGGACAAACTTAGAACTTAAGTAACGTAACATTAACTGTGCCATGCTCGGGGCAGGTTTGGACATAAAAACCAGAATGCATGTCAAGCTCGGGTCTCTCTGAGTTACTAATCTCTAGGGCTCGGGTCGGGTTCGGACAGAAATAGGCAGCCTGAGCCGTACTCCAATACAAATAGGGTTACTTCTTTCTCTTTAAAAAAACAAACAAAAAAAACACACACACACAAAAAAACAAGATGGTGATGGCCAAAATGCCTAACTTTATGAGTAGGTATAACCGCTGGAGCTGCTATGTGACCCGCCTTCTAGCGACATGACTTGCCCACCATATCTACAAGTCAGTCCAAGATCAACCCCCTTCACTCCTTTGCCTGGAGGTGGAAGTCCAGACGTTAGCAATTAGCTAGCTAACTGCGGTAAATGAGAGGTGGTTAAGGTTAGGCTAAGGGTTATGGGAAGGGTCACATCTTATAACTTACAAAGTGAATCACGTCTTCATGTATTATGAAGTATAAACTTGATTACTGCTACATTTGGTCTCCTTATTCACTACAGTGTAGCATTGTAGCGCTGTGCAGCTAGCGATCGCACTGATGGTTTCTCTTGTACTGGTGGTGAGCGCAGTTTGAAGGGGCGTGTCATGTATGTTTCTGCAGCTATACATGTCTCAAACTCAAGGCTTCAAAATGGTAGTCCACAAACCAATGTATAATGTCAGCCATGGTGTTTACATTATGTAGCCTACACTGCTACATGTAGCTTCATGCTAATGCCAGGGAAACAAATAATCTTGGTTGCTCTTGTTCTTCAGTCTGATCTTATTTTGGAAAATATGCAGCTGTGAAGATTTTAGTTTAGAAGCTTTTATTGGTGATTTGACAGGGTAGGAAGTGCAGCATTACTCCACTGCAGTCATTCCTTTGGCTGCAATGACAGTGCAAAAACACTGAGGTATGGAAGACCCATAACTACTGACCATTCAGAGCAGACTGGGCTTTTTCAGGTTTAAAGTGTCAGTAAAACAAAGTGTATCAGACAGAGGGTGAGGAAAATAAAGTTTCTTCCCACCTACACATGTTCTAGTAGAAACCGAAAATACCAGTATGAATAGAAAAATAAGCATAATAAACTTGACAATGTACACTGTATCTCTCCCTTGATCCTCTGCTCCTATAATTATCGTCAGACAAAGGGTAATAAATAAATAAAAACCACCTGTCCACACATATCAAATTTGGCAGAGATGATGCCTGATGATTGAAGCCCTTCATTACACTAATAATTCACTTAAAAAGGAAATTGATTTTTTTTCCTTAGCTGCGGGTTGGCATAGATCCATCAGTATTACATGTGATGGAGTCAGAGCTTGTGTGCAGAGTGGGAGGACTGGTTGGAACAGGACATTGTAATTGAGGGAATTTTCTTGTCTCGCTGAGCTGTCTCTATGGAAACCTGGTTGTTGCGACAAAGATAAACAGGATCTGCACAAGTAAATAGAGTGATATACAAAACAAATCCTGCAGGATGAATGTTGGTTTATGACTCAGGCTGAAAACCCCCCTGGACATTATTACGCGTTGTCTCAATTGTAAATCACTTCATGTTTATTATTGATTATTAGATTATGTAATATGCTGCTGTTTAAAGAGTAACTAAACCCTAAAACCATTTTTTTCAGCTGATAATCATTGTTTCTGGTTGTATAGTAGGGTTACTGACTGATCCTGCTCAAAATCTTGACAGTTTAGTGCAAACTGTTGAAAATCTACATTTTATTTTAAAAATGTGGTATGGAGTGCCCTCTACAGCTTGAAACCTCGTTACTACATTTGAATTTACATTACATTACATTGGAGGCGAATGATTCTTTTTCGAGGCGAATGACGTCACTAACTGTCCACGCTAAACCTGCCCTCCTCCCTTTACTCCTCCTCCCCTTACTATAAAACCATTCTGTCCGCAGTTATCAAACTGATAGCGAGTAGGTTGGATCAGAGCAGAGAGAGTAGTAGAGCAGAGAGAATAGCTAGTAATTTGTCGAATTGTATTGTTAGCATAGTGTATTTTAGTGTAGGTTTACAGTTAGTAGTGTGTTTATAGTATTTAGGTTAGTTGGTCAAGGAGAGGCGCCGAGGCTCGGGAGTATATGTGCGCGGCGGCAAGGGAGGGATGTGGAGGGCCGCTGTGCGGTGAGAGAGAGCCGAGCATGGTGGGTATATGTGCGGGGCTGCGAGGGAGGGAGGGGTGGATGGATGCGGTGGGCTGCTGCGCGGTGAGCCCAGGCTCCCAGAGAGGGAGAAATAGAACCAAGTAGGATAAAATAAGTCAAAGTGTGGAGAAGGGGACCGGCTGAGCTCCGGCCGCCTTCCCTTCTGCCCGTGTGACACAGTTAGGGGGAGGTTTTCCAAGCCACCTTCGGCACAATGAAAATAAGTCTAAGTGTGGAAGAGAGGGACCGGGTAAAGAGGCCGACCTCCGGAGAAGCCCTCTCTCCTCTCCCTGCAGCAAGGGACCGTTCTCCAAGGTACCAGTGCTGGGCTGGGTGAAAATAAGCCAAAGTGTGGAGGAGAGGGACTGGGTAAAGAGGCCTGAACTCCAGGGAAGCCCTCTCTCCTCTCCCCGCAGCGAGGGACAATCTTCACTCTGCCCCCTTTCTCAGCCGCTCGCCTGCCCCCCCAACCCCTTTAATATAAATTAAACATTAAATCATTTTGAACAGCGTGATGATTGTTTAAGATTAGTGTGTTGGCTGATTAGCAGCATGTGTTAAGATCATAATCTCTCAATCAGACAATTCAGTTCTCATTGTCTCTGGTCAAATATTTAATCCACAGAATAAAAGGAAGTTAATGTCTTACCAAAGCCTGGAGGCTCTCCCTGAATTTGGCTCTTTGCATCCCATGACTTGGTCGACTTGTGGAAATGCTTCAGGCCAAATGTATGAGCCATAGATTGTTGAAGTTGTTTCTTCTAAACAGTTTGCCGGCACTGAAAAAGAAAATAAGTACATGTTGCTGAGCCATTACTGAACACATCTGTCTCTTTTTATTTGTGTCAGGAAATCCATCTTACGTATGTGCTTGATCACCACATCTGTAGTTTGAATAACAATGGAGCCATTGTCATACTTTGTTGTCAGGGCAGCATTTATAAAAGCTTTACTGTCTGCCACACTGTTCTTGTTGTATTCCTGTACATGGAAGGTGCAGTAATATCTGTGGATGAAACATACAGTTAGTGGCATACAAAACAGGCAGTGCAGGTAGCTTTCACAATAATATGCTTCTCCTTTTTTAATAACTCACTCTTTTTGTTGGCCGTGGAAAAGCTGAAGGAAAAGCAGAGAGATACTGCATTATAAATGTCAGTGGTTGCAGTGGTATGAGATATTATTCCTAGTATTAAACTATAAACAACCCAGAAATGGGGCTCAAAGTGCAAAATACTGGACTTCTCCTTTAAGTAACATTAAAAAAAGTAACAGGAAACAATATGGTGGACGACTGGTAACAAAATGATCCCAAAATACAGTTAAACAGTTAGCTAATGTATGTTTCCGAAAACATAGAAATAGACAATGCACTAACAGAATCTTGAGCTGGGAGATAAGCCAGTAGATGTGGACACTGGTTAGATGGAGGGAAATTTACCACAGTCCATTTACATATACGACGTACATCATTATGATGCAAAGCTGGTTGAAAATTGGCAAAGTATATCTTTAACTGTAGAGTAAGAAACCAAAGTATGTGAATCCATAACTCTCATACTAATATAGTTTTAACTAGCCTAGCAGTGACATAATGGAGCTCTTTAAATATCTAAGGGGCACTGTTGCAGATCTAACTTGTCTTGCTATTAAAATGAAGTGTGTACTCACCAGGAGTCCGTTGTTCTGCTCCATGTCCCTATGAAATATTACAGATGAATAATAAGTCAACTAGCACTATATTAAGAAATATATTAAACACATTGTGCTTGTTAGCAACAATAAATAAATTCAGTGGGACTCACTTGCCAACATTCTCCTTTATGATGAGATTCAGCACAATCATAGTTTTATTCACCTGCAGCTGTTCTTTCACCTTTTGCCCAAAGAGAATAACTCAGTGTACACATACACATATACATTTACATATACATATACACAGTGTAATGTACACATATTCTTTAAAGCGCAGAGTCTCATACCCATTTCTCAATGATATCCTCTGGTTTCGTCGGGCTGCCAGTCATACTTAAGGTCAGGTTAACTCTGAAGAACGTGTCTGGTCCAACTACAGGAGTGATGACAGATAGCACAGCAGTGTGTCTTTACAGTATGTGTGTATGTTTCACTATTATATTTAACGTTTAAAGACGAAATCTGAATCAAATTGTGTAACATTTTACCAAAGAACAAAAAAGTGGTGCAACATTTGCCCTTCACATGTTCCCTAAGAACACTGTGTCCTGTCCCCACTACTGTTTATATGGCACACCAATGACTGTACAGTGGATGGCTGTGAGTTAATAAACTGCTAATGACTGTAGTACCTTTGTACTTATAACAACAAGAAATTGAGCTTTGATGTGAAGGGCAACAAAGACTGTGCATTCTGCTGTTTAGGTCAAATGCTGACATAGAGTTGATGGTGTTATTTTACAGATCCATCATTGAAACAGATCAGACCTATTTGTCAGAATGGGAATTTAAGTGTATGAAACGAGACAGCAAGTAAAATCATGCAAGATCTGTCACAGCATATCCAGACCACATTGTCTTAAAGAAATTTCTCTGGTAAAGGATTCAGATGACCATAAATTAAATGCAACCAGTTCAAACTTTCATTTATTTTGTGTGCAGTAAGTGCTCTTATTTCTCCTTCCCACACAGCTCCATTCTCTCCATGCTATTTGACTATGGATTCATCACCCTCCTTATATCATACCATCTCAACGGGGTGTAATGCCAAAGACTTTTCACATTTTAATCATTATTATGTGCACGTTTATAAATATTCTTTTACAATAAAAAAATGAGTCCTGATTGAAAAGTTTTTATGTTATAATGCTTCTCTAGCAGGAAATATTTTCTCTTGTAGGACAGTAAAGACCTGAGCTGACATAAAGAAGAAACAAGCATGATTCATATAGGTTTGGTGAACTGACTGGCAGTCTTGTTGAGATCTAGAGGGTCTCCTGTCGTTGACATGTTAGCAGGTCGAGCTGACAGACTTTGAGTCGGACCTGTTTCTGTGAATTAAATAACGTGACAAAAAATATTACAGAACAAAGACACTGTCTTGCAGTCCTATCTGCACCTGACTGAAAAACATGACATCACTGCTATCACAAAGGCTTCATTATTCCATAAAGCTGCAAAGCATCAAGTACTCATAGACATTGTTTTATCCTTTTCTTGCTCACCTGATGTAGGTGCACCCGTGCTGACAGTTGGCAGTGGGTCTACAGGGAATAACTCTGAAAGAAACAAATTAAATAAATATTAATATTAATTGCAGGATCTTAAAGAAGAAACATTCAAAAATAGCATAGTGTGTGACGCAAATCAAATTATGGAAATGTACATTTCTCATAATGAGCAGTCGCACATATCTTAGTCATCTATTAGGTATTTTTAGAAACACAGAAATGTCTTATTCATCTCTAATGTGTTTCTGCAGGTGTGCAGTTACTTTTTCTGCCTTCATTATCTGTGCAGCTTCCTGTTAATTCAGCCACTTAATAACCACAGTGAGAGTGCACGGTAAATGAAATCACTTTAATGGATTTGTTGATGTTCACACCTCAAGTGAACATTTCCAGCTACACCCAAAGTCTGCTTTGTGTCTATAAAATACAATTACTGAACAAATATTGTGTAATTATGTACTTTATGTGACATGGACATACATCCTTTTTGAAAGCAATAAGGCAGTGTGTTTGGTTAATATTTGACTGGTGCAGTAGTCCACTGAAACACAGAAGTCAATACATTTTACAGGTGACAGGGCTGAAGTGTACCATACAGACTATACATACCCACAGGTAGTATACTGATGCTGTTAGGATCAGCTGACAGGTTGAGGAAGTCATGAGAGAAGGTGGAACTCAGCAACAAGGCAATGCTTGTCTGAACCACTTCTACATTAGCAGCAGGATTGACATTCACATAGACGCTACAGCTGAAACTTGGGATTCATCACAATGACATGAGTTAAATCTGCTTTATAGGTTTGGACAGTATACACATATGCATTGTAATTATTATAACTCTTTTCATGTCCTGAATTTGTCTTACCACTTGTCACAGATGGAATTTGAGAGAGCTCTTGATCCCTGAAAACACAGAATTATTTCATGTCTTTATTAAAAGGCTGACTGATTGCTCTTAATATAATTCATTGCCAGCGCTGGAGTGTTAGTAAGTACAGATGCTCAAGTTCTGTGCTTAAGCACAATTGATAGGAATTTACAAGCTACCCAGCAGTATAAACCTATTAAAATTAGCCAAACTTTGATCAGCTGCAACATTAAAGGTCCAGTGTGTAGGATTCATGGGGATATACTGGCAGAAACTGAATATAATATAATGTTTTCTTTAGTGTATAATCACCTGAAAATAGGAATTTATATGTTTTCATGAACTTAGAATGAGCTGTTTATATCTACATAGGTGAATACACATTATACAGTATATTCATTACATAGTACTTATTTATTAGTAGTATATATATTAGCAGGTGCTCAGCTAACAGCCTATCTGCAAAGTGTCGAACAGTGTAACAGTAATCACATGGTCCGTTTGTTTTGGAGAGAAAGAGACCTCTGCAGATAATTAACCCTTTGCTAAGCCCCGCCCCTTTGTGATGGTCCGTCAGCCTGCTAGCATTGAGTCCACACTGTAACTAACTGCACTCCCTGAAGAAATATTATCACATTTCAGGAAAAATGAAAGAGTGATTCCAGAGAGAAGCAGACAGAGGGGTCTACAGTCTGTGTTTGAAGGATATATCCAGGATGTCAAACTGACCCAGCAGCAACAACAGGTTAAAAAGACAAAGATAGTTAGAAGCTAAAGCCGAACTATAGGCTACAGATCACAGTGTAAAAGTGAACCACCACATCACTGCTGATCGCCACACAAGACAATGAATATAAAGGGAAGCTTTGCCAGTATTGAACCAGCTGTGTAGCATCACAGTGTGTGCAGATGAACGGTGTTTGGCTTCTCCCCGTGCTGCTGCCAGTACCTGGACCTCTACCAGCAGATGGGCAGGGATCAAACAACATTCATCTGCGCACACTGCGATGACACACAGCTGGTTGAATATCAGCAAAGTTTCCCTGCTTCCCTTCACTGGTTCCTGTACAGCAGGGTCGGTCTTTGTTTCACTGTTACAATCATTAAAAAGCAAAAGCAGCATGTGTATACATTCAGTAGGCTATATCTTCAGTAGCTAGCTAGCTAACCCTACACTTTTCAGGGTATGATTTTGGTTTTGGAACAGGGAAGAAATGTATATCTTTTTCCAAACTCTCCAGGTAACGAGTATCATTAATACACGACGTGCCCCAGGCACAACATTTAGCTCCAAATCCACAAAACCAGCCTGAAAATTAGTTAGTTAGGCTGACTTAGGCCTAATCTGCCGGAGGACCCCCCATAATACACCGGGCACCTTCTCTCCTTCTCTCTCTCTCTCTCTCTCTCTCTCTCTCTCTCTCTCTCGCGCTCTCGTATTCTATTACTATTACTTCTATTCTATTAACTCGGCCATTCTGGATGTCACTAACTCGGCTTCTTCTCCGGAGCCTTTGTGCTCCACTGTCTCTCAGATTAACTCATATCGCAGCGGTGCCTGGACAGCGTGACGTATGTGGTTGTGCTGCTGCCGTGGTCCTGCCAGATGCCTCCTGCTGCTGCTGCCATCATTAGTCATCAGTCATACTTCTACTGTTATTATACACATATGACTATTGTCACACATGTATACTGCCAGATATTAATACATACTTTCAACATACTGTACCACAGTAGCCAGAACTATAACTATAATATTATTACTTTCAATAATGTTGTTGTAAGCTACTGTTATTACCTGCATATCTCTCTCTCTCTCTGTCTCTCTCTGTCTCATTGTGTCATGCGGATTACTGTTAATTTATTATGCTGATCTGTTCAGTACGACATCTATTGCACGTCTGTCCGTCCTGGAAGAGGGATCCCTCCTCAGTTGCTCTTCCTGAGGTTTCTACCATTTTTTTTTCCCCGTTAAAGGGTTTTTTTTGGGGGAGTTTTTCCTTATCCGCTGCGAGGGTCATAAGGACAGAGGGATGTCGTATGCTGTAAAGCCCTGTGAGGCAAATTGTGATTTGTGATATTGGGCTTTATAAATAAAATTGATTGAATTGATTGATTGAAATGAAGGAAATCTGAAATGATTGCATTAGAGTCAGTGAAGCACAGCTGTGTTGTTGTCGGACCCTGGTCTGAGCCGGCCCAATGCTACACTATGATTGGTCACTCTGCGTCCGGGGGTGGGACTTAGCAGAGGGTCAATTCAGCTCCCAGCAAAAACCTCATGAACTATTAACACTAAAAGAATTCTAACCCGGAGAAGTTTCAGCTGCTTGCAATCTGCAGTCCTCACGGCTGGTAACCACTAAATCCCCCTAAATCTGAAACACTGGACCTTTAATTCAAATGTACTATACCAGTAAATTATTGAAATCTAGCAGTGGCTATAACATGAAAAGTCTGAAAAGTGCCATTCTGCATCATGAGTACTTCTACTTAAGGGCACTTTAAGTACATTTTGATGCTACTATTTATGTACTTTCACTTAAGCAACACTTTGAAGAACAAAGTATTTCTTCACCATGATATTGCTACTTTTACTTAAGTAAAAGTTTTGAGTACCTAGCCACCTTCCTCTGAACTGACCTGAGTGCTCACATACGTCATTCATTTTCTTGGAAAATGACATTGTCTCAATATGATAAAGCTTTTCATCTGTTTCCTAATCAGCTGTCTTTGAGGATATTGCTGTGTCTTTCCGTGGAAAATCAAACGGAGAACTCTTAATAGTGGTGTACCTGAGGTTGTTGCGCAAGTAGGGCAGCAGAATTATTAACCACATGGCAGCTATGCCTATAGGGAAACACAGATAACAGAAATTACTGACAGGAATGTTGCCAAGAATTACAACTGTGATCAAAGTAGGCTTATAGTGCACCAATTACCTCTGTCATTAAATGGCAAAACACACACATACACACACACACAGCTATTCTATCTTAATGAGAAACCAGCTGGCAGGGATGGGAAGTAATTAAACACATTTACTCAGAGACTGTACATGAATATTTCAAATCTATGCTACTTTATACTTCCACTCTTCTACAATTCAAAATTAAATATTGTAGTTTTTACTCCACTACATTAATTTGACAGCTCTGGTTACTTGTTAGTACTCTTTACTAATATGTTTTACGACATGTATTGAGTACTTATACTTTGGTGATAGTGATTTTTCCAATAAAGGACCTTTTCCTTAATTTAAGAATATTTATATTACAGTATTGGCACTTTTATCCAAGCAAATATCTGAAAACTTCCTGTACCACAGCCAGCTGATAGTGAGGAGTGTATTGCTTGAAAAGTTACCTTGGGGATGATATATGGATGTCATGGACAGAAAAGTTGTGGGGAAAAACGCTCTCCAACTGACAAGAGATAACAGCAGAGATGAGTTATTTGGATAGACAAATCGGATTTGTTTGTTCAAAGTCATTGCTCGCCAAATCCTTCTGACATATTTACATATTCTTCATACCCAGTTTCTTGTTACTCCCTCCAGTGACACTGAGCAATTTCCAGGCTTCATAGAGTGAACTATGGATGTCCACATTTTAATTTTGTAGAGTGACCATGCTAAAAACAAAAATAAAAGACAAGGAAAAGTTAATGTTCCAAGAAAAATGTGTCAGACCCGTCTAGGGTTTATGTAGCAGTCACTGCTGAACTCATGAATGTGCGGTTTACCTTTTCTTTCACCTTAAACTGTAGTTACTGAACAGCAAATCTGCCTGCTCATTCGACCCTCATTTACACTAGACTGCCTTGTTATGTGAACTGGTGAGAAAGCCTTGGGGGTGACTCACTTTTAAAAATTTGGGCGGGTCATGCTGCATGCAGTGGCGCTGCCAAGGGGGCTGGGGAGAGCAGGATACAGTTGCTGCTACAATTGCTGGCCCCACCTGGGCAAAAATAATTTGAGACCTGGGGTGTCAGTGGTTTAGTGGTAGAGCAGGCGCCCCATGTACAAGGCCATTGCTGCAGCGGCCCGGGTTCGACTTCAGCCTGTGGCCCTTTGCTGCATGTCACTCCCCCTCTCTCTCTCTCTCTCTCTCTCTCCCCCTTTCATGCTTGTCTGTCCTATCAAATAAAGGTGAAAATGCCCCAAAAAATATCTTTAAAAAAATAATAATAATTTGAGGCCAATATAATTCTTTAAGTGACTGTGGTACACTTATTTTTTAAGATAGCAAAGGTGGTGATATCTTGTGAAACTAGACAACCTATGGCATTCATTCGTACCAACCATGTCAGCTCAGCTTGTCAGGAAGGGGACTAAATATTGCTCCAAAGTGAGGCTAAGTCTTTGGGGAGGGAACAACTGGCATGGCCATTTTTAAAGGAGTCCATTGAACTCTCACGTCAAGATATCTGAATAAAAATGGGCTCGATGGGTGCCCACGAGACTCGGAGTCGACTAAATGTTTTGTTCCTTGCAATCAATGTACTCATTCAAATTAGAGCTATCTATTTGTCCTTTAAAGGGAAAGGACATCCAGCCTATTTGAGGAACAATTAATCATGTGACAGGTACAGATACATAACTCATTAGAACAGGACTGTTATGTAGCTCAAAATGTTCTGTACTGTACTGTACTGTACTGGTGTTAGTCTATGAACATCAGATAATTAGTAACATTAACTCTAAATAAGAAACCAGATGCAACTCCTTAACTCTCCATATTGACATAGATTTCAACTACTACAGCATCTATTCTTGTATTTAATGCATCCATCTGTCTATTTTCAACTGCTTATCTGAGGCCGGGTTGCGGGGGCAGCAGGCTGAGCAAGGTATTCCAGACATCCCTCTCTCTAGAAACGCTTTCTCCTCCTGGGGGACCCCAAGACGTTCCCAGGCCAGATGAGATATGTAATCCCTCCAGCGTGTCCTGGGTCTACCCTGGACGTCCTACCAGTGGGATGTGCCTGGAACACCTCTAATGGGATGCGAAGGAGCAGCGGCTCTACTCCGAGCTCCCTCCAGATGTCCGAGGTCCTTACCCTATCTCTAAGGTTGAGCCCAGTGACCCTTCTCAGGACACTCATTTTGGCCGATTGTATCCGTGTATCATTCTTTTGGTCACTACCCAGAGCTCATGACCATAGGTGAGGGTTGGGACGTAGACGAAACCAGTAAATCAAAAGCTTTGCCTTCCGGCTCAGCTCTTTCTTCACAGCGATGGTCCGACACAGTGCCCACGTCACTTCAGATGCCGCACCAAACTGTCAATCCATCTCATGCTTCATTCTACCCTCACTCGTGAACAAGACCCCGAGATACTTGAACTCCCCCCAATTCATAGTATATTTGAGCTTGTTTTTATTTTTGATTTTCTAGCTTTTTAATGGCATTTTGATTGTATCTAAATGTGATTCTATAATGGGTTTCTTTTGCACTTTGTCTTGATGCTTTTGATGTTTTATGTAAAGCACTTTGAATTGCCTTGTTGCCAAAATGTGCTACATAAAAATAAGTTATGACTTTTAGTTTTGGCGTGCCACCCCAAGATTTTCAGTGCATGACCATGAAACACAACAGAAAAAGGTGACGCTATATTTACCACAGTATAGGCTGTTGTCAGGCTCAGGGGGAGGACAGTTGTGTTTCCACTGCTGCAGGTCCCACCTCACCACGTCTCCATCTGCACAGTTCTGCCCCGTCAGCTCCTCGGCACTCCATTCTCGGGCCCATATACTGAACAGACCAATGTCACCAAGCAGATCCATCCCAGTCTGCTGCTGCACCTCACCATTTTTGTCTACATAATGAGACACCCCCAGAGTGAAAGTGCCGTTTGGGGCCAGTTGCTGGGGAAGCACGGGGCTCACAGATACCTCATGCTGACTGGTTCCATTTATGTAGATCCTCAGTCTGCGAGCTTGGCCAGACCAGGTGAAACATATAGAGTGCCATTCATGCAGTTTTAAATCCCTGTCCAAGCTGTGTTTTTCTCCAAACAGCCATACTGTCAGCTGTGTACCTTTGCCCCCAAGCCCCAGCTCAGTGTGTCCCCCACGTGGTGCTTTGTAGTCAAAACCAGTCCATGTTGTTCTATGGGTGAAGCGTAAACGCATGCATACACTCAGCTCCTCCAGGGCTGGTACCACAACATCTGGATGTAGCTGCCATATACACCGACGAGACCTGAACGGCAGCTTCTTACCCCACAGGCTGGTACTGGCAGAGGCAGCTGAAGCAACACATAGGTGGAAAAGACACAGGCAAATAAACATACATGAACACAATGGAAACAGATAGACAAACAAAGACTCTAAAGTGCTGCCAAGTGCTTTAAAGTCATTTAATTGGTCTGAAATCTTACTTGAACCCAGGAGCTGTATACAGAGACAGATTAGAGACAGGCTCCTGAGGGAGTTCATGATAGCAAACAAGAACCCTTCCGATGTCAGTCAAGTTGTCATCTGCTGAAAGGAGACAATAAGATGAACAAAAAGAATTTGCATTCACCATGAAAGTAATGATGAACTTCATGTGAATAAATACATATCTTAGACTTACCACCGTCATCTCCTTGAAATCTGAGCTTGTGAGAATCTAAACAATCAGTATCAGCTCCTGAGAAGCTGGCCGAGCCATGAGTCTTCTGGCAAATGTCACTTCATTTCTCTATAAGAAGACCTCCACGCCCTCTCCCTGCAGTTCCCCGAGTTACTCATTAATCTCCAGCAATAAACATACCTAACAAACATGATAACGTTAAAATCTCGACTTGATGAAATGTTTGCAAAAGTGAGCGTCAAAATCCACCTGTGACCACTTTTTGGTGATTTGTGTTCAGCGTGAATGGTTTCAGTGTCAGACTTTCAGTGAGAGTTTTGATGGTAATAATTATCTAAACCAGGCTTAAAGTTTGAAGAGATACTGCAGGATGTTGAGAAACATGACACATGCCCCTGTTTGTGTAGATTTTGATGACACAGATGTACCATTCCTGTAATGTCTAAAAATAGCTTGTACATAACAAGCTTTATATTTAGAGTTGTTGTATAAGCTTCCTTTTATGTTTCCTTCTACAATAATGCTTCTGAGAATTAATTTAATTGACATTAATGATCACGGCAGCTAAAAGCAGAAGATGGCCAGCCCTGTCGCAGCTAAATTGTTCTAGCAAATACGTTTTGAGGAAACATAATAAAGAGCAAACTGCGTTTTCTATTAACATAATGAGGAAATGTTGGTAATTAATGTACCTGGCAAGTCCCTCCCAACAGTGTTAATACTAAACGTATTAACAAAAGGTCATATGACCAATGTGAGATTATCTTTCCATGATTTAACCAAAGACAGGAGTCTGGGCATGGACCCAAAGTTCTGGTGTCAAGGTCCTGCACTTTGTACCCCTGCTGTCCTCCCCAACCATCTTTTTCCGAAGCCCTACACCATACAAGAATGTAGTGTATCAGTCATATAAAAGAAAAAGAAAACGTTATCTCTGATCATAATCCAGGCAGTAATAAGAAAGCAGTTTAGTAAATTTGGTTTGACATGTAAAAGTAAAACAGACGGCTGCAGAGGGTTCCTGGTTCGAACCCGAGGTGGAAGGTTCCTCTGTGCAGAGTTTCCGTGTTTTCTCCCATGTCAGGCTTTCTCCAGGTACTCTCCGCAGTCCAAAAACATGCAGGTTAGTCTAAGAGGTGACTCTAAATGAGCCGTAGGTGTGAATGTGAGCGTGAATGATTGTCAGTTTCTATGTGTCATCCGTCCAGGTGACCTGGTGACATGTACAGGGTGTACCCTCTCACCCAATGTCAGCTGGGATAGGCTCCAGCCCCCCGCGACCCCCTACAAGATAAGCAGTTACAGAAAATGAATGTAATAAAATATCATCTGCATAGGTGGCAATTGCTTCTACAAATGCTAGATATGAAATATATATTGATTAACGTTACAGAGCACTTTTTCAGTCCAACACCACACACCACTACATCTATATGAATGAACACACACATGTTGAAATACACATGCTCAGATTAACCTGTCTGATCCAACACTAAAACTCACACACACCAGGTCTATTTTACAAGCGGCAACCTCCAGGGCTGAATTATGAGAACAACACAGATGTGCAAAAAACTGCTCTTCCTCGAGAGTGATGCATGCTGTGGTGAAGCTAAAAATGTGGCAGTGTAGACAAAAAAAAAAAACTTATTCATATCCAAATGCAGTGAGATGTTTTAGAAATTATCCAGGCTAGTTATAGATAGAGAGAAAAATATGTAGTAGGATTTTAGGAGAAATGCAGCAAAATTATTAACCATAGCAACCTTCAAGGCTGTAAAATTAGGCCAACATAGTCCCAAAAAGTGTAGTTCTTCGAATGGCCACTTGAGGCTGGCTCCAGAAGCCAGTCAATCCCCATAGACCCCCATGTTAAAATGTCCAACTTTACAGCAGAAATAAACATGTTTACAGCCTGGTACAAAAACAGTTTTGGTCTTTGTAGCTAATTTCAACATTCATGACAACTGTATGGGGTTGGATTTTTATATAACTCACGCGTTTACATTTTTATTAGGGCTTAAAATTACACAAATTTAAAGGTGGGGCTTCTTGAATGATGGCTGTCTGCAAGGTGTCGCTACAGTCTATAGGTGCGGACACACCAAACCGACATCAAAGAACTAGCAGCGACGAAAGCCAATTGTTGCGTCGTCTACATCGCCTCATGTTGCCCTGTGTCAGTTGCATTTGAACACACTACACGGACTACATCCCACGACCAAGTAGCACGTACGTTCTGCGCCTGCGTGAGAGAGCACGGAGTGAGAGAGTGGTGCATCCTGACAGCCGAGGGGTTCCTGTCTGTGCAGCCGAGCACCGCAGCACCTCAACAGACTATTACATCCAGACGGTGTTTCTTCTGCAGGCTCCACTTCACTCAGCTGCCCGATAAACCCGCTGCTTCTTCCCACTTTAACCTGAATAATAAACCAGGGCTCGGTGCTCTGGTTGGACCCAAACAGAGAGCTGGGGCTAGCTCAGAGACTAGTGGAGGCTAAGAGCTGTGCTTCCCTCCCTCCCAGCTACCTCCGGTTTGTTATTCAGGTTAAAGTGGGAAAAAGCAGCGGGTCTGTCAGGCAGCTGAGTGAAGTGGAGCCTGAGGAGGAAGCACCGGTTAGCCCCGGTTGCACTACAGGCAGATTCACTCGCTACAGGGGTGAGGAAATAAAACCTGAACACCCAATCAGAGTGATCTCTCTCACCGACGAGCTCCGCCGCCGATTCAACATGCTCAATCGGCTGAAAAACCACCGACGCCGACGCCGACGCCGAAGTGCAGACGGTGCGGGACACACTGCAAAAACTAGGCCGACAGACGCTCACCGACGGCCCGACTTTGGTCGACGCCCGACCGTTGGCTTGGTGTGTCAGGGCCTTAAGAGTCAAATCCATCCCTAGCTCCTCCACAGCTCCACCCTCTCATCCAAACGTGGTCACTTCTGGCTCCAAGAAACCAAGATGGTTACTGCCGAATTGCCAAACTAAGGGCATCAAAACGGGAATTCACAAACCAATGGGTGACGTCACAGTTGTTACGTCTATAATTTCATACAGTCTGTGCTTTATAGGGGGCAGCACTAGCTCAGTCCTTAGGGACTTGGGTTGGGAACTGGACCAAATATGGAGCATGGGCTGGTAGCTAGAGAGGTGTCAGTTCCTCCTGGGCACTGCTGAGGTGCCCTTGAGCAAGGCACCAAACCCCCAACTGCTCGGGGCACCTGTCCAAAGCAGCCCCCTCACTCTGACATCTCTCCATTTGGTGCATGGACTTGCAGCAACAAACACCCATACCGCAACCAAAACACAGCCTGTCGCAAGTCTAAAACAAAACCATATTCATTATTATGACAAGTCAGCACTCAGGAGATCAATATCTTATACACACAGAGACAGGTGGAGTGTACAGAGCCCTGCACGCACCTACACACTTGAGTACAGTAAAGATTAAAAGTAGTCATTCAGTAGGGGTGGGTGACAGTGACCATAATTTGGCTTATTTTAAGTGCAAGTTTTGAGAAAAAATACAGATACAATTCAATCTTTTATTCAGGAAATTATTATATCAGACTCCAAAAGTTACCCAGGCAGCGGCCTCACTGACCCCCCCTGCTTCCACTGTCTATGATTATGACTGAGACGACAGGTCTGTATGTGTTCTATATGTCAAGTCTGCAAACAGTAATATTCTTGATCTTGAGCTTTACATCCTCAGATAATAACTGCTCAAACAAATCTAATTGGCTTTTCTGTGTGACACATGATGTCCACGTCTGCCTTGTTCTCAGCTGTACAGACCTGAAAGTAAAGGAAGTCCATAGTACAGCCCTGCTTTACGCCTGAACAACTGAAACAGCCAATGTATGTCAATAACTCTATGAGGTTTTTGGCTCCATACTACCACAATGTGGTCAAATAATATATTGCAACTTAATGATTTTGTCTGTTTGTTTGTCTGAGAGTCTCACCTTCAGCATGCCCCTCCTCAGTTCTCTCAGAGTGCAAAACAATACTGGTTGTAGTATTAAAGATTTTATTTCCAGCCTGCAAACACGCTCACACAAAGTCTCCTTGTTGGAAACATGTTCATTAACAACGGTCTCATTCATACATTTTAATTCCCTCCCCTCCTCCTCTGCTCTGTCTGAGAGGCCCGAGCCAAAACGAGTGGGTTTCCCAGAGGGAATATGAGAAGACCAGGTGTGACGTGAGGCGTCCAGGTGGAAGACCTGAAAGTCTCATATTCATTGGTTGGTAAGCTGGTTGGGAACCTCTCCTGCGTCATCAGTGATGTAGAACGAGGGGCATTCCCAAAAAATGTTCCCACCGCTTTACCTCAGCTGAGCAGCTTGTAGAGAGGGAAACCAAACTACCACAGATGGAAGCTGGAAATTAGTTGTCAGTCTATGAGAAATCCACTGCTTATTGAACTATATGGATCAGTAAGATAAGTATGTTCTTATTGCTTTGCTCTGCTACCATCTGGCCTCTTAGAATCTGAATTGGTCTTTATTTATATGTGTAATTCTGAAGTTGTGTTCACAAGCAAATACATGCTTTTTTAGGGTTGCAGTTTGAGTCTAGTGAAGAAGAAGAGGAGTAACATACTCCTGGCAGAAGGACCATGGACTGTTTGCCAACGGAGGCTTGTCTCTGTGCTGCTGTGCTCATGGTAGGTCTGACCTTAAAGCAGTTTCCTTTTACAGATTGCTAAAACTTTGACTTGACTCTCTAATCCTATCATTTCATTTCCATTCCTCTAAATGTGTTTTTGCCACTGACAGGCTCTGATCGTTATTCTAGTGTCTAACCACTAATGGAAAACTTCCCTACAGAGACCTTTTTTGTTATGGAGTAAGATTCTTTTACTTCAAACAGAAACAGCCCTGAAATCAGCATCAGTAAACCCACCAAACTACATTTAAATAAACAGTACATTTTAAATCAATTGTGTATGGATCCAGAGTATTTTCACATCTAAAAGGGTGAATTGAGGGTTTGTTTAAACCAAACCAGAGCTGGAGATTGTTGGAACAGTGGAAAGACAAGCCAAGGGGGTTTTGTGAACTTTATTTTGTTTCTGTTGACTGTGATTATTGTTTATTCAAATGGAGTCTGGTGGCTTTGAAAATGCAGATTTCTAGGTTGTTTCTTGTTAAACAAAAAAGATCCTCCCCTGTAACAAAAAGGTCTATCTCTGTAGGGATCCTTCCCATAATGTTGTCAGACACTTCGGTTCAGTCGAACTCAGGTGTGAACACAGCAATCGCACTTGGGTGCACACCAAAACAACTGGACCGAGACCTTCTTGAAGAGGTGGTCTCGGTCTGGTTACAAACGAACTCTGGTGCGGTTTGTTTGTGATGAGAACATGTTCCGACCTGGATCTGAACCAACTGCAGTCACATGACACATTGTTTGGGTTAAACATGAGCATGTTACAGTCCTGGAGGATTATTAATGTGCACCTCCTCCTGTACTGCTTTAATATGCACATTCAGCACATCCAATGCATCAAAACATTGTTTTCTAGTTGGAGCCGCGCCTCGTTTTCAAACTGTATGGTTTGACTAAAATGAACAATGACAGCAATATAGTCCACGATGAGCCGCGCTAAAATCAACCTGCGTAGTTGTCCCTCCATTGTGACATTAGAAAGTGTCACATTTATCTTGCAAGTGTACTCTTCTTCAACGTTTGGTTTACTTCCTGGATTTTTCCCACATGGAAATTCTGACCAATCAAGAGCAGCTTTTTCAAACAAAGGATTTTACCTGATCCGCTTGTAAATGCTGCCATGAGTACACGAACCAACTCTTAGCAATCATGCACCTTTGTAACATTAGTCCCTGATTCAGACCAAAGCAAGACAACTCTAGGTCTGAAAACAGCCTTACAGTAACAATCTGAGCCTGTCAGTGGCAAAAACAAACACATTTAGTGGCCGTAAATTGACAATGCAAAAAAGGCCCCAAGGGTCACATTGCAGCCTGTTTCATGGCTGTGAACTGCACGGTCTCACACAACACTGAACCAGTCACAAAAGTTTTTGCTCCCAGTTGTCACATAGACACAAAAACAGGAAAATAGAGTCAAGGTTGAAAAATACCTACTTGCCCTTTAAGTACAATATTGAGATACTTTTACATCACTTGTACTTCCAGTCTATGTGACATGATATGATGCATTGGTCAGTGCACAAAATCTGCATAGTAAGTAACTTTTCATTGTTCTAGTTCAGCAATGTGCTTTATTTTTTTCTCCTTTCAAGCTTTTTTCTTCAAACAAGTTGATTTTAATCAACCTTAACAAAACAATAACCCTTAAATTAAACTACTGCAATGACTTGTAGGAAAACAAGGTTTTCAGGACCTGTTTTATATTATATACAGTACAGGCCAAAAGTTTGGACACACCTTCTCATTCAATGCGTTTTCTTTATTTTCATGACTATTTACATTGTAGATTCTCACTGAAGGCATCAAAACTATGAATGAACACATGTGGAGTTATGTACTTAACAAAAAAAGGTGAAATAACTGAAAACATGTTTTATATTCTAGTTTCTTCAAAATAGCCACCCTTTGCTCTGATTACTGCTTTGCACACTCTTGGCATTCTCTCGATGAGCTTCAAGAGGTAGTCACCTGAAATGGTTTCCACTTCACAGGTGTGCCTTATCAGGGTTAATTAGTGGAATTTCTTGCTTTATCAATGGGTTTGGGACCATCAGTTGTGTTGTGCAGAAGTCAGGTTAATACACAGCCGACAGCCCTATTGGACAACTGTTAAAATTCATATTATGGCAAGAACCAATCAGCTAACTAAAGAAAAACGAGTGGCCATCATTACTTTAAGAAATGAAGGTCAGTCAGTCCGGAAAATTGCAAAAACTTTAAATGTGTCCCCAAGTGGAGTCGCAAAAACCATCAAGCGCTACAACAAAACTGGCACACATGAGGACCGACCCAGGAAAGGAAGACCAAGAGTCACCTCTGCTTCTGAGGATAAGTTCATCCGAGTCACCAGCCTCAGAAATCGCAAGTTAACAGCAGCTCAGATCAGAGACCAGATGAATGCCACACAGAGTTCTAGCAGCAGACCCATCTCTAGAACAACTGTTAAGAGGAGACTGCGCCAATCAGGCCTTCATGGTCAAATAGCTGCTAGGAAACCACTGCTAAGGAGAGGCAACAAGCAGAAGAGATTTGTTTGGGCCAAGAAACACAAGGAATGGACATTAGACCAGTGGAAATCTGTGCTTTGGTCTGATGAGTCCAAATTTGAGATCTTTGGTTCCAACCGCCGTGTCTTTGTGAGACGCAGAAAAGGTGAACGGATGGATTCCACATGCCTGGTTCCCACTGTGAAGCATGGAGGAGGAGGTGTGATGGTGTGGGGGTGTTTTGCTGGTGACACTGTTGGGGATTTATTCAAAATTGAAGGCACACTGAACCAGCATGGCTACCACAGCATCCTGCAGCGACATGCCATCCCATCCGGTTTGCGTTTAGTTGGACGATCATTTATTTTTCAACAGGACAATGACCCCAAACACACCTCCAGGCTGTGTAAGGGCTATTTGACCAAGAAGGAGAGTGATGGAGTGCTGCGGCAGATGACCTGGCCTCCACAGTCACCGGACCTGAACCCAATCGAGATGGTTTGGGGTGAGCTGGACCGCAGAGTGAAGGCAAAGGGGCCAACAAGTGCTAAACACCTCTGGGAACTCCTTCAAGACTGTTGGAAAACCATTTCAGGTGACTACCTCTTGAAGCTCATGGAGAGAATGCCAAGAGTGTGCAAAGCAGTAATCAGAGCAAAGGGTGGCTATTTTGAAGAAACTAGAATATAAAACATGTTTTCAGTTATTTCACCTTTTTTTGTTAAGTACATAACTCCACATGTGTTCATTCATAGTTTTGATGCCTTCAGTGAGAATCTACAATGTAAATAGTCATGAAAATAAAGAAAACGCATTGAATGAGAAGGTGTGTCCAAACTTTTGGCCTGTACTGTACATATATATATATATATATGTATATAATAAAAATACAACCAAAGAAGCCATTTTTCTGCATAAAAAGTGCTTTTACTTTGATACTTTAACTACATTTTGCTGATGATGTTTCTGTATTTTTACATAAGTAGGACTTTGAATGCAGGACTTTTACCCAGTGTAGCAACACTACTTTTACTTGGTAAAAGCACTGAATATCTCTCCCCCACTGATTATTTTACCTGTGTTTCATCAGGTTTGGTGTGTGCTGGTGCAATCGGAGCCCAGCTGTGATCAGACAGAGTTCTTACACACTAATGGCTCTTGTGTTGCCTGCACTGTGTGTGGGCCGGGAGAGCAGCTCTCAGAGGTAACACACACACCACAGAACAGTGGCATCACCATGTTTTTCTCTTTTACTCTCCTTCCTTTGTCAGTCTTGCTGCTCAGCTCAAAGTCTTGATTGTATTTCACTCTCAGGACTGTGGTTTTGGAGATGGTGGTGAAGGCGTCTGTATTTTGTGTAAAGAGGGAAAGTTCAGTGCAGATACAGGTGTGGCTCCCTGCATGCGATGCACCCAGTGCAATCTGCTGAACCGCCTGGAGAGGACAGCGTGCTCGCCCACCGGTGATGCCCAGTGTGGTCACTGCCTCCCAGGGTGAGCCACACTTTACAGCACCAGCCGAAACACCAGTCACCTGAAAAGTTCAAGCATTTGTTTTTGTGTTAAGTGTGTGAGTGTTGTTGTGTGTGCAGGTATTATGAACTCAGGAGCATGACTGGGGAAGTGGAGCTGCCATGTGTGCCGTGTTCCAGTCATGACACAGTCCATAAAGAGTGTTTGCTTTTGACAGCTCGTGGCTCTAAAGGAGGTAAGAACCAGAGATAAACTGTACAGACTGAATGACAATATTAATAAGCTTGTATAGATAGTTTTATTGATTGGTGAGTTTCTAGAGAGGTTATCAGGGAAAAGTTATAACTCTTGTTCTCTTACAGAGAGTGCTGTCACTGCGTCAAGGGGAGATTTCAAAGAACCCAAAGAGAAGAGTGAGTAACCCTGATGATTTTGACAAATGAATTCTTCCTTTTGACTCTTTTGACTCGGCTAATTTTGTGTTTAAATGAAGGAGTAAAAGAAGAAACATTTCCAGTGGTCCTGATTGGTTCAGCAACAGCTTCCTCAATCTTCCTCATTGCTCTGCTGCTGTGGGCCGTCCTCCTGACTGCTGAGAGATTCAGTGAGTGTTTGACATCTCAGCTATTTCTCCCCATCTGTCTTTTGTTCATCTGACTAAATTTGTCCCATAAACACTTGTTGCAATATTCAGAGCACATTCCTGAGTATTGTCCCGGGCCTGAGGGACTGTTTCCTGCAGATGACCTTCAGTACACACCCACGTCCAGCCCCGCAGAGAGAGCAGCCGAACAATCAGAGGCTCCTTCACAGACACTTGTTCCAGCTCAAGATCCCCTGAGGTGCTTTGCAAACACAATACTGTTTGATTACTCATTCAATTAAACCCCGACCAGTCTCTCTGTAATTATTTACATTAATTCCATCTCTACCCAGAGGCCTGAACTCACTGAGCCATGACAGTGAGGTGCATCCTACTTCTATTGTGATTAACGTCACCACCAACATTAAACCCTCCAGGCAGAAAGAGGAGAACGTCACACAGGAGGAGAAGCAAAGACTCTGCTGTTCTATGGAGGAGGTAAAGTGGTGGCCCGCAGGCCTTTTGTGTATTTTCTAAAATTTCTTACACCCCTTAAAATCGTAAAGGCCTCACAACCCCTCCATGAAGCTTTGGTGACCCCTAGTGGGAGTCAGGACCCTCAGGTTGGAAACCAGTGCGCCAAATAAAATATTTTGATGTTTCAAAAAACTCACTCCATGAGATAGCTGGCTTATTCATATTGTTTGAAATCCATGTGGTCAGTTTGTCAGCACACAAACTAACGAGAACTGTGCTTACCCAAAATCACACACGCAAAAAAAGAAAAGAATAAATTACCCACTGTGGTATCTCACTGTGGAGACAGTTTTGGTTTTGTTTGTTGAGGTTTTGAGAGTTTCACCAGTCAGATTTCTGCCATAACCTCAGTACAAGTGGGATGAATGGAATTTAGTTTGTGGTGAACAAAGGATAGAAGAATAGCATTTGAGAACCTTCCTTTACAGAAGCAATGTCCCAAATAATTTACAGACGTCACTGTCAGTCGTTTTTATGAAGACAATTCCTATATTGCCAAAAAAGTTGCAGATATTTATATATTATTACTGTATGTAAGCAGACCTGAAATCTTGAACATCATAACCACAAATCTGTGAGAGGGTTGATATGATGTATTCAAGAGTCAGACATGTAAACCAAACACAACATAATGACAGGCTGACTTTAAGATAATCGAAACACTGTACACACTCGAGTTTTAACTAACAACAGTTAACTATTTATTCTCAGTTGCATGTTTTGAGATTCTCTAATTTTCTCTGAATCTAGAAAATAGAAGTAGTAACAGATGGCATAACAAGTAACAACAGACCTCAGTTATAGTAGATATTCAAACTAAATTATAGCTTTGTTTCAACATTTGGGGGAGACACAAATGAAATGGAGGGTTTGGGGCTCTGCCTCCAAAAAAATGTGAGCATCAAACACCTAATTTCCTGCACTCTGGTGAATTTTTATGCACTAATTTGAGCCTTTTCTACAGCAATTTCTTTAAACCTGCCAAAATAAGAGTCCGCTGTTACATTTACGTTTTTATTGTGGACATCCATGCACAAAAAGAGGGGTGCTCAAAGTGCAAAAAATAAAAAATAAAGAACAGCAGCAAAGATTTCAGGCCTTGACTATCATCAGTGTGGAGAAGTCATTATTTGTCAAGGGCTGAAACATTTGCTGCTGTTTTTACTTTATTCACTTTTTATTTTGTGCCCTTTGAGCACCCCTCTTTTTGTGCACGGATGTTCTTAAATTTTTATTTTATTTTTTTTTATTTTTTTTTTATATTTATTTATTTATTTTTTATTTTTATATTTTTTATTGTTGAATAAACCAGAGTAATCAGTGTAATAATAAATAAATAATATAATAAATTAGCAGATTACAGCAGCAAAGGCTTAGTGCATGTTCATGTTCAACGGGGTTATGGCTCTGGGGAAGAAGCTGTTTTTGACTCTATTTGTCCTTGATTTGCTGCATCTGTATCATCATTGCATTGGTGTGCGGGCATCTACTGGTTGTCCATTGTACTGGCGCACCCAAAATAAACTGTTGCCCTAAGTAGGCACATTTTAATAGCAGCCCTAAGACTTTTTATTTTGGGGGACAAATGCACATGTTGTAAATATTGAAGGGGACGTGTCCCCTGGGTCCCCCGCTGAAATCTACACTTAGGCCTATGTCAAGGACAGAAAACCAAGCATACATTATTTTCACATTTCAAAACCTCGAACTAGGAATTACTTTGTATTTTAATCAGTAGTTTGATCAGTGTCAGTACTAAAACCCATTATATATAAATTATATATAAATATATATATATAAATTAAATGTGTGTATATATATATATATACACACATTTAATTTGCTCCTGGAAGAATGACCCTGTCTTCTTTTCTTTGTTTATATCAGATGGAGCAAAAACTTCAGACGATCTGGGAGGTGGCTCAGGGTATTTATGTGGTACCTTATTTTCGAAGAGATATATATAAATAGTAAATGTTTGTCCTGTGACCTCCTCATGTGTTAATCAGTCTGTGGATGAGTTTGGGTGTTGGTGCTCATCTCTAAAATCCATGTTTATGACTTTGTCCTGACTCTGTCCAGGTCAGAGTATCGACACCCTCGACTATGACTCAGTCCAGGACTTGTCCCTGATGCTCGACTCTGCCGACAGCAAGGACACATTGAGGAGACTTGGGCGGTCTTTGGGTGTCCCACCTCAGGTCAACGCCCATCTTCAAGGCTTCCAGGACCTCTTTCAGTACCTGCGTACCTCGACCTACACACTGCTGCCCCAGCTGGCCCAGGCTGCTGCACTCCTGCCTAATCCTGAAGTTGTTGCTAGGATACACAGAGCTGTTGTGACCACTTAGACCCTCAGGATGTGTTACAGTGACTTCAGCTGTTATACAGTGTTTCTGGGTCACTTTGGATGATGGCACTGTTACCAGATGCATCACCCAATAAGCTTTACACCTACTGTTGGGACACAAAGGGTTTCCTCTTACTGGGATTAATTGATTTTGAGTGGAAATACTGGGAATTAAACACCTTTGACAACAGATTGGACACTTTTCAGACACCTAATTGTCCATCGTTGTACTTTATTTGTGTTGGTATCTGCTTCTGTGTAAATAAATGACTTATTTCTAATTGATGTCACATCATTAATGAAGCCAAATCGTGAGAAGAGGTCATTATTTGAGCTTTGAGTGTTAAATAACACAATATCCAGGTCGCTGCAACTGAACCCTACATGCGGTGTTACTTCCTGTTTACCATGTAAAATAGATGAGAGGCCCTCTGGCTAAAGCATGTGAGACAGACCAGGACAGAGGATACAGTGTTCACGGCGAGAGGAAGAACATAGAGCCCTGAGAAAATGTGTTATTCTCTCACTGGGAGAAGGTCGCCAACTGATCAGAATTTCCTTGATCTCCAGTGTTACAGATTCCTCAGCACACTCAATCTGGTAAGGTTTTTAATTATTTTAACATGACTATTTCTCTCTAAAGCAAATGATGAACCAGTTGTCAGTGAAGTTTACTGTCTTGTTAAAGACCAACAGTGTTTTCTTTCCATTCTCTGAATCTTAGAAGTCTTATGAACAAACTTTACATCATGGAAGCACTTTATTGGTTTAATTGAACACTGTGGCCAAATGAAATTATCACAACTGTTTTATTATTTGGGTTTGAAACTTAATTTCTGCTGTTGTCAATATTTCTAATGGATGAACTTTCAGTTTAAGGCATGAAACATCCGCCATATTAACGCTAGAGGGCGCTTTTGGGTCTCACAGCAAATGTAGCTATGGTATTTTATCAGCACCCTGAGATCGTCTATTGATAAGATGAACCACCGCTAGTCACAGATAATGGCACACCTTGAAATTTTGCATAGTTTATGATCAAAATTAATGTATCAAATGTCTATACAAGTGTAAATTGTGAACAAATAGGCTGCAAGTAACGCAAAGAAATACCTTAAGTGGGTGGAAATTTACAGTGTATTTTAAGATATATGATTTATAATTGTAAGTAGGGGAGAACGGGGTTGGTTGTCACTTTCGTTAGATCTCTCTCCTTAGATGGCACTGTTAAAAATGTTGGTACTTATTTTTTTTTTTTAGAAATGGGGTCAGAGGTGTTTTGAATACATTTTTAAGATAGTTTGCATTTTTCATTTTTACTCATTAACTTAACACAAGGACAACCAACCCTATTTTTGTGACAACCAACCTCATGATGAGGATGGTTGTCACAAGTGCACAAGACACATTTGACCGTTCAAATCTTTTGAATAGGATCCAATGAAAGTAAAAAAGAAAAAAGTGTGACGATCAACCCAGTTTTCCCTCAGTGGGTGTTTTAGTTTCTTTTATGACTGATGTTAAGTGTTTACCACAGTAATGGCCCGTGGAAAGAAACTGTTAATGTGTGATTAAAAGCAAACAGAATGGTTTTGGAAAATGCTGCAACATCTCATCTAATGTAATTTTCTTGGAATTGGATGTGGAAGAGTTCACATCTTGGATGAACACTACTATGATGGTTTTACTGTGAGAACATAAGCAATCAAAAGTGTCTTTTATTTGCATTTTAAGTAAAATAAATAAACAGATAAATAGAAAAGAAAAACATTAAGTTAATTTCTTTTCGATAGTAATAGGTGGAAAAGTGATTTCATATTTAAATACTGTTTATTCTGTTTAAATGTGGAATTTCTTTCACAAATAATATACATATTTTTCTTTAAAAATAAGTTTTTAATGTAAGACATCTGCAGGTGACCACATCTGAAAACCAGTGTTGGAGCAGCTGCTTTGACGGCAAAGCTTTTTAAGTTACTTTATGCTGCAAGAAGCTGAACTACAGCAAAGCTACCCTCAATAGAAATATAGTTTGGTTAACTGAAGCTACTTAGAAAAAGTAGTTCAACTACTTTGTAAAAAAAAAAAAAGATCAGTTTGACAATGTACATGTGATATGAAATTAGAAATGCACTCAGCTGGGTTTATGCAAAAAGTGACAACTTGTTCACAGGTCCTAAAACAAAAAACATAAGTACCGCACCAACGGTGTAAGGTAGTTACAATGGGCCCCAGTGAATGCTATTATGCACTTATTGTCTTGTCACATGATCAGAGACTTGACATTGGATAACATCAGCATACATATTATCCAGCAATCATCACTGCATATCTGTATATAACAAAAATGCCAAAGAAATTCAGAAAACATTAATTTAATTTAACAATTTTAATTGCTGATTTATAGTTATGGAATAAGCATATAATTTTGTTATAGATGCTATTGACTATTGGACAAAAATAAACATGACAGAGATGGGTTTGCCTTTTTCAAGGGCATATATAGCAAATGGTACTGTTTTTAATTTAATAAGAGTTCCTCTTTGATCACAGGCATATTTTAAAGGTGGCAATCACTCATAAGGGCCCATTCTCCACCCAACACATTGCTAGGGGGCCGCGTGCAAATGCACTGCCTGCCTGTCTATATATTTACACCCCTGTACCACACTATTCGTGGCAATGTGTCAGGAATGTCAGCTCCGGTTTTGTGTGTAGTGTCCATCAGTCAGACACCTTACTTCAGACACTAGAGTCCAGCTGGAGCTATTAGCCTCCACTGAGCAGGATGACTCAGTTAGACATGTCACTTCTAAAATAGCACGCAACAGCTTCTCTGAATATTTGGTAATAAATAACAATAATCACAACTTCTGAATGATTTTGGTCAAATTGGGTTCAATGAGAGTAGAGAAGCAGTGATGTAATAATAATTATAATAATAAATACATCATTTAAATAATTCCTTTCCCTTTATGACCCTTTTTTGTAGTTTGAGTAGTTAACTACATAAAAAAATGGCCAAAAAAAGTTATTTAACTACTTTAAACACTATGCAAATATGAATGTAGTAGAACTACCAGCAAGCTACTGCAAAATGTAGTACATGTAGTTCATTACTCTCCGACACTGGTGAAACTTTGCATCCACACAGCAGCATTTTGAAGGCCGTGTTCCTCCTCGCTTTCCCGTTGCTGGTTTCCGGGTCAGAGTGAGACCTCTTCCCCTCTCACCCTATCTTTGATGTCCACGTCCCCGCGGTGTCCGAGTCCTGCCGGCTGTGTTACGCGCCCCTGCTGTAGAAAAAACACAGAAGGAAAACTTCATAGAAATGGCGGAGGGTGCTTCGACTCTCAAAGGCTTGCGAGCCCAAATGGGTAAGAAAACCGTGGCAGTCGTGGTTATATCGCGACCCAGCTGTGTGTGACAGTGTAGTAACAACTTTCTAACGTTTGCTGCCAACTGCCGCCGCTAACCGGCTCATCTGAACGAGCCGAAACACGCAGAGCTTTTTGGGCTAGTAACGTTAGCTCGCTGTCCGGTTTATCTGCTCACAATGGATGCGGAAAAATCTGCAACTTCTTCCCGCATTAACGTTAAAAGTTAGATTGAATGTACCCACCGTAGCTAGTAGCCATACTATTCAAATATAATACAAGTTAAACGACGTAAAGTACTTGTAGCTAACGTTAGCTAAAGTTGTAACGTCATATTTTGTAGCATTGGAGCCGGTTTATCACGACTTAACTTATCTGGCGCCTAGCTTACCTAGCTTTGCTTTAGCTTCACTTTACCGCACTTTAATCACGTTTTATACCAAAGTGCTGCTGTGTGCTTGTTTGAGACTTGATAGACAAACTCTAAATGCGATGTAATTGAAGCTAGCTGCACTGTAGCTGACATTCAGTAGCTTAGACAGCGTCGCTCATCACTTGGGGATTATTGTCAAAAGTGATCATCTGCTATCTATCAGGAAGAGTTCAGGAAGCGCTTTGCTGTCCGTGTCTTTTGTGTTGGAGCTGACAGTGATCTGAGTCGATGTCTACAGTAGAAACAGTTTGTTTTCTCCCAGCCAGCTTCACAGATCATCAGCAGTTTTGCAGCTTCCTGCTTTAACTCCTCTTATCATGTGTCAAAGTGGTCTTTTCTCTTCTGCATCCATTAGACAGTTAATGCTTATTTGTTGACATATGGCATAACCCCCTCCACTCTCCAGGGAGGGCAACTATAACAATGTCTGACCTGAATTTCAGATAAAGCTGCAGTGTCAGACACCGAGCTCTGATAAGAGAGGCTGCAGCATACTTGCTTTTTGTTAATGTCGTGATGGGGCGATAAAGGAGTTTTGGTTGGAGCAGCAGTCCCGTGTCACAGACAGTCCTCTGAAGCCAAAGGCACATTTTTTATAAGTATGTAGGCCAACTGCTGCAGCACAGTCTCTATCAATGCTTTGCATCCATGCCTCAGCTGGCCCCTTTGCAGATGCAGACATGGATGTTTACTGTGTCTGCATCTGCCAGCATGAATGCACAGTTTGTTATGACTTGAGCTTCAGTTGGGCTGACAGCTTTTTTAGTGTTTTAGGGTAAGAGGGAGTTTTCTGCATACCCAGTGTGGGTGTAGGCATGTTCTACTCCTGGCAACAACCGTATTTAGCCCATATTCTTCCTGTTTCCCTGGACTTTTCCACTCAGTATTCTCAATCTGGAATTTACATCCACCCCATTCTGTGGTTTTATGAAAATATCCACAACGTTTAGCGTGATGTGAAATGTAGGAATCCAGGACTAAAAGGATGTCAGTGTGCTCGGCCTTCAGTCAGAGCAGAGGACTGACAATAATGAAAAATAACGCTAGGAATCTAGCATCCTATCCATGGACATTTCCACAAGAATGTGTGCAAGGATAAAATGTACCCTGCTATTATGAAGGGAGATCACACTACTGCGAGTCACACTGCAAGGTTAACCTGATCCTGGCTCAGCCACTGCTGCTGCAGAATTAAAAGCATGAGAAGTATTTAGGAACTGGTTGGATTTAACCAAAGGAGGAAATGGACCGGCCTCAATTTCAGCATGTAGTTTCTTGAATCTGTCCACTCTGTTAGCACAAATGCTCCACCTCTGTTTTATTACGACATTTTCAATTGCCTGTGGGATGTGTTACAGTATGTGTGTGCACACACCAAAGATTTGAATAGCAAAACGTGTGAATTTGTATAGGCTGTAACTAAGGTCAGTCTCTCGTCTGAATAGTTGTGTTCATAAGGCATCAGCTGCAATGTTTATACTCATAATTATTTCTGGTTTCTTTTTGGATTGTTTTTCTTTCATTTCACATTAGAAAAGACTTGCGTGATGCAGCACAGCTACATGCACATACTCACCTTCCCTGCAAATGTTGGAGTACTGAGAATAGAATCTCATTCAGAGCCACTTCCAGATTGTCCAGTTATTGAAAGGTGATATCGCATGTTGATGCTGGTACATTGTAAACAACTACGTTACACTGGAACGCACATTAGCTATGAGACAGGGTGTCATAGTTTGATGTCGTACTTGAGGTAAAGACAACAAAAAGATGAGCTGCGTGGATTGGGGTGTAACAGGAAACAGTATTTGCCTTACATTGTTGGATGTTCGGCACTTTTTGTCCTAACTTGTTTTGGTTTGTTAAGGCCTGTAAACCAGATAATCACAGGTGTTATAGTCAAATAAATTCTAATTACAGTCTCCTTTTTGGTATGTAACTAGTAATTACAGAATACTTGTAATTTATTGACATCTTTTGTAGCATTTAAATGTTTGGGATATGTCTGTAGTGTCTGCCATTTGTAGAAAGACTTGACCAAATGTTTACTCGACAGAGATTGCTTAGAAACCTAACTTAACCTGCACTGTAAGTACTCTGTTTTAGGATAATAAAGTCAAGCAAGATCTCTATTGATAATGCATACTGATATGATCAGATCCCTCTAATGTCAGTCACCACAAGAGAATATGGTCCACCTGGAAGAACTCCCTAGGAAACTGGGATGTGTCATCATTATCCTGCCAGTACTGCAAATAGCCAAGGCTTACTTTTGCATGACCAAGTCTTGAGTAATCCCATAGAAGATCTAGTGTGTTTGTATGTGCATGCGTGGGTGTGTGCATGTGTGTGAGCGTGCATCAGCGGTGTTATCTGAGGACCTGGAATCTTGAGCCAGCGATGGGAAGCTCTGTGTGGCCAAGAAGGTTGATGTTTTTGTTGAAGGAGAGTGCCACACAAGGTGGTTTAACTTTTTGTGGACAAAAGTAACAAATAAGAGGAACTAATTGCTGGTTTAGGTTGTGAATTAACCTGTTACAGTGTTTGGTTGGGGGTAAAAATCCCGACATGCTTTGAGTACTCAGTGGCAAATGGCTGCTCAGCCTGCATTATACAACACAGACACTTCCTGTGCAGCAAGCTTCTTAATTGTACCATGCAACAGGGCTCATTAAAGGCTGCAGTTTGAAGGAGGGAAAAAAACAGAGCACTAACCCACTCTTTACTTCCCTGCTTTACCAACATTGTCTCGGTAACAGTAATGCCTATAGATCCTGCTTGTTAATTAGAGAACAAGCATTTGATCAGCGTTAGCATTTGGCTAGAAGTGTTATGATGTAAGGCAGGCTGGCCTGTTTCCTGTTAGCGTTTTTTTCTGGCCTGCAGTGTCGGGTCATCTCCAGCCCCCTGGGTGGTCTTTACTGCTGTCATAATAAGTCATCAGCCTGGAGGTTGGACCACATCAAATCAATATGTATGCTGCACTCAGAATATTTTTCCAGTTTTTTTGAGCAGCATCGACTACCTACAACTTCAAGATGATGTATTAATCTGTATATAATCAATATATATGTAACCTGCTGGATTAATCCCAGACTAGAATACATCACTCAACTACATGCTGACTATTTTTGATGAACACATGATGATAAAGTGGAAGTAGCTCAGTCCGTCCACCGCAGACTAGATCTTCTCTAAACTGTTGCCCCACAGTACTGCCTATATTTACCTAAACAATTGATTATGTAGCTTCGATAATACCATTGATCAGTCTGGTGTTTAATTATAAGCCAGGTTAATTACTAGTGGTTTTGTCTCGCTGACCTATTGAAGTGTTTGGCCGAGTCGGTCGATGCAGCAGCAGCAGTGATGAATGTTAATGTGTGCAAATCTCCATAGTGATGGAGTGATGAGAGACAGCTCGTCTGATTGGCTCTTCTCATTTCCATGAGCACATCTGGCTCTCTTGAGGCTTGTTGGGAAAACAGCATCTCTTTGGTTGTCTCATTGAAGCACATTAATCACCACAGACATGTGTGTGTGTCTCAGTAGAGAGTGAATTCATTTTATTCCAAGATGCTGTTTCTGACTTGGGCTTATTTTGCACTTATTTTAAACAGTTCGTTCAGTGTGTAGGTAAATCCACTGTGGTTGTGACAGAAAGGCTTATTAAGTTACATAATACAACTTTACAATAAATAGTCGTGCTCCTACAGAAACAGTCTGCATGATTTTAGTTTAACAGTTGTTACCTACTCAGCCGCTTTGCTTTTCTGTCTGCTTTTACTTCCCTCTTAAGACCAGAGAATGCAGAATGAAGTCTAAAGCTTGTCATGTTGTGAGAGACGGTCATACTATTGAAACTGAATATCTGTGTTCTCAACTAAATTGTTTACAGGAGTTTTTGCAAGTTAATGCTGTGTAGATTTTATCCTAAATTTACTAATTATTAGAGTTGTGCCAATACCAGTATCGGAAATTCCTCAGATTGAAATGCTGAAATTGGGTATTGGCGAGTAAGCAAGTCTATGCATCAATCAAATACCATATGATTTGTTAATAAACTTCAAAGTAATTTAACATCGTTTTAAAATGGCAGTATTTCTTTAAATCAGTTCTCCCTCTCAGCTCTGTAGCCTACACAGTAAGTTGCACTGTGCAGTCACCAGCAACTACTGTTGTAGAGTGGCGAAGAAGAATTGATTTCCGCTAAATAGTGTAACGTTAGGTGTTAGCAAAATGTCAGAAATATGGCAATATTTTACACTGAAAGTCCCAACTGCACAGTATGCAAGGCTTTAGTTTGGAGGGGTTAAACAAGTTTTGCAAATTCTAACACAGGCCAAAAAATAAATAAAAAATTAACAGCTGTTAGGGATTGGACAATGTGGCCATAAAATAATATCACAATATTTCATGGTGTTTTTGTGAACGATATTCTTGATGATATGACAAAGTAATACAAAAAATATTATTAATTTAAGAGCATATCATTACAACAGAATAAGTGATATAGTTTTACATGTCAACCCAATAGTTAGGCGATATTTTTCTTTTTTAGCAAAATCCTAAATGATTGAATCGGGGTTTTTTTTTCCAGCTGGACCTTTATGCTTTGCCATTTCTCCTCTAATCATCATGATACCACAACTATCACACGTTCACATATATGTAGCTTTTGTCAAGCCAAAGTTTACATTACCAAAGATTCAGGTCAAAATCACTTGACGACACAGAGGTAGAGAGGCTGTGCTGCTGCCAGAGGAGCCGCTGAATGAGTTCCCTATGAGCGGTAACTCGTTAAAAGAGTCTGAGAAGTCCGGGGCTGTTCATAAAACATTCAGCACGTCACGGTTTATTCTACACTATTGAAGCTGCTCCTCTTTTTGGAACCACTTCAGAGTTGGTAATAACTTTGCTTTGAGCCATGCTAGTTGTTGTCGTGCCTAACAATATGTCAACAAGTCTATCAACAACAAGTAAATAGCCATCAACATTTCTTTTTAAATACAATGGTATGGGATCAGTACTTGGTATTGGCCGATTCGCAAGTTTCAATATTGGCATTGGTATCAGGAAAGAAAAAAAGGCATCAGAACATTTCTATATGATGTTGTTCCCAATATATCATTGTTGACATACTGTATGATGTTCCACCCAAATGTAAAGTATTTGTTGCTTATAATTTGACATATAGTCTGATAAAGACACCTTAAAAGCTTTGCTGCTCTGCTCTTTTTATTTAGCTATGAGTCATCTCATTTCAGAGTCCATGTCTACCCTGATACAGACCTAAGCATGGTTGAGGAGCTCCTCCATCCTGAGCGGCTGCATGTATCACTTAGCAACAGAGTGCTCAGCATTTATTCATTGCATCTTTTTTGCCTTTTAAGGTGGAGAGAAACAGGAAAAGACTGAGATTTGATGTGGAACAAAGAATCTGGGTTATATTTAACATTTCAGTTACATGATCTGCACAATCGATTGCTCAGCCATCAAATTTCAATTGCTTAGCATCTTTTTTTCTGGAGAGATCAATATGTTTTGACTTTGGATTTGTGATACAGTCATGCCCTAGAATTAGACTGCCTTTTCCCTGAATATAGATCACCTTCTTCCTCCCACAGTGCCCGTCTGTTTTTCCTGTCTGTTCTCTTGAGAAAAGGAGAATGTTTGTGTTGTCAGAGAGGTAATAGCAGTTCCATCAGTGTCCCAAAAGTCCATATGTTACCTAACCTTAAAATACACTGATACTCTCGTTACCTGCTAAATGAAGTATTTGCTTTGAGGTCAGTGTATTCTTTCTGGCATTGTATGATTCATACATACATACATATACAATTTTATGGCACAGAATTGCTGAGTCACTGTACTCTTTTGTATTGACAAGGCTGTTAAATGTGCAGTCAGATCACATGCATTTTTTAATCAACGCACCATTTAGCCGACTCACCAGCGGGGTTGAAGACTGGAGTGAAGTGACCAGTACACTTCCACTGGGCATTAGCTGCAGACTTTGACCCTTATAAGCTTCTTTGAATGGAGAGCATCGATGCTGCTGCAGAATACAGATAATGAGTGCATGACTACTTACCCTGTCAGCTCTCTTTGCTCTGTCCAGCTCCTGGTAACCCTGATATCTGGTTTGTTACAGCTACTTCAGATTGGTCAGAATCTCTGTGAGAGTTAGTAATCAGTCTCATATGGTCTGTCCAGATGCCCTTTTGTTTCTTATATTTTCTTGGCTGCACTAATAAATCTTCCTGTGGTTCAAGGGCGCAAATTGTTATATTCATATTAGTGAACTAATGTTATCTCTCAATTTGTTTGTGTCGTCCGCTCTGCTTTCTAGAGAGTTAGGCAGCAGACTGTAGAGTCAGTTTCCATATAAATAGGATAAACAGCGATTGGTGCTTGTGGTCTGCACAGCGTGAATGTTTTCCATACAACTTTGAAAGATGTTTGACTTTGATGATGTCCAGTAAGCTCCTTCCTGTAACCATTTTAACTCACTGCGGCTGCTTTTTTTGAAAACAAATGTCTATAAGGCTTCACTTTCTATAGCTGTTTCATAAAGCAGCCTTCCAGTGATTCGCTGGTTGAAAGTATTTATTGTGAAGTAGTAGAAAATCTGTGGTTGCATTAGCCTTATCTGTAAAGACTTTTCCAGATTTGGGTGGGAGAGGTGGCAGTATTACAGAGAATTTGAAAAAACTGTGGGGCTACTTTGTGGGAATAAAGAGCAGGAATTTAGGAGAGAAGAACAAAACTACAGTAGTCGTTGTCAGTGCAGTCATCTACTGCTTGGAGGTTGCACATGATGGTGACTTGGCATATCATGCCACAGGCAATGAGGCATTTCTTATCTTGTCTCCCCTCAGAAAGATTAGGGAAGTAGCATTTTAGTGCTATAAGTTCATTTGATCAACACTGGATTTGCTTTTCTGTGACACAACATCTGGCAAATCAGTGAGAGGTTTCATTTTGACAGGCAAATCTAATCTTTAGAGTCCTTTTCCACCTTGTTGTGTCATCGGTGACCTATGATTTGATGTCCATTCATTCAGTTGATTCAGTAACGTGATCACAATAACAGTAATTTTGCTAGAAAGTTTAATTAACTATGTGCAAATCACAATTATTCCTTTAACGGTTATGACAACAGTAGGATTTTATGTTATGTAACGCTATGTCAGTGATGGAGACAGTGAGAGACTTTCAGAATCAGAGCACAGTTGGGAGTGTTCATTAGTAATGTGAATATCACATGACTGACCATCGTCCTGCCACTTTGTCAGCAGTTCTGTAATGCTGAATACACACCGACACAGAAGGAGAAAGGACTGATAGCAGGGCGCATAAAGCTTGATCACGTCCTTGCTGTTTCCTTCCTTCCTGCCCCTGTATCTCCTGAGCATAATTCTTTGGCTCAAGAAAGTGCTAATGATCCTGTGGTATACCTGGTGGGATAGTTGATGTCTTTGGGTTACACACATGCTTAAAAGCATGTGTGTAACCCCAGCCGACCCCTGACCCCTGACTCATGGTATGACAACAAAATGCATTGCATCATGCAGTCTGACGTTTTCTCTCTGTGGTGCTGCAAATCATATCCTCAAAGAAAATAGTCCAGAAACAAAACAGCTTACTGCAAGCACAAGATGACCTGAAATCTGTCCTATATTGATTTTATTTAATAATTGGAATGGTGTTGAAGCAGTGTGCACCTCTGGGCGCATCAGCTGTATACCAGGAAGCTCACGAGGGTTTGATTCCTGACATGTTTCTCACAGCAGCCCATGCCCTCAGAGCTTGTCACAGAAAGCAGTGTATGGCTGGCTACAGGGTTGACCATGAGCGGGGGGGGGGGGGGGTTATGTCAGATGGCTGAATAGCTGGATTGTTCTGTAGCGTCAAATCCGTTGGATCTCTCTAGAACTGGCATTCCTATGGAAAACAAAGCACAGAGAAAAACGGCTGATTTGAACTTGATTGGTTCAGAGTACCCCAAGCAAACGGTTTCCTAGATATTATTTAATATGCTTGCTCAGATATGATGTGACTGTCATTCTCTGTGTAAACTGTGGGTGTCTGTGTGTTTTCAGCTGCAGCTGCACAGGCACAAGCCGAGGAGCGGCGCAGCCTGTCAGGGAACAGCCCTACAGGACCTACAACCAACACATCAGCTAAACCTCAGGGGAGTAGGCCAGGTAAATGACACCACACCTTGACACAGAAACAGATTGGTTCCCACAGATACTGCCCTGTCACCGTTCTATTGTCTTCCATAATCTGAACCATTAGATGCAACATAATCCACTCCCACCACCCTGTCAGTGTAGCTTCACTGCAGGTAAACCTGAGTCATCATCTTATTACTGTAACAGTTGACAAAGCTCATTACTAACACTCGCATGCATATATCTTGCCTGCCTGATGCAAAGCTTTTGTACCACTATGCTGCATTGTAATCCTCCTCCTGTGTTCTCCGAATATGTATTGCTGCATATGTTTTACCTTTTAACCACATAAACACATGTACATGTACGCAGTCATCGACGGTGCCGCACTTAGAATAGACGACCGACTGCGAGTGGCAAAAGAGAGGCGAGAGGAGGCAGAGAGACAACAGGGTGAGAGGGTGATCCTAGTTTCTGTGTGAAATTATTTCAGCCTAAGACAACACACTAATGAGTGACTTATTTCTCCTGCATGCTTGCACATGCTGTATGTGCGGGCAGCTTTGCGAGACTCTCAGATCATGGAACGGGAGCGCAAGGCCAAGATGCAGGTGGAGCGTCAGATGGAGGAGCGTCAGAAAAAGGTTGAAGAGCAGCGAAAGAAGGAGGAGCAGAAACGATTGGCTGTGGAGGAGAAGAGGAAGCAGAAACAGGAAGAGGAAAAGGTAGCTGCAGCATGGGTTGAATCCTGAGAGCATCAGAGCATTGCTTGCTAATGCTCAGTTGATTTCACTCTTGTAATTAAAATAATTAAAATTCAAGTTTTAATGTTTCCTTAATGCATTTTTTTTAAAAGGAGAGTAAGAACATTTTGAATAAGGGCAGTGTTCAGGGGATAACACTACAGTTATTCATTCATTGTAGAATGGTTATGACATCATCAAGTCTTGTCCTCTCTGCTTTTGGTTTAGGGATGAATGTTGCTTTGTTTTAAATGACTTGCATATTTCTTTTCCTCTGCTCCTGTAATTCTGCAGGAGCACTATGAGGCGGTGATGCGTCGAACACTGGAGCGTAGTCAGCGACTGGAGCAGAGGCAGAAAAGATGGTCCTGGGGAGGACTGTCCACAGACTCAGATGGACGGACAGGTAGAGGCCTTTCTCTCACCTTAAAAGTGCACCCTTTCCTTCCTGCTTCTCTGTTCAATTTGACTTTCATCATCCACTGGTGCAGCGAAGAGCCAGATAAGATAGAATTCTTTAAAACAAGACATGAATGTGGTCAGGTTCACAATGTGATCATATTTCACCACAGTTGGCGTGAAATCAAGCCACTGCATACATGAAAGCATTTTAAAGTTATATTTTTTTGCCAGCAACTGATGATAATGCCAGTGACACTCTTCGCTGTTTTGTGGTAGAAGTGCTCTCAAGCTGGTATTGATACACATGACACTCAGTCAAATGTGGTTATTCAGAGGTAGTTGCAGTCCTCTCTATGTTTTTGTGGTTAAAAATGCTAAAATCAAGTTGCAAAAGACTGAAGCAATTCGCACAAGATTAACTTCTGCTGCCATATACACACATTTTTGTTGAACTGCATCTCTGTCATTTTAGGGGCAGCTTTAATAACACAGCCTTGTTATCAGTCGTGCATTAATGCATAACAGAATTTTGCTTGTTAAGCTTGTCAACTTAACAATTTCCAGTCTGAACCTACCAGCAATGTTGAGGTTTGCTTCCAGACTGTTAAAGTGGAGAGCTTTCAACAACCAAATTTAGTTTAAGTTGAAAATAATATCAATATTGTTAGCTGTCAGCAATAATGCAAACCCTGTTCTGTTAGCAGGAAAGCAAACTCATAAAATCCAATTTATTTACTGAGGTCTGATGAACTGTAATCTGTCACGCTCTCACTCTCACAACACGACATGCATGTGATATTACTTGACTTCTTAACAACTAACACTTTAGTAATAAACCACAATGATCTGCAGATATCTGCAGAACATAAGAAACTTTCAAATACACATGTCATTTAAATTACATTGTGTTTAATTTGTAAGGCTACCAACTGATGACTCTTTGGTGCCACAATAGTAAATACTTAAGCCAGAGTATTTATTGCTTTAGGCCCTAGGTGTAAACCAGAGGCTGATGGCTAACAGCCAAGTTTCGCCTCTTCTTTCTCTCCCAAAATGAAAGATGTCCCTCAATATCTTGTATTTTATTGCTCCTCTCTGAGAGCTGTCTTTTCCCTCAGGAGACTCTGATGCCAGCGCCTCATCTCCAGTAACTATAGTTATCTCCCCTGCCTCACCAGAAAAGCCACCAAGGAGTCGACAAGGTTTTGTTTGTTGATAATTTGCTCACCGATGTAGCAACACTGCATGGACTGGCACTGTCACCTGAGATAGCTTGGTTACCCTCTATGCTTCCCATCAACCCCACCTGCAGTCTAACTGGCAGCTTTTCACTAACAGTTATGTGTATGGGCCCTGTGTTCTGAATGCGCCTTGTGCTGGGAGAATAGCTGGAAGTGTAGCTCTAGGTTTTTCACTCACTCACACTGTCGAGCACTTCCAGGTCACATGGGCGACTTTGCATGGAAGCCCAAGGCACTAATATCACAACTGGATTCTCTGGCACGGGTCATGTAAAGCTGATGATGCCCTCCTCTTCAGAGTGGTCAAATAGAAACATCTGTTATTTACCACCATGCCCAGCTCTGAAACCACAACAACTGTTATGGTTTGTTTAAAATGTACATTATTTACCATGATATTTACCAGCAAATTCATGCTGTATATCATGTATGCATCACTAAATGTGCACTGCGTCAGTAGCACATTAGATCAATGGGTTAATGGGATAATATATCAGCATATATAGATCTTATGTAGTTTGGTTTTAGGTATATCAATGAAGCAGCACATCACATTTAGCATACTAGGGGTGTTAGGATCTTGCAGAACCTTGTACTCCCTCGTGTGCACCCAAATGCCCTCCTCCGTCAGCCAACCTCTAGTGTAAACCCCGCCTCCCATGTCTGTCTCTCCTCCTCCCTCTTAGTGGACAAGCGCTCCACATCCACCATGAACCTGAAACAGCCGTCTGAGGCTGGCATCAGCAAACGCCTATCCTCCTCCTCTGCCACCCTTATCAAATCTCCCGACAAAAGTAAGTCTCCTCCCCCCCCCCATTTGCTCCCTCCCTCCCTCCCTCCCTGCCTCCTGGCATCCCGTCCTTGCATTCCAGTGCTGTGTCTCAATCAACGTAATATGTTCCAAACAGTGTTATAACCCAGGTAAATGTAATTCTGTGATAATTCATGTGTTGAAATCTACCAGGTGACAAACTGTAGATAATCTGGCACAGACCCACTTTCTCTTCCAACTCTTAAGCCTGACGTGAACTCTGACCCCTGTGCTCTCCATATCCAGGGTTTTACACACAGGTTCGCTGGAGCACTGACAGGCTGGTAACAATTGCTTTAGCTCTCTGTCTCTGGTTCCAGCTAATGATAACGTAGCATGGCTTCTCAGTCCATTCACTATGCAGCTCCTATGAAGCACTGAATCAAACTGTCAGAATCAGAAGGGGTCACATGAGCCTGTCACAATATTCGTAAGCATATTTTGATTCACAAGTATATTTGATTTCTTCTGAAAAAATAATCAACACAATCAATTGATTTGTATTTCTCCACAGTTTCTATGGGTTGCTAGTGCCATTTCATCATTCAGATCAATTTCTCTATACCTCTCAGTGTGTTTAATATGTATTCTTTTCCTTTTCCTTTTCCTAGGCCTTTGAATATATTCTAAGAAAGTCTGAGAGAGACTTTGTGCCATTCACAAGAGAGCACTGTGTAAATTTACCATTGGGTGTTTCATCACTGTCTCTCAGGTGCTAAGCCGAGGAGTTCTTCTTGTAACCGGTTGCCTAACAATGGCAACGCTGCTCAGGCCAGTAAGGAAGACGGCAAAAAGCTTCAGGTGGAACAGACAGGTGCAAAAGATCCCCTCTCCATCCTACACTATACTTTTATAACAAAGATGGTGTATAGTGCACAGTTCAGAGCTATGACAGCCATACAGCAAGCTGATGGTTTAAACACTCACAGCTATTAATACTACAACAGAGGATCTGGATTATGTCCTAAATTATCATCAGATGGGGCAGTTACAACTCTCCTCTGTGTACTTAGGCATTATCTATTAAACTTGGACATCAGCTGCTGTCTGCCCGAGCCTGGTGACTCACATAAGGCCAAATGAAGTGCACATGACTTGCAGTGTGTCTTTGGGGATTCCTTGTTGACGCCTTCCCAGTACTGCTTGGCTATAACTCCACTCTCATGTCCGTAGGCCGTTCCGTCAAGAAGAGAAGTTCCTCCCTCACTCGAGTAAGTGTGGGCAGAGCACAGACCCCTGCCAAGCCTGATAAGGGGACAACGGACGATCAAGGTGGCAAGCATGAACAATCGGCAATCTTTTTTTTTCCTAATGCCCCTATCTGCATCACTCAGGCCTCCCTTTTTTGAATAACAAGCATGTTGCTATGATGTTAACAGCTTGCTAATTCTGAATTTGCTCGGTTTTTAAAGCCTTATCGATTCTGTCGGTTTGGGGGATAACACTCTCACTTGGCTTATTTCAATGTCAGCAGCTATATGGGTCTTTAATATGGCCAGCTCTTCATTATACGTGTTCCCTCCTTCTGGCTCTGTTCTCTTCTATTAAGTCTTTCTCGCAGACTGCCGAATTACCCCCAGACAGCTGCTAAGCCTCTCTAAACTGTTGTGTCTCTGATTTACTGGGAACACTGTGCTCGTTCCATGTGTGCCATAACCCTTCTGTCGTCTTAACCCTACCAGATCCTGTCCTGTGCCATGTTTCTGACTGACAGCTTGACTTGTTTTAACCTTTATGTGTTGTTTTCTATCCAAGTGACAACCCAGGAATGGCTTTGTTGTATGCTGCGTCTGCGCTAACACAGTGCATTGTTTTGTTGTCACAAAGTGTTTATTGTTTTCTCCCTCCAAGATGATGTCATAGCTGGATTTAAATCGTTGGGCTCATGCTTCAGTGTGGTGTGTGTCAGTGCCATCCCACCGTAGCACCCCCAGAGTACACAAATGACCACGACAGCTCACTGCAGTCTGTGTTTTGTCATTAACCACCAATGCTTTTGTTTGTCCTATAGCCATGTCAGTATTTGTGCAGATGATCTGATGTGAAATGTTCCTGTTTTTGTATTTAAATGTTTGTTCTAAGTGGTCAGCCTAAACAGATAATACAACACAGCTACCATCAGTCATACTGACTCAGTACCTCTGCCAAAACAAAGCTCACACATGCACCATTTCTTCATAACTAAAACCATATCTCAGTCTAATAGCCCAGATTCTTAATACCTGGGTGCTGAGCAGCGAGCCGTGCTGCTGCTGTGCTCCAGGGGCTAGCACTCAACAGCTAACAAACAAGTCTGTCTGCAACAGATGTCTTCTCAGTCAGGGGCTCCAAAGGGAAGTGTGTGACTCTGTGCTCTCCTTTTGAAGAGCTAGAATTGAGGGACATGTGGCTAAATCAACCGGTAAACACTTAAACTCTTCCTCTGGTATGATTTCTGCTCTGTAGCTGAGGTAGCAACAATGGCATAAATGGGGATTGTTAAATCTTTCATTCCATGGAAGCAAGAGCTCTTTGTTTCTGCTGTGAAATCAGTGTCCCTCGTACATAGTGCTCTCATAATTAGTTACTTGTTCAGCACTAATCACTGTAGCAGCCTCCTTATTTTAATTCAATTTGGCACCTTCTTTATTAACCATAGAAAATTGTGCACAGCAGAAGCTAAAGAACTGTTGCCTGGTCACAGTCACTTGCCCTATCACAAAGGGTGCTCCGATCTGAATGGATTTTTTGGGCCAGACACCGATTGCTGGAAGCAGTATCCATTGATCACAGGGTCTATTTGAAGCCTTCTATTCATTGTGTCACATTATTTATTTATTTGACCATTTTTAACATTGTTTATTTAGTATTAAAATTAAGAAGAGAAAATATGAATTGGCAGCCGTTCTTTATTAGCAGGCAACATGCGCAACATATTTCACTCTTTCTCTGTTAAGGCCCAGACACACGACACTGGAATCAAAGAGCTAGTGGAGACAAAGGCCGATTATTGCGTCAACTGACATTACCTGTGCCTGGGCCAAAAAGTTATGCAGGAACACACTGCAGAGACTACTGCCAATGTCCAACTAGCACGTATGTTCAGAGTGATTTCACTCACTGACAGACTCCGTCATCTCCGACACTGATACAACATGCTAGCCAATATAATTTATATTGTCATTTTAGTGGAACTTATTTCACATACATTTTTATCGTACCATTATATGATGAAACACACTTTATTGTTATTGTTTCATAGCATATAACTGATGCAATGATGGCGGACACTCACGCACAAACATACACCAATGCGTATAAGGGACATCTGCGTTTTGCAACACATGCTCTGTCTCTCGTCTCTAATCCATTTAGAATGAATATCGGCTGATAGCGATTGGTGGCCAATCAGTCGGGGCACCCTTACCTGTCACTTTTAGGTTTTGTTTCACTTCTCATCTTCTTACCCAGTAGTGTTCCTCTGCTGACTTTGAAGTTCACTAATGGATTATTTTTCCCCATCAGCACACCTCCCTCCACCTCAAGGGACCATTGATTTGACCTCATTGTCTACTACTGTTTTAACTGATCTTCAGTTACCAGACAATCAGTCTTTGGTCTGTCTCAGCACTCTTCCATGGCACGCTCTCCTTACTGTCTCTCATTGACAATGCTCATTTTGTTGAATATCACTGAAAGTTAACGGAACAAAGACAGCTGATGTGGAGCCATGTAAGACTATTGAGACATAACCTTTGGTTGTTTATGTTGATTCTCTCTTGTTGGTTAAATCACATGGTGACCTTTCTAAATTTCATTGACCCTCCCCCTCTTCCCCCTTTTGCCTTCACCCCCCATTCTCATCCACTCTTTCCTTCTTGGCTTCTTTTTTCTCCCACTCTGTTTTTCGGGTGATTTTTCGGCCATGTAGCTCGCAGGCCACCAGCCGGCACTGTGGACGGAGGGGTCCTTAGTCGCCTGCTCACCCCCACCCAGGCCTCACTAGCTAGGAGCAAGAGCGCCGCCGCCCTGTCCGCTGAAGGAACAAATGCTCCAGGTAACCCAGGAGACCCAAACAAAGAGGAAGGATGGCTAGAAGCAGACCCCAGTCCTCCCTACTCATCCTCATTTTATCAGTAGAAAGTCAACACACTCACTTGCAGTATCACCTCACTAGATCTGAGCTCATATCCCAGTGCCCTGCTGCAGACCCTCATGCTTTTGGAACAATCCTCACAACGAAATAGGTTGCCTCATGGCAGTGATGGTGGATTTACAGAAGTCGCTGCACAGCTTCCCGAGTCTAAAAGCCACTATTGTAATGATCAGCTGTTTATGCTATTTATGTACAGTAATCATTTGCAGCAAAGTACACTCATGTGAGAGAGCATAGTTACTCTGTAAATATTGACACACATGGGTACAGCTCATATGCACTCTCAGATCTGACACAATTGGCTGTTGTGTGCTGAGCTGAGCTGAGCAGGGCCAGCTTGGCTGGGAGTATTTCTCTGCATCTGAGGAGCCTCAGGGTCCATGCTGGGAGATTTGCTCTAAGCTGCTTACCTGTTGGTTCTTGTTACGTCAGAATGAAGCTGTTGGGCTGTTGCATGTGTTCTCATAGTAAGGATAGAGTGCTGGGGACTACAGTACACGTTGCTGAAAGAGAAATCACTGGCACTTCCATAAATTATATGGGCTTGAAGTAATACCAATCAATTTAAGTATGTCTCCACTCTGGCACTAAATTTTGGGCTGGCATTTTGGAGTAAAATATGCTCTGAAGCCATCTGGCTTGTTTTTTGTGTCTCACCGGATGAAATGCATGCCTTAAATTTCAAGTGAACTGCTTCTCTGTTACACTGTGATGGGATTGATCTACAGTACACAAGGTAGCAGTTGAGGTTATACATACAAGTAGGCCCAGACAGCCTGTTTCAAATCTTATGATGAACACCGCATTATTTTAAAGATGGAAAGAACCATACTGTAAAGCCCTGACTCTCCAAAGCTGCAACTGTATTCCCCGTGTGGGTTTTAGGTTGTGTTGTTTATTGATCGGCCATTACAAACCCATTAACAGCTATAGATCTTTGCTAAGTATGGCCCCAGTAGAAACATGACACATCTACATTAGTAGCAGCAGCAGCGATAGCTCATGGCAGGGTAAATTTCACAGTCATAGCTGCTCAGTGAGCAGTCGGAATGAATTACAGAACACATTTGTGTGCAGGCCGTGTGCAGGCCGTGTGCAGGCCGTGTGCAGGCCGTTTGCAGGCCGTGGCAGCGAGAGTTCTCCAGGTCTCGAGATTATCATGACTAATCCCTCAGTCTGACACAGCAAACTCACAGTGGACAGCAGTCTTTACGCTCCATGCCCAGGTGACACTTTAACTCTCTGGTGAAGACAGTTTTAGTTATTGAGCACCGTATTATCAGCACTTAAGGTCAGTTGGTCCCATTTCTATACAGCTGAGATTATTTGTGTGTTAAACTCTTGGGAAACTGTAAGGCAATGCTTGTGCTAGAGATGGCTTTGTCATGGATAAGCCTGTCAAGATGACTATTTTTGTTGGATATTTTGTCCCAGAAATGACTGTGATAAATGATATTATTGTCATTTTTAGATCATTTTTTGCCAGTGATAATATAATAACACAATAATGCAAGTACACCCTTACAAAGAGCAATGAACTTTTAACTCTTAAAAATATTGAGACACCGGAATGGGTGTGTGAAACTGATACAAAGAGCAGACGAGAGTAGAGAAGCATTGGGCTTGAAATGACAGCAAAAGGTAGTGTCTTAGCCTAGTTTTTAGGTGTTCGTTCAGCTTAGGTGCTGTGAAAAAAAAATGCTTAGGTGCTGTATCCAAGTCTTAAAACAGTTGGGAAAACCCTGCTGTTCAGTCTGACATCATGTTGGCCAAAATTTTATATTCTTATGTGAACAAACACAAATATAAATACAAGGACATTAATATATGGACATGGCCTAGATCACTTTTGCTGACCTCAATAACATGATAATGTAATTATTGTGACTGGGCCTGTCACAATCCTGGAGCCACAGCATATGTTGTATTCAGTGTCTGGAGAGTTGAGGTATGATCGCAGGAAGAATTAAAAGATCGCTCATTATTCTCATTTTTTAGTTAACACCTGAACGCAACAAATGACACTCAACATTCACTGTGTGTTTAGTGTGCTAATAAATCTGTGTGGTATGTGTTTGCAGTGTCAGTGTTCATTGTACTGTGTTGGTGGTAGGTTTTGTGTAGTTTGTGCTGTGCTGTACTGTGTTGTGGTGCTTGGTGTTCAGGTTTGTTCCTTATCTGTCCAGAGGGTTTGGCACCTGTTGAGTTTTTTGGGTGTTTTGTGAGATTGTTGCTCTCTGCTCCTCATGTTTCCTATAATCTCCAGCCCAATCAAAGCTTCAGAAATCAAGCTAATTGCCTGCCTAAAATGCTACATCTAACAAATCGCTTTTGTTTTGTGCTCTTGTCCCCTCACAAAAACACTGTCCTGCATTTCTCTTACCCATCATCTGCCCTCCCTTCCCCGTTCTCTCTTTCTCTCCCACGTTCCCCCTCTCTCTTCCCCATCCACCCTCTCTTTTCATTCATTTGGCTTTTTGCTGCTTTGCTGCCCAACTCGGCCGCTTATCACGCCTCCTATTGGTTGTGCTCCTCTGGCCCTGCGATGACTGTTTCCTTTACCAGAGTGTCACCTGTGTCCTCGCTCAGCCTCTGCCAGTCCCCTGCACCCACCGCGGGGACCCGTGCGCAGCCGCAGCATTGACCGACAGAAGAGCAGCATGACCACGTCTGTGTCAGCTGATGGAGCCCTCGACCCTTCACTGGTGAGAACACCTCTTCATATTAATGTTGCTAGAACTGCTGGCTCACAGCGCAGGGTGTTTGCAGAACCAAAATGAGTCAAGCTCTTCTGTGTGAAAGCCACCATTTGTGATGTTACAAGTCTTTAAACCTACGACTGAACTTATTACTTTTTACTTTATGCTTGCACTTACCTGTTGGCAAAAAGTAGATTGACCTTACTTACTGTAATAACCATATTCCTACAGAAAACCTACTTCTTCAAGGGAAAGAAATGATATCTCCAAAAGTCTACTTTGTAAATTGTCTTCGATTTGGTTCAAAATTGTCTTGAAAATCATTCGTCCCAAAAATCATTTGTCCAGTCTTTGTCAGAGTGTCTACAGGTATTAGACACTTGAATTTAATATGACATTTACAAAAAGAAATGCTGTAATGATCTGAAGTGAAAGTTTTCTTAGCAGAGAATTTTTCTTGAATGTCATCCTTGTCCTCTCCTAAAACTGTTTTTTTATATTGCTATGCCAGTGCAGACACTTAGCATACGTGTGTTGAATGGCAAAGCATGCACTAGCTGACCGACCAATATTGTTATCAGGTGGTCTGTTTGCTTGTATTGTAGTGGCAGGGAAAGTTGCCAATGATTTGATAACGTTTCATTCAGTAGGTCCAGTCATTTTGGATGCGAGGGTATAGAAAACCCTTTTATAACATGACATATTTCATGACATATTGATTGTAACTGTCAACAGTGATATCTCAATTCGAGAATTTTATTCATTCATTTACGATACAACTGTGTGGTCAAAAGGATAGTGTTAAATTATTTTACAGCCCTGTGTTAGTCAGTCAGTCAGTCAGTCAGTTTGCATTTATTGAGAGTAACCTTGATGTCTGGCTTCAGATGGTATCTGTAATATTATCCATAGTCAAACTGCAGAGTGATAATAGACACGTTCAAGTCAGTATATGATGTATGGACCATGGTTATAGAAATAAGTTATATTGTCAAAACAAAAGAGAGAATATCATGCAGAATATTGAAGTTACTGGGGAATAGTGCTGTGTTTGTAAAACCGTGTTACGCCTTTCGAATACCAGCAGTAGTGTGGTTTTATTTCCATGGGAAATTCATCTAATTTGACTTGGAAAATATGGATAGACCATAAAGACATTTTAGTGATGGGCACAATTTAATTACTGGAATCACTGGAAGAGATGGACACCTTTTCCAGGCATACAGATGTCTTGCGTGGTGACAAGTGGATTCTTTCCTACATCGAAGTGACATTGCTCAGCAGGCACCAAAGACTCTGATTTATATGCACATATCCGGCTACATTTGCCTGTCAAAGTACTTCTGCAGGATGCTAACCATAGGGAAATGTTGTTCCTCCAGCTGTGCTCTGGCCTTTTGTGGTCACTCATAATATAAACTTGTTCATACATGGCCAAAATACTACCCTAGTTACTGCTACTCTTAAGTGATGCCTCAGATGTTCTCACTTGGTGGCTCCTCATGCCTGGCTTTCTCTCTTTCTTACTCATAACCTGCCTGTCGTCCTCAGCCTCTGTGGATGTGAAGCGCCTCATTGTCATAGCATGAAACAAAGGGATCCACAGTGGCCTCATTATGGACAAATCAGACCATGCAAAGCAGACCCCACCCTGATACTGAGGCCTAATGTGTAAAGCCTTTTGACTTTCCTCACCATTTCATTGTATTCTCTCCTCCGCATGCACAGATTGGTGTGGAGATAATTGAATTGCACAGCCTGTCACTCAGGCATTGTGAGACACTGTGGTTAAATTGTGTCTGCCACGTCAGCTGAGTTAGGCTTCCTGCGTACAGTGGAGGCTTTCCTTTTAACAAATGTTTAAAAGGTATACATGTGTGGCACACAACAGGGGATTGTCTGTGTCAGAAGCATTCTCACCCACTGGAAATACACCTATGGTTTAGGTGAGGGGTGGCATTTGTCTGACGATTTTCAGCTTAGAGTCATACCATCAGATTCCCAAATCTTGTCACCTCTCCAGTTAGACACTGTCATTGCCATTTTTGTGTAAGTGGCTGTTTTCTTCATCCTCTGATGTCTGTTTTCATCCGGTTTCGCACAGTCTTCATGATAGTCCCTCATCAACACGCCTACTTGCTGTAAATTCTACGGATAATAACCTGCTCCATTCACACATGGGCTCAGTCGGACATTACACAGACTTTGCACTAGGGAGCTGGCAGGATAAAGTCTGTTTGGCACCTGTTGTCCGAGCCAACTGATTAAGACATTTGTGTTCTCACATACAGCTCTCTTGGGTAATGTCTCGAAAATATCAGGTTTGCAGTACGTGTGTGAAAGGGGCTTATGTAGGTTCCTTCCTTCCTTTGCTTACGAAGGGGTATGAGGACAGGTATAAGGTCCTTATGCTAAAGTTACAGCCGTGTGTGTCTTTGAGATTACTTCTAGACCTCTTACAGCGACACTGTGTCTGTGTGCTGTTTTTGCTCCAATGCTATATTGACATTAATAGGAAATGAATGCCTTGTTGTCCCTGTTATGAAACTGTACACCAATCGCTTGTTTACTGTCCTGCTTTTCCCTCCCGTCCGCCCCTGAGAATAATGGTCAAGCTGTGTGACCAAAGTTAATGCACTTTATTGTAAGAGCAATTTCTTACTTGAATACATAAAATGCATTGTATCTAAATTTGAACTGCTAACTACTAAAGGCCTGATGAAAGGGCAATACTGTATATTTCTGTCTGTCTGAGTGTCACATGGTTGACCCTGCTGTGCCCTTTGTCATCATGTTTTGCAGCTCCAAACTTAGCACATGAGCATTAAAAATAGATGAATTAAAACTTGATCCATGGCTCCTTTACACCAGCACTCTGTCACTGTTTGAACTGATATTGAAACCAAAAAAGGCAGATTTAAAAAAAAGTGAAACTGTCCTTCGATACTATAGTTACTGTTACTTTATTATAATTGACATTTTTGTTTTTTGTGTATTTTCTTTTCTTTAGGCAAACTCGTGATTCTGTCCAAATGTAAAGATAATTTGGTTGAATAGACCAGTGGTTGCCAACCTCAGGAGGCAGACCCTTTTTGCTGTCCCAAGATCAACATTAGGAATTACAAGATGGTTAATGGAATTAATTTAGTAAGAACATATGCAGTGTTTCTGCTACACAAAATAGTCTTCCATAATACTGGATACATACACCCCTCATGGGCCTCTAAAATATTTAATATGACACAATCTGAGAAAAAAAGGTCACTGTTTGGTTTAAGTGCTCCATATTTATGTCCACATCAAGGCTGTGAGCTGTGATGAGGGATTACAAGTATTTTACTATTTAATTTTAACAAGTCACAAACCTGTTGGGAATAACTGGCACAGACCAACAGGTCATAGTGTGTAAAGGTCTGTCCACACCAAGAATGATAACTATAACAATGTAAGCATCCACACTGATTAAAGATAGCCTATCAGTCAAGAAAGCTCACTCTGCCACAAAATCTGGGGACCAAAACGTCACCAGATGTATACTGCGTAGCAGACCAACTGGCAAAAGGGGAAAAAAAAAAGGCAACCGCTGGCCTTGAAGGACGACAGAGGGGTCTCTGACTGACGATTAGAATCTCTGACTTTCAAGGGGCAGCCCTAGATGATTTACAAGTTTTGTTGATACACAATGATATTTGAATTAACAATGACAATAGGAAGAGGTGTTTGTAAGGATAACTTGTGAGTTTTTAACCATGATCCTTGTTCAGTGATTTTTATGAATGACCTTCTTTCCCATCTCTGTGGAACTACAGAAGGACAAGCAGTTTACATCGCCTGCAAGGCAACGTCCCCCCTCCCCATCTTCTACCCTGGGACGCAACCGTTCACCATCCCCAGCACCCAACCCCGCCCCGAAGAGGACCCCATCCCCAACAGCATCCAAGTAAGACGACAACCATTTTCCAACAGCTCATGTGATTTAGTGATATTTCTCTCAATTTTTTTATTTGACAGTTTGTATGTAGCCTTTTATTTTGATTTCATTATAAAACACAAATGGAGACAATCATTCTTTGTTTCTGCAGGCAAAGTCCCAAGACACGCCCACCCTCACCGGGTGCAATGAAACAACGTCCCCCATCCCCTCAGCCTACGTCGGCTAAACCTCCACCTATCCAGAAACCAGCTCTCACTCCAACAGGACCTCCCATCTTGCGGAAGAGGGACTCCAAGCCCAAGGATCTGTGTCCTGTCCAGGCTGTGTCTCCACAGTCCTCTGAGTCCAGCAAGACCAAAGACAAAGATGGTGAGCAAATTCTCAGTGATAAGAATGCAGTCCACAATATAAATGTTTTATTGTACTTCATAAAATTATATCTAACAATGCAGAAGGTCTTTCACAATAGTATAAAACATTAAAAACAGGTGCATATAAAGGCAGACCTCACAGCGTGGTCAGCTGACTGATTTTTAAATAGTCAGTTTCAATATTTGCAGAGGCTGATTGTTATTCTGGCAACCAGGATGTTTGCACTGGTGCATCGAGACATGCTGTCATATTCAGGGCAGGAAGTAAATGACACAGCTAGATAAGCTGAAACCTTTCTCATCTTAACTGCATAAATTTTAATGAAATCTGTAGCCATGCAGGTCCAAACCTATTTACACACCCAGAAAAAGATCAGTCATTGTTGTTGACATTTCACTGAGACACATCTTGTTCCACATAATCACCTATGAATAACTGGTGTTCCCTTTATCTGTTGCAAGTAAAGTTTGTTCCTACAGGAAGGCTTCCTGCTGGTCATCCTCCATTTAATCATTTTCTAAAGTAGAAATGTCAATCTTCATCTATTATCACATTTAAGTTGTATTCCGTATTATTTTAAATATTCAAATTATATTTAATTTTTCATTTGCTCATATCTAGCAAACTGTTATTGCTGATCCACTTAATTGCTAGGAGAGTAAAGTTTTTTTGCAATATTATTATTATTATTGATTAAATTGTCAGAAACATTGTTAAATTGTTCAGTGACAAAATATTGTTTTTTGCAAGTCACTATTAGCTTCAGCCTGTGGCACTTGATTTAAAGGTCCAGTAATCTCTCAAGACAGATTCTGCAATCTACATTATAGAAGAGGAGGAGGTAAATGAAGATTTTTTTTTTTTTTTTTTTTTTAACTGATGGATTTCCAGATTGAAGGTCCAGAAACACCAAACTGACTTCAGAGAACTAGCAGCAATGAAGGCCCCTGCTGCGTCACCTGACATTGCCATGTTTCAGCCAAAAGAGTTGCACTTGTAAAAGCAATTAAAAGGAGGAAATAAAACAGCAAGAGCTTGTAGATTCAAAAGAAATTGCGGAGGTGGGGGCTGTGCATTAATAAATTGTTGAATTTGCGGAAAACAAAAAATAGCTTTGATTAAAAAATATAAAAAAAATATTAAAGCTGCAGAAAAGACATGAGAATATTAACAATATTATGATATTTATTGCACGGGAAATAGAATGAGTAAAAGCTCTTTGTTCCCTATGTTATCAGTGATGCTTACAGTAGCATCATGACTTTGAGCAGAAGATCATGTGATCACGGTTTAATACTGCCTCATAGAGCAGTCGGTTTAGTATTATCATCTGATTTAATAGACAGATCATGTACAGTACCAAAGTGTGTGTGTGTGTGTGTGTGTGTGTGTGTGTGTGTGTGTGTGTGTGTGTGTGTGTGTTGCAAACTGACGTGGCAGCAGCTCAGTTTCCAATAAATCTCAGTGGAACAGGAGACCTATTAGATTCCAGCTGGAGTCACATCCTGTTACAGATCTGAGGTTGTTGCTGCTGCCACCTCTTGGAGACAAATATGCTCTGCAAGACAAAAGAGCTTAGTAATGGTTTATTACTCTGTTCAGCTGGGCAGAGACCATTTTCCAGTGTATCCATTTTAAAGATGTAACAACAAAATTGTGGTTGGTGGCACGGTTTTGGTACGCTCATTTATAATTAGCAGTGTATGTTTCTTGTGCTTCTAGAATGCCACCATGCTATCTAAAATCAAACACTGGGGTGGCATTATGCCAGCATTGTTTGGATCTGTGTAAAAAAGCAAGGCCAGCATAATAAATGGTCTTTGTTACTGAAATATTACAGATCTCTGTGTAAAAAGGGCTCATGTCACAACCAACCTCCTCCATCACCATCCTGGCTTGCTCCCTTCTCATCACTCATCCTCGAGTCACTGCATCCTGTGAAGGGCCAGATGCTGTGGCCTCGGGTCAGCACTACTCTGAGAAATGGGTGACAAGAAGTGCTTAATGCTTTCTCTATATTTGTCTTCCCACCTGCCAGACTCTAAAGCCTCGACGGGCACCAACTCAGCCGCTGAAGCAGCCAAGATCCTGGCAGAGAACCGCAGGCTGATGCGAGAGCAGAAGGAAAGAGAGGAGCAGCTCAGGATACAGAGAGAGGAAGAGGAGAAGTAAGACTTTTGGAATTTTTCAGTGAATCTCTTAAATTGTGTGTGACAGTGAAGTAACATCAACAAAGCAGAAGACAAATAAGAAAGATCACTAGTTTGAACAACAGCATTTTTTTTTACCTAAGACTAAAAGTATTCATACTGTTGAAAGTGATGTCCTACATGTCCACTTTTAGCTATGAACTGCATTTATTTGTGAGTATGCTTTCAAGCCATTTGCTGCTGTTTCTTTACTCTCCCAGGGTGAGAAAGGAAGAGGAGATGCGTTTAGCAGAGGAGGCTCGACTGAAACGCCTGGAGGAGGAAAAGATACTTGCAGAGGAGAGGAAAATTAGAGAGGAGGAAGAGGCTCGCCTAGCAGAGGAGGAGCGGGTGAGAATGGCTGAAGAGGAGGCATTGAAGCAGGCTGAGCTCCAGAAGGAACGGGAGGAGGCTGAGGCCAGAGCCCTGGAGGAGGCAGAAAGAGTCCGTCAGGAGAGAGACCGCATCATGCAGCAGAACCAGCAGGAACGAATGGAGAGGAAGAAGGTATGCATAGACTGATGAAGAAGAGAATGTTTTGATAGACCAGAGTCTCCTCTGAGAGCCCTGACCACAATGGCAACATAGTATTTTAAGTAATTTAAAACAAATGCTTTATTTTTCCATTGCAGAGGATTGAAGAGATAATGAAGAGAACCAGAAGAGGGGACCAAAATGACTTGAAGGTGAGCTCACATTCATTCTCCACCAGACAATCAGAGATCTCCGCCTTCTGATAGTCTGGGGACACTCCTTTCTAAAGTGTGTTTAACACACCCGCGAAAACGGCCGGCAACAAAGCACCGCCTCTTGCATTTTTGAAAAGGACATGCCTCCTCAGAAGTGTGCGCTCCCCCTTTTCTCGTCCGCAAGGAAATAAACACACAGAGAGCTTGAAAATGGATGCCAAGAGATTAAACTCCGTTTTATCAAACGTGTGCTCATCCGTGAAGAAAATATTTTTTCCAGCGGATGTCTTAGTTGCAACATTATTGAGCTAACTGGAGTAGGTTCATGTCGTATCCGACAACGGGAGGCTTTTAACAGATGACGTCCTGATGTTAGCTTTGCTGCTAAACAAACAACAAGGCGATTCCCTCTATAGTCCGGCCGGACGGATGAGTCATGGCCTTGTAAAAGATTATGTTTGTTTCTTTTAGTTGGCGAGAATGTGTCGCTGCAAACGCGACAAACATCCACTAACTCTGACGGCGTTTCCTGCGAGCGCGACTGAGCCATTTTTTCCCGCTACATGTGTTTCTAGTGGGACTATGTTTACAAGCACAAGAGTTCAGCGAGCCACCGAAGGACCGCCCTGCAGATTTACTATTGGTTCTGCAACGTAGGGAGTTTTTTTAAACTCTGAAATTGTATCCGCCCATCTAAACCCAAAATCAGGGAGAAAGTAATCAGTCTTTAAGCAAAGCATCTTAAGACTGACTTGTGAGTCTAATGTCAACATGTTGTTTGTACCTCCTGCATAGAGAGAAGCAGGAGATGACGATAAACAGGAGGATGGAGAGGAAGGAGAGGACGGAGACGACCAGATAAACTATGAAACCCAGAGTAAGTGTTCTCATCCTCTGATGGCAGGTTCATGTTGTCAGAATGCATGAAGATTCATGCATCATGGCATTTTTGAATTTGTTATTTTATCACTGAGCGTGAAGGTGTGTCTTCCCCTCTGCGAGTTTGTTTGCATATACTTTACATCAGTGTTTTGTTTGTGTGAATTTACATAGTGTAACATGACTTAGGACTTGTCTGATCCAATTCTACTTCTCTATTGACATCATAGGCCAGACAGATGACATCACCGTGGAGGATGACAAAGATGGATGTGATCTGTCCTGTGGTGAACCGATGGCAGAGCGCCATGAGCCCCTGGGCAGTGTGAACGGAAAACCAGAGACAGACGACAAGGAGAATAACAATGGCATAAGCACAGATGAGACTCAGGCAGTAAGGTAAAGATCATAAACTCACAGAAACTGCTCAGAGTGGTGCTGACGATATTGTAATTGAAAATGGTATAAAGGCAAACAAGAGTCAAAATGTATTGGTTTCCCTCACACCAGCGGCCTCACATTAACTCAAGAAAAGCACCATTGTTGTCACATCAGTTTATTGTTTGTTAAAATACCACACCCCTCCAGCTGCTTTAGGAAATAACATACTGATAACTGACTTCAAAAAATAAAACTATACATTTGTGACTGATTTTTAAGGATTTTCTTCTTCAGTAGTAAAGATTGGCTCGGAGCTGAGATAGACTAACACAATGAGTGTGTTTATAGACATTGATAACCCTTTGATGATCAGGTTTTTGGACTATCTATTGATATATTTGAGCATGTCATCACCATATTTAACTTTCAGAAACTAGGATAAGCCTTTATCCCATTTATGAGAACCCCGAATACGCTACCTGGAGTACTATAGGATAGGATGGAAAGTCTTTATTGTCAGCCTGATTCTGCCCATACGTTATACTTCTCTTTCATGGTGCGCACCGGGAGAATTTTGTTATGTCGCGGACATCATCATATTTTGTTGCACAGTGTGACTGACACTGTTACTGTCATTGCCATGGAGATAGTAGTTTTCAGTCTACACCAACTCTGGCCTGCATTCAGCAGGAAACAGCTGCTTCTGTGGACAGAGCTCCTTGGGAGCTGAGAGCACAACAGCTGGTCAAATTGCCTTCACCAGGCTGACTGACAGCAGACATTTACTAAACCAAAATAGTTTTCAAGTCAGAACCATGGAAAAAAATCAACAGTGTTTGTAGTTATTGATTTTATTAATTATAACATATATACGGCTGAATATTTGTGTGAATTTAAACATCTCTCCGTGCTGATTACACTTCACTAAACGTGACAGAAATTCATTTGGGCCTTAAAAAAAACAGGTCTCTTATTACCATGGAGACCACTGAAGCCTTTCACCCAAGCATAAATTTAAAATGTCATGTTGCTCTTTAATTTCTGTCAAGTGACACTCTTTAAAAGTGTAAAGTGCATTACCATAAATCAGCCATTACAATCTATGCGTACGTTTACTGTCTACCTGGTTCGCTGCTTCTTTTTTAGTGATGGGGAGAGTGCAGCTATTGGTTGTTGACAATGTTCACGTCATTGAACTTCATTATTTGCATGAGCCAAGCCTAAAAACCTTGCAGTAAAATTAAACATGTTTGATTTTGTTGGAGCAACAAGACGGGAAAATGACTGACTCAGTTTTTATTACCACATTGCACCAAACAATCAAGATCAGCAATCAGTTACCGGATTACTACAATTTCTCATGTATACAGGGAATATGAATAATCCAATTTCCCTCTGCCCATGTAAACCTCATATCCAGAATATGATCATAACCGAAAAAGTCTCAGGCTGGATATCTCTCCGTCATCATGTACTCAATTCTCAACCCTTCACTCTGTGACAAAGCTGTCTTTCATCTCCCAAAGCACGTTCCTAACAGCCTCCCACTTCCTCTCTCCCACTCAGTCCAGTCCCTAAGGGCCGCCTAGTTGAGGGCTCGGAGTTCCTGAATGACTCCGCCAAGGTGGGGTTGGTCTCAGGTCTCAACGGTAAATCCAACCAGTGGAGCTTTGAGGAACTCATTGACCTCAACGTCCACTCCAAGACTCGGCCCCTCATTGAGGCCGAGGACTGTAACCAGGTCCTGATCAACTGTGACGGGAGCTCAGATGCCTTCGAGGACAAGGGAACCCCCGTCACCCTGCATTCCTCCAATCAGCCCATAGAAGCCCTGTCAGGTGAGGAGTCACTTACACTTATTCATCTGTTTGGAAATATTGACACAGTCTTCTTAAAATATAACCCTATGTTCCTGTGTCTCCATAGAGATGTGATGCTGCAGCCGTCGCTGAGAAGCCTCTTACCGTTGCACTCGAAAAGTTCCTGTCCAGCTGAGCTCCTTAAAAAAGTTCTCTACCAGTTCCAAACAGCTTCCTCCTCTTTCTCCTCCTCCTCTTCCAGACGGAGGAGCACAAGGTGAAGCGGAGAGACCACCCCAAGTGCTACATTTGCACCCCACATTATGAGGAAACAAATATATTAAAATCATATATATCTAAAGAAAAACAAAACGTAATGCTTCAGGGAAATTCCATTAGTCCTTCAACACACTCGCTTCAGGTCTCTTTCCTCTTCCTCTTGTGTTTAGTTCTCCAGATTTGTTTTTCTATGTCATTGTCCACATTTGATGATGTTTTTTAAGAGTTTGTCTTTGTCAGGGGTGCATTTGTTGTAATTTATTAATTTTGGCTCCTTTGTTATTGTAATTATTGTTATCATATGTTTAGTCTTTTTGTTTTCTCTCGTATGAGAATATTCCAGGACACATGCACATTCGGCTGTGTGAATTGAATATCGTCAGTTAAAGGAAGGAACATTAATACTTTCTGTTCTGTCGGGGGGGTTGGTGGGGATAGCATCCCAGGTTTCGCATGTGATTCATCTAAATTTACTTGACCGGCTGCTTTTCGCAGCATCCAGCAATATGGCCTTCCCATTTTCCCCCAACTTCTAATTCTTAAGTGTGACTCTGCTAAAGTGCTTGTGCTGAAGCTCATTCACGCACAGTTTAGTTCGTCATGTGCTTAACACTTGGGAGTAGATTCTGTATTCATACTCCACAGAGCTCTGTCCTCTCAGGCCCATACTCTCCCAAACTCTCTAACTGTGTGTTTCCTTCTCTGGCCACTAGAGGGCATCAGGAGCACAACTCCAACTGTTACATTTAAATCTGAAGAGTGTTGAGATTCATTCACAACACTAGTGAAATCACATGTTCAGTGAAGTTTCATTAGTTTGTTCATTTAGGGCTCATTAAGGTCTTGTTTATTTTACATATGTATATAGAATTTATGTTTACTAACAATGTCATTGTTATTTTCATTAGAATCTGAGTTGCATCCAGTTTTAGTCTCATCTCCACCAACTGCATTTGCACCACACAACTGTTTGAATAACCATAGCTGCGACATAGTGTCTTAACAGATTAAGTCCTTTAGTTTCATTACTGGCTGCGTCTGAGCTTCTTAAAGGAAAACTTCACCCACAAAATAATCATTTGTGTATCAGTTGCTCACCTTGTCTGATGAATATTTTTTCTGGCATGCCTCAGGTGACTGACAAATCCAAAGCAGAGAAAATTCTCAATGAATTTAAGTCTAAGGGGTCCATGTTTAACAATATTATTCAGTGGTATGATTGGTGCTTCCCAAATGAAAAGGCTTTTCTAACGGGAACTGAATAATGCTCTCTTCAAAGCCAAACTCCATTGACAAAAACAGTAATTTTACCTCGCTGAACACAGGAGCTGCTGGTCTACCACTACCTCTATCAGTTTGTTAGTTTGTGTTATTGTGTGACGTTGGCGTATTAACGGGTGAGTTTTGATTCACCAAAGTCCTACAACACACACAACAAACACAAACTAACTGATCGAGGCAGCGATATACCAGCAACTCCTGTGGTCAGTAATGTAAAATTACTGGTTTTGTCAATGGAGTCTGGCAAGAATTTCCTTCGTCTTTAAAATCTTCGTAGAGGAGGCTTGTGAGAAAAAAGTTCTCTCTGCGTATTCAACATGACGTGAGTTGAGTAATTGATAAAGAAATGATCATTTTAAGGGTGAATTATTCATAAACACAGTTTGCGTTTGTTACTGAACTGAACTCAAATGTTTGGCTGAAACTAAAAAATCAGGTTTTCAATTATCTGGTTTTAACTTGAGATTTACCAACACATCCACACACACTCCTCCATCCATCCTCCATCCCTCTGTCCGTGCAGCTCTTTCATCACCTACACTTATTTCTCATTATTATTAACAGTCATTGAAAATTCCCAACACACTAGCTGCTACATCCCAGTAAAACACATTTCAATTATTTTTATAATATAAAATTTGGCTGTTTGTTTATATATGAAAATACATTTCTACATATATTTAAGTGTTATTGCATTGTGTATATAATCAGTATTAGGCAAATGAAGCCATGTGTAGGACGGAGTGGCGTCAGGATGTGGATCATTGAAGTCTCTGTGTATGTGACTGTGCTATATGTTAGGTTTCTGTTTGACTCGTGCCCTGCGACGGGGTAGTCAGGTTACGTTTGGGCAGCCTGGAAAAATTTAAATGAAGCCCTTATCCACACAAGCTCTGCAAAAAAAACAAGGGGCCAAGTGGGGACCCACAATGTGTTTCTAAAAATCTGTTGTATTTGTGTGTATGTTTGAGAGCTTTCAGCCCCATATCCCCAAACCCTGATCCTGAATACTGCCTCACAGAGACTTAACACATTTTGATGACGAGTTGTTCCAGCCCTCAGCAACATGTCTGACCCATGATGAGAGTGAAGGCTGTGCCTCTTTGTGACGCTTTTAATTCATCAACATATGTTTTATATGATGTGAAAAGATGTGGGGATGTTGTCGGATAGTTTTGGTAGGCATATCAGCTCAGGTCTTAACTGTTCTTCGAGGCAGGGTACATCCACAAAACAAAATATGACATGGGTCAGACTTTTCTTTCTCTTTTGGATTTTTCATGAACTGTATTGAAATCTTGAAATTCCCGATGCTTGGACAGTCCAAGCACGAGGTTTGGGGACCTTGATTTTTGCCTTGTTCTCTCTGCTGGCTAACTAAAAATCTCTTTGTACATAAAGACTAGGGGCTTTAGATCTTAGCTTTGATTAATAAGCTTAAAGAATGTAACAGACTCCATAAACCGTCCTCCATTATTTACTGTGTCTCTGAGCTTTTTGGCTTTCATCCATTATTCATCTAGAAAACATGAGACTTTGCACTGTCACAAATTACTCGCTATGTTTAGAGAATGGTTACTGGGAACAGAAGGAGCTTTACTGTACAGACTCGTAGGAGAGTTGTGTGATATTCTGGTGGAAAGTAATTTGTTCCTTCCCAGATGTTCTAGAAGTCTCATACATAACCCAAACCTTTCCTACTCCTCTTTCCACTCATGAGTAGCACATGTTGGGGAGGCTGTTGTAGCTGCTGCTTGAACAGATACTGTATCTATTCCAGGTCCTGCTGCATCTTTGAGGGCTCGAGTAGAGCTGACTGCTCTGAGTCCACAAAGTTGTCTTTAACAATAGGATAGAAACGGTGCCTTAGATTGAGATTTAGTATTTTTATTGTATCACAGTTAACTAAGAAAGCTTGTCCTTACCTCGGCCTCGACAATCAGTCTACCCAACCAGGGCAACTTTGTGAATATGAATATTTCTCTGGAAGATTTACGAACCTAACAAAGCCCTGTCCACAAGTAAGATTTGTACTGTAAATATATCTAAAGTGTACTGAGATGATACAAACTGTTAAAACAAATAAAGTCTTGCAAAAACACTCCTTTGCCATGTTTTTAATTTGTTGCTGTGGAGAGAAAACAGACTTTACATCACTTTCTCCTTCTATTCTTTTTACATTTAGCGTCACTCAAAGTCTTGAATACACGAGCAGTTAATATTTCAGCGTCACTCTCAACAATCTAACTTTAAATTCACTCTGAACAGTTTTTTTTTTTTAAATTCTGATAATCCGTTCAAACATGAATATAACAGATTATTAATCAAAGCCAGTATGTATGAGCAGCTGTATGCATGTAAAAAGCACAATTCTCTCTGAAAGATTCCAGTAAGGCACTGAAAAGGCTTTTGTCTTATAAAGCATCACAGAATCCTGGATTAGATTAGACTAATAGTGCACATTGCAATCCCAAAAAAGAAATCCTGCTTGCCATGTTAGTATCCAACACTTGAAACAAGTTCCACTAATGCATATGTAGATAAATGACTCAAGCTAGTGCATGTTTAGTTGATATAACCTCTGCTCTTGTCAACCTCAAAGAGGAGCTTCACCAAAATTGACAATTCTGACATTTTTTCAAACACAATAACATTTCTGTTATTTTGAGGGTTGATATTCACTCCAAAAATGTGCATTCTCATACAAATCAACAGTAAAAGTCAGTTTTGGTGCAATTCCACTTTAAACAGCGACTATCTGCACAGCTGATCGTGCAGTTCACACTTTCTTAGCGCAGTCAGGGCAGTAGATGTGATCTCCACTGATGACAAAGCGCTTGTTGGCCAGCGAGAGGCTGCACTTTTTGCAGTTGAAGCAATACTCATGCCAGGAGAATCCCTCATAGTTCACCACATTGGTGCCATGGCCAAACCCTGTGGAGACAACGACAGAATGTCAGTCAGTGCAAGACAGTTGATGTCTGAAACTACAAAATGATTTTCCCTTAATCCCACCATGCAGTCTGCATATGTTCAAGAAAATCCTGGTAAATGTTTGCAACAGAAGTCTTATCAGCATCTGTTTTGTGCTGCCCTGACCTGTGATTGGGTTCTTGCATCCATGGCACTTCTTGGCCACATCAGTCTTGAAGCAATCCACACAGTAAACGTTGTTCTCATGAGAAGTGAAGCGAGCTGCCGCCAGAGGTTTACGGCAGGTGTGGCACACAAAACACTCAGAGTGCCAGGGGTGGTCCTGGTAGCTGATCCCTCCAGAGGTGATGGGCTGAGAACAACAGAAGGACACTCTAATCATGATGTCAGACACTACAGGGCTGAAATATTAAAGATTCTCATAGAAGCAAACTAACTGCACCAGAGTTTTTTTTTAATCATAGTATGGTATGTCATAAAAATATCATAAAACACTCATAGTATAGTATGCCATGAAAATGTCAAAAATGGTCATAGTAAAGCATGTCATGAAAATATCATAAAATACTCATAGGTATAGTATGTTATAAACATATCATAAAAACAATCATAGTGAAGTCAGTCATAAAAATGATTAGAGTATAGTATGTCATAAAAATGTCATAGTATAGTACGTCGTCCAAAATCATGGAAAAAAGTAACTGTATAGCATGTCGTCTAAAATCATGAAAAAAAGTCATAGTATAGTACGTCGTCCAAAATCATGGAAAAAAGTCATTGTATAGCATGTCGTCTAAAATCATGAAAAAAAGTCATAGTATAGTATGTCGTCCAAAATCATGGAGAGATGTCATAGTATAGCATGTCGTACAAAATCGTTGAAAAAAGTCAAAGTATACCATGTTGTCCAAAATGATGGAAAAAAGTCATAGTATAGCATGTCGCCCAAAGTCATGGAAAAAAAAGTCATTGTATAGCATGTCGTCTAAAATCATGAAAAAAAGTCATAATATAGTATGTCGTCCAAAATCATGGAGAGATGTCATAGTATAGCATGTCGTACAAAATCGTTGAAAAAAGTCAAAGTATACCATGTTGTCCAAAATGATGGAAAAAAGTCATAGTATAGCATGTCGCCCAAAGTCATGGAAAAAAAAGTCATTGTATAGCATGTCGTCCAAAATCCTGAAAAAAACTCAAAGAATAGTATGTGGTCCAAAATCATAAAAAAAAGTCATAGTATAGCATGTCGTCCAAAATCATTTAAAAATAAAGGTCATAGTATAGTATGTTGTCCAAAATCATGGAAAAAAGTCATAGTATACCATGTTGTCCAAAATGATGGAAAAAAGGTCATAGTATAGTATGTCGTCCAACATCATGAAAAACAGTCATAGTATAGCATGTCGTACAAAATCATTGAAAAAAGTCATAGTATACCATATTGTCCAAAATGATGGAAAAAAGTCATAGTATAGCATGTCGTCCAAAGTAATGGAAAAAAAAGTCATAGTATAGTATGTCATCCAAAATCATGAAAAAAAGTCATAGTATAGTATGTTGTCCACAATCATTGAAAAAAGTCATAGTATAGTATGTCGTCCAAAATCATTGAAAAAAGTCATAGTATAGCATGTCGTCCAAAACCATAAAAAAAAGTCATAATATAGCATGTCGTCCAAAACCATAAAAAAGTCATAGTATAGCATGTCGTCTAAAACTCTAAAAAAAATTCATAGTATTGTATGTTGTCCAAAATCATGAAAAAAGTCATAGTATAGCATGTCATCCAAAATCATGAAAAAAGTCAAAGTATAACATGTTGTCCAAAATGATGGAAAAAAGTCATAGTATAGCATGTCATCCAAAGTCATGGAAAAAAAAGTCATAGTATAGTATGTTGTCCACAATCATGAAAAAAAGTCATAGTATAGCATGTCGTCCAAAATCATTGAAAAAAAGTCATAGTATAGCATGTCGTCCAAAATCATTGAAAAAAGTCATAGTATAGCATGTCGTACAAAATCATTGAGAAAAGTCATAGTATAGTATGTTGTCCACAATCATGAAAAAAAGTCATAGTATAGCATGTCGTCCAAAATCATTGAAAAAAGTCATAGTATAGCATGTCGTCCAAAATCCTGAAAAAAAGTCATAGTATAGCATGTCGTCCAAAATCACTGAAAAAAGTCATAGTATAGCATGTCGTCCAAAATCCTGAAAAAAAGTCATAGTATAGTATGTCGTCCAAAATCCTGAAAAAAAGTCATAGTATAGCATGTCGTCCAAAATCATGAAAAAAAGTCATAGTATAGTATGTCGTCCAAAATCATAAAAAAAAAAAAAAGTCATAGTATAGCATGGCGTCCAAAATCATGGAAAAAAGTCATAGTATAGCATGTCGCCCAAAGTCATGGAAAAAAAAGTCATTGTATAGCATGTCATCCAAAATCCTGAAAAAAACTCAAAGAATAGTATGTCGTCCAAAATCATAAAAAAAAAGTCATAGTATAGCATGTCGTCCAAAATCATTTAAAAATAAAGGTCATAGTATAGTATGTTGTCCAAAATCATGGAAAAAAGTCATAGTATACCATGTTGTCCAAAATGATGGAAAAAAGTCATAGTATAGCATGTCATCCAAAGTCATGGAAAAAAAAGTCATAGTATAGCATGTCGCCCAAAGTCATGGAAAAAAAAGTCATAGTATAGTATGTCGTACAAAATCATTGAGAAAAGTCATAGTATACCATGTTGTCCAAAATGATGGAAAAAAGTCATAGTATAGCATGTCATCCAAAGTCATGGGAAAAAAAGTCGTAGTATAGCATGTCGTACAAAATCATTGAGAAAAGTCATAGTATAGCATGTCGTCCAAAATCATGAAAAAAAGTCATAGTATAGCATGTCGTCCAAAATCATAAAAAAAAGTCATAGTATAGCATGTTGTCCAAAATCATGGAAAAAAGTCATAGTATAGCATGTCGCCCAAAGTCATGGAAAAAAAAGTCATTGTATAGCATGTCGTACAAAATCATTGAGAAAAGTCATAGTATAGTATGTTGTCCACAATCATGAAAAAAAGTCATAGTATAGCATGTCGTCTAAAACTCTAAAAAAAAGGTCATAGTATAGTATGTCGTCGTAAATCATGGAAAAAAGTCATTGTATAGCATATCGTCCAAAATCATTGAAAAAAGTCATAGTATAGCATGTCGTCCAAAACCATAAAAAAGTCATAGTATAGCATGTCGTCTAAAACCCTAAAAAAAAAGTCATAGTATAGTATGTCGTCGTAAATCATGGAAAAAAGTCATTGTATAGCATGTCGTCCAAAATCATTGAAAAAAGTCATAGTATAGTATGTTGTCCAAAACCATAAAAAAAGTCATAGTATAGTATGTCGTCTAAAATCATGAAAAAAAGTCATAGTATAGTATGTCATGTTCTTTAAAAGCATTCATCAAGATATGTCTTGTGTCAAAAAACATCCTTACAAAGGTCATTGGACATGTCATAAAGTCTCCTTAAAAAGGTATTATAAAGTTTGTCATGAAAAATGCATAAGATAAATCAAACATAATATATTATGATAGAACCTTTTTTTTTTTTTTAAATGTCCTAAAAAAAGTCATAGTACAGTACTTAGTTCACAGGCCAAATGTGGCGCTCGGACATATTCTGTATTGCCTCTGTATGTGACATGACATGCATTCATTGTATTTTTTCATTTAGGGTCCATTTCAATACTTTCATTTTTAAAAGCTTACATTTACATTACACCATTGGTTGCACCTTGCCAATGTTGCAGGAATTATGTTTTCAACAGTGATGACGCTTGTGAGCTGAAGTTAGTGATTTTGGGAGACATCTAGCAGATTTATCTGGAAGTGTGTGGGAAAAGATATTTTGTTTCATGTGTGAGTTTTCTTGTGCTGCCTTCAATCATATGCTGGCTCCCTGAAGTGGCACTCAGTCATCAAATCTTTGAAATCCCTGCTGTAGATGATACACCATCAGTGTTTGTACCTGCTTGCAGTGGAAGCATTTCTTAGCAAACTTCCTGTCATGGCAGGGAGCACAGTAGATGTCATCTCCCTTGGTCAGGAAGCTTTGTGTGCGGATCGGCTGCTTGCATTCAAAGCAGGTGAAGCATTCCTCGTGCCACACCTTGTGCTTGTACTCCACGTTCTGGGAGCCTAAAAAACAAACATAAAATGTAGTGTTAATGTTTTGAAATTACTTTCTTCCACATTGTCTGACATTATCATATATACAGTATTTTTCATCAGCTTGCACCGTCATGTAGTTGAAGTTTTATGAGGCTTATCCTGAGTGAAATAACCAGCTTTTTATGACTGAACCTTTCCATTAAATTGAAATATTCTACATGTGTTGTGCATAATTTATTTTATACATATCTGAAAATTGTAACCCATTTTGGAAACTTTAGGCTCTCCAGTAGCATTGCTTGTTGAGGGGTAATAAATAACCTCTATTCATGGGCACTTGATTCAGTTACACAGTGCTTTATTTGAAGCAAAACAATATCATAGATAGGTTGAAACAGAGGTCATGTGCAGCAAAACAGTATTACAAAAAAAGCAGATGTAATAAGAAATAGGAAAACATTATAGATTTAATAAACATTGACCTCTTTCTTTAAAGCCCCTAAAAACTTTCAGATGCTACTTATTTGTGTGAAACATGAAATATTTGTGACTAACCAAGCAAAAAGTTAAGTTTATCCTGTACTTATTAATCTGCTTCAGGACTGCATGTTTGTTTGATCAGATTTAGTAAACAGTAATGAGAAAAATTTTGCAAACTTACCTGGCATGACCACCTTGTAGCAGCCCTGGCAGCGGTTGCCATCCTCCCGAGAGCCACACTTGCCGCACATTATCTTGCCATCATCCCTGGCGCTGAACGGCTCGCTGGCCAGCGGCTTGTAGCACTTGGCACAGCGGAAACAGTCCTCATGCCAGTAGCGGTTCTTATGGTGCAGCTCCTGGAACACAAAGAGGAGGCTTGGGGTGAGCAGAGGTGCCCTCACTAAGTCCTCATACAGACCTCATTACAGTGGAGTTTGTTTACTCATCATGTGGACTGAGGCTCATGGCCAGAGTACAGAACAAGCCCATGTGGCAGGTGTTAAAGTGGAGATGAAGTGAACTGGGACGTGGTGAGCCATGAAGGAGTTAGGGGACTTAGATGGTGGGAATGCAATAAAGTATTTAAGTCTCATTAGTAGGAATCGCACATCCTTTCACCCATTCAACTGCCTGTGACTGAGTGCTGAGAGGATCTGGGCTGCAGACGCCACTGCTGGATGGCAGACAAGTTGTAGAACAGCTTGAGACTGAGGGCTCTCCGAACAGATGCACATAGATACATCCTATCGATCATACAACACCCATATAAGACATCTTAAAATTCAAGGTGAATGAGACACTTTGACATGTTGCAAAAAGCAGGTGTAAATAATAAAACTGATGATGGCTGAATGTCATATATCTGCTTCAGTGTCAGGGTTCTGGTATTGTTAATGTTGGCTCAGTGTCACACTGCCATGGGTTACTGGAATATTCAAATAAAACAGAGCCATTGTTAGTGTCATAAGTCAAACTGACTAATGTGAAAAAAAGCAAACGAGTAGACCATAAATTAAAGGTCTATGATTTAGGGGCATGTACTGGCAGAAATGCTATGATGCTATCATGACTATATTTTCATTATTGTATAATCACCTTAAAATAAGACCTGTGTTTTCATTACCTTAGAATGAGCTGTTTATATGCAGAGTGGCTGCTCTTTCACAGAGACTGCCATGTAGCTTTGCAATGGCCCAAAATGGACAAACCAAACATTGGCTTGAGATAGGGCCATTCACATTTTTTGGTTTTTAGTTCAGTCAAAGTAGTTCTCCTACATGCTTGGCACATGAGAGAAGTTTTAGTTGGATGCAGTCCGCAACCTCACCACTTGATCCCATTAAATCCTACAGACCTTTAAATTTAGTGCATTTAATGTGACATCAGAATATTCATTCTAATGTAGTCCTTGACATCTGTAGAAATCCATAGAGTCAAATAATTAATATAGAGCTACTTATATCATGATTGCCAGTAAAAGGCCAGGTAAATAATTTTAAGGTTAGTTGTTTTTTGGGGGGAGGTGACATTGTTGTCCATTGAGAACTATGCATCTCCAGATATGGTGGTTTTTAATCTTCCATATAAACTGAAGTATTATGTGTTGTTAAGCATTCCTTTATGGATTCTTAAACTAAATAAACAATTTAAAACCCTATTATCTGAAAACTTAAAACAAGGCTGTTGTTTTTATCTTGGGAAAAGTCCATGTTTCCATCTCCTATCTTCAGAACGTGTATTTATGGGTATTTTCACAAAAGAAAAAATACTAACTACCATACAAAGCAGGATAAACAAACATTTTTCTTTGAGAAATTACAGTTTACTCTTTGTTTGTACACATTAAGTATGTTGTATTATTTTTTTTCTGTTTAGCATTTTTTAAATGGTGAATAAAATATCATATGTCAAACATAATTTGTTGTTTTTGTTGTTGTTGTTTGATGTTTTGTCACTCCCTCCTTCACTCATTCATTCATTTTCTTTCACTCAGACAAACTGTGTCCTCACCTTGGCGTCAGCACCAATAGGGCGCCTGCACTCTGCGCAGGTGTTGGCGCAGATCTTATCAAAGCACTTGGTGCACACGTGCTTGTCCTCCTTCTTCACATATTTCTTCCCGTGCAGGTTGTCCCGGCAGTAGTAGCAGTCAAAGCGGTCAGTCATGGTGGAGGTGAGGTAACTCCTGGGACCTGTGGAAAACACAACAGGCTGTCAGACTTACAGAGCTACTATCCTCCCTACGTGACTGTGTTTCCTTTAGACACCAGATGGGGACAGTGTTGCCTTTTCTATCATCCTCATGACTCTCTGAGCAACACAAGTCAATAAATGCATTGATTTATAGAGCACTTACAACACTGTACAGTTGATTAAAAGTGCTTTGCAGCACAAAAGAAATGAGGAACAAAAATCAGCATTTAATGATCAGAGCTTGATGAACAGCACAACCATGCCCAAGGCAGTTACTGTAAATCTGATCTCCAAATCAAATCTAGGCAGAAATTGGATTAAGTATATTTTTATGTGTTTTCCTTTTTACATTAGAGAGACATAGGGAGATGCAGCTCTAACAGCAGCATACCAAACTGATGAGAGAAGTGTGAGTGAGGTTAGAAAAGTAGCCAGCCCACAGATGTCTGCTTGTTGTCTGCGTTCTTTCTGGCCTGCGGACTTTTTATCAAGCTCTCCCTGGAAAGCTTAGCTCATATTTTTAGATCATCTGGCTCATTTCCTTCACCTTCCATTTTGAAGACCTCCCCCCGTGAGTCCAGCCCACGCTCTCTGTCTTTTGTCTTTTGTCTGCATTTTAGTCAGGTCATTTTATTGGCTGTTAGAGTAAACACTGAGTCGCGTCTTCATTCATCAACATTCCTGCGCTCCCATAACAGGCAGCGTCCACTGGGAGCACAAGTTTCCTGGAACAACTGTGCGTAGGATGGAGTGTGTGGATGCTTTATCTACATCACTTTAAGGCTCCTCTTTCTCTCTCACACAGAGAGAGCAGCTGAGGAGTGTGTGAACTTTAGCAAAAGTGATTTATATGTCTGTTTAATCCAATAAGCACAAATGGATGAAACAATGGGTGGAATGGCATTTTTGTCCTTGTAGCCGTAGGAACAAAGAAAATATTTATGTAAGGGGACTACAGCTATTTAAGTGGGATGTGGTAAACAACCGTGCTAAAGACATGAGCCTCCTGGAGCGTGGTATGTGCCCCCGGTGTGCGTGTGTGTGTGGATGGTTAGATGGGAGAGGAGTTTCTATCTGCAGCTGTGCTCAGGGATAAAGTACTGGACTGAGCCCTCACACGCCCCGCTCCGCCTACACTCACCTCCTATGGAACCAAAGCAGGAAAAAACCCACCCAGTCCAACACTGTCAAATCACACACACACAATGCTTGGGTGTCATTACTGAGCCCCGCCAGCCTAGAGGTCTATTTTAGATATGGACTTTCTATTTAAAGCATATTGACCTTCCAGAGGGGACAAATGGAGAGGGATGGAGAGTGATGACTACTGGGACTGCACAGCCATTGTGGTTCCAGTTGATACGAGTCCAGTAACTTTAATCTTTTGTTACAGACAGTGTGACAGCTGCCCCCTGTCAAACAGGCATGGTATGTACAGACTCTCAGCTGTGGAGGGCAGCGGAGTATACCACCGAGGTCCCTTTGGGTCACAAGAAAGGTCAATGTGAGCTCAGTTTGAGAGGTGAGTCAGAGCGGTATGAGATGATCAAAGGCAGAAAGACCTCAACAGCATATCAGCCAAATCAACAGCTAACTTACTGTTCTCTCTGGAAAGTAGGCCTCATGCAAAATCAGGTCATTTAAATATAATCACTCATCTTGCTGTCTTGCATCTTGAGTTATAACAAAACTAAAAGAATAAAGTGCAATGAAAACCCTGGAGCAGGATGTTATGTAGCCTTTCTCTGATATGCATCAAGAAAACAGGAAGAGAGCGCTACATGTTAAAAGATTTCTGCTTCAACACAACACCATCATGTAGCTACCAAAGTTCATTTGACTGCAGAAAAAGGTTCAATCATCCTACCCATGAGGAAAAAAGGCTTCAATGAACTTTCAGGCCCTACTTAAATAAATACTACTGAAATACTTCCTCAAATTCAGGCATTTATCGTAACGCATTTTACCAGAAAAACATAATGTAGTTTAATCTAAATGAAAAAATAAGTAAACAGTTCTCCCAGACCTGAGAAGTTTTAGATTTTAGATTTGGACATTCAGGCCTTAAAGCTGGTCATTTAGCTTAGAGTTCACCTTTGAGCCTAGATTATATCTTACATACAGTATGGTTACACATTTCATTGGGCAGTCTTCTAAATTTAATTTTTGCATTGGTTGCACTGGTGCGCCTAAATTTTTCGGTAACAGCGCAGAAAAACAAAATGCAGGATCCGTTTCTTTTCGTTTTTTTTTTAACACACACTAGTGCAAGTGTCAAAGACAGACAAAATCCTCTCGCTGGGGACTGACATTATTTTGCCTACTGGCAACTTTGGTAAACAAAAAATAAGGAACATTGCAACACATCTCTATTACACAGCCCAAACACTGAACAAACACTTTCCATGAAGGCAACAGGTCACAGCAGGCCATAACATCGAGGAGCGTCTCTTACGATATGAAATTGAAAATACAAAATAAATATAGTAACAAAAATAAAACTTGCATTAGATGGAGTCTTACAATTAGTTCCACCTTGGCTATTTGGACAATAATAAAAAAATCCTTGAACCACACTCTAGTAGAAAACACTTATTCTCAAGCAGATAGACTGAAGGATTAAGTGTTCCTTTGTGGGCACAGAAAATTCTCCTCTTTGTCAGGCTGGATAAAACATTTAAATGCATTGTCACAAGGCTGAAAAGCTGCTTTTCTAAACTCATAAAAGTTGATGTTCTCACAGGGAAGCGTATCATGTTAAAAATCATTTTACAAATTCACTTCAGCACTTCCTGAGCTGTGATAACAGCAGACAGGTTTTACAGTGTGTACCTAATAACTGATAACACATTCAGTAACTTATTAGCATCTAGTATGACACCTTCTTCTGTTTTTACCTGAGTGTCTGTAGAAAGCCATGATTCCAGTTAGGAGGGAAAGAGGAAGGAGCAAAATAAAGACAATACAAGAACAGGCGGAGACAGTAGCATCCACCGAGGGTCAAGCACAGAGACCACATGCCTGGTCAAGTTATGGGGGGCTGTATATACCCATCTGTGACCCAAACACACCCCAAACCCCACATCCAAATCCACTCCTAACCCTTCACTCCTTTTTAGGGGATGCATTAGAGAATAGAGCGGATGAGAGAGAGTACGAGGGGATAGATTAGGTGATAGAGATTGGAATCCACTGCTGTAACATCAGAAGGTAAAAAAAAAGAAGCTTTTGACTGATGGCCATCAGGGATAAAAGATACTCCCACTGCCCCGACATAAAATGTTTTGTTGGAGTGCTCAGGACATGTACAGATGACATGCCGGATCACTTAACATCATAACTTAAAGGGATGACTCACAGGATGAGTGAGTTGGTATTACTGACTGAGCTGAGGAGAGACAAAGTGTGGTGGAGTGTTATCTAAGTATTGCTTCTTGTAGCTCCATATCTGTGCATGTTTGTATACATATACGTCACAATCAGGAAGATAATGTGGTATTCTCACAACCAAACTGTAAAGTGAGCCGGAGTAGAGTATTTCAAAATAGGGGGGGGGGGGGGGGGGGATTACTGTCAGTGATGAATTTTCATCTTGGTTATCCTAAAGCTACAGGAAACACCCGGTGCATTCCTGATGGAAAAGCAAAAAGGCGTCATGATTACTCTCCTCTCTTTAAAATGAATGCTCCAACGGTGAAATGTTTTCCTCATCCATCAGTGCTTAATCTACTCAGACTGACAACAGCTATCAATGATGTTAATGGAACAGTTCATCCCAAAGTCAGAAACACATATTTTTCCTCTTACCTGTAGTGCTATTTATCAGTCTGGATTGTGTTGGTGTGAGCTGCAGAGTGTTGGAGGTATCGGCTGTAGAGATGTCTGCCTCCTCTTCTCTCAAATATAATGGAACTAGATGGCACTCGGCTTGTGGTGCTCAAAGCGCCAAAAAAATACATTAAAAAAATTCACAAGCAACATCTCTTTGCAGAAATTATGATGCAGTTACTCAAGATAATCCACAGACCTTGTTGTGAGCAGTTTCATGTAGGAACTATTTTCTACCGAACTACATCCACCAACCGTATCACCATGCAGAAGGAAGAGTGCATCTACTGCTGGCTCACCCAGCACCACTGAGCTAGCTAATGTTACAGCTCAGCCAAGAAAGACACCATTTATGTTTACGTTTCATGCTGTGAGTAGATGCACATGTCCTTCTGCATGGTGATACAGTTGGTGGGTGTAGTTCGGTAGAAAGAAAATAGTTCCTACATGAAACTGCTCACAACAAGGTCTGTGGATTATCTTGAGTATTCAGGTCAAGATTTCTACAAAGAGACATTGCTGTTGAGTTTTTCAAATGTTTCTTTTTGGCACTTTGAGCACCACAAGCTGAGTGCCATCTAGTTCCATTATATTTGAGAGAAGGCAGACATCTCTACAGCTGATATCTCCAACACTCTGCGACACACACCAAAACAATCTAGATAAATAGCACTACAGCTAAGAGGAAAAAGTGAATTTTTGATTTGGGGGTGAGCTGTCATTTTATGGTTATTATAATTAACAAGTTTCAGCCAAAAGTCTTAAAATTCCAAAGTCAATAATAAATACTCAGGCTAATTACAAATAACCAGCTTTTTGGAACTTTAAAATCCCACTGAAAAGCTCAGGTATTCTTTAATACATGTAATTAGACCTGCATTAACAGATTTTATGGCCACTTTGGGGGCAGCCGAAACAACTTGTGAACAGAACATTGACTCATTACCACCTTCTAAGTTGATGTGGTGAACTTAATAGCAAATTCACACATCTAGCAGATACAAAGCAATATAAGCATTAATTTAAAATATTGCTTTTGATCATCTGATAAGTGTAAGTCCAATACCTACTCTCCGTTAAGCTCTGTTTTTGGTCTCTACCATAGACTTCAAAAATAATTGACGTAGCCACTGAAACTTCACCCACTGGTTTATGAACTCCTGCTTTGAAGCCTTAATTTTGGCTGTTTTCATCGTGAATTTTAGGAGACAGATGTAACCTAATTTGGATGAGAAGGCGGAACTAACCCTAACGCTAGCACTAACGCAAACTTTTGCTGGTAAAAAAACAGGCTTAAACCCATTAAAGCACAATGTGCTTACTGGAAAAAACTGAACATCCGACTCCTTAAAAGGTCTTTTGGCACAATAACACACTGATCAAGTCTTTTTTAGCTGCCCTAATCATTACAATTAGCTTTCTTGACCTGACAACGCTCTGAAGAAGTGACAGCTACGGCTTCGTCTACACTCTGTGAATCTGGGGTTACGCCATGGTTACATCAAAGCTGGTTAAAGAGGTTACTTAACCATTGTTGTCGCTGTTGGGGCAACTTGCCAACAGATGGCACCCGAAAGCAGCCACGCCCTTAATTATGTATAACTTCAAGTCTTATCAAAATGTTAACTTAGTTCATCCCAAATACAGTTGTCATATACAGGGGACTTAGCTCTAGAGACCCAACCCATTGTTTGAACCAGGCTGTTAACATATTTATTTGTCCTGTAAAGTTGGGCATTCTAACATGAGGGTCTATAGGGACTGACTCACTCAGGGAGCCAGCCTTAAGTGGTTATTCAAGGAACTGCAGTTGCTGAGGTTGTTCCTTGGTCTCTACAAACTCTTGAAATATTTGGCTCTTTAGTTGCTAAATGCTCCACTAGGTTCACCAGCTGGTCACTAACTGAGTCTGTCTTACTAAAAAACAAGCATGAGGCATGAGAGTGAACCTAAAGAGTAAAGCTGTGGGCTGGAAAAACCGAAACAGTGAGCTGAAAGAAGCTTAAAAGTTCTGCAGAGCTGCAGGGAATAGCACAGTCAGATGATCTGTGGGTTCGTCACTGCTATCAACACGTTTCACATTACATGTAGTCATCTAAGCCATCCATCCATCCATCGTTATTATACACATACTGATTATAGCTGCTTTAAATGCAGTTAAATATTACATTCTATTACTGCCAAATAACAATCAAGATCAAACCCATCATGATCATCATCTACTCTACAGTGGAGTAAATGCTCCACAGATGGCACTTTACTCTGATTGGTTTGGGCCTTTAGAGTCAGACGAGCTTAAATAAAGAAATATATGATCATAACGGGAATTAGAGGAGACTGGAAGCCTCAGGAGACAGGACATAAATTAGTTAGACTCATGATATATACCCAGACCTCAGTCAGGAACCGTAATATTTTCCTTTTAAAAACTCATCCCTTAACTATATTAAATAAGCGTCTTCATATGTCAGACATAAAACAAATCAATGCAGTTAGCCTGTGTGTGTGTTTGTGTGCTCAGTCGTATAAAGGGCATCTGGTTGTAATTACAGATTTGATTTGGTCCATTACCATGGAACATAGCATCGAGTTTGTCCTTTTCTAATCTGTCACACAATTACCCTAAACTCACAAAGACTAATTAATGAGCAGGAAGGCGCCATGACTCCCGGCCTTCAAAAACCTCCCTAGTCCACTCTGCGTTACAACAGGACATCTGTTCTTCCTCCTCTTTTCTGTTACACTCATGTTAACATTCAGATCGTTCTTCTTTTAAATGTTTTAATCTCTGATCAGACACTTTGTCTCCCTTCATTTCACATCTCTCCATCATGCCAAGATGCATTTCTCTCTACTTCCATCACTCACAGTGTTGAATTAATGACGATTTTGACAATTAGAGGTGGAGCAAGTGGAATAATGATGGTGATGATGGTGACTGTTGAACAGAAAAATGATGATGAGGATAATTAGGAATAATTGAGCGTGTATCTTACAAATATCTCAGAAGTCCAATTTTATTGGGCAGGAGCATTCAGAAGATAAATATACAGTGCATAATGCAGAGTAAGCAATTCTACGTCCTTTAGTTAGCAAAGTACTGCTGGAACTGATGGAAGAACCATTAGCATTAGCATTAGCATTAGCATCGTCTGAGCAAAGGGAGGGTGTTGAAAGTTTTTGAATGTGCAGAGTATATATATCATAAGTTTATGACAACAAATACCTCTCAGCAAACTAAAAAAAAAAATACTAAAACAAGAAAAACAAACTAGTTCCCAACACAATTTTACGGTCTGAGAGACACTTCCAGGAATTTTGGTGTTCTATAAACTGTACGTATGTAAAAGGTCTATGCTGGGTTATCAAGCATGTAATTTGTGTTATCCAAATATCAGATGTTTTCTGAGGTGTGAGGTGGCACACATTACTGTAATAAATTATATCAAATATCAAAATTGAGAAATCTGTAATTTTAGTGGTAGTCATAGTAGTTTGTTTTCTCAAATATGAATAACAGCAAAATCCATCTGTGTTGGTCAAAGTTTCTCATGCTGCATTCAGTTACTATTTTATTATCTAATAATGTCCTTCAGATCACATGTATTTGAGCAGAGTTTCTCATCAGGAATAGGAGGGGATAGTGTATGGCGTGACACCTGGGCAAGATGGCCGCCAAGCAGCAGACAGCAGCAGACCACTGTTGAAGACCACCAAAGGCAAGTGTTCTTTAACAGCAGGTCCAAACACTTCCAGCCATGTTTGCAGCAACATAAGTCGGTATTTTTTAAAGAGAATTCTGGAAATTTCCGTTCATTTTTGCAGCGACCAAATCGGATATTTTGAGCCAAAACATTTAGTTTTTCTAACCCTAACCAAGTGTTTTTTGTGCCTGAACCTACTCACACATTACCAACAGTGTTGTCACAACATAAAATTGAAAATTGAGGTGTAAACAAATGTAAAATTTCAACACATCTGCTACATAGCCTGTGTCAGTGGTTCCCAACTGGTGGGTCACAGTCCAAAAGTTGGTCGCGCCTCCATGCTGAATGGACCGCAAGTGACTCACGAACATGTCAAGTTTGTAAAAACACACTTTATTTTTGAAGTACAGTGAATTTCTGGCTCAAGCTTTTATTTTGAAGCGGAAATTTCTGTTGTAGAGTGAGTAAATAATAGATAGCTACTTAACAGAGACAGCAAACTAGCTCGACTTTGTGGCCAAACGCAAATGTGACGTTGAATATATTAAACTTTGTGGACCTTGAACTAATGACTAAGGAGCAATCTGGACCCCATTATTGGACCAGTTGGGAACCGCTGGCCTAAGAAATATGTAAATGAGATAAATCCAGGGTTTGCAGAAATGCCAAAACAATGCCAAAATTTATTCTGGCAGTTGGGTTAAAAAACATATTTCCTGTTTTATTATTTGACATAAACGCCACCCAAAAGTCCAATGATGGAATTATTAAGTCAAGAAACACACTGTCATCAGCAAAGTGAAAAAATGTTCACTTGAAAAGATATTTATTATATGTTTGTCAGACTGTCTTTTGCAACTTTAAATACAAGTTGCTAAATGAGCTTTTAAAGCTGCGGGGCCTGTTTGTTTATTCATTATCTTCCTGTTTTGAGTTTCTGAAAAGTGCATCTGGTTTCACACAGTCTGCTGCAGATTCACAGGTTCATCAGGTGATCTGGTGATCTGGTGATCTGGCGTTAACTCTACCCAGCGACTGCGGTCCTGGCAGACAATACAGCTGGAATGCAGTGCCCATCTCCCCACCTGTCACCTCCAAAGCCCCGCTTTAATGGAGCAGAAATAACTCCTGATCATCTGGAACAATAAACAAACCTATAAATACATTTTTTCCGAAGAGAAGAATCCTGGTTGAGTAGGAAGCTGGTGATGTGTCTAATTTGACATGAAGCCTTTAAAATGGCTGCCATAAATGAAAACATTAGGTCAAACTTTCACGTACTACCATGACATGCAATGCACAGCATGATTTTTTTTTTTCCGGTAGATGTTGCCTCTTGGCTCTGAGCCCATCACCTCTCGACTCTAAGTGGTATACTAGAGGAAAAACAGGAAACATGGCTCGACCTTCCTGAATAAATGAGAGCAAATCGCTCATTGTGACTGGAACAAACGCCCACACTCTCTTCACTGTTACCAACGGCAACAAAAGCCTTGTCTATGTGTCTGAGAGCTCATCTCTCAACATGACCTCTCGCCCTGGACATCCATCCATGTGTCTCAGTCACCCTCCAAATCTGGTTAGTGGGCAGACAGACTGAGCCACACTATCTCTGTCAGGAGCAAGGTGACTCACCATGCACACACACACACACACACACACACAAACAAAACACAGCGACGAGACACACGCTCTTATTAGTCCACACACACAGAGCTGTATTACAGCAGGGACAAAAGGTCAGCCAGTGACTGAAGAAATTAGGGTGTGGCTGCGAGACCCAGACACATCGAGGTCAAATATGTGTAGACAAAAGGCCACGAGGGGAGCTCAATCAACACAGTCACACTCCCGTCCAACAGATACGGCTTGGCATGTTGCTAACACACTCCAAAACACACACGTACACACAAACGCTTTCAGATAAAGCCTTCACTGTAAGCCAGCGAACACTTCAGCTCTCACATGATTCAAGCCTCTAAACACAGAAAAGGTCGGCACCTCTGGCTGATGTGTGGAGCAGTATTTTCTCAGGGAAGAAGTAGATGTTTGTTTTACCACAGTTTCAGTATTTCAGTGAGAATAAAACATTGTAAAAGATACGTTCTTCATGGAAAGTGCATGTCAGTTTCTGTGACACCAAGTTATATTTATATAAGCTTACATACAGTAAGCACACATGGTGGAAAGTACCAAAGTACATTTACTGAAGCTCTGAAATTAACTTCATATTTCATAGGGAGACATTGTACTCCGATACAGTTACTGGCTACCAGATTACTTAATATGCAAAACATATGATCAGTCTGAAAGATGATTAGTAATGGACTTGTAGGTTAACTTAGGTAATTTTCAACTTGGACTCTGTTTTCCTGCATTTTTGTGTCGAAGTGACGAATCGCAACGGCAATTTTTGAAAGAGTGAACAGAGAAAGATCCTTTTGGTTTAACCAGAAACAGCCCTGAAGTTGTTATCGACAAACCAGACTCAACTTTAAAAAGAAAGTCATTTTCTCATCCTAAATGTGACGATGAGTTGTTTATTTATTGTGTTCTGTTTCTTTAATGCAACAGGTAGTCTACCTGGTGGGCAGAATGATTGTCAAACCCTGTGACTGTGACTGAGACCCTTTCATCCCTCAACACATTATTTGCTACTTTCACACTTCCAGTATCCCACACTACACGCAGCATTCATGCAGACACATGCTTTCACCTACTGATAATCACATGCCATCGTTACTTTTGTTTATTTTTTAGTTTGTTTCCTGCATTTAAAAATATTCTTTCTGTGTAAATAAATTATTCATTATTTTGCCCTCTAAACACATCTCCCTCTTCTTTGTCATGGCTTTGGAGCCAGGTCATGACATAAAAAAGACACAAAAGCCGTCCAGGTTCATCTTTCCACTGTTCCAACAATCACTAACTTTAGTTTGGTGAAATAAATCCGTCATTCCCTCAGTTAGATGTGAAAACATGTCGGCTTTATATACACTAACATTACTGATAGTCTGGTGGGTTTGGCTTTGCGATTTTGGGGCTGTTTCCTAGTTAAACAAAAATTATCTTTAACAAAATGGTCGCCCTCTGTAAGGATCCTTTCAGTTAGTTGTCAGACAGTTATATTAACAATCTGAGTCTGCAAATACAAAAACAAACACTTTTACGGGACGTAAATTGACAGTGCTCAGTTGCCCACAGGGATTACATTGCAGCCAGTCTCGCTCAATACTGGATCATATCCAAAATTGTTCCCATTATCACTTAGACACAAAACATGGGGAAATACTAGTTACTCTCCAGCTCCAACTTAATCAACTACACATTAAAATGCTGGTGATAAAACTGTAAACAGGGGCGCCCACTAGCTGACCTAGCAAAGAGTTGCCCCACGTACAAAGGCTTTGTCCTTGTGGGGTTCAATTCCAACCTATGGCCCTTTGCTACATGTCGTACCCCCGCTCTTTCACCCTGGATCTGTCCTGTCTTATAAAGGCAAGAACACCAAAAACATAATCTCGAAAAAAAAACAACTTTCAAATAAAGTGCGGCCATTTTGTATAAAGGGTACTTTTTCTTTTGACACTTAAGTCTTTGAACAGAAAATCTCACACTGCTCTTGCTCAGCTTCACAATGTATTGGTAACACTAACATTTCGGAACATTGATCTTAAATAGAAATTGCTCCACCCATTTCACAGGTGTGCACAGGTGTGGGTGTGTTTTTTTTCAATAACTGACAACAGCCTGTGCCTCATATATATCACATATCCCACAAATGAAAGAACAAGGGAACACAAAAAACATAGAGAAAAACCTGGAAACCTCAGACTCCTTACACGATAAAGGCCATTTACAAGATTATTTACAAAATAACTTGATCGTATGAATGAACACATCGGCCTTGCAGCTTAAATAAATCATTTACAATGTTCAACACTGTGTACTCTTATGCCCTAGATTATGAATTGGTCTTTTGAGATCCCCAAGTCCATTATAGCCTTGCATGCCATGCCTTTGAGAGATAGAGTTGCAGATTAAATATCCAGCATACTTCTCTTCTTGTTTTGACGCTTTAAATACATTCATACTAACACTTTTGTACATTAACTTCAGTGATGAAGGTTCGGTTTTGAGTGCAGGACTACAGTAACATCGTAAACTTGCACCGTGTTATTGACACTTTAACTCCTGACAGTGAAGGATCTGAGTATTCTTCCACCACGGCATGAAATCCTGAACACACTGACTTCTTCTCTACTAAGAATCTTACATGAGGCATCCAGCCCTCTTGGTCTCTTTCATTCCCTCTTATTGAAGCACTTCAGGCTCTTGCTCTCTCCTCATTTCTGTCCCACTCTCTTCCTCTTTTATTCACAAAATAATTGCGTGCAGTTCAGCTGAGGCTTTTTCTCTGAGCTGAAGAGGGGAAAAGGGAAAGGGACAGCAGTGCAAGGCAAGCAGGGGGAGCACTGCCTCCACTCAGCATGCTCAGCCCACACAGAGAAACAAGCAGCATTGCCTATTTAGGAGTAGAGCGCCGTGCTGGTGAGAGCGCCGTTTCATGTGTTTCATCAACTCGGTCATCTACACTCAGACACACCCTCTCCCTCTGTCTTTCTGCTCCATTTGTGAGAATAAAAGACGTGATGAAACTGTCCTCTCAACAAAACCATTTCTCTGCCTGAATAAACTGCAGGCGCCAAGCTCCCCGTCTCCTTAGTGGAGAGAGAGGAGACCTCACAGGCACTGACATTCAACAGCTTCATAGAAGACTGGTATAAATTATACACCATATACCAGGCTTTATGAATGAATAATCTATAACTGCGCTGCTGGATTTTCACACTGTCTTTGTGTTGATTTTACATCAAATATTAAAAATAAAAAGACTTTAAAGATACATATGATAGTCTTAAAATTGATTTATGCTGCAACCACCCAAAAAAAAAGCCCTAAAAACAGAGCAGTCTCTTCAACTTGAAAGTGGGTTAATTTATTACCCTGTGAAGTACAAAGTTTTTATCGCTTTTGAAAGATGGTGACGTCACACTGCAGCCACAGGGAGGTCCAGTGTGCCAGAGAGAGGACCGTAATCTCCAGGTCTCTTTAATGACATCGTGCATTTGGTTTGGCAGCTGCCCAAACCAGGAGGGAGGATACAGTAAGCTGATGTATGTTTTAACAGTTTCAAGCCACACATGGCTCCTCTGGGCTCTGATGCCAGCTGTATAATAATAACATCACAACACACCATCTGATGTACAAGCTAAACAGCTAACACTCTGATGCAGAACTCCTGCAGCTATTAGTGAGTGCTTGTACTGGAATGCATTACATTGTATGGGCTATATACATTCATTAGAGCGTGTATGAGGGAGGGGTTGTCAAAATATTAGGTACAGTTAACATTATAGCACAGTTCAACACAATGATTTACTAATGATGTCCTCGAAGATGACCTCAGAGTTACATCAACACCTTTTAAAGGTTTTATTGGTGGATATATTTATTGCAAAGCCACTGCACTGGGTTATATCACATACTGTAGTATGATAAGATGTCTCCTGTAGTTATATACACTTATATACAGTATATACTTGACAGTGATTTTGTTTTTGTGCTCTTGGGTCATAATGAGTGATGGAAGAAGTATTCAGATCCTTCACTTAAGCAGAAATACCACACTATGAAAATACTTAACCACAAGTGTAAGTCAAACTTTCAAAACTTATATTAATATATCTATATTGTAAGATCATAATTATTTATGCATTAACATGTAAATATCACATTAATGGTGTAGCTTCGTGGGTTAGACGCTAATTTGAGCTGTTTTATATACTTTTGTGTGGTTTTAGTTGTAACAGTGGTTTATATTTTATAAAGTAATCATAGTTTTGTTTGTAAAATCTTAACGTGAAAGTGTCTAACAATTTAAAATTAAAGTTAATAGAGAAGAAAGTACAATGGCATGTCCTGAAGTAGAAGTATAAAGTAGGATCAAAATTGTATACTCAAGCAAGTACCTCAAAATTGCACTCAAGTGCAGTAGTTGAGTAAATGTACTTCCCACTAACAACATTGTTTATTCCTGGAAATAAAAAGCTCAGAAGTTTATTTGCTTATAAAATATGAACTTTAACACATAGGGAGGAAATATGGAGATGCGGTGCCAAATAAAGCGCATCACCTGTTGCGCAGCGCAACACCACCATGCCCAAAACGGTCAAGTGGACTAGAAGAAATTTGCCCACATTTTAGTATTTGTTCAGTCAGCACCGCGTGTGTGTCTCTGAGGATGAACCTGACAGAAAACTCCACCCGATAAGATAAAAGCAGCAATTACGCATTTAACATAACTGTGCGTAAATAGACCAAACAACCGTGTTAAGATAAACCCGCTCTGTCTACCTGTTTAATGACACCTGAGGTGAGCTGAGCAGCTACCTGATAGATAATCTGAGTGAAACACAGCTGTGGTTTTTGGACTCACCTCTGCAAAGCGAACAGATGAGCGTCTTTCACTCTCACCAGCAGCAGTGTGTGTGTGTGTGTGTGTGTGTGTGTGTGTGTGTGTGTCCGGTGGGTTTAGCCGAGAGGTAAAATCTGCGGAGGCAGCGCAGCTTTAAAGACAGAGGGAGCAGAGAAAAAAACACACTCAGGACATGGGCCAAACCTCTGTGAGCTCTCATAAACAATGACCTCAACCAGGAATTTACAAGCTCTCTTAGTAAAGTTCACACTGGCCCGGCACTCAAACGGAATCGTGAGGAAAAAAACTTTTTTTTGCATCAATGAGCACAAACACTTAACAATTACGTCTCTGTGTCGGAGGCTGAGCAGGGATCTCCATTTATGATATTTATCATCCACATTTTGATATTTCTGCTATTCATAAAGATGGACTGACTTGTTGAGTTGACAAACTTTTGTCCTTCTTCTGTATTGGCCTCACTCGTCTCCTTGTTTGGTAATGAAAAGAGGAATTACATCAAGATGACTCATTCTTTACCCCAAAGTAAATACATGCAGTCTGTAAACTTAACTCTCAAAGTTAATCCACTTACAATTACAAATGGATGATGAAAAGCCCGTAAGGTGTTCCTCTTATATAGCGCAGATGCCAGCTTTTGTATCAACTGTGTCTCAGAGACTAAACAGCCATTTGAGCTATATCCAAAGTGTAACCATGCACAGAGATAAACATCTAACGCCAAGGTGAGAGTGAGGATGCATTTGTTTATATCAGCAGAGTCACCAGAAGAAAATGATGGCATTGTTTATTTCTGCAAACCACAAACATGTTACATTTGCACGTAAAATGTTTCATACATATCATACCAATGTTTCTGAAGTGATGTAGTGAATGAGCTGACTTTGTCATCTGGAGGTTGAGGAGATGGTGGATGGTGTGTCATATAGGCAAGACACCTGCCAAGCTGCAGACAGATCACAGTTGGAGACCAACGGACAATAAAACCGGTTGTTTTTTAGCGAGTCACTGCTGTTTTTCCAGCGGATTTTCAGAACCCTAATGTGCATGTTTTTTAGGGACCCACCACTGTGTTCCCTGCAGCTTTCTCAGACCCAAAACATGGGTGTATTTTAGGGTCCTGTGGCTGTTTCCTGCAGCTGTTTGTTTGCTTTTAGCGACCCAGTGTTGTTTTTCCAATGGCTTTTAAGTCCCCAAACATAGAAGTTTTTTAGGGACACATTGCTGTGTTTCCTGCAGCTTTCTAGCTTCTAAGTTCAAGACCAACGGACAACAAAAACGGTTGTTTTTTAGTGAGTCACTGCTGTTTTTCCAGCGGATTTTCAGCTCCCAAATGTGGGTGTTTTTTAGGGACCCATCGCTGTTTTTCCTGCAGCTTTCTAGCTTCTTAGTTCAAGACCAGTGGACAACAAAATCTGGAGTTTTTCAGCGAGTCACTGCTATTTTTCCAGCAGATTTTCAGCACCCAAATGTGGGTGTTTTTGGGACCCCTCACTGTGTTTCCTGCGGCTTTCTCAGACCCCAATCATAGGAGTTTTTTAGGGACCCGTCACTGTGTGCACTGCAGCTTTCTAGCTGTAGTTCAAGACCAACGGACAACAAAAACTGTTGTTTTTTAGCGAGTCACTGCTGTTTTTCCAGTGGCTTTTTGGCACCCAAATGTGGGTCTTTTTTAGGGACCCTTCACTGTGTTTCCTGCATCTTTTTAGCTCCCAAAACTGGGTGTATTTTGGGGACCCCTCACTGTGTTTCCTGCGGCTTTCTCAGAACCCAAAATGTGGGTGTTTTTTAGGCACAATAGCCGTTTCCTGCAGCTTTTAAATTTCCAAACGTGGTTGTTTTTTAGTGACCCATGGCTGTTTCTACAGTGGCTTTTCAGCCTTCAAACATAAGTGTTTTTTCGGGACCTGTCACTGTGTTTTCTTCGGTTTGTTCATCTCCTTCTCCTCTTCAGCATTTTAGCAACCCACTGTTTTTCCAGCAGGGAAGACCACAAAAAGTGATTGTTCTTCATTGAGATATTGCTGCGTTTCATCCCATACATGAAAAGCAATTTTTTTTTTTATCGAGACATCACTGTATTTCCAGTGGGGATTGTGCCCCCAAAACCCAAGTATTTCAAGCCAAAACATAAACTTTACTAAACCATAACCAAGTGTTTTTTGTGCCTAACCAAACTTTCAGTAAAGCATTGTTGAAATATAGTTTCACATGTTTGCTACATAATAACAGCCAGATGTAACATATCTGTGATTTGCAGAAACATACAATGGCAATTGGATTGTTTGTGCAGTCAGGATGAAGATATAACAGGAGGGGTTTTAAGGTCATGTCTCTGTGTTTAAAGGTGATCAGGCCAAAATTATGGCTTCTTATGAACCACATGCTGTAATAATAAATGTGTGTCCTTCTACTCAAAAAAAAAATTACTGTACATGACTGTAAAGACAAAAATGCTCTGTTGGTACAATCAACAAACATCATCAGGACTGACGTTACCTTAGATCAACGTTGATGAGAGCCACGTGTTTGGTCTGTGAGGGTTCTTCTGTCATGAACATCTGGCTGGAGATAAATTACTGTACACACTTGCAAGAGTAAAGGCAGGTTATCATTTTATGAAAGGAACATTTCACTAAAAACAACAACAAAAAAACAAGAATCCAGGACACTGGAGAAGACTAGAACTTTTTGACTTCATCTAACCATTATACAATTTATAATGTGTTTTAAAAAAAACAGCAAATGTCAGAACTTGGTGGAATTATCATTAAAGTGATTCTTCAGTAAACAACATCACGTGGAAATCAGTTCTCTTGAGAGTCAGATCATATCTGCTCAAGCCAAAGCTAAGTGGCCCTTTAAAACTATGATTTCCTCTCTGGACTGTAGCTCCACTATACAGACATTCTTGAGCAGACTGGAGGGAGTTGTGCCCATATTAGGAACATGTTACCTGATATCTGGCACAAATCGTGCCTGGGAGAATAAAATGCCATCAGTCTTGGCTGTGCAGGGTGCGGCTTTCATACGCACAGCATTCCACCTCTTTGTATTGGTGGATAAATATTTTTTGGTGGGTTAAAAGGTTATTGTTGGGATTTTTGTGCATTTAATCACTGATAACAAAAAAGTGACAGAAGGTTAATTTGTGATTTGTACGCTTGTTGAGTGTTTGATCAAATTGGGAGAATAATATGTAATTATCAGGTATTTCACGTGATGTCTGACAGGAATTTATTTAAGAAATGCAGCGTGAGAAGGATCATTGAGCTCTAACATCACACACTACAGAAGGTTTGACATACCCAGGGTCAAAACAGAAAGCCCTTCCCCAGAGTTTACCTACAAGGAATAATCCATGCACACTTATTATTTTTCACAGGCCACGACTGGAAGACAAGTGACTCAAGCTGCAGAATTTCTGACCTTTGAAGCTTGTGACCTCTTAAAAAATAACAGTGTTTATCCGTGAATCATTGCAACCGCTTCCAAATATCTAAAACTGCTGTTCAACCCAAAGACAACACAAAAACAAAGTTTTTTTTCTTTTTGGATTGTTTCTATTGAACTTTTAGAGGCCTGATTAGATAAAACTGTCAAGTGTTACATAAGAAAAACAAGAGAAAAGTCTGGGAAATAAACTTTTTTTTTTCCATATACTGTGTACTTCTTGCTCATCATCTCACAAGATCTCATGACCCTTCAGTGAGGCCTGTACCCCTCATGTTAGAGACCACTGCACCCGAAATCTTTGAGGTTAACTCTGCTTTTGACCAAGACCAGCTGATCCCAGTCTCAAGTTGACTTTAACCCACTGGAATATTTGACAATCTTTAAAGGGCCAGTTCACTCCAAAATCAAAACTACATATTTTCCCTCTTACCCGTAGTGCTCTTTATTAATCTAAGTTGTTTTTGTGTGAGTTGCAGAGTGTTGGAGATATCAGCCATAGAGATGTCTGCCTTCTCTCCAACATAATGCAACTGGATGGCACTCAGCTTGTGGTGCTCAAAGCGCCAAAAGAAAAATGTATTTATAAAACTCAACAGCAATGTCTCTTCCCAGAAATAGTGACCCAAATACCCAAGATAACCCACAGACCTTGCTATAAGCAGTTTCATGTGGGAACTATTTTCTTCCTACCGAACTACACCCTCAACTGTGTCACCATGCAGGAAGTATGCATCTTCTGACAGCATAAGGCGTGAACACTAAAGGCATACTATGCAGGATTAGCTTTGTACGACATCTATTGCACATCTGTCCGACCACGAAGAGGCATCCCTTCACAGTTGTTCCTCCTGAGGTTTCTACCATTTTATTTTTATGTGTTAAAGGTTTTTTGGGGGGAGTTTTTCCTTATCTGCTGTGAGGGTCCAAAGGACAGAGGGATGTTGTATGCTGTAAAGCCCTCTGAGGCAAATTGTGACGTGTGATGCTGGGCTTTATAAATAAAATTGAATTTAATGAATTTGTTGCTTACTGGTTGTAAACACAACATTCAAACTTGGCCCCTCCTCCTCAGCTCAACAAGACTGACAGAGCAGAGGTGGTCAAACATGCTGGAGTGAATGAAGAGGGAGCGGCATTAACGAGAACAAAGCAGCGAATTTGAGAAGCACTATTTCCTTAGCCTTTTTACGTTCCAAAAAACAATAAACACACTCACACCTCTACTCAAAGCTGCAGGAAGGTGCTGCATTGCCAGATTTTGTGTAGAATCAAGCCAAATTTGGGGCGTCTGTGGCTTAGTGGATAGAGCAGGCGGTGCAGCGGCCAACCTGCTGCTTCTTAGTGCGCGCCATCACCCCACTCTCTCTCCCCATTTCACACTGTCCTGTCCATTATAGGCGAAAGCCCCAAACAATAATCTTTACAAGATAAAAAAAAAGGTTCAGGTGTCTGTTTGGCTTCTCTGCTTCTCTGCTCGGTGCTAGTGTGTAGCTCAGCCTTACACAGCTCGCATCCAGAGAGCAGAACAGAGGAGAGAGACAGAGACAGCGATGTAACCTCATTACTACATTTCTATAGAGTCCCAACCTCTGAATATTATTGGCTGGGAGCTACACACCACTACCTAAAGTTTGACACCTCAAAACAAAATAGGAAGAAAATAAGACAATAAACGCACAAGGCAGATTCTCTGCAGATACTGACACCACCACACGCTGTGGGGTCATAAGTGATCACTGAGTGGGATTACTTTCGTTTGAGTTGATATATTGTGTTTAAGGTAAAAACCTGCATAGTAAACCTTTAATGGCTTCCTGGCTAGCTGTAATGAGTAGATGCACGTTTCTTTCTGCGTAGCAATACAGTTGTTGGGTGTAGTTTGGTGGAGAGAAAATAGTTCTGGCATAAAACTGCTCACAACAAGGTCTGTGGATTATCTTGAGTAACCAGGTCATGATTTCTGGAAAGAGACATTACTGTTGAGCTTTTCAAATGTATTTTTTTAGCGGGGAAAGAGACGACTGGTTGCTCTGTGTATACAAACGTAGACCAAAATCTTGTGTCAGGTGCTCGTGGGAAACAGGCTGAGTGCCATCCAGCTCCATTACACTGGAAAGAAGGCAGACACCTCTACGACCAGTATTTTTAACACCCATTAACTCACAACAAAACAATCTAGAATGATAAACAGCCCGACAGGTAAGAGGCAAAATGTGTATTTTTGATTTAGGGGTGAACTGTCCCTTTAAAGCTTGTCGGCTTGGGCTACCTGCCACATTTCAAAGCAGCCAAGATTATAAACCACTTCCTAGCATAATGTGAAAATCCGGGATTTATGCAACTCGAATGAAATCACTTCTGGCACTAATCTTCTTTCATATTTCTTGTGAGATGGGATGATCTCTGGAGCTCGGCAGCTGCATTCTTACACGACCCAAACGCCCAATAAAAGAGGAAACGGGGTAAATGAGGACGCCATTAGAGCGAGGGCTTTAATCAAAAGCACAGGCTTCTGTTTAATGACCGTTGCACGCACATGAACAGGTGAGAGTATATTTACACAGATGTAAACAGTCGGTACCTGCAACACAGAAGAAGAGGCGGAGAGAACATAACATCTCCACGTCTCTCTCATACACACACACACATACGCACACACACAAGTATACACATCCATATACACTTGCAGGCATGGACACACATACACACACACACACAGAGAGAATTTGCAGTATAAAGATAGAGTGGACTGTCTGGAAACACAAAGCACAGCAGGCCTCTTTGGTCAGCTACTTCAGACAGGATTTCCAATGATCAAAGCCTATCACAAGTCACCATTCAGAGAACAGAGAGAGAACACACGCTGGCAGAGCAGTAGGCAAACACCAAAACCTATATCAGCTTTTTGCAGATTTCACATTATTTAATGTGTCAGTTGAAGAGCAGTGGCACACAATTCTGCTTGTATATATTTTTCTTTTTTTTTTTTCTTTGTTCCTCCACCGTCAGCGGAAGATGAATGATTCATGCTCTGTCATGGCAGCAGCATTCAAACATACACGCAAAGTACCTGAATGGTGAAGTGATGAGATGAAACAGCAGTATGAAAAGACTTCTAACCATCTCGGCTGCCACTGCGATGTGGAATTAACTCTTTACAAAGAAACATCAACGTAACTCTTACTGAACATTCATTCCAGATTCATTACACCGACATGAATCTGCTCTTTTTTTTCCACGTCCTTCCAAAAAACATAAAGGTAAATAATATAAAAGCAGCTGTTAGATAAAACATCAGAGCAAAACAATAAAACATTTGTAATGGAGAAGTGCAAATTATTCAGCTTTTTTTTTTTTTTTGTTACTTCATCTTTTCCCTTCCACAAAATAAAATGCAATAACAGCACAAATGAAAAGTACAAAATGACAGAAAGAATCATAACCTGGAAAATGTGGTGTCAAGAGGCATGCCTGATTAAAAAAAATTGTGCACACTTTGTATTAGAAGTTCCTGCACAGCAGAAGGTAACTGCAGGAAGGAAAAGCGATATCTGAAAGCCTGCTCTTCCTTCTACCTCTGTATCACCACAGAAACACACACACAAACAGGCCTTTAAAGGAACATTTCACCCAAAGAAATGCCATAAATCACTCGGTGATGCCGTATTACTTTAAATTTGTGCAGAGAACTCTGTTTTTCTTGCATATCTCCACAGAAAATGGCAAACATACTGATTTATTGGGGACCATGTTTAACAACACAACAAAAACATCCACTTACAAACTCTAACACAACTCCCGCAATATCATTAAAGTCTAATTTATCCAGTCATATGCTCAGTACTTATCAAACACATGCATTTTTGCTAAAGAAAACTACTAAAATACTAAGGCAGTGGTTTCCAACTGGTTTAGTTTTCTCCTTAGTCATTACTTCAAGATACACACAGTTTAACACATCCATGTCGTTGAGCTAGTTTGCTGTGTCAAGTAGCTGTCCGTTAGTCACTCACTCTACAGCAGGAAACAGCACTTAAAAATGCAGCTCTGTGCTGGAAATTTACCGTATCTTAAAAATAAAGAATGTTTTTTACAAACTAGACATGTTTGCAAGTCACATGCTGTCCATTCAGAATGGACCCACAACCCACTTTTGGACCAGGACTCACCAGTTGGGAACCACTGCACTGTAAGGTTTATAAGCAAAACTGCATGTATTTGGGAAGAACTGAGCATACATTTGGATAAATGAGACTTGGATTATACTGCACAGCATCAGTTTACAATCTCTCTCTAACTCATGCAGTACAATCCAAGTCTCATTTATCCAACTGTATGCTCAGTACTCCCCTAACAGACGGCCCTTTCCAACGGTGAACTAAACTAAAAATTAAACTTACCAATGCTCTCTTCAAAGCCAGACTCCGTTAACAAAAACTGTAACTCTTACTTTGCTGAATACTAGTTGCTGCTAGTCAACCACTGCCCCGATTGGTGGTTTGTTTTTGATTTGGTGTGATTTTGGTGTTTTAAAAGGTTAGTTTAGATTCACCTAAGTCATACAATAACACAAACAAACTAGCTGATTGAGGCAGCGACAGACCAGTAGCTCCTGTGTACAGTGGGGTAAAATTACTGCTTTCATCAATGGAGTCTGGCTTTGAAGAGAGCATAGAGAAGTGTCAGTTCAGTTTTTAATAGTGAGGATTTAGTGAAAATGCATGTGATTGGGAAGCACTGAGCATAAGACTGGATAAATGATACTTGGATTATACTGCACAAGTTGCATGAGAGTGTGTAAATGGATGTCTTGATATAGTTTCGCTGTTAGACGTGATCCCCAGCCAATCAATAAATCCGTGGAGGCATGCAAGAAAAACATTTTCTTCACAAATTCACGGTCACACAGCATGACTCACACAAAGGGTCTTTATGTGGGTGAAATATTCCTTCCTCCACGTCTCTCTTTTATAATCTATTTCTTTCACTCTCTTCTGTAACCCGATCATCATCCTCTTGCATCCACTTAGCATGGACGCAATTTTTTTTTTCGAGCTCACCAAGAGGACGAACCACAAAAACCGTTGTGTTCAACTGAGTCACCATGTTCGGAGTGTTGCTTGGCTTCAGCCCACATCAACACAGTGTTGCCATGGTGACTCCCTATCAACACTTCCTGTAAGACCTGTGTATTTCGATTTAGGGGTGAACTGTCCCTTTAAAGCTTGTCAGCTTGGGCTGAAGCTCTTCCGTTCTTCTTGTGAACCCACACTGACACGAGTGAAATGTAACACTCATCGCCAGGTGCTCTTTTAATAGCATTCAATGACCTAATGAATCTTAATGCTGTTATATACAGAAATAATGTTTAACTGTCAGACTATCGACCCTCAAGGACACTATTGTGTACAGCCGAGAAAAACGTCCAGCATATCAACAACTTTTGTTCTATTCAGGAAGTTCTCATAATGATGAACTGCCACAGTACCAGCGTAAATATCTCTTCATATCATGGATGGATTGATTAGAATAATCATCATGCAGCTGCTCCCGTCTTGTTCACTGATTTTAATGACCTCTGTGTAAAATCTAGGGCTACAACAATCAGTCGATTGATCCTTTAGTCAATCCACAAACAAATATTTTGATAACTGATTGTTTAAGTAATGTTTTTATCACATTCACGGCGTCCAGCTCAAATCAAGTCTCTCTCAAGTGACTATCTTTGTGACACTTAAATATGTCAATTTAAGCTTGGGAAAATTGTGCATTTTACACTTTATAGATCATATAATTCATCAATTACACAAAAAATAGACAGCATAATAGCTGATAATAAAATAACTGGTTGCAGCCCTGATGGAACCATATAGAGAAAATCAATTATCTGATTTGTCGAAATTATACTCACAAAATGTGTGCTTACCAATAATATGGTACTAAGTTCCTTTAGTGTCAAATTCATGTGTCTATATGCGTTTTTCAGGTTCATTCAAAGAGAAAATTTTGTTCAAAGTCTCGTTGTTAATGCACGATTTGTAATAGAAAATGTTTGCACAAAGCTCTATGTGTATGACAAATGTGACTCAGCTTAAAGTCCTTAAGCTCTCTTGCAAAAATAATACAAAACACTTTAAGGTCATCTGCATTTGGTTTTCACAAAATGTCGAAATGCAGGACAGAAATGGCACTAATCTTCCTCCGTCAAAACTGGTTTGGATCTTGTTTTTGGAACGACAGCCCTTTCGTTCTGCTGTGAGCGACATCAGCTTCTAAAATAAGGTGTAAAGTCCCTCTCTATGTCACAGTCAAAGGTCATTGGGAGAGATCCGCAACTTTCACTGCCAGGTTACACTGCAACAGTGGCATCACATCGTTACACACTATTTACAGGCGAATAACACAGACTGACAGCCCAAACACCCACTGAGTATATTGCTACCTTATGGACAGAGGTGTCTGTTTAGTTTTTTGTGTTTTTTTCTTTTTTACAAAGGAAAACTACAACTGCGTGACTGCCCATCCTGAAACTGGCTCTGCGTCTGAGAGCTGGTCCAGCATGGGTCGCCAGGTTTAAAACTACAATTCCCAGGCACTTGATTGTAACAAAATGTACAGTAAAGTTGTCCACTGGGTCAGCATGCCTCTGATGAGCAGAGAGAAGGCAGCAACATTCAAGGTCAGACCCAAACAACGAAAGCCCTCGACCTCCCGTACGAAGAAAACAACAAGCATCCTCAGCATGCATATCAAAGTTATAGTACTCTTGTGATATACTGTACATCGACAAATTAGCTAGTGGTTTGGACTTGCATTTACACACTAACACATGCTGCTAGACCTCTGTGCAATGCTACAGTAAGGTGACTGACACACAGCTTTAAGCCAAACTAAGAGAAACTGACTTTTGATTGAATACTGAAAAAAAACCTTGCAAATAAATAAGGCTATATTACAATTATGGCAGATGCCAGAGAGGTGTGGAAACGAGCAGAGCGAGAATGAGGTAGAGACAGTGATTTGCCACTAGAGGAAGTGAGAAAATAAAACTGTGAGGAGATGTGTTGGAAAAAAAGCAAGAGGAATGAAGTGGAGGAGTGAAGGAAGGAGTGTCAGGTACTGGTCTTTTGATCGATGGCTCGGGTCAGTGTGAGTCGGACGGTATGTCTGGGTCTGCATTGAGAGACTATCTTCACATCCGCAAGCGCTGCGGGGGGTCTGTAAAGGGCGGCTCAGAGTCATCCATGGGCAGCACCAGGCGCGTGCCCCTCATCACCAGCTCGTGATCTCCATACGTTAACTCTCTGTCCAAGTCATCAGAGGTGGCGCCTCCAGCAAAGGCTGGGCCGCCGCTCGTGTGGGAACCTGAGGCGTCTGTGCTGACTGTGATGTCGCCGTAGGTGAGGTTGATATCGCCATCTGTCAGGATGAGGTCAGAGTCGTCATCCTTCAGCTGGCACTCATTCTGGTGAGAGGGAAGAGGAATGATGTCAGATACTCGCACAGGGCAGAATAAAGCACAAGATGTGACTTTAAAGGAATACTTCATCATTTACTGGCGAACGAAGAATCCATAAATGGAGACAATTCTTGATAAAATCTATAGGGGTCCGCATCAGTTTAAAATCTCTCGCACAACTTGTACAGTATAATCCAAGTCTCATTTATCCAACTGTGTGCTCAGCCCTTCCTTAACAGACGGCCCTTTCCAACAGTGAACCGAACTAAAATGAAACTTACCTATGCTCTTTTTAAAGCCAGACTCCACTGACAAATACAGCCATTTTACCTCACTGAACACAGGAGCTGCTGGTCTACCACTGTCTCCATTAAGGGTTAGTTTCTGATATTGTGTGACTCTGGTGTTTTAACAGGTTAGTTTGGATTCACCTTAGTCACTCAATAACACAAACAAACTAACTGATCGAGGCAGTGGTAGACCAGCAACTCCTGTGTTCAGTGAGGTAAAATCGCTGTTTTTTTCAATGGAGTCTGGTTATGGAGAAAATACTGATAAGCGTCAGTGTCAGTTTAGTTTTAAATAGTGAGGTTTTAGTTCAAATAAATGGGTTTGAGAAATACTGAGTATACAACTGGATAAATGAGACTTGGATTATACTGCACGAGTTGTGTGAGAGTTTGTAAACAGATGTTTTGACATAGTCTTGCACGGATCCCTTTTACTCAAATTCATCAAGAATCGTCTCAGTTTTTGGATTCTACTGGAGGCATGCAAGAAAAACAAAGTTTTCTTTACAAATTCAACATAGCACAGGGTGAGTAAAGTGATATAAAATGATAAATTGGGGGTGAAGTATTCCTTTAACAATCTATGACCACAGAATAAAACTAACTTTTTTTTTTTACAGATAACAGATTGAAATTATGGTCTCTTCATCTGCCCAGTGAATCAAAACCTTGAGTTTCAAACTGAACCTCTCTGCCTCATGATTCATCACAATAACTTTTTTTTTCATCCACTGACACAGAATGAAAACCTCACAAACACAGAAAGCCAAAAATAGCTTCTTATATCATCCACTAGTGTCTGACCTCATAAGCCTGCGGGCTGGTGAGGAAGCGGGCGAGGGGGCCGCAGCAGGGAGGCAGCGTGGCTGTGAGTGGGGGGCCGCTGTGAGTCAGGATGGGCTTCAGGTAGCTGGAGAGGGGGCTCGAGTCAAGGACATATTACACAGAAAACAAGCACTATGGGTGGTAAGACACGACAAACAGGACCAGAGATTTTTGTACAGTGTGATTAATGAATGCTAACTACATGTATTAAAATAGGGTGAAAGGGCAAAGTCATTAAAACTTAAGTTATTTATTTAAAATACAATAATGACCTTTATACTACACAGCTAATAAAAGAGATAATTTATCTTCAAGCCTGTACATGGTGCTCCCTCTGCTGTCTGACTCTGGGAACTACAGGGGTTATCAATAAAGGGGCACATTTGATCAATAGTGATCCTCGTCATCCTTTATCCAGCCTACAAATGTTCTGTAACTTTTGCACTGTATTAATTCAGTTCTTGTTCTCTTGTTGCAGTATTTTATGACTGATCTCTACTGTTAAATGTTATATTTTGTTGCATACTTTTATTTATTTTTCCTTAAGTATCTGTAGAAGAGTTGGTCATATATGTGTCTCCCTCTCATAGTAGTTACAACACCATTTTTTAAAACAGGCAAATTAAAAATAAGTAGTTGTTTCCTGGTCTTTATGGCAGTGATAAAACTAGTCACGTGTTATCAAAGGATACTTGTGGTCAAAGTTGTACCAAATCCTGAAAAGCCAGGCACTTTCCTGTTTGGTGCTTCTTCTCTCCGAGCCTTCAGCGACACTCATCTGTACAAACACAGAAAATGTGGTTTCAGTGTTTTCTTACAGTCACATACAGTCGCAGTAACTAGTTCACAGGAGTAACACTTACTGAGTTATCTTGATCCGAGTCCACGCCCACTCTGTTGGAGGAAAACACACATGTAAATCAGCTGCAGTCATAAACTACCAGAGCAGAGCAGTGTTGTGAAGCGTGTTTCCCCCGTTTAGCAAGTTCCTGGTCAGGTCAGGTTACTTTATCTCTACCTGAAGGGAGATTTGTTTTGCAGTAGACGAGGTTTTTAGATATTTTACCAGCAACACAGACAAGAGACAGACATGACAAAAGTCCTCAAGACTCCAATACACAACACTACACGAGAATCAAGCCGGCTTGGAGCCCGACGCCCCCCCTCCCTACAATGGTCAGCAAGGATGCAGTTGTTTTATTCTTAAGATTATCTTGCCACATTTTCCTGTGGTGTGCGGTATGTTGAGTGTTTTAACATCCCCCCCCCATCTGCTACACATCTACTTTTACAATACAATATCCTGTTTAGAAAGGGGAACCCCGAGGATCGCTGGCAGTCCCACAGGTCTCGGAGGTTTTGTATGCAATATCAGACAGGATTCAACTCAGAATTTACCATAAATGTAACATTTGAAGATATATAGTTCATCCCGGTGGTCCGACCTATCTGACAGTCTTACTTATTTCATGTACTGTGTTGCTCTGCTAGCAATAAACCAAATGTACCAACACGGAAGCTAAGCAATGCAACATTACTGCTGTGGAAGGGGACAGCAAAACATACCAAAAATGAAAATTCAGCCATTATCTACTCACCCATATGCTGATGGAGGCTGAGGCGAAGTTTTAGAGTCCTCACAACACTTGCAGAGATCCAAGGGGAGAGGGGGTAGCAACACAACTCCACCTAATGGAGGCTTATGGCGCCTCAGATTCAAACGTCCAAAAACACGTAATTGAAACCACAAAATATCTCCATACTGCTCATCCGTAGAGTTCAAATGACGTTTTTCTAAACAACTTTTTCTGTCGGGGCTTCAGGACACTTGGATCACTACGGACGAGCAGTATGGAGATATTTTGTGGTTTCAATTATGTATTTTTGGACATTTGAATCTGGGGTGCCGTAAGCCTCCATTAGGTGGAGTTGTGTTGCTACCCCCTCTCCCCTTGAAGTGTGAGGACTCTAAAACTTCACCTGAGCCTCCATCGGCATGAGGGTGAGTAGATAATGGCTGAATTTTCATGTTTGGGTGCACTATCCCTTTAAAATACTCAAAACATATAATACACATAAACTGATATTGATTTTTTTGGGTGGGCCTTTTTAAGGTGGCTAAAATTTAACCAATTGAGGCAGCATGTTTGCTCACCACCAGTTCATTATTGGTACATGATGTGGGGATTTTCTACCCAGTGATTGGGTCTGAATCTGTTAATGTGTGGTGTGCTGTTCTGTTGCTCTCCACATACTACAGAAACAAAACTTAAATTAATCATTACATGTCATTATGTGTGGGTTCTCGCACATTTTCAACATGTTAAGATTTGAGACATCTTTTATCACGGGCCAGTCTTATAACACAATCCTGAGCAGCAGGGTGGCAGCAGTGGAGGTACTGTCAAAAGCCTCAAGCATTCACCAGAGCAGAGACAAAGGTTATATTACATGATTCTCAAGAGTTTTAATCTGACAAACCAGTTGAACATGTGGGCAATAAAGTCTGGACAAAAAGAAGCATTAGGAGAGTAAATTTCTCTGACATTATCTTAAATACCCTGAGGTGTCAAACAGGCTTTCAGGAAGTGCACTCAATTCTGAAGCCAATTTTTCACAGTGGCCAAATCGTGCAGCTACAGTTTCTAGGTCCGTCACGATTCTGCTCAAAAAGACTTTTCCCCACAGACCTTCATTGGGAAAGAGACGTCTGTGAATTAGAGATACATACAAAGTCTAGAAGAGCCGCAGGATTAAATTATTTTATCCCTGTTCAAGTTAGTAGAGCTATAAACCGGAAGTAGCCAGCTCGGCCTGTGGAAGGCTCTAGCGCTCTTTCTCTATGGATCAAATGATGTGGAAGATCCAGGTGGTTTTACACCCGAGAAGTTGAATTTTTTGGCTTCATGCGCCACTGATCACCTTTCATACAAATGAATAGGGGCCCATTTTCAATGCTGTATCCAGTTCTATTAAAACATTCATGGTGCTAAACCCCTCCAGATTTCAATAAATGCTGACTTCAAATCAAGTTTGACGCAGGAATGGGTTTGACAGGTGTAGGTGAGGGGTACCGTATGCGCTGGCAGGACAGCATCTGGGTGGTGCCTCCTCCACAAATCCAAACAGTGAAGAAGACCACAAGCAGAGTGGTGCTAAACATCATCTGACGGGCGTATGTCGCCGTGTCCCTGATTGACAGGGCGAAGGTCATCGCACCTCGTAGTCCTAAGAGCACAGACACAAAGAATGTTTCACACAAACAAGTATGCAACATCCTATATGAGACAAATCAGGTGATCTCTGTTTACAACCCTGTGTTAGTTAACTTTTAATCTGCTCACAGAGGGTTGCAAGAGACTAGAAAATGTTCCAGTGCATCTACACGGTGCATTTTTACAGTAGTTACAAAATACAAGATAAATGTCTTCTTCCATCTGACCTGCAAACATCATCATGTGCTGGAAGTTGGATCTGATCTTGTTGCGTCGGCCCAGATTAAGAAGAAATGAGAGAGGGTAGATGTTCGCAGCTCTTCCCAGGAACACTGCCACCTGGGTGGGAACAAGGTTAAGGAGAGGACAACAAAACAGAGAGCCTGTGAAGTCCCCCCACTCTGTGCCGAACTGATTTACTGCCCCTTTAAATCAATTACCGTTTGCTTCTTGGTGCTTATATTAGTTGTAATACGTTCTTCTTCTACGATGACAGTAAAAATAACCACTGTTGTGATCAAGCAGAGGGTCATATGAGGCTTTGTGTGCACCAGTCCCCTTATGCAAAAGATACAAAAGCTCCGACGATGAACATGGGATTGAAGACGTGGCTCTGGAAGGTAAACAGGGTCAGACCCATGTAGGAGAAGATAAAGTTCTCTGCCAGGAAATTTAGCAGCTCAAACAGCTGCAACACAAAAACACACCAACAATTGACTCAGATAACAGCAATGAAGTTACACTCACCAAGAAACACGGTTAAACAAAATTAACAACTAAATGCACTTGGCTTGCCCGGCCTTGACTGCAATCAAACTTCCAAAATTAAAATTTCAGTATGAATGAATGAAACAATGTTATTTGTTTCATTATACTGGAAAGGAAAACATGTTTTTAGTTTTGGATTCTCTTTTCATTAAAATGACATTGTTGTCTCTTTTATTTAAATGTTGATGTTTGGTCCTGTTACATTGTTAGAAGTGAAGAGGGGTACGGAGGGAAATCAACGCAGCAGGTGAATTACAGATTTACTGCATCAATTGTTTGACCAGTGAATGTAGTTGAATGTGTTGCTAAGCCACATCAAACAGTACATACACCAACATCCTGTGCTCTGCCAACACTCCCAGTATTATTGTACTGGTGTTAACTGGTCACTGATAAACTCCATCTTTGCCCTTTTTTCTACAGTAAAGGCACAAACATTAGACAACAATACAGGATGAGCAGTGGTGAGGTTGTAGTCCAGGTCTGACCTGTTTGGTCCTGTCCTGAGACTCGGGGGACAGGTTGTTGAAGGTGTAGTGGGCCTGAGTGATTCCACAGAAGAGCACCGCGACCACACCTGTGACACACCAGGAGGGATGGAGATACAGAAACAAAACAGTTAGGAAATCAATTAAAACTGACATAACACTAACATAACGTTAAATCATTTTGTGTTTGTTTCAAGAGATTTTGAATGTTCGTGTCGCTGCAGCACAGTCTCTCTGAGTTTTTCTTATACATTGGCAACAGATTAAATAGCAGTATAATAGGGATGGTTAGTTCACCATTCTGCGCTACACAGACTGTAGAGATTAACTATGATTTGAAAGTTCAATCATGTGTTGTCTGACTGAAAACACCAAACGTTACCTGCGTCTGTGAAGATCAGTCATTTTGACTGTATGGATCTGTGCAGATATTCATATACACCAGTCAGCCTAAACATTAAAACCACTGACGGGTGAAGCGAATAACATTGATCATTTAATTACAATGCAATGTTCTGCTGGGAAACCTTTGGTCCTGGCATTCATGTGGATGCCCCTTTATGAACTCCAACCATCTAAATGTTATAGACCAAGTACCCCCAGTCATTGCAACAGTACCCCTGATGACAGTAGCCCACCAGCAAGGCAATGCACCGTGCCCAACTGCAGAAACTGCTCAGGAATGGCCCAAGGAACATGATAAAGAGCTTTAGGCATCGATTTAGCTTTCAAATTCCCCAGATCCCAATCTGATCAAGCATCTGTGGGACAAGCCGGAACCCCAGAGGTCCTTTGTCCAGGCCTCAACAGGTCAGTGCCAAGTCCGATCTACAGTGGAGCCTCTGACCTGTCAAGGGCTGGACAAAGGACCTCTGGGGGTGTCCTGTGTTGTCTGGCACCAAAGTGTTGTCGACAGATCCTTTGAGTCCTGTGGGTTGTGAGGTAAGGTACCAGCATGCCCAATGGATGTTCAATCGAATTGTGATCTGGGGAAATTTAGAGGCCAGGTTGATGCCTTGAGCTTAGTCACATCTGCTGAGCCATTCCTGAGCTCTTTTTGTGGTGTAGCATGGTGCATTGTCTTGCCTGGGGGGCGCACTTCCGACAGGGAGTGGCGTTGCCATGAAGGGGGGTATTGGTATGTAATAGTGTTTGGGTGTGTGGAGCGTGTCAAGTGGCATACACATGAATGCCAGGACCCAAGGTTCCTCAAAAGAACATTGTACTATGACAAAATGATCAATGTTATTCACTTCACCAGCCAGTAGTTTAAATGTTTTGGCTGATCAATGTTTACATCACTGTGTCCCATCCCAAAAATGTAAACCTTTAATATAGAGCAGTTTCATTTTATGTTTATTTCTATTATATATATGTTTTTCCCCAACAAAGCAACAAAAGGTAGTTAATCTATACATTGAATGAATACTGACCTCCAAATCGAGTACTGTTTGAATGTGTGTATGTGGTGTAAGTATGTGTGTGTGTGTGTGTGTGTGTGTGTGTTACCTGTGAAGCCACAGGCCTCAGCCAGCAGGAATGTGCTCCACGACATGAGGAAGAACAGAGCAGTCTCCAACAGCTGAAAATCTCTCAGCTTAGTGAACTTAGTCACGTACGAACGAGAAGTCAAGGAGTGTAACAAAAACACTCAGACTCTACCAAATGAATTTATAACGTGAAAAAAAGTGAATCTGAAAAAATCTGACATTTTGTGGAGATATTTTCACTTGTTTCCAAAGCAAAGTTATTTTGTTTCAAGGGCAGCTTCTGAAAACGGTCCTTATTTCAAAATGCTGTCACTTGTTCCAAGTGGATTCCTCAAACAAGGGGAATATATCATACACAAGTCCCATTTCTATCTAACTTTTTCACCATTGTTTTTAGAGACAAGGTCGTACCATTCTGTGTTAATTAAATTTCCCTTTTGTGGTATTCTTTACAAAACCTAACTTATAAAAGACCTAGATATTACTAACATCTCAATAACTAGTTCAGATTTAATTTAACATTTAACAGTGCTTATACTTTGTAAACATGCTCCAGTGGATGGATTTCATATCTTATTACATGTCATATCTATTAATAATAATATCTAGTAATATCTATTTCTCATAAATAAATAAATGACAGAAAGGATATGAGAGCAGTGACGACTCCTGTGGCCACTCCCAGAGCGAAGGAGCCGCTGAAAACTCCGAGGAAAATCCCAAAAGACTTAAGCATGGCCATGACCTCAAAGGTGTGACTGTTGTCCCCTTGTGGCTGGTACGCTACTATAGACCTGATGTAACACAAGTGCACAGAGAACGTAAATCATGTCAAACATCAAGATAAATAACTGCAGACTAAAGCCTTATAAAGATAAACTTATTAGCCTAATTTAAAACCTGCATACAGGAAATTTGTGTGATACTAACAGTCCTCTTATCTGCAAATATTTTTGTCAATAACTGCACATTCCACCACCATATTAGGTCTCCTCATGCACAGCACTTTGAGATAACATTTGAGGTTTGCTTCTGTTGATAAAGAGCAGGCTTTCACAGCAAAAACGTAGTAGAGTAGAGTAGAGTAGAGTAGTAGAGTAATGTAGAGGTCAGGAAGGTGGAAGAAAAGGTGGAAGAAAAGAATCTTAAACTCTATTTGAATAGTTCAGTGTTAATATTCAACTAATAACAAAGTGGCTTGTTTAAAAGTTGCTACTGCTGTGTGAAAATAAGTACAGATATGCACGTAAGTTTCCACTGAGGTCAAGATTTCTCGCAAGGGGCGCCCATGAATCTGTGAAGGTGTGGAACAATAGGTAATAAAAACTACAAGCTGTTATGGTGTTATTGCCCTTATCATTACAACCAACAATGACGAGAAGAGAGGGAACTTGTTTTCACCAAACAGTGGAGCTGTTAAATACACATCTTTTAAAGGCAGAAAACCACATTTGCCGGAAAAAGAAAAACAGATAACAGAGCTACTTCCTTCCTCTGAGAGAATTTAGACCAAATAAAGCTGCTCTGTCTCCCAGAGATTACATTTGTACGTTACTTAACTGTTTTCATAATTACTGTTGTGGTGACAAACAATGTAATCGCTGCCTGGATAATGTTCAGAGACGTTTCTTAGAGGTAATAAAACACTATATTTATGTGCCATGCTGGATTTACAGGGAGGCGGCGGACACACAAAGTGCAGTGTCCGTGAACATTTTGCTGATATGTTCAGTGTCAGCATTTTTGTGACTTGTCAGGTATGTTAATTAGAAACTTTTCCTCGCCATGGTCATAGAAAACAGAATTTGCTCTGCATTATTTTTCCCTGAAATACCTATTTGCTTCAAATTAATATAATATAAATATACTCATAAACATAATTTCTGGGAGAAAGGGCTGAATAAGGAGACAAGTCTGCTGTGATAATGGTGTGGACAAAAGGTTTAAATGTGATGAGAATGTTTTCATAGTGCCAAAGGTAACAACAACAACAAATATCTGTCACAGTTACCATGGCAGTCACTTTATACATTAACTCTGTGTCACCTTGTAATTGAGTATCAACACTGAACCATCCCAATAAAGTCGTACTTAATAGAACAGACCATACTTCCTCTCATCAAACGTGGGTCATATAGCTTTTGAAAGTAATTGAGTTTTTAACTGGAGTCTGGAATGAGAGGGATTTTATCACAGAAGCATTATATAAAATTCTGCAGGATAGTTGTCGGTCAGAAAAAGCAATTTTTCAAATATTTTGCTGAGGCAGTTTGGCGATATAAATGTACTGAAAGTGAAATATTCACCCTCTCCATTCACAGCCACCACACTCTGAAAACAAATCACCGGGCATTTTGTCTATAAGCAGTCCTGGCGTCCTGCCTTCCCCTTGGCTTTTGTATACAATGTCTCCAGGAAATAATAGGAATTTGTTCGTTGCTGACTCACAACTTCAACAACAAAAAAAGGAAACAAAAAGAGCTAAAATAAATGAATAAATAATTAAATGTTCTGCATCTCTGGTTGAATAAGCCACAGTTGGACAAAACAAATGGCCGGTGATTTGTCATGTTTGTCCCACGGCACCGCAAAGGCACACAATGACATGCTCTACTTAGTGCACCCGTTCAATGGGCCTGTCGGAGTGTCTCCGCAGGGACCGGCCCCTCCACTGTGCCTGCTATTATAATTTACAATTCTGTGGAAATAATAACAGTCCCATGTAGAGGAGGAGAAGAAACTGAGTGTTAGCTTAGGGACCACCCCGTGGTTAGCATGGCGTTAATGAGAAGCTGATATTAGGTTAAGTAAAAGGTCACTGACAGATCGATACAAAAGCATGACTTGCACTTCTGCCATTTCTCTCAGAAAGCCAGAAACTTAGCAGCTCTGTGCACATTCAAGACAAGATGGATGTAGACTACAGTCTGAGTGACTTACGAGGACAGAACCACGGCCACTGCGTCGTTGAGCACACTCTCTCCAAACAGCAAAGCGTACAGATCCACGTCGACCTGGAGCTCGTTGAAGATAGCCAGGACCGTCACTGTGAACAGAGAGGAACACACTTAATACCTCTGATACCCGTCCATGTTAGAACTGAACCAAATGATGATAAACATCACTGAGCAACATCGAAGCAGGTGTCAGGAGCTTTGTTTCAATTTTATACCTTATAATAATACTTTAAAACCATATGTACATGATTAACATGTAGTTTATCTTTACATTTTACAACACTTTTACTTCACTAATTTGTAAAAATAAGAATTAATACAGGCTTTACACTGACAAATTAGAAGACACTGCAATTTTAGAGTTTAAAATCACAAGAAATTAGAAGCACAAAATGTTTTTCCATGTATATATTGCATTTTTCCAGCTTCACCCTGGTTTTTCACTTTTTACCAGCTGTGGATCAAACAGTCATCTCAGACTGACTTCATTATGTGAGAAAAACAGTGTCTATCAAAACTACAGAAGAACATAATTTTACAGTCTAAAAACTTTATATGTTATAACTGGAGATAGAGCATGCACAAGGTCATCAAGAACAGCTGATGCAAGGAGAAAAAAAACTGTAAAGTTCTAGAGGGTTTTAATTTTCAATTATAGTGTGGTGACCAGATTTACTTGAAGCAGATCTGTGTGTGTGTGTGTGTGTGTGTGTGTGTATAACTATGAAGGTATGGAAGTTGGAATGGTGTTTGTAGTTTATTAAATTAGAGAGAGACGGAATGGAGAGTATGGAAATAAGAATAACATAAAAATAATTTTAAAAATCTGTATACATTCTTTAAAAGTGGTAGCAGTATCTATTATAGTGGAGCTTGACGAGTCTTTTTTAAACACTGTCAGAGGAGATACACTCTGAAATCTTGAGCTCCAGGGTTTAATAGGCTTAAAATTTTTGAAAAAGTTTTGTAAAATTTTACTCCTCACTTTACACATTTATGTTATTGCGCCACTTTTATTGTTTATGTGTTAAGTTTCTTAATTGATGTGATGGCCTGAGCTGTTCCAACATACCATCCTATATTACCGTAAATAAAAGTAACTGTCTTTTAAAAAGGTGTCTGTGTGAAAATTTCTACCTATGACAACTATTAAAAGACTCTAGTTTTGAAATAAATAAAAAAAATTGCTTATATTGCTTTGAGGTGTAGGGGCGGCTGTGGTTCGGAGGTAGCAGAGGTAGAGCAGGTTGTCTACTAATCAGAAGATCAGTGGTTCGATCCCCGGCTCCTCCAGTCTATGTCAAAGTATCCTTGGGCAAGATACTGAACCCCAAATTACTCCTGATGGCTGTTCCATCAGTGTGAGCGTGAGTGAATGGCTACTGAGTTGCAGGGGACCTTGTATGGTAGCCTGGGCCACCAGTGTGTGAATGTGTGTGAATGGGTGAATGTGACATGTAGTGTAAAAGTGCTTTGAGTGGTTGGAACACTAGAAAAGTGCTATACAAGTGCAGTCTATTTACATTTACCATTTGAGGTGTAGGGCAGATATCAGTAACACTATCATATAATACTGTTAGTACAAATTTGAACTAAATCCGAGCAAAACATGAAAAATTACATGAGGTTAAGTAGATACTCCCACTCCCACCATCCCCAGAGTGGTTTTATGTTGTACTTTTTCTCCTGTGTGGTGAATCATTACATTGATCTATTTCAACATCATTTTTTGCTGTATAAAATATCGTTGTTTCGACCATCCATTTCATGATGACACATCAAAATGATTAAAAAACATGGCTGTGTTTTGTTCTGCCTCATGTAGGGGCATATAAAAAACTAAAGCCCTTTTGTGGATTTGTGTCTGTACTGCACCCTGAAGCTACACCAAATAATTAAGCGTTTGAAACAGACAGGATGGTTATTCACAAAGATGCTTTTTTTTTAAATCACTTTTTCCAGTATGATTAAAGTTTGACTTTACAACACAGTAACTCTCAGTAGTATTGATAAATCTTTGGTTTTATGATGAGCTGTTAGCGGCTGTGTCCTGTTTGTGAGAATGTGAACTACAAGCTTTGAGCAATTCAGGAGATAAAAGTGAATCCAGCTTTTAATGAGTGTAGCTTGTAAGTAAGAGAAAATGTGAAGACAGAGAATAAGCATACGTACCGGGATCTGTGGCGGAGACAATGGCCCCAAAGAACAGACAATCGGTGAAGAAAAAGTCTCCACCCAGCTGTCCCACCTGCTTCATTAGCATTACACAGCCGTACATCAGCAACCTGACGGAGGAACAACAGGTGGTTTCGCACAACATCACAAACAACTCTGATTTTAGTGGCACTTCAGCACCACAGTAATTGACACATATAAATGCTGCCCTGGCATGCAATGTCTTTTGTGCTACCATTGTGGCGACAACACAGAGTTGCACCTGTGAAACTATAACAGTGGATGGTTCTCTCTGCAAATTAAAATTCTTACCCGATAACAAAACAGGAAATAACTGTCCCCAGGAAGGCATACGCCAGGATGGAGCCCATGTTGCGGAAAAAGTGTCTCTGAAAGACAAATTAATACATCAATGTTCATCTACATATGTTGATCTTAACATTATATATTGAAATTCAGCTATTATTTTATCAGGAGTCAGATATTTTTATGCATAAGTACAGAGAGTGCCTGAAATATTACTGTACCCTTTTCAAACTGTAGCCAGCGTGGAAGATGATAGGTGGTAGGAGAATGTTGAAGAACACTTCAGGGTCAAAGGTCACCTGAGTCACACACACACAAACACAAAAACAGTGTCATATGACAGGTCTGAATCACCAGATAAAAAAGAGACAAAATTGTTTTCATTGACGCTTCTAGGCTGTTGCATTTTTAGAGAACTTAAAAAAGTTAATGAATCATAAATGACACATCTGGGACAGCGAGAAGTAGCTTCAAGGACAATTGACAAAAAGTTGTTATAATAGTGAAAGGGCGTGATGGGAAAAGAGGACAGCTTCTACGCACAGGCGGACCAAACATCACAGCTAATGCTTACTTTAATTACGTTTCTGATTTTAATACCATTTGGTTGTTTTGTCTATGAGTATCAAATCTGTTGTTATGTCTTGTGGACCCCAGGAAGAGTGGCTGGTGTTATGCATCAGCTAATGGGGATACTAATTAAATCAAATCACAGCTAATGCCAGTTATTCAGTTATAAATCTAGATCAGTGCAACATTATAAGATATCTGTGTGTGATTATGTCGTGTGACAATTTAACAGAAGACATCTGATGCTGAACAAACCTCCATCAATGACAAACAACACTGCAGCAGCCTCTGCGACACCTTGTTTACATAATGTTTTGTTTTGGGCTTGATTTTATAAGGAATATAGGAGGTAATACCAGTGCTATTTAGCAGACAAACTTAAAGTCCTAATCACCAGCAGGGATGAAAATAGGCCGGTAAGGTCCGGCTTTCTGTACCGCTAACAGATTCGGTGTCAGTACACGGTACCAGGAAGAGGGGACAGCAGCGGTCTTTCAAAACACACAGACAACAACCTGTCAAGCCCAGGTCATCACAGACACTTTAAAATGCCCCATCATTAACAACTTTAAGCCCCTCTCAGTGAATTTATTTCTAAAAAGTCACTAGCGACAAATGAAGTGTCTTATTCAGACCATCAGGGAAAAAGTTGTATTTCATTCAGAGCATGCTGCTCAGACTGATCACAGTGACAGCTCATCTGCCGGCAGTGCAGGGTCTCTCCTTTCCTCTCTATTTCCTCTTACGTACACTGTGTCAAGCAGGCAGGAGGAGGCTGCTCAACCACAGGAGAGGGAGTTATATAAACTGCACACACAACTTTACATGCTTGTAAATATTAGAGAGTCGACTATTATCTATCTAAAATTTTCTCTGATTCTTCTTCACTAATATGTAAAGATTTTTTTTGCATATTAGACCTGTTGCACCTGCTTGCTTTTGGGAAGTAAAACATGTTGGATAAAGTGGGATATACTGCAATTGTATTTATTTGTGAAAAAAAAGAAGTTCTGTCCAGTAATCTAGAGCAATTTTTGTTTTTATAGTTTGAGTGAGAGTGAGAGAAGGTTTTGTAACCCGATGCAATTTTCTTCTAAGTTAGCAGTTTGAAACCTGGAGCGACATCACTTTTCTTGTGCTGCCTTGAGGACACCTTTCAAAAGTATTTAAACCTTTGAACCTTTGAGCAAATTCTTAGTGCGATGTCTTTCAAAAATATGGGCAACTTGGTAAGAAATGTCCCACAAATTGCAAACAAAAAAATGTATACATTTTGAAAATAATCTTAAAAAACAGGGGAAAATGAAAAAAGCTAGGGAAAAATATGTTTATATGTATCATTATTATTATTATTATATTTTAAAATTATGTGACATAATTATTTGAATTTTTAAGCACTCTTTCAGTTCATTTCCTTGTTTGTTTGTTTTTAACTTTTTTTTTTTTTTTATCATTTTTTAGTAATTTTCTTGTTTTTAATTTTCTTATTTACTAATTTCTTGCTAATTTTTTGGGTCATTTTTTCTTTCATTGTTCATTGCCTTCTCATGTTTTTAAAATAAATCAAGTCAATTTGCTCAGGTATCAAAGGATTAAAACAAACTGTTATGATTCTAATGCTTTGTCAACATTCACAAATTATTAAGTGGCAATTACACCATTTAAATAAATAGTTTGCTATCAAGTGTTTCTCATTTCGTTCTACATCATACAGGCAATAAAAAAACTGAATGTGTGTGTGTTCGGAGGTGCATAAAGCTGGGGGTGGAAGGAGAACAACATGAAGCGATGAAGGTCGGTGTAGCAGTACCCATAAGACTACTTTCACTCCTCGTCATCAGAAATGCAAACCAGCATAACGACAGCGTAATTATGGAAGCAAAAAGTCCAAGTGACCCTCGGGCAAAGAGCATCTGTCCACTGTCTTTCTTCATTTTTTTTTTCTGTGACAGTTTTATATGTACGTCTCTCAGAAAGCAGCCTTCTGCTGATTTTACCAGAAGTAATAAAACTTTTACAACACTTAAAACCCTTTTTGAAAAAATTCTTTACCAGACTTCTATAAAATGAAGATATATTTAATGTGGAGAATTTATGGTGCATTAAGACAAAATTGTCACTTTACCTTTATATACTTCTACTAACTGTCTACAACTGTGTGCACCTCTGTATACATATTTATCACTTCTCATTATGCAGATACTTTTACTTTATTCCTGTTGACATTCTGTTTATAGTTGGTTTATTCATTTGCAACACTGTCATTACAAATTTATCATGTAGTTCATATTTTATTTGTTTAAATTCAAGCCCTGTACTTCAACTTGCAGTATATAATTCAGATTTTGCTTTTACTTGCATGATTTTCTTTTTTTTATACAGATATTTATTAAGCATTGTTAGAAGGTATCTGGCTGAGGCCTAGCTGAGTTTTTAATCCCCAACAACTGCTTTATTTATTGTAATTGTTGTGCACATGATACAATAAGGAGTTTAGGATTAATGTGACCCAAGGCAACATCTTTAAATTACATGTTTTGTCCAACCAGCAGGCCAAAAATGAAAAAGTTGCCACTAACATTTCAGTTCACTGATGAATCAATGAATCAACTGATTGATTCGGCTCTATATTATACAGTTACAACATGACCAGTTGGAAAAAAACAAACATAAAATCCTGTATACAGATGTATAGAAACTTCATAATACAGTCATGAAATGTAATTAGTGGCAGTCACTGAATTTCAAACAATCAAACATGATTGTCGGTCTGTACCTTTCGCAGCATCTCATTATCCTGCACGTCGTTCACCTCGTTGGCACTGATCTCTCCTTTCAGAGTGTACTCGTAGAATTTGCCACTGACATTGACCAGCAGCGTGGCGGGACTGGCATTAACATGGCAGCTCATCGTGACGTTGCTAATGTCCCGAGGAACATGGATACCATATCGCAAGACCACGCCAACGAGTACACCTGGGGGGAGAAAAGAGGCAAGATAAATAGGATAGAGAGAGGAGAGTTGATTAATATGAGCTGTCTATAGCTGCAACAAGGAGGCAAAAATCAATATAATCAAGTGTCAGTGGAGGAGTGAATGTGGAGTGGTCATGATTCTGTTCCATCAAATGTTTCAGCAGGAAAGGACATGGAGAAAAAGTCAAATTCTTAGCCTCACAAAGCCAGATTAATCACATGAGCTCAGCTTTTTCTATGAAATTAAAGTCTGAAAATTGATCAGATATGAGCCAGACAAATCAGGAATATCTTGTGCTTAGACGTGTTGTGCTTGTGTTTGACGACTCTATAAAGAGACCTGTAGTCAGGAGGAAGTTGAGTCAAACTATGCTGGGAATTTCATGATGTCACCAAACACTTCAGGCTTATCGAAATAATTGTGTGTTTAAGCTGATGCCCCAGCAGGTGAAACAAAACTAACCGGAGAGCGAAGGGAAATGTAAATCAAGCTCAGTTTGTACGTGCCAACTCTTTTTAGGAACAGTCTGACTTTTTCATATCAGACATTTTGACTGATCAAGCAGGAAAAGCAAACACTGTTAATGATGGCTCTGTGCCATTTAAATACTTTGATAAGGCCAGGCTAGTGAACCAGCATGGCGACACCTGGACCCTGAAACTGACACATTCAACTGCATGATCATTATCTGAAGTAGGGCTTGGCATGTTATAGCAATATCGTCTTAGATTTGAATATTGTAATGTCTTGAGTGCTGTGTTTTCCTGGTTTTAAAGGGAGCAACACAATAAAGTGATGCAAATTGAGAACTTGCCAGACTGTTCTAGCTGTTCTATTATTTGCCGTTTCCTTCTTAGTCATTATATCCACATTACAGGTGATTATTTATCAAAAATCTCATTGTGTTAATATTTTGTGAAAGCACCAATAGTCAGCCTCACAATGTATTCTGATATTTGATTTTCCACATATCACCTAGCCCTGACTGTTATCAACTAACTTTTCTGACTATAATATGTCCAGATGTCTGCTGTGGAAAAGTCCCATCGGGCTACACAAGCAAAAACACCTTTGTGGGTGGACTTTAGTCTGTCGCTGTAGATACAAAATGTAACATGAATCTACTACAGTTAAAAACTACAGACCAAGGCAGAAATCTTTATGTAGTCATGGACTCAGACCAGAATTTTAACAGACATATTTAGACAATTGTAAAGTCAGCCTACTATCACTAATATCAATGATAAAAGGATTTATGTCTCAGCAGGATTTGGAGAAACTTGTCCATAAATTTATCTCCAGTAGACTTGACTGTAACAGTGTCTTTCCAGGTCTCCCTAAAAAATGGATCAGACAGCTGCAGCTGATTCAGAACTGCTGATCAAGTCTTAACTTTAATAACACCAAGAAGGTGGACCTCATCCCTGAGGTCTTACACTGGCTTCCTGTTTGTCAAAGAATAAATTTAAAAATACTACAGCTGATTTAGGTTTAGGCTCAAAACATATTTCTTATCTTCTGCTACATTATGAACCATCCAGACCTCTCAGGTCATCTCCAGGGTTGGAAATGACTTTTTCTGTCCACCTACCACTGTGGCTGGTGGAATCCAAAATCTACCAGTCACTCAATAGATTACCATTGTTTTTTATGGGCTGGTGAGTGAAGCAAATCTAGCAGCCACATGCATATTTTACCAGCATTTGGCTGGTGGCTGGTGCTAATTTAATGGTCGGAGTCAAAACTAAACATGGAGAAGTAGCGTTCAGTATTTAAGCACCTCATGTCTGGAAAAAAACTCCCAGGAAACTGCTGGCCCGCTGCAACTCTCAGTTCTTTAAAATCAAAGATTAGGGTTTTCTGTTTGCTACTGCCTTTTATTAAATCAAATAATTACTAATTTATAACACTGCGCTGTAACTTTAATTCTTGTATTTTACACCTGTCTCACTCTATTTTAGCTTTTTATGTTCTCTGTTCTCCTGGCTCTATAATGACTGTTTATTTAAACATGCTTTGTATGTAAAGCACTTTAAATTGCCCTGTGGCTGAAATGTTCTGCATAAACAAACTTCCCTTGCCTCACCTTACTGCATGAGCAAGTGCTCACCCATTCATAAACTCACAGAGGTTAGCTCAGGACAAATTTGAGATCACTCCAGGAAATGCCACCAGAGATTGATGACAGCCCAGTGAGAGGTGTTTGTCCTATCAGGTGTAGGGAAAGGTTTATGTTGGTGTCTGAGTGAAGGAGGGAACAGTCAGTCACATGCTGTGCAGGTTGCTCGTCATGTCGGCTATTTCAAGCACATCCATCCGTGGCGTCACCAAACCACAGAGTAGAGAAGTGAAATTTTGGCTTGTCTGTTTCATGCTGCAGGGGGAAAACACTTGGCTGCTTTGGTGCAGTTTTTAAGGTGTTTTTACCTCCGTGACTAAGCTTGTTATCTGACTGTATCTACCTGCAGCAGCCTGCTGTCTAAATGTACTAAAACATTACTAACTTATTGCTAGTGTTAGAAGAGTGAAACCGGATATTGACATGTAAGCGCTTTAACTATAATCACGAGAAGAAAATGATAGTAATGACAGTGATTACGTCTCTCAGTCACGCTGGAGCATCTCACCATAAATCATCGCCAGTCCAGTTTCGTGCAGGAACCTGAACCGCCTGTGTTTGAACAACCAGATGGTCAGGATGGTGAGGGTGAGGAGCATGATGAAGATGAGCAGGTCCGCGCTGTCCTGCCTGTGGCTCTCCTCAGCCTTTTTCTCCGTAACGATGTTCTCCATGGCACTGTCCTCCTCCTCCGGAGTTAGAGATGCTCGACACACACAGATGCTGACAGACAGGCTCACTAGCATGAGCAGCCACAGCGTCCTCGTTGCCCTCCAGGCACTGTTGACAGTCACTTTAAACACCATGTCGGCTGCTCGGCGGTCAAATGCTGCAACGTCGTCGTGTACAAAAGCAAACTTTGTGCTAATATGATTCACGAACTGGGGGGAGTAGAGAGGAAAAAGACGACAGCAACAGAGGAGTCAACTCCGGCCCGGAAGTGAAAACTAATATTTCGAGAAAGTGAAGTTTCATTTCAGTGTAAAATCACCACAGCAGAATGTCACTAGTTTAAATCAATCCTAACACAAAATTCTCAGCGTAACGTGTTGTGTGTAATTGTTATGACGTGTGATTGATCAAAAATGTAGATCTGGATGTTTTTCACGGGCCACTTCCTCAGCTAATGATGCTAGCTCTAACTAAGGACTCTTATTGTGAAATCTCAAACTGTCATCATTCTGAAAAGGAAGTGAGACAAATAGCTGATAATTGGTCTATTTCTGTTACAATGACTAACTTTGCTCTTGTGTAAGAACAAAATTTAATGATTAAAAAACTAATTGTGTAGAAAATGAAAACGATTTCTATTTGGCCCGGGGCGTGTCTGTAATAACGGGTTTGCGTCACTAACAATACATATAGCATAACTATGTAAAAACAGCTGACTAAAATTTCAATATTTCGCTAAATGGGTGGCATTTGAGTAACATCTATTTATTTATTTATCTATTCATTTATTTATTTAATTATTTTTCCCGAAACGTGTCTGTGTATCAAGTCTCGCGATACAGAACAGAAGACGGGAATTAATGTAACGTTCCAAACTATCGGAAATTATTGTTTTCCCGTGTTAAATTTCATAAAGTCAGTGTATTGTTTAAACGACTGTACTTACATGTGGCAAAGCTTGTAGTTAGTTATGTACAAGAGCTTCAGACAGCTCCACAGTGTCATACAGCATAATGTCCCGCAACAATATCACAAACAAGCTAAAATCAACGAGAAAAGCAAGTGACACGACCACTATATCCTAAGAATTTGTTTAGCGGGGTTGATGTTATACTGGAAGGCACGAAGGATATCTGAGAAAGAGAGATAAGCTGTCATTTCATCTAGGGTGCTGGAAAGTGTGCTGAAAACATGTCTATTGCTGTAAGACATAGAAACATTAGAAATTTCCGAGGAGTCATTGAATGCAGCAAGAGCCTATCACCATTGTATTTTCGTCTCGGTCATGTCTGCATCAGCTCGGTTATGCTAAGCTGCGCTGCTTTTCGAATCAAAATCCACGTGTCTGGGTGTTATTTTTTTTTTATCATTTAGGCACATTTATGCAGCTGTACCGTCCATATTACAAAGACGAAGATGACATCTAAACTGAAAGGTACGTTAAAAGCTGGTGCTATTAATTTAGCCTAACAAAGCTAACGATAGCTAGCCTTATCTTTTGTAAACATGCTGCCGCTGTTCATGTAACATCGGTGAAATGAATTAATTATAACGAGAAAAACAGGTCAGAATTGCGGGAATTTGGTTGCTGCAAAATGTCAACGATAGTATGTACATTTCAAAGTTTGTAGCGGTTTTATGAGTGTTGTCTGTAGCATCATACACAGGTTGTTACAATCATGCTACATTAGCCTAACGGTACACGAACTGTGACTAATAACGCTATACCGTAAGATCCATAATTAGTTAGCTGTATTTGCGTTTGCTGTGTCATAAACTCGATTTTAATGCACATAAGAGGTGTAATTTTGGGTAAAGTTACTCAGTTAGGCGTAGTTTACGTTACACTTATTTACACTCCCATCGGCTAAACACAGAGGCCATTCATACCAAGATGTGTCAAACTACAGTCTTTTATTGAACTAATAATTAAATTAATATTTTTGAGCAATGTCATGATAGTGCTGGCTGTTTTACATAAAGGGATAATGGCTGAGAAAAGGTTTTGATTTGACTACTTTATTGTTTATCAACACTAAAATATGATAAACCAAAAAAGATATATTACATTCTCCAACAGTGCAGTGGTCTGAATGTATACCAAGAAGTTGTACTGTATGTATACCTAATGCATTACCTAAAAATATACCCAATGAAAGCTGAACAGAACAACTTCGTAGCTAAGAAGTAAAACAAGTAATAGCCTTTTTTGTAGAAGAAATAATTTAAGAATAAAAATATGATGAGCATTAAAAGTTAGTAGAGGACTTACGGTGAATTTTCTCCTAAAGGCTTTTATTTAGGGTTTTATTTAAGGTGTCTAGCAGTGGTAAGGGATGATTTAAGAGGCCTAGTTTGGGTGAAGGACCTTAAAAGCTCAGATATATGAGATGAAATTGATCAGTAGACCAGACTATTTAAACAGTAATATACTGTATTACGTATGTTAGTTCAAAATAAGCAAAAAAAACAGTGCCCCCTTTAATACTGAAACCAGATAGATTTAACTGTATAGCTGCACACGTCAAACATCGGTGTGTGTTTGTAGTGCATTGTTTATATTGCATTCATAAATACATATCAAGCAACAAAGGAGCTGTTTTATCCCATTGTTCATGCTGTTGTGTTTTGATTCTAGCTGGGAAGGTCGGCTCAAAGAACAAGGAGGATGCTCCTTATGAGCTGGAGAGTCAGTTTATCCTGAGGCTTCCTACGGTGAGACTGTTGCACAACTGAAACACTTTATGTATATAAAATTCAATGTGACTGTAAAATAACATGGATTAATCTTTTTTTCTTTAAAAGGAGTATGCCTCGACAGTAAGAAGGATTGCCCAGTCAAGCAGTATGAACATGAAAGACAGACTCACCATAGAGTTGCACCGTAAGCTGGTTTAGTATTCTTAGTACTGGCTTTTATGTTTGACATGTGTGACGTCATAGTTCAAATACCAATTTAATTTGTCTTACAAATCACTGTCATATCAAAGTTGTCAGGTTATCAATGTGAAATGTAGTCTGGAACTTGTGAAATGTAAATATTTCTACGAGGAAAGATTTTCAGTCTTTTTAGTTTGTTATTAGGGAGTCACTGATATATTTTTCGTATGAGCACTGCTGACTTAATTCACAGTGGAATCAGTCTCACATTCTGCAGCTGTAAATATTGGGTCAGCTGGAATTTATTTTTAAGTTTTGGTGCACTACTCACTACCATTTTCAGTCTGACAACTAAGTTCAAATGTCACAGTCTTTACCACTAAATAGTCGGAAGCTATACTTGTCTGAATACTAGGGCTGCATAATAATTTTTTTTTTTAAATTGCCATTACAATGTTAACTTGAATGATAAACACACCACGAAAGATAGACAATATTGCACACTGACTTTTTGAGTTAGTTGAAAGAGAGTAAAGCTGAAAGAAAACTTTACTTTAAAATGAAACTATCATTCTTTTTTTTATTGGTGCCTTTTGTGTGCAGTTCATGATCCTTTCCTTTTTTTAATTCAACAAGCAATTTGTTGTATTTTAGCAGTATACTGTGCAGATAAGCAAAACTGAGTGCACATTAATGACTGTTTATTAATCCCAACAAATATCATTATCGCAATATTCAACAAAGTTCTCACATCACATTTTCCTCATTATCGCGCAGCCCTGTTTTGCACCTGCATTTATACATTGGTTTTTTTTTTTTTTATGTCAGTGGTTACCCTTGTCTTACACACAACATCTCATTATAATCAGTTATGTTGTCCCTCTTCTTTGTAGCTGATGGTCGTCATGGCATAGTGAGAGTAGACCGCGTCCCTTTGGCCTGCAAACTGGTGGATCTGCCCTGTATGATCGAGTCCCTAAAAACGGTGGACAAGAAGACATTTTACAAGACTGCTGATGTCTGCCAGGTAAACCACTGCAGTGTCATTAAATTAAGGACATCATCTTTATTGGATACATTTCTTGTTCAAGTTTAGGATGATGATTGGGAATAAAAAGCCTGGTAGAGCAGCGTAGTGGTATTAGAAGATAAGGATGTGAAATTCATTGGATACAAGTGTTGTTTTCAACATTTAAAACATTTTTGTTGTTAAGTTTAAGACACCAAGTGAGAATAAAAAGCACTTTTTTATAAACGAAATTAACGTTTAAAACTGAGGTTTCAACGCAGATTTTCTTTTTTGTTATAATACCGTAATACAAGAGCATTAATCAGCAGAGCAAAGAGTAATTTACCATTCGTTTTTTGCATCCATGGGTTAGATGCTGGTATGTACACTAGATGGAGACCTTTACCCTCCTTTAGAGGAACCAACTGGAACAGACCCTAAGAGCAAGAAGAAGGACAAAGACAAGGACAAGAAATTTGTCTGGAACCATGGCAGTGAGTAGACACAACAGCTTTTTGAGCTGTCAGCGCTGAAAACTTGGCACATCAGCAATTCAGGAGGCATAATTTGCCCCTCCACGGCTGATTGAGTAATCTTGACTTAACTAATCCTGTTGTTTTGGTCTTCAGTCACCTGCCCTCTGAAGAACACACGCAAGAGGAGATTTCGGAAAACGGCGAAAAAGAAGGTTTTGACATTTTCATTTCCCCTTCAGCGCTTCCCTCCCCTTTCCCATCCATCTCTTTAGCATCCTGCCGGATGATCCATCTCTTTCCTAGGCACTCTTCCAACAAGACATTTACATTTCATAAAACAGGGACTGTGGTGAAAGTGAAAACTAAGATTTACATATAAATAAAGCCTTTCCATCTAAGTTTGCCCGAAAGGCATGCGAAAAAGCAATTTCACTATTGCTTTGATCAAAGTGAAAGCGAGTGTGGTTGAGCACTACACTTCTACTTTGTCTTCTGAATAAATCTTCTTGAAGGTGTACAGCCGAGCCATATTGATTTGGCCTCTTCTGTTTTTAATCGCTAATGTGCTTCCTGGCATACGGCCAGCTGCTGTCTTTGTGTGTGTGTGTGTGTGTGTGTGTGTGTGTGTGTGTTTGAGGAAGAGAGAGAGACAGAGGTAGAGAACGAGAGAGATGCTGCTACCGCTGCATGTAACCCAATCTCTTTCTCTCTCTCTCGCAGTACATTGAATCCCCTGATGTGGAAAAAGAAGTGAAGAGACTGCTGAGCACCGACGCCGAGGCTGTCAGTGTCCGTATCCTTTTGAAAACTGCACATATTCTGCATGTCCATTTTGCAAAGCCAAAAAAGATAACCTATCACCAGTGTAACCAAGCAAAACAACAACAGTGTTTATGTCATGTAACAGCAAGAAACAGCTGGTAATGTGGAATCAAATCATCCCCTGACTCCAAGCCATGGTTTAAGCTTTTAAAGGAACAGTTAGTAAGATTTAGGGGATTTAGTGCCATCTAGTGGTAAGGATTGCAGATTGCAACCAGCTGAAACTTCACCTGACTAGAATTCCTTCAGTGTTCATGGTTCAAGAGGTTTTTATCGTGAGCCACATTTTTTGCAGCAGTCACTTCCTCTCCAAAACAAAAGGACCAGGTGATCAAAACTAGTAGTAACACTAATTTAAGCAGTTTCACATCACAGATCACTGTAAAAACATGGTGGTGGAACAGGGCGGATTCAATGGAGAAGGACCCACTCCCTCTGTAGGTTTAGGCTGCTTTTACACCTGCCCTGTTTGGTTTGGTTCAATCCAGCTCAAGTTAGTTTGCCCCTTAAGTGCGGTTCATTTGGGCAGGTGTGAACACGGCAATCACACTCAGCTCTGCACCAAAACAACCAGACGGAGACCTTCTTGAAGAGGTGGTCTCGATCAGGTTACGAATCAACTCTGGTGCGGTTTGTTTTTGGTGATAACGTATTCCGATCTGGATCTGAACCAGCTGCAGTCACGCATTGTTTGACATGAGCATGTTACAGTCCTGGAGGATTATTAATGTGCACCTCCTCCTGTACTGCCTTAATATGCACATTCAGCACATCCAATGCATCAAAACATTGTTTTCTAGTTGGAGCCGCACCTCGTTTTCAAACTGTATGGTTTGACTAAAATGAACAATGACAGCAATATAGTCCACGATGAGCAGCGCTAAAATCAACCTGCGTAGTTGTCCCTCCACTGTGACATTAGAAAGTGCCACATTTATCTTGCAAGTGTACTCTTCTTCAGCGTTTTGTTACTTCCTGGATTTTTCCCACATGGAAATTCTGACCAATCAAGAGCAGCTTTCTCACACAAGGCATTTGATCTGGTCCGCTTGTAAATGCTGCTGAGAGAACACGAACCAACTCTAGGCAATTAGACAACTTTGTAACAAAATTAATCCCTGATTCAGACCAAAGCAAAACAACTCTAGGTCTGAGAGCACCCTTAAACAGCTCATTCTGAGGTAACGAAAACACAACAATCCATATTTCCAGGTCATTATACACTAAAGAAAACATCCTTATTATATTATATTTCATATCTGCAAGTATATCCCTCTAAATCCTACAGCTCAAGATAGTTGATACTGTTTTGTCCTTTTAGTACAAATATAACCTCGCTCCCATCTACATCCAAAATAGGTTGATCTAAGGCCAAAGCGGGTGTCCTGACTCCTGCTGGCTCACCTGACTTGACTCTGTCTAATGCCTTTGTGAGAGAGATGCACTTTGCAAGGAGGCCATTAGCGCTCTAATGAAACTCTAAACTTGCCTGACAGAATAAGAGCACAGCAGGGCCGCTTTGAGTGCCTGCTTGCTGTGTGTTAATTGAGATGGACTGTTCATTATCATTGCTTAGTTGCTCACAGTGAAGCCAGATTCTAATGATAGTTTTAGTGTTTGCATGCAGCAGCAGACGTACACATGACACACTAATGAATGTGAAAGTTGAGGCAGTTCCTTTGGAGTATCATCTGGTTTTTACCCTTCAAGTCTACTTCAAAGGAGAGTTTTGAAGGAACATGAGTCTTTGAATGTAGGACTTCTGATAGTGGAGGGAAATCTACAGAGAGGGTATGTTGACCTTAACACATGATGTTCAGGGTGGGAAATTATAGCAGAAGATGAGTCCAAGGAGGCAGATCAGCACGGCTCTCTGGGCAACCTGGACTCCTCGCCTGGCACCTCGGGACACAAGTTGGGTCATGGGTCCTCTGGTAAGAGAAACATGGTTTTCATTAGTAAATCATGGAGAGTAAGATAAAGTGGTCTCAGAGTGCAAAGCCCGATCGATATTGTATTGTTGAGGCTGATATTGGTATTAAATGGTGATGTTAGATTGTCACATATAACTTTTTAAACATTATCATGTAATATAAACAAAGATTTTTGATAAGGATCGCTTAAATTTGAACAAGATATGCACTAAGTGGGACATTTTAACTTGCCACCAACAAAGAAAGTAATGGAGACAGTTTCAGACCTATCTTAAGGGAATACTTCACTCCCCAAATGACATTTTGTATATCAATTACTCACCCCGTGTTACATCGAATAGGTAAAGAAAACTTTGTGTTCCTTGAATGCCTCCAGTGAACGAAGAATCCAAAAACTGCGAAAATTCTTGATGATTTCAAGTCACAGGCGACTGTGTTTAACAACAGCAAAACTATATCAGAACATCAGTTTACAAACTCTCACACAACTCGTTCAGTATAATCCAGGTCTCATGTATCCAGTCACTCAGTACAAGCAGCCCTTTTTGACAAGGAACTGAACTAAAAGTTAAATTTAATCTATGCTCTCTCCAAAGCCAGAGTCAAAAACCGTAATTTTATCTCCCTAAACACTGGAGCTGCTGGGCTATCGCTGCCTCAATCAGTAGATAGCTTGTGTTATTATGAGACTTTGGTGAATCTCTCTTTAAAACACAAAAGTCACACAATAACACAAACCAATTAACTTATCAAAGCAGCAGTACACCAGAGTCTGGCTTCAAAGAGAGCACAAATATGTTTCACTTTCAGTTTAGTTTTCCATTTGAAAGGGCTGTCTGTCTGTTTGGGAAGTACCAAGCATATGAGTGGATAAATGACACTTGGATTAACCTGCATGAGTTGTGTGAGAGTTTGTAAACATTTGTTTTGATACACTTTTGCTGTTAAACATACTTGCTGATTATTCAATTCATCAAGCATTTTCTCTGTTTATGGATTCTTTGTTCACCATAATAATAATAATAATAATAAATCGGTTTTATATAGCGCTTTTCTAGATACTCAGAGATGCTTTACAAAAGAATGAATTCAACAAAACACCTGGGGTCTCATTTATAAACACTGCACATGCACAAATTGAGGCCTGAAAGAGGTGTACACCGCCTCCCACGGAAAAGCTGCGATCAATAAAATCAGACTTGATGGGAGAAACTCTGACCCATGCTTATGAACATTTTGGAGACAGGAAATTGACAATGCAGATGGTGAGGTGGAAGCCTGATTGTAGAAATTGTCGATACTTTTTGGTGCTCACCATTTTTAGTTTTTATCTATACAGTTTTAATATGGAGCCTACGCATTGTTTTATAAATGAGAGCCCAAGCGAGTGATTGATTTACAAATGGTCATTTGGAGGGTGAAGTATTCCTTTAAAAGTATTTTAAGCATTTTTGTGCTGCAATTTTTGTTCCTTACTGTCTGACATAAACACAGGTAGATATATCTGCAGTAAGCTAATATTGACCAGTTTATTTCTCCAACTAAAAAGCCGCGTCAGCTTTGATGTAAATCTACAATGTATTTGTGAACAGTGAATAAACTAGGCCTGATTTTTTTTGGGGGGGGGGGGGGTTATAAAATGTGCAGCCGTTTTAAAATGGCACAGCCTGCTCGTGTGATTGACCCGACTGTTGTACAACGATTTCTTTGATACTCTCCTCACCTCACCAGCGGAGGTTTCCTACTTCATTTTCAACATGCACACCGCCCTTGTCACTCTTGATAGCCTCTGCCCCAGTGGTTTGAAATGGAAATAGAGCGCACCCAAGCATTAGTTACTCTTTGGCCTTAAGATTATTTTTGCCTCTGGAAAACCTTCTTAGCTCCTCCGTGCATAGTAAGTGCTTACACTTATGGGTACTTCAATGACAGTTGTGCCTGAGTCGCATGACTAATATATCTTTTTAAAAATGTAGTGGCACAGTGTTGTAACAAAGACATAACAAGATCAGAACTATTTGAAAAGCACTGATTTACGTCCTGCTATGTGACTAAAGCACCAAGTGTCAAAGCACAGTAGTTGTGTGCCTGTCTGCTCACATGCTGGGTGTTTGGAGTCCACATTAATCTCACCTGGTTTACGCCATGCGGGGCAATAGCTCTAACTTCTGCTTCTCACTAGACTGTTGTCTCTGTGACCTAAATCAAACCCCAGCAAGTGTTCTCGCTGTTCCCATCTTTGTGTCCATGTTAATAACTCTAATGTGCATTCTGCATGGCCAGTCCAGCGTGACGAACTGAGGGAAATCTTCAACGACATCAGCAGCTCCAGCGAGGATGAGGAGGATGAAGGGGACCGGCACGAGGACGAGGACCTGAATATCATGGACACGGAGGATGATCTGGTCCGACAGCTCCAGGAGAAGCTCAACGAGTCTGATTCTGCACAGACTGAAAGTGATAGGAACAACCAAATAGGTGAGATGATATCAGCGTTTCTACACAGAGCTGGAAAACTATAAAATGTGTTTGAATATTAACAGGTTTGGATGAATGTTGGTGGTTGCATGACAAATTTATTATGTTCCTGACATAGAGAGATAAAACAATTAATTATTTAAGTCCTTTATCATGAAAAAGTTTTTACTTGTTCAAGCTTCTTTATTGTCTCTCTTTTATCATTTTAATTGAGCTGTATATGACATTCAGAGCAAATCTATGATTCTGAGCTGGGATTTTCTACATATGGCTCTCAGGTAGCTGAGCCAGCAGCTAACAGTGCTAACAGTGCAAACAGTGCTGACAGATCTAACAGTGTTAACCTTGGGTTAACCGGAAGAATGGTGTTGGGCTTTTGCCACGACACAGTCGGTGTTATAACCGTCCGTAACTGCTGTGTGTATGTAGTGTAGAGTGGCAGTGATCAACTCGCCAGAGGGATACACACACAGGGACTTACATGCACAGCAACTCACAGCCACAACAAGAAACAGAGAAGCTGGAGTAGCAACACACACACAGAGGGAACGTGACTTAATTCTTTGATCAGGACACTATTACTTCACTACACCTTTACTAACAATTAGTTGTTTGCTGCTGTGATTTTAACTGCTATATCATAGGCAGCTGGACTTGCCTGAGTTTCATGAAGACCTGAAGAAGCCTCTTGGATGAGAAACATCTTCAAGAAACCCAAGCAAGTTGCCTGTGATAAAGCACTTAAAGGGATAGTGCACCCAAAAATGAAAATTCAGCCATTATCTACTCACCCATATGCCGCGGGAGGCCCTGGTGAAGTTTTAGAGTGCTCACATCCCTTGCAGAGATCGGCGGGCGGAGTGGATAGCACACCTAATGGCAGATGGCGCCCCAGACTAACGTCCAAGAACACAAAATTGAATCCACAGAGTACCTCCATACTGCTCATCCATAGTGATCCACGTGTGCTGCAGCTGCGACATAAAAAGTTGTTTCGAAAAACATCATATGAACTCTGTTTTTAGCCTCACTGTAGCCTGTAGCTCTGACTGCTTCTCTGTGCTCCACGTTCACGTGTGCGTGCTTGCGCGAGACCAGCGAAAACATGAGCTTTGCTCACCCGTGTTTACTTCACGTGACACGTGCACCGCAGGGGGAGACAGCAGTAGCCACAGTCGCTAAAAGATAATTTACACTACAGTCTTTTAGCAAAGGACAGCCCAACATTTCTGAAGAAGGAACAGCATTTCTTTGTTGAGCTGTATTTGTTTGAGCCCCAGTATACGGACAGAACTCAGGCTACTGGACGAAGCAGCTGCCGCAGCTCATGAGCCTGACCCTCAGCCAGCCGCCTGAATTCCGTAGTAGTCAGTAGCCTGAGTTCCGTCCCTATACTCGGGCTCAAACAAATACGGCTCAACAAAGAAATGCTGTTCCTCCTCAATTTCAAAGTTTTCAGACATGTTGGGCTGTCCTTTGCTAAAAGACCGTAGTGCAAATTATCTTTTAGCGACGTGGCTACTGCTGTCTCCCCCTGCGGTGCACGTGTCAGGTGATGTAAACACGGGTGAGCAAAGCTCATGCTTTCGCTGGTCTTGCGCAGGCACGCACACGTGAACGTGGAGCACAGAGAAGCAGTCAGAGCTACAGTCTACAGTGAGGCTAAAAACAGAGTTCATATGATGTTTTTTGAAACAACTTTTTATGTCGCGGCTGCAGCACACTTGGATCACTATGGATGAGCAGTATGGAGGTACTCTGTGGATTCAATTTTGTGCTCTTGGACGTTAGTCTGGGGCTCCATCTGCCATTAGGTGTGCTATCCACTCCGCCCGCCGATCTCCGCAAGGGATGTGAGCACTCTAAAACTTCACCAGGGCCTCCCTCGGCATATGGGTGAGTAGATAATGGCTGAATTTTCATTTTTGGGTGCACTATCCCTTTAAGAGGATGACTGAGAATCTTCTCGGTTGCTGTTGTATTAATGCTTTTAATGTCGCGTACAGCACCTTTAAATTTAGACTATTTAAACTGTTGGCTGGACAGAACAAGCAACATCTCCTTGGGCTCTAACAGCAACAATATAGCACATTGGATCAACATTTTTTACTATTTTTAATTACTAATTGAAAAAATTAATCAACAGATTAATCGTCAGTGAAAAAACATGTCAGCTGCAGCCCTGCTGACATGTTATATTACTTGTCATCAGAAATACAGTTTGCATATCACTTACAAATTGTTAACAGTTCAAAAACTCAGGTCTGAAAAAGGTGGTGGAATATTGTAACTGAAAAACAAGTTGAAACTCTTTGATATGTAACCTATGGATGTATGACCATATGGACGTATGTGTGTGTTTATGTACATCTGTTATAAAGGTGAGAATGTGTAAGTTATTCAGAAAAAGTGTGTGTATGTAGGTGGAGGAAGTAAGTGCAGCTTTAGAATTACGCAATCTCTCCTGCTGTGCTTGCAACTTGCATCACACCTTGGTGTGAATGCTGATTCTTTCTGCCAACTTATATTCTGTCATTTTTCAGTCAAAGAGGTCACAGCCGAGAACTTGGCATGCTGTTCTCAGAATGCAGTCGTAGACGTGAGACATGAAATTAAATCAAACCCCTTTTGATACTTGTCAAAGCAGAGGTCATAAATAACCTCAGCCAGGTGTCTGTGGTTGATCAGAGCTGAGTTTTCTAGGCCAGACATCACGCACACACTCATGAGTAGCCCTACTTTGACTTAAATACACGTGCTGTGCCCACAGAGATGCACACACAGACAGCTCTCCTCCTCGATTTAACAGTCTGACAGGTGTTGTGGCCCAGCGTGAACCTCAGACAGCTGTCCAGCCTGACAGCTCAATGCCTCCTTATCTACATACATGGAGCTGTCAGTCAACACCACTACCGGTCAGCTCCACTGCTGCAGTCAAGCAGAGCTGGAGTCTGGCTGTGTGTGTGTGTGTGTGTGTGTGTGTGTGTGTGGCAGCCTTGCAATGTTGTAATAAATGGGACTTCAGGGACGCCTTCCTGCTTGGCTTTGCATATTAGATGGGCTTTATCAGAGCACTGAGAGTCAGTTTGGGGGGAAGCAGAGGATGAGCACAATTAGTTTGGAAGTTAGTTGATGGTGATGGTGATGGAGCCACAGGTTGTTGTTGTGAGGCACAATCACTTTGGCTGGATTTAATGAGAACCCTCTGTGGAGCCCGGAGCAGACTGATTTAGTTGTGTCTTTTAGTGCTCCAGCCTGCTGGCTCACGTCCTGTTAAATGGATTTGTTGTTCCCATTAACTGCAATTTGTCAACTGAAATGGAGGCATCCTTGTGGTTCAACAAGCTAAGGTGCATATCTTACCCTCACGGCTTTGTGAGTGTAGTGTTGCTCTCAAATTATGTCACATCATCACTCCTGCTTTTTCTATCTACTCCTCACAATAAAGCATAAATGACATGCTGTCTGATAGGGATGTGTCGATTAAACATTGCCACCCTCACTAGTCGGCACCACAAATATGAGTTGGTTAAACTTATCAAGATAACTAGAGGAAAACAAGTTTGGATCGACATGCGTGACTAACCACCAGCTCTGAGCATCAACAACTTTCTCTCTTGCACACACAAGTGCGCTCTCAGACTCACACACAGTCACGCCGGCTGCTGGATGTCGTCGAGTGCTCAGGATGTTATTAGTTGGGTCCATTGGAAATCCTGATACCCCCTTTTCCACTAACTTAAAACAGGCTCCATTCACGTTCCTGCACCTAATTTCAAACCTCTCAAAGCATTTCGACCGAAAATAAATTAGCTTGGAATCTAAAAGGTTTGTCCCCAGCTCGAATCAAACCTTGACCTGATGTGATGTGCAAACCGTGACGACATCAGTGGGCGTGGCACATTCCACATGTTGGAAAGAGAGGATGCTGGGGCAAGAATAAAGATTAGAAAACAGAGCGTGTAGTGGTCTCATTAATAGTTGCTTGTTTTTTGGATAAAAATCAATATCTGTAATAACAGAACAAAAGCTCACAGGTAATCAGTGCGACCTGCCGTCTTGCTACTACTGTTTACCTCTGTTTTACATGATGCAGCGTTCTCCGTTAATGGCGCCTTCTTGATTACAATGGTTCCACTTAAAACCGGTAGAAACATGGGCTGGTTTATGTGATGGCACCAAAGTTCCAAGAATCCTGAACAGAAACGATTAAAGGGAGTTTGGTAGAGAAAGGGTATGAGAAGCCTGGACGTATGTGTGTGTGTCGTGTCAATTTGCATGCATGAGAGAGTTACCTCTTGAGTGTGTGTGTGTGTGTGTGTTTTTGGATGGAGATGAGGTGGAATGTTAAATACTCAGTAAATAAGTGTTATTTGTTCATTCTTTATTTGTGAGATGTTGTCATGTTTGCAAAGAATTGCTGGAAAATGTCATTAACGATTTCAAGTGGCTCTTACAATATGCGCAGTGTATGATTCTGACTGTGTTTAACTTTATAGATTTTATGAATGTTTTCTTACTTTTAGACTAGTCGACAGGTCTAAGTTTAAACTTTTGTTTAAACAACAGGGAAACAAGTAATTAGAAACATCCCTACTGTCAGAGTGTTATTTGTGACAGTGGTTAATGTGTGAACCTCCTGCTGTTTTCCCGCAGTAATGGAGTATCAGGTGCAGATCAACGGCATCAAGGCCAAGCTCCAGGAAACCCGCGCACGGAAGAAACAGCAGGAGGAGCTCATCATGAAAGTGGAAAACCAGGCTCTCAAAGTAAGCAGCAAACACAAACACACACACACACACACAGTTTTCTCACTAATTCAGAAACTAGGTCTTCATGTACAGAAACATAAACAAGAACATGCAGATGAGCTTGGAGGCAGAAGTCTTCATGCAGCATAAGTTCTCTCAACAGTGATGTGAGACAACATAAAAACAGCTGATTACACAGTGTCGGAGGCCGTTTTTCATATTTTTAAAGCCTTAAATATTACATTTTCCCGTCAGCTTGTCACTATAGACGCATTTCTATGCAGAAAAAGTGGCATGAAAATTCATTGTTCTGCCAGGCGCTCTTTAGTGGAGACTTTTCAATGAGTGAAACATGAGCAGACATGGCCCTTTTTACGTTGCCATTTAGAGCTCTCATTGCCCGGTGTTTTGGGAGCGTCAAAGCCCCATCTCCAGTCGTTATTATCACAGTCGCAGGGAAAAGGTCAGCTGTCTCTGACTGGCATTCCAAGTGGCCTTTCTGTCAGAGAGGAGATGGCGACACGAGCAGCCCAGGCAGACACGCATTTAAAGCCATCACAGTTTAATGAGGCTCAGCATGTCGGCGCGAACAAATCTTGTTTGTCTCTTCTCTTCTCACAGAACCGCTTCCAAGCTTTGTTGGATGAGATTATTCAGCAGGAGGAGCGTGAGATGGAGCAGGTGAGAACCTTTCCGTAAAAGCCATGGATCAGTGCCTCGCTGTGAGCTCTCCACAGCTTTCAGCACTTCGCATGAATTTATCTTGTATAAATGTCAAATAGTGTGTTAGCAGATGGCATTGTGCTCACTGTCCTTTTTAGACCCAACGGTTTTCATGCCTGATAGCAGGGTTCAAATTCAATCACTTGAAATTTAATTTGTCAGCGGTGACCAGCGGAGTCCCCTCTGCAGCTATGGCATAGCGGCCACCCGCTGTCTTGGGTCGTTGTTTGTATTGACAAATGAAGGCAGCAAATTAATGTGAAAAGACATGTTAATCATCATCCACTTACCCTCCAATTACACCCCAGGGCTGTCGGGCATCAATCACCACTTCTATTTTCTGCTCCAACAGCTGGCCTCCCTGCAGGAGCAGCTGGACTCACTGATCGAGAAGTGACCACCAGGGGGCAGCCTCATGTCATCTTCAGCCACACATACACACACGTGAGGAAGAGGAGGAGAAGCCTTCATCCAGGAAGGAGGGAGTCTTTATTAGCTGACTTGCTGTGTCATTCCTTTCAGTTTGTCTTGCCATACATTATTCACACAGCATACTGATTTATGTATTAAAAGACAGTTTTTATTAGGTTGACAGAATTTGTTTGTTACTGTATGATTTAAATATTTGGCTTCAACTGTGAATATTTTTACTTGTCATCGTGAAGCTAAATGTTCTCTCAGACGAAACACCTTCTTTGTATTTCATTTCATTCTTTTCATGAAGAATAAATTACAGTGATACGAGTATCAAAGAACTGGAAACTGTTTTTTTTTGCATCAGAGCACAGATTGTACATGTGGGCAGTTTGATGTTGGTCATTAACGTCCTTTTTACTGTCGTTATGTGAATGAAACTTCCTCACAAATTGTTAGAAACACAGAAACTAAAATTGGAGCATCTTTTTTTACCGTCAAAGGGATTTTTGGGGGAGTTTTTCCTTGTTTGCTGCGAGGGTCCAAGGATAAAGGGATGTCGTATGCTGTGATTTGTGATATTAAGCTCTTTAAAAAAGATTGAATTGAATTTAAAGTAATACATCACCCCCCCAAATGACAGTTTGCACATTAATTATTCACCCCATGCTACGTTTAATATGTGAACAAAACTGTTTTTCTCGCAAGCCTCTTGTCAGTGGAGAATCCAGAAATGGAGAAAAATCTTGATGAATTAAACTCATAGAGGTCACCACAACCGAAGTCACACCGTCACACAACCTGACTGCCAATCATGGCGGCAGTAGACCAGCAGCTCCTGTGTTCAGTGAGGTAAAATTAACGTTTTTTGTCAATGGAGTCTGGCTTTGAGGAGAACATAGATATGTTTCACTTTCAGTTCAGTTTTAGATAGTAAGGATTTAGCAAATACAGAGTGTGGGAGGTACATCACACCAATCCTGGCTTTCCTACACTGGTTACCTGTTGCTTTTAGAATTGATTTTAAGATCTTATTGATTACTGACAAAGCCCTGAGAGGCCTTGCTTCAAGTTATATCCTGCTGCAACCCAGCAATTTATATGACAAATATGAATGTGGGGGACATGAGACTGAGGCCTTCATTTCCAACATCACACATGTAGTTGATTTGAGTCCTGATGTACTGTTAAAAAAGGACATCCCGGGCTTTTAAGTGGTGTAACACATGTGAGGATGTCCCCAGCAGAGCATATCCTCTGTCTTTACAAAAGGAGGAATTAAGTGATCATATTTATACAGAGAAATTGTTTCGGTTCCTCATAATGATGTTTTTTTTTAATGAGAGTCTGAACTATATTACATTAAGTTTTTAGAAGTATATGTTCATTTTAAGCCTTTCAAAGTACACATTCTAACCAGTGTCCTCTTTGGGGACAGTGAGACTTGCTTCCTTTCATTTTCCATACTTGAGGAAACAGCACTGAGGGAGCCAGAAGAAATTTTGTTGAAAATTAATGAGGAAAAGTCAGACATGTAAATTTCTTTGTCTGATTATACACACTGTGTATAACCAGTTAAAAGCATGCAAAAAACCTTTGATAATACATTTCTTAAACATGAATTTTATTATGTAACATTAATGTCAATGTAATGTACTTTTTAAAAAAAAAATTGATTGACTTTATGTCCACTATAAGGGACATGTTATAAAACATAAATTACATTTCTGAGAAAAAATATTTGCGATATTTTCTTACATCCCAATTATCTAGTTTATGTTTAAAAAATCAACACAACAAACATTTTTTCTTTCATGTCCCAAGAGGTTAAAACTGACTTTGATTGTCCTTTGTTCCTTCTCACACCCTGAGATCCTCAGATGCATCTTTCCTTGCTGTTCCTACGTCTAGATGAATTCACAAAGGTGATAGAGCCTTTGCAGTCAGAGCTCTCGACTTTGTAATGACCTGCCTGAGGAGATCAGGGCTGCAAACTCAGTCTCATCTTTGAAATCACGTCTGAAAACCTACTTGTTTAAAACTGCCTTTTGTTGATTTTACCTGCTTCATTATTGCGTGTTTTACTCTGTATTGTATATTCTGTTTTTAACACTTTTATCTTGTTTTATTTGTCTTTTATTCAAATCACTGTATTTTGAAAGGTGCTATAGACAAAGTTTATTACTATTATTGTTATTATCACTGAGCATACAACAGGATAGACGAGACTTGGATTATACTACATGAGGTGTGTGAGACTTTGTAAACAGATGCTTTGATATAGCTGTGCTGTTAAACACAGACCTCTTACTTAAGTTCATCAAGAATTTTCTCAGTTTTTGGATTTTCTGTTGACCAGACATTCCTTTAACATATGTAATATGACTTTTTCTATGAGATCTGAATATGTGGGCAGGGTTTAGGAAGTATGGTGGTTTAAATCAAATCCTTCATACTACATCATGGGCCATGTAACACCAAAAGGAGGAAGGTGGCAATTAAAGGTTAAATTCAGAAATTATACCTCAATCAGTGGCATCTGTGACTCAGAAGGTAGAACAAGTCATCTACCAATTAGAAGATCAGTGGTTTGATCCCTGGCTCCTCCAGTCTGCATGTTGAAGTATCTTTGATCAAGATACTGAACCCTAAATTGCTCCCCGTGGCTGCTCCATCTGTGTGAGTGTGTTACCTAGCTTGTACAGGGTGTGTGTGAATGGGTGAATGGGTGAATGGGTAAAACGTGCTTTAAGTGGTCAGATGACTAGAAAGGCCCCACACAACTGCAGGTCCACTTACCACACTAATTGATTTCATAGGTTTACCAGCTAAAATCCAAGCACACACACACACACACACACACACACACACATCCTACTATATTACTCTGCTAGCTCCTCACATTAGCTAACAGCCAAGTGCAGCTTTATATAATGGGTTAGCCAGTCACTCTGAATCACATTTCATTGGTTCAATTTATGTCAAGATGAGTCATCAAAAATATTTTATGCATTACAAGGAAGAGAGATGAGAGGCACAGATTTTTTTGGCACATATTTAGCACGTCACAAGAGATTAACAATGATCACAGGGACACAAAGTTAAGAACGAATTTGGAAAATGTATTTTTCATTTCACTGTGTCTTTAAACTGGGTTACATTTTAGCTGACTGTGGCACTGGCAGCAGACAGTATTGTATCTTTGTTACTGCTTACTAATGTTTTTAGTGTAACTTCTGCTGAGTTCACTGGATTTAAACCTTATTGGGACAATTTAGACTTAAACTCAAAATCCCAGGTTTAATCATTTTTGAGTTTCTCACATATTAGATCTCTTCCTGTTCAAATTAGAGCTGAAATCATCAATCTGCAACTCTTTTTATTTGCTACTAAAGTCATTTTTCAAGCAAAAATTCCTCCCTGAGTCTCAAATATTGGATTTGCTGCTTTTCTTTGTCTTCTGTGGTCATAAATTGAAAGTCTTTGGGTTTTTGAGAGGATAAAAAAGAGAAATTCATGACATGACCTTGGGCTTCAGGTTGTAATAATCAACACTGAAAATAACTGATTGCAGCCCTGGTTCAAATTTAGGCACTGTTACTGTCAGAGGTTAATGAGCCACTTCCTCTCCACCCTCCTGTGTAAGGTAGAGGCCTCCCATCAGTGCCGCTTATGCTTCCTTCCAATGATCTTAACTTCTTCGAGAGTGATCTGGGCCTTTCTCGTGGGTTCTGTGGTCATCCCCGCCTCTCCTGCTCCTTTCCGCAGGGACTGCCCACCAATTGCAGGGGTAGGCAAGAGATTAGCTCCTCAGATTAAAGTGTCCACCTCCAAACCCTGCTTAATCCTGCCATCTGTCAGAGAGCAGCTAACCAGCCAAGACTCTCTCCACTAGGCTAATTAGGAAGCCAGAAGAACACAGACCCAGAGAGGGGAAAAGGAAATCTCCAAAACACACACTTTTCTGTCTGGTACTGCTCAAGGCAGAGTGACAATGGAGGAGACGTACCTGCTCAACCATCCGGGAGTCAGGAAGAAGATTCTGGCAGGAGGCTCTGGACCGCTGCCACACTTTCCACCTGGGACAAAGGTAGAAAGTCTCAGTTAATACAATAACCTAAATATCACTAGACTAAAACTCAATATGATAGGAAATTAGTCCTCACATAATTATCATTGTGATGTAATTAATATTCCAAAGGAAAAAAAAGGTCTATTTTTATCTATGTGTTGCATTGCCCACTTCAATTAGACCCTGTTGAATTATTCATTAAGTGAGGAAATGTATTCTGTATCTGGCTCTTACACACAGAGCAAACATTTGGTCAACCAAATTGCAACATGTTTTTTGGCACAGTGTCTGTGTTTCTGTTCATCCACTGATCCGCTGGTCACTGACTTTTTTCCCCTCCAAGTCAAATCCAGCCATATGGCACCAGGCCTGGACACTGTGACAAACATTTTCCATGACAATGCCAGCATGAATTTACCTGTGTGTCTGAATTACAATGTGTGTGTGTGTGTGTGTGTGTGTGTGTGTGTGTGTGTGTGTGTGTGTGTGTGTGTGTGTGTGTGTGCGCGTGCGTGTGTCCGTCACCAGTGAGGTGATTCCCAGTAGCTCACACAGTTATCATACCATTATACACAATCTGTCAAGCTATAAATAGAAGGTTACATGGAGCCAATGTAATCTGTACAGTCGGAGAAATGGTGAAGAAGTCTTTCACATGCACACAAACAGATGGAACACATAATGAACACCAGCATGTATGTGTTACATAAGGAGTGACAGAAATATGTGACAGTATTCAGTCCAATTAAATATTTTGAAAATACATACATCAAGCATATTGTAAAGGTTGACAAAGTGTTTTTCTCCATCTGTTGTGAACTGTTATGTATCAATGTCAGAGAAAGGAGAATAGAAAACATACATAGCCTATATGTACCTATACATGGATACATACATTATTCAAGGACCTCCTGTGAAACATTTCCACAGAGGATTCTTCAGTACATGAACTCAATTTGTTTTAAAGGAATACTTCACCCCCCAAATAACTATTTGTATATCAACTACTCACCCCGTGTTACACTGAATTGGTAAACAAAACACTGTTTTTCTCACATGCCTCCCCGGTGAATGGAGAATCCATTAAAGGAGAAAATTCAAAAAGGAATGAAGTCATTGGGGTCCAAGTTAAGACCTTTGCACACTGTTTGTTTTTTTCATTTTCATTGTTGCATGTCTAAAAATAAATACGATCTCACGTTGTGTCAATCATGTTTGCACACTAAGTCCAAAACTTTTGTCTGTTATTAAAATTTTCCACGTTTTTCACATCCGCCAGAGCCTTTAGACACATTTGACCAAGAATATAGAGCAGAGTGGCCTTTTATTGTGGCCAGCCTAAGGCACACCTGTGCAAATATTCATGCTGTCTAATCAGCATCTTGATATGCCACACCTGTGAGGTGGGATGGATTATCTCGGCAAAGGAGAAGTGCTCACTAACACAGATTTAGACAGATTTGTGAACAATATTTGAGGGAAATGGTCTTTTGTGTGCATAGAAAATGTTTTAGATCTTTGAGTTCAGCTCATGAAAAATGGGAGCAAAAACAAAAGTGTTTATATTGCAGACATAGCGTTTATATTTTTGTTCAGTGTATGTAACAGCGTGAGTAAGTGATTAACAAATGATCATTTATGGGCTGAAGTATTCCCTTAAAGTAAAAAGTAAATGATGAAGAGTTTAATTCTTTAATTTCCACCCTGTAACACTTTCCATCCCCTGCTTGCTCCTTCTTTCCCAGCTGGTTTTCAATTTCCAGACACTGCTGGACAACTTTGAACGAACAGTGATCGATGACAGTCGACTGGCTGGCAGGCCGGCTGAGATATTTGTTGGGAAGATGTTCAAGATGGAGGTCTGGGAGACCCTGCTGATGTCTATGAGGGTTGGAGAGGTGGCTGAGTTCTGGTGTGATGCTGTTGTGAGTTAAACTACAGACTTTACACACACATACACACACAGACAGATATTAGGCCTCCTAAAAGAGGTCCTAATGAGTGCTCATGAGCGAGGAATGGAAGCTTTGCTTGTCATTATGATGCACATTAATCAACCTTCTGAAGGCTCCTACATGCTCAGTATTATAAACACAAACAGAGCAATCTTTTTGTGCAAATTTAAATGGTTTTCCTTTGGAGAAAAATGTAATTTGCAAGTGAAATTGTGGCCATTTTTTTGTGTTTTCCTTGTAGGGCTGATTGGCGCTGGCTGGCAGCACCAGGGGGTTAGCGTGATTAAGTGCTTCGATGTCTTGTTGCAGACCCGTTGTTTATGTTTTTGTTGATGAGATCATTTTGCAGCACACAGGCTTGTACCCCATCGTGTCCAAGGGAATGAGGCTAATCGCTCAGGGGAAAGACCCCCTAGAGGGCCAGAGACACATGTGCGGCATGGGAAACTTGTTCCACTATCACTCCACTGGTTACCCAGAGCTGGATGAGCTCATGAGAACTCCTCAACCACTTATATTCATCATGGAGCTGTTGCAGGTAAGCACCAGTGGCAAAAAACTGTATGTCACAGTGGATAGCAAAGGAGATGACAATGTAGAACAATCATCTGTCCGCTCATTATCAGCTTTTCTCAGATTTGAGACTCTGTAAACATAAGCTGACAGTAGAAAAAGACATTTACTTATTCATCCAGCCCTCCTCTTAGAATCGAGGCACTCCTACATACTGTTATTTGAAAATCCAGTGACAGAGATGACAAGTTCTCCTTCAGCTTTGAAGGAATATGCTATCCAGAACAAGCTTGAGACTCACCGGGGGGTCCAGCAGAGGCAGGAAATTAACATCCTCCCTGTTTCAGAAAACTTCACAATGCATTTCCCCACACAAGTTGACAGCCCTTCAGTGGTGGAGGAAGTATTCAGATCCTTAGCCTAAGTAGAAGCAACAATACCACAATGTAAAAACAGTCACAAGTAAAAGTCCATTTAAAATAACAATAGTACCAGAAAAATGTGCTTACAGAGAGTCACACAACTTTAACCTGAGCAGATCTAATCAGCAACACAACTGAAAACATCTGTTTGGTTATGCAAGTCCTTTAATCTTTAAATATGTCATGTTTCGTAGGTAAAATCAAAGTAACAAGCTGTCAAACAAATATATAAAAAGTATACATTACCCTCTGAAAGATGCTGGAGTAGAGGCATAAAGTACCTTGAATTCAATATCAAATATTTTGTGTGGAGATGTTTCCCATATCTCATATGGGAAACATCTCTCCGGTGGATTACCCCCTCCAGGTTGTGGGAGAGTTACTGCCTCAAGCGAGGGAGTCCAAGGATCTCAGGGTTTTGTTCACAAGTGAGGGTAGACTGGAGCGTGCAATGGATCTGCGGTTTGGTGTGGGTTCTGCAGTGACACAGGCGCTGCGCCGGACCATCATGGGGAAGAGGGAGCTGAGCCGGAAGGCAAAGCTTTTGATTTACTCGTCCATCTATGTCCCAACTCTCAACTATGGTCATAAGCTTTGGGTAGTGACCGAAAGAATGAGGTCGCAGATACAAGTGGCTGAAATGAGTTTCCTCCATGGGGTGGCTGGGATCAGCCTTAGAGATAGGGTGAGGAGCTCAGACATCTGGAGGGAGCTCGGAGTAGAGCCGCTGCTCCTTCGTGTTGAAAGAGGTCAGTTGAGGTGGTTCAGGCATCTGATCAGGATGCCTCCTGGGTGCCTTCCTTTAGAGTTGTTCCGGGCACGTCCCACTGGTAGGAGGCCCCGTAGCAGACCCAGAACACGCTGGCGGGATTACATATCTGGAAAACGTTGCTGGGGAGAGGGTTGTCTGGGGTGCTTTGCTTGGCCTGCTGCCCCCACAACCTGGCCCCAGATAAGCGGATGAAAATGGATGGATGTTACCATAACACTTTGTCCTTCCCTATACTGATTCCTGAAATTGCGTATAGGCAGATACCAATAACTTATCCAATACCATTGCTTAAAAAATAATAATTGAACAGCTCTTTCATGCCATCCCTGCATGGATGTGAAATAATTGCCATCATTGTTATACGGCATGGCTACAGTTAAACCCTTTGTAAAACTTGAACAAATACATACAGACAATGAACACAATATAACTCTCTTTTATTATCTACTGTAATCTGATGTTTTGCTAGTGGTTAATATTACATTATTTACACAAAATCCATTTCTCTTTGCTGCTCTAAAACAGTAGTTGCAAGTGGCTGAGGACGACAACTTGCACTGTAGGCTGCTGTTTCAGAGCAGTGGAGAAGAACTGATCACTGGGAGAAGTGCCGTCTTATCCATGTGTGAAACTACTTTAAAGTTTGTCAATGAATAATTGATTATGTGGTACTGCAAAGGTGCAGAGACTTGTGTACTTGTTGATACCCAATCCAGCATCCAAGGCGGTATCAGAGGCATATCTGAAAGTGGTACTGGAACAACTTAAAGTTTGTTTTGAGTAAATGTACTTAAAAGTAAAGTTTGGATCTTTGGAAGTGGGGTTTTATGAGGTACTTTAGTCACAGTATTAAGGCTCAGATGACTTTAGAGGACTAGCAGCGATGAAGGCCTCCTGCTGCATAACGTCACGGTGTCTTGGCCAAAGAAATTGCACAAGAACACACTGCAAAGACTACAGCCAAGGGTCAGCCAGCACATACGTTCTGCGCCTGCTTGAGAGGAAATACCTCTCCACACCAGCAGACGACGTTTGTAATCCTCATTCATAAAGGGAAATTGGAAGACCATCTTGACGCTTGTTAGCCAGTTAGCATATTATCAACACAATCCAACAGTGAAAGAACAGAGCATATATACTGTGTGCCAGTGAAGGATAACACAAACCATCACAAAATGTTTCAGCTGAAGAGATCAGTGGCTGAAGCAAAATAAACTTAGCTTATGTAACAAGTTTGTTTTGGTTTCACTCCCTCTTGACTTAGGCTGTTTGTTTACTTTCCTCACTTCCATTTCTCTTCTCATGCCTTGAGTGAACTGCCAATCAGTGATTTTATTGACTGATGGGCTCCGCTGTAGCGACACCAATTCAACATGTTGATACTGCTGTGGCTTTCATGGCAGTACTCCTACCTTCTTCTCCAAACTCGGGGTGTGCCAAAAAAAAAAGCAAATGAGGGGCAACATCACAACAACGAGGGCAGCAGATGCTCATCAACGGCCCAACTTTGACCAATGGCTGACCATTGGCTTAGTATGTCAGGGCCCTTAAACTACCTACAGTGGTTGGCGGTTGGCCAGTGTATCCTATATTTAGACTACTTTCACTGCTTTACCTTGATGCAGACAGCCTTCTCTGACAGGGAAGCCATTAATGGATTCAGTTCCTCTCCTATGCACTCGTCAAAGCCACCAGACTTCATTGAGAAAAACAGTAATTTTAGCTCCCTGAACACAGGAGCTTCCGGTCTACAGCTGCGTCAGTCACATAGTTTGTTTCTGTAATTGTGTGTAATTCTGTAATACTTCAATGAATTCGGACTAATCCTTTGAAACCTCAAAGTCACACAATAACACAATCAAACTCACTGAGCCAGGCAGGTTTGGACCAGCAACTCTTGTGTTCAGCGATATTAAACTACTGTTTTTCTCAGTGGGGTCTGGCTTTGAAGAGATCAATTAAAATGGTTGCCTGTTGGAAAATGCTGACTGTTGGCAAGGTTAAGTGGCAAAAATATTAATATAGCTCACACTTACACTGATATTGATTGTTTTTAGGATGGATAAAATTTGCTGCTAGCCCTGTCCACAGCAGTATATTGCTTAGCTTTCATGGCAGTGCTCCTACCCACTTCTCAAAACTGGGGGCGTGTTGACTGACATCTACTGTAGGTAACACACTAACTATGGATAAGTACCTCATACAGCCCCACTTCAAACAATCCGAAGCGTCCTTTTAATTTCTTTCAGCCACTTCTACCTACTTAGCATTCACTCGTGCCTCCATCAGTGGAGTTTTTCTCCTGTTAACATACTCCTTCTGTTGTGCTTCTCCTGCCTCGGCGGCTTCCAGGTGGGAGACCCCATGTCCTACCAAAGAGAGTCATGGATGATGGAAAAGGATGAGAAGCTGCAGACGGTGCCAATTCTCCACATGCAGGGCAATGCACTGGTCAAGCAGAGACGATTCAGAGAGGCTGCCAGCAAGTACAAAGAGGCCGTCCTGCTGCTGAAAACAGTCCAGTCCAGAGTGAGTGAAGGATTAGGCAAGAAAGATGGGATAGGGGGAGTAATATGAGTGATGTGAAAGCTTGTTAATATTGAGGTTTTCTCGTGATTGTAGGTTTTTGGGACATGCAACTGCAGCTCTTTTCCAGTGGGAGATTCCTGTTTTCCTGTTTTTCTCACTGTGTCTCTGATTACAGGCAGTAGGGTGGGAGGGCTGGCAAAGGAAAGAGGAGGGAGAGCTGTGGAGAACTGTCTAAGATGAGAGGGAGAAGTAAGGCTGAAGGAATACTGGAGGGAGAGTTATGTATGAGATGTTCTGATAAGAGTGGAGAGGATCCTTTTGTGTGAGAGAGTGATTTCTGGCAGCTTTGGACATATTCACAAGTTTGATGTTGGAGGCTTACAGATAGTTGGCCTGTGCGCTAACAGCGTGTAAAGCTCTGCTCGGCAGAGATGATGCTCTGGGTATCCTTCAGTGTCCCAAAGTCATGTCATGTTTGAGTCTGTGTGAAAATATTTAAAACTACAGAATTCAAATAATTTATTAAAATATGTGTAGGAGATGCCAACAAACACAACAGCACTGATCGTGGTCCTGTTCTTCCATCTGTGCGTGTGTAGGAGATGCCGGGTGATATAGACTACATTAATTTGGGTCGAATGATCATCCCCCTGGAGCTGAACTACTGCCAGTGTATGTTGGAGCTGGAGGAGTATTATGAAGTTATAGAGCACACCAACGAGCTGCTGGAGAAACACAAAGGTAAATGCCTGGTTGGACTTAGATTGAATTGTATTCTGATTACTAATTAATCAATTAATTTTCCATTGTCACTTAACTTCACATTCACACAGCTGCAGCAGTTTTGGGAAATATGCTTATTGGCTTTGATGCAGAGAGTGACATAAGAAGACTGATACCACTCTCATGTCTGATGGCTAAATATGTGGCCAAGCCAGGAGGAAGTTAGCTTAGCTTAGCATAAAGACCTGAACCAGGGGGAAGCAGTTAGAGGAAAGGTAATTTCAAAATAAGATCTCTTCTTTGTCCAACCTATTCCTCCCAATCATAACTGAGCTCAGTATAACATCACTGTGAAATTTTTACCATTTTCTCATACTTCTTAATTTCAGTTTATGAGAAATAGCCTTTCTCTTGGGCTTGATCCTAACTGAAGACCTTAAAATGCTCTTTTCCCTCTCTTACTGCAGTCATCTTTATTTGTCTGATATAATCAGCTCTTGGGATAACAGTGAGATCGAAACTTGTCTGATAAATGAGCCAGCACAACTTTAGAAATTTGTCTTAGATCAAATTCAAGTCTCAACTCTGGGTGTTTTATCTGTTCTCAGAGTTGAGAAACCTCTGAGAAGCCTATGAGCACAGCTAAAGAGCTACTGCTGGTTTATTCTTTCACTCCTTATTTTAAGGTTTTGGAGAAATAGAATAAATAGTCTAATAAATACTCCTATTTATTGCACATTTGTGTGTATGTTTATGCTTGTGAGTTTGTGTGTTTGTCGGCATGTGTTTGCCTGTTTTATATATTACATCATTTGTGGAAATGTGTGTTGGTGTGTGTATGTGTTGTTGATGTGTATATGTTATGGTACTTGTTTGGGCGGAATCAGTTAACATGCTAATGGCAAGTCTGAATTGGTGGCCAGAGGGAGGCTTAGCCATGAAGACATGATCCCCAGATATGTATATGTGTTCCATGCCGTGTGTGGTTGCTACATGTTGTGTATGTTATTTGTCTTAATGAAAAAATTACAGCAGAGGAAAGTACAGATTAAAAAAAGAAAAGACTATTGTGAGCAGCAAAATGTTCCTCTAGGTTGTCTCTTTTCAAATGTAGAAATTCATATTGCCAACAACTTTAAAGCTACAGAGCCAGGATAGCTGTTTGTGCTTTCAGTATTTTTGCTAAGCTAAGCTAACTGTCTACTGGCGGTAGATTTGACAGTTACACAGAGCTGGCGCTAGAGGTGTGTTGTTCGCAAATGTTTAATTCAAAAGAACATTTTGGGTGAACGAACTGAACTGAATCACTTCCTGAAATGAGTTGTTCAGTTAAGCTCAATGCAGAAGTTTGGGGTGAATGTGCAGGGACTCACTGACTATGTTTATATGCACACTAATACTCCAATATTATTCAAAATTTCATATGGGTCATTGAAACAGCGTATTCTATTTGGTTATTCACAATTTAGGCCTTTTACTGAATTTAGCATTTTCGGATAAAGATACATGGGATATGCTGGGTTTAATATGCGTCTCAATCAGGGTTTTTACAGCATTTTGCAACACACAACCTCTCACTTGTTTACAGTCAACACTGTGTGTTGTTATGGATGTGTTGTTCACAGACCAACTCGCCAGCAGTTTGCAAAGCTGTGGTGTGGTGATGCATGCCCAAAAGAAAAGCCCACATATCTGGTTGAAAGGAGACACATAACTTATTTTTAACATTAGCAAAGACTTGGATATCAACAGGTTTTTGGATATGTGAAAATATTGCAATGCTGACCTTCACAAGAGGGTGGTTGAAGGAATGAAAGAAGGAGGCTGTGTTCATCCAATCAAACAAATCTGCCACCGGTGGAAAACTTTTGAAAAATCCTCATTTTAAGCAAAGAAGCAGCATGGCACAGGTAGCTCCAGCTGTTCCGCATTTCCATATTTTGATATAGGCCTAATAAACAATGGATGTGGAAGATGCAGGTAATTTTACACCAAGAAATCTAGTAACTAAACAATTTTCACCGCCTCCAACGCTGTATCCAGTTCTCTTTATACATCCATGATGTGACCTGAATCTGACCGAGACACCGAGAACTCTATTGACAGGTCACAATTGTAGTGATTTGTCAAATGTCACACCCTAAACCAACCCTCATTTATCATCCATTTGACTCTTTATGGGACCAAAATTTACAAAATGAACACCACGTTTTAGTGAGGAATTAAGACTTAACGAGGTAATAAATCAACTGAGAAGTAGGGTAATTTTCTTATAGACTTCTTTACAATCCGACTTCCCTTTGTAACTGGTTGAGTCGCCCCCTGCTGGCCATTAAAAGAAATGCAGGTTTAAGGCACTACTGCATTGGCTTCACTTCCCAGAGGCTACATCCACTTCTTTTATACAGTCTATGGCTGGTAAACTGTTTTCTTTAGGACACAAAAATAGCCTGCACACTAAGCTATGTTCCGATAAGTATTCAATTAAATTACCTCAGAGAAAATAATTAGAGGAGCATAGTCTGGTGTGCAGACTGTATTTTTTGGTCCCTAGTTTTTTATCATCTGGATGTGCGTGCTTTCCTTAACTTAGCGTGAAACTATTTTCTTTAACCTTTAAATGGAAGCCTGGTTAGTTGTTTCCCCCCAGCTTTCAGTCCTTGTGCCACACTGAGCTAACCATCTCCTTCTTTAACATGGTTTTTAACAGACAGACACAAGAGTTGTAACAATTTCCTTTTCGAACTCTCAGCAAAAAAAAGCAAATAATAGTATTTCACAAAATGTCAAACTACTCTTTGTATTCATGTTCACGAAAAGCTGCTCAGTGATGAGTAAAATGAGAGCCTGTACCGAGTTACTTCCACCCCTGGATATGAACACTGAGAAAAACAATGATTTCAGAATGTTGTAAAATTTGACGGGTCAGGGTCTGAAGCCCGTGCTGGCTTTATTGCAGTGGCTGTAGCATGTAGCAGCTGTGTATTCATTGAGAGAGCATGTAGGAGGGCTGCAGTTGACATTACAAAGGGTTTTACAGTTGGAGCAGCCCTGGGCATTGTACTGTCATACCCATGGCTACTCATATAATCCTAGAGGAGCTCACATGCTGGCAGTCTCCACTTCAAAGCCTTATGAATTATGCCCCTCACCCAGAGACAGGATCCACAGAGGCAGCTTTTATTTTACTCTCTGTCCCTCAGCCCGGAGTCCCAGTTTTATATTCGTCTTTGTGTGTGTGTGTGTGTGTGTGTGTGTGTGTGTGTAGCAGGAGGTGGTGTACAGCTGTGGATGTGTGTGCCTGTATTATGTTTGCGCTTGAGCTCGTGTGGCAGGAGAGAGGGTGTAAACTTGTTTGGGAGTGAGCATGAGAGTGAGGCAGTATCATGGGAATGATGGACAGGAGTTCTAAGCTCCACTGACCCATTACAAGCTGTCGTCACAAAGCTGCAGCCCTCTTCATCGGGCTTATAAGAGTGATCCATCCCACACCAGCATCACTCCACCTTTCCCTTCTTCTCCTTTTCTCCTTTTCAGTGTCTTTAGTTGCCATTCTCCAGCCCTTTTCTGGCTCCACAGAGTTTCATTTCCCCCTCCTTTCTACTTTTGTCTCCTCTTCCTCTCAACTTTAATTACATCCTTCCCCTTGGTGTTGTTCCTCCTGTCGTCAAAATCATATTGTCTGTATCAGTTCAAGTCAGCCACTCTACTGCTGTTTCATCCCCTCAGCCCAGTTGCTCTTTAAAAAAGCACCCAATGGCGGCTCGCTGCAGTGTCTCAGCTTGTGCCAGAGGCGACAAAGAAATCTGTTTAAATGTTGGCTGAATGAAGATTTAGCGTTGAGGGAAATTAAATGCAGAGGAACAGAAAAACTGAGCCTTCAGTGGGTCTCTGACAAAGCACATGAGCCTATTCTACTGAAGCAGAGGAATCACAGTGTGTTTATGTGTGTGTGTGTCTCTATGTGTGTGTGCATGTGGTTAAAAAGAATAGTACAACATTTTGGGGAAAGATATTAATCTCCTGGTGAAGAGTTAGATAAGTGTTACACCCTGAGGCCCCCATCAAGGTCATGCTTTCCTTGTTTACTCACCCTTGTCTCTCGTTGCAGGTACTTCCTGCCCCTGTGTGTTTCCCTCCTGTGTGATTACCTGCCCTGCCCTGATTGGTTTCACCTGTCCCTCATTACCTCTCCTCCCTTGTGTATTCAGCCCACATGCCGCCCTTTGTCTGGTGCCAGTTCGTTCTCAGTTGTTTAAGCACATGTTTGAGCCATTCATTCTCAGTGTTCTCTTTGGTTTGATCTAATTTTTGCATCTTTGTATTCTGCTTAAGCCCTCTGCCTTTGGAAACCTTTGTTTGTATTTTTGGACTGTTTTTTTCTGTGCATCAACCTCCTTTTAGTAAAGACCTTGTGTTTTTGAGTCCTGCAGCTGAGTCTTCTCTTTGTTGGTCTGATAATGAGAAGATTGATGCCTCTCTCGTGGTAGGGATGGGCGATACCAAACTTTTAAAATTTAATATGATACAGATATTTTTAGTTGCAACTTCACTGATATGGATCATTTCTTTAGTGGGTATGTGATTTTTTAAATTAATGGTCATTTTTTAGAAAGAAAAGATGAATACACTTAAGTAAATTACATGAGACACACCGGCCATTAATAACAAAGTTTTTACAAATTAATAATGGGCATGTCTTGTTTTTGTCCAGCCTTCTTATAACCTTCAGGGTGTGTTGTTTTTAAATGTTTGAAGCGGCGTCTTATGTTGCTTCTTTGTCACAAATAGTCCATCTTGCTGTATCTTTATCTACAGGTGAAGAGAAGCACCACACAACGCTATGCTTCCATTCTGCCGTTCTCTCAGTGTGCGACTTTGCATGCTTGGTGCTGATGTCACATACACAGATCAGCCAAAACATTAAAACCACTGGCAGGTGACGTGAGCAACATTGATCATCTTGATACAATGCAATGTTCTCTTGGGAAACCTTGGGATGTGACATTCATGTGGTTGCCACCAGACACGCTCCACCCACCTAAACACCAGTGTAGACCAGGAACCCCCCCTCATGGCAGCGGCACTTCCCAGTAGCTGTGGCCCCCCAGCAAGACAATGTACCTTACCACACCACGAAAACTGCTCAGGAATGACCTGAGGAACATGACAAAGAGCTCAAGGCATTGACCTGGCCTAGAATTTCCCCAGATCCTCATCTGATCAAACATTTGTGGGACGTGCTGTTACCCGGCCTAACAACCCACAGGACCCAAAAGATCTGAAGCTAATGCATTAGTGCCGGACACCAAAGGACACCCTCCAGAGGTAATGTGTTAGGCCTTGACAGATCAGAGCCAAGTCTGGTCCAAGTAGCACCAACCATGGATTGGCGGTATCTCTGGGGTACCAGCACGTCCCTCAGATGTTCGATCAGATTGGGATCTGGAGTATTTGTAGGGCTAGTTAATGCCTTGAGCTCTTTGTCCCATTCCTGGGGTCATTCCTGCGCAGTTTTTGTGGTGTGGCATGTCGCATTGTCCTAATGGGGGACCACTGCCATAGACCAGTGCTGTTGCCATAAGGGGGTTCACTTGGTCTGTAACGGTGTTCGGGTGGGTGGAGCATATCAGGTAGTGATTACATGAATTCCAGGACCCAAGGTTTCCCAATGGAATATTGCACTGTAACAAGATGATCAATGTTATTCACTTCAACCGCCAGTGGTTTTAATGTTTTGACTGATGGGTGTATGGTTTCACAGTCATGTGACACACGCCAGCTAAATATGTCAGTTCCGTTTTGGCACAAACATCATACAAAAGTACTGAAAACATCTGGAAATGATGCAGCCACCCCTGTTCTGTATTTATATAATTTCATTGTTGATTTTTAAGTATTTTATAGAGGTGTTTTTTCAATTTTAAGAACAGCAACACAAAAAACAAACACATAAACACAAACAGCACAGACTAAACAAAAACACATCTCTGTAGTGTTCATAACATTAATGATTCAAAAGTCCATCAGCACAGCACTAATACTTATATCATCAGGTGACCTACTCTACACATCAAGTCTGGAAACAAACAAACAAAAAAAGGTCCCTATGATACAACCAACGCAAAAGAAACTAAAGCCCACTCCCTCCATCTGTATGTTACAACTGTAATTCATTTCAGAACAGTGTCTCGCTCCTATGACACGTTTAGTCCTTTTATAAAAGACAAAATCTGATTCCAGACAAGCAAATATGACTCTCTATTGTTATGCACATTGACTGTCATTAACTCTGTAATTAACTTAACCCACTCTCTATATTCAGGTCTGACTTGACTTTCCCAGTAGCAAGGGATGATCCTAGCAGCTGAGATAAAACCTGTCAGGGTGAGAGCAAATGCTGGTTTAGAGATGTTGGGTAGACATGACCTGTCCCCCAAGAGTCAAAGTTGAACTGATTCAGACACAGACACACTTGATTTGTTAAAAGGAATCAATACCAAATGAGTAGCTTGTGAGTACTGAAGTCTCGACATAAGGTTACAGCTAAAAGCAAGTAACCTTAGCTGAGCACAAAGACTGAGAACGGGGTGAAACAGCTAGCCTGGCTCAGTCCAAAGGTACAAAATCCACCTCTGAAGCTCACTAATTAACTCGCTATATCATGTTTGTTTTATCCACACAAAAACGAAACTGTAAAAACGACAATTTGCTGTTTTATGAGGAGTTATGTGTCTCAGTATTTCTTGGCCGGGCACAGTAACTGCCCATAAAATGAAGAAAACTGTAGTTTTGTACACTTTGTTCCTTACAGTTAAAACAACAAGATTTAATGTGTTAATTAGTGAGATGTAAAGGTGAATTTTGTTATAGCTGGACGGAGCTTGGCTGACTGTTTGCAGTGTTGTTGCGGAGCTAACTGGCTGCTGGCTGTAGCTTTGTGTTTAACAGACAGACATGAGAGTGGTAAAGGGAATAAGAGTATTTCGGACAATGTCAAACTTTTACGTTAAGACACAAGGCTTGAGTTCAGAATAAAGATGCATGCATTTTTGGTTTATTTTTTGTTGTACAAACTCAAGGCTGGTTGGACTTACACACACTGACACTACACACCCACACAGTGTCCCAAATGCAAACAAATTGCCACCTCAGCCTCAGCAGGCAGAGCAGGTTTATTATTCAATATCTCAGGGTTAGACATTAATAACTCTGACTTTATTCATGCTTTTCTTCCCTCATCATCCTGTTGTGTTATTTTTGTGTTTCCCAGACTTGGTGAAGGGCTACTACAAAAGAGCCAAGGCCCACGCTGCCGTGTGGAATGAAAAGGAAGCGCGCAGAGACTTCAACATGGTGGCCCACCTGGACGTCACTCTGGCCTCTCTCGTCAACCGAGAGCTGAGGGCGCTGTCAGAGAGCATGAAGGAGAAGTACTGGGAGGAGAAGGAGAAATACTGGAACATGCTGGAGAAAAAGGAGAACACAGATGAAGATGAAGAAGAGGAGGAGGAGAAGGGGGTGGTGGAAGACAAAGGGAAACAAGAGGACAGCGAAAGTGTGACCACAGAGAGTAAAGATGAAGTGGGGGAAGAAAAAGGTGAAGAAGAATCTCCTTCTGTTATCTGTGCTGAAGCCCATAAAGAGGAACCCGGGGGAAATAAAGTTACACCAACTGAGGGAACAAATAAAGAGGAAGCGAGCTCTTCTGAGATCAATCTGAATGCTGCCAATAAAACGGATGGAAAGGACTGGCAGCAGATGTTACGACTGGTCATGTTGCTGCAGAGCGAAGGAAACTTCCTCATGAAAGAAAACCACTTTGAAGAGGCTTCTGTGAAGTTCAAGGAGGCCTTAGAATACGTGGACCACCTTCAGAATACAGTAAGTGTCACTGAGTATGTAGTGAAGTGATGTAGAAGCATGCACACAAGTACAGGTGGATCATGAGACAGTGGACCCCTGAGAACAGATATGCCAAAGGCCCCACCATATCTCCTACACAGGAGCAAGACACACAGAGTTTGTGGTGATTTTGTGTCTCTTTGCAGTCGTTTTCTGTCTCTGCGTCATTGTTTTGTGTCTCTTTGTGGTCATTTTGTGTCTCTTTGTAGTTGTTTTTTGTATCTTTTTGTAGATGATTTGTGTCTCTTTGTGGTTATTTTGTGTCTCTTTGTGGTTATTTTTTGTGTGTTTGTGGTTATTTTGTGTCTCTTTGTGGTTATTTTTTGTGTGTTTGTGGTTATTTTTTGTGTCTTTTTTTGTAGATGATTTGTGTCTCTTTGTGGTTATTTTGTGTCTCTTTGTGGTTATTTTTTGTGTGTTTGTGGTTATTTTGTGTCTCTTTGTGGTTATTTTTTGTGTGTTTGGTTATTTTTTGTGTGTTTGTGGTTATTTTGTGTCTCTTTGTATTTGTTTTGTGTCTCTTTGTGGTTATTTTTTGTGTGTTTATGGTTATTTTGTGTCTCTTTGTGGTTATTTTTTGTGTTTGTGGTTATTTTGTGTGTGTTTGTGGTTATTTTTTGTGTGTTTGTGGTTATTTTGTGTCTCTTTGTATTTGTTTTGTGTCTCTTTGTGGTTATTTCTTGTGTGTTTGTGGTTATTTTGTGTCTCTTTGTGGTTATTTTTTGTGTGTTTGGTTATTTTTTGTGTGTTTGTGGTTATTTTGTGTCTCTTTGTATTTGTTTTGTGTCTCTTTGTATTTGTTTTGTGTCTCTTTGTGGTTATTTTGTTCCTCTTTGTATTTGTTTTGTGTCTCTGTGGTTATTTTGTGTCTCTTAGTGGTTATTTTTTGTGTGTTTATGGTTATTTTGTGTCTCTTTGTGGTTATTTTTTGTGTTTGTGGTTATTTTGTGTCTCTTTGTGGTTATTTTTTGTGTGTTTGTGGTTATTTTGTGTCTCTTTGTATTTGTTTTGTGTCTCTTTGTGGTTATTTTGTGTCTCTGTGGTTATTTTGTGTCTCTTTGTGGTTATTTTGTGTCTCTGGTTATTTTGTGTCTCTTTGTGGTTGTTTTGTGTCTTTTGGCGGTCATTTTGTGTTTGTGGTCGTTTTGTATCTCTCTCTAGTCATTATGTGTCTCTTTGTGGTTGTTTTGTGTCTCTTTGCTGTCATTTTTTGTCTCTTTGTATTTGTTTTGTGTCTTTTTGTGGTCATTTGCTGTCTCTTTGTAGTCGTTTTGTGTCTCTTTGTGGTCATTTTGTGTCTCTTTGTGGTTGTTTTGTGTCTTTTGGCGGTCATTTTGTGTCTCTGTGGTCGTTTTGTGTCTCTCTCTAGTCATTGTGTGTCTCTTTGTGGTTATTTTGTGTGTCTTCGCTGTCATTTTTTGTCTCTTTGTATTTGTTTTGTGTCTTTTAGCGGTCATTTTGTGTTATTGTGTGTCTCTTTTGTTTAGTGTCTCTTTGTGGTTGTTTTGTGTCTTTGTGGTCATTTTCTGTCTCACTGTAGTTGTTTTGTGTATCTTTGTATTTGTTTTGTGTCTCTATATTTAGTTTCTCTTTGTGGTTGTTTGTTGTCCTTTTATAGTTGTTTTGTGTGTCTCTGTGGTCTTTCTGTTTCTCTTCAGGGTTGTTTTGTGTCTCTATGTATTGGTATTGGGTCTCTTGAGGTAATTTTGTAATTTCTTTGGTCTCTTAGTGTCTCACTGTGGTTGTTTTGCCTCTTTTAGTAGTTATTTTTAGTAACTTTGTGGTCTTTTTGTGTCTATTTGTGGTCATTCTAAATCTCTCCCTGGCTCGCATGTGTTAATTTGAGTCACATTTTGCATGTGAAGGCTACAGAGGACACTAACACTTTGAGCCCCTGGGCTTAGGCCTGTTCAGTAATCCATCCATGCACATGAGAAGTAATGTAGTATTTTCTGGAAAATGTAAAATTAAACCTTCTATGATGACATTGATTGTCCAGGTGGATGTGAGGATTGATGCAGAGCATATTAACAGTCCACTCCATTCAGCGTGATGAATGGATCGAATGTGCCAGAGAGAATTTTCACAAAAGGATTGCGGCTCACAAACTATAATCATCTGTCATTGTTTCTCTCTCTCTCTTTTTTTTTTTTTTTTTTACTGAAGAGCAGCTGTGACATTGTAGGTAGCAAAGTGAAGAGCAGAGAAAAGAGCGCTAAATATAACAGCACAGAGATATCACTATGACAGCGCTCGCCTGGGCTTCTTTTCTCTACTCCCTCACTCCTGCCACACCTCGCTGTCTAACTCCCTCACGCCTTTTACACGCAACAAACTTCTTCTTCTCATCCACCCACCACCTTCAGTCTTCATTCTCCTCCTGTTCTTACATTCCTCCGCCCTTTACCTCATCTCTGTGTCCTTTTCTTCATCATTCCTACCAACCCCTTATATCTTCATCTCTCTTTTCCGTTGTCACGCTTCTTGTTTCATCTTCTCGACATTTCCTCTGCCATCTATCACCTCCACCACCGCCTACCCACCTTGTCCTCTCTGTGTGCTCAGCAGGTGGATCAACAGGACGAGGACTGGGAGTCGCTGGAGAAAGTGCGTCTTCCTCTCACTCTCAACCAGAGCCAGTGTATGCTGGAGCTCAAACAATACCAGCAAGTGGTGGAGCTCAACAACGAGCTGCTAAAGAAACATAAAGGTAATACATGTTAGTGTGAAGATGAGAGTTTGAAGCAGGGGAGGGAAGAAAAAGACGTATTTTGATGTGGAAATATAGGTACATGGGTATATATAAACATGCTCGTTTTTTCCCCTTACACACCTTCATTTTTGAGCTTAAAAATATCAAGATCAGTTGCGCGTACAAATGCCTGGCCCTCAGCAAACGCCTTCCTTCTCACTGCAGCAGTCCTTGATCTCTCTGTTTACCAGGGAAAGAAGAAACCAAACATTCACAACCGCATCGCTGAGTCTCTTCTTTCGTTCCCCCGGCTCCCACCCATGGACATCACAGCCAAAAATGAATTCATTGTTTTCTTTTTGTTTCTGCTATGACTGAATTATTTATAGTTGAAGCTGATGTGAAATGGTTGTTCTTATGCTTTCCTTTTCCCTTCATTTACTTCTCCCCAACTTTCGTCTTCTACTTTGTCAGTCTCTGTCTCACTGCTGGTGTTCAGTGCAGTTGTTTCATCCTCCATCTAGTAGTTTATTTCACCCTATAACTTTTTATTCATTCCCAGTTTTATTCTTGCTGACCTCCTGTTTCTTCTCGATGCCTCATGTAGTGTTTATATGTCAACATCTCAGTCATTCATACTCCTACACTGTCTTTTCCTGTAGGAAACTTTAAGGCTGTATACCAGCGGGCACGAGCACATGCTGCTTTGTGCAACGAAGATGAAGCTCGGAGGGACTTTGACATGGTGGAGAAATTAGACCCAACGTTCAGACCGTTCGTCCGCCAGGAACTGAGAAAGCTGGCTGAGAGAGTACGTACCAAGCACGCCCTTCAGAACAAGACATACTGGGATACAACACAGGAGAAGTGGGGGCCTGGTGGGAGCAAGGCAAGGAGTGCAGCAAGAAAGAAGTTCGTCAAATGTGCACAGAAAGGAAAAACTCAAGCAGATAAGAAGACAGAAGACAGTAAAGCAGAAGACAAGGAAAGCTCAGAGAAACCCACCCCTGCTGAGACGCAGGGAGCGGATGATGCAGGAACAGAGAAAGATCCAGATGTGAAAGCAGAGCAGCGTAATAAAGAGCTCGTGAGTGGGAGAGCGAGTGGAGAGGGGTTAGATAATGAAAATATAGAGAGTGTCGTGGTTCACGAGGACGGGCAGGGTGCACCAGATAATCGAGCGACAGATAAAGATAGCAATCCCGTGCCCACCAGCACAGGCGAAGATAATGTAGTGAGCAAGAGATCAGCGAGGGATAAGGGCAGCAAGAAGGTCAAATGCCAATCAAGTGCTGCACCGGGCTCAAGCAGAACAAGCAAAGGGAACAAAGCCACCTGTGATAAGACAGGAAATGGTGGCACTCAAACAGAATAGACAAATGGGCTGGAATTGTTAAAGGAACACAGGGGCTTTACCTTGCTGTAAGGCAGCCATTTCTGATGGGAAACTGAAGCCGTTAAATCGCTCTTGTCAAAGCCAGACTCCATTGGGAAATACAGTAATTTAACATTACTGCCAAACACAGTAACTGCTGGGCTACTGCCGCCTTCATCGGTCAGTTTGTTTGTGTTACTGTGTGATTTTGGTATTTCAAAGGGTTCACTCGGATTTACTAAAGTCATACAATGACACAAACAATCTCACTGATTGAGGCAACGGTAGACGAGCAACTCCCATGTCCAGGGCACTAAAATTACTGTTTTTCTCAATGGAGTATGGTGGCTTTGACGAGAGCGTACATGAACAACTGAAGCTGTTAATGTCTTCCTGGTCGGAAAGGGCTGTCTGCGGCAAAGTCAAAGTAAAGCTGTCAAAATAGTGTACAGTTAAAGATATACTAGGCCAGACTTTTTTAAAGAACAATATATAGACTCATACAGAAGTAATCCCTCTCAATCTTCACTTATGACCCACTCTCAGTGGGTGGTGGTGTATTATTCCGCAGAGACTGTGTCCTCTGCCTGTTTTCTTTTAGTCTGTGTTTGGGATGTTTGTGAAAGTGTACTCCCAGAGCACTCAGGTGTAGTTGGGATTTTTAAACAAAAAGGTAGCGACCAGGTGCCAGAATGTAGGCAGCATGCAAGCTAGAGACACAGTGCTGAAAAAATGCAATAAAGCGAGGCAAAATGCCAAACGAGAGTGAATCTGGGGTTGGCTTTACTCTCACTTTTGCTGGCAAGTGTGTTTAGAAATAGTAACCATCAATCCTGCATAGTATACCTTTAAACTAGGGCTGTCAAGGGTTTAAAAAAAAAAAAATCTAATTCATTACATGCTCCGTGATTAAAACATCTAAAGTAATCACATCCATTAACTTTTGCTGTGAAAGTATTTCAAAAATTTCAGTTAAAATGAATTTTGGCAGATGTGTCTTGTCCCCCTGTCCTCTACCACTGAAACTGATCTGTAGTCCATTGCAATACATTTTGCATGGGAGGTAGACTGTCTGAACGCCTGGTTGTGTGACTTGACGAGACTGCCTGCTAGCGCTAGCACAATAGGCTGTGCTAGCTCGGACCTCCAGGTTCGCTGCTAAATGCTTTGTGTTGAGGTGATATTTCAGGCTTGAAGTACTCCGATGGTATGAAAATACCTTACTAATGTAAAAGTTCCATTCACGGGGCCAAGCAGCGTTGTCTCGTCTGCCTCCATCATGAGACAAAGCCACTGTGGCCTTTAGTGACACACTGAGTCAAAGGGCACCACAGAACAAGATTAATCAGCATTTATTTTGTTAAAGTTTTTTTTTTGTGATGAATTAATCTAAATTAACGACAACCCTACTTTAAACTAATACTGATTTTTTTAGGTGGCTAAAATATATTTTGCTGCTGCCCCCCGTCCACAGCAGTACATTGCTTAGCTTTGGCGATGGTACTGTCTGCATCTCTAAACTGGGTGCGTGCAGACTGACATCTACTGCACTGACTATGGATAAGTACCTCATACAACCCCACTTCAAAAGACCTGAACTACCCCTTTAGACTAAACAGTATTACGGGTGTAGGAAGTGAAGCAGCAGGAGAGATGAGTGATAAACAGCCAAGCCTCAAGTCTCAACAGGAAATATTGATTCTGCCACATACAAATCCAAATATAAACACAAGGAGAAAAATTAATATAAACAGCCTGTGTTTGGCACCATTCTGAGTTAAGTTTCATTATTCAGTTCTCAAAGGGATAACTGCAGGCACATACAAAAGCACAGGCAGACAATGAGTTTGCCAAATACAAAGTTTTTATTTCTGTACACAAAGAGTAGAAAGCAGCCAGTAACCCACTTGTTATTACAGTAAAAAGCCTTTCTTCAGAAAACTTTTTATACAGATTAAAAACTCCAGAGAAAAGACAGCAAGAAGTGTTTGAGTGCTGGACAATAACATCAAATCAAAACCATTAAACGATAAACATCTGAGTGATTAATGAGGTATATTAATGGTGATTAAAAAAAAAAAAGAAAACTCAGTTCACCAGTAAGGTATGAGTGTGTGTGTATATACTGTACGTGTTAGTGTAATCAACACCTTGTTTGAGGTTAGGTGATTCATTGCCCTGTTATGTGAGAGGTGACATACAAGCTTAGATATGTGATAGTAAACATGGAGGTCTGTGACACAGAGGCAGGGGCGTGATGATCGTTAGCGTGTTGGCTGGCTACATGCAGTAACAGAAGTCTGGAGAGAGATAGCAGCAGTGTCCACTCTGGGGTGACACTCGTCTCTAGTGGAGAGCCGCTTCCTTCAATCACACAGCCTCAGTCACGCCACAGGGAGCAGGGTATGTTTCGGCATGTGTGTGGGGAATATAGGGAGTCACTACCAGTGCAGAGATGTGTACATGGATCAGATGCTCTCCTGCAGCTGAATGGCCATCAGAGTTAATTTAGACGCTGGTGTCAAACAGCAGCAGAGCGACACAAGGGGACAAACTGTATATGGTCATATACTGTGTCGTGTAAGGAAGCCCTGAGAGGCAAACTGCCTGTCACCATTGGTCGCATTTATTTAAGACAAAATGGAGGAGGCAGACTGAAATAAATACACTAGGTGGGTCCATTACATTACTACAGAAGCCCCGAGAGGCAAGAAAGACTTTTTTTTTCTGCTCATCATTTTTCTAAAACAGATGGAAAATATTTTAATTTCCAGAATCCATTTTCCAAGTTTTTTTTTCATCCTTTAAAACAGGTGGAAAAAAATTTAAAAAAAAAATACATACATACATATATATATATATATATATATATATATATATATATATTCATCACTGAAAACAGTTGTTGAAGTTTTTCAAATATTTGTCTCATTAGTGAAAACAGGTGAAAAATATAATTTTTACACAATCATTTTTTCAGTTTTTTTTAGCATCACTGAAAACAGGTGTTTTTTCTAATCTTTAAAAAAAAAATTATTGGTAAAACATCCCACCAGTAAGGACTGAGGTGTCACCATTACCATGACTAATGTTACAATAAACTTAGATTGGTTAGCTGGAGGGCTGCAACGACGACTAATCGACTATTAAAATAATTGGTGACTATTTTAGTAGTCGACTAATCGGTTTGAGTCATTTTTCATAGAAAATTATAATTTTAGGGTTTGAATTTTAGGGTTTGGGAGAGACAGACCGACATTTTTCAACATTTTAACACATTTTTCGATAAAATGATTAGTTGACTAATCGAAGAAATAATCGACAGATTAGTCTACAATGAAAATAATTGTTAGTTGCAGCCCTAGTTAGCTGTTGGTTCGATGTTTTTCACTCGCTAGCTAGCGGGCTAACTGCTACTGTCAGTAGGCCTATATGTTGCATTCACGAATCACAGATAACGTGCTTAATATAAATCACCACACACCCCGAATAAATATACCTGCCTTTTCTGACACCCGCCCTGGCGATGTATAAGAGTCCTCCTTGGTTGAAAGCACTGATTAAAATACATTTCTGGCCGAAAGAGAGACATGACAATAATGTTATATAACTTGCTAACACACAATGACTTGTGTTTAGAGTGCATAGAGAAATTAAACTCACCCTGAAGAAACATGAATGCTTGTAATCCTATTTCGAACATGGGATAGTTGTGCACGTTTGTGGCCGAAATTAGCATTACAACAACAAACACCTGTTTACACAGATGGGGGAAACAGTAAAATCATCACCTGCCTCTTAGGGCCTCCGTACTTGTGTAACCACCCACTGTATTTATTCCAATCTGCCCTCTATAGTGTCTTAAAATAAACACGGCTTATGATGACAGGCAGCCCTATAGGGAGTTACTCCTCTCCTCTTTTCACACGCTGTCACTGTTACATCATTTTGTGTATGGAGATAAAAGTGCGATCATCAATGCGTAATGAGATGTGTGAATACCAATAAATTAATGTCTATGAATAAACATTACTTGTCATGGCTTATTCTTTTTTTTTTTTTTCACCCACAAGCCGAGCTGCTGCTTTTTGTTCTGACTTGTAAGCGCTTCACCAGAGCAAATCTTTAAGTGATGCACATGTGGAGATGGATCCAACAGATGATAATGACTGTCTTCAGCAGCTAAACAGCAACAGGCTTCAGGGGAGGAGGAAGTGGAGAAGACGAAAAAGGGGCGCTCTCTCTTGCTTCCCTTAAGGCTATTAGCATTTGTATTATGAACGGTACATCACCTTTCCAACTTGCAAACCTGTGGAACTGCATCCTTGGGGACAGTTCCCTAGCAACAGTATCAAAACTAACAGGCAGCGAGTGCTGAGGAGGACGATGTCAAAATGTGAGCGCTGTGTGCCTGGAGGGGGAGCCCGTAATGAATGCAGCACACGGGTTTCAAACTTGTGTGTGAGGTCAGAGTGCCGTTTTAAGGTTTAGGATGAATTCCTAACTGGGTATATCTGCGTTTTCTGTGAGAACGAGGCGTTATGATTTGCCGAGAAACACAAAGAGCCACAGCTTACTTTTTTCGGGCATCCTCTTGTCCTGCTTCTGGAGATTTCGCTGTGGCAGGCACATCAAAGTGGATCTCTCCACCAGCCCTCGAGCAAAAAATGGATTGGGGTTTTTTTTCCAACCTTTCCTCTCTTGTTTGTCAGATCTGTAGTCCCTCCAAGCACCTCCAGCATCACGGGTTCACCCATAAAAGCCCTATTTAACTGGTTGCAAGGTATGGTTGTTCATGCTCTGCGATCCACGCTTCACCATTCTTCCTATTTGCCCACATTCATCGCATGAACACACACTCCTCCTGATGCACAAACACACACTCCTCCTGATGCAACCTCCTTCCCTGAATGTAAAAATGATGAAAAAATGAGCCTATAAAGACTAACTCTTGTTATATATGGATTCAGTTTGGTTTTAAGGCATTCATTGACTGTGCTATGTTTAGAACAGAATGCTCCCAACGACCCTGATACGATGAGGGCAAAGCCATTTTAACCACTCGTCTTCTTTGTAAATCTAAAAGCAATTAAGTACGCATTAGTGCGGGAAAATGAGGCATGTAGAATCAATAGCTACTGTTCTTTTCACATCTACATGGCGAAGAGGGATTATTAGGGATGATGTCAGTGTAGGACCGCGTTATAGTGGTGTTGCCCCCCTGTAGTGTCAATTGGCCTAGCAAAGAGAAAGAGGGAGAAAGCTTCAGCCTTGCAGCACTATCGCCTGGAACTGCTTCCTTCTCTTTCTCCACACACAGCAGGAGAACGCTAAGATCCCAGAGCAGGCGCCTGCATGCTGATATTTATCGGCAGACATTTCCTCAACAAAACCCAATTTCAGCCACAATACAAATTGGCTCAAAACTGAGAGCGCTTCTAAATCCGGCGAGCCAAAGAGATGAAATGGATCTCCATTTTTATGTCTGTATTTTTAGTGACGCAGCATGGCACATGTTATTGATCATGCAGGGAGCCTTTTGTGCACAATGAAGGAAGGGTGTATTGTAAATAGAGAGCCTGGATGTAGCAGCGTACGTGTGTGTGTGTGTGTGTGTGTGTGTGTGTGTGTGTGTACGGTGAGTGCGCGTGGTTCTGTACGAGCGTAAAGGGCTCACTTAGGAGAGGCGAGCAATGAGAGCGACAAGCAGTTTGAGAGGATTAGAGGAACACAGTGTGTGCATACAGAGGCGCTGTGCTAGCGGGCACTTTGGCTGTCTTAAATAAATCATGGATTTAACTGATGATGTGTCATTCTCACAAAGTAAATAAGCTCGTTGTGGGTGCTGTCAACCCCCTGACAATCTGCGCCACGCAGCCACATGAAATGCAGTCAGCCCAGCCCTGATCTAGTTTACTCTCGCAAGCTTTAGCGCACCACCTCCCTGCAAAAAACACAAACAAAAATAACAACCATGATAACACATCCAAGGAGAAAATAAAACACTGAAGATACAGGCATTCTGACAAAACAAGGGGATATTCTTCATATTCCTTTTTGCATTTTTTAAAGTTCTCCTCATGGAAGGTCCAATTTGTGCTGTGGACATATAAAGCTTCACACCTCCGGACGACTACACAGATACTGGTAAGCACAGTGTCTTGGCTGGGCGTGTTCCTGTTACTTTAGTCTCTCCCTAACCTGCTGCTAATGTTAGTTTCCTTTGGCTCGTTAACATAGCGTCAGGCTGCGCCACTGAAGTTACGAGGCGCAGCCCGGCCAAACGGACATCAGCGTGAGCCTTCGGCAGTTTGCATGAAAAAGGCTTTTAGTGCACAGATTCCAGTCGAGGGTTAGCTCTGGGTATCATAGCTGCTGCAGTGGTCACAGGGGCCTGGTGTACTGTGGCCTGACCTCAGCCGTGTGGAGCCCCTCCCTCTGCCATCAGGCGTCCTTTCAGGCTTTCACTCTGCTCCTCCAGGCCCACATGGGGTTAGATGTGTGAGGTGGTGCCTGAAATTAGGAAATAGAAGAAGAGGGGAAAAAAAGGAAAAAGCTTTTACAAGTTTAGAGAAGCATGCACAAGGCTGAGAAAATGTTCTTGGTTATAACCGAGGAGGCTATAATTATGATAATCCCTTTCTTTGTTCAAGTTACAGGCTTTGGACTGCCCAGCAAATTGCGTTTTAAATGCGACGGGACAGTTTGCAAAGTGTGCGACAGTGACGCTCCCTTTCTCTCTCCGTGCCGCCGTCTCTCTTTATCTTACTCCTCCTCCCTGCCATTTAATCACACCGTCCCTCCCCCCGACGATCGACCCACAGCAGTACATATTTGCTCTCCTCTCCATCTCTCCCTCTCCCCTGGGTGATGGAGGAGCAAAGAGACTGTCTCCGAAGCGTGGGCTGCTGCTGTCCGTGCAGCCATAGCAGAACTCACCCGGTTCTGAAGGGAAGACGTTTCTCAGCTGCTCGATGACTTCCTGGAGCTGCAGCACCGTATCCTGTTCGTGCTCCATATCATCTCCTAACACACACACACACACACACACACACAGAAGGTTACACTTCTCTGAATGGTTAGGTGGGGGATGGGAGGGGAGGATGCATGGTTTCACATTCAACGTGCGTGCATGTGTCAAGCCCACATCTAAAGCATGGCTGCACGTCGCTGACCTGCTGCTTCAGTGTCAGTGGTCTCTCTGCTGGCCGGCTCCCCGTGGTGACCCCCTCCAGACACAGGAGAAGACAGGGTTGACGGCTCTGATCCGTTGGCCTCTGAGTCATCTTTGGGCTGTTTTTAGGGAAGACTGATTATCATTCAAATCAAATAATTGCTCACATCCATCATGTTTCATGCCGCGGAGACATTTAGCCTTTCACATAGTAATGAATGTGATAGTTAATGGCACTTAGCCAGCAGCCCTCGATCTCTGAGCAGAACTATTATTTTTTTAAAAAGGCAATTTTCCCTGACAGCCGTTACACGAAACCATCAGGTTACTATGATTTGTGCTTTGATTGACAGATAAAAAGGTGGTGAATTGCAGTGCACACAGCAGCGTTGCAGTCAGTGGGTGGGGGGGAGGTCTCAAATCACAATCAAAGATGCATAATGTAACTCTGGAGGATATTCCCCAAATATCACATATATATATATGCACCATCTTTTGTATTGTTTTCAGCAACACTGTAGCAATACTCAGGAGGTGAGTAAGTTCAGTAGTTGCAGTGAGGCTGGGGTGTCTGCAGAGACTGGGAGGAATTCATACATAAACTTTTCACAGACTACAAAGGCAGATTTCACTGATTTTATTTTTCGAGAAAATGAAACTGTGATATTGTTCCTGGGAGAAAAAGAAGTGCATTTTTGTTACCCAGGAGTGTGTATATCCTCCTCCGCCTCCTTCTCTTCTCTTCTTACTCTCAATTTCCAAGTCTTTAACCTGAAGAAGAAGCATCCTGTCCCTCCTAAGTGTTTTTCTCTCTTGTCACTCACTCCCTCTGCTGTCTCTTTATTCAGTGACCTGCATGCACAATTTACATTTGTACTCCCACGATGGACAATTTACACTTTAATATACTAACCCAGTAATTGTGTGTCAGCTCCCACTCTCCTACCCCCCTACCCTCTGCAGTAAATCCTTTTATATTACGCTCCAAGTGTCTTAAGGCTTATCCTTTCTTAACTCTACCTATACTGTGCGTTTTGTACTCCTCCTTTTGGTGTTTCCACCTTATGATAGTACATCTTTAAAGTTCAGAATTTACATTTTTGCACAGTTGTCATTTTGCACATTTATTTCTTTGCCTTTCAGACTGCATGTAAAGCACCGTGCTACCTGATGCTCTGTGATGCATACAAATGTTGAAACCCACTGAACGTCTGTGTCTGCCTGTGCCCTTTATTCAAGCTGTAGCTGCACTTCAGATGCATGTTAGAAATACAGCTGATGCATTTAAGCAGAACCCCTCAGCAGAGCAGACACTGTTGACGATTGACACATTAGTGACTGAAGGGATCAAACTTTTGACCTTTAGTGTTCATCAAGCATTGACTTCCACAGCTGAGGGTCCTGGATAGCAAAGGCCTGATTACCCTTAATGAGAAGTTAAGATTTTGGAACCATTGGTAGGGCCCTGCCAGAGGATCTCAAGCAGCGATCATGCTCAGAGGGAGTTAGCAGATCACAGAACCTTAAAATCAATGCTAAAACTCACAGGTAAACACTGAAGGGCAGAAAGGATTTGAGTGATAGTTGCTTCTCTGAGACCGTCTTAAAAGTCTGCCAGCAGAGTCTTGTGTAAGTTGGATTTATACAATTTTAAAAAAGACAACAGTGCTAATGCAGCTGGTGCTGAGGCCAGGTAATCACAACTGTCTCTGATTTGGAGGCATTCAACTGCAGGACACTTTTGGAATTCCAATTCTTAATTTCAGCAAGGCTGGACGGGCTCATGAGTGGTACAAGGCTTTCTTCTGGACATACAGTTGTGTATCATCTGCACAGAATTACAAAATGAATACCATATCTGTACATGAGGACCCTGCAAAAGAGAAGGTATTAACTCAAGTTTGTTGGAGGAAGCACTCAGATGCTCTGGAGGAAATGTTTCACAAACTATCAGCTGCACAGATAAAGCAGCCACTAAGGAAGATGGAATACTAGTTACTAATGACCTAACCGATTTTCAGTTACTGTACTGTACTGTTTAATCCATCAAAGGAAAATGCACAATGTGAAAGGCTTTCTTTTACGGTTACTATCCTTCTTTTCATAGATTAATTACTCTAAATTCTGCATTTCTTCTTTTATGTCCCATGCACAGTAGAGTATGGGGGATGAGCAAAAGAAAAAATAAAGAAGGAAGTACAGGAGTATTACCAGTCTACACCAGGGGTGCCACCGTTACTAACAGAAGAGCCATTTTGGGTCCAAAAATAAATTAACTAAATCTGTCTGGAGCCGCAAAATATATATATTCCCAAAATTTTAGAGAAAAGGCACCAGGTTGCAGACATAGATATGACTCACATTTTTGTTTACGAAATGTTAAAACATTTTTTACATTTGTTGTAGATGTATATGTTACACATTTTTACATTTGGATAATGTAAGAATCACGTAAGGCCTACAACAATGATAAATGAAAATGTTCAAAAATAACCGTAATTCACTCCCATGTAGCGTAACTTTTGGTCAAAGCCACAGGGAGCCATTGGAGGGCCTAAAGGGCCGAATGTGGCTCTGGAGCCGCAGGTTGCCTACCCCTGTTTTAGCTGCAGTGATGGAAAATAAGACACCACTGCACTTATTTAAAGGCTCATTTCACTTTAAAAAACTGCCAGACTACAAAGTTGACAGGTCAAAAGTAATATGCACCCGCAAGTATTTTTTATATATTATAAATAATTTCCTGTCACTGAACTGCGATATATACACTATTTTGCATTTTGATTTCCTGATTTGTTTTTGGGGGATCTGTAGTAAAACCCAGAGCTGACGGTAAAGTTATATTTTCTTTTGGTTGTTAAAAACTGGCCTGGGACTGGACTGTGAAAAGTTGTCGGGAAAACAAAAAACAGACTCAGTGGACTGAACTCTTGAGATCGTGGGCTGATTTTTCCCATGCACACACACACACACACACACCATAATTGCTTTGTTTGTTTACTGATTGAATACACCTTTTGAACCGCACTGAGCTGTGCTCTATTTGTTTGTGCCGTGCTGGTTTTTGGTGATATATTTCATCATTTGCTGTGTGCTTTATTGTTTTGTGGCCTATGGTTTGACAGAGTTATTTTCTCTCTGTTTCATAATTATCTGTCAGACATGATTCTGACTGGCGCCCCACTTTTTAAAAAAGAATCAAACCTTGAATGACTTTGATGCCCAAACAATGATGAGAGTTGCTTTACCTTGTTAATATGGACTTTAAAACTGTTTTGAATTACAAAATAATGGAATTCAAAATATGCAATAATTCAGTGATTAATCACAGTTAAATGACTAATTGTTTGACAGCCCTGATTATTATTATATATCATTAATTGCTAATGTTGGTGCATTCATATGAGCAGCATATTACAGTTGTAGCTGGTGAAGTTGAAGCTAATTTTAACTACTTTATATGATGCAAAGTTTTGATCTACCGCAAATTAGGATAATGCTTTGACTGATGTGTCCATACAGTCCTAATTATTTCCAAATAGTTTCCTGAGTTAGCGTAACCTTGAGTCTGTTGGTCAGTGCACTATAGGTCAGGTAAACATGAAAAAAATCTAAATTGGTTTACAGACAAGCTCACAATTCAACCGTATATGGAGAAAAAACCTATTGAATAATAAATGAATACAAATAAATATTTACTTGCTCAAAATGAGTAATTAACTGAACACAAACAACGGAACTTCTCTCAGCATTGTACCTGTAGCAGTAGCTCCCTGAGCCTGCGAAGCTGGGACTCCAGCTGTTTGTTGTGGTCCTCCAGTATCTGCATACGGGTCTCCAGGCGCGTCTTGTGTTGCCGCAGGACTCGTGCCTCGGCCAGGAGCTCCTCATCCTGCTGCCCTCCCTCCGTGGGTGAACCTGGACCGCCCTCTCCGGCCTCGGTCAGCATGGGCACCGACGCTGCCTCCTCGTGCTTCCACTTGAGCCTCCTGTACTCGCTCTGCAGCACCCTGAGGACCCACAGTGGAGGACAGACAGAGAGACAACAGTCAGACCCACATGCTGGTGCAGCATACAAAACACATAAACACAGGTGAAGGTATTTATCTAGCTTCCACTTGACACCAACAGAGATGCACCTACACATAATAAGTGATGTGCGTTATATAATTAGTCAGTGCAGCAAGGTGCTAAAGTATTGTTGATATTGCACCACATGGAATGCAGTCATCTTCACTTTGAACATAAGCTGCAAGAAATCACTGTCTTCTATCTATACATGTGACACCAATGGCGTCAACTGACTGCCGTGCTATGAAGCATTACTAAATGAGTTTTAATTGGGTTGGGTTCTGGAAAATCATATATGCCTGGGGAAGGTGGAAAAGGTTAATGTGACTAAGTGCAAAAGAAAACAGATTAAGTGAATAAATGACGATGTACAGTCATGACGTATGGTCATTGCATAAGCCAGTGCATATTGTCTCTGGCTGGGCTGTTACCAGAACTCTTCCAAGAGCACATAAGTCAGGTTTCCATCCAAATGTGGCACAACTTTTGGCTGGATTTTCAGAAAATCTGCGCAAAAAAAGCAGATTTATTTGCTTTTCTACCCACTACTGTTGCGCCACTATTAGTGGTTGATTCATCAAGATAGGCCGCAGGTAGGTGTCATGGGCTGAATCCAAATGCCCACCCTCTGGACTTGCTGACTGGGCCCTCACTGACTTCAGTTGTACGTAGTGTGACGTATTTACCGTCATCACGTAAAGTCTGCAAGGGAAGAGACTGCAAACGGCTGATAGACAGGCCTCGAGACTGTTTTACTCGTTGCCGTGGAAATGATCAAGTTGATGAACAGTGCCTGCTCATCTGTCCCTGCAGAAAACAAGATATTAATCCTATGTATAGCCTTTTGACTAAACAAAAATGTAGGCTATTAATACATCGCTATATAACAGTGTACACGCATTCAAAAACAAAAATGTTTGTAAATAATAACTATAACTCAGTAAACTGGGTATTTACTGACATTAAAAGACCTTCTTTTGTTGTTTTTCAGTTATTTTTTGGCCTGTTACACTGCGCAGCCTGATAATATGCAGGGCAGCAATAATAAAATGCATTTTCATTCTCTCTCCAGCCTGTACTTATACATATTTCTGTATCATGATGTGGTTGAATATTATTTCTGGCCCACACAATTCAAGTAGCATTTTAATAGGTAACTATTAATAACTATTTTTAACACATTCATTTTTTTTCGGCAGTTGAAAGTCTGTATTGCAATTAATTTTGGGTTACATTTGGATTCAGCCCAAATGTCCGGACTTCACCACACTTGCAGATTTGTGGACTTTGCAGGCGCGTTCCACTTTCTGCAGACTATCAGAGAGTCAGCTTGGGATGCAGCCTTCAGCAGACTTCACTGATTAAATTTGCCCACAAGTATTACTGTGGAAGTGGAGTGGAATCAAAATGCATTGTATTCTGGCAGCCAACTCAGTAAGTTGCCCAGTGTAATGCCAAATATAAAGGCTAAAAAAGTGGCCAAAAAACAACTAAAGAAGATTTTTTGATGTAACTAACAGGCCTACACAATCAATTTAGTCACTGCTCTGTTCATATTTACAAACATCTTTGTATGTGAATGTCTGCGGTCTATATGTTAGACAGAGATTTATTTTGTTCACCCACAAAACAACCCTATACATTTATGTCTTGTTATTTACAGTGAAAGATGAGAAGACAGTATACGACAGCAGTAACAATGATTGTAATCGATGCTCAAACGTTTCCATGACAACGAGCAGAATAGTAATTGAGGGCTGTCTATCAGCGGCTTGAGGTCTCTGCCCTTTACAACTATGTATCATACCACTGCAGAATTAGAGGGTGCAATGAGATGATATAATTAACAAAGTGCCAGTCACACCTCAAACGAAGGAAAACAATGGCTGTATAATAATGAAGAGCACACTGGACGATGGAAATAGAGTTTTTAACATTTGATATTACAGCTATGTGCTCTTGGAAGAGTTCTGGTAACAGCCCTGTGTGCATAAGCCAAGTGGCAAACTGTGTGGCTGAAAAATGAAGCCAACATGGAAGTGCAGTTCCTCTAATGGCCACATGAGGCTGGCTTCAGAAGTCAGTTAATCCTCATAGACCCCCATGTTAAAATGCCAAACTTTACAGTAGAAAAAACATGTTTACAGCCTGGTACAAAAACTAAACTTATTAACCCTTAAAGTTACACATATTTAAGTAACACATATTTAAGGGCATGGCCGCTTTAAGTGACAGGCAAGGAGGCATCAAGACAGTCTGTGACTCAGATCCACCCCTCGCTCCTCCACAGCTCCACCCTCTCATCCAAATACAGTCACTTCTGGTTCCATTAAAACCAAGATGCCGACAGATGAAATTCCAAACTCAAGGTTTTTAATATGAAAGTCCACAAACCAATTAGTGACGACACAGTGGCTACGTCCATGATTTGAAACAGTTTATGACATCAGTGTGTTAAAAGCCTCCAGAGATAACGAAGAGAGCTTTCACTGGCCTGTGCAATGACTGTATGTCATCATTTATTTGCTGACCCTATTTGCGGTATTTCAAGATTTTTAAAAATTTCTGCTTGAGTTTTTTATGTGCCAGTTGAAAACACACATAAAACACACCAAATGGCATAACTTCCTCATTATTTGTATTTTTATAGACTCAACTGGTGTATGTGCAATGCCGGTAATAAGAATAATTGCAGAGATGTTTATCTTCTTTTATTTTTTTCCCCTTTTCTTATGACCCTGTTAAAACCTAATTTTCTCACTCTTGTTCTCTTGCCGTCTGTCCTCCCAAACTCTTAATTCTGTTTATTTTCCATATTTTACTTGGATTTTATTTCCGAAATAAGTCTTGCTTTTCTTTTGGGGTAAAACTGAAACTGGTGGAGTCGACCTTTCTTCTGATTATTGATTATGGTGATGTGTTATATATGAATGCCTCCGCTCACTGCCTCCACGTGCTGGATAATGTGTATCATGGCGCTCTGAGGTTTATCACAAACCGTGGTGCTCTAACACATCATTGTGTCTTATACACTAAAGTAAATTGGCCATCTTTATATGCGTGCCGGCTCGGCCATTGGTATGTCTTGATTTACAAGGCCATTCTTGAGATGATTCCATCTTATTTATCATCTCTTTTATTCCTGAATAATAGAGCCCACAGTCTCCGTTCTCAGGACTTTTTACATTTTACTGTTCCTAAGGTCAGAACAGAATTGGGGAAGAAGGCTTTTAGGTTTTCTGCTCCAACTTCATGGAACAATTTTCAGTCAGAGCTCAAACTCCAAAGCCTGGTATCTCTGAATGTATTTAAGTCCATGATAAATCCCATTGTATCCAGGCTTTATGAGTGCAAACGTTTTATTTGATCTCAACCTGATTGTGTAAATTCAGTTGTTGTTATTTGTATCTCTTATGTCTATGTTTAATGTGACAATGTGTTGAAACTATATGTGCTGCCATTCTTGGCCAGGTCTCTCTTGTAAAAGAGATCTTTGATCTCAATGGGACAAACCTGGTTAAATAGAGGTTAAATAAATAAAAATAAAAATGTATATCAGGCATTTATGTTGCTATGCCAGTGTTTGTGTTGAATTGTTCACTTTAGATTTGTTACTTATTTTGTTTTTTGTCAGTGTGATGGCACTAAAAATATTTCTTTAATTGTGTCTGAATAATCCTATAAGGGGTGGGCCGAGTTGAAACGGCCAGACAGGAAAATAGACCATGCATTCATGCATTCATTCATTGTAGAAAAGTACTGAACTGGTAACATCAGGAAAATCCATTAAGTATCAAGCTGATGTAACAGTGTTAGAGAGATACTATGCAGGATTTTCCTAAAAAAGACGTGGTGGTGGCATGTCTATAGAGACTCTGCCCTCTACCTGCATTTTCTTATTTTCTGTGCTCAGGATGTTAATGGGCGTGTACTCCCACAGCGCTCATGTGAAGTCAGAGCTTCATAAAAGCATAGTGATCAGTTGCCAGACTGTAAAACATCAGGCATCCAAGAGACACAGAGCAGAGAAAACACAAATACAGTGAGGTGAAACAAGCTATTAAAAAAGACCCAAAGCTTCCAGGACCCCAAAAAGAAGAACAGGGTTAAAGGTGCTGGTGTCAAAGGTGTTTGGTATTGATGTACAAGCCTCATGAGAGCCACAGCAGAGGATATAAACTAAGCTCCAGCAGCCTATCGTCATAAATAAAGACAACAGAGCGCACTGCAGAGTTATAACTGAACTGGGTCAAGGTTTCAGACACCCAAAGGGCACAAGTGTATGTGCGGATGTCACTGTGTGTGGAAAGGTCACAACCGAATTGAAGACAAGAGAAAATTATTCATATGAATCATTCGCATAAAGGTTGCCTCTGGTAACCAATTAAGTGGATAGGAGAAATGAATTTGCTTCATTTATGGGAAATGCCTGAGCCTCTCAGCAACTAGGACACAATAAATTCAAATTCAAGCATTAACATCCAAATGAACGTGTCTCAGAGATGTTTTACACTTGTATCACACCAGTCGGCCCATAATTGACTCCTCCTGTCTCTTCTGCAGGACACCAACAAACTGTTATTATGAAGTGTTTCCATGTTATCGCCACATCATTTTGCTTTGTCAGGAATGCATGTAGAAAATACTGCTTGTTTTTTAAAAGCTGTTCAACAGGATTTAGTGTTTACTCTCTGCAGAAGGTTTGCACACGGCAGGAGACATACCAAAACAGTGCAATGCCTCCAGATGAACACACTCATATTTGTGTTTTTATGCTTCTGGGGAGCTTCACTGATGAAAATCACTGCCTGAATCAAACTTTTACATCTCTGCTTCATGCTTTAGCCCCAAACGTAAAGAGACAGTTCATGCCCAAATCAAAAGTACACATTTTTCCTCTTACCTGTAGTGCTATTTATTAATCTAGATTGTTTTGATGTGAGATGCTGAGTGTTGGCGATATCATCTGTAGAGATGTCTGCCTTCTCTCAAATATAATGGAACTAGATGGCACTCGACTTGTGGTGTTCAAAGCACCAAAAAATACATTTGAAAAACTCAATAGCAATGTCTCCTTGCAGAAATCATGACCTGGTTGCTAAGATAATCCACAGACCTTGTTGTGAGCAGTTTCAGGAACAAATGACCCTTCACTAAAGTCCTGCCCCGGACGCAGACCTGCCAATCATAATGTAGCATCAGGCCGGCTCAGACCAGGGTCCAGCAACAACACAGCTGTGCTCCATTGACTCTAATGTAGTCGTTTCAGATTTCCTTCATTTTCAGGCTGGTTTTGTGGATTTGGAGCTAAATGTTGTGCCTGGGGCACGTCGTGTATTAATGATACTCGTTACCTGGAGAGGCCGAAAAAAGATAAATGTTTTAAATCAAACCCTGAAAAGTGTAGGGTTAGCTAGCTTGCTACTGAAGATATAGCCTACTGAATGTATACACATGCTGCTTTTGCTCTTTAATGATTATAACAGTGAAACAAAGACCGACCCTGTTGTACAGGAACCAGTGAAGGGAAGCAGGGAAACTTTGCTGATATTGAACCAGCTGTGTGTCATCGCAGTGTGTGCAGATGACCACTGTTTGACTTCCCCTGGAGATCCCTTCCCCTCCGGTGGCAGAGGTCCAGGCAGCAGCACAGGGGCGAAGCCAAACACAGTTCATCTGCACACACTGCGATGCCACACAGCTGGTTCAATATCAGCAAAGCTTCCCTTTATATTCATTGTCTTGTGTGGCGATCAGCAGTGATGTGGTGGTTCACTTTTACACTGTGATCTGTAGCCTATAGTTCGGCTTTAGCTTCTAACTATCTTTGTCTTTTTAACCTGTTGTTGCTGCTGAGTCAGTTTGACATCCTGGATATATCCTTCAAACACAGACTGTAGACCCCTCTGTCTGCTTCTCTCTGGAATCACTCTTTCATTTTTCAAAAATGTGATAATATTTCTTCAGGGAGTGCAGTTAGTTACAGTGTGGGCTCCATGCTTACTCTGACAGCTTGTCGGACCATCACCATCACCATCACAAAGGGGCGGGGCTTAGTGAAAGGTCAATTTTCTTTCTACCATGCATCTACTCATCGACTGTGACAGCAAGAGAGGTAAATATTAATGGTGTCCTCCTCAGCTGAGGAGTAGAAAGAAAACAGTTCCTATATGAAACTGCTCATAACAAGGTCTGTGGATTATATTGGGTGACCAGGTCATGATTTCTGTAGAGACATTGCTGTTGAGTTTTCAAATGTATCTTTCTGGCGCTTTGAGCACCACAAGCTGAGTGCCATCTAGTTCCATTATACTGAGAGAGGGCAGACATCTCTACAGCCAATACCTTCAACACTTGGCAAGTCACAACAAAACAACTTAGACTGATAAATAGCACTACAGGTAAGAGGGAAAATATGTACTCTGGATCTATCCCTTAATTAAAATCTCATTCTAATCTACAACCAAATTCAACACAGTTCTCACTGCTTCCAAAAATAGTTTTATGTATGTGACTGAGTCAGTGCACTCTGTTGACTTACAATGTGCAATCAGTCTAGTTCAGAGAGATTTATTGTGTGTGAAAACAAACACACAGTAATGATTCCACCACTTGAACAAATCAAGAAAGGATACCCACTCTGCACTCAATGCACAATGTCCTAAAACACGTGTTCATTTTTTTCCTGGATACAGACCTGTTCTCATTCTCCAGGCGGGCCAGGGTGCATTGGAGCTGCTCCTTGTCCTGGTGTTCCAGGTGGGCAAGCAGCATGTGCTGTCCGCAGGGTGAGTCATGGTCCAAGGCTGGGCTGGAGTGACGCAGGAGGTACTGATCTTCATCCCTGAGTCCCCCACACAGGAGACAGCACACTGAGCCACCAGCAAACAGCCACCAGCAGCACAAAGCAGAGCCAAGGGCGGCATGGGAGAGCAGACAGGCCAAAGCAAGGCAAGGCAAGCAGCACGAGGAAAGATATTCCAGGACGAGACGCAATCAAACAAAACTGCACAGTCTGGGACGAGACACTATGATAAAGGCATTGAGCCAGGTTCACAGTCCAAAATATGAAATGTCCTGTAATAAACTTGGCTCTCCACGACATTAAAAACCCACTCAGAGTTATTAAAAATGGAAGGTGGATCTTAAGCTACATCACAATATATTGTCCAAATAATAAACGCTTTACTGAGGACGGAACAGGAAACTTAATGTGCAGATCTGTGATCGCAGACCTACGGCTATAAAACAATAAATGCATCTGTGAATGTTTGGCAATTATTTTAATGGAATGACAGCTGTTTGTTAATTTATATGCTTTGATAATGCTTTGGGCTGCAAAGCAAAATACTTTAATGGGCCAAAGTTAAGAGCAGGTTATAGGCTTTGCACTGTCATGCCGAATAATACATCACAGAGGTATTTATAGGCCTGTTTCAATCAGTCTGGTTATATAAATATTCCACACATGGACAGATCCACCTTAGATGCTGCACACCTCTGTAAGATTTGCTATTTAGAAGGTCCTGCTTAACCTTTTGATGCATGGGTGGGTCAACAATGATCCAGGTTGTTTTTTGAAGACAAAATATCTCTGTATTTCATATCGTAGGTATTCCTGAAAAATGTGCTTTTGATTTTATCCCATTCAAAATTTTTATTGACCAATTTTTCATTACTTCCATAATGTGCGTCAAAAATGACTTTTGAATTTGAATGATTTTTTCCAATTTTGTTATTCATATGACTTGCGCCCACATTATTTTACACAGACAATTTTACATTTTTTTGTGATGTAAGTGTGTAAATTTCCTATATTTATATAAAAAAAATGAAGGTTGTTTTACATAACTGAATGTAATTTACATTTTGATTATAATTATATGAGAGTATCTGATATTATAATCAAATCAGCCAGTAACTGTGGTATCTTTTAACCTGAACTCACTTTCCCCATGTTTTTGGGTCGAAGTGATAAATGGGATGGACAATTTTTAGAACCAATTCATTATTGATCGAAAGGACAGCAGCCAAACAGGCTGCATTGTAATCAGTTGGGGCATTTATGCACTGTCACAATGTATGTTCACTAAAAGTGTTTGTTTTTGCCACTGACAGGCTGATATTATGATTTTAAGTGTGTGTTTTTGCCACTGTCAGGCTCAGATTGTAATCTTAAGTGTCTCACAACATTATGGAACTGATCCCTACAGAGGTAAACCTTATTGTTAAAGAGTAAGATCCATTTAGTTTGACCAGAAACAGCCCTGACATCGTCAAACCCACCAGACTCCATTTAAATAAACAGTAATTTTATCATTGTAAAAAACTCCATTCAAAGTCCTCAGAAACAAAATTAAACTCCCTAAAGCTGTCTTGGGTTGTCTTTCTCCCCCTCAAACAATCACCAGTTCTGGTTTGACTTGAATAAACCCTTAATTCACACAGTAGGATGTGAAAATATGCTGGCTCTATACACGCTAAAATTACTGTTTACTTAAACAGAGTCTGGTGGGTTTGGTAATGGTGATTTCTGGTTAAACAAAAGGGAACTTACCCATTGACAAAAGATGTATCTCTGTAGGGATCCTTTCCATTATGTTGTCAGACATTAAAATCATAATCTGAGCCTGTCAGTGGCAAAAACAAGCACATTTAGTAGACCTACATGCTCCAAGTCTTTACATCATAGCCCGTTTGGCGGCTACAAGCTGCAGCGCTCTCGCTCAATACTGGACCAGTTTTTTAAAATTGTTGTTCCCATTAGTCACTTAGACACAAAAACATGGGAAGATTGGGTCCAGGCTGAAAAATTTCAGAGTCACCCTTAAACCTACTTTATAGCTTTCTTACATCAGCCTACCAACAAAGCAGTGTCCCTATAATAGACTCCAAAAGTTTAAATAATGGTGTGAATTTTTTTTTTTTTTTTTTGAGCAAAATTATGAACCTAACATATATTTGTTTAGAACAAAAATCTTTGATTGTAATATGGGTTATTTTAGTTCCACTTATGGAAGACTGAAGTTTCTATTGATTTAAGCATTTAAGGTTTTGATTGTTTTCATGTCCATTACGTGGCAATGAGCAAAAAGTGAACTCAGACCAATACACTGAGGTGGAGGGTGAAGGCAGAACACACAGGCAGCATGATCCAGGACAGAAAACAGTATGATGCCAGCCAAACATCAGCTGGAGGCACAGATAGCACAGCAGCATGTTCAGAGCCATGCAGCAGGAAAAACAGAGAGGCACTGACAGACAGACGGACGGATTCGCAGAATAAGAACAACAAGATTCAAAGGCATAAGAGCGGAAAACAGCACCGCTACACATAAGGAGTAGAAGTGAAGTGTCATGCATACAAACACACTCTCAGGCATTAAATTAGAGACTGACACAGAGGCAAATACTATGCATGCACTGATATACACTTTTTTGTGACAACACTCCATCCAAGCAACACTCCACATTCATGCACATGGCAGCAGAGACATTGGGAGCAGGCTTGTGAGGATTTCAGTGGTAAAAAAACGTTGCACTGCTGAAAAGTAGTTTTATCTTTTATCTAAGCCTTTAACAAGCCTTTAATGTGGTGTCAATCACAACCCTCTCTCAGAGCACACACACACACACACACACACACAAGTCACGTCTGAAAAGAAATAATGAGCACACTTCACAATACACAAACACACACCTGGAGCCCTAAGAGACTGTGTAACACTTTGCACAGAGCTGCTGGGCATGCAACCTTGACTTTAAAGAGCAAAATAAAAAAAATAAATAAATAAAAAAAAAGGAGAGCTATCTCAGAGGAGGAGGAAACGGCTGATAGCCCACACAGATGTCAACAAAATAAGGCGTGGAGACACACAAATACAACCCTGTCCACCTGGCACTTCCCACAATGGGGACTCACCTTGTTGGCTGCCTCATTCACATCAAACATCCCTATTCCTCTCACTGCTGTAACCTCGCCACCGCCCTGCCACACAGCCAGCTCGCTACAAACACACACACACCTCTCTCTCCTCAGCGGGGTTTTGTGTATTTACCCACAGATGCGGACTTTAATCACAGCAGGCATGTGCATGATGAAGAGGGGGGACTGTGTGCACGCTGCTCGCTGTGGGTCATTTTCATTATGGGGCTTATTATTTATGTCATGTTACCCAATCTTTCCCTAATGGCCAAACATACATGCACAACCTGAGAACACAGACACAAATGATGTATAGAGAGGAAGGACTGTACACACAGAACACATGTTATCTCCATGAAAGGCTGTGGTTGTAACGAAGGGGGAGGTAGTGTGGGGGAGGTAGCATACTTACAGACTTTCATCAGGAGACAGGCTGTCCGTGAAGAATGAACAATTCTGGCTCTCCATTTCTGCTAATCTATATATATATAGATACACACACACACACACGTACACACACATCAAGGACAGCACATATTTACACACACATATATATACAAACAGACACACAAAGGAGAAAAACAGGAGAGTGGATGAGTCAGAGCAAATGCAGGAAAAAGCAACAGATTGATATTATCACACACACTGGGGAAATACGCTTCCTCAAACACGAGATAAAACAAACAATCAGCGCAGTTTAGCTTTTAAGTAGTGTGGATAAGACCTGTGGCCTTTTAGTATTACGGACTGCAACTGAACAGCGAGCTGTCCGCAAACATCTGACTGACAGGACTGCAGAGAGGCAGAAATTGCACTTGCCACAGAGCTATAAAAGTGTCCACGAGGAGGGAGGATAAAATCCTGGTAAAATACTGTGCTCTGTCTATCAGCATACAGGCAATAAAAAGGTAAAAATGTGCTGCGATCCAGCACCACAGACAGCAACCTGTGTGTGTGTGTGAGGAGGCAGCAAGTGAGCTGCTGTGTGGCTTTTCAGGACCAAGGACAGCGCTTCCACTTCTGCATTATGTCCTGCTGACTGTCAGTGGACGCCTGCTCTGTGCATGCTGCTCTGTAAGCTGTTTCACTGCTATAACAAATGATTAAAAAAATGCTGCAGCAGGGAAAGAAAGTGTTTTAAAAATGACATGGTGTTTATGCTGTTTGGGTTTGACGGCATACGTAACAATGACTGTGTAAAGATGATGTTTAAAATGAAAAAATGTGGCTCAGCATGTAGATCTGGGCTGTCCAATAATCACAGGCCTGGCGGTTTGATCACTGGCTCCTCTTGTCCACATCTGACCTTGAGCAAGACACTGAACCCCCAATTGCTCCCAGTGGATAGGCATGTGCCTTGCGTGATAGCTTGCTGCCATCTGTGTGTGAGTGTGTGTGAGAGAGATGCAAATTGTGAAGCCCTCAGGATAAAAGCGCTGTATTAACGTAGTCTATTTACTAAAGAAAAAAATAAAGAAAAACAAGAGATATTGGATAGACACATTTAGACTAGCTGTGGCAGGAATGCAGCACATTACGCTGCATATTAAAGTGCATATTTTGGATGATTCATATTAAAAAGGATGTTAAGTAAACAAAAGTACTCACACACTCAAACTACTCCTGTGTTATTTATTTATTTAGCACAGCCTCTTACACTCTCTTACAGGGTGCAGCTGCTTTTCTTCATGCATACTATGCAGTTATTTGTATTTTGCTTATTTTTGAGTGTGCAGCTGTAATTTGTGGTGCTTCATGGCTAATATACCAACACAGTAGGATCCAGTCTGGGGGACTTGCCTTTCTTAATGCAGTAAAACACTGTTTATGACAGTTATTAGTAGTGTTTTCTTTGTGTATGTGTGTCAGCCCAAATACCAGATGGCACTGTCCATTTCTGCAAAGCACGAATATGTTGCATTTGAATGTTTCATAGGTGTCATATCAACGTTTCTAAAGTGACATAGTGTATGAGCTGACTTTGTCATCTTGAGGTGGAGGGGATGATAGACAGTGTGACATCAAGGTGAGACGCCTGCCAAACTGCAGACCACTGTTCGACACCAGCAAAAATCATCCCCACGTTTACAGCAGCTTTAAAAGCACAACAAGGGGCTATTTTTTGTACAGAGACATCGCTGCTTTTCCTGCCAGGATTGTGCCCCACAAACTGAATGTTGTAAGCCAAAACATGATCTTTACCCAACTGTAACAAAGTGGTTTTTGTGCTTAGTCCACACGTTTTCCACAGCGTTGTTGAGACAAAGTTTCAGCGTATTGTATCCGTTGTCTGCAGGAAAGTACAATGCAAACATTTTTTCTGGCGACTGGGTTAAGATTGTACAGAAATGACAAGATCATCATTTACGACTACCACTATTTACAGTTTTTTACATAGTTGTTGCTATGTGTTTTTTTGTTTTTTTTTTGCCTTTATTGACAGGACAGAAGGTGAAATGGGGAGACAGAGAGAGAGTGGGGACTGACATGCAGCAAAGGGCCGCGAGCCGGGTTCGAACCCGCGGCCGCTGCAGCGAGGCCATGCCTCTGTACATGTTGCACCGGCACTATCCACTACACTACCAATGCCCCGTTGCTATGCATTTTGGCCTTTTGTCCACACATTTTAGTTGACTGCAAACTGCCCTTTTGTAAAATTCCTTCCGTGTTTAAGATTTTCAGAAACCCTGTTTTTAGTGTTGCTGTGTAAATGACAAGGAAAATTGAGTTTTGGTCACATGACATCAGATTGTGCGCCGTTATGTCCTTTGTGAAGCGTCACAAATGAGGCAACATTTCTTACAATGGACTTGGTAACGGATGGTAAATGGACTTGCACTTGTATCACACCTTTCTAGTGTTCTGACTACACTAAGCGCTTTGACGCTACATGTCATAGGCACCCATTCACACACACATTCGTACAAAACAAGGTGCCACCTGCTACTCAATTAACGATTCACATGCACTCAGACATCAATGGCACAGCCATGAGGAGCAATTTCAGATTCTGTATTTTGCCCAAGTATACTTCAACATGCAGAGCAGAGGAGCCGGGGATTGAACTGCCAATCTTCCAATAAGTGGATAACCCTCTCTACGTCCTAAGCCACGGCCCACAAATGGCAGACATAATCAAAATAGTGCTGGCTCTAACCTTGTGAAGAGGATTTTTTTTTTTACATGTTTACACATAAGCATACAGTTACTCTTCCACTATACTGAGGAACAGAGGCGCCAGAATGTGCTACAATGTGCCATTGCATCCAGGCAGTCTTCCGGTAATAGCTTTTTTCAGGCTTATGATTGTCCAACATCTTATTCTTTGCGTGATTGGTGAACATGGCTTTAAATTATTTCGCCACCTGTTGGATTGGCATGCTCTTGACCGTGCTTTTTTAAAACAGTGCTTATGTGGACAGTTTTTTTCAGAACAAAGGAGGGAAAATGTCATGAAAAACGTGTTTTCAAAATTACCTGTGTACATGTGGACTCATCCATCGTAGAAGCATGTATCCCTATCAGTAGCTGTACTTTGACACTAATCTTTCGCTTTCTCTTGACTGATAACCTTTGCTCTCCATCACTCTCACCTTTCCATCCTCCATCGACATGTGCAGCTTACACCTGAATGCACAAGGCCACACATTCTCTGAAATTATGAAAACATGATCTACAGAGGAGCCAGGTTGAGTGAGAGTCAGCACACCACAAAATAAACTCATCACAAACCATTTCACTTCATTGGATATCAAATGTTAATTACATGTAGCAGTGTTTGACGATCAAAGGGTGAGTTTCTCCTTTATGTGAGTTTATTAACCACGGAGAGAACCAACCTGCTGACTCTTACATACAAGAAGCCTTGTAGCTCCCCACATACATACATTCATACATACAGACACGTCCTGCATGAAAGCAGTCTTAAATCTACACTGCGGCACTCCCGGTGCACACAGACGCATACGGCACACTCCATGCTGCATCATCTTTCTCAGAATGTCGTCAGCTGAGGGAGTGAGGGAGGGGGAAGTGATGTAGAGGCTGTCAGGGACATCCACATCACATCCTGCTCCTCTCCAGAGTCCGATGACACCGAGAGCACTGAGAATTTTAGGATTTATCCATGTCCTGTGTCAGGAGGCCCCGTCTGTGAGCCAGAACGCTCGTAATTCAACCTGCGACATTGTTCATCAGAAAAGGCTGAGTCTCAGTCAGGGACAACAGCAAATGAGAAAGTAAAGGGCAGAAAGTAATAGGAAATAGTAGTGTGGGTATGAGTGTGTGGGAGTCTTGTGCCTACATGTGTGTTTAGCCTCCTGCATGAATGTAAATGGATGTGAGAGGAAATGAGAAACGGGAGAGGGAGAGAGCGAGGGCAAGAGAGGAGAAATCCTAACAGAGTTCTAAGAGGTTTTTTATTATCTCCGTCTCATCCATCCTCTATAAGATGTCGAAGCCGTGCTGATGATGAAAGGAATGAACTCTACTCCTGCATCGATATGGGGGCAGGGGAGGGAGATACGGAGAGGGGGAGAGAGAGAGAGGAGACAGAGGCTGTCTCAGTGTTTGACATGCCTGGAAATCTGACTCTCCTAACCCCAAACATCAAATACTTTATCTCCCTTGAGATGACAGAAGACTACATTATTGCCATGGATTAACACGAATACCCCTCACTGGCTGAAGGGCACTTTGACACACACATACACACACACACACACACACACACACCTGTGTAATATGTCATCCCAAGGGGAAGAATTCAAACACTGCCCTGCCAGTGATGACATCCAGTATTTTGATATCGCCTTGACTTTCCATTGGTGTTCAAAGTGAGCGGAGAGTTACAATTCATACAGGGAGTGAATTCAAATAAGAAATGAGAATTCCCCCCCTTTATGTCCGATAATGACTGACAGGTAGAAGAATAAAGAGAGGGAGAATGAAGGACAGACAGGGAGACAGAAGGAAGGAAGTCTGCGCTGGTGATATGAAATTGCATCTTTCACTACACAGCAGCAGGAGGTAGTTGGGCTTGATGTGCCTAAGACTGTCTGGTCCCATGTGGCATGAGACCGTAGGACAATATTTATAGGGTAGAGACTAATAACTCAACTCCAAAACACACCAGAAACCAGAAAAGGGTGGAAAAAACCACACATGCTACAGAAACATCGTTGAAAACCTGCAGTCTCAGACAGGTAGACCCTTCAGTTCCCCAGCTAAAGAGAATATGACAATATACACAGAAAACTGCAAGGAGACAGTGCGTCTAAATCTTTTGACACCGGCCGTCAGTCAATGTCGGGCCATTGTTGGAGCATCTGTCGCCCTAGTTCTTGTGGTGTGCCCTACACTGTCAGCACTAGTTGGCCCTTGTCGACTGTTTTTCGGTCAATTCAGCATGCTGAATCAATGGCAGGGATGGCGGAGCCCATCGGTGAGATATCACTCTTACTGGCACTCCAGCTCGGTGCACGAGAAGAGAAAGGGAAGTGAGGAAAGTAAAGTGAAGAGGGCGTGACACTGAAACAAACTTGTTGTATTAAGTAAGATTCATTTGTCCTTGAGATCTTTTGCAGAAATGATTCATAACTGTTTGTGTTACTGTTCGCTAGTGCAGCAGTTCCCAAATGGTCCAGCCACGGGGTCCAGATTTCTCCCTAGTCATTAGTTTAAGATCCACACAGTTTGATATATTCAGAGTCATACTTGCATTTGTCCATGTCATCAAGCTAGTTTGCTGTCTCTGTCAAGTAGCTATGCATTAGTCGCTCACTGTACAGCAGGACACGGCACTTTAAAAGTAAAGCTCTGCGCTGGAAATGCACTGTACTTCAAACTAAAATGTTTTTTTTTTTCCTCACAAACTTGACATGTTGCAGCAGAGTCACTTGCAGTCCATTCAGAATTATGCCGTGACCGACTTTTATATCGCGACCCACCAATTTGGAACCACTGCGCAAGCGCATGACAAATATGATTTGTTCCTTCAACATTGGGTTTGTGTTGTTAATGTGCTAACTGGCTAACTAGCATCTTGATTCAGTCCTGTTGGTCCTCTGGTTTCTCTTTTTGAATGAGGAATACAGACTACCGCTGCCTGCTGCTATGGAGAGTTATTTTCGCTCATGCAGGCGCATAATGTGCATAGTTGGACTTCATCACCACTATTTCTTTGATATCAGTTTGGTGTATCTGGGCCTTTAAGGAATACAAAGGCCTTAAGGAAGGGAAAAGGAAGAAAAGAAGGAGGGAAGGAAGACAGATGCAGAAAGAAAGGAAAGAAAGAGAGAGAAAGAAAGGAAGACGTTTCGATTGAAGTCGATTCAGGATGCTGACAGAGTCAGATGAAATACTCAACATTAACCATGATAAGAAGTGTCTTCTTCTATCACCACGGTGCTCAGATCACTCATGAATAAGCAGAGCTTTTTTATTTCTTGTGTCTAAATGCTGATACTCGTTCATTTTTAGCCTGCATGATGTACTTATGTTGGCTCGACGTAATACTAGTCAATGAACTAGACAGTATACTCGGTAAATGTATTTTGGATAAAATATATTTATGCCTGTCATTCACGCACTAGCCAATGGCAGCAGACTACTGAGCTAGGCGCTGGCCTAACCATCCGGAGCAGCGCTGACATGTTGACATGAGGAAGCGGGGATCGAGCCACTAAGCCTGTGATTAGTGGCTGCCTCTGAAAGAATGCTGTCCAAATTCAACACAGCTAACTGGAGGCTCAAAAACTACTATTGAAGTAAATCAAAACACTTCTGATTGTCTCAGTAAAAGCTTCACAGCAATGCCATTTATTAAAGGGCTGTTATGGTGAATTGTACAGGTGTTGCATTTGATTGTAAGCAAATGTAACAATGGGAATTTAAAGTTTTATGAACACATCTGTGACTCATCCTAAGAAACACCCATAACTGATGTTTACCCAAGCTGTAATAATGTGTGAAGATATAGACAGTGTGTTAAATAAAAAATAGGCTATGCAAAGATTATGCACTCACATATTCACAGGCAAGTTAGCAGGATGTGTCTGATGATATTCTATATTTTTCTTATTGTCAACAAACAATAAGTGTTGTCAGCTTATATGTGCTTCTGTGCATTAGAGCTCCATTGTTGTCTAAAAGCAGAACACATCAATGAGCCACACTGTTGCAGCGGCTGACATGTTTATCATTTAGAGTTAATCCAACATACACAATCCTGCTGCCAAAAATACTAGCGTGTACATCAGATCTGAGGCTGAAAATAGTTCCAAAGAAATCTCTATGTAATTTCGTTTGAGTGACATTTGTTAAAAGCAACAGTGCCCAGCTCTCATGCTCAGGAAATAATTTAAGTATGTATTCACGGCCCGTTTTTAAAGATTCATTGAGTAAATAACGTGCCTGAGGCTCAGAGACAAGTTACAAAGCAGCTGTCGGTCTCTCACAGAAAATGTAACAAACGTATAAAATATCGCCATCCTTTTACTTATCAGGCATTCATTATCTGTTTCTGCCCCAGTACCAGACGCTTCATATGAACAGCTAGTTGTTGACAAATAACAGGGCTGCCCTCTGAAAATCGAAGACCCCTCAGTCAACCGAGATTCTTCAAGTTGAGCAGTCCCTCTTTGACAGAGTTTGTCAGTCACTGTGCAGAGTACTTCTGAGAACATTGTGGTCCCCAGAAATAGCTGCAGAGTCAGCGCTCCTCGCTTTCATGCAGCTCTCTGGGGTAAAATTATTACACTACGTGAAGATGTCTGCAACGTGTACAGGTAGGAGGAAGTGGCTTTGCACAGTCAGGCACCGAAATAACGTTATCTTCTGCCTTCTGCTTGGAAGTGGTGAATTTGCAGCTCACAGCAACTTAATTTGCTATAACCTTTCTCTCCAAAAAACTTTAGTTGGTGGGGTTAGCACGCATTAGCTCGGAGGGCTAATTTGGCGTGTTTATTATATAACATCAGTGTCACTGTCACCCTGAACATCCCACCGAACCCTGTTAAAAAATGTGGCAGTTTGAGAGATGTTGCTTGATCGCTGATTTGGAAAAAAGAAACAAATGGTCAAATATTTTTATTGAAGCCAGATCCTATTCAACAGACAATTTTGAGTCAGGTACAGCCCTAACAGATAAATACATTTTAACTGTTACAACTACATTATAGTGTGTTATACGTTATTTATTAGTTGATTATATAGTGCTTATAAATGATGTCCTCTCTCCTGCCCTCTGTAGGAGACGCAGGAGCTTGAAGTCACACACAAATAGACTCAAAAACAGTTTTACCCATGAGCCATCAGGCTGACAAATCAATGTATATAAAAATAATTTTGCTTTTCAAGTGCAATCCACTATTTATTTTACAACAGCTCGATACAGCCAATTTTTATCACTCTTCTGATTTTATGAATGATTATGTTGTCTGTTTTTTTCTACTTACTTGTAATAATACTAATTGGCACCTGATCAGATGTAGCACTCCTAATCATGTATATTCTGTGAACAATGACAATAAGGGCTTTCTATCATAACAGTGAGTGCTATCGTTTTGAGTCACTTAATGAAAGCACATTCGTGGGATTATAGATTATTGTCTCAGCTAAAGACCCTTACTGATTTATTCTTATGCAGGAAAAAAATGGTTGAGAAACAAAGACGGCTTCCTGGCTAGGGATAGGACAATACACAATTTTAGCAGGAATCTTGATGAAATAAATAAATAAATACTCTCAAAATAATTTGATCACGGTAAATTTCTATTATCAGGAAAATTGTGAATATTGTGTCCAACAGCACCCAAAGAGACGGCTGGGCAACCAACAATAAAAGAGACTGGCTACAAATGCACCAACCTAAAAAAAAAATAACAACAAAAAAGAAAAACGCAGAGTATCTTAATCAATCATTGACATATTGTTTGATTTCACCAAAAAGGATGTTCACTCAAAGGTGTGAATTATTTCTGCGATGCAATAAAAAATATTTGTTTATTAACAAAATGCAAGGTTAAAGGGATAGTGCACCCAAAATAAGATAATATGCGATAATTTAAAGATAATTTGCACTATGGTCTTTTAGCAAAGGACAGCCCAACATATCTGAAGACTCTGAAATTGAGGAGGAACAGCATTTCTTTGTTGAGCCGTATTTGTTTGAGCCCCAGTATACGGACGCGGAACTCAGGCTACTGGACGAAGCAGCCGCCGCAGCTCATGAGCCTGACCCTCAGCCAGCCACAGAATACCGGAGTCGAGCACTGGAAACCTGGTGGTGTAGTTGTTTCAAATGCAAAGCAATGCCAACAGGTGAGGAAAGTCTTTGCTGCTCAGACTGGGAATTGGCGATGCCTGCACTTGAGAATCTGGACATCAGTACTGACGAGACTGCTGCTCTTCAGAGATCACCGATCACCCTGAGCGTGCACACGTGAACACGGAGCACAGAGAAGCAGTCAGAGCTACAGGCTACAGTGAGGCTAAAAACAGAGTTCAAATGACTTTTTCGAAACAACTTTTTATGCCGCGGCTGCAGCACACTTGGATCACTATGGATGAGCAGTATGGAGGTACTCTGTGGATTCAATTTTGTGTTCTTGGACGTTAGTCTGGGGCGCCGTCTGCCATTAGGTGTGCTGGCCACTCCCCCCGCTGATCTCCGCAAGGGATGTGAGGACTGTAAAACTTCACCAGGGTCTCCGTTGGCATATAGGTGAGTAGATAATGGCTTTGCTATGGAATTTTTATTTTTTGGTGCACTATACCTTTAAGTGTTGCCATTTCTAGCAAGTCCTAGTTTCCTATTTCTTTTTTTTTTTTTTTGAGTCACTCTAATGCGCCACCTGACCTGGCATCTCGGGAACCTTTAATGAAAGACAGGTGTGCTGAAGTGAGTGTGGAGTGTGGAAAATGCCACAGGGTCTTTAACTGCTGCGTATCTGGTTAATCTTAGATTTATTGTTTGATGAAGTCGTTTAATGCCCCATTGACTTGAACTTTGGTTTTGTAAAGGCCTGTTTATTTGGGGAATGTTTGTTTGAGGATTTTTGTTTTCATTTTTGAATGTGACAGTCAAGACAATCAATTCATAGCGTCATTCTGCAACTCTCCAAACATCCTGCAAATCAATCAACTCTTAAACCAGTCGAAGCACCTGGATCATCAAACAGTGAGTAAAACTAAACCAAAGACAGTGAGTTTATTATGTCTCCTGTTACGGCGTCTGTGGGCGGCTATTTTTGAACATATTTGGATGCTGCAATATTAAGTGATTCAGGTATGTTTTAGCACCTTTTTTTTTTTTAACTTAATTTTTATTTCAGTTTCACATATAATCATACATACAGAGTCATATTCATCATATCTGCTGTTTTCTCAAAACAAACTTTCAATATAAAGTAGTACTAACATAATGACAATTGGGACACAACAAAAGCACCCACGACTGTAATAGCAGAAAACATTGAAAGATAATTGAATAAATAAAAATAAATAAAATGGGGACAAAAAAAATAAATAAAAAAAAGAAGAAAATGATAATAATAAATAAATTGAATAAATAAATAGAAAGTATCAGATTAATGACATAGATTCAATTTGGAATGTATACAGGCATTCCTCATTATCATAGTATGCCCATGACAGGGCTCCACCTTTTAGTAAATATGTCTTTTTTGAAGTCTTAGGGAGTAAGTTATTTTTTCCATCTGATGTATTTCCTTTATTGTTTTAGCACCATTTTAAGAGTTCGAAGCATATTTTGATGACTATCAGGGCAAAGTTATTTTGGCCAGGATTATGAAAACATGAATTTTTCTTATCATCCCGTGCCCACTTGTGAGATGCAGAGATGAGAGGTTATCTATGAGTAAAGTTGCTAAGATACTGCACAGATACAGTGGACACTTCTAAAAACTATATTTAGCTGTGGGAGTTCTTGTGTTTTCTCAGCAGGCCAGGGAAGGCAACATGTCTCATTCTGACTAAATTAGACTACGTTTCCATTTCTGTTCTCTTGGTTTATTTTGGTGAAGGCTGTTGGCAGCTTCAGATTTATTCTGTTTAGATATTTCTGAGCGACTGAGATGACTCAAAAGCCGTTTGAAGGGAATTGTTCTGCAATTAGAAGCAAAAAGGAAATGTAAAAGGATGTAACATAAAAGATGTTACAGAACGGAGAAGAAGAAAGGGCTAGAGGAGAGGAGAGCATGAGAGAGAAAAAAATGAGAAATAAATGTGTGGGTGGGAGACAATAGAAGAGGGGGATCAAAGATAAGAATAAAAAAGGAAAAAGGCAAACAGGAGGAAGGGAAAAAGGGAGAGATAAGAGGGGTAAAGAGGACAATTGTGCCTGCTCTCTTGTTGGTGTGTGTTCCCTCTGTTTTGGCAGGGCCTAAAGTTGTGTGTCAGAGCCTCAGGGAAGTAATACACAATGGCGCGCACACACACACAAACACACTGCAGGCTTGGTGGAAATGTGTGTGTGTGCCCAGCTCTGCAGCACTGTAGGCTGAGCTGCCAGGAGTGTGAGAGTCCAGTGCTGTGCCCCTGTTTATAACCTGTCAGACAGACACTAATCCACACCAACAGCTCCCAGGTGACCAATGGGCTCACTGCCCGAGCAAGTGACAAGCCGCTAGGCACGCTGAACCCCACTGACCTACACACACACACACACACACACACTACAACCGCAAACTGCTCTGCTTATGCGCACCAGCGTGTGTTGGTGTGGAGTGTAACAGGGAAGAAAACTGCTGGGCAGTACAGTCTCTACCTTGGCTGGAGTACAGTGCACAACGCAGCCAAATCAATACTTCAATCAGTGTGTGGTGAACAGAGGTGGTGGTGGTGGTGGAGGCAGGGGTGGAGTGGATATAAAAAGAAGGCAGAAAGGTTGAATTGGAGAGAAGAAAGTGAGAGACTTCGTTGTAGTGATTTGATGTAAAGCAGAGCACAGTGAGCCACGTACCTGCTGGCATAGTGTTCAATCCTGCTGTGCGTGTCTGCGTGGGGCAGCTTAGGTGAGGAGCACGGCCTGGAAACAACAGAAGCCAATGTCAATACCTCACCAAGGCATTACTAACACACTCCGAGTGTGAATGAGCAGTTGCTGAAAAAAACAAACAAAAAAAAACTTAATTCACACATATTCCTATAATCCTGAAGAAGAGAGTTTTGTTTGGAAAACTTTCTTGTTTGGATCCAAACAAGAAGAAACAGATTTGTTTCACAGTGAAGAAAAGTAAATTTATTCAAGTGCCCAACTTAAACACAACTTAGAGTGTTTCCACTCTAACGCTACTTTACACCCTTACTTTGCATATCAAGATTTTACACACAAACACATGACGATGTTAAATTATGATGCACTTCATTTGATTTAACTGTTGGTTCTTGACATTTCTGGCTCGTTATGCTTTGAAGTCAAGCAACACCTTCTGATGAGTCTTTATCACAGTTTGCATATGTGTATGAGCTCTGAGTGGTTCAGGATCTGGAGTGAGGAGATCTGACAGGAGCGAATTTACTGATTTGGAGGCTCCAGGCAAACCCTGTCTTGCTTTATTTTCACCCTTTATCTGATTGGAAAAGTACTCAAAACCTTTATTTCTTTAGTAAAACTATTAATAGTGCGCAGCAAGTTAAAGTCAAAGTCATGCATTCAATTTTTAAGGATTGGCAAAGAAGTATTATTAGCACAATGTACTTAGGACCTAGAGTTGTCTTGCTTTGGTCTGAATCAGGGACTAATTTTGTTCCACGGTTGCATAATTGCTTAGAGTTGGTTCATGTTCTCACGGCAGCATTTACAAGCAGACAAGATAAAATGCCTTGTGTGAGAAAGCTGCTCTTGATTGGTCAGAATTTTCATGTGGAAAAATCCAGGAAGTAAACAAAACGTTGAAGAAAAGTACACTTGCAAGATAAATGTGACACTTTCTAATGTCACAATGGAGGGACAACTACGCAGGTTGATTTTAGCGCTGGTCATTGTGGACTATATTGCTGTCATTGTTCATTTTAGTCAAACCATACAGTTTGAAAATGAGGCGCGGCTCCAACGAGAAAACAATGTTTTGATGCACTGGATGTGCTGAATGTGCATATTAAGGCAGTACAGGAGGAGGTGCACATTAATAATCCTCCAGGACTGTAACATGCTCATGTTTAACCCAAACAATGTGTCATGTGACTGCAGTTGGTTCGGATCGGGGTCGGAACACGTTCTCATCACAAATGAACCACACCAGAGTTCGTTTGTAACCGGATCGAGACCACCTCTTCAAGAAGGTCTCGGTCCAGTTGTTTTGGTGTGCACCCAAGTGTGATTGCTGTGTTCACACCTGCTCAAACGAACCACACTTAGGGGGCAAACAAACTTGAGTTCGATTGAACCAAACCAAACAGTGCAGGTGTAAAAGCAGCCTTAAAGTGTGTTCAAGGTGGAGGCTTGTATTCTTATACAATGCTGGATTGTTTGATGAATAACAATGCATCATATTTTAATTGTTATATTTGTGAGTGAGGGCACTGTCACACAAGTTCATGCAGGTGAGTGGCTATTGCCTGCCCAGGCGATATTTCTGCTGAGTGTGCGCAGTGCAATAAATACTATGAAATATGATGTTATGGGTACATTTTTCATTTACTGGGTTCCATGCCTGTCTCTCTACTTGCTGCCAGCCAGGCAGCATCTCTCATGTGGGTCAGTTTGTATTTTTTATGGCCATTATCATACAATCAGTGCCACAGTGATGATGGCTTTGTAGCTGAAAGAGGTCACTTTCTGTTCATTTTGCCCACATTAAATAAGTTAATTTATCTGTGAATGCCGGTGTTTCTGCTTATTTTTGGATCCTCACCACAACCATGCACCTCTATATATTGTTCAAGATTTTTTTCAGTTGTGCATGCTGCTATTTTTCAACATTTTTTACAATATCAAACAGTATTGGCTGGTTAAAAACAGCAACAATCAATGTCTCCACATGAAGGCTAGCCTGCTTCTTTGCTACTGGTTGAGGCTGTGACTCCACTGGTCAAAGTTCATCACTGTTGAACTCCATGGGATGCAAAGATGCAAATATGATATGCCAATAGATGTGAATGTTTTATTTGACATGGGGTGGGAAGTGAACGGAAGGCGAAAATTCATCAGTGTTAATTTTGTGCATGTGTGAAAAATACCCTAAAAATTTGAACCTGCAACAAATTACCAGTAGTAGTCAGGTAGTATACAGTTTTGTTTTTTGTTTGCGTTGGGGACCTTTTGCAAATCATTTCAGGTCACAATAAGTTAGAATATTAACATAAGAAGAAAAAAAATCTTAGCTGGCAGCCCCAGGCAGGTGTCTACCTTGCCTAATGGTAAAGTCTGCCCCTGGATCTGGAGCATCCAGTTATATATTCAAGAGCTTTTTAATAAGGCAGATCATAAGATGACGATTCACATCAACAGTCTTGACTATGTGGACAAATGTGCAGAGGAAAGCTACTGGATTTATACATTTAATACAACTTTACCCTGGGGGAAATCAAAAAAGGAGTCTTGTTAACATTGATGGTTTCTATGATGTTTTAATGATATATATTTACATAGGGTGCGGCAATATTGCCTTGGCTAGATGCAAGCAACGGCAAAACCCCGAGAGACAGCGATCAGCTCAGCACAGGCAATTTAAATGTCTTCACTTCCAAAGATTCCTCTCACTCTGAATCTTAATGTTGCAACGTTAGGCACTGCACCATGTCAAAAAGCTCTTACTATAACTGTGTGCTCCAGATCTCCTTACACCAGATCCTGTCTCAGTTGTCCTGTACTGGTTTGAGCTCCGAGTTTGCTGATGTGCGGAGATCCCTTCATCCTTATTCTATTTGTAGTTCATCCAAAGAGTGATGTTCTCTTTTTAGTGCGTTTCATCAGTTTTGAGTCATGTAGAGGTAAAACTATCCAACGTTTCACATTTCAGGAGCAAGCATGGATTTGAGAAACATTTTGTGTCGCAGAAGTTTCTTCTTCTCTATCTTGTTAATAACACTGAAGCCTTTCAGATTGATCTTAAAGCTCCCTAGGCTGGAAGCCACCGCAGTAAACTACCCCACAAGGTGTATGTAAAATTTTTAATCAACCTGCTACAACATTAAAATGCTGCTTATACATTGATGCATCAGTAATAATTATACATGGGCAGTAAATATAATAAAACATAATATATTAATATGAGGGATCATTCTGCAGAATAAGTGCTTTTACTTTTGATAAACATGTCTATGTGGCCTCCACCACTGGAGTCTCATCTCCAGCTCGTGTAATGTTTGAGGTCATAAAAGGTGACCCTAACAGTGACACAATCAGCCGAAACATGAACCCACAATCATGCTAAATCTTCCCGGGTACTGTCGTAGCCCTGAGCGATGCTTCTTGATGATCTCATGGATTTTTGTCTCATCGCTCTTATTTTTCCCTTTGGGTGAGACTCGCTCATGTGAACAGAGCATCTGAGCCAGACTGAGATCACAGGAATAACATTATGTTAATTCTGAACACAGAGATGTCCCTTTAACCCAAACTCAGCAAGTGAGAGCGGCCAAAAAATATCAGAGCGCGATAATTAGCCCGCAACAGCAGGAGTTTGAATGGGCGAAAGTGATAGATGACAGAAAAACAGAGACAAAAGAGAGACGTCTGTGTTTGTGTGTGGGACTCACGTCTCAGATCTCTCGGCTTCCAGCACAGATTGCACCGGCAGGTAACCTCTCTGCGGGTGCTTGGTGAAGTACTGCTTCGACCTGAACTTATTCTTCAGAGTCTTGGCAAAGTCCCTCATCTTCTCCCCCGAGGTTGTCTGGAGTTGTGATTTAGGAGGCGATGAGGTTGGTGGGGTGGAGAAGGGGTGAGAGGTGGCAGTGGTGGAAAAGGTTGGAGACAAATTACATCGCTTAAGAATTCGTGAAAATGTTGCTTTCTAGAAAATGACCTCATATGAAATTTGTTCACTCTGTCTGGGCACTGATTTGTCTTGACTTCAGATGACTAAGTTATTCCTCCATCTGATTTCTTATTCAGTTTCTGCTGCTCTGTCTGCTTCCTCTCTTCATTATCCATCTCTGGCTCTCTTGTTTCCAGCACTCTCTCTATCATAGTAGAAATCTATGGGCGCCTGCCTGCCTCACAGGTGTGAAAAACTGTAGCTGGCTAATATAAAATATTGTCCAGTAAAGAAAAAAATCATTGTACAGATGGCCTTTTGCCACGTTTTACAGTTCAGAATTGATTAGAGATTAAATCTGGCACCATCTCAGTCCACTCCAGCACTCCGGCTACAGCTACTCCTTAGGAATTAACTCCACTATGGAGCCTGTACATGCAATCGCTTAAGACTCTGGTTTTATTGGGGTTTAGTGCACAGTGTGTGCTCCAAATAGCACTTTATGCGTGCCCTTTGTGAGCCAAAAAGGATGTTACTGTTGAGTGGTACTCAATCTCTGCATACTATGGATTTGGACGAAGCGGTGTAAGCATACCTAACGGTATACACTTAGAGATGATAGAGGTCTTACGGTGGAGAGGGGGCTAATCTATGTCTGGCAGCAGGAATCAGGAGACTGTAGTATTTTTTTGAGCACAGCTGAGTTTCATTTGTCCCTAGAGCCTTGAATTTGTATTCCGTTAAAGCACAAGATAATGTTTGTCTTACTGGTGTGTAGTACTCCATGATGGGGTAGTGCAGCTTCTTTCCCTTGGTAGTGCGGCCGGTTAGAAAACATGTCTGGCAGATGTCCACATTGAACTGCTTCAGACTGCGATACCTGTCAAGATCAATATAACAGCGAGGCTGAACTGATGCAAGAGAACTAAGCAGAGTAGAGCCGTGTGTGTGTGTCTGTGTGTGTGTGTGTGTGTGTGTGTGCGTGTGTAGACTAAAGGGTTGGCGCATGTCTGTGTCTCTTATTTATAAGCTTCCACAGATCCTTGTGCTCCAAACTGGGGTGAATGCAAACACTGTGGCCTGTTAAATTAGTAACTGTATCCAATAACAAATGATGTATTATGATCACTTTCAGCCATGTGCTTTATGATAATGTTTAAACACAGAAAAAGGAATGTGAATTTAATATTTTAATACAATATCCATTGGACATACAGACAAATAATATATGTGCAAGATTTTATGATAATAAAACATACAGTCTGTACAATATTCATTTTTTTCAAGGCAAGTTTTCTGTCAGGGATCAAACATGATGCTTGAAGTTTGCCTCAATAAATTCACATTACTGTGCAGCTGCTCAACTTATTATTATCATACATTATATCTAACTTTCAGCATCTCCAACAAGCTTTTATCTTTTATATACATATATATAATGAAAACACCAGCTGCCACAATTAAAACAGATTTTGTTGCTTCTCAATTTTGACTTTCTAAATGTCTCCACAAGTAATATTCTTACTCCTCTAATTATTAAAGCTGCTGCTGGTAACTTTTGTTAAAATTACTTTTTGTCATATTTGCTGTCACTGTATCCACACAGCAGGGCGTGAGACAGATAATCTGTGAATCTGTGCCTCTGTAATGCTTCTACTGGCCTTACTGCACATGAATGTGAACAGCCAATCAGAGCAAAGGAATCTCTAATGCAGCTGTCAATCATGTCAATCACTGCTTGTGAACTGCAGTCAAACTGTCAGACTAGGCAGCACTGATCAAATATGAATCAAGATTCTTTTGACCGTTTACTTCACCCTATAGTCACTGAAGTGAATACTGGATCCACTTTTCACAAGCACCAACCCCTCTAAACACTCTGACACTGAGATAGCAATATTTCAGACAAACAAATCAGGAGAAAATTAACTTTGTTCGAGACATTTCTCTGTTTTAGCGACATACTGTCGTGAGATCTGGCAACAACTGATGTGATCTTACACCCTGTTGATAAGAGACATTAAGCCAGCAGATAAAAACAAGCGGCAAAATAAAGAGCAAACATTAAATTTTAACATATAAAGTTGAAAAGCTGTATTGTATTGAATCTGATTTCATCCATCCAAATGACATTTACCACACTTCCAGGTGGGCGTATGTGGGGGAGAGACATTCACACCCACATATGAGACTGGAAATGTTTCATACCCTTGGCGCAGCTTGTAATAAGGTATCTTCTGTTATAGAGTATCTTCGGCAAGGCTTAAAGCGAGCCAATCTAAACGCTAATGGTGTCATTATATTACATTGTACAATATTTCAAAATTAAAAAAAAAAGTTTTAAAAAATTGTCAATTTATGTCATGTTAGAGGCTTTTATTTAAATTTCGCCTCTGCACAAGCATAATTTAAGAGACATCAATATGTGCTGCTCGCACACCTAATTTGACAAATGTACCAATTACTGTTCTGTCACTGACTTCTGCCTCTAATTTTTTTCAGCAGAAAAACACGGCAGCTTTTCAGAAAGTTTTTTTTAGTCCTGCAAAATGATCCACGGAAATAAGTTTCTGAATATATATCTGAAGATAGAAGTAGTCCATACAGTTGGAGAGTGTGATTGCATTTCACATTTGCAGTGCTAAGTTAAAATGGTTGTACACAGAGGTCTGATAATTTGAAGAGTTGGTGAATTATCAAGCAAACTGAAGGTGAAAACTGAGCTTACAAACAATACGCTGGATTTGCACTACTTGTTTCCACCTACAAACTCAGCCACCTCACTTTTGTAATTTTCTAGCCAAGTAGTCAGGGATGATAACCACTTTTGTCCATAGTGAAATATCTCAACAACTACTGGATGGATTGCTGTGATTTTATTTGTCCAAAACTTTGGTACACTACCAAAATACCTGCAAAACAAATGCTATTCCCATCAAACTCATCTGTACATGTTTTTAGTGCTTATTAACATGCCAACGCATTAAACTAATCAATCACTTCCTTTTCTATAAATACTTGTCTATTGTCACGTTACACTTGCACATTAAACACACTCTCATAACTGCTAAATCCAGACAATTTTAATCTACCTAATGTGTGTTTTCAGGTTGTGTATGTGCATATTTTCCCCTTTAACAGCATTCTCACTTATACAGCTTGATCTTTTCTTTTTTATGTGATGTTGCAATAGCTCACTGTGATCACAAGAGTAATTTTATATCGTGTTATGTTAGGTGAGAGTTATATGTCTTGCCTACCTGAAGCCCTTGATGGGACACTGTTTGCAGACGTAACATTTGGCCTGGTGCTTGGTCGACTCTGCAGCAGCCACACGGTGGAGGACAGGCAGCCAAACCATCGACTGGGGCTCCAGGCTCATCCACTCCAGGAAGTGAGAAACCTCAATGGCAGGTTTCCCTGGGGCCTTCAAAAAGGAAGGTGGGAGGACAGAAAAAAGCAGTGCAGGAGACTGTAAACAATCCAAATATAGACCAACAGCAGGGCAGGTACATGAAGTAATGAGAGGAGAAAGTGTGCTTCCTCTCCAAAGGTGGTCCAGCAGTGAGCAACGGGGAATCAAAGAGAATACAAAAGATAAAAAGGGGAATGAGAGGGTGAAAGATGTTCTTCACTGTGGGGTTTTTTTTTTTTTGCTTTTATGCAACTGCTTAAACAATCATAAGGATAAAACATAGCAGACATAACTTCTGTGTCTGTGTGTAAGCTGTATGTTTGTGTTTATGTGTCTGCATGCGCGCCGTCTCTCCCGCAGACACCTTGTTGAGAATTCCAGAAAGTGGGATAAAAAGGAAGTCAACCTAATAAAAGAATGACTCGCCAAGCGCTGAAAATCCGTGATGTGCTAAATTCTCATTAAGTCTGCATCAGAGATGCATTAAGAGGTTGATTTCCCTGGGGCTTCCTCCACCGCTCAAGCAGAGTAGCATAATAAATGTGTGTGTGTGTATGTGTGTGTGCGTACTGATCACACAGACTGAGGTGTACAGAGGTACTGAGTCTCCCGGGGATGAAGGAGCTCCTCTCTGGTAGTAAAGTAGCCAGCTCCATGTGGGAGGTCAAATAGCAGCTCCTCGCGTACCGAACACCTGGAACTGACTATGCTGAGCACGCCGCCACATCTCAAGGCAGCACGCTGAACAGATGGGATGCTTTAAACATCAATGGAAAAGTAGAGTGATAAACATTTAGTTATCCATCGAAACTCTGCTTTCTGCACCATATATCCACTAAACTGTGTTTGTGTATCAAGAATAAATGTGCACTTTTCTCAAAATATAACAATATTTACTACATGTTAAGTTATTCCTGCTGTAAACCAATGCTTCTGCATGTTCAGTCATATTGTTCTGTATAACCGTCTTACTCTGCGTATTCCCTGTCCCAAGTCGATCCATCTGCTTCCCTGCCAGCAAAGTCAAAAGCTACGTTCACATTACAAGCAAATGTGGCTCAAATCCAATTCTTTTGCTCTCCTGTGACACAGATCTGAATTTTTCATAGTGTGGACACAGAAATCAGACTTTTTCCAATCAGATCTGGCCACGTTCATATGCGGTCCTAAATCCAGTACCTATCCAAACACTGGCCATGCAACCATTGTGAGAATATCCTATCAGATTTAACCTATACATCCATGGTTTTTCCATGTCATACTTCACTGTGCAAACACATAACACTCATACAGAGTCAGAGCTGTTTGTTGAAACTACCAAAGGCTGCAGTAGTGGTAGCACCGCTGTGGTAGGCTGTCCAAGTCAACAACTAATAGAGTCCAACTGCCAGACGCTTTCTGATGGAGACAACTTGCCTACATACCACGACACTGTTTTTGTGAGGCGCCAACAGAGATAGCCCTATCAGAATGTGGCCCTTGATATCCTAGAGTTTGAGAAACTCCTCCTCCATGAAACCTGCAACATTGTGGCCCCACCACTCTTGACTCCTGACTACTAGCAATAGCTGTTAATAGAGCTAAGGCTGTTGCCTTCCTTTGTCATCTTACCCTCATGCCATTGTTCTGATGGCTCATAATCCTGTAGCCTCAGTATTTCGAAAAATGTCCCATTGGACCTGTTCAATCCCTAGCTCATCTGGTCCACATGTCCTTGAAGTATCCTTGGACAAGATACTGAACCCCGAAATTACTCCCAATGGCTGCTCTATTGGTGCATGAGTGCGTGTGAATAGGTTACTGAGTAGCAGGTGGCACCATGTATGCTAGCCTCGGCCACCAGTGTGTGACTGTGTGTGTGAATGTGACATGTAGTGTCACTTTGAGTGGCCAGAGGACCAGAAAAGCACTGTACAAGTGCAGTCCATGCTCTGCAAATAGCACCCTCTCCCAAATGAAAGCACATGGCTAATTACTACACACAATGATGAAGATCTGATGACTTCATTCTGCATAAAAATATGATATGAAATACGACAGATTTTCATCTGACTTCTGCAGCAAATCATTCAGAAGATGAACATTAGCACATCATACCTGTGTCTCTCAGATGTGACATTTTTGTTGTTCTAATGTGAATGTATGTGACATTATTGGTTGCATGTGAGCCGTTTTAGGGCAGAGACATTCAAACTGATGTCACACATGGGTCACTATAAAGATGAATGCAAACAGGCAAAAAGACTGAATCTGGGGGAATAATCAGAATTGAGCATTAAGCCTTGAGATGTGTTTCTCTAGAAACTGATGTCACTCATTTGCAAACCAAAGTGATAAATGGGCGAACGGGTCACCCCCCAATTGGCATTACATGGATATTTCATCTGCAACTAAATGTCCTAACATGGAGCAAATGGAGAAAGGAATTGATTTTAATCAGCCGTAGCTGATACAGAAAGCATGGACCAGAATAGACTGTGTATAATTAAGATCTGCCTCTGAAAATGAGGGAATTAAAAGGCTTTGCATAGGCCACCTTCCAAAAAAAGCTGTGGCCTGCTCCTAACAACTAATTATCTGGTGTCCCAAACTGAATGTCACAAGGTAAACTTCCTGCAACCTGAGTCCAACATACAACTTGAAGACACATTCAGAACAAGCAAAGGAGAGAAAGACAAAGTAATTCATGCTTTGAACATGTCTCGTCATTAGCTCTTGCTCTGCGCTGCTGGACTCTGTGACCTCGCTCCATCATATCAATATTCCAATAGATCATATTCTACAAGCAACTTTCTAATTTAAACTTCTTGGACATCACTTACAGTCCATGTATGGCTAAAAACATCATGCATTATCTACCACTGACTGTACTTCATGTGCATTAAAAGCAATGCAGTGCAATATTAATGCGATGTAATGTTTGTGAGGCAACACTCTGAATATGGGTGGTGCAGTTGGGACTTCTTTAGGTAAAATAATTATAACTTCTCCATTTCCTCGGAAGTAAACTCAGATTGTGCTGATGTCAGTGACACACAATGGGCTTCACACAGCTGACATCATAATTCTTTCATACATGGTTTCTGATGGAAGTCATGTAAAGGCAAATGTTTGATTTTGCCATTCATTTTTAATTTTTCTTTAAACTTCAGTTTCTGTATTTATAGCTCTGCCTTGAACAAGTTCTGTTCTTATTATCTGGAGGTCACTCATCATTCTCCTTTACAGTAATTCATAGATTAGAGCGTACACTCGTATACTGAGAAGATTTGAGATACATCCCTATACTGCAACGGCATTAATAAGTGGGTTTTGAAGGTTGACTTCCAATTTTTTGTTTGGGCACTCAAGCCATTAATTTAAGTGCTGAGGCTAGCACAATCGAGTCATACAATACTCTCAAGTGACGGGAAAAGTACTCAAATCTTTTACTTCGGTAATAACAATACTACAGTGTAGACATACTGTTACAAGTAAAACATGAAATTACTCAAGTAAAAGTACAAAAGTACTAGTATCAAAATATACTTAAGAGTACGAAAAGTAAAAGTACGCATTATGCAGAATAACACATTTCAGAAAAAAATTATATTGCTGGGTTATAATTATTGATGCATTAAAGTGTTCATCACTTTATTGTTGCAGCTGGTAGAGATGGAGCTAATTTGGACTACCTTTTTAACAGCTCTGTTGCTGGACGTTAACCTACAATGATATACCATCTGATTTACAGTTTGTATTAATAATATGAATCTTCAAAGTAAGTAAGGCTATCAAAAAATATGGTGGTGTAAAAAGTACAATATTTCTTGCTGATATGTTGTGGCATAAAAGTATAAAGGCACAGAAAATGGAAATACTTAAGTATAGAACACGTACCTTCGTACATTTCAATTAGGTAAATGTACTGAGTTACATCAAGAGATGGGGGGCTCTAGTCACATGACTTGACTTGAGTCAAACATTTGAGGACTTGTGACTTCATGAAATACTTGATTTGACTTTGAATTGGTATTGGTGAATTGAGACTTGACTTAGACTTGAAATTAATTGGCTTTTGGTAGAAATATTACAATATTTCTAAAAGTTAGACAGAGCAGTTGCGTGTGTTTTTTTAAAAACATGATTGGGTGATTTCTAGTGCAGTGTGCGAAAACCTGGCAACCTACCAAAACGCAGCACACTTGCAAAGGCCAACAATGCATGACGCAGCTTGTCCAAAAATAATAAAATTGGGATTCAAGGATTGTGTGTCAATGACAATAGTGAGAACAGAATAGTGGTATGCAAGGTCCGCAGCTCAAAAATCTGTGACGTGGTCACTATAACATCCAATTTCATCCGTCACTGCAAAACCTGCAATGAAAAGCTGATTGAGTGTGTCTTTAGCTTACTGGCTGAACAAAAGTTAGCTAGAAAGCTAATGTTTGACAAGATCATCAGCATTTCATAAGAAATGACTTATGACTTGCTTTACCTGAGCAGTTACTTGACTTGTCTTGCTTGATTCTCACCACAGTAACTTGGGACTTGCTTGAGACTTGAAGACCTGCACATGTGTGACTTACTTCCATGTCTGGTTACATCCACCACTGTCAGTCTTTCACTTGCACCGAACAGGGTTATCACACATTTTCATGAGCAAAATTTTCAATTTTTTTCATGACTATTCAAGGATCCACAACAAAGATTTTTCTTTTCTTGCCCCACGTGCCCAGCGTTTTTCAAGCAAATCAGATTTCAGCTTGCTGACATACAGGAAGGGAGAGACAAACCCAGGTCGAAAACGAAGAAACTTAGTCAAAGGTTAGCAAAAGGTTGTCACACATCGGCTTGTAAGAGCTATGTTACGTTGTTACATTACAGATGATTTCATCTGCTCTTATTGTTCATAGTGTGTGAATGCATGAGGTGCCCTTTCTGTAATACATGTAAGTAATTGTCCTTACCACACGGAAGCAGCTGCGGACGCTGGGCTCCACGTTGCTTCCCCCAAAAGCAGCAACTTCACCCAACTGGCGGGGGATCTGAATGGCTTCGTGGAGCAGCAGGCTGAGGTGACGCTGGTCTGTCAAACCTCCAGGACCAGACACCTGACGGAATAAATCTGCAACCACCAGAAAATACATACAGTAATGTATCAATTATTCAGTATCTAATCTGATTATACACCCGAGTGTAACAGCAGTAATTGCGCGCTGCATTTATATGCATGAACAAGATTATTTGTATTATCATCACATCTACATACATTTCTCCTACACGTCTACATCTGCTAATTTAGAGCATTTGTATTTATTGCTACATGTTCTCAGCTTTGGAAAATGTAAATCAGGATTTTAATTACAAAGACAGGCATTCACAATTTAAAAAGTGTGGCACTCTGAAAAATAAAGGCAAAACTTTAGTGAGACTTTAAAAACTGTTTGCTGTGTTTGTCAATCAAACGTCCACACATCAGTTTTTCATCTATTTCTTAACAATGAGCCTCCAGTCCAAGACATCAGGGTTTACCAAACCTAGTTATGTGGAATAAAACTCACTCCAGTGACATATAGACAGAGACAGAATCAGTATTAGTGGCCTGGCTGGTCTGCTCAGATGAAAGAACTGCATAAGTGGAGTCTTGTCAGGTTTTGAATGAGGCCTTTAGCAAGCTAGCTGGGACTTTCTGCCTGTCACTGAAGAGATGAATGCTGACAGGCGTGTGATGCCGCTGCACAATGCCAGTATAAGCATCCCGTGTACCCCCCCCCCCCTCTGTGTACTTATTCAACCCTACAGGGGACAACACTTGGCTTTAACACCTGCATGTTAAACAGCCTTCTCCATATAGTCCTCATAACCAGAGCTGAGGCGTGTTTGACATTTTAAATGTTCACGTTGAGCTGTTTGATAGAGATGTGTTTTGGGAATGTTTTATGGAGGTATTTCCACCATATAAAGGCCTGTTACATCTGAAACATGCAGCCTGTGATGTAGCAAACCCTGCAGTGACAGACATAATGGTATTCCTGGAGTTGGCTGAAGAAACCTCAATCTATATAAACACTCATTATTAAGTTTGTTTGTGAAGTCTTTAATATATTTTCAGTTTTTACTAGTATGAAACTCTCTTTACTAAATTGGGGTTGCACCATAGACTGTATGAGCATAATAGATGTAGCCAACATGCTGTCACCCACTGGTTTGTGGACTCATTTCAGCTGTCGCCATTCTGAATTTTTGGAGCCAGAAGTAACTAAATTTGAATGAGAGGGTGAAGCTGTGGAGGAGTGAGGGGTGGATCTGACTGGAAGACTAGGGTGACACCTCACAGACAGCCTGTCATTTAAAGTGGATGTGCCCTTAATTATGCATAACTTTAATAGTGTAGATGGTGACCTTGTTTCAAATGTTGTTATCCTGACGTGACTTTAGCCAAAGGGCCTACGTGACTTTAGTCATGGTTTGGTGGAGTTCTGGCTAATTGGGAAAATAACCTGTTGTCTGAGCCGGGTGTCTGAAATTGAATGGCAGGAAATAACAATTGGAAAGTACCTGCAGTACCTACAGTTTTTGAATTTTGAATGGCAGGAACTAACAATTGGAAAGTACCTACAGTACCTACAGTGCTCATGTATCACAATGTTTGTCTGTCTCACACTATAAATTGTCATGATGTACCAAGTCTTGGGCTGTTCTCTTGAGATTAAATGACCCTCAAATGTGCAACTCTGTCTCTGAGCCTCTCTTATTTTAAGTCCTGTTTATGCTACAATACTTTTAGCTTTCAAAATATCCGCATCCGCACTAGCTTTATTTTAATTAACTCATTTCTGGGTTTTAGGACTCAGTCCTAGGGTACTCTGTTATTGAACTTGAGACCATATGATCCTGGGAACATTGGCCCTTTTTAAATAGGAATTGTGCAAATTTGCAGGAAAGCCCAATCAGTCTGTTTTCAGCATTGGCAGTATAAAAACAAAACTGGGGAGTGCAGCGAAATGCCGCCTACCTACTTTTGTTCATACAGAATGCACCTTTTTCAGGGCAATGGGGGGCGTGAGCAAGTAACAAAATGTGTAGCTCAGCGTGTGACATAAACGGTGATGTACTCCGAGGGAAGCCGCGGCTGGTCAGTCCTTCGGCAATTTTCTCATAAGTCGGCCCATCCTTCACTGTTCCCGTCATTTGACGGTTAATGGCCTCTTTGTTTGAGAGGGCAAGGAGGGCACACAATTCCTTGTCTCCCCAGTTGCTCATCTTTACTGTAGTGTCTGTCAGGTTTGCGTCTCCCTCTTGCTCCTAGCTGCTCATTCCTGCTATCAGCTGTTTCCTGTTAGTCCACCGCCAGTGGGTCACACATGCGGTGTCATCAATAGCTCCTCCCACAAGTCATCAACAGCCCCTCCTGTGGCGGAGGGGTGCCTCATTCTTTTTAAACCAAAAAGGTTCCGCCAATATGTTTACCCCTATGTGGCCGAAAATTGGGCACCTCTGATCAACTCGCCAGTCTGGCTCGGCGTGTCTAAACGCACGCATAGATACAGTCCCAAATAAATAAACCACAAGTTTATTATGCTAGCAGCTCTATGAGGCTGAACTGTAAGCTAACATGCTCACAATGACAATGCTATCATGGTCATGATCTTAGTTTAATTTGATAGCATGGTAACATTGTCTAATTATCACTACACACAAGAGGTGACGAGCCTGATTAATCATGACAATCCATCCGACAGTTTTTGAGATATATCAATTTGGATGACAGTGGTAGACCAACTACCTCGATACTGCCTTCCTTAGCCACATGGCTAAAAACAGTACAAAAGTGAGGTAAGTGAGTCTATAAGAGGAAACAAACAATGCAAACCTAGCGTACACATTGTAAGCTCACTTTTAACGAAATCATTTCAGCCTGGACGTTAGTTTGCTTAATAATTTACCACCTCTTAGAAATTTTAAAACTTCATGTACAACTATTTCATCTAAGCCCTTGTTATGTAACTCTGAGACTGAAGGCTGATTTTCTTCCCTCAGGAATAATCAGAAACTTATTTTGGTGGATAACTTTGGAGAACTAAAAACCTTTCCAAATAGACAACATGTTTTTCTGATGAGAAAAATTAGAGGCAGAAGCCAGTGACAGAGCAGTAACTGATGCATTTGTCAAATTAGGTGTGAAAGCAACACATACTGATGTTCGCAAAACTGAGCTTGCGCAGAGGCAAATATTAAATAAAAGCCCCTAACCCACCAGCCACCAAACTCTGGAATAAGTTGCCTCTGCATGTTAGACTGGCCCCTTCACTGCCTGCCTGTACATTCTGTCTAAAAAAACATCTTTATTCCTTGACATAAATTCAACATGAGCATTGCCTCATTGCTTTTATTATTTCATTGTCCTATTGTCTTGTGAACATTTCTTTGTGGGTTTATGGTGTTGTTTTATGATTTTTGTTACTTTGGATTGTACTTTGCTTAACTGCTGTTTTTAAATGTGTTTTATAAATAAATTTTGATTGAATGGGTTGAAAAGTGTAGTATCAAAAATTACTGGTACGATAAAGTCGAGTAAATATTCCTCTCTTAAATCTCAAGCCAAAGACTGGTGATGATGGAATAAACACCCACCATCTGTATCCCAACGTGGGCTGATGCAAATGCTTCAGATTTATTTGCAAATATTATTCCATTGACGTCTGGAGTTGGCAAAAAAACAGGATCAGTCAGTGAAATGACAAACTGTTAAGGCCACCACATGTCTACCTGAACCCAGAAAAAGAAGGCTGACTCACCTCAGGGACCATTCAATTGAAAGCAAATCTGTTACCTCTCAGTCTTTAAGAGCTGACACAGATGGTGTGCCAGGCATGAATAATCCTGGCATGGGTTTGGCAGTGTTGTCTCTGATCTTGTATCAACTACAAGCTGTTCCAGGTACAGCTATCATCAGTTCAAATGCCTATATTTACATGATGGCTTGTGAACTGGGGCTGCAACAGAACAGAATCCTCCAATAAAAGGAGGAAGGGAGCGTCTTAGCTTCTTGGATGACTTGTGAAGAAACATTGGAGTGGGAGCAAAATAAATACACTGTGTGTGAATGGTGTCTTTGGCAAGCAATCCTTTTAAGGCCCCCGGTGTACTTTGTGGACGTAAAGAAAGCTTTCTCCATTATAGCAGCTGACTCATTTCCTCCATTAGGCTAAGTGGATGTCTTTATGTAATACGGGCAATCAAGGCCGTTTTGTTTTGGCTCATTGTTTGCAGTTGAGGAGATGCATTAGGCACATGAGTGAGCATCAGACTCACATTTATACTTCTCTTGGACGTCTGCGTTGCACAAGCTCACCAATCCCATCTTGAAGCTCAGAACTCGCATTTTGCCGTTACGAGCGCTAGTGGAAAGGGAGACAAGAAAGAAGTTGTAAGGTTACAATTTTTGAGCGTTGAATGCACTCAGATCACAGTGTATTGTGGTGCAGTAACGTATTCATTCATTGTCTGAGCCCTGCTGGGAGGGACAAAGTGTGGAGGAATTACTTGGGTCAAAGCTGTACAGTACAGGTCAGTGCAACAGTGTGAAATTGTATTAGAGCACATCCAGGGTACCTAAAGGCACTACAGGGATTTGATAAAGTGTTGAGTCCATGGAGCAATAATAAGCTCACAATGTCACTTACACACAAACACATACATGCATACAACATTAACACACAATTACACACACATCCAGCATCAGAGGTGCTGAATATATAGCATAAATGATCACTGGCCAATGGCAAGGCCAGTGAGATGGACACTGCTGTGCCCTGACCTGAGCCTTAATGGGTCATGTAGCTTTTTTTCTGCTTAGGGAAAAATAAACACACTGTCACCGTTTGTGCATAGATTTCACAGCTCTGGTGCCAACACAGCCACGAAGAATTTATTGGCGAGCTGAGCAGCATTGGCAGAAACCACAGGCTTATCGAGTTAACGTTTGAATCGTTAAGTGAGAAATTAAGAATGTCACATTCATCAGAGAGCATCAGATCAATGAAGTATAAAATTGAATCAAAGAGTGAGTTAAATTTCCAGAGCTGGGATGTTGATTTAAATTTGTGTTTAATAACAAAGTAGGGACAGTGAGCCTCATTTACCAATAGCTTCCTACGTTTTTTCTTAAATTCGTCCTTAAGGAAGGTTCTAAGAGAATTCTACATCGGATTCATGGCGTGTTCTTAAGTTGACATACATGACAGTGACACATAGTGCTGTAATAAAGGTCCTATATCAGGTCTAGAGATGCTGCAGAGCTTGTTGTAATTCTTCAGTGATGCAAAAGGACCCTTTCACTTTACACCAGGTCATTTGAGTGACTGGTGGTATCAAAAATATTGGAGCTTTAGGTACATATACGTTACATACACACAGAGATTCACTATGTGTAATCTCATGTCACCATAAAAACAATTTTTTGACTATTCCTCACACTCCTAGGACACTCTGTCTGCAGATTGTAAGTGGTTCAATGGCTTGTTGTACAGCCATCTATAAAGAGCCACAGTGTGGCTTAAGCTACAATAACAATGTCCAGGCAGAGGGCCAATCATCCCTTCTGAGACACAGCAGAAACAAATCCTCTTTCACACCAACTTTCACCCCCATCTCTGCTCCTGATTGACTGTTTTGTGGCGTCTCCGAAGAGAAAACACAGAGCACAGAGGCAGAGATACAGGAATAACCCCACGAGTGCTGTAAATTCGGTGGGTAGCTCTTAACTACTCGCTGCTAATGAGAGACAATCAGAGACTTTATCCTGCGCATAAATTTCAGTAATTGCTTTTTGTTTTCCAATAAATAGCAGCAGTGAATTTGAATAACGTGCGTATGTTTGTGTGCCCAATTTTTAGCTGTGTGTTTGCATTATAGTACATCAAAGGGTGTGCATGTGTGTCTGTGCTCCAGAGGCGTGTCACACTAGCAGGGCATGCAGGAGTGACATGTCCCCTGAGGAGCAGCACTGGGGTACATATTGAAGATGGCATGCGACACACAGCATAAAGTGTGTGTGAAAGGTGCTGACAGCCAGTAGCCCCCATGTGCTCTCAAGCTCTTCTCGACTGACTCCAGCTCTGAATCTAACAGGGAAAAAGACAGTAATGTTCTCCTTATCACTTGTCATGGTTCTCCATGATACTCTTAACAGCCTGGCCTAAGAAATGATACATTTCCTGATAGTTTGACCTATTGGCAAATTAAATACAACAATGGGCCACACTCAGAAGAAGAAATTTGTCCTAAATCAGAATATTTGTGAAAATTTTGTAAGTGGGGTTTACTTACACAATTTTCACAAATATTCTGATATTCACCTCACCAATGTTTTTCTTATTTGGGATTTGTTCTTAGGTCAGAACAGAACGTATGCACGCTAAAGAGTAAACTTACACAGATTTGAGCACTGGCATACTTGTGCGTTTTTTTCTACAGTTGAAAAATATTATGGGATTTAAAATACCATGATATTTTAATGATTTGTAATATTTTTAACAGTTATGTTGATTATAGGGATGTTAGTTTTGGTTAATTTGGCTTGCAAAAGGCAAACACTCATTAACTGGTAACTAAAAGGGGGGGTTATGGCTCACAATTGAGCTGTTAACACACCAGGGTGACTGGAGGGTGGGCATATTGTTTCCATAGCAATGTTGTTGTGTCGGGACAGTGTTAGTAGGGTTAGATAATCGATAACCGCCAAATACGTGATGCTCCTACCAGACATGGGTGGTGTGCAGTGCAGTAAACTGAAGCGTAGCAACATTACCCTTCAGACAGACACGTGAAACCGGTCAAAAATACTCTCGGCTGGTAATCAATTAACGGTTGACTGTTGACATCCTTAGTTGATAATTTTACAAAAAGCCCTCTGGTCTTTTGAAATAAACATTACACTAACACTTCAAGTCACATCGGTTATGTTACACGGAACTATGCAATCTTGAAAATAGTGAGTGATCATACTAGAAAATATCATACATGGTTTGGGCTGGTGGGTCAAAATAGCACAAAGCAGCTTTCTGATTAATAGCTTACAGAATGACTGCGTAAAATAGTCCACCTTCTCTCCCCTTTTCGCCCTATGGTACTGTCATCGTGCTGCTATAATGCATAAAGTTGATGGTTAAAGTACCTCCATTTCAAAACCATTGAAGTTTTTTTACATTTAGCGTCTGGAGCTCCACCCTATTTAGACTTTCATTTAGGCAGTCCTGACTTTAATTCTCTCAACTTTTATTCTTCTTCTTTAATTTCTGTGTACGCACACAATCCTGCAATCTCATGACCTTTTATGTGGATTTGAGAGGTGTTTACTACGCTAATTAGGATCAACTGGCACATGCTTTTAACTTTCGAGGACAATGGGATTCATTAGTGTAAGATCACAATTGTGAACAATTCTGTGGTTTAGTTTGGATTCAACAAAGTCACACAATAATACAAACAAACCACTGATTGAGGCAGCGGTACCCCAGCAGCTCATGTTTAGTGGGGTTAAATTACTGTTTGTGTCACAGGAGTCTGGCTTTGAAGAGAGCATGGATAAGTTTCACTTTCAGTTCAGCTCCCTGTCGGAAAAGGCTGTCTGTTTGGGATGTACTCAGCAACTGGATCAGTGAAACTTGGATAATAGTGCATGAGTTTGTAAATCAATATTTTTTATTTATATTATATATATATTTATATAGTTTTGCTGTTGTTTAACACAGACCCCTATGACTTCAATTCATCAAGAACTTTATCCATTTTTGGAGGCATGCAAGAAAAACAAATGTTCTTCATAAATTCAAAGTAACACGAGGTGAGTACCTGATACACAAATGGTCATTTGGGGGATGAGGTATTCCTTTAAGTGACACTCTCATTTCTAGCTTTCAAAGCCACCAGGAGTTGTGTACTCATTAAGTATAGAATCACACAATGAGAGAAAGAATAGAAATAGGACTCCACCAGAGGAAAGGTCACAGTCCAGATTTACAATGTCAGTCGTATGTGAAGTAACAGAAACTTACAGGTGAATTCCATTCAACTCAGTAGAATCCATACAAAATCTAAATGTTGATGGTAATATGGACAGGTTGCTTATGTAGAAGGTTATGTACTTTATATAGTGCTGTCTTAACCTTGTTTATATGTGCCTGGCAGTGATACAAAATCTTCTGAACTGTCGCTATAATATAAAACTTTATGAGCATTACATGACAGAGATATTCATGTCTTTTAAAAAAAAGCACTGGTCTGATTTAGTATTGCACTTTTTAACGATGTCGCCTTGATACAGCAGAACCTGAAACATTACTAACTACATTACCCACAGTGCAACTCCACTGCCCACGGTTTAGTTGGAGCTTGCTTGGTGTCTGAGGCAATTTATCCCTCTGGATTTATAAGTCTTCACGCAACTTCTTCCGGCATTGCATTATGATGCAAAAAAGCCTGTAAACAGACTATAATGTGTAAAGTTGGCTAAGCTAACCTTTAAGCCCTCCAGGTAAGTGATAAGTAGTATAATCCTCTTGGATGACGGCTTAAAAATGAGCTGTTATCTCATCATTTTGATTTTTCAGCCTGCACATAAACTGTATTCTCAATGCCTTCTATTCAGTATGAATCAGCAGTGAGCCAAAATACAACACTCAAAGAGAAAGTCAACCATTGCTGGAGGTAAAGACACTTCCCTGTTAAGTTGGTGGAGACAAAGCAAGAGCTCAAAGGCAAAGGGTCCTCACGTTGCTCTGTGTCTGCTGAATGTGTAGACACTAACCTGATTAGCCAGTGATATGTGAAAGTCCTACTGTTTAAAAAATTGCTGAATGCAGCTCACCCACCTGTCGTAGACGTTGAGCAGCCAGTTGAGACACATGTCAACACAAAGTGGAATGTTGACCAGGATGGACCTCTCCTCCTCCAGCCGCTCATACAGAGCGGTTAGGCCATGGATCATCTCCACCACGTCCATCACATGCTCCCCCTGCTGCAGCTCCTGCTCCCGAAACACCTCCACAAGGCTGCTCAGCGCCACCAAATCCACTAAAAGCACACATACACACGTATTAAAGAACACAGATACCTGGAAAACACTCACATTGAGCCTATTTACACCTGGTATTAACATGCGTCTTGGATGATCTGATCACAAGTGGACAGCTCTATGTCTGTTCACTCCTGGCATTGAATGTGACTTGGGTGACCACTTGTTATCAGGTCTCACTTCCCCGCTCTATATGCAAATAAACAAGTACATCATTTCTGTTTGCAAAAGCCAAATGCATTGTTGTTTTCAATCAGCAGGAGGTTTGCCATGCTACACCCACACTTCGGAGCCAATTTATTGGTTTACTTTGAGGGCACAGACTAACAGAGATTGCGTCTGGCTTCAAGGAGAGATGTAGAGGTTCCCCTGATGCGGGGGAGCAAAAGATGGCTCTCGTATCTCCATAACTGCAAATAATTACTTCAGCTGCAAAGGAGGTCGATCCATCATCTTACCAGCTGTTTTGGATCACCTCTCACAGTGAGTAACTCAGACACATACATATACAAATTCCCTCTCTTACACAAAAGATGTCAGCTGAGTAGGCGGTTCTTTATCGTGGCCCAGGATACATGAGCATACACACTGCTGAAAGAGTGTGGCCATGTGTCCAAGACCACCTTCAAATGTGGTCTGAGCGATCAAATCTCAACAACTCTGAGTATGTTAACCCTGAAATGAGGGAAACTCTGGGTTTTCAGTTCCAGAAAGAGAGGTACGTCAAACTCTGAGTCAATCACCATGGCAACTGACTCTGTGAACCTAACCTGCTCACTGGCAGGTTTTCTATAAGAAACCCTGAGTTCACCCTGTCTCCTCGCTAGTGCCGAGCCTGAAGCAAACTGGCAGACAGACATGGGTTGTTCGTATGTAGGAAATCCGATCGATATCAAGGCAGAATTAATTGGCAATGCCTTACGCCGGGAGAGGATCTTCAGACGTTTAGATGTGCTGTCTTTCCCCAATGAATATCTGATTGAACCGTACCGTTTTTCATTAGACTCAATCATTTACCCACCACACATAACAAATCTGACACACCACGGACGTGCACTCTCATCAGAGCAAATGTTGTGCATTGTTTTTTTGTGAATGGTAGCTTTTTATATGATATTGGTGGCCTACAGTACATAATGAAATAGCCACTGAATGACAGGTTATTTAAGCTACTTTGTTTAATAAATCAAATATGACTAAAACTAAAGAAAGGTACAGCCATGGACAAGTCAAATATGATATGATAGTATGATAGTTTTTAAAGGATTCAAATTTCAAATAAGTCGTCAACCATCTATATGTGCTTAAAACAGCTGCTGAAATGAGCAAGGATTCTTTTTTAATACTTTTGGGGGGGCATTTTGCCTTAAATTGACAGGACAGTTAAGCGTGAAAGGGGGAGAGAGACAAAGGGAGTGACATGCAGCAAGGTGCCACAGGCTGGAGTTGAACCCCAGTCACTGTGGCAAAAGTCATATGTATGGGACGCCTGCTCTATCTACTAAGCCACCAACATCCCATCAAAGAGGATTCTGCTTGCTAAATTTCCCATGCTGCCTCTCTCCTTGGCAGCTTAAGCTGTGTTACTTTTTTTTACGAAATATATGCTCATATTCGCTGTAGGACTTCATGAGCACCTCCAATTCCACAGGTGTAAAATAAGTTGATCGCTTTTTCTCTCCCATTGCCATGGTGAATCGAGGTATCGGGGCTCCACTGATGATGGCTTTTTATTGTGGTTGTGCACGCGCTTAACTCAAGGTGTACCTACTCAGAGTTGATTGAACTCATTCAAATCAGCTGTTCTGGAACCGGACACTCAGATTTTCCCATCTCAGGGTAAGTCAACTCAGAGTTCAGGATTAGACTCAGAGTTTGTTGAACCTCCTACCTGGAATACCCTTCTGTACTTAGCTATCCACTTGTGATCTGATCACCAAAGACACCAATTAATACCAGGAGTAAACGTGGCATATGTGACCATGTGCAGCAGTGGAAGAAGTATTCAGATCTTTAACTGAAAGGTATACTATTCAGGATTGTCGGTTACTGTTTGTAAACTCGCTCGCCAGCGAAAGTGAAAATAAAAGCAGACCCCAGATTCACTCTCGTTTGGCAGGTCACCTTGCTATATTAGCCGCAGGGTTTTTGGGTGCTAGGTGCCATCTGGATGCCTGTTGCTTATGGTCTGGCACCTGGTCGCTACCTTTTTATAAAGCCTTGACCTCACCTGAGTGCTGTGGGGGAACACATCCATAGGAAATAAGAAGAAAATAAGAAAATACAGACAGAGGGCAGAGTCTCTGCAGAAAAATACCCCGCCACACAGAGTGGGAGAGTGGGTCATAAGTGATGATTGAGAAGGATTATTTCTCTATGCATCTATACGTTTTTTTTTTTTTAGCAGTACTACAGTGTAGAAATACTCAATTAATAAAACTAAAAAAGCCCTGCATTCAGAGTCTTGAGTGAAAGAACAAAAGTTCAAGCATCAAAATATACTTAAAGTACCAAAAGTAAAGGCACTTATGCAGAACAGCCCATTTCAGAATGATATTTGTCATATAAGTGGATTATTATTATTTATTCATTAATGTGTGCACCATTTAAATATTGCAGCTGGAAAAGGTATACACTGCTGGGTGGCTTAACCTATGATAATATATCATCATTTATTAGTTGTTTTATACTTTGCATTGATAATATAAATCTGCTTAAAGGGAAATTTCGGTTTATTTCAACCCGTCTCCTATCGTCCTAAATTTGTTTCAAGTCACTAGTGACATAGAAATAATAGTTAGCATGTTAGCCGTTAGCCTAGATACAGCTGTAGCGTCAGACCTGTTAAAACGTAATTGAACGGGCATCCTTTCAAGTGCAAAGTTAGTCCACTAAACAAGCTTTTTTTTCCAATGCCATCAGTGCTCTTTACTTAAACAGTAAGAGTGTAAACCAAATAAAAATATCACTCTCAAAAAAACAGAGCCGAAAACAAATAGGCAGTTAACTAAGTTGACCGCTACTCCTCCTACCCTCCATGTGTGTCTGCCATCTGCATGCTGGCCTGGTGGATTGATAGTAAGTGCTGGAGCGGATCACTGGAATGGACTGCTTGAATCGCAGAGCGCTGGGCTGGCCGGAAAACCTGGATCGGACTCTGTGGAAAAACTGGATCGGAGTTCTCGGATCGGTATTTTTCCATGCAGTCCGATCCGATGCTGATGCACGTTTTTTGCTAATATCGGCGGACATCCCTAAAAAATGTACAATATTGCCATCTGATATGTGGTGGAGTAACAGAAAATGGAAATACTCAAGTAAAGTACACGTACCTCAAAACTGTACTTAAGCACTGTACTTGAGTAAATGTACTTAGTTAAATTTCACCACTGACCATGTGTGACACGTGATGTATGTGTGTGAATTTTTCTTAATACATTTTTATATGGTTTAAGAAAAAGGTAAACAAATTATCAGTCAAATCATGTACATGAGCATCATATACTGTATGCATACTAATGCTTTAACACCTACGTTGCTGCACATTCACTGTCAAACACACACACACACACACACACACAGACGCAGAGACGCAGAGCAGGACCATCATCCTCACCTTCGCAAACGAGAGCGCAGGCGATAGCATAGTGCTTATTCACCCTTTTTGCCCACTTAAGCCCTGCCAGATGTTTCAAGAGCAGTGACACAAATTTGATTTCGCTCTTCTAAACTAATTTGATGGCCTATCCCTAGGAGTGGAGCTAAAAGGGTGTCCATGGATGCCAGGTATAATTGGATAGCGCGATAATGAGGTAGAGCAGAGAAAGGAGATAACAGGAGTATTCTCGGGGTTGTGAGGGAATCACCTAAAAATGTATTTCCTGTGGGCTCTTATGCAGCACTGCTCAATCATTCACAAAGTGTGCAGAGAGAAAGAGCGAGAGTTCTGTTATCAAGGCAGCCTGGCAATTAAATTCTGTAACGATATCAACTAGTAGAGCGAGATAAGAGAGCAGGCAAGAGAAAGAAAGAGGGAGAGTCATTGAAAGAGGTTTTTCACAGTGGTCTGAGCATGCTGAGTTTTATTACAGCAGCTCGGGACACGGAAGAAAGAGAAGGTTGGAGAAAGGTTGCAGGAGAAGGCAGGGAAGGAAAGGGGATGAACACAAGGAAGGAAAAGAATGAAATTGACCACTTGCAGCGGAAAATATGGGTTCATCTGGAGTCAGTGGGAGTTAGAACACTGCAGGTGATGAAAGGGGGAAGAGTATGAGAGTTAGGTGTTGAGAGCACAGAGAGGGAGAAAGAAAGGCCTGGTTTGAGTTAGTGAAAAACCCAGAGAGAGCACAGGATGTGAGAATTCGAGAAACACAAAACCATCATGAAGAGAAGCATTTGAAGAATTAACAATAGTTATTGCCTCGTGGTTGCATGCCTCCACTAACCAGTCAAGTTGCAATTTGCATTCATGTCAGTCCAGACTCAACATATATTTTGTGAAGACTGTCAGCCTAATTGCCAAAATAAATTATTGCATTGTAGGTTTCTGCAAACCATGAATATGTTGCATTTGTACGTTTCAATTCATAATTCTATGTTGTGACAACACTGTGGTTAGCATGTGGCTATGTTTAGGCACAAAAAACACTTGGTGAGGGTTAGGAAAAGCTCGTTTTGGCTTAAAATACCCAGTTTGGTTGCTACAAACACAATGTCCCCAATTCTCATTAGAAAAATGTCCTCTTTTTGGTCAGGGGCCTGCTGTTTGGCAGCTGTCTTGCCTGGGTGTAACACCATCCACCATCCCCTCCACCTCTTGATGTGAAACTCAGCTCATATACATGTAATATGAACGATGTCATATGCATGAAATGTATAAATGTAACATATCCGTGGTTTGCAGAAATGTACAACGTTTCATTCTGGCAGCTGGGCTGAGACTTTGAAGAAATGTAGTAAAAGGTAACAAGTGTATTTTTGGCAAAATGGAAGTTATTACTATATCGACAGGCCCGATGATTGGCTGCAAGCCTACTTCTAGCCAGTGCCATTGAAACAGACCGCTTCTTGCCAGCTAGCTAGCCCAACCTGCGCTCCCTCCACCTTATTCCCCGCCATTTGGAAACTACAAAGCCAGAAAGTTTATGAATAGGGCGGGGAGTGGTCGGGTATCAGACCCCAAGTCCTGGGCTTTGCACTGGCAAAAGATGAAATATGACAGCTACAGTGGCTTGGAAAATATATGTGATATATGTGCTGATTTTCAACCAGCTCTTTGTGATTGCAGTAAGGGCAGATGAAGGGTGTTTGGCCTCCCCCCATGCTGCCACAGTGCCCCCAAGCTCCACCCTGTGATGACTGTTGAAAATCGACTGGTTGAAAATCAGCACAGTTTCCCACGCTAATGACTGTAACAACTCGATTTCACCCAGCGATTGCTAGTAAAAACATAAAACACCAGGGAGTCATACACATGTAAAAAAGACAGAGATACATAAAAGAGGCAGAGGGGTATCGAAACCCAACATCCTGCCTCCAAGGAGAGGGATGAGAAGGGGTAGAATTCCTCAGTGTTTTCTGGCAAGGGTGGTTCCTAAGCCACTGATAAACTCAAGCTGAGCCATTTCACAGGACCCCCAGCTACAAGACCCCTCTTTAAACCAGTACCTGACTTCCTGCGTGCCACAGCCAGTATTACTCGAGCCAATTCAGACAGTTTGTTATAGAGTATCTATAGTACTACCTGCAGCAGTAGGCTAGCAGCTAATCTTTGGGCCTTGAGGTCTAGCAGCCAGCTTTCGTCATGCAAAAGAGGCCGTGGTTTCAGCCTAAGTGGGTTGGAAAAACGATATTCACCAATCGAATATGTAATGCCTCTGGCCATGGCTGTTGCTGGTACAGAGGCATAAAAATGGGAAGAAAGTGAGAGCGCCTGGCCCGAGTGGGATACAACAAGTGCTGTGACCCTCAAAGGCACACATTCAGCCATGCGGCAAAAACTAATTGCCTTCTCTTTTGTATGTCAAATGGACCAATTAATAGCTCTAATTACCTATAGCAAGCCAACAATCCAGGCCACGATGACAATTAGAAAGGAATCCGGCGGTTGAGTGGTTTCTAGTGGCTCCTGAGTTCGTCAATACTTTTGATTTCTGCATTTTAAAGTCAATGGTAACGGAGAGAATATTTTTAACTTCACTTCCGAGTCCTGCAGAGAGGAGCGGTGATCCCTTCGACAACTGAATAAAGAAATGTGCCACAGCTAATCGTTATATCTCATTCCCGAGGAGAGTTTGTCATATCGGATTACTGATGGTGCAGGATAACAGTATATCACTTCACCAGCCATCCCAGCGTTTCAGGCAAGAAATAACGACGAAATACTGTACGTACATCTCAGAGCCTTCTGAACTCGCCGCAGCTTCATGGCTGTTCTGTATGCCGAGAACTTGATGTTGTTCAGATCCGCTAATGGAGGGAGAGAGAGATAGAAAGAGATGTAAGAGAGTAAATGAAAAAATGAGGGAAAACAAACCCATCCTGCACCACTCCATCCTGCCATCAAGGAATTAGACACTATCACTATCTCTCCTCCTGGTTATCACACCATTGCAGAAGTCATTAGTGGCGTATATGTTGTATGTGTGTATGTGCACATGCATGTGTCTAGCTTAGGCTGTGTATGCAACAGCATGCCTATCTCCCTTGAAAGCTCTTCGTGTCAGATCAGATTAAAAGTAAAACACATGATGTCGTTTAATCACAATTAATTAAAGGCTAAGCAAAAAGCAATCACAGCGCTGGCAAATTGGGCCTCGTAGGTTAATGACAGTAGAGATGTAGTCCCTAAGGTGTTTGAAATACAGGGCCCTTAATGAGCTGTGTGACAGGGACTTCAAAGCAGAGGCCCAGTGGTGCCGTACTGCTGGTGCTGCTGCAGCCCAGTGGGGGTGCTGGGCGAATGAGCACGACTCGGAGGGTGCTTTAATTGTCTCCTTACTCACCCAGTGCTTGGTACAGTTCTGTCATCTTTGGATGGTCCCAGCACGTTGTCTGGGCCTGATGGCTGAGGGAAGACAGACAAATGAAACAAAAGGAGGAAGAATTCGTGAGGCAGCCGAGAACCAAGGTGCACATTTTCAGGCCAGAAAGATCAAGGTAAAAAAAGGGAGTACAAATGAGTCAAGGGAAGCAGAGACAGATAGGTGAGGCAGACGGTAAAGGGAAGAAAATCAGAGGGAAGTGAGTAAGTGAGAAAGAGAAAAATGAGAGGGTAGGGTAGGGCAATCATTGTTTACAAGAGATTGCAGCCCTGTGAAGTGCAGACATACGTCAAACATGATTCAGGTTCAGACCAAAGTAACATAGTACTGCTGCTATGGTGGAGATCCAGAACACATATTCACACCACCCTCTTATTCCCACTACCGTCGATGCACTTTTAGAAATAAGGATTCCAAAAGGGTTCTCCCTTAAGGGCTTACATTCTAGCCAGGACCATTTACTCCTGATCCTCAAGGGTTCTTTGTAAGACTAAGGGTTCAATTAAGAAACCTTTTCATCCAAAGAACCATTTCAGTTTTCAAAGGATTGTTGAGGTCCTAACCCTAAAATATCCAAACATTTACCCATTTTTCAAGTGGTATTTTTAAATGTAGAATCCTTAATCAATTAATTTTACTTGTGTATTGCCATAGCTGACATCTTTACCATTATTTCATACCATATATACCGCATGATCTGCCAAAATTCTTTTTTAATTTAATGGCCACCAGGTGCTTGGTATTTTGTATTTGATTAAATTTCGAACTGAGTTTCGGTTCCCAACCTCACTGCGCCAATTAAATAGTAAAGGTTAATGTTGCAGTGATTTCACAAAATCTCCTATCCCTTAAAGCCTGACTGTGAACCATAAGTGTTATGGGTCTCACTGGACCACATCAGCCCCGGCCCTTTAGGAGCGTCATAAAGCCCAAGGCTGCTGCACGTGTTCCCTCGCCCCAGGCTAATCTGTTAGACTAAAACCAGCGAGAGAGAGATTTATGGGTAATGTAGTCAACCACTATTTTAGAAGCAGAGTGGATGAGTTCTACCTAAAAACTTTAGAATATAAAAGGGTTCTTGGTAGAACCCCCTTAAAGGGATTCTTGATAACACCCTTATGCTGAACCCTTCCACCCTTAGAAAGTGGAAAGGCTTTGGATAGGATGCCAGAGAGGGTTCTGGGTGGGACTGTTTCACCACAGACCAAAACACTTTGGTGTTGTGCTAACAATGATCACTTCTGGGTTGTTTAAAGTTTAAACATTTAAAGATGTATAGCTGAAACACTGTGGTCCAACCTATGTAACATTTCTGCTGTGCTTATTTTATGTACTGTTATGCTTTACTAGCATCTTTGATAACCCAGATCCACCAGCACTCAAGCTAAGCAATATACTGCTGTGGACAGGGGCCACACCAAATGTATTTTAGCCACCTAAAAGACCCACCTGAAAAATCAGTATCAGTGTAAACCTACACTATATTTGATATATTTTCTCTGCTTTACCTCACACACCAACCAATTGAGGCAAAGGTAGACAAGCAAGCCCCCTGCTCTGTGTGCTCTGTTTTTTTCAGTGGAGTCTGGTGGCTTTGAGATAACGGCTTCAGCTCCCTGTCAGAACAGGCTGTCTGATGGCAAGGTATAGTGGTGAAAATATACTTAATATGGTGTACAATTAAACTGATATTGATTTTTTTCAGAGGGGCTTTTATTACGCAGCTAAAAAGTAACCACTTAAGGTAGCGTTTGCTCTGCACTGTTTCAATTTATGTACGTATTACTGGGTGTTTTTACCCGGAAGTTATTATAATAATCACTGTAATTCAGTCTGTAGAAGGGCTCTCTGTAGAATCTCTCATAGGAGGTTCTGGGTGAAACCTTTAACACATCATTCTAGGTGTAACCCTTTATGTTGGATTCTAGGTAAAACCCACTGAAAGGGTTCCAGGTGTAACCTTTATAAAAGGTTCTACCAGGGACCAAGAAGAGTTCTTCCATGGGACAAGTGAAGAAGCCTACATGGTTCTGGTTAGCACCTTTATTTCTAAGAGTGTATGGGCACATTTAGAAAAAAAAATCCAATAAAAAAGGACAAGCGCAGCAAAATAAATGAGAAACCCCAGAGCAGAAAGTCTGCCAGGACCCAGGGGCCTTTTAGGGCAGCACTCATCATTTTACCTGTGTGAGCGCTCATTGATTGGGACCCAATGAAGTGCTACTCAGGTTCTACTCTCATCCCCATTGGTACGGTAATAAAGCCCATAAAGAATTGACTAGCAGACTAAAACAAGACCCATGAGGTTCTTCTACACATGATTAAGAAAATAAATACTCATAGTCTGCAGAAGAACAAACTGTACAAACACTTGCACAGTTACAAACCTGCACACACAAAGACACCATCCTCTAGGCATAAACACACACACACACACACACACACACACACACACACACACACACACACACACACACACACAATTCATTGATAAAACCAGCAGCTCTCTAAAGGTGAAATAGTATTGATGAGGTAAATAGATAAACAGATGAGTGCTCAAGCAAATAGAGTTCTTCTCTGACTCATTCAGTATTTATCTGTTTCACATGGTACCTCTGTACAAATGTTTGGACAACTGAAAGATCTCTGAAAATGTGAGACAAGAAGAGCCAAAAAAGTGGGCTGTATTTTGCAGGCAGAGAAGCATGAAGCTGATAAACCTCTGAACCAATGCCTACATTTCAGGGGGGGGGGGGGGGGGTGTCAGTGATTGAAATACTGTATGTCTGCTGCTTTGCTCACTGATGTCTGTTTTCCTGAATGGAAAAATATCCAAGCCAATCAGTTTTTGGAGGCAGGCAATTATCAATACACATGGTGAAATGTGCTAAAAACATATTTCTATGATCAATGTAGAAGATGTTAAAGGGTAAGTTTGGTACTTTTAGCAGGTATAAATCCAGCACACATCTTACTGGGTGAATTAAAGTTTTATTTCAACCAAACTAGAGTGGATGATCGTGGAAGACAAACCAAGATGGCTTTCGTGAGTTTCATTTAGCTTCTTTTGACTTTGAATGAAGTGTGTTTTGATCAGAAAATCTGTACATTTACATGGAGTCAGGTGGGTTTGATGATAGCAACTGGGGGTTTCTGGTTAACGAAAAATGATCTAACTCTTTAACAAACTGTCTATCTCTGTAGGGATCCATTCCAGTGTTTTCAGACAGTGACAATAATAATCTGAGCCTATCAGTGGCAAAAACAAACACTTTCAGATGACATACATTAAGGGTATTGTAATGACCCAGGTCATTATTTTTGTACATATGTGCTTTCTGATGTGAGCTGTCTCAGTGATGCCTGTGCGTCAGTGTGACTGGATCTTACAAGGCAGGTGGTTTTTGCTAATTGGACCATTCGCAGAGGTTGCTGTCACCAAATTGGTCCAGTGCATGACAGAGGATTTTAAACGACAGCTGTCAGATGCTCCTCTCATCGTCTCACTCTGCCATTTCCAACATAGCCAGTACATAGTCTGTAAATGTAGATTTTGTATGTGAGTACCTGCAGGCAAAAACATTCGACGTTGTTAACTAGTGTGTGTTCTTGATGATCTTTGTTATTTAGTAAAGTATTATGATCAGTTTTGAATATGTGAGTTGAGTTTTGTTTAAGAGTTTTTCAGAATTATTGGTGGGTTTTATTTTATTTGAGCAATATAAATAAAGCACTTTCAAGCAGTTTCAGTAAGAGTGAGGAGCCATTTTGTTTGGCAGTGCCATGTTCTTTTCTTTTGTTTTGAATGGTAGGAATTTAGGTTAGATTTGGTATTGCTAGATAGTCTAGGGTCCATTAGTACATTTTTGTTTGTTGTTTTGGGCATTGCTCAACTCTGAGGACAAATAAACAGCTTACTTTGTTGTTTAAGATACTGTGTGCTGACCTTCCTTGGGAGTAGGAAGAGTAGGGGGTCACAGCATGTTATGTCTAGGTTCCCCTAGACCGGGGACAAAACAGTGGTAATTTGTAGCCTGTTGCCACTGCTGTCTGCAACCCTTTTAATCAGAACTGGACCAAATTCAGAATTGTTGTTCCCAATATCCACTGAGACACAACAACTTGTGATAATAAGGTCCAGGTTGAAAAAATACCAAACCTACCCTTTAACTGCTCCAAGCAGCTGCTACCACAGTTTCTGTGTGGACTGTGTATCAGTCAACACTTACTGATCATTGCAAAATAACCTTCACTCCCAAAAAGAAAATGTTAACATGAACACAATGTTAAACTGAGTAATGAAATTTAAAAAATTAATACAACAAGCTGTTCTGAGCCGCCCCTACCCGCCGCTGTGATGTCACTTTGTAAAAAATAAGGCAGGTTAAGAATACTGGCAGCAAGTCACATAGGTCATGTTGAATAACACTACAAACAGCCTGTTTCAGGAGAGTTTTGTGCACACTGGAAACCAAATAAATCCAGGTCAAACTTAACCTTAGTGGAGAAAAATGTAACCAATGTGCTCTACAGACAAACAGCACTTGTACCCATTTGTCATAAAAATTACAAAACACCCCCACCTGAATCCAGTACATACATTCCCACAATACAGAAACTGACCCTGAAGTTACACTTACTTGATATAGTAGGGCACTTTGTTCGGGGAGATGGCACGCTCCCACGGTATCTGCACTGAACCTGCACAAACACACAGAAACCAAATCAATTTCAGAATTGGCATGTCACGCATGAAAAGCCATTGTGCACAAGGTCCCTGACAGCGTGTCCAGACAGCGTGTCCATTCAGACCTTCTTAACAGAGCTACTCTGGTGTACAACAGGCACAGTAAAGCCAAAGAGACACGTCTATTGTGTCGGGTTTCCACAGAGTGTTGGTTTGTTTGGCACGGCCTAATACAATACGGGAGGCAGAGCCCTCGGTGAGACATGGGTGACTGTAGCGCTTAAACCGGCCTCCAAACTGAACCACAGGGGGTCCAGCAGAGGATCAAACAGGACAGACTGCACTGCAAGAAGCAAGAGGCAGACAATACGCACCGACACACACTGATACAGAGGAAAACACCCAACCATACACGCACCGTGTCATTGTAAATTATTGTATCACCACTAGCACAATGCAGACTTGTATGTTGTTGCTCTGCATATGTGGAAAAAACTTGCAAATGCAGAGGCAGAAGAAGTATTCAGATCTTTTACTGAAGTAAAAGTACCAATATCACAATGTAAAAAATACTCTATTACAAGTAAACATCCTTCATTTAATATCCTGTATAAGCATTCCTTGCTAAATGTTCTTAAAGGATCAAAAGTTAAAGTTTTCATTTTGTTTTAATTTTGTGGTGGTCACTGATTGTGGTTCACTACTTCATATAGAGTTCAGTAGTTTAGTCCACTTGCTCCCAACCCAGGGATCAGACCCTTTCAAAGGGTCACACCATAAATCGGTGGGGTCGTGAGATGACTGATGGGTGGGTAAAGAATACAAACAAAGTTCTGCAACATACATTTGTATTTTTTTCTAGACTTTTCTCTGAACTTTGTTTTTTGGGGGAAAATATTGTTGAGTTTTGCCTCAAACAGTTACAGAAATATAACTGATTCAGAAGTCCAGGGGGGAAATCAGTCTTTGGTGGAGCTGTTACAGTAATGAGCGTGAAAGGGGAAGAGAGAGGGGATGACACACAGCAAAGGGCCGCAGGCTGGACTCAAACCCACAGTCACTGCAGCAAGGACATTGCCTTTGATCATGGGATGCCTGCTCTGCCCACTGAGCTACTGGACACCCTATTGTTTATTTGTAATTGGTGAAAAACAAAAACAGCTAACTTATTCAGTTTATAAATGTAAAATCTCATTTGAAAAGAAACTAGTAATTACAGCTGTTAGATAAATGCACATTGGGGTAAAAAGTACAATTTTTCACACTGAAATGTACCAAAATAGTGTAAAATGGCAATACTCAAGTGAGGTTCCTGAAATTATAATCAAAGGGTAAGTTTGGTATGATTCACCCTAGACCACATTTTCCCATGTTTTTTGAAACTGAAACTGCTGCAGCTGGCAGCAGCGAAACAGGCTGCAATGTGACCACTCAGGCTGTGTTCAAACTGTCCATCCACGTACATCCACTAAAAGTGCTTGTTTTAGCCACTGACAAGCTTAGGTTGTTATTTTAAGTGTCTGACAACTTATGGAAAGGATCCCTACACAGACTTTTTTTGTTGAAGAGTAAGATCCTTTTTGTTTAACCAGAAACAGCCCACAAATTGGCACTGCCAAACTCACCAGACGCCATTTAAATAAATGGTAATTTTCATTGTGCAAAGTCGACAGAAACCAAATAAAACTCACAAATACCATCTGGTTTGGTTCGACTCTCCACTGTTCCAACAGTGACCAAGTGTGGTTTGGTTGAAATAAACCCCAAAGTCACCCAGTTGAATGTGGAACTTTGCTGGCTCTGTACACACTAAAATTACTGCTTTATTATTTAAATAGAGTAGGGTTGCAACTGCATGAGGTTTTCATAGCACAATAACCATCTCAGAAAATACCACAGTTTTATGGTATTACAGAATTTATGTTATTATCAGTCAGAACGAGCCTTAAAGAAATGAAAATAGAAGGTTTATTGTTGGTTGAACAAACATTTTATTACTATAATTGAAACTTGAAACCATTTTGTTGATGGAAGTATGTGTAAAAAGTCTCCCCTTAAAAAAATAAAGAGGAGATTCAATGTCCAGTTGTATTTTTCAGTATTAAAGATAAGCAAATGTACTTGGTACAATTACCGTCAACTTGTATATCACAGTGTACCTTGAAACCGGGATATTGCTGCAACCCTAAAATGGAGTCTGGTGAGTTGGGTGATGGCGATATCAGGGCTGTTTTTGTTTAAACAGTAAAGATCTGATTCTTTAACAAAAAGGTCTACCTCTGTAGGGATCCTTTCCATAATGTTATCAGGCACCTAGAATGATAATCTGAGCCTGTCAGTGGCAAAAACAAACGCTTTTAGTGGATGTAAATTGACAGTGCAAATGTGGCCCAGGTGGTTTCATTACAACCTGTTTCATGGCTGTCGGCTACAGCGCTCCTCAACACTTGACCAGTTTCAAAAACGGTTGTTCCTATTAGTCACTAAGACACAAAAACATGAAAAATAGGGCCCAGATTGAAAAATACTGCACTCATCCTTTAAGAGTAAATGTACTCAGTTGCATTCCACCATGGAACAAATCTGTCTATGTAAAATAAGCATCATATGCACTGTTACATACTGTATGTGCTACATCAAACAACATGATGAATAAATGCATGTTGGTGTATAAAAAACACAGTAGCAGACCCAGACATTCCTGCAGGGTACAGTGGGCTGAGCTGGCAGTGGGGGAGTGCTATATAAGCCCCAGTGTGGCATCTCTGAGCCAGCGTGACAGCAGTAAAACTGGATGGGGTTTGGTGAGGACATTGGAGGCACACACACACACACACACACACACAACACTCACACAGAGCATTGCAACACACATCACTTTAAATTAGGTAAAGTAAATCACATTTTCTTCAGCCCTCCTGCTACATCGCTGCAGCCTTTGAAGAGCAGCAGGTAAAAGAAGAGACAGAATTCACAAATATGTATCTCTGCTCAAATGAGAGCAACGACGGATCTGATGAGCATTGCTGGGGATGTTTATCGCAACAGTGTGCTGGAACTGATGAAGACAGACGAACAAAGCCTGCCAGCTCCACCTCTAACCCAAATACACAGGCAAACACACACGTGCAAACACACAGTCATTGTTTTATAGCCTTATCATAACAAAACTGTAATACACCTTAACTTCCTTTTATCCCCCCACACTCTGAGACGGTGCCTTGGCACAGCATGGCACAGATTGGTGCGACATGAGGTACTAACTTCAAATAGAAGAGAACGCTTACTGGAAAGGAAGTGTTGCGATCCGGGGCCAAAGTCTCTATGTGCATCCTGGAGCTGCTTCAGCCGCTCATCTATGGAAGCCTGAGGACACACACACACAAATGCAGAGTTAAATCAAAGGGAATCCTGCTGCTCATCCCTCTCTGCCACAAATCCCCAAAAGAAAGAAATGCACGCACACAGACCACCTGCTTCTCCCCCATTAGTTAACTACGGAATATAAATTATGTCTTTTTCCTCTGCTGCCCCTCTTAAAGGACTTTGAAAGCCTTTGAAGAGCGGCAGGTAGGAAATGAAGAGATAACCTAATAATATATTTTGTTGAAACGAGGACAACGGTTCCTGGTTGCAATGTCAATGTGGAAAAAAGGGAAAAGATGATGAAATGAGAGAGAAGAAGAGGGGGGGAGCTGCAAAGCCTCACATGTGTTGCGTCAATAACCACAGAGAGTTGACAAAATTAAGTTTGTAAAAGCATTTCACATCAGTTACTGTTACTGTTTCCCACCAAATGGGATTTAGCCTGCCTAATCCTGGTTTATTTGAAATGTATTGGATTTGGCACTTGAATCATTGTCAGCTGGGTGTTTGAAATGCGTCCTCAAACAATGGGAGGTAAATCCACTCGCGTTGAGGTAGACAGATAAAGAGAGGAAGAGAGAGGTGACACTATAAGGGGACTTTAGACTTCAAAGAAAGGTGCAGGCAATGAGTCGTAATGTGTAAAGTTAGATGTATTAAGTTGGCATTTCTAAGCGTACACACGTCATTGCTCCCTCGCCAGAAAATAAAACAATATAATCTGAAGCGTGATTTAAATTGGTTGGGACTATTATAGAGCATTGTCAATGTGCCATGGAGATGTTACTGCCAACTGTGCCGTGTTGTACAATCTATTTGTTGTACAGGCAATTTGGGCTGCCATAAGGAAGACAAATGACTGAATTACCCGTGATCGACAAATATTAGCAAATCAAATTTGGAAATACATTTTCATTGGCCAAAATCAACAGGGCACAGGATGTTGCCGGGATTTAGCATTTATCATTTTAATTAAGAGAGAAATGGGACACAGAGGGGCAGACGGAGAAAAAGGTTCCTCCATTCTGCTTGCTTTCACGGTGAAACATAGCAGGTCAGTTCGCATTATAGCGTTGAAATTAATTAACGTGGATGAGCAGAGATAGCAGATCGACCGGGGTGCGAGCGAGACAGTTTTTCAGTTTTTTTTTTGGTTTTTCTCTGAAACCAATGCAACACCTGTCTCTTCACATGTCACTTGGGATCTACTGATATCACAGAAACTCTGGGAACAATTCAAGATCTGGGAGATGAATATCTATCTGCTGGCGACTATGAACACTAAAAGCTTTTTTAATAGTGTTGATCATCAGGGGGGATTAGAGGCTTACATCCTGAATCAAAGACCAGAGGACACCAACTGTAACACACAGTGCATCAAAGATTTAGCAGAAATTGCTCTGTAAAAAAACGTCTTCATGACTACCTCCATCGCAAAGGGACATCAATGGGGAGCAAATGAGTCACAATTTCCGTTCTTTCTATGCAACTCACTCCCAACAATCCTTTCCTAAAATACATGAAACTGTAGTGCAAAGCTGTGGAGGATGTCTCCTTGATAATTCAGGCTCCAGTGAGGGTGTCATCTACAATTTAACGCTTTTAACAGTCATTTAAACTTCACTGTGACATCTCGACCTGAAAGAAAAACTTTCATGTTAATTAAAAAGGAATGAAAGATATGTTACTGATGTGTACAGAAATAAGTCTGACAGATCTTCCTATTTATATGTAAACTCATTCCATCCCACACATTTAAAAAAAAAGCTTGCATGTCAGCTGCATCTAGGATATGAAGTACCTCACTGGTTTTCACTCAAAGAGCACTTGAACTTGATGTGTTTGGTCAAACGAGTATCCTAAAATGGATCACAGCTCAATAAATATGAGAATTTATACAGCAGGAGAGTCTTTTAACAAAACACAAATCCATACTGCACATATTCTGTACTGCATCTACGCACTAATCATCATAGTATACTGTTATACAGACCATTTTATACTAACAGGAAATGATACCATTAGTGCGGCGTCTGATGCCAATCAAACTGCAACTTTGAAAAGCTGCGGCCAATAAACTTCACAAAGAGACATCAACATGTTTTTCTAAGATTTAATGCCTTTGTTTTCCAAGATTTTTTGGAGCTGCAGTCCACCACCCACAATTTATTTTATTATTTTTAGCTGGCAGCCTTTGTGCATTGCATTGTGGCAGAAGAGTGTGCATCAACAGCACAAAAATGGACCATATCTAGCTTTCATAATGTCTGGTTTGAGTATACTTTAATTTGTGAACACCATATATATACTAAGAATCAGTAGGTGGTATGGATTCAGCACATGGTCTAAGAGTCTACAGCAGGGATAATCAACTTGCTTTGCCACAGGGCCACTTTTGCAAAATGACAGGAGGCCAGGGGCCAGTTCATAAACAAACATTAATAATGAATATATAAATAATTAGCCTGGACCTCTGTCAGGAGGTCTGGGGATCCTTCCTGGTACTTTTTTTTATAAACACAGTACCAAAAAAAAAAAAAAATCCCAGTGTGAATTTATTAATTTTTATTGTGAATTAGAAAATGGTCAGTGAGCAACCCAGCACCCTATTGTGGGCCAGATTTGCCCGATGGGCCGTTAGGTGAGTATCAATGGTCTACACCCATACTGGCGGCTCTGTGAGGCGGCTTTGAGCTAAATGCTAGCAAGCGCCAGCATGCTTAGATTTAGGTCTATGGTGCGTTCCAATACCTGTACTACCATACTATTTAGTATGTCAGCAAAATATTTTGTTTGTCCCAATTACATCATATGTCAAATGTAGTATGTCAAAAAGATGTCCTACTGCATCTGGTTGCATTTTTCAGTAAGCAAACCAGCATGATTTTCTGGCTATTCTGACCTCCAGTTGTCTGCGCAGCAGAAAATACGTCACATCAACTGAGCCATAGACAGATAGCACCTCACTGACAGCTGACAGAAGCTGCAAAAATCTCCATAGACAGATTCTGCATATGTATGTGACAAGAATGGAGTGTTATGGCATGTGCTGCTTGTAGTCTGAGTAGTATTAACCAATCATGTCTGAATGAGAGTAAATAAGAGGTTTTCATTAGAGGTTGAACGCATTGGATATCGACTGATGACGAAATTAGCTTTCAATAAGCTTTTTAGAAATTTATCAGCATTCATATCCAGAAATGTGTTTATGGGGGATGAGCAGAAATACCCGGCGCACGGAAGAGAAAGTCTTGACATTGATATCCGCTGGCTACACTGGATCAGCCCAAAGAGTCCGGTCTCACTCTGAAGTTGTCGAAACCGCCGTTTGGGCAGTGACTTGTGGTGTCAGAAACCAGCGAAAAAAGGTGTTTCTAATGTTGGCACGATATGCGGCTGGTTGCCATGATGGTTCAACAGCAGCCGCCACATCAGGGGGGAATGCAGCGGGACAAGGACGAAAGTTAAGGTTGGTGAAAGTCCACGTGGGGCAGGTAGGAGGGGTGGTGGTTGGGCCCAACAAATACTGACTTTCACCCGAGAGAGACAGGTCTTCGCGTCCTGAAAGATTTCAAAGCCAAACCCTGTTCTTTTTCCCTAAACCTAACCACATGTTTTTGTTGCTTAAATCTAATGTGTGTTTGTTGTTGAAGGAAAAAAATGTCAATTTGTGGTGTTGTACCCGTGTTGTTGTTGTGAAAACGGAGGTGCATTTTGAAAGAAGACAATGCATGTAACAGGCAGAACTTGACACGGTATCCCAGAACATCAACAACTAACCATGCACATCGTATGTGAACGCGGAAAGTCCATGACCAAAACGTCAATATGCAACAAGGTCTTTATCATCATCAGTCAGAAGCCAACGGATCCTGAGATTGAAGCCTTAATGATGGACAACAGCGCATCCAAGTGTGAGTACGACATATTTTTTGCGACTCCTGTGTATAACAATACATTAATCTATGTTAATTTCATGCTACAATGCAGCGTATACATGAGCAACAGGGTCAAAGATCAAGGTGCAACACTACGGCAAAGCAGTATGTCTCAAATGTTTGCATATCTCATGTAACAGCATGGACTCTGTAAGGGCTGCTGCCTTTCGTACTGAGAGTTTAAATAAAAGATATGCCATCTGAAACACATGCTGCCCCATTCACCATCTTAGGTTTTTTTTAGCATGCTAACATTTGCTCATTAGCACTAAACACAAAGCACAGCTGAGGCTGATGGGAATCACATTGCTTTTTCAGGTATTAAGTAATAAAGCAAAGTATTAGAGCAAAATAAATTGTGATCTGAGCCAAGAGGTCGAAAAAATCAGTCATGTGCCAGTTCACATGACTGTTCAGTTGTGATTAGTTGCTTAGAGGACAAAGGGCTTTAAGTTTTATTCACTTGGGGCACAGAAAACACTGACTTCCAAATCAAACCCACAGTTATTCTCTACTGCTCTGCTCTGCTGTGTCCTCCTCATGAACTGTTTCACTCCGGGTTATTTCAGGGCCAAAGAAGAAACATGAAAGCCACAAACAGTCAGGGAGCAGCAAGTGTGCAAAGTGGATGGTGGCAATTAATTTCTAAGAATTGTCGATGGCACGTTAAAATCCCATCAGATGGAAGCGAGACAAAGAGGAGGAAGGGCAATTAAACCATCATGACGACGAGACCACATACAAGAAGCTGTGAAGAAAGTGTCACAGAGGTTATCTAATGGGAACAGGGTGTTCTCACTTGAATGGATGTTGTTGTGCTTGTAGGAGCACTACACAGGCTGCTGATGGAGAATGCAGCTTAAGCCTGAACGCTGTACACTATACAGTGACAGTAATGCTCTTTGGATAATGCATCCATACATTCAGCTAAGCATCAAGGGGTGGGCGAGTACAGTACAATGAATACAAGGCACTTTACCCTTGATTTTTAAAAGGCTTTAAGCATACATGCCTTTCATTCACTTAAGAATTGCCTCCTTCGTGTAAGTGCATGGATTCATATTTTGATTCATTTCATTCTGTCGTATTTCTCACTTAAACATCCAATTCATGATGTATAAAAATACCAGAGCCCTGATCTTCACAGCAACTCTACGTGTTAACTGTTATATCTTCTGACCACAGTAGTCTCTGACTAATAAACCACATGTAAAGATTTTTCTCATCTCCTTAAAGTGTGTTCATTAGAGAAATACTGAGCTCAACTCATCACAGGAACGAAGAGCTGCTGAAAAACAACAGCTGTTAGACAGATCCATAACGAGACTGGTGTGTGAAGGCTGTTGGAATTAGACGTGGACAGAAGTTGATCTAAATATATATTTGGACATTTTTAAAATAGCAGCTCAGACAACCTCTGTAACCCCCCATCCTCTCATACCTTAGCTGGCTTTACCTAATGTGGATAAACATGTTTAACTACAAATTACTTTTAGTCTATTTACTAAAAGAACCGACCGTTTTGCAAAGCATGCCTTTTACAGGAATTTGGATTGATTTTGTTCATGATTTCTATTAATGTTCTTTTCTTTGTTCTCCATTTTCTTTCACTGTGGCAGGTTACACAACAGAAGTAAGAGTATGTTAACTGATTTGAAATGAACTGAGATGGTTGAGATTAGATACGAGCTGACTTTGTCATCGGGAGGTGGAGGGGATGGTGGTTGGCGTAAAACCTAAGCACAACAGCTGCCAAGTGAGACATTGCAGCTTTTCTGGGTTTCTTTTTACAACGATTATTTTTCTGGGGCTTTTTTGCCTTTAATGACAGGACAGTTCTGAAGTGTGAAAGGAGGAGAAAGAGGAGGTGGCATGCAACAAGGGGCCACGGGCTGGAAATGAGCCCATGGCCGCTGAGGCAAGGACACTGTCTTTGTACATGTAGTGCCCGCCCTACATACTGAGCTACTACACACTCCTCCAGGGTTCTTATAGACAAACCATAATCTTGGTTTGTGATATTAAACATATGATTGCAATATCCCTGGTCTGAATCTAGCCAAGGATCTTTGTTTAATGTAGTTCTTGAACAGCTTTTTATCTAATAAAAATTATACTCAAAGCTGTACAGCCTGCATTCATAAAGTGAAATATACAGGATTTGTTGTTATGGAGCTGCAGGTAAAGCTTGTGCACTGGTGTTGATCTTTTGGGGAGCTGACGTTTATGCCTTTATTCAACAACTGACAGTGAAAAGATGACAGAAAATGAGGAAGGAGATGTCAAACAACCTGCAACAGAGGTTCCCATCTGGACTCAAACCTGGCATGTTTGAGTTCATGGACGGTGCCTCAACCTCTGAGTCAGTGTTGCCATGTGGGTGGGCTACTTTTGATTACATGGGGCGGGGAAATAGGGCTTTGGACTGGCAGATAAACTCTGGGCTGCTTCTGTCAACATTTGGCAGGTTTTGAAAATATTGTGAATACAAGCTTTTTTATGGTCATCACAGACTTTGCCGCGTCCACCCACCTATAACTGACCAGAAACAGGCGATGCAGTAATAGATCATTGGTTTATATTTGATCAGCACTGCCTAGTTTTACTGTTCGATTGGAGTTTGGTTTGAGAGAGGGGAGGGGGGGGGGGGGGTCTTTCTTAATCAGTGTCTATACTATTTGTGTCTGTAGTGATGGGCATAAAAAGTACGTAAGTATAACCAGTAGTTTGAAAAACAGTTCAAGAGCCATCCCAAATTCGCCAAATGACCTGAAGGTGGTCATCTGACAGAGCTGGCTCTTGGGCTGTTTTTCAAGTGAATACAGCCCATTTTTATGGAAAGACCATCTCTAGCAGTGAAATACAACTTTAACTGTTGTCTGGGTAGGTAGGTATGCACTAATCTGGAAATTACTGGCTTTCCCCAGTAGCTTAAGGATCCACACTAAGGGTGCCATGGTGGCCTAGGGCAGTGCTGCCAAATCCGATTGACAGTTTCCAGCCCAATCACAACTTAAGCCCAATCCAACTCAATAAAAAACAGCTCAAATCATAACCATGCCAGAAACTGGTGTAAAACTGTAAAATCATTACATATGCAACAGAAGAAACATCATAGGCATGAAAAGCTTTCTGTTGCATTAAACAACCCAAAATAAAATGTTAGTTAATGGACGATTGCCACCCACAAAGAGTGCATTCAGACAATCAAATAATATTAGCTTATGTTTAGACAACATTTTCAAACCCTGCCAAATGTAGATGAAAGCAGCCCAAAAGCTATTTTACCCAGCCCAACATAATCAATAGTATCCTGTAGAGATGAGCAGGGAGATCTAGACGCTGGTAAGATGGAGGGAAGTTTACCATACAGTAGTTCATTTACACACACACCACCCACGGTGCTATGATGCAAAGTTGGTTGAAATTCGGCAAAGTATCCTGCTAATATTTTACCTGCACATAAGCCACTTTGTTCTGTGGTTTTAATGATCCCTGTGAGTAACTGGCATTCATCTATCAGCTTGAAAACCTTATCTGATCACCGCCTCTAATGATATCAGAATTCACCATCTCACACACGTAAGCACACACACGCCCTTTATCCATTCCCTAATTCACACAGTCCTTCACAGCCTCACAAACTGATAGAGGACAAACAGTGAAGCAGTTGGAGGCCTGGGGTCACATAAACCCTGAACTTGCATTAATACAAACATTACACTTGGAATCGCTCTCTAATGTCTCCTTTGAATCCGACTGCAGGAAAAGCTGCTGCTGACAGCGTCAAACGGGCAACACAGACCCAGCAGTGAACTCTACCTGAAGCACTTTCCATCTGCTGTTGAGATGCTCCAGGGCGCGGGCGTTCTCCATCGACAAATGGACATCAGAGATAGCCAGCTGGTGGGCAAGATCATTGATGTGCTTCATGCCCTCCTTCACTTGGGTCAGCTCCTCCTTAAATAACTGCAGGAGGACAAGAGAGCACAAGATGAGCAGAAGGAGTGGAGATGGAGGGATAGAAAAGAGGAAAAAGGCAGAGATATAAAATATATTAAATTTAGGAAAGATATCAGACTCAGGCAAACACTCGGTCTGGACAAAAACTCCACTGAAATTAAATAAGTGACAAAAATCAATTGAAATGTGATCTGTTATTGCTGTCAGCTCTGTTCTATCTGGAAAATATTTGGCAGTAACCACATATTAACTTAAGTCAAAGTGAAAAGAATGTATAATGATATTTGAATAGCACCAGCCTCTGTTCATAGTAGATTTTATACACAAACAGTGAAGAAAAATAGAGACTTTATATAGTAAACGGTGTCGGACTCAGGATACATAATAACAACATCCATTAACGGAGTCCCTGTCATTTTGCACTGCGTGGTGTAGGTATGTAATTTGTTCATTTATGTGTTGTGCCACACCTAACTTAAAATATACTTAAATCTAAATTGCTGGACCTCTTGTCTCACAGGTCTACTATCACCAGGCTTGTGATTAATGTTGCGTCCACATGAAATCAGGGAGACGGCAGATGACAAACCAGATATCATTTTATTGGACAGGAGATCATCAGCAACAAATGCCAGCAACGGCAACAGCAGACAGCAATAGAACTTTCTGCCATCCTCTGTGATGGAATTTACAACCAAATGTTACGTAGCTCCTCACACAAGAGGAAAACACAAGCAATCTGGGGCATGTTCGATCTCAAAACGGTGTGCACCATTTTGCTACGATTTCCAGGTTGAACGACATGTTTCCTTAAAATGATGTGCAACTAACTATGAGGGTTTTTTTCTCTCATTGGGTGAGTGTGTCAGTGATGCACCCAATCAGCAGCAATGTATATACAAACCATAAGTTTTCCCATGCCAATAAAGCACGTTTGGCTTGAATTTCGTAAAAGGCAGTGTGCCTGCATTACACAACAGGGTGCTCAATGCACCATCGCTTCTGTTTGGATGAACGTTTTACTACGTTTTGTCGGGGCTGAACACAGCCCTGGACAATTACTGGACAATTCCACAACCGCATGAAATAATAAACATGAAATAACTTTATTTATTGTATTCTATTCCATTCTTTGTAAACAATATGACATCACCATCGCAACATATTGTTATGCATGCTCTGCTTTACTGAACTGTCTTCCTTTGGACTGTGTGTTTGTTTTTTCATACCATCGAGAAGCTGTTTTCTGTCTGCTGCCTACCATCTGCGTGACTCCATGTAATTGCAGCATGCTGATTCACATAGGACTGTTATGACAATATCATATGACCTATTTTCTAAATTACGTGAGCTCCCCTGGTAATACTAGTCCCGTGTGAGTAGGGCTGTAGAGGACCATCACAATTATTACAAATTGCCTGAGGACCCCAGGTAATATTACTTCCATGAGAATATGGCTGAAGACACCATAAATAAAGAGGACATGTTGTTTATATATATATTTTTTTTATTTTGTCCTGATGATGTCTTATTTGACATAACACAGAGGAGACCTACATAAAAGATTAGGAGTGAAAGGTACTATAAGGCATTCACAACTAGGAAGCTGCGTGGCATGAACTCCAGCAAACTCAGCCTTAGGACAGCCTGAAGTCTCATGTTTTTTGGGGATTACTTCTCCTCATTTCTTCCCGAGAGCACCGTTTGAATGACAGGGTGTGGATTTATGTAAAAACTCCAGCACATTAAAATAATGTTCAAACACAAATGCGGCTGAAATCAAATTAAGGTTTCATGTTTACCGTGATGGATGATCTACCGCAGCTTGAGTAATTTGTAACCCTGTGGAAGCTTCACACTGTGTAGATGTGAATTTCACCAGAATGGCTTCCTATAATGGCAGGACATTAATCCCTGGTATCTGCAAATATGCTGACTATCTTTAGACACCAGCAGGGACAATGTAAAAGGGAGAGGCAACAAAAATTATAAGGAAGGTAAGAATGCATCACTGTTATGCTGGGCGTCTCAGAGCAAGTGTGCACATTTGTTTGTCTGTGTCAGTGCATACTGTGAGTGTAGAGCTGGAACAATTAGTTTAATAGGCAATCAAGAGGAAATTAATCTAAAGCTGTTTTGATAATTGATTAATTTTTAAGTAACCTTTTTTCCAGCAAGGAAGGTGGGTTTGCTGCTTTGATAGCAAATATGTTTTTTGGGTTTTGGACTGTAAATCAGATGAATCAAAATAGTTCAAAGTCCCTCTCCACTCCAAAATGTCTGTCCTTGACTATAGTGACTTGTACCTGTGCAAAGTTTGTCACTATAGAGGTCCTTTCACAGTCCTCTACAGAGGGACAATGTCTCTGCACTTACCTAAAATCTGAGATTCAAACATACACTGGGCAAATTAGATCAGGTACGCCACTACGATGAAATCCAATCACTGTCAAATATGGTAACATGTATCGACGGGGAAGAGACTTTGTACAACACTGGCAAAGAAACCTGAAACCTTGAGTGCAGAGCGGACTTGTCAGCACAGGGAGCAGAGTTAGCATTAGGGAAAGTTTGACCCCAAACATGGTGGATTTTTGGATCTTTATTCCATTCATTCATTCATTCACTCATTTTCCATAACCACTTATCCTGTTGGGGGTCGCAGGGGGGCTGGAGCCTATCCCAACTGACATTAGGCGAGAGGTGGGGTAGACCCTGGACAGACTATCCCAGGGCGGACACATAGAGACGGACAACCATTCACGCTCACATTCACACCTACGGACAATTTAGAGTCACCAATTAACCTACATGTCTTTGGATTGTGGGAGGAAGCTGGAGTACCTGGAGGAAACCTACATTGACACGAGGAGAACATGCAAACTCTGCTACATGCTAACCACTACTCCACCATGCCGCTTTATTCCACTATCTACCAAAAACCTCATCGCAGGGTTGCCTTCTAGTTCACCTGGTAGAGTGTGTGCACGAGTCCTTTGCAGCGGCATAGGTTTGATTCCAACATGCAGCCATTTGCTGCGTGTCAGCCCCTGCATGTCAGGACCCATGAACGCTGTGTCAGCCACTGCCAGTTAGCTTACCTTCTAACAAACAGCATTGTAGAGGCTACGCCGATGCTTCAAGCCATGGGATGACTTAACCGACACGCTGATTGTTACCATGTCTGATCAATTAAACTTGTCAGTGTCCATTAAACTCAAACATGTTTCCAAAAATCCTCAAAAACATCCACATGTTTAACTCCCGCAGCAACAAGCTGCTTGAGCGGTCAAAAACGTTTTCCTTCTGGGTGGAACACCTGACCAGAAAAAGAAAGGTCCCTACTATGTATAGTGATGACTGCTAATTACCCTGTGAGACCTGACACCCAATAGAACGTATACACCATATATAAAAAAAAAATCATTCATGCATATTCTGCTCCTACAAGCGTTAACAAATGAAAGATGCTAGCTACACATGTCTGCAGGGGGACTTTAAATATGGTACTTTGGGATTTTGAAAAGCTGTGACAGACATTTTATAGATCAAATTATAGACCGATTGAAATAAGCCTTAGTCACAGCTCTATCTGTGTGTATGCAAGTGTGCAGTATGTGGCTTTCTGTGTGTCTAATTTGCATGCATCTGTGAGTGCGTGCTTTTATATGTGTCTGTGACTACATTTAAGTGAGTGAGGGAGATGACGCCTACTTGACAGTCCTGCCCTAAAGACCAAGCCGAACATGTGCTGCCTGTGACAGGAGCCCAAACAGTGACATGATTATTGTGAAGTGCCCTCACCTCTAATGAACAGCGCCACACAAATTACAGGCAGCAGCGGCACCTCGGCACTCCATAATGACTGAACCAATGACCTGCCATTTGCTTAACAACATCTTTCCAACTGGGGGATTGTAACCTCTGCCATCTCGCTGTGTCAGTTTGAAGTGCCGTGTCCTTGTCATCATCTGTCAGATCGCAGCTACTCCGAAAGGGACGTGTGTACACAGGCAACCAAAACAAACACTTTAAAGCAACCCAGCCTTGTACACGTCCCTCACTTATTCATGAGCAACATACCACTGCTGTGTTATTGTGATAAAAAAAGCAGGATGTCACTGTTTTGATGTTTGTTTATAATGTGTTAAAGTGCGTTTTTCTGGGTTAGTCGGAGGCGATTACTTCAAAGGAGACAATTAAGTTACTCCACAGGTAAAAGCCATTTATATCTAGGATTCATGATAACGTGTCTGCATGTACGAGTGTGTGTGCATTAGGGAGATAAGAAGAAAGACAGAGTGTGTACGTAATGCAGCATGTTTTCTGTGTCTACCTTGGTGGCGTCTATGTGGTCCTGCAAAGAGTCGATGAAGAGGTCTCCTACAGGCTCCCAGGCGTCTCTCACCCCCTCTGCCTGCTCCAGGGCCACTGCCAGCTCCTCCATCGCTGCCTGGATCTGGAGTAGACGCTCTAATGTCCTCTCCATGTGTCTGGGGAGTTTTGTTGAAAACATAATTCATTACAGTTAACTACCTGCACCATAAAAATTTGGAGCTAATGCAAGCACAAAAAATTCTATCAACACCCACAGAGCATGCAGTCCAACACATCATTTATTTAAATTTACAGACTGTCGTTTCAGCTGAGCAGCGTGCACATTATTCCATACCATCATTTCATAATCTAAATGCCTTTTCTTTGAAAACAGGTTTTAATATTCTACTGAGCTCTGAATTTTCAATGATCTAAAACTTGATGAATGTGTGTTCCTAATTGTTTCTGTAATGGATTATATTTGCCGCATTTTGTAATCAGGTTATGGTAATTGTATTACGTGTAATGTATTGCAGCAGAACCCTGCTATGGATCAACTCTCTCTCTCTCACACACACACACACACACACACACAGAGTCTCAGAGAGAAATAACACTCCCAACTTCATAGCTTGAAAAGTTACAGGTACATTTGTGCTGTATGGTAAAAACTTTCACACCTAGCCTGTTGATTCAGTAAAAACAAACTCTGATATGGATTAAGCATGATTTCAGAAGCTAAGCTATTAATAAATCCATCTACTGATTGTGAAATCTGTCCATGATCTCATAATTGATTTGTAGCTTAAAGTCCTTGTGCGCCCATCAGCCAAAACATTAAAACCACTGACAGATATAATATACAGTACAGGCCAAAAGTTTGGACACACCTTCTCATTCAATGCGTTTTCTTTATTTTCATGACTATTTACATTGTAGATTCTCACTGAAGGCATCAAAACTATGAATGAACACATGTGGAGTTATGTACTTAACAAAAAAAGGTGAAATAACTGAAAACATGTTTTATATTCTAGTTTCTTCAAAATAGCCACCCTTTGCTCTGATTACTGCTTTGCACACTCTTGGCATTCTCTCCATGAGCTTCAAGAGGTAGTCACCTGAAATGGTTTTCCAACAGTCTTGAAGGAGTTCCCAGAGGTGTTTAGCACTTGTTGGCCCCTTTGCCTTCACTCTGCGGTCCAGCTCACCCCAAACCATCTCAATTGGGTTCAGGTCCGGTGACTGTGGAGGCCAGGTCATCTGCCGCAGCACTCCATCACTCTCCTTCTTGGTCAAATAGCCCTTACACAGCCTGGAGGTGTGTTTGGGGTCATTGTCCTGCTGAAAAATAAATGATGGTCCAACTAAACGCAAACCGGATGGGATGGCATGTCGCTGCAGGATGCTGTGGTAGCCATGCTGGTTCAGTGTGCCTTCAATTTTGAATAAATCCCCAACAGTGTCACCAGCAAAACACCCCCACACCATCACACCTCCTCCTCCATGCTTCACAGTGGGAACCAGGCATGTGGAATCCATCCGTTCACCTTTTCTGCATCTCACAAAGACACGGCGGTTGGAACCAAAGATCTCAAATTTGGACTCATCAGACCAAAGCACAGATTTCCACTGGTCTAATGTCCATTCCTTGTGTTTCTTGGCCCGAACAAATCTCTTCTGCTTGTTGCCTCTCCTTAGCAGTGGTTTCCTAGCAGCTATTTGACCATGAAGGCCTGATTGGCGCAGTCTCCTCTTAACAGTTGTTCTAGAGATGGGTCTGCTGCTAGAACTCTGTGTGGCATTCATCTGGTCTCTGATCTGAGCTGCTGTTAACTTGCGATTTCTGAGGCTGGTGACTCGGATGAACTTATCCTCAGAAGCAGAGGTGACTCTTGGTCTTCCTTTCCTGGGTCGGTCCTTATGTGTGCCAGTTTCATTGTAGCGCTTGATGGTTTTTGCGACTCCACTTGGGGACACATTTAAAGTTTTTGCAATTTTCCGGACTGACTGACCTTCATTTCTTAAAGTAATGATGGCCACTCATTTTTCTTTAGTTAGCTGATTGGTTCTTGCCATAATATGAATTTTAACAGTTGTCCAATAGGGCTGTCGGCTGTGTATTAACCTGACTTCTGCACAACACAACTGATGGTCCCAACCCCATTGATAAAGCAAGAAATTCCACTAATTAACCCTGATAAGGCACACCTGTGAAGTGGAAACCATTTCAGGTGACTACCTCTTGAAGCTCATCGAGAGAATGCCAAGAGTGTGCAAAGCAGTAATCAGAGCAAAGGGTGGCTATTTGGAAGAAACTAGAATATAAAACATGTTTTCAGTTATTTCACCTTTTTTTGTTAAGTACATAACTCCACATGTGTTCATTCATAGTTTTGATGCCTTCAGTGAGAATCTACAATGTAAATAGTCATGAAAATAAAGAAAACGCATTGAATGAGAAGGTGTGTCCAAACTTTTGGCCTGTACTGTATATATATATATATATATAATACCGATCATCTCGCTACAATGCAATGTTCTGCTGGGAAATCTTTGGTCCTGGCATTCATGTGGATGCCACTTGAAGCACTTCACTCATCCAAGCACTGTTGCAGACCAAGTCGCCCCCCTCATAGCAATAACACTCCTCGATGGCGGTGCCCTTCCTCCAGCAGCACCATGCCTCACCACAAACAATGCTCAGAAATGGCCCAAGGAACATAACGAAGAGTGCAAGGCATCAACCTGGCCTCCAAATTCCCCAGATCCCAATCTGATCAAGCATCCGTGGGACATGCCAGTATCCCATCTCACAACCAACAGGTGTCAAAGGATCCACCGCCAACGCCCCAGTGCCAGACTCCACAGGACACCCCCAGAGGTCCTGTGTCCACACCTTGACATGTCAGAGCCAAGTCCGATCCAAAAAGGCCTCACAGTGGATCAGGGGTACCTCTGGGGTACTGACACATCCCATGAATGCCCAATCAGATTGGAATCTGGGGCATTTGGAGGCCAGGTTGACGCGTTGAGCTCTCTGTCATGTTCTTCAGGCCATTCCTGAGCTGTTTTTGCATGGTGCATTGTTCTGCTTTGTGGTCACTGCCATCAAGGTGCATTGTTGCCATGAGGCAGGGTGTAGTAGGTCCACAACAGTGTTTGGGTGGGTGCTGCGTGTCAAGTGGTATCCACATGAATACCAGGAACCAAAATTTTCCCAGCAGAACATTGCGTGGTAACAATATGATCAATATTAATCACCTCCTCCGCCAGTGGTTTTAAGGTTTTGGATGATCGGTGTATATATAACCTATTTATGCATATTATTTGATAACAATGGTCAATGGTACCTCAGCATGCATACTTTTCCTGATTAATAGGTTAAAAACTGTTAAAACTGTTGTGCTTATACTTTGTCAGTTCATGAAGTCCATTAAAAAGTGTGTCAGTGATTCCACAGTAATACGCCCTGAATCATGACCTAACAGTACCCCTCCTTGTCCTTCCGTCTCTACCTGTTAGTCATTACACATAACGTGGTCCATTTGTATTATATTTGTCTAATAATACTAATAATGCTCATAACGTGTTGTTTCTTTGTGAGCTCTTTGTGACACCCAAGAACATAAACATGCATTGAAGTGCTGCATAAACTTCTGTCAGTAATTGCAATCTGATTTCCCCAAGTGGGTCATGATGTTGCAGGATGATCACCAACGCTGTCCAATCAACGAGCTACCTGTAAGTCTGTTTAACTTCATGTTTACTCCCTGTGTTTGTTTGTAAAAAAGTCAGTGTAAACAGGAACCATATCAGAGCTACAATTCAACAATATCATTTTTTCCTCACAGTCCTGGCAGAATGAACCAAACTATAGGTGTGAAGGCTCCCTAAGGATGCTGACTAATCTGACTAGAGAATTCCCCAGTGTTTTTGTTGCTGCTGTTTACATTCCTCTGATGCAAGAAGCTCTAAGAAATCCACTTGTTTTTGTTTTGTTTCTGGTTTTTTTGTGTAGAGTGCATTTGTTGGGCAACCCAGTGTTGTACAATGACAATAAATGAACCCTGACAAATAATTAACATCGACAATTAATGAACCGTGAACACTGAACACATCATAAGATTTTTATCCAAGCTTGATTCAGTTCCTTCATTCTTCATTCATGAAGATTTTTTTTATTCATTTCAAAAGGTTTGCTTTCAGGTGAAAGTTTAATGAGCACATGGCACATAGAACTTACTGACCTCCCCTGTAAACGTCATTATGACATTACATTATTAATTCAATTCAGAAATATTCACCAAAACCTGAACTAAAAAGCTTTCAGAGGATAGGAAAATGCTGCTGTTCTGAACAGAGATCTGACTCAAAGTCTGCTTCTAACACTGACCTTGATTATAAACTTATAAAGCCACTACTCTCAACAGAAAACCCTTTTCCATTCACCAAAAAATTTAATATTTTTGTGCTTTTACAATTACTGACATGGGCAAATGCAGAAACCCAGCGGCTGAAGAAGTATTCAAATGTTTAACTCAAGTGAAAGTACCAATATGACGACGCAGAAGTACTCTATTACAAGTTTAAGTCCTACATTCGACAAGTATATAAGTGTTATCAGCAAAAGCATTGCTTCTGACATTATAAGATTTATATTGATGCATCAATGCATAAGTAGCTGGTTGTGGCGAATCTTTTTTTTTCACTACTTTATAAACAGCCTAGTAGTTTAGCCCTGTTGTTTATAACCTGGTAGTTGAGCCCATCCAATGGGTCACATGATCAACCTAAGGGGTCATGACATGATTAATGGGAGATCAAAGAAAAAAAAAAGAGGAAACAAAAAGTTATTTTCTGCAAATTTGTTTTCAATTTTGACAGTGTTTGTTCACTCAACTCTAAGATATGTCATATCACCTTTATGCTGATGATACACCGATCTATTGCTCTGCCAAACCCAATAACCTGAATTAACTTTCGTCCTAACTGTCCTGGCTTAGCTGACTCCAAAGATTGGATGTCCTATAATTCCCTCCACTTAAACCCTGACAACCAGAAATTCGTTTAATTGGTCGTGATAACTTTGCCATTGTAGTTGATCGGTTAATGGGTGCTCTTCAATAAAATATTAAACCTGTTACTAAGAATCTTGGTTCAATCTCTGAACAGTATGTGACTTTTGACCATCATGTTACCATGGTGTCTAGATTATTGCAATTCCCTCCACACATGTCTCAGTCAAGCTGCTTTAAATCACTCACAGCTGGTTCAAAATGCAGGTGCCAAGCTATTAAGTAGAGGTAACTGTTGTTCACGCATTGCACCTGTTCTTGCATCCCTCCACTGGCTTTCTGTAAAATTCAGATTTAACTACAAGACCCTGTTAATTACATATACGGTACTGCATGACCTTGCCCCACATTTCTAATCTCCTCATTTTCCATACCTCTTCTCGACCACTCCAATCCTCAGATCTAATGCATTTGCGATTTTAGCCCCAACCCTCTGGAACCATCTTCCCCAATTTATCAGCAGATTTTCTGAATCTTTGGACTGTTTGAAGCGGATACTAAACACTCACCTTCATGGGCACACATTTCTATAGATCTTTGTGTTTTGTTTGTTTTAGTTTCTTCTGTCTCTCATTGTGCTGTGTTCTGCATCCTTATTTTTTACTTGATTTATTCATTCATTTACATTTTTCATAACTGTGTGTCTTAAAAATGTACTATATAAATAAAGCTTTTCTTTCATCTCATAAACTTTTACCTGTCTGAGCTTTGACCAATTATTCAAATAACACCATGTTTAGAGATGAAATGTCTCTTTGGTGGAACAACTCAGATGTTTGAAATGTGACACAGGGCCACAACTATACACTGCTATTTGTAAAGGTGTACAAATCAAGGTAGGAACCACTGGTGAAATCTTTATCAGTACATTGTATTACGTATGCTTATCATGTTTTTTTGTTTGTTTGTTTTTTATTAAATGTAAAATCATAAACTGTAAAGTAACTTAAGCTGTCAGATAAATGTAAAGGCAAGAGTAGCTTTATTTCCACCTCTCCAGGAACCTCATTTCATCTGCACAAGATACACACAATGTAAAAAAAAGTGTCTGACCTATGGCGGTCCACACAGCGTGCCGTCAGCTTCTCCCACAGGTCACTGGCAACGTTCGCCTGCTTCCACACTGAGCGGCTCACATTTAAGATTCGCCGGCGTGGAGACACCTCTGCAGAGGGTGGATGAGGTTAGACGAGGCCACGCAGGGGTAAAAGCATAAAGGTGCAAAGGAGGAAGTAAAAAAATAGAGCAGGCAGAGAAATAACAGGGTGTAGAGTAGAGCGGGGGTTAGAGGTCAGACAATGAGAGGAGCAATGATCGGAGACGAAAGGTGCACCAACAAACAGAGAGAGAAAGGAAGGGCCAGGGGCAAAACAAGTTGGACACACAAGGAGAGCACAGTCAGGTAGATTGCTTCAATATTTCCCAGGTGAGCGTCCTGTGCTAAGAGCCAAACAGTACGAAGAGGACGTGTCGGTGGAGAAACAGCAGAGCTTGCTGTATTATTGATCTGGGCAGATGGTACCGTGAAGCTGGTGAGCTGGAGCTAATTGGTCCCGACCCGGACACTTTCCCTAAACCCAGTGTGACACCAGAGGACGAATCACTGCTGATAACTATTAATGGAAGATTCTACCTGCATGGGTCCTTCCCAATGAACTTAGTGGAGGGATGTTGCGAGTATGATATTTTGGCTGGCTCAGCAGTTGGCACAGAGTGTGAAGGGAGCAGACCTTTTCCATCGGTCAGGGTCTCCTCTGGCTCCTGGAAGGGATGCTGAGCCAGAAAGGCCTGGGCAGACTCCAAGACTGAGTAGATGAACGGCCCGCGAGACTTGACATCCTCCATGAACGCCTGCCGGGAGACAAACAGAGAGGAGGAGAGTGTTTCTAAGTGGAAGAAAATGAAAGGCATAAGCTGTTTTTCACACTCAAGTGCTGGTTGTAGCTGAGGAGGAGGAGTCCTGTAGGCTAAGGTGAACCATTGCCTATTCCTCAAACAAGACAGCATTGCCTAAAAATAGACCAAAAGTAATGCCAATCATCGGCTGGTTACAGCTTCTCCAATGTGAGGCTTTGTCTTTTAAATTTTAACTTGAATAACTTTAGATTTTGTATTACTGGTGGAACAAAACAAAACATTTGAAGACATTTTGATTAACATTTTTCTGATTTTTTTGACATTTTATAGTCTGAAAAATGTATAATCAACAGATGAACTGATAATTAAAATAATTAGTTGTAGCCCTATTGTATTCGAGCAGATCTCACAAGTAACATCAAACATTTTCCAGGTTTATCACCTGGGCCCAGTCATTTGGAAATCCCGTATTTTCCATGAACAGCTAATCCATCTTACTTTTGTCGGTCAAGATTCTCCATCATCCAGGTCATGGTCATCATAAGTGCTATGATATAGCACTTATGATGACCATGACCATGATGACCATCATAAGTGCTATGATATAGCACTTATGATGACCATGACCATGATGACCATCATAAGTGCTATGATATAGCACTTATGATGACCATGACCTGGATGATGGAGAATCTTGACAGCACCTGCGATGATAAGTGGTACTAAGTCAATTTGGGAAGAATGCCCTTTGACTGGTACAAGCATTTGAAAGTTCAGAACTGAAGAAACTTCTTGGATGAAAGGCAAAATGTCTTCAAGAAACGCAAGTAAGTCCAGTTGCCTACAATATAGCACTTATGATCATCTTACTTTTGTAAGCAACGCAAGCAAAGCAACACTGGAGTGGATCACACTGATCCAGATACAAACTTTTCAAGTTACAGAATCTGGTTAACTAGTGCTCTAAATGGGGCTACATATCACAATGTAGCCAGTCTACCAACAAACACACTACTAGTACCACTTATCATCGCAGGTGCTGCCAAAGAGAACAAAATGGAGATTTTTTGATTCCGACAGCTATTTGGGGGATTATTTAATAGGGACGACATCCTTTTTTTACTTTACTGCACTGAAATTTTTATACAGTATGTAGCCTAATATCTTACTTTGTACTTTCAAGTACAAAATGTATATATTTTTGACCAGTTTTATAACCTTTTGTTCCTGAAATCTACCCTGAATCCAGCCCTCTGCTGGGATCAGGATGATCAAAGGTATCCCAATCCCACCAAAAAAGTATTGAACAACACGTACTGAAAGTTTGATCCTCTTCAAAACCAACACCAAGAACAAATGGGCCCAGGAGGATGCTGTCAAACTGGCATGACGATACCTTCACCTGGGTACAATCACTGCTGCCATGATCACTGGAAAGTCTGGTCTTGACACCCCTTTGTAAATGTGCTTCAGTTACCACCAACCCTCTGAAGACGGCAATAATTTTTATGGTAACTGTGTGTGACGATAAGAGCTGATCTTTCTAAATTGGACTGTTATTGCAGTGAAGTTCATTTGTAAAGAAAGGTGACAATTTTGTGCTAAATGTAAGCATATAACCTAATCTAAATATGTCCAAATAACACAGGAGAACTAAGGCACTATTTGCTTTGCACCGTGGTTAGAGGTGCATTTCACCCTTTGCAGGTGCTCTGATAATTACCCTCCTTTTTTTGTCCTGTTTGTGCAGGTTTAGCAGCTGCAAAAGCCGCATAATCCTTTTAATCAATGCTCAAATCAATGCACTCATGAGTTCACTGATTTGAGCAGGGGTGCGTTTTATTGTCTATGATTTTAACTTTTAACTTGCAAGAAAAGTAATGTGTTATTTCTTTATCTGAAAGTTAAATTAGATCGATTTAAGAAGACACCAAACACACACACGCATATAAAAGACACACCAAATGGCATAACTGGCTTGTTTAAATACATGGGTTACCTAAAGGAATCATTGAACACACACACACACACACACACACACTCAGCACAACCTACTGGCAGTACTGCATGAAATTACATGGCTGTCTGCTTGTGCTGAGAGCCCAAGGCACAACAGGAGACCAAATCTACTGGGAGCACTGGTCAGCTGGCCGCCACACACAGAACAGCCAATTAGCTGGAGAGCCCGGCTCCACTGGTCCACATTTAACAGCACTCCTTATGCAAGAACACACACACACAGTATAGACCTCTTTACTCCACCACTGCACAGATACCCAGAGTTTCCCCAGGGCCTTTAAGAAAGCCAGTGTGTCAACCTTCTTCATTCTCCTACACTAATCTTTGTTCTGTATAAAACACACTGCAGGTGTGTGAATTAATGCCAGCTCTCTTCAAAGTAATTTATTTAGGTGAAGCCAGCGTACTCAATCCTCTTATGCTATGAAGAGATTACGATTTCAGCTGAAAATCTACATTACTGGCTGGAATTAGCAGCGTTGTGCGGTGCAGCAGTGTTTCAGTGCGTATTAGAAAAACCTCAGGACCAGAGAAACGGCAGGCCTGATAACAACCGGCGAAACACCAGCAAACACCAGCCGGCACCGAGCAAACATGCAAAAGTGTGTAACGGTGAGGAGCTGTGGCGCAAGATAAGATTCCCACTGCAACGGTCATGGAGAAAAACCTGCTGTCTTCCTCTTTCACACTCTTTCTCTAATCACAAACAAATTCCCTCTTCTTCCTTACATCCTCGCTTCCTTACATCCTCGCTTCCTTCCTTTCCTTTCCCTTCCCTTCCCTTTACCCTCTTTTCATCCTCTCTCGCTCTCTTTATTCTCTCCATACCCTCTTTAGCTGCTTTGCTGCCCAAAGAGGAGCTGAGCTACGGATTCCCTGAGCCAGCTGTCATGTTAAAACTTTAATTCCAGCTAAATTTCACACTCAGAGGCTTCATCTTTGGTTGAAGGAACATTAAGAGCGAAGCCTTCAGATCAGATTAAGATACATAATGCATGGGGTAGAAAAAGTCAGGGGGAGGAAATGACTTCATTGACTTCATTTCGTCTAAACATGTTGATGGCATTCCTTTTACCCCTCCCTCTGGACAGTTCCTCTCAGTGCACTTCTGAGAACACAGAGGAGGATGAATTTTTATTTCATTTGCCCTCTTGCATGACGCAGAGAAGATTCTGCAGCTGACGCACAAAATCCCTCCCATCCACTGAAATCACTCACTTATCCCGACGCCCCAACACACACAACCCTCACAAACACATCTTCCCACTCAAACCCCCCACCACCAACACCCCAAATACACAAACAGTAAACATGCTACCAAACCAATACACATGCAAATGCGCACACACACACACAAACGCAGCAGAGAGAGAGCTCTTCCCACACACAAAAACGACATCAGAATAAATCCACTTAAGATCAATAATTCACATTTCTTAAAACGCTTTAATTCTCCATAGAAAACTGGGATGCAATTTCCCTCTCTGCTTTGTCGGAAAAGTTTTAGAGCGACCAGACGCTCGGGAAGCCGAGGCATCTCAGATTATAAAGGCGTGCTGTGCTGAAAATGGAACATTTTGAGAGAGGAAGAGGAAGAGGAGAGGAGAGGAGAGGAGGCATGTTCAACAGTGAATCCTATGAATGACTTAGTGAATTTTTTTTTCGGCTTATGCAGTGTTGGAGGGTTGGCTGTGGAAAGAGAGAACATGTACTGCAGTTTGTGTGCAAGGTACAGCCACAATTTTAGGTTAAAAAAATTCAAGAAATAAACATAATCAACATAAAGAAGTAACAGTGTTGATGTTTTGTCAAGGGCGTCTATGTATTGTGCTGTAGAGGTATCGACTGAAATTAGCATGCTAACCAGCTAGCCCCAGCCCATCCTGTCCTGTAATACCACTTGAACCTCGAGAGGTGAAAGTGAGTCACTGCAATGTCCAGTCTGCCCCCAGTCCAACATGAGAATACGAAAGAAAGAGTACAGCCCCTGGTTAGTGGCACAGTAAACACAAAGGCTACATTCACAGTCATTTTCGTTTTAAAACACATAACTTTTCATAATGCAAAAGATGGCTGAAGAATTTGGCAAACCACGTTTATTACATCCTAAACACCTGCTACCAGCAAGAAACCACTGCTGCTGGCAAAGAAAAGAAGTGAAAACAAGAGTAAGCATTGGTGTGGCTTTGCACGGCTAGAAACCGCTCTTGGCGAGTAAAGAGATGAAGTTTGATGCTGAACTCGTAAAACTTTAGACAGGTAAGTTGCTGGCTATTTAGCAAAATGTATTTTTAATGCAACTAATAACAACACAAAACATACCAAAAAACATTCCAAATGGTGTCAATATTTGGGTCTGATCCAGCTGTTTTCAAGCTACTATGGTTTTGCAACAGCTGAGCTAAAACCAGTGTTTTGCATGAATGTGCTAAAAGAGCAAGTTCATTAAAATTGCAAATTTTTGACAACTTATTAACCTCACTCTAGCTACAGTTAACAACGCTCGTTTTTTACAGCGTCCGTTATGCCGGCTTAACACCAGCAGACAACGCAGCTATTGGTGCTGCTGAATCCAGTTCATGTGGCTATTTAAGGATGTTTATGAACAAACTAAAAAGTTACAGATTCCAACTAGGTATACCACTCTTAGTTGACTTTGCTTTCGATAGCTAGACACTCATTAACTGGTGACTAACTGGTTAATGAAAAACAAAACAAAACATGCACAAGATGTGACATACAATAGGTCTTTCCTTTTAGCCCGGAGCTCCATTGACTCAATGAGCTTTAGCGCCACATTTCAGAGCTCCATCCACTTAGGTGCTGATGTAAACTGCCCTTTATTTCATTTTCTGTTGGCTTTGCTGACAGACATCAGGCTGGCTGCATTAACATAATGTGCTGCTCTGCACTGTGCACCACCTGGGTTGGAGAGGAGCTAGCTAGCAGCTCCAGTTATTCAGGAAATACCCCTGGTAATGTCGTCCCACTACCAGGACGTGGCTGTTGCAAAAACATGGTAACCATCCTCTAGTCGCTGCTCAGGAAGCCCCAGTGGTTAAGGGGCTTCATTTTGAGCCACAAAACCCCTCTAGCACCGTTAGCAGCTTCAGCAGCATTAGCTGTGCTGACACTGCTAACGGTGCTAACAGAGCTAACAGCGATAACATAGTTAACAATACTAAACAGGGCTTTGCAGCCAAAATTGAGCCCCTTACTCATTAGGTCAATCTGAGGGGAGACCGGAGGGTGGGCACAGTGTTTCCACAGCAATGCTGTTGGGTCCGGACAGTGTTACTAGCGGTTACTGCTGAATAAGCTACGCATGAGCTCACATTTATTTTGCTTGCCTGGTCTGAAAAAACAACTCCAAACATCAGCTTTAACGGCAACGAATTTGAAACGACACATGGAGTTGAAACATCTGACCAGTCTTTGGAAATATCTGTGAATGAGTGATGATCACAAGTTGTTACTTTATATACAAAAATGGAGGACATGAACTAGTTCATTTCTGGGGGACTGTGAACTTAGTTCAAAACTCAATTTGTTAACTATGAACGTAAATGTAGTTAATATTAATCTGTGTGAACTTTGAGATAGCTCTTATGACAGGCACTTGTGAGAGAGCTATAATGTAAACTACAGGCCAACGCTACACATGAACATAAGATAGCAGTGTTATTTGCTCTCAGAATTCCAAAACGTTTAGCCAAATTTGAGTATTCTTGCCTTCCTGTTAGCTCGTAATTGGCTTCCTTTAGTAACTGAGGACTGTAAATTTAGACTGTACAGACCCAGTAGTAGACCAATGAGATCCTACTCCAAATTTCTTTCGAGGAAGTGGCCAGACATTAAGACAAATTAAGAGGGAAAGGAAGGGGGACAGAAGCAACTGCAAAATTGTGTGGAAGTGTGAGTGTTGTTCCTCCATTGTCCTGTTAATTGGGAGGCTGATTCCACAGTGCAACAGTCGAGGTGGGAGTCAGAGTGGGATTAAACAGGAGCCACAAACCTCTCACTGTCAATACAAGTCGCCTTTCAGAAACACTGCACAAACTGACAGCACAGAAAATTGGAAAGAGGGTGGAAAGGGAAACTCTGCTGTACTTACAGAACCAATTACGAGTGTGTGTGTGAATGTAGGCTACTGTATATGTGTGTATATTTGTGTGTGTGTGTGTGTGTGTGTGTGTGTGGCTGTGGCTGTCTTACCGTTAGTCATACAGATTGTTGGCCTGCTCAAAAATAGCTCCACACAACAAGCAGAATCGAATGCAGTAACTGAAGTCATAACAGAGGTAAAGCTTTTGATTGTTATTTCTTGGAATAAAACAACATTGAGCTGTCATGAGTTTTATATCGAGGAAACAATAAAGATTCAAATGAAGGCTCTAAAATGTACCTGAAGGTGTGTGTGAAGGGTAGAACCGTTAAAATTTATGCTCTTTGGATACTGACTCCTGTGTGACAAGAAGTATCGGGAGAAACGTCACCTGGGATGCTCAGGATGTTCTTTCATTTCCCAGTAAATCACCTTAGTTGTGGGTGATGTATCTCAAGAACTGGAACTGGTTCTCTCTCTCACACACACACACACACACACACACACACACACACACACACACACACGCACACACATCTGCCTGCTGGGTAACTCCTGTCTGTGCCAACTTTATGAGAGTCTCCTCCAACACAGCGTGCACGGGGCTATATAACACGTCAATTAAAAAAGATTTCAGTAGAGAGACTTTCCTGCCTTAAAGACATCCTGGGATTTTTGTTATCATCCCACCAGTGGGTGTCTTTAACACACAGGAAAGCCATTTATTCTCTTTTGATCTGCCCAATAAAATAGAAGCTACTGACATAATATTGAAACTCTCTCCAATTATTCTGTCAGCTTGCTAAATTAGGGAAGTCTGATAAAAAAGAGCTTGAGTATATATATATACAGTACAGGCCAAAAGTTTGGACACACCTTCTCATTCAATGCGTTTTCTTTATTTTCATGACTATTTACATTGTAGATTCTCACTGAAGGCATCAAAACTATGAATGAACACATGTGGAGTTATGTACTGTAAAAAAAAAGGTGAAATAACTGAAAACATGTTTTATATTCTAGTTTCTTCAAAATAGCCACTCTTTGCTCTGATTACTGCTTTGCACACTCTTGGCATTCTCTTGATGAGCTTCAAGAGGTAGTCACCTGAAATGGTTTTCCAACAGTCTTGAAGGAGTTCCCAGAGGTGTTTAGCACTTGTTGGCCCCTTTGCCTTCACTCTGCGGTCCAGCTCACCCCAAACCATCTCGATTGGGTTCAGGTCCGGTGACTGTGGAGGCCAGGTCATCTGCCGCAGCACTCCATCACTCTCCTTCTTGGTCAAATAGCCCTTACACAGCCTGGAGGTGTGTTTGGGGTCATTGTCCTGTTGAAAAATAAATGATCGTCCAACTAAACGCAAACCGGATGGGATGGCATGTCGCTGCAGGATGCTGTGGTAGCCATGCTGGTTCAGTGTGCCTTCAATTTTGAATAAATCCCCAACAGTGTCACCAGCAAAACACCCCCACACCATCACACCTCCTCCTCCATGCTTCACAGTGGGAACCAGGCATGTGGAATCCATCCGTTCACCTTTTCTGCGTCTCACAAAGACACGGCGGTTGGAACCAAAGATCTCAAATTTGGACTCATCAGACCAAAGCACAGATTTCCACTGGTCTAATGTCCATTCCTTGTGTTTCTTGGCCCAAACAAAGCTCTTCTGCTTGTTGCCTCTCCTTAGCAGTGGTTTCCTAGCAGCTATTTGACCATGAAGGCCTGATTGGCGCAGTCTCCTCTTAACAGTTGTTCTAGAGATGGGTCTGCTGCTAGAACTCTGTGTGGCATTCATCTGGTCTCTGATCTGAGCTGCTGTTAACTTGCGATTTCTGAGGCTGGTGACTCGGATGAACTTATCCTCAGAAGCAGAGGTGACTCTTGGTCTTCCTTTCCTGGGTCGGTCCTCATGTGTGCCAGTTTCGTTGTAGCGCTTGATGGTTTTTGCGACTCCACTTGGGGACACATTTAAAGTTTTTGCAATTTTCCGGACTGACTGACCTTCATTTCTTAAAGTAATGATGGCCACTCGTTTTTCTTTAGTTAGCTGATTGGTTCTTGCCATAATATGAATTTTAACAGTTGTCCAATAGGGCTATCGGCTGTGTATTAACCTGACTTCTGCACAACACAACTGATGGTCCCAACCCCATTGATAAAGCAAGAAATTCCACTAATTAACCCTGATAAGGCACACCTGTGAAGTGGAAACCATTTCAGGTGACTACCTCTTGAAGCTCATCAAGAGAATGCCAAGAGTGTGCAAAGCAGTAATCAGAGCAAAGGGTGGCTATTTTGAAGAAACTAGAATATAAAACATGTTTTCAGTTATTTCACCTTTTTTGTTAAGTACATAACTCCACATGTGTTCATTCATAGTTTTGATGCCTTCAGTGAGAATCTACAATGTAAATAGTCATGAAAATAAAGAAAACGCATTGAATGAGAAGGTGTGTCCAAACTTTTGGCCTGTACTGTATATATATATATATATATATGTATTTAATACTACTGGGACCAGAGGCTGTAGCGAGGTTGAGAGCCTCGGAGACCCTACACACGTACAGTCCACACATTTATTGGCTGACAGTATAGCTGCAGATGGTCATTTTTTTTTATTAAAAAAACTTTTGGTATATTTGCTGAAACTGTCACTATATCCAAAAAGTGCTATATGAGAATTATAATCAGTGAAAAAAAATCATATTCCTCTGCCTATTCTGTTGCCTTGTGGCGCTTCTGATGGCCTTGCTGCAGTAATATGGATATGAAACAGTAAATGTTACTGCATTTGCTGTTTCTCTCCTCAAATGTTTTCAGAAACATAGTGTACTGTTTAGCTGTAAAATAGAATGTTTGTAACCTGGCTGCCATGTTGGAAACAGTCAGGCGAAGCACCACGCACCACCCACCAGCCTGAGTAAACTTTCTCATTTTACAGCTAAACAGTTCACTAAAAAATGTTTTTGAAAACATTTGAGGTGAGAATTAGGCAATGCAGTAACAGAATCCTTATTCATATTTGATCAGCGCTGCCTAGTTTGACAGTTTGACCACAGTTCACAAGCAGTGATCGACATGATTGACATCTGCATTAAGTAATAATGATAACAATCTTACTATATAATGATGAAAACTCTTGTCTGTGTGTGTGTCTGTTCCACGTTTTTCTCCTCACTGACTTGGTCAATCCATGTGAAATTTGGCACAGTGGTAGAGGGTCATGGGAGGATGCGAATGAAGCAATATTACATCAATTGGCCAAAGGGGGGCACTATAGCAACCGATTGAAATTGCAAGCTTTGAATGGGGATATCTCATACCCCGTATGTCGTAGAGACATGAAACTTTTCACAGAGATGCCTCTCCTCATGAAGAACAAATTTGCCTCAAGAACCCGTAACTTCCGGTTATACAGATTTTCTGCCATTTAGAATTTTTTGAAAAACACTTAAAAATCGACCTCTTCCTAGGAAGTTTGACCGATCTGCATGAAACTCTGTGAACATAATCTAGGGACCAATATCTAAAGTTCCCTCTTGGTAAAAGTTGGAAAACTTACTAAAACTGAGCTTCTATAAGGCAATGAATATTGCGGAGGGCGTGGCTCATTACATAAAGGTGTATAACATCTCAAGGGTTTCACCGATCACCACGCAACTTTGTAGGCATATGACCACACCTAATCTGAGGGGACCCCTCCATTATTGACCCCATCAAACAAAATGGGGGCGCTAGAGAGCTAATTTCTTATCTAGGCCTAACCGCCATATCTATTTTTACTACACTTGGTAGATATGTAGAACACGACGCCTCAAGGTGACTGGAGAAATTTAACTCTAACTGGCAACTGGGTGACGCTATAACAACAGAAAAATGGCTAAAATGCAAGAGATTGCTGTGGCTGCAATCGTACTATCAAATTCACAAAAACTCTGTTTGAATACATTGCTCTTCTTAATGGGTTCAGTTGACTATTGACTAATCTGCAATTTCCTATGACCTGTATCCCAAACACACACCATGTGAAACTGTACGTGGGCAACTGTGCACTCAATGGGTATGGACTAGTCTTTATTTATAAAGCGATTTTCAAAACAGAGTCACAAAGTGCTTTACATGTCAATAACTACAACAGACAAGACATGAAAACACCAACTTTTAAAAGAACTAATGAAACAATTTAATATATAAAAACTTGGGAAATAAAAGACAGTTTAAATTAATTAAAAACTGAGATCACTGACACGGCCAACCTGATGTCCTGGGCAGATTGTTCCAGAGCCTCGGAGCTCGACCTCTGGGACATACAAAAGACCTCTGCCCGAGGACCTCAAAGTGTGTCCTGGCATGTATGAAACTAGGAGGTTGGAAATATAGCTGGGAGAGAGACCATACGGAGCCGTAAAAGTAATCAGTTAAATCTTAAAATCTATTCTAAAACACACTGGGAGCCAGTGTAAAGAAACTAAAAATGGAGTAACGTGATCATGTCTCTTGGTTCTGGTCAAAGACTCCTTGGCTCTGATTGGTTGGTCGCCACGACAGATTAACAGAACAGTAACAGGGGACATTTTTCTGCATTTACTACTTTTACTTGCAATATTTTAAGTACATCATACCGATGGTACTTTGATACTTTTACTTCAGTGACGTTTTCAGTGCAGGACTTTTACTTGTAACAGAGTATTTTACAGTGCAGCATAACTACTTCTACTTCAGTAAAGGATCTGAATACTGTACTTCCTCTGCCATTGTCCTCCGGACTGTGTGGGCATTTAACACTTGCTTGACCAACATCTCACCTCATGTTAGTTTGTTGCACCTGAAGATAGAACAAAGAATTCACACCTTAAGTTTGGTGTCCTTTGCAAAATCCCATCACATTCCCAAACCAACTTCAACCTAAAAAGAGGTTTAATCAGCCAAAAAATAATGGAATACACTTGTGTGGGTGTGCAGAGACTTTCAAGAGAAAAGAAGCATCCCCACGAGGCAAAAGCACCTCATTTCACTGTAGTGAGCGATGAAGATGGGGAAGAGACTGGAGGAGACAAGGATAATGAGATATGAGCCATGTATAAACATCCTGCACATACGTTCAGAACACTGATCTCTGCACACTGCATAGCACTTACAAGTCTGTCACACTGACATAGGAAACTGGCTAAATTAGAATAACATGTGCAAGGAACTATATTTCATAATTTATATAATCTTATTCCATACATCGACAGAAACTCTTGATGTCCTGTTTGATCAGTTCCTGTATCATTCTTAATTTCCCTACAAGTCTGACGTATGTTGCAATTATTTTTTGGTCCGTCTTCCTGAGATGGAAAACTCGTGTCGCCTGACCGTGTCCTGCAGACGTCAAAGTATGAGCCAGGGTTTTAAGCCAAGTATTGGTTCTCCTGCCCTCAAATATGAGAATGAAAATATTTATTGGAAAGATAAACAAGCACTGATTTGTGCCATGATCAATAAGGTCTCAGTCTCTGAGTTTGTGAGCTTGTGTGCCCTTCTATCCACACAAGCCCTTGAAGGGATTTACAAGCCAGTTCAAATCACTAAACCATGGAGGAATTATCTGACAGGAGGAGGAGGTGGCTCACTCCACTGTCAGCAACTCTTACTGATGTTTCCTCAAGCCTTTAACTTTTATATTGTAAAAAATAAAATGTTAAAAAGGCTGCCAATCCTATCAGCTTATCATAACTGAGATAAAATATGTGATAAAATGCTTGTTTGTAGCCTTCACCGTTGGCTGATCGCCATCAGAAAGAGATGAAAACTGAGGTGGAGCAGCTAATCCTTATGTGGTTCAGTGTTGATCAACACCTTGATTTATTTAACAAAGAGTTGCTGAGTTTTATTAAATCGTGGCTGAACTGTGCAAATTGTGTGTCTGAGTGTGTTGCCCTTTGTCCTGCTACAACCAATCCCCCAGGCCACTGTGCTGTGAATAAGAATGGAACCAGTTTGCCTGGTTTAATAACTAAATATATATATATTTCACAGGGTGGCCAAATGCTTGACTCAAAAACACACAGTCTTTGAGCTCAGATAAGTGTCTTGTCAAATAAAAACTGTCTACTGCTCAGTCTGGAGTTGCAATCATAGACTGTATAGAAGAAGGGGACGTAGCCACTATGACGTTACCCATTGGTTTTTAGACTCCTGTTTTGAAGCCTCGAGTTTGACATTTCGTTTGTCGCCATCTTGGTAGTAACCTGTCAATCACAAGGTAGCCATGCCCCAAAGCATACCCTACTTTATGGGCTATTTTACTCGAAATGGGACCATCATTTACAAAACGAACATCATGCTGTATTGAAGAAGACTTGAAACTAGCTACCATAAACTCATCAGTAAAATGTTTACCAAGGTAATAAATCAAGTGAGAGGTAGGGTCTTCTGTACAATCTGACTTCTCTTTGCAATCACTAGAGTCGCCCCCTGACTTCCGTTTTTAAACCTTGAGTTTGACATTTTGGCTGTCACCATCTTGTTTGTTGGGAATCTTCTTGCAGAAGTCCAGTTGTTGAAGTGTGACGGGTAGATATGAATGAGAGCACAAGGATACCACCATGGTAGCAACTTGTCAGTCACAAGGTAGCCAAGCTCTAAAGCATACCCTAAATGATTTACAAAGTGAAAGTAGCGACTGAGACCATAAACTCATCAGTATAATGTTTACTGAGGTAATAAATTAAGTGAAAAGTAGGTTTATTTTCTCATAGACTTCTGTACAATTTGACTTCTCTTTGCAGTCAGTGGAGTTGCCCCCTGCTGGCCATTAGAAAGAAAAGAAAGAAAGCAGATTTAAAGCATTTCCACATTGGATTCCCTTTTTTCAGACCCAGAAGTTGCCACTTGGTTGCAGCAATTAGTCAATTAACCAATTCGACGATCACGATCACAAGAACTTTTTCAAGGATTGATTGGCTGTTCAAGTCAAATTTTAAGCAGAAATGCCAAAGATTTTATGGTCAAATGTGAGAATTTCTAGTTTTTCCAGCCTTACATTGAGGTAAATGGAAAAACTGTTGGTCTGACAAACAACACATTTCATGACACCATGTTCTACCATTTTCTGATTGACCAAATAATTGTTTAATCATGAAATTAATCAACAGATTAATCTCTGAAAATAACTGTTAGTTGCAGCCCTAGTTCAGTAAAGTCAACTGAGTGCAAATCTATTCCTAACTTCCTTAAAGTAACAGCAAAACTGCAGCTACAGTGGCTTTATCTCGGGTCATGTGACTTGAAATGCTCACCCAAGAGACCCTGGAGAAAACTAAAACTGTTTCTATGTTTTACAGCATTGGAAAAGATAGATTTTAAAGCTAGTGCAGGACTTTCATATAGAAATGAACATCTTTTACGTTCAAGCCCTTGTCAAACAAGTTCATACAATGCTGATTAAGTCCATCGCTGCAAAAGAAAGCTCTCTGTATTTTGCAGTACACCAGAGTTGTGATGTTGGTTGTCTGTGGCGACTGCCCCGCACTGATGCTCCGGAAGTGATGTGTTATGAAAAAAAAGCCAGAGCTAAAAGGGGCAGGAAGAGGGGTAAGGCCATAGCGATGGAGCAGCAACTAAGAGTATGGCAGAATCTAAGGCTGAAAATCCTAACAAGCATCTAAGAACAGTTTCAGGAGTGGATGCTCCAGTTAAAAAAAAAAGTGTTCAAACAAAGTAATAAAGTTAGAATACTGGCACAGGGGAAATTGAAAGGAGCACTCCTGAGGGCAGGGGAGATGCAGCAAGTTCACCCGCAGGCGTAACTCATACGCAAACGTCGATTGCGTTTGCGTAATTACTTTCATTGCCAGAGGGGGGAGATAGAAGCTCCACACTACAGCTTTAAAATGAAATACTCAAAAAATGATTTTTTAAACATATATTTAACATATAACAAGACAAAACTTACACAGAAGCACAGGATTAGAGCTTGTTAAATCTATGTTTTACTCAGTGGTGTCTTTAAAATCATGTTTATTTGAGCATTCAATAAACCACTGTATTTGTATTTGCACTTCATGTTAGCACTGGTCCTTTGCACTCTCAATACAAACACTGCAGTGCACAAAACCCCGCCTCCATCAATGGTAACAATGATAGCTAAACTTGGAGAAGATAATCTTGTTTACTATTGACTCAGGCTGGACAATAACCTCAGCTTTGATCGATATCTGTTATATCTACAAAAGATGCCAGCAAAGACTCTGTTATCTGCAAACTCCCCTGAAAAAGCAGACAACCAATAATACCCCACTAATCCTTGTGTTTCTTTACTATGTTAAACGTCTACAGCAACAACAAATCCATCCACTTACCACCCGCAACACACACTGCTTTCTAAGATCACTGGCCTCCTCACCTCCAGCCTCTCACATCTCAATGACAGAGCCATCACATTGCACAGATCACAGCACATGACCCTGGGCACACCCCCAATCTATTTCTCACACTGCTCCCATATAGAAGCAGAAATAGGACTGTAAAGGGCACTCTATACTGTAGCACGAGTCCTGCCCCCTCTGCCACACTGTCTGTTTTTATGTCTCTATGGACTCAATTTATCTGAGTAGTGAGTACATGTCTGATTTTCCAGCAGACATATCATGGAGATTAATTTCCTCTTGTGCAGACTAAAGACTCTATCAGTATTTGTACAGGATGTGAAATTATTTGCACTAAAAAGGTATCACAGTCTACAATACCTGGTGGAACTCCCTCTGGTGCTGGACGGCCCCCACGTCGCCTCCTATGGGCAGCTGCTCCGACAGCTCCTCGTCCTTGGCTGTCAGCCATTCTATGATCTCCTGCAGAGAGAGCTGCAGCTTCCCGCTGTTGTCAGAGAAGGCCTCTAGCCGCACCCTGCCAACACACACACACACACACACACACACACACACACACACAGACACACACACACACGAGTTAGCTCAGCAAACAGAAACATTCTCTACCAGAACAGCTAAATACTGCAGATTATATTTGGTCACAGCCTCCCACTATCCAGAATGTGGGCATCCAAAACTGAAAACTTCACCTGAAGATGTCAAATTTAAACCTTCTATTGCAATCCAGTGACGATGCATGGTTTTCACATTTCTTTTTAAATCAAATAAAAAACATCTTGAAGCATTCATGTCCTATTTAACAGTGTTTTGCACAGGACCTTAATCGCCTCTTTAGTCTGCACCGTCCTTAATTTGGGCAACTGTATCATCATGCAGAACACAGACCTTATATAAAAATGGACGATAAGACAGCTCTCAAAAAGTGAAGCCAAAATATCTCAATCGCCACCTGGTTGCTGACTGCAGTGAAGGTCATAAACCCCGTCCCCTCCATGTTAGCAGATGGGCCGGTAAAGTCAAAAGTAAAAGATCAAAGTATATGTCAAATAATTTTTTTGCAAAGATGGTTTCTGTCATTTTATGTAGTTGTTATCACCCTGATGTTTGTTCAAGGGTTTGACGTCATGATTGACAGCTGTTTGTGCCAACTGGTATGTCCGCAATCAATGGCACTGCTCTCAATGGGGCTGATGGTGGAAACTTAATAGCACAAAGATACTGCACAGATTCTGGCTCAAAATGATGTCAGCAGTGCAAGATGGGAGCAGCCATATCAGGTCAGAATACACATTTATTAGAGCCCTGTGGATGCTGCTATGAGAAGGCCAAGGCATTGCTGTTCCCAAGGGGCACAACTCCATTTTGAGCGAGTTATGAAAGCAACAAATATGCTTGAAATTCATCATGCCTTGCTGATCATGCTTTAGTGTATACATTGACTTGCTAATTTTTAAACAAGCAAGGCACTAACATAAGCTGCAAACATTAGCAAATCTGGCTAACTACCTACAGTTGTAACCTAACTTAGCTTTACTTCCAAGGGCAAGTGTTAGCATATAGTTAACTCACAACATTATTTTGTGGAGTTACAGGTTACAACTAGAACATTCAGGGTGCGGAAGCCACTTCTGGATGGCACCTTATCAGAGTTTAGGCAATACCTGGTGCTTACTAAAGAATTTTTAAATCTCAACTGATTTTAAAAATGTCGACGACCACAGACATGATGACAGATTAAACTTCTTTTTGACCTGTTTTAATTCTAAGAACACACACACACCAGACAATTCAGTCAGGACTCAGACTTGGCATTTCACTCGCTGTTGTGTGATCAAATGTCATTTCAGAACAAAAAAAAAAAAATCAATCATGGAGGTGGCCTGTTGCTGTCAGCTGATTGCACTTGTGTGCTAAATTTTGCAGCGAAAAACAAAAAACAAAAAAAGAGAGAAAAAGGTGGAATTCAGAATCAGCATGGCTTACATGTGCAGCACAAGATGGAGGTGAGCTGGAAATAAAGTTTTATTGTTAGTCTCAAATGTGCTGGTGACACTTCCTGGTCAGCTCGCTCTCACTGGCTATTGCAGGCTTCTGCTCAGTGCAACAGGATTTCAAGTTATTAGAAATCAGGAAGACTCTGATTCAGTCAGTAACATTAAGATTATGTCTGTAACTCCTCACACTACAGGATCATTTTGGCAGAAATCTGTTCAGACCAGCCTTGAATCAGGAACAACCCTGCAATTGTCAGAAGGGGCAAGTCGGACCCAACTGTCCTCTAGCTTGGGGCCAGCATAACATTAGCAGCTCTGTCCTGCTCTTACACTTAAGCAGACGCAGCCTAACACACTACCTGAGATATCTGCATGAGCATTAAGTTTCCCAAACACATCCGTTAGTCCACATCAAAGCCCCTTTCTCGTTTCTCATTAAAACTGAAACATACCGCTTGAAGATATAAATTATAAAGCATAACTCTAACCTCTGCCTCGCTCGTTTAAATATATGAGCTATGCAGCCAAACAAGGTTTTGTAAGAATTAAGTAACAGTCTGATCTGACATTTTTCCATATCACAATCATTGGGTCTAACTAGCTCTACACTGCAATTCAATAAAAATGTGGTTTCATTGTTCTCACATCTACATGGCTCATAACTGGTGAGGACTCGGACTATTTGTCTGGTACATGTTGCTTTAGCCTCAGTCTTTCATGTACATATTTAAACAGAACTATGCAGGATTTTCTTAAAAAACAATGTATTCACTCAGACAAAAGCAGTCCCTTTTAATCATCCTCATGACCCAGAAGAAGTGTGTGTCTGCCCTCTGCCTAGATTTTCTTATTTTCATCTTACTTTGGAGTTTCCTGGGCACAGCACACATGTGAGGTCAGGACTTTATAAAAAGGTAGAAACCAGATGCCTGACAGTAAACAGCACTTATTCAAAAGGAAGCTAAAAACAATTGGGAACAAAGGGCTGAAAAAATGCTAATATAGCGAGATGAAATGCTAAGGGGACAAAGCTGGGGCTGACTTTCACTCTGACTGGAAATACTGTTCACAATCAGCAGCCAAAAATTCCTGCATGAAGACCATTTGCAGGGTTATTGTTTTAAACTAGTCATTCTCGTCACTAGTCACATTTTCAAACCTCCCACGGAGCTAATGTTGGTTAATTACCACTGATAAAATCTGCAAGTAACAGTTGTAGACAGCAAAATCTGCTGTGGCTGACTAGAAATGAGAAGCTGCTTTTGTCTACCTCTCTCTGAAATCATAAATCCATGATGATAAGAAGTCTGAGCCCTAAATCTGCCACTGATATCATGTTAAACTGTATACACTATGTGCTGTATGAGAGTGAATAACTTAGAGGAATACCTCACCCCCCTGACCGTTTGACATTGTTTTTCTCCAATGCCTCCAGTGAATTGAGAATCCAAAAACTGAGATTTTTTTGGATGAACTGAAGTTATAGGAGGCCACATTCAACTATCCAAGCAGATAACACTTTATGTCAGAGAACTTAACTAAAAGAAAAGCATGTCTATGCTCACTTCAAAGCCAGACTCCATTCACAAAACAGTAATTTTACCTCTCAGAACACAGGAGTTGCAGGTCTACCTATGCCTCTATCAGTAGTTGTTATTGTGAGACTTTGGTGAATCCGAACTAACCCTTTAAAACACCAAAGCCAAATTTAAAACCTGGGTTTTCCACTGCAGACTATGGTCTCATATCTGTGACTGTAAATGAAACGTTACCAATCCCTGCAAAGAGTTCTTTTGCTCTGTTTGAATCAGTTATTGTGCCTAAATGCTGTGGGGATGACGTTAGCTTCTAGTGTTTGTGTTGCTCCTTGTTTTCATCTAGCTGCATTAGGATGATGTCTGCATAAATGAGTTGACATGTTTGAAGTATTCCAACTGATGTAACCCACTGTCATGTAGCAGATATACACATCGTTGTTTCTTTCTCCACCACTCTCTTACCATTGTGCTTATAATTCAAGTAAAACCAAATTGGCTCCAAATGCCAGACCTGTAGGTCGTCGGAGGATCTTCTATTACTGGTCAGGTAATGGCGTTATCAACCATCTTGCAATGAGCTAGTTTAGTGATAGCATGACTACCAACATGTCTCCCTGGAGTAGAATGTTTAAGTTACGTTGTGTGGGTTGCCTTACTGGGCGCAGTGGCACTGAGAACATTGTATTTCACTTATACCTTATTTTCCAAATGTAATAGGATTGGTTCAAAGAATCATTCAGTTTGTAATGTGTACTGACCCAAAAGCCTCATACCAAATGGCTACAAATACAAATATGTGTATTGTTACACCCCTAATGTTTTGATATAGTTTAAATGTTGTTAAATGCAGAACCCATGACTTCAATTTATTACAAATTTTCTCCTTTTTTGGATTCTTAATTCACTGGAGGTGTGCGAGAAGAAATTTCACGTAACACAAGGTGAGTAATCGATACACAAATAGTCATTTAGGGGGTGAAGTATAAGCAAGAATATGCAGAATTGGGTGACATCTGAGCTGAACCATGCATTCTCATAACCCCAAAATACTATGTCCTAATACAGGACAATATATCTTAAAATTACAAGGCTGTCAGTCACAGAGAGCACACAGTCTATATGCTGTGACACATGCACAACAAGGTGAAAAACACAGACACAGGTTAGTGCTGCTGCGGTTTGTTGGAGTAAACCAGCAACAAATAACAGCATTTATCTGCTTGCCACCTGCCGACAGCATGAGAGACGTCTGAGAGAACCACTGCTCCTGTATCAGTGGCACAGCTGGCACTAGAGGGGAGGAGGAAGAAGGGAGGGTGGTGTGAAAGTGCCCCTGTGTTTCAATTACACACCAGAAGCCGGCACTCAAATACCATTATTCCTGCACATCACAATTTGCCAGTACTGTCACATCAGAGATGATGAGTGGGAGCGAGTGCAAGAGTCAGAAAGAGAAACAGTGTCACTGCTCGCGACTATAAATGAGGGGGAACATTGCAAAAATGTAACTGGAGTGACATTTAGGTGAAAGCACGAGTGAAGACAGAGGAACACTTTAAGATTTCTAAATCTGAATGCAGTCAAACACAATCATCACAATTCTGCAAAACACAAAAGGTTAACAGCAAATAAGGAGTCCAAGGAAATGCTCACAGCCTGCACCATTAGCGTGTCACCATCAGAAATGTCATGTTATCGACTAAAAAGAACTGTAGGGCCATTTCCTGGAAACTGAATTTTGGCACAGATGAGTTCTGACACATGAGGGATTAGGTGTCACCAAGATGCCGGTTGCAGGAGGTATGTGGGGAAAAAAGCTTTGAGACTTTAAGGGGAAAAAGACAGAAAGGTGAAATCAAGCTTGTAAGTGCACATTTCAGAATTGATAGGCCTCTTTGTTCAACCCCGTGTCAGGAAGCCTGTGTGAAGCAGACCGTGCTGTCCCCTGGCCTCCTGTTGCCCCTCCAGCTCTGCTTACTGTGGTAATTGAATCAGAGAGGGACTGTTTTTATGTGGCCCCTGCAGAACCAGCTCTCAGTCCATAACAGGTGTGAATGCACACATAAATACAACACACAAACACACAAAGCATGAATGGAGAGAGGTTTCTGACTCAAATCAGAGCTATTCCAGACCTCAGATACGTCTAAATAAGGCCATCCATCAAAGGATGACCCTGGCACTTTTGAAGAGAAGCATCAAAATGCTTCAAACCAGACGGCAGACCTCCCATTCACACACTCATACACAAACACACACACACACACAGCTCACAGTATACTCACCCATCACTGCTGCTTCCATTACACACACAGAGGGTGAGACAAATAGCGCACTGCCTGTGCTGTAATGGAAACGTCGTCGCATGGCGGGTGCTGCCAAGAACAACTCTCGCCCTGCTAAGCTGTAGGGAGGCCAGGCTAAAGGTTTGCCAGTATAGCAGGCTGACTGAAGCTATTTTATCTCCAGTGGAAACATCATGATATCAATTTAAGTGCTATTTATGGGCCGAGCTCTGCTGCGTTAGATTAGGAGATGCCAGGGATTTTGAGTGTGTGTGTGAAGACAGGAGAGAGGAAAGGTAGGTAGGGTGTGTGTGTGCTCCTCTATCTTTGTGAAAAATAATTTGAATTAAACAAGCATTAATTGATTTTTTGGCCACTTTGGGCCAGAGCAACAATCTGTAAACACAACATTGGCACATTATCACCTTAAATTAATATTGTTAATTTGTTAGCAAATGGCTGCCTATTTGCAAATCCTCAGACCTTTAGCAACATTAATCGTTATTTGAAGTAATGTTTTGGCAGTATTGTAAATGTAAGTCCATTTTTCGTTCTCTTTTCGCTCTGTGTTGGCGTCCTTAGCTGCTAAAAGCTCCACTATGTTTATCAGCTGATCACCAACTTTTTCTTTATGGCATTTGGTGCTGGGTTGGTAGTGTGTGAAGCTGGGTATTAGTACTTGATATCATAAATGTATCGACTAAAATAACCTAGTATCAAGTAGTATTGAAACATCCCCAGTCAAAGGATACCTGCTGTCTATCCTGTCAGAATTCAGATCTAGAAAAAAATCATTATTTGTATGGTTTTTGCTGGCAGATTTAATGCAATATGTAACTGGCCAACTACCGCAGCAGCTGCACTTTGTGATGTGGTGTAGTCAAGCGTGGTGTATTTGACGGAGATCAGTGTGCCACGATGCCACTAAAACGTTCAGAAGTATGTTTATGCTCCACACCTGTGGTGTCTGGTGGCATTTTATGTATGTAACTGAATGCTTCCTATCACGTGATGGAGAAGAAAAAGATAAAATCTAGCACTACTGGTATCACTTTATGGGTAATGAAGCTTTAGTTAAAGTTCAGTCAGATAGCACTTTTCATGGATAGGCTCTACGTTTCTTCCTCACCCTACCATTCACTCACTCACAATCTCTAGGTGTCATTGTCTGGGTCTGTCAATTGAGTCATCAGCTGATTCACAATCAACCAACAGCACAGCGACACACATTCTCTGTCAGCCTATCATCTTACTGCTCCTCATTTTAAATATGGTTCTTTCTCTGCTGTAGTTCTTTCTTGCTGCAGTCGTGCATGGCCTCCACCTCCCCATCACCACGTAGCCTTTACAGATTCATCAGCCTCATCTGCCTCTGCAGTCAGCAGCCTCAGAGTCATCAGCCACCACCACCAGTGTCCAGACTCCATGGGGGGATTTATCCTGCTGCCGCTCAGATGCCCCTTGCCCCTCACAAAATATCTCCCTCTGGTGTCCAAGCACCAAAGACTTCTGTTAAATCTTCTGGCTCTCCTGACTGAACTGGCATTAGTACTGGTATCAAAACATTTTTAAAGGATATCCACCCCTAATAATGTGCGCTGTATTTATTATATAAATTAGAGCCTTTTGACTGAAACAGCTGCCTGATGCATATTAAAACAACAGTCATATGGGCAGTGAAAATAAATCAAAACAGTAAAGTTGCAGGTTAGAAAACCCCAAAACAATGAGCTGAAAGATGCTAAAACGGACCATAGAGCTGAGAGGAACTGCAGAGTTGAGTGAATATTATCTTTGGGTTCATTACTACGAGCAGCCCTTTTTGCATTACACATAGAAATTTGATGCTTTGTTATATAAACTACAATTACCCTTGTGGTTTTATGCCACCGCCAACCAATCAAGTTACAGTTTACATCCATGTCTGTCCAGACTCATATAATATATATGTAGGGGAGTCTTTAAAGGATTTTAATAAAAGGCATTAAGTGTATTTGTTGGGCAAACATGGATACTTCACACACATCTTCAACCTGGCAGCACAGAACATTTATACAATCAGCACAGTTACAAGTTGGGCACCCAAGATTAGTGTCACCAACTCTGTATCTGACTAAATGTCTCCCCTTCTGTTCCCGAGTTAGGGCCAAAAGCGTGTTTTCTGAGGTCACAGAGACTTTTGCCCACTAAAATCTAATCAGTCCATTCTTGAGTCCAAGTGGGTGTTAAAATTTAAATAAATTCCATCAAGGTGTTCCTGAGATATTGCGTTCACAAGAATAGAATGGAAAGACAACTCGAAAACATAATGCCTATGGCTCTGGCAGTCACTGGCACGGAGGTATAAAAGCATTAGTCCAGGGGTGGGCAGTAATTTTCCACAGACGACCACATCAGAAAACTCCCACAGAGTCAGGAGCCTAATGTATACAGATACTGTATGTCTTGTAATAATACAGCGCATCTGTTGGCTCTGTTTTCAGATAAGGATTCAGATGCTAGTGAGTATTTACAGCAGCAGGGAAAGTGAAAATCAACAATAGTGTTCAAATTCAGCTTAATGAAGAAACATGACACCCAGTGTGAAAAAAGAGTGGCTCATTGATTTGTTTTTAATAGAGCTTCATTGTTGTCCACAAACTGTGTCATAGAGGAATGAATCATATCAGGCTTTGAATACACAAACAATAACTGTAAGTGGGATCATGAGGTTTTGTAATGGGATTTTATGGTAATAAGAGAAATATAAAATATCACAAGACTTTACCTTTAAGATAAGGGAATGTCAATGTATCAGTGAAGATCTTCACAAGTCTACAAATATGTGTTGTGCACCTTCAGTTCACTAAGAGGTGGGATAAATTCTTTAAGGGAATAGTTAAGGGAACAGTGTGTAGGATTAGCGGCTTCTAGCTGTGAGAATTACTGATTACAACAAGCTGAAACGTCTCCTGGTTAAGATTTAGTCAGTATTCTTTGTTCAGCCTGTAAATAGCGAGATATGAATTTAAGTCCATATCGCCCAGATCTAAGCCAAATTATCCACAGAGGTCTCTTCCTCTCCAAAACAAACAGGCCAGGTGATTTAAACCAGTGTTGCCCATTGCATAGTGGCTACTAATCACAGGGGCTGACGCGAAAACGAGAATGGCGTCATCTAGAGCCAGTGTTTTGTTTGTCAATTCTGGGCTACTGTAGAAACATGGTAGTGCAACACAGTGATCTCCATGGACAAGGACCCGCTCTCTCTATGTATAAATCCCCCATTCTAAGGTAGCCAAAACACAACAATGCTTATTTTCAGGTCATTATACACAAAAGAACACATACTTATTATACTATCTTCCATTTCTGCCAACATATCCCCCTAAATCCTACACACTGAACCTTTAAGTCCTCTTTGGTGTCAGTTTGAATTATATCTTTGACAACAAGGCAGTCTGAGAATGACTAGAGGGCCAAATTACCTCAAACAAAAATGTGTTTATGTTTTGTTTGTGTGTGCGGGTGTGTGTGTGTGTGTCCCTATCTCAGGCTGCTCAATAACAGCCCACAGGCTTGATGACAACGCCAGCAATAAATCATTACAAATGGACAAATGGGATGCTGTGTGACTGCTTCCTGTGTTGTCCTCGACACAGGACACACTCTACATACAGTCATCTGCTGGCATCACAGACAACAGCGTCAAGATTGAAAGACAGGGAACACATGATGAGACAGTCTAAACTGAGAAAATAGCAGGTATTGTCATAATAAAGATTGCAGACTTTTTCATTTCCTGGATTAGCTTCAAGCAAAGGAATCAGACGAGATAATACACGCAGAGCAAAACCAACCTTTTTGTTACAAATGTGAATACACAGATTCATGTATCAATCAACATCAGCGTGTCCTTGAGGATGACACTGAACCGCTATCAGCTCAACACTGTCGGTAGCTGTGGATAAGAATCACAATATTTTGGGAGTAAACACGAAGTTCCTGTTTAGCAAACAATGAGTTTTGTATTCAGTGTAACTCACAGGTCATCCTGCAGTTTGGAAACTCTGTTGCATAGTAATTACTGTTGTATCCCCACATTTCTTGACAGTTGATATCCAAAGTAAATAACATGGTCAAACAGAAATCCAACTCCCCAATCAGTCAGAGAGATTACAGAGGGAGGCTTAGTGCTCGGTTCGATGATTAATTAATGCATAGGAGATAGGAGCAGTGTTTCTGCTGTTTTAGGAGAGAGAAGCTAGCTAGTGTGTTGCCTCAGGGCCCACAGAAGCTTTGAGCACAACCCCGTTCCTATCTCCTTTCTTCCCCCACTCTTTCTTTCCGTCTCTTCCTCTCTCAATTGCAGAGATGTTGCGAGAGCTGGAAATAGTGCGAGGGTGTGTGATGGGCCACGTTGACACAGCAGCACTGCATTTAGTTGAAAGCGTATGTATTCAAAGGTGTGTATGCGTATCTTTTTAATCTCTAGGGATGCCACACTGTGAAAGGCTTAAATCAAAGTAGATTAAGATGCAATACATTTATTGTGTCATGTTGTCACTCTGAGATAGTTTGTTAAGATTAGGTTCAGGTTTCGTGATGGAGAGAGTTCAGCGATATGTTGAAAGAGAAAGCAGTAGATCCAGGCTTTCTGTTGTGTTGCATAGTGGTTGCATTGCATTGCATTGTATTGTGAAACCACATCGAGGGAGCGCATTGAAACTTTTAAAGGCAGATAATACCGAATGCAGTCTATGTATCTTAAAATAATACCACACCACTTTTATCATGTCACATTGGACTAGTTGACAGAGCTGTTTTGTTTAAACATGTAAAAAAGCATCACTTATGCAGTAATAATACTAAATAATTTGGTTAAGGTTAGGGAAATGTTAAGATCAGAAGAAAAACCCATCAAAGAGACAGCCAGAGGGCATCTTTACAGGGAGCTCTGACCAACTGAACTCACTCTAGCATGTTTAAGCAATCAGAAATTATTGTTATCATATTGCCCTTTATTTTTGTACAGTTTATTTATGAATTGCTTTGTATTTTTCCTACTGATACTTCCTGTTTGCACTTATCCCTCTGCTGCTGTATTATATTGAAAATGTCCCCGCTGTGGGTTAAATAAAGGATTATCTTATTTTATCATACCTTATCTTAATGGACTTGCACTTGTATGGCGCCTTTCTAGTCTTCCGACCATTCGAAGTGCTTTTACACTACAAGTCACATTCACCCATTCACACATATTCACACACTGGTGGCCGAGGCTACCACACAAGGTGCCACCTGCTTCTCAGTTCTTTCCCAAACATTCACACACTGATGGAACAGCCCTGGGGTTCAGTATCTTGGCCAAGGCTACTTTGACTTACAGACTGGCAATGCATGCTCATCCCAAGTTGTCACATATCACCGCTTTGTCTGTGGCCTTTCCTGTGAACAGATTATATGATGGGCATCCTTCTGAATCTGCTGTTAACGATCTGGGACACCGCAACCAATGCCGACATGTCAACAAAAGCAGGTGTTCAGGTTTAGAAAAAAAGAAAACGGTAATGGTATGGCTCTACATTCATACAGGAAGCAAACGCTAGTCTCCAGGGTAAAAGTCCGGGGTTTGTTGGACCCATCCACCACCGTTCCCTCCTGCCCTATAGGGACTTTTCAGCTCCTTATATTATATCTTTACCTGCAGTGTTTCAAGCTGGCACCATCCACCAGCATATCGTATTGCAACAGACGCATTACAAACTGATGCTCGCTGTCCCCGTATTATACTGCCACGACAGGTACTGTCTGGCTGACTGGCAATGTGTCAAGCGCCACGAAAGGTTCCGTCCGTCCATATTACAAACTGACACCGTCTGGCAGCGTATCACAATGCCACAAAAGGTGGCTTTTGGTGTTGCCCTCTGACACCAAAATCACTGACAAAGCCACAGTATATGATGACTTCGGAATCAAAATTGACTGGGACTACAGGACCAGGGATCAAACCACTAATTGTCTGATTAGTGGATGACCTATTCTACCTCCTGAGCCACAGCTGCCCCATTATGTGCATTATGTATGTCTGATTGACTTTGTACAGGTCAGTCCACCAAACCATAGACGTCTGTTTTATTTTATTCATTTATTTATTTTTGTAAGAATTTTTTTTTCTGTGGTATTTTCTGCTATAGACAGTGACAGTTTGGAGAGAGGCAGAAAAGTCAGGGTAGAGGGAGAGGATGACATGCAGCAAAGGGCTCAGTCTAGAATTGAACCCAGGACACTGCAGTAAGGACTTAAACTTGATACATGACGTACCTGCTCTACCAGGCTAGCAGGACCCCCGACTCCACAATATCACTTATGCAAATCAAACACTTCTTGCTGCTGCTGGTGCTTCACATTTAAAGCTTCCCACTGGAGAGGTTTTATTGTGATGCAACTACTGGAAATGCTGACTTAGTTTGATTGTCCACCCACATTCTGACCCCACTGAGCAATGTGCGATGGTTTACTAAGAAAAGAGATCATTTTCCTGTTTTGATGCACCGAAGAAGAACAAGGTTCAGTGACCACTGACCACAACAACTGCACAACCATCTGCACATGTTGCAGAGAAGTTAACCCCAGAAAAAAACGCTTTGTGACAAGGAAATCTTGAATGTTTTTTTCTGCTCACACGGCTGTAAGATACTTTCTTGTTTCCATTTCTTGCAAATCCAAAAATGTTACCAGCAGTGGGCTGATACTGACACAAGGGTGTGAATTTTCTTCCTGTGGGAAAACTGATTGTGTTGTTACTGCACAGAAAGTTTTGACTGTGAAACTATCTCAGATTACCTGGTTCAGGTACAATTTATTGGCCCACACCCAGGTGCAGAAAGAGTTTCATATTGCCCAAATTCTGAGAGTAGCCTGACTGATACTGGAATTTTCTGACAGATACTGAAAATAAATCAAAATTAAATTAAATATAATTAATTATAAAATATATATATAATATATATATATATATATATATATATATATATATATATATATATATGTATTTTAATGATGTATATACATTTTTTTTTCCTTTAGCACTTTTGATTGTGCCAAATCAAACCAAAGCTGAGTTTGTTTGTATTTCCTTTACTAGTTTAAACATGCTAAATTATGCTGAGTCGCACCCAAAATGGACCTTCTCCAAAGTAAAGTAAAGCCTGCACAATGACCTCAAAGTGGGTTGCAGATGGACTTTGGCACCATTATTCAACCTTTTGTGACAATTCTAATATGTTTAAATAGCCTCCACTATTCCAAGACATAGCAGATTCCTTATCAGTTTCAACTGCATCTCAAAAAAGCAAAGAGAAAACAGAATTTAAAGTGCCTAGTCTGAGGATGAAACACAAGCCCTGCTTGCTGTTCGGAGGAAGACAACAGGTGTATGCAGGAGATGGCCGTCTGGCATCATTTCTTGCAGTACCGAGAGAAAACTGAAAAAAAAACAAAAAAACAAAAAAAAAAAACCAGCAGTATGAGGAAGTTTTTGAGCACAATAGCACCAGTGGGGCAAACAGGAATACTGTTGGTTCACAAGTGCACCATCGAGTAAAGACACACCTTCAAGAAGGTAGACCTGTAGTATGGGGAAATAAATCTCTGCCACACTGGGCTGACACACCGAGTCAAGCCGAGCCAGAACATGTGTACTGAAAAGGGCAATTGGTCTACATCTACAGTTGTTACAGACATGTTAATAATTTCTTGTGGGTGAATCAGTTTTGAAATACTGCAAGAGAAATAACAAGAGAAAATGCAACCCAGTGTGAACTGCTTAGACCTTTTTGTCAACAAACTGCATTATTTCTTAGTTCATTCAGTATGTGTTTAGCTTTGGGCGAACTGCAACTCTAAATGTATCCTCAAGGTAACCTTTACTGTGGCATTTCTAATGTATGGAGACACACATGCACCCAAATTTTAGTTTCTAATCACAGCTGCTCACAGTTCAACACATCATTGTATTCCAGCGTAAAGGAACGTCAATATAAAGCACTAGAAATCAGATCAGTGTCACTCGGGGCAGCTGCCGCCCCTCACCTGGAGTGATGATGATGTTTCGCGTACACAAAATTAATCTAGCACACATTTTAAGGCTGTTGCGTGCACTGGTGGTCTCGAAGGCGAGCAGCAGGTTAACTGAAAGACTTTAACTTCAATATCAATAAATCATATGGCTTGATAGCTGTAAACTGCAAACAGCATGTTCATGTTCGCCAGCCTTTCCTGGGTTTCTCCCTCCCTCTGCTTTTCCCCTTTTCATATTCTGCACTGTAGGGGAAGAGTGTGTCGCGTGTGATGCATTCAGGGACTTATCTTGAGGTGGAGCAGTTTTACTGATGCCTTGCCTAAAGCGTCTCTACCAACAGCCACCTTACTGAGATTTGTGGGAAACACATTTGCTGAAGAACAGACCAGCGACTGGGGCCGTTTCCCACGACTGGCAATACTGTAGACGTTTGAAGATTTACAGTAGCTGATGCCCATGGGGGGTAGACTTCTGAAGAAAATCTGTTACAGCTATACATGGAAATTTTACATGCTTGTAGCTCCAAAGGGCATCACAAGTTCAGATATAAGATTTATCAGAAGTGTGATGAATACATAAAATAAAACATCACATGTAAACATTAATACGCTGCAACAGCATGCCAGATGGGAAATGTTAAACTCAACATCAGAGGCTTGAAACTATCGGATTTTGAGGAAAATTATCATATGTATAAGTTCGAAAAATGTACTTGAGTAACTTGTTGACATACCTACAAATCTACCCACATCGTTTTTTAAAGCAAGCTGACGTAGCGATGATATGTGGAAGGGGGTATGAGTCCATGAGTCCTTCATGCTGACAATTTTTGTAATAACCTACTGATACAAAATCAAATTACAAGACAGCACTACTGGAAGCCTGTTCGAATTCTGCAAAAAAACAGTAAAGGCCATGAGCTATGCTTGACTTGAACACAGCATACCAGACGTGCTTGCAAGTCACGTTCACTGTAGCCTACACAAAGCATAATTGGCTGGAAAAACGTTGAGTGAGAAGGAAAACAGACGTGGGATTGACCCTAAACATGGGAATTAAAATAAGACGGTGCAGACCTAAAGCAACTACCATTAAAAGCGTCACACAATGGTCAAATTATTGTGCATTATAGCAGCTTTTGGCATTACTGATCATACATCGTACAGAGGGCAAAATCATTGTGCAAATACGATGATTACTGTACATCTGGCAATGTTGTTCCCAAATTATGGGAGGCAAAACCAGTAACCTGCACACACCTGGCTATTCTGGGAATAACTTAACATTAAACTTCACACTGCAAAGGAAGACAAAAAAGGGTAATTATCTAACACTGATAAATCCAACTCTCTTTTGATTAATTCTTAACTTTAAAGTCTCAGAATTATTTGGATCTGACGCTCTCTAACATTTTCAGTTAAGATAAATACTAAATCTTTCTCCTTTGCAGTTTGATTATGTTCCTGTTGTTTAAGAAAATATAAATCTTGACAAGTGTAGCTTTAAGAACATAAATAAAACCTTCTTAGGCTTCATCCAAAAGTCCATCCTCTGGACTGTGAAGGGCTCATTGCATCAGTGAAGTATACTCAATCAAAAAATATAAAATGCAAGTCTCCTTCAAGAACAATCCAAGACACACTGTAGGGTTTGTGCAAAAATTTAAATGCCTTTTTTACATGGCAATGTAGATTAAAAAGACCAACATGTTGCAACACACAGGTCTTCATCAGGGTCATGTCAGCTGTAGCTTACACACCTGTTTTCTGTTACACTAATGAGTTGAGTGAGGGGATGACTCTCCTCTGATGTGCAAGCCTACTGGTCAAAAAGTGACACATATAGAGAGGATGGATTCTACTCCCTTGTTTTCATGTCCATGCTCCGAACTTGCAGACTGAGCCCTCGCAAACCTCAGCCATACATACTCTGATGTATTCACTGTCATCACGTTTAGTCTGCGATGGCAGATACTGTGAGCCACTGACAGACGGGCTTTGAGCAACGACTACAGTCACATACACTGTGATTGCAGCTGCCATATTATGTTAATTTGTCCCTGCAGATAACACAACATAAATAGCATGTTAGGGCTTTTTTATGAGTGAACCAAATGGTATTCATACATCTCCACAAGGCTACAACATACTGTATAGGCTACACATATTAAATACAGAAATGTTCGTAAACAAGGACTAGACTGCGACTAAATATATTTGGTATTATTCACATCGGAAGACCTTATTTGTTGTTTGTCAGCCATTTTTCTTACATATCTGGCATTTCACTGCACAGCTTTTATCGGGTAGGTAAAAATAATTAAAAGCATTTTTATGACTTCTGTAGCCTATACTACTTATTTCTGTATCATAATGTGGTTGGATATTATTTACTGACCTACAGTACATGAGGCAAGTGAGATTTTACTACAGTAATTGTTTTACACATTTATAATAAGTTGGTTTTGTTTTCTGAAGTCGGCAACTGGGAAAAAAAATACAAGGTCATGTCCGTATTGCCATGAATTGTGTGTAATTAAATCAGTGAAGTCTGGTGAAGTCTGCACCACAACCAGACTCTGTGGAAGTCCGCACAAAATCCGTTTGATACCCTTTGTGGACCGGATGAACTGTGGATTTGGACAGTCTTCAGCGCAGACTTCCTGGGAGGCCGCAAAAGTCTGCAAGTCCACAAGTGCGATGAAGTCCAGACATTTGGATTCAGCCTTCATAAGAGTGAACTGGTCCTCCTCTGCATCAAAGAGACTCACTGCTATAATTAACACACATTACTCATAGTGATATGTACAAAACACTTTACAGATACAGCATCTCGATTGCTTCTGTAAAGAATATGGAGATTCCGTATGCAGTATGCAGTATGCACAAAGAGCACATTCACGCCTTTATGAGTATGTTTGGTTAAAGTGGTTTGTGTATTGCATCACACTGACAACACTCATTCATTCTGTGCCTGCGTCAGATACGCCACACTCCAATAAAAAGATGTGAATCAATCTTTTCCATTAAAATTGTCCTGTCAAATACAAAAGCAGACACACGGATATGCAGAGGCACATGTGTGTGTGTGTTCACTGACGCACACTCAAAGGGGCCTTAATGTAACATAAATGTTAGCCCAGCAGACAGCGGAGGAAGTGTAAGGTGTTGTGGGAAGCTGAGACACTTGAAAATAACAAAAGATGATAAATAAGAGGCACCAGAGACAACTGCTGCCTGAATGTTTGTGAGTGTCATGAGTATAAGTAAAGATGTTTTCCATCTGAATTATTATTTCTTTTATTATTGTGCGTACAAGAGAGTGTGTTTGTGTGTGTGTTCATGTGGATACAGAACTGCGTGTTTATCACCATTTATGTTGGAGAGAGTGTGTAGAGTTATTGTGCCAATGCGGTGCTTCCCCGTGGTGTTCATGTACCAGATTTGGAAATAAAAGGTGATTGAGGTGTGCAGAGAACAGGGACTCCCTGTCTTCTGTTGTGTCCTGTGGGTGGTTGTATTGCCGAAATAAATATCTAAAAGTACTTTTCCCCCACAGCAAGTGCTGAAAAAATGATCTATGCTCATGTTCAAGGGACAAAGCCTTCTAGCAGCCATAGTAATGATAAAATGACTCTTGCCCATCTGGAGCAAAGGAGAAAGTAGCATGAAGTAATTATAGAGTGTTAAATCTGCAAAGGGGGAATTTACCTTCAGACTTTCACATGGAGGACTGCCGTTTGCTTCCCATTTCAAACAGTCAACACTGGTTTCTTTTAACCATGACCACAATGGTTCCCTATGTGGATATTCTTGTAACCATGACAACAAGGTCTCCCTAACATTAACGGGATAATTAAAATCTTTTGAAGTTGATTGTATGAGGCACTTATCCATTGTCAGTGTATTACCTACAGTAGATGGCGGTCGGCATGCCTCCAGGTTGGGGAGCAGCAGGAGCAACGGAAGCAAAGCAATGTACTGCTGTGGACGGGGACAGAACCACATTGGATTAAAGCTACCTTAAAAAAAGCCACCTTAATAAAATAAATCAATATCAGTTTAATTGTCACTATAATGAGAATATTTTCATCACTTTATCTTGAAGTGGCAGCTTTCTCTGACGTGTGTTATTGTGTGGCTTTGGTGAATCTGAACTAACCCTTTTAAATGCTTAGGTCAAACATTAACACAAACAATCTGACTGGTCAAGGCAGTGGCAGACCAGCAATGTTTAAGTATTATTTTCCTCAGCTGAGTCCACCTTTCAAAAGAGCGATATAACAACTGCAGTTTCCCTGTCTTACATCACTGTTTGACGGCAATGTAAAGTGGTGAAAATATTCTAAATATGGTGTACGCTTAAACTGATATTATTTTTTTGGGGTAGCTAAAATACATTTTGCTGCTGTCTCCCGTCAACAGCAGTACATTGCTTAAAATCTGTGTTGAACTTTTCCCAAACTGGGAGCATGTCAACCAAATCAAGTCAAATCAAATCAAACTTTCATACAATCATGCAGCCCAAGGTCTTAACAGAGCAGGAGTAAAACAGCACAGAAAAACTAGAAAAAAAAATCGCTAGACATTACAACAATGACTGATAAAATATTTAAATAAGTAATATTTAAAAGAACAAATAAACACAAAAAAAGTAGAAAATGCCAAAAACAAGACTTAAAAAATGAGGCAAGAAATGATGAGGCACTATTAAATAAAAGCCAAGCTATAAAGATAAGTCTTAAAGTTTCTTTTGAAAATGTCCACTGAGGTGGAGCTCCTCAGTTGCTCAGGTAGACTGTTCCATAGACTTGGGCCGCAATGGCTGAATGTTGATTCCCCATGGATTTTTGTTGACGAGCAGCACGCCAGCAACATCTACTGTGGGTACTACATTAACTATAGTTCCGGACTATCCCTTTAACTAAGTAGTATTTTTTATCCAAACCACAATTAAGTTACTTTTGTGCCTAATTCTAACCAAACCCTACAGAGTTGTCACAACAACGATCAAGGCAGGTTCATCATAAATGTTTTCTTGGCAATAGTGATGTCAGATCGGATCAGAAAATGTTTCTATGTGTCGTTCTGGAGGGTGTGAATAAACAATGGATTTTAGCATTTAACTTGGAGGACTTCCAACAGATGAAACCCTTTAGGAGAAAAGCAAAACATCTTTTGATTAAAACTGTATTCATCTTCATATAGAAATATTCAATAGATGTATATCATTTATTGTTATTTTGCTAGCAACAGCCATTTATTGTGGTCACATTGTGTGAGCAGCTCATTTCTATTGCTGTCAGTTCATCTCACCCTATATTAAAGCCTCACTATAATTTAAGGTGGCACACAGTGTTAGCACCAGTGTTGGGACGCTAACTCTGTTACTTTTGGCAGTAAATAGAACTCTTAATGATTTTTAAAAAGAAATAAAGTAACTAAATTACCGTTGCCCAAAGGCTTGTTACTTCACTACTTCTTATGCAAGTGGTGTTTTTATTGAATTAGGCCGGTTTAAAGTTGTGATTGGGCGGAAAACTGTCTACTACTTGGGGGTATAGGAGTCGCAAACCATTCGATAGGTGCTCATCATCTTGTAGTAGCCTAATGAGCGGAGGTCTCAGAGGTACAGAGCAGCAGTAACAGGGGCAGCGGCAGCCAGCAAAACCATCACAACAGCATTCACCAGAAAGACATTCAACCCCTTCCCCCTGCTCGGTTCAGGTACCAATGGACAAGAGTAAACCTGAGAAGCTGCTCTGGAGGGAGATTTGTGACAGAGGACAGAGGGGCTTTCAGGACAACGAAAAGAAAACAGATGAAATTAATTAAGTGTGCATCCTTCGGCAAGCTGTTCTAATTGGTAGCTTCAAGCCCCTGGGCAGCGGCTGTGACCGGGGAGCGGTTGCGTGTCCTGGTTGAATGGATAGGTGCAAACAGACAGCGGCATTCAGCTGCAGACAACTGTCAAACTACGATAAGGAAAGATACCCCTTTATTTCGATTTATGTTTTTTATGGTAGGCTGTATACACAACAGCAGTTAGGTCATTACTTGGTGCTGTGACCAATTTAATTTGTCCACTTTGATACTGAATAATTTCTCTGGCTTGTTTTTAATTGTTATTTTCATAATCTTGAGAACAATTATTTATTTCTATGTAATATTACACTGTGTTTCAGCTAACAAGGGAAGGCCAGGCTTACATCTGTGTTTTAACAGATGTTATGGTATGCGGTTAATAGATTGTGATGTGATAAAAAAAATATTATCTGTTGGTTGTGATTGACATTAATGCCTGTGGAGGTGTAAATAAAAAGGTGTTGAACAAATATCCTTTGTGTCTGTATCTGTACAGCCTACATTACTTAGTAGAGTCCAGGGCTGTGATGTGACAATATGTATTAACTGTCAAGTTGATCAACAGTATTTATATTATTTGATACTGTAACAACAGTACTGAAATAAAAGCTATAGCCACATTAGCAATGGCAGCATTTCAAAATAGACATTTTAACAGTAACTAAAAGGTTAATTATCAAGGTTACACATTACTTTTTGGTGGAAGTAACCAGAAAATGAATTCATTTATTTTTTAATAAGGTTACTCATAACTTATGCTCATCGCCCGCTGAACAGTGAGGCAGACTTTCAGCCCAAAATAAACTTTGAGGTGCTGCACTTGGCTGGCAACAACATGAAGCTGACCGGGAATAAAACGCTACCATTTTGTTTTAGTAAAATCTACATTTAAAAACTACAGTTAAACTACCTGTTTACTTGTTGAAGTAGAGTTTCAACAGTGGTATTCCACAGAGGAACGGGGGCTTTTTGGAGGACTGGGGCAGGCAGCGCTGATCAGTTTGCTCTCAAGTAACACACAGCTGTTGTGTAAGCTGGAGAGCTGTAGCGTACGGAGCTTATCAGCTACAGCCACCGCCTCTTTCTGTAAAGTCTCTATCTCAACCAAATAAAGAAGAAATAATTATCACTTTTACTGTTTTTGTTGTTGTTTCTGCTGCTGATGATGTTAATCTTACAATCATTATAATTTTAAATTACAACAAAGCTCCTATTCAACAAGGGATAACGTCAACACGTTCAATTAAAATTTCTTTAGAGTTAAAGAGGAAGGCTTTTTCCCCCTCATCATTTCCTTTTTTCATTCTCGCTAATGAACAATATGTCAGTTTTTCTTTGTCCTTGTGCTAGAGTGTTACTCTTATTATTAGTCTATATGCTATGCCTGTTTGCCTGACTCTAAGGTTATACTGTGTCATTCTTAATTAATTCTCATAGCTCAGTTAATTAACGCAGAATCTGTGTGTTTGATTTCATGGTCAGTGTTGTGGCCTTGAGACCTTGTGCGGCAATGTGTAATAAGTTTTGTGGTAACTTTTAGTGCTTATATAGTTTTTATTCCAACACCATGGAAACTCTGTAGTCATCTCATTACTTTAGACATAACATTTACTTGATACAAGGGTAATTATTGGCTAACATAATGGAACTTTAAATTAAGCCTCATTGTTACAGTGACAGTGCCCTCTAAACACAGGAGAAAGAGGCAGTGAGAGGACATGTTGAGAGGAAACTAAAATAGGACTATTTGAAAATCAGTTGCTGGCCAAAAACGGGTAATTATTACAAGTGAAATATCCAGCAACAAGCTCTTACACACTTCATTCTTTCATCTGTCACCCTTTGTTTGTTATTGAGACACCAATCCTCAACATGTCTCTGCAGAAGAGAAGCAGATACACACTTAGATCGTCCCTAATTATTCTGTGACATCAGTATGAAGAATACAAATTAATGTGAACTCGTTATTCCATGACGCAGTTTGCTGTATTTGCCTACAGTCATCACTATCATTTCTTTTTTAACGAGCAAGACCGTCCTATTGACGTTATTCTGGCTGTTATTAGGGGTTAGTGGAATGGAGAGGACTGTGATTGGGTTTCATGCTTTGTTCCCGTCATACATGTGCTGTAAGTTTGATACCTGTTGTAAGTATGTATTGTGTAACCCTGTTGAAAATGAATAAAAATATTCTTGATTACATTTACAGGGGACCTATTATACTTGTCCCTTATTTTCTGTCATAACGTATGTAAAAGTCATCACTGTGAGCAAAAACCATTTCAAATACTCTGTTTCACAGGATTTTCTTCTCATTTTGAGCCAAGCCGACAGCAGCTTGCAACAGATTTCTTTATATGGTCATTTTTCTCCAGGTAAGTATGCTATTGCAGTTTTTTTTTCAATATTAATTTGACTTTTTTGCCTTTATTGGATAGGAAAGCTTAAGCGTGAAAGGGGGAAAGAAGGGGGATGACATGCAGCAAAGGGCTGTGGGCTGAAATTGAACCTGCAGCTACCACAGCAAGGACATTGCCTCCATACATAGGACACCCGCTCCACCCACTGAGCTACTGGGCACCCCGCAAGTTTTGATATTACACTGCTACATGTAGCTACATGCAAATGTCAGGGAAACATGTAATCTTGGTTTCCTGTGTTGGTCATTTCTCCCTGCTTTCGGATCATACTCATACTGGAACATGTTCGAGTGTGAAGATTTTGTTTTAGAAGCTTTAATTGTTGATTTTTCACGGTAGAAATTGCTGCTATACTCTGTTATAGCAATTACTCGGCTGCAAGCACACTGCTACATGTAGCTACATGCTAACGTCAGGGAAACATGTAATCTTGGTTGCCAATTTAACTTCTCCCAGATTCTGGATCCTATTCCAGCTGGAACATGTCACAGTCATTTCCCAGCTTCAATGACGATGCAGAGACACTGAGATACGGAAGACCCCGAAACGCTGACAAATCAGAGCAGACAGCTTTTTTGGGAGGAGGGTTCACAGAGACGGGCACTAAAACTGAGTGTCTCAGAGAGAGGGTGAATACAGGTGTTCCAGCATAGACAGTTTGAGGTAAATAAAGTGTTTTTTGAACATAAAGGATATACTATATATAGAGAAGTGATCCCTCTCAATCGATACTTATGCCCCACTAAAAGTGTGTGGCAGGGTATTTATCTGCAGATACGCTGCCCTCTGCCTATATTTTCTTATTCTCTTCTTATTTCGCTGTAATCTGGATGTTTCGGGGCATGGCACACAGGTGAGGTCGGGAAAAAGGTGGCAACTAGGTGCCAGACCGTAAGCAGCATGCATCCAGGAGGAAGCTAAGAAAATCGTGGACACAGCTCCAAAAATGCTAATATGTCAAGGCAAAATAGTTTTAAATTTAACTGGTAAGTGTAGAAACCATCAACAATTCCTGCATGAACTTTTAAAGCATATAAGGGCTTCATTATACAATAATACATATGTCCCTTTCAAACGTTGTAAACATCACTGTCCTCGTTATTCCATTCATCCTTCATGATGGCATAGAAACAACCAATAGATGGCACTAGAGGGCAAAGTGAAAAGCTTTAAACGATAAACGCGGCAACAGTGGAGGAAGTCGTAATGACGTACATTTTTAAGGAGGCAGTGTTGAAGACAGTGATGGTCTGTGAGGCCATTAAATACATACTGACATGTAGATGGAGAATTCTTTTCACTGTATTGCCAATTTGTTCCGTTCCACCATTGTTAAAATGTCTACTATGTCTCCTACGGTCGTATCTTGCTTGAACTGAGCTACACTTCCCCCACAATCTCTGGTGGCACTGCTCCGTTTTGTATGTATCCATAAGCTTTCAGAAAGCATACTCATACAAACAAAATGAACACAGAGCACGGACAGAGGGCTCCATCCATGTAAGTTCAAGTATGAACCTGAAAATGAGCATGATAGGTCTTGTAAAATCCCTTCTCTCTTTGACTCCAAAATTCATGACTAACATAGCAGGGGCATAAGAATAACAGATCAGAGAAAGGTGTCTGTTTTGTATATATAATCCTTAGCCTGTGTGGAGGTGTACCAGCAGACATCATTATTAATCCTAAAAATCCAAACACAAGACTGGAACCTGCTTTCATCCTAAAATTGATCGACACATTTTTAATTCCCTGATTAACACCAGGCAACAACAAAATCTATAGTTACTGTTTTATGATGCTGTTAGAGGTCAGTAATGATTGTAAACACAGCAGTAAAACATGCCAATTAACAGCGAGCCCATTGTGATGATGAAACACACACAAAACAACTGTATATGCGATCAAAAACACATATTGATCTGGCTTTTTAACTGAGTTGTCCTCCTCTGACCTTGATGCAGGTTTTGGTTTGCAGGTCTTTAAGTAAACAGAGCTAATGTACGAAGCGTGTCTCCAGTCCTCGAGCCCTCATTGTTCTTTGCAGCTACAGCAGCACGATGTTTTCACTCCTTTGGGGATTTGATTTGCTCCATATAAACCATTCAGCATGCCTGGGTACACTGTGTGCACAGAACCTGATTATCTTCTCCTGCTAGTCACACAGTGGATGTAGCAATCTAAAAAAGTCCAACATTGTGTCTAATCTGTGCGAAACCACCTCTGATCTGTTCTGTGCCAGATGATGGGCGTGAAGGCACAGCTCTCCTCATAGCGTCACTCTTGTTTAATCTCAAAGTGGATATCCATCAAATAATTCATGGGGCCCCTGATTCCCCATTGGTTTGATTTATCATTAAAGTGTAACAAAGTCTGTTGGCGTCTGTCCCACATGTCTTGAAGCTGTAATTTCTTCTTCATCAATATCTTCACTCCCTGGATTTCTTCACCCAGTGTGACATGCATGACGTCAATGGGAGTCTCTCAAGTAAAAGAGAATAGGCTTTGTATGAGGCCTGAATTAATCATTACAAGCAGGACTGTAGTCAAGATCAACTTAATGGAGTCGAAGTCAAGTCCAAGACCAAAGGCAGCCCAGACCAAATTAAGTCCTGTTCCAAGATGTACAAAAAGTGTCTTGGAGCCATGCCCTAAACCCAACAGGAAGTCAGCCATTTTGAATTAAATGTGTAATTTTTGTGCATTTTTGGCCATTTCCAGGGGTCGTACTTTAACAAACTCCTCCTACAGATTTGATCAGATTGACTTCAAATTTGTTGTGTACCTTTTTAAGACACTGGACATCAAAAGTTGCTTAAAGCTTGAGTGTTCATTGAACCATGTGACCGTGGCGAGCAGTCAAATTTCCGTGTGTCACTACCAAACAGGAAGTTGTTGTAAGTTCTGTGTACCTTGTTCAATCTGCACCAAACCTCATATGTTCTATCAGAGTCCAGGCCAGAAGCCAATAACATGCACAATAGGTGTCATGGTGATTGCGCCACCCACTCGCAACAGGAATTCCTTCTTTCCAGACACTTATCTTTTGATGAACCTGAAATTTACATGGTGTAGTCTTTAACTGATTTACAGCAACATGACACAGAATTAGTGTGTTCTCCAGCGCCAAATAGTAGACACAGGACATGGTATAAAATGTGAACAAAGGTCAGTCCAACGCCCACACTCTATGAAGGATATACCATCTCACTCCAGTATGCAGGGTCTGACTGTAGTAGAAAAGGACAGCTGCGTCAGCTGTCGTCCTGCCAGCACCCCCTTGTTGCACGGAGGTCCGAGGGCCCGTTCATTGTTGCTGCTTTAATTTCCTGATTTGATATCACAATACTTAGGCACTGTTTCGATAAGTATTGGAATTTTTATGATTCAAAATTACAGTTTATTGCAATTTTTGGTAACTTTTTTAACACTAGACCATGGAAAAATCAAACACTTAGGGAGCTTTCCCACCTGTAGTTTGGTTCATTTTGTCTACACCAGAAACAAATATGATATACTCTTGTATTTTCGTTTTGGTTTGGTTCCTGTTCACACTAACTTTTTGCAAACAAGCCAAGAGGAGTGAACAAGAAGTTCTACCAACTGGCAGGTAACTCGTTGATTGGACAGTTTTGGTGTTTGTCATCCTGCACCATCAGGACCCACGCCGGGAAATTCCAGTGACTGACAAACGTTTATGCAGCAGCACTTTAATGCTTCTCAAGTATTAATGTTGTCTGGTGTCACAAAGAGCTCATGAAGAAATAACTGATTATAAGCATGATCAGGAGGCTATTATAAGACTAACATAGAGACAGGATGAAAAGACAGCGTCTTGTACAGTAATGACTCGGAGCTTAATACTGTGGGATCAAATTGACTTAATAGACTGACAAAGTACACAGAGTCAGATACAATGATGGCAGTTTTAATGGCTTTTTAATCAGGGAAAATAACCTCACTGACGTATATATGTGTCACCATGGTTACATGTATGCATTAGTATAAAAAGGTCATGGGATATACACGGCCTTTATCAAGATCGATTATGAGAGTGCAGACAGATTTCACCATCAGCAGATGGATTTGTTTTGGTTTGGCTATTGAAGCCATGCTAAAATATCTGCTATCATAAAATCCTGTGGTTGGTTTGTTTTCATTCACATCACAAACCAGCTGCACCAGAGTCCATTTGGAAGCAGACAGAGACCCACCTTTTTGAGTGGACTTCGTTTGGTTATTTGTTCTGCACCAGGGTTCAATTGACAGTTTGTTTTACCAAATCAAACAGGTTAGGTGTCAAAGCGCCCTTATTGAGTCTGTATATCATGAGGCATATTCCCAAAAACAATGCACATCCCATGCCAGTCAGTCTTTCTAACTTTCATTTCAGCAGCATCATAAACTGCATCGAAAACTGGTAAATATTTGATGGTCTTATTTTTTGTAATTTTACTCCCGTTAAGCACTTTCTGACCTAGCTCTGTAAAAGGTGCGGTATTAAACAAACGTACTTATTAAAATGTATATTACATGTACAGTGGAATGAATACAAAATATTTATTTTTTCAAGTTTTGAAGTAAACTTATACGCTACATATAGCTTTCCCAGCTCATCAAGATAGTGCAGTGTTTCCCATACCTACAGATTTTTTTTTAAAATTTTTTTATGAATAAAATCTTATTACATTGTAGTGCTATATGTAGCACTCTGAATTTCTCAGCCCCTCACCCTACTCTCTCGGTTTATCAGATACCAAATGAGACAAGAATTAGCTAGCTAGCTAGCCACCCTGCAGTACCTCCACCCCTCCCAACTGCTATGAGACTTTTTGCTGGAAGGAAAGCGGGTGGAAGCTCCAGAGATGGTCTAAGTTGTGACAACGCCTTGATGCAGCGACAATAAATCTTGCTGACCCAGTGGGGAGTTTGCACTGGGCTGGCTAAATTCGAGCTGCCCTTCGAAAAGCTAAATGTGCGTGCCCTTGAACCATCTGCAGCTTTCTGCTTTCTCACTTCAGCTTTGTTTTTCTTGAAACAGATGTGACATCACATTATTCATAGATTACAACAATGAAGGTGGCAACTTCTTTCCACCTCCGTATTTGAATTTTAGCAATTTAGGCATTGAAAAATCAATTTAAAAAAACAAAACACGCTACTTAAGCCAGTGGTTCTGAGTCGGTGGGTCAAAAGTGGGGTGCGGGTCCATTCTGAATGGACTGCAAGTGACTCGCAAATGTGTCAGGTTTGAAAATAGTTTGAAAAGTGCCATTTCCTGCTATAGAGTAAGTGACTACTTGACAGAGACAGTGAACTAGCTCTACGACATGGCAAACGCAAGTATGACGTTGAATGTATTAAACTGTGTGGACATTGAGCTAATGACTAAGGAGAAATCTGGACTCTATGGCTGGACCAGTTGGAAACCACTGACTTGAGCAAATCAATTTTTTTCACACCCCTATGCAACAGTGTTTTCCCAGAGCTAACATAGTGATTAAAGGGATAGATCAATTATTTTGAAGTGGGGTTGCATGGTGTACTCATCTACAGACAGTATATTGCAAACAGTAGATGCCAGTCGGCACATCCCCAGTTTGGAGAAGCAGGCTGGAAGCTAAGCTGTGAATCTCAAAATGATTCTCAGGCAGCGGTGAAATCCTTAAAGCGACTGAATGATTGATGGCAGAGTCCCACACACATCTGCCATCCAACTGCTAACCCATCTAGCAGCTGAGGTTTTCACCCCTGACCTTAAGCAATAGAATTATCATTAACATGTAATTGGAGCTCAATAAGTCCTGCAGGCATTGTACTGTAAAATGCCTGTGAGCGATGTAGGCAAAGTGGAGCACAGAAGCACCAAAGGGCATTGCACTAAGCTTGGGATGCCTGTGGGGGGAGCTCACAAAGGAAGGATGAGAAGAATAGAGGCCGGGGGTGAATAAGTATTAGAAAAGAAAACAGCACACAAGAAGAGCAGAAAAGTAAAGAGTGAATTAGAATGAAAGAGACCTTGAATGAGGAGCAAATCAACAGATATATCTCTACTTGTGAATAGAGACAGGAATATTGTTGTAATGACAAAAACAGACGGAGACAAATACAGACTCAGAGGTCTCCCTTTGCCCTCAGACAGACGCTGAGCGTGGGTGGCTGGCTCTCTGCAGTTATCCGAGCCATGCGGCAAATAAAATTCATAACATGCCACTGAGACACCCACAACAACCTCAGTGGGCAATTCCCTGCAGTGGAAAACAGTGGGCACCTCACGATGTGGCCTGGCCCGAGTCTCAAACAATGCCTGGTATTGTATGTGGTTGACACTGTGGTGTTCAGCTAAGTTACATGTGAAATCTATTTGAAGCACTCGTACCTTTTAACCGAGGAGGCACTCTGTGCTGCTTCTGCTACACTGGGGCAGATTTGTGATGATTCAGCAACAAGCTGTCGTGTGTTTGACTGCCATAGTATGCAAAGTACAGCTGGTCTCAGTGGAAATACGTCTTGATCACATCGCTAACACTAACATACGTTGAGCAGGAGATGAGTTACAAAAACACACTGATGAGTATGTGCCATTCTGCTGACATTAAAGACATTTTTTGGGGGGGGGGTGGGGGCACACCATTCCCACATACAGTAGAGAACGTTTTTAAATACTACGATCAAGTACAATTCTGAGGTATTTGTACTTTACGTAAGTATTTTCATTTAGGCTAATTTATACTTCCACTCCATTACGTTTTAGAGGCCAATATTGTGCGTTTACTTTTGACAACATTAGTCACTTTGCAGATTCTAATTATTAAGACAAAACTTTGTACAAAGAAAGACAGAAAGAGAGAAAAAGAAAGAGATCAAAAGAAAGAATGAATGAACAAAAGAAAGAATGAAAGAAAGAACAAAAAAGAAAGAACAAACGAACAAAAGAAAGAACGAATGAAAGAACAAACGAACGAATGAAAGAGGACCAACGAAAGAAAGAAAGAACAAACATAAGAAAGAATGAACAAATAAATGGAAGAACAAAAGAAAGAACGAACGAACGGAAGAAAGAACTTAAGAACAAAAAGAAAGAAGAAAGAACAAAAAAACAAAAGAAAAAACGAATGAAAGAACAAACGAACGAATGAAAGAACAAACGAACGAAAGAAAGAAAGAACAAACATATGAAAGAATGAACAGACAAATGGAAGAACAAAAGAAAGAACGAACGAATGGAAGAAAGAACTAAAGAACAAAAAGAAAGAAAAAAGAAAGAACAAACGAACAAAAGAAAGAATGAAAGAAAGAAAGAACGAATGAAAGAAAGGACCAACGAAAGAAAGAACAAATGAACAAAAACGAACGAATGAAAGAAAGAAAGAAATGAAATAACAAAAGAAAGAAAGAATAAAAGAAAAAACAACAAACAAACGAAAGAAAGAATGAACAAAAGAAAGAAAAAATATGAAATAAACCAACGAAAGACTGAAAGAAGGAAGGAAAGAACTAAAGAAAGAAGGAACAAAAGAAAGACAGAAAGAAAGAATGAGTGAAAGGACGAAAGAAAGAAAGAACAAATGAAAGAACGAACAAATGAACAAACGAACAAAAAATAACCAGCGAAAGAAAGAAGGAAAGAATGAAAGAGAACGAATGAAAGAAAGAAAGAACAATGAAAGACCGAACAAATGACAAAAGAAAGAATGAACCATATAGGGTTCTTGGACTTGTCCTCATTGGAGAACCTTTTTTGCTTTCAGAGGGTTCTACCTAAAACCCAACATAAAGGGTTATACTTAGAACCATCTGTGAAAAGACCAACAACAATCACGGTTCACATGCACATATTTAGGGGGTGGAGATTTTATTACATCACTACTACTACAGCCTCTAGGTTGGGGACCGAAACTCAGTTCCAAATAAGAACCAAATACAAAGTGCCAAGTACCTGGTACCTGTAAAACAAGAGGACTTTCTGCAGACCATGTGGTGTTGTATGGCATGAAAAGATGGAAGAGATATGAACTAGTAAGAACACGCGCAAAATTAAGATTCTAGACAAATCTGCATTTAGAAGAACCACTTGACACGTAGGTAAACGTGGATATTTGAGGGTGGGGATCTTTTTACACCCATGCTTCAACAATGTTTAACAAACTCTTTCTTCCAAAAACAAAACCTCTAAAAAATGTTTTTTTTTTCAGAAGCAAATGGTTCTGGGTAGAACCACAGCCCTTTAAACATAACACCTTTGCAACTCTTATTTCTTATTATTTTTTTAGACAACACAAGGCCCAAAAAACACATGCATCAATGGAGAGTTATCGATGGAGGGGGCTGCAGCCAATGGACAGGTACCACCATCAGCAAATGTACATACAGTTAAGTTACAGTTAATACTTTGATGCTAATACTTTTGTACTTATTCGTAAGAAAGGTTTTGAATACAGGACTTTTACTTGTAACAGAGTATTTGAATACTGTGGTATTTATCTAAATAAAAGATCTGAGAGGTTCTTCCACCACTGCTCTCATGTACTAAAATTACAGCCAGCAGCTGGTCAGCTTAGCTTGGAATTTGGAAGTTGTCATAAGCTTCATTTCCTCCTTTTTAAAATATGTTTAAGTCGTGTTTACTGAGTAAATAGCTTAAATTTGCTGAAACCACCCACAGTCTCATACTGTATTTTCCTACACAATAGTTACAGATGGCTAAATGGCCTCAGCAATATGCTTGCAGTAATACATGTCTCTTTTACATATATTCATAATCATTCAGCGGTGATTATGATAGACAAAGCGCAATACAGTGTTGCCGTCTACTTGTTTGGTGTTATTAAATAAATCCTGCGTAAGACATTAAACCAGAACTTGATATAGCAGAAAACACACAGCAATATGAACAGAATGTCTACATTTTTTGCCAGTGGCATTAAAGCACTGTTTCGTAGTCAATAACACATGCTACACAGCTGTGAGTGTGGGTAGAGTGGCTCACAGTGTAATGATTTCGCCTACTTTCCATACAAGATGCCAAAAAAGTGATCAAGTCCCTAACCTTCTGTTATCAGTGCTGAGTCCAATTAGGGGAGCGACACTGTGTCACACTGATAAATGCTCTGTGCCACTGCCATCTGTAAACATTAAGGAAATGCATTTAGTGCACTATTTACTCCTTATCTTAATTTGTTATATTCTCTGGGTGTTTTCAGAAATGGGTGCTTTCACATCAGTATCAAATTTTGAAAAACTGATTATTCTTGAGCCGTGCTAGCTCCAGGGAGGGCAATGTGGGTCTGTCGGTCAGTTCACCACTTTGATCCAGACTAATATATCTCAACTACTGGATGGATCAATGTGAAATGTATTGAGATATTCAAAGTGCACAGAGGATGAATCCCAGTGACTCTCATAAGCCCCTGACCTTTTCTCTAGAACCACCATGAGGTTAAAGTTTTTACATATCCAGTAAAATGGCTCAACATCTCCTGGACATATTGCTACAGAGTTTGTTAGACATTCATAGTTATCAGAAGACGAATTCTCCAGTGGTTTTCTCCTCGGAATTAATTGTCATCACTGTGGTCATCTCCTGACCACCATCAGGTCAGTGACCTGCAAAATCAGCCCAGTCATCAGAATCAAATGGTCGGTGTTGTACGTTTCTGCAAACCATGGATATGTAAATTTGTAGTTCAGATTACATGTATATAAACTGAGTTTCACATCAGGAGGAGGGTGGGAAGGTGGACAGTATGACACCAAGGCAAGGTGGCTGCCAAGTAGCTGACAGCAGAAAACCACTGTTAAAAGTGGGTATTTTCTGACATCAGATTGGAACATATCTGGCCATGTTTGTAGCGACAAAAGCAGGTATTTTTTAACTAGAGTCTGGGACTTTTTTTAGCTGTATTTGTAGCCACAAAAGCAGATATTTCCTAATGAGAGTTCAGGACATTTCCAACTGTGTTTTTAGCCACAAAAGTGGGTATTTTTTGACTAAAGTTCGGGACAGTTCCAGCTGTGTTCATACCCAGAAAAGCGGGTATTTCTGAGCTAGCATTTGGGGCAATTCCAGACGTATCTGTAGTGACAAAAGCTGGTATTTCTTGACGCAAAGTCAGGATGTTTCCAGCCATGGTTGTTGCATCAGAAGCAGGAATTCAGGACATTTGTAGCCATGCTCGTAGCCACAAAAGCAAGTATTTTTCCCTGAAGTCTGGGACATTTCCAGCTGTGTTTGTGGTGACAAAAGCAGGTATTTTTGTAACTAGAGTTGGGGATGATTTCAGCCATGGCTGCAGCAACCCAACCACCTATTTTAAGCCACAACATAAGGTCTTCCTACACTCTACCACATGTCACCGGCAGCATTGTTACTGCTTAACATTTTAATCAAAGTGTAACAAATTTCAAGTATCCACATATAAGCTTCATATTAAACATACAAATTTAAAATATCCCTGGTTTGCATTAACATACAATGCTAGCATTTATTCTGACAACTGGGTTTGCACAACTAATGAAATTCCCTTCAGCCTCAGGTGAAAATATATTAGCAAATATTAGCATGCTAACATGGTTATTTCAGATTGTCAGTGTGGTTAACATTCTACCAACTTAACATCAGCATGTCAGCACTGTCATTATGAGCATGTTAGCGTGCTGATATTGGCATTGAGCTCAAAGCAGCTCTGTGCCTCAGTATAGACTCACAGCGCTGTGAGCATAGCTGCAGACTAGGGATGCACCGAAATGAAAATTTGTGGCCGAAGCCGAATAAAATTAAATGCTTGGCCGAATACCGAGTACCGTTGTTTAGTTTTTCATTAGTTTTTGCAGATGAACCCCCTCCAGATTAGTGTTGTCAGGGTACCAATATTGGGACCCACGGTACGATACCAGTGAAAATATCATGGTTCTGAGTAGTATCACAATACCACAGCGAAAATGAGGCAGATGTGCCTTTGGTCATTTATAAAAAGATAAATCACTTTTCTATAATACATCAATGATATTTCAATGGAATAAATTACTTAGTAACTCATTCATACTTCAAAAACAGCATCAATAAGTGATTAACATAGCGGGGATCAAAATAAAATAAATAAATAAATAAAAGAAAAATCAACCAGCCACCCTCCTCCCCTGACAAGTCCCTTCTGTTGGGAATAGAATGATTTTATGTGTTTTACTATAAGTTGTGTTTCACTATATAAGTTTTAGATGTGTGAACAATGAGAATACTGAGATGATTTCAGCTGATCTGAATGTGTTTGCTTTGCAGAAGTGGAGAAGTACAGGAGAGGAAGAGACATGAAGTCTGAGGAGCACATACCGCAATGCTTAGATAATTAGTTTCATATATGGTAAAAAGAATAGAAAGTGATGAACAGATAGTAAGGTACAGCACGTGTAGGGAGTTGTGTTGTTCTCTTGTCTTTCAAAACAGGAACCACGCCCCCACCACCAGCGGGAAGGAGTCAGATTAACAGGAGGCAGGGGCGTGGTGTGGTGAAGGAGGAAGTGGAACTGCCAATGAGAAGAGGACAACGCCTTGCGTGCACAATGACACTCTGTTACGCTCAAATATACTGGGTCAGGGGAAGGACAGGAGGTCAGACTTCGTGAACTGACACACCTTTGTTGTTCGTCAGGGACGTGAAGTTGAGACCCAGAGCTCTGTAATTTTATTCCTTTACTGCTTAATAAACTACATTAACTGAGACCGAATATCTTCTCCTATTGCTTCATTAAAGAACACACAGGACTGAGCTCACACATAGCACACTGGAGAGTAGGATGAGACTCTTAGTCCAACACTTCATAAGTAAAGAACAGTCCCTTCAGTGTGCTGAGGTTTGTGGGCCGTTACTGCCACAAAGAGAGAAATGTGAACAGCTCCTTTCTCCTCTGACACATCACATACCTGTGTGCCGCCATGGCTCGGCTGTCCAAGTACTACTGGGCAGTCATGATGCCAAGAAGAGGACATTATTGGAGCTGGACTTCTCTGTTGCCGGTAAGCCTATGGCCACCGTATTTGAAAGGAATACATTCCTGTCTGTGTCTGTGACCCCTGTTCAACCCACAACCGGCGGGATTCGCCTTTCGTTTCTGCTGCTGGTTCAAATCTGTACTCGCACAGCGTGCTGAATGATTTATTTTGCTCGAACAAAACTATTTTTAGTTGCAAATGCGAGTGCAGTGACGGACGGAGTAAAATATCGCCACACTGCTGACATTTTACTCTGTGCGTCACCGCACACAAGTTATGCGGTTACTGAATATTCGGTGCATCCCTACTGCAAACTCTGTTTAAGAAGTAACTACAAAAGTACAACAGAGGAAGTTTAATTTACACAACAATTTAAAGGATAGAAGGCAGCAGCTATGACTTGGAACAGAGCCCCAGCCACCTGTCAATCAATGCCAGACAGGCCATTATAAAGCCAGTCGTCTGCACTTGTCCAGCCACCGGTATTAAACGCAGTCAGACATTTCCTCTGGACAGCATCACCCTCAAGGTTAGACAGCTTTTCAGTGAAGCTCTTTCTCATTCATTCATTCTTATATTCTTCTTTCCCTCTGCTCCTCCCATTTACCCGCATCCCATCTCTCCTCTGTGATGATTTAATACCAGCTGTCTGCTCTCTCTCTCTCTCTCCCTCCTTCCCTCCCTCCATCGACTCCATCCTTTATTCTTCCCTTTCTCTCTTAGCCTGATGAAGTCAGAGTGCAGCTCTGGTATAAACAGCCACTGCAGGCCATCCATAGTGATCTCATTACACAAGACTGCAGGGGAAACTGTCTTACCCAATTTCACAACTATCCTTCCTTAACCTCCCCCTCCCTCTTCCTAGATACATCAGGGTCAAGTAAGCAATTAAGGGGCCAATTGTCTAAACAGGATGCCAGTTGAATTGAAGAAACAGAAATGATGCGGCAAGCCTGGACAGTTTCCAATTAAGCATCAAAGAATAACACGAACGCCCTCTAATTGTTTTACACTGGCAAACCTCTCGAGTGTAACTAGTGCAATGGCAGTATTAACCCATATTATATTCATAATTAATAAGCTGACTGGAAGGAGCACTGAAATATGCATTATTGTGTGACAGCACATTATTAGACAATACTTTTTTAATTGCCTAAAAACCGAATGTAAATGGCGACAAGAAGAATCGTCGGAGGAAAATGGAAAACAAACAGAAAGACAGACAATATATATAGATGTTAGACATCATTAGGCTCTATTTCCCTGTGTGACTTAAACCTAAACATATTAGCATAGTGTCTCCCCACAGATTCAATCATAAAAGGACAACTGCCACAGTAATTAAAAGCACAATTCTTGCATAATATTTGGCTTAAAAAGTATTAATTCACAGAGAAATGAGTTCTGTATGAAATAATAACTTTGATTAAAGTCCCCCTCCACTAAAAATGTGTTTTTCTTATTGTTATGTCTCCTAAAATGTCTGACCTTCACTACACTGACTTGTATCTGTGCAGAGTTTGTCACTAGAGACATGTTTCACATTCCTTTATTGCAGGTGGTGATGTTTGTGCATTTCCATAAAATCTGAGATTCAAATGTGAGCTGGGCAAACTAAATTTGGTACACTGCTGACACAAAAGCCAATCGCTGTCTAATATAGCAAACACATACCGACAGGTAAAGCGGACTTGACAGTACTGGGAGCAGAGTTAGCATTAGCATAGCAAAACTTCTGACAGCAAACGTGGTAGAGTGGGCAGTTTTGGGATGTAAACATGGCCGTGGAGCTTCCCTCCCTCCACTGTCTACAAATAACCTTATTGTTGTAGATATTATCGTGTGTTTAACAACCACTAAGGCTGCGTCAGCAACTGCCAGTTAGCCTACAAGCTAACAAGCTAAGAAACAACATAAACAAAAGATGCTAACCATACTTACTATTGTGACACATCTTGGATCACAACATCACTCATCAGAGTCTGAGTGAGGCTTACACATGTAGGGCTGAATCTCTCTGATGTTTCCTCTAACACTAATGCTAGCCATCGTGAGGCACACAGTTCTTTCACCTGTCAACCAAGCATCAGCAGTGCCAGAGAAAGCGGAAAACAAAAGTGAAACTTCCCGCAAGCCAGTTTCTCATTAAGGGAGGAAAAGTAGATTTGCTTTCAGACCCTTTTCAGAGATTTTATTTATCTACTATGTGGTAAAACTATGTTAAACATAAGCATATATTAGTATACTTTAAAACAGTGGTTCCCAACTTGTGTGGCCACGGGGTCCAGATTTCTCCTTAGTCCTAAGTTCAAGGTCCTCACAGTTTATCATTTTCAGTGTCATAACTGTGTTTGGTCGTGTTGTCGAGCTAGTTTGCTGTCTCTGTTAAGTAGCTGTTCATTATTCACTTACCCTACAGCAGGAAATTGGGCTTCAAAATAAAGGCTTTGTGCCAAAAATTCACTGTACTTTAAAATATGGTGTGTTTTTTACAAACCTGACACGTTTATAAGTCATTTGCCGTCCATTCAGAATGGACCCATGACCAACTTTTGGACCGCGACCCACCAGTTGGGAACTACTGCTTTAAAAGGTGTCTGGAGAGGGATGGGACTTAAAGCCAAAAGCCATCAGACTCATCCATTAGTTCCATTACACATCTCTTTACCAATTGGGTGTGTGGACAATTTACAGAAACTGGGTTATAAAGACACAGGAAGTTGTTTTGGCTTTTAGTTTTGTGTTCCACAGAAATGCTGGGGGTTTCATTCAGTAGACCGCTCCTTAAACTCAGTGAATCTCCGTCAACCAGATTGTGTTTAAAAAAAAAAAAAAGACAGTCATGGCTTGCTAGAGGCGAACAAACAAACTGAGTGAAGCTGAAACTGATCAGATGTTTCCTTGTGAAAATTACGTGTGCTCTGAACAAAGTCATAAAAATAAATCAACCTTTTCATTTCTTTTTCTTTTGAGCCAACTTCTTCACAGAAAAACAATCAGCGGTTTACAGCTATTGTTGCCACAGAACAGACGATCACCTCTGAAGTTTACAAATGCATCTTGGCTCTGAAAACATCATCCCTCCAGACCGTTACAGTAAACACCACAATGAATTTCCTCTTACCGGATGTTGTGGGATTTGCGTTTGATCTCGTTCCAGCAGAGGTTCATTTCTCCTGTTTGGTGCGGGCCGCCTCCTCTCAGTCTCCTGCACTCGGTCCCCTCCTCCTGCCCCTCACCGTCCACTGTGGACTGGCACGGCACACAGTGGCATCCCGGCCACGAGGGCCGCCCCGCAGCTGAGGACAAGACACAGGAGGGACGCCCAGGTGAGTATTACAGTCAACTGATTAGGGTCATTAAAGGCTGATTTTAATTTTTTTTTCTTAAGTTTCTTCTGATATATACAGCTACAAGGGCAGGATTACAACATCTGTGGCTTTGATGACCCTGGGGTTAGTATTAAACAAGATGTAGATGCGGTAGACAAGGCGAAACAACGAAGGACTGTCAGACTGAAAGAAAAGAAACCTTGCTTATCCTCTGCCACAAAGCAACATCATCCGTCAAGGCACTGCACCACAGTTTACTTTGTAAAAGTCAAGCAAAAGATAAAATGATTGCTACAGGGACGACTATCCAAAGCTTTAAAATCCTACCTCGTATTATAGGCTATTTGATATTTATTTTAGTCTCTGATAAGCCTGTATCTCTTACTAAAACTTACTGTCTCACAGGAACCTGTAGCAAAACCACCAACACGGCCCCTTGCACTGTTTTAACGCACGGCTGCGTTCAGTCTGAACACCCACTCAGAATAAAAGGGCAGAAAGCAACATATACAGTAGATTATTCAAATCTTTACTGAGATTGTCTCATTCTTCTATAAACAAAAATATACTTTATGGCTTTTGACCATTTTAACATTTGAGCACATTTATGCCAAACAACTCAAAAAGTTTTCAAAAAGTAGAAATTCAACTGAATTACAGACCTACTCACTAACATGACATTCTCCGTTTCTGGGTTAGAAGCTCTTAGTTAGTTCAACATATGGATCGATTGCCGAAAAGGCCTAATGGGCACAGGTCCAGGGGCCCCAAGTGTCAGGGCCCCCCTGGCCTTCACCTACAAAATGTTACTCACATTAACACATATCGACCAGGAAGAAACTCAAAATGACTGTGACGAGATGCAAAGGAACTGGAAAGAGACAGAAAATGACCAAGAAATACACACAATTTCCTCACAGACACACAAAATGACTTAAATGTGACACAAAAAAGAAAACAAAGTGACACAAAACAACCAATAGGAGACACAAAAATGCAAAACAGAAACACGGAATAAGAAAAAGATGCATATCATCTACAAAAAGATGCAAAACAACACCCAAAAAAGAAGCAAAACCACCTAAAATTCTATGTGTTTGACTCCTAATTTGGAGATATGGTGAGTTCTTTTGCACATCTTTGCCCAGGGGTCCACTGTCTCATAATCCACCCATGAGTTAAACATTTAAAGAATAAGTTTATTCACCTTCATGCTGAGAGTTAGATGAAAAGATTGAAATGCACTCATATCTGTGTGGTAAATATGTAACTATAGCTGGTTTAGCTTAACATAAAGAATGGAAACAGCTGACCTGACTGTCCAAAGGTAAGAAAATCCACCTACCACCACTTCTAAAGCTCACTGATGTGAACAGAACTGAAAGTGTAAAAACACCAACTTTCTTTCTTATGAGAGGTTATGTGACAGACTTTTTTTGGCTATGATGAGTAACTTCCTGGAGTCCTGTGATGGCCGCACCTGCTGCACATCGCTTTAGTTTCATACATCACACTCCTAGTTAATGTTATGTTGTTGGCAGTAGCTGGAAGCAGCACCTTCAGCACTGGTAACTCAAAGAAAAACAGTGCTGAAGGTGCTGCTGGAAGGACATGTTTTCAGGCTGGAACAAAAGATGCACCCACTAAAACAGAGCTGTTAAATACAGGAAGTAGCCAATCAGGATATACCAAGTGCCTGCAAACTCAAGGGGAGATTGGGGTTTCTAGTTTGGAGTTTTGTTTTTTTCTTTAGACTATATTAGTTTGTTCACTCAAAGAAACCTTTGATCTGTTCTGTCAGGTTTACAAATCATAATAAGACACAGAAAATGTCCATCCAATTGAGTTAAGTAATTCTAACATAAACCAAAAAACTACCATTTATGTGATAAAATCAAATAAAACTCAAATGAAAAGACCATGACATATGTTGATATTTATTAACACATTTGAAATACATTTATCAAATTCAAATAAGTATCTATGAAATACAACATATCAACAGTAATTAAATAACCTTTATTAAGGTAAATTTGATAAATTATATGAGTAATAGTTAAATAAATTCCCAAAGTATTCATCTCAGTTTTATTTGATTATTTGATTAATTACAAGTGTGGTACTTTTTTGGTTTATGTTAGAAGTATCTGACTCATCTGGATGGAAATTTTCAATGTAAATGAAATATATAAACCTGACGAAACCGACCAATAATGTGTACTTTATATAGACAGACTATACTGGTAGACCAATTGCCCTGTTTTTGTATAATTCATAGTTTGGGTGGTAGTGTTTGTCTTTGTGTTACCCCCTTTAAAAATGGTCTGACCAGCCATCCCATATGTTCTCCTTGTGGTCAGCTTCTTGTGATCGTTAGGTCCCTTTAGTCTGTTCAGTTTATGTTAAATTATTATAGCCTGAGTTTCTGTTAAATTGACCTCTTTCATGAGCCCATAATTTTGCTGCATATTTTAAAAATATTTTGTTTCATTTTCGGGTAAATAAAATCATCTTTTTGAAAATCCATCTGTGATTCCTCATGCCTGCCAGCTCGGTCCCACTCACAGTCCCCTGCTGGCTGCCTTGAATCTCGTTCCAGAATGTCAATCCATTCCTTTAAAGCTGCTATAACCAATATGGCAGCGCGGTCACTCACAGTGACTGAACCACAGACCTACATTCATGAGGGGAACAGAAACAGGACTTAAAGCAGCTACAAGGAGTTTTTAACTGGTTATTAAACAGTTTCAGTTTTATGCTGATGCCTCGGTGTGACCCACATAAATAAACCAGACCATCAGTGAGAAGACTGGTTATTTCAATATAGTTATTTTTAATTCTTGCCATGGACCGGAAGAGCTTATTATGTTTTCATGGCAAAGTTTCGCAGTAAGTAGTAGCTTAGCAAGTTAAAAAGAAGCAGGAGGAGATTTGTTTTTAGAGACTTTTATTTTTGACATTATATTTTGTGGTGATGGCTGATACTGGAGCAGCTCAGCAAGGAGAAAAGAAAAGAATTGACCAAATAACAAAAAAAGGTAAAAGGGACAGCGATAAAGTGCAGGTGAAAGTTGGACCCAACCTTAGTCATTCAACAGATGAACATAATTGTGAGAGTTGAAAGGATTCAAAGCCAATCCTGAATTGGCCCTCTTCCACTGGGCTATATGCAAATAAATGAATAAATAAAATAAAATAAGATAAAATAAAATATAATAAAATTTTAGCAAGAGTAATAATCTTTGCATTTCACTTTCACTGGAAAAAATATAACAATAATGATGTGATTAGTCTAATTTTGATAATATTTCAATTGATCGTGCAGCTCTATATAAAATATGTCATTTTTATTTATGAAATATATTGTACAACATGGTTTGACATCATTATATAAATTTGCATTGGTGGCTAAAACAGAATTTAGTTTGTTTCACTGTTGTCACATCACAGTTATTAATCTTACATAGCCAAAAATAGATACCGGTACCTCACTGCTGCATCCTGCAAACAGCTGTGTTTAAAAAAGAAAATCAAAGTAAAAATAAGTTTTCTGCGAGCCACCTGAAGTGGGCTGCCTGGGATTTGCTGGGCGCTCAATCTGTAAAGCACTGGCAGGGCTAGGAGTAGCCGGAGCTGCAATGAGGAGGGCCATTTTAATCATTACTGAAGCCACAGAGAAAGCCACTCGGTGGCTTTGGACAAAGAGGGCGAGCCCATTGCCGCTGCTGGGATGCAATGCGGGGCTTGATAAACCCCGGATGGGTCACCTGGGTGAGGGGGTCTGATGTTGAAAGACCCAAAACCCCTTATGACCCCAGGAACATCACTGATGATGCATCCCAGCGCATCCCAGTGCATCCCAGAGATGTATCTTGAAACCTAACAAAGCAGGCAGTGGTGCTCATTTCTGTCCACAAGGGGCCGCCAAAATCAACACAAAATAAAACTTTCTTTAAGTTGCTTTAAAGTGGGTGATAATGTTGCTCCATAACTGCTGGTAAACAACCAACCTTTTGCTAATAGGTTCCAATATCATCCTTAAAGGTGGTAATATGTCTAGTGTTGTGTTTACAGATTGTTTCTGCTGCCCCCAAGAGGCCAAAAAATTATGTTCATGCAGGTTTAAATCATGACCTGATCCATGAAACGGGGAAAACCTGCCTGGGGAAAATTAATCCTTTAGCATGAATAATCTGTCAAGTGCAAGACAACAAGAGTTATAGACTGTGTAGAGCATAACATGTATTACCTCTGCGGTAGAGTACCTGACCAACTGCTGATATTTAGTAGGCCAAAATCGTCTGAACAATACATCAGCCAGCAGATATGTGTACGTGTCTACCTCTAGGTAATATATTTATTTATTTATTTTTATTTCATTCATTGAAAAAATCTACCTTGTTAAAGAAAGCACAATATAAAAATGTGAAGCGCCACACACACACTATAAGTCTAGTCAACAAATCAGAGTAAAACTGAACAACTTTGTCCTGTGTGTAAGATAGAAAACCTGGATCACAAGACACCAGTAGTTTCATCCTATTATTCCATTCCATTAAACACAAGGAAACAGACACAGACAAAAAGCCTCTTTTTTTCACAGACTTTTAGAGTGAGGGGGCATGTGAGGCTAGACTTGAAGAGGTGCAATCCCCTTGATGGAGCGTCGGGGAAGAAAATATCAAGGAGGCAGCCCATGCACACAAACACGCAAGCACTATCACACACACAGATATGTACACACACATACACACACACACACACACACACACACACACACACACACACACATATACACACACACTATAATAAGTGGCAGAAGAAGCTTTTCCCGGTTCACAGGTCATGATAAATCTTGTGTTTGGTCACTGGGCTGTCAAAGGCTTCCTGTCTTTTTCCGTTCATTTCACAACCTTTACCTCAGCAGCTAACACCTTCAGCCTCATAACACACACACACACACACACACACTCTATAACCCTGATGCTTTGTCAGAGGACTCTGATCACATTGGTTGTTTTGAACTGGTCAATCCGATTCCTCCCTGCTGGAGGGCTCAACCTCTAACCTGTAACAGCAGTAGTCAGTCCATCCATCTACAGCAACACACACACACGAATCACACTCAAAACACAAGACTTCAATCTCTTCATGTGCTATCTTGTTTAAACACCTGATGTACATTACTCAACCTGATAAAGCCACCTCTAGGCCAAGCTAAATTCCCAGAGTGCATTGTGGTTTTCAGAATCAGAGCTTTTCAGGTGGCTTCCATTCATAAAGCTAGTGGCAGAAAACACTCCTTGCACATGTCCTGGCTTAATGGGCAGAATCAAATTAGACCCATCCAAAAAGTTTGATGACTTTGTAATAATTTCACAAAAACACACCCTTGTCCTTGCCTGCTGCTCCAGCCTGTTCCCACTTCCAACTTGTCAAATACCACAGCTTTGTCAGTGATCTCTGCGTCAGACACCAGTGTACACAGGCACCTTTTGTAGCATCATGATATGCACCTGGCAGCTGCTATTTCTTACGCTGCCAGCAGCGAGTGAACTCGTCAAATCCTGCCCCTTTGTGACAGTATGATACAGGCCGGACGGTGGCTACTTCTGACGCCGCCAGCAACTGCCATGGTAACAATACTGAGAAAGTCTGTGTAGGGCAGTTGAGAGGGGAGGTGGATGGGTCAAACAAACACTGGACTCTCATCCAGGAGCCCGCTGTTTGTTTCCTGTGTGAAACCAAAAGTCAACAGAGTTATTTCAATAACAACGTAGTGAGCTAATATGTGTAGCATGCTTCATTGGTAACATATATCACATGACGTATGGCACATGACGTGACATTACGTTAGTACAAACCGCACTTACTTTTAGCCAAACCATGATGTTTTTTTAAAAAACCTAACCATGTACTTTGTCTAAACTAATTTGCCTAAAGTGTTTTACTTAGTTTGTAAGTTTATTTTGAAAAAGACTGTATGCATGTTAGGAGCAAAAACTGAACATTCCCTGTGAAAATGAAGATGTATTTTGAAAAGACACAATGCATGTGACAAGTATCAATTGAGATGCCATCTGTGACTGTCCAAAACTGATGCACAAGGGTACCTAGCGCATCATATTTTGACATGTAAGTCCACTGACAAAAGGGACAGTGTTTGATGACTTGATGGGTTGGCTGCCCAGATCACAATTTGCCTGACCTCGATGCCTATCCCAGTGATTGGTGGGCCCACAGGGCCATGGGTTAAGGCCTGGCCACCAGACATTTGCTGGCCTGCTCCCCTCTCAGGTCTGGCTGCAGATGGGGGCCCCAGCTTCCCTTTTATGGGCCAGTTGCTCCAGTTCCTTCTTTCTGATTTATTAGGGTCTGGTCAGTCACTCATGGTCAAGCCACTCCCCTGGGACTTCTTTGCTTTGGGAGACCCTACCAGGAGCTATTGCTCTGGACAACACAGCTCCAAGGGACACGCAAACCCCTCTACCACTTTAACATCGCAATTCTTGGAGGGTAAGGTCGTGGATATGAGTGACCAAAGAGTGGCTAGGCTCAGCCTTAGAGACAGGATGAGGAACTCAGAGGGGCCAGTTGAGGTGGTTCAGGCAACTGATCAGGATGCCTCCTAGGCACCTCCCACCCGCTTTTCCAGGCATATCCAACTGGTAGGAGGTCCTGGGGAAAGATCCAAAACACATTGGAGGGATTGTATGTCTCATCTGGCCTGGAAACATTTCGGAATGCCCCAGGAAGAGCTGGAAATTGTTGCAGAGGAGTGGGATTTCTGGAAAAACTTGTCAAATGCTTCAAAATGGATACTACTGCAAAGAAACTACAAATTCTAAAACGTGGATGCTTCACACACAACTTCAACCAGACAGCACAGACGATCTGTACAATCAGCACAGTTTCAAGATGGACACCCAAGATTAATGTCACCAATTCAGTATGAAGTTATGAAGTTGTGTAATGGTCAGAAAAGTGTTTTTGCAGAACATTATGATGTCACAGTGATGCTGACCTTTGACCTTTTTGGATATAAAATGTCATCATGTCATCATTTTAGCCTATTAGACATTTGTGTAAAATTTTGTCATAATTAGCTTGTGAATTCTTCAGTTATGGCCAAAAACATGTTTTGTGAGGTCAAAGTGACCTTTGCCCACCTAATTGTAGTCAGTTCATCATTGAATACAAGTGGACGTTTGTGCCAAATTTGAAGACATTTCCTCAAGACGTTCTTCAGATATCAGGTTCATTAGAATGGGACAGATGGATGACACAAAAACATAATGTCTCCGGCCGCAGCTGTTGCAGGCGTGGGGGTATAAAATCAGTGGGTTGAAAAACAGTTTTTTGTTCATTTTCTTGGTGGGACCATTAAAGAGTTAACTACCTCACTGCCTCTCTCTGAGTGATTCTCTCTGGAGCTCAGGTGTTTTGTCTAAAACAAATTGAGCCCGAAATGAAGCAGGAAGAAAAAAAACTTTGTTGCAGAGTCAACATTTGAGTGAACGACTCCCCAGTGAGACAGAGGGAAAGACTTGCTTTCAGTATACTCATCCTCTTTATCTTCATCTTCCCTCTTCTTCTTCCTCCTTCTCCTCTTGTGTACATATAAAGTCTTCTCTTTACCTTTCTAGTTTGTTCTACAGACCACTTCACCTCAGACTGGCTGGATGGGATTTTTTTTTTTTTTTTTTTCAGTTTCACATGAATCATCACCATCTCCTGTCTTCCATTATCTCTCTGCTTCCTTTCCTCCCTTTTCTTCCTCAGACAGCTCCTGTTAGTGTAGGTGAGTCTTGAATCAGCACATCTCTCCCACTCACTCCTGCTCTCACCGTCTCTTTCCCTTCGCTGGTAATCAGAGGTCACATGTGACTCTGCATATAGCTCTTCCAGGACCTCACTTGAGCTCAAAGGCATCTAAAAATAATAACTTAAAGGTCCAGTGTGTTGGATTCAAGGTGGTACATTGGCAGAAATAGAATATGATGAGAGGCATGTTTCCTTTAGTGTATAATCATCTGAAAATGTTGTGTTTTCGTTACCTTGGAATAAGTCCTTTATACCTACGTAGGGAGCTGGTCCTTGTCCTCAGAGTCCGCAAGGTTGCACCACCATGTCACTACAGTAGCCAAGAATGGTCAAAGAAAACCCTGGCTCTACATGGGGCCATTGGTATTTTCAAATGTTTTGTGTTTTTTCCTCAGCCACCATGGTTAGCAGCTTTCTTTTTCCCGCCACTAAATCCTACACGTCCTAAAACATGGAATCGAGGCAGCAGAGGCTGTACATGACACAATGATGTTTTAGAGCAGAATGGCAGAATGATTGTTTGTTTGCTTTGGAAAGCTGCCTCTTCAAGATGTGAAATGGAGTTGAACAATGACAACCATCAAGCACATCACCGCTAACACCAAGAGGATACCCTGTGGGTGAAAGATAGCTCTGAGAGAGGTTTGTTTTTGGAGTGAAGAGGAGTGACAGACAGCGCTGTCGGCGACCTCAAATCTCTCCTCATCCCTCTTCAACTTTTTCTCAGATAGCAACCAGCAGGGTTTCACATAAAGACATACTCATACATCATTGCACCTGGAGGAATGTATTTATAAACTTGATTAAATATTAAAAAAAAAATCAGTTCATGTTTTTTTGCTGCAAGACACATTAAAAAGCCATCACAGTGGGGAAATTATGTCCACAAAAATCATGTCATGCAAATGTCTCTATTATCTCCGTCTGCACACATCTGCATCACGCAGGCATGTATCTGCCCACAGTGCAGCACATTAGGTGGGTCTGTCTCCCGCTTTAAACTTCAAAAACATGAGTCAGGCTTTAAACATGCATTATTTACGGCCTTGATCGGATGTGACGTTGCACAGTCAAGCGTATGTGCTGCATGTTTTCCAAAGATGCTGAAAAACCAGCAGAGATTTCACTGACATGCCACAAAGTGACACAGACAATATTCGTCTTGCTGCCATGGCTACGGCTCTCACCTCCATGTACTCATGACTATTTCCTGCAGAAATCATATCTTAACACTTTCTAAAAAGTGCCCAATTACGTGAACAGCGCAGACAGAATATCTGCCTCTTCTCTTCCCCCTTTCTATTTTTTTTTTTTTTGATAACTCAAGCCAAGGCAACCTGGAAGGACATTTTCCAGACAATATGTGAATTCCAAATCAAAGGAGTTGATAAAAGATAGCACACAAAGCTTTGCTGGATTTCAGAGCAAAAGAGAAGAGACAGTTCAACTGTGTAGATAAAGCACCAGAGGATCAAAGCCACTGTGCCGCCACACCATGTCTACATGTTGATATTAATCTGAAGGAATCAAGACTGTGGCTAAGATATCCCTGAGAAGCAATAAGATAGCTGAGATTTACTCTCATTACTGGAGCTCTGCAGATAAATGCAGCTTCTTTCAGAATGTGCAGTGCCTACCTTAATAGTGCGAACTTGCTGCACAGTTACGATTCCAGTCTCAGTCTCATGCTGTAAACCTGTCACTCGGATAACTGAGTATTGACATTATTTACCCTGTCTGTTGATTGGCTTGGTGGAGAATCCAGAGACGGATAAAAGAAACAAACAGGGATGGAGAAAGATGGAGGTAGGGAGGGAGGGGGACAGACGCAGGCATGGGGAGAGATGGGTGACCTAATAAGCAGAAACTTCTCTCTTGGTCAAAGACTCCTCTGTCCTTCTACATTCCTGCTCACACCTACATGGCCCCCCACTTCTCAAGATTGAGGGGAAGAAAAGGCCATCTGCCTGATGTCCTTCAACCCACGCACACACTCTGATCAGTGCACAAAAAACCTGCACTAATGGTTGTAGGAACAGTTTTGAGTCAGAGGAAATGAAAAGTAAAATAATTATACTTCTACAGAAAAGGCTTGTGTTGCTACAGTACTGTATGTTCCCACAGCATACACAATAATAAGGAGCACAAGGGTCAAAGTCACAGCAGCACAGTGAAAGCACAAGGAATATGTAGCATTGTAAAGAAATAACAGCAAAGCAGTGGAGTTTTTTCCAACAAATTGAAAAAGATCAGGTTTGAAGAAGGTTAGAGATGTCACTTTTTCATTCGAATTTTAAGTCACTCTAGCAGCACGGTAGTAGGGATAGAAATGTTGCACTGTCACTTGGTCAGTCTCAAGAACCAATGGATGGATTGCCATGGACTCTGGTACAGACATTCATGTCCCCCTCTGGATAAATTGTAATAAATCTGACGATCCCTAACTTTCATCTAGCGCCACCATCAGGCTAAAGTTGTAATTTTGTCCAAAACTAATGAGTGACAGGTGAAAATGAATGAACAAATCTTTTTCTGAAGACTCTCTTTAGTGTTTGATATATATACCAGGTCAGCCTGCTGAATGTCCAAGCACTCGTCTATCCCTGACTTTTTCCACTCACCCACTTGCTGTTATTGTACAGCATTGCTCATTGCCTGCTAGACAAGCGACTGAATAGGACTCACGTCCAGAAGGCATGGCAGCTATATTAATTTAATCAGACTGAATGAACTGTTCTCTCAAATACTTTCTACGCCGTCACCCAGAGACTAAGGTTACTGGAGAGGAGTAGCCATCAGCAGTAATGAGAACAAACGAGACAGACTAAGACACACTACAGCATTAACCAACTTAAAACACCTTTATGACGAAGAAAATAACTGCTCAGTCTGTTTCACCTCAAAAACACCTTTGCGCGAGCTGCTCAGCGTCTTTAGCAAGCTGAAGGCGCAGCGGAGGGGCTGCTCTCCATTGCTGGAGATGTCTAAACAACAGCATGCTGCATCCCCCTTATTTTGTTATGCTCATACAGGCAGGAGATTATAAGATGCTTTCATATGAATTAAGTCATTGATCAGTGCAGTTAACTTTCAAAATAAAAAGGCTGTGAACCATTTATTATTCAACAGTATGTGGGTTGCAAACTATTTTCGGTGAAATACTGCAGTATTGTGGACAAGAGCCACATTGTATGCAAGTAAATTCATCTATCTATTTATTATGGATCACTACTAGGGGTGTAACAGTACACAAAAATCTCAGTTCGGTACGTACCTCGGTACACAAGTCACGATTCGTTTTTTTTTCGGTACAGTAATGAAAAAAATAGATAACTATTAAATATCTTTTAGTTATTGGTAACCTTAGTAAAACATACCACCACAGTGGTTAACTCTTTTTACACAATTTTTGAATGAAACAAATATGAAATCCTGCTTTTTCACATTGTTTGAATGAAAATAGAAATATAAAAGTGAAAAATAAAATCCTGCTGTTTTTTTAACACATTTTTTGAATGAAAAATATAAATATAAATTTCTGCTTAAACAGTTTTACTCAATTAAAATAAAAAGTATAGTGCAGCTGGTCAGCTGTAAAGCCTGCTCAGATTCAGTTTTACTAGGAACTTACTTAGCTTTCCCACTTTGTTAAAGTGCAGTAAACAAAACATGCCTATATCTAAAGTGCAGCTTAAACAATTTTACTCAACTCCAATGGCGTTGGTTATTTCTTTAGCGCGATGGTCAGGGAAACGCTCTTTCTTTTAAAACGATGATGATATCGTAGTTTGCACCAGATTGCTTTTTCTAGTCGTGCTGGTTAACGTTCAAACTCAGGTGGTGTCGCTTTAGATGTGTTAGCATGTTAGACATGTTTCCAAGTACATACCCGACCGCTGTTCTGCAGTGTCGGCACACTGCTTTTGTCTTGTCCACTTGTTTATTTCCATCTTCGTATTTTACCCTGAAACCAAAGTGTTCCCAAACGGAGGACTTAAGGTTTGCGGGTGGGTCTTCAGGTTCGTCAGGCTCACTTGCCATCTTGTCAAAATGCGAGAATGCGCTGCACAAAGTGAAAGCGAAGATTTACGGTCGGACTCGGTCCGTCACTCAATTATGTCTGTCGGGGAACTAGATATTTTAAATGGTTCGGCTCGCAAAAAACGGAATTAAAATAAAACAAAATAAAATAAAATAATATCCTACGCCCAATAATTCAGTACAGGGTCGTGCCGAACCGAAAGTCACGTACCGAACGGTTCGACACAAATACATGTACCGTTACGGCCCTAATCACTACAAATGCAGTATGCCATGTTTCAAAAGTATCAAGTAGTCAAACAGTGAGAAAAATAATCTATAGACATCAACTATTTTGATGCACATAATTGTTTTATCATCGAATCATAGCCCTCTGAATTGTGATCCAATCAAATCGTGACGTGGCTGGAGAGCCCCACCCCTAATTCCCATCACCCTCAGCTGTACTTTGTATTTGGTGTAAATAAGCAAATGCTAGCATGTTAAATTACTAAAAATATAAATATTACACCTGCTAAACATCAGTATTTTAGCATTCTCATTGTGAGCATGTTAGCATGCTGGCATTAGCAATTAGCACAAATCACATCTGTGCAAAGTACAGTGTCATAGAGCTGCTGGCATGACTGTAGACCATACACTGTATAAAAGATGACGTAACCAATATGACATCACCCTTTGTTTCATGGACTACTGCTCTGAAGCCTTGAGTCTGGCATTTTGGCTGCTGCCATCTTGGTTTTTAGAGACAGAAGTGACCATATTTGACCAAGAGGGTGGAGCTATGGAGGAGCGAGGGGTGAATCAATCACAGGTAGCCACACCCTACAGCCTACCCTGCTTTATCATCTATTTTACTCTAAATGGGACCATAACTGACAAAATGAACATCATGAATTAAGTAGGCTCATTTTCTCATTGACTTGTATATAATCAGAGTTCTTTTTGCAACTAGTGGAGTCACTCCCTGTTGGTCATTAGACATAAAAGCAGGTTTAAGGCACTTCCGCGATGACTTCACTTTTCAGACCTGGAGATCACCCCTTGCTTAAGACTCTTAGTCTTGATGACTCTGTATGTAGCAAGTTTATTATATTTATTGAACCTTAATTCAACAAGGAAGTCTCTCAAGATTCATTATCTCTTTTACAAAAGAGATAATTTTGGAATCTAACAAAACAGAGTGTGATAGTACCTGAGAGGCATAAAAGAGAGACCTTGATCATTTTAAATAACATTCCTTATAAAACATGTTTGGAATCTAGCATTTTAATGCCTGATATAAAGGCAGTGACTTCTTACGCTAAGGCAGTGTCTGCTTGTGACCCCTGTTCACAAGTTATGGCCTTGCATGAGTTGTAAGGAATTCAAGTATTCCTTTTTTAGATGGTTTCATTTGAAGGATTTGTGGAGGCTTAAGGAAGTGAACGTATCCAATATTGCTCAAAGAACAAAGTAAAAAAGTTGAGAAAAATATGAAAAAATTAACATGATTTGTGCAACAGAAATATACTTTTCTCTCTATCCTGGGACCCCTTAAGGGGAGAATTTGGGAGCCACTGCTTTAGATTATAGCTGGAAACAGGAGAAAGCATTTTATAGAGGTAAATGGTAAATGGACTTGCACTGTATGGCACCTCTCTAGTCCTTCAACCACTCAAAGCACTTTCACACTTCATGTCACATTCACCCACTAGTGGCTGTGGCTACAGTACAAGGTTCCTTGCAAGGTCACCTGCTACTCAGTTTAACATCCCCGCACACTCATACACAGACTGGGAGCAATTTGGGATTTAGTATCTTGACCTTGCCCTTAGACATTTGTGGACGACCCATTGTACTTCCTGAGCCACACAAAGGTTACCAAAGGTCATGGCTACAGCTGTGAAACATGTCCTTTAATTCATTTACTCATCTTCTTCAGGACTCTCCTTTGGAAAAAAGGAGAAAAACAAAAAAGTTTAAGGGATGAGAAGTAAAAAATTCGGCTGAGTCAAAGGTCTGGTCATGAGGTTTTTCTCAGGGACATTTCATTCTCAGAGTTTACACGTTCCCACTAAAATATAGTACATATCATCTGTGACAGATGGAGTGATTGTACTGAAATGGAACTAATTTCGAAGTGTAATTGCGAACACATCCTTCTGTCAGCAAGCTTAAGCCAACAACGATTTGTAATGCTTTCACACCCACAATTACAAACACTTAACAGAAGTGATAAAGCCATTATGCACCGTCCAAAAGAACTGGCGAGTGCTGATACGGACGCCCAGAACTTAGCGGCTCGCCTTCACTGAATGTGGCGAGCACTGATTTTACTTCAACAAATAAATCCCAAGCCAACACTGACTCAGAGTATCAGTGTCCAGGAGGCCCGCTGGTAAATAGAGTCGGCACGAGTGTACTTGTGCATTTCTGTGAGTGAGCGTGTGTGGATGCATGTTGATGTGTGTCCTGGCTCTTGGCTGTGTGCCTGATGGGGGTTAGTGGGGGTTGGACAACTGCCTCCCTGCTGCTCCGTCCCACTGTCCCACAGCCCCTCAACAGCCACCAGTTAGAACTTCGAAGGGAAAGGGGAAAACACACACACACACACACACACACAGCTCTCAGTCCCTTCTCTGCTGCTGATGCAGGATGAACGAGTTGAGCTTCCCCTCACAGCTGCAACCGTCACACTCTGCTGGAGGGACTGGAGGAGCTCCAATGACACAGCACACACGCATATCCACATAGGAACTCTTCAATATCGTCTATTAAATAGCAGGCATGCACAGAGACACACACTTACTGTAAGAAAAACTACATCAGCTATACCCCACACACCCCTGCTGGGCGAAGGCAGCTGTCAAACTGTTACTATTCCCCCATGAAACATTGCCGCGCTCTTCCCAAGCTTGACTCCTTTTGTCTGCAGACATGTGGCACGGTGATTTGTGATTGGAAGCACCGAACAGAACAGCAGGAGAAAGGAAAGACTTTCAGTTCCCCTCCTCCTCCTGCCGTCTTCCTCCTGTACTCCCATCACGACTGCACATTGTCATGCTCGTAGTGTTTTGCCCTCCAACCGAATATTTCATTACCCTTCCTACTTTCAATGACAAAGTGATTTCCCTCAGGAGCAAACATGGCATCCACACACTTATTTATATTTACATGGTGGCAATTTTTTTTTCTGTCCTCAAAAGATGGCTTTGAAGCGAGGGCTCAGCGGTGAAATAAGAGCTCAGCTGACATTAACATCATTACTGCTGGAAGTGGAAGTGGGGAAGTGTTATTTGAACACTTTACAGGATGCTCATTGTGTTGATTCTAGCATCAGGTGAGTAATGGGTCTGCTTTTCATTCAGCTGCATGGTGACTGAAGTGCTTCCAGAGCAGCAGTGAAGCTCCAACTGACTGTATGAAAATATTATTCTGTGATAGTTTGTGTTTTGTGTGTGTGTGTAGTGCAGCAACCTGCCTTATGGGCTTATACGCTAGGAGAGTCGCTGGTCCCTGAGGTATTTCTCACTGCCGTTAACCTTTTGAAATGTGCTTCCCCTTTTATTTCCCTTAAGTAACATTGAGGTCGTCACAATCATTGTTTTCACAACTGGATATTTTGTATTAGCTTGTTCCACCTCTTCATTGAAGCTGTATGATGTTTACACTGACTGAAATATTGAAACCTCTGTGGATTCAGACGTGTTTTTATGGCTGCACCATTCCACCTAGTACGGGATAATGCCGGTTCTGGCCTCCCTGTTGTCCATTAATTCCTGATTACGGACACCTTAAAGGGTATTATCTAATGTACACCACAGTCACTTACCAAAGAAAAATAAATTATACTTTTCATTTCTATTTTCATGTCTATTGCAATCAAGCTCTTGAGTTTTTCACAAGCAATAACTTGGTTTCCCTGGTAACACCCCAGGGGATTGACTAATACCTGGAACAATCATTACCATCTTATGAGGTTCCTATGCAATGGAAACATTTCAGTAAATAGGACGAACCTTCAATACGAACCTTAGATACTGCAACGGGACATATTTTGATTCTGGTCAGCTAATAGAACATTTTGGCTCAGTTATGAGTCCCTGAGGCAATGTCATGGTTTTCATGAACACATGATAGGTCATGTGTAAAGTTTCTGTTGGCCGCAACCTGGAGTAGCGAGTTGAATAGTGGATGTGATGTGAGAAGCAGAGGGCTTTTAAGTAATTCCAGTGTAAACCCATCCACAGCAATATTAGACACTTAAAGTAACTCCTGTAAAGAGTGACACAGTCTGCAAATCCAGGAGAACAGGGTGGTTGGATGGGTCAAACAAACACAGGGCTTTCACCCAAGAGAGTGTTGCTAGTGTCCTATGTGAAACCAAAAGTCAGCGTTGACTTATTTTAGCATAACATTAAGGGCTGCGCCTTCAGAGATTCGGAGTGAGCACTCTTGACTTTCATGCGACTCTTTGGTACGGTCAGCTGCAGACAAGATGCGGCAGCACAGAGAGGGAGAAACTTTTCGCTGTAAGGCTCTGAAATAACATTATCTTCTCTCTTCTGCTTAGCAATGGTGAATTATCAGCTCACAGATGCTTAATAGCATACAGTCTCTGGCTTTTGTTTGATATCTAATGTCATTAAAAAATGTTTTTGCACATTTCTGATCCGTAGTTACCGCAGTTGGCTTGTTTACTAACGTTACATGAATGCCGCTGTCACACTGAACGTCCTGCTGAGCCGTGTTCGAACTATAAAACTTTATATGGAACAGAAAAAACAACCCAGCAAGGATTTTTTGGTTTAAAAAATGTCTAATAGCCGTCTACATGAAGACTTGATGTCTAGGCTAAATCACGGCTGAATTTGGTAGACGTCTAACCATAGCCAAAGTGTAGACGTCATCAATTATACAGCTATGTAGAGACCATGTCCAAAAAATGGAGATAAACATATTTTAATTACTGTTGACTCTCCATACGTGATTGAATATCATACCGCACGCCATTTGCAATGGCGAAAATTACATTTAATCAATTTCAAAATTAAATCGGCTAGATTTGGGTTACATGTAGCTAGACTAAATCAGACCTAAATATAGCCAATACATTTAAATCACGACTATTGCTTGCTGGGAAATCGGCAAATATTTGTATGAAACGGGCAAATCTGATTTGATTGAAAAAATTCTGAGTCGGCCACAGCCCTTTAACGTTACACAAGTTATGTATATCTGTCATGTACTTTCACCAAGTCACATGCTCACATTTTGTCAAGTTTTATCATTATCCCGTAATACACTTATTTTAAGCTAAACCATGACAACTTGACCGCGATTGTTTCACAACATCAACCACTTACAATATGTTACACAGATACATGGGCCTCACTAATTCCTGTGGAAGTTGTTGAGTGGTGTGTGAAACCAAAATGTTCATATTCCGGGTTTAAAATGATCTGGATCTTCCGCATCCATGGGCCATAGAGTGAGCGTACTAGTGTCTTCACCCCACCTCCCAAGTGCTCAGTTTCAGGCTTGCTCATATGAAAAACCGAAGGAAAATAATTTTCAGGATAAGATGCTTGTAATAAGGGCTATTTAAGTGTTCGTACCGTGAAGCTCAAATATCAACTGATTTACAGACATCTCTTTCACAATGTAAGTCAATGGGAAAAGTATTTTTGGCCAGACAGCATCACATGACAACCCACAGGTTGTAATGACACAGTCTGGCCACTATGTCAAAAAGGCTTCAATGCCCAGCACTGTTTCTGGGGGCTTGGCTTCACCCAGGAGACAACTGTGCATCTCATGCAAACGTTAAACTTTGTGCGTTGGTGTGAGACGCTGAGGAAGTGACCAAACGTCCGTATTTGAAGACCTCGTAATGAGGAGATTAGTTAATCATCCGATGTTTTTTTAAGAAGTCATTTCATTTGTTATTATTATAAAGATACTGACTAGAACGGCTTGAAGTTTCTAAATACACAGGCTGAAACTTTCGACTATTTACTGAAGAACCAAATATTTTCTGATGCAACTGCTCGTATTTTTTGCTCATGATTTAACCGGGAGAGTTTCATGCTTATCCAAAGCCTTGGAACTGCTTCAAATGCCAGTAACCCAACACATGCAAAAAATGAATATGACTTTTACTTAAAAAACCCAGGACACCCTGCACAACTTCCTCCCCTTCATAACTCTATTCTGTGTTCTTTCAAGATGCTGCCACCCATCTAAAGAAAACAAGTTGATTTGTTTTCGAAGCATGCTGAAACAATCTTAATACACTGACAGATTTTTTTCACTCGTTTGAAGAAAACAAGGCTTTTAAGCCTCACTAGTAAGCAAAAATTACTTGATAAGATGAGTTATTTTGCAGTGTGCCCTGAGTGGTCTCTGCTTCAAACAGCTCCGCCAGCAAGGAATAGATTACGGCCAAATGTCCACTTTACTCAGCTGTTTTGTTGATGCCACTGGTACAGACAGCATCCTAATGAGCTTATTGTGAACACTCTCCATTCTTATTTCATGCAGTCATCTTGGCCCTCTCCTGCTGTCTTTTTCAAGAAAATTGAATCTACAGCTGTGTAACCTTAATGAAAGCTGAAAAATCTCATGCAATCTCACACACGGTTTATTTAATCATAATGTATTTCAATCTGTGTGTGTGCACGTTGCATGCAAATATCCACCTTGAGAGTCATCTGTTCAATTATGCTTATGACTAATGAACGGAGCTTAACAGGGTGAAAATTTAAGAAGTAGTTTGTAGTCTTGAATCTATTTTAAGGCGGCAGATGACAGTTGAGATTTTTCATCCTGTATCAAACAGAGAAAAGAAAACAGCTCCTTTGCTAAAAACCAGTTCCTGAAAAATGACAAATCAAAGTTACAAATTAGAAAACAGAAGACCACAGGGCTTGAAATTACTGGTGAAACAATCAGAAAATGAACTCGGCTGATTTTGGGCTCATTACTTAACCAAAAGCAAAAAAACGGTGATTAACTTTACAGATTGGAATACTCTTCTTGGGTGAATGATTTCAAGCACACCTTCGACAAACTCGAGTGAGCAGAATGAAAAATACATGGGCTGAAAAAGCAGAGGAGCGGCTCTGAGACTGAGCAGCCAGATGTAAAAAGAAATCCAATTCTGCTGTGAGTTTTAAAGATGACACAACTGGTAATATTCAGGCCACTATAACTCAATATGAAGAGCTCTAAATGTCTTGATGATGTCATTTATATAATGCAAGCCCTATAGAAGAGGGATACACCTGCTTTCCCTGGGGCCACCTTAACAAAATGTCAGCAGGCCAGGGACCAGTTAATAAACAAACATTATTAATTAATAGAGAGAGAGAAGCAAAACTCTTGAAGTTCTTTAAAATTATTTATGGAGGTCATCCCTGTATTCTGATGCTCTTTCAACATGTATAAATCTACTTTTAGAAACATTCGATGTGGTTTATGACCCTCTGTGAAAACATGTTTGACATAACTACAATTTAGTCAGGACCACTTTAGTCACAGAAAACTTTTTTTCCATTTGCAGTATTACATTTGGAGGTATGGCTCTGTTCTGGGGGCTCTCTACCTTCCCTCGGGCCTATGGAGAAAGCCTCTTCCTGAGAGGGCACACCTCTCTGCCCTTCCACGTGCAAATGAGGAAAGCTTGAGGCATAGAGAATAAACCTCCCTGCCCTTCCATGCACCTACATGGAAAGCCTACGGCAGGGACAGCAGCAGCAAAGACAGACAAACAGAAATGACATTGATAAGTCAGACACAACATGAAAAGGAGGGGCTGAACTCTTATCCTTTGCATCAAGGGACAATCACCTTTCCACTTAACTACTGTGGAAACAGCTAATCACTGTAGCTCATAGTAGGTTTTTACAGAACAAATTATGAAGTGAATGAAATTATTTTTACTCAAGTTGAATATATTGGATATGTGAGACTTACCAAAGTAGATTGGGTATTTTAAATTGGAAATTAAGACCGTAGCATGAGATATGGCACCTCAACTTACCTAAACATCAAGAGTTCACAACAGATGGGCAGATACAGGAGATCTACCCAGGTGCAGGTAGTTTCTTGACGACCTCTCAAAACCTGCCCACCATCTCCAAGACCAGGAAGCCAAACCAGCCTCAAAAGTATAAGGCTGATAGAGGGAGGTGAGAAAGCTTACAATCTTCACAACAGTTTAACTATTGGAGACACAATCCTGAAAAAAACACACACCAACCAGCTGGTGAACGTTGTTTAGAAGGTGTAGTATTTGCCAACCTGGGAATTTGAATCTTGAACCTCTTTGTCCTCAGTGCAGAAAACTTATTCCCTGCGCCACCAGGAAAACATGACTTCACAAACACCCTCTGACAGCTTGAGGCAACAATACCACAAAAACTGGGTATTTTTTTGTTTTGTTCCGTTTTAGGCTGAAAGACTTACAAATGTCAAACTGTTGGTGATAAAATTCTCAAAAATATCTCACATTATTGGGCTGGTTTTGGGTGTATTGTCAAATATTTAGATGACATTTGGTTAAAAATGTGATGAAACGAATGCTGCACACACAGTACAAATTACAACACAATTTTGAATATCACTGCAGACTCACTGTTAAACTAATCTGAACACCATTTGAAACATGTGATATTTAGTATCCAAATAATGTCTGTCTATTTGGTTGCATTTGAATATAAACTTGTGGAGATATAGATGTTAACTGATTTTGCATATCCTCAAAAATATATAGTGACCTCTGAATTGACTATAGCTTGCAGTGAATCAAACTTTCGTCACAATTCAGTGATTGTGCTGAAAAAAATCAGCTCTAAAGGACATACTGGCGATTTATTGTGATTTTATGAAGTCTGGAATGTGATGTCTTGAAATTTAGGTTTATTGTAGTAAGTCATGCCCTCTTTAAGCAATCATTACCAAATTTTTATGGATTAATTGAGACATTACCCAAATCAATTATCCATTTTTATTTATTTTTTGCATTTGTGGTACTCCCTAGTTGCAGAATATCCCAAGACTGCTTAGCAAAGCTCAGACAAAGCATCTACACATGTGCGGCAAGTTTGGTTAAGATTGTTTTGCCATGCTTTATTTACAGATACTTATGTAAAACTGAACTTTAAGATTAATGTTTGAAAGTGTCCCTGCTTGGGCCCCTAATTAGTCACTTTTTAAAAAACCAATAAAGAAGCTCAATGTTGACTGTTTTTTATGCACGCTGGCACCTTTTTTACATTGAAAGGACAACAAATAATTGTGTGCATTCATTTATTTTCATTGTAATTTAGAAAGTTGTCAGCAGGCCTCCCAGTACCCTCTCACATTTAATTTAACAAAAACTATGATAAAAAATGTTCAAAATGTTCTTTTGACATGATGAAGATGAGATGTTGACAAGGCGAGACTAAAATGTAAGTGGTGGGCTATCGTACATTCAAAATGAGAGGAAAGAAGAACTGGATGATAAATTATTTAACGAAACATATTAGAAAAATGCTAATCTAAAATGCTCCATGAGCGGCATGGGATCAGGACTGACAGGCTGATAAATGCCAGTAAATAGTTGGTGCCAGGATGCTTCACTGGCCTCCAAAACACTCACACTAAAGCAGTGTCAGCCATTAGAACAACTTGTGAGCTGTACTTTGGCAGTAAATAAGCAGCCGTGTGTCTGACTGTTCAATGGATTTGTAATGTTTGTCAGCTGCTGCAGTGGCTGCAGCTAGCTCTCCTTGTTAGCCGCTGAACTGCAGCACACCACGCAGCCACTGAACTTCTAATCTGTTGATCCCCACAGGACTCCCTTAGATCCAAACTGCCTCTAGAAGGTTTATTGTTTGATGCTGCTTGACAGGAAGGTAGGAGGCTCATTTATCTGAGAGTGGAGCTGTGTTGTATGTAAACAGTCTGCACTCAGCAGTTTTCTCAAACAGACCTGGAAGATTTAATCACCGACTCTGTGAGAGGACATGAGTTTAAACCTCAAGACTAACATGTTGCAGTTTAAGAATTCAGGCTGAAACAAAGTTATTTTTCTACTTCTTTCGAGTGAGATCATTTACAGTGAACCTGAACCTGAACCTGGATACAAATCCTGGCTGTTGTTTTTGTCAGAAATTAGTTATTTATGGTCTCAAAGTTTGAGTTTTTAAACTTTCCAAATGATTATCAGTAAATGTGTTCGCATAAACCAATCTTTAAATCTGTTAAAAAACTAGAGACAAGGAAGTCTGTCATATAATATTAGAAAAATTATGTCCAAGTGAAATTTCAATACTTGACATACCCTGTCAGTCATTTCAAAACCATTTTTTACATAAAGTAATGACCACAAGTTGACTAAAATGTCAACTAAAACTGAACTAAAGCATCATGTGTTGTTGTCAACTAAATGTGACTAGCACTAATTGAGCATAGCGGCAGGCAGCCATGTAGGTGCATGGAAGGGCACAGAGGTTCGCTGTCTTTGCCTTAAGGCTTTCCTTGTTTGCACGTGGAAGGGCAGAGAGGTGTCCTTAGGCTTGCCATGTAGGCGCGTGGAAGAGGCTTTCTGCATAGGCCCAAGGAAAGGCAGAGAGGCCCCAGAACAGAGTCATACTGCCAAATATAATACTGCAAATGTAAATAGAGTTTATTTTGACTAAAGTGTTCCTGAATGAGCTAAGCATTTTTGACTAAGGGCTAAGACCAAATCAAAAATAGCTGCCAAAATTAGCACTTTATCGAAGGCCAACTTTAACCCAAAGGCCATCAGTATCACTGCTGTAGAAGAGTGTTTTAGTAAGGCAATGTTGTGTTTAGGATGTATGCAATCCTTTTACAGTGGGGTGATATATACAGTATGTGACATGCCATCTGGCAGAGAGCTGGGGCAATACGGCACTAAAGAGGATTTAAAACATATCAGTCCACATCTTAAACAGATTATTTAGTCATTCCTTTATAATTATATCAAAAGGCATTTTAGGATTAGCCAAGACTTAGAATCTCAAAGGAGCTCATATTGTGGCAATGGCTGCATTGTTTGTTCCAAAAAAAATTAAAAACTCTGGGAAGACAATAAATTAAAGACAGTCCCTTGTGTTTGAAATACCCATTTACTGACAAGTGCATCTGCTGTGTTTAGACTTAATTAAAGAAAATTAACACAAAGAAATGCACATGCTGCCTTACAATTACTGTGTACGCAACGCTGATTAAAAGTCAACCTTGCCATGGCTTCCTAACATGCAGTGATGTGTGGAGAGGGAACGCCTGGTTCAGAAAAGAGGTAATTTAGCAAACCCCAATTGAAATCCCTGCTAATTAAGATGAGTTTTCTTCAACTGCAAAGACTATGAGATGAAATATTCTGTTGGGAGAGGATGCATTTACATAGAGTCAGCTGAAGTTTAATGCAGAATAGTTCAAATCCTGCTCACAAAATAACAGTGACGCTATTTTACAAAGTTTTCTGGATCATCACTCACTTTTCTTCCATCATGCCCGCACAATGGCATCTCACATATATTATTACTGTAACTGACTTTATTTCAGCTGTTAACTGGTCCTGCTTTTCCATCATCACTAGTTATTACTCGTGTCTTAAGTAAGAAAGCAAGAAAGAACTGTGATTGTACTCCTCCACGGACCACTTCAGATGGTAAACAATGTTTTGATTACGAATGCTGCTGCAAAGAAGCTACAAATTCTAAAACATAGCTGTGTCACACACATCTTCCCTCTGGCAACACAGAGGATCTATACAATAAGCAGAGTTTTAGGGTGGACAACCAAGAGTAGTGTCAGCAGTCTGATCAAGTGACTCCCCTTCTGTTTCTGAGCTGTAGCATTGATAAAGTGTTTTGGAGGACATTATGATATCAGAGTGAAGTTGACCTTTGGACTATGGGGTATAAAATGTCAAATGGACGTCTGCCAAATTTGAAGAAATTCCCTTAAGGCCGTCTTGAGATATCTCACAAGACTGACACCAACACAAGGACACAATTACCTTGACCTTTGACCACCAAAATCTAATGAGTTCATTGCTGAGTCTCCGTGGATGTTTCTGCCAAATTCGAAGGAATCCCCTCAAGGCCGCAGGCCACGGTTGTCGCCGGCATGAATGCTTTTAAGGAACAGTGTCTAAAACTGAGGGGCATATAGTGGCTCATTCATTCATCAATCTTCTGTAACCACTTATCCTGTTAGGGGTCAGGGGAGGGCCTGACACTGACACTGGGTGACAGGTGGGTTACACCCTGGACAGGTTGCCAGACTGTCGCAGGAGTGAAGGCCTCTAGTGGTGAGGACTGCAAATTGCAACCAGCTGAAACTTGTACAGGTCAGAATTCCTTGAGTATTCACTGTTCAGGAGGTTTTTACTGGGAGCTGAATTATCCACAGAGGTCTCTTTCGCTCCAAAACAAACAGACCAGGTGATTAAAACCAGTAAAAACACTAAATAAAGCAGTTTAACGGTATTAGCTATTTAGCACGTTGCAGGCGGGCCGCTAGCCTAGCACATGCTAATGTGTGCTCAACTATTTACCCTGATTACTGAATGTGTGCTCACCTTTTTCCTGATCCAGACGTTTAGAAAATATTTACCAGGAGCCAAATCATACACAAAGGTCTCCTCCTCTACAAGACAAACAGATTTGGTGATTTAAACACTGAATAAAGCAGTTTCTCCGACCCTGTTTGGCATATTGTAGATGGGCTGTTAGCCTAGCACCTGCGAATGTGTTCTCACCTTTTTTCTCTGATAACTAAAGATCATATGTAAAGGAGGTTTTACTGAACACTGAATTATCTGCAAAGGCCGCTTTCTCTCGAAAACCTGGTAATTTAAACTGGTAAAAACAATGAAGCAGTTTTATGTTTTAAAAAAAGTGTTTTTTCCAACTCTCTAGTTGTGGAGGAGTTACTAACTACAGTAGTCGATGCAAAAAACACGACTGGCCCTATCGCGAATCAGTGTTTGGTTCGTCCACTCTGGGCTACTGTGGGAACATGGCAGTGCAACATGCTGAACTCTGTGGATGAGGACTTGCTTCCCATGTAGATATAAACAGCTCATTCTAAGGTAACAAAAACATGACAATTCTTATTTTCAGGTGATTATACAATAAAGAAAACATATTTATTATATTATGTTCCATTTTTGCAATATATCCCCCTAAATCCTACACACTGGACCTTTAAAACTGTGGTGTTGGGTTGTGTTGTTTTTTTACTGCCTTGGACATAATTATTTGTGACCTGTGTGCTGACTATGCCACCATATTTGGTCCTAAAACAGACAAAGTGGGTCAGAAAACCTTGCAAGTTTACTGTGACTAAACACCAGATGCCAACAATCAGGCCCATCCATCCATTCATTCCCCCTTCCTTATAAAATGTCACAAGTAATTTGGTTTAGTGATGGCACAGCAGCCAACAACAACATAAAAATAATGCAAATTAAGAGCCAAGGTTTTGTTATAGCCTTGTGTAGCATTTGGGATTAATAGCGCATAAAACAGCTGGCACTCTCTTGAACTGAGGCAGCTACACTGTGCATTTTCTAATCTAAAGTTTTAAATGATTAAAATAACTGAGAGAGCATAAAAAGCACAAAATAAAAGTAATAAAAAAACACATATTTTAATTTAATATTCACATGGTAGGTACTGCTGACCCTGTAAAACCTGACTACACACCATTTACCGACTTTGGTTCCAAGTAATGCATTTGCACTGCTCATTTCACCATGACAGCTTTGTTTATTTGGTATTTGTTTATTTTAGTACATGCTGGGCTCAAGCTCAAAACTAACAAAAATAGTATTTCCTTTTTATTTATCCTTGCATTCTCAGTTCTTTCCAGTATTTACTTCATGTAGTTAAATATGTCTTAGTATTAAAAATCCCTGTGTTGCTAATGTATAAATATGTTTTATAATTGTTTATTTGTTTAACAAAATGGTCAAACTTCTTAATGCATTACTTTTCAGTGGGTAGCATTGTCACCTCACAGCAAGAGGATTCCTAGTTTGGACCTGAGGTGGGGGTTTCGAACCCCAGGGTGGGGAAGCCCTTCTGTGCAGACTTTGCATGTTCTCCCCATGTCAGCGTGGGTTTTCTCCAGGTACTCCAGCTTCCTCCCACAGTCCAAAGACATGCAGGTTAACTGGTGACTCTACATTGGCCGTAGGTGTGAATGTGAGTGTGAATGGTTGTCTGTCTCTATATGTCAGCCCTGTGAAAGTCTGGCGACCTGTCCAGGGTGTCCCCTGCCTCTCACCCAGTGTCAGCTGGGATAGGCTCCAGCCCCCCACGACCCCCAATGGGATAAGCGGTTATGGAAAATGAATGAATGAATGAATAATACAAATGGCCACACATGACATTTGCCAAAATTACAGAAAGCTTTTTTTTCTTTTTTCTTTTAATAGAATAAATAAAAAATGAAAGGAGGAAATATCTGTTCTCCAAATAAACAAGATCTTTTGAATGTCATTACTTAGTTTGTGATACTCTAGATTACACAATTTGGTATTTCAAACACAGACTTTTGACACCTGCCTTTGTAATACACAGTAGTATATTTTACCATTGTAATTTGCAACTACTTTCCATGGTTTCAGACTCACCTGGATCCTAATATGTCACATATCACTGTATATGTGAAGCCAAATATGATGTGATAATTAACGCTAACTGCCCAAGGCACACCAAAGGGCGAGCCAAAATCTCTAGGCACACCTGTATTTCTATCTGTGAACAAGAGCCTCTACAAAGGTGTGTTATCACTCGTATCACAACATAAATGTTTGTTTTTATTTACCAATATCAAATAACAACTGACAACCAGCTTTCAAATGTTTTTAAATTACATCAAAGCATCAATAACACATCCATTTAACATGAGAATTAATGTAAGATAACGTAAGATGATGTGTCACACATAATTCCCACGCGTGAACAGTGACGATTAGGTTCTCTGCAAAGGTTTTTTGAATCTAATTAAATTACATTTTTTAGGTAGGAGTTTGCACACAACATACTGATACAGTCAATTAAAAATCCATTCATAACTTTTCATATAGGCACAGTTGAATATTGCAATAATAATATATGGTAATCACAAAATCCTACGGCACACCTGGATTTGCATCACAGCACACCAATAGAGAACCACTGTGCTAAGCTAATCCTTTAAAAATTAAAATCTATTATCTAGCCACATCGGCTGCAAATCATACATTTTCATTGAGCGCTTTCAGTAATTGCATTTTACTGGTTTGATTACACCCCCATTGTGGCATTTACTCATCCCAATTTTGCTTTGTGAAGTCTCAGATGAAGATCACAAACAGACTAATGTGTGTGTTGCATTAGCCAACACCAGAATGTATAGAGGATGTTTTTCTCAACATAACACACCAGCCTTCAAAGATATTGTTATTACAGAAGTCTAATGTATCTTCATTCTGTCTGAAACAAATAACACACTACATTCATACCAGAAACAAAGATGGAGTGGAGGTTCTGCCACCAGCAGTTGGTTACAGTGGGACATTCTGTTGCTAATAGCAACCAGTACTGACACAGGTCCATAGCAGATAAAGCATGGATGTATAAAGAGAACTGGATACAGGAACAGCTTTGAGCATTAAAGCTTATTAAATGATCCTAAGCCCCTCCCCCATTAGTTAGTGTTGCTACGCTGGACTAGCTTGACATAAAGAAACATGGTGACGCCGGTTCCACTTAGCCAGGTGCCAGAGTGTCTATTGTAGTTTTTAGGTGTTAAGCAGTATAGCTTCAAGACACCAGTAGCAAGGGCTACAGTATGCAATGGACGGACTTATTCACAACACCTTTTATGAACAAGGCAAAACGACACGCAATGAGGCTTCAGGTCTCAACAACAAAAGTAAAAGTAGAGACTGAGGATGACAAGTCAACACTGCTGGGTATGTATCCCCTTTTCCCCTTCTGAGGATCAGGAAAGTACTCTATTACTCTTTTTCCACACATATGTGCTGGTTTGGCTTGACTTGGTTTGGTTTAACATGTCAGCCCAGCGCAGCGGCTGACAGCTGCTTACAAGGCGTTATTATGGATCCCACTGCACACAGTGATTGGCTAGTAGGCTACTCTTCACATTGACACATCGCGGTCAGATGTGGTTAGGATTAGGGCAAAGAGGTTATGGTTAGAGAGAGTACTAGCTAATCTCAAATATTCCCTGAGATTAAAGTGATAAATGTATGAGAAAAAATCGGCACAGTCCATGTAGGGAGCGAGATGTGGTGGCTGTTAACGGGTTAACCACAGAATTTACACACAGTTTTGAGGATGTATTAAGCTGCTGAATACACACTGGCTGTTCCTCCCCTGGTGCAAAAAGCATTACTGGCTACAGACACCTGGGTGCTAACTGCATCCGCCTTAATTTTTCACAGTATGGTGTAAAATGCTTGTTTTGGAGCTGTAAAAAATATAATTAAAATTGTTGTCCAATATCTCTTTCAAAATATCAGAACTGCTTCCAGTAAAAACTTCAGAAGGTCTTCAACCTTTATTGGAAGTGTTTAGCTCGCTGCGTCGCTGTGCACCTACACCTACAGCGAGGGCGGAAGACTGAAAGATTGACAGAGAGACAGATATAAACGTGTGACATGTTACAAAACATCTAATTTTTTTGTCAGAGCTGTGAAATTATAAAAATATTGCTCGAAATGCCACCGACAGAGGTTTTGGCATCTAAAGGAAAATAAGGTATAATTACTGAATATTCACAGCGACTGTGCATGGAGATGTGCTAATGATGAACATCCACTGTAATAAAGGCGGCAGAAAGTGCAAATCAACAGGGAAAGAGCTTTAATGCATTCAACACTCCACCGAGGCTCATTTGAAAGTACGAATCTCATTATTACAGCAAGAAAAGGGTTTTGACAGGGTGTGGTGTGACATTTGGCTCTTCGCTCAACTGTCCACATTCACTGGCCTGTCAACCTTGTCACTTCCTATTTGCTGAGGGAACCATAAAGATTCCAATAGACGGGAATCTGGTTGACAGCTTGCTGTCCATTAAAAAGGTGACAATGAATTCCGCAGAATATCTGCAGCCCACAGTGTGAGCCGCAGCATAAATCAGAGTTTCACCGAGGAAGAGCAGCACAGAGCAGCAGTGCCAAGCAGGGGAGGAGACGTAAAACACACAGGAGACATTCAGATTTAACAAACATTACAACAGAAATAGAAAATGCAACATTGATGCTTTGCCTGTGTCACAAAACACTGGGACATAAACTCCGTGGCTGACAAACTATGTAATTGGGACAGGCACAAATCCAGTGTGAAGGCAGCTGTTTGCGTAAACAGGGTCACGTCTGTTTTCTTCTCGCTGAACACAAATAAATTCATTAAAAAAATATGTTTCAAGAATCATTTACATGCACCAAAACAGGACGGACTAAATGGAAAACACTGGGATGAAATTGGGACAGTGAATGATCACCAGTGGAAGAACTGAGAGCTTAACTTAAAATGAGAAAATGAACGTTTCAATTTCTCAAAACCTAACCCAAATAGCAAGTCAGATGTGGGTAAAATCAATTCCTAGGCACTGTATGGTGCTGATTAGTTGTACATAGATGATTGCAGGTAGGGGAAAAGGAAAGGAGAGAATAATTTGTTTCCATTAGGTGAATCGAGGGTGGATTTCAATGCACTAATGAAGAGCTAATGATAGAGAAGAGTTTAAAATATTCAGGTAGCACTCATCCGCTATGAAACTCTGAGACCTGCATTAACATACTCACTCTCTCCTTGTTACCCTCCTTTATGCCCTCAATTCAAAGTCTATTCATATTTGATTAGCTCAGAGATTCCACCCAAAGGAGTGTAAATCCTGTTTCAGATGCACACAACATTTGCAGTATATCATTACACGTGGGACAGGATTGCAACGCTGGCTGGAAGAGAAAAAGCTGAGTAGGCCTTGCAAACGCATTCCCAAACAAACTGTCCTTTCAGTGAAGGACAGTAGGCAGAGAGCTGGATGGAAAGAACTGACCTGACATTTAAGGCTATTGAATATACCGTCGCATAAAACTCTGAATGAATCATTTCTCCCCGAGTTTGGAACATAACGGTGCGTTCCAGCAAGTTGAGATAATGGCCAAGGATGATAAAGCGGTGAAGGCTGTTAAATGATAAACAACGGTCGACACTAACAATTTCAGCCATAGCCTGGAGAGAATACATTTTCAAACAGGTGTCGGATGTCAGGCCAGTGGAGACTAAAAAATATTCTGTAATGGAACATTTCCAAAATCTCTAAATGTGATACAAGAGACACATGCCATTAAACTGCAGCAAATTGAGTTGATTTTTTTTTTCTCCACACACTGATGGATGTTCGATCTCACTAATGGAGGAAATAGATTATATCTCAATCCTTTCTGTCCAATTAGTACTAACGAATAACGTTCAGTCCATGCTGCTGAGTAAAAATAACATGTTGAGCAGTATAATAACATGATGATCGTTAAACTACAACAAGTAAAAAGTGCAATATGATAACAGAATAATACATTATTACAAGTCAAATTAAAAGCACACATTCAGAGTGTTATTATTACATATATTTTGATTTAATATTATCATTACTGATGCACTATTGTAAGTGAAGGAGTCAATTTACCTACTTCATATATTGTTGGGTAATTAATTCTACAATAATTCATCTATTGACACCGTCACACAGCGCCGGGCAGATAATGACACGCAGCCAAGAAACAGGAGACGAGGATAATGTTGTGTCCTTGGTAATAAATCAGCACCGTGGAAATAATTTGGATTCCAGAGAAAATACTGCACATGCCACATGTGAACAATGCTGTAATGAGATAAAACACTCAGGACATGACATACCTGCCTGGCCGGGAGTCTCACGCTGCTAATATCTCACTATGGCAACATTAGCTGCTCTGTTTCAACAATGTTAGGATGAAAAAAACACACATGCAGGTTGACATGTAATCATGCTGTTCTGTCAGGAGATGCCGCAGCTGAAATCAGCAGTGAGTGAGAAATAGTATAAATAATACATGTAATTTGTTAAGCTATAAGGAGAGGGAAAGTCTGCTGGCCCCTCAGGCTAATTTATGCAATGTTAAAGTGCTTGTGCTAATAATGGGTGACTGGCAAAAAAATAATTGTTTTGTCTATTAACCTTGACAGTTGTTACTGAGCTGAATTTTACACTTCTGTTAAATGATGTTGCTGTTAATCCAGGTTTTATGGCTGCTGGGAGAAGTTTGCCTTCAGGGCTTCACACCAGATAGCCCTGAAGTTTTAGGAAACAAGATCAGCATTTGGGTTGAAATGGAGAGAATTCTTCCACAAAGGGTTTGTCTGACAGACAGCCTTGAAGGTTAACTTCTCCCATGTGCTGTTCTATGACTGTTAATGAAGTCAAATTAAAGTAAACTTTACTGCACTTAACCAGATATAATTATTTGTAAGTTGTTTTGATCTTTTATGGCGAAGGTAGCCTCCTTTATAATTGATAATGTTAAATGATCACATAATATCGTCTCATATCAATCGCAGGCTCCTGAATGGAATCAAATCGAGATCATTTTGGTAAAAACTTTGCGATAGCAGCAAATATCATACTGCTGTCCCCAAAAAGCAAATAGGTAAATAATAGTAGTGAAGTTGGAAGTATACCCTGCAGTGATGTTGAACAGAAACAAGTTGAACATCGACAGGTTGTAAATAAGCCAATTCAACCATTTCATTTGGAGGTTTAAGCCAAATTCAAGCAACTGTGTGCACTGAGTACACACATACAGTTAGTAGAGTAGACCAGGAAGACAGTCTGCAAACTCTGCTGGATGTGCAGACAGTCTGGGGAACAATTTGTCCATTCACCTAAATTTTACTGTGTGTTCCAAATACGTTTGACTAATCTGTTTAAAACTTGTTTGACTGCTTTTGTTACTTACATCTTCCCAGATCTTAGCGACTAACCCGGTGAGTAAAAGTAAATATTGAGGAAGGAATGACCCAAGACCCGAATTGTAATAAATTTGAATTATCCTCCAACTAGACTGAGGACCCTATTTTAGCTATCTACAGTGCATGGTCTGACATGTGTAGTTCAAGTGCATTGAAGCCATGACCAACTGCTTTTGGTACTTTTGGTTGTATTTCGTCACTGTACAAATCATAGGTGTGTTGCGGGTGTAACATGAATTCAACCAATCAGAGTGTCACCACCCATTCTCTTCAAAAGTCAGGTGCACCTTCACTGCTATTTACATGGCATATTTGGCAAACTGCAGAAGCTAGCGGTTTTCTGCTGAGATCAATGCCAAAGAGAGGTAACGTCACTGCAGCAAATACTGTGGAACATGTCAGCAGCGATACTAAAAACTGTAGTTAGACTTAACAGAGGAAACAGACGAAACTTTTAGCTTCTGAAATAATCAATGGGGTTACGCTGCTTCTTGTGCATAAACGCACACAGCGTCTCTCTTAATGGGGAGTCAGCAGCTCTGCTCTCTGCTATGTTAACATTTTAGAAAATGTAATGTTTATTTTCCCTCATTAATGATATATTATTTCAACCACCTATGACCCATCTGCACATCCCTGTGTGTAACAAGCAGAGCCTACGTATGTTGTGAACCCACCTATGACCCATCTGCACGTCCCTGTGTGTGTAACAAGCAGAGTGTACGCATGTTGTGAACCCACCTACAGTATGTAGGATTGTCTTGCTGCCTGAATAATCCAGATATTAAACAGAAAGAAAATACTCCACCATTCTGACTTAAGTCCAGGCTTTTGTTGGTCTGTGGCACAATCACTTTCTGCTGCCTCAAAATAACAATCTACCAACAATGCCCACACCGTATTTTAAGACCAACATGCCCATTGGCGCAAGTATATTTGCTACTTAGACAATGTGCGAACTGGCCATGAAAATGGCACTATAAATCTAGCAATGACAGTTGTGTGTTGCTATGTTTAAGATAGGGCTGTAAGAGTCTGCAGCGATGCTGTGAGCTAAATGCTTACATGCAATGGTAGTGCTATTATGCTGATGTTTAGCAAGTATGTTTACCCTGCTTACCACATTGCCGTGTTGATGCTAACATTTGCTTATCAGCACTAAACACAAAGCACAGCTGAGGCAGATGGGAAAGTCATTAATTTGGCAAGTATTTGGTCATAAACCAAATATTTAGAATAGGAATGGGATAGATGAAAAGTCAGACCATCACATTATTACAGTTCATCCTGAGGGAGACATGGATGTCTGCATGAAATTGCACAGCAATCCATCACATAGTTGCTGAGACATTTCACTCAAAACCACAAATGTCAACCTGCTAATGTTGCTACAGGAAAAGTCAGGGGGTCAACAAAGTCAGTAGGTCTTATCCTCTGGAGATCATGAGTGTCTGTAAACAATCCATCCAATAGTTGCTGATATATTTTGGTCTGGTAGTGGTGGACCTCCTGGTTAAAAACAGCTTGTACCAGTTTTGAGATAAAAAATCCATTGTACAAAGTGGACGAAACTGTAAATAAAATCTAAAAATATTTATCTGATGATGATTGGATGTTGAACAAGACTCAGTGATGCTGATAGACAGAGAGTCTGACAATCACTAGTGAGCTCACTGTATCTTGGGGACTGCCCAGGTGGCCCACAGCAGCACTGGGGTGCCAGCTTTCATCCATACCACCCACCAGTCCATAGTACACAGGTGAGAGGGACACATTTGATCTGCAGCCTGACAGTAAGGAACCGCTCACTTGTCAAAATGTCTGTATACATTTGCTGCTCCTCTCTGAGCAGCACACTTTGCCCTCTTAGTGCCAACTCATCATGAAGTCAGAACACACACAGAAAGCACTGGGGTTGAGACTGACAAGATTTCATGAAATAATTATGGACGATTCCCAGCCAAACCTAGACAGAGAACTCACACGGGACGTGGCATCCATCCAGGTAGTGTCTTATTTATCAACTCCAGCTTATTATGTAATATACAACACAGTAAACAGATTCTATTACAAGAACTGCTCTGGAGTTTTGATGAAAGTTTTCCGTATGAACATGCAAGTCCCGTTTGATTCCTGGTGTCAAAGTTTGTAGCCTGTGTTGCTTCTAACGAAAGCGCTGCAGAGGGAAGGCGAATCAAAGGTTGATGAGCAACGATCTTCCATTTAAACACTAAACTGTCTACATCTCTGTGCTTCTGCCAGAGTTCCTCCACTGACATCTAAAGGAGACGTCCTTTAATCAATAGACAAATGCGTGTTTTTCACTTGTCAGATTAAGTTGTTAAAACCTGCATACCTTTTCAGCTTAAGTCTTGTAAATATTTGAAGCGCCACACATACCGCACCCACAGCTGATGGAGGAAAGACTTAAAGCTCACGGTGGCTGTTTTTGTGCTCCAGTGAGGATGGAGCCCCGGTGGAAAGCAAGTCCTTAATCAAGAGTCTAACCAGACTCATAAACCATCCTGAAAGGCCTCCCTTAGGCACCTTGCTGGGTAAACAATACCATCACTCTGTCATGATCCTGAATTAAGATATTACCACATGCATGTAATTAACATTTGTATTCAGTCCCAGAACAATATTTCATCCTGATTAAATAAATATTGAGCGACAACTCTATGAGAAATGCTATGGGTTCTTTCTTTTTTTTTCCAGCTGAGAGCAGAAACTGGATTTAATAGACGGAATTTCAAAAGCAGAAAACAGGACAGGGAAGGTATTTGTGGAGCACAAAAATAGAAAACCCCCATTCAAAGCAAGTCCACTCTCCTCTCTTTCCCTCTGAAAAATCGAGGCAGTGGCCCTGCTTCAGATGTGAGCATTATCCACAGTGGCACATCCAGCTTTTATGGGCCGGCCATCAGCGAGCAGGAAGTGAAGAGGGAGCTGGTACATGGTGACATGTCGGATTTTTAAAGAAAAAGATTGGCCTGTGGGAGACAGGTGAAATAGTCAGAGAGAGATGTATTGTGACTACTGGCTCGGAAACTTTAATGAATCAAGCTTAACCATTCAAGGAGCTGTCACTATCATGCCTTTAACAGGAAATGTACTACTTTTAAGTATTTCTCTCTGAAAACATTACACATTAGAAAATACTTGTTGGAAACATGTGAAAAGATTGTGAATTATACAGTACTGCACCATGGACCCGGACCCGTTTTTAACTTATTTCGTGTCCAGGACTTTTTAGGCAGGCCTGAAATCATGGGTCAATGACACACTGGAGCCTTCCTTAACATAACCCCTCCCTTATTACATAAAAACTAAAGTTAGAGCACATCAGTGTCATTTTGTTCCCTCCCTGTGTGCAAGCAGCGAGTTTGCTTCCACCAACAAGCTCTCTTAGCTCTTTCAGTCATATAAACACAAGCAAAGTAGCCATCACAAACATACCTTTTACTTTTTCGGCAGTTACTGCTCACTGCTGTAAGTGTGTGCTAATATTAGCTGCTGTTCACCGCTGAATGAGAGGCTATCACTGCACAGCAGCTTATTTTCCAGCTCAGAGAGTGGGTGTGCTTTGTGTTACTGGATTAGCTGCTAATGTGGGTATAACACTTCGCAGCATTTAATGCTTTGGCTCAGCACCTTTAGCGGACACACCCCCAGCGTTTCAGAGCAAACAACGCTGCTTTTTTCCCCACAATATTGAAACCTAATGTTATATAGCTGATGAATGTAGTTGGGTGGTTAGTGACACACCTTTCAGTGGTGTGACTAGTTCATTACACATATTTATTTTTGCTTTACCTGTACTTTAAATAAATACTTCACACCTTAAACGACCATTTGTATATCATTTACTCATCTCCTGTTATGTTGAATTCATGAAGGAAACTTTGTTTTTTCTGGCATGCCTCAATGGTAAACAAAGAATCCAAACACAGAAAATTCTTGACCAATTTAAGTCAAAAGGGTCCATGTTTAACTACAGCAAAACTATATCAAAACATCAATTTACAAACTCTTCCACAACTCATACAGTGTAATCCAGGTCTCCTTATCTAGTCATATGCTTAGTGCTTCCCAAACAGGCAGCACTTTCTGATGGGGAACTGAACTAAAACTGTTATGCAACCACGCTCTCTTCAAAGCCAGCCTCCATTGACAAAAACACTAATTTTATCTTGCTTAACAACGTAGCTGCTGGTCTACCGCTGCCTCTATCGGAAGTCTGTTGGTGTTATTGTGTGACTTTGGTAAATCCAAACTAACCTTTTAAAACCCCAAAATCACACAATGACAGAAACAAACTTACTGATGAGTGATCAGTGAGCTAAAATTAGTGTTTTTGTCAATGGAGTCTGGCTTTGAAGAGAGCACAGCTAAATTTCACTTTTAGTTCAGTTCACCGTAGGAAAGGAAAGTCCATTTGGGAAGTACTGAGCACATGACTGGATAAAAGAGAGATTGTAGATGGATGTTTTGATATAGTTTTGCTGTTGTTCAATGCCGTCAGCTTTGACTTTCATTTATCAGGTGTTCTGTCTGTTTTTGGATTCTTCCTTTAAAGTGGAGGCACGGTAGAATAACAAAGTTTTCTTTATGAATTCAATGTAACATGGGGGCGAATAACTGATATACAAATGATCATTTGGAGGTTGAAGTATTTCTTTAATGTTCCTTTTGCTAAAGAATTTATGAAAGCAAACTCATTTAAATACAAGGACAGAGGACACTGTTAGCAGAACAATACAGCGACGATATGGTGGGTTTCTAAGCCTGAGATGATAGGATCAAAACTTTGAAGCTACAACGGCTTTATGCCTGAAGCCAGCCAATATATACCCGCTCAAGAAAACATGGGAGCAAGGGAGTGAGAAGGGACTCAGAAAGAAAGACTTTGAAGATCAGAGCTGCCATGCAGCGTGGTGTTTGGTACCCCATCATCCAGCCCAGAAAAACGTGCTCTCTTTTTCCAGTAATCTGCACCACTTCCTTTTTTCTTCTCCCTCGTTACCTCGCACTCTTTAACTCAATCCCAGAGACGGTGGGAGATGTTAAGGGGGACAGTAGCGTTTTCTTGGGTCTCCTGTATTCTTTTTATTCCCATTAGCCTCCAGTTGTTGCAATTTAACTGACACCAACATGACAGAGAGAGAGGATAGCAGAGAGACAATGAGTGACAGAGAAAATTGTGGTGATGGGGGACGCAGGGAGAGTCGATGAGAAAGGAGAGAGGGAAAACAACAAGGAAATAGTCAATAAGAGACGGGGATCTGAGCGGCAAAGAGCTTAGCTGTAATCAGCGAGGGCAAGCCCCACTGGAGGATGCACATGCTCTTAAGAAACAAGTCAACATTTCCAGGAAAATGACTCACTTAGACAAAGGCTATTTTTTACAGAGGGTGGAGCAGAGGAGGAGGAGGAGGCAGCAGGGAAAGAGAGGAAATATCAATCAATCAATCAATCAATCGATCAAACTTTATTTATATAGCGCCTTTCATACATCAAAAATGCAACCCCAAAGTGCTTTCAGAAAGAATAAGGAAAGAAAGTTCAGCCATGAAAGTCACATGTAATGTTTTATTGGAGAAGTCGCTGAGAGACAGAAGCTATTTCTGAACTCGCCACAAACTGGTGACAAGAAGATTGCCAGTGTCTCCAGCTATAATGTCACACCCACCTCCACCCTGAGACACCACACCAGGACTCGTTTCAAAGTCAACTATGTTCAACTTCATACTGTTGTTGTGAGAGCTATCTTTCACATTATTGAAACATATTGTTGTCATAGCAACGCCTGTACCATCTCTCTCCCCACCAGTCCTCAGCCTCTGATTTTCTCTTGGCCTTATCTCATGTGGACATTGTTTTATTTTTCACACCCAGTCATACATACTGTACCTGCTCACTAGTTACCCTCAGTAAGTCGTCGTTGTCTGTGGATGATCTGGCTGACTTTGTGATCATCGACCTGCCTCCACAGCTGCTCTTTTGACTTGTCATAGCAGGAGAAGCACAGTCACGCAACAGATAATACCACTGATGGCTCTCTTCCATTTAAGTGGCTGGCCAAGATTTGCCAGTGAGACAGCATGAACACACCTGTGCTTTCCCTGAGATGAATAAAAATGTTGGCTGTAAAAAAGGTTTGTAGCCCTGTTATTACCTACGCTAGCCTCTAATGAAGGTAATAAAGAAATATTGAACAGCACAATTATAGACTCTAAACAGGCTTTTTTTTAAGAGGACATTTTGACATGTTATAGTAGGAAAAGTCATGAAATTAAGCTGCATTTAGCTGCGTCAGTTTCAGGGTCCTGGGGCCAGCTGCATAAAAATAGACCTAGTCTTTGTCTTAAATATAACTTAAAGTCAGACTTGTTGTGGACACTTCAATTGTTTGCTGTTTAAAGCAAGTGACTAACGTAAGACTGACTGAGATAGTCTATTGCACAATGCATAATAGGTGTAATAAGACACTTAACAGAAGAGAAAAGATGGAGAATGAAACAGTGCCACTTATCTCAACCCTGTCATTTACAGACAGCAGCACCACTAGTTACAACACTGATTACCTCAGTGTGGCTACTAGTGTGACATATAACATACCTGTTTGCAGTGCTTCTAAACGATAATAATGGCATAATATGTCAGTCACAACCGTTAACCTTCTCTGTTTTATGGCGGCTGATCTCATCCTCTGCTCTGGGGTTAAGGAGCTCCCAAATGTCATTGTTTCCAGATTTACAGACATTTACGGCCACTGTTCTTCTTCTTTAAGTTAGCCTCTAACTGCTAATAGCTGTTTCTTAAATCTCCCGTGGTGTGTCACCAACATAATACGAAATCAAAACGTCACACCCATTCCACCCATGGTCATGTCTTTCCAGCTTTACATTTTACACAGGCCTTGTTTCGAGTCCGTTACTACCCAGCTAGTGTTACTGTATGCGGTTCATTTGTTCACAGCATTGGGACACTAAAAGTAGTTTGTGTGCATGAATTTACTGATACTTTGTATCACATCAAGCAGTCATCTCACACGCATTCGTTATTCAACTCACTACTTTAGGCGGCAGCTGACAACGTTGTTACCTCAGTCAGAAACACTCTTACCATAGATTTAACCATTTATTGCAACAAATGTAAATACAGTGATACTTGGCGCTGATCACTCTGCTCTTAAGATGCTCCCTGGATTACACAAGTAGCATGCCAAGCCGAAACAAGGAGCACAATACCTAACACCTCCCCCAGGTATACAAGAGTGGGCCCAAAGCTCGACACTGAATACCATTTTGACCGTGAAGCCATGTTAGAACTCTGAATTAGATGAATGAGAAAGGTTGGAGGCTTGGGTGCTGAAGGCAAAGCTTTGCCAGCAGCAACAGCAGTGTGTGGCAGCGTTGGTGTAGCAGGGATCAGTGAGCAGGAGGCCATAGTTACATGGACTGCCTTGTTGTGAGAATGGGCTGTGATTGATCTGTGACTGCTTAGAAATAATGATTCAGTTCGGGGCTGTCAGCTGATTGAGCACATGACCTCTGTTGCCTGCATGAACTAACTTGATGTTTCATTACTGACGCATCGCTTGTTTGTACAAATCTTGATGTTGATTTAGGAACAATGTCATGGCTGGATAGCTAGCTAGTCTTGTTGTTAAACATACTGTCATGTTATATTTACTGTTGGTCAACCGTACACCATGTTTTTCATTTTGAATCCTGCTAGCATAACGTTAGCTTTCTTGCTCATAGCGGAGTCACAGGGTTCTATGAGCTGACTGGACTAGAAATATCTCCCGCTGTGTATTGAGGCTGTAGCCTGTGGCTTTCATGCTCCGTCTTCGCTTCATTTTCCCGTATCGGCACTGCCTCTTGCCGTCAGATACAATAGCACTGTTGCCATAGCAACAAAGATCCAACATCAGGCGGAGACGTGGTAAACTTTCCTACCTCAAATTAAGTCGGTCTTAATATTTATGCAGCAGAGAGGCTTAATTAGATGAGTCTAACCTGACAATCTACAACCAGTCTAAGGCCGAGACTAGTCTTTACCTGAGTTAATGCAACTGGCCCCTGGTGTTGGGCATACTGGCTCACTGTCACAGCTTACTGGGATGCTTGAATAGAACAGGGATATCGTTAATGTTATTACTAATACCTGACCAGTCAAAATGTCTGCTGTGGATAAAGTGATGCAGAATGCTAGATGCATCGAGACAGCACTGTTTCTATCGGCCAACTTTTGTAGGTCAAAGCTGAAAGAAAAAGTGAACTCTTTCGTCTGGGCTTTCAGGGAAACAGTAAGAACAATTTTGGATAAATAGATCACAAGGGCTACAACTTATGTAAGAGAAAGGAAGAATGAATATTTGTTGCAACTGGTCCAAGCGTGAACCAGCCTTTAAGATAGGTGTCTAGCTTTAAAAATACAGTTGGTAGAGATTAGGAAACTAATCAGAGAAGCAAGGTTAGTGACCAGTGTACCTATATATGTTAACTATCTAAAACAGTTAAACAGTCTAAAAGAAGGGGTTGCTATACTTCATCCAAACTGCTTAACGTGTAGTTGAACAGTGGCTGAAATCCCTTTCCAACATCAACATTGGAGAGGTTAAGTTTGACAATTTAGATAACTTTCCAAAAGCGACATGCACACCCATCTCATGCAGCAACTGGTCAGGTGTGCTGCAGTAAGAAAGTCTACAGGGTTTGAACTTCTCTCTAAACCTCTTTTTTATTCTTCACACAACTATTTCTGACACTTTTCAACCAAGTGCAACACCATAAATACCTTTGAAGAGAGACTGTCTGACCTTTATCCTCATTTGTAGCATTCATCGAGGCTCCTTTATGCGACTGCAGGCGTCTCACTTCACCTCCAGTGTGGCTGCTCAGAACAGCTTTAAACACTTTTTCTTCAGATGTGCTGAGACTTTGCATGAGCCAGTTTAGCTTGGAGCACACTGTGCCGCGGCCTTTTATCTCCCAGTTTACCGCGGTCTTTGTGCCACACTGTCTGTGTTGCGGTCTAGCTTGAATGCCTGTACTTCTGTCTCCGATGTTGTGGTTTTCTGCTCTCACCCTCAAGATTTGTTTACCTGTGCAGACCAACATTTGAGTAAAGCCTGTTTTGACTAAATCGGCCTCATCCCAGGAGTCTGCTTTCGGGTCCCACTTCATTAAATGCAACAACTGTACGATCCAGTGAATCTGAGCAGCCAGGCTATGTTTCTACATAAAAATTTCAGATGTTAAAGGAAAGCAAAACAGTTTCACTCTAACAGCTGTGCTTGAGAGACCATCCAGTAGCAGACTGCAAGCTAAATACATCTCTCTCCCCTGGTAGGTTTGTGTGTGTGTTGGCTGGCAGGCTGGTTAAGACATTGGCCGTCACTGGGGTTTCTGGTCACGCTATTCTGCCTGGCATTATTACACCACCCATCACTCAGGCCCACTGTGTACATTATTCATGCCCCCAGAGGAGTTCATCAGAGGCTGTGACCGCAGGTGCTGTGACAGCGCTCTCAATCACAGGCTCCCACGCCGTCTGCTCATCCGACCCCAGCGTGACATGGCAACCCGTGGTCCAATTCCAGTTCAGCTGTGGAATCAGGCCCAGAGCTGGACATAATTGACCAGCATCCATTCACATGTTAATCCAAACACAAAGTAATCTGGAAACTACCTTCAGTGGGGGGGGGCTCTGTGTTTCAGATGAAAGCCGGCAGGTCTAAGACGTCCGCCACACAAATAACGACCCGCGCCACACATATCAGCTCACGCCTGTCAACTTCAGCACACTCCTGGGTAACAGATAGCCAGGGGATTTTATTAACTTGTTTGTTCAATTTCACAGAGCCACATAACTCCTGCTGCCATCACACATGCGAACACAAAACTTCTCAAAGCAGCCTGTGAGCCACGATGTGCATTTCCACTCTGCCGCTCAGATGTGTCCTGTCATCCTTCACAACGACAAGTAAATTCTAGTGGCACATCTTTCTGCTAACAAAGTAAAGACTGGCCTGCGAGGCTAGTTACCTAATATTACTGCAATTGATAGATACATTTACATGGGATGTTTCACAGCCATCCCTCTGCCCGCATCCACCATTCACTTAGACATTAGATGGAGTCAAGGTGAGCTGTCACCAACCAAATGTGGTGTTATTTATGACTCTGTACCTCTCTGATAATGTGAGTAAGGTCTGCCACCATCAGGGTTATTTCTCCGCAGCGTAATACCACTCACATCATTGACTCATTACCTCAACATAGCAGTGGACACAGAGCTGCTTATAGAACTCTTTGCTCTCTGTAATTACTCTTTTATGCCAATCACACCTGCAGTCTAAAGGACACAGTGTGATTTAAAGCTGTAGTTGGTAACTATGAAAATAACTTCTTGTCATATTTGCTAATCTGCCACTACATCCACACAATATTATATCAGACAGATAGTCTGTGAAAAAAAAATCCTCCTCCTCTTGCCTTCATGGCATTTGCTAGAATCTACTGCAGTTCACCAAAAAACAACCAATCAAAGCTGAGGAATCTCTAACGCAGCTATCAATCATGTCAATCACAGCTGAACTGTGGTCAAACTGTCAGACTAGGCAGCGCTGATCAAATATAAATCAAGATTCTATTACTGCACTGATTATTCCTCACCTCAAACATACTTTAGTGCAGTGGTTCCCAACGGGTCCGGCCCCAGGGTCAAGATTTCTCCTTAGTAGTTGAATACACTTAGCGTCATACTAATGTTTGGCCATGTCATCGAGCTAATTTGCTGTCTATGTTAAGTAGATGCCCATTAGTCACTCACTCTACAGCAGAAAACAGCACTTCAAAATAAAAGCTCTGTGCTGGAAATTCACTATACTTAAAAAAAAAAGTGTGGCACGGTGGCGCAGTAGTTGGCATTGTCACCTCACAGCAAGAGGGTTCCTGGTTTGAACCCAGGGTGGGGGAGCCCACCTGTGCAGAGTCTGCATGTTCTCCCCGTGTCAGTGTGGGTTTTATCAAGGTACTCCAGCTTCCTCCCACAATCCAAAGACATGCAGGTTAATTGGTGACTCTAAATTGGTCATTGGTGTGAATGTGAGCATGAATGTCTGTCTCTATGTGTCAGCCCTGTGATAGTCTGGTGACCTGTCCAGGGTGTACCCCGCCTCTCGCCCAGTGTCAGCTGGGATAGGCTCCAGCCCCCCCCACGACCCCCGACAGGATAAGCGGTTATGGAAAATGAATTAATTAATTAAAATAAAGTGTGTTTTTTTACATACTTGACACGTTGCAGAGTCACTTGTGGTCCATTCATACTGGACCCGCAACCCACTTTTGGACTGCGACCCACCAGTTCGAAACCACTGCTTTAGTGTACTGTTATGCTGTAAAATAAGAAATTTTTCTATTATTTCTATCATTTTCTATAACTATTTCATTTTACAGCTGAACAGCACACTTAAATGTTCCTAAATCATTTAGGGTGAGAAATAGGCAATGCAGTAACAGAATCTTGATTCATATTAGATCAGCACTGCCTAGTTTGACAGTCTGCCAGCTGTGACTGACATGATTGACAGCTGCGTTAGAGACTCCTCAGCTCTGATTGGTTGTTTTCGTTCAAATGCAGTAGGGCCATCGGAAGCACTACAAGGAGGCAGAGAAATATGATTTTTTTTCCCAGATAATCTATCTCATGTAATACTGTGTGAATACACTGAGAATTTCAGCAAATGTGACAATTTTTTTTTTTTTTTTTTTTTGTAGAAGTTACCAACCTCTGCTTTCAGTAAGATAACGCCACCCCTGTCTTTGACTTAATGGGGAGAGCTAGGAATGTAATTTGTCTTGGTGTTCTTGACCTGAAAATGGTGAGTTTTACCTTGTAGAAGCCTGGCTGTAAAACGTTACACTGCAATTCAAATCATCAAGTCAGCAGTGGATCTATATGTATTTACAGTAAGAAATTCAACGGATGTGCTAACCAGTGATGAACAGTTAAAGAGATGCTGTCAGTTTGAAGAAAACATCTTCAGCAAATTCATCTATGATGAGGAAAAAGTCATGTGAAGTGATACTGAACACTGAGCTGCACAGCTTCCTTCCATGATATACTGCAAGTTACTGATATTTTTCCACCCCTGCTCTCTCTTCTAAACAGAGCTGCTCTTTCCTGTAGCATCTGGAGAAAGGGGTGTCAGACTTTAGCACACAGATGAATCCTGATGGAGTGTATGTTAGATTACATATGTCAATTCTTGTTACTTATATTTGGGAAAGAGAAAAATAATTTACAATGTATTTTAACAGCTTTAATTTTGCAAGCTTGATAGAGACAGAGGAAATAACATAGTTACAACAAAAAAGAAATTAAAAATTCATCAAAGCCTGTTTTTTAAATTAGCATATTGTCTAATTCACATATGTGAATTAGTCTGAAACATCTCAGTTAATTTTCCTGCGGGTGCTATCCACGGCCACAGACCAAAATGCCTCTGGATGCAACTGGACAGACTTACAAGCAATCAAAGCAACAGATTGTGTGACACAGTGCTGAGTGACACACACAAGTTGGGTAGCACTTGGTCTCTTTTCAAGCAGGAAGAAAATGGGGAGTGGTCACCAGGGCTGGGTACTGTTCACAATTGAACTGATACCGGTATCAGTTTTCAGTACCTGGTACCTTTTTCTGTACTGTACTTTCTCTGTAATAACAAAAATGTAATTCTTAAACAAGCTGCAGGGGTTGAGAAGTAGACCAAAATGCAGTTCTGCTCCTCTGCTCTTTTCTAATCACAGAGTGAATCTTCTGTCTCTGTCTGTCTGTCTGCTAGTGTCTGTGTATGTGTGTGTCTGTGTGTCTTGTCTTCTAGCAGTGACACAAGGCTACTAAAATAATACAAAGAATAAAGCTGTGGCCTGCTGGGAAGCCGACGGAGTGGCCGACAGAGCCCCGTGGCCGGCTTCGGGGCACTTCTGCCTCCTGTCTAAAATTAAACCCCGCGGCTCTGCACAGCTCCATGGCCGACCTCTGAGCTCCATGGCTGGCTTCCAGGCGCTTAATGGCCCTTCCAGCTCATCTAAACCCAGTGTTATCAGGTACCAAAATTTGGCACAGATGGATTTAATGTGAATCAGTACTCTGTGGTACAGATGTAATTCAGTTGGTGGTCAGTACAGACTTCAACACCTGACCCTATTAGTGACAAACTTCTCAAACTACAGCTAGACAGTACACTAAAATTTGTTTCTAAAAACGTTTGAGGCAGGGAAAAGGTAATGCAGTATCAGAATCTTGATTAATATTTGATCAGAGCTGCCTAGTTTGACAGGCTGACCTGAGTTTTGTGAGCCTGGTGTGTTGCACTGGAACAGATCAGAGACTAGTGACGCTGCGATATCAATCATTGTATCAAACCTGCCTTATATTAGATAATCGGTTGTGATTGGCCTGCCCAGGATCTGGCAGGGTGGAAATCTGTTTGAACAGGAGGGGGATCAGATGCATCTGCCAGAGAACATCTGCCATGAGCTTGCAGATTCCTCTGGTTCCCAGGATAGTCAGAATCCCAGTTGTTACTGTTCGTTTATGTGCCTAAAGTGGGATTTTGCACCACGCAATGATAACAAATAGAGATGGGAAAAACTTTAATCTCTATTTCCCACTCGTGTATCTGATAAGGATAAGTGAGAATTTATACAAATATCATGGCGAGCACACTAAACAACCCAAGGTTCTGCCAAAGTTCAACATCTTAATCAAAGCTCTCAGTCTGAGTAAATGTTCAAACCATTTATTATGGTGCATTTGTGCAGCGCAGTGTCCATGGCTTCACATGACCTTTGTGTATCCTCTTTACCTCATAATAATAATAATAATAATAAAATGGCAAGCTGGATTCTGCTGAGGGTATGTTCAGAGCTAATGGAAATAAATGCACGGGTGAATAACTAAACAGATGATGCCTCAGGAATGCAGAACATTACAAATACTTCCATTAGCCTTGTTGTTCAATTCAAGCTAAAACAACAGACTTATCCTCATCACCCCATATAGATGCCCTTCTCCAGCAGAGGCTACAGACTAATGAATGTGCTGACTTCTGCAGAGTGCTTTTAGTATCTGCCTGCACTGCTATAAGTAGGGATTAACTCTTCCCTAATGAAGGGCAATTCAGTGCTGTTATTGGGACCAATGGATCCGAATGAAAAGACCCTCTGTCCCTCACCCTCACAATTACTGTGCTCCAGGATTAGCACTAAAGGTGTGAAAGCTGCCTACAGAATGCTAAGTGCAGGCTGATATACAGGACAGTGTGTTTAGCCATGCATACCATCAGCCACAAACATGTAACCTGACGTATACAGAGGTTCAAACAGCTGTATAGGGGCACACATAAAAGCACAAACACACACATGCACTCAAGATCAATGTGTCCTCCCTCTGAGCCCCCTGTTTCATAGCTTCACTAATGGCTCATAACACATCAGAGTAGCAGCATCACATACACACACCATCCACCTACTTCTCAGTCACCTCCACATACATGATAATGGTCCTGCCTGCATGAAAGGCAGGGCACAATGTGTGATGCTTCCTCCGTCCCCCTCATGGGTAAATGATGAGAGAGCATCATTCATTCTTGTCACTGTGGCGATAATGATACAGCAGTTTTGCCACATCAGCTAATGTTAACCCGAGCCAGCAGTGGAAGATTAGTCAAGTAAAAGTACCAATATAAAGTTTAAAAAGACTCCATTACAATTTGAAGTCCTGCATTCAACAATTTACTCAAGTAAAAGTAAAGAAGTATGATCAGCAAAACTCCACAGTATGTATAGATGTATTATTCTATATGAAATAACTAGAGATAAAACTGATGCAACCACTTGTAAGGAGCATTTTACTGTTGAAGATGGTTGAGGTGTTGCTAGTTTTAACCAATTTATACAATTATGTTTAGTCCTGCGGTTCCTAACCTAGCGTCAGGCCTCTTCAAGGGGTCATGGTTATAGGATGATTATAGGTTATAGGATGAAGTCCTGTAACAGAAATCTGTTTCCAGTTTTTGAAAATGTCTTTAATATTCGCTTTGTTTTGAGATATTGGAAAATTCAGCAATAGTTGAAGGTCCAGTGTGTAGGATTTAGGGGGGATATACTGGCAGAAATGGAATGCAATATAATGAGTATGTTTTCTTTAGTGTGCAATCACCTAAAAATAAGCACTGTTGTGTTTTCATCTCATTGCCACTGAGATCCCCAGATTTCCCTGCCATGTTTCTACAGTAGCCCAGAACGGACAAACCAAACACTGGCTCCAGACAGGGCCACTCATGTTTTCGCATTGGCCACCATAGTTAGCAGTCCCTCTGCAGTGATCAGCATCAGAAAAGCACTGATTTTCAGCCTGAAACTGCTTTATTCAGTGCTCTCAGATGTTAAAATCACCAGGTCTGTTTATTTTGGAGAGGAAGAGACCTCTGTGGATAATTGGCTCCCAGTAAAAACCTCCTGAACACTGGATCTTAAGCTATCAGAGAAAAGGGTGAGTACATATTAGCAGGTGCTGAGCAAGCGACCCATCTCCAATGAGATGAACAATGTCGGAGAAACTTTGACTTCTGGCATGAAACTGCTTTCTTCAGTATTTTCAGCGGTTTTAACCACCCGGTCCGTTTGTTCTGGAGAGGAAGAGACTTCTGTGAAAAATGTAGCTCCTGGTAAAAACCTCCTGAACAAAATCTAACTGGGAGAGGTTTTGGCTGGTTGCAATCTGCAAAGCAAGATACCACTAAATTCCCCTGGATTTTACACACTGCTCCTTTACATAGCAAAAGACATTGTTTGTGAGAGCAGTTAAGAGCATTTTCTGACCTGACAAATAGGTCTATATTATAATGTGACAACACTATAGTAAAAGTTTGGTTAGGTTTAGGCACAAAAACAACTTGACTAGGATCAGAAAACATCATGGTTTCGGTTAAAACTACTACTTCGCTAAGGTTAAGAGACCTTCATCATTATGGTTACAATAACAACCACTTAGCTGAGGTTCAGGAACGACTACAGTCATGGTAAAAAGAAATCAGCACTGACTATCAGTTAGAACCAGGAAACAAACACCAGCTTCTTGTTTTAAAATTAAATCTGCCATGAACCATCCGCCTGCCACGTCCTCCTACATACACAGACTTTGTCGCGCTATAATAGCATGACCTGACTTTCCCTTTTGTTCACATCACAATTACTTGCTTCCAGAGGGCTTTATCTTTTGATCGTTAACATACTGCATGTCATTTCGGGGCACTTGTTGAAATGACTGATGCAGTCCTTTTACTTGGGAGCAGAGGAATATCTCTGGTGAAACTGGTAACAGCTCATAAACATCTGAAATGTGACACAGGGCTCCAAAAAGACATTGCTTTCTTGTAGATGGATTGGATTTTATCATCTTAACATGTTTATTAAAATGTAAATTCTTAATCTGCAAAGCAACTATAGCTGTAGGTAAATGTAGTGGAGGAAAAACTAGAATATTGACCAAAGAAATGTAGAAGAGAAGAAGTAGAAAGTGGCATATAATAAAACACTCAACTGCACTTAAAATACTACTAGTGAGGTAGTTTGCTTTAAAGCAGCCTTTTCAGAAGAGGGATGTAACAACTGTACCTGTTTCAGCTGCTTTAAAACACTGATGTTAATACTTTTTTCAGTGCACTGTTCCCACACAATAATGGTACTTATGCATAAATGATAATCACATTTCCTCACTGTTGCCCTTGGTGACTTCCCTGTGACATCCACTGTGCTTATGTATAAATGATGTCCACATCTATTTAAGTGTTGCTCACTAACACACATTATGGCTCCATGTTCTGTACTTTTACATGAATCTCTCTCTTTCACTGTACGCCACATTACACATGTCTGTATACTGCCTACTGAGACCGACATGCATTTAAACACTTACATATGTGCATTATGGCTCTCATGTAAAATAATGGAGGCAGTTTTTTTAAATTAAATCGGAGCTGTTACTGAAAGTAAGGCTTAAATGATGAAATTGTAATTTAGGAGTAAATTGACAAAACAGCATAAGATATCTTAGAACATACGTCATATAAGAGCAACATGAATTTTTTATTTCTTCCACCTTCATGGAAATGTGAGAATTTTTTTTGTAGACGCTGCACTTACAGAACGACACAAAAACTGCATTTCCCTCAGGCTTTAACTGAAACAATTTGCTGTACCACTGAGATAGCCTGCATACATAATATCAGCCTTTATGGTCATCTGTCTGCTGAGGTGAAAGTGTGTACTTGGAGCTAATTGGCTTCAATATGGCATAAAACAAGCCTTTCATCTAACTCATGCTCTCCTAATCACACTGCCCTGTAATAACAATATCAGAAATCAAATTAATGGTGAGAACAGGTCTTGCTGTGGGCAGGCAGGGTAAGCGGGGGGAAATATCCGCAGACTGAGATGAAATGTAATTTGGATGGAGGATGGAAGAGAGGGGGAATGTTCTAGGGGAACTGGAGCAAGCATCTGTCTCCAACGAAGGCAGTGTCAGGTCCTGTTAATCTTATCTGAATGGCTGCCTGCTGACGTGGATTTAATTTTACACAAGTGCACGCCTGCTAACTTGCGTGAGTGCACACCAGACTGTACACACATGCATATACTGCCTATACATGCACATGCAGAGTGGACTGCGGTGGTGTTGAGATACAAATGCAACAACAGTGGACAAACATGACAGCAAATAAAACAAATTAGAAAACACACAAAACTTAAGAAAACACAACATTTCACTAAAAGGAAAAGGAAGGGACAACAATTATTCTTTGTGACTGGACACGACCGAAGTCAATTAAGAGATTACCTTTTCAATCTGTGAAATGTTGTGTTAAAAAGATAAAGAATATACAAGAAGGTCACGTTGTGTTTTGTTGTTGTGTTTTCTAAAATGTTACTGTTTTATTGTTTTGTAGTGTTTTCTAAAATTTTGTTTTATTTACGTATTTTCTAAAATGATGTGATTTCTGAAATATTGTGTTTTCTAAAATGTCGTGCTTTCTGTCAAGTTCTGTTTTTTACAATGCTGTGTTTCAGTTTTTTGTTGTTTTTTGAAAAGTTGTGTTTTCTAAAATGTTTTTTTTCATTCTTTTTGCATTATCTCTTTTATTGTGTTTTCTAAAATGTCGTGCTGTTTCTGTTTTGTTGTAGTGTTTTCTAACATGTGTTTAATAAAATATTCTGTTTATCGTTCTCTTGTGTTTTCTCCTTATTTTGCGTTTTCAATAGTGTGTTTTCTAAAATGTTGTGTTTTCTTTTTTTTTCTTGTGTGTTCTAAACGGTTACTGTTTTTTGTTTTGAAGTGTTTTCTACAATTTTGTTTTTTGTTTTACTTTCTAAAATGATGTGATTTCTGATACATTGTGTTTTCTAAAATGTTGTGTTTGTTATGTTTTCTGAAATGTTCTGCTTTCTAAAATGGTATCTTTTTCCTTCTTTTAGCTTTATCTGTTTTGTTGTGTTTTCTGAAAAGTTTTTCTCCTTTCTTTTAGTGTTATCTGTTTTATTGTTGTGTTTTCTGAAAAGTGTTTTCTGTTTTGTTGTGTTTTCAATAATGTGTTTTCTAAAATGTTCCTGTTTTCTGTTTTGTAGTGTTTTCTAAATTTTTGTTTTATTTTTGTATTTTCTAACATTATATGGTTTCTGAAATGTTGTTTTCTAAAATGTTGTGCTGTTTCTGTTTTGTTGTTGTGTTTTCTAAAAGGTTGAGCTTTCTGCAGATCTTTGTATGTTTTTTTGTTTTTTACCATACTTTGTTTCAGTTCATTTGTTGTGTTTTCTAAAAAGTTGTGTTCTCTGAAATGGTATGTATTCATTCTTTTTGCATTATCTGTTTTATTGTTGTGTTTTATAAAATGTTCTTCTGTTAATTGTTCTGTTGTTGTGCTTCCTGTTTGGTGGGTTTTCAATAATGTTGTGTTTTATAAAATGTTGTGTTTTCTGTTTTGTAGTGTTTTCTAAAATTTTGTTTTTTTGTTTTATTCTTGTATTTTCAAAAAAATATGTGATTTCTGAAATACTGTGCTTTCTAAAATGTCGTGTTTTCCGTTTTGTTGTTGTGTTTTCACAAGTGTGTTTTCTAAAAGGTTGAGCTTTCTGTCAAGTTGTGCTTTTCTGGGGCGTCGGTGGCTTAGTGGTAGAGCAGGCGCCCCATGTACAAGGCTGTTGCCACAGCGGCCCGGGTTCGAGTCCAGCCTGTGGCCCTTTGCTGCATGTCATCCCCTCTCTCTCTCCCCTTTCACACTTAACTGTCCTGTCCATTAAAGGCAAAAAATGCCCAAAAAAATATCTTAAAAAAAAAAGTTGTGTTTTTCTGATCTGTTGTTGTGTTTTCTGAAATGTGAAATGTTCCATTTTCCATTCTTTTGTTGTCTGTTTGATTTCTGTTTTCTAAAGTGTGTTATCTGGTTAGTTGTTGTGTTTTCTGAGCTGTTGTAGTCTTCCAACATGTGTTGTCTTCAGTATTGTTGGATTTTCTACTTTGTTATTGTGTTTTGTTCAATATTGCTGTTTGTCCAACGTTGCTGTGTTTTGCACCTCAAGGCCACCGCTGCAATACATGCAAAGCAACATTATGACCCACACACCTCACCACTCAACCCATGTACACACATAAATTCTTATTTCCTCAGATGGGAACATTGAGATGCAGCGAACATAAACAACACGCCCTTACCTCCCACATATTCCCACACCGGCGTGAAGAGGAACAACCACCCATTTACCCATCTACAACTCAATAAAACACACAACCACATACACACACATCAGAAGAACAAATAGTGAGGCTGATTCTGTCGAGAAGCTATATCTTTGTTCCTTCACCACCCCCATTCCCTGAGCATTACCCATCATTCTCAGAGGCGACGGGCAGAGAGAGTGAGGGAGAGATACATGCTAAGTGAAATGGGAAATAAAGGAGTGAAGAGGAGGAGTGGGAGATGTGACAGCAAAAAGGGAGACTAGTGAGAAGAGGGAGAGGATGATAGGGGAGTGCCACATTTGCTCATCCTCAGGCCTCTGGAGCACAACACACATGCATGGCAGCCTCCGGCTCATCACGGGACAACAAGGGAGAAATGAGAACAAGAAAATGAAAGAGGGAGGCAGCAGATTCAAATGAAAGGAGAGATAAGAAGATCAAACTGTAACAAGGGAGTAGAGGAGCAGAATTACAGAGTGAAGGAGAGTAGAGAGAAGGAGAAGGGAAACGTGACATGGAACATGATGCTCCCAGAAGCCACTGTGGTGGGTCTTTGACACACTCAGGGACATTCAGGGTGGGCGAGCAGGCTAAGCTGCCTTGAACATAGATTAGCAAAGAGCCACATGAACAGTGAATGATGTTAACACTGAGCTTTGCAGTGCAGAGTTGCTGCTTTGATTCATCCATGGCCACATGAGGGTTTTATAAAACCTAAAGCACTAATATGATGTTGATATATTTAGCCAGTTTCAGATCTAGCGGGTAATCATATGCTTTATGCTTTATTAACACACAGATTACGATGTAAAGCAGAAAATGATGCAGCAAAGGTTATATGTTAATACGTGGGAATCAGCATAGACAGAGGAATTATGGTCTGGGAGCTTTGGAGGGGATAAACCTTGGGGAAGCATGCTGATGATTGCTGTTCATGCTATTTTGTTGATTAGCATATGAGCACAGTGTTGAGGGTGCTGCCACATTTACTCATTGTCGTACACACTTGGGTGGGGATGTTCTGTGACACAGGAGTGCAGCAACATGAGAGGAGGCTAATTTCAGCAGTTGAGCAGATGAACAAATTATGGCACAGGCCCGTGGTATCATTGCTACGCTGGTTTGTATCATAAAAAGCATGGACTACACTTACGGACTGTCAATCATCAGCGCAGACTATAATGCAGCAGCCTACAGATAAGGAAAGAGGAAAAAGCAGAAGAGAAAAATCTCTCTCGCTGACAAAGTATAGTAAACCCTTCTCAAATGTCTTGGAGCGAGATAACATTTTAACAGGCTGCAGCTCCAAAACCAGATCTCTTATGTGCAGCAGTCGAGGCGAGACAATGTTCCCTCGTGCCACACCAGTTGGATGACTGAGTGAGCACTGTGCAGCGCTAATTTCCCTGTCAGCCCAGGGCACGAAGCTGGGTCTACGTCCTCAGAATCGCTGCAACCTCATTGTGTATCTACACACAGGCTTCTGTCTTTTTACTGTCCGACAGCTACCTTTTTTGACCTTCTCTGGGCTCCCTCCCTGTTCTCTCGCTTCTCTCTATGTTCTGATGTGAAGACAGGGCTGAAGCTCAGTAATTTGGAGTCAGAGATAAGGGCAGGCGGAGGATATTACTTGTGGGTAGACAGTGATTGAATTGGCTCCAGAGGGTCAAACACACCTAAATGACAACGTGGCGGAAACCCAAGACCCATTTATTTAACTCGGAAAAGCCTCGAACGACGGGCCCGAAACAGAGGCAGAGTGCAGGGGGATGTGATGATGAAATGCACCGTAGCAGAGCTGGAGGGGAGAGCAGGGAGGAAAACAAAAGGACGCCGTGGCTTGCATCTCTCTCTGTGATCATGTGAGCCTAATTTATGTGCAGGAAGGAGACTAAATAAACCTACAGGGATATCAAGTCAGTCGGGTCATTTGAGGGCTTCCTGGAGACAGGAAGCACGCAGAAACACAACAGTAGAGAAACTGGGAGTAGAAAAGGGAGAAAATAAAGCTAAAAGTAAACAAGAGTGAGAAGAGAGGTAAACACACCTGTTTTTATGCGCATTTTCAATGTCTCCTTAAAAAAAAATGAGTGGAAACACCTTATATTAAAAAAAAAAAATGTCGAAATATCTAAAATATATTTTTTAGGCAGAAAAATAAAGTGAAATGGAGAAAGACCTAGACTAGAATTACTGCCTAGCGCTTGTATGCCTCTATCAACTAGTCAAGCTGCAGTTTATATCCACTCATATCATATGTGGTGAAGAAAAAAAAAAAGGAAGTTATCACTTTATTGACTTGTATGATTCCAGTGAAACATTTCCACTAAGAAACTGGACTGATAGAAAGCTTCATCACATGGTGCAGTGACAACCACCTGAAGCTCAATATCAGCAAAACCAATGAGCTTGTGGTGGTCTACCAAAGGGACTGGAGAGAACACAACACTGTAGCCATGACAGTAGACAATGCTTCAAATATACTTGTTGCTGCAAAGAAGCTTGGGCTGCAGAATTAATCGAATTTTAATCAAGATCACTATTTTGGCTTCCCACAATTAAATGAACATGATCGGCTGCAGTATTGATGTTTAAAAATGCGTGCTCTGCTCACAGAAAACTCTGCTACATGTCAAATCAAGCACATCCTATAATAAGATGCCTCCACTTTGAGGAAACTGTGCGAGTAGGTGTTACTGCAGCTGGAGCAGCTACATGACGCGCCTTCTCGCTTCATGACTCGCCCACCATACCTACACATCAGTCCATGATCAGCCCCCTTCGCTCTTCGGTCTGGAAGCGGAAGTCCCGATGAAACTGCTAGGTTAGCAATTAGCTAGCTATGATGTATTAGGTTAAAAGAGACGTGGTTAAGGTAAGAGTTATGGGAAGGGTCACATCTTGTTACTTCTAAAGTGAATCACGTCTTTATGTATTATGAATTACAAAGTGGATTGTTGCCACATTTGGTCTCATTTATTCACTACAGTGTAGCATTGTAGCAGGGTTCAGACAGCCGCTGTGTTGGTGGGTTTGTCTTGTACTACTGGTGGCCGCAGTTTGTACGGGCATGTCATGTAGCTATACATGTCTCAGGTTGTCTGCTACTTGCCTGCAGCAGCAGCCTGTAAAAAAACATTCCTCAATATTGCCACTGCAGACAGGCGAAACAAAAATCATTCGTTCATTAACTATCATCATCTGTTTCTTGAAGTATTATGGATTTAGGAGAGAACAAATCATATGCAAAGAGTGCACTGGATTGTGTCTGCACCACAAAGCAACATAACTAACTTGTTATACCAACAAAAAAACCCACAATCTGCAGTGCAATGAATGCATGAAGGCTGAGAAGAACAACAATGATAACGTTACCTCACTGAATCTCTGCCCTTGTACAGAGTCAACCCAGACATCCATAATAGTGCTGCTGTACAGCATGTCACCATACGGTGACTGCTGTCAAAAATTACACAGTGGCAGAAAGTATTCATAGAAGATGCTCTGAAATCAGGTGAAAAAGAACCTTATTTTGATGCAAGGATTTTTCAATACCAGGTATATAGTACAAGATGTACTAGTAAGGGTACAAGTAAGGGTAGTGCTCTGTTGATTTAGTTTTGGGTAAGAGGTTTTGGTACAATTTTATTTATATTTTGCTTCTCGGAGATGCACTGAATTCAGGTGAAGAGAAGCTACAAATTCTAAAACATGGATGCTTCAAACACATCTTTACCCCAACAGCACAGAAGATCTGTACAATCAGCATAGTTTCAAGATGGGGACCCATAATTAGTGTCTCTAATTCAGTATTCGCCCAAATGTCTCCCCCTCTGTTTTGGATTTATGGTGCTGAATAATGGCCCGAAAAGTGTTTTTACAGGACATTATGTCACAATGAAGTTGACCTTTGACCTTTTGAATTAAAATGTTGTCACTTAAGATAATTTTATCCTATTAGACATTCATGTGAAATTTTGTCATAATTCGTGTGTACATTTTTTAAGTTGTAGCCTAAATCGTGTCTGTGAGCTCTCAGTGACCTCTGACCACCAAATTCTAACCAGTTGAGCATTTGTGCCCGACTCAGAATTTTGTGTGTCAAATTGGATTTGGCTTTTCAGTACAAATATGAAACCATTTGTCCCTTTTTTCAATATAGAGTTGTAGAATTTGAAGAGAGATGGGCGTGACATTTAGGGAAACAGTGACAATCATGTAATATAGTAAACAAGCCAAGTTAGCCCTCTGATCTAATGCGTGCTAATTACGCTAACAACAGCTCGGTAAATTTGCAACAACATTTTTTGCAGACACTAAATATCAGATAAAACCCAGACTATATTGTATTTAGCTGCTGTGAGCTGTGAATTCACCACCTCTGAGCAGAAGGCAGAAGAAAAGGTTATCTCAGAGCCTGACCAGGCAAAGCTTCTCTACCTCTGGGCAGTTGCCTCTGTTTCACTCAGACTCACCCTAGGTCTGGGTCTGCAGCTGCCTGTGGCGGAGAGCAGCGTGAAAGCGAGGAGTGCTCACTCTGCAGCCAAATGTGGGGACCAAAATATTCCCATAAGTACACTACACACTGACTGATAGAAAGAAGAAAAAAACACTGCTGGACTTGAAGAATGTCAGTCGACTGAGAACTCAGAGGTCTGCGACTAATGATTTGAGTCTTTGACTTTCTGGGGCAGCCATAGTGCAAAATCTGAAGTGTTTCATTCAAGGTGCTCCTGAGATATTGTGCTCATGACAATGGAATGAATGGATGGACACACAACCTGAAAACATAATGCCTCCAGCCGCAGCTGTCGCCGGTGCGGAGGCCTAAAAATACATCATGACAGACAGGAAGCATGAAGTGAGTTAAATGTCCACTGGAGAGACAGAAAATCGCAGCAGACGAAAACATCAGCGATGACGAGACTGTAACCAGTTTGTTTAAGGTTTAGCCTTCATTCTTTTCCTTCTGTTATCTTGTGCTCTCTTCTTCTGTAATGGTTCATTGAGAGGCCCGAAGAGTCTGCTCAACCAACTATATTAATTCACAAATTACTTTTGACGATTTTCTGGAAATCACATTAAAATTTATGACAAATTTGGAAGAAAACTTGACTTAAGTTGGGTTAAAACAATGGATGGAAATCGAAGTCTAGTGTCTCATTTTCCATCCAGAATTAGTCTTCCTTCCAGATGTGGTGGAGCAGACAGGACATTAGGGTCAGTAGGACAGCTCAGTGTCCAGTGGACCACAAACTAAAATTGTCCAAGTTCACACAAGCATAACTTTGACACACATTTTTATCCAAACATAAATTAAGAGCAGAGATAATTAACTTTTTAGCCCAGCAGAACAAGCTGGAAGCAAAACACTGACATATGATCACTTTGTTAAGTTAATATGGTGATCGTGTTAGCGAACAGCTGCTCATTACACATCGAGTAGACGCGGAACATTAGTATTAATTCAGAGTCATGTGTTAGGTCACCAGATCAATGTAAAGTAATATAGACTCTCCTATAGTTCTTTTTTGGTCTCAACTGACTCCTGAGGGACATATCCGTCTCTTCAGCTGCTGAATGCTTGTTGCTGAATGAATATTCATAAGCAAGATGCTAACTTTGTCTGTATGCTGAGCAGGTAATGTAGCATACGGTAGGTTTATTAGAGGAACCAAGAGAGATAGCTGTGGGCTGTAAATAAAACTGAGCTGACAGACACTGAAATGCAAAAAAAAGGGCTGATAATTCTCCGTGAGCTGATCATTACGGCTCCCTCCACCAAACACATAGTCACAGTGCAGTTTTAAGAACTTCTGTCCTTACATACTGCATGGCTGTCAGCTCATCAGTATGTGTAACTGACTCGTTCAGCTGCAATGTTATGCTTTGCAGGCAAGACAACATTTCATACACAACGCTGATTTATCCTCTGTTTTTCTTCGCCTCACTGAGACTCTACTTTGAAATGCAGTTGCTGAGTTTGACACAGTTCAGTAGATGACACCTGGAGCCAGAATCAAACTAGTCAATGGGCTTTAAAAAAAAATGGGAAAAAAAAAACAAAGACACAACGGCTCTGATCAAACCCCTCGAGATTCCTCCTGAGCCCTCTGGCATCTCTGTCTGTGTGTGTGCGTTTGCATGCTTGGGTGGAGAAAATGCCTCTTTTACATGAAAAATGCACACATGAGCAGCCCCAGAATTAACAAACAAGCATGAAAAACTATCCCAAAAAACAAGACCACATAATCTCAGAAGTCTGTGCCTCTCAACCTCCCCCCCCCCCCCAAAAAAAAAAATTAAAAGAAGAGGAGTAGCCAGCTTGCATGCTTAATAGTTACCCAGCGGTGAAGACGTGATTGACGTGGCTGCAGGATCGGAGCCTCTCTGGAATCGAGCCAACGCTTGTGTGGCTGCCCTGCGCTGGCGGAGGGGGAGGAGGGGTCGAGGAGGCCTGGATGTGGAGTAAAGGCGGCAGCAACCTCCTCACACGTGTGTGTGTGTGTGGGGGACCTACAACACAAAGAACAGGGTCAGAAACTTCTCCCCGGTGGACTGAAGTAAATTTGATAAGAGGCTGAGAAAGGCACACCATTTAACAGCTGTCTTTTAGAGTTTAATCCTTTATTGTCGCTGGGATAAATGCCAAAGTCCCTCCTCGGCCCTCCCTTTCCCCACAAGCCCACTGACACGCAGACCTGGGAGCAAAGCAGTAACAGCAGGGGTTTTAAAACACGGCAACACTGAGCATAAAGTAAAGGTTTCACCCAAACTTTGAGCGAGATAGACAGAGCAGGGCGGCTGGGCTCTAACTCAGCAAACCTCTGTGACTCTGGCCTGTTTGTTGGGCTGTTTATTATCAGCAAACAGCACACTTGGGCCTGGAATATAGGACTGCTGAGACACTGGGTGCTGGCCGCTGGGAAGAAACAGGGAGTGAGGCAACGTGGGAGGAATGCCAATGAGTGCCCCCTCTGTCTCCTGCCTGCATAAGATTTCATTTGCTTCTCTGGCACAACACCACCCTGCTAAAGCTTCTCTATCCTGGCCTCAGGTTTGATGGTGATGTTAACAGTCTTTTCTCTGATTCCAAGCCTCATCCTGACCATTAACCAACGCTAATAACCGTGGTAATCCGCTCTGATACAGCCCGACCAGGCAATTTGTGGCTAAGATAGTGCACATCTTGAAAACGAGGGCTCTTACAAAATAAGAGGAAGATATTTAGAGAAAGTTTGTCAGCAAACAGGTTGCCTTCGAGGTGTGTCACATTTCCAATAAATCTAGTAGGGGAGCAGTGCAGGGGTTGGCAGCAAAAAAGGAGAGCACTCCCTAACAGTTCAAAACAGATATAAAAGTTTAATGCCAAGCTTGCAGCAAGCAGCCAGCAGAAAGGGAATGAGCTGAACTATTTTCAGAGTAGTAAGTGGCATTCATAATTCACATTATAGTTTTATATGGGGGAAATAGAAGATTCCTTCACTTATTGTCTTCCTCTTTCTGTCTGTAACGTCTACAGCATTGATGGCTGAGCTGTAGCCACTGAGTGTTTCTATGTTGATTTACATGCGTGTGAATGACAGAATATTTCATTGGTTTAATGCACTCAGTATGCTAAATTCTGCGTGTGACATCCCGCAATGGTGTCAAAATGAGACAGAGTTGAAGCAGCCTGACGCTGTATCACTGGCAACTGCGAGAGACAGTTTTCATTTTCATATCAGACAGTCAGAATCCAGCACAACAGCTATTCCAGACTCTAATTCTCAGTCAATTAATTCTTCCTGTTGACAGCAAATAATGAGATGTAATAATATGAGGATATTACTATGATCAAAAGTTGCCACAGATATTTATTCAGTTAGAGCTGGGCCACCCACAGAGAGGAAACAGCAGGGGGCAAAAGAGATAGAGGTTGAGCGAGGAAGACATTATGCGGAGCAAACTGTTGAATACAGACATTATGTGTGCAAAAATAAAGCGACAAGGTGAGAAACCATAATAAGCTGTTACAGCGACGCTTCCCTCAAGTTATAAGTGATAAATGTTATTCAACTGTGAAGACAACAGTGAAGAAGGATGTTAAAGGGATAGATTCTCTGAAGTGGGGTTATGTGAGGTACTTATCCATAGTCAGTGTATTACATACAGTAGATGTCAGTTGGCGTGCCCCCAGTTTGGAGAAGCAGACAGGAGCACCTGCACAGAAGCTAAGCAATGTAGTGCTGTGGAGGTATCAAAAAGTGTTTTAGCCACCTACAAAAAAGGCCCAACTAAAAAAAAATACAAAGGTACGCTATATTTAAAATATTTTCACAGCTTTATTTCAGACAGTGATTTCAGGCAGGGAACTGACAACATTATACCTATTTATCATCTCTTCAAAGCCCGCTGACTCCATCAACTAACAAGTAATTTTACTTTGCTGAACAATGGAGGGAGTTCGGAGTAAAGCTGCTGCTCTATCGCATCGAAAGGGGTCAGTTGAGGTGGTTTGGGCATCTGATTAAGATGCTCCCTGAGCACCTTCCATTGGAGGTGTTCCAGGCACGTCCAACTGGTAGGAGGCCCCGGGGCAGACCCAGAACACGCTGGAGGGATTACATATCTTGTCTGGCCTAGGAACGCCTCAGGATGCCCCGAGAGTAGCTGGAAAGTGTTTCTGGGGAGAAGGACGTGTGGAATACTTTGCTCAGCCTGCTGCCCCCATGACCTGGCTTCAGATAAGCAGTTGAAAATGGATTGATGGATGGATAGAGACAGGAGTAACTGGTCTACCTTTGCCTTGAGTGGTTTGTTTGTTTGTGTTGTTGTGTGACTTTGCTGAATCCAATCTAACCCGTTAAAACACTCAAGTCATTCAATAACACAACAAACTAACTGACTGAAGCAGCGGTACATCAGCAGCTCTGTTTTTGTCAAAGTCTGATGGCTTTAAGACGGAACAATGATGGATATAACATCTTCAGTTTCCCATTGGAAAGGGCTGCCTAACTGTAAGGTGAAGTGGTTAAAACATTCTAAATATAGTGTACAATTAAACTAATATTGATTTTTTTAGGTGGCTAAAATACATTTTGCTGGTGCCCCCATACACACCAGTACATTGCTTAGCCTCCATGCACAACGACCAACATTTGTTGTATGAAATACACTGACTATGGATAAGTACCTCATACAACCCCACTTCAAAAAATCCAAACTATCCCTTTAATTGAATGTGAAAATATCAAGAATAACTGTTGGCATTTTACATTACTGCCATAACCTGTAAAAATAATGGACACTAACATGAAGTTAGAGGCTGCACTTTGAGCTAAATGCTAGTGTCAGCATTATTACATTCACAATGCCAACATGCTAATATAAGCAGGTTTAATGTTAACCATTGTATAATGGTTACCATAGTAGTTTAGTGTGTTAGCTAGCTAACATTTGTTAGCACTGAACACAAAGTGAAGCTGAACTGAATTTTGACCTTAACTTGGCACTTATGGAAAAAGTTACGATTACAATTCATCTCAGAAGGGTACTGCATAGACTGTATAAAATAATGGAGCTACAATGACGTCACCCATTGGTTTGTGGATTTCCATTTTGAAGCCTTGAGTTCGCTATTTTGACCGTTGCTATCTTGTGTTTTTGGAGCCAGAAGTGACCATATTTGGGCGAGGGGTGAGGGGTGGAGCCCACTGAGAAGCTGAGAATACTATCAGCAGTAAACCTGTCACTCAAAGTTGGCTACCAATAATTATGCATAATTTTAAGCCCTTAGAAAATGTATACAGATGAGTTATATAAAATTCATTCCCATACAGTTTTCATGAATGGGGAAATTGGCTTTAGAAGCTGTAAACATGTTTATTTTAAAATGGGGGTCTATGGGAATTGACTGGCCCTGGAGGTAGCACCTTGGTTTCTGCAAACCATGGATATGTAACATTTATACATTATTATATAGTAGATAAGATGGAACTTTGTGTTTAAACAATGTTGTGGTGAACATATGGTTAAGTTTAGGCACAAAAACCACTTGGTTATGGTCAGAATCAACACTGGAAATGCTGCCCATGTCGAGTTAACACTGACCACTGTTTGTTGTTATCAAACAGTGGTCTGCAGCTTGGCAGCAGTCTCACCTAGGTGTCACCCCATCCAGGTGTAGGGGAAGTCAGCTCATATGCATGTAATCAGAAGTACTTAACCTTAAAAGTGTTGACATGATACATATGAAACCTACAAATGTAACGTATCTGTGGTTTGCACAAATATACAATGCCAATATTTCCTTTGGCAACTGGGCTGAATGAACAGCTACACGTTCGTACTGTAGCCTGTAGACAGCACACACAGGGGGAACACACAGATGTCTGCCAACGCACTGAACAAAATAACAAAAGCAATGTCACTTTACATAAACATGTAACTTGGACCGAGACACAAATGAGAACGTTAAGCCATAACCACAGCAATGGCAATAACAACTCGCCCAAAGAATAAATGTCCACTTTACTGAATTAGACAATAAAACCACAAGAAATCACTGAGCTCACTGTTGCACTGCAAACAGAGAACGATACGAATGCTGGACGAGGAAGACATTTATGTGAGTGAAAGAAAGTTCAAGGCAAGAATCAAATTTTGTAGCCTCTTCCATCTGTGTGCTTTTCAGGTTAATCTAAAGGATGACAGAAATGCCGAACAATAAAGAGCCCCAAGGCAGTAATTTTGAGAATGAAATCCAGACTGCCTCTTTTAAACACCTGTTTATGATATTATTGATGTTCTTTACTTATATCCTCTGAACAAAGCAAATATCTATATACTCACCACTGCTCCGAATGTGAATGAAGGTTTACTTTGTGTCAAGGTTTAATGATAAACGAAAGAAAAATGGCGTCAGGTATGAAAACGCTCCCCACAGTTTAAACTAAAAAAGCTAAATTCAAGGAGACTGCTAAACAGTAATATGTAAGAGCTCCTTCAATGCATTAGCTTTTCTTTTTGTTTGCTTCTCTTATCCTCTGGTACTCTTTGGTTTAAAGTCATTCTCAGACCACCCAATTCATTTGAAGTTGCTAATGACAGAGTCGGCCTAATGCAGAGATACAAAGTCTGTATTAGCCTTTATTCTACTAGTTTTGTACAGACAGTGTATTTTTTTCCAGAGGGCTTCCTTTGTTAAGTTTTTCTAACAACCTTAATCATGATTTTTTTTGTTTTGTTTTTGTCCATACTTAAATTTAAACAGACATCTAATTCTGTGCTCCACAATAATATTCAAACAACTTGTGATTTTAATCAATTATTTAGGTTGATTTTATTCAGTTTGAGTTTCTTTAGCTTGCATTAGACTCATGAATGTTGACTGCTAGCAAAATATTTGGTGCTGTATCTTGTTTAAGATGGTGAGATGGTCTAAATTTTACTGTCCAGTACAGTTGTAGATATTTATGTAGCTTTGAATGTACAAATAAAACCCCAGTATAGTGTTTCACACCAGTGAAAGACACCCTTTGTACGGACAAAGAAAGCTGATGAAACAGAAGCTAACCCAGACATGACTTCAGCTCTGTATAGGTGTAAAGAATTAGTATGCTGTCTATACTGTTTCAGCGCTTTCACTACCTCTTGTGGTAGATTAAAGGGGAGACCACTCTGTCATCCCATTCCACGATCGTACCTTACGTACAGCACGGAAAGGCGGCATAAGGGTGCAATGTTCCTGCCTTGAATAAGCAGTGTAAAAGGGGCTTGTGCCTATACATGTCTATGCTTCTTATCTAGTTTAATGGGGAACACCACCTGAATTGAAAATTCCAGTATCTTATTTCCATGGCCTTGGAAAGTTTCGCTCAAAGCCAGAAACCACACAGTAAGAACATGGGTACAGAACATGTACTCATATACTCAGAACATTCCCCTGGGTGTTCTCAGTGTCATCTAGACATCTTTTTCAATTCATTGTCTATAGAGCTGCTCTAGACTTTATACCCCATGACATCACAATTTTGAGTTTTAGCCTTGTAGTTTTTGGATTTGGGAGAGAGATGTTTATGTTGACTAATATTGGACTGCCTTAGACCAACTGAATAACATACAGTACAGGCCAAAAGTTTGGACACACCTTCTCATTCAATACGTTTTCTTTATTTTCATGACTATTTACATTGTAGATTCTCACTGAAGGCATCAAAACTATGAATGAACACATGTGGAGTTATGTACTTAACAAAAAAAAAGGTGAAATAACTGAAAACATGTTTTATATTCTAGTTTCTTCAAAATAGCCACCCTTTGCTCTGATTACTGCTTTGCACACTCTTGGCATTCTCTCCATGAGCTTCAAGAGGTAGTCACCTGAAATGGTTTCCACTTCACAGGTGTGCCTTATCAGGGTTAATTAGTGGAATTTCTTGCTTTATCAATGGGGTTGGGACCATCAGTTGTGTTGTGCAGAAGTCAGGTTAATACACAGCCGACAGCCCTATTGGACAACTGTTAAAATTCATATTATGGCAAGAACCAATCAGCTAACTAAAGAAAAACGAGTGGCCATCATTACTTTAAGAAATGAAGGTCAGTCAGTCTGGAAAATTGCAAAAACTTTAAATGTGTCCCCAAGTGGAGTCGCAAAAACCATCAAGCGCTACAACGAAACTGGCACACATGAGGACCGACCCAGGAAAGGAAGACCAAGAGTCACCTCTGCTTCTGAGGATAAGTTCATCCGAGTCACCAGCCTCAGAAATGGCAAGTTAACAGCAGCTCAGATCAGAGACCAGATGAATGCCACACAGAGTTCTAGCAGCAGACCCATCTCTAGAACAACTGTTAAGAGGAGACTGCGCCAATCAGGCCTTCATGGTCAAATAGCTGCTAGGAAACCACTGCTAAGGAGAGGCAACAAGCAGAAGAGATTTGTTTGGGCCAAGAAACACAAGGAATGGACATTAGACCAGTGGAAATCTGTGCTTTGGTCTGATGAGTCCAAATTTGAGATCTTTGGTTCCAACCGCCGTGTCTTTGTGAGACGCAGAAAAGGTGAACGGATGGATTCCACAAGCCTGGTTCCCACTGTGAAGCATGGAGGAGGAGGTGTGATGGTGTGGGGGTGTTTTGCTGGTGACACTGTTGGGGATTTATTCAAAATTGAAGGCACACTGAACCAGCATGGCTACCACAGCATCCTGCAGCGCATCCCATCCGGTTTGCGTTTAGTTGGACGATCATTTATTTTTCAACAGGACAATGACCCCAAACACACCTCCAGGCTGTGTAAGGGCTATTTGACCAAGAAGGAGAGTGATGGAGTGCTGCGGCAGATGACCTGGCCTCCACAGTCACCGGACCTGAACCCAATCGAGATGGTTTGGGGTGAGCTGGACCGCAGAGTGAAGGCAAAGGGGCCAACAAGTGCTAAACACCTCTGGGAACTCCTTCAAGACTGTTGGAAAACCATTTCAGGTGACTACCTCTTGAAGCTCATGGAGAGAATGCCAAGAGTGTGCAAAGCAGTAATCAGAGCAAAGGGTGGCTATTTTGAAGAAACTAGAATATAAAACATGTTTTCAGTTATTTCACCTTTTTTTGTTAAGTACATAACTCCACATGTGTTCATTCATAGTTTTGATGCCTTCGGTGAGAATCTACAATGTAAATAGTCATGAAAATAAAGAAAACGCATTGAATGAGAAGGTGTGTCCAAACTTTTGGCCTGTACTGTATATGAATTTTAAAAATGGATGTAGTTCCCCTTTAATGTCTAAGGAGTGTATGTGGGTTCTTAACTGTTTTTGGATGGGTGTTAAAATGCATTTTAATGTAATTTCATAAGGAAATGTGATAAAATTGCTTTGCCTTGCCTTTTCTAGTGTGAATTCACTACATAATTAAAAAACCTGGTTAGAACTGGGCCATCAGCAAAGTTACACAGCGTGTAGTCTATAAAGGACTCAAAAAGTTCAGAAGAGCCTGGAGAGGGCCCTCGAGCATCTGTCGATTTAACTGTGGGTCAGTCCTCAGCCCTTGTAGACTTATCATGAACAGACTCCAAGTGTGCAAGTCTGTGAGGGTGAATACTGGGAGTAGGCCAGAGAGCCTGTGAGCACACAGCTCTATCAGCCCACAGCAAGGCTGAATATTGTTAGTTAGCCCACAGTAATCAGCCCTATATTGTACCGCCCATTGGGATTTCTCCTGATACTCCTGATTAACAATCTGCCACCGGGCTTTCATCAATATTAACATGTTGTTGGGAAATATAAAAAGCCACTAGACGCTGTACTTTAACCACTCAAACAAAACCTGATACTGTATATTATGTGGTTACTGTGTGATTGCATGTATTACACAGGGTTTTATTTTATTTTTTGACATACTTTGAAAAGCCAACACATAGTTTTTCACCTCAGGAAAAGTGAGCAAGCCAAATATCATGTCCTTGACAGATAGATATCCTGACAGACAGCTAGACAAACAGAGAGTCAAACAGAGCAACGGTTGGACCCTAAGTGCAGCTCTGCAACTCTTTCACACAACAACACTGACACTAACATGATGTATTACTGAATACTAACATTCCCTTTCTATTTCTTCCTCACTTCCCTCGTGGCCACCCACTGACCCTGAGTGTTTAGCCGCCTCAGACAACAGCGTTTCAAGAGGAATTCAATCTGTCCAGGCTTTCAAGGAAGACACCAGGTTGTCAAAGCATCTCTCTCCATAGTGGATAAGGGGGCACTCAACGCCCCGAGCAATTCACACGCATCCTCCTGCCAGCTTTCCCCTACCAGGATAGGGGTATGAGAGTTTAGTCATATAGCTGCAGAGGATCCTTGTCAATTTAAATAGGACAGCACACTGAGGTACACTTCAACCACACAACACGATTCATCATCCACAGTGTTAACCCCCCACTGTCACATTCATGCTGGCCAGATAATGAAGCATTTTGTCATTGGGAATGAGTGTGCACTCATTCAGAAAAGTCTCTGTAATGTTGCAGAGGCATGAAATAGCTTTTGATGAGAGAGGTGCGTTATGGGTTTAAATTGACATAATTGAATCTAACTTATGGAACGGACTGGAGATTAGAATGTGGTTGTTGGTCACCAGGAGGGTAACCAACATTTGTCAACAACCTATTGACAAGAACAAAGGGGAATCCTGGACGCAAGCACACGGTGATTAAGACATGTTTACTCTAAAGTTCAAAACATTGTATTCCCCAAGAATACAGCATAATTTAAAGCAGTGGTTCCCAACTGGTGGGTCGTGGTCCTAAAGTGGGTCACGGGTTCATTCTGAATGGACTGCAAGTGATTTGCAAACATGTCAAGTTTGTAAAAAGCACACTTAATTTTTAAGTACAGTAAATTCTATTTTATTTTAAAGTGCCATGTCCTGCTATAGATGGAGTGACTAATAGGCTACTACTTGACAGTGATGGCAAAGTAGCTGGACGACACAGCTAAACACAAGTATGACACTTAATATATTTAACTGTGTGGACCCCGCACTAATGACTAAGGGGAAATCTGGACACCGTGGCTGGACCAGTTGGGAACCACTGATTTAAAGTAAAGAGATAGCGCATAACGCATCATACTCTGAAAGCCACACCCACCAAAGGGAGAAACAATCAGCTTCACAATATGCAACCAAGGGCTGAAACGGACAAAGGACTACTTTAGTATCCTATCGGACATGAGGAAAGGTCTATTGACAAACTGAATATTACTTGTCTATCTCATTGTCCCTTCTCCTCACCTTATCTTGGAGAAATGATCCCATCGCATAGCCAGAAGTGAAATACTTCGATATACTACTATTTTATCAAATCACCAGAAAATATCATCATTTAACTGAACAAAAATAAAACCAGGCCTTGCTCACCTTAGTTAGCGTCCAACCTCTACAGATTGATCAAATTAGCAAATTTAAAGCAGCTGTGTGGAACTTTACGTTTTCGTTGATTATAGTGCCCCCCTTTGGTCGAAGCGGTATGACACCTACAGCCTGGTGTCGTAAAATTTCGACTGCAACCGGCAAGTACCGCATGCATTTTTTTTGGAGAGCGAGAGGAAAATCATAAATGTTCTGGTGGAGCTCTGAATTTCTTATAAACTGAGGACAACTGCCTGCTGTATATTTGCGTTCATGGTCACAGTCACAGATAATTTTGTGGGGTTTGTTGTAATGTTACTAGACAAAAGCGGTTCATATCAGCTAACGTTACATTTAGCTTGCTTATAACTTCCATGTCGTATATCGTATATATTGAAGTGAAACAACATCTAACAAGTTGCAGCATATTCTCTAAATAAAAACAAAAATTACATACCTGTCTATTAGGAAAAGGGCCAACTCGGGATCAGTTTTAAAACCTTCCAAATCTCTCAGCTCTCTCCACTTGGTGAATGCCCGACCGAGGTTTACACGCGTTTGGGCTCGAGCCCTATCACTGTCCCGTTTAGCCTTCTTCTGTTCTTTTTCTTTTAGATGGTGCTCCTCCTTTATCCGCCATGACATCGAAAGTACAACCAAGTCCTTATAGATACATCTGGTAAAACTGTTATGTGTTCAGCAATGCCCGTTGCGTACCGCTTACTCGAAGAACACTCTCTGTAAACACGGCTCTTCTTCTTCTCTCAATTTATTGGCGGATCGCAAACAACTTCCAGGTGCATACCACCACCTACTGTACAAGAGACTACTCCCTACTACATGTTATTTAGCCTGTTTCTTAAATCCTACTTGAAAACACGGCTCCTCCTTCTTCTGTGGTTTAATGGCTGCAGGCCGCTGCGGGCATGCAGACTTACTTCCGCCTTCGGGTGCCGTATTCTGATTTGCTGATTTTAGCTGTGTCCGACCCGAGCCAGGCTACGCTAAATAGCCATATAGAGAAAGGCTTTTTTGTCGCTGTTGGGTTCAAATAAATATGCGGATCTTCAAGGGGAGGTGATACGAACTAGGGACAGTTTTATGAATCGTAAAAACTTCCGCACAGCTGCTTTAATGTATTTAATAATAATCAAAGCTCATAGCCTCAGCTTTGTAAGTTATATCCCCAATGTAGTATCTACTTTTGTCTTCTTAAAGCCTGAATATTTCTGTTTGGCAGCTTCTAGAAATTTAGATCTGGGTTCCTCACCTTGTTGGCAGTGCATCTCACTTCCATCCTCTACACTCAACTCCGTAGATAGTGAGAAGGGAGTAATGCATGAGTGAATTATTTCAGACACTGCCAAAACCTAAAATCAGCTTTTTGAATGGAAGAATGAAAGGAGAGATGTGGAATTTGGAATATATGTAAAATATCCAACATGACACTTTATCAAAACAATGTCTATGAAACTTTTACAATTTTAAATCACATAAAAATAATGCAGTATACCTCAAATTAAAAAAATATTATGCCAATAACGTTATCTTAAATGACCAAATGGTGACGGTCAGAATATGATATCCAACTTATTCTAAACTACATGAATATTACCAACCTTGAAACACACACATTCCTCCATATGTATACAAATAAAAGTACTACCAACATTTGCAAATAACTAACAGTAAAGTTTATATATCTGCCCCCCTGCCAGTATGCTGAATTCACTCATTCATCACTTTGTATGTTTATAACAGTCAATAGCTTACGGCTTACTAATCATTATTTTGTGCATGTTCATTAAGTTCTGCATCTATAAAATGTGACGCATTGTTAGCAAAAGGACTTTACATGCAATGGACTCAAATAAACTGGCAGACAGTAAACTATACAGAACACTAATAGTATATATGGAATGATTTCAAACAAAGCCTGTTTAAAGGGATACTTTGCTGATTTTCAACCAGCTCTGTACCAATACAATGTGTGTAGTATGTGTAAATGAACTGTGGAAAACTTCCCTCCATCTAACCAGTGCCTTGATATCCCTTCTTGCCCACTGGTGAAGTTGCAGCTGTTGCTCAAACTACAGGTTATACTTCCACATTTTGTATTGCCCGCTATCCAAGCCACCACCGCGGATACAAAGAGTATAGAAGCAGATCAAGAGACAGACCCACTCGGACCAAAATCCGATAAAACAGTAAAACTAGGCAGAGCTGAGCAAATATGTAAGTACTTATATCAAGACTGTGTTTCTGAGTTGCCTATTTCTCACCTCAAATGTTTTCAGGAACATATTTTAGCTGACTGTTATTCTGTAAAAGAACAAGATCATTTCTTGCCAGCCGGCTGCCATTATTACAAACGGACGTGGTCGCATTATGTCATCCACCAACAGGAGCAGGTTTTTTTGGTCTGGTGCAGCACAGTGCATTCTGGTAGTTGTAGGTTTTTTTCCCTCCTGAGCAATAGTGTCCTTTTTCGCTGTTTTCTCTGGTTCTGTGGCACCAATTTCAAAAGTATTTACGTCTTTCTACTGCATAGACATCCTAGCTTTATCATAAGGCCATCTTTCCAGCAGTGAAATATTTCTTTAACTATACATAGGCCTACTGTGCAACAGAACAGTCCCAGCCAATACAGAGGGTGAAAAACAGTTTGATCAATAATGATAGTAAAAAGCAAGAATCTTGTAGAGGAATAAAAATTCATGATAAGGCAGGTGGAGAGAGACAAGGGGGAAAGTGGAAATAGGGAATGAAGAATCAGAGATAAAGAGCATGACAGATGAATAGGTTGGATATCCTATATACTGGGAGAGAAGTGCTGAACACATCCAACAAGAGATCCCAGGAACATGGCAGCAGTCGTGGTCCAACAGTTCCCATTAAGCCAAGGTGTGTGGGATGAGAAGTGAAATGCAGGGAGGACTTGCTGTCATTCTTACTCATTTCAAAAGTATATCAGCAAACCCACAGCAGGTCCCCACAGCCAGTGTTTGGAATAGGAAGTATCTTTACCATTACATAGCAGCTGGGTCCCAGAGCACACTGAAACTAAAGTCTTAACAGAGACAGAGATGTAGTGTTTTAGAGTTACACAGCACACTGAGTGGCCAATATGATTCACCCGCCACCAACAATAAAAACTGAGCTGCTGAGTTGACCTTTAAGTCTATTGTGAGCTTATTTCACTGTAATTTGGTTGTTAAAATAACATTATTGTCACTTAGTGTTGTGGCTTCTGTTCTGCTGAGGAGGCCTTAATAGAGCCAGTGGTGCAGCTTTGTCTTGTAGCTGGTGGCTTCCAAACGTTATTGTTTTTCTGAAGCACTTTCTAAGTTCAATTCAACACAATTCAATAACGGCATTCATCCCTAGTGGGGTAATTAAAAAGTACATACAGCAGAGCACAGACACAAAAATCTCAATAAAACACGCACAATGAAGTAATACGATGAGCAGATAAAGAGCATGAAAGTACGCTAAACATACTTTTGTGTAGTTTTGGGGCTGTTTTGGGATACAGATACAGAGGGGAAACCTTACTGCTACTCTACAAAATTAGAACAATAGTGCGTTCAGTGCGTGTCCAAAAAGTTTGACTACCAGAGTATAAAATTACCCGGATCTTCTGCATCATTGGGCCCATAGAGCAAGTGCACTAGAGACATTCGTCAGCCGAGCAACTGACTTCTTATTTAACACAAATGGATCAAATCCCAATTGTGGAACAAGTCATTTCATGGGGGTTGTAATGTTAAAAAAAAGTTATCCACCAATTGAAAGACATCTCTTTTAACAATTTCAATGAGAAAAAGTCTTTTTGGGCCCCATGGCATCACGTCACAGACCCAGAGCTGCAATTCCACTGTTTGGCCACTATGTCAAATTGACTCCAAAGTTCAGCGTTGTTCCCTGGAGCTTGGGTTTGACTCACTTTTGGAGCCCACCTCAAGTGCCCATTAGAGGAACTGGAGGCTTTTGCACTTTCTTGTTGACTTCATTTTTTTAACCCCAGGGGTTGGTGCTCAGTTGAAATGCAGATGGCAAGCCAAACATCAAGAGTTCAACCTCACTGATTCTGATGGCTGAATGGGGCAAAATCCCTGCAGTCAGGTTCAAAATCTTTTGGAATTACTTCCCAGAAAAATGGAGGCTATTCCAGCAGCACATTAATGCCTGTGGTTGTCGACATTTGACAGTCAATCATAAATTGATTTAAATCTGTCTGGAGCCATGAAACATATTAAGCCCCATTTCCACCAAACACTTTCGGTATGGTACCTCTGGAGTCAAAAGTAACCCTTCGGACATGGTTCCTGGACCCAAGTGTTTCCATGTGGGCGGGGTTGTTGTCACTCACTGCTCCGTCCAGCATTCACTGTATTTCCTCATTACCGGTGACACAGATGGAAGTCTGCACCCTGTTTATTGTCCACAGAACGAGGCTGCACGCCGACATTTTCAGAACAAAATAAAACAGACTGCAGTGAGATTCTCTCTCAATGGGATATTTAAAAATAGCAGGTTTATGCATTCAGTCCTTCTCAGGCAAGCTCAGGGGTTTAGTGTTGCTGGAGCCCACAGGATCAACGCTCCGCAATGCTTTTTGTTTTTGAGGATAATCCTCAAAACCAGCCACAACCCAGCCCTGAGCAGAGTGAGTGCTGTTAACCAATCAGCAGACTGCAGTGTTCACAGCTCCACCTTTTAGTACCAGTGTGTGCTAGGTACCCCAACAGAGGGGGGACTAAAAAGGAGACAGTACGGAACGGTTCCATTGGTACCATTCACAACTTTACACAGTGGAAACACAAACAACTGGAGAATGGGAGAATCAGTTTAGTTTAAAATGTTGCAAAAAACAACAACCATTATTTACTTCCAAATTATTTTTTGTCAAAGCCACAGGGAGCCACTGGAGAGGGGCGAAATAGCTGCATGTGGTTTTGGAGCTGCAGGTTGCCTATCCATGCCTTAACTCATCCATCACCATCATCGGGTCAAAATCCGGTTCATTACCAAATACCTGAACTAATGATTTTCCCATCAGCCCCAGCTGTGCTCTGTGTTCAGTGCTAATTAGTAAATGTTAGTATACTAACGTGCTCAACAAAGATGATGGCCATGGTAAACGTGTTAGCATTGTGCCTGGGAGCAGAAGCAAAGAGCTGCTAATGGGCTGTAGACTCAAGTGTGAAAATCACCTTTCCAGATTCAGCTTCAATCAGTTCTTGCAGTTGCCAAGTTGTCAACCTTACCATGCAGCAGAAATGCAGAATAATCAGAGACGGCAAACCCAATACAAAAAGCAGAATCCATCTACACAATAAACCTCGCAGAAACATTTTATCCAGAACATATGTGAAGCATTAAATGGGAACCTCTGAACTGCCATCATTCAAACAAACATGATGTAGCACCTTATCAACAGCAGAACTTATCTACAGATCTGTCTTGAAGAGCTCATCTGTTTTCTTCACCTTTCCTGTCAACAAGAGTCAGAGTGCTGGCACAGAGTTGAATAAATATCTGTCCACCCCAGCATTACAGCTTGGTGCCCAGCAGAGGTGGCGAGCCACGCAGAGTGGCCGTCTCTGAGCATGTCCTCTCCATTTCTGTGTCCTTGCTGCCACCCTGCCCTCACATTGCTGTCACTCTTTTATTCATATCCAAGCATGGCTGAGACTCAGCCATAGGTAACTAGACAGTCGAGTTTCTTAGCACTGCTGAGGCCATATAGTAGGTGCAGCAGGGGTTTGCCCTCAGGGGACAGGAGCTAATGAATAATGGCAGTATGATGCACACACTAATATGGATGGCTGCAGTGTGGATCAGAATCATAACCCTTGTAGTGTCAGTGTTGTACTTTCCACATGAAGCTACAGGATGCGCAGCAGAAAGTTTATTCCAGCAGTGATGCAGTGAGTGGAGGGCAGCGTGAGTCTTGTTATGAGCACTATATCTTAAAATGTAAACGCATGCTCTGTGCAATGAGAGAAATATGCTTCTCCAGAGTGAAATGATTATGTGAGGCCCATGGCTGGTAAAAATGTAGAGGCACAAGTGTTGAATGTTTCCACCCACCTGCAGCTCCTGTGAGCCGGTGAGCTTGTTGTGCTTTGATGCTTGGTTTTCTACTTTGGGAAGTTTTTGGTTTTTTACTTAGTTTCTCATTTAACCACAAACACAATATTACCCTAACCTTCGCATTACCTTTTCATGAGACAAACAGGTAAATTGTTGTGCCTGATTGGCGCTATTGTCACATAATCAGTGACACAATCATCACATAATTCTTATCTGAAACAAGTAATTTGTGTTTCTTGGTGCTAATTTCCCTACATTTTATAAGGCTGTGTGATTATACCTCAATTTTCGGGCAAAGACATTTTGAGAAGGGACCTCTGCCAACTATCTCCAAAAGTTGTCATACACTTTGCATGTTGGTAACATCACTGAACATTCAAGTGCATTAAGGATAATGGAAGCATTAAAACTTCACTGAATTAGAGCCTGTTTGCACCTGCCATTATCATGCGTTGCAGTGGTCCAAACCAGGGCTGCACAATTATTGAATTTTAATCATGATCATTATTTTGGCTTCCCACACTTAAACAAACACAATCGACTGTGATATTGACGTTTAAAATGCACGCTCCACTCATAGAAAACTCTGCTGCACATAAAATCAAGCGCTTCCTAAACTAACAGCAAGCCTCCACTTTTAAAGAGCCATCATGCTGTTGTACGCACAACCCGCAATGGCAGTCTGTGAGAAACTTTCCTAAATGTTGCCACTGCAGATTATAGTGCAGCTCTTTCTCGCACTTTCAAAACAGAGAAACAGAAACCCACTACAACTGAATTCCCACTGCTGTGTCTCCTGCCTGTGCCACACCTAATGCACAGCGCAAGAGGAGATGGGAGAGACCCTGCACTGATTGCGGAGATTATATATTTCTCTCTTTTTACCTGATGGCCTGATTAAGTCGGTTGCTTTTTAGAAAGAGAGTTGCTAAGAAGCTATGCCAAGTTGGCAACACTGGTGATTTGACTGTGTACATAGGATTTTGGTTTCCAGTTGTACAGCACAGCTTGTAATATTTCATGTGTGCAGTTGTTGCTTCAGTCATCGCCTCAGTCCCACATGCCTCTGGGAATATGTTGACAGGCCCTGGCTCTGCTGCAATACTTTGCCTGAACTTTGAACGATTTCAGTTTCCAAATGGGAGGACATTATACGCTGCCCATGTATCCAGTCAGACGTGAAGTTTTTGCCCCTGAGTGTCTGGCGACTGGGGCTCTCCAGAGGGTTAAGTGTTGAGATTACTTGCAGGCCATCTTCTCTGGTAATGAACCCTGTCTGGGTACCAAGATGTAGCTGAAGGGGCGCAGTCGCCAAAAGAAGCCTCCTCCTGCTGATTGCCTGTCTTAAATAGCTTTTTTTCCCCGCTGCGAGACACAACCACTAAACTTTACAGCTCCTTATGAATAATTATGATGACACCTTGTGTTATTGCAGTGGCTGATAGTCCGTCTTTGATATCATGGACAATAAATATGACCATTAAATCTGTTTTCTCCCACATTAAAAGTGCCCCTGATACACAACGATTGAATAACAATTTAACTGGGCAACAGAGGTAAATTAGTGTTGCCAAGCCCGCTGTGTGGCTGAACCCCACCTGTCGCCTCTCCTTTTAACTCTCATTTAAGGATTTTCACCTAAAGAGTTTTCTCCTGCATGGCTTTGTGAACCTCTCCCTCTATGTACAACCTCCATGTAAGCTTCTGGAAGATGTTGCCCTCAGGCACTGTTCCAGTATCAGCTCACCCTGCCCACATCCCTCCATTAACCATCAGTAAGACCATTTTAAGGTCTCCTTTTCTGTCTGTCTGTGCTCTGCATACATAGACGTCCTTAAAACGCACCTTTATTGAGCTAAAAAGGGGTTTTAAGGTGAGTTCTAACAACGCACTCCACAAACCTTGACACTGGCAAACCCCTCACGTCAGCATTATTCATTCCTATACTGTAAAAGCCATTAGATGTAATTGCATTTTTTATGAAGCTCCCATAGAAGTGTGCAGTGTTTAATCAATGGGAAGCCTTTCATTTTTAGGTGAGGTCATGGGCTTTGTGTGAGGTTGTCTTACAATCCTCCTTGAGGGGTCATGCAGGTCTATTACCCTCCAGGTCAGCATCACGCCACACCCTGATGATCACGCTCAGAAAGTGGAGGAGGATTCTTTTCTCTGAGACCCCCTATATGGTCTTATAATCACCCACTGAGCAGCTGTAATGGGCTTTCTGTTGACTGTGGTAGATTGTTATCTCGCTCAGTGTGATGGGTTACAACATGCTTCACTATCTCAAGACCATATTGACCCGAGTGGATGGGGTTAATGCTGAATTTTGTTTTATTGTTCTAAATCAGGACTTAGAAGGAAAAAAAATAATTCTTAATGCTATAGGATCACAATTATCCCCAATGACATCGCTATGATCCTCTGGAACAACAAACCAAAGCATGGCAGTGAGAAGTGTACAGCATAGCTACATCATAAATATTTACTACCCATGTCCAAGGGCGTAGGAAGCAAGGAGAACACAGGGGACACATCCGCCTCAGTGTTAAAGAGGATTAAGTTGTCCCCTGCAAAAATCCAAAACAAAACAAAAAAGTGTTGCACGAATCAAGTTAGCTGGGCTTTGATGGTGGCATCCTTTTCCTCTTAATAAATGCAGAAAGACTAATGTTCTAATGAAGCTGCACTAATCTGTATTATTTACATTAGAGATGGTTCACATGAAAATGTGTCATGTCAAAGATGCTAGTGGTTTCGCAGAGTCGTCCAGTGCTGATCTTCTTGTCTGGCAATAGCTTTTCTCTGTAAGCCCTTCTTAGGGCCCGGACACATGCCACATTTTACACCCTCAAATCTGTTCTCAATGTACATGCACAAAAGGTGCCCTTAAAAGCGAGAGCAAATGTGAAGAAGTGTTTCTGCTGCCATCCTTACCCAGATGTTCCCGCTTGGCTAACAAATTTTACATAGTGATGAGATTTTTAAATTGCTTTTCTCAGCTTGAGGAAAGTTTTTCAAATATAAAACCATCATGAACCAAAAAAGTCAAATTAGAAAGAGTCAGAGATGGGACCAAGTCACACATGTGCAAGTCTCAAGTAAGTCTCAAGTCTTAACCTTCAAGTCTCAAGTAAGTCCCAAGTCATTTTTTCTTGGGCAAGTCAAGTCAAGTCAAGTCAAGTCACAGGTTATGTCAAGTCAAGTCAAGTCAAGTCAAGTCCTGTAATAGGTCAAGTCAAGTCCAAGTCAAGTCACCTTATTATTGTAATTTTACCTGCAGAATCTGATCTTAATAAAGTGAAAAGACAAGATATAAGTAACTGTCAGTAAACACTGACTTCATCGCTGCAATGTTTTCTTTGCAGGGACGCCCCCCAGGCGTGCACGCACGCACGCACACACACACACACACACACTAACCATGGCAGCGGCCAAAATCACCCATTTAGCTCATTTAACCCTGTGTTGCTCGTTCATAAAACGTACAGCTGGTCTTGTGATGAACCGGTCGGAATGTTCGCTCACGTTTTCTGGGGTTAATGTTAGGAAATAAATTAAAAAACAAGTTCCACCAAACCGACCCACCCCGCCACCCCACCCCACCCCACCCCTGTATCGCATCAAGCTAACGTTAGCAACGTTAGCTAACTACCGACTAACCAGATAATATTAGCTAACTGACAAGCACTTACTGGGCAGAATGGCTCTTCAAATGACGAACAAAGTTTGAAGTTGTCACCTGGCTGTCCGAGATGTTTATGCTGCATGTCTCGCACTGTGCTGTTCGTCTTTTGCCGTAATAATGGTAATTCCGAAAGCCGAAGACGATGACTCTCGGTACCTCTCCCACTGTTGATGCCTATCTGATATAAGAGGGCCTGTTTCTCCAATAAACACGTAAGGTACGTAGAGAGGGCATGACTGATTGACAGGGTAGTGATCCAATCATGACAACGCCATTCTCAGCCTGCGCTCCTACCGGGTAATTGTCATTATTTTTTAAATTCAATTATTAATTTTATATTCTAACCGAAAACATGATGTGAATAACACTCAAGTCATTCAAGTCATCGTGTCTCAAGTCAAGTCAAGTCCAGAGTCTTTAACTTCCAAGTCCGAGTCGAGTCTCAAGTCTTTTATTTTTTGTCAAGTCAAGTCACAAGTCATCAAAACAGCGACTCGAGTCGACTCAAGTCCAAGTCACAATGACTTGAGTCCCCATCTCTGGAAAGAGTCATAATTGACCTTGTTTGCAATTCAAGGTGTCCTGTCAGCAGTTTTACAGATGTCTCTTTTTACAATGGTGGTCTATGGGGAAAATGCATCTGGGCTGCGGGAGATTTTTTTGCTGCAATACCCTGAGTGGCCACTGGGAAAATTGGACACAAGGCTGACCAGCTTTCCTGCCTAACAGTAGCACGCACTGTATGTCATGTGACAATGAACACCCAACCACTGCCGGCAGATATCTTTTCTTAAAATATCATACTACAGTGCTGTTTACGGTCACTTAGCAACATCAGGCACTACCTGCCTCCAATTTCTTTAGAGTTGGTACAAGAGATGCACCCAGCACCCAACCAAGAGGTTTTACTGGCGGTAAAAGACATAGCATGTGTATAAGCCTTTAGACCACTGATTCGGTGTTCCAGTCTAATTTAGCAGGAAGGTGTTTTCAGCTAAACAGCTCCATTACACTAAATCTACACTTCCTGTTTACCACCAAAACGCAGACAGACAAAGTTAGTGACTAGCTGTTTGACAAAGTGGAGCATTTAGCAGCTAAAGGGCCAATTATTTTCCTCAGAGGTTGGTGGAGACCAAAACAGAGCTAAAAGTAGAGTGAAAGTTGGACTTAAGCCCCTTTAACACTGCCTGTTCTAAGCGGGAATATTGCACCGTTACGTGGCCTCGCCATTCTGTATTTAAGATACAATTGTAGACTGAGGAGGTCTCACCTTTAAGCCACCACTGGAGGTAGTAACAATGCCAAAACGGTGTCTGTATAAACAGGACAGCTGGCTCCTTACCCTTAGAGGAGAAGAAAACATCAGCCGCCATATAACAGAGACGTTAGTGATTATTATTGCCATGTTATGTCTTTGTTGTTGTTTGGAAAGCGCTGCAGATGTGTATGTTATACGTCACATTAGAGACTGATGCTGTTGTGTTTCATGTCACACTTGTTTTGATTCTACAATGCTGCCATACAGTCCCTGCAGTGTATAATCAAACACTGGAGCAGAATAATGCTGCCATTGTTTGGTTCTGTGTAAAAATGCAAAGGAGGCATATAGAAGGGACTTCATAGCAGCCCTATAGCACAGTCTTTGTGGAGAGGGGTTTAAATTCATGAAGTGGCCAGACACACATCTCCAAATGAATGCAAATGTGTCTCCCGGATGTATAAACAAGCATCTGTTTGCTCAGACATTTACCATAACAGCTCAGCATCCATAGGAATTACATTCATATTGGAAGCTACCACACCTCACAAATTATGCACTATGCCAACAGTCTGTGCCAATGCAGACAGCTGAATGCGCTTTATGGAGCAGAAGTAATGTTGAATGGTGGAAGGGCGTGTAACATGTGGGGGCACAAAGTTTGTCTCCTGTTAGAGCTGCAATTAGTGTTTACTTTTTTTTTCGGCAACCATAAACATAATCTCTAATCTCCCTAAAAGTGTTTTAGTTGCCTTGCTCATCTTAACCAGAACTTATTTGCATAACCACCATCGTTCCCTAACCGTATCCATATTATGGTTGTCAAGTGCATATATTGTATAAACCGACGATTTTCAAAACAGTCACTGAATATCGAGGTGCTTGTTTAGAGGGCGCCCTCCAAATGACCAAAAATAAGAATGAATACATCCACTTTTCAAAAGGTGCCAATGCAAACCATTTAAAAGCTATTACATGATATGTGATTTGGCCACAAGTGCTAAGTGTTACAACCTGAATCATTAGCTAGAGACAGCAAACATTCACCACTTGATAAGTGTAAAGTGGGATTCAAGTAAGTGCCACTGCCAAACCATCTGTACTGTACTTATTTTTTCACACTTGGTTTTAGCACCACTCCGCAGTACCTAATGGCCACATCCCCCACATATGCAGGAGAAATATGTCAGTAAACCACTTATTGTTAATATTAGTTTTCCTTGCAAACAGCACAGAGCTCACTCACAGTGTCCATTGTCCATATTTGCAATACAACAGCAAGGCATTTTAAATCACTCATGGTCGCAGCGTAATATGAACAAGAGCTTGATTTATGCAGAACACAGGCAGCCTCCTCAACCCCAGAGAGAGAGAGAAAACAAGCAAGTGTGAAGTGCTTGTCCAGATTCCAGGAATTAGCTGCCCAATATCAGTCATCTGCCTCCTCCACAGCACGTAATAGAATGACTGAACAAGATCTAGGAAGAGTGTTGTTACAGTATGTGTTGGATTAATGCAGGCCTGAGACAGCCTCCTCCTCACCAGATGAGGGCAGAGAGAGGGGTGTGGAATAATGTGATCTAATTGCAAATGAAAACTGTTGAACTAGAGACAACTTCGAAACAAGCAGAAGACTTTCTTTAGTCTTTTTCAAGTTTTCGTCATTTTTAACCACGATTCAAATGCGTCTGACCAGACGAGTAGGAGGGCCCTGATTTGATCAGATTGAGTAAACAACTCCCACCATCACACACACCCACACGCACACAGACACACACACACAGCCAATGTTTGTCCCTGCTTTCAAGTCATTTCTAATGGGATGTTAAAACCAAGTAAATACACATAAGACTTATTTTTGAAAGTAAACAGGGGAACACAAGGATGCTTCTGATGCGGTTTGATGAATTTTTCTATTTATGTAAACTGCAATATTAATTATGTCTCCCAGGAGCATCATGTATTAATGTGTCTAAGATCACTCCCTCATTCACTCATGAACTACCTCCCCTAAATATAATACACACTCAATAGTTTACTCTAGAGTGAGCAGCATTGAGATTTCTGGCACTTCACTGTTATTTTATGTGAATAATTACAGTTCAGAATGAGCTTTATTGGCCATGTTAACTTGAGAGGTTAGTATAGGTTTGGAACATGAAAAAGCCGATAGCCAATAAATTGGCCAATATTCCCCAATAAAGATCATGTTTTCACCTAAAACACCCACATTTGGTGGTATAAAAGCCCCTGGAAATGCAGGTAAGGTCAGTGAAAAACACCTAGGGTAAACGCTCCCATGTGCTGCTAAAACACCCAGGTTTGATACCACACACACCAGTGGAAACTAGGGTTGCACGATATATAGAGCCGATAAATTATCGGCCGATAATGGGACTTTTTGAACTATTATGCATTATTCCGATAATTAAAATTATAGCCAATAATACAAAGCCAGACTGCTCTGATTGACTTAACAAGGGCAGCATCTACGCACCCTGACACAGTGGTTTGATGGTACATGTATCTCCACCTAAACTTGGTTCGCGAGCCTCCAATAAGCACAGAGAAGAAGAAGAACAACGTCTGCAGCACGCTGTCTAGAAGGCAAAACATGTCATGGTGTGGATGTCTTTCACAGTTTTAGAGGAAGACAACAGGATTACGCTGAGGATCTGATCTCCGACTGCCCGACACAGGTTAGACACAGTGCTGAAGGGCCGTCTCCAGGGTGTTAGCACGAGCTAATCAGCAGCAGCAGCGGCTTACATCCAACACCAAGATTTTAAAAGACTTGACTCTGTTGATGTAAACTTGTTAATAACCGCTAGCTATGTTGTTACAGTTAGTGAGTATTTGTGTCGTAACCTCTCTGGCTGTGTGTGTGTGTGAGACACAGCCACTTGTTTATCTGAGTTGAGCATTGATGTCTAAGGTGTATCAATAGCACATCGCTATTCTACTTGGTAGTTGTAAGCTAGTCTATAGTGGGACGGTGAGACAGTGCCTGGGTGTGTTTATAAAAATGCAGCGTGATGATATAAACATTTCATACACCGGATGTAACGCGGACCTGCCGATGTTCATACTAGTCAACCGTCACTGTTTGTCTCTGTTAGTAGAGACTCCACTCTGCAGTGTAGTTTTTACACTTCACTGATACACTAGAGAATTACACAGTAACACTGGGCTTCATAACCCCCTCTCTCTTACTGTTAACTATAAATTTAATACTGATTAAAGTCATTTTACTTTCACACCTTTGTATTTATTATGTTCATCTGTAGTGTAGGGTTATGTGGGGGTAGGGGCATTCAGGGTAGGCCATTCGACAATACCCCAGAAAATCGCCCTCTTTTCAACAGCCTAATGTTGGCAGGTATGGAAGAGTCAGATTGTTGATTGTTGTGTTAGTAATGGTGATGTTGGTTTGATTTGGTTAGGTCGGAGCTATGGAATATTAAATCATCCATATTTTCTCACTACATCTTAGCCTTTCTTACCCCCAGGTGTACATAAACTACAGGTTAAACACTTTTTGTTAAATCCAAAAATGTGAAATTATCAGTTATCGGCCATGACAAGCAGGTAATAATCAGTTATTGGTAGAAAAAATCCACACTGGTGCATCTCTAGTGGGAATGCCATGATGTGTCTGCGAAAAAACACCCAGGTTCAGTGGCTCAAACAGCATTGGGAAACACTGGTAGAAACACAACATCGCCAAAAACAACTAGTGCTGTTGTTTGTTGGTCTGGGATAGTGGTCTGCAGCTTGGCAGCCGTCTCGCCTGGGTCTCACGCCAACCGCCATCCCCTGCACCTCCCAGTGACAAAATCATCTTAAATAATATATCACTTTAGAAATGATGACAAATGTAACATATGTTTGCAGAAACATACAATGCCAACATTTTCTTCTGGCTACTGGGTTGATATTTAAAAAATAGTGTGACAAAAATATATAGTTTACAGGCACATGTTCTTAGAGTTACAGGGTTATTGAATGTACAATGATTAAGTGTCATTAAATGACAAAATGCACAGATGAATTGTCTGCAGAAAGTGGTTTACATGCCATGGACGACATTTTTCCTCCCATTTTGGGTATTTTTAGGACACTGGTGCATAAATTTCACACTCAGAATTTGGAGGCTTAAATAAAATGACAGTGGGTAGATATAGTTTGCAATATATTAAACAGGAAGTGATTCTGGACACAGCCCTAGACTATTTCCAAGAGGGGAAAAACTACAAATAAAAAATAAATTCTACATCTATCAACCTCAACTTCTCTCCTTCAAAGGCAGCCCATATGAAAGAGGGGCAATCCTACTACACATTTCATTTTGGACACCCACACACACACATACCCACACTCGCAGACATTTTCCAATTCATACACAGATTTCTTGCCATGTGGGATTTACAGTCCTTCTCTTATGCTTACTTTCTAATGTCTAAATCCAATCATGGCTGTCATGTTGAATTTGAAATGAGCTGCTCCTTATCAGAGCATTGCACCCACCTCCAACCTGAACCTGTCAGGAGTCTGGCTGAGGACAAACAGATGCCAGCTAACCTTGTCCTTGTGCTAACCGTGCTAGCTGCCACTAAAGCACATTGTTACAAGACTTCCTGGGGGCTGTTTCTTCCACAAATCACCAGGTTATTGTCCCCCTACGTCCGTCATATGTTTTCTAGTGCTTCCTCTTTTACACTCAGGTCCTTGAAATGCCAGAGTTCAGTGGGAACCATGGAGGAGCCAAGCTAAATGTGGCTGAGTTATGTTGACAGATACATGGCTCCCTCAGTTCCCTCTGCAGCCTACGGCATCCCACGCCACTGCCCCACAAAGCAGAGTGACATTTCTAGATGGATGATATTTAGGAGTTTTATTTTGAGGAATGAAATTAGCCAAGGTTAAAGAAAGAAAACCTAATGCAATCAGGGCATTGATTTTCAGGAAGAAAATGTCTATGAAGGGATCGATTGGTAGCAATAAAGGAAGACCATAAATAAGGGATCTTACAGCGCTAGAGCTCTAACAATACTGCATTACTGTCCTTTGATTTTCAGTTAAGAAATGCAGCGTTCAGACGAAGGAAGGCTCTTTGAACAGAGGCTCTGTTTTATAAAAAAATAACATTTTTCCACACAGTTTGTCCAAGTTCATACCTGTGGTGAATCAGACAGTTCAGCATTTTACTTGAATGCTTAAGTCATCATTCCCTCTGCAGCAAAACACTATATTCATCTGTCACCTTGTAAGGAACAAGCTCAACCACCAGAAAATTACTACCTGTCCCTCTGAGTCTTTACGTCCCTGTTTTTGCTCCTATGGAATAAGATTTGAGGAGAGCAATGTTGTATCTAAAGCTGTATGAATAAATATGATGACAGCTGATGGATTTAAAAGAATAGCGGCTGAAAGCATTTGGCTGCCTTTCTTGTTGCCTGCTATTCCTTTAATGTACAGTATTACATTTTGTCTTGTTTGTTTCAACTGCATAAAACATGCAATCTTAACTGGAAAGTGGGAGTTTTACAGGACTATTTCTTGACTGTTTGTAGTGATGTCCTGTCGTAGTGATGAGAAAACCCATTTTTTAAAGTAACCCAGCTTGTTTTGTTCACCCCCACATGGACAACTCTTGGTTCTGTGATTTTTTTATTCAGATCCAACTGACCAGCCAGGAGATGTGCGTGTTTGCTATGTTCCACAAGCTCTCTTGACTGCTTGGGTCTCATAAATAGATGAATAAACAACTCTATTCAATGCAACAATCATACTAACACACACACAAAATAGCTGACATGAACACACCATTTCAATCTTTCAGCCTAAATCTGCACCTTGGTAGTTACTGCTCACTGCTTTGGGTATATGCTTAGCTACTGGGTTACAGTATGTGTCCACGGGGGCATTTTGGGGCATGAAGGAATGTGCCACTTCCCAGCGTTGGATGTTTGATGGCCGTGCCACTAGGTGCATGGGCTGTCTGCACCCAAATTTCAAACCAGACCAACACGGCGGCTCATCTGGACACTTTCAACAGTTCACGGAAATGTGTTCCTGAAAACATTTCAGGGGAGAAATAATAAAGTCATGCAGTTACTGAATTTGTCTTAATTTCAGATTGACAATGATTAGTATAAAATATTTTGGGAGTTTACAGAGGTAGCAAGTCATGCTGGACACCCCTGATTTACATAAAGTAGCCTACATTCAACTTTATGCAAATATAAGAGCAGCCACCATGTGTCTGGAAATGCAACACAGCCCTACCAGAATGCACTGCACGACTGCTTACACAGACAATGCAAGTGAAGCATTGAAATGACAGATCCTGTGGACACTCTGTGTCGGATGTTGATCTGGATTTTGTGTCGGGATGCACAGATTGTGAAATTGGCAGTAGCCAATGTTTTTATATTGTTTTTGTTTTGTTTCTGTGGCAGCGGAACAAATAAACAAACAAATATTCACTATAAAAAAAAACTCTTTTTATTGTAATTAAGCCTTTTATTACACTACCTTTGAATGGGCAGAAATCCAACTACACAGATTGATTAAACAACCTTTAATATATCCTCTTACATAAAAAAACTTTTTTTTTTTTACTGAACATAGTATATCATAATTCCCTCGCTAATATCTGTTTTATATTGCTGTGAAAACATCAACAAATTCCTCCTTGAAACAGCTGTATTTAGTTAAGTTTCTCGCCAAAAACTACATTTTCAGGATAACATTTGAACACATCATGAGAACGTTATAATTTACCTCCCCTGAATACTTATACTCAACAAAATGTAACTCAATGCAACCTCCTTGAGCTGGTAGTTGTGGCAATCAGCTGATAACAGCTAACATTAACCAGCTCTCCTTCTGCCGATGTCAACATGGATTTATTGTTCACAATGTAGCATTTTCTGGGAAAAAAAATAGGTACGTCATCTGACACAATGATAGTGAGTTTACTGTGTCTTTTATCCTAACAGTGGCCCGAGGAAGAGCCCAAACATGTTTTTTATTGTCACTGGGACAATAAAGCCCTGCTTTTTAGCCCGCGCAAAATTGTTACGACACAACAGAAAAACATCATCCACTGCCATCAGTGAATTTCATCTTGTTTGCCGATAGGCCGATTGCAGTCAACAAGGCGAATATCAGCTGATAGATGTTCGGCCAATATATCGGTGCATTTCTACTTTTGTGCACAACTAATGCACCATACAGAGGCACAACTTTGGATTTACTTCTTCTTGAGAATCGAATCAACTTGTCCCTCTTTAAGAGTCAAAAAGAACGACTCATTTGTAAATCTTTTTTTTTTTCTTAAAGATATTTTTTGGGGCTTTTTAGCCTTTAATGCAGCATGCAGCAAAGGGCCACAGGCTGGAGTCGAACCCGGGCCACTGCAGCAAGAGCCTTGTACATGGGCGCCTGCTCTACCACTAATCCACCGACGCCCCAACTCATTTGTAAATCTAACATCACTGTCCTGTAGCCTCATCATCACCAATCAGCAGACACGTCAAGAAGACACTGCACCCAGATCAGGAAATGGCTCTCCACATTAACCCTCCAGAAAAACTTGAACCTGATTTTTACACTTTGCCTCTTGCACAGATTAAACTTATATTATACTAAGATTATACTAAGGTTGTGTTTATATTTACTTTATTTATGTGTAAGAATACAGGCACAAGGTATTTACGCCAGATATGGTGCCATGAGGCAGTTTAGCGCACATGGCAAAAGAAGATTATGGACGTCATGTGTGAAAGACGACATGAAGTTTGTGTTGGTTTGGATTGTAATAAGTTTTTGACCATGTTATGGAGTGTTGAAGTGTAACCACAGATGAAATGTAAGACTTGGAGTACTGTTTTGATTTCTTTTTTGTATTCTCAATAAACCTCATTCAACTTTTTCCCTGCCCTATGTGAGTACTGTGAATCTTCACAAAAGGAACAGGAACACGGGTCAAAACTGGGACACCTTGCAGACTAAGTGGCCGAGGAGCTTTGGTATGTTGAAACAGCCACTATAGGTGGATTTTGTTATCTTTAAACGGACCCAGGCTAACCATTTCCCCTTGCTTTCAGTCTTACTGATAAGCTAAGCTAACCGTCTCCCAGCTCCAGCCTCATACAGTATTTAATGTACAGATATTAGAGTGGTTCAATAATCTCATCTCTTCTCAGCAAAAGAGTAAGTAACTGTACTTCCCAAAAGCTTTTCATTAAGCTTTAAACAATAACTACTCTGTATTTACTACATTGTGTGTCACATGAGTTCATCTAAGTGATACATCTGTAATTTAAATATCCTATTTACCGTGAGGAAATATCTGACTTATAAATAGGCCCTGGTAGCAGATTTACATATTAATGTCACACTTCAAAGTCTTCTGCTATCAGTGAGAAGTGAGATAGACATAAAGCATGAAATAACCCTTCTATGACTGAAGGCCCAATGAGATCCACATCAATAGGCTTCTTTCATTTAAATAAGAAATACATCGCAAGCAAAGTACGAATGGTGGTTATTCCACGCCCCTGAGCCAGACATCTCGAGAAGAATAGACTCCTTCCACTGCCAATTCAGTAAAGCCTGCACAGCAAATTTCACACAACCATTTTGCGCTCTGCTGATAAAACACTTTGAAAGCCCAATGACACAGACAATGCCTTCAGATAGGAAAAAGCCACGTTTTGTCCCCCATCCCTTTTCATCAATGTCCCAAATACAACCAAGCCTAACAGGGAAGTGGAACAGAAATACCCTACAAGACTCCAACACCCACACACACTTCAAACACATCGCCTGGCGTTCATAGCTCAAGTAGACCTACTATAAACCTGACTGTGATTTGCTCCGTAGCTGACTGAGCATTACTGTTCTGAGCGCTATCTGTGATGAGGTCTGTGTGAAGGGGATCTGGCACAATGGCACTAGAACTCTGCACCTGTCGCCCTCTCATCCACGCCCCACTCAATTTCCGTCAATGAATGATGCTCACTTCATTTCCATGTCCCACTCAGGCTCTTTATTGATGAATAAAAAGACATCGCTGGTGAATAAAAGATTGCTTTTATTGCCTCACGCAGGAGAAAATGAGATGGATTATTGAGTCAGGATCTCGTAAATTACATCAGGCCCCCACCTCATTGGGTTTAACTGATCTTACGGAGGGGTCTGCCTTAGTTTGGATTAAGATTTCACATCAGCGTCATCATCGACACCGCTGGAGAACAGAGTCAACTCACAAACCCTGGTGGGCAGACCTTTTCCCCTGGTAGCCTGTCTGAGGACCGATAGAAAAGGTTTCTCAGTTAAAAGGCACTTTGGGAAGTTGTCTCTGACCGCCGTCTGCTCCTCTCGACACCCAAAGGCTCATTAAAACCTGTAAGCTGTTCGGTGAAAACAGCAATGAAATGGGGAAAGTGAAGTCTTATTCTTTTTACTGAGCCACCACCGTTCAATAAACCCCTCCCCCAAGCAGTGACTGTCTAATCAAAGCTTTACAACCGTTGGCATGTCATTTTTTAGCGTTTCCGAAGCCAAAAACACACCAGCGAAAGTGTGAGGAATGCTTTAAGCAGTGTGTTTATCTGCTCCAATGTGAGATGCAAACATCAGCATGTCTGGCTAACTAGCTTACTACCTGCAGTAGTAACCCAGTGATGCCTTCAAGGTCAAGAAGCATTTCATTAGCAGCTCTGCAGAGTTCTTTACTGTTGTCGGATGTTGGATGTTTACACTCCAGCAACCTTTGCCAGACTTTCTAAGTGCTGCATTCACTAAAAACATTATTTAGGCCTCATTCTAAAGCCTTTTCATTTGCTATAACAAACATACTGAAAATACATAAGAAAAACATAGCTTTAATCTCTGACTGCTATAAATAATTATATGTATGTGTTGTTTTCTCTTAGGAGAGCTGTCTGACGGAGACACAAGTTACAGCAGGAAAAGTAGAGGAGAAATGACAGAGGGGAAGAAAAAAACAATCTTTTTTAAGGGAGGGTAAAAATTTAGACAGTGATTTATGAAATAATACATGTCTCTCAGAGTCCTGCACTGGGTCAGCAGCTGTTTTTGCGGGTACCCGATGGGTACCCGCAAAAACAGCTGATTTGCGGGTGGTTTTTAAAAAAACATTTTTTCCCGGGTTTGGATCTGGGTGGAAAAAATAACATGCGGGTCGGATTGCGGGTTTTAGATAAAGACATCAGTCATTAGTTCGGTAAACTACAGATAACTATCTTGGTCATTATTTACTCTCTAAGGATCACCTCCGCTATTTCGCAACGGTCATTGGTTCAGCTGTTTACACCATCTAATAACACAATTTGTGATTGGACGACAAAATCAACATGGCTGCCACCGTCTAACAAGCGCCGCTTCCAAAACAGTAAATAATTATTTAGGTATTTGAGAAATAAGTGGATAAAACGTACAACTATCACTTTATAATGTTTCTGAATAGGGCTGCACGGTATATGCGGTAGACGGTAGAAATGATATAAATTTGGCCCACGGTAGAGATTTGCGATCTACCGTCCTATCGTCGATGACGTCATCGCACCTGCCTCAGTGTGAAAATGGCTGCGAGCACAGAGACAGCGGAGCAAGAGGAGCTGGTTCACGTCCGTGATTTAGCGTAGCACGTGCAAAATGTGTTGCTGGAGAACTTGTGAGTGAGTGAGTGAGTTAATGTTTTATGAACAGCCCCGGACTTCTCAGACTCTTTTAGCGACTTACCGCTCAGAGGGAACTCATTCAGTGTCTCCTCTGGCAGCAGCACAGCGTCTCTCCCTCTCCTCTCTCGCCGCGCGCACACGGGAGTTGGTTTTCGACAAGAGAGTTTGTCATAAACCTTTGGTAATGTAAACCTATGTGATGCTAGGGGCTCCACAAAAAACTCCATATGTGAATGTGTGATAGTTGTGGTATCATAACAGCCTGTCACAGGTTACAGTGTGATGATTAGAGGAGAAATGGCAGAGCATAAAGGTCCAGGTGGAAAAACACAACTCAGTCATTTAGGATTTTGCTAAAAGAAGGAAATTACCTTTTGATATAGATCCCAGGGGACATTTTGCACCATAGAGTACTGGGTTTTAATTTTGAGCTTTGAGATCTGCATTCTGCACAATAAATGCTCTAAAAAATACATTATATCTTTGCTTTTGTTGTTGTTGTTTTTTTTTTTTTTAATCAATTTAGCTTTGCTAAGGGACTACAAAACCCATTCAGAAACACTTCTATTATAACTTTTACGCTTAAATTTATACCGCGATATATACCGTTACCGTGAAGGGATTTGATTTATACCGTGATATGAATTTTAGGTCATACCGCCCAGCCCTATTTCTGAAGTGTTTCCCTGATGGATTACTTCTCTCCTCGATGGAATCTAAAAATACGTGACGGCTCGTACGTCGCTCTGGACAGAAAGTAAGTCTATTATTACACATGTAAAGTTCCTTTGCATAGATTAAAAGTTTAAAAGCATTAAACGTAACAAACGAGTGCGTTTACACTCGTATGGGAGAAGAACACAGAGGGTTGATGATGGAGCTGAAGTCAGGTTTTTATTGAGAGCTGCTTCATTCAGGTCGTTGTTTACTTACTGGCACCTTAACTGTGACGATATGCTGTTCAATATTCAGCCAATATGACCCAAAATGATTACTTTAAATCTGGGTTACAGGTCGGGCTGCGGGTCGTGTTTCAACGGGTCGGATCGGGTTGCAGTACTAATTGGCCTGATACGCGGGTTTGCGGTTGGGTAGGGGAGGATCTTGAAAACTGGACCCGTGCAGGACTCTGATGTCTCTTCATCATGATTGTAGATGCCATTTTAATTTATTTTACAAACTTCACCTTGCATAACATTACTTTATATTAAGGTGTAGCTCCAGAACAAACCGAAACATATTTAATATTCCAATAAACTAATATTAAGATAAAATTGTTTTTCAAACTCTAATCAATATAGGTTTAATGACAGCAGGTGTTAAGTATTCTGTTTTTACTTAACATTGATAATAACTTCCAGCTTTACTAATTTCTAATTACTTATACTTTTAACATCACAATTCATAATTAATTTGGATAGTGAACAACAGTCTTTGAGGGCAACTTTTAAATATTTCAATGATTAAGACTTGTACTTGAATGTTTGGTGCCAAAGTGCATTAAAAAAAAAAAAAAGCATCAAAAAACAGTTTGTTTATCAAAAAAATTCACGGGGGAGCATCACCCTGGACGCCCATACTGAGGTCGGGTATAAGCCCCCAATGTCTTCAGATCCTAGAAACGCCCCTGGCTTCAGCCTCAGCGCTTTAACACAGCATCATACATGGAGCCAATGAGTGCACATATTTAAAACCTCTTCAACAAAACAAGTAAAGTAAAAAACAGAGATAGTGTTTTACAAAGTTAAAGTTAGCTTAAATTAGCTTATATTAGCTGCATTAGCTAGCAGCAGCAGCTGATAAAATCTGCGAGCAACAGCTGTTACGCTGCCCTCAAATGTAACTTGTGTGCTCGTGATTCCGACATAGGAAGTCGTGTGTAAGATATGCTTGGCGTTTAAGTGCTGAAGACGTGAGAACAGTGCTGCTAGGCAACAACATAATGGACGCTACTGTTAGCACTGTTAGCCTCAGAAGATTTAGTACGCTAGCAAGCTGGTAATATAGTGCAGGAAACACAAAGGCATAATGACAGAAGAAAAGATAAGGCCATTGGGAATATCAACATTTTCCTCAGACATATTTCAAAATTACAAAGAAAAACTCTATACGGCTAAAATTACGATATATTAGTATACATCACAAAATCAACTTTAATGGCCTCTACCATTTCTGGAAACATCAGCAAACACGTCAGAACTTCTTGCTTATGACCACTTACGAGGTCAAGAATACCACAGGAGAGGGACTCTTCTTATGAACATGGTAAACTTGACCCTATTTGAAGGCAGTTTTAAGCCACTGCAATCTAGGGTTGTACTCACAATTATGCCAGTCAACTCAGATTTGCCTGTCCAATACAAATGTTTGACTATTCGTTCCTTTTTTTATATACAGTTTTAAAGTTTAAATGGGTTCAACATGACATTCAGTGTGACTAGAACATTCACATAATCTAGTGAACAAGTTCAACAAGGGACAAGGGATCGGAAAATGTGCAACGATAGTTTTTGGCCAACATCAGATATTAAACAAAAGCCAATGACTGTAGAGTAGGAAGTTGCTGTGAGCTGTAAATTCACCACTTCTCGGCAGAGGGCAAAAGATAATGTTATCTCAGAGCCTCACGGTGCAAAAACCTCTCCTCCTGCTGCATTGTGTCTGCAGCTGCCTACAAGTTAAAATTGCCAACTTTGCAGCAAAATCTGGGGACCAAAGCATCCCCAGAAGTACATTACACAACACACTGACCAGCAAAAAAAGAAAAAAACTGAAGGGTCTCCGACTGATGATTCAAATCTCCAGCTGTCAAGGGGCCAGTCCTGGTACAATTGACAATAGATGGGTAGAGCTGAGAAGCCTGCTTTTTCTACCTCAGGCTGAAATCAAGTTCCCTTTGTTTCAAAAAGTATAATTAATTTTGGGAAGTAAATCTGCTGCAACAGGTTTAGCAAACAATCTCAAGACAATTCTCTTCCAGTCCCAGTGTATTATTAGCTTCAACAGCATGAAGGATTGAATATGTGGCCTGAGGAAAGAAAAACTGTCCAGCTATAACTTCATCGCTGAGCACTGTACTTTTCTACAACAGCAGGGTGGATGGAGCGGGTGGTTTTATGACCCTTTTATTGACTTTTAGATCTTCTGAGGCCGAGTGATGCAGCGCCTCTCATGGAGAAGGGGAGCAATGGCTGCCTGCCGGCTCCACACCCACCACGGTCAGGTCCATCACTCCTTATCCATCTAACAGCGCCCTACCCAGCGCCTTGTCCCCCTTTTCACATCTTCAAAGCGCTGCTTCACCCATTACCCTTAGGCAGGAGCTGCCCTTCTCTGGACCACACTGACATTCAGACGCTATTTAGAGCCATTAGGGCACCAAGGTCAGCACTTAAGTTACATTTTCACAGCTTCAGGCAGCACGGTTTCTTTTTTTTTTCCTCTTTCTTTCGTGCATTATTGTTATGTTTTCGCGGCACACTGCACACAGGGCAGTGAATTGCTCATTAGCTGGGGCTCTGGTGCCATAACATGCTGAAAAGGGGAAAGTGGGAAAGCCAGAACATTCAAGGAGACGTTTTTAGACATCACAGCTACAGCATCTGACGAATTAGCTCGCACCGCAGGCTATCCTTGCTACCCTGTGGAGAACATCTTGATTCTTTAGGGGGGAGATGGGATAAAGGCCAAGGATATGTCAGTTTAATCACAAAGAGCCACTTTTTGCAGGATAACGCTGCATGGAAACCAACAACAGACAAGTTTTTCCAGTTCCTTTAATAGAGCAGTCAGGGTTCATAAATTTCTTGATGGACAGAAGGTTGACTCGGTCAGAAACGAGACTTTAGAGGGAAAATCATAACTTGTCAAAACTGTCTGTGGTGGGGCAAAAGAATGAAATATGGCATCAATAGTCCAGTGCACAGTCTTTCAAAATAAAAGGCCTCAGTAAATGATCACAAACAGAACACCAGATATATCACACAAATTATCTGGTCATGATTTTGATTTAATTTGTTGTTCTTTTAGTCTGCCAAAAAGAAAATTATGACAGAAAGCGACATTTTCTTGGCGACCAACCATCACAGCTAGTGTCACGATTAATTTAGTTTGTTTACCTTTTGCTATCACAACTTATTTATTTCACAGCAATATATTTTTGCCAAGAAAGAGCACTGTTACATAATCATCTGGCATTTGTGAGATGAATAAAACAGATGCAAGTAAGTGCAGATTATTGTGGAGAAACACTTTGAAAAATGTGTTCAAAGTTCTGAAAGTATATTGAAAAAAAAAAATTAAAGCACTGAATATCTGAGTACATACTTGGATACATACTTATATAAATATCATAAAGAAACTGCATTGCTTCTGACAAGATCAAACGTTTATTATAATTCATCAGTTTGTGTTCAGATGTATTTTATGATTGCTTGGATTTAATTCCTCCCCTCCTATTACAAGGTAATGATACTTTCTTATTTTATATCTGTATGTATAACGTGGCGTATCTTAAATGAATTCAGCCCTGATACCTCCAGCTGGGAGCATAATACTCAGTCAAGTAATTGCATTAAGACATGAGCATTTCATTTGCTGTGGTGTATTTCCTTTAAAGGGACAGTTCACCCCAAAATCAAAAATACATGTTTCCTCTTACCTGTAGTGCTCTTTATCAGTCTAGATTGTTTTGGTGTGAGTTCCTGAGTGTTGGAGATACCAGTCGTTGAGAAGTCTGCCTTCTCTCCAATATAATGGAACTAGATGGAACTCGACTTGTAGTGCTTAAAGTGCCAAAGATAAACATTTGAAAAACTCAACAGCAATGTCTCTTTTCAGAAATCATGACCTGGTTACTCAAGATAATCCACAGACCTTGTTGAGAACAGTTTCATGTGGGAACTATTTTCTTTCTACCAAACTACACCCACCAACTGAATTACTAGCAGAAGTCAGGGTGCACCCTCTCATGAACAAGAGGCTCGTGCTCATGACAGCATGAGATGTAAAGATTAATGGCCTTCTCCTCGACTGAGCTGTATCGTTAGCTAGCTCAGAGGTGCTAGGTGAGCTAGCGGTAGGTGCACTACCTTCTCCATAGTGACATGGTTGGTGGGTATGATTCGGTCGAGAAATAAATGTTCTTGCATGAAACTGCTCACAAGGTTGGATTGTCCAGGCCACTCTCACCGAAAAAACAATGATATAGGTGAACTGTGCAAACAACAAATTACGACTCACACTTACATTTATTGTAAGGCAGCGTCCTATAGTGGCCATATAAATATTACAGGAGCAGAGGAGGTAGTGAGGGGACATAGTATAAAAAGCAAAAACTCTATGTAATGTTGTATGAAGATCAAAGAAGTGTCGACGAGATGAGCGGGGGGGATGGTGGATGAGTCAAACAAGCACAGGACTTTCACCCAGGAGACTAGTCTCCATGGCCCAAAGTCAGCACTGACTTCTTTTAGTAACAATGTAGTGTAGTACGGGGATGCATGTAGTTATCGGCTGATACTGACTTTGTTGACTGCCACTGGCCTATGAGCAGGTAAGATGACATTCACCAATGGCGGTGGCTGATGTTTTTCTGTTGTGTCACATCAATTTTTCCCTAAAGTGCCCATGCTGTTTCACGCCATCTTTTTTCCTTTTTTACTCTCTCTGTGGTAACATCCCTTGACGAAATATCATAAAGGCTGGAGTGTTGTTGCCAAACAGTTGTAAATGGCAACAGATCGCTCTGTGTTTCTGTTGGTCAAAGTGACAGCTGTGATGGGAGCAGTCGTGAACAACAAAAAGAAAATCAAACATGCTAGACTTTCTGTTGGGACGTTGTGAGGCGTCCCAGGTGTGGCATCAGTTTTTGTCTACTATGACACACATCATGAGATGAAACGATGGATTATCGTGCACGCCACTCATTGTCTCATCTGAGCCGACACCATAGGAAGCTGCCTAAGGCCATAATCAGGCTGATATCGTGTAGTGTGTACCTGGCATTAGGACGGTAATATAAGTACTTTTGAGAGTCATTGGAAATCGACCTATTCTTTCATTTAGGTATGAGAGAGCGCTGAGATTATCTTGAGTGACCAGGTCATCATTTCTGATAAAGACACATTGCTGTTGAATTTTTCAAATGTTTCTCTTTGGCACACTGAGCACCACAACCTGAGTGCCATCAAGTTCCATTATATTGGAGTGAAGGCAGACATCTCTACAGTCAATATAACACTGGGGAACTCACAACAAAACAATCTAGACTGATAAATAGCACTACAGGTTAAGAGGGAAAATATGTGTTTTAGATTTTAGGGTGAACTGTTCACACTATATTTTCTTTATTAAACCAGGTAAAAGATTAAAATCTCTTTTTCAAGCGCAACCCAGCCAAGAGGGCAGCATAAATAAACATGAACAATACAAACACAGAAGTACAACTCACACACTACAAATGAGTGAACACAATATCCAGTTAATTTGCAATTAAGATGTGTAAACAGATTTTCTTGAACGATTTCAGTAAATTTTTTTAGAAGCAATCACGCTGACTAGGAGAATCCTTTAAAATTGATGGAAATTGCCCCCTGGTAATCAGCCCTGCAACCATGTGCTGAGTATCTTTTGTTTCTCTTCTCTTCCCTGTTCAACATGTTTGCCAATTGATCAGCTCTCCTGGAGCGAATCCCAGTGTCACATCCCAGCCGAGCAAATGAGCAAGCTGTAAATTAACTTTAATTTCCTAATGACAAATGCAATTCTACTGCAGCAGGGGCATGACATTCATATTTGATGAGCCACTATATCTCACTTCAAAGGTCTCAATAAACCAGCTAGCAAGCCTTTTTTTTTTTTTTGTAAATATACAGCAGTGCACCGATAGCAGACTGCAGACTCCTCACTGCCTGGCAACTCCCCATAGGCTGCTATTGCTTATTCACAGCTCTGTGAGATGTCAGGGTTTGGCGCTTATGAAAATTGAACTCCAAACTCATCTTCACCCCAGGCCAAAAAAAATGCTGAACAATGCCTCGTCATATTCACAAAGCGGAGAGACTAATCTGTGAAGTGAAGCAGGCGTCAACAAACCTAATGTCACCGCTTGACGTATTGACCGAGGAGGGGAAGGTGCGTGTGTGTGTGTGTGATGAAGAGCTATAAAAGAGAAAGTGTGAGTAAAAGAGAGAAATGGATAAAGAGAGAAAAGGAAGGGTGGGGTGATTGCCTTTATTAAATTCCCACCAACATTTATTCCAAACATTAATTTCATTGCGCTATCAGAGCCATTTCAGGGTTGAGGAATGAAGGAAGAGCGGGAACAAATTGCTTTCAAGTTCTGCAGAGCATTCCCTCTGGATGGCACAGACTGGGACGCCTCTCCCTCTAATTAAATCCCCCTGTTGTATTTAAAAGCATAAGATGTAATTAGAACATTTAGTTTCATTTAAAAACACTTGAATTTCTCCCCTCCTACATGTCACTATTTAATTATATTCAGCATATCGTGCAGTCCTGACAGGAACAGAGAGTTGCTATAGAGATGACCACGGCTGTGCTGTGCTGCGCTGCGCTTGGAAATCCTTCAGAGTAGCGAGTCTTCACACAGCGAGCTGAGCACACACACACACACACACACACACAAACAAAACCACTATATGCAAACAGGCACAAGGAAGAGACTACCTCTCCATCATTTTGTGCTGTAGATGCATGCAAATATGCAAACATGTGTACAAACTGTCACAGCTCAGCCAGCAAGCAGCAACAAACAAGCACATTATTCAATCAGGTGCCAGCCTCTTGCACAGATACAGGCCACAGGAGGATGCACCTTTATCACTGGTTGAAGAAAAGCCACCCCAACTCCTCCCCCCTCCATCTCTCTCCCTGTCTGAACAGACCTCCCTCCCTCTTTTCCTGCCTCTCGGCGTCCTGGCGCTGCAGATGCCGCCCATAGGTGTCTTCCTCACCGCTGTCTCGACTGGGTCTTTGAAGGCAGCATAGCAGAAATCAATGGCAATGTGATGGCCGCTGCCTCAGTAATTAGACACCCCTTTCTGACGGAAGGATGGACTGCATTCCTGGTCCTCAATATCGATCAATTATCTTGAACAAAGTCAACAGACACACACTCTCATACACTCACTTTCTGACCTCGTTTTGCCCTTCCCTCTCCATTAGCTATGACCTCACGTGGCAGCTGCAATGAGTCACAACACTCTTCCAGCTGTGGTGCATTTGAAGACACAAAGCCGAGAAGAATGTTCACACAGCAGTTCACCAGACACACCAGTGATTTACTCTTCGCTTTACAAATCAATAGTTATAATACCCAGCCAATGGAAGCCAGCAGAATAGATATTCCACAGATACCACAGAGACAGGTCTTGAGGTCATGCAGAGTATACAGTAAAATGCCTCGGTGTATTGTAATGCTCCAATCTGACATGGTTGCTTACCGAGCTTGCCAAACAACCACTTTTATGAAAGCTCAAAGCATAACACTGAGAAAATAACTTTAAAAACACAAACATCTCAGTCTAGCAGAGACCTTCACACTTGATCCTGAGTTAAAGCAAAGAAATTACAGAAAATGTATAAAGCAAGACTTCAAATTAAAATCTGAAACAAAGACCAAATCAAAGCTTTAGCTCGATGATGCTTGTAAAGAGAGGGCAACTGAGCAATCTTTCATGATACATTTATGAACAGAAAAATCTTAAAAGTGTAAATCGAAAAAGCCGGTGTCTGTTATGTTTTTTAATTAATACATCTGTATGATGGATTACACGGAATTCAGCAGAATATGATTAGAGAGGCTCTCAGTGCTCTGCTGCTAAAACCATCTGCAGATTCTTCATGTGATCTTTCAAATAATTCTGATGGCAAACTTTCATTTGTAGAAAAGCATGACAATCCCAGAGTCAACTGGTGCAAGATTTGAGTGGCTCTCAGCAAATGAAGGCTTTTACACACCGGGGACATGACGAATGAATACATGAAGATGCTAAATACTTGCCTGCGACAACTTTGCATCAAAACTATTCAAACCAAGAGCAATGCAAATGTGCGATGGTTCCAACAAATCCGCCACTATTGTGACGCTGTGACGTGATTGATTGGTTGATGCCTTTACTTGCAATGCGAAAGTGAAAAAAATCAATCTTATTCCAAAAATATTTATGCCACTTTATTGCCTCATGATATTTGCGTTCTGTAGGGAAGTACCCATGACAAAAACAACATTTTGAAAAAAAAAAAAAATTTGATGTATAAATTAATCCAAAAAACTCCCCTGGTATGTACGTCCTTTGATCTGCATTGCTGCCTACCACAGTGTGATACAGCCACATTTTCTTTTTCTACCCATAGGAAGTTACTCTGGTCTGAGTTGACACTGAAAAGGTTTAAACACACCAAACTGACAATCGACCATTGGTCCCTCGTTAGCCCTTGCCGGCTTTTTTTCAGCCCATTAAGTATGTTGAATCAGTCAAGAAGGTGTGAGATCAAAACAAACTTGTTATGTAAGGCAAGATTAATTTTTAGCCACTGACCTCTTTTGCTAAAACGTTTGTAACTGTTGTGTTATTGTTTGCTAGCGCACAGTAAATATCCTTTGTTCTTTCATCATCAGGTTGTGTAGTTAATGTGCTAATTAGCTAACTAAAGTCTTGAATCTGTTCTATCAGTCATCCAGTTTCCAGTTTTGAATGATTTTATTTTCTCGCACACAAGCGCAGAACATACATGCTAGTTGGCTGTTGGCTGTAGTCTTTGTGGTGTGTTCAGTTACCACTTTATGTCTGAGACACAGGCAACATGAGGTGACCCAGCAGTCGGCCTTCTTCACCACTAGTTCTTTGATGTCTGTTAGGTGTATCTGGGCCTTTGAGCGACGTGCATATTGCAAGCAAATGTGGCCCAAATCCATTTTTTTTACTTTGATGTGACACAGATATGACTTTTTCAGAGTAACATAGACACAGAAATCTGATTTATTATTGTTTTTCAATCCGTTCTGGGCCACTTTCATTTGGTCCTAAATCTGGTATGTATCCACTCACTGGCCATGCAACCGCGGTGAGAATTAATGTGTGTGTATGTCCATGGTTTTTCCAAATCATATGTCACTACCCAGATCACTCACCATACAGTGTTGGTGCGGTCCGTTAAAATTACAGAAGGCTGCCAATGCTGTACCACTACTGCAGTAGGCTGCTCCAGTCGCCAGCCAACAGAGCAGACCTGCCAGAACTGCTTCTGACGGGACAGCATGCCTACATTTTGAGTCCTATAGTGACAGCGTTGTTGTGAGGTGCCAACAGCGATATGGGAATGTAGCCCCGGACATCCTAAAGTTTTTGAGAAATTCTCCACATCACAGCCGCACCACTCCTGACTCCTCTCCAGCACCCACACCTCTCTCTCCACAGAATTACCAGCACTAGCTGCTATTAGAGCTATAGCTATATATAATTTGGGTATCTTATAGGAATGTCTCCAGTGTACTGGGCATGTCCAACTGGTGGAAGGCTCCAGGATAAACCCAGAACACACTGGAGGGATTATATATATCATCTACCCAGGGAACACCTCAGAATCCTCAGTGTTGCTGGGGACAGGGAAGTCTTGAGCTGGCCCCATATAAGCCGATGGATGGATGGATGGATGGATGGATGGATGGAGAGCTAAAGCTATGACTTTTTAATGTTCCTTCATCATCTCACCCTCATATTCAACATATGACGAATAGGCAACTGACCACTGCAGCAAATCAACACACACACAAAAAATGCCTGTCTCATAAATGTGACATTTTTGGTGTTGGTCCACTGGTCATGTACGTAACGATACTTGTTTCATGCGAGGCATTTCAGGACAGAGATCTGTTCGCACTGATGTCAGATATGGGTCACTTCAAACATGAATGTGAACAGTCTTGGCAGAGAGATTGGATCTGGGGAAAAATCAGAATTGAGCATAAGAGACATGTTTCATACCCAACAAATCATCGTACCTAAATGTTTCAAATCAATTAACAGAATCACTCGGAGCATGTTCTGGTTAGAAGACCGTTGCTTACGTTTGAATGGACGGTTAAGGTTATGGACGAGGTTAAATCTCGTGTTTAAAGCTCTTGTTTTTGCTGACTTCTCCTGGTTTAACCTCTCAGCTTGAGGCAGTGAAGCATACCAGGTGTTTCAGTACACAGTTGGTTATGTTTACAGGTGGAAAGAACACATTTCTGACCATTTCAGAGAAAGCATTACTTTGTTTTACACAGAAAACAACTTGCTTTCTTGTTTTATGACACAATGGTGGTTGGCACACGGAGCTGAATACATTATTGGTTCTCAGTCATTTTAGTGGCAGACCTGATAATGAGGAGAAATCCTCAATAATCCTTTTTTTGTAGTTAACATTTAGATTGGAGTCTGAAAGTATCAAAACACATACACAGCAGGGAGGGTGTGCATCAAAGCATTGCTTCTTTGGATCATTCACCTTATTACAGAATAAATCAGAAGCCATTACGTAGGAATATAGATGAGAGAACCTACTTGTGATTTAGAGGAACATCACCTGCTTAAAACGACTGTGTGCAGCAGTGGGTTGAGCAGCCAAGTCTCAGCTGTAACACACATGTTTAACTACTTCTTCAGTGGCTGAATCAAACAATCTTCAGGCCTCCAACAACCTGTCACAACAACTCTGGGCTCTTTGCTACAGGCTGAACATTTCCTTCTTGCCTGGAGATGAACTAACTTTAATGAGTTTCCTCTTTGCTTCTCAGCCAGCTGGTCTCTCACTCTGAACGGCACTAAAACATTTTGACAGCAAGGAGAAAATGCACTGATAATGCAACTCATTCTCTCTGACTACTGTGTCCCCAAATTACCCTTCTATATCACACTACAGCCACAATATTGGCTCTGTGCTTAATGTCAGCGTGCTAACATGCTCACAATGACAATACAAACATCACCAGGTGCAATGTTTGGTATGTTAGCATGCTAATATTCGCTAATTAGCCAAAAATAGAATGTGCAGCTGAGACTGTTGGCAATTACATCAGTTCTGCCCGTATTTGATCATAAACCAAAGTAATGGACAATTAACATTTTAACAAGATAATGGCACTGGATGAAAAGTTAAACTCATTGGGATACGTCATCTAATAACCATGAATGTCTTAACAAAAATTTGTGCCAATCCATCAGATAGTTGCCGTTATCTGCGTGGTGGACTGACCGACAGTTACGTACAAATGAGTTCCCCCACAGACAACAGTGTACTCCAACAGAAGTCTGAAACTCCACTTCACACAGTGACTGACCAGCTGTGCAGAGGTTTGAAAGCTCTCCTTTTTCATTCTTTACACAACTACTTGTCACTTTTCACAAGAACAAACAAGTGCAACATCGTGAAAGCCTTCCAGGACAGAAAGCGTGCTCCATTACCTCTACATTTAATTCATCATCTCACCCCTCCTTACGAAGAACGGCTTTTCACACAACCTGAGTGTGGCTGTTCAGGACTGTTAAGTTGCTTTCCCACTGGACAAGAACCTCACAGACATCTGACTTCTGTCAATGATGGAAACATAATAATTCTGCCATTCAGCCTATTTATTATATCTTGCTTTTATTTTTCGCTGCTTGCCATCATCACTCAGGTGCAAAACCAGCATATGCTAAACTGTCTGTCTCTATCATATTTTGCTTCTTTTTGCTGCTTAGTTATTATATTGCTCTTTGTTTTTTGCAGTTTACTTGTTACACCGATCTGTGTGTTTCTTTTTACTGATTTGTACTTGTATATTACTTTGTTGTTTTTCTTCTACTGATGCTCTCTGTTTGCACTAAACCTCTGCTGCTGTAATTTCCCCGCTGTGGGACGAATAAAGGATTATCTTATTTTATCCGTCTTATAACACCTGTGTGGACACGCTAATTTGTGCCCCCTTTCAGGCACGACCGTTAGAAACTTCTGCAACTGTTTCTTGTCTCAGCCACAAAATCCATCTGTCTCTTTCCAAGCAGCTCAAACATCGTTCCAAATTCGTCGGTACAGTGTTTGAAGAGAGACTCAATAAGTAACAGAAACAAAAAAGAGGTAACCTCTGTAACATTGGCACCATTTACAGCTTGCCTTAAAATGCATTTTGGGTGATCGCGGACAGTGCTTAACCACATGAAAGTACAGGTGTAAATGAATCCATCACAAATGAGGAAAAAGTGTGATCCAATCGTCCAAACCACCTCCAGAGGTGATAAGGGATGCATTTTGACCACATCTAACACAAGTGTAAATACAGTTCTGTATTCAATCCACATATAACAACTACATGGGTGAAATAAGTAATTATAGGTACTGGTTTCAATCAAGGGAGGCAGCAGCAGCTCTCCCTCACCTAATGGTGAAGCTGCCGGATGTCTGGGGGTCTGCTAACACTACTAACTTCAGTGTCTCCCTCATCTGTAATACATGCCCCCTGTCCGTCACAGTCTTAACAAGCAGATAGGCCTGTTATTGAATAATATCATGATTTACACCCTATGTATGCATCGTATGTTAGGTTTTTTTACTATAAATATTAAATAAATATTTATTTTCTTCTAATCATAATAATTATTGACAGGTGGGGCTTGATTGGGCTTGGTTGTTGGAGCTGGACAGAGCAAATGGATCTCAATGTGGACACTGGAGACACCTATTAAAACCAGGTGTAAATGTAATCGGGTTAAATATCTAAATTCAGTCTGGACACATTTTGATGCAAGGTGTAAAGGGGGTCATTTTCACTGGCCTCCTTGCAGTTTTCTACAGTTTACTAACCTGTTTTCTAGCATGTCGGAAGTGATAAAGGAGTCTGTTGCCTATTTTTAGTTTAGTTTCCTGTGTAAAAAACGTGTATATATATATGTGCTGATTTTGGCGAAAAAACAGTATTATCAACACTTCTAACGTGTGAAGTACATCCCCTTCGTCTCCTCCCATGACCCTCTCTGGGTGTTCCATATGGATGTTAAACGTTACGACAAATAAGGAAGATAAGTGTGAGCCAGGGGATGTTCAGCAGTTTAACACTCAGATGTGAGCAGGCCTCTGTGCAGCATGGGGCCTAACAGGCTCAAGGAAACAAGGATAGTTTTGTGTGTGTGTGTGTGTGTGTGTGTGCGCATGTTAGCTTTGCATAAGTTTGTTTGTGTCTCTATGAATATCTACACGGGTCAAAAAGTGTCCAGAGGAGCCATGGTGAGCGAGTTATGGTGTGATGTCAGGTCTAATTAGCCAGCCTTGCCTTGGGCTCATTACGGAACGAAAAGCCCACATGGGGAGCTCTCACCGCCATTTCAGCTTCATCGTCACCGCTTTCTCACCAGGAAACACAACAAGACTTTGATAAGGGCACACGCACCCCACTCAAGGCCTCATATCATCCTCCCCCTGCTCCTTCATGGCTCCCCACGCTCCACACCTCCCTCCCAACTCACAGCTGCCTCTTCAAGCACTTAGAAGACTCTGACTCGAGGAAGGAAAAAAAAAGTGTGGGTTGAAATTAAGTTGATAACATCTGAGGATTTAGAAAAACTGTTTTAGTCTCTGCTGTTACCAAGGAAACACATTTGTATCCATGTTTAGGTTGATTGGAAGCACCTCAACGTAATGATGAAGTGGTTGAGCTATACGTGATTAGAAACGAAGATTAAAGAGGATGTGGGTCGGTGGGTAGTAAAACAAATCTGGTCTAAAAATTCATGATATTCAACAGCATCCTTCATCAGTAATCAGCTCTATAAAATGACTATTCTCTTCAATCACAAAGGCCACTTCCTGAAACACAGAATAAAAGAACTAAGGAACAAACAAAACCTCAACTTGAACCAGAGGTAAAAAACAAGAAAAAAAGACAACATGTTAAAACTGAGGTGTGCGTGCGTTGAAACCTCAAAATACTGCAGCCCAGATCTCCATCTTTCATGGCTGGACCTCAAATTTGTCAATTCTGACTGCTACTGTATTCAGTGGGAATACAAATACCTAAAATAACACCTTTCCCTCTGACAGTTTCCATTTCATCTGCTGCCCATGCGTTGCCCTTTGGATCCATTCTTAACCCCGTTCCACCTCCTTTTGTACCAGGAAGAAAGGACACGTAATGCATCACTTTGCCTGGCACTGAACACAAACAAGAACAACTTCTAGTTTGGTTTCTGCTTTGTCTTCACTTGACATATCTGCAATGAAAGGCACAAGATCATAAAGAAGTATGGAGGTATATTGACAACAGGAGATTTGAAAGAGCGAAAAACAAATTGGAGCGCTACTCAGACTGCGAGTCAACCTTTGAGAGTGCACTGGCACGGATTTGTAAGAGCAGAATTAGATTTGTGAGCGAGGGAGGACAGGATCGTGAGCGTAACAGATGATTTGAACAGCAAGAGTAATTGTGTAACTACATTTGTGACGGCAATGGATATTCTCATGCTCATAGTGATCGCAGCTGTTCACTTTTGGCAGTCCGAATCCCCTGAGAGCGAAACTGAGAGCAGAGCCCAATCTCCATCTCCAGACTCATGGACTTTAAGGTGCATTCCTGTAAATTCTGCAAGGTTTTAGGGCTGTCCAACTGTCAAATTGTCAAGTGCATGAGAGCTCTCTTGCAGACATTATGATCCCTTTATGCAAACTTTCCATAAGTCCGCAGTTCTGCAGACTTTGCCTGAGGGAATAACCCACAATTCATAGCTTTGTGATCAAGCACCAACCTCCAGGACTGAAAAATGAAGCCAGTGCAAACGACTCAAAAACTGCAGTTCCATGAATGGCCACTTGAGGCTGACTCCAAAAGTGGGTCAATCCCCATAGACCCCCATGTTAATATGCCCAACTTTACAGCAGAAATAAACATGTTTACAGCCTGCTACAAAAAATGGTTTTGATCTCTGGCTAATTTCCTAGTTCCTTACAAATGTACAAAGGGGGATTTATACACAAGTCACCCATTTAAATGTCATTACGCCTAAAAAGTTGTGCATATTTAAGGGCCTGGGGACTTTGTCAATGGACAGTACCCACTTGTCACACAAGGTGCTACCACAGCAACAAGTTTAGACGTAGCTGTAGCTATTTCAGTGTGTTTTGGGTTCTTAAATGTAATTGTGGTCTCCTAAAAATTCTTCAGACACTCAAAAGAGTCTGATATTCAGGTCTTCCAGTAAGATAATTTTGTTATAATGGCTTCAAGGGGAGACACCGCCTAAATTAAGAATTCCAACATGTTAGGAAAGCTCAATTAATCAGTATTTGTCAAAATGAGCTACTCTCGTTCAAAGCCAGAAACCAGAGAGGTAAGTCTCAAACTTGTTATGTCATAAGATATAAAGCCAGGAGCTGCTCTATAGATAATGAATGGGAGAGTGATTTATTGGACCTTCAGTTTGCCCAGTTTTCTTTTTTTACCCAAATTAGCTTTATTCCACTGTCATGTTCTCAGTTCAGAAACAGAAAATGTTCCCATATACTCAGAACGTTCCCCTGAGTGCTCTCAGTGTCGCCTAGAACATCTTTTTCAATTCATTATCTTTGGAGCAGCTCCAGGGTCATCAGTTCCTTCCCCCTCTATCCCTCTCTTTTACTTTTGAAATAAAAGCTGGGACGGTGGCATTTATTTCTTCAGAACCAGATAAAGACAAAGAGCAGTATTTGGTTTAAAATGATTAACATCACATTTACTTTGTTGGCAAATTATCTAGTTTTTAAGCCATTATTATAGTCAATTTTAGCGTGAATCCGACTACTGGTATGAATAAAAATAGGCAAAGGTAAGCGTGTCAGTTGGATCGCCAGACTTTGCCTATTCAGCTCAACACACCCACAAAACTGAAATTTCCTTGTGTGGGACTTTAACTTTAACTGACTATAAGATGTGACCCTGACACGACCCTCAGACTTTGTTTTCGGCTCTCTCAAATCTTTTGCCATCAATAAACATCTAATAAAATTCACCTTTCCAAGTCAAGGTTTACAGTTCAAATACTGCTTATGATAAAAAGGATGATATAATACATAAACACACAACAGCACAGAGGATGACCTTCATATTTTATGAGACGCCATGATGGCAGTAACGCCGCCCTCGCCATTTGTGGCTGTCAGACGGAGGTGTGAATGCAGGCGAGTGAGTGTTTATGGAAAGTCTTGGATCACGTATAACAAGATGAAGGTTACCATAGACTGTAACAAATAATCCTTCACAAAGTCAGGGAAATAACAGCAGTTAAATTGAACATTTCTTTGGTGAGATAGTGGATTTCATGTTGGATTAGTTGATGGACAGCAAAGCAAAGTTTCTATCAATCAGTCCATTTTTGTGTCACTTCTCCTTGTCACAATTGTAGGGGCAAAAAAGCAACTCAAATGTCCAAAGATGAGCTGTGGGCAGAGGTTTGATTTTGTTTTCTTATGGCCAAAATGTGTGTATCTAATTTAAAATCATCCCTCAGTAGCCTTGTTGATGTGCAAGAGAAACAGTGCCATTTTATTAATTTATATATTTTTCATTATTCATACTATTACGAGCAGCTTGAGCACTTCTGTAGCTTGTACCTGAATCTCAGCTGTTTGGAGTTTGGTTCTTCTGTTCCTGTTCTTACTTTCATCTAACAGATTTTACCATCATCAGTCACATTCGGAGGAAACTCTTTTTTTTCCTTTTCCAGTTCGGGTTTAAAAGAATTCATTTTTCATTAAAAACACTACTTCAGTTTTATTCCAACTACACTGGTCAGAAGCTGGGCATGAAATGATGAATTAGTTCATTTTAATGGCGCATCATGATCCTTATTTAACATTCACAATATTTATTTGAGGTTATTTTCTTGCTAAACTAATTTCTATTGTCCATATTCACAGAACAACCATTGCAGAGGACTACAAGGTTAACTATTCATGAAGCAAGGAAGCACACTGCATTAAAAACACAACTCGACACCTGCATCTTCAAGAAATTCCTGCTGTTCTGCAGCAAAATGACTTGCACTTATCTGACTGCACTGTACGAAGTTGTGTCAGGGCAGAGGACTGACAGGACGTCGTACAAGTCAGGACACACACAGCCTGTGCAGGATCCTGGCTGCTCCATGAGAGGTCTGGTTCCACAGCAGTGAAGTGAGTAAATGCTCAGACACATTGCTCTTTTTTCACTAAAAGCAATGATATTGAGTCCCACATGCTGCTGATCTTTGTAGTGAAGAGCATCCTGCTGGAGACACCATTTTACTCACAAACACAGCAAACGAGAAAAAGAACCAGATAGGGATGTATTTGAAATTTACACAACAAGACTCGAATATGTTGGGCACCTTTTGTAGGTGTATCAGTTTTAATGATCACAGGGAGGAATAAAACAGACACTGTGAGGCTGTTTTCTGGTTAAATGGAAAACTAATTGTGCTGAGCACAGCAGGAGGAGTCCAGGAGAGAGTGAGTTGAACATGCAGCAGGAAGGGGAGGAGCACTACAACCAGATGGGTGGGCTGGTAAAAATTGTCCCTAGTGGAGCTGCAGCAGTAGAGAATTAGTTTCGCACAAGAAAAAAAAAAAGAGCAACCCAGAAATACGATGCTGTGTGGGGTCAGATTTTAGCCTGGAGCAGCCATAGCCACCACAGGCCAGCCTCTGGCTCTGCCATTGCTGGGACACCTTGAAGCCGTTACTGAAGTCCCTCCAGTACGTCCTGGGTCTAACCTGGAGTCTCCTCCTGGTCAGTGTGCTTGAAGCACCAGCAAAAGGGAGGCAGCCAGGGGCATCCATATCAGGACCTGAATCACTTCAGTTAGGCATGTCAATGGTTTACCATTAATCGGCTGAACAATGTTTTTGACTGGTTACACATGTCAGTCTACAGGTTCATTTGCATGTACAGAGCATGCCTCAGTAGCTCACTTGCTAAAGCGCCCCATGTGCTAAGACTTAGGGTTCAGTTTCAATGTGGGGCCCTGAGCGTTATGTTGTCTCCTCTCTCTCCTCTCTCTGCACGCACACACACTCCTATAACAGCTTTGCGAGCTCACAGTGTGGGTAAAACATGTAACACACTTAAAGGAGCTCAGCCAGAAAAGCAACAAAGTCAAATGTACCTTGTGTACTCTTCAGTTCAGCCATACTAGCTCCATGTTGTACCACATTAAATACAAAGCTAATGAGGCATTCATTCACACTGGTTTCATTTGGGTAACTAACTGCTGTCACTAACTGCTGTTTGGTGATTAGCGCTGGTTTAACCGTCCCCACCCACAGAGGCAGGAAAGCATTGCTGTGAAGACATAATGCTCACCTTCTGGTCTCCCCTGAGGTCGTCCCGGTGTGTAAACTTAATTTTGAGCCGCAAAATCCCTTTAGCAGCACTATTAACTATGTTAGCACTGTTAGCATTGTTAGCACCACTAGCAGCATCAGCATGGCTAGTGGTGCTAACAGTGCTTACATAGTTTACAGTGCTGCTAAAGGAGTTTGCACATGGATGTATTAAGAGAACTTGATGGAGCATCGAACGTGGGGCCCTATGAAAGTTGCTCAGTTGCATGAAAGTTTAGGTGCAGCTAAGAGCGACCAAGTGACTAACTTCTGCCGCCCAAGCCGCCTACTTCTGATTTAGCGCTCCGTTAACTTGAATGGGGATGAAATAATTCAATCCTGTGGCTCTTTTAGACTCTTAAAATGTTTTTGGACTGAATGACTGCAATCCTGATAGTGAAACCAGTCATTTCACTGGGGTTGTGGCACTACAAAAATGTATCCACTGATTTACAGACGTTTCTTTCGCCATGTAAATCAATAGGAAAGAGTATTTTTGGGCCCAGTGGCTTGATAACCCGTGGAGACCAGAAGGTGGGCACCATGTTTTCACAGCAAGTGTAATCGCAGAATGAGCATCGCCACAAGCTAGCTCCCACCTGGGCAGTGCTCAGCGCAGAGCAGAGACAGCTAACTAACCAGTGGAGATTGGAGAGTGCCATTACAAGCTACACCAATGACATTAAATGATATACACTTCCAGCCTCCTAAATGTGCATGGTTGCCTCTCCCCCACCCCCCACCCCCCCACCTCATTTAAGATTGTTGTGAATGTCTTGTGGATGGATGAAAGCAGATTCAAACAATACAACACTATACAGAGTACAAATTCAATGTTTGTTCCGTATTTTGCATCTCATCTTTATCTGCTAGCTTAATAGCTCTTATCAGCCCAGTACAGGATCATATCAGTTGTTGCCCGATCTCACTGGAGTGTGTTACTAAGAGACAAGTCTCAGACAAGTCTCTGATTCTTCTGATCCATCCGGAAAAAAAAAATGCAATTTTATTGTCAGAATGAAAGATGTGTGGCTTGTAAAAAAAATGGGTTCAATACACTTCAGTGACTACGGAACTAAAAAAAATCGGTCATAATCTGTACTCACATTCACTTTTCCCACTTGAATTAATAGACCCAGGACCGCTGCTAGTCTCCTGAAGGGGCCATCTCATTTCTAAACCATCTCTGGCTGGACTAAAAGAAAAGTACTTCTTGTATTTCACATCACTTTACTTTTTTTGTTTTAAAATTAATGGTTTAGCAACAGATTAGTGGGTGTCTGGCTAGCAAAATTAACCAAAACTGACATCCCTAACTTCAATGCTCCTGATTAGAGAGCACCAGTGAGATCCTATATCTCTAATCTCTAAAGACAATATCATTATAAATGTAGGACAGCTTTTATGTAAGAAAGATTTAGGGTTTCTAGGCTACCACCTAATAGTTGACTAAACATTCATCGTCCAGAAAGGTCATCAGTCAGCAAGATTTCATTGGTCGCGTCGTCGCAGGGAAAAAAAAACAAAACAAAACGTGAAACTCTATTAGGAGCTGTGCCTATTCAAAATAAATGAAAAACTATATGACTGGACCATGTGGGAATTTAATTTGAAAGGACAGACACAGGAAGAGGCCACGCTCAGCAGTCAGACAGGAGTCACGTTAATTTCCAGGGCTGGTACCTGCGGTTATTCCACAGCTGATCCTGCGGACCGCATTGGTGCACATCAGGGGTCAGATGACACCAAAAGGACAATATCATCTGCAAACAAGAGAGATGCCACCTGAATGTCACCAAACCAGAACTCTCCCGACTTTAGCAACCTCCTGACAGCAAGAAGAGGAGTTCCTTCATTTGCTGCATCTGGCTTATCGACATGAAATTCTTCAAACTAGACTCCTGTAAAGTACTCTGGTAATATGTGCTGTTATAACCTACCCATGACCAATAAAAACAGCAACACACCACTGAGGTTCAGACTGACACAACTTCTCCGGATCACAGTCCTAGAAAACTTCTGAGTCAACACTGGCGGTAAGGGTGGTCAGTATACCAACCAAACTGCATGGCAAAGGGATGAATTGAGTTCTCCAAACTGCTGGTGGGTGAATGTATACAAACAACACTCTTCCTCTCGGCTCTCTGCATTCCTCTCCACAACATCATCCATCCACCAGACTGTGAAATATGGATCCAAATAACCAAATAATAGACTGGAAATTGGAATTGTGTTTCTCAGCTATACTCTCTAAAGTGTAGAAGTAATCCAAATGTAATTAAAAGTTTGAGTGTGTGCGAGTGTGCGAGTGTGTGTGTGTGTGTGTGTGTGGTGAGTGAAATAATAACGAATATCTTCACCTCCCCTGAACGTCCTCATTTTTAAGACTTTATCCTTCACCTGGACAGCCCGAGGCTCCCTCATGATGCAGATGAGCTTCGTCAGTGGAAACACTCGCACACATACGCTCACAGTTGACTCTAACCAGACATGATGCAGGCAGTCCCACATGCAGAAACCAACACTTACTCATCTCCGGGGCAGCATAATTCCAAATGTGTCCCTCTGTCTTTTCCTTTCTTAGTTTCCTCTTCCTTTCTTGCTCTCTTTCTATAGATGATGCACACTCTGGCACAAACTAACCCCTTACTCAAAATGATGAAAAAGACTCTTGCCTGTTTCTTTGAATTTCCTCTCAGGACCATATTAAAGAGCTGGAGTGAAACGAGCCTTGCCAAATCTCTTGTGTTTTGAGTAAGAGCATAAAAGAGTACAGGGATAAGGACTGCCAGTCTGGATTCCAGAGATAAGTTTTGATGTTATGCAGGACGCAATCAAGAGTATGGACTACGCAGAAAAGACAAGGCCAGCATTCGCAGTAATGGCAGCCATGACAGCTGCAGATAAACAGTCAGGTGTTATTGAGGTCAGTGTCTCTCCAGCTCAGCACCGGCTTCACTCTGTCATCTATCCATTCATCTATCTGCAGGCCGGCATGCTACTCAGCTGATTAAACATCAGTGATTAATCTATGCAGCGATCTAAAGTTCATGTCTTTTCTTTGTCAGACTCATTTGCATATGGACTGAGATCTGAGAACAAATGAGTCTTTGAGATATCCACTTAGTTCCTCCAATCCATTAGAGGGAGAACTGAAACCTGGAATACTTCGTCTTAACCAGTATCTGGGCACGGTGTTTAGCACTATCACCTCACAGCAAGAACGTGCTGAATGACTGAACCAGGGTCGACTGTGAGGAGGTTCGCTGTTGTCCCCAGTGCTCCAGTTTCTCCCACAAGGCGAGGGAAGTGCATTTGCATGCACATTTCATCACAGCATTATTTAAAGAGACTAAAAGAACGGATGACATGAAGTTAATTAAACAGCGCAAAGAAGGTCAAAGCGTTTAGACTAAAACAGTGCAAACAGAAAACATTTACAGTCCACATCTAAAAACAGAACAGTGTTAAATTAAAAGCAATGGCTGACAAGAGAAAGAAGAGTTGAGGCAAGTTTGAGATCTTGTAGCAGAAGATCAGATATGTATTTCTGTCGTGAATCATTACTGATTAATAAATGAGAAGCTGGATTTTAAAACTGGCAGACTGTAATCTGAGAAAAAGCCATTACAGCAGTTCAAAGGCATGGATTCATTTTCTTTAAACTTGTTTGGACATGAATGCTCCTGCCATTGGACAATGGTTTATTTTTGCTTGACTGTTTCCAATATGGCGGCTGGGTCACAAATGTTCTCCTTTTAGAGCTGAAATATGTTTCTGAAGACATCTGAGGTGAGAAATAGGCAATGCAGTAACATAATCTTGATTCATATTTGATCAGCACGGCCTAGTTTGACAGTCTGACTGCAAATCATGAGCAGTGATTGATATGACTGAACTAGACTTCTCGGCTCTGATTGGTCGTTTTCGTTCATGTGCAGTGATACTATCAGAATCACTTAAAGGAGGCAAAGGAATATTATTTTTTCACAGATTATCTGTCTCGTGTAATACTGTGTGGACACAGTGACAGTTTCAGTAAATATGAGAGCAAGTTGTTTTTGTAAAAGTAACTAATGACGACTTTAAAGAAAATGTCAACACTAAAAGCTTTATATGATGTTTAAAATTGCAGACGCCTCAGCTGCATTTCTGAAATGTTTTCTAAAATGATTCTTTAGCACTAAACTCAGTTTATCACCTCTACCAAGGAGGCTATGTTTTCAGTTCAGTTTGTTTGTTATTATGGTTTAACGGCTGGCCCGATTTTCATGAAATTTGGTGGAAGGGTGTAGCATGGGCCAAGAAAGAACCCATTAAATTTTGGAGTGGATCTGAATCACAAACGGACACACATTGTTTTTCACTTTTCTTAACATTGAAAGATGATGTATTTGACTCTGGCAAAGGTCTGTGCTCTGCAGGTGGCCCTCTATTTCTTAATGCGTTTCCTCAAGCAGTTAAACCAAGGTATTTTTTTTTACCAAAATCAAGTCTAACACTGCAGTGTTTGTCACTGCAGGTCGGCTCACTGGTGGCTGAATAATCACCTAAAGAAGACCTAAAGTTAACTGTTTTCCAACGACTGCATGTAATTTCAATCATCAATGAAACATGAATGCTTAACCAGCTCAAATCAATAAGTAAATCATCCATCTGACTGAAAGCAGTCCTTATGTACTAATTTCTGAAATTTATCTCAGAGCTGTCTTCACTAGTGACAGCTTCAGCAGCCTCAAACTCAATGATAGTGAATGTATCTTTAATATACAGTATATAGTTTGATTTTATAACTCATAAATTCTCAGTGTTAAGTTGTTTCAGGGGTGAAATATGAGCTCGAATATCAAAATCTCCCACAGTACTTACAATAAAGGAACTATTTCATGATAGAAGTTAGTGCTGACATCCACAGACTGTGTTTAATCCAATTTAAAATATTTTACAGACATTCTCTTTTGATAAAGTCCCAACTTTATCTATAATCTGATCCAACAACACTTATTCCTTTTGGTCTTTGGTGTGTATTTCTTGTGACAAGTAGTAATTTGAGAGGGAACCCACGGCATGCTGATGTTTTAAGAACATTGGGGGGTTAGTTATTGTTGTTTGGCCCTGATTTGGCCCTTTCATCAGCATGGTCAGCAGTAGCATCAGCAGCAGTGGCTGTGAAAAACAGTTCTTGGAGGCAATGAAGGTACTTTAAAACCTCACTGCCTAACTATTGTAATTTGTGCACAATAACTTAGTCAGCTTCCAAAGGGAGAAAAGGGACTGGAGCACTCTGAGTGACTTTAATTGTTCAAACAAAATTCTCTAGTACCCTCTTTTTTTTTCCACTCTTGGAAGTCTGCAGTCCTCGAGCTGAGAGGCAACTGATTCAGCTGCATGCTGCTGGGACCCTGTTTCATTCATAACTCATTTACATTTCTTGAGGATAGCATCAGCCCCAGTGTCAACCACAAATTAACATACAGAAATCCATTTAAAATCATTAAAAATGTTCTTAAAACTCCAGAATGTGCCTGAGAATCATCCAAGCAGCAACCTCCAGGGCTGAAATATTAAGTCAATGAGAACGTGTCAAAAACTGCAGTTCTCCTAATGGCCACTTGAGGCTGGCTCCAAAAGCAAGTCAATCCCCATAAACTACAGCAGACAAAACACGTTTCCACCCTGGTACAAAAAACAGATGTACTCTCTATATTAATTTTCCCATTCATGACAGCTGGACAGGGGGTGAATTTTTACATATCTCACCCATTTATATGTTGTTCAGGCTCAAAGTTATACATAATTAAAGGCACGGCTACTTTGAGTGACAGGTGGGTGCCATCTGTGGTCACGTTGCTACCATAGCAACAACGTTACAGGCACAAGTATAGGTGCAGTCATAGCTATTTCAGTGTGTTTTCAGTTACATTTTGGTCACCTGAAATGTCTTGATGGGATGGGAACCACTGATATAAAGTTTGTATTTGGTCAAAAAAATCATCAATGCTTTTGAGCACTGTCTCAGCTCCATTATAACATCACATTTCACCATTTCATACCATTTCTTTCCTGTGTGCACTGCAATAGGCATTAAGCATAGACATAAATACTAAGCAAAATAACAGTACCAAAGGCAGAAAAAAAAAACATATGATTGGTTGATGTTTTACCACGTCTTTAGAGTGCTGAATAAAGTTTAGGACAGCCCAACTTTGATTTGTAGCGCAACATGTCCATCCGTAGCAACAAGTGTCAGGTATCAGTTTGTAGCTTCATGTCACTGGTTTCCAGTGAAAGACTTGCAGCCTGTTGTTGCTGTTGTAGCTCATAGTGTGAACACAGCTGTTGACAAAGAATTATAGTGTGAGTGACAAAATCCAGGTGTGCTGATTCTGTGTGAGAGGGTCCAGTGTCAGACTTTGAAAGAGCTGCTCTACCACCATGAAAAAAAAGACAAAATGCCCAAAACTAATTCACAAAAACTGCTAGGACAGAATGACTGGGCATGCATTTGTGTATTCTCATGCCCATTCCAGATCTGAAAACACAAGTACATCACGTTTACTAATTCACGTGTGCTACATGTAATGAAATACATCAGCACTACGTGCACGTCTTCAGCCACTTGGTTGTCGAGCAGCAAATCTCTCTCAACAACAGAAATAAGAAGGCTCTGCTTGATGACTGAGTGGGTGTGTGAAGTGTTTAGCGAACATCCTGCTCCAACTAATTTGTGATGCAGAAAGCCAAATGAAGCCAAATAATTTAGTCCTTACCCAGAGTCACGCCATGGCAAAACACCATAAATCAAAGCCGCCACAGAATCCGCCAGCCGGGTGTTCACCGATCAAAGCAACATATTGTATCTTCTGAGAAAAAGAGAGGCTTTAATGCCGCCAAGCAATATAGTCGGGAGATGCAAGGTTCCTATCGCACCATGGGGGTTTGGCAGTTCACATTCATTGGTTTTAACATGACTCACTGCCTCCTCGCTAAGACTGAGCACCAACAGGAGACTGACTCTAAAAATAAAGACCAGGCACCATCAGCATTTCCTCACATACTATACATCTTGCCCTGGTACTGACACAGCCGCTGAGGCGTCGTGCACAAAGAACCAGTCAGAAAACTCCCTCAATCTGGAATAAAAGAAAAAGCAGTGCTTTGTATTAGCAGCACCGAGGAGGAGCAGGATGATCTCATTGACATACTCACAAAAAGGTTTTGGGTGCAAATTTGGTGATGCAAACAAGGAGTGTACGTCAGGATTTAATATGTTAAGAACAAAGGCTTACAGCAACATCTACTGGCACATGGAAAGGTCAACATGACTGGAGAGGATCAGAAAGGTCAAGCCAGTAAAATAATCGAACATCCGAATCCCATTGGTTTAGTCCAGGTTTATTCTGCTGCTCTTGGATCGTTGGGAAAGAAGCCCCGAGTAAAACTGCTGGCTTACACTCACTGCCGTCAGATCAGTGACCTTCTGCCCTATGCCAAAAAGCAGGATTTAACATGAAGAAACAGGGCAAAGAGTTCTGCAGTCTTGTAACATTTCACCGACTATTGGATTGGTCTGCATAGCAATAAGTTTGAACTCTTAACACTGCAGTTTCCATAGGAACTAAGTAAGGCGGCTATCAGCTCACAAGACAGATTGATGAGACCCTTTAAGCGCAGAGGCAAGACTATTTATGTTCAAAACACAGCCACGAGGCACAGAAAATGATCTGGACATTAATTAAGAAGGATTATAACCCAGCTTCATGAAACCTATTGAAATAACTTGAGATTTTTCATCATGTGAGCTTTTTCTACAGCACAAACATCACAAAAATAAACACTGCCTAAGGCAAGGTGCCTAATCTAAGATGGAAAGTCTTGTCCATCAGAAAACAGAACTACTAAAAGGAAAAGAAGCTGAGGAACACGGCTGATGTATTTGCTGTGGGGGGAGTCCACAGCAGGCATTTAATTTACTTGACTTTTGTATGTGAAGATTTATTTAGTCAAATGATTCTTTACAGAGAAAATAAACATCCCTGAAGCTATAACTCTCGTTGTCCAGGGCTGATTAACTGTTATATCATGTTCCCTATTTTCATTTAACCTATTTGAATTATTCTTTTTGTCTTTTATGTCTGTGTACATTTTTACATAACTCTATATATATATATATATATATATATATATATATATATATATATATGTACACAATAGCATCAATGCTCCATGCTTTAATGAATAAAAAGTACAACTGCAAACTGAAAAAATGTGCAAGTGTACAACAACAATGCACTGTGTAATACAGTAATAAAAATATCATATGTATTAACAATTAAGAATATCTTTACAATCTTCCAGGTGACAGATTTGATGCTACTAAACTGATTAGCTAACAAATATCACATAGCGTTTCAATAGTTAAGCTAGTAGCATATAGCAGCTGAGCTGCAAGGCAAAGTTTTTGATTTACTGGTGCATCTATGTCCCAACCCTCACCTATGGTCATGAGCTATGTGTAATGACCAAAAGAATGAGATCAAGGATACAAGCAGCCGAAATGAGTTTCCTCCGTGGGGTGGCTGGGCTCAGCCTTAAAGATAGGGTGAGAAACACGGACATCCGGAGGGAGCTCAGAGTAGAGCCGCTGCTCCTTCGTGTCAAAAGGGGTCAGTTGAGGTGGTACAGGCATCTGATCAGGATGCCTCCTGGGCGCCTCCCACTGGAGATGTTCCAGGCACGTCCTACTGGTAGGAGGCCCCGGGGCAGACCCAGAACACGCTGGCGGGATTACATATCCCATAAGGCCTGAGTAAGCCTTAGGGTCCCCCAGGAGGAGCTGGAAAATGTTGCTGGGGAGAGGGACGTCTGAGGAGCTTTGCTTGGCCTAAAATACATGGTTCGTGGGGCACATTGCTGGCAGGAAAAGCAGCCATGTCTTGGCAAAAAACGTCTAGTTTTTGTGCCTAAAAGCCCTGGAAACACAGCGACAGGTCACTACAAAAACTCATGTCTGGTGCCTAAAAAGCTGCTGTAAACACAGCAATGTCTCACTAAATCACAGCTAGGTTTGTTCTTTGTTGGTCGTGAACATTGGCACTAAACTTTACAGGTGTGTAGTTGAGTCAAAATGAAGGCCAAGTTTGAAGATGGGTGTGGTCCGAGCAAGGGCACTAGAAGTATAGGGATAGGAAGTAGGGAAGGAGCACCCTTTGGTCTTCCCATCATTCTCTTTTTGTTCTTTGATATTTACACTGAACTGAAGCTCCATGTTATCTATAATTTTGTTGCAAATTCAATAGTGTGGCGAAGAATATATAAAAATGTACTCTGTCTCAAATCTGCTCTCACAAGGATCAACACTGCTTGAAGCATCTACACACTGAACACTGTCTGATAGAGAACTGCATTACTTCACATAAATACCATCCCCTCCTGTGCTCCCATCCTGAAGACATCCCATGTAATGACATATGTCAGTAATGGAGCGAGCATCCTGAGCAGCACCAAATAAAAGCAGACAAAATTAATTGCAACCCGCTGTAGTGACCTTTTCTGTTTGATAAATCATAAAGCCTGAGAGACTGCTATTGGCCTTGTAGATGGAAAAACGCAGCTTTGAGAAATGATCTTGGATCTCAGGATCTAGAGTTGTATCGACCTGGTCGGTTTGTGCTTGCAGCGCACATACAGCACACATCCACACACACACACACACACACACACACACACACACATCCACACCCACGCATGAATGCAAAATTTGTATTATTCTTCCCCTTTCCACTTGAAATGGGACAGAGCCACCCGCCGCTTTATTGTCTGAGGAGAAGTCAAACTCCTCTTTCATCATTCAGTAAAGAGAAGCATTTCCTTGGTGCTCAATTAGGCTTCACCAGGAGGAGCCATACTAGCCTCTGGACTGTGAATAATGTAGACAGTCATTAGGTGCTTTTCTACTTAATTTTAAGGGGAAACCACATTTCACTGGCTGGGTGAGACAATGTGAAGGCAGAGGCTCCTGAGCTTGGCGAGGTCTCAATTCTTTAGGTATCTGCAGCTTTTGACTGAATAATTTAGAAAGAGGGGAGGAATTAGGAGCGAGACAACACATAAAATTAATCAGGTGGTAATAGATTTGTGGAAGAGTAATTATTCTCAAGGTGAAACACAAGGATAGAGAGTCGAGTTTGATTTCCAAGTGATTTCATCATGATAAAGCAGTCAGGCTTTATTATCTGTTAAATACTGTACAATGTGAGGTCATGAACTCCGCCGCTCTGTCAAACTGCTTGAAGGCTGAAATATTTCTCTATATCCAACAGCTCAGCTCAAATTAATTAGATTTACATTGTATTAAAATATACATATTACATAATGTGTTTTCTTTCAGACTGACAGAAACACACTAATCCACAATGAACGAGCACAGAGCTACAGCTGAGTTGATCCTCACTGTTCTTTGTTCTCTTGGAAATACCATTAATTATTTCTGCAATACCTTAAAGCAAAGTTTTGTTTATTTATTATCCAATTTTAATAACAGAGCTAAAGACAGAATATTCAGTGCAGGAAGGCTACAGCAGGATGAGTTGAAACTGAGAGGACTACAAAGGAGGAAAATCCATAACAGTTTACTTCTGTGTGACTGGCTCTGAGGTCACTATTGCAAATAGACCCAACTTTTTAATGTATCATACTGTATCTTAAACAGTACAAGAAAAAAATAGTTTCCATTTCAGCAACATAAATTCAATTTGGGTTTATTTTCTTAGTTCTGACCTTTACTCTGAGCCTCCTACGGGTTTTTATACATGAGATCGGTATCAACGCTGACACACTGTACCGACCCTGTTGACTGGATTGTGCTTATTAAATATAGAATTATCAGTCACTGTCATTACAAAACACAACTTGAAGACAAACTTCACCTCATCTTAACACCATGTTTATGATGACTTTCAGTGGTTTAACTTCTCACTTGCTGCAGTGATGTAGAAATGTACTCCATGGTGCGCGGCACACTGTGACATCACTGCTGGGTGTGGTTACTAACTCAACTTCTGATCACACTCAACGGTGATGTTGATTAGTGGTCAAAGGTGAAACAGGCTTGAAAGAGTTAAACACCACCTATACTACCATACTATATAGTATGCCAGAAAAAGATTTAGTATGTCCCAATATACAGTGTGTCAAATGCAGTATGCCAAAAATACCAGGATGTTCTACTACATCCAGTCACATTTTGCAGTGTGAAAGCCAGCATGGTTTTCTGGTACTCTGACCCACAATCCTCCGCACAGCAGAGGATTCGTCACATCAACTGACAGCTGATTGACAGCTCTAAGAAGCCACAATGACGGCTGACAGCGAATTCAAGTACATGATGACCAATCTAATAGTATTTAGTGGAATATTAGTTGTTTAAATGAACAAAATAATCATAAATATTACCACCAACAACAGGACAGGAAAAATGTCAATGACAAAAATGCAAATGTAATCTTACTGTCACAAATATAATATGTTACAATCTACAGTCCGTGTAGTTATAACTTTAAAGTTGCACTACATACATTGAAAAGAAACAACAGCAGAGCTCTCCAGGCTAATCTTCATCTCTGGCGAATTCGGTGAGTGGCGTTTATTTTATCTCCAAGGTAAAAGATATAAAAGCAAAAGGGTCAAAGTTCAGGGTGTAATGTTATGACAAAGTAGTATGTCCCGATTGTGTACGAACTGCATGCAACGGTACATACTTTCTAAGGGCAGCTGCAGTACATACTAAAAGAAAAAAGTATGCGACTCAGAACACACCCTTAGTTTCAAACCTGAGGGGTGTGCCACGAAGCTAGATTGTGGGCTGTAAGGCATGTTGACTCAAAAGTCAGAGTTTTCTGTGTCATGAACAGGACTCTTTTTTAACCTGGCTAGATCACCATGGTAACTTGTGCTGGTTTTTGTTCCAAATTTTTTCTTAAAATCAGCTAAAAAGCACATTGCATTAATCAGCTCCTCTGGAAATAGCGTCCCTCCATAGTTAGTAGTCAGTCTATGAGTGATACAGATTCTCAGAGGAGAAAATACGTTATAAATGTGAACTTGTTGAGCCATAGCGTTACATCAGAAATGCCACCTAACGAAGCCATACAGTACAAACAACTGTATGCTTAGCGTTGCCACTGAATCTTATATGCATTTAATTGGTGATGCAGAAAATCTGAGCAAGAATAATGTTTTTATTACTCACAAGGTTGTTCTGCTCTTACTAAACTACTGAATATGTTCATAGTGTTCTCTGGTCCATCTGCCCACGCTAGCTGTACAATAAGCTTTGTATCAAATGACAGGTAGCATCATTAATAGGTCATTATTATTATGACATTTATCTTACTTGTATATGAAATGTGATGTAATGCCTTACCATAACATTACCACTATGAATTGTGTTTTTATGCTTGGTCCTAATTTGCCGAAGTCTGTTGTAGATTGCTAAACACAGGTAATATTTAAATCAATAAATTCATTTCACTGAGATTTCCATGCATCATTCATTATGGGAAATTGTTAGTATACATAAATGCAGTTCTTGAGTATAACATTAAAATCTGCAGCATCAAGTTTAAGAGCTGTAGACTGAGCAGCTGTCACATTAGAAATAAAATGGTGATCGATGATCAAACACCAGAAACCCCTTTTATGGAAACGCTCACAGAGCAAAAAAGGAAGACAGGAGGAAAGCCTGGGTTAACAGAGCAAGTTTATAACAACCATCATGGTGCCCGTTATCTCTGACTGGGGTTTCAGGCTTTGTCGAGCCAGCTCACGCAGCAAAAGCCTGACTCTGTCTAACCTGCTTCTTGGTACACCCCTCTAGTGTTAGGATCATAGACTATATAAAGATGGATGATATGACAGCTCTCCAAAAGTGAAGTGAAGCCAAAACATTTCGATCACCTATATCTGGCTGGCTGCAGATATAGGTCATAAACCCCACCTTCAAAGTTCAATAGCGCTGCCTGCAATTTGTCGACCAGGTGAATAGGCAACTCTAGGTGACTCTGGCTCCAAATGACATCACCAGCACAAGATGGCTTAACTTTTGTACAGTGGAGGGAAGTGAAGATGCGTCGTTCATCTTTATACACAGTCACTGTGTTAAGTTACTCTTGGATAAACCTTGGAGAACAATATCATCAGAAAGAAAGATCCCAAAAAGAAAGTTGGGGTTTGAACATCTCCACTTAGAATATGTGATGCGTACTGACTCATAACAATCATGGGAATGATGCCAGTGAGTCCCACATACACTGCTTTTGTAGGTTAAGAATAAAAATACTCAATATATTGGATCTGTGTGCCTCACTTGAGCCTTAAATTTTGTTCCTGTGTGTAATCCAAATACTGGTTAATTTATTTCAACGGCTGATTATCCAACATAATATTACAACAGGGATGTTTGTTGGTCATTTCACACCTCACGTATTTATTTGAACTTGAAAGCAGACAAAGAGCCCAAATCAGGAGCACAGATGGGAAATCAAGGCAGAGGCAGAAGGCCAACATGTAGGTCCTCTCATGCTGTACTTTTAAGAGATTTCTGTGGCCACTGCACGCTGTTGTCAATGGGAAACATAGCCTGGCCCACGAGAATACAAATAAAAAAGAAAATTACACCCAGATGACGATCAGATACGGCTCTAAAGAATTTATTTTGTTGTTGAAATGACAGGGTTAAAGTGTGTGTTGCTTGCACTAATGGCTGCCATTACAAAGCTGTAATTAGTGGAGTCACTGTGTCTGCAATTTGTGCAATGGTGCAGGTGAGTAAAATGTTATTATGGCCAAAATTGTGAAAATAACACCCAGGGTGAATCACAGGAGAGGACAAATGGCAAGGTAGACTTACAAGCATACTTCAACTGGAAAACAAAGTGAGTGAGTTGTGTAGATTATGAGCTTATTTATACATTTTACTCCTTCAACCACGCAGACTACAACATTAAGCATCACTGACCAGAAAACAATACACAGAAAATGTTTAATTCAAAGACAGATATAATACCTGCTTTGAAGACTTGCCAGAAAATGGTCTGTAGCAGTATTTTTTCTCCTTCATAGCCTGAAGGTTAAAGTGGGGAGGGGGGAGATTGGGAGTCATTTCTAATGAGTTCATCATCTTGTCTATGGCAACGGGGGATTTCAAATTGCCATAAATACTCTATTATGTCTCTGGAATGATATGAAACCAGGTGACTCACAGCAATTATCCAAATAAGTCCATCCCATTTCCTGGATCTAAAAAATAAGAGATAAAGACGAAAAAGAAAAGAGCACGGTGAGAGGTGTGGGCCAGAGCCACAACACACATCCGCTGCATAATGCCAGCAATGTGCTCCATGAATTTTAAGAAGCGAGCCAAGATAAAAAAAACAAAGATGGAGTTGAGTTACCGAGCAGTGGAGGACACACCCGAGGTCACACTGCCAGACATGACACCGCACTGATCAGAACATCAGAACATGTCAGCTTTAATTGGAGCGCGTTAGCGCATTTGCAGAAGATGAAGTGTGACCAGTGGAGAGCAGACGCTGCGTTCCTCTAACCAGACCTGACGCACAAGAGCTATCGGTTTACTTCATGAAAACAAGATTTAGTGGAAACAGTATAGCAGCACTTATGTTTCTGAGCACAGTTTGGATAAGAAGTTGCAACCAGGGGAAACAAACTCAGCAGCAGCCACAAGATGTATGTTGAGCTCAATACGGGAGCCATTAACTCCAATTAGAATGGAGCGGCTGCAGAGGACTGCTGATGTAATGTTATTGACCAGAGTGTCTTCTACAGGCTTAAGATCCATCCTGAAAAGTTGTATATATGAGAGTCCATTTGTTCAGATTAGATGTAGCTTTGCATTTAAATGATACACTTTTATCTCCAGCCTGAATGGACCATTAAGGCGCTGCAGTGATCACTAAGCAATGATAGAGAATTTTGTAAACAGTGGATTTTAACTTTAAAAAAAGGCGAATGTCACTGACTAATTGTCACATGTTTAATCATTCATCTGCTGTGAGATGCTGCTGTCAGGAGGGGAAACTGAGTATTATTCAGCATAAAAACAGAAATGTTCCGGCGCTGAATATTTAGTCAAACCCCTGTCCCACATGCTGGCAAACACTGATAAAAGAAGAAAACAACCAGAGCCACCATCTCTGGCACAGAAGATGACAGGATTAAGAAATAAAATCACCTTCACATCTGTAGCTCACTGCAATGCTGCCTGATAGTCATACTGGGAAAAAATTATGATCTCTTCTACAGTATGGACTTTTCATCGTCTCTTTACCAGGAAAATATTAAGCAAGACTGAGAGTCTGCAGCCAAGTCAGTGGCTCTATGAGGCTGTACTGAGGCACAGCTGTCATTTGAGCTGAATAATAATGTGCTGATGTTAAGCAGGCATAATGTTTACCATGTTCACCATCTTATTTAGCATGTTCAAGTATAGCTTGTCTCCAATCAGTCGACTATTATGAGGCAATATACAGATGGAGGGCAGAAAGCGATGAATCCAGGAAGTGTGCCAAGCTTTGAAGCCAGTTTCCCTAGTGGCCAAACTGTGAAATTACATCCATCACATGATAGCCTGCGACCCAAAAAGACTTTTCCCCATAAACTTACATAGCGAAAGAGACATCTGTAAAATTTTCTGGCTTTTCATGTGCCACTGGGCAACATAGGTAGGAATAAACAGGGCCCTGCCTCCAACGCTTTATCCACTACATAAATGGCACAACATCCACAAAACCACAGTCCAGTCTCTGCAGGACAAGATCCTGAAGGAGAGGTTTGGCATGGTGGCTCCAGATGTTCAGATAAAGGACAGAAAATGGACCATCATCATCTTCAAGTAAGGGAAGAAAGTAGCCAACAACCACAAATCTCTTGCTGATTTTGGATCCATAACGGAAGCCATCGCCAAGTCGATGATTTCCTCCAGGTGAGGCCCCAGACTAACCAGGAAGAGGAAAGTGCCCAATATGGATACGATCATCATTTCACATTACCTCATCGTCCAGACCTCCTATTACACCGCAAGCCAGATGAAAGCACACAACAGTCAAGGGAACTATAGCTATTTTGTTGGCTGGCTCCGCAGCCAATCCAAACTTGTTTTTGGCTGGGTGAGTAAACATGCTTGACAATTACTGTCTTTTTATATGTCAGCTCTGTACATGGATGCACTGCTGGTGTCAGGCTATTAGCTAGCTAACTCTAGCAGCTACTTTCTACCTACTAAGTCAACCGTTCCCAGAGGGCTGGTGAAACACGGCTAAGAAAACCTGGGTTGTGGCTAAAAAAGATAAAGTTGTCATAGCACATTGTAACTGCATGGCAGACCAACTCAAAACATGCTTAGCGGAATACTTTTACGTGTTTGACATTAGTAGGATCTGCTCCTCCAAACTTAAGATGGAGGTTTATGATCCACATCTACCATTGTTCCTTTGAGAGTTTTTTTAACTTCTCCCCTTTATGTACCACTATTTTCTGGACTCAAAAGAAACATGTTTTTTCCTTGATTTGATCCATTGAAACAGCTTCAAATAGCAGAAATCATGACATTTGTGCAGTGTACGTAGTCACTGCCCGCCCTCAATCTCCAAAGTGAGCTGATGTATAATGAAACATCAGAGGATCACAAAAGCTATTGTGTTTTATCCTGAGGGGAACATGAATGTCTGTACCAAATTATATCACAATCCAATAGTTGTTGGGATATTTCACACAATCTCAACCTCATGATGGCACAAAAGGAAAAGTCAGTCAATGACCAAAGTCAGAAGGACACATCATCTGGGGACCATGAGTGTCTGTACAAAATTTCATGGTGATTAAACCAGTAGCTGTTGAGATATTTCAGTCTGGACCAAAGTGGTGACCTGACCGACTGCCCAACATTGCCACCATTAAATCCACTCTGCTAGCATGGCCAAAGACACAAGCTGACATACAAACATGTCTGCAAAGACTGAGAGAAAACTGGCAGCGCACACACATCTGCACTCATCCAAACTCGTATATCCATCCATCACATACTCGCATGCCTTCTCTTTCTGCGTCATTTACGTATCTCCTTTCGAATGCTCTGACAGCTCTTAGTTATAAATTGTAAATTAAGCAACTGGTCGCTGCTCCTCTCCCCCCCTCCCATCCTGCCATATTAAGGATGACTTGCCACACAGGGCCACACTGTGAGCCAGTCCTCGGAGCAGCTCCGGGAGCAAGGCCTGCGGGCCGGGCAGTAAATAACCAGCATAAACGTGTCGCGGGAGACAACCCGCAGACACCAACCCATTTAATGTTAATAGGAAAGCATCGGTTACCAGATTCTAAATAATAGCTTGCAGTCACGATGGCCAAGGATAGGTACCGCAGGCGCAAGAATTTATGGAGTTAGCAAATTGCTTTTCTATCCCCATTCTTCCCCCATTTGTCTGTTTTGCCATCTCTCAGCGCAGGGTGGGGATGATTGAGAGGTGCAGGGAGATGATGGGACTGTTGCAGCCTGCCTGACTGAGCACACCTGTCCTACGGCCACAGAGCTCCGGATGATGATGCTCCGAGGTGTACAACAACTATCCGTCCATCTGGGTCTCAGGAGGGACAGCCACTTGACAGGGCACTGAGATATTTTTATTCCAGCTGGGCCAGAGGTGTTTGGTTATGACCATTGGCATTTTCGCTGGACAGGGACTGCGGATGCACAAGACACAGCTGGTCTGTGGTCAGTAATGTTAAAGTAGGTTATACACAAGGCCAGAACATATACTGTTCTCATAGTATTCAAACTAGAGGAGTATTATCATTTTACAATTCCGTATCTAATTATATTTTTTAATTTTTATTTGTTTATTATTTAAAAGAAAACTTTACAGTGCCTAAGCTAGTTGAGGCAGTGTTTGGCGTTAAAGGTTCTGTTTGCAACATTCAGAGTGTTAATATAGCAGCTAACTATTCTTTGCTATTTAAAGATATAATGTAGTATTGGCGTCCGGAGCAGAGAATGAAGTCACAAGACCCCTGTGTTTGTGTTATCAAGCTTCTCTGTGGTTTGTTGTGATAAGCCTGTGCAGCTGCACGTGCATGTTGCAGAAGCTTAGCGCCCATCCTCCTATTCTCCCCTAGTTAACACAGTTAGCTCTGTCAGCACTGCTTTTACTGATAAGAACTGTTTATGTAGTTAGCACCATTAGCTCCCGACTGGCTCAGCAACCTTTATGTTGAGAACAGTGTCCAGACAAGTCATAAGCTCAGAATTTCACACAGATCTTGACATGGATAAGTTTCTCTCTCTCACTCTGCCAACAAAGTCAAGCAGTCTTTTTCTTTTTGTGTCAGTCAGTGTACTGGGAACATTCTGGTCCTCACACTTAGCTGCAGAGTGAGCAGCCCTTGCTTTCATGCTGCTTTGCGGTACAGGCAGCTGTGTACCCAGATGCGGGGTGAGTCTGAGTGAGACAGAGGCAGCTGCTCGGAGAGTGGCTTTTCCCCGTCAGACTACAAAAGAATGTTCTGCCTTTTGCTTAGAAGTTTTCTAATATAAGTTCACTTAATACAATATAGTCTCTGGCTATCTAGTGTTGACAAAAAAAATGCTGTTGCACATTTCCGATCCATCCTTAGCGTAGTTAGCATGCATTAGCTTGGAGGACTAACTGGCTTGTTTACAATATCGTGAACGTCACTGTCACCTTGAACACCCTACCAAACCCTGTTCAAACTTTCAAACTCTATTTTTTTTAAAAAAAAGAAGAAATAGTTGAATATTTGTATTCAACAGGAAAATCTGATTCGACTGACATAATTCTGAGTCGGATACAACCCTAACCAAAACCCGTAAAAGACAAAAAAAAAAAAAAAAATCAACAATGTAGTAGTCTGTCTCGTAACACAATCTCACGTCCCCTAGCTATGGCAGTCAGCCCCAAGCCCATTAGTTCTTATTGATATCTTAAAAGAGCAACTTAACACTTGACCTCCAGAGGTTTAAAATCTTACTTTGCTGCAGCGATGTACAAGTGTACTTCAGGACCCTGTGACCTCACTGTTAGGTGTGGTTAAAAGGTGCAACAGAGCACATTTCTAACTTTAAACTTTCCACTGGAAACACTGCTTGTAAGCCTGATGTTGAGTTACTCTTTAAAAACAAGTCACAATTATGTGCTTTCTTTATCTGGGTTGTGCAGTTTTTAGCAAATATTATTCAAACAAGAATAAATATATTTGTTGTGGACTATTTCCAGCTGTGGCTTTGGTAGATATTTACACCAGCAGGACAGTGACTGTGAAATTAACTCAAAATAAACAACAGCGTCGGTGTTCTTTATAATGAAAGCTCATTGATGTGTTTTTAATAATTGTGGACAACAGTGGAGGTCAGAGGCTCGGGGGAACGACATAAATCAAGCTTTGTGAACACAGACAACACTTATTAGTCTGATCATTTGGTCTTTTCATGGGATTTGCTGACAATAATTAATTATCCTTTAACTGGGAAGACATGGACGAGACAATTAGGTTTGTAATGCGACAGTTTTATTGGAGATTACTTCCAAACATACTTTCACTTCTTCAGGTGATTACCAGTAAACCCAGCATTAGTGTAACTCAGCCCCAAATGATACCAGCTCTTAATTGAGCGTCACAGACACCGCCTTACTCATCCAATCAGACAGTCTGACATGTTCTCTGCTCTCTGCATGCACGGTTAGAAATTTAAAAATCAAACAAGGCAAGATGAAATGACAGAACAGAGAAACTTTGACTAAACCCAATTAACACGTCATGGAGGATTATCCCACATTTTGTAGTTTAGTGGAAGTTGCTTTTCATACTGTGCAAGAATGAGTAGCAACAAATGGCTTCTTTTAAAAGGGAGGAAAATGAGTCCTGATATCTCCAGCTATGCTGACTGTGTGCAGACATTATTGCTAATTCTGCTTATGTAAAGAACAGCAGCCTTGACAAATGTCACAAACAAAAATTATCCCATAAATACGGAGAAAAATTAGTCATAAAAGCTCTTTCACTGCAAATATTCAGTCTAGCAATACCAGGCAATATGGAAAAACAAATCACTGAGGTCTCTGTGTGCTCCACTGGAGAGTAAGGTGACATCAATAAGGTCAAAGCTGGGGTCAGCTGTAATTAAATCACTGCAACAGTTTAACCAGATTGACTCCATGAGGTCTCACTGAGGTCATGACTTGTAATTCATCACTGTGTTTCTCTGTGTAGCAAGAAAGTATGACACCAGACTAATTATTCATGATCACAGTGCTTACAAGAAATCACAGCATCTGACCTACAATCATCTTTCCATTGTAAATAAAGGAAAATCGTCTTGGTGAGAATATGTAATGTCACTACAGCAGTTGGTAGGTTGCTAATTCTTAACGCTCCGCTAGAGTTACTGAAGACCCGGGGCAGACTTTAACAGAGGATGACATTTTCAGATCACTCTTCTGAATTAAAAAAAGGGGGAAAAGAAAAACATGCCCAAGACAATCTTTAACACAGCTTGCTCCCCACATAACAGAATAAATAATGCAATCCCAAAATACATGTTTAGGATTCATCAGAGGAGATGAAAACAAACCATGAAAGAAACCAGCTCCTTGCCTTGAAGTATTGGGTATTTGGGATTAACCTTTCACACTCCCAAAACTGTGAAAAGACTTTAGAGCCCAGAAAAATACAAATGCCTTAACACAGTGACTCCCCACCAGGGGTAGCTTAGCCTACTTAAACACCAGGGGGTACTGCGGTTAGGTACTGTAGCCCCCACAAAGGAAACAGATAAGCCTAGAGTCATGGATAAATGGCTGAGAGAGATAGCTAAAGATAATACAACTTATATTGTTAGGAAAATTAGCTAAATGGTTGAATTACATTGGCAAAAGTAATGGATTAACAGTTTAAACAGTTAGCTGTAAGTACCCAAACTTTAAAATAGTTAGCTTAAAGTATTTATAAACAATTGAAAACGTTGGTACTTGATAAAGCGTTGAAGTAGTGAGCTAAAAGTACTTGATAAGTGATTGAAAAAGTTAGTAAAAAGTATAATTAACTGTGGGAAAAGGTAACTAAAAATACTTGATAACTGACTGATAAAGTTAGCTAAAGGTAGGCTACTTCTAACAGTAATGATTAAAGGTTAGCTAAAAAGTAGGCTACTTCTAAAAGTAATGAATAAATGTTAGCTAAAAGGTAGGTTACTTCTAAAAGTAATGATTAAACGTTAGCTAAAAAGTAGGCTACTTCTAAAAGTAATGAATAAATGTTAGCTAAAAGGTAGGTTACTTCTAAAAGTAATGATTAAACGTCAGCTAAAGGTAGGCTACTTCTAAAAGTAATGATTAAACGTTAGCTAAAAGGAAGGCTACTTCTAAAAGTAATGATTGTCATGATGATAGCTAAACGCTATAACGATTGAAATACTTACCTAAAAGTGGTGGATTAACAATTGAAATACTTAGCTAAAAGTGGCGGATTAACAATTGAAATACTTAGCTAAAAGTGGTGGATTAACGATTGAAATACTTCGCTAAAAGTGGTGGATTAACAATTGAAATACTTAGCTAAAAGTGGTGGATTAACGATTAAATACTTAGCTAAAATGATGGAATAATGACTGAAATAGTTAGCTAAAAATAATGGATTAACATTTGAAATAGCTAAAATTGATGGATTAACAATTGAAATAGCTAAAAAAAAAAGATGGACTGACAGTTAAAATAGCTAAAAATTATGGGTTAATGATTGAAATAGTTAGCTAAAAATGATGGATTAACAGTTGAAATCATTAGCTAAAGTACTTGATAAACTGTTGAAAAGGTTAGCTAAAAGTTAAACATAAATGGTTAAACATAGCTAACTGTAGGCTATTTGATAGATGGTCATAATAATAAGCCAAAAGTATAAATAGCTTAAGTAGTTAGTTAAGCATAAATGGTTAAATAGATATCTGAGATCAATGGATTAAGGATTAGCTAAAAGTAATCAATAAATGGTTAAAATAGATAACTAAATGTGGTTGAAAATGGTTTAAAAAATGTCCAGAATCTGCCTCTAAATCGTAATACAAATGCAAATTTGACCAAACTGTCCAAAACATTGACATTCAATCATATGAACAATATTGTAACGATATTCTTTTATATGACAAACACACTAAATCATACTGTTAAATATCATCCAGCTTAAAATTAATTCAAATGAACACATTTGGAACATGGCTGGTGTCAATGAATGAATGAATGTCAAGTAATTTTAGTTTATCTGATAGCTGTAGGGGTACATCAGACATAAAAGGTTAGAAACCTCTGCCTCAACATTATCTGATACAAGTGACACTGTCCCCTTAAAGGACATTAAAATAGGATGATGCTGTGAGATTTAATCTATATTCTTCAAAACACAGCTGGAGGGAGAGTGTTGAAAATGCATAACATAAAACATGACCAGGAGGCATGTAGATGGAGAAAGGCAGTGACAATAGAACATCCTCGTAATCCTTTTAGCGTCTTTCACAATTATAGCTCACTACTGTGTGAAGCCCTGAGAAAACACAGCTTCAGTCTGCCAAATCGAGTTACAAAGAGCAGAACATCATACACTGTGGTCATTTTAACTTATGCCACTCATTATTAACCATTATTAAAGCCACTATCTGTGGAAATATTTCTCTTATTTCCTACATTTTCAGATGTTTTGCAGCAGTCGTCAAGATCAAAAGACATGCAAACCTATCATCACATCAAAATGGATCCCCTGGAGATAATTCGGATGTGCTCCTGCTAGGCTTTTGGATTCTGAGGAAAATGATATTTCAGTACAGGAGGATTACTGTCCATGAAATTTACTTTAAGCTATTTTAAATGAATGCAGATTGATAATGCTGAAATGTCCTGCAGAATGACAACATAAAAGTCATTTTCAGAGGAAATTTTCTCTGTGAGCCAGGATGTCACTTCATTTCCCCTTTGGGAAGGAAACATTATTCAGCCTTTTCTTTTCTTACCAAAATAAACCAAAGACCTTACCAAAGACCTTCAATTTCATCCTGAACTGAGCCATGAACACCAAGAGTTACTGGGCTTTATGATCAAAGATGAAAGAATACAAAACCAGTGAGAAGGAGACAGAGGAATGCTTTTGATGTCCAACACCAAAGATGATTATTTTTTTATGAAGCGGATTTCTGTTTGCGTGTTTGATTGATTTTTCAACATGAACACAAAGACAACATTTGAACACCACAACAGGGAAAAAAGAACAACTCATATACTAAACCAGATAAATTATTGCCAAGGGTTAACTACTGGTATGTCAACATGAGGGATATCAACATATTTGGGTTTTTTTACATGAAAAAAACAGCAAAACTGCTTCAAATATAGGCCTGTATCACTAAGTTTGCATGTTTAGCCAAAAATGCAATCAAACTTTGCTTTAGTTGTTGTCTGGTAACACCTGTCAATCACATTGGATGTGCAGGGTTCCGATCATGTGTTTTAGATACTATTTTGTTTACATTCGGGTGTCAAATATAGGCTACTACTCCTGTCACATCCTCAGAAAGCAGGATAACTCTTCCCCAAATATTCCCCCAAATTATCCCACACGGTGTTACGTGCTGGGGGCCTTCATAAAACAGTCTTGGGGCTTAAGACGCACACCGTGTAATTGTAACCATAATTACTCGCGACATCCAGAGTTCAAATCCGGCTCAACACCTCAGTCTGCCATCACACGTCAGTCTCCACCCACACAAACTGATGAGACAGAAAAGCCCTTAAAAATGCTCTTTTTTCTGCAGTAAAGCGAGACTTGCGGGTAAACTTGCAGAGAAAGATCTGGCAGCTTCTGTCTTTCTTCCTCCTCTGGGCTCCACACAACAAGCGCACACTGGGGCGCACACTTGAAATCAGTGTCGGTAAATTTACTTCCTTTGATCCACAATTAGTGAATGGAGAAACTGTGGATTGTGCCGCTTGTTCAGTCACACTGTGAGCTGCATGTTGCACAGAATAAAAGACAGAAAGAAACGAGAAGCGGCTTTACCAAATTGCTGCCAAAACGTCCAGTTGCGCACCTTTTGTTCTGAGCTCCACCGGCCAGAAGCACACACACACACACAGGCTGTAGTTATCCTGAAGCTCATCCTGCAAACACTATCCATCACACGGATGAGGCTGAATGAAAACCCAGCTACCAAACTGTGATCAGGACGATGCATAGTATCCTAACTGCAGCACAACATGCACAGGAGTGACCCAAAGGCGATCAAAGCAGCCTGTCACATTGTCACTTCATGCTTCTCCCTTTGCCCTGAATGTGAGGTTAACCGGCTTCAGCCAAAACACATTTCCTGCAGTAAACACTCAAAAAGAAGCAGCCTCCAACAATCTTACCTCTCTTCTCCCCGGAGCAATGCTTCAGCTCAGGTAGGACTGGCACAGCTCAGTTGAATGTGTTGGCGAAGACGCTGAAATCAGCTACTCCCGTGGATGCAGGCGAGACACGAGCTGGAGAAAAAGTGAGGAGAGCAGCAGCGGAGATGAAGATTTGAAACGGCGGAGCAGCGCAGCGCTTTACCGGCGGCGGGGTCTGTGTCTCTGACATCAGCGGGCTGCTTCTCTTTAAGGTGGCTCCGCTCACTCACACCAGCGCCACGCCAAGCGCCGAGGGTTTCATCCGGTGGGTTTAACTACCTCAACACATCATATCATCATCTCACAAAGCCAGAGTTGGGTATTAAATGAAATACTGACCGGAAAACTTCCGTGGCTGTGGTGCGTTATGGGAGCTGCAGGGGGGAGGCTCTGAAGTCACAGAAGACTGTCAGGATGAGATGTGGCTCAAGGTTGAGGGAGCACATCTTCTCTGCAGCTCTTCATCATCGTCGACAGAGGATTGACAACTTCAGTAAAGCCTACAAAACCAAACAAGGCTGTGATGTGCAGATTTTTTTTCCCTTGTGACCAACGTACTTACTGCTGTTATCAGGATGAAATAATATGCATCACTTTCTAAGATTAATAAAAACAAGGAAATTAATAAACGTACCCAAACTGACTGTGTCTCAGGTTTGAAAATTGTGTAGAGATGAAACAATTCATCAATTAGTGGATGACAGAAAATTAATCAATGCAAATAACAACTCCAGTGTTTAGGATTCATGTGCATCTATTGGCAGGAATGGTAGGCTAAATAAAGCCCCTTTGCCACTGCACAACAACACTTACACCATAACACCTGACTTTTCTATTTAATGGGAAAGGTCACAATCGGCATTCACTCAACTGACTCAGCAGAAGTCACAGGTATTTACCGGCTCTGACCAGGCAGTGATGTAGCCTACACCTGGGTGGACACACTCATTTTAGCCCCTAAAAATTCATTTCTCTTTGCAAAATACCATCTGTTTCTGTCCAAGCAGCCTCCAACATAGCTCAAACTTTAATAAGCAGCTTGAAAGAGAGACTGAATAAAGAAGCAACCACCTTCACTGGTGTCCATATTGCTTTCTAGCCTAGTTTTTACTAACCTGTTAGCCCATCTGTGATGTCCTAAGCACCAGTCTATGCAACTGGTACAGAAAGGAGACTATGGTGTATTTTTTAACGGTTTTCCCGCCTTTAAAAAACTGAATATACATGCTAATTTTAGCAAAATGGGTATGAAATTCATGAATATGTTTTCATTAGTTCATAACCACCTGAAAATGAGAGTCATTGTGTTTCCCTTATGTAGAATTAGCCGTTTGTATCTACTTAAGGAACAGGTCCTCTTCCCGGCGTACGCCATCTTGTTTCTGCAGTAGCTCCACTGTCAAACCAACGGCTGGCTCTAGATTGAACCAATGGCGTTGTTGCGTCGGCTACCGTAGTTCTCCCACACCAGGGGTCCGCAACCATTACTACTAGAAGAGCCATTTTTGGTCAAAAAAATATATCTGAGCCTTACAATAAAGGTAAAACGGTCTTATTAAGTCTAAATTAGCTTATCAACATTACTAATAAGTCTAATCATTAATATGGTTTACCATTAGGTAGCTACTCTGCTGTAAGGTATTTCTTATTTATTAATATTTGAAACGTATACAGCAAAAGTAAACAAATCTGACCTGGTACTATTTAATACAATATTTTGCTCAAAGACAATTCCTTTCTGAATTTGGAATAAACAGCTAACTTCGCTACGCAGACTCAAGACAAGCCACGCTCTTGATGTTCAGAAAAATTTAGAGAATAGGCACCAGGTCGTAGTCATATAGCTATGACTTATATTTCAGTTTACGAAATGTTAAAACATTTTTTAAATTTGTTGTAGGCCTATAGATAACACATTTATACAGTTGGATAATGTAAGAATCACTTTAGGCCAACAACAATGATAAATGTAAATTAGAATGTTCAAAAATAACCATGATTAGTTTCCATTTAGCCTACCCCTGTCCTTCACAGCTGGCACACGGGAAAAGTTTGACTTCTACAACCTCACCACTAGATGCCACTAAATCCTACACACTGGACATTTAAGAAGTTTAAATGGAGCAGAAAATGCGAAACATTTGATAGTTTAATCTTTTTAAATGTTTCATTCATGTAAAATTGAATGACATTGGGTTTAGGAGCTGCTGCTTAGATGAGGCAGCATTTTAAGATGTAACCTTGGACTCTATAATCTCATGTAACTGTTCACTATTTTTGGACATTTCATAGCCAAAATGAATAATCGATTAATTGAAACAAATATGGTATTGATGAAAATAAAAATTAGTTGGAGTTCCAAAGTGGCACTTCTTAGGTACCTACCCGTAAGGGTGTAGGTTTACTTTCAACACCAGGGTGACATATGAAACAGGGGGTTCTTCCATCAGAAAATGTTTGGCATCAAATGATTTCAATTCTGGTGAGTTGTTATGCTCCAATTTATGCTGTAAATATCTTTCATTTTGTCAAAATAAAAGTCCTCTCCTATTTTAATGTTTTAATTTGGCGGGGACAAATGCAAATGGACTAATGCCCCCGTCCCTCGTCCCATAAAAACCTACACCTGTGCTTGCCTGTGCATGATCCTGATCCTCCCTTTTTAATGCTTCAAAATTACAATAATATGAAGGCTTAATACTAATAATGACAAGCACAAACAAGCGTTTGGAATGTTCTGTGTCAGCATGTTTTGGCACAGACTGAGCTGATCACTATATGTACCTGGCACAGAATTTCATCCAGTGTTCTCAGAAGTAGCCGAGGAGCCAGAGGCCTGTTAACCATCCAGATGGGTCCTTCAATTAAAACAAAATGCTGTTTTCCAGATGGCAGGGCGACTCACTGAAGAATACACAAGACCACTTATCCATGTAACAGATAGTCAAACAACTGATGCCATTTAAAGAGGCAGAAATTCAGGTTCAAGTGAGGGCGCAAGACTAAGACACTCATAAACTGTAATGTGCTGCGACATTATGTTATTTAGACACAACAGATTGGTTTTATTATGTTAAAAGTCTTACACTTATTTATTTTCATCAAGGTGCAAGAGTCAGGTTTTGCAGATGGCAAGCTGTACAAGAACACAACACAAAAACATAAACAACAAGCTAAAGAAAATGTGTTTTCAGTGTAGAAGCTGGTTCAAGGTCAGAGTGTTGTCATTAAACAAAGAATGTCTGTTTATTGCAAAGAAGACAGAAAATACTGCAAATTCTTCAGTATTTTGTCAACATTTATGGGGATTATAAGTTCTGTGATGTAAGATCTGGTGGATATTTCTCCCTGACCTGACAGATGAAAATGCATTACCAAAGATCCCCTTCCAGTTTGTTTTTTGCATTAAACATACCGTCCTTCCCTGCTGAATGTGAAATCACTGAACTTCAACCTACTACTGACACTGCTTCTGGCAAATGGCCGCCAGGATATCTGTATTGCTGAATGCAAAATACTATAAGTAAGAATACACAATAAACACAGGTACATCTATGTACATAAAAAGATATTCAGATCATTTGCAAGTAGTTCATCTGGAGGAGATGAGGAGATGAAATATGTACAAGTCTTTTAAAAAAAACGTGGGGTGAGATGCTAGTGGTTGTTTTTCCTCTCCACTGAGTCGAGCATCTACCTCTGCTGTGTGGACAGACTGTCGTCCTGCCCTTCGCCTGTTGCCAGCTGCCGGCTGATGTTGCTCTGAACAAACTGTTTGAGACCGTCGTAACCCTGATTGAACAAATACTCCAGATACCAGCTCCACGGCTTGGAATGCTGAAACACACACACAGAAACACACACACACAGTCACTTTCAAGACATCTGAAGGCTCGGATGATCAAAGCGATGCGTCTTAATCTCTGAAATATGACTGATGCACATCAAAATACATGTGAAGTCCATAATAAATGCTGAAATGAAAAGGAGAGCTCTTGTACCTTTATGGAATTGAGGTCCATGTCCTTTGTCCCCGGCCAACACTGATAAAGAGAGAACATTAATATTCATTGTCAGCACGCCGCACTAAATCTCACAAGATCACTGCTGGATGTTGCAGCTGGACTGAGCCAAAAAAAGGTGTGTGTATTATTAAACATGATGAAAACCCACATTTCATGCAGGGCCCATTAATAATAAAATGTCCCTCTGTATTAATGTATCTTCTATGAAAGATACATTAATAGCACATTTGTCTCCTTGTCTTGCCTATAAGTCCATTAACCAAACTGTACAGACCGGCTGCATGCTGATCTATCAAGCGCCTTTTACAGTGTGAAAATCAGCATGAGCTACATAAGATACACAGGGTTCATACAGAGATTAAAAATGAAATGTGAGGACTTTCAAGTACTTTCTCAAGCACTTTTTTTGGTTTTCATTCAGAGCAAATAACTAATTTTCAATCAATATATTTTAAACAGATGAATATTAACAAGGTCTCTCTTTTCAGTGAAGGAGCACTTATCAAACTCATCTTAGGCATAGCTGTAAAGTCCTCAACAAAGCATTTGAATATCATAGAAGCATCTGAAAATAGTGCAAGGAACCTTAAGCTTCACTTTAAGTTTTCGGCAGAGCTATGACATTGGCACAGCGCTGAAGAGGGAGGAGAGCAAATCGCAGTGAAAAGCCAGCTCATTAAGTTAAATCATATTAATGTTAGCCATGCCAACAAAGGTCTATTGGTTCTGCCAGGGTTGTGAGAGTGAAGTGAGGTAAAAAAAAAAAAAAACTATGATGTCGGGCTGGACATCATCAAAGTGAGACCAATAGGAGAGGGAGAGTGTGCAGCAATTCAGTGCAAGCTGGTGACATGTCAGAATTTTAAAAAAGAAAAAGCAGAGCGATTTCTGATTCTGAGCAATTTAACTGCAATGACATGGTGACCAATATAAAAGTGTGTTATGTGGTTCATCTGAATTACAAAGACTTTTTAAATAAATAATTTACCCACAAAGTGACCATATGTATATCAATTAGTCATAGCTACCTTGAATTTGTGAAGAAAATGTTGTTTTTCTAGCATGCCTCCATGAAAAACAGCATTACATGTTGATTTATTAATTCATTGTGGACCACATTTAACAACAGTAAAACAATATAGAAACAACCGTTTATAAACTCTCACACAACTCGTGCAGTATAATCCAAAACCCCTTTTCCACTGTGCTAAAAAACCTGTTAACATCTGGCTTTTTAATGCAATGGGAAAGGTTTTAATTGGCATTCACACCTGGGTCAAATAACTCTGCTGTAGTCAATGGTTTTTCTCACCTCCGGCTTCGATCAGGCATTGACAGAAACTCAACACCTGGGTGAATGCCCTAATTTTAGCTCTGTTACCTGCGAGATGCAATGATGAACCACAAAATACCATCCGTCTCCGCCAAAGCCACGCTCAAACATTGATGCAAATTAGTCGGCACTGAGTTTGAAAGAGAGACTGAGTAAGTAAGAGATATATAAAAAGAAGTAACCATTACTTTTTCACAGGCCTCCATGCTGCTTTATACTATTTACCTGTTCTCCGTCCTGTCCATGATGTCGAACATGACACACTGAAAAGAAAAAAAAAAAAAAACCTCACACAGAAAGGCATGCTCGTCTGCCGCAGAGCCATGTACACAGCTCTGGTCTTCTGACAATGGGGAAGGAGTCTACAGCCTATTTTTAGAGGGTTTACCCGTGTTTAAAAAAACCTGCATACACGCCCTAATTTTGGTGGACATGGGTATAATTTAGGTATCATTTATCCAGTTGTATGTGCAGTACTTTCCAAACATCCATTCGTGCTAAAACCTTACTGTTTGACACTTTACCGAAAGTGAAACTTACCTACGCTCTCTTCAAAGCCAGACTCCATTACTAAGGTTTTATAGCAAATCTGCATGTGTTTGGGAAGTACTGAGCATACAAATGGATAAATGATACTTGGATTATACTGCACAAGTTGTGTGAGAGTTTGTAAAATGATTTTTTTAATATAGTTTTGCTATTGTTAAATGTAATCCCCAATCGATCAATAAAACAATATGTTCATAGTTTTCCAAGGAGGCATGCAAGAAAACAAAGTGTTCTTCAGGAAATCAAGGTAACACAGCATGATTTATTCATCTAGAAATGGTCATTTTGTGTGTGAAGCATTCCTTTAAGCACTTTGTTAAAAAGGGAGTTATTTTCAAGGTATTCCAGCACTTGATGTTTTCCACTCAAAATGCACTTCAAACCCTGATGGAAAAAACATTTCATGGTGTGAAGCAGGCATCCAAATCTCGTTGTTAGACAGACTAGATCCAAAACAGTCAACACTCACCTTCTGGTGAAAGTCGATAGCGTAGCTCATAAAGGCAGGATGGTGGATGAGGTCAAAGCTTGTCCAGTATTGTGGCACACTGCTCTTAAGCAGCAGCTCGTTCCCAATCTGGATACCCATGCCTGGTTGAAACATTTTGGAGTTCCACAGGCAGTTGACCATGACGACTGCATAGTGGTTGAACTCACGAAACGTCTGGCCGCTGATGTGAAAGGCCTGCTGTATAAAAAACAAAACAAAACAAATTAAAAGGGAGTGACAAAATGAGAAGAAAGCAAGCAAAAGAAAAGTGGAGAAAGAAAGTAAACCACTCTCCACATCTGCAGAGTTTCACAACTGATGTCTGTCATGCTGATTAATTTGCGTGCCATTTACCGAGTCCATTTTTCTTAATAAAAAGTGTCTCTGACATTTCCAGGGGAGCGTGCTGGCTGCCTGACATGTACTTGTAAATTCACAGCTTGCAGTGGCAGATGTATTAAAATCAACAACTTCTTAAGTCTTCATCTGAGAGGGTATTAAAGGTTACCAGCTGTAGGTAGATGCATGTGAATTCCTAAAGAGCTAGACTGAGAGATGGGAAATCTATAAAAGCTACCGCAGTGAATCAAAGCAAACAGCGAGTCACTTCGGAAGAGCGCTCCAGATAAATGCCTAAAATGTAAATGCAATCACGAGAAATGCATTCAAAATCCATGGGTTGAGATAACTGTTAAATTAGCTCTTCTAATCAAATCACTGCTAATAGAAAATCACTTCCTCCGCACTGTATGTCAAGTAGTTGGTGCAATGGACCAAAATGTACTGCTACAGTATCGCTGCAATGCAAATCACAGTATGGCTCTTTTTCAGACTTGCACAGTCAGACGAAAGTAGTTTGTTTCTTACCTCTCTGATTTTCTCTTCATTCTTGGCCGATGTCAAGTTCACCTTGTATCTAAACAGAAAAAGAACAGACCCGTGACCTCTGTGATCATGAATTACTTTAGAACAGCGTCTTCTCTGTGGACTGTCAAAAAAGTATAATGCAATTATGCTCCAATTTTCCTTTGCCATGGCATTTTTACGCTCAGCTTTGGCAGAATGACTTCAGAGCCCTGGGGTGTAGTCAATTAGCCGACACTGTAAGGATTTGTGTTATTAAAGCCTGGAGTTACAAATGACACTCGAATTCTACATAGAAAGAAGAAGAGGGCTTAAGTGCATTGCATCTCAAGACTCTCATTATCATAAATCATGCATTAATGTATACGTACAATTAAGCCGTTTGATTCCAGCTCTGTTCCAACATTAAATATGCATCAAAACTACATCAAGGCTGCTGCTAGTGTATGTATCCCAACATAGAGATGTAGACAGTCCCCACCTGTACATGATGTAGGCCAGTCTGTCCACACTAACAGGGTCAGTGGCAAACAGGGCTGGGTAAAAAATACCAGGCGGAGGCATCACCACAAGGGGGAGCCCATACTTCAGAAACGTGTCACACACCTGGAGGAGAGACATATGTAATGAATACAGGTCTAAATCTCAAGTTTCATCATGATACTATAAATCAATTATTTGGACAGCAGTACAATAGTTGCAGATATTAAAAAGTCTGCCATGATAGAATTTTGATTTGATTTGACACAGAGACGCCTGTGAGACGATATCAGTAAGTATCCTTAGATTTCTCTTGGCTGCTAGCACTGTTTTAATGTTTGGGAAGGAGGTGCACTTAGCTGGAAATGTATCGTTACACCCCTATGAAGAGTTAAGAGTGAAAAGTAGATACTTCAACATACAGTTTATCTCACTGCTGAAGCTTTTATCACCTCTCTGCTTTGTTAGAAGCCGGCACACTGTCATGTATGAAGCTGTTCTTGGCATCCTGTCCTTATATTTAAGCTTTTCTTGGCTCCAATTAAACTGGAAACTACTTTTTATGCTCCTGTAAAATCTCCTCTTTCTCCATCTTGGTGAACTTAAAAACCTTTCCTCTGAACTGGAGGCAAGCCAAACCGTCTGTCAGTTTTTTTTTATGTTGATTTGGTTGAAATACTAGGATATATTCTTTTTAGGATGTTAAGCATTCATTTTATGCATCTATTCTCAAGAACATGTAATGTACTGCACTTATCTTTCTATATTCCCTGTTGTATTTATTGTATGCTGACATTTCATGAATACTGCATTATCCTCCTGATCTGATGTATATTGTTATCCCTCCATATTTTATCTAACTTATTTTAAGCCTGTTTGCATGTTTTGTACCCTTTGTGACTTATGTTCTATGTGCTGCTGCTAAGTTGAGCAGGAAAGTCAGAGTTAAAAGGTCCCCTTAAAGTTCTGAGAAGTAAAAATACTCTACTTATAAATGATAATGTGTCTTGTTCCAACATAAAATAATTAATTACTTAGTTAAGACTTTTCTTTTCCCTCCAACCACAATCTATGAATATGCAATATATATATATATATATATATATATATATATATATATATATATATATATATATATATATTTTTTTTTTTTTTTCAAGAGTTTAACTGCTGGACACGATGCCCCCTTCTTCACTGTGAAGTTCATTCTCAGTGTATGTGTGTATGTGCACTTATAGTTTCAAGTTTCCACATCAGACATGTCTAAGTTACATGTTGGACCACGAATGGCCTCCAAACAAGCTGTGATGTCACAAATCATGCAGGTAAGCACACCTGTGAAACTCAGAGAAGCCTTATCTCTTCAGCAGATGAATGTTTAAACAGCCCGGGAGTGCCAAACTCTACACACACATCATTCTGCACAGTGAAGCTCAAACATCTAAGTGAAGTCATAATAAGCAAAACTTGCTGCAAAACTGGCTGCGAATCTGTATCTTTCCTGCCAAAGCCACAAAGCAGATTTAGTCATTAGCACCATCAGCTCATTTACCGTCTCATAGAAGTCCAGGGTGAAGCTGAGGAGGAGGGAGTGGCAGCCTTCGAGCTGAAGGCCCACAGAGGCCAGCCGACCCACAAAGTCGACCAGCTCCATCACTGAGTCCTTGAACCCCGACAGAGTCATGTTTCTGGGACAGAGGGCAGAGCAGGGAGTCAGACATTAACCACAATGGTGCTGAGTGAAAGTTGTAACACCGGTCAGCTGATTTGTCTGAAGCCTTACTCTATTGGTGACTCAGGTCTCAGGTACGACAGATGAAAGCTCACATATCAGATGAAAGAGTAATGTTGGGAAAGTGTACACAAATACATAATCAATGATCCCCACGTCTAATCTTTCAGACGTACTCTGGCTAAATACCAGAGGTGAGTTTGGAAATGGCAGTGGGCGGTGAACAAAAAAATGGATCCCTCCACTTATTGGGTCATTTGTTGTGGGATTAGACATGTGAGGACTCGATAACGCTGAAGCCCAGGTATTTAAACATAACTGACACTGACTCCACCCCTTAATTTGGAGGCTGAAAAATCATTTAACTGGAGATTAGGGCTGTTTTGTGTGCAAACAAATTTCAATTAAAGGATCTGATGAATAAATGGGCTCAAAACCAAAAGGGAAAACATGTCAATACACACTACTGCCTGAGTTGCTTTGGTTGCTGGTGGATAACAGATGGCTTAAATTCAAGCTAAAAAGTTACTGGATAGACCAATCTGTTAAAACAAAAGAAAGTCCAAAACAAGATGTCTCACTCAAAACAAAATCATATAATAACTCAAATTAATAGAACTATTAAGTCTCATATTTGGAACAAAATGGTTAAGTCAACTGGGACACCTTTTCATTACACTAAACCACAGTAAATAAAACTGAACACCTAGACACTTTTATTACATCTGTGAGAATTGATTAGGTGTCAGAAGATATTTTCGTCTTGAGCGAGCTATAACCCTTTTGCTCTCAAGTAAATTCACAAAGTGTTCTGTTCCTATTGTTTATGCTCAGGGCATAAAAAAGTAGCAGGAAGTAGATATGAGACTCACATGGACGTGTGGCTGTTGAGGCTGATGTCCAAGTCATCCTCCAGAGCATACACTGAGTGCCAGGTCAGCCACTTCAGCAGCATACTGTTTAGACACTCCATCAGTCCACACTGCAGACGCAGGATAAAGAGGGAAAGCACTAAGCATGCAGCAGTTTAATCACTAAGCTAATATAGAAGCACTAATGAGTGCTTCATAATTATAATACAAACACTAGTGCATCTTTTCTATTAACTTAGAGCAGAAGGTTTGGTAATTCAAGTACAGTAGCAGGAGCTCATTCTGCTCGTGCCTCGGGGAGGGATGCCTACCTTAAAAAATAGTGAGGATGTGAAGAAGAGCTGCATGAGGGGCTCAAACAGAAGCCGTCCGATTTCTGAGGCAGGGGAGACAGAGGGTTACAGTTGAACAATGCGGTTCCTAAGATATCGCACAGTATGGCAGGCCTTGCTAATGTGGGAATGAAGCTGCGACATTATTCCAGTCAAGAGCCAGTCTGGGTCTTTTTTACAGAGACAGACCACTGAATGTAAAGACAGACACAACCAGTGGAAAACTCACGGGAACTGGGGACAACAGGAATGTTGCTCAGCAGGCCGAGGATCTGTGGGCGGAGGAGGGAACCATCCCAAACGTTGAGAAATTTGTAGAGAAAAGCCTCTGAACTGGAAAACCCCTCCTGGAGGAGAAATGAGACAAATCACCTGCATTGTGAAATCATTGTTTGACTGTGGTTTCAGCCAAGCTTGTGGGCGCAGGTTAATGAATACAGGGAATTGTGAATGACAGGTGTCGAGTGGGCCCTGCCTACACCTGATATTAACGTGTATCTTGGATGACTGTATCACAAGTGGACAGCTCAGGGTGTGAATGATCCCAATTGAATACATCCACAATGAGTGCTGAGATCCAATCACTCAGACCTCACTCATAGGTGGTCTGAGCCACGTATGGCTACATGCTGTTAGCAGTATGTACGCTAATGTGTCCTGGGCCACTCTTAGTTTACATCCTTGCTTATCTGACGCGACGTGACAGACGTAGTGCTGTCTACTTGTGTCAGGATCACTTAAGGCGCATGTTAATACCAGGTGGAAACAGGCTTGTAGCCATCAAGGCCTGAAGTGTGAGGCTCACCTGGAGAAAGTGCTGCGTGGACAGCAACTTGTTCAGAAAATGCAGAGCTTCTTCTGAATTCTGGGAGGCTCCTCCATCGCCACAGAACAAAAATTCTTCAGAAAGACAGCAAAAAGGGTATTTAGTGAGTGGAAAAGCCAAGGGAATACAAAGTTTCTTTTAAACCCCTCTCTGAAGAATCCTTTTGATATGCCAACTAGGTGATATGTTAGGGTTCAACTCAAGGTCAGCTTTGCTTTGGATGAATGTTCCCACTAAAAGATGTCACAACACTTTGGTAGTCACTCCCCCTGCCCCCTCCCCTACCTTCATGGAGAGCGTAGCCGAGCCAGAAGTTGAGGCGTAGGAGGGCAGACTCATCCTGTACACAGTCCAGGTACTGCAGTGCCAGACTGGAGCCCAGCAGTGAGCCCATCTGAGCAGGCAGCTGGTGGAGGTAAAATGAAGAAACAGAAAAGACATGCAAGAAAGGATGATTGAGAGGCTATAAACAACCATAAAAACCAAGAAGAGACAGAGAAGCATACAAAAACACACGAAATGCTGCTTTGAGTGATAACTCTCTCAAATCAGTTTCAAATCAACGTGTTTACCTGCTACAGAAGAAGAATAAACTGATGCTCATGTCCTTGTTTTCACTGAGTGGGCCACCAATCCACCACTGAGCTAATTTTTCAGTATCCAGTAATCCCCATAATACCAGCACTGGGACAGTTCTGCCATCGCACTGGATAGCTGATACAGTCCCTTATTGTGTATGAACAGCTGCCTCCCAATATGGGGACTTTATCAGTATAATAAATAAATTAGAATGAGGAGAAGACAGACTGTGAATGGACACAGCTCGGCTCCTCAATAATTATGGAGCAACTGTATCATTAAACTGAGAAAGCACCATTCTGCTTTAGATAACAGGAGTGCAGGCAATGAGGGAAATAATCAATGATCCTTTTGTCAATGCCTCTGCTGAATAGTTTTATGAGTGTGATTGACTGTACTCATCTGTCTTTTCTGAGATACGGAGAAAGTGGAGCTTTCTTGGCAATAAACACGGTGGACGCTATCGCTGTCCAGAAGCCTTATTGCTCACGTTGGCTTTGTAGGCGGTGAAAAGAGGCGAATTTATGTAGCGTGACGCATAAAAGTCCGCGAGTCATTTAAAATGACTTATATTAGTTTATCAGGTCACTGAATCTGCGGGGCAAATAGACATTTATAGAGAGGCCTCTTTAAATGACCATTTGCTATGAAACTTTATCCTCATCCAATGCATTACTCAGATACATCGCCAGTCTTTCATTACTCATAAGATAGATAAACCACCATATCTGCAAAAAGAACAGCGGCTGAGGATAAACAATGTGCTCTTGTTTATGCTCTAATCTGATAAACAAATTACAGCCCCAGGCCACCTCTGCTGTGGATTCTCTAGGACAAAGTTGTTAGTGGCCGACTACAATGTACAGACAACTCTATAACAGTGACACAGCACCACCCGGTGGCTGTGAGGGTACATCACAATTTAAACACACTGGTTACATCTTAATGGCACAGAAAAACTGCCATACATTTAATTCTGCTGCTTAAATGATTTATGATCTTTACGCTTAATGCTTGAGTGATATTCTGTTCCCAGTCCAGGTGTGTTGGGACTAACAGCCCGACTGTAAAAAGCTGAAGTTTACAGGAGCAGAGGAGTGAAACACTGAGAAGAAGGAAGACAGTAAAGGGGCAGAGGCGGCACCCTGCAGATGCAGAACTAAGATTTGTCCCAGGAGAAATTACCTCTATGCGATGCATATTTTCCAGGAGCTGAGCAAAAGAGTTGAGCTGCACCAGAGGGACCACTTTTCTACTGGATGACGGCTCAGTCGGCGCTTTACAGACGACAGAACTCAACGCCGGCAATTCCAGGTGGCAGTGTTTCTGAGACAGAAAGCACAGACAACAAGAAAATAAATCAAGGCAAACCAAAGCTAGCACACATTTTTAATTTCTTGAAATTAATCGAAGGTTAAAAACATGATAAAGAGATTAATTACAAATATATACTTTATAGATCTGGTACTCTGCATTAAGCAATACGGTTTCTATCATTGAGGCAAATCAGGACTGAATTCTCACTAATCTTTTGAGTCCAGCTACCTCACAAAGTAATGTACTTTGGGTAGACAATTATTTACTTGTGTATGTATTTATGAAGCATGGACATGGAGACAAAGACATGGAGGAGAGTTGTAAATACTGTGACGAGGCTGATCAGCTTGCAGGCCTACAAAGCTGGGCCGCTCAGTTTGCCTAATTCTCTTGCAGCTCTCCCAGCTCCCACATGGTGTTTTGGTTTGATTGATTTGTTTTGCCTTTTCTTTTAGCATGCAACATCTCCATTCATCATTTTCCATTTACCCTTGCACTTGCACACACCACTGATGCTACTGGTTGTTCACATCTCATTAATTACTGTTTTGTGTATAACATTATTTAATAAATTGCTTCATTTTTGACCTCCACCTTTCTGTGTATTCTCCCTCCTTTTGTCTGAACCCTGAGCCAGTTCATGACAATACAAAAACCTTGAACACATTTTGAAATTATGGCTCTCCAGAATTTTAAAGCTTCCATTTTGAAAGAGTTTTACTTCTTTGAGTCTTTTGTTTTTAACTCAAGTGTTGTCTCATGTGAGGCAGTTATTTTTTGTCTGGAAGTTGCATAAAAGAAGAAAATCAAATGCAGTGATGTATCATATGATTATTTTAAGCCATTTCCTGATTAAATCTACAGATACACCGCTGTATCAGAACTTATATTGTTACCATGATATAAAATAACATTTACCATGAAAAAAGATTTTGGCCATACCACCCACTGCTAGCATATTATCACCTGAAACTGAGAATCATTGCATTCTCATTACCTAAGAATTATCATATCTTCATATATCTGTGTGAGGAGCAAGTCCTATTCCACAGAGCAGGCTATGCTGCATAGTCGTGTTCCTACAGTAGCCCAGAACAGAAAAACCAAACACTGGCTCTAAAAAGGGCCTTTGCATTTTTTGGTAACCTAAAGCCCACCATAGGTTCTCCTAAACCCTTGGAAAAGGAGGGGTATTCGCAATCTGAAACCTCATTGCGGATGCCACTTAATCCCAAACACTGCACCTTTAACATTCTGCAAATGGATGGCACTGGCAAGTAGCAGCAGTAACGAGTGTAGCAGGAGTGATTGGGAACACAGTAAACACTGTATTTGAAAACTTAAAAGACTTCCATACCCTTTTCCTGGAGTTGGTCTTATCTTTAGTTGTGAAGGCCAGACTGATGCTGGAGGCAACCTGGGAACCGGCCCTTTTCTGGACGGCAATCAATGCTGATTTCCAGGGCATATTGTGGTTCCTAAACCCACTCTGTTAAAAAGAAACATACAATTGTGTTGGTGATTTAGAGGTAAGGGTCATACTGTGTTATGACGGCAGAATAAGCATGAACTGCACAGTCCGTGTACAAACCTTCACTCGAGATGGGATGGAGAGCGTCACCAGTTCAGGGCAAAACACTTTGTAAAGTGACAGTAGACTCAGGAGGAACGGCTGCCTTCCCTGAGGAAACAACATCAACATGCACAACCTGAAATCTCCACTTTTGTATAGTCTTTCTTAATAATGCAGAATACAATAACCAGTGATATGGAAAAGGTAACTGTTAATGGGAGTAATGCACAGAGTGTAGGACATAGATACCCTTTGATTTCTCTCAATAGATTTTCACATGGCAATATTGTTGTAGCTTTGATCGATGACTCTAGAAGGCATCAAATTAACAGGCTTACCAGTTTAGACTGTAGCTCCAGTAATTTCCTGACTCTGAAGACTCGCACTAAAAACAGAAAAAAAATAAAACCATCAATGATTCTGACAGAAGTGATAAGAATACTGAAAAAACAAATCAGAATGAGGTTTAATGCCAAGTAGATCTTATACAAGGAATTTGCCTTTGTGTTTGGTGCATACTATGAACTTATGAAAAGAGGAAATGAAATAAAAGCAACATGATGTAGTAAACAAGAAGATAATAGCAGTACAATCTTGTTTCAAGTGTGAAAAAATCTCTGACTTACCGCTTTCCTTTCTGGTCAAAAGGTACAGCAGATGGCAGATGAAGGGACACTGAAACAATGTGACAAAAAATAATGACTTCACATCTCAGCAGTTGTTCAGTGGATCCCATATCACATTACAGTGCTGCAGCCATTTCATTACGCTGGAAAATGGACAATCGTCACATGTGAACAAACAGGACAGTACAATCTTCTTTTATAGGCCTTAACCAGATAAGCGCATGATCTGCCCAGTGAGGCTGAAATAAACCCTAATATAACACACCAAGTCTGTCTCTGACACCAGGCACATCATAAACAGTGGGGGCACTTGTCATTTCAATCTTTTCTTTTTACAAAAAAAAAAAAAAAAAAAAAGCTCTGGTATAAAATCATACATGTTATTTAAAAGACAAATAAGCTTCATAAATTCTAAACTTGTTACTCAAAGTCATGTGTAAATGAATAGTATATAAATTTGATATGATAAGTTTTTGATAAACATTTTATCACAACAATGCAAAGCTCATCAGCACACATACCAGATTTTCCTCTGTAACGAAGCTGAAGATGAAGCCATAGATAGCTCGCAGTTGGTCCTTTGCATCAATCATGTCAAATATGGTCAATACCCACTTTATGAAAAGAATCTGAAAATTGTACATTCACGTAAACACAGAAATTGATTTACTATGATGCAATATGTGGTGCAATATGTGGTGCAAGCAATGACGCATACATAATATAGAAAAATATATTGACTGGATTATTATATCATTGATACAAAAAAAATGAAGTGTAAAAGTAGTTTTGAATCAGATCCTTTTGTTTAAAATTGGTTAATGATGCCAACTTAGTCATTGGGATAATATGATTATTTTTTAAGGTACTAATGCATCTGTTCTAGTGAACATACATGTAAAAACTCACAAACTCACAAACAGAAAACGGAAAAGAATGTGGACAAGTCAAATTTGCTCTTACTTGTGTAGTGACAGGTATTTTGCTGACCCCCAGCCAGACCACCGCTCGAACAACAGCCTCCTGTGGCACCACGGTGGCAGGAATCAGACACTTCAACACCCGGGCACATAGAACAGTCCCTACACAGACAAAGTCACAGAAACAAAATCAGATAACAGAAGCAAATGTTCAGACTGACTGTAAAAAGTGCAACATTTCCAAGTCATTATACACACTTTCTACTCTGTACATGTACATGAAAGACATTTTTGTGCCACCTGTTTATGCACTCACAATTAGGCTCTAGCATTCTTGTCAATGCAACTGCACTAAAACACCTTAAATTTCAGACAGCACAGTGGCTCAGTAGTTAACACTGCCACCTCTCAGTAAGGGTGTTTTCACACTTAACCCAGTTGGTCCAGTAAAAACAAACTCAGGTTCCTTTGCCAAGTTGGTCCGGTTCAATTGGGCTGGTGTAAAAGCAGTCAGTCAAACCCTGGTGCAGACCAAACTACTGTACCAAGACAGCTTAAAAAAGTGCAACTCCATCCATTGTCAGGCAAAATCTGGTGTGCTTTGTTTGTGGTGTGAAAGCAAACTAACCAACCACAAGATTTTACTATAACAGACACATCACGTGACATTAGCATGATTTCAAAACCTAACCCTAAAACAAATCCACATGCTGATCATAAAAATTGTTCTTGAAGCGATCTTAAAATTGATCTGTATGAGACCATGCATGTAACCTATACACGCAAATCACCACCATAACACATACAGTACAGGCCAAAAGTTTGGACACACCTTCTCATTCAATGCGTTTTCTTTATTTTCATGACTATTTACATTGTAGATTCTCACTGAAGGCATCAAAACTATGAATGAACACGTGGAGTTATGTACTTAACAAAAAAAGGTGAAATAACTGAAAACATGTTTTATATTCTAGTTTCTTCCAAATAGCCACCCTTTGCTCTGATTACTGCTTTGCACACTCTTGGCATTCTCTCCACGAGCTTCAAGAGGTAGTCACCTGAAATGGTTTCCACTTCACAGGTGTGCCTTATCAGGGTTAATTAGTGGAATTTCTTGCTTTATCAATGGGGTTGGGACCATCAGTTGTGTTGTGCAGAAGTCAGGTTAATACACAGCCGACAGCCCTATTGGACAACTGTTAAAATTCATATTATGGCAAGAACCAATCAGCTAACTAAAGAAAAACGAGTGGTCATCATTACTTTAAGAAATGAAGGTCAGTCAGTCCGGAAAATTGCAAAAACTTTAAATGTGTCCCCAAGTGGAGTGGCAAAAACCATCAAGCGCTACAACGAAACTGGCACACATGAGGACCGACCCAGGAAAGGAAGACCAAGAGTCACCTCTGCTTCTGAGGATAAGTTCATCCGAGTCATCCTGGCCTCCACAGTCACCGGACCTGAACCCAATCGAGATGGTTTGGGGTGAGCTGGACCGCAGAGTGAAGGCAAAGGGGCCAACAAGTGCTATACACCTCTGGGAACTCCTTTAAGACTGTTGGAAAACCATTTCAGGTGACTACCTCTTGAAGCTCATGGAGAGAATGCCAAGAGTGTGCAAAGCAGTAATCAGAGCAAAGGGTGGCTATTTTGAAGAAACTAGAATATAAAACATGTTTTCAGTTATTTCACCTTTTTTTGTTAAGTACATAACTCCACATGTGTTCATTCATAGTTTTGATGCCTTCAGTGAGAATCTACAATGTAAATAGTCATGAAAATAAAGAAAACGCATTGAATGAGAAGGTGTGTCCAAACTTTTGGCCTGTACTGTATGCTTGTCAGCGCAGGTATTCTCCATGACTACTGGGTCATACGCTAGTAAAACTGCTGTGTTTGTATATAACTCCATGTACTTTGTCAATACATTCAGTCCAATTAACACTAAGTGTAAGTAATCACACAGTAACAACCCCTGAATCTGTACAGTACAAGACACCTCCTTTTTGTCCGGTCTCTACCTGCAAGGCATTATTCATAACACACAGTCTATTTGCAGTCTAATAAAAGTAATAATGCTTACAATCAATTATTTTTTCATGAGCTCTAGTGACACCAAACAACATAAACATACACATCAAAAGTATTAAAGTGCTGTCAGTCGCCAGAATTTTATTTCCCCATATGGGTCCTAATGTGACAGGAAAACAAACGCCAAAACTGTCAAAGAGGTATTTGTCAGTTGGTATCACTTCATGTTTCCTCCTCTTGGTTCATTTGTAAAAAGTCAGTGTGAACAGAAACCATACCAGAACTAAAATGCAACAATGCATAATTTTCCCCCTTGGTCCAGATCAGATGAACCCAACTAGAAGTGCAAAAGCCCCCTTGAGACAGTTTGAATCTGTCTGGAGTTTGTTTCATGTCTGCATGGGTTCCTGTGGGTTCTCCGGTTTCCCACACTCCAAGGACAGGCAGGTTGGATGAATTTTTGGCTTTAAACTAACTCAAGTGTGAATAAGAGTGTGACAGACACTGATTAAGGTGCTCACTTGCTTGGTGTATGATGCAACAGACTTCAGCTTTCACGACTATCTACAGGTTAAGCACCAAGGAGTATGGATGGATGGTATTATACCCAGTCCACAGCTGCTGCTAAGTGACTGTCTTACCCATACGGAGGCTCATGGCAAACTCCAGCATGATAGAGACGGCCTCTGGAGAAAGTCCTTTACTGTAGGCCACCTTCTCCACCATGACCATGTTCCTCTCCACCTCATCATTGCCTTGCACAGGAGTACCTGCTTCAACTACAGTGGGGAGAGAAGACATCACATCAGAGTGTGTACTAGTGTTGTCACAATACCAAAATCTTTGTTTCGGTACCAGTACCAATATGAATTTCGATACTTTTCGATACTCTTCGGTACTTTTCCTAAGGAAAAGTCCTTTTGGATACGAACCTTTAGAACAATAAATAGTAGGGGTGTAACGGTACCAAAAAAATCATGGTTCGGTAAGTACCTCGGTACGGACGTCACGGTTTGGTAACTCAAATGTTCCACCACGTTTGTGTTGTCTCATGTTGTCTCCCTTTGCGAGGCAGACTTTCTCTTGTCTTTTTTCACGTGCGCCAGCTGCGAATGTTGATACAGGTGTTGTCATACACACCACTTGCGCAATCTGTGCTCCAATAGGAACAAGAAAGACGTTTGTGTGCATAATTGAGTAAAATAAATTAACTAAATTAATGAATTGAATCAGTTTCAAAGTACCGGTATTTTCCGAATGCAGTATAGTACCGTTTGGAATACTCTAGTACCGCGGTACTATTTTAGTACCGGTATACTGTGCAACACTAGTGTGTACAAGTATTTAAATTTTAAAATGTTAAAATACTCACACAGTTCAATGCAGCAATGTCTAAGAGTTCAGATGTTTATTTTCTGCTAATGTTGATGTTGGATGACATGACCGCAGATGAGCCGGTACTGTACAAACTGTGTTAAAACAAACTCCAGTAACAGAAAACCTGTTACTGCCACATGCTTACTGCCTCCCACATGAAAACTCCCAGCTTTAACAGTTTAGCTGAGTGTTAAATCCATCATAACATATTCAGGGATATGGTGGCTCCTCATTCAGCATCAGAGAAACAGATGCTAGTACTGATGTCATCTGGAGACAAATATTGAAACTGCCCTGTAAATGTTAAATAATCCCAGTGAAGTCTTTTTGGTGGCAGGACAAGAAAAACATTATATTTAAGTCTTAATTTAAGAGTTTTCTGAGGATTACTCAGGATATTGGTGTGTAATATGTATGCTAAAATTGGGCTCAAGTAGATTGGGTGAACAATTTTTAACACATCTTTCCTGAGTATATGCAACCATTTTTAAACTTTTCTGTTCTACATGTAAAGGTATATATCTTTTTAGGTCAACCATGGTATTGGATCGGTATCAGGTATCGGCTGATACTCCAAGCCCAAGCATCGGGATCGGTATCGAAACTGAAAAAGCTGGATCGGTGCATCTCTACAGGAGAGATGTTCAGTGAAGTACAGCCAAATCTCTACACTACTGCGCACCAATGTCTGTTATTGTAGCTACTGCATCAAAACAGGTGACCCCATTGACAGTAAATAGAGATAACAGCTGTCAAAATATACTGTTGTGTCGGTATGCCTGGTGCATAATCCTTGAGTACTGTAACTCACTCTCTCTGTGATGCGCTGTCTGTCGGAGCTACATCAAATGAATGATTCATAATTGATAGATTATGTGAAGCCTTATTTTCCTATGAGTAATATTCATACTGGTTTAAATAAACAGTTTGATTGTATTTGCAATCTTTGCTGAGCAACAGTTTTGTTTGAAAGGGATTAAAGGTCTGTCTCAGATACAGGCCCATTGATTTCACTGATTTAAGCAAATAATAGCTTGGGTTATTAATTATAGATTTATAATATTTGATCATAGAAATAAATTGCAGCATAGCTGAAAATGCCGATTCAGGTCACAGAATACAAAAGGCCAGCTTTTATGACAATATGGCAGCAGCCATAATAAATAAACCTAAGTCTAGTGTAAAACTCTTAACAAAAGTCAATGATCTTGAAGTTCAGTCATCTAATTCAGTATGAATGGGCCAACACATGCAGTGGCAACAGATGACGTCACAAAACTGAGGGTCAATCCTCCAACATGGGGCTTTTAGTAACAATACTGTTGTCTGAGTTTGTAAATAACTAATGAGTTAATGCTAACATAAGCTCTGTGTGGGACTGTCTCGTCTACTAAGATAAGAGCTAGCTAGTTAGTAATTTAGCAACATTAGCTGTCAGTAAAGCCAAGTTACGCCCCATATATAATCACAAAGTAACATAGACTTATGGTAATACTATCCGGGCCTTGTCCAGTTATTTTCCAGCATCCTGTTTGTCAGTTAACGTATGTAACTTTGATAACTAGTACAGTTGGTAAGTGTAACGTCCCCATCTGCTATCAACAGTTGTGTCTGAGCCGAGTCCTACCATCAGAGAAGTACTTCAGGGCAGCTACAAACGGATCTTCCGCCTCATTCTTTCTCCTCTCTTTTTCGGCGACTCTCAGACTTCTGTTAACGCTCCGGCTGCTGGACACTGACTGCTCGTTTAGAGACGACGTTTCTGAGTCCGGCGACCCCGACAGGTTTAACTTTGCTGCCATTTCTACATTGCTAAAAACTTAAAAACACTGCTCCACTCTGTCTTTAGCCATTCAAACAAAACTCAAATCCTACGCGCGACCGTTGGTGTGCGCTTGCGCAGTGTGGTCCTTCCGCTCGGTTGCTTCCCGGGAGTTGTAGTCCCTGTGTATTCAACCGCCAGAGCGTTAGCTAGGACTACAATGCAGCTATTATTTCGTGTTTAATGAGATAAGGCAACTTGATCAACGTCGACAACCGGTAAGTACTCCACTAAAAGCAAAGCACATAAACAAATAAACAGAACAATATATAAACTGTAATATTAAGGCACCAGTAACTTAACTTACAAATCTGTGAAGGACTGGCAAGGTATCGTACCCCTCTATGGTACTGTGTTGCCTCTAGGCAATACCCATTTTTGGCCGTTTACACTCGCACAATTCGTCCCCAATTGTGTTGTAGCCTAATACCTTAAAAAAAGAGCTAGGGCCCTATGAAACCAGTAGTGCTGATGATATTGTAACTTGACATTCAGGAGGCCATGTCAAGTCTCATTTTTGGGGCCTTCTTTGCATGGCTCAGCTCCATCATCTCCCCCAAACGTCTTTTTCTGTCATTTTACAATCTAGGAAAGATGGATTCACAATAATAGGTGAGTAGAGTTTAATAATTAATTGTTTAATGTACTTTATTTGAATATTAAGCAATCAAAAATTGGTAAAATGCAAATGTTGCCCTGAAGCAACATTGAACATGTATGGAATCCCATCTTGACAGTTTTTGTTCTAGTGCATTTATGTTCATACATGGTTTAAGTGCATAATAGTCATCACAATTTTATTTTTCATTTCTTCAAATCAATTTAGATACATTTATTAAAGTAACTGGTTATACAGTTGAGATGATGACACTGTATAGTCAACTATAACAGTGCACTTTGTGAGTCCTCTCTGCAGAGCATACTGTATTCTTACATTTTACCACACACATTATTCTTACATTTACAGAATGAATGCAGTATTATTCTATGATTTTTCAAGGAAGTAGAGGGTAAAAGTAGCATTCCCAGTTGATGTTAGCAGGATGACTTAGAAAATTTGGTATTCTGGAAGACAACAAGTTGCTAACAGCACAGCAGCAACACAACAAATGATGGTAACTTACAGTATGTCAGGAAAGACACAGCAGGACACTGAAAAACTGTTAAGTTTGCTAAAATTTGCTCACACTCTTAACCTTAGAATGAGCCCTTAATATCTACATGGGGAGTGTGTCCTTGTCTACGGAGATCACCATATTGCTTCTACAGTAACCCATAATGGACAAATAAAACAGTGGCTCCAGATAGGGCTGTTCACACTTTTAAATTTTTACATTTCCAAATTTTCAAATTTTTACATCTGCCACCATAGTTCCTCTACACACTTGGCACACAGAAGTTTCAGTTCTGCAACCTCGCCACTAGATGCCACTAAATCCTACACACTGGACCCTTAAATATTGTTTTTATTTCTGGTGATTTTTACTGAAATAAATGCTCTCCCACATAAAAGACAGTGTCTAGTTGCTGGTCTCTTGTTCAAAAGAACTTTTTATGTTGGACATATTCCATTTCATCAAATGAAAACATATTTTGTTTACATGAGTTTTGTAGCTGTTTGTCTCTGTGTTGAAACACCTATCAGTCATATACCCCTGGGCCCAGTGAGCCCGATCAGTATTTCACTTATATAGTCATATATTATTAGTTTGAAACATCCTTAAACATTTGTTCTGCTAACAAACCTTAGGTCCTCTGACTACTGCCTTGTAACAAGATGATCAATGTAATTCACTTCACCTGTCAGTCAGTGGTGTTAATGTTTTGGCTGATGGGTGTATAAATATTCGCAAACACACACACCCAGCTGTCTGAGGAGAGGTGATCACTCTTTGATTAGTCTTTGCCAGATGTTCTGAGGTTCATGGCGAGTTGTTCCTCATCTCCTTGAAGCTTAAAACCAAAACTAGCCTTTACAAACCACCCTACAAAACCAAATGGCCAAAAAACTGCAGGAGGGTGCGGGCTCTGTAAAACGTATTTATATTATGCTGTATTTAGTTATATATTTTCATGTTGGTCAAGCTGTTCTGCCCACATCACAGTGACATTCCTTTAAGCTGTAAACTGACTGACCTCCAGGCCTGTTTTCATGCTTTAGGGGGAGGAGCAGGGGCAAAACCAATCCATTTTGTCTTGAGGGCAACAGAAAGACCCTTGTGTCTGAGTTATGCTGTTCACCCCCTCATCCTCAGCATCCGGTCTATGGGCCTGTACATTTTCTGCCCATGTAGGTTAAAATTAGAGATGGGTTTTGCAGTGTCGAATATGGCATTGAGTGAAGCACATTTTCCCCCCTTTCCCTAAAAAAGTCAAATTATGCAGTCCTCAAAAGCATATTTACAAAATAAAACATTTCAATCAGGGTACTCTTTTATGATACAGTTTACTCATAGCGACATTAATCCTATAATAAATTAAAATACAATTTCTGTTACTTGTCATTTAAGAGTTGTAACTCTTGGCTGAAGTAAAGCAGAAATGGTCGAAAATTCACAAAACTGTGATGCATAGAATAAAAATAGCACCAACTCCCTTACAGGGCACGGTGACAAGCATATCTGGGCCAATAAAACTTTGTACAAAGCTTATGTGCTGATATGATGGAATTACCTTGACAGGGACTGACTGAAGTTATATAACAAGATTACAACACAAAGACCCCACAACAGCAGCAAATGTAATTATAAAGTTCAACTTAGAGACATGCAGGAGAGCTAATAAAAAAACAATATTTAGTCAGTCTCACCTCCAATTCTTTATTTTAAGTATATCATTTACAGAAATATTGTGAATCTTAAAACTAACCAACAGGATTTTCAATTGAATCCCCTTCGCAGAACTGTAATAGGAATGCGTTTTATATCTTTAGAGAGAAAAAAAATAAAACCAAACAGATCATCAGAATCTTGAAGAGACAGTGAATACGTTTTAGGCTTCGAATGTGAATTACAAAAGGTAAAATTTTTAACAGGCAAAAGGACTTTTTTTTTTATTTGGTTTTGTTCTGCTGTACAAGCTAGAAGCAGACACCTGAGGCAGCAACTGCTGTACTTTCCAGCTACACAACTTCACTGTGATAACTGAACTGAAAGGAGAAAGGGGGTATTCAGCTTATTTTACTCTGGGAGGAAGGATTTCATGCATACCTCTACAAAAATGTACTGAGATGAAAAATGAACAGGGTTTATACATTTTTTTTCCTTTCCAAAACTGCCTTCTGGTAACACTGAACCAAAATAAGATGTCAATATGCAATACTTGTTGATGTATAATTTGTACAAAATTGTTTCAAAAGTGCTTATTTTGGTTCATGTTCTGTACTCTTGACCAGATGAAACATGCTAGAACTACTGAATTTCATAAATCATCAGTCTCTCCTACCTACAGTATAAAAACAATTTAGAAAATCAAGCTACAAAGATTCCTTCATGAAAAACAGCATTCTCAAATCAACTTGTAACATAAATGAAGTTCACACTTGATTAAAAACACAAACACATTTAGCACAGTGTCGGACTGAAATAAATAGGGAAAAATGGATTCACTATTCAGACAACGAGCAGAGCTCATGAGAGTTTCCACAGATATGATTGTCCACGGTTATGTGGAGGATGTACCAGGATCAGGAGTTCTCAGTTTCACAGTAAGAGTGCAGTGGAGTAGGTGAGAGTCATCAGTCAGCCAGCTGGATGGGATGGGACACGGTGTGAGGGGTGTTATTACTGGAAGTGACTGATTCCTTCAAAATCTGAATTACTACAATCCATAGGGGCGCACCAGGTTCCCTTCGTTGTGGCTTGGACGAAAGTAGGAGAGGATCTTAAGACTGCTTGACCTTGTTCTTTTCCTGGTCATTGATGTGCTGTTCCTCTCTGCTGTCCTCTCTCTCCGGCCGGTCGTCACTCTGGCGGGCAATAAGCAGTCGGCAGGTGAGCAGAATACCAAAGACTAGAGCGTGGGCGTACCGTTTCAGGGGGTCTCCTACTAGCTGGTGGAAGAATAGGACGGCAAGCATGACCAGCAACAGCAGGAAGTTGGCCACATCCTTCGGCCTGCCCGGTACGAGGGTGAGCACCACACCACAGCCCACCTCCAGAGAGCCAATGATCTTACGAAGCAGGACTGAGCTGATGCCAATCTTTTTCAGGCCTGGCAGTGCCTTGGCATAGCTCTTGTATGCCCTTTTCTGAAAGGATAAAGCACAAAGATCTTTTTAAATGCATCTAACATTTAACTTCAGTCACACAAACTCCCACTGATATCTTTGAGTGAGGCCGTTAAGGGACAATGTAAGGTCACCAAGTGTTTAAATTCAAATGCTTTTATTACATCACCATGGTTGCACAACTAATCTCAGCTTCCTGGCCTAAGAAAACATTTATGCATGTACAATTATGACAAGAAAATAACGTGAGCATAGCAGTTTGGATTTTGCATGATGCCTAAATACATACCAGCTATCATCTTCCTTACAGGGCATTTCAACATCAGCCCCGGCAGGTGCATCTCATAGAAATTGCTGGAATCCGCCGCCATTGCTCTTTAGCTGTTGCTCTTTATATTAAACGAGACACTTAGCAGCTAAACTGTATTTAACATTCTGTAAAGAGCAAGATATCACTTTAAAATCTGCATGTAGGTTTGCATGGTTCAGCTAAATTATAGCATGTAGCGCGATTAATACGGTGCATTCTGCTATTCATTGCTGACCCCCCATTTCAGCGTTTACTAGCTAATGGTTGTTCTATTTATCTATACCGATTCATGTATGTTACCCATGTTGACACAGAAATATTTAAAGGTTTATCTTAAATCACACAGGCCTAGCCTATGTGCTAACTGTGTAACTAACGTTACAGGCAATAACCACACATACAGCAGGTCTCACCATTTTACATACATGAATCTCCTCTGTGAAATTAACTGATGCTTCATAGGGGCAGATTTTAAGAGTAAGCTAACATATAAAGCATTCATTTTCCGTTATCTTTTACTATTTAGGTCAGCATCCCCTCACATTATTCGAGCCTGAGAGCCTTTCGCGTCTGTAGCCAGCACAGAACAATGGCCTTTAACGTTCTCCCACAGATGCCGTCAGTTTATCGTGAAGATTTACTCACCATTTCACTGTATGCGTCTTTGCTTAGTCTCGGGGTGAGCTTAATGGTCCCCATAAACACGAAAAATAACCCCAAAGCAAAAGAAAGGGCTACGATAGTAATTGTCCTTGGTGAGGCCATCTTTCGCCACCGTGCGTGCAGCAGGCGCTTCCCACTGAATTGAATGAGAGTCGGATGGTTTCCCGGTGAAGATGCACCAGGGGGATGGGCTTCTGGGTGGACGACAAAGATGGCGACGCGCGGGTCCCCTCTCGGCTCCGCATCCAGGAGATGAGGACAAGTGCAGCCTGACAGGAGCTCACCCACAACTCAAAACACAGCATCTCACTTTTATTACCCCTTTACTTATTCATAAAACGAACCTGACAATAGTAACAGGCCATTTTAGTTAACTTAAACAGGACAAGTCTTCTCTGAATTTGTTTCTTCCAGTTAGAGGATCACTACCGTTACATTGAGGTTGCCAGGCAACCAGCAAAGACTCCAGGAAGTCACTATGCCCTGGAAAGAAATAGTCCCTCAGACAACTAACCTTAAAACTACAAATTTCTATTTTCAAATCAGAATTTTTAGATGAAGCATATTAACTAGAAACCTTTACAGATGCTGGTAGGTGTATTTTGTTATTTTTCAGCTAAGCAGTCGGTTTACATTGTTCAGTTTTTATGCTAAGTTAAGCTAGCAAGCTGCTAGCGGTAACATTATCTTGATTGGTTTTGGTACACTTGCAGCTTTGAACAAATTAAATTTGAGTTGGCCTCAACTTTTTTCAGCACCCCAATGACACGGTGAAGCACCAGCCATTCATAAGTTTTTGATTTTATCTGTGGTAACGTTACTGTGTTATTTAGCTTAGTTAGCTGACTTAATGCTAGCTTTATGAGTGTACTGCAGTGCACACAGGGATGCAATGGGGTGGTGAAATGACTGTGATGTTAAAATGACGCTCAGACGTTGATGAAGAACAATAGTTACTATGGCTTGGAAAGAAATAGTCCCTCAGACAACTGACCTTAAAACTACAAATACCCTGTTCAGTTTCTATGCTAAGGTAAGCTAACCAGCTGCTAGCAGTAACGTTAGCTTGAGTGGTATTGGAACATTTGCAGCTTTGAACAGGCTACAAATTAAAGTTGAGTTGGCCTCAGCTTTTGCAGCGCCCCATTGACATGGTGAATAGTCAACCAAAAATTCCTTTTTCGATTCTAGCTGTGGTATTGTGTTATTTAGCTTAGTTAGCTGACTTAATGCTAGCTTTATGGGTGTATTGCAGTGCACACAGGGATGCAATGGGGTGGCAAAATGTGATGTTAAAATGTCAGGCATTGATGAAGAGCATCAGTAATTTTTTGACCAAATACAGACTTTAGATGACGTTCAGGTGTGTTGCTTTGTGGCAGGTAGCAGACAAAACTTTAATTACTATTGTTATAACTATTACTGATGCTCAGGCTACATGTTTTCTTGTACAGTTGACGATTGGAGATTTTGTTTGGCAAGAAGCTCTGGCATATTTGTCTGAGGCATCCATTGTAAAAACAACATGTTAAACTTTCGGTTCAAGTAGGAATATTTCAATATTAATCTAGATTTTAGTTATATAAAAGGTGGTGTAAATATCTTACATACTGGAAAAATAAGGTCACAAATTCTCCAGTGAGTAATGCAGACATTTAAACACAACTATTTGCCACAGTGGATTTGCAAGAAAAGGTTATTATTTCTCAGCAAACCACAGAAGTTGTGTATATCTTTAGGCAATTTAACATTTTTGTCATTGTTTAAGTTGAGGACAGTACAGTCAATACTGACAAAACTGAACAACTGCCAAAGCCAGAAGCTGCAGCGCTCAGAATCAAATCTGTTGTGCCATCTGGTAAGTACTGAATTTTCTTCAGATATAGGAAACGGACTGTGGATTGTGAAAGATGGTCAAGATTACTGGTACATCAGATCGGACAGAATAATTATAAAATTGACAAAAAGTGGGGAAACAACAGAACCCAGCTCGAACATTTAGATAAACAATCTGGTTCTTCGTCTGTCGTCTGTTAGATTCTTAAATCTTAATAACTTTGAGCACAAGTACATTGTTTGCTGAAGCTGCTGTTGTAATGTAAACAGTACACAATAAATATGCCGTGCAAGTAGTGATAAAATGTTTATTTTTATTATCAACAATGCCCCATACTCAGTGCTCTGTCAATATCTGGAAAGTGTTCAAAACCCATAAAAAAAAATACAGTTCAAAAATCATGTTTTCCTTACAATCAAAACTTAATAGATTTACACAAACAAAACCTCTGTTCACATTTTGGCCAGTTACACAATTTTATCTTTGACTTTTCTTTAATTTATACATTGTCATTAATACATTTATCTTTGATCTTTTTTTCAAATTTTGTATTATTAATGTTTCTACCATTACATGATTATGCAGACCTGCCCTTCACTACACAGTGGAATTTACAATTTCACTCCAAAGGTTCAGAGATCAGGTCTTAGGTCTATGGAAAGTAATAAAGACATAACAAGAATCTGTGTATCTGTCTTTGAAGTGATGTAGTGTGACTGTGTCCTACTGCCATGGACCACGTCCTCACACTCAGGTCGCAGGACTCAGTCTCACTGTCCCTGATCCTGACGTTCCTTCAGAGCCAGTATTGCTTTTCGGTAAAGATCTATCAGGAGACAGGGTCATCTTTTTTTTAAAATTTAAAGCTTCCATTTCATTTAATTTCATTTCAGTGTCCAAAGTGTTACTGCATTTGATTTGGAGATGGGAGAAGTGGATGAGGCTCACCAAAGGTTGCGGACAGGTCCACAGGTTGAGAGTAAGCTTCAGACATCTCCTCTGTGTTGATCTTGTTCTTTCTTTTCACTTTGACAACTCTTTTCTTCTTCTTCGTTTCCCCTTTAGCTAGACATAAGATAAAATTAATGTTAGATTTCCATTCTTAGACAGCCAAAAAACAAAACATATAGATCGTTAATAACCATTATCAACCTTTGAGCAGCTTCTCGTCATTGTCTGGTGATTCTGGCACGTCCGCGCTCTCTTCTTTCACCTTCGTTTTTCGCTTTGGTTTGACTTTTTTCGGTGGGATCAGGGCACTGCTGGCTTTCTCTCTTTGAACAGAGTTTTCTTGCTCTCCTTCAGGACTGTTGCCCTCCTCTTCCTCCTCCTGTTCATTTCCTTGATCTTCTTCCTCCTCTTTGGTCTTAATGGGCTTCTTCTTCTTCTTTGTCTTCAGTGTCTTTTTCAGAGTGGTTTCCTGTGAATAAAACACTTGAGAGTTTAATTCACCATTTCAGTATTGTAACATAATTTGATGTCATGTTATTAAAGAGGACTTCACAATTATGACAATCAAATACAAAATTAAGGTGACAAATGCCACCATTCCAGCAAAGAGGTTGAGATATAGACCTAGTTTAAGGAAAGGGTGAGTGTTAGGGGTGGACATCATCAGAGGCCTAATGATATGATATCATCATGATACTTACATCATAAACTATATTATTGCAATTTAAAAATTATAATGATATGACGAGTATTGCGATGACATATATTGCGAGATATTGCAGTTTATTACCTTTTATTTAACTGCAAATTATGTCCCCAAAGGAAAACTTTGTCACCATCTGTTTTTTATTTGTTAAGATTAAGTTTTCAGTCTGTTTATCTCACTTCAGTCCTTTTTATTGAAGCAAAATGTGTCTAGTGGACTGAAAAAGCAGCTGATGTTCTTATTCTAGCAGGCTACAAAAAGATTATAATATTAATATTGTCTATAATATTAATAATGTCTATAATTCAATAAATTGACACTTGGGATCCGTGCATTGATACAATACTGCCATGCAAAATATTGCAAAAGTATAGTTAATGATTTTTTAGGAGGAGAGCTGCAATGATTAATTGGTTAGTCAAGCTATATCAAATCAATCTTTTTGTTTGTTTGTTTAAGAAAAATGCCCAAATTCTCTGGTTGCAGCTTCTCAAATGTGAATATTTGCTGTTTTGTATTGTTTTGTGAGTCCATTGTGACTGTAAACTGAATATCTTTGGGTTTTAGACTGTTGGTTGGACAAAACAAGACATTTGAAGGAGCCGAAGTTCATTCAACCATATAGCTTTATTGAAATGTGTTTCTAATTTTCTTCCCCACTAATATTTGTAAAAGCGTTAGAAATAGTGCTATGTCTTTACAAGTGTTTTGTAGTAAAGTGGTCGCTAAGTGTAGTTTTTAAAAAGGGAGAAAGATATTTTCCTGACCTTTTGCAGCATGTTACGAATGGGTTGCAGCTTTCCTTCACTCTTCGTCTTTTTCTCCTTTTCTTTTGGCCGATGAAACTGGCGGAGATCTGACTTGCTGGATCGCATTCTGAGGTGAGAAAACATTTAACATAAAAGCTCAGATTAAGTAACATACCATGCATTGGGTTTATGTTGAGCTGTACAGTATTTATTATGTTTGACCTCTCTTACCTTTCCACTTTGGTTTTTTTGCGAACTTTCTCACTTTTCCAGGCCTTTTCCCGCTCTCTTGGTTCCAGAGGCCTCTTGCTGTCCTGCGCGACACGTGTGCACAGCTCAGGGTAATCTAGACAAACAGCACGCAGCAACCAGCGAAGTCCTCGTAGAGTCTTTCTGTCCGACCAGCGTCGCAGGTCCATTAAGGCTGAACAAGGCTCCTGAGAGGGTGAGGACAAAAAGGTTTGTCTGTCATCCATAGTCTGTTTCAATACTTCCAAGATATTTGCTTTTGTTTGTGTTTGTGAACGTTAACACTTACAATATGGCACAGAGAGCGGCTCTGGTTGACCAGCCTCTCCAGTGATAGAATCTCAATCAGCTCACTTCCCAGCAAAGCGTTCATTTTGTCCTGTTTGTTAGCCAGCCTGAAAAAAAAGTCTCAGTTACCCAGTGGAGTTATTTCAGTATTTCCCTCATCAGCCACGAGGGGGCACTGTTTACACTACACATGACATGACATCACACCTGTAATTTATGTATAAAGTTAAGTATAATTACACTAAAATGGGTTTTCCTGCCACTCTCGGTTGCTTCAGCAGGTCAGCAAGCACCTCCTTGACTTCCTTTATCCTCAGCCTGTCACTGGAGTCCACCACAAAGATGATCCCATGGGCCTCTCCACAGAGCTCCCTCCAGGCTCCTCTCGATTCTGCTGATCCCCCAACGTCCAGCAAGGAGACCAGGTAGTTCTCCACTCTCAGCTCATTTCTGACGCAGCCTTGGGTGGGTCCTGCTTCCACACCATGGGGGACTGAAAAGGACAGGAGGTAAAACACAGGTAGATCATTTGTTGTGTTTTAAAGCACTTTTAGAAATTAATTTGTCTTAAAGTCACTGTTGAATTACCTCTTAACATCCCTCTGATGGAGGATGTTTTTCCTGCTTTGTCAAGACCAACCACCAGAATGGTCACTTTCCTGCAGAGGTACAGATCGTGTAAAGTTTCACTTAAAAGAGCACCATGTAGCTTTAACTGACAGCTGTACATTAAAGCAGTAACTGGACATCTTATCAGGTGGCATCAATGAAGTGTCCATGACATGCAGATAGGGATGTAAGAGAATATCAATACACAATGTATATGTAATGTATCACAATGTTATATTTTGTAATACTGTGCTGACTCTTGCAAAGATTTGTGGCAGTGGTTCATTTTGTGTTGTGTTTAACCCCCCGACACCTAGATAGTGTTGTAATCTATCTTAAGCCATCTGACTCTTCCACAATGTAACAACATGGCGGTAGGATAAACACAAAGAAAACAGGCCTATGAAGCAAAGGGTGCACTGCTAGCATTTACAGTATACCTAATATTACAATTTCAAAAATCGCCTTGCTTACAGTATTGCAATATATTGAATCCAGCCCAGTTGCCAGAGGAAAATGATTGCATTATACATTTCTGTAAACCATGAATATGCTACATTAGCATATTTCATACAAGTCATATCAAGTTATATACAGGCTGACTTTTCTCATCTGGAGGTGGAGGGGATGGTGGATAGTGTGTCACATAGGCAAGACACCTTCCAAGCTGCCAACCACTGCAGATGACTGTTAGACTCCAACAACACTGGTTGTTTTTGGTGAACCTTGGTGGTGTTTCCCAGTGGCATTTGTGGCCCTAAATATGGGTGGGATGTTTTCCTTACTATAACCAAGTGTTTTTTGTGCCTGAACATAATCACACCTTCACAACAGCGTTGTTGAGAAACACAAAGTTTCAACATATCCGCTACAAAATATTGTACAAATGTAACATATCCATGGTTTGCAGAAACATACAATCAGTGTTGGGCAGTAGCATCAATACAAGTAGAGACGTTACTGATTTGACTGCATTCTCATTAGTGTGGTGGTAACATCACTACTTTCTGAATCAAATAGCTTTTCAGTAGCAATGTAAATTAATTGATCGAGTAGCACGGTAGCATCCACAAAAGTTACAAGCTATTTTTCCCCAGGAAAAGCCCTGACGTGCAGCAGACTTTTTTTCTGCGGAGATCTGGATAAAAGCAAGGATAATTGAACTAAGGCTAAATAATGTGACTGACGCCAGCACCACACTGAGGCATGTAAACAAGGGAAGCGCATATGCATGACATCACATACTAATCCTTCAGTTTGTTGTGCTTGCTGCTTTGCTATTGGCTCTGACTGGCTACATTGCACTTCTTGACATGTCGTTTATGCGTCTTGCCCCTTATAATAAACAGTTTAACTGAACATTTTTTTGCCTTTGTTTAGCTGACGTCTTTTATTATCACTGAGCAACGATTTGACATGAAGTAAAAAATAAATAAAAGCAGCTTTGCAAGTAGCAAGTTACTTTTGCCATTTTCTTGTAGATTAGCTTGCCACATTTCTCTGGGGATAGCTTCAATGTAATGAAACTTAATTTTGATTGAGAGTAACTGGTAACTGGTAGCTTGCCCAACACTGTGTACAATACGAACTTTTTCCTGGCAGGGTAGGGTAAATTGAATTGTAACCCCTTTATTTTGATACATATTCTATCGCCTGATTCTTGCCAATACACAGCGTTACATGCAAATTCATATTGTACACAAATACCAAAGGGAAAATAGAAGGTCATTTTCAAAATCAGTTTCTATGAACCCAGCAACATGAGGATTTTATTTGGCCAAATGTGGTGAATCTAAGAGGTTTAACTTTGTGATTAATCTGATTAAACCCTTGTTTTTTTTTTCTTTGGAAGATAGACATTTTACCAAATACGGCACATCCATTACTGACCACCTGTTCTGAGACTCAATACACATTTTACTATAATTATTCAACAAATGTTCTATTAGTTACCTGATTGGCTCCTGTATTTTGGCGACCCAGGTACAGCAGTTGCTCATCAGGTTGAACATGTTTACATGAGGTGAGCAAGGTGAGCACAGTGGCCACCATCTTCTCTGGAACTGGTAGCTGCAAACAGATGCTTAACCTTAGTATGACACACACACACTCACACAAACAAGGCTGGTCGGTTGAGTCACCGAGGTCATGGCCAGGTCCAACACAAAGATGCTTTGTGTCACCTGTGGGTTTAGGAGACTTTTACAGATGGTCAGACATCCAGGCAATGCTTTGACTGCCAAGTGTCTCTCTCTACCTCAACAAAATCTAGCTGTATTAGCAATCTGTATTAGCTGTAGTAGCATTCTTTTACTCTCAGAGAACATAGTTACGAATATTATATATAACTTTTATTTAATTAGGAAGTCACATTGAGATTAAAAACCTCTTTTGCAAGTGAGACCTAGCTAAAACAAGGTCAAATAGCAGCATCCAACAACAGCGACAACAGGTATATCAAAATACATTATAATACAGTGCATAAATGAGGCAGCAATATTTCATCTAGAATTTGTTAGTTAATTGAAGCAGCTAGCTGTGACCACTTCCTTTATTCTAATTTTAAAATTATTTAAGGAGATAAGGGCCTCCAGTTTGAGCTTTGCATGCAGATTGTTCCAGGTACAGGAGCCATAGTAGAACAGACTTGTTTTGCAAGCCTCTATGCTGGTACAAGGTACTTGTTTATGTACGTGTTTATTATTTAGTTTGTTGTTCAACCAAATTCCTCAGTATGTATAATTATCATCAGACCGAATGGAGACACCATCAAGAGTATTGATGGAGAGAGCTGCAACCTTTATCTTTTCAGTCATAATTTAAGTTTTGGTTGAGTTTAAAACTCCATTTATTATCTCTTTATATTCCGTTTCTGCCAATAGATGCCCCTAAATCCTATACACTGGACCTTTAATTTATTATGTATTTCGTAAATTATTAATTCATTATTTAATTCTTTTACCTTCATTTTAATCAAAAAAAAAGTGTTTCTCCTCAGACAATTGTACCACAAGTGGATCACACATGTGAGCCCAGTAAAAGCTCTCTGCCATGTGTAGGGAAGTATGACTGGGCCTCTAAACTCTTGTAATACACACACACAGCAGGTGTCTGAGGTAGTCAGGCCATGTGCTAAAAAAAACACCGGCAGATCTTTCAGTCCTTTGTCCAGTGCATCTGTTGAGACTGCGTAATCTGCTAAAGCCAGTTTAGAACGGCCTGCTTTTACCATGTTGTTAACACCCTGACCCATATTTGTTTTGGCTGTAAAAGACAGTGAAGTCATATCCATCACTGTGTAGTGTCAGTGACGATGTTTTCCATGTTTTCACAGACAATCTGAGCAATAGTTGAGTCTTTAAGACAAATGGAAACATCAACAAGTCCAAAACCCAAAGATATTCAATTTACTGTCATATATGACAAATAAAAGAAGCAAACAGTCTAGTTAAGAAGCTGAAATTGGAGGATATTCGATAATTACAGTGTGAGTGTTAAAGATTTATGTGTTTGCTCTATGTAGAGACTTTAAAAAAATATGTAATGTATATTCCAAAATATCATTTTAAGTTGTATGATTTTAATAATTGTGTTTATTTCAACAAATACTGGATACTGAAATGTTTTCGGTTCAAATTAAATGTTTGAATCTGGCTCATGCTTTGTAAATATGTTTAGATTAATATATATGTTGATTGTATTGATATCAGAAAGCATGAATAAAATAAGAAACTGGAATATTAACCAGAAAGAATACCCAGTTAAGTGTAATACAAATCCCAATTAGCATTAATAAAAGCCATAAAAACATGTTGATGTAAAAATAAATAACATAATAAATCTACAGTCAACCTACAGAAGATTCCTTTATATTTTTCTCACTGACATAAACACTCTAATATGTAATTTATCTATAACAATGTCTAAAAAACAATATGCACAACAGTGCACCAGTTTAAATTCACGCTGACAATGAGTGAACAGTACACATGAAATCCAGTAAATCAGAGGAAACCATTTCAAACCCAGTGAATATTAAACTACCAGTACCTGAAGCCTAAATCACAGGTAACAGGTGAGAGGTTTGCTAAGCCAGGAGAAATTTAAAGAATACTTACAGAAGTAAGTCTATGTCCATGCATTTGTTTGGGTGCTCGTCCCTTCTAACATCATGTATCCACTGGCCACAGAACTAATCAGGCTCACACTAAGCCTTTAGTCACCCCATGTGGGAGGAACAACCTGGGATACGTTGTGTTGGAATCTCAACCAATCCCTGAGTCGTCTGAGCCGATTGGCAATCCCATTGGATGACGTGGTTCTTCTTTAAGAACTAACAAAGGTGCATATACCCGTCCAGGACAACAAGACGTGTCTCATGGTGTGATCTGTGACGTGGTGCTGCGATCTCCTGACAGTGGCATCATGCAGAGCGTTTGGACAGATTAAGACTGCACAATTGTAGTGGAGACAATGACATCATAACCATGGTGATGGCCAGGTGTTGTCACACTATGTATGCGAGACAGGTATAAATGGAACTAAACTTTTATATAGACCTACTTTTATATTGTGAGGTACATCTTGATTGAGTTACAAATGATATTTATACAGAGTGTAGCTAACTAACATGTTACTGTGTTTATACAAATATTTATGGGTGGGTGCGTACTTTACCAATATGTGCTTATTTATGTATTACAAAACAGGTATAGGTCCCATATAAATACTGTGAAACTATCAAAATGCTTAATCCACAAAGAAATGCACACAGTCCATATTCAGAAACGTGTTTTTAAATGAGCCGTCAGGACTTTTGTGACGTTGCTATGTCACAACTATACTTTTTAAAGGTAGAAAAAGCTGCTTCAGTGCCATTACAGTCATGTCCCAATGACAGTGCAAAGACACCAAGAGCGCAGCTGTGGAAGACCCGGAAACAGTGACTATTCACAGCAGACTTTGCTTTTCGGGAGTTGGGCTAACAAAGACATGCACTAAATCAGAGCATTTCAGGCTGAGGGTAAATACAGGCATATTCAGGCAGACAGTGTGAGAGAAAATTTTTAACAATAAAGTATGTTCTGGTAGAAACACAGATGAATCTGAAAGTGAGAATGATATGGGACCTTTAAAGCTATGTCACTTCATTCTGTTTTTATGGTGCCTTTTCAGCATCTGACCAGGGAACGGGTGAAAATTAGCCTTTTAGGTTAACTCTGGCTCATTTACAGTTCATTTCTTGTTAATCAATGAGAGATGGTCCAGTCTAACAACTAAAAGTAAATAAATGAATTGATAAAGTATTACTCAGTATGGATACAACAAGATTATACTATAGCTGAAAACACATTTGAAAAGGAAAGTCAAGGTTTTTATACCAGCAGATTTTATACACAAATAAATACAATTTTAATTTAAAGGTCCAGTTTCTACAATTTAGAGGCATCTGTTGGGAAAATGGAATATAAATAGATAATAAATGGAATTTTAAACTCAGCCAAAACTTAAATTATAACTTTCTCCCCTGAGCAAAGCCCTCCAGCCCTCTCCATCAATACTCTTGATAGTGTCTCCATTCAGTCCGTTGATAATTATAAATACTGGGGAATCTGGTTGGACAAAAGTGTAAATTTTAAACACACTGACTATCTTGCAATGAAATTTAAGTTCACAGTGGGCTTTCTGCACAGGCTAAAGTCCTGTTTTTTTCTCATGGCACTAAGAAAATTCTCAGTTGCTAGCCTATTTCTGACTCATCCAACTTACCTAAACCAGAATTTTTTATCTTTGCTAGTTGATAATTACCTGAAAGTAAGAATCATTGCGTTTTTGTTACCTGGCTGAGACAAGGGAATCCTCTTCCATGGAGTCCGCCATGTTGTTTTTACAGTGAACCATAACGAAAAAACCAAACACCGGCTGTCGACAAGGCCCTTTGTATCTTAATATCTTTGCATCCACCACCGTAGTTCTTCTACACACTTAGCACACAGGAGAAGTTTCAGTTGGTTGCAATCTGCTAGATGCCCCTAAACCTATTCCTTTAAATCAATACCTGAATGTAAATATTAATGTTCAGGTGCATCAGCAGCTCACTAACACTTATAGAGGATCACCACATTACATAATGGTATTAATACAGTCATTAGTCAGTCCAACTCATGCTGTAATGCAGCATTGGCCACTAGATGGCCTCATATTCACAGGCTCTATTTTTAGAGGCTGCTGTGCACCTCATAGTCTCTGTAAATAATATAATGGCTCTGTTTTCAAGTCCTTGACATGCTTGACAAGATGAATGGCTGCAGCTAGATCTCAGTCTGCTTAAAGCTGTACATACATATTTCTCACTTGCAGGCCCTGTCCATGCATCAATCTACAGAACTGATTATTTAATATCTTAATGTTAATATAGGAAAATGTAAAGACAGCGGACTGAGGAGCAAAGCTTCTGCAGATGTAATGAAATTATACGTAAGGCAAAAGAAATGTTCAGTGAAAGCTTTCAGAGACCTGCAGTTATTGTTTGTGTGCAGGCCTTATCTCATTATGTCATTAAACCAATGTCCAATCAGACTCTGCCCTTCTCTGCTGAGTAGACTCATCCCAGACTCTGGCCACAGCCGTGCATCAGCTGACACTGACACACACACACACACACACACACACACGCGCACGCGCGCGCGCTCAAACACCCCCACACATGTACGCACACACAGCAAAAACAGCAGCAGCTGAGGACCACACCCTCATCTGCTGCTGTTCTCCACATTGCAAACATGCTTCAAAGACCCCCACTGCTGATTCTGCAATCTGGGTTTCAGCTGGACGTCTTCACTGCTTCTGCTGTAATAAATTAACATTAAAGGAACAGTTAGATATTTTAGGAAATATGCCTATTCACTCCCTAGCCCAGAGTGAGTTAAGAAAATTAATACTTGAAACAGTTTTTGAAGAGAAATCAGTCATGAATGAAGAATCTGCTGCTTCTCGTTTTTGGCGTTTTATTGTATTATAGTCTGTGTCTTTTGTTGTTTTGCTGTATTGTCCTGTTGAGCTCTGAGTTTTGTGTTCTTAATTTACATACAGTATTTATTGTTGCGTTTTTGTATTCTACCACATATTGTGTGTTTTATCTTGAGTTTTATGCTTTTTAAATGGCCCATCTAGCCATTGGCATCACAAATTAACTTAGATTTTCCCTACACAAATAAAGATTAAACAAAATTTGTGTACTAAATATGGAGCTGGTGATGGTGGTGCAGTGGTTAGCACTGTTGCCTCACAGCAAGAGGGTTCAAGGTTGAAACTAGCTGGCCAGCTGGAGCCCTCCAGTGTGGAGTTTGCATGTTCTCCCAGTTTCTCTGGGTACTCTGGCTTCCTCCCACAGTCCAAAAACATGCAGGTTAATTGGTAACTTTAAATTGCCATCGGTGAGAATGCGAGAGTGAGTGCTTGTCTGTCTCTATGTGTCAGCCCTGTGACAGTCTGGAGACCTTTATAGGGTGTATCCCGCCCATTGTCACTGGGGACAGGCCCCAGCAAACCTGTGACCCTTAAGAGGATAAGTGGTTACAAAAAATTAATTAATGAATACATTTATATGAAGCTATGAACCAGTTAGCTCAACATAAAGGCCGGAGGCAGGGGGAAACAGCTACCCCGGCTGTAATAGTAATGTGCTTACCAGCTCCGTGATGCACTTGGGCCCAACAAGACTTCTTTGTATAGACTTACATTGCGAAAGAGACAACTGTAAATTATTGGAAGTTGAGAAGAGCTGCAAAATTGAATAATTTTATCCCCATTCAGGTTAGCATAGCGCTAATCTGGAAGTAGCTGGCTCAGTGAGCAGAAATCTCTACTGCACTTATTCTGTGGGCTCAATGATGCAGAAGCAGCACCGATGATCCGGGTAATTTCATACCATGAAAACAGAGCTTTTTTGGCTTCCAAGGAGCAGCTTTCATAGGAATAAACAGAGTCCCACCTTCAGTGCTGTATCCAGTTTTCTCAGTACATCCATGGTTCTAGCCAGGTTAGCTGTTAGCAATACCAGTTGATTACAATGCATTGCACTGTGTTTTTGGCATACACTCACAATAGCAACATGCTCACAGATAAAAGTTGGACAGTATTGTGTGTATGACTGTTTTAATGAAACGGCAATGAGACTAACGTGCTTGAAAACAGTATATTACTACAGCTTTCACTACTGTTGATGTGTGAAGCAGCCACATTGGATTCTGAGGTCATCCACCATCTTTCTGAGTTGGAAATCTGACTTTGTGTTTGGATGTTCCAGTTGAAATTTCTGATTGGGAACTTGGAAATTCGAACTTTCCAGTGCAAATGGAACGCACCAAGAGAATGTGAAGGTACTTTATGCTCTGTGGGATGTTTCCATTAACACTAAGCTAAGCTAAGCTAACTATCTCCTGACTGTAGCTTCTGGTATCTTCTCATCTAACTTAGCTACAGCAAGAAAGCAAAGGCATATTTCCCAAAATGTTGAACTATCCCTTTAAAAATCAGAAAATGACTCTCGTAAAGAATTTGAAACAATGACAAGCAGCGTGCCCTTTCACTGACCTGCTTGGCTGGTAACACTGTGCACATGTCTGGTGCCCAGTAATGAGGTTTCCATCTTCCTCTTCCCCCTGTCCCCGCACAGCCTCTGCAGTCTGAAGTCACTGACCCACACCACTGCTTCAACAAACACATGCATTAGTAATGACAAGCCTTGGAAGGTTTGCCGACCACTGATGAGATCTGATTAGACAGGAAGAGGTCTGCATGTTTGGAGTGAGCTGTGGTGAAACTGTACCACAGTTCATGGGGAGACACACAATTGTTTTGTAGTTATAATGGAAGTGGCTGCATAGTTAAATCTACCATACTGGAAGTTGAAATTGTTTTTTTGTAAAGGTTCATTTAAGGTGACGGGTCATGTTGACATAGACCTAAGCAGCAAGAAGTTTTGCAATGGAAATGTTACTCCACCACAGATTGTGCCTTTCTCATGCCCCTTCCAAACCGACTGTCCTTGTTTGCATAAGCAGTTGAGCAAACATCAAACTGGTTGTGTTCTGGGTCACAAAACATAATTGTTTTAATGACCCTGCAGCTTTAACAAATAGTGACATAATGAGGAACTGTCAGAGTGAAAAGTGAATGAGAAGATGGAGTGCAGTTTGAGTAGTTCATTCAGTGTGTGTGTGTTTAAGTGTGCTGCACCTGTTTGTGTGGCTGCTTCAGTCGCAGGCCTGCAGGTCACCATAACAAGGCCAAGTCCTCCCTGCTGGTGGAAACTAAAAATGGAAGCGCAGAGAAACTGATCTCTCTCTGCTCACCCTCTCCACTGTGCTCCCACTTGGACGGGACAAATACTGGATGTAATAAAACTACAGTGCATGTTGTCACTGTATCAGTAGCAGATAGTTTGGCACAAGACGCCCAGGGAGAGTGACGTGCAAATAAAATGTCAAGTTCTTCTTAATTCACAGTGGATCCTTATTTTTTAACTGATTATTGTTGTTATTTTAAATGGACTGAGAAGGCTTTTGAGTAGAGGTAGTAGTATTAGACATACAGCAGTAGTAGTAGACGTAGTTACAGTGTAGTAGTAATACTCAAAGCCAAAGTGACCTGGCAAGACACCACATGTGGGGCTGCTCAAAATAGCCGAACCATGCACCAGATAAATGTGAGCATATTTCCAGTTTCTTTTCCCTCCTCTACATGCAGTGAGATCATTTGGTGTTTTCCTTCCCTAGTTTCCGTGAACATGGTATGTAGGCTAATATTTGTATTGCAGATTCACATCCCTGTTCTGCTCTGTTTACATAAAAATGTAGTGTTTTCCCTTTCAGTTTAATCCATACTGTATGTTTCTAAGCTTTTTATTTAGTGTAACAGTAAGTGTATCTTTCTTTAGAGTTTATCAATTGCTTGTAATGTGGAATATTTTAACCAATGCTCTACACTTTGTTTATGGCCAAAACAGAAAAATATCACCTGAAGTGGGGCAGGTATCTGGACACTAGAGATGTACTAGTGTGTGTGTGTGTGTATATATATATATATATATATATATATATATATATATATATATATATATATATATATATATATATAAAACAACAACACATTGTTTGTGATGAATAGGTTTGATATATGATGGGCATGTGACTCAATTGCAAGTTTAATTTTATTTCATTTCAAACATTTTTTAATTTATTTACTTATTTAGTTTTTTATTTATTCATTTTCCTTCCAGCTTACTTACAGAATTTTATTTATTATGCCCCATCATGTCTCTCTTTGGTTAGTAATGTGTGTAGTATATTCATGATTTGCGAGCTACTCTATAGGTAGGATGACCCCTCTTGGTTACGGGTGGGATGGGTCGGGGGGTTGTTTTGTTGTTGTGGTGGATTGTATTACATAGACCATGTGTTGCAACTGATTTGAATATCATATAAATCATAAAAAAATATGGAATAAAATATGGAATAAAATCAAGTTTTAAGAAGGATACAATAAAACAATATAGCAGTACAGTTTAGAGAAATGAAACAGTGGATTTGTGCACCGTTTATTACAGGAACTACTTATTAGGTTATTATAGTTAAATAAAACTAAACCTAAAAGTAAAGGTAGGTGTCAAAGAACATTTTAGTTAACTGCTTTAAAAATAACTAGACTTCAGAAAAAAAGGGGAACAAAGGGGAATGATACTGTACTTACATAACTAACTAAAATATATTTAGTTTAGTTTAGTTTCACATACATTTGCAGAAAATGCAGGAAAGATACTTCCCCTATTAAATAACAATAATCATACATAAAAAGGAAAAAGATAAAAGCAATTGAATAGGAGATCGAGACTAAGACGTATTGCAAAATTGTTAAAGATGTACAGTCTACAACAATAACAACAAAAACACAAACAAATTACAAGTGAATCACCAAGGTGTTAAGATTCTTTGCAAATTAGAGTCCTTTAAAGATGTTTTTTTAAATAACAATAATTTGGATGATGATTGTAGAGATGGAAGATGGTTGTTCAATGAATATTAATTAAGAGAAGTCAATTTGGTAGATAAAGGACTTTTAAAAAGTTCTAAAATATATATAAATATACAGGAAATGGTTTTAGTTTTACTCTTTGTCAGTCAAATGTGTCAACACAACACACCAGGAAACATTGGTGCTTATGAGACTGGGATGTCCACATGACTGAGTCAACTGCCTTCACAAAAGGTTGTGCTTGAATTGTAATGCCTGCCCATAATATAATAAAAAGAAAACTAATACTGAAACCAAAACTAAAAACAGTGTAAACAATAAAACAAAACTGAAACGAGATTCCACTCTGGAAACTGACCGAAACTAAACTGACCTGAAAACAGAAAATAACAATACAAAACAATGCACAGCTGCTTATCACAGAAATCTTTCTTTGAGTAAAGTTTTTATTTTATCTATTTTACTTTGAAGGCAGCCGCCCATCATTTCCGGTTCCGCCCCCCGTGTTTGTGTGTGACTTGACGCAGCTGTTTCACTGACAGCGCATCAAAAGACTGAACACGAGCTGCCGGCAGCCGCACCAGTACGCCAACACGGAGACACCCAGTCCTCCCACAGCCTGCAGCCAGACTCCACAGCTGGAGGAGCCCGATGTGTTTATAACCAGGAACAACAAAGTTAAAGCTTCACATGACTTCTGAGTTTGAACGATGATCTCCGGCTGAGTTATTGTGAGGTGGGTCCTGCATGACGCGGCTGAACCGCCGCACTGACGGTGCGACGACAGCGCTGCTATTACTGCGGGCTGTGAGGTGCTTTCCTCGGGATCAAACAGGGTGGTGACGCCACGTACGACGATACACGACACAAGCAAACAAAAGCTTCGTGTGGGGGTGCAGCCGAGAGGTGAAGTTAAACACAATGTGAAACCAGCGATGATCAACTTGGTGGAAAGTTGGGAGCGACGGCGCATCAAAGGAAGCACTCAGAAAAAGTGATGTTACTGGAGCACGCGACGGCAACTTCAGTTTAACGCCAGCGTTAGTGACGTGTAAATCATCTCTGGCATACTAACTTAGTAATATTATGTGCGAAGTGGCCATGGAGGAGCAGGAGAGGGAGATTTCGGACATGGACCCGCAGGAGTCCTCCACCGTGGTGGCGGAGAACGGAGTCATGCTGGTGGTCAATCACAGCCGGATCCGGGCTCCCTTCAGTGTCGTGCTGGCCACCGTGCTCTACCTTGCAGAGTTCATCGCCGCCGCTGTGCTCTGCAGCATGTACCACAAGACCGACGATACCATCTGGATGAGCTTCACCATCACCTTCATGCTGCTGCCCGCCGTGCTCATCCAGCTGGCCCTGACGTTCATCCACAGAGACCTGGGCCGGGACCGGCCTCTGGTCCTGTTCCTGCACCTGCTGCTGCTGGGCCCTGTCATTAGGTAGGTCAGGGTCAGCTGATTCACTACAGACCAAGATACTTTGCGTCACGAAAATACTTGAAAGTGTTTATCTAACCTTTCAGCCTGTTGTACGTGTGATTTGTAGTAAATCGCCTAAAACATTTACACACACAAAACACCAATAAGTTTGTTTAAAAGCCCTGAAAAGTCATTTTATTACAGAAAAGTATGGATTTTTTTCTCAAGAAATACTCATTAGTCATACCCTTACAGTAAGAGCTGCAAAGATAGGTATATTAATGTAATAGTCAGTAACTATTTTGATAATCGATTAATCATTGTAGTCATTTTAAATGCAGAAATGCCAAACGTTTATTGGTTCCAGCCTCTTAAGTTGTCTTTGACATAAATGATAGTAAACTGGATATATTTGGCTTTTGACCCGGTTGGTCTGACACAACAAGACATTTGAGGAAGAATTCCCACTATTTTCTGACATGTTAGACACACAACAATTAACTGGCAGATTGACAGTTAATAAAAGCACTCTTCACTGCAGGCCCATATCTTATTGTTGTATTTCTAGCTGGCCGTCCATCTTACTGGACATCCATTTTCCATTTGCAGTGCAGTTAAATTGAAGGGATACAAATTGACAATCTCTGTTAAGTGCATAGAAGCAGTGCAAGCATCTTTGAGAGCCAACATGATGCTGCAGCAGCACATAACTCATGTTGGATGCTGACCAGAGCTGAAAAATGATCAGATCAGATGATTAGTAGAATAACACAAAATGAATCTGCAGCTATTTTTAATAATAAAATAGTTGTTTCTGTAATTTTTCAAACAATAATGGGGAACAAAATGTTAAATATTCTCTGATTCCAGCCTCTTAAATAACAGGATTTGCTGCTTGTCTTCATCATATGTAATTGTCATCAGAATATTTTGGGTTTTGACATTTGGTCGAATCGAACAAGACATTTGAAAACATCAACTCAAGGTCTGCAAAGTTGTGATGGCCATTTTTGGGGCCCAAGCAAGAAGGTATCAGGGCTTAACTGTCCCTGGCTATGAAACTGTGAGGAACGTGTTGTTTTTGTAGAGATTATGATTTTTTTTTCAGGCATGTAAACACATTTTTAAGGGGCAAGGGATGCTTCAAGGGATTGGGCCTGGGTGTGGCCAGTGGGCTCTACAGTGCCCCCAAATGCAGGCCAAGGTTGGCACAAGAGTTCCTCTGATGGTCACAAAATTTGAGTGGATCATTTCTCTCATCTTGAAAAGCATATGAAAATTTTTGGAAATTTTATCACCCTGACAGGAAGTCAGCCATCTTGGATTTTGGGCATTTATTCTCATCATGAAGAGAGTAATCTGCCAGTTCTCTTAATACATTGTTTTGTGTTCAACATGTCAGAAAATAGTGGAAATTCTTCATGACGTCCCCCGGTTATGTCAGTTGTCAGTTGTTTTGAAAGTAAAAACTTTCATATACTATATGTTATGACAATTTTTAGAAATTCTTCTCCCCCTTGACAGGACAGGAAGTCAGCCATCTTGGATTTCATTTGTTAATTTTCATTTAATAAACATGTTTGAGGACTTTCAGATGATGCAACAAACAACATATAAATTGTGTGTGTAGTGTTTGACAGTGGCAAAAAAAGCACGGCTGTGTCAACTGCTGTCCTGCCAGCAACATTCAGTGTGCACAAATTTGCAAGTGCCCATTCATCGCTGCTTGCAGCTTTAATTTAACTTTATTAAATGATCCGTCAGTAACGAAAATAATTGTTAGCTGCAGCGCTAATGCCAACTTTCCATCAGTATCAATTTGTTGCAGTTAATCAACTCAATCTTTTCAACCACATAATTTGGTTTGACGGACTGTGGCAGCATCCTGATTTTTACACTGAATGAGAAACATAGATTTGGCACCCATGTCCTGAATCACACTCCAGATGGAAAGCCCGTCCAGTCTGTAGAACAGACTGGACTGAGCAGATCGACGTCCCACACCGTCATAAGTGTTGAACAGAGACACAAATGGATCTGAAGTCTTCCTCAGTGTGCGTGGTGACAGTTCAACCTCCCGCAGTCTAGACTCTAAAAACCAGTCTGTCAAATGACTCCGCAGAGCTGGCACCCGCCCTGGCAACACATCCGTCACATTTATGGCTCGTACGCCCCTCAGTTGTATGACCTCATCTCAGGGTAATGGCACCCTTAAGCCTTCCTTGCTGCAGACCAGTCAGACCGTTGATCAGGCCTCCTGATTCAGGAGGAGAGAGTTATCGGACCTGCAGTGATTATTGGATTAGTCAAGCGACAGAAAATGAGCTGGGAACCATTTTGATCATCAAAAAATAATTTAAGTTATGTATTTTATGCTTGTCTTTGTCATACATGTTAAGAAACGCAATAGCTTTGGATTTTTGTTCAGATACATTCATAATAAAATAATCCGTAGTGGCAGCGCTGTTGTAGATATTGACAGGAAGTCCTCTTGAAATAATGCAGCTTGATTTATTCTTGGAAATCAAAGCAGTGGAAATGTTTTTTAAAAAAAATGTGTGCTATTTGTAACATGGTTGCAGAGGGAGTCGACGTGTTTAAATACAGTCACTTTGCACTTCAGTGTCAGTTGATCTCAGCTGAGGGACCTGTTTGGCGAACCGTGACTCATGCAGTAAGATGTAGGCGGGGACTTTAGCTCTCTGAAATTCAAATCTACACTTGATACTGCCTCTCTTTCTTCTTGAACTTTGATATGTCAACAGTGAGCCCTGAGGTGCCACTGAATTTACAGTACTATATGAGTTAATTGAAGGGTGTGTTGTTTTTATAGGGCAAGAAATACAACCTTGTCTTCAGCTCTGTGCAGGTTTGCGTGCCACAGGAAGAGAGCTTTGCAGGAGAAAGTGTTGCTAAAAGGCATGTAAATGATTTGATTTGTGGCTCAGCCTTCAGAGAACTCTAAAATATAACAAGATATTCAAAACAGTTTGCAGATATAAGAGAAAAATTTAGATAAAGAGATGTTTAAATAAAGATCTATGAGAGCTGCAGAAGAATCAGCCTTTGCAGTGTCATTCAGAAGACAGGAAATAGTCTTATCTTCAATGCTTAGCTCACAGTTTTGATTTGAGTGCAGCCATAGTTTAACGTAGCGCATCAAAACAGATAGAGCACATACTTCCTGTTTTACCAGTTGTGATCATTTTGAGACATGCTTCACAAAGCAGGACAATGTAGCACTTATAAATGTGGAGTATAGCAGACCGGACTTTATTTAAATGCAGCAGTGCTCCATGCAGATTTGCAGTTCCCACAATTAACTGGCCCAAGGTCAGGCAGATGTCTGTAATTATTAACACACTGGAGATAAAGCCACTCATGACATTGAAGAAGACAGGCAGACCACCTGCAGCTGCACGGTCTATTTCTATCTGCAGGCAGAGTGTTAGCGAGGCAACACTTTTAGTCAGTCAACTTGCCGAGGCCTGTAGCTCAGAAGTGTTGTTTGGAGAATGCGTCGGTTACGTCACATTTTGGCAGTGAGAAACTTGCAGAGCAACAGCAGAGCTTCTGGGTTTGTTGATGATAGTCTGAATTTAATGTATGATGTGTGACTACACTTTCAAGAAGTTCAGCTCTGGAGGTGTGGTGTCAGAAAGAAGTGAACTTACCGGACCTCTGTAGCTCCTCATCTCTGCTTTCAGCTGACGCCTCAAGGCTACACTAGATACTTGCAGCATAGCACACCCAAATCTCCTTAATAACTGTCGGCATTCAGGCTGTGGGTAGTTTAGGCTCTAGGTTTTGACAAAGAAGAAGAATGTGTTGAATAAAACGGAGGATATCTCTCAGGAGATATCTCAGGAGTCGACAGTCACGCTAAAAGCTACTTATGCACAGTGAAGTTCAGAGCTAATAAAGCTTGCTAGAATGCTCAGTGACAGTTTTAACATGTTGATGTTTGGTAGATCATTTTAGTTAAGCATGTTAGCATGCTAACATTTGCACCAGAGACAAAGCACAACTGAATCTAAAGGGAATGTCATTAACACTTATTTGGTCATAAGCCAAAGTACTGGCCAAATGTACATTTGATCTATTGACGGTGCTAGAGATAGTCGGTGATTTGAGGGGGGACAAGAGGGGGGACACTATCTGCCTTGTTAGCAAAATGATCAAAATGCATCCCCCATTTGTTAACCTGCCATCGTTCTCCATTTGCCATGTCCAGACTCAGACCTATGACCAATAAGTTGTTGAGAAATATTAAATTTCAACAGAGCACTTCTGTTGTAACTGGTGGAGCATTTGTAGCGCTGGTTTATGGGACACACAGACCACTCTCACATGATGTTACTAGCCAATTAGCCAATTATTAGACAATCAAATCAAGGGCATCTAGATGTCAGGTCCCCCTTTTGAAAATGAATAAACACCTACTAGCGAGAGGAAAAGTGCAGAATCACCACAGTGAGTAGGATTCATCTTCTAGAGGCCATTAAGGTCCGGCAGAATTTCATGACAGTCCATCCAATAGATGTTTTTATACATCAGCCCAGACTGAGACAGAGCCAAGCTGCTATCATGGATAAGAACTATTCAAGATCTTCCATCTGAAAAAAGTTAGCTGCTAAAATCAAAGCAGCTGTTACCTGCCAGCCACACACACTTCTTTATGATCCTGTTCACGTCTTTCCTCCACCCAAGAATGCTTCGCTTATACCAAGGATTTAAAACAGCCGCATCTATGAAGCAGCTTTTAAAGGGACAGTTCACCCCAAATCAAAACCACATATTTTCACTCTTACCTGTTGTGCTGTTTATCAGTCTAGATTGTTGGAGATATAGATATCTGCCTTCTCTGGAATATAATGAAATCTTGAAACATCTACTGCACGTTTATCCATCCTGTGTCCTTCGTCCTTAGTTGCTCTTCCTGAGTATTTTGGGGAGAGTTTTTCCTTATCTGCTGTGAGGGCCCAAGAACAGAAGTTGCCGTGTGTTGTAAAGCCCTCTGAGGCAAGTTGTTATTTGTGATATTGGGCTATATAAACAAAATTGAATTGAACTGGGTGGCACTCAGCTTCCTGTGGTACACGACTGGTAGGTCTAGTTTGGTAAAAAGAAAATAGGTCCCACATGAAACTGCTCACAAGTGCTGGATTATCTTAATTAACCGGGCTATGATTTCTGGAAAGAGACATTGCTGTTGAATTTTTCAAATGTACTTTTACGAGTTCCATTTAGTTTCATTACACTGGAGAGAAGACAGACATTGTTACGACACTCAGTAGCTCACACCAATCTAGATTGATAAATAGCACTACAGGTAAGAGGAAAAATATGTGTTTTTAATTTTGAGGTTAACTGTCCCTTTAATATCAGAATGAGCCTGCATCTCTAATGTGAGTTTTGTGAATGTTTTTGGCTGTTATCAAATGTCACACTGAGCTGTGACGTCTCTGATGCTTTTAATGCTGCCAGAAAACAAATTGTAGTGTTGCAATTACAGAACATTTCCTTCTGTTCTGTTCTGCACTCTATTCTTCAGTTTTATTTCGAGCTCGTCTCATTCCATACTGTGCTACTGTAAACAATCACCTCTTGCTGCTCCCTCTTGGCTCAGATGGGAGGTTTCCTGTGTGACTCAGGGATGGTGGTGTAATTTGCTGATCTTGTGGTTGTACAGTCAAACATGCCATGTCTGTCTGAGGCAGCATTTCAGGTCACAATTTTCACACATGACTGCATGTCAACTTTTTTTTAAGAGCCTTAGTTGTTTTGGAGTTAGAGTTGCAACAATTAATCGATTCAGTGATCAGTTGTCAACCTTTAAATTAATCAACTAATTTGATGATGGATTAATCAGTTTAAATGAGAAAAAAAGTCCAAATTCTCTGATTCCAGCTTCTTAAATGTGAATATTTTCTGTGTTTCTTTACTTCTATATGACAATAAACTGAATATATTTGGGTTGTGGACAAAACACATTTTACAGACTAAACAACTAATCAATGAATCAAAAAGATAATTGACAGATTAATCAACAATGAATATAATCATTAGTTGCAGCCGTATTTGGAGTCTACTTGAAGATAATAAGACACAGGATCCTCACTGTCAGTCAATATGGCCACTTTCAGGAGGGGGTCGGGTTATTTGCAGCTTGTCCTGACTCGTCTCCTTATACGATCCCGCTCCTAAAGCAAGGACAGAAACTACATAATTACTGTCAACTTGGACCAGTCTCGGCATGTACAGCTCGTTGTTTGGTGTCTGTCTGTGTTTCAAAAGCTCCCCACCGCCTGACGAGGCCGTGTTAGTGTGAGCGTGATGAGCCTGATGAGGTAATCCCAAGTGACCAAAACAAGAGGATCTTGCTAAAGAGCTCTTGAAAGAATTTCCTGAATGCTGCGACGCCCTTTAGTCAGAGACTATCAGTATTTCAGTGTCTTGACTTCTTTCTGAAGCCAATTCCATCGTGTTCTTGTGGTAATTGTTGTTCACACACTGAAGGAAGAGATTGCATGTTTAGACTGCAAATACAGAGCAGTGGTCTGTGTGTTTCCTTTTATAAATCTATAAGTGGCTGCCTCGGAAGCAGCATATTGATTCACTTGGCTAATGCATTCATCAGGCCTGCTGGGTTTTTTTTTTCCCTCTCCCCTAAGTGAAATTCAGTCTGAATCCTAAGTGCATGCTGGCTCGAGCTCACTAACCTCACACTGCGTCCTGGGCCTTGTTGTGCTGCCAGGTTTCCAGGGAAAGGATGTCAGTAAATCAGGTTTTTGTGCCTTTGCTGTTTCTCTATCATAGACCTTGTACGCTAAAGCGGAACGACCCTCATCTGCCTGTAGCTATCAGTCTGAGAGTGAATACACTCGAAGTGTGTGTGTGCTGGTGTAGAGATAAGAGCAGCCTTCCAAATAACGACATGATTTCCCCTGCCAGCCTGTTGACGTTTGGGTCAAACACAGTTCAGGGACGAGTGTGGGAGCTTGGCACCGCGCTGCCTTTACACTGTGAGTAAAGAGTACAGTTTCCCTACACGCAGCAGCTGAAGCAACATGTCCGACCGCTGACTCCGGAGGGTCTGGACAGCAGCGCATAGTTGAACCATGGAGAAGTAGATTCAAGTCTTATGTCCAAAGTTGGATATTTTGGAGCAAAAGATAACATTCCAGCACAGTGATGTGAGATTTAGTGCAGCAGTGGGAGTCCTCACAGGGCGAGGTCTGTGTGTTAAACACAGATGTGCAGCACTCTGAGGTTCAGGTCATTTTATAGGTAATAAGAATATATAATATCTGATAATATGAAAATAAGATCTCACGAGGAAAGGAAGTATCCAAAGAACAATGTTCAATATACAAATTCACAGTATGAATGCAAATATCATTACAAATATATCCACAGTGTCACATGAATGATGTCTGGAAGCATTTTAAGGGTTTTTTTTCCATGCAGAAACAATGTATGCCAATATACCAGAAAAGCAAATATTTGTCAAAGACTTAAATACTTTCTTCAAGTCGGCAGTCTGCACAGACGGCAAGACGAGTTTATCTTTATAGCACATTTCAGCAGCAAGGCAATTCAGAGTGATCCACATAAAACTATCGAGACAAAGTACAAAAGAAACACATTATAAAAGGACGCCAGGTAAGAGCTAGAGAATAGAAAATATGACAAGTTGAAATATACTGAGACAGGTGTGTAATGTAAGAATGAATGCTACAGTGCAGTGTAAGTAAATGTAAATGAATAAATATTTACTGAGTTGCAGCATACCTGCAGTTTTCTGGGAGTTTGTTCCAGACATGTGTACATATAAACTAAACTCTGCATCTCCATGTTTGGTCCTGACTCTAAGGACACAAAGCAGACCTTTCCCAGATGACCTGACGGTTTATAATGTTGCAGAAGGTCAGGGGCCGTATTTATCAAGCGTCTTAGAGTGCCATTTTAGTCTTAAGTGCTGAGAATTTGTGAAATTTAGTCCTACTCTCAAACTTAAGAATAAAAGCTATTTATCAACCTTCTCAAGTCTAAGAATCACTCCTACTCCCCCAGATATTTAAGAGACCTCCAGAGGTGTCCTAAGTGGTTAGGAGTTGCCAGTAGAGGATGGCAGTGAGGCGAGAGAGACGTGCGCGAACGTTCCGGGAGTGGAAGGATGTCCTGGCTTTGTTTGATGACGAGCAGCTGATCAAACGGTATCGTTTGGACAAAGCGGGTATTGTTATTGTCACAGATTTAATAAGGGACGTCATCTCATCAGTAACATCACGCAGCAGAGCTTTCACAGCAGAATTAAAGGTCATCACAATGCTTCGATATCTTGCCACTGGAAAAATGCAACAGTGTATTGCTGATTATTTGGGGCCATCACAACCGTCAATTGGCAGAATTGTTATGGAAACAATAATGGCCCTTATTGCTCCTCACCTCGTCATGCGTTTCATTGACTTCCCAACTACACCGATGAGGGAGGAGATGGAGATGGGAGAGTCCCTAGAAACATCCGTCCTTCTGATAGTATCTCTTCTTCTCTCCAGTTTGGTTTTCTTTTTGGTTCCATGTTGGTTTCAGCTTGGTGGACTGTGGCTGCAGTATATAGAGCCACTCAATTAACCGCACACAAGTTAGTTGCCTAATTAATGAATTGGAAAGATAAGGAAACATTTATTTTTGATTCATTGCCAATGCATATTTTATGTTTTGTATTATTTGTAGATTATTGTCAAAATATACACTCCCATTGTCCAATTAACTATTCAGTGAGATATTTCTAAGATATTTATATATTCTTAGATAAGGGATTCCCTTCAGTGATTGGTCATTTCTATGGACTTGGAAGTGACGTCACCTAAAATTTCGTTTATGGCACACAGTACTGCCATGATTCAGCTCTGAGACCGACACTTAAGATTCAGTCCTACACTTCACTAAAAGTATGACGCTTGATAACTAACTTTTAAGTGCAGCTTTCAGCGAAGAATTTTTTTAGTCATAAGTCGACTCTTAGCAGTGCTCTTAGGAGTAATTCTAAGAAGCTTGATAAATACGGGCCCAAATATGTATTTGGTTCCTAAACCATTCAGTGCTTTAGAAACCAACAGTAGTATTTTGAAATCAGCTCTCTGGCAGACAGGAAGCCAGTGTTGTAAAGAAACCTTTTGCAGTGACAAACATGTTCTCCTCCTCATGAATAGTGTTGGTTTCACCCCTGTGGCTGAACAGTGGGAGCATTTACCTTGCAAACATTACCAGAGCCACACCCAGAGATTTTCAGTTGAGCCATTCAGGCCTCAGAGAACTGTGTTTTCTTTCTTCTGCCTGCCCTCTGCTGGTCTCCCTGTGTCGTGCTTGTGTTTGTGTAGCTGTGATTTACAAAGATAGTTCTGTTTACGTTGGAGCGCTTACATGAGATAACATTTCACAGATTAGTGCTGTGTTAATGACAAATACCTACAACCCTGAGTCCAACATACATAAAAACAGAATGCAGTGACTTGTAAGTCCTTGTCGACACACAGTGTGGAAATTAAATACTCGCCACATCAAACTTTTCTCCATTACACATTTTTCCAATGCAGCTATCCACATGAACTTTGGACCAACACAATAAAGCTACACAGAAAAAGAAGTGTAACATTTCAGTCAATAAAAATAACGTGCAATAAAGTGGAATAACACAGGACAAAAAGTATGAAACACTCACTCAAGTGTATTTAATTCTTGGTGAAGAAGCCTTTGTTTGCAATGCCAGCTTCTAGACGCTGCTGAATAAGGAAACCAATGTCTCACAGTGTTCAGATGGGATTTTGGTCCTTTCCTCCACACACACAGTCTTTAAATGTTGGTTTTTCAGGGCCTGCTGGTAAATATTGAGACAGAAATTTCACTTTAGTGTCATCAGTTCCCAAACGCTTAAAAGAAAAGGTGATGAAACACAGTGGTAAACATGCTCCTGTCACAACTTTTTGGGGACATGTTGCAGGCATCAAACAAGAATGAGCATATATTTACAAAAAATCTAAATTAAATATCTCTTATTTGTCCTGTATTCAATGAATTAGGTGTAGAAAAGGATTTGCAAATCATTGAAATCTGTTTTTAATTTACATTTTACACCAGAGGTCCAACTTTTTTCAGAATCAGGGTTGTAATTTTAAGTTCCCAGACTGAAAATAAGCCACAACAACAAATTGCTGAATATAACTCCCGATACTTTGCTTTATTCTACTCATATTTGTGCTTTCAAAGTGTTTCTTGTCCTCGCATATTCACACTATGATGTTAAAACACATCATGTAACTTAAATATAACCTTGCACTGCCCTCTGTTGGTGTGAAACCATCACTCCACTCTCACTCACACTGTCATTACATCCTCAGGTGTTTCGAGGCTCTGGTGATCTATTTCAAGGCGGGTAAAAAGGAGGAGCCATATGTCACCATCTCCAGGAAGATCAGTCTGAAGAAGGGGCAGGGGATGCCCATGGAGTGGGAAATCGGCCAGTCGGAGCGCAACCTGGCTACTCACAGGAACGCCTTCAAACGCGTCGCGGTCATCCAGGCTTTTCTGGGCTCTGCGCCTCAACTGACGCTCCAGCTGTACGCCACCATCCAGGAGAAATACTTCTTCCCGCCAAGATGTAAGAGTGATGGACGGGTCGGGGTTCATGCTACTGTTCCTCTGTATGAGTATCTGATAGTGTTGCACTCTGGAAATAATGAAATTATTTGAGGTTGGCAGCTCCTTCAGACTGTGACTCATCATCTCGATTTAATACTGAACACATAAAACTAAATGTCACTGCCAGTTTTAGTTTACATAAATGCCATTATGTGAGGAAGGAGGAATTTAAATAACCTCAAATAACCCAGTTAGTCTTATCTGTGTTTCGCTCCACTGTTATTAATGAGCCGACCGGTGTTTGTTTATTGAAGATATCAGATAAAAAGATGGAGATGTGTGCAAGCTGAACACCAGAATAAGTGTTCATCAGTGTTTATCAGTGTTTAAAGCAGTCAGGCTGCAGCCATTTTTGTCGTACCGATATATCTGATTCATGTATGCTGGGCCCCTCTGAGGTTGCTTCTGGGCCAGATGGGGCCCACAGGCCGCCAATTGAATAGGCCTGACTTATGTCTAATGCTAACATGCTAATGTTAAGCAGGTATAATGTTTGCCATGTTCATAATCTTAGTATAGCGTGTTAGCATGCTAGCATTTGCTAGGTTAGCAAGGGGTTAGCAAAAGTTGTGATGTATAAAAACAGACTTGATGGGAGAAAGTTTAACCCACGCTAACGAACATTTTGGAGACGGGAAATTGGCGACGCAGATTGTGAGGTGGAAGCCTGTAGAACTTGTTGAATATTTTTGGCACACCACTTTTGGCTTTTGTTCATAGGTAAATTTTTAGTACGCATCTTACGCACTGTTTTATAAATGAGAACCCAGGTCTGAAAAGTGAAGTCAGTTTAACGCTTGCATTATTTCCAGTGGGCAGTGGTGGCAAAAGGAAGTCCAATAGTAAAGCAATCTATGAGAAAATGACCCCACTTCTTGCTTGATTTATTATCTCAGTAAACATTCTCCTAATGACTTTATGGTCTCAGTCGCTAGGTTCATGTCATTTTCAATACAGCATGATGTTCATTTTGTAAATTATGGTCCCATGTAGAGTACAATAGACAATATATTAGGGAATGATTCAGGGTTACTTTCTGATCAACAAGTCCCTACCACAGTGTTGTCCTTGGGTTCTTAGTCAGATCCTTCCCCCACTCCTGCACAGCTCCGCCCTCTCGTCCAATTATGGTCACTTAATGGCTCCAAAAAACCAAGATGGCAACGACCAAAATGCCAAACTCAAGGTTTCACATCAAGAGTCCACAAACCAATGGTAGTTACGTCCAATACTTCTATACAGTCTATGTTGCTGGTTTTCAGTAAACACAGTACAGCTGGGGCTGGTGGGAGTGTCATTAGATTTGCAGGTATGTGAAGCATTAAAAAAAATTTAAAGTTGGACCCGATGATGCCGCTAGAGGAAGAATTAAGGGATCATCAAATTCATCCTTAGAGGGACATTAATGTCTGAATGTACTGAATTTAATAATAATACATTCAACAGTTGTGGAGATAATTTAGTCTGGTCAACCAACAGTGTTTGTACCATATGAGTGCTTTAAGCTACATGTTTGTGAGCATCAGTTATTTACCATGCCAGGGAGTTTACATAATGTATGATGATAACTTTGTGTTTATAATATGAGGAGTTCTCTGTGGTCCAGTGATGCTGTTGATATGAGTGTAACAGATGACTTGTGTTTGTTTTCAGTGGCTCTGATGATCATCACCCTGATGTCCATCACGTATGGGGCTCTCGTGTGCAGCGTCCTGGCCATCCAGATCAGATATGACGACTACAAGGTGCGTCTGCGCCCTATCGCCTACCTGGTCATGATCGTGTGGAGAGGCTTGGAGATCGCCGCCCGGATCACCGCTCTGGTCCTCTTCAGCACGGCGCTCACACACTGGGTGATCCTCGTCGGCATGGTTAACCTGCTCTTCTTCTTCTTCCTCCCCTGGGTCGAGTTCTGGGCCAAGAAAGGCTCGCTGACTGAGACTGTGGAGAAAAACTTCTCTAAGCTGGGCACCACAATTGTGCTGTGCATGTTCACGCTGCTCTACGCCTGCATCAACATCTTCTGCTGGTCGGCGGTGCAGCTGGACCTCTCCCACCGTGAGCTGATCGACAGGAAGCAGCACTGGGACCGCCTGGCCATGTACTATTGCGGTCGCTTTGTAGAGAACTTCCTCCTCATCACGCTCTGGTATTTCTTCAAGTCAGACTTCTATGAGTACGTGTGTGCGCCGCTGCTGGCTGTGCAGCTGCTGATCTGCTACAGCCTGGCCGTGCTCTTCATGCTGCTCTTCTACCAGTTCTGCCACCCCTGCAGACGCCTCTTCAAGTACAATGTGCACGACTGCCTGCACTGCGTCTGCTGCCGTTCTGGAAGTAGAGGAGCGAGAGGGAAGCCACCACCCTCGTACTCTACTGCTGCAACCATGGTGCTGATGCCAGATGAGCCAGTGCAGCTGCTGGACCCCCAGAACTCACAACCCGTCAACCTCACCAGTCAGCTGGAGGAGCGGGAGACGGCTATAGTTGAAGACATTATGGACGCAGCCTGAGAACAGCTTCATGGGGGATTAAATTAACAATCTCTCTAATGTAGAAATGCATCTCAGCCTCAAGACCTCGAGTACTAAAACACAAAAACCAGAGTGTTTTTCAGCTAGTGAGGTGTTAGAGAACAAACTTTTCCTCTTAAGTGCACTAAACTTTATTCATTCACGGTTGTGAGGGTTCAGGTTCACTCCTGACGTCTTTATCAAGGGTGATTACGTACGCTCGGGGCACAGCGAGGCCCCAGTACACCAAAGAATGTAGCATGTCGAGATATGCAGCGATGCACAAAGGCCGCCTTGAGAGAGCAGCAGTGGGCCGTGCACAGGGCTGAGCCAGGTGTGTGGGAAACGTGCCAAGAGTGTCCGAAAGACTGACCGGGACACCCCCAGTTTACTTCCTCTCAGGGTTTTCACACCATGACTGTCCCCGTTTGCACACGTTTGCATCTGCACTAAAGAGACAACGCAAAAAAAAAAACAAAAAAAAAAAAACAGCAGGAGGGTGAGAAAAGGTCAGACAGAAGATGAAATTAGCTTCCTCATACCCAACTACAGTACATAAACCTGCTGTGATGAATGCCTCTTGTTGTTCACTGTTCAGTCTGGTTGCCTCGAGAAACAGGTTTGACTTTGACAGAAAATACACAAAACATGTAAAAACATGTTGAAAAAGACTAGGGAATATCAAGTGTGTCTTTCAAACTTAAAGGGATAGTTCAGCCTTTTTTGAAGTGGGGTTGTATGGGGTACTTAACTATAGACAGTGTATTACAAACAGTAGATGTCAGACGACACATCCCCAGTGTAGAGAAGCAGGCTGCTGTGGACAGGGCAGCAACAAAATGTATTTCAGCTAGCTAAAAAAATCAATATCAGTTAAAAGTCTACACTATATTGAGAGTATTTTCACTGCTTTCCATCGTTAAAATGAAGCCATTATATTTATCTCTTCAAAGCCAGACTCCATTGAGAAAAACAGTGATTTAACATAGCTGAGCGCATGGGCTGCTGGTCTACCGCTGCCTCGAACAGTTAGTTTGCTTGTATTATTGTGTTACTTTGGTGTATATAAGGGTCAAGTTCAGATTAACCGAAGTCACACAGTAACACAAACTAACTACCTGACCGAAGCAGCAGTAGACCAGCAGCTCCCGTGTTCAGCGAGCTAAAATTACTGTTTTTGTCAACGGAGTCTGGTGGCTTTGACTAGAACATAGATGGGGAACTGAAGCCCTTAACTGCTTCCCCATCGAAAGGGGCTGTGCGACAAGAAGTTAAAGTGGTGGAAATACTCTCAATATAGCGTACACTTAACATGCTCTCACTCCAACTTCGTCACATATCGACATTTGGTCATGGACTTTCCACGTCCAGATACAAGTTGAAAGGTACCTCGGGTGCGTTGGTTGTCGATGTTCTGCCTGTTACATGCATTGTCTTCTTTCAAAATACACTTCCGTTTTCACAGGAAATTTAACGTCTCTTTCAAAATAAACACAGAACGTCGGTACAACATGCAAATTGAATTTTTTTTTGTCTTGAACTACTAACAGAACAGGGTTTGGCTTTAGAATCTTACAGGACGTGAACACTGCTCTCCTGGGTGAAGGTCGGTGTTTGTTGGCCTGACACCAACCTGTTTCTCCAAACTGGGGGCATGCC